>NC_062564.1:163704297-166201172 GCF_022837055.1 Prionailurus viverrinus
ACAGCAGAGAGCCCGATGTAGGGCTTGAACTCATGAACTGTGAGATCATGACCTGAGCTGAAGTCGGATGCTTAACCGACTGAGCCACCCAGGTGCCTCTGCATGAATGTTTCTATTTGCAGATTTCCTTTCTGATAGTTCTTGTTCCTCTTGATGTCTGTGTGCATCTAATCATGTCTTCTCCCTCGGGTTCTTTTCCCTTTGTCACTCTGCTCTTCTGATTCTCTTCCTCTTTCTGGTAGTTGTTTTGTGCCTTCTGTTCCTTACTTCTAGTTTCCTAGAAGACTATATATTTTTGTATCCCCTGTTGTACCTTGTACATAGATACTCAGTTAATGATTGCAACTGATCTCAAAGCCTTACCCTACTTCTTTCCCCTTCCCCACCCAAACTGAAACACCCATTCAGTCTCCTGGCTTTTAAAATTCTCATCCAACACTTTTCCCATCATCTCTCTCATCCCCTTCCATCCTCTCTAATACACAACATCTTATATCCCTGTCAGTACTGTTTTTGTTCATATTGTTATTGCAGCAGTTACTAGCAAACCCTGACTAGTTGGACCTGAGAACTCTTATCTATGCTTCTTGGTATTCTCCACACCAAACCAAGACCTTGAACTTACTCTATACCCAATAAATGTTCATGAAATTAATAAGTACATTTTTAAAATTTTTCAAAAATGTTTATTTATTTTTGAGAGACAGAGACAGAGTGTGAGTGAGGGAGGAGCAGAGAGAGAGGGAGACACAGAATCGGAAGCAGGCTCCAGGCTCTGAGCTGTCAGCACAGAGCTCGACATGGGGCTTGAACTCACAAACAGTGAGATCATGACCTGAGCCAAAGCCAGATGCTTACCCGACTGAGCCACCCAGGTGCCCCTTAATAAGTACATTTTTGAATTAATTCTGTTAGTTCAGTTGATGTTTATTATGTATTTATTTAATGGATTGCTTTTTCTATCACTCTCTTGTGGAGTCCAGGAGTGACATTGATTTAGAACATTAGTTCTCAAACTTTTGGTCTCAGGAAGTCCTTTACATTCATTTTTAAAAATTTATTTAATTTTTAGTTAACATATAATGCTATATTAGTTTTAGGAGTGGATTCTGAGAGTAACATTGATTAGAGCATTAGTTCTCAAAACTTTTGGTCTCAGAACCACTTTAAATTCTTAAAAATTGTCTAGGACCCCACAAGCTTTTGTTTATGTGGATTATATCTGTTGTCTCTTTGAAAGGAGAAAACATTGCATTAGAAATTCAAGCAGGGACGACTTTTTAAAATATTTATTTATTAATATAAAAATATGATAAACCTCTTATATGTAAACCTGAGTCACATTTTTATGAGAAATAACTGTTTTCTAAAACAAAATAATGTAGAGTAGCACTGCTTTACATTTTTGCATACCTGTGAGGTCTGGTTTAATGGAAGACAGCTGCGTTGTCATATTTGCTTCTTCAGTTAACCTGTTATGATACAGTATTTTGGATGAAATGTTTAAAAATAAAATGGCCTTACAAAGATACATAGTTGGAAAAAGGAGGACTATTTTAATACCTTTTCAGAAAATTGAAGATATTCTTCTTTGACACCAACTTTACAAGAGGCAGTTTCTTAGATTTAATGACATTGTGGAGTATGATACCAGGTCATGGAATTTTCCATCCTGTTACATTTAAACCCATTGATCTCTCTTGCACATTAAATGGATCTTTTACACATGCATTATTTTATACCACATACAACTTGGAAAATATTTGTTCTGTAAATTATGCATATCTTCCAGATATTGACACATATTATATAATATAAAAAACATACTTGTTGCTTTCCCCACTGGTATCATTAGAAAATGTTTAATTATTTGGAGTGTAGAGATATAGGGGCAGATGCAAGTATTCCAGAATTGTAATTTTCATATGAAAACTTGACCTTTGTCATTGACAAGACAACTGTCACTTTCCTGGAAGTGGCAGGCTCACTTCATTCATTTTTTGGGAAAATGTACAAAGAACCAGAGTTTCCCGGTTGTTTCCTCCATAAGAATTATATGGCATGAAAACAGTGGCAACTCAAGTAATCACAGCAGTGTTTTTCCTCCAGTCATTCACTGTATTACAGTTGGTACGAGACGTGCTCGTCGTATATTTCCCATCTCTTTACACAGGATATTGATGTTTTCTTGAGGGTTGAGATTTGATACAAGGGACCTCTAGTTTTCTCGTGACCATTCTGAAGTGAGACTGACCGCTTGTGTATTTTGGCACCACTGCCTGTGTTGGTGCTAAGGCCCCAGCACTTTCACCTACCATTGTTTTTGTACCATGTGTAAACACTGCACGGTAACAAAACAAGGAGCATCTTAGTATTATTATTAAAATAACTGACTTTTTCGGCTACCCGATAGTGTCTCAGGGACCCAGAGGTCTGTGGAACACCTCTGATAACCATAATATGAAAAAATTCCATATTTCCTGGGGTACAAGATTGGCACAGTTTTCTAGAGATCATTGGAATCATAGCTGGGTGTCAAAATACAAGGAAAGAAAGCTCATTGAAATTTTTTTCTAGATATTATCCAGATCTACAGGTAATAGACAATCATGTTTGTTCATTTAAAAGATATTTGTTATCTGCTCATATTATATATTAAGTCTTTGTAGGGAATAAGAAATGTATAAAATATTGTTTTGTCGGGGCGCCTGGGTGGCTCAGTCGGTTGAGCGTCCGACTTTGGCACAGGTCATGATCTCACGGTTTGTGAGTTCGAGCCCCATGTCGGGCTCTGTGCAGGCAGCACAGAGCCTGGAGCCTGTTTCAAATTCTGTGTCTCCCTCTCTCTCTGCTCCTCCCTCGCTCATGCTGTGTCTCTCTCTCTCCTTCAAAAAATAAATAAAAAAACGTTAAAAAAATTTTAAAAATATTGTTTTGTCTTCAAATAAGTCATTTAACTTTTCTGAGTCTGTTTTTCTGTCTGCAAGATAGGGGGTTAGCAGATTACCTGCTTATCTGGTAATTAGATGATTTATATGAAACATAGCATTTATGAAATTCAAAGTATTCTGTCAAAGAAGGGCATATGATGGAATTATTTATTGTCTCCTGGGCATGTAAGACACATTATAAACATAATGACCAATGGTTATGTAACTGCGTATGAAGAGTATTCTACCCAATGTAGAGGTGGAATTATTCTGTCTGAAGGATTTGTTCCCTGATCATTTCAGTTGGAAAATGTGTGGCTAGAGTAATGGTTTTCAGAAGCAAAAGTTGAGATTTGGGATTTAGTTACCTAGTGATTATCTCGAAGCCTAAGTAGTAAATTTCTAGAGGAAATAAAAGGTTGACCAACTAGAGAGAGAAGGTAGAATGGTTGAGAAGAAGGGTGGAGGGCAGAACCCTAAACAATACCTCTGTTTGAGGGTATGAAGGAAATAGAGAATCTTAGAGAAATGGACAGAAAGTTTTCATTGAATTAAAAATAATGCCTAAAAGCTTTTAGGTCATTAAACAAATGCTTCCCTATTACACCTCATGTAACTTGATTTGCCTCTGTTTCTCGGTGTCCCTCATTTGCAAAATGGGAACCTGAATTTTTAATGTCCCTTCTTCAAGCATCTACCCTCTGGCCCTATATTTTTAACTTAAATTGGTGCATCTTTTTTCTCTTCTTTTTCCTTCCTTTGCCTCTTCGTCTTCTTCCTCCTTCTCTTCCTCTTCTTCCTTATTTTTATGTTTTCTTCACATAAGGGATCCTCAACAAGAGAATAAGGGCTAGGAGTTTAAAAACCCAAGAATGATATGATGAGAAGGCTCATGGCTACAAGATGGGAGTTTCTTTCCATAGAGGCTCCCCTGAGAGCAGAAATTCCTTTCCAAGTGGGGGTAGACCCACCAAGGAAATGCTCCTTCCCTGGCGGCCTAGAATACTGCCCTCTAGAAAACAGGGGTAGTCTATCTGTTCCCTTCCGTGCTTTCTGCTGAGTTTATAAATGTTGATGCAGTGTTTAAGTTAGCCTCAGGAAGGCTGCATTTCCAAGGAAAACCAAACCGTAAATGTTTCTGGTGGTTTTATATTTCACTGTTTTGTGTAACTTTTGGGGAAAGCTGTTTATTTCCTATTTGTGACCCCTGGTCCCACAGCAGTTATGCTTTATTCCACACCATCTTGAAAACATATCTTGCAATAAAATTCTAAATTTTGGAATGATTTGATTAAATTGATTTGCCCAATTAAAATGCTCTTTTCACATTAGTTTCTTACTCTATCTTTGTAGTGCCATAGAGCTCAAAACTTGTGTAACAAGAAACATATGCGATCTAAAGGATAGCCCAGGAAACCTTCAGTATATATAGTGTGATAAAAATGGACATCAATTTCCAGCTGGACTTTATCCAGGTTTCACTATACAGATGGCTGTATATACTGCCCTTCAGATCCTTACGGGAGAAGATTTATAATGTCTTCCCTCTCCCTTCTTTAATAACTTGTTTCAGCGTCTAATGGTCATCACGATCGTGAAGTTTGTTTCTCATTTCTGACTAATCTCTCCACCTGGATGCTGACCATATTTCTTTGCCCTTTGACCGCAACAGAGGTGGGAAGCTGGCAGTTATTTTTACTCTTCTGTTTCTTTATCCCTTGAAAGTCAATGCTTCATCCATTGTATAAATCAGTGATAGTGATAAACTCAAATTTCCCAGACAAAAATACATATCTGTTTATTTTACCTGAGGCATACGTGATTTCAGAATTAAGAGGCTATTTAAAAAGTAATACCAGCACCTGCTTCTCGAAAATTCGAATCATAATGTACATGAACTAAAAAAGTGAAGGTACACCCTCCCTCCCCACTATTGTGCTCTTCAACATAATCTTTGTTCCTAAATTACTTTCTTGCTTTCCAAGCCTTTTTCTATGTAACATGGGTGAGAAAGTAAGTAAATAAATATGAAAAATATTATGAGAAAAATAAAATAAAGAAGCATACTAATCATATGGCAATATAGTTTCCCTTGTGATTCTTTCCTCTCATTCTTTAAAAAAAGTTTTTTTTTTAACGTTTATTTACTTTTGAGAGACAGAGAGTGAGCAGAGGAGGAGCAGAGAGAGAGAGAGAGGGAGACACAGAATCTAAAGCAGGCTCCAGGCTCTGGCTGTCAGCACAGAGTCTGAAGCAGGGCTTCAACCCATGAACGGCAAGATCATGACCTGAGCCGAGGTCAGAGGCTTAACCAACTGAGCCACCCAAGCACCCCTCTTTTCTCTCATTCTTATTAGTGTTTTGGCTACCCACCATTAAAATACCAGAAGGAAACTTAGTCATACAGTTGTGCCTTATTTTAAACATTACACGTACACTTTAAAAATTATGTAAAATTGTTAAATTTTTTAATTAAAAAAATTGTAATGTTTATTTTTTATTTTATTTTTGAGAGAGAAAGAGAAAGAGAGAGAGTGGGCATGAGTAGGGGAGGGGCAGAGAGAGGGAGACACAGAATCTGAAGCAGGCTCCAGGCCCTGAGCTGTCAGCCCAGACAGAGCCCAGCGCGGGGCTTGAACTTGTGAACTGTGAGATCATGACCTGAGCTGAAGATGGACGCTTAATCAACGAGCCACCAATGGACGCTTGAGCCACCCAGGAGCCCCAATTAAATTGTTAAATTTAAAACGTGTGAAGATATTTCTACATCCCTAGAAAACTGTTTCAACGAAAGCTAAATATACACCCACCCAGCAAACACATGGGCATATAGCCAGTAGAAATGAGTGCTTACATCCACCAATGAGTGCTTACGTCTAACATATGTTAGAATGTTCATAGCATCATTATTTATAATGGCTCCAAATATAAGCAGAATAGATGAAAAAACAATCAAAGCAGAATAGATGAAAAAACCCAGTACAATCATTTAGAGCAATAAAGCACATTAAAAAAAAAAAAAGATTGAGATTCTGGATAAAGTTGAACAAAAGCTAGACACAAAAGAGTACATATGTGTAATTTCATTTATATGAAGTTCAAAAGCAGTTAAAAAAAAAAAAGATCTGTGCTGGTAGAGGCAGAAGTAATGGTCTACCTTTGTGGGATTACTGACTGGATAGGTATACAGAGGAATCTTCTAGAGTGTTGAACATATTCCATACCTTGACCTGAGTGGTGGTTACATGGTAGATATATATGTAAATATCAATTGAACTGTATACTTAATATTTGTATGCTTTACCTTATGTGATACTCCTCATTTTCCACCTGTTTTACCTGGTGCTCCCGAGCCTGGAGTTGCTGATATCTTCTAGGGAGGTGGCTTCCTCTTTGTTGCCCTACCTTTTCATGGCAAAGCCTTTTATGGGTGGCTGAGGTTAGGAGGTTTATTTTTATTGTTTGTTTTGCTCCATCATTTAGTACACTTCCAACCCTCTTTTACCTTCCAGGAATTTATATTTTAGCTAAAATTTTTTCAATATGATAAACATGACAATAGTATAAAAATAGATAAAAATGACTATATATATATATTTATAAAGTTGGAGTTCACTTACAGTTATCATTACTTGAATATTCTCATTTCTGCTGTTTCTCAGTTATAACTAAGTACAGTTTTGTCTCCCAGTGGAAAATTTCATTCAGGTTATCTTCTGATATATGTGGATTTATAGCAATATCTTTTTCATAACTAAGGGAATTTGGGTATGGGCTTTCTCTTGGGGTGATGAGAATGCTCTCTAAGTATATAGTGGTGATGGCTGTACAATTCTGCCAAGAACTGCTGAATTGTATATTTTAAGGGTGAATTGTATGGTACGTATCCAAACAAAATTTAGCCAAAGGTTAAAAACATAAGTCACGAAACTCCCCTAAAATGTAGAAAGAACAGGACATTGAAAAGTTGGTAGAAAAGATAAAAGATATAGAGAACCAATCTAGGAGGTCTAAGAACGATATTTGAAGTTTCAGAAAGAAAGAGACAGCAGAGTATAAGAAATTAGCAAAGGAAGAATGAGACTTTCCCAGATGTGAAGAAAGTCAAACTGAATAGGCCTCCTGAGAAGAAAGTGGAAAGAATAAAAGACTTCTAAAGTAGACATAATCACTGTGAGTTCTTAGAGTACAAGAGAATAAGAGCCTGGGGGCCCCCAAATGGAAAAAAGAATCTCACCTACAAAGGAACAGGAATGAGATTGGCACACATTCTTTATTAGCAACCATGAAAACCAGGATGTAGTGAACAGCACATTATTGGCAACCTAGAATTGCAGACCCAGACAAACTATTATGAAACCCTGAGGGCAAGAAAATGCCTTTTCAGGGACACAAAAACTCTGCTTTCTTCAAAGTTTCCTTTCTGAGGAAGTTACTTGAGGATGTCCAGCAAAACAAGGCAGTATACCAAGAAAGAAAAATCAAGGATTTAATGAAACAGTTCCAACAGAGGAGAGCAATAAAAGCAGTTCCAGGCTGCTGGCTGTGCAGAAAGGCCTAGAAAACCGTCTGCCCATGTTGGAATGGGACCATGAAGGGTTTGACAGTATTCAGGAAGGAAAAAACCCCACAGATTCCAAAGGTAAGAGAGTGTATTTGAGGTTAGAAAACGTTAAAGCTTCGGTGAAGGCAGATAACGCCTTATCAGAACAGAGAGACACAGAGAGAGAGAGAGGAAGGAAGGAAGGGAGGGAGGGAGGGAGGGAGGGAGGGGAAAAGGAAGAATGGAAGAAAAAAATATGCCATAGAGCATTTTAGGAGCAGAGTATTATATGCATAAGGAAATGTAATCATAGCACATAATTTGGCTCTGTCATTAGTAGTTGTATAGTTTATAATGATGTAAGCACTATCGATTGATTTTGAACTTTTCTAAAGAAACCATAGAAAGAGCACATAAGACTATGTTATGGCTGCAGAAAAAAATATAAATGCCAGTCATCGTGACAAGGTACAAATATAAGTATTGGTGATTTGAAAGATGAAAAGGGGAAATAAGTAAAGGGAAGTGTAAGGGGGGGGTTGACTAATGTCCTCTTTTTAGAACATGGAAAGCTGGAGGCTACCATCTGTAGTTGACAGAACAAAAAAGAAAGTTTTAGTATATAATGTAGGTTACAAAAATAACCAACAGATGGGGGCAAAATGTTTGAAATCTTTTGTCTACATATAGACTATCTTACAGTCTCTTTGTTGTGTGTTTCTATCCCTTTTTATTTTTTTCTGGCATTCTGATGGAGTAAGGAAGGGATATAAACCTATTTGTTCAGTCTACTCTCTGAGCCTTTTGTATGTTATTTACAAATCTCCTAAACCATCTTTCACGCACAAGATTCAGGCTGTCTTATGTTAACTGTTGAATTTTTCTCTGATGGTCCTGCCTACTGACCTCTGGTTTCATTTTAGTAGAGCTGTTACCTTTATGTATTGTTGTGGGTGTTTTTGCTATAATGTGTATACATTCCTGGAAAAGTTGTTTTGCAGAATCACATACTAGGAATCAGGATTCATGATAAAAAAAAATACCATTAGCAGAGGCCCATTCAAAAGTCTTTGCAAATTAATAATCCGAGCACTGACCAAACCAGTAGGAATCTTGATAAAATACTAGCATAGATAAAAAGATATGCTAAATTTCTATACAAAGAGAAATGTTATAGCATATACAGGACTCTATGTGAACCAGAGTTGAAGGTAGCTTACTGGAAGGGGATGTAAAGAGGAGGAGAGGCTGTTTAGTTGTGCCGAAGATTAGGAGAACAGGAAGCACTTCCAAGGCAGGGGCACATGGCCAGGCAGAGCCCAGAGAAGGAGCTAGAAATGCGTGCACACTGGGTATCATGGCTCGTTTCGTCTTATGGCTTGCAGTGTTCAGCTGCTGCTATTAGGTGGCACAACATGTTAAAATAATGAGAAAAAATGACAAATGAACAGATGTGACTTTTGTGTAATGCTGAAATTATTCCGTTTGCCAGTTGTGTGTGAACAATTAAGTTTTAGCAGGACATACTGTATCTAAATATTTTAATGTACTGTGCCTTTATTATACTAGAAAAATGATTGAAGAAGAGGGAAATGTTATGCTGATTTCTGGGAATGCAAGACTTAAAACACAAAAGTTTGTTTATTCAAATTTCACACACTGGGTTTTCACGAAAATGATGAATAAAAAAACATGCAATGACAGTATTATTATTTCTCATACCAAGAGGTTTTTTAAAAATTTACTAGTTAATATGCTGTTTTAGACAAAATTTCTGATGGTAGTTGCTTTCTACCATTAAGACGCAGTTCTATGATTAAATCAAACCCAGCACTGACAGAATAAGATGTGCAGGAAAGATTTACCTGACTTGCATCTAAGTTCGGCCCCGTTGCCGCCTTCTTGTCCAGTGGAGAGAATCTGGTGTTCAGGAGTTTCATCCACAGTACCGATGAATGGCAGGAATGCAGTCTGAGACCCTGGAGAATGTTAAAACACTTGAAGGACTGCTATAGGCAAAAGTTGGAGCTAGAGGCTCTGAAGGAGTGAAACTTCAACAGGCATTTTGTTTCGTTTTTCTTACAATCTCTAGTCCTTTATGAAATGGGGCTCTGGGTCTAGGTCAAGGCAACCACCCTAGTAAAAATGATGCCAAACATTTTCTTCTGATGCCTTGTCTTCCAGGTTTGTTTGTTTGTTTGTTGCCACTCCAGTTCTCCATAGGTTTTTATTTCATGTAACAGCCATCTTTTATCTTCATGAATATTGTCATGAACTCACTGAAACCAGTGATAAGGTTTTAGCTCCAGTCATAACAGATTTCTCCTCCGACTTTCTGTACACACGCGCACCATTAGAAATTTTGCCTTTTTGCTTCTTCGATTGTTACGTCCTCAGTCTTGGAGAGGCACCCTATTTTGAGCTCACCAATGCTTACTGGTGTAACTTTATTTGAGAACTTATTTATGGGGCATTGCAGAATCACAGGATAAACTCTACTAGCAATATGGCCTTGGCCAGATGGCTTAACATCTGCGTCTTTACTTGTACAATGTAGGTAATAGTTTCAAATTTGCTGTTGTCACCATGTTGTTTTAAGAATCACAAAGGCTTAGGAAAGCTCGCTGTCAGCTCTGAAGTTCTGCCCAGTGCAAGGCAGTAGTATTACTGATGACATTCTTTTCATGATTTCACCATTGATAAATTATTGTTTCTCCAGGGAGAGTCACTCCGGGGCAGCTCCTGTCCTATATTCATCTCTTCAAGAACAACCTCAAAGCTTTAGTGAGTCACTGTGGGCTCCTACAGCTTGGGCTGGCCACAGTTCAAACTCTGAAACACCCACAGACTGCCAAATGGGACAACTTTCTGGCTTTTGAAAGACTCCTTCTCCAGGTATGTTGCTATGGGAGTTTCTTGGGATATTAGTAGTTAAAATGTTCACTTCTGGGGGAAAACTTGGATATTTATTGTAGTCTTAATAATAAGCCATATTGTTGACATATGCTCTATATCATATTCTCTAAGAACCTCCAAATTAAAATTTTACTGGGAATTTCCCATACCTTTTTTTTTTTTTTTTGATAGTGACCTCTTTGGCTTTTTACTCAATATCAAGAATGTCTTTTGAGCATTTGACTAACCTTTAGGAACCTCTTTTCAATTTCATGCCATTTGGACCTTTCTTGATCTCCATGGCATCTTTATTCAATCCTTGCTACTTTTCTTTTAGAATATTGCTACTATTTACATTTCTTCTGACACTAATCCTCAGATAACATCTAGCATGTGGTTTAAAATGATGCTTAGTAAAAGATGAAGGAAGGCAAACTACATTTGTGAATGTGGTGAATTTGAAGCGATTTGTATTGGGTCAGGACCTTTTCATGATTGATGAAATATTTTCATGGAAAACTTAAAAAGTTATAAAGCATTTCAAACTTAAATAAAGTAATATGACATATCCACATATTCTCCACATAGACTCAGTATAATCTACCATTTTATGTTTACTTTATATCCTTTTTCATTAAAGAAATAAAACTAGAAATAAAGTTGAAACATTTCTAATACTATACCCTTCCTGGCTCTGATTCTCCTTTTTGTTTTCCCAGAGGTATTCACAAACTCAATTCCTTGTTTTTATATTTTTATTAAATAATTATTTATCCATAAATAATACAGAGTATTGGGCTCTGGGTTTTACTTTTTATGTAAGTAATATTGTATTATAAATATTCCTAAACAACTTGTGTTTTCCTCTCAACATCCTATTTTTAAGATAGTTCAAGCTGACATGTATTGATCTAGTTCATTTAAACTATACCATACTATTTGATTGTATGACTATACAACACTTTATTTATCCAATTCATATTTATCCAATTCAAATATTCCATATTTGTGTGTGTGTGTGTGTGTGTGTGTGTATGGAGAGGGACAGAGAGAGTGAGAGGAAATTCAGTGGGGGGAGAGAGAGAGAGAGAGAGAGAGAGCAGAAATAGAGAAAAAAGAATATGGTGAATCTCCCAGGACATGTTTTTTGGTGTACATGTGAAAGAGTTTTTGTAGGATACATACCTTGGAAAGGATGTTAGATTGTTGACCATGCATATTGTTGAGTTCACTGAATATCCCAAAAGTGATCACCAAAGAGTTTGAACTAGTTGACCCTTGCACTAGGCATGGATGACATTTTGTTCCCTTACATAGTGTCCAGTACTCAGTTTTATCAAATTAGAACTTTTTTTAAATAGTGGAGTCAGTGCTATTTCTTTATGTAAGTTTGCAATTCTCTGACTCCTGATGAGGTTGGACATCTTGTATAGTATTTATTGGTTTTTCAATCTTCCTTTTCTGTCAATTACTCATTCTTTTTTGTTTTTTTGTTTATTTATTTTGAGAGAGAGAGAGAGAGAGAGTGCGCAAAGGAGGGCAGAGAAAGAGGGAGAGAGAATCCCAAGCAGGCTCTGTGCTGCCAGCGCAGAGCTCAGCGTGGGGCTTGATCTCATGAAATGTGAGATCATGACCTGCCAATATCAAGAGTCAAACGCCCACCTGAGTGAGCCACCCAGTCACCCCTCAATTGCCCATTCTTATATTGTGCCCATTTTTATCTATTGGGTAACAGAAAAACTGTCTCATATCATGCAAACACTTCTCCAAGGATGTGGTTTGTCTTTTAACTTTAATTCCAGTATATTGTACAGAAGTCTAAAATTTTAATGTAATCTAGCTGGTTAATATTATCCTTTATGATTTGTGCTTATTTATGTTTTATATTAGAAACCTATTTATACGCCTAATTTCTAAACATGTTGTTCTATATTTTCCACTAAAAATTTACTTTTGACATGTGAAATTTTAATGCACATGGAATTTATTTTTGTTTATGGTATCATTCAGATCTTTCTTTTCTTGTTTTGAGAGAGAGAGGGCACAAGTGAGCGAGGGGCAGAGAGAGAGAGAGGGAGAGAGAGAAGTGGGACTTATCCGGGACTCATGTTTACCCGAAGTGGGGGCACGAGCTCACCCAAAGCAGGGCTCGTGGTCACCTGTAGTGGGACTCAAACTCATGAGCTGTGAGATCATGACCTGAGCTGAAGTCAGATGCTTAACGACTGAGCCACCCAGGCGCCCCTAACTTTCCTTTCTTCCATATGGATAGTCTCGTCTCCCCACATTATTTATGAAATACTCCAAGCACCATAAATTATTTATCTAAGAGTCATTTTCCTCTTTCTCGTGTTGGCAAAGCATCAGTTTTGTTCCAGTGTCTGCTCTTTTCTCACATGATTCAGGCAAATCCTGATTGGTCTCAGAATACATTGGCATTTTCATTTCCTTACCTGATGATTAGTTTAGCAGCTCAAGCCAAAGATAGGCGAAGGGTAGTCTGCTGGAAGTGTTTCTAGGAAAGGTTTTCTTTTGCCCTGACAGAAGATACATAATTAGGAAACAATTTCCTTTTTCTGCCTCTTGATGTATGTTTGTGACATGAGCAGTTTTGATAATGAAGGGAGCTCACTGAGATCCGAGGAAGACAGAGTCTGGATCTTTGATGACTTTGAACCTTAGCTCAAATATCTTGTTTTGTGATATAATTATTCTTCTCATTGTTTGAGTCATTTAAAAAATGTTGGTTTTCTGTTATTTGGAGCCAAAAGATATTCATCCCTTTCCTACTAATATATGATATGCTAAGACGCCACATAAAAGTGAGCATGTTTCTTACTTTCTAGTCCGTTCCAGGTTAGTCAGTTTATCCATCACAGAATTAATACTACAATGTTTTAAAATCAGTATGTCCAGTTTTATGCTTTTCTTTATAAAAGAGAATTACAAGATTTATTTGTGGGTATTTTAAAGATTTTAATACCATTGTGAGTTGAATTTCTTAAGGTTCAATTTTCTAATTGTTTGTTGCTGGCACACAGGAATACTCTTGACTCTTGCCTGGTGATCACATGTCCAAAAACTTTGCTTTTGCATTATATTTGTTTCTTCCTTTCTACACTGGACACCATTTCTTTCTTAGTGCACTGACCAGATACGAGGACACTGCTCAATAGAGGCAGTGAAAAGAGGTATCTTCGTCTTATTCCTGAGTTTAAAGAAAATGTTCTAAAATTTTACCATTAAATATTATGTTTGCTGAGGTTTTTTTGTTTTGTTTTTTGTTTTTTGTTTTTTTTACTTTTTAAAAAATCAGGCTAAGAATGTTCCTTCCTAAACCTAGTTTGCTACGTTGTTGTTTTGTTGCTGTTGTTTTTATCGTATGTGAGTGTTGGATTTGATTTAATACAGATTATGAATTTTTTAGATGACTATGTAGGGTTTTCTCACCCTTAATTGTTAACGTGATGACTTGTAGTCATAATTTTTTAATGTTAAAGAATCACTACTGTGTTCCTGGATAAGTTCAACTTGGTCCTGCCCCACTGCTGGATTTAGTTTGCGAATACTTTACTTAGCTATTTGCACTTATGCTCCTAGGTGAGATTAGCATATGATTTTTCTTTATTGTGGTGCCATTGTCTGGTTTTAAAACAAAGGTTATGGTACTTTTTTAAAAATCAGGATGAGTTTCATTTTTATATTTTCTGGAGCTATTTGTATAAGAAAGGAATAATCAGTTGCTCAACAGGGAGATATCGCTAAAGAACCACCTCCCCATAGCTTTGTTGTTGTTAGATTTAGATTTTTATTTCTGATTTAATCACTTAAATATTTCTAGATCTATTTAATTTCCTGTTTCTTCTTGAGACTTTGGTAGTTGATATTAGCTTAAGTTGGCTATTCATTTGTATTTTCAAATTTATTGGCAGAAATTGATTCATAGACTTCTCTTAAGTATTTAAATCTCCTTTGAATATATAGTTATATTCCATTTTTAAATGCCTAGTATTTTATTTTTATTTATTTATTTTTATTTTGCTCACTTTGTTTTTTATTTTAGTGTTAGTGGAATTTTATTAATCATTCTAAAGATCCAGCTATCTGTATCTGCATCTGTCTATCTCATGTATACTCATACCTATAGCTATCTATTAAAGGCCATGAGTTCATACTAACCACAATTCTGATCTAATACCACAGGGTTATTGTAGCTTTTTCCCTTTCCTTATTTGTAACTTCCCTCTCTGACCATGAAGAACCTGTCTCCCCTTACCCTCAACATATTGAATGACATGATAAATTCCCCCCATATGTAACCAATCTCCCATTAGAGTCGCCGCGCCTCTCACGCCCTCCTCACCTCACCTGGGCTCTGTCTTCCTGCTGCAGGCCATGGCCAAGTCCACATAGATGTTCTCTTTCGCCTCCCACACAGGCGGTCCTCCTGAAGCTGCCACGTGCATGCCCTTCTCGCCTCGCTGGAGCTCTGACATCTTGCCCTGTGCTCCCCCTGCCTCGCCCTCGTGCATGGGTGCCCTCCTCACTCCTCTCAGGCTCCGGGACCCACCAGCAGACCCCACTGCTGCCCCCACGGCAAAGACGCCTCCTCATTCTGCAGGCTCTGACCCCAGCCAGAATATTGCCTTTGCCACTCCCCTGTTCAGATGATCTCACCTCCCTGCTCAGGCTCTGACACGGTCTTTGGAGACTGCTCTTCTCCAACTTCCAGGGAGTGCTTTTTTTCACCTCCTTTGGTTCTAACAACCCTGTAGACTTGTTACTTCCCCCCTGGATCCCTGTGTAGTCCTTTAGGCTCTGATAACCTGCTCCAGGCCACTGCTCCAACTCCTTCCCTCCCCACTGCCCTGCCACACAGCTTCCTCACCCTCTGCTGCCCACTCCTTATGTCCTCTAAGGTGATTCTCTAGCTCCAAAGTCTAGCAAAAGTGTTTTAACACAAGGCAGAGCAGTTTTCTCCCAGGAATGATCATATTTCAACTCACTAGAAGTTTCTGAAGAAACTTGATCCAGTATTAATGCTAAGCCATCTTATATTTGTAATTAAGCTTTAGAATCCTGTTCCATATTAGACTGCCTCAGATGTGACCACAGGACTTGGTGTGGTTCTTTCAGCAAGTGGAAAGGAATAAAAACACTGGGGAAAAGAAGTAAGCGTTTAAAATGCAAAAACCCTACTTCTTATCATAATTGCACGTTACCCGGCTAGCACTGTGTTCTCCATCATTTCTGGATCCTTGCATGTTAGTGTTGTAGCAGAGGCAAACTTGTAGACTGGCCGTCATAATTGCTCTTTGTATATGGACATGCTTATTTTATATAGTATACATTTACCCATTAGTGTAACAAGTCCTAATATACGGTGAGCTATCCCTTTTACAGACGTTAGTTTGATAGTAGAGCATCTAAGTTTATTTTGAGGACGAAGGCAACTTCTAGCATTTCCCAAAGAGCTTGAGAGCCACTTAGATGCAAATCTCAGTCAGCACGGAGAGTTGTTTATTTCTTTGGAGACTCATTTCCACCACTTTCTACCAGGCCTTTGTCACCGGGACCTCAATGTTGACTTTATGGCCTAAGTAACATTATGGACAATCTTGGTTAAGAAAAAGAAATTGGTCCTGGAAATCTATACTTAAGTACAGGTTACTGCATTTCCTCTACACCACCATCTTTTGGTTCAGTGGTTTAGGCGATTTTATGACAAATCAGCAACAGATCTGAGTACAATTCATAAGACTTATGTTTGGCTGAGGCTTCTGAAAATGACAGAAAGATCATGTCGTGGGCTCAAGAGAGAAACTTTTTTGAGTGTTGTTGGGGAAAAAATCTAATATTTATTAGCAGTGAATATGCTTTTAAAGACCAGAGGAGATAAAATAGCTTCTCAACTCCTTTTCCTCTCCCTTATCTCCAAGGTCCAATATCACAGTCTGTGTTTTAGGTGTTTGGTACACGTGTGCACATTGCCAAATAATTGTTTCTGTTTCAAGTTTCAAATGTAGGAAAGAGCAGATTTAATCTGAACTTGGATACATTTGTGATTCTATTCATGAATGTATTCACTTGTAAGAGTAGCTTTGCTTTATTTATTTATTTATTTATTTATAATATGAAATTTATTGTCAAATTGGTTTCCATACAACACCCAGTGCTCATCCCAACAGGTGCTCTCCTCAATAAATCAAAGTACAGATTTACCTATTTTGGATAGTCGTCTACGAAGAATTCTCTTTTTAGAGTGGAGCAAGAGAGCTTGATTTCGTCACCTCATCTAATTAAGATCAAATTGCCTACCTCATAGTGTTTGCTATTGTTAGGATTGAATGCAATTATGTATGTACATCACTAAGTACAGTGCTTGACATTTAGTAAACACTCAATATATAGTAGTTATTTATTCTTTCAGCTGAACCACAAATATTACAAATGCCAATTTATTTTATAAGAGCAATGCCTTCAACATACTCTTGCCTAGACTTTGTTTTTCTAACTTAAAGTTTGTTAAGGAAAAATGAAGTTGTTCCTTAGGACAATGTTACTGCCTTTTTGTATTTACTGTTTGATAATATTTAACAACATTTTTCTTTAAAGCTAGATGTAAATCCCAGTGTTTCTAATCTGCATGTCTGATGTTTTTGTGCTAATTGTCACAAAGAAAAACTTTATTGACCATAATTTACTGTGGTTATGAAACAGTAGCAAGCTCTGTGGTAGAAGAGGCAGCTGTGTTTATATTTCCTAAAATAATATACTTTATACATATGTGTTACCCATCTCCAGTTATTTCTTTGGGCAGAATTTACATTTCTAAATTAAAATATCACACTTGGAAAGGGATTTTGAAATCAAATAAAATGAGTTACGAAGCCACTCAAGATAACCCAGGTACATGTTGCTTTAGTCTTAAATTTCACTTGCCTTTGCAGTGAAAAGTAGCTATACCATTTTACTAGTTGTCAAACCAGTTTTTTTATGGGTAGAATGAACTCCTTTTATGAGATACTAAATTTCATAATATCTCTTCTGTAACAAATCACATTTCCCTTAGCTAAAGAGTATGCCTGCTTGTGCTGTAACAAACTGGGGGTTCACCTTCCCAGTCCTCTAGAGCTTCTGTGAGGTCCCCAGCCATGTGGCGCGGCTTGGAAGTAATGCCTCATTTCAGTTCCATGCCTGACCACACCGACACCCTGGGAGGTCCCGTTTTGTTGTGACTTGTCACTTGCAAAAGTGCTGGTCACATCATTTGGATAAAGAGTGAGGTATGAGGCAGAAAAAGATGATTCCCAAAGCAGTCCTGAGTGTCGTTTACACATTAAGGAGATTTTTCATAGGATTTTTCCTGAGAAGGAAAACTGTGGAGCATGTTTAAAAGAAAACCTCTTATTTCTTTTATACTCGCCTCTCAACAGTTCTGACACCAAACATGTAGGACTCCCTACACCAACCAATCCTCCAACTCTAAACACCAACTGGGTGATCTACAGTTCAATCATGACACTAACTAAATGGAGCTAGTGCAGACCCCACAGGTTGTAGGCACAGTCCCACAAGACTCCCCCCTTCCCCCCACTTTAGACATCAATTGCAAGTCTGGGCTTCTCATACTTCTGACCAACCGGTTAGATATCAGGTCACCCATAACCCCTTTCTCGGGCTTGATATTTGGTATAATGGCACACAAAACTCAGGGAAACATTTATTTAACTTGATCAGTTTATTATAAAGGGTATTACAAAGTATATAGGTGAACACTCAGATTAAGAGGTACATAGGGTGAGGTCTGGAAGGGTCTTGAGTGCAGGAGCTTTTGTCCCCATGTGGATGGGATGTGCCACCCTCCCAGCACATGGATGTGTTTACCAAACCAAAAGCTCACTGAACTGTATACTTGAAGTATTTTTATGGAGGCTTCATCATGTAGGCATGATTGATTATTAACTCAGTCTCTAGCCCCTCCCCCTCTCTGGAGAAGAGTGGGTAAGGCTGGAAGTTCCAAGCTTCTACTCATAGCTTGGTCTTTCTGGTGACCAGTCCTCAGGAACTATTCAGGAATCCACTAAGAGTTACCTCATGAGAACAAAAGATGCTCCTATCACCCAGGAAATTGCAAGGGATTTAGGAGTTCTGTGTACCAGGAACCAGGGTCAAAGACCAAATATTAGAACCAATGATGATTCTAGAATTTCTATCGCTCAGGAAAATATAAGGATTTTAGAAGCTGTGTGCCAGGAACTGGGGGCAGAGACTAAATATATAGTTCTTATTATGTCACAGTGTTTTTTACAGTATTACATCAAAATAACTGCAAAGGCAAGTATTAGAGAGCAACAACTTTCCCCCATTCCAGATTTCCATGAGGTGGGTCTTTGTAGGCATGCTCTTAGTCTGTCTCTGACCCTTTACATCCTCCTGTCTTGAAAAGAGGACTGTCTTTTCTAGTTGGCAAATTTGGGATGATTGAATGGGCTCAACTCTGCCTTTTCTCCTCTCGAGAGGTGCTCTGTCTGTGGAGAGGACTGTGGTACTTAGCAGTTTCAGCACCAGAATCTGCCTTCTTCTTTCTCCACTCTTCTTACTCCTTAGAGCAAGCTGGCAGCAGGGAGTAGGTGCTCTGCCCTGTGTCTCCATGGGAGGGCTCCCTGGTCAGAGCTTGCCCCTGACCCAGGGGAAAAGGCTGTCTGATTCTGGAGCTCCATAGGAACAAGCCACTTGGCTGACAGACCTAATATTCTATCACCCAGACTGGCCTTTATCACTAAAAAAAGGGATGTTTCAACTCATGCCTTTACTAAGGTCTGCTTTATTTCTCAACTTGTTCAGAAGAGAGGTGTGGTTTTTTGTTTGTTTGTTTGTTTGTTTGTTTGTTTGTTTTTGGTGGCCCCTTTGGAGAGCCCTACAGTAATCAGCAGTTGTTTTGAATGAAATGTCTTACATATTTTGGGAGAAGAGTTAAATGGGGATTTATTAGTTATCTCTTTGAACATTTGTATTAAGCAGTTTTGTACCTATAAAGAGATGTAGGGGGGAGATTGTAACATAATACATAGGAAAACTTTCTTTTTTAATGATTGGGTTGAAAATAACAAAGGTAATTTTCCATTCTGAAAATAAAAGGGGCAGATTTGGTCAGAAGAATACTACCATTTTTCATTGATTCTAAGATGTCAATTTTTCCCCACATTTTAGTATTTCTGAAATTGGGATGCATCCTGAAATTCATGGTATTTCTTAGTTTAATGGCAGTATTCTGTTTCTTGCTGGAAGTATATAAAATAATGGTATATATTATTTGGTAATAATGGTATATATTATAATCAGTGGTTCTTAGAGTCAATAAAATGGGGCTTTGAAGGTAGGAATTCAGACCTTAGGTCTGACTTGCTGTCTTCCTGACTGCTGTATTGCCCATTGGGTTAAAATAATGTTATTTAAAAGGCAGTTTTCCTTCACTGGCCATGACTATGACAAATGCCTCCGCACATGAGGTATTCATTTCACTGTAGCACTTTTCATAAGTTGAGGAGGTTCCCCCCCCCCCCCCCCCCGTTAATTTGTGCCTAGTGGACTATGCTGTGAATACCTGTTACCTCTGGGGTAATCCTGCTGCCATGTAAGAAGTCTAATTGCCCTGAGACCTCCATATTTTTAATGTTTTTTAATGTTTATTTATTTTTGAGGGAGAGATAGAGACAGAGAGAGAGACAGAGACAGACGGGGACAGGGTTGGAGAAAGCATGAGCGGGGGAGGGGCAGAGAGAGAGAGGGGGACAAAGGATCCAATGTGGGCTCTGCGCTGACAGCAGAGGGCCTTATGCGGGGCTAGACCTCATGAGCCATGAGATCATGACCTGAGCCGAAGTTGGATGCCAGACTGAGCCATCCAGGCACCCTGAGACCTCCATTTTTGTGATGACAGGGGCTCTTGTAGAATCCCCAACCTTGCCTACCAGATGTGTGAGGGAGCCATCTTGGATGCCCAGCTCATGGAGCTTTCAGGTGGTTGTAGCTCCAGTGGACATCTGACCACAACCACACAACGTTCCAAAACAGGACTGCTCGAGCAAGCCCTCCTCAAATTCCAGATATGACTCCAATATTGTAATTAAAATAAAGTGTTTAATTCAAGTAGAAAAAAATTTTTTTTTTCTGTGTGGATTCTTGATAGCTTAAGAATGTGTTGACTTAGCTTTGGTCCCTAGAGTGAAATATAACTTGTATAATATTTTAAATATAAAAACACTGCCTTTAAATTGCTAAAAATTGTGACAGATTATCTTAATTAAAATAAACCCATGATTAGTGTTTTAAATCACTACTGATACATAAAATTTAATTATTGAATTTGCCTACTTTTTACCTATCTTGCATGTAACTCATTTTGATTAAAAACATGTGAGACATTTTATTCACAACTGCTGATTACCCATTTTGAACTAAAATTTAGTTAGAACAACTGACCTGAAATTAGTTAATACTATTTAAGAAATACAAACACCAAGAAACACTACTTGGAACAAGCGAAAAAAATAACTCCTGAATACAAAGATTGTATGTTCTCACAACTTTTCTAACCATTTGCTTTGTTTATCCTCCTTTCCCTATAAATAGCTGTAGGGCCTCTTTCTCATGGTTCTGGAGAACCACATTATGGCCACATTATGGCTAACTCCTAAGTATTAATTTCAGTATTAAGTTATAGGTCTCCTTTTCCCAGCCACATGCACACGCACATGTGAACACGTGCATGCATACACACACACACACACACACACACACACACACACACACACGCTTCTTCCCTGCATAACAGGTCAAAAAAAAGAAAAATAGAGCTGAAGTAACATTGATTCTGATAAATAGGGAAACTCGGGACTTTAAAATATTAGGTTTTTTTCCCCCAGCTTTTCTGATGGCTGGTCCAGATCAAAACTTCAATGTCACGTCCTCAGGAAAGCCAAGCCTTCCCTGAGTAGCTTTGTCATCACTTTAGTTTAATTTTGTTTCTCCTTTGCTGATAGTTTTTTGTTTACACACTCATTGTCTCCCTTGCTAGACCGTAAGATAAGTGAGACTAGGGACTTTGTTGACCCTGTTTACAGGTATGTTCCAGAATGTACATTCTTCATTTTCATGCTGGCCATAGCAGGCTTACCTGCCGGCCTGTGGGAATTTGAGAAGTTTGTTATAAACATGGAGTTCACTTGCCACAGGATGGCACCTGAATACGAATAACTACTTAAGTGCTTTATGAGAGTTCAGAATGATGCTTTGCATAGACCCAGGACTGAAGCTTTTTATGTTAACACCTATTCTGACTTCTTACATAGCACATGGCCACCCAAAATAATGGCTGTCCTTCCCAGTCACCTTTGCAGCTAGGTTCTGGTGAATGAGACACAAGCACAAGTGAGGTGGGCCGCTTTCAGGCTGTGCGTGGAGAGGGTAGGTACACGCCTCTTACCCTTTCTTCCTGCATGCTGAAATGCAGCCAGGATGGCAGGAGCCGGCGTGGCCATCTTGGGTCACGAGAGGAAGCTGTGCGTTGGAGATGTTTAAATGAATGATGGGAGGACCATGGTTGGTTTGCTGAAGATGGTGTGAACACTGTACCAGCCCTGGACCACCTACCCGGACTTTACGTCACTGACAAATACGTTGTCTTCCTTGCTAGACTGTAAGATAAGTGAGACTAAGGACTTCGTTGACCTTGTTTACAAGTATGTCCCAGAATGTACACCCTTCATTTTCATGCTTGCCTATCTTGCAAGCCACTATAATTTTGGGTCTTTGTGACAGTAGCTAACCTACATTCTGATTAACATGGTCGTCTCTTGCTGCCGTTTTCATAGCAGTGGTTTGTTCTGTGAGCCTTGAAATTCTGATCGTTTTATGATCTCATGAGAAAGCGGTCAAAATAATGAATTGTCTCGATGCCTGCACTCTTAAATGTCACCAGTTTCTGGGATATTTGGAAATAGTGTATGGGATTTAGATTACTTAAATGCAGCCATAAATTATTAGAGCTTTAAAATTTTCCAAACAAATTTGCTGAATAAGTCCCAGATGAAAGACATTTGGAATTAAAGAGATCTGAATAGATTAACATGTTGGTCCCTCAGGGGCTCACATGATTAGACTCTTTATTAATTGACAAGACTTCTACCCCCTCGTTCCCCCCACAATTCTGAATGCCTGGGGAGACACTGTAACTAAAACATCTCTGGTTTTTAGAAATACAAATCATCCCTTCATCACCTTTTCTCTTCTCCCGGGGAAGCCCCTGCCTTCTAGTTCTCTGCCAAGAAAGGTGTCACTCCCCAATGGTGGAGGGAAAATCAGCTGAAAATCCTTTCGCAAAAGAAAATATTCTATTCATTCCATGTAATAACAATCTGTTGAGTCCATGCTGCCTGCTGGGCCGCGAGGTTACCGATGGAAACATTAATGGCTTCTTGCATGTGCACAGTTTATCATGTAATGTCGATTGGCTATCAGTGCCTGAGCACCATTTGTGCCATGGCCGGGGATCTGGGACCAGATGGGATTTTCTAGGCTTGTCTGAATATGTGAGTGCTGAACCTGTAGTATTGCCTCTGTGGAAAAAGTAAGTCCTAGATTCTTCTCAGCCAATTTATACATACACTTTTGGAACTGCTGATGAAGACTGGGGGACTGCATAGCAGAAGCTGGACAAGTTATAAATTTGCCTATGGTCTTACTGCTAGCAAGTATTGGAGCCAGGTTAAAACCCAGATCTGATTGAAACCATGGCCTTCACTAGTATGTATGGCTGGAATATTTGTCCTGGGGCAGAACGTCCGAATAACTATTGGCCACTTAAGTCTGATATTCCACGCATTCTTGTTCCTGGGCATTCAGATCAAAAAGTTTTCAAAAACACAGTAGGATCTCCATAGGCCATGAATTAAATCTTCAGTTTATATGCATTTATATTTGATAGCTTTGTATGCATTTATTAGATAACTTCATCTGTGAGTACTGAGATCATTAAAATGCAACATTTCGCACTAATTTTTCTTTGATATATCCAGAAATTTGGCAACCAGCTTGGATTTTCATCTTGAGTTTTACTCCTCAGCAAACCTTTTATTGAAACCTCATGAGACCTATACGTTTCTCCATAAGGATACATAATCTTCATTTCACTTTTCTCCTGCAGAATATTTTATTTTAATGTTGTTCTTCTTCTCTATCACATTAAAGTATTTCTGAATAATAAAAAAGACAAATGGAAAACATAAAAAAAAATACCATGCATGAATTTCTTGTTTCTTTGCCCAGGGAGGGCACATCGCCAGATTTTGGAGTTAGGTGAATTTGTGCCAGCCATCTGATTAGAAAGTGAGAGTTGAATATATGGGCTGAGGAAACTTGCTTTTAAACTGGGCTTGCCTTAGAAGCAATGATATCATATGTTATTCCAGCTGGAAGCCAGAGTTAGGGATCAGGCAAAGTAAGTTGAAGGCTAACAATTTTGGTCCTTAGTGTTTTGTGGGTCTACCAAAAAAGTTTCAAATACGCATTCATGCCAGTGGCCAAAGACACATCTGGGTGGGTCTTTGTTTTATGAAAAACAAGAAGGGTTACAACCATTCTGGTTTGCATGACCAGAAGGGAAATAATCATGATTTGTGCTTCCCTGTGCAGACTGAGGGTTCTGTCCTGAGCCACTCCCTCTCTCTGTTTGTACTATGCTGTCCACCCCAATGCTTGCTGGGATTTTTTCCCCCCTTTTTAAACATCTGGGTTCCTAAGAATGGAAGGCAGTAACACTGTTTAATTGCTTTTCTGTCTTTTTTCTTTTCTTTTTTTTTTTTAACGTTAGTCAGCCTTGGAGAAACCAAGTCTTGTTTATGCTCATTCACAGGAGATCTTGGGTGTAACTTAAGGGCAGGTCTTTCTGAAGGAAACTTGTACCTAGGTTGGCTGAATATCTAGAGGATCTTAACACTTTACTTTTTTTTTCTTTTAAGTTCATTTATTTATTTTGAGAGAGCGCAAGTGCAAGTGGGGAAGGGGCAGTGAGAGAGGGAGAGGGAGAGAGAAAATCCCAAGTAGGCTCCATGCTGTCAGCATAGAGCCCTATGCGCGGCTTGATCCCATGAACCATGAGATCATGGCCTGAGCAAAAATCAAGAGTCAGACGCTTAATAGACTGAGCCACCCAGGCACCCCCACTTTACTTCCGACTTAAAGATTCTGAGAGAGCTAAAGGTTAGCTTGACATTAGTGGGTACCTGATACCTGAGAGAAAGCTTGAGCCTGGGTGTGGATTTCTCCCGCAACTTCTATTTTTTACCGTTCTCAAAGGACTAGATAGGATGAATTATTTATTGAGGGCTTACTTGTTTTTGTTTGTTTGTTTTGTTTTGTTTTTGCCAAAGGGGCTGCTAATCCTCAAAAGTAGGAGAAATGTTTGTTCAGGATCTCAGGTTTTTTTTCTAGCAAAGGACTCTGAGGATTTGGCCAACCTGCACATCTTGACTAAATGTGCCTTGGTATCCCCTTCTGTTCCTCCCATTCTTTACTTCTGAATCAAGGGACTTAAAGCAGAGCGGGATAGTGCTGAATGGAAGCTGACCAGTCTGTCTCTTTTTCCCCAGAATGGGTCGGCACTGGGAGCAATAAATGCTGAGTGAGGAATGTCGCATGATCCAAATATCCTAAAGACATACGTTCTTTAGGAGAAGCATTGTATGTGGTTTCCCTCAGCCCTCTTTCAGCAGACTTTTCCAGTAGGGGCAGTGATAGCTTATAACTTGTAGAATAGTGTTGCAGTATCATTTTACAAATATTATAGAAATACTTCTCTCCTAGAGTAATTTATGTCATTTTCTGTCTGTGCAGGAGGAAAAAAAAGATCCACAGCTGGCGAATTGCATACTGGTTATACCCTATATTTTTGAAAGGGATATTTCCTAACAGCATGCAGAAACGCTGTTTTTATTTTTTTAATATCTTCATTTTGAGCTCTTTGAAAAGAAACAATTGAGCAAAACAGAATTGAAAAAAGTCTAAGGGGAAAATACGTGTTAAAAATTGATAAATTATCATCCTGCCACATAGAGCTATTTCTATTATGATCCACTCCTGTGATTTTTTAAAAAAATATTGTGGTTTGACAAGAGTACAAAAGATTCCTTTTTGTATTTAGTCCATGTAGAGTTGGTATAGTCTTTTTTTTTTTCAGTGAATTGTTTTGTTTTGTTTAGTGTTGCTGTTTTGTTTGATACATTACTAAGTATTTGAAGTTTGTTTTTATTGTACCATTTTGGATCATAATTAAAAAAATTTTTTTTAATGTTTATTTATTTTTGAGAGAGAGAGAGCAGAGAGCATACACATGAGCAAGGGAGGGGCAGAGAGAAGGGGACAGAGGATCCACAGCAGGCTCTGTGCTTAAGCACAGAGCCTGATGCGGGGCTCAAACTCATGAACCGTGAGATCATGACCTGAGCTGAAGTTGGACACTCAACCAACTGAGCCACCCAGGTGCCCCTGGATTCATACTTTTTAAATAGAAAAAAAAATGAGGAAATAAAACTGGAAAAATTTGGGTTTGGTATTCTTAGTTATTAACTCTTACTGAAAAATACAGAATTTTTCTTCTTTCTTGTTGGATACATGATACCCATACTTTATAACTGCATTCTTTAACTTTAGTTTTGGTATAAAAACATTATAAAATATAAAAACATTATAAAACTTATACATGTAGAGTATGTTAAGGTGTTTTGGGAGTAGAAGGAAAATACATGCCACTGTAATATATATGTAATATTGTTATTTTTTAGGTGACTTTTGTTTGATGGTTTTGTTTTCTTTTGCTTCTATATATATATATATATATATATATATTTTAAAGATCATAGTCTAAGTGAGAAAAAGAAAAGAAAGAGGTATATTAATAGTTATCCTATAAATAAAAGATTTTAGAGGAAAGCTGCCAATTTAAATATGATAAATACACTAACCAAGGCATACTCCAGAAGCACTCTTCTCTCTACTGACCAGAATAGTTCCTAGTGGCACCCACCAGATTTAAATTCTCCTTACGGGTCCCTTGAGTGGCTCAGTCGTTAAGCATCTGACTTTGGCTCACGTCATGATCTCACGGTTCGTGAGTTCAAGTCCCACATAGGGTGAGCTTGAGCCCCGCTTCTGGTGAACAGGAGCCCCGCTTCTGGTGAGCCCCACGCTCTCTCTCTGTCTCTCTGTCTCTCTCTCTGCCCCTCGCTCGCTTGCGCCCTCTCTCTCAAAAATAAGTAAGTAAATAAATCGTCCTTATGAATAATCAGTATTCTGATTAGGAAAGTGTGTTCACACTTCAGTGTGTTCCTTCTGAGCATGACAAAAGAATAAAGAAAAAAAAAGAAAAGAAAATACAGACTAAAGTTTAAAAGCAAAGATACTTCACTTTTGTAGGAATGCTGAGGAAATGACTTCTAGGTGGAGATTATTTCTTAAGCAGCCACCACATAAAATCCATCCTGCTAGCCAACAATATTTATTGAGCATCTACTACACACCCACACACATTCTTTGGCACCGAGGCTGCATTAGTAAATAAGAAAAACGAGGTCTCTGCGATTGTGGCGCTTAACGTTATACGGTGAGCAGGGAAGCAAAAAATAGTTAAATAGTAAGGACTGCGGTCAGCACAAATTTTGAGCACCTATTGGATGTGAAACACCCTATTCAATATTAAAAAGGGCTTTTCAGGTGATAAAGGATGTATGTCTTAACACACGAATGATTTCTTTTTTAGTATGCCATAGCCCCTCACACATGCATCCGTAATAACGCGTCAGTGACAGCATGGTGCACAGTTATTTGTGTCCCCCTCCGTCTGCCAGAGCTGTGTCTATACTGACAGAGCAGCCTCTTCTAATTGATTTATCCATGCTTTCCCTTCCCTTGGAATACGCCTGGGGTATAAGAAACAGTGCGTGTTGGTTCAGTGAATGCGTAGTTCCTTATGGTTAGGTATTTTCATCTGATTTGTCTCAAATTGATCTACACCATACCCACACAAGAGAATAATTCTATGGTAGAAGCATAAAAAGATGAAAGAGTTTAAGTGACTATTTACAGTCAGGAGGAATCTATGTGTTTTTTATGTGCCTGTGAGAGAATCATGGATCATAGGTAACCTTGCTTTAAGAATGCTCATTTGACCTCCGATTTCCCTTGTTGTGAAAGGTCATAGAGGAGGGTACAGCTGATCCTGTCTGTAATTTGATTTAGTCTTGTCACATCTGTGAATCTCACAAGAAACATTTATCGTCCTTCCTTTGCCAAACCACTCCCACTTTGATCTTTCGCTTTGCGAATCCCTTCTCAAGTCTGTACAGGATGTTCGGACTGAAGTTATAAGATAGCTGCTCCTCACTGCCATCTCGTCCACCACCACTCAGCTCGGAAGTGCCAGGAGCCAGGCTTAGGTGCTTTATATGCATTGTCTTATTCAAACCTTACAATTCTGGGAACTGTTTTCCAGATGAAGAATCAGAAGCTTGGAGGTTAAGTATCTGCCTAAAGTTACATATGAATGGCGGAGCCTGGATTCCAACCTGCCTCTGGCTGACCCCAAAGTCTGTGCACTCAATAATTATACACTGACTTAAAAGGCTCATTTGAAAAATAAGTTAAGTAAATGTCATTGTCAAGCTGCGTATTTAGAAGAGAAAAAGCAGCTCTGCTTATTTAGAAGAAAATCACATGCACATCAATTTATCAGGAAATATAGAGTCAGAGCCATGATTTTTATTTTTTTGCAAAAAGAATTCTTTGCTTTTGCTTTATGAATAAGTAATACAGCTTTGAATGTTTTTCAGGGAGCAGTCTCCTCCAGTACATCTAATTTATTTTATTTGCCACTTTTCAGCCGATAATCCACATAGGAAGAGAGGATTTAGGCTCCCCAGTGCAACACCCAAAGACTGGATGTTCTAGTGTAATGAGGTTTCATCCAAAGAACAAACATAGGTACTGAGTTCTTGCAGAGACTTTGTGTTATTGTTATTTGCATTTTCTTCAGAAATCTCAGCCATGGTTGTATATACCAACCATGGGCGCTCATTGTTGGGAAGTGCTTTAGCAGTCATCTTTGTAAGAATTCCCTCTATGGCCCATCTTCTCTAGAGACAGCTTGTGTGAGTCTATTTTAGACCCACAGTTCTTTCTACACACTGGGCACACAAATGGATCTTACCATGTGGTTTGAGGGGAAACATAATCCAGAGAGTGGCCTATTTGCTTTTTTTTTTTAACCTCTTTATTTAAAAATTTATATTGGTGTTCCTCATATACAGTGTTCTTTTCCCAAACTGTACTTAACTTTGTCGTCTTTCCGTGGCTGAAATTATAGTTGGTGTTCTTTTTTACAAAATTATTGAGTGGTGATAGGAAGGATCTTTATTACTGAAGGACAGGGGATGTTCAACAAAGAGGCCAGAAGAGGTGCTCGCAGAGGTCACCCATACCAGCCATTTTTAAAATTCTGGCAGCCGTATGCTCTATTATCTTCTTTAGGAAGACAAAATGGCAAAGAAACATGAGGAGATCTAAGACATCCTTTACAGCTAGGAGATCTCTGAAATGTAATTCCGTCAGCCTTCTGGGTTTTGTTTAGAGTGATTAGGGGTAAATAACCCACAGCAAAATGTAATCACACAACAACTGCACAGAGTGTTAAAAATAATTTAGTGATAGGTTAGTGATAGTTAGTTGTAGGTTGGTTGGTTTGCGGTGGTAGAGGTGACTGTTTTAATGAGATATCTGGCCATAGTGACTTTAATATGCAAATCTGATTATTTAATTGTCCTCTGTGCTTTGCACATGCTGTTTTCTTCAATTGGATCACTCTCGTTACCTATCCAGAATGCTTTCTTTTATCTTGCCTCTCCAAATTAGCTGCCTTTCCTGGATGCTTCCTATCATCTCGCATGATTATCCTTTGTTTTTATTGCCTAATTTAGTTGTTCCTCAGCTTTCTGAATGTGGGGGTCCCATATGTCTTATTCATTGCTGTTTTCCACCTGACATGTATTAGATGTTAAATAAAAATTCTGCTCAACTTAGGAGTTTAAAGCAATGTCAATCAGAATTCTAGAATCCTAAAAAAAAAATCATTTTTAGAATTTGATGAAGTTATTCTAAAAAACAGCCAATAAAAACCCCAAAACAATAACGTCGAGTGAAAAATTTAAGCCCACATTATGATATTTATCAATATTATGTATCAACATATATCAACTATATATTAGAAATGCTTATGAATATTTTCTAGGGCTTTTTTAGTTTTGGTTTTGGTTTTTCTATTTACCCTTTTAATTCAGTAATAACCCCCAAACTTCCAATCAAAAATAACTACTAGTAATGTATTACTGCTACAATATAGTTAGGAGACAGGTACAGGTATTTTAGTAATTTAATAAATTTAGCGTATTTCATGTATTTAATAAAAGCAGAGGGAAATGTAGCAGAGGGATTACTGTATTAAAGGGTAAATTAAAATCCAAAAGAAATCTAATATTAACTATTGGTAACATGATTTATCTTGAAATAGGGAAGACCATTCCAGACCTAAAAGCCATGGAATCAATCACAAAGGGGGAAAATCACCAGATATGATAGCAATATGGCTTAGCAGTTAAGAGAAATGACTTTAAGATGATATGGTCCTGGAACTGAATTTTGCCCCCCAACACTTACTGAGTGATCTTAATGGGAACTTATTTACTCATTAAGTCTCAGTTTCTTCATCTGTAAATTGGAGGAGATAATAATAATAATAGGAAGCTCATTAAGCCTTTAGATTATAAAAGCTTATGTAAAGTACCTGCCCTTTGCCAATCACAGAGAAAACACAATAGCCATTATTATTACCTTTAAAATTTTTACAGAGGGTGCCGATAAATCAAAATACCTTAAAAGGATGGCAGAATAGCAAAAGTATTGCCATAAAGACAAAGATTGATATACATCCAGGACATGTGATGAATCCATTCATATGGATAAGAAAAACATAATTGTTCAACAGACATCGTTAAAAAAAATGTGGCCAAGCCATTTTATAGAGGAAGAAATAACGGTGGTTCATAAGATATGAAAAAATGTTCACTTTTCCTGGTCATAAAAAATGTAAACTCAAACTACATTGAGAAGCTGTTATGGAACCAGGCTGGAACGCTGGCGGAAAAACCAAGCGGCACTCGGAGATCTTGGTGGATGGGAGATTTATTTAACACCAGCGGGCTCAGAGGAGACCCTTTCCCCAAAGATCTGAGCTCTGAATGAAGGGGGGAAGGGCAATTTATAGTTGCCAGCTTCCATATCTGTGGCGGGTTTTCGTGCGCACACGGCAAACAGGGCAAGAAGAACCTGGAAGAGGGGTCTCCAAGCTAGAGACCAGAGCTTGTTTTAGTCCCGTTGGCCATCTTATGGTATAAAACTTTATTCATTTTCCCAACAAAGCAATTTACCACTTCATATTAGCAGAGATTGACAAATGCTAATTTAGTGTTGGGCAGAGCTTAATAGCATGGTCATCAAGACATATTACTGTTGGAAGAACGAATTTTGTCCTAGCACTTTGGCAATATATGATGAGACCCTTGAAAAGGTTTATACTTTGCCTGGGAATGTCACTTCTGATCAATCATAAGCATTAAGAACACAATCAGAGATACTCATATGATTTACTTTGAAAGATGCTCATTACAGTTTTATTTATAATAATGAAAAATTAGGTGCAATATAAATGTTCCACCATAGGAGAATGGTAGAACACAGCATGCAGTCATTTAAGTCAAGTTATTGAAGAATATTTTTAATGAGGTGAAGAAATGTTAATCATGCAATATTAGAAACATTTTAGGTGTATGGATGTGCATTTATATACTGCATTTATAAACTGCATTTATAGTATGAACACAACTGTTAAAGGAAAACAAGAAGGAAAAAGATGAGAAGTAAAGGGAGGTTAGGTACATAGAAAAAATTAGAAAAAAATGTAGGAAAATACACGAAAATGATTGTCATTGTTTCCTCGGAATAGCGGGTTTTCCAGTTATCTATTGCTGCACAGCAACTTGCTCCAAAACTTAGTGGCTAGGTTATAATTTTGTGTGGCAGGAATTCAAGCAGAGCTCAGCTGGGCATATCTTCAGCTCCGCGTGGTAGGTGGTGAGGTGACTTGGTGGCAGTCAGCTGGGAGAGGGGCTCATCTAGAGGACCCAAGATGGCATCAGTCATGTCTGGGCCCTGTAGGTGAAAGCTGGAACAGTGGATCCAGTTGCAATGTCCACACAAGGCCTCTCCGGCATGGCCGTCCCAGAGCAGTTAGGCTTTTGAGGTGAAGGCTCGGGGCTCCCAGAGAAAGTGTTCAGAGGACCAGGTGGAAGCTGCAAGACTTCTGATTCTTAGAACCTAGCCTCAAGAGTCCCCGAACATAACTACTATTGACCCGTTGGGGATCAAGGGGAAGGAATTAGACTCCACTCCTCAAGAGGAGGAGAAGCATCCTCTTCTTTAGTCTGCCTCAATTTATAATTTATAACCATCTTTAGTCTGCCTCAATTGGATTGGGTGATTTTTATGTGTTTCTGCACAGTCTGCGAAGTCTGTAATGCAAATGTATTATTCTTCGTACGTTTATAAGAGCTCTTTATATATAAGCCTTGAATTAGATAGTTTGCATGAAGTACTTAACATTGTGGCTGGCATAAATAAAGTCCTGTGTAAATGTCAGCTGCCATCAGTATTATCTTTATTCCTTTCTCATTAGAATAGAAATGTGTCGGTGGGTTTATTTTCAGTGGCTCATTCAAAAAGGCATTAAAAACGCATAATTTTGCCTGGGAAAGCAAACAAGATTTCATGAGCAGTTAGTTGATACTTAAACTAGGTTTTGAAGGGTGAAAGGGAATCTACCAGCTAGGAAAAGGCAGGAAAGGCTCTCCAAGGAGTCGGAGCTGCATATTCAAAGACGTGAAGTTCAGATAATGCAATGCATGTCGCAGGATCTTTTAGTGTTAGCAGGGTTCAGATATAAGATGCAAATTTGTCGAAAAAGGGCCAAAGCTTGGGGAGCAAGGATTCAATTCAAGAGGTAATGCAGAAACAGAATATACAAGACTTAGTGCCTGATTAACTATAACAATTCCTTGAGAGTTACTGCAAATAAAATTTATCTGTTCACGAAAGCAATCGTGCTCTCTGCTCCTGATTCAGTTTGCTTCTCTCTTTTAATTTCAACATGAATTGTATGCGAAAAGGACAGAATTCAGAACAAGTAATAAACCACACATGGATACATTTCCTTTGAAACCCCCAAAAATAAAGAGTTGGAGAAAATGACTGGCCAAGTCGTATTTCTGGGTTTAAAAATAGAGTGATTTATATGTATCCTTTTTCAGAAAGTCAACAGAACCAAACATTTGTCCGTCATCTCAGAGTGGTTGCTCCTGCCTGTTGAGCTTATTAGCTCCACTCTTACTGTCGCAGGGCTCTCATGTTCGTGTGCCATATGGCCTCCACATCTGGTGACCAGTCCAGGCTCTTTTGGGGAAAAAAACCAAAATTTCCTTTGAGGTACTACATAAATATATTTCTGTAGAATCTGCTACTGCCCACGTCTACAAATATCTGGGTCCCAAATTAAAGGCATGAAGCTGAAACTATTACTTTTCAGAGATAACAGTAATGAAATAAGACAGAATACAAATTAGAGCTCGAAGCTCTTTGGCACCGTTGTTTTCTTCCAGCATATTACTTGCATTGATGTCCCTTTGATGTTTTGACATATCTCTGAAATCATGATTAAATATGGTAACCAGAACTAGTACTGACTTATTGTACTGGGCAAGCCATTCGGAATCAATATTATAGAGGAACAAATATGCTACTTGGAACAGCTCTTCTACTTTTAATGAATCTGATTTGTGTTGAAGCTCTAAATCTTATTTATTTTCCCCTCCAGAACTGTCATTAAAGTAGTTATCTCAACAAGTTATTAAACCAAATGAAAACTGTAAATAGAAAAGTAACTTCAAGCTATTATTAGCAAATGTTTATCGCTTAATATTTTTAAAATTTATTTTAGACAGATTTCCACTGTCCCGTGGATAAAAATGACAATTAAGTTTTTTGGCAACCACTCATTTCTTCCATCAAAGGTTCAAGAAGGATGTTGGAGCACGTACATGTGCGATCCTGCGTTAGTGACACAATCAGGATTCTGTGTTTCAACACCAAGGTTTTTATTCTTTTCTTAACTCATTGAGTCATTGTTGCTTCTCTCACTGTTGGAGAACATGATTAAAATTTGTACCGTTTTCCTGTGTTAAAGAAACAAAGCAAGGAAAAAAGGAAGGACATAATCCATATAAGATGGCTGTATAGGAACAGATTTTCAAAGTGTTAACTGATGTTGTGAAAAGCTGTTTTAGTAATAGGCCTAATGGGAAAACAATGTGGTCAGGAAACTCGGTGATACTGAATTTAACTCTTTCAAAGTCATGTCAGGTACCGGGAACAAAGGAACACAATGAACAGAATCAGTCCCATGTGTTGTTAAACAGTTTTTTGTTTTGTTGTGTTTTGTTCCTCTGCGGCCTCTTGTCGCCTTTCATGGTGTTGACGGTGATCAGGGACTGGAAATGTCTCCAGCTGCAATAGAGCTGCTGGGTTTTGCCTGTTCCTCAGCAGTTAATCACCAGCTTCCAGCAAAGTCATCCTGTCCTCCCTTCCTCTAACCTGTCGCCTGGCAATGCCATTGTAATCTTAATTTTTCTTTTCTAGAGCAATAGTCTTGATTTTGAAGTTCCTGTGAGTAATAAGAAATAAGAAAAAAGTAAACGAGCAATCAATGCAGTCATATTCCAAAAACTGTGGTAAAACTCTGGACAATATCCATTAGTCGTCATTGAAGATAGAGATGGAGAGGCATAAACATTTCAAACTGTGGTACTACTGCTGAGCATAGACAGCTCCTAGCAAGGTCTTTTTAATCCGTTAGATTTGGATTGAGTGGGGTTTTAATTTAATTTTACAATTTTTGTTGCAAGGCAACGAATGTCTCGGCAAAAGTAAGAACACATGGGGTAATTTAGTCTCCATTGACAAAGACTCCTATGAATGGAAGGACCTGATTTTCAGTCTTTGAAATCCTTTGCTTCTTAGTTTCTTCATCAGTCAAATGGGGATATTTTCTTCTCTCCTTTCCTTGAGGAGATTCTGTGATGGTCAATATTACCTTACTCTCAAGTCTCCAAGGAGAGTTGCTTGATCTTTCCAAGCCCCTTTTTCTCATTTGTGCAATAGGGTGGTTCTGGGCATTAGAAATGAAGGAGGCATTGCACTCTGCCCAGTGCCCGCTAGGTCATGGGTCAGAGCAACAAAACAAAACACAAAAAACACTATTTAACAACACATGGGACTGATTCTGTTCATTGTGTTCCATTGTTCCTGGTCCCTGACATTTGACTGTTGTAGTTACTACTGTCACTTTTGCTGTTCTGCTGTTACTAGTACTCATTACCTTCGTATTTGCCAATTCTTTATTAATACTAGTACTTTCCTAGGCTTAAAACAAGCACCGTGATACAGCTGAGATTCATTTCTAGCACTTTTGGCATTCAAAATTTTGTTTTGCTTTATTGGAAGGAAAGAGAAGTTAAACATTTCATATATCCCTGCATGTAATTTATATTAGGGTTTAAAATTTTTTTATTTTAGTGAAACATATTTATTTTGCTAGAGAGATTTGCCCTCCCTAGACTCTTAGCAGCAGACTCAATCAGAACTGGGTGGAGTCTCTCGGGTTCCTGTATGTGAAGCCCTGTAGCTGACCTCTGAATCATCAAAGATACCGAGTTATGCTTAGCAAGATGTTATTACTGTTTCATTTTATCTAATGTTGTAAAATTGTACATGTGTGTACATTTATATGGTCTTTGAATAATTCAATACCACATTTAACATAAGACTATTCTGTGTACTTCTGATAAATTGTTAGAATATATTAACATATAGACACACAGCAACTACTCAGTTACTTATGTCAACAAATAATTATTAACAACTGTACTTTATACTGTGTTGCATATTTGAAAGTTGCTAAGGGAATAGAGTTTAAAAGTTTTCATCATAAGAACAGAAATTCTATAGCTATGCATGGTGACAGATGTTAACTAGACTTATGGTGATGATCATTTTACAATTCATACAAATATCAAATCAGTATGTTATACACCTGAAACTAATATAATGTATGTCACTTATACTTCAATCAAAACAAACAAACAAACAAACGTATACTTACTGAGTGTCTGCTATGTGACTAATAGTCATGCTCCGTGTGGTAGTACAAAGTCCCTTCCCTCATAGAACTTACATTCTAGTTAAGAAGACAGAATATGTATATATTAATTATATATATATATATTAAGCATGTTGGGGTAATAGCATGTATGATAAGGAGCTTAGAAATTGATCAAGTTGTCGAGCATCTGTTCATTGATCAGTGCCTTTGCTGTAGTGGCCCCTAACTAATTTGAGTATTACTATTGTTGATAAGTGCTCTGATGAAAAAGAAATCGGGGTCATGGGGATAATAAACGGAGGGAAGTGTAGGGGAGCTACCATAGACAGTGTGGTCAGGCTTGGACGTTTCTAAAGATGTGACATTTGAGTGGAAACTTGAATGAAGAGAAGGAGTGAAGCTTGTGGTCATCTGGGGACAGTGTTCTAGGCAGAGGCAGTGGGAGGGGCCAAAACCCTGAGGCAGGTTGGATGACACTGCTGGAGTGTGAAGGTGAGGAAGCAGGGAGATGTGCTCAGAGAGGTGTGCTGGGGAGGGTGGGGACAGAGTTGGGGGACTTGCAGGCTGTGATAGTGGTGGTGGTAGTAACCGTTATTATCATTCGTTGGTATTTTGGTCTTACTACGTCTTATAATAATGTCAAGCATTGAAAAAAAAACATGGCACTTTTATTTGGATGAATGAGAAGATTTTAAGAATGGTTTGAAGCAGAATTCCACTGGTACTCCTACATGCTGCATTATTGGGTTGCACGTCTTAATTTTTGGATTTCCTTTTTGCTTGAACTAGCCTGCAGTTTTGTGTAAAAAAAAAAAAAAAGAAAAAAAAAAAAGCTCTTCAAAAGAGCTTTTTTACAGGCCTGACTGAAAGCAGGTAGGCGTAGGCTCCGGAAGAGGTCTCCCTCATTCTGGTTCTAATTTCAGCCCCCTCTTTGTATCAAAGTCAGGTCCCTAAAAAGAAATGAATCTAAGGCAGAGGTTTTTTAGAAATTTTTATTTTGATCCAATGAAGATTTTGGAGTTTTCATTTTGGCACTGTGCATCTCCAAGAGGACTTTTCCCCCCATACATCTGCAGCGATTAGATATAAAGGGATAGTGATCTTAAGTTCTATATTCCATTTATGCTAGAGACTATTATATCTAGAGTCTTCTATGCATTTAGGTTGTCTTCAGGCATTAAACTTTATAAAAAGGTAGTGCTTTTTACACTAAGACAAATAAATCTAGAGTAATCATCATTATTAGGAAGTATTTATGTGTCCCATATGTGTTTACACACACTTCATTTATCATTATTACAGAAGTGTTTCAGTATTTTAACAACTGGGATAGCTGTAGTGATACATACAAGCTGTCTTTGGCCCACTGTCTACCTACACTCAGTTATGCATAGATTTTTTTTTTAAAAATCAACTATATTTGCTAACAGGATAGAAAAAGTAGAATATGCTGGTTAAAAAAATTAGTGATGTTGTCATTGCAAAGAGTTAAGGTTCACCTGTGAAGCAGAATTTGAATGGTTCCATTGATTTCCTTTTAAAAACTGCCATTTCAAGAGAACAAATGATCCCATGTAGCAGTTACATAAAAAACCTACTCAAAAACCGCATGTGTATGTGAGCCATCCTCCTTGTACCTTAATTAGTATTAGTCATTTGTCCATAATTCTTCACCTTCTTTCCCTCCATTGCACGCATGCTCATGTACACACACACATGCGCGCGCGCACGCGCCCGCAAGTAGCTTTTTGCTTACTTTTGATTTGGATACTCTCTCCAGCCTGTCCTGGACTGTGTTGTTGGCTTGGGAGGTGAGATGGGCAAATACTTGCTCACAGGTGATTGCTTGCGCCATGGCAATGTCAGCTTGGGTACACTGAAACACCTACCTAAACATTCTTCCCAAATTTTGTATTGCTTTGACTCCTGCAAATCTTGGTCCTTTTGAAGCTATGACATGTGGTTCCTTTACCAACTTGGGGGAAGGAAAGGAATACTTGGTTTTGAGGGGCATGTTTCCCCGACAGTAAATTCTGTTAGGTTCTAGAACCTTCTTCCTCACAGGAGGAACAGAAATGCCATAAATGATACTTTAAAATTCAACCAGAGGAAATTTGTCTTGGGAGTATACCATCCATCCAATATAAGGAAACTGAAGGAGGGAAAAAGATAAGTGAAGGTGAAATAGCAATAGAAAGTAGAAAATAACCTCATTAGGCCTAAAATTCAAGCTCTTTAGTTGACAGTTTTGGTTTTTTGGTAAGCAGTTTAAACCAGTGAATCTCAAACTTTTTGGTCATAGAGCCCCTTTATATTCTTGGGCATTATTATGGACCCCAAGAACTTTTGTTTATATAAGTTATATCTAGTAATATTAATCATCTTTGAAATTAAACCTGCAAAATTGTGAAAATACTTAATTTGTTAAAAATAATGGTGATAAATTCATTGCATGTTAATAGATAAAATACATTTGTAAGGAAAAGTATACTTTTCAAAACAGAAACATTTAGTGAGAAGAGTGGCATTGTTTTACATTTTGCAAATCTCTTTAAAACGTCCGGCTTAATAGAAGACAGCTGGACTCTCCTATCTGCTTCTGCATTCAATCTGTTGTCATATCACACATTGCATTACTTCTGGAAAACTTCACTGTATGCTCCTGAGAGAATAAGAGTGAAAAAAGGCAAATGATGTCTCAGTCTTATTATGAAAATAATTTTGACCCTGTGGATCCGCTGAAAAAGTTCCCCAGGGGTCCCCTGACCGCAGTTTGAGAACTGTTGGCCTCAATACATCTTTCCAGTCACACTCTTGTGTCAACCCCCCATGCAGCCTTTTAGTGTCAATATTTCAGCCTGTTCTCCCCACCCCCGCCTGTTTATTCTCCTAGCTGGTTTAGGGACCAGAATCTTAAGCATTAAGTAGAAGCTATTTAGTACCGGGGAGTATCATGGAAGTGTTCAACTCAAGATATTAAGAAAATAGCCAAAGGGTTAATTGAGAATGAGCGAACCCACTTTCTGACATTAAAACTATAGCTGATGTCTTATCCTTGCAACAGGCCCTGAAGATGATTAAGAAGGCAAATTGAAAAAGCATTTCAAAATAGAGTCATAAAAAAAGACCTACACGCGTATCAACATTCTTTCACTTATATATAGTATATCCATTTATCCAACCTTTTGATGTAGTGCCAGATCTCTTCTGGAGTGAGGATTTGCTGATTAGAGCTTCTTAAGACCAAGGACTGTTTTGTTATATTTTTTCCTAGTCTTAATACAGTGCCTGATGACAGTAGATATATTCCTGCATGGTTGCTAGTTGAGTGCATAGTGAGAGCATGCATCCATGAATGAGTGAAGTAGAGGCTGTGTAGTGAAATTATGTTCATTATAAATTATTTCTGACCCCGTTATTAGCACTCTAGGGAGGTGTAGTCATGTGGACATTCTTAGATTCACAGAGGAACAGACCATTAGTTTTGTGCCTCCACTGGATCCTTAAAGAAGATCCCCACAGTCCTACCTCAATTCCAGCTTTGAAAGAGTACATTGGGCACAGTTATTAACCAAAAATCTGACTGTTATTCAAAGGGGAAGCCTTGGTGGCTGCCATAACCTCATCTAGAATTTTTTTTTTTAATCTACCATGATCAAGGACCTTGTAGGATGCGTTAAGCACTAACTCTTTGGATTGCTGGTATTATGTGGGTACCTACATGGACTTTGACCTCAGAGAGTGAGAGCAGAAAGGCATAGTTTTCGTTGTGTATCCCCTGCTGTGATATAACTTTCATAGGATGACCAACTTACCCTAGTTTGCCTAGGACTTTCCTGGTTTTAGTACTGAATGTCATCCGTTTGGGGATTTCCTTCAGACCAGGCAAACTGGAAATCCAGAGTTGATTTATCGGGTTAGTAACCCTACCTCTACCCTAAATCTGTGGTTTTAGGAAATTAGGGTTTTTAGGAATACAAATATTGAATATGTTACTGTGACAAATTCAAACTGCCTCTGTAGAACACATTTGTAGTAACCTCTCTCTCAGAGTCCCTTAGTTCCCCAAGGCAGACTCCCAAATGGCCAGACTTCTTCTGGTTCGTCTGTTCCACTGGAATCTTTGTTTGCCAAAGATCACAGGAACATTTCCCACTCAATTCATCATTTAACTTGAGATACACTTTTGATAAGATAATTTGTATAACTTTTCCAGGTCTTCCTTATGCTTCATTCTGAAAATGTCCAACTGCCCATTTCTTTGGAATTGTGTCAGGTGGTTATGGCTTTGATTGGGAGGCGAGGCTACTGCCATAGCTTTCGCAGCATGGCACAGTGTGGTACACGTGGCTTGGAGTCCGGAGACTGAGTCTGCACATTGGCTCTGTGATGAACCCAACGGTGAGGACGTTGGATTGGTGACCTGGTTTCACTGAGCCATGCTTTTCTATATAATGGCAGAGATTAGAATAGCAACATCACAGCACTGTTCTGATTGAAGAGGTAGAACTCGCAGGAAAACGCATGATATATACTGAATTATTCAATGAATATTTGTAGAACTGTTGCTGATTAAATCTGTCGTGCCCAGTTGTTATTTCAGTGATAAACTAGTTTACTGCTTCTAGTATTGTTTTAATTTTACAACATAATATATGTAAAAAGCAATTATTTCCTGATATAGCTGATACTGACTTTCACACTGCTCAGCCACATTTTTGCTGATCTGTGATCCAAGCACTCCTGTTGTTTAAGTTTGACCTTTTCTGGACATTAAGGAGTATTGGTTTTGTCAATACAGCAACTTAGAAAAGCCTTCAATGTGAACATTTTTTTTTTAAATCCTTCCTCTTCCCTTCATAGGAAGTAATTTTTTAGCAAAAATATTTTAAGTCTCCAGATTTTGCCAGGTTCGGTGTTAGGCACTGGGAATACATGGGTTAAAGGTTCCTGTCTTTTTGGAAATTTCTATCTATTTATATCCTTTGTTTTACTTATTATAAGTTTTTTAGATATTTAAGGCTTGCAGACAAAGACAATAAAGAGCCAATGAAATAAAGTTATGGAGAGGCAAGCGATATGGAAAGAACAAGGCTTTTGGGAGCCCAGAACTTGGATTCATGTACTTTCACCACTTCCTGGCTGTGTGGTTCTGGACACGTTACTTTCACTTCACTGAGGCCTTTTTTTTAATTTGGAGAAACGGACTAAGCGCACTTGTCTGATGTAGTTGTTTGGAGCAAAAATAAATAATGCATCCAACAGCACTTTACTCATAACTAACACGTTTATCATGTTCTGAGAGCCTTACACTGTTCTAAGTGCCTTACACAGATTAACTCATTTAACTTTCTCAAAAGCCATGAGGTGCAGATGAGGAAACTGAGGTAACAAAAGCTTAAGTGACTTGCACAAGAACATAAAGCTAGTTAATAGTGGACTGGTGTTTCGAACTCAGGTAGTCTGGCTCCAAAATCCATGTTCTCAATTACTATGCTATGTTGACCTTCACAGTGCCCTCTTTAAATGTTAATTATCTAGAAAACTTTTAAAAAATTAGAGATGTCTTGAAAGGTGATGTGTTGCCTGAAAAGATTAGTGGACACCTTTTCACCAAAGCTGTTGTAGTTGTGTGAATCTTACAGAGAGAGGGTCAAGATTCATACAGAAGGAGGTCAGGATTCTATGTTGGTAGTTATTTTCTTTACACAGCTTCAAAATGTTCCACTGTCTTCTGGCTTTCATTGATGCTCCTGGAAGTCAGCTGTCAGCCTACTGTCTCCTTTGAAGGTTTTTATTTTGTTTTGTTGTTCCTGGTTTCTTTAGCTTTGTGTCTACAATTTCATTGTGATGTCTGTACATGTGGATTGTTTTGTAATGTGTACTGTTTGGGAATTATTGAGATTTTTCAATCTAAATATTGACGTCTTTTTAATTTGTTCTGGAAAATTTTCAAACATTATCTCATTGAGCATTGTTTCTGTTCCATTCTCTTTTACCTCTCCTTTTGGAATTCTGATTAAATATTTGTTAGGACTTCACATTCTATTTTTTTCCCCTTTCCCTTCTATGTATTTCTATCTCTCTGGGTTGCATTATGAATCATTCTTTGACCTATCTTACAAGTTCAAATTCTCTCTTCAGCCATGTCTAATATGCTATTTAAATGTGTCCACTGAGTTTTTCTTTAGATTACTGTATATATATATTTAATCTGGAGGTTATATTTAGTTCTTTTTCAATGGGTTAGGTCACTTTTTATAGTTTTCTATCTTATACAAATACAGTAAACCTTGTCTTTTATTTCCTATGTGTGCAAACATAGTTATTTTATAGTTCGTGTTTAGTAATTCCAATCTATAAAGTGTTTTTAGGGTCTAACTCATGAGTTTTGATTTCTAATGTTATTAGTTTTTACTCTTTACTACTCAATGTATTTGAATAATTATAATTATTTGAGGGATGTTTTTGATGCTTTCCTGCAAAGAGAATCAGATTTGCTTCTACTAGGTACCTGAGAACACTATTCTCTGTAATACTTTAAATTAAAAATCATATATCTAGGATTTTTGGATGACCCAAATTAGTGAATTCAGACTGCCAATTTGTGCAATGACCAGCTTTTGATTATAATTTCTCACTAATATATCTCCCTTCCTGTTCTTTTCACTTATAGTCCTTTGAGGGTAGAGATAGAATGTTGCATGTTGACTTTTGGTTTCCCCTTACATTCAGTGGGGAGCCTTCTGGGACTCCAACCTTCTCATTAAATGCTCTCTTTGACCACTTCTATGAGTGGGTTCTGGAATTTGATTTATGTCCCCACTCCCTACAAAACCATCAGATCATAGCTCAGGCATATGCCTAAAGGCAAAAGTGGCTTTTATGCTCTGCTTATGTCTTTGGGTTCCCTCTTTCTTAGATTTAGGCTTGCCAAATCTGTTTCATTGGGAGAATTGATCTAAACAAACTATTGGTCCACAATATTCTTCTGGTATATATGTATTTTCAAATGTTTATTTTGTTGCCTCATTTTACTTTTCATTACTTTTCATAGTTTTGTGACCTTTAAAAATTTTATATCAAAAAATTAAAAACTCATTTATTCTTGGTTATGTATATAAAAGGAAATGAATATATATTTAGCACATTGTAATTTCTTTTTAAAAATTTTTAAAAATATTTATTTTTGAGAAGAGAGAGAGAGAGAGGTAGAGCACACAAATGGATGAGGGGCAGAGGGAGGGAGACAGAGGATCCGAAGCAGGCTCTGCACTGTTAGCTCAGAGCCTGGTGTGGGGCTCAAACTCATGAGCTGTGAGATCATGACCTCAGCCAAAATCAAGAGTCTGCGGATTAACTAACTGAGCCACACAGGTGCCCCTTTTTCTTTTCTTGTTTAAAAAAAATGTTTTTAATGTTTATTTTTGAGACTGGGGGGCAGAGAGGGAGACACAGAATCTGAAGCAGGCTCCAGGCTCTGAGCTGTCAGCACAGAGCCCAATGCAGGGCTCAAACTCATGAACCACAAGATCATGACCTGGGCCAAAATCCAACTGAGCCACCTAGGCATCCCCCCTTTTTCTGTTTTTATTTTAATTCCAGTTAACCTACAGTGTTATATTGGTTTCAGGTGTACAGTATAGTAATTCAACAGTTCCATGCATCACCCTGTGTTCATCATGACAAGTACACTCTGTAATCCCTAACATCTACTTAACCCATCCCCTACCTACCTCCCCTTTGGTAACCATGAGATTGTTCTCGATTATTATTTCCTGCTTTGTCTATCTCTTATTTTTCCCTTTCCTTATTTGTTTTGTTTCTTATATTTGTAATGCTTATTTATTTACTTTGAGAGAGAGCAGGGGAGGGGCAGAGAGGGGGGAGAGAGGATCTCAAGCAGAATCCACACTGTCAGCCTGGTGCCTGACATGGGGCTTAGTATCTCAAATGGAGAGATCATGAGCTGAGCCAAAATCAAAAGTCAATGTTTAACCAACTGAGCCACCCAGGCACTTCTGGTTTGTTTCTTAAATTCCACATATGAGAGAAATCGTATGGTATTTGTCTTTCTCTGACTGACTTATTTCACTTAGCATTATACCATCTAGTTCCATTCATGTTGTTGCAAATGGCAAGATTTCAATTTTTTTTTATGGCTGAGTAATATTCCATCATATATATACACCACCTCATTATCCATTCATCAATTGATGGACACTTGGATTGCTTCCATATCTTAGCTAGTGTAAATAATGCTGCTCTAAACATAGGGGTGCCTGTATCCCTTTGAATTAATATTCTTGTATTCTTTGGGTAAATACCCAGTAGTACAATTGCTGGATCATAAGGTAGTTCTATTTTTAACCTTTTGAGGAGTCTCCATACTGTTTTCCACAGTGGCTGTACCTGTTTGCATTCCTACCAACAGTATACTAGTGTTTGTTTTTCTTCACATCCTGCCCCAAACCTGTTAATTCTTGAGTTGTTGATTTTAGCCATTCTGCCAGATCTAAGGTGATATCTCGTTGTAGTTTTGATTTGCATTTCCCAGATGATAAGTAATGATGAGCATCTTTTCATGTGTCTGTTGGCCATCTAGATGTCTTCTTTGGAGAAATGTCTGTTCATGTATTTTGCTTATTTTTTAATTGGATTTTTGTTTTTTGGATGTTGAGTTGTATAAATTCTTTATACATTTTGGATAATAGCCCTTTATCAGACATGTCTTTTGCGAATATCTTCTCCCAATCCATAGGTTGCCTTTTGGTTTTGTTGATTGTTTCCTTTCTTTTTATTTTGATGTGGCCCCAATAATTTATTTTTGCTTTTGTTTCCCTTACACTGTAATTAAATACATTATAAATATTGAGAATTAAAATGTATTTCTTCTTATTTTAATAAAAAAATTATCAAGAATAAATGTTGGAACATTGCTGGCCGCCTTGTTTTATAACTTAAAATATGGAGCAAGCACCTTTTCTATGACTTGGCGATACATCATCTTCCTTTCTAGGTTTGGATCAACTTCAAACATTTTATTCTTTTCACTCTGAATGTTTTGAATATGTGGTAGTTTCTACATCCCTTCCTCTGGAACATCTTCACCTCCTCATCACAACCACTTTCCTCATTTCCTCATTTACGTGGATGAGTTCACCTTCACTAAGATCCTCTGGCTGCATAAGCAGAATCTCTTGAATGGCAGCAGTGTTAACATTCTCACAGTCAGTTATTTCTCCTATAATGACGTTTGCACTCTGTTCGAATTTGACTTCCAGTGTTACCACTTTTTATTTGCTGCATTTTCTTTTCTCTTTTTCTTTTTGTTGTCTTTCTTTCTCTCTTTCTTCCTTTTTTCTTTCTTTCTTCCTTTCTTTCTTCTTCTTCTTCTTCTTCTTCTTCTTCTTCTTCTTCGGCTAATTTCTGTTTTCTGTTATTCATTTTTGTGAAATGTCATGTGAGTTCATCCCTGGGAGATGAGGAGGCAACATAACTATTTTGTTGTCTGTGTGTGAGCCAAATGACAGATGTGTAGTGACCAATCACCAACAGGCTTTGGAAGAAGTGATATGGCTGGTCACTGATCATGATGCGCATCAGTTATTTATGTGGTGATTCGTGCACCTAGGAGCTAACAGTGAAGTTTGTACTTTATAATGTTACTCACAGTTAATATACCAAGGTAATGGCAATTTGAGCTATGTTTTGAGGAACTGGTGTTAACAACTAGTGTTAGTAATACCTAGACAAATATTGTTCACAGCTGAGCTTTGTAGTAGTATACTATGATTATGTTAAATTTTTGTGTTCTGGAATTAATAACTTTTTTTATTTGTTAAGTCTGATTTTTACCTATTACTAATTCTTACACATATTACAATACCTTTCTTTTCTTTTCTTTTTTTTTTTTTTTTTGGTTCTGTAATTTTCCATAAGATTAATCGTATCAGAGTCAAGATTTTAAGCAGTGGGCTGTTTGTTTGTTTGTTTGTTTGAGCCTCATTTTCTTTCTCTCTTAGTATGCCCAGTTCTCATCCTGGGCATCATCATTCTTTGCTGTCCTCCTTTTAATAGCATTTGCTTTTTTTCCAGGAATGGAGTCACTTTTTCTTGGATCTCTTTATATCTCTTTGTTTACTTCCTTGATATGGTGGAGCACATCCTCCAGTATTTTGTCAGGTAAAAGAATGGTTCAGCAGCAAAAGCATCATGATGACAGCCTTTAACGTGCTTATCTCCTGAGTCATGCTGCTCCAGTCTGGATTGCTTGTCATATATGCCTAGTGCACAGTTGTGATCCTAAGTTCTTTATATACCATCAGCAGATTCTCTTTTCTTCTCTGTTTAGAGTGTCCTGTTTTTTCTGTATCCCATGCATTCCTCTGTTTATTTTTTCCCTGTCTTATAGAGTGCTTAATCTAGCAATTTCTTGAGAAAGAGGACATGGGTCATATATCTTGAGACCTTGAATAGCTGGAATACCTGTGTACTACCCTCCTCTTATATTGATAATAATTGTTATATTGACTAAATGTGCAACTTTAGCTTAGAAATTATTTTCTTTTGAAATTTTGAAAATGTTGCTCTATTGTTTTCTTGCTTCAGGTGTTGCTTTTGAGATATTTGAGCCTATTTTGATTACTAATTCAATGTAACTTTTTTTTTCTCCATGGAAATGTACACGATCTTATTTTATTTATTGTCAATATTTGAAGCTTTCACAGTTAATGTGCTATGCTGCAGATCTATTTTGCCTAGTACTCTGCTTTGCCTATCCTTCAGCTCTGGGACATTTTCATGTTTTTTGTTTTTGTTTTTGTTTGTTGTAGGTTTTGGTTATTCCATTTCTCCATTTTTCCATGTTTTCTTTCTGAAATTCATATCATTTGGATGTTTACCTCCCCCCACTCTCCCCTGCTTAACTAGTCTTCTCATTTTTAAATATTTTTTTCTCTTGTTTTCTATTTCTTCTGTGTGTTTGTTTTCTTTTTTGCTCTTCTGGAAGATATTCTCAACTTTATCTTCCAAGCTTTTTATTGAGATTTTTTATTTTTGCTATCATATTTTTAATTTCAAAAGTTCTTTGCATGTTTATTGTGTACATGTGTATCCTCTATATATTATTATTTTAAAAAATGGTATTTTGTTCTTGCTTTATGGATACAATATCTTTTCCCTGTAGGGTTTTTCCACTTTGTTTTTTTTAAGGTTTTTTTTTTTTCTCCATCTTCTATGTTAGAAGCTTTCCTCAGATGTTGCATAATTCCTGATTATAAGGATTAAGAGTAGATGTCTAAAATTTCATATGCTGAACCTATGGTGGGCTTTTAGATTCGAGGTTTACAATAGGTGATCAGATGAATTGTTTGCTGGTGAACCATCAGAATTAGTATTAGGTTTTTTTCTCTTGTGCTAGAGGTATTACCCAAAGAGGAATACCTGCATATTCCTATAATTTCCTGCAGAAAATAGAAAAGGTCTGGATGAGAGCCATGTAAAAGAAGGGTTGATGTCTTTGTCTGTTTGGGATGCTTTAACAAAATGCCACACACTGGGCAGCTTGTAAACAACAAAAATTCATTTCTCATAATTCTGGAGGCTGGGAAGTCCAAGATCAGGGTGCCAGCATGGTTACATTCTGGTGAAAGCTTTCTTCCAGGTTCAGAGCCAACATCTGCTGTCTTGTCTGCACACAGTAGAAAGGTTTAGGAATCTTCTGGGGCTCACTAAAATCCCATATGTGAAGGCTTACCCTCATGACTTTAGCATCTCCCAAGAGTCTCCCCTCCAAATATCATCATCGCTGGAGGTTAGAATTTCAACATACGAGTTTTGGGGGATCACAAACATTCAGACCATAGCATGTGGGTAGTGTCAGCATCCAGTTTTTGATATACACTCAATTAATTCCCAAGTTTTTGCCAGACAGTCCCTAGATCACAGTTCTGTGTTTTACTCTCTCCGCAGAATAAACCTCCTGTCTCCTGCCAAGGTGAGGTAGGGACAGTTGCTAAGTGATCTGGAGTGCTGGAGAGGACTTAGGGATCTAACTACTTCTCAAATAGTTTCAACCCACTTCTTATAAATGTACCCCAGTTTCCCCCCAACTTCAGAGGAAATTTTTGCTGCCATTTCCTGGGCCTTTTATGGTTTCTATGGTGTAAATAGGGTTGTTTCTCTAATTTTCCTCCAGTTAGGATTTGGCTTTCTTAGTTTCTTCTATGTCCATTAACAATTAAACATTGACTTTCAAGTTTCCAAAATTCGTTGCTGTTATTTCCTCTCCAGTTTTCTTTGTATTTGTGGGTTTATTAAAAAGAAAAAAAAACTTTTTCCCCTGTTTTCTTTTTTGAATAATTTTAGTAGGCTTTTGGGAGGTAGTATATTTACATGAATATGAATATAGTCTTCCATCCAAACTATAAGTTCCTTTGATCTTTCTAAAAGTGAAAATACTAATTACAAATCTTCAACTACAATTCCCTGATCTGACTGGAGTCAAATACAAACTAAAGGGAATATCTGACCATACTTTTCTCTTTTAAAAAACTGTTTCTATTATTTATAAATGATAATATTAACTATATTTTTCCAGCAAATACTCAAACTTTACTAAATTTTATAACTTTTGATTTTGAGAATGGATGTATATGTTTCTAATGAATAACAGGGAAATGTGCACAGAAATGAACGACAAGCGAATTCACTGAGTATGTGTTTGTTGTGTGATGACATTAAGTCTGTTAGAAGCTACACATATCATAATATAACTGAAATTTATGCCGTTAAGACAAAATATACTTTTATCTACACTTATCCCTCACAAGTAAATATATAATCAGGATTTTATCTGGACACATTTTGCTGAACCAGAGACTCTGTTTCCTGGAGGAAAACTTCTTTCAGTTATTAGCAGAGCACTTACCCTATGTTTCCAAACTTTCTTATCCCAACTTTCCAAACAGGAAGCCCCAATCTTCTTTCCACATACCGATTATTGCTTTTACCTTAAGGAGAGAAAAAAAAAAAAAACCTCTATGATTAGTCACAGAAACAGTGCTTACATTTTCCTTTCAAATATTATTTTATTAGGCTGCTATGGTAATTCTTTTCACTTGTAATCCACTCCAAGAGTTCAAAGTTTTTGAGATTCATGTTCATAACACTTCTTACGTGGGGTGCTTCAAGCTGGCGATGTAGGAAGATCCTGAACTCACCCCCTCCCATGGACACCCCAGAAGTACAGCTGCCTATGCAACAGTTCCCTCTGCCAAAGACCTGAAAACTAGCTGAACAGCTCTACTATAACAGAGGATAAAAAGGCCACATTGAGAAGAATAAGAGAGGCAGAGACATGGTCTTGCCAAAAGGCCCTGGTATGACAACCCACAATTAGAAGGAATCTCACAAATACAGAGCTTCTTCCTAAGAAGCAAGGGGTTTATGGCCCATGTCAGGCACCCCAAGCCTTGGGACTTGCACTGACTTATGCTAGAGAGATGAGCCTGCAAAATGTCTGGCTCTGAAAATGAACAGGGCTTACATCCAGGAGACCCAGAGGGCTATAGAGAACTTAGAAATTCTCCTCTTAAAGGACTCAGGCAGACACTCACTCGCCCTGGGACCCAATGCAAAAACAGCAGTTTGGAAAGCACTGAGACTATGAAGATTAATTTGCTTATCTTCGAGTATCTGCTGGAGAGGCTTCTTGGGACTCTCTCAGGAAATCAAGGTACTGGTGGGTGCCAGTTTTGCACACTCCCACCGCCTTGCTGGCATTGGTAGGTGTGTGCAGTCACAGCTTTCCCCAGCTTTCCCACTAACCTGGGGGTGTGCCCCACCTCTGGGCTCTACTGCTCCCTTGCTGAAGACATCTGGTGTGCCCTAGCCCTGCACTCTCTCACTGCCTTGCTAAGTCAGAGGACACATCTGTCCCTGTGCTGTCCTGCTGCCTTGCCAAAACTGGCATCTGTGTGCAGTCCAGAAGACTCTTAGAAGAAAAACAAGATGGTAAGCTTCTTGACATCATTAGTCTTGGTGATGATATTTTTGCATCTGACTCCAAAGGTAAAGGCAACAAAAGCAAAAATAAACAAGTGGGACTACACCAAAATCAAAAGCTTTTGCACAGCAAAGGGAACCATCAACAAAACAAAAGGGCAACCTACTGAACAGGAGAAGATATTTGCAAATGATACGCCAGTTAAGGGATTAATATCTGAAATACATAAAGAATTTATACAACTCAACACCAAAACAATAATCTGATTAAAAAATAGGCAGAGGACCCGGGGCTCCTGGGTGGCTCAGTCGATTAAGCATCCGACTTCAGCTCAGGTCATGATCCTGCAGTTCATGAGTTTGAGCCCCATGTTGGGCTCTGCTGGCAGCTCAGAGCCTGGAGCCTGCTTTGGACTCTGTGTCTCCCTCTCTCTCTGCTCCTCTCCACTCACGTTCTGTCTCTATCTCTCTCAAAAATAAATAAACATTAAAAAAAAATAGGCAGAGGACCTCAAGAGGCATTTTTTCAAAGAAGACATACAGATGGCCAAACAGTGTATGAAAAGATGTTCAACATCACTAATCATCAGGGAAATGCATATCAAAACCACAATGAGATATCACCTCACACACGTTGGTATGGCTATTATCAAAAAGACCACAAGTAACAAGTGTTGGCGAGAGCTAGTGTTGTGGAGAAAAGGAAATCCTTATATACTGTTGTTGGGGATAGAAATTTGTGCATCCCCTCTGGGAAACAGTATAGAGGTTCCTTAAAAATTAAAAGTAGAATTACCATATGATTCAGTAATTCCACTTCGAGGTATTGATTTGAAGAAAATGAACACTATGTTCACTGTAGCATTATTCAGAATAGTGAATATATGGAAGCAACCTGTGTCCATTGATAGATGAATAAAGAAATGTGGTGTATATATATAATGGGACACTCAACCATACTCAGCCATAAAAAAGAATGAAATCTTTCCATTTGTGACAGCACGGATGGATCTTGAGGATATTATGCTAAGTGAAGTAAGTCAGACAAAGGTCAGTACCATATAATTTCACTTATATGTGAAGTCTAAAACCCAAAATGAACAAACAACAAAAGTCATAGGTAAGAGAACAGATTGGTGTTCATCAGGAGAGAGGGGGTTGAGGGGCGTTGGCAAAATGGGTGAAGTTAAGTCAAGAGGTACAAATTTCCAGTTATAAAATAAATATGTCATGGGGATATAATGTACACCATGGTGACTGTTGTCAATAATATTGTATTGCATATTGTACTGCAATTTGTATTACATATTGTATTGCATAATATTGTATTGCATATTTGCTAAGCGTAAATCTTAAAAGTTCTTATAAGAAAAAACTCTTGTAACTAAGTGTGTGTGCATGCGTGTGTGTGTGTGTGTGTGTGTGTGTGTGTGTGTGTCTGTATCTACTTCTACATGCTACAGTGAGTATTTTGTTGAGGTGAGTGTCGAGTTAGAGAAGTGGAAAGAGGAACAGAAGTTGCTACGTAGGAATTAGATGAACCTCTATTACAGTGAATCTAGAGTTGATTCAGTTTCTTATATCCTGGTTTAAAGGTTTTACATGCAGAATAGTACCCACTCATGCAAAGAAATATTACATGACTACAAGTTGTATTTCTGATTTTGGCCAACAATTCAGTTCTATAGACTGAAGTTGTCCCCCTAAAATTTATATGTTAAAGCCCTCAAACCTCCAATATGACGGTATTTGGAGATGGGGCATTTGGGAGATTATTAAGTTTAGAAGAGATCATGAGGGTGGGACCCTCAGGATGGGATTAGTACCCTTATAAGAAAGCAAAACAGAGGGCATGCTGTCTTTCTTTCTGCCACATGGGGACACAATGAAAAGGCAGCCGCATGCAAGCCAGGAAGAGAGTCCTCACCAAAACCCAACTGTGATGACACTCTGATCTTGGACTTCCAGCCTTCAGAACTGTAAGAAAATAAAGTTCTGTTGCTTAAGCAGTCTGGTCTATGATATTTTATTATGGCAGTCCAAGCTGATAAGACACTTGGAAAGTCTGTGATTAGTCATATGGGAGATAGCCTGTCTTCAACACATCCCTACTCTGGAAATATAGCTGGGGATGTTTTCTCACACCAACCAATTCTCCAATTCTTTATACACCAACTGGTTGTTCAGTCACTCAATTCGGTTCTTCCTCTCTCTACCTGGAGTTACCATTAGATCCCCCAAGGATCCTCAGTCCTACAAGATGCCAGTAGCAGGTTTCAGGCCAACCATATTTCTGACCAACGAGCTACAAATAAGAGTTCCCATGATCCCTTTTCAGGTTCAGTAATTTACTAGAATGGCTTATAGAACTTAGTTTCAGCGTGAAAAGCATGTCTCGCTCTTGGCACTGTTGCAATAAAGGATTAGAGATTGGTGCACAAAGTGGAAGCAAAAAGCAGCTTTATTAAGGACAGTACACTCTCGCGGTGGGAGAGTGGGCAGGCCCTAAGATGGCAACTTCCCTGAGGCTACAGGGGTCCTTTCCTTTCATGTGAGTGGGGTCTTGTGTCTTGGACACAGGTGGTTTCTAATGGTGGCTGCTTCCAATCATTTGGAGACTCCTCCCACAGGTTGGGAGGAGGAATTTTTGACCCTACAAAGTTGGTATCAGAACCGTCCAGGCAGCCTTTCTCCATTGGGGCAGGGGCTATAACCACAGCGTAAATGCATTATAATGAGTCTAGGGGTTACCCTGAGGCAGACGTGGAAGAGGAGAGCTCCTATTCTGCACCCATGGCTCTTGGTCTCTTAGCCCCAGGGTCTCTGAAGCCACAGTCAGGATGTTGTGCCCTTAGGCTTCTAATGTTTAATGTATTTATCATCATACTTGCCTCTAGCTCCTGCCTAACTAACTGTCTACTCATCATTCCCCACTCGAGGACTTGGGACTCTGTAATCTTTCAGGTCAAGGGATGAGGTTTCCTCAGTTCCTTCCACTGCTCGTATCTAGCTTCTACCTAACATTAGGAAAACACTTTATTCGTATTCACCAATTTATTATAAAGGATACAACTCGGCAACAGACAAGTGGAAGAACTGAGAGGGAAGAGTATGAGGGGTTTGGGAGGACACAGAGCTTCTCTGTCTTCTCCAGTGTACCATCCTCCCAGCAGGTTGATGTGTTCACCAACCCAGACACCCATCAAATCATCAAATCTTATTGTTGAAGAATTTTTATAGAGCTTTAATCTCCAGCACCCTCCCCTTCCCTTAGGACCGTGGGTGGGGCAGAAAGTTCCAACCCTCTTATCCCACGGTCTTTCTGGTGACTAGCCTAAGTCACCTCATTAATATAAACTCAGGTGTGGCCCTATAAAGGGGCTTGTTTTGAATAGCCAAAGACATTTTTGTCACCTGGAAAATTCCTAGGGTTGTAGGAGCTCTGTGCCAGGAACCTGGGACAGAGACCAAGTACAATTCTTTATTATACTTCGCTTCCCAAAGGTCATACGCTATTGGTTGTGGATCAGCTCCTCATTCACCAGGTGTGTTAAAAGGGAAGGGAGGCATAAAAGCAAGTAAACACTTATGCGGTGTGTCAGGATGCTTTCTGACTATAGGTGACAGAGAAATGGCTTCAAGAATAAGGAAAAATATGCAATTAGGAGAAAAATGCTGTCCCCTTCTCTGCCACAAATGCCAGTTTTCGAGGTGAAATAATGTTTGCCTTTGGAGGAACTGAGCGGTTACATCGGCTTTGCTACAGAACTTCGGCCCCTACATACTACTTAAAACAACTTTGGCAGTGATATGTTGGCTGGTGAGAAACTAATTAGAAGATGGGACCATTTTACATACTCTTCAAATGACCCGGAGTTTCCACAGATGTTTCAGGGAAATGCATACCTGGTACTCTTCCATTAGCCAATTACTTTGTTGCAACTGTCACAGGCTCTTTCATACAACAATTATAAAGAATTATGTCCCTACTGGCAACTCAAATGTACACTGTTTAGCTCAATTTGAGGGAAATTTGGTGGTAATTATAGGCCCGGGTTGTTTTTTTTTTTAAGTCGTTAAAGGAAACTGTCACAACAATTGAGAAGACTTTGATGCAAAGGCATAGGCAGACCACATTCTCCAAGAAGCTTACATGTTAGACTCTTGTAGAATCGTGTGTGCACACACACACTTACACATACCCACACACTCCCTCACACACTCTTACACACTCACACGCAGTCTCTCTCACACACACACACTTACACCATAAGACCAAAAAAGCCCAACTCCAAAACGATTTAAACAGAAATGGAGAAGTAGAGAAAGAGTGAGGAATAAACTATAACATAACTTAAAGTACTGTAACTTTAAGTTTATAGTGTTTAAACATTGATTACATGACTTCTTGCTGGCCTCTTATGATTTTTCAATGATGTTTTGCTTTTTAGGATCTCTTTTTGGACACTTAAAATATTAGCTTATATCACATAAAGGAATCATTTTAATATTGAATTTTTCAGTAGAATTACTAGATTGGAAAAAAATTCTTATTTGAATCCATAGTACCTCACTCTCTTAAAGTAAACCTCTGAGTTGAAATTAAAAACAAGGATAAGCATAAGCACTTATTAAGGCTGTGTGAAGCTTGATTCTTTTAAAGTCAAGTAATTATTGTTTTGTTTAGCGACTTTAAGGCTTTCAAGTATTAAAGTTTTAATCACTCAAATTTATAGGATTTAGAGAAAGTCATATGGGTTATCATTATATATGATTAAAAAAATCCCATTATGTGTCTATAGGTTTTATTCTTGGGATCTGGCAAAGAATTTGCTTTTTCCCTCTGCAAACTCCCAAAACATTGTAAGTCATTGGAAGCCAAGCATTCAGTACAAACAGTTTCAGTTTCCATATTTCCTATCAGTCCAGCCAAGAGCCATCCTAGGCAAATGGGAAGAAAAAGTTTATTTCTGGAAAATATGAATAAATTCTTGTACTAGTAAATATTTTCTTACCCCATATTTTATATATTACCATCAATTAGCATGGGTCACATTGACTTGTGTTATAAACCAGCTCTGCATTTCATTTTAGACTAAGATAAAATATTCATTCATTTTTTTTTTTTTGCCATCTCCCAATATGATATTATATCTACAGTAAAAAAACATCTGGATATTTGCAGTTGGAGATGTCTTCACGCTTTTGAAATATGACATTCAATAACTAGTTCTCCTTTCACTGTTAAGTAGCCATCAGCATGTCTCAGATATTTGGGTAGGTTTTGCATAAAAAGCATTTGCTTTTTGTATCATTTAAGACATTTTAATATTATAGGTGAGTGGTGCAAAAGCAAGTTGGACGTCAGGGGTAAAAATCTAGAATTTTGTAATAAATTAGGAAATCATGCCAACATCGTTAAACCTTAATGAAGAATAATGATCTTTTCTTCCTCCTCTGGTCAGGCCTTGAGTGTTTCAAGTGTGTGCGTGATGTTCCAATACTGCCCCCTACCGTTAAGATTTCACTTGGCCCTTCCGAAGGAACGTCAAGAAAAAAATAGGAAAACTGAACAGAAGACTTGGGACAATTATATCTTCTCACATTTGGCATTTTAAGAGCGAATTCTGATGAATAGTTTAGGCCCTTTAAGCACAGAAATTGAGAATAATAGTACAATATATACTTCTGTTTCTCAGTTTGTTTTCTTTTGAATTAATGTCGTTGCCACTCTGTTCCTTTGAGTTAAACAGAGGAAACTTTCCTCCCCTGACATACTTTGAGATGATGGATCTCACTCTGGTTTTGTGAATGTGTTTTTGTTTTAATTAGCACTGGTTTCAAGGAATTTTGCCTCTTTGAAAAAGCACACAGGGTATCTTTTAGGCTGGATAAAGAATGATGCTTTTGTCTATCTTCAGTGTAGCTTTGGTATTTTTAATAATAGGAATGAGTCCGTGGTAAAGTATATCAACTCAACAAATCATATCTTGGAATTCATCCAGTCTTAAATCTAACTGTCTGTAAACAACTTTGTGTTCTTTTGCGTTGAGCAAAACTACAAATTCACGTGAACAAAACTTTGGCATAAATGAGATTTAGACTGCCTCTTTTTTGGGGGGGGAGGAGGGTTGAAATTTTCTTCCCTTTTTTATGGGTATTGCTTTAACAAAATGATTTTGATGACATTTCTTTTGCCAATGCATATTTTCTGACATTAAAAAACAAATCAAAAACCACTTATCATATGAATCATTGTTAAAGTCAGCAGTAATCCACTGTGTAAAATCTCCCTGTAAAGACACAGAGGCTGGGGGCTTAAACCTGGAGCACGTTAAATTAGTTCCAGTCTCTCGCGAATGGGCTTTGCCTGGCTTGCTTAGGCAGGCAAAACGGAAACAGGCAGTTTATAACAAGAAGTCTGCTTTAAAAACCACGGGGTTCATTGGAGAAAGATTTATATCCCCCACTTATATAAACATTAAGAATGTGGACGGCAAGTAGGAGGGAAACCTTTATCGAAATCTCTTGAAGAGGTTTTTCATTGTGAGTAGAATGGACAGCTCGCACTGTTGTTTGAAGACACGCCAGCATTTCGACAATCATCTTTTTCACTGCTTTGCCTGATTAAAATGTAACATTGTGAAGACTAACCAGACCACCTACTTTTAATTTATTTTCATGACGAGACCATGTTGGCATCAAAAGTAGAGCCAACAAGCTCTGTGCCCAAGGAGAAAACTGTCATGTCGGGATTAAAGAAAAATAATAAAAGACAATATAATTGTATAAAGTGTTGGTTAAGGGGAATCTAGATGTCAATTTATATCGTCTCCTGATTTAAAATGATTTTTATAGATAAGCGCTATTTTAGATATCATGTTATCTTTAGGATTATAATAGAACACAGATGAGGCTTGAAATGTTTGTTCCAATAAAATGAGAAAGACTGCAAGGAAAGATTACCGTGGGAGATTAGAGTAGCTATTTATTTGATATTTCACATATGGTGATTTCAGGTCCATGAGCTACATTTCTGTTTTCCTCTCATTTGTTTTTACTTCGTTTTCAGTAACTTGAAAATTGCCATAGAAATGTACTTTCCTTTGCCCTGAATACGTCCAATGCTTACCAAGACTAACTATCTTTTTCTTTAGACTCGTTAGCAGTAGCCACTCTTTGATTGGCCTTAGTCGCAAGAACCGGTTTTTCGTAGGATTTCTTTAGTCTGTCTAAAACATAGCACGTGTGTTTTTAGCCTCCTTAGCTGGTTCCAAACATAAGGTTATTTCAAATGCACCTTACGAATCAGGACTGACTGTAAGATGTGACATGGTGAAAGCATTTGAAGGACATAACATAAAACCAGGACCTGCAGGAGTGCGGGGGTGAACATCTCCCAGGAGGGCCAGCAAGGGCTATTTGCCCACCAGGCCTATTAGCCATGACTGCAATTAGAGATAAAGGCAGCTTTCTGAAAAGGAAGAACATTCATTTGACTTCACCAGGTGTGCAGAAATGGAAGATGTGATTAGGTGCAACGTAAAATTAGCTCTCTGGCTAGGAGTAATAATAATAACAACAATAATAATAATAATGTTAGTGGGTCTGATTTATTAAGGTCTTATTATATGCCATGTGCCATGCTAAATACTTTACCTGTATCATTTATTTTTCATCTTTGCAACAACTTGATTTCTTGTTTGTCTGTTTTTTGTTTTGTTTTGTTGTGTTTTCTTTTTGCAATGACTTGATTTCTTTTGTTATTTTTTTTTTGATGTTTATTTTTGAGAAAGAGAGAGTGCGAGCATGAGTGGGGGAGGGGCAGAGAGAGAGAGGGGGGGACAGACAATCCGAAGCAGGCTCTGTATTGACTGCACAGAACCTGTGGTGGGGCTTGAACTCAACAGCTGCGGGATCATGACTGGAGCTGAAGTCAGACACTCAACTGACTGAGCCACCCAGGGGCCCCACAACAACTTGATTTTTTAAATGAGAAACCCAGAATACAAAGGCTTGGATCACATGCTCAGGGCAAAAAACTGGCCCTTGAAACCAGGCATTCTGATGTAGAGCCATGCTCTTAGCTTGCTTACCCATGAATTTTTCTTTTTTTAAAAGGTATTTGACATGTCCATATTATATCTCTAACTTATAAGCCACAATTCTCAGATCAGTGGCCCTGAGCATAATAACAAACTTTTTCTGTTGTGAACTGGGATGGAGGCAGGAGGGATACCGGGTGATTGGTGCCCAAGGCTGTCAGGTAACGATGTAAAGAACTCTGGTCAGGGCAGTCTTATGCTCTGTATAGAAGGATTATGATAAAGGATGATTCTTGCTAATCTGTAGCTGGTCCACGATCTGTCCTTCCAAACAATTAAGTTATTTTAACTCTGCACTCTTTTCTAGTGATAGTTAGAATTCTGTGGAAGGCTAATTTCAAAGATAAATTGACCTGAAGTTAAAGGCATTAGTATTCTTAATCACTTACGACTACTGCTTCCTTTGTTGAGTAAAATTTGGTTGAGAAATTGGACTTATGTACCTCTGTGATATGAAGAACAGAATATATATGTTATTAGAATGAATTTTCATAATGAATAGCAGCGAATCTTGAAAAGTAAGGCAGAAATTCACCACTGACAATAACAGAATTTTAGGTTCCAAAGAGGTTGTGATAGATAATAGTGAATTTCTTCTTTACGTAATTGGAGGAAAGTGTTGACCTACAGGAAGAAAAACGCCAAAGTCATAGCTAACATAATGGCAGTGGTACTGAGAGGAAGAGGAGAAGGAAAATCTTACTCTTGTTAGTATGTTTGCCTGAGAGGTAAGGATCTGCAGTCTATAGTTGATTAAAGGAGAAGCAGAGTTGCAAGTATGGTATTTATAGTATTTCAAATGAAGAAGGTAATCAGTAAAGAAGCCTAAGTTGTGATATAAATGGGTGGTATGTATTTGGGTAGGGCTGTATGTGTAGGTGTGGGTGGCAATACCAGTGAGCTAAATTCTGTTCTGTCATAATAGGAAGTCCATAGATAATGGCAAAAGCTTATTTATGAAAGAAGTGGCATAATTGTAACTCCTTATTAAATGACTTGATGATAATCCCCATGTAAACTGAAACTAAAAATCAACCGAAAGTGGTTTGCTCTGAGAAGTGGGAACAGGTTTGAGAGGGGGTGAGGCGGGAGGCTGTTGCTTTCCATTCTAAGCCCTTCTGTACCACTTGAATCAAATCTTCTGAACCATGCTCATGTTTTACTTCGATAAAAATAGACATGCTTTTAACGCAATGGTGAGAGAAACAAAATAACACTCAAGGTTCTGCTTTTAAAAGAGCGAGAAGAGAAATCCCTTCATGTACCCCATTGTACTTTCCTTTCCCCCGCTAAATGGGAATCTGAAAAATTAAGTAGAATACAGCATATAAGTAACTGTTCTTGGTTTTGTTTAGTCTCAAAAATTCCCTTTGTTGGTAAGGTGAAGGTTTCCAGAGAAGACATTTTTCAAATCTGTTTGGTTAATTAAGCCAGCTTTTTTGATGACTAAATAAACCTGACCAATGACCTGTGGACCATTTGATAAATTTCTGATCCCAAATTACTGAGGTCCATACATTTAAGTGATGGATGTAGTGCTGCGATGCCTCAAGGACTTCTTAGATTATCTTTGCCTTTTCCTTACCCTTACCGGAATGTACTTGCATTCTGTAGGTCTGTTTCTTTGTAAAAGATAATCACAGTAACCTTGACTGTCTGGAATCTTAAAGCTGGTTGACCACTTATGAAATCCTGTTATGTTCTCTTTGGAGGTGGTTGGTAATCCCAGCTCATTACATACTTTTTCATATCAGCATTTGTCTTCATTTCCTTTGCAGACTATTTTTGCTCATTTCTTACATCGTCATTCCTAGATAGACTTTTTTGATCATATATATTGTTCCTGAAAACCTTATTTGGCTGAACTTATTTGACCTTAAGCTTATCTTTAGTTCTCAGGAAACTTAGTCATTTCCCAGTTTAACAATCTGACAAGTTAGATGTTATTTATGTCTATAGGATTTTTAAATAAGGAGATGGTTTTCAGTGTGTGTGTGTGTGTGTGTGTGTATGTAAATACATATATGTATATATATTTCCTGAGTATGTAGTCTTAGGCTTAGTAATTTCTTTTGTGCCATAACCATGAATGGAAAATCAAGCTGTCTCAGTATACCATCCTTAAAGGTTCATATGAGATACTGTTGTTTTGTAATATTTTAAAAATGTACTATCTTATTTAAAGATAAACGTTTACTATATGGTGACACTTTTTTCTGTAGAGCACTTTTATTTTTTTATTTAAAAAAACATTTTTTTAGCATTTATTTAATGCTGAGAGACAGAGAGAGACAGAGCACCTGCAGGGGAGGAGTAGTGAGAGAGGGAGACACAGAATCCGAAGCAGGTTTCAGCTCCAAGCTGTCAGCACAGAGCCCGATGTGGGGCTCAAACTCACAGACCGTGAGATCATGACCTGAGCCGAAGTCAGACACTTAACCGACTGAGCCACCCAGGCGCCCCTGTAGAGCACTTTTATATCCTATCCTGTTTAGTTATCACAGGAGCCCTCTAAGGGAGGCCAGGGAGGAGTCATCACCCCCATTGCATAGACTGGAAGAGGAGCAGGGGAGTGATTTGCCAGCAGTCCCACAGTTGGTGGCAGAACAGCTCTGTGCTCTCTACTGGACTTCATGTTATGCAGCAGGATTTAAACCTAGTGCAGGGGCCAGGGCTTTCATGAAATAAGCTGCAGAATGCCACAGTCAGGGTTTGTGCTTAAAACCATAAGGAGTTGTGTTGGACTATGCAGAGCGGGGCTTTCAAACTGCACTAGGAGCCATGCAGGTAATATAAATGAGGTGTGTGACACTGGGGAGTTTCAAGGACGGTAGTGATACTGAATGCAGGTGCCCAGAGGGGGCAACTACTCTTTAGATCTTCCTTTTATTCAGCAGTTTAACCTCAGTGTTGCTTTAACTTGCAGTCAGAAGTTTGAATTTTTTATGGGAAGTTTCCCAATTTTCACACGCCTTTCTTGCTAAATAAAATATTTGACTCTTAGGGCCTGTAGCTTAGGACCCCTGACATAAATATTACCATTCCTGCTTAGGCACTTGCAGGCAGTCAGGGCCAAGGCCATTCCAGGGGTTGAGCTCATTTTTCCGTGCACCAGGGGTGATCTTGCCTGGTAAGGAGACCAGGAAAGGGGTGCTCTTGGGACAGAAGAGGTTACCGGCTGTAGACGTAGGACCTTGATACATCCAGGAAACCCCTTTCTAATTGGTGTTTTCAGATTTTCCTATGGAAATACCTCTTTGGAGTGACAAAACATCAGCCTATTGTTTTCTAGATATTTATTTATTTCTGTTAAGAGACCACATGACCATGTTCATGTTTGATGTATCTAGGAAAAAATAATTCATGAATATTTTCAAATTTGATTTTTCTGTTAGTAAATATTGGTCAACTTTATATTTAATATTGTTCTAGATATAAAGCAAAGTAAATGCAAACCTTATACTTTTTGTTTATCCAGTATAGTTTTTCTGTGATAACATAGTTTGTTTCTTAAATAATATTATATGTCTATTTCTGTTATGTTGAGGACCTTTTTATAGCAACTCTGGTTTTAAAAACATTTATAGCAACTCTCTGATCTCAACTTCTGGAAGAGTTCACAGACATAACCTGCTACAGTTTATTGGATAGGAAAATATTCGTATTTAATTTGAATCAGAGAATTTAATAATCCAGTTCTGGTTATATTGGTTCATATGCCTTCACCCATTTATTTGGCATCGATTATTTGCCTGTCATTGAGGGTTGAACAAAGAGCAAAAACACAGAAGAAATCTCTGCTCTCATGGAGTTTATCTTCTAGCATACCGAGAGAGATAATAAAGAAAATAAAGTAGTTAAACATGCATTGCATTAAAAGGTCAAATGCTATGAAACAGGAAGTATTAGTGGTGGTAAACTTTATGACTATAAATAGAATGTTCAAGAAGACCTCACTGAGAAGGTGACATTTGGGCAAAGAACAAAGGGAGATAAGGGAGTAAGCCCTGTAGATCATCTGCAGGCAGAAGTTATAGCAAAAGCAAAGGTCCTGAGGTGACAGGTGCCAGCTGTTTTCAAAGAAGAATGAGGAGGCCTGTGTGGCTAGAGCAAAGCAGACATGGGGAGGAGATGAAGTCAGAAAGACCCATAGGACCTTATAGGCCATGATAAGGACACATACACAACACACACACACACACACACACACACACACACACACACACAATCATCTGTCTCCAGTAAAACTTCAGAGCTGTTTCCCCAGTTGGTTAAATGGAAAAGGCCAGTGATTAGGGATTATTTTCTATTATTAAAGTATTCTGTGCCTGTTGAATGTTGAGCCAAAGAGAAGATGAAGGAATAGGTTGGCTGTATTAGGAGAGATTCAGGTTAATTAAGGGTTGGAATGTGGCTCCAGAATCTCTAATTTTACATATAGAATTAGACCCCACCTATGTATTTTTGTATCATGTTGCTGATACCTTCATTACAGCATTCATTTTATTATTTATATTGAAGATAAGTGCCTAAAGAGTTAGTTAATTTGCATACTAGTTTTCCAACAAATATTTATTGGGTGACGTTATGTGCCAGGCATGGGCTAGGTTTTGGAGTAAGAAGTGATTTGCACTTAAGGATATAGCCAACATTCTAGTGATGGATTCTAGCACAATGAAGGTTATGCAGATGTGCTTGAAAGTAGCATAAAATAACCTCCTGCAGTCTATCTTTTTGTGTGTCTAAAAGCAATTTACGTAGCATTATAGATTGAATGTTTGTGGCACCCACTGCCTCCATTCATGTGGTGAAGACTTAAAACCCCTAATCTGAAGCATTTGGAGATGGGGCCTTTTGGAGGTGATTAGGCTTAGATGAAATCATGATGGCGATACCCTCCTCATGGGATTAGTGCCCTGTGAGAAGAGACCTCACACCATGTGAGGATACAGCAAGGAGGCAGAAAAGTCCGCAAGCCGGGAAGAGGACCCTTACTATAACCTGGCCAAGCTAGCACCCTGACCTCAAATTTCCAACCTCTAGAACTGCGAGAAATAAATGTCTCCTGTTTAAGCCAGCCAGTCCATGGTATTTTGTTAAAGCAGCCCCAGCTGACTAAGATAGGTAGACAACCCATCTAACCTTTTGCCATATTTGTTGTCTCCTTTTGGTTTCATGTGACAGAAATTTAAATCAAGGGGTGATGAATGACTTCATCATGGTTGGCTCTAGCTTTTAAAAATAGTTTATCAGGGGGTGCCTGGGTGCTTCAGTTAGTTAATAAGCCTTTGACTTTGGCTTAGGTTATGATCTCATGGTCTGTGAGTTCAAGCCCCTTGTTGGGCTCTGTACTGACAGCTTAGAGCCTGGAGCCTTCTTTGGATTCTGTGTCTCCTTCTCTCTTTGCCCCTCCCCCACTCGCACTCTCTCTCTCTCTCTCTCAACAAATAAATAAACATTAAAAAAATTTAAATAGTTTATCAAGAGACTGTTACTGCTTCTTGGTTCTTTTCCTATCTTTATTAATGTTTAGGTACATTCTTCCCAGGTGATAGCAAAGATGTTCCAGCAGCAACAGAGTACATTCCCTCAGTGTGGAACTAGAGAAGAAAGAACATGCTTCCTTCCCAGGAACTTAAAGAAAATTTTCAATGCTGATGATCTTTGCCCTCAAAGGACCTGGCTTGGGCATTGTGGCTACTGAATATTCATTCTGTCTAGGGGGATGAATATATTGCATGACCATTCCTGGGTTACTCTTAAGTTCCTGAAGTTAGCAAATGAAGTCAACTCTACCATATGAGCCAAAATGTGAACAGTTGTCCCTCAAAGGAAAACTGGGTGTTGTTAACTAGAGAAGGGGCAGTGGATACTGAGCAGGAAAACACAAGTGACCCACATCTGGGGTGGACCATGGATATCAATTTAAGCAGTTATTTACTTACTCCCATTTTTTTTAATTTTTGTTTTCAGTATTTTGTGTTTTTTTGATATTTTGTGTTTAATATTTTAGTAGATGAAATGAAGAAACTTCAATTGAGTCTGTTCTCTCATTGGTTTTAAAGGGTCACATGTCAATAGGCTGCTCTCAACACTGTAATACTGTGGCTATACTCTTAACTCTTTGGATCTTTGCTCAGTAATCGTTTTAAGAATCAATCAATGTACAATCTGGAAACACAGTGCTGGGCCTGCTCCCTCTTTTCCATGGCAAGCGGATGGATAGGGCTAAATGTATTCAGACTGACTTCATTATGAGATTGGACCTTTCTTAGATTTATTATGAAGTTGGAAAGCCATTAAACACACACACATGCCATTTTTGAAGCATAAGGACTTTCTCTTTTTCCCTATTACAGACTGGTTGAATGGATTGTTTTCCCTTAACCATGACCAAACATTTGAACTGTCAGCCAAGAGGTCCCTTTAAATTTGCAGAAAGCAATGAGTTATAGCATAGATAAATGCACACTGGAAGTGTTTCTAGTGTTGTAACCATGCAGATCACTAAATCTTCCATAATTAATGTTTGTTTTTGTTTTTTTCTTTTTGCTGCTGAGTAAGCATGAGATTACGGTTTTAGTTTTAGCCAGTACTGCTGAGTTTTGTTTTTTTTCCCCCCCTCAATATTATTTAACCCTTAAGCATATGATGTTCCTCTGAGTTGCTTTGGTGTTTAACTGAACTTTTCCACTGAGCTACTTGAACTGCCTGCATACCCGTAGAACCTGAGGGCTGATGCTCATTACCGTATGCCTCTTCTGAGAGGACGGTGCGGCCACTGTTGAGGATGTATTCTAGTCTCAGGGTATCTGAAGTATGGGCAGGACTATCTCCTTATGTTAAATTTTTTCTGTTGGAAACAGTAATTTCTATTATTTTCTCAATTATAAAAATATATTTATCATAAAAAAATAGAATAGGTTGTATCTTCCCAAAGTCACATATAATTTAATTATCTGGAGATAATCAATGTCAGCATTTTGAAAATCTGTTTTTTTTTTTAATTTTTTTTTCAACGTTTATTTATTTTTGGGACAGAGAGAGACAGAGCATGAACGGGGGAGGGGCAGAGAGAGAGAGGGAGACACAGAATCGGAAACAGGCTCCAGGCTCCGAGCCATCAGCCCAGAGTCTGACGCGGGGCTCGAACTCCTGGACTGCGAGATCGTGACCTGGCTGAAGTCGGGCGCTTAACCGACTGCGCCACCCAGGCGCCCCTCAATGTCAGCATTTTGTATGTGTCCTTTCTGATCTTTTTACTCTATTATTGTGGCTTTTTAAAAAATTTTATTTATTTATTTTGAGAGACAGAGAGAGACAGAGAGGGAGTAGGGGAGGGGCAGAGACAGAGGGAGAGAGACAGAATCTCAAGCAGGCTCTGCAACGCCACCATGGAACCTGTCACGGGGCTTGCTCCCACGAATCATGAGATCATGACCTGAGCCAAAATCAAGAGTCAGACGCTCAACTGACTGAGCCACCCAGGCGCCCCTATTTTTTATTGAAAATGGAATCATGTAATAATGTTGTTCTGTCCTTTGTATTTTTCATTCATGGCGTTAAATATCTTCCATGAGATCATAGTATTCAGAGTGTTAAAAAGGTATTATAATTTACTAATCATCTTGCTGTTGAATCACTAGGTTATGTCCAGTTTTTCACTCTTATAAACAAGGTTTCAGTTTATATATTTCTGCATATCAATAATTACTTCCTTGGTATAATACCTAGATTTCCTAGGTCAAAAGGTTTGCACGTATTCAGACCTTTGATGCTTACTGAATTTTGTCAGTCTCTAGATATGTGCTAATTTAAGTTCTCCAAAAGCTCTAGAAGCATGCCCATTGCTTCACACCATCATCAGTATTGTTAATTTACTGTGCAATATTTTAATTTCATTTTAACAAGCACCTTCTGATCAATTAAGACAGGTGTTTTCTCATGTTTGCTCATTTCATTGTCTGTATTCATATTTTGTGAAATGCTCAATTATGCTTTCCAATTTTTTCTATTGGGGTTTGCATCTCATAATTTGTAAAAGTTCTACATATATTTATGATATCCATCTTTTTTCATCCTGTTACTTGATATTTATTTGTATTTTTTTATAAAGTTTATTCATTTTGAGACGGTGAGAGAGAGAGCAGGGGAGGGGCAGAGCCCCTGCACTGGTCAGAGCAGAGCCTGATGCTGGGGTCAAACTCACAAACCGGGAGATCGATGACCTGAGCCAAAATCAAGAGTCAGATGCTTAACCAACTGAGCCACCCAGGTGCCCCTATTTATTTGTATTTTTTAAGAATACAAAGACTATTTGTATACAATCAAAGCTATTTTTTCATCCTTTGTCTCATTTTTTAACATTTATGGAATATATTGTATCAGATGTTATCATAAGAACTTTACAGTGATTATCTCATTTATACCACCCCAAAAATTGTATGAGTCAGGTATTGTTATCAGTCCCATTTTACAGTGAAGAAACTGACTTCACAAATGGCAACTTGGGAATGAATCCATGCAATTTGACTCAGCGCTGGCTCTCGACCAGTTATCTAATTCCTCTCTTGCTGGATTTTGCTTTTGGTGTCATGTTTAAAGATGCCTTCTACCTCTCAAGATTGTGTATCCATTCCCCTGTATTTTCATTTAGTATAATTATGGTTTAATGTTTACCTATTATTTAATCTAAATGTTTTTATCCCATAATCTCTGAATCTCTTTTGTTCTCTTATCTGCAGACACAGAGAATAATTGCTTGTTGCTTTCTTATTCAGGACTCTGTTTTTAAAGCTACTGCTAACTTCCCTTCTCCTTTCTTACAAACAAACAAACAAACAAATAAATAAATAGCAACTAACAGTGTTAGTTCAACAAACATTTGCTGGGCATGTACCTTGTGCAAGAATCTGTTAGTCACTGTAGGGATAACAAAAGTGATTAAGGCACAATTTACCTCTCCAGAAGCTTGTGATGTAATGGCAAGAAAAAGAAAGAATTTTAAGGTCAACTGTGATAAGTCTTATGAGGAAAGATACACAGAATAGCGGGAGGGGAGAAGCAGAAAATAATTTGGTGAGTAAAGAAGGAGTGATTAAGGAAGGACTTAATGAGGAAATGAAATTTTGTTTTTTTTAAATATCTTTTAAATGTTTATTTATTTTTGAGAGAGAGAAACAGAGCGTTGGTGGGGGAGGGGCAGCGAGAGAGGGAGACACAGACTCTGAAGCAGGCTCCAGGCTCTGAGCTGTCTGCACAGAGCCTGATGTGGGGCTCGAACCCACGAACCGTGAGATCATGACCTGAGCTGAAGTCAGTCGCCCAACCGACTGAGCCACCCAGGTGCCCCAAGGAAATGAAATTTAAATCAGACCTTGAAGGATGGGAAAGACTCAGACTCCAGTATGAGGCTGATCATGGAACCGTCTCGTAGGGCTGTTGTAAAGATCAAAGGAGTTAATACATGTGAAGTGTGTAGAACAATGTCTGGCATGCAGTCAGAACTGAACTCAATGTTGAGCATAAGTCTTCATGATCACTACTTGAACAAAATCTTGAAAAATGCCGATTATAGAATAAGTCCTACCTTCTAGATGTGTATTTATATGTCAGAGTATCTCTCTTGATTTTTTTTATGTTAGTAGTCGCTAGTTTGTATGTTTCGTGATTTTCTACCAAACTTTCACAGAGCTATTCATGTCGCATTTGGAGGAGGGTAGGCTGTTTATAAAGGAAAATAAGTTTAATTAACTTGGAGCCGGTTTTATTAACTTGTATATATCATACTTTTATTCTGAAAATTGTTCATTTGTTACAAATTAACCTTAGACTTCTTTTTAATTAAGAGAGTCTGATAGTCTCACTTATAGATTGTAATCACAGTTAAATTGAAATATCTTCAAACAATTTGTGTGTGTGTGTGTGTGTGTGTGTGTGTGTGTGTCTGCACATGTGCTTTATATTAGCCTTAGTAACTAAAACAATAGCTTAAAATAAGTGTATTGTAATAATTCAAGTTTAAATCAGGGAGTGCATAGAGTTTTAAAAAGCCATGTTTGACACCTTTGCTTTTAGGTCACTTGGGTGCTTGGGGGACTCTCCCAATTGGAGGTGCGCCCCTGCCAGGAAGCAACCGTCACCTCAGAGGTTAGGAAGTAGGAAGCTTGAAGCTCCGAATGGAATCTTGGGAGCAGCACTGTAGAGCCGTCTGAACCCCAGGACCAGGACTAGGTCAAATAGATGATGACTGCTAAGCCCATCTCTATCTTACTTTGAGAACAGAAGCCAGTCCCCAGGGCTTGAGGGCAGGCTAGGGCAGAAATTCAATGTAGATGGACCAAGGGCTAGTTGTAGCTTTTCATGATCTTCAACATTCATGGAGCACTTGAGTGGGACACAGTGAGAAACTAGATCATCTCCCTATTCCTCTTCTTTCTATCCATGCCATTAGAATCATCACTTCCTTCTTCACTGGGACTAATTGTCCTTGTACCTGTGTGGATTTGGAGAGAGGAACATGGAAGTGCCATAATGATACCTTTAGAGGAAGAAGAAAAGGCTGTTCTTCCTCAAAACTCACTTTTGCTTCTGCTGGAAAATTGTCATAATCAGAATAAAAATCTATGACGTTTATGACTTTGTGTCCTCCTTAGATGTATAGTGTACTGCTTATGGTACATGCCCTGCATGTTAGGAAAGAAGGGAGGGAAAATTATAAAGACCATTTTGAAGATACTTTTCATCCTGTGGTCTTTTATCTTACCACATAACTTTATCTCCTGTGTCTTCCAGTAGAGGGGCAGTTGACATTGTGGACTGCACAGTTTTTTGTTGTGTACAACCGCCTTGGGCACTGAGGGATATTAAGTGTTCCTGGCCCCCTTTTCATTTCCTACACTGTATGTCTGCATTTCTCCCCCATTATTGTCTCCGCCCAAAACACCACTCCCATTTCCAGATGCCCCCTGGAGGGAGAGTATCATTCAGGGTTGAGAACCTCTACCCTGGCCACACAGTACTATCCTTTCTTCAAGATGCCATCTATAAAGGCTCACCCTTCACATCACCTCCTCTGTGAATATTTCTGGTTTTCTCTCTCAGTAGAATTGATCCCCCCCTCCCCCCACACACTCCTATTATACTGACACCTATTAGGGCAAATACAGAACTACATTGTGGTTGGGTTTGGGGGCCTCTCTGTCCCCATTAGAGAGGGGATTTGAGGTTGGGGATGGATAATGTCATCTTGGTATCCACACAGTCTGGCACAGTCCCTGCATCTTCTTGAGAAGCTTTTCCTCTCCTTTCTCTATCAGGTCAAGTAAAATTGTAATTTCTGAAAGCATTTTGCTTAATGAAGTACCACTTGAAATCAACCAAAAGAGACACAGTGTATTGTAATTCAAAGTATTTGGGAATTGCTTCTAATAATGTGTCTAAAATGTTAGTTTCCTAGTCAGACCAGGATTTTGAAGTCTGCCAAACTGTTGGTTTGCTAGTGTAAAACATTATCCTAGGTCAAAGTTGCCATGGTTCTCTACCACTTAATGTGGTAAGATGTTTTGTGATCTAGTTCCTGCATAAGCTACTTGTCTTAAACTTAATATTGAAAAGAATTATCATTTCCAGAGAATTTCATCACTGTCCATACTTCCCTTTGTGTTGTGTGTTCCACTGAGTCAGTCGCTGTGGTCTGAAGTGAAGAATATTTTTCTCTTCCATCACTCTATAGTATGTGAGAATCAATTAACTATGGGTGATGTCCAATGGCTTCTGTTTGGGAGGGCATTTTTATATTTCATCTGATTTGCTTTAAATTTTTTTTTTCCTAGCAGGAGATGAGTCAAATTCATCACAATAAATCTCTCTACAAAAAGAATCTTTGCTTATCAGGAAAGTTAATCACTTATAGCTGCTATAAAGATTATTTCATGGTTGGCGAAGGTATATTAGAGCAAGAAAAAAGTTCCCAAGCTTCTGCAAGGACTCGTGATAACAAACAAAGGTTGTTCTTGCTACTTACCACCATTGCCATTTGACAAGAAACAAATGATAAGTACAAAAGTGAGGCATTGATGAGGTGAGTTCTGTGTTGCCAAAGTTTGCTTAGGGTTACTGCACCAGTCACCTGGAAAGGCCTTTGGACACACAGGGCAGATGACGGTTCAGTTAGTTAAAATACATCTTAGACTGCTATAATAAATAGACTTTAAAATGTAGTAGACACAAGCATGATAGAATTGCATTCATTCTCATGTAAAAATCCTCATCAGTATTCAGGGGCTAGTATTACAGCTTCTTGGTGCTAGGGGCCTAGGCACCCTCAATTTGGTTGTTTTGCTACACACACTTTGATTTTGTGGTCTCACATAGCTGTTCCAGCTGTTGCAAGCATTTCCTTATTGCACAGATCAAAAATAGGGACAGAGGGTAAGTGATGGGTACAGCATGAGCCCTTTAGAATCATGACCCAGAAGTTGCACTTGTCACCACAGTTCACCATCTCAGTGGCCAGACCTTAGTGGCATGGCCATACCTGGTTGCAGGGGAGACTGGGAAATGTAGTCTTTTTTCTGGGTGGCTGTGTGCCGGGCTAAATGGGTGGTCATGTTACTAAATGAAGTAAGGAAATTGAATTTGGGGCCACAGGAAACAAGGTCTGCTAAAATGGCTCTTGCCATAAGTTCTAGCACTGAAAGTCAGTGAAATGAATTACGTATTTTGATGAAACATTTCTTTGGGGTAGAATACTTTTCCTAGCTCATTTTATAATCTTTGAAAGGCTCACTTTATCAGGTAATGCTGATGAAATTGGCTACATCATTGTCCTTGCTTGGATCAACTGTTTTGTTTGCTCAAATCAACTGTTGTGTGTGACTGTCATGTGGATATGAAGCCAGAAGCAGGCAGTCTGTCATACTCCCAGGCCGCCTGTGGCTGTAGAAATGGAAGCTACTACAACTTTGTTCTTAAAGGCATCATCTTCTACCTACTAAGTAATCTCCATCATCCTCATCACCAAAATATACGGGAGATGGACGATTTCGTGAGTCCCAAAGTTTAGGCACTTATTATAATTCTATTAAATGTTAGTTTTCATTTCTTAAGTTGTTATTTTTTTTTTCAGTTTTTGCTCAGTTTACTTTGACTTCCAAAAAAAAAAAAATCTTAATCCCCTCTCCTTTCTCTTAGTTCATTCTCTGTCTCTCCGCCAGATTGTGTGGGCTTTACTTTTTCTAGCAAACTTTACTTGATCTCCCAATTCTGGATTGGGTACCCCTAATATATTCTACCATAACACCAGGAACGCCGCTTACTGTCTTCAAACCAGCCCTCTGTATTGTAATTGTCTATTTCTATGTCACTATCCCCACTAGACTCCGCGCTGTGCAAGGGATGGACCCTGTTGTTCATTTCCCAGGATATTTCTTCTATCTAGCATGCAGTGCCTTAGACACACATTTGTTAAATAAACGTAAGAGTGAATGGATGAAGAAAAGGAAGAAGAGGGAGGAAAATCTAACAAAGAGGGAAGAACTCTTAATGATACAGAACAAACTAAGGCTTGATGGAGGGAAGTGTGTGGGAGATCTGCTAGATGGGTGATGGGCTTTAAGGAGGGCATTTGTTGGGGCGCCTGGGTGGCGCAGTCGGTTAAGCATCCGACTTCAGCCAGGTCACGATCTTGTGGTGTGTGAGTTCGAGCCCCGCGTCAGGCTCTGGGCTGATGGCTCAGAGCCTGGAGCCTGTTTCCGATTCTGTGTCTCCCTCTCTCTCTGCCCTTCCCCCGTTCATGCTCTGTCTCTCTCTGTCCCAAAAATAAATAAACGTTGAAAAAAAAAAAAAAGGAGGGCATTTGTCCTGATGAGCACTGGGTGTTGTATTTAAGTGATGAATCACTGAATTGTACTCCTGAAACCAATATTGCACTGCATGTTAACTAACTAAAATTTAAATTAAAAATAAAGGGAAGAAGAAACAGAAGAGAAGGAAATACATTTGATTTCGTTTATGTTCATATGTTTGCAAACGGTTTCTGTCTGATCCACCAGCTGGCAGCCTCCTCACAGAGCAGTGAGAACAGTGGTCTAGAAGGCTTTGTCTCTCAGGTGCCCACTCGCTTAGCATGGTAGTTGTTCCTTTTCCCCTATTCAGGGCCCTCCTCTAAGCCTGTGGTAGGAAGCAGAGACGACATCAGGTGTGGCGGGAGTGAGAACATTTCTGTGTTGGCTCACTGGCCTGCTGGCCAAGGTAATAGTGCCGTTTCCTCCCCAAGCTGTCTCCTTGGGTCACTCCCGGGGGGCTCCAGGAGGATTATGGGGTGTGTAAGTGGTGTGTTTCAACCATGTAGTATATTCTGCTGGTTCACAAATGTAAATTTCCTTTGGCTGTCATCTGTATCTTCAAACATTACTAACTTAAAAACCTATCCAGTAGTCTCAGACTTAACAAAATATATTCGACTAGTGCTTTAAGTTGCAGACTTTTGAAAGAAGTTTTGTGTGTGTTTGGCGTGGGGTGGGGTGGGGTGGGCGTTGTTTCAAATCTGTGTTATTTAATTTAAACTAAGTAATTCCTCTTCTCTTCTCTTCTCTTCTCTTCTCTTCTCTTCTCTTCCAAGAAAATGAATCCCAATGTGGGGCTTTGATCTCACAAACCGTAAGATCATGACCTGAGCCAAAATCAAGAGTCGGACGCTCAACTGACTGAGCCACCCAGGCACCCTCATGTTATTTAATTTAAATCTATAAGTTTTCAATGATACATTTTATTATAGTGCATTTCATTATTATCTTCAACATTAAGAGCTCTTTCCCAGTTTAATGTGCCTGCTCTATAAAATAAAGTGAAAAAGTATAATTTGAATAGATAAAAATCATTGAAATTGGGCTATTATGTGGAAGGTAGAAAAAGATACAAAACGGGATAGGTGAAAAAACATTGCTATGGTTATGAATTCACAGCCCTGGTAATAGATTCTTAATGAATAATTAAGGAAACTGGGGCTTTGTATTGTGGGCTTGTAAAGCTGGAACTGAGAACCTTGAAATCCTCTTGTGCCGTGTTCCCGTTTTACAGATCAGGAGAGAGGCCAAGTCTCATATTCAATGTCCCTGAAAGTGGCTATTGTCTTTGTTGCTTGTTAAGTGCTCTTCAATTTTTAAAACTGTCATGGCCTGTAATCATGTGGCCTGATAAAGTATTCCATGGGGCAAGTTTAAAAATGCCAAAGTGTTCTATGGCCCTGCTCTTTTTCACTTTAAATCTTTTTGGGGGAAGAAAGACTTTAAAAAAAAAAATACACAGGGGCGCCTGGGTGGCGCAGTCGGTTAAGCGTCCGACTTCAGCCAGGTCACGATCTCGCGGTCCGTGAGTTCGAGCCCCGCGTCGTGCTCTGGGCTGATGGCTCAGAGCCTGGAGCCTGTTTCTGATTCTGTGTCTCCCTCTCTCTCTGCCCCTCCCCCATTCATGCTCTGTCTCTCTCTGTCCCAAAAATAAATAAACGTTGAAAAAAAAATTAAAAAAAAAATACACAAATGAGTGGCACCTGGGTAGCTCAGTCAGTTGGGTGTCCGACTTCGACTCAGGTCATGATCTCGTGGTTCATGGGTTCGAGCCCCGCATTGAGCTCTGTGCTGACAGCTCGGAGCCTGGAGCCTGCTTTGGATTCTGTGTCTCCTTCTCTCTCTGCCCCTCCCATGCTCATGCTCTGTCTCTCAGTAATAAATAAACGTTAAAAAAAATGTTTTTTAATACAGAAATGAATAGTAACTATAAATTTGATTCTTGGTAGTATTTCAATCATCTTGGGAGTTAATTTTAATCTACAATGAATGCTAAAGAAAATGGAAAGATTTCATAAGAACACAGTTATCATATCACACACTGAACTACTTGCAGATTAAACCAATTATTTAGTCTCACTCCACTCACAAATGAAATTTTAATTTAGTAAGATTTTGGGGGGTTTATACTGGAATAATTTGGAAAATGTTACAAATTTGTCTCAAGTGGATTTGCGTATCCAATTTCTTAGTCCCTGAACACAGGAAATTCAAAAATTCAAATATATCACATTACATGGCTTTCTTTTAAGAAATAAAATTTATTTCTGTACTAATAATATTTGATTTTTACTTAAGTGGAAAAAATATTAACTCTAAAAGTGATTTCAAGGGACATCTGGATGGCTCCGTCAGTTAAGCGTCCAACTTGGGCTTAGGTCATGATCTTGTGGTCTGTGAGTTCGAGCCCCACGTTGGGCTCTGTGCTGACTGCTCAGAGCCTGGATCCTGCTTCAGATTCTGTGTCTCCCTCTCTCTCTGTCCCTCTCCCACTCATGCTCTCAAAAATAAATAAACATTAAAAAAATAGAAGCGATTTAAAATATTTGCTATTTGTTAGTTATCTTATGAATTCCTGAATTGTAGTTCAAATTCCTATGCATTTCTTTGGGGACACCTAAATTATATGCAGCCATTGTTGGGGAAGAAAGTTTGATCTGCAGTCAGCAAAATGTGAAACCCCAAAGTAAACTGAAATTGGAGTTGAGTAAGACTTTTCCTAGTCAGTATGGTACAATGGTCTGTTGCAAACATGCAGAACAATCATCTGTCTATGCTGCACAGCAGAGACAGCAACATTTGCATGGATGATATGAATCTTTATTATAAACAAAAACATTCCATGCCAACTGTACTGAATAAAAGGCATTTCTTCTGACTGAGAACAGGGGGTGAGATGTGGGGGTGTAGGGACTCACTGTTTCATATTAGCAGATGTTTTTCACTTTGTGGTGGATTTATTGGTGTATTCTCCCACCCCAAGATTCTGAAAAAAAAATGAAGAAATAAACCAATTTCAGATTTCATTACTGAGTCTTGTTTCATTATTTCTGGTGACTAATCATTTAATTGGAGTAGAGATGGAAAATAGAGTTGATTTATTAAACCAGCATTTTCCAAACACTTTAGGATGTACTTGGCAATATGACAGGAGCTAAGTGTACAAAGATGGCTGGTACTCGGGACGTTGACAATATTTTTTGTTCTACTATATCCAGCTTCTATTGTTGCCATTGAGACATCTGTAGTCACTGTTAATATAATTCCTTTGAATGTGATCCATTTTTCTTTGGCTGATTTTCAGATGTGTGTGTGTATACCTGTGTGGATTTTTTTTTTTTTATAATCTCATTACAATGTTACAGTGTCTAATTTTGGATTTCTTTTTATTTGCCATGCTTGATATACATCACATTTCCTGTGTCTGTGGATTTCTCTTTTTCTTCAGCTTGGGGTAATTCTCATATATCATCTCTTTCAGTACAGATCTTCCTCAGCTTAGGCTGGAGTTACAACCTATAACCCATCGTAAAATGAAAATATCATAAGTCAGTGGGGTTCCTGGGTAGCTCAGTCGGGTAAGCATCCCACTCTTGATTTTGGCTCAGGTAATGATCTTGTGGTTCATGAGATCAAGCCCTGGATCGGGCTCTGCACTGACAGCGTGAAGCCTGCTTGGGATTCTCTCTCTGCCTCTCTTTTTCTGCCCCTCCCCTGCTCAACTGCATGCACGCTGTCTCTCAAAATAAATAAATAAACGTTAAAAAAAGAAAATATCATAAATCAGAATGTATTTTCGTACATGTAACCCACCAACCGTCATAGCCTACTCTATCCTACCTAGGTGCTCAAAATAATTAAAATAGCCTGTTGTTGGGCAAAATCATCTAACACAAAGCCCGTTTTATAATAAGGTGTTGAATGTCTCATGTAATCTATTGACTGTTATACTAAAAGTAAAAAGCAGAATGGCATGTAGGTACAGAATGGTTGTAAGTGTATTGATTATTTACCCCCATGGTTGTGTGGCCGGCTGGGAGCTGCAATGCACTGTCCTTCCCCAGCATCACTAGAAATCTGTTACTACATATTGCTAGACCAGGAAAAGGTCAAGATTCAAACTATAGTTTCTACTAAATGGGCATGAATTTCATACCTTTGTAGTCAAAAAATGATTAGTAAGTTGAATCACTGTAAGTTAGGGACTGTCTATATTGTCTCGTTTCTATTTTTTTTTCATTCTGGGACGCCACTGAAATATGTCTTAGACTTTCTCATTCAATCTTCTTTTCATATTTTTGTTTTTGCTTTCTTTGCCATATTTTTGGCAACATCTCCATATTTATCCTCTAATTATTTTCATGTTTAGTGTTTGAAGTCAGCATTTGAGTTTTTAATTTCAAATATATATATATATTTGTTTTTTTACTTTTAAAAACTCAGTTTTATTCTCCTATTTAAAAAAGATTTTAGGTTATTTTTTAGAGTCTGTTTTTCCCACTTTAATTTTTTGATCTTCACCTTTTGTTTTTTTGAACATTTTATATTCTTTAATTGATAATTCCACTCTTGAAGTTACTGGGATCTGAATCTACTATATAGTATGTCTGCTGATTCATACATCACTTGCTTCCTCGTGTGTTTTGTAGTTTTTGGTTGTGAGCTCATATCTAGTAGAATCATCTTTTGTAATTTTACAGGTGTAAATGAAGGATATGTTCTTTCAAGGATAATTTGGCTAAGCTTTTCCCCTAGAGCTAGGGTCACTAGGGATGTTACTGATCTGTGACTGGTTTAGCCCGCTTCAGTGTCCTGACTTAATATAGAAGTTGCAGGTTCAACTCTCCTACCTTGAAGGGTTCCGAAGGCCAAATACTTAGATTCCTACACAGAAGCCAGTGGTACACCAAGGCAGTACCAGCTTTCTGTTGGCTGTTATCCAGAGTCTAGTTTCAGCATCCTGGTTGATTTGTGTTTTAGTGTTTTTGTCTGTACAGGCTTTCTTTACCTTCTTATAAGCCAGGAATGAATTAAAAAGAAAGTTTGTTATCATACGTGATTGTATTGCATGTGTGTGTTATTGTAGCAAGAGGGCTTATCATAGTATTTATGCTGGTGTTACTCCAGGACACTGTAATACACCTTTAATTATACCCTACCAATAATCTGTGTTGGTAAGAAAAAGAAACATATGACATAATTAATCCTGAGAAATTTGAATAATGAGGCACTTTCATGTGGGGAGACACTGTCAGTTAGAGATTAGTCCCATATGAACAAAGAACTCCTCTCCTCTTGGTTTTGGTGGACAGTATATCAGTGCAAAATCTTAGCCTTTGACACTGTCTTTATGCTAGGTTAACAAGGTATTTTTACATGGTTTTTAAAACAAAATAAACACCCAAATCAAGTGTCTTGGTTTACTTTCAAGATTACAGATATGGACTAGCTCATTAAGTAGCATTTAGAAATGCCTGGGAGCAACAGGCCAGCTGGGTATTTTGAAGTGAGACTGTTTCAAAGGTTGGAATTTTTTGACCTGTTATTTATACTTTGGTCATATCAGTGTTCCTGCTGAATATTTTTTAAAAAAAAATTTTATGTTTATTTTTGAGAGAAAGAGTATGTACAAACATAAACCTAGAAGTATATAAGCTTTTTAAGCATATATGATATTATAGCTTGCATATTGTTCTACAACTGTCTTTTTCTGCTTAATATGTCTTAGAGTTCTTTCCAGGTCACCACATATAGATGTGCTTCACTATATATATGTGTATATATATATATATATATATATACATATATATATATATATGTATATATATATATATGTATATATATATATATATATTTTTTACATTTTTTTAATGTTTATTTATTCTTGAGAGAGAGAGAGACAGAGCATGAGTGCAGGGGCAGAGAGAGAGGCAGACACAGAATCTGAAGCAGGATCCAGGCTCCAAGCTGTAAGCACAGAGCCTGAAGTGGGGCTTGAACTCATGAGAACCGCAAGATCTTGATGTAAGCCAAAGTCAGACACCTAATCGACTGAGCCACCCAGGCGCCCCCCCCTGCTTAATATTTGATTGATTCTCTGTAAGTCTGTTTTGCCTCTCCCATTATTCTTCAAGTTCTGCTGGATCAGTTACCATTAAATGTTAACCTACATGCAAATGAAACATGGGCCTTGGACATGGAAGTCAAATCGGAAAGTCATGTACAGAAAGAATTATAGTGCAGTAGGCTAAGTTCCAGAGTAGAAGAGGGTACAAAATATTATGGGCATCCACGGGACAAACATCTGTGCCTATGGTACAGAGGGTCTGACCAGTCTGGGAAAACTAAATAGATGAGGGGACATATAAATTGGGTATTAAAGAATAAGTAGGATTACCAAGTAGAGAAGAGGGAGGGTGACGAATTCCAAGCAAAAGAGTTGTTATTAAATAGAACAGATTAGAAACACTTTTCAGACAAAGAGGAAGAGATACTTAAAGAGATGAGTATAAAACATTCATCTTATTACAGGGAGTAAAACCCATTGACAGTCTTTTACAAAATTATAGCTCTTTTATTCCTCATATTTACCCCCTACCTCCTTTTCCCAGTGTCACTAAATACTTCATCTTTTTAGATGCACCTCGATTATGAAGAATCCACCATGTAGAGATTCTTTCTTTGTGGGCATTTTCTGATCCTTAGACTATGATCTCTGGTCTTTCTAGCTTCTTTAGGCCAAGTCTTGATCACAGGCTGCCCTTTTTGTGAATGGGCTCCCCCTTGCTTGTGTTCATTTACCATGACTTGCAGCAGGAGTAGGGAAAATACTTTGATTTACTTCAGGTTGCCTAATCCATTTCTTTCCCTCGTTTTTAGAAACTGTGCCTTTTTCAAGCTGGAGAATGACTTTTGTCTCAGTTTATTGTCTCTTTTTTTTTTAATTTATTTTTTTAACATTTATTATTTTTGAGAGACAGAGAGAGACAGAGTGTGAGCAGGGGAGGGGCAGAGAGAGAGGGAGACACAGAATCCACAGCAGGCTCCAGGCTCTGAGCTGTCAGTACAGAGCCTGATGCGGAGCTTGAGCCCACAAACCATGAGATCATGACCTGAGCTGAAGTTGGATGCTTAACCAACTGAGCCACCACCCAGGTGTCCCTCAGTTTATTTTCTTATAACTTTTCTCTTTGCAATATGTCCTCTAGCCTTCATCCCACTCTGTGTACCTTGTCATAGAATAGGCCTATTTCACAAGCTTGAAGGAGAGAAGTATACCAGGCATTACCAAGGCAAAATTAATACTTTCTATTCTTCAAGTAGTTTAGTTTGCTTCACAGATGTTTGTGTGTGTGTGTGTGTGTGTGCTGCTAAGGCAAAGAAAAGATATTAGCACATTGACTTCTAAGGCCTCATCCTGTTTTACTTGCTATGAAAAGTGCACCTGATACACCCTTGTTTGTAGTAGCATTGTTCACACTAAACAAAAAGTGGAAACAACACAAATGTCTCTCAACAGATGAGCAGATTTTTGTTTAACGTTGTATATACATGCAACGGAATATTATTCAGCCTCAAAAAGGAAGGAAATTCTGACACATGCCGTAGCACCAATGAATATTAAAGACTCTATGCTAAATGAAATTAGCCAGACACAAAAGGACACATTATTGTATGATTTCATTTATTTGCGGTACATAGAGTAGTCAAATTCATAAAGATAGAAATGAGAATTGTGGTTTCTAGGGCCTGGGGGAGTGGGGGATGGAGGGCTATTGTTTAATGGCTATAGTTTCAGTTTGGGAACATGGAAAATTCTGGAGACGGATGGTGGTGATGGTTGCACAACAGTGTGAGCGAACTTCATGTCATTGAGCTGTACACTTAAAAATGTTAATTGAATGTCATGTATATTTTGTCACAGTGAAAAAAAAGGACATGTGAGAAAAGGTGGCTTGGAGGAAATCATATTATGTCAGGGGTCACTGTTTCAGAGACTTCATTGATTCAGTCACTCATCCATTCAACAAATACTGAGTTCCTACCAAGTACCACGTATGTTTTAGACACTAGGGATACAACAATGAACAAAACAGACAACAGTCCTAGCCTCCCTGAGCATTTTTGTGAGGTGAGAAAGAGAGTGAACAAAGTAAATCGGTTAAAAAAAGAACTGGAGAAAAGTTCTGTGGAGAAATATAAAACTGAGAAGGAGGATAGGATGAGTTGGGATTAGGTGAGATCTGTTAAAATATGTCAGGTTATTTCTTTTTTTTTATATATATATATGAAATTTATTGTCAAATTGGTTTCCATACAACACCCAGTGCTCATCCCAAAAGGTGCCCTCCTCAATACCCATCACCCACCCTCTCCTCCCTCCCACCCCCCATCAACCCTCAGTTTGTTCTCAGTTTTTGAGTCTCTTATGCTTTGGCTGTCTCCCACTCTAACCTCTTAAAATATGTCAGGTTATTTCTGAGAAGTGGCTTTTGAGTGCAGACTTGAAGCTGGTGTGGGGTCAGCCATATGGATATTTGGGGGAAAAGTATTCCAGGCAGAAGGAACAGCAAGGATAGAGGCCCTGAGATGAACTTACAGTAGTAATAATAGATTTAACTTGCTGAACACTAGTTTTATATAACTATTAATCTTTAAAACAATTCCGCAAGTAGTCTTATTTTCCAAATTGAAGTTCGTATAAGTTAACACAATTTGTACAAGGTCACTTAGCATGTAGCAAAGCAGGAATTTGCAACTATGTGTGTCTGACTAAATATCCCTGTCTTTCTGCTTTTTCATATAGTCTTCTATGGCGGAAAGGTAACAATATTAATTGGGCGTCCTCAATGAATCAGTTGCTCCACATTTTAAAACATTCCCTTAGAATATCATGTGAACACTTTTAAATTATAGTTTGTGATCAGGATGATAAAAATCACACAAACAGACTTCCAGCTTCTGTTTCCACAAGTCAGGAGCTTAGAAACTGCCCCTGTATCCTAACAAGTAAGAAGCTAAAGAGACTGAAAAATCAACAACTCTTCTTGGATCCCCAAGAGAGGAGCGCACACAGGGCAAACTGTGCCCTAAGATTGGAGAGACAGAGACAAATACAGGGAGTCCCAGCTTCTCAGAGCAGAAATGCACAGTGAAAACTCTCACAAGAACCAGTCTAGGTAAGGAAACCTGAAGTGTAATTGATGAATTGCTAGAGGCTCCGTGCAAACAGTTCTGAGAGTTAAGAACTCTGGGGGGGACCCAGTTAGAGGGGGGACCTCACAGCACTGTGAGATTCACCTCCAGGTGAACTTGACTGCATTCACACAGTAAATGCAGGAAAAAAAATCCCCTCAGGCTTCTGAGAGGGAAAAGGAACTATTTTGAAATATGCCAGAGCACTCTCTTCTTCTCAGCAAGGCCTAACCTCAGGGGAAACTAGTTAACCAGAGCACAACCTGCTGGGGTTTTGTCAAAGCCTAACTGACCTGGGAAAGTGAAATATCCAACTCCAGCCCACTTCAGCCATCCTGTCCCAACGAAGAGGAAAGAAAAAAACAAAACAAAAAAAAAAAAAACAAAAAACACAACAACCTGAGAAACACTTGTGAAATTTACAGTTCAGAGGCATAGGCTCACTAAAACCCTGAGACCTAATCATAGAATTATCGAATACTTCTCTAAACCCCACACCTCACTACCACATTACGAAAGGTCAATTTATAGCAGTTCCTTTTATCCGGTACTTCATATGTGGCTATCACAAAAAAATTACAAATGTGCCAAAAGGTGAAAACACAATTTAAAGAGACAGGTCAAGCATCAGAACCAGACATGGCAGGGATGTTGGAATCATCAGATTAGGAATTTAAAGCAACTATGATTAATATACTGAGGGCTGTAATGAATAAAGTAGATAGCATACAAGATCAGATAAGCAGTGTAAGCATAGGGATGGAAATTCTAAAATGCTAGAGATAAAAAAAATACTGTAACAGCAATGAAGAATGCCTTTGATGGGCTTATTAGTAGACTGGAGTTGACTGAGGAGAGGATCTCTGAGCTAGAGGATTTATCAACAGAATCCTTGAAAACTGAAAAGTGGAAAGAAAAAAGAATAAGAAATAAAACAAATAAACCAAAATCAGAAGAGAATATCAAACGACTGGGGGATGACTACAAAAGTAACACATATGTACAATTGGAATATCAGAAGGAGAAGAAAGAGAGAAAAGAAGAGAAGAAACATTTGTAAGAGTAGTGACTGTGAATTTCCCCCAAATTAATGTCTGACAACAAACTGCAGATCCAGGAAACTCAGAGACCACCAAACAAGATAAATTCAAAAACAAAAACAAAAAAACCCTGAGCATTTTCAAATTATAGAAAATTTAAGATACAGAAAATAAAATCCTGAAAGAAGCCAGAGGGGACAAAACCCACCCTACCTTTAAAGGAACAAAGTATTATATCTAACTTTTCCTCGGAAACCACACAAATAAGAAATGAGTGTAATGAAGTATTTAAAGTGTTGAAAGAAAAAGACCCATCAACCCAGAATTCTGTAACTCCATGAAATTTTCCTTCAAAAGTGAAGGAGAAGTAAAGATTTTCTTTTCAGACAAAACTTGAGGGCATTTGTTGCCTGTAGACTACCTTGCTAGAAATCATAAAAGAAGTTGTGTAGAGAGAAGGAAAATAATATAGGTCAGAAAGTCTGATACATAAAGAAAAGCTTCAAAGAAGGAATAAGCCAAGGTAAAAGGATATTTCTTATTTCTAATTGATGTAAGTAGTAACAGTTTGTTCAAAAAGATAGTAGCAATATATCAAATTTTGTATGCTTATGCATAATTATATTTATGTATGCTTATATATATGTGAGATAAATGATAACAATGATACAAGGGAGGAAAAGAAAGAAGAATTAGGGTTATTTTGTTATTATAATGTACTACCCATAAAGTGTTGTAGTGCTATTTGAAAGTAGACTTGTGTTAGTTGTGAAAAGAACTTTTTTTTTAATTTTAGAGAGAGAGAGAAAGAGAGAGAGAGAGAGAGAGAGAGAGAGAGAGTGTGTGTGTGTGTGTGTGTGTGTGTGTGTGTGTGGAAGAGGAGCAGAGGAAGAGAAGGAGAGAATCTTAATTCTTCATGCTCAGTGTGGAGCCCAATGCTCCCAATGCAGGGCTTGATCCCATGACCATAGGTTCATAAAAGTGGACTTGTATTAGTTGTAAATTTATATTGGAAACTCTAAGACAACCACTAAAAAAGGTAAAAAGAAAAAGAAAAGCCTAACTGATATGCTAATAAAGAGAAAAAATTGAATCATGTAAAACGTCAATTAAAAGCAAATGGCAGAAAAAGATTAGAAAATAAAAATAGGAAGAAGAAAGGCATCAAATAGAAAACAGTAGTGAATATGGTAGATATTAATCCAACTGTATCCATAATCACTTTGAGTGTCAATGGTCTCAATGCACCAATTAAGAGAGATTGTCAGAGTGAATCAAAAAACATATGACTCAACTATATGTTCTTTACAGGAAGCCCACTTTAAATATAAAGACCCATATGAATTAAAATAAGTGGATGGAGAAAAATATATCATTCTAACACTAATCAAAAGAAAGTAACAGTAGTTATATTAATTTCAGACAGAGCAGAATTCAGACTAAGGGCAGTTATCAAGTATAAAGGTGATTATGTAATGATAAAGGGGTCAGTTTCCTAAGAAAACATAACAATTCTTAATGTGTATGTGATAACAATAGAGCATTAAACTATATAAGGCCAACTGAGAACTGGAAGGAGAAATAGATGAATCCACTATCATAGTTGGAGACTTCAACACCCTTCTCTCAGAAATGAACAGATCTGGGACACATCAGTGGCTCAGCTGTTTGATCATCCAACTCTCGAATTCAGCTCAGGTCATGATCCCAGGGTTGTGGGATCGAGCCCTTCATTGGGCTCCACACTGTGCTTGGAGCCTGCCTAAGATTCTCTCTCTCTTTCCTTTGCCCCCCCCCATTCTCTCTCCCTCTCTAAAATAAAATAAAATAAAATAAAATAAAATAGGGGCTGCTGGGTGGCTCAGTCAGTTGAGCGTCCGTCTTCCGCTCAGGTCATGATCTCCCAGTCTGTGAGTTCAAGCCCCGCTTCGGGCTCTGTGCTGACAGCTGAGAGCCTGGAGCCTGTTTCAGATTCTGTGTCTCCCTCTCTCTCTGCCCTTCTCCTGCTCATGCTCTGTCTCTCTCTCTCTCTCTGTCAAAAATAAATAAACATTAAAAAAAATTTTAAATAAAATAAAATAGAAACAGATGCAGTGCAGGAAATCAGTAAGAATATAGTTGAACTCTACAACATCATCAATCAACAGGATATAATTGAAATTTGTAGACTACTACACATTTGTCTCAAGCTTACATGGAAAGTTCACACATCTGAGTGTTAGACTACAATCTAGGCCATAAAACATATCTTAACAAATTTAAGAGAATAGAAATCATATAGAGGTGCCTAGGTGGCTCAGTCAGTTGAGCATCTGACTCTTGATTTTGGCTCAGGTCATGATCTCATGGTTTGTGGGTTGGAGCCCCATGTTGGGCTACTTGCTGACAGTGCAGAGTCTGCTTAGGATTCTCTCTCTCCCTCTTTCTCTGCCTCTTTCACTCTCTCAAAATAAATAAATAATAATAATAGAAATCATATAATGTCTGCTTTCAAACCAAAATGGGATGAAGCTAGAAATCAATAACAGAAAGATAACTGGAAAATCCCCAAATACATGGAGAGTAGAGAACACATTTCTAAATAACACATGGGGTAAAAAGAAATCTCAAGAGAAATTTAAAAATAAAGCACAACTTATTAAAATTTGTGAGATGCAGCAAAAGCAGTGGTTAGAAGGAATTTACAGCGTTGAAGGCATATACTAGTAAAGAAGAAAGATCCAAGATCAATAATCTAAGTTTCCATTTTAGGAAAGTAGGAAAAGAAGAACAAATTAAATCCAAAGTAAGCAGAAGAAAAGAAATAATAATGAGAACAAAAGCTAGTGAAGTTGAAAATAGGAAAGCAATAGAGAAAAATAAATGAAACCAAAGTTGGTTTTTTGAAAAGATTAATAAAAGTGATAAAGCTGTAGCCAGGCTAATTAAGAAAAAGAGGTAAGACAAGAATTACTAATACCAGAAATGAAAGAGGAGACATCACTACAGATCCCATGGAAATTAAAAGGATAATAAAGGAATACTATGAACAACTCTGTGCCTACTAATTTGATAACCTCGGTTGAAGTGGACCAATTCCTTGAAAGATACAATGTGCCAAATTTCACACAAGAATAAATAGATGATCTGAATAGGGTTGTACCTGCTAAAGAAATTGAATCAATAATTAATAATTTTCCAAAACAGAAAGCACCATGCCTAGATGGGTTAACTGGTGAAGTCTACCAAATCCTGAAGGAAGAAATTGTACCAATTCCCTACAATTTCTATCAGAGGATAGAAGCAGAAGGAATACTTTCTAACTAATTTCATAAGGCCAGCATCACCTTAATATCAAACCAAACAAATATATTACAAGAAAACTGGCAATATCGCTTATGAACATGGATGAAAAAATCTTCAACAGAATAGTATTAGCAAATCTACCCAAAAATGTATAAAATGAATTACAATTTAAGATTGATCCTAGGTGTGCAAGACTGATTCAACATTTGAAAATCAATTATATAATCCATAACAACATTGAAAAATCAATTATATGATCGTATCAATAAATACAGAAAAGCATTTGATGAAATCCAATACTCATTCATGAAAAAAAAATTTCCAGTAAACTAGGAAAAGAGGGGAACTTTCTCAACTTGATAAAGACAATTGACCCCAAATCCTAACACTAACATCATACTTAATGTTGAGAAACTTGAGGCTTTCCCACTAAGATCAGATAGAAAGCAAAGATGTCCTCTCTAACTACTTCTTTTCAACATTCTACTGGAAGTCCTTGCTAGTACAAGGCAAGAAAAGGAAATAAAAGGTATACAGGTTGAGGAGGAAGATGTAAAAGTGTCATTGTTTGCAGTAAAAAGTCAGAAATAATTGACAAAACACTCCTGGAACTAATAAGAGATTATAGCAAAGCTGCAGAATAAAAGTTAGTATCTAAAAGTCAGTTGCTTTCCTATATAGTAAAAATGAATAAGTGGAGTTTGAAATTAAAAACACAATACTATTTACATTAATACCCCCCAGAATGTAATACTTATGTATAAATCTGATCAAATATAGACAAGATCTATATGAGGAAAGCTACAAAACTCTAATGAATCAAATCAAGGAAGAACTAAATAAATGAAAAGATATTCTTTGTTCATGGGTAAGAAGACTCAATATTGCTAAGATGTCAGTTTTTCCCAAATTCATCCATGGATTCAATGCAATTCTAATCAAAATCCCAGCAAGTTATTTTATGGCTATCAACAAAGTGATTCTAAAGTTTATATGGAGAGACAAAAGACCCAGAATATCTAACACAATATTGAAGAAGAACAAAGTTGGAAGACTGATGCTATCTGACTTCAAGTCTTACTATAAAGCTACAATAATCAATATGTGTGGTGTTGGTGAAAAAACAGACAAATAGATCAATGGAACAGAATAGAGAGCCCAGAAAAAGACCCCCATAAATATAATCTGATCTTTGACAAAGGAACAATGGCAATGCAGTAGAGCAAAGGTCGTCTTTTTAACAAATGGTGCTGGGACAACTGGACATTCACACGTGCCCCCCCCAAAAAAATCTAGATACAGACCCTACACTCTTCACAAAAATGAGCACAAAATGGATCATAGGTCTAACTATAAGCTACAAAACTTTAAAATTCCTAGAAGATGAAATACAAGAAAACCTAGATGACCTTGGGATGATGATGACTTTTTAGGTACAACATCAAAGACACAATCCATGAAAGAAATAATTGATAAGCTATACTTAATTAAAATTAAAAAATTTCTTGTGAAAAATAGTATCAAAAGAATTAGAAGACAAGCCACAGACTGGGAGAAAATATTTGCAAAAGACTCATCTGTTAAAGGATTATTATCCAGGGGTGCCTGGGTGGCTTGGTCGGTTAAGCGTCCGACTTCGGCTCAGGTCATGATCTCACGGTCCGTGAGTTCGAGCCCCGCGTCGGGCTCTGTGCTGACGGCTCAGAGCCTGGAGCCTATTTCAGATTCTGTGTCTCCCTCTCTCTCTGCCCCTCCCCCGTTCATGCTCTGTCTCTCTCCATCTCAAAAATAAATAAACGTTAAAAAAAAAAAAGGATTATTATCCAAAACACATAAAGAACTCTTTTTTTTTTTTCAACGTTTATTTATTTTTGGGACAGAGAGAGACAGAGCATGAACGGGGGAGGGGCAGAGAGAGAGGGAGACACAGAATCGGAAACAGGCTCCAGGCTCTGAGCCATCAGCCCAGAGCCTGACGCGGGGCTCGAACTCCGGGACCGCGAGATCGTGACCTGGCTGAAGTCGGACGCTTAACCGACTGCGCCACCCAGGCGCCCCCATAAAGAACTCTTAAAACTCAACAATATGAGAATGGGTTGAAGACACCTCACCAAATAAGATACACAGGTGGCATGTAAGCATATTAAAAGATGCTCTATGTCAAATGTCATCAGGAAAATGAGAATTAAAACAACAATGAGATAGCACTACACCCCTGTTAGAACTGCCAACTTCTGGAACAATGACGACACCTAATGCTGGTAAGGATGTGGGGTATACATTGCTGGTGGGAATGGAAAATGGTATAGCCACTTTAAAAGTCAGTTTAGCAGTTTCTTAGAAAACTAACCCTATTCTTGCCATACCATCCAGCAATCATGTTCCTTGGTATTTATGCAAAGAAGCTGAAAAAAGGTACATAAATACATCTGGTATAGTAGGTCCATTTTCTAAATAGAAGCATTGTTTTGGAGAGGAAGGTAATAAAATAGTAATAAATATAGTAGTAGAAATGAATATGGACTCTTTTATAGTTTATAAAATAACCATCTCATTTATATCCCACAAAAGTCTGAGACATGAGCTGAAAGTCTGAGGTGAGGTATAATCCTCCTTTTTACCATGAACTTGAGGCCCAGAAATGTCAAATGCCTTGCTACAGTTAAGGGGTAAGGTGGGACTTAAATTACACGCTTTCACACTGGGCCTTTAAGGAAATGAGATGTTTACTTTCTGAACTATTCTAGTGCATTTTCAAAAGAGGAGGAAAAAAATAGTAATATCTTGCAGTTAATTTCTGTAAAATGTGATTTGAGGTGCTCCAGAAAGGCTTTCTAAGACAAACTTCTGCCCAACTACCCCTGAACCCCAAATTTAACCATTAGTCATCTCACTCCCTCCTAGATTCTGTCTCTCTTCTCTGCTAAAATGCAGAATTCTCTTGGAAAAGTTGAGCCATTGAGTCATTCATTTCTTAGAGGAGGAATGCCTCATTTACTGGTGCTGGCAAGAGGCCAGTGAGTTCTGATTCTTGGTCGGGACAAGGGAGGGGCAAAGTCAGAGAAAGGAAAGTAGAGACCACTGAAGTCAAATTTGCTGCCTTCATGATTGTGCCTTTGGGTCCCCACTCTGGCATTAGGCCTTCTCTGGAGTTTATCCAAACTTCCCCTCCAGAGCAGAGTGTTCCGGAATCGCTTCTGAGTGAGATGGCCCAGCCTGCTGAGATTCTGGCTGGGATGCTTGTAGGAGAAGGGGCTCTGGAGCCTTGTCCCAGATCCACTGAGCTCGCAGGGTGATGCAGGCAGGTCACGAATGTGAGCAATGCTGCTTTGTTCCTGCATAGAATTTCCAAGCTGCTGGTCACTCATGAGAGAGCCTGAGGCCTTGGGCAGCGCAGTGCCCTTCTTTTTCTTAATTCCTGTCAAGTGGTATGAAATGTTTGAAATAGTACTTAAGATAAACTGTTGTGGTTTTCACAGACAACCTTTGAGCTGGCCTCTCTTAGTGGTGCCTTTACCATCTTTCTTTTCCTCCTCCCTATTCGGTAGGCTTTGCTTTGCTCTGTGGATCCTGGAAGTCGAATTCTATCACAGGTTTGGATATCACATTCTCCATGAAGATAGCTAAAATTTGTAGTTTCATCTTCTCACATATCCCTGATTTGCCAAAATGTTACTCCTTTGCAGGAGTCAGCAAAATGACATCATTTCAGTTGTCTGCTAAGGGTTGTGAAATTGTCACTTAGCCAAATTAAAAAGAAAACAAGCAAGGAAGGAAGGAGGAAAGGAAAAAAAAGATGAGTTCTTAGATAATATATACATTCTATAGAATATTTGTTATTAGAGGCAGAATTTACTGAGAGCTCAAGCAAAGAATGGACATATTGAGTTGGTGCTGATTGGAGGAGTGTGGATATTTTTATACAGGCTTCAGAAAGCCGAACATTGACCTGTTTTTATTATTTTTATTGGCTCCCTTGATGATAGACAAACTGGCCTAACCTGGGGCCAACAGAGCCAGCAGGAAATTTAGGTCACGGATAGTTGCATTTTAAAAACTCCAGTTTTTAGAGGCTGGTCAATCATTGTAATTGATTGATGATAACATGGCAAAGAGAGCTCTTAAATCATTAAAGGTGGCCCAATAAAGACACATGGCTAACGATTTTGCTAGATGCACAGTTCCCAACTCTCTGTGGTGTTCTGTTCTGCTTTCTGAAGAAGTAGTTTGTCTCTCATTTTGTGTGACTTACGGCCCAGCTGGCCTGTTTACAGAAAACAACCTTTTAAACTTGGCAGTTCTGTTTGAAACATAGTGTAACATCATTTCCCGAGAGATGGGAGGAAAAAAACATTACAAAAAAAGTTTGTTTCCCTCCTAAAACATATGTGTGTTTTAAACTGAAGAGCCATTGAAAGTTGCTCTTTTGTCTTTCTCTGAAATCAAGGCCTTAGCCTTTCCTTCTAGCTGAAGTTAAGGGTGGCTGAATTAGATTATTTGATAACTCCTGTAAGCTTCTTATATGTTCCTGCTCTTGCTTTGGATAAATGCTAATCTGTAATAAAAACTCTAAGTAGATAGCTCTGTTCTTCCCAGGACACAGGAAATGTGGCCCAGTGTAATGGCATTTTAAAAAGATTTTATTGAAGTAAATATAATATGGAAAAGTACAGCTCAACGAAGTTTTACTAACTGAAGACATCTGTGTAATCAGCACCCAGATCAGGAAACAGAAAATTACCGGCAATCCTGGAAGCCCCACTTTTGCTGCCTCCAAGTTACTCCTTCCTTCCAGTGGGTAGAGACTTCTGAAAGTATAGATTGGTTTTCTCTGGTTTTTGTGTTTTACGTAAATGGAATCATACAATGCGTTCTTTTTCTATGGCCTTTTTCATTCATCATTGTCTTTGTGAGATGAAACTGTATTGTTGTTTTATAAAATTATGGGTCACTCTTTATAGTCGCTATGTAGTATTCTATTGTGTGACTACAGCATAATTTTTCTGTAAGGGCATTTTCAGGGGGAGAGAATGTAGAACCTGTTTTCACTTCCACTAAGGACTTTGCCATTTCTCAGCCCCATTGAATCATCTGCCCCACAGACACAGAATGCAAGCTACTTTCAAGTGCCTCTTACAGGGATAAATTTGGGGAAATACTTTCTGTGTTATATTACATTGCTTTTTCTTTCTGTTAAGCCTTCTTGATACATTCTTCTAAGTTTCTCACGAATCACTCATGCCATTATTTTGCTCACTCTAGAATCTTCCATTCATTCTGGGCCTCTTTTTCACTGTCCTGAGTTTAGACATCCCCCTTTCTGAAATACTTACATCTGTCCCATTCTTACATTTTTCTCCAGTTCTACCCTCTCTGTTGCCTCCTTGGAATCGCCTTGTTTTACTCTGAACCTCCTTTCAAAAACTTTGGCATCATTCTATACTTGTCTTTTCTCTCATACTGTGTATCTAATCCATCAGCATAGCGTGCTGGCTTTAGCTTCTAAATATTTCCAGATCTAAGCATTTCACGTTACTTGCAATGTGCCACTGCAGACTAAGCCCCATTGTTTTGCTTGGATTACAGATTGCTTCCTAACTGTGTCCCTGCTTCTAGCCTTGCCCCTCCATAGTCTGTTCTTTCAACACACCTTGCGTGATAGCCTTTTCCAACATATATCTGATCATACTATTCCTCTGCTCCAAACTCCTTTCATCTGGGAACAAAGGCAAAAGTTCTGAGAGTGGGCTCTGTGGCCCTGAACCATCCGCATTCTTCTTTGCCTCATCTTACCACCTTCCCACTTCTCTTGCAAAGGCAACTGAACCTGTCCATACAACTTCCACATCATTGGTCTATCACACTCTCTGCTGCTTCTCATCTGAAGCCCATGCTGTAGTCCAGATCTACTGTCTTTAAATCAGCTGCTCCTGGAGACCATTTCTGCCCTCTTTGACAACTTTGGCATCTGATGCATTTTGCGCATATCTCTTCAGTGCATCCTATCCTTTTCTTCACATAGTTGTAGGTACACATAGAAAACTATGCTGTTTGTACAGGATATGCTGGGTTAACAGCTACCCAGAACTGGAGGCCACTTGCCCAGTGGTCTGGCTGCTTCAGGTTCCAGCCAGTTGTCACTAGGGCTTGGAGTGTAAGGTAACCATGGCATGGTGACACCCTGGATGAAAAATTCTGCCTTAACATTTGTGGCTAGAACTACATATCCCTCTACCAGAGCTGTTTAACCTTGAATGAGGTTCTAGAACCTGTGATGTACCTTTTTGAGGGACTCTAAGGAGTTGCAAGTCAATAGATCACCTCTGATTTATCTCATCTACTGGGTTCCCCTGATGATTTGTCCTAGTCAGAATCCTGGTATCATACTTTGTCTCAAGCGTCTGGATTTCCCTTCCTCACAAACTCTGGGTTCCCTCTGACTGGGAAGCACTGGAGAGTAAACGCGTAGTAGCCAGATACAGGTTTTGGAGAAAGACAGTCCTGAGCTGGAGTCTAGCTCAACCACCCACTAGCTGATGTCCTTGACAAGTAACCTTTCTCATCCTCAATTTCTGCCTCTGAAATAATAATACCTGTGTTACAGGGTAATCAGGAAGATTAAATGAGATAATCTATAATTGTATCTTTGTAAGTGTTCATTTCTCTTATTGTGGTGTCAGCTATTTCATCATAGAGGTAAGTATGCTTTTGATACTATGTTCAAAGGAGTGAATTAGGTCCTGGAGATAGCATTAGGAATAAGTTGTGCTTCTTGCCACCAAGGGTTTTTCAGTCTTAGAAGAGAGCTAGACATGGATAATTAAATTCAGGGTGATAAGAGCCATGGTAGAGGGAAATAGAAGTTTCTCTTGGATCACAAAGTAGGCGTATTTAACGCATCTAGGGAAGCTCTGAGGAGATAACACTTGAGTTGAATCAGGAGACCAGGTGGAGAAGAGGGAAAAGAATTTTCCAGGCAGAGAGATAAGCACAGAGGCAAATACAAGTAGTTCAGGCAAACCTGTAAGGAAAGGATTCATGATAGATGAGGTTGAACAGTTATGTGAGCTATGAAGCTAAGACAATAACAACAAAAACAACAACAAAAACCCATGTCATATTCAAGGCTTTATCATTAAGGCAGTGAAAACCATGAAATAACTTTAGGGAGATCAACTTTTTGGCTTAGAATGAGATAAATCATAGCTAGAGAAAAGGGTAGTTGCAATTTAGGGCATCGAGGAAGGAATAAAGAAGAGATGGATGTATCAAGTTGTGGGGACTTGGTGGCTGATTTGATGTGGCAGGGACAAGAGAGAGCTGCAGTAGAGCCCAGGTTTCTGTCTTGGTCAACTGGAAGAATAATGGTCCCACAAAACAGTATAGGGTACACAGAATGAAGAGCAGATTTGGCAGTAAAAATATTCATTTCAGTTTTAGATATGTTGAGTTCAATTTGCAGATGAGATATATAAGTGGAGAAGGCCAATGGACAATTGACTCTATGGGTAGGGAGCAAAGGATGGAAATTTGGCCGAAGATACAGGTATATAAGTTGTATTAGTTAGTATTCAGATTAAGGTGAGATACCAAAGGAATCCACAAATACAGTGACTCAGATAGGATATTTCATTTCCCATACACACAGCCATCTAGAAGTTCTTGGTTGGTCCAGTCCAGATGCCGCTCAAATGTGGTCCACCTGACCAGCAGCATTGGTGTCACCTGAGAAGCGGTACAAAGTACAGAATCTTCAGGCCCCATCCCAAACCTAATGAGTCAGCATCTGCATTTGACAGATTATCTACATGCACATTACATTTTGAGAAGCTCTGATTTAAAGAAGCATGTTGTTCTGCGTTTCTCTCAAAGAATGTAGTTGAAGCAATCTTGCCACTACTTTATCTGCATTTTATTTTATTTTTTAACAGTTTTATTTATTTTTTTGGGACAGAGAGAGACAGAGCATGAACGGGGGAGGGGCAGAGAGAGAGGGAGACACAGAATCGGAAACAGGCTCCAGGCTCTGAGCCATCAGCCCAGAGCCTGACGCGGGGCTCGAACTCACGGACCGCGAGATCGTGACCTGGCTGAAGTCGGACGCTTAACTGACTGCCCCACCCAGGCGCCCCTACTTTATCTGCATTTTAGCCATGATAAGGGGAAAAGAGAGTAGAAAATAATGAGCTTTCTTTTTAGGATATGATATCTTTAAATTGGTAATTATTGGTATATACCATATTCAAAATTAAAACTGAGAAAATTTTGTTTTTAATTCCTTTAAAAATAACAAACCTGTTAACATGCTAACATAAATAACATATTTCTATGAAGAACAGCTATACTTCTCAAACCAGAAAGAGTAAGAATGGCGTTGGTTTTATTTTTGCAAATCTCTTTAATGTGTCACTGAGTAGAAAACAGCTGGGTTCTCATATTTGCCTCCTCATTCAGTATGCTGCCATATGTTGTTTTGGTTGAAATTTATGAAGAAAATCCAGCTTCATGCAGATACAGAGCTGGAAAAGGGAAGAATATTTTGATAGCTTTTTCAGATATTCTTTTTTGATACATGCCTAGACTCTACAAGCAGTGATTTCTTTCAAGGGTAAATTATAATGTGGAATCTGAAAGCATATAAATGAGCTTTTTGTACTCTTTTACATTAAAATCCACTGGTCTACCCTATATTTTGGATAGATCGTTTGTATACTCCTGATTTTCTTACATCATACGTTGGTTATTTGCAAATATTGGCTCACTAATGTATGCAAATCTTCCAAATGTTGACACAATGCATTATGCAATTGAAAATAATCACATTTTTTAATGTCACCATTGATCTCATTGTGTAAGTGCAGAGAATCTGCCAGTGGTAGATACACATTTTCCAAAATTTGTATTTTTGATTAAAAGCCAGAATTTTATCATTGGCAATAAATATATCAATTGTTTTTCTTAAAGGAGCAAGATTACTTTGTTCATTTTTGAGAAAATGTTTGCCAAATACATGAGTCTTAATAATCATAATTTCTCTGTCATTCTTTCAAGTAACAATGGTTTTACATGACAGAAATAGTTAGTTCGGTTCACACCCCAAATAATGGCATAGGTGTTTTTCCTTAAGATAGCCATTGTGCTTTAGGATACAGGAGAAGTGCTTTGTGCATAGTTCCTACTTTGTTACATAAAATATTCAAGAAACATTTATTTAAAGGTTGAAATTTTATAAGAGTAATAATTTTTACTTCTTACTCCATGGCATTCTTAAGTGAAGCTGGCTTTTAAAAAATTCCATCTGTGAATACATAGTATAGTGGCAAAGAATACAACGACTGTTAGCGTAGTTTGGAACCATTTTCCTTGGTCTGTTAAGATCCCAGCAATTTTATCCACCATTATTTTTACACTGTTAATACAAATGTCCACATAGTCAAAAAAGCAAAGAATGTCTTAGTATTGTTATAAGAGTAGTTTTGACATCCTGAAAAGGTCACTGGGATCTTGGGTCTATAGACCACACTTTGAAAACCACTGTCTCATATGATTATTCTGAGCTTGATGTATATTGGCTTATATGAGATTGCATGGTTTTTGGACCGCTTAGTTCTAGAAAAAATTGTAAAGTAGAAAATTTTAAGTTTGGTGTGTGTCTATTCTTTCCCTTTCTGTGACAGCCCTGGAAGCACTCCCCAGCGCCCTAGTGGGACAGAGGGAATGACTACCGAGGGACCTCTTCATGCTTGCTCTTGTTCGTCTGGCTAGTCATTGGACAAGTATTGATGGAGCCCTCTCATGGACCAAGTTCTTTGTCTGGCCTCTGGCCCTGATGCAGAGCTTCTCATGCCCTCCCTCACAAAACCGCCTGTCTTCGTTTCCTATTGCTACCATAGCAAATCAAAACAAACCTAGATGCTTAAAACAACATAAGTCTACTACCTTACAGCTCTGTAGGTCGGGAGTCCAACACCGGTCTCACCAGGCAAAAATCGAGGTATTGGCAGCACTGCATTCCTTTTTGGAGGCTTTAAGGGGGGGCATCTACCTCGTCACCTTTTCCAGTCTAGAGGCCCCTGCATTCCTTGGCTCGTGGCCCCCTTCCTCCACCTTCAAAACTGGCAGCATTGTATTTCTCTCCGACCATAGCCAGGAAAGGTTCTCTACTTTAGGGACTCATGTAAGTAGACCAGACCCACCCAGATCATGCAGGATCATCTCCATCGCGAGATCTGTAACCTTAATCACACTGGCAGAGTCCCTTCTGCCCTATTTGCTTATGACATATTCTGGGAATTAGAATATGGGCCTTTCTGGGGGCGGGGGTCATTATTCTACCTACTACACACTCTTCATAAGTGTGTGTTAAATATTTGTTGAAGGAGTAAAGGAACTATCTTATCCCATTGGTCATTTCTCAGAGCTTTGTTCCTCCCTGATATTGTTCATTATTTAAGGCTCGGTTGAGGTACCGTCTCTTCTGGGACTTGGTGTTCCTCTGCTGTCTTTTCAAAGTGAATGAAAACTTCTACTAAAGCGCTTACTTACTGCTTCTCCACTACTGTTTACTCCCACCCCTACCCACCTGTAAGCTCCTTGACTCTTGTGTCTCGCCTTGTTCTTTGTATGCCCAGACTATAGCACAATGTCTGGCACTTAGTATGTGTACGATAAACATTTGTTGATGAATTCCTGAGTGCATCAATGAATTATCCTCACACATACCAAGTTAACCAAGTTACATTTTTGCATTTTGCCTGGGGCATATCCCAGAAGTCCATTTCCCGCAAATAAGCGGAATGACTTTCATCATGGGCATTTAAAACCTGTATTAATGGCAAAACCTAAGAGACTCTTAAAGATAGAGAACAAACAGAGGATTGCTGGAGGGGTTGTGGGAGGGGGGGATGAGCCAAATGGGTAAGGGGCATCTACTCCTGAAATTGTTGTTGCACTATATGCTAACTAACTTAGATGTAAATTAAACAATAGATGAATTAAAAAAAAAACCTGTATTAATGGTATTAATGTAGGGATGGCCAGTGATGTTTTGGGGTAGAAGGGTCTTAGGCCCTCCCTCAAGCCCCTGGCAACATTTACTAGGCTGCATCCAAGGACCCAACTCTACCTGGGAGGAGTTGCAGAGATGGGTTCTCCCGCCTCAGGTTAGAGTGGCTTTGAGATTCACTGAGGTTCTGCAGGCCGCACCGCAGAGGAGCGAGGACGGAGCCAGCCCTGCCCGCTCTGTAGCCACAAAGCAGATGGCCTGTGTGCTCCCGTGCCTGCAGACGTAGCCCCCACAGAGCCTGACTCTGACTCTGCAGAGGTGTTTCAATTCAGCCAAGAAATAAAAAAGGCCTTTCTAAAGACAACATGCATTTTACAGAGAGCCTTTTGTATGGAGTTACTGGGGACTCACTCAAAAATAACAGGAGCTCCAGACTCGCAGAATTAAAATTAAAAGAAAGTTCTGTCACTCTAGACACAGCTCTAGTCTCCCACCTTCTACTGGTTGGCTCATTTATATCAAAATGAGTGAGAAATTTAATCCCTGGTACTTTATAAAGAAGCTTTTTTTTTTTTTTTTTGCTTTGGTTGTGGTTTGCTGTGTGTGTGTGTGTGTGTGTTTTAATGGCAGTGTTTAATAATGTTTATATTGCCTTTAACCTTTGACTAACTTTGCAGTTACGTTCCCAGATGTGGTGTCACATCCAGTACTGGTAGGCTGCCCCTCTCTCCTTCGAGACTACGAACTTCTTATTCCTAGAAGGTTTTGAATTCCCTACCAGTCATCTTAATCACTTCTACTGGGTAGGAAAGGAGTCCATGGGGTAGGAGGTCATAGTAGTAGCAATCGGTTCATATGTGTCAGGGGCCATGCACCAGGCACTGTGCTTTGTGACTTACTTCTGTTATTAAATCTGGAGAGCAACCTTGTGAAGCAAAAGCTATGGTTGTCTCTCTTCAAATGTAAGGTGAAGTGTTTTCCCCAAAAGTAACCCTCAGAAAAGAGGGTGTCCTCTTATGCCTGAGTCCTCATCAACACAATCCCCCATTGTGGGGATTACTCTATTTTAAATCACGAAGTAGTTTACTGTTTGGGCATTTGTGGTATTTTGCCCATTTTGCAGGTGAGGAACCTGGGACTTGCAGAAGTTACATTAAGTTGCCCCAGGTCACCCAGCTGGTAAGTGCAGGCATCTATTTTTATTCCCATACTCTCATGATTAATCCTACTCAGATTCTTTCTTTCACCTTTAGAAAGGTTTCAATCCAGGGTCTCACTGATCTTTTCCTTCTTCTTGTTGAGGTTTCATTCTAAAAGCAGAGAATATCAGAAAATGGATATATATCCAGTCTGGAGCCATGCTTTTATGGGGAGTACTAGGAGGGTCTAGTTCTAAGCGAACGTGCATAGGATTCCCTCTGGTTCATCCTTGCCAGACAATCCCCCTGCCTCCCTTTGCCATTGATGGAAAGTTCATTGCTTCCTGAGCCAGTCCCTTATCTTGGCTGATGGTTCTGTTTGTGAGGAATTCTTATCAGCTGAAATTGTCTTGCCTGGAATTTTCGGTCTGACTGAAGGAGATCCAAAAGTACCTGGATTTGTCTCCCTTCCCTCGAACTCCCTTCTCCTCCCCTCTCCTCCTCTGGCCCTCCCCTTGCCAATAAATGTTTAAATTTAGAATATTTTTAGATTTATAGAAAAGTTGTCAAGATAGTAGAGTTCTGTATATCCTCACTATATTGTTAAGGTCTTACAGTACTTAGCAAAACAAAGAAGCCAGTATTGGTACATTATTATTATTAACTGTAAACTCCAGATTTTATTCTCATTTCACCTAGTGGTTTTTTGTCCCCCTAACATTCTTTTTCTGTTCCAGGAACATTTTGTAGAATGTTCCTCAGTTGGTATTTATGTGATGTTTTTATTGTGGGGTTATGTGTTTGGGAGAAGAATACCACAAAAGTGAAGTGCCATTCTTATCATATCATATTAGGGGCACATAATATCATTTGAGTTTATCACTGGTGATGTTAACCTTGATCTTCTAGGGTAAACTTCTCCTCCCTCTTATTTCCATACACAATTTTTTAGAAGCAAGTCACTATGTACAGCCCACACTTAAGAAGAGGAGGGATTAAGCTCTACCTTCTGGAGGGGGCAGTATCTACATAAGTTATTTGGAATTCTGTAAAAAACATCTATCTGTTCTGTATGTATGCATGCATCTAATTCATAAGTTGTTTGGAATTCTGTAAAAAACATCTATCTGTTCTATATGTATGCATGCATGCATGCATGTATGTATGTATTTATGCCATCACTTATTTATATCAGTATGGCACAAAGCACGTTTATTTTGGACTTTGAGTTATAATCCATTACTACTTTCTTTTCTTGCTCAAAGTGTTTCAGCTTTGGCCACGGGGAGGCCTTCCAGTTGTCTCTTGTGTCCTTTTGACATGCCCCATCCTTTTGTTTTTTATGGACTTCCTTACTTTCTTGCACAACAGGGTCTTCCAAGTTCTTCTTATATTTTCCCTACCTTATCCCTAGAATCAGCCATTTCTCTGAGGACTCCTGATTCCTTTTATTTGAGAATGATGTTAGAAACCAAGATCTGACCCCTGGCTGTGCTCATTGCTACCAGGGTGTCATTACTTCTAGATTCTCACAGTGGCAGAATTAGGAAATAGATGTATGTATATCAGCCCATGTCATACACATATCTATGATATTTCTCTATCTACATTTGTTTCTGCAGGAAAGCTTTTCTTTTTTGAGCATTGGTATTTTTCTGGGTAGCCAATAAGGAAATATGATTCATTACCTACTATCACCAATGATAATGTTTTTTTTTTTATATAAAAAGGAGAAAAAGGTGAAACTGGAGACCTTGGCATAAATATGGCTTAAGAACTGAGCCATCTCTAGTCACATCATGTCATTTCAGAGATGAAGAGATATGAGTTCACTGGGAACCTACGAGGTTAAGGAACTAGTTAGTGGTACAGTCAGGTTTGGATCTGGGTGTTTGAAATGGAGTCTCTATTTCCACCACATCACATGCCTCTTTAAGACTGATTAGCAAATATTCTTGGCTTTGTATTCAACTCAATAATTAGCTTTTGGGAATGCATGAAGCAGATTAGAATGTAATTTTAGAAATTAGGGTGCACAGGTATTACCTAGCTAACAGAAATTTGCTAGAGTGTCATTAGTGAGGGAGCTTGCTCTCTGGCAATATATTTTAGATCAACAACTTTAAAATGATGCTCTCATGGCCAGATGTTAGTGGGTAAATCTTTTCATATGATTATGGTGATTACTCTATGTTGTTTTACTTTTTATAACTATCTTTTAAAAATCCTTGTGCTCTGGGAAAAGACTTAAAAGGGCTCCCGTAGGCTAGATACTTGATGCATATACCTGTTTTTTAGAAATGGGATATAAAGCAATGAAGGAATCTGCTTAATGTTATCCAAGATGTTGGTGATAGGGTAAAAAGGAAAAATGAAAGCTGTAGCCCCCATGGCCCCACTTCTAACAGGCCAACCACACAGCTCCTTTATTATAAATTGCTCTGGGCAGCTTGTAAAGCAAAGAACGCTTGAATGTTTTTCTCCAGAGACTCCTGAGGCAATAGGACGGTCCTAGGATGCCTTCAAATGTTTCAGCCATTTCCTTTGAGAAGTGGGTGTGTTTATACTTGGTAAATCATGTCTTGTCACCATGTAGCAGTAAAATCTTCCTGTTCTTTTCCATTTGAACCTATTCATTCCAAAGACTTATCATTTTGTTTTTGTTTGGTGCATTGTGAACATCCAAGTTTTTTAGTGGAAATAAATGGTAACAGCTGTTTTTCGTGTACCAAATAATATAATTGTGAACCTTAACCTTGAGATGATATATCCAAATTTTTCCAGGTGTGGAAATGACTTGACTAGAAAAGTTCATTTTGGAGTAATCATCCCAATATAGAATCACATCCAGCTGCTCGCCATCAACTTCATTCAAAGAGAGAACATTTCTATAGGCCATTTTTTTATTCCAACACTCCCTTCATAACCTGGCTTTTCCTTTTAAAATATTGCATTTTCACACACTTAAACACACACACACGCACACACGCACGCACACACCCTAAAGTCTCATCTTTCTTCTCTTCTGCTTTACTCTTCTCCGTAGCTGTGCCCACCATCTAGTATACTATATATTTTACTTCTTTAGATTTTTAATTGTCTGTTTCACCCAACTAGAATGTAAGCTGTGTGAGAGCAGGGATTTTTTTTTCTTCACCGCTGCATCCCTAGACCCAGAATAGTACCTGGAATATAGTAAGTGCTTAATGAACCCTTTTGAATGAATGGCATGAAAGTTGCAAGTTGTAGTCATTTGCTCCCTGATTTTAATATAAGTACAAGTAGTTGAGTTTTATTTTATAGGATTATTTTATATCATAGGTTAAATAAAACATTATTTAAAATGGGGATTTATCTGTTTATGAAAAATCTCAGAATTTGTGTGAGACATGGTATAGTTACCTGGAAGTTATTAGGTAACTCCAGAAATGCAGTACTGTTATCATATGCAAGGAATTTTGAAATTCTCTGCTAAATATCACTTGTGAAATTAGTGGAAGAGCTAAAAGGAAAAAAATTTTAAGTTTTAAGATAAATTATCTTCAGATCCACCCAAAGATACCTTGAACCTTAAGTGACATTGCCCAGTTTGATCCCTTATTCTATTCACCAGATTTAGCAGAAAATGACTTTTCATTGTTATAAAAAAATCCTATGATCCAATAATTGCACTAGTGGGTATTTACCCAAAGAATAAAAAACATTAATTTGGAAGAATATATGCACCCCTATGTTTATTGCAGCATTATTTACAATAGCGAAATTATGGAAGCAAGCCAAGTGTCCACTGATAGATGAATGGATAAAGAAAATGTGGTATATATATATATATATATATATATATATATATACACAGTGGAATATTACTCAGCCATAAAAAAGAATGAAATCTTAACATTTGCATTGACATGGATAGAGCAAGAGACTATAATGCTAAGCAAAATAAGTCAGTTGGAGAAAGACAGATGCCATATGATTTCACTTATGTGTGGAACTTAAGAAATAAAACAAAAAAAGAAACCAAAACACCAGACTCTTAACTATAGAGAACAAACTGATGGTTACCAGAGGGGAGGTGGGTGGAGGGATGGGTGAAATAGGTAAAAGGGATTAAGAGTACACTTTAATCATGATGAGCACTGAGTAATGTATAGAATTGTTGAATCACTGTATTGTACACTGAAACTAATATAACACTGTATGTTAACTATTAGGAATCAAACTGTTAAAAATTTAAAGAATACATGAAAATAAAAACAAACTTTGATTTTGGAATTAAAAAATCTATTCTCTAAAAAAATTTTTTTTAATGTTTACTATTTATTTTTGAGAGAGAGATACAGAGACAGAGTGAGAGTGGGGGAGGGTTAGAGAGAGAGGGAGACACAGAATCTGAAGCAGGCTCCAGGCTCTGTCTGAGCTGTCAGCACAGGGCTCGACGTAGGGCTTGAACTCACAAATGATGAGATCATGACCTGAGCCGAAGTCAGACGCCCAACCAACTGAGTCACCTAAAAAATCTATTCTTGACTACTATTTGCCAAACGTAGAGAATATTAAAAAGAATATGCTGTAAAATTTAAGGCAATTCCTCTGAATGTCAGCATGTGTTTACATATATAGATGCTGACATGTTTTTGTTTTTAATCATTGCTTTAAAAATACATTTTTTAATTTAAAATTCTAGTATCTGAAGTACTTATAAAACTAATGGATTCTTATTTGTTTAAGCAATATGTGAGATAATATAAAAGGTTCTGCAACTTGACTAGTGCAGTGTTATGAACTAGATCATTCCAAACAATCAATCTAATGCCAAATTTCTTGCAGCTTTCTCTCCAGGACACGAAGCAAACAAATAAAAGGCAACATAGTCAGTGAACATCACAAACTTGTTTGCAAGATATCTTTGGACTGATGTGATGCATAAATTACATCTTTGTATAAGAATGATGTATTTTCATATTACCACCTTTTATTCCAGAGCATTGGGGAGTCAACCATGTCTGTTGTGTTAAATCAGCTGCTGCCCATGATGAAGCCTTTGAACCAAAGGACCGACAATGATTACAGCCCTGAAGAATTGTTGATCCTCCTGATATATATTTACTCTGTTGGTGGAGAGTTTACAGTGGACAAAGACCTGGGGGAAGCCGAAGAAAAAGTGAAGAAAGCATTGGCTCAGGTCTTCTGTGAAGAGTCTGAATTGTCACCTTTGCTGCAAAAAATCACAGGTGAGTGTTTAATAAAAAATACAGGACATAAAAATCACTGACACAGAAAAGGGTTTAAAAATTAAGGCATTTTAGGAAGAGGATGTAACCATGTTCATTGGAGTTGTCTGGAATTTTATGAGGCCTGATGAACGCTAGCCAGCCTTTAGGACTAGGTTTTCATTGCAGTGTCCCCGCACCCCCCTCCACCAGTTGTAGTGAAATGGCCTTCCAGTTGCCTGCCACAGCTCCTATTTTTAGAGCCTTGTTAAAATAGCAAAATTCTCACGGGGTATAATATCTTTAAGAAAAAATAAAATGCAGGGAAGCCTATTCAAAAAGGTTTCTGTTGACATATTTTCTTTGAAATAGTCATTTCAAGCTTTAAAAAAACACACACCGATGCACAAACCTGCCCTAAGATGCTACCCAATGTCACAGGATTGAAAATAGCAATTTTCAAGAGTACTTTCATACTTTTGACTTCTCATCTTTCGTTTTGAATCTGAATTAATTGGTAGTATCTCAAATAATATCTAAAACATACTATTAGTGGCTGATTTGGGGAAAATATATAGTTAAATATCACAAAATGTAACCATTTTACTATGATGTAACTCATGGAGACATTCATTTCTGTGTTTCTTATCAAACTCCATATCATTTATGGGGTTTTTTTTGGTTTTTTTTTGTTTTTGTGGGTTTTTTTGTACAAAGTTTATTTCCATTGGTATGGATTGAGCCCAGGTCTGTTTAAGAGTGAGAAATTGTTGAAGCTTACATGCAAAACTTAAATCCTTTAAAAACCTACCGAGTTTCCATGCATTCATGAATGTGTGCATATAGGTGTGTGTAGACCTCTCCATTCAGGAAGGCTCTGCGGAGGCACAGTATGTATTTTCCAACTTTTCCTCCTGTTGCCTGTTGTGCCTCCCTGACAGAATTTTCCAGATGGCTCAGCATGAGCCTGTGTAGTTGTTGACTTTGGTGCTCTATGCACGTGTGCATACCTGCCGACCTTTTCTGTGTTTGGTTATGGCAAACAAAACCCTGACAAGATGGAAACCCAGTGAAGTTTCCACAAAAATAAAACATTTTCTTGCTTCGCATAGAACATATCTGCCAACTTAAAAACGTGCTTAAGGAAAACTTGTGGAATTCGCTCACATTTCATTAAGTTATAGCACTATATGTGATTACGTGTGTTTGTTGGGCTATAAATGAAGATTGACTTAGAAAAGTTTAATATGGTTTATATAGTGCCTTGAATAGTAGTTTGATTCAGAGTAAATTTCAAAGCTAGGAGAATTTAGTTGGAAATTATTCTTAAAATGCATAATTTCAGAAACAGACAACAAAGATGGTTTGTTTTAGCTGAGGTTATTTGGATGGCTTTTCTGTAACATTAGTATGTTACTATATTATTTTGGGAATTGAAATCATGCTGTAAGAGTATTCATTTAATATTTGTTCAAGGTGTTTATTGACCCAGCATTTCACTCTTTATTAGTTTCTCTATTTATGATTGCTTAGGATATTGCATTTTCTTGCTTTTAAATGTGACTTCACATTTAAAAACACTTCTGTACATTCATGTTTGTATCAAGAAAATGACTAGGTTTAGCAAATGAAGCTTCAAAATAAGAATTTGTGAGAGTTTCAGTATATTTAAACAATTTAGAGACATATTATTTTGCAATACAAAGTATACATTCCTACCCAGATTAACTTTGCATGTAAAGTTTAAACAGAGTGGATAAGATGCACTATTTAAATTTGGCATAAGTGAACTTACCAGTGGAATACATATGTGTTGATCAACCTCTGTGGACACCAAAAGGCTTTATTTATGATGATAGACTTTTCCTTGGCCATAGATCTGCCCCTTATTAAGTATGTTGGCTAGTCAGATGTCCTGAGAAGTGTAGTGTTTATGTTACCAGGTAGCTACTGACGAGACTCTTTATATCTCAGGACAAAAAGCAGTAGGATGGTGTTGGAGTAGCAGTGACTCAATCTCGTAGAAGAAGGTGGGATATTCCAGTATATATTGAAAGAAAAGAATTGCCTTCCAGATTTCCTTCCACACGCTTGGCCTGTTGTGGATCTAGGTTGACCTGGCGTTTACCATGAACTTGCAGACAGTGTTGCGTTTATGTTATTCCAGTTTATAGTCTTGGCTCACTTGTTACTGGGTGGCGGAATTTCTTTTATGCCTTGTGCACGTTTTGGGGTTGGTGACATTTGGTTTAAAAGTATTACTGAAAGCAGGCAATTAATCAGTAGAATTCCACATTTTATATTGTAACTTTACTAATCTCAATGTTGAGAGAATCAAGAAAACAATACTTTTTCTGTACTGAAAACTCAAGTAGGTGATCATCACCCAAAAGTGAAAGGATCAGGATTTGGACCCAGGTGTTCTAGATCTGGAGCCCAGGACTTTAAACAAGAGATTCTAAGTCTGCCACAGGCTCACTTCCGTAACCATTGCGTTTATTATATCTTGTAACTCACGCTTGCTTACACGTACCGTTGTATGCCATGCATGCTCAATCATTCCATCATGTTATTTTATGAACGCTGAATTAATATTTGGTTAATAATGTAGATATTTGCCTGTGCTTTTTACTCTGTCTGTAACAGCTGCTGATAGATGTTTCATCGTACCTTCCTATTTTTGTGCATGTATCCTCTTTGTTTCTGCATTGCTATGAAGAAATGAAGATGTTATTTCTAGTCATTGAACTCTATTGGCTGTCTAGCTTTCGAAAATAGGAGTAGCAAACTTAAATTCTTTATCTTTCAATAATATCTCTTGATAATAACTGCCCTGTTTGAAGTTCATGTGTTTTATATGTTGAATATGTAATTTGCTTTTGGCAATTTCTTTCATTTCTCCCTCTTCTCCCCTTTTATGGAAAGGACAATGAGAAATTGTAGTTGGCAAAACAAACCAAAACTTAAGCATGGTCAATGGCAGCATACTATTTTCCTTTTGATAGCTACGTTTTAGGGAGGGTGGTGGGCAAAAACTCTCTTTTCTACTCACACAAAATAACCAGGACTGGCTCTCTGGGTGTCAGGAGTAGAATCTGTAAAAAGAAAATTGGTATGGCCTGAAAATGTCAGTTAGTGTGCTTTCTGAGTCTCGCTGAGTTCAAAGAGAATATCAGTTTCCAAATACGCTAGTGTTTGCATAGCAGTCACAAGAGAAAACAAAGGAAAACCATTTGAACTTTCTTCAGAGAATGAAGTCAAAATTCTAATTTTAAAGATCTGTGTCAACTTGGAATGTCATCATACAATGGGGTGTATCAGATAAAGCGTAGAGCTAAGCTGTAGAAATCCTTGATTCAGAAGTCCTGGCTCTGTCATTTCCTAGCAGTGTGTCTTAGTTGGCATATCATCCGTCTTTGAACCTTGATAATAAACATAAGTGCCCTATTGACCACTCAGTGAATTTACTAAAAATAAAAGGATGCTATACGTGTGAGTTAATTTCCCATCCATACGCACTGCAAATAAGTAGCTTTCTCCCACTGCTGTTGTTATTTGTATAACATCTAGGTGTCACGTAGGGCAGTGCTTCCCAACCATATTCCCATTGTGACACACATAGACAATGAGTATGTTTGCATAGTGTACCCAGGTAAGTGGACAGAACTTTTTCGTCAGAAGCGACCACTCCCAGGAGCTTTGACCACTTCAATGCCTCCCTACCTGACCTGTGAACTGAAATGAAATAGCTTGGCACACATACAAGCTATTAGGAGCAAATCAGTGCTCCTAATCAGGTGTGTTTTTCAGAAGGCTCTGGAATCAGAAAACAAAGAAAAAACAAAACTTGCATGTAGTTTTGACACCCAAAACCCAAAATGGATAAAGGGCCTGAATGTGAGACAGGAAACCATCAGAACCCTAGAGGAGAGAGCAGGAAAAAACCTCTCTGACCTCAGCCGCAGCAATTTCTTACTTGACACATCCCCAAAGGCAAGGGAATTAAAAGCAAAAATGAACTACTGGAACCTCATCAAGATAAAAAGCTTCTGCACTGCAAAGGAAACAATCAACAAAACTAAAAGGCAACTGACGGAATGGGAAAAGATACTTGCAAATGACGTATCAGATAAAGGGCTAGTATCCAAAATCTATAAAGAACTCACCAAACTCCATACCCGAAAAACTGGAAAGCACTGTTCTTAAGGACACTGGGTAGGTAAACATAATCTAGTGAGCTTTCAACTGGGTTCCCTTGCATCCCCCAGAGGAAACCTAATAGAGGAGAGTTTCTTCATCAACTTCAAATGAGGAAGCAGTTAAGAATTTGTTTTTCCTTTTTTAAAAATGTTTTATTTATTTTTGAGAGAGAGAGAGAGAGAGAGAGCGAGCATGAGCAGGGGAGGGGCAGAGAGAGAGGGAGACAGTGGATCTGAAGCAGGCCCTGCGCCAGACAGGAGAGAGCACGATGTGGGGTGCGAACCCATGAACCGCAAAATCATGACCTGAGCCGAAGTCAGACGCTCAACCGATTGAGCCAGGCTGGTGCCCCAAGAATTTGTTTTTCAGTGGGTTGTGGAAGATACCTCATGGTACTTTCAGATCTACTTTCCAAATGGAAATCATTTTTGTGCCCTTAACCATAGTGAAACAAAGCCACATTCTACAACCAACAGTGAAAATCTAGTTGCAATGATTTATGACAGCTTTCCTCTTTTGAAAAGCTCAGGTAAATACAGACCATATAAAATTATTATTGCTATTCGTGTCTGCCACTTTATTATAAAAACTTTCATCTCTGTTACCACAGGCAGAGACATTTTAGGATGTTAGTGGAGATATATCTTTCAAACAAAGCATTTTTCATAGTTGGCCAAGTGCTTTTCCCAGCCTTGTAGAAAGTTAGTCTTCGTAATAAAATATGAAGTACTTCCAAACAGAAAATTGTAAAAGATGAGGAGTCAACAAGAAGTTCTCCTCTTACGCTTCCTTTACTCTATCACCTCTGCACTTTTTTCCTCATCTCACGGGTTTACCTCAGTAATTAATCAAATTTCAGACTATGCATTTCTGCAGATTACTGCTCCTAAGGGCACTATTCCAATTGAAAAATAGTTTTCAAATTTTCAAAACTCGTTCCCTTGAGAAGTTGTTCCTTAGACCTTCAGCATCCCTCCTGGTTTGGCAATGACAAGGCTGTTGCTATAGTAACTGGAAGAGTGATCCTAAAAGCTCATCACCAATCTTCATGTTACCCACACTTGAATGAAAACTTTAGCTCATTACAGTAGGTGATAGTGTATAAAACCATGATTACAGAATTCACCCATTCAGCTGAAGGAGTTCAGGAAGTAAGGTAAAATTTATTTTAGGAGAGATTCTACCTTCATTCTGATTTATGGATTCTCAGTTATTGTGGCATTATTAGACTTTTCATTAAGGAATACACCTTCATTTCTACTGTTTCAGATTTTTTTTTTGTTTCAGGGCTGTCAAAACAAAACAAAACAAAAAACAACTTTAAGACTGTTGTTTTCTATTATGGTTTGCAACACTCTTTGGTATAATAAGGTCTATTTTTCCTCTTGATTTCTAAGATTTCTGCTGGAAACTCTGATGAAGAACACATGTCTGCCCTAAATCTCTCCCATGAGAAATGTTGGAACTGTTACATTTAGTTTTACTGTCCAACATATTAGAATAGTTAACCACAGCACATATTACAAAACAGCTATATCAAGTGAGGTTTAAAATGTTTATTTCATATTTAAAATACATCATAAGCTATGTAGAAAGATATTTAGATCTGCCTATTAAGGTAGCTAACCAGTTAAGTAATGTTGCTAAATATTAAGGGATCACTACAAATTTCTTTCTTAAGTACTTAATTTTTTTCATGTCACATTGTAAAAACTCTCATTCTTAACTAAGACCCTGGAACAGATATTCTTGCATTAATGTGTATATATGCACAAATGTATAAGTCGCACTGTCCATCTCACTAATTTGTGTGCACATGAGGTCAATAGTAATTGTTAACGTGACAGATGGAGATTAATTATTGTTGATTCTTATTAATTGCACATTACATGGGGTATAAATTTCTCAATTATGAAAGAGAAAAAATGGAGTGCATGGAGTACAAGAATAGTTTTCTTGAACGTGTAGCATGGATGAAATAGGAGAGATGGGGTCATGTGGTTGAAAAGAGTACAGCTGTGAGGGGTGCTAGTTTTTACTCCTAAATATGCCTGTATCATAAATCTAGTATGAAGGTTAAATGACAAATATAGTAAAAATAACTATGATTGAAATGACACTCAAGATAAAAAGATGTTAAATGTGATATCAAAAACATAAAATGAAAAAAGAGAAAAGAGAGAAACAAACCACAAGAGACTCTTTATGACAGAGAACAAACTATGGATTGACAGAGGGGAGGTGGGTGGGAAATGGGCAAGATGGGTGATGGGTACTAATGAGGGCACTCGTTGTGATGAGCACTGGGTATTGTATGGAAGTGATGAATCACTGAATTTGACTCCTGAAATGAATATTGTACTGTATGTTAACTAAAATTTAAATTTAAAAAAGAAAAAAAGGAGAAAAATGGTCAACCCTCCCCCCCCCAAAAAAAGAAAATGGAGTGGGGGAGAGTAAAAATGTTGAGTTTTAGAATAGGATCAAACTTAAGTTGTCATCAACTTAAAATAGACTGCTATAGATACAAGTTGTTATATGTAAGTTTCATGGTAACCACAAAGCAAAACCTATAGTAAATACATAAAAGATGAAGAGAAAGGAATATAAACATACTTCTAAAGAACATCACCAGTCAACAAAGGAAGAAACCAAGAGGAGATGAAAGGAACAAAGAGGAGCTACAAAAATAGACAATAAACAGTGAACAAAATGGCAATAAGTAATACTTATCAATGAGTACTTTAAATGTAAATGGACTAAATTTTCCAAATAAAAGGCATAGAGTGGCTGAATTGATAAACAACAACAGTAACAACAAAACCAAACAAGCAAACAAGCAAACAGAAACAAGACCCCTGTCTACATGCTGCCTATACGAGACTCGTGTTAGATGTAAGGACACACACAGATTGGAAATGAAGGAATAGAAAAAGATATTTTATGAAAATGGGAACCAAAAGAAAGCTATAGTAATTGTACTTACATCAAACAAAATAGACTTTAAAACAAACTTTAAAGAGACAAAGATGGACTTACATAATGATAAATTGGTCAGTCCATCAAGAGGATATAACATTTGTAAATATTTATGCACCTGACACAGATGCACCTAAATATATAAAGCAAATGTTAACAGACCTAAAGGAAGAAGTGGACAGCAAGACAGTATGGAATTTTAATACCCTACTTACATCAACAGATAGATCAGACAGAAAATCAATAGGGAAATACTAGCATTAAGTAACACATTAGAACAGATGGGCTTTACAGATATATGCAGAACGTTTCATCCAAAAGCAACAGAAAACACATTCTCCTCAAGTGCATATGAAACTTTTCAGGGTAGATCATGTGTTAAGCAACAAAACAAATCTTAATAAATTTAAGAGGATCAAAATAATTTCAAACATATTTTTCCAATCAAAATGGTAGGAAACTAGCAATCAATTACAAGATGGAAACTCAAAAATCACAAATATGTAGAGGCTGAACAACATGCTACTGAATGACTAGTGAGCCAATGAAGAAATCAAAGGAGAAATTTTAAAAAAGAAATTAAAAAAATACATAGAGACAAATGAAAATAATATATCAAAATTTATGGGATATAGCAAAAACAATTCTAAGAGGGAAGTTCATTATGATGTATGCTTCAAGAAATAAGAGAAGTCTCAAACAATGTAATTTCAGACCTCAAGGAATAGAAATAGAAGAACAAATGAAGTCCAAAGTTAGTAAAAGGAAGGAAATAACAAAGATTAGACTAAAAAGTGATTTAAAAGACATTAGAGAAGATTGGTGAAACTAAGAGCTGGTTCGTTGAAAAGGTAAAGATATTTGACAAGACTTTAGGTAGACTCAACAAGAAAAGAAAAAGAGAGGACTCAAATAAATAAAAGAAATGAAAGAGGAGACGTTACAATTAATACCATAGGAATACAAAGGATTATAAGAGATTACTGTGAACAACTATAGGCCAAAATATTGGAAAACCTACAAGTAATGGATAAATTCCTAGAAACGTACAATCTGAATCATAATGAAACATACAAGACTGAATCATAATGAAATAGAAAACTGGAATACACCAATTACTAGTAAGGAGGTTGAATCAGTAATCAAAAACCTTTCCCAAAACAGAAGTCCAGGACCAGACACCTTCTCTGTTGAATTCTACCAAACATTTAGAATTAACACCAATCCTCAAATTCTTCAAAAAATAGAAAAGGAAAGAACTTTTCCAGACTCATTTTGCAACGTAAACATTACCCTGATACCAAAAGGAGACAAGGACACCACAAGAAAATTAAAGGCCATATAATATTCCTGATAAACTTAGATGTAAAAACTCTCAACAAATGTTAGCAAACTGAATTCAACAATACATTAAAAGGATCACATTCCACCGTCAAGTGGGATTTATTCCAGGAATGCAAGGATGGTTCAACATCCACAATGTGATACACCACATTAACAAAATGAAGGATAAAAATTGATATGATCATCTCAACAGATGCAGAAAAAGTATTTGGCAGAATTCAACACCCATTTATGATAAAAATTCTCAACAAAGTGGGTAGAGAGGGAATGTACCTCAACATAATAAAGGCCATATGTGACAAGTCCACAGCTAATATTATACCCAACGGGAAAAGCTGAAACTTTCCTTTAAGATCAAGAACAAGACAAGGATGCATACCTTCGCTGCTTTCATTATACATAATATTGGAACTCCTAGCCAGAACAATTAGGGAAAAAAGAAAGCATCCAAATTAGAAAGGAAGAAGTAAAGCTGTCACTATTTGCAGATAGATAACATATTATATATAAAAAACCCTAAAGACTCCATCAAAAAACTGTTAGAACTAATAAACAAATTCATTAAAGTTGCAGGATACAAAATCAATACACAAAATCTCTTATATTTCTATACTCTAATAACAAACTATTGGAAAGAGAAATTAAGAAAATTATCCCATTAATAATTGTGTCAAAAAGAATAAAATACCTAGGAATAAATTTAACTGAGGAGGTGAAAGACTTGTTATATTGAAAATTATAAGACATTAATGAAAGATTGAAGAAGAAACAAATGAATGAAAAGATATTCTGTGCTCATTGGTTGGGAGAATCAATATTCTTAACATGTCCATACTACCCCAACCTACAAATTCAGTGCAATCCCTAACAAAATTCCAATGGCATTTTTCAAAGAAATATAACAAATAATCCTAAAATTTGTATAGAAACATAACAAAACCAGAATAGCCAAAGCAGTCTTGAGAAAGAACAAAGCAAGAGGTATCATGCGTTTTTATTTCAAACCACATTACAATGCTCCAGTAATTAAAACAGTATGATATTGGTGGAAAAACAGACACATAGGCCAATGGAACAGAATAGAGAGCCTAGAAATATACCTATGCATATGTGATCAATTAATTTACAACGAAGGAGCCAAGTATATACACCGGGGGAGGACAGTCTCTTCAATAACCATTGTTAGGAAAACTGGACAGCTGCATGCAAAAGAATGAAACTTGACCACTATCTTACATATACACAAAAATTAGCTCAAAATAGATTAAAAATTTGAACATTAGATCTGAAACCATAAAACTCCTGGTAGAAAACATAGGCAGAAGCTTCTTGATGTAGATCTTGGTAATGATATTTTTAATCTGACACCAAACTCAACAAAAGCAAAAATAAATAAGTAGGACTACATGATACTGAAAGCTTCTGCATAGCAAAGGCAGCCATCAACAAAATAAAAAACACAATTTATTGAGTGGAGAAAGTATTTCAAATTATGTATATGACAAGGGACTAATATCCAATATATATAAAGAACTCATACAACTCAATAGCAAAAAAAAAAATCAGATTAAAAAATGGGCAGAATACCTGAATAGACATTTTTCTCCAAAGGAGACATGCAGATGGTTATTAGGTACATGAAGTAATGCCCAAAATCATTACTCATCTGGGAAAGGCAAATCAAAGCCATGATGAGATATCATCTCATACCCTTTAGGATGGCTATCATCAAAAAGATAAGAAATGAGGGGCGCCTGAGTGGCGCAGTCGGTTAAGCGTCCGACTTCAGCCAGGTCATGATCTTGCGGTCCGTGAGTTCGAGCCCCGCGTCAGGCTCTGGGCTGATGGCTCAGAGCCTGGAGCCTGTTTCCGATTCTGTGTCTCCCTCTCTCTCTGCCCCTCCCCCGTTCATGCTCTGTCTCTCTCTGTCCCAAAAATAAATAAACGTTGAAAAAAAAAAAGATAAGAAATGAAAAGAAAGAGAATAAGGGAGTTCTTGTGCATTATTGATGGGTATGTAAATTGCTGCAGCCACTATGGAAAACAGTGTGGAGGTTCCTCAAAAAATTAAGAATAGAACTACAATATAAGCCAGCAATTCCAGTTCTGGGTATTTATCCTAAGAAAATGAAAACACTGACTTGAAAAGGTATATGTACCCCTATGTTCATTGCAGCATTATTTGGAATAGTGAGGATATAGAAACAAACTAAGTGTCCATTGGCAGATGAATGGATAAAGAATTGTGTATACATATATATACAATGCAATATTATTCAGCCACAAAGGAATGAAATCTTGCCATTTGTGATAGCATTGATGGACCTCATGGACATTATGCTAAGTGCAATAAGACAGAAAAATATCTCTCTTATATCCAGAACCTAAACAAACAAACACAAAAAGGCAAGCTTATAGATACAGAGATTGGTGGTTGCCAGAGGTGGGGGTTAGGAGGTGGGAGAAATGGGTGAAGGGGATCAAAAGGTAAAAACTGAAAAGAAAAAAAAAGAAGAGAGTACAGTGGGGAGAGGGCCTAATTTTTAATGCCTAAATATGCCCATAGGTATGTAACCTGAAAGTAAGTCACTTATCTTGCTTTGGATTCAGGATCCTCATCATAAAATGAGAGTCTTATTAGGTGACTCTAAGGTCTCTTCTTTTCCTACAATTCTGTGGTTCAAAATTTATATGGTTTTTATTTTAACTGAATCAGTATAGTCCCTTCCCTACTTCTAAATCAGCTTCTCCTGCATACCATTCTGTCTTTTTTAGGATCTCACTGTTATCTCAGGAGGAAAGCAATGGAGTCACTGACTCAACTTCACCCTCAATATGAGTTGGCTACTCCTGCAGTCCACCTCTATTGTCTTTGAGATGCTATTTACATCTGTCCAAAGATGCTCTCTTATTCCCAGGCACATATTGGCCATGGCCTTCTCTTTATGCCTACCCACCCATTCATTATGCCATCTGATGCCAGGCTAACATTCTTTAATTTTATATTTTAAAATCTGTAAGGGTTTTCCTCTGCTATTGAAGTCAGATTTTCTCATTGTAGAAAATTTGGAAATAAAAAGAACAATGTAGAGGCCACATATAAATTTCATTTTATTGAGTAGTGATGAAAAACAGATTTTGCCATTTGCATTTAATCTTTTGTGAATTGCCTGTTCATGGTCCTTTCCTTTTTTTTCTACTGTATTATTCATTTTATCCTTAATGATTTGAAATCAGAGCATTTGGATTATTAAGGTTATTAACACTTAATCGTGTATTTTGCTAATATGTTTTCCTAGTTGGTATTTGTTTTTCATATTGGCTCATCTGGGAAGTCCAAAATTAGAACTATATTTAGGAGAGTTGGGGTAGGGACTCCAACGAGTGTGATTAGGATTCTTTGCATCATCTTTTTTTGGCCTCATTCTTTCAAATTACAACTGTCTCTGTGGACCTCTCATCTCCCCAGGCCATTCCTGGCTTATGTCATTTCAGAATAGCAACCCAGGAAAAAAAAAAAGGCTTTTCTGATCAATCCTAGGAAACAAAGCTGACTGAATTTCAACCACTGTTGCCAAGTGACTGGGGTTCCCTCTGGCCACATTGGGTCATGTGGCCATAACTGTTTTGGGAGATAGAAGGGAGGGAGGCAGGAGCAAGGATTTGGAGAAATGTACAGTGGACTGTGATTGACAGTCCATCATTGCCTCTTAGAATGGGGATTAGAGCGATTCTACAAGGAAAGGGATACTGACTTACAGGACTGACATACTGACATATGCTTCTTGAGAACATTCACTGATAAACCAATTTTACATCCTTAGAATTACAAAAATACAACTATCTTGTCTTCTGGCTCTTGAGTTTGGTATTTTACCTGTGAATGGAAGAAGATGTCATTGACAACTGAATAAGTCATTTTGAGAGTAAGAATTTGTATACTGAAAAGTAATTGTCCAGAATTGTCACTAGTATCTTAGAAAACATCATCAGAGCAACTACCAACTAAAGTAATTCTTAGACATAAAGTTGCTTTCACCATATGATTACCCCTCCACACTCAAGTCATGCATAGCTGCGTAATTATTTATATTGCTTTGAATATAAGCTTTAGAAGGGTAGGGATTGTCATTTGGATGACTTATAAAGTTCCATTTATGTTATATGTTCCTTAAACTATCTACAATTGGATTTTTCCTGACTTCAGTAATCATTTGTTCATTGTAGAATACTTTAAAGAGCGTTTGCATCTTAACCAACAGAATAAAATTAAATATTATCCATAAACCCACTACCCAGAGAAACTACTCTTAGTATTTTGATGTGTATTTGATGATCTGCTGACTAGAAATTCAGATTCTGCATATGCCTCACAAGTAAAGGTATCAGGTAGGATTTTGTTTTAAATCTCTTAGGCAGTTTATCTATTAAGGTCATAGTGCCTAGAATAAGGAAGGTGTAGGTATATTGTCAACATAAGGTTTTTAAAAACTAACATTGGAAACGAAGTTGTTGAGAGTGTTCGTGCTGAATCCCTGTCCCAGGTTCTAGGAAACTGTGTCTCTCTCGAAAGTAAAATTACCTTTAATCAGAATGTAAAGGAAGGTCCTGTGAGACCAAAAGGGGTTCTTAAAGACCTATTTTACCTTGGGTAAAAATAAAAACATTTAGGTACAAGCAGTTCAGCCTACTATTGCAGCAGAAGAAAATTAAAAAGGGACACAACAGGCTGTAGGCTTTGACTTATATTAGTTTATTATGTGAGAACAAAAGATTAATATTTAAAAAACCAGAAGGAGAACATATGTGCATAGCCATGGCGATAGTGATTTGTATTTTGAAATTTAGTTTTAAATGTAACCAAGAATGTAATTCCCATAGAAGCCTGACTTTTTCTGCCTTCATGTGTTGCCTGTTTATTCTGTCTTTAGCACCTGGACTGAATTGGTCCCAAAAGGAATGGTAATTTTCACTGAAGTGTTTATAAAACAAAGCCCCCTTCTCCTTTTTTTCCTCCTTTCATTTTAAACACAAGACATATGCCTGCACCTCTTCGTCAGGCTCTTGACTTGTTGCCAACCCAACAGAGAGCCATCTGGAACAGGAAACTGATATGATGCAGCGTTCATTAACAATTTACATTTTCCACCATGCAAATGTTTTGGGGTTTTAATTTTAGAAGCTGTGGTTTTGTCCAAACTATACTCTAATATAATTGGACTCTTTATTTCCTTATTTTTGTTGTGGTAATGAAGAAAAACAGTTAACTCTGGTTTGTTCTTTTCATACTGCATTTGGGGTTTCTTCACTACCAATCACCGACTCGCAAAGAATTTAGTCCTTGGCCAAGAAAGGTTTCTTCCTAGTTAAGATGTAGTTGGACACTTCCTAACCGGGAGTGCAGACCCTTTCTGTCAAAGTATAGAAACCATGCACGAAGTAAACAAGAACACTTTAGTTAGAGCTCACAGTAAGTTTGGAAATGTCTTTGATGTACAAGAAGTGAAGCATATGTTTTCATCTACTTAAAAAGCTTAGAATGCTTTCTTCAAATGCATAGAATTTCGTTCCGATTTCAAGGCACGAATTGATTCTGTAATTGTATCTTTTTTATTAAACTTTAATCTCTTGCTCACCATCCCCTTTCTTCCTTCCTTCCTCCCAATCTCACACATCTATGAGAGAAATCAGAAAGCTGGTCACCTTGGGACTAATATTCCTTATTACTTCACGTTGTTCTCCTTGAGAATGCAGAAGCCCAGACAAAATGACATCATCTGAGATGAGTGTAACCTTTTATTGCAGAAATGGATATGTAATGGCTTTTGACTTTAGAATGACTATAGCATTTCAGAGCAGTGGCCCTTCCAGATATTAGAATGCAAGTGTTGAAGCTGTTAGATGTCCAGAGAGCAATGTACAGGGTTCAGAACAGAACAAAAGCCACCAGGGTATATTCCTTGGAACTTTTTGGTGGTGTATGTGCAACTTAACATTGAAATATCAAATTCCTATTACTTTCCTATTGGTAGTATCTTTGAAGTTCTTTCTTGAGCCAATTTATGCCTACATTTATTTATTTCAAATTCAGATTCAACATGAAAAATCAGTGAAAAAAAATCTGGGAGTGTGTGTGAGTGTGTGTGTTCATTGGCTTTTTTTAAGGCCATGGCTCTTGTTTAGAAGTTTGGCAGTGAAAAAAATAATCTGTATTTTGCTTAAAATAATAGAATAGCAAAAGTGGACATGATCATGCTGAAAAAAATCTGGGTCATTACTCTCCTGGGTAGGGAGGAGCTCGAAATGATTACCAAATAGTGGGCTACACCCATGGTATTCTCTGTGTCTGGACGAGAGCGACACATCCTCTGCACTTTACTTTTCAGAGCAGTAGAATGTCATTTTTCCGTGATCACCTTTTCACTCAGGAGGCTGCTTTATTCTTTCATACCTTTTGTTCCAGCCACAGGCTTTTCAGTTCCTCAAACACATTACAGTCCCTCTACACTTGAGGTCCTTGCAAGAGCAGTTCTCTCTAGCTTAACTCCCCCACCACAAGCCCCGTTAACGCCTTCTTTTTTAAAAATTATTTTTATTATTTTTAATTTTTAAAAATTTACATCCAAATTAGGTAGCATATAGTGCAACAATGATTTCAGGAGTAGATTCCTTAATGCCCTTTACCCATTTAGCCCATCTCCCCCTCCCACAATCCCTCCAGTAACCCCTTCTGAGCTCAGACCAGACTGCAGGGCCTGGGGTCAACCTCCTCTGACTCTCCACACGAGCTCAGAGTCCCTCACCTCCATCGTGTGTCTAAAGCGAACAGTTTGTTATATATTTGTGCACTCATTTGATTAGTTAGTGACTGCCTTCCCTCCCAGACAATAACCTCCATCGGTTTTGCCCACTGTTGTATCTCGAGTGGAGGCTGTGTTTGGGGGCACGTGGAAGGCTCCTAGGGATTTATCGCATGAATGCGGGATTAGGGAAGACTCTAACTCACCTGCCCCCTTTCATCTGACACTTTGCCACTTGGCAGACATGTTGCAGCTTTACCAGAGGAACTCAGAGGTGGAGAGTGGAAAGGCTGGCTGAAGAAGAGAATGGAACACCAAAAGAAGCCAATGCATAGAAATGAGAGTTTTGAAATCCCAATGTTTGAAATGCAGCAAAGATACTATTTCACACAGTGAAAACAAATATCAGCCATTACTAAGGAGCTGTTGTTTCGTGTTTTAGGATCTTTATGCTACCGGATTTTAAAATTTGGAGGGTTTTGGTTTAATTGTTTCTTGCCCCCATTTCCCCTTATTTTTTTTTTCATCTTTATTGCTTTGCTATTTGTCTCTTTTGTTCCCTCGTCTTGTTTTCATAGCCAGCTACCAAGCATTATATTCAGCCACGCCTGGGATGCAAAACGTGTTTATAAGCATAGCTTTTCAACCTCTGGGCCTCTCACAGCTCTTCTCCAACCTGAGTGTAACAAAAATGAACTTCCGCCTGTGGAAGGAGCCATGGGGAGCAGGGGAGCTTCCTCTCAAGATGGCGTTTCTTGGGAACCCCGCTTTCTCTTCCACACAGCTCATGCTCTATAATTAGGTGGGCAAATGATTTGTCCTACAGCGTATGGTGGCTTCAAAGGACCCATTATGTGAAGGAAAGTAAGCCGTGTGTAGGCACCATCATTTGAGAACCAGGAGGATATAACCTAACACAATCTACCGTCGCCCCCTCCTCTCTTCCTTTCTTCTTTCTCTCAATTACGATGCAAGAGTGACTTGTGAGTCCGAGGTCGTGCTGAGTATAAGCAGTGCCAGAGGGACCGGGGAGGGAAGGTGTGTGTGGTCCTGGGGTTTATTTTAAGCGGGGAGTATCTCTCTTCCATGCCACAGAGACCCCTTAGTTTTGGCTTAATTTCCCTCAGACCCCCTCAGCATGATTCCTGGACAGTAGGAATACCTGTTGGGAATTTCCAGTTGTAGCCTCTAGCTAACTTCCTAGCAAATCTCTGCTCATCCGGCTTCTGTAGTCCTTTCTGGCTGCTCTCCCAAACCCTCCCAACCTGGACGGAACCATTTTTCCAGAAATGTTTTCTAAAACAACTTCTTTTTGTACAACATCTGCACCCCCACCAGTATCAGGTCCTAAACCATAGAAGTCAATCATGAAATTAGCATTCCTATATTATGGCATTGTATTTTATATAAAGACTTAGAGTATATAATGTTTAATATAAAGTGGAGGAGAGTGTTTGCCCTTAGCCCCATGTATCTCTTTGTCGCCTTGTGTGTAACTTGGGGCCCCATCATTAGGCATCCATATCCATCCATAGAACCGTGAGCATGCATCCTGGCTTCTGAGGTTAGCTTCTCAACAGCAGGAGTTGACTAGCCTGAGCACCACCTTTTGCTTTTTTCATGCATATAGGAGAATATGTGATAACTATTTGTTGCCTAAAACAAATTGGGAAATTACAAAATTCTAGTGAGGGAGAGGAGAATGAGAAAGGTTTTAGATCTGGGTAAATAATATATTTAAGAAGTCTTTGGTTTTCTCTTCCAGGGTTTAAGTAATTTTATTTCCATCTCTACAATAAAGTATTTTCCAACTGTGCTATATTTTAATACCATTTCCTATACCCAAAATACACCTCCTGCTCCCCATTCTTACCTGTGAAGCCCCCACCTATTCTTTAAGCTGTAACACATCATTGCCTTTCTTATTCCTCCCCTAATCTTCCCAACCCACAGTGACCCTTGTCCCTCAGTACTGATTTGTGACCATCCTAGGACACTTGTACTGGTGTTACATCATACGGTTGATATTTGTACATGTGTGTTCTTCCTACGTGGCGATCTTGAACAAGCTACTTAATCTCTCTTTGCCTCCACTGCTCTGTCCTTAAAATGTAATACAATTTTATATTATATAATATATATAATACCTATCTCATGAGGTTGCTTTATGTAGCATTGAGCTGTATACAGCCATTGTTGGTTATCTCTTCTATCACATTAAGCTCCTTGAGGGCAGCAACCATTCATTATTCACCCTTGCATTCTAGTTCCCCTTGTGAAATGCTGTTGCTGAATGAAGAAAGGGATGCATACCGGGTTTTGACATTTTCATGATGCTCTTCACGTTTCCTCTTTTCCTTGACTTGGTTCAAACTGAATGGAGACTTTGTACTAATAGCTTACTTTTCAGGGTCTAGAACTGGTTCTGAGATGTATACGCGGTGATAGAAGTATTTCACAAGGATTCTTGTTTGTAAAATCTCCTTTCTTTATAAAACTCTGTTTGCTGCATTGCAGAAAAATTTTCCTTCTATTCCTGAGAAACCAAATACTATAAACAATATATCATCTTCTTGGCAGTAAATCTAGATATTCTTCCCCAAAGCCACTTTGCTCATCTAGAAATTGAGTCTCTTGTTTTTCTTTCACACATACATATTTGGAACTGAAATATATATTTGTTTAACTTAATAAGAAAAAACCATTTAACCAATGCCTAGTTAAGATGAACGTACTTTCTGTTCTCTGAAGAAAACCTTATAGTTGGGTTATAATCACCTGACCCTCAGCTTTCATTGGCCCAGCCAGGTATAGTTGGATTATCAGACACCAGTGCATTTGCTTACATGAGAGAAACAGCAATGATAGAGTTAGTCTCTCTTTCTCCAACACAGTTGGTCCCATGTTCCTAGCACACCAACCAGTACTCATAGGAATTAATATTTATTTTATACCAAAAATGTCTAGGCATAGCACCGAAACTATGTTGTGGGATGATCTAGCTCATTGGGCTCATAGTCTAAACAATAAATTAAGATGTTGGGCCTCTGAGAAGACAAAGCCCTATTCCAACAATATTCTATTACAATAGGCTTATCATTGAGGCACACAAGCCTTTGGTCTCCTGCTCCCCAGGATGGAAATTCTTAGATTGCTGTTACCACAGATATACCTGTGAAGATCCACTTGACTTCTTCCCTAGAGTTGTTTCCAAGCACCGTTCTGCAAACCAGTTATGTTAGAATAACCTGAGAGAACTGTTCCAACATGGAGCTCTGCAGATCCTACCCTAGACCTACTGACACAGAGGGTTGAGTGAGGGGTCAGCTCTGGGGATCCATATGGAAATGGAGCAGTGTTTCTATCTGGAGCCTCCTCGATCAGGCATGGGAAGGGGTTTCCCTTGAGATACCATCCCACTCAAGGGTATCTAGGACCTCATTCTCTTCTCTGAAACACTTAAACATGGTCCCGGGCTATCAAATGGGGTAGGAATTAGCCACTTGGAGTGTGTCAGTTGCCAGAATCTTGGGTATAAGCAAGCATCACTTCATACAGGCACTGAACTGGTTGTATCCATCAGTGCCCATCACAGAGCTATTGAGGGAAGGAGCTAGAATTCAAACCTAGGCCCCTCTGGGGACAAGGCCAGACTTCTTCATGTCTGTACCATGTTGCCTACAAATTCCAGACTACTCTGCTCCAGCCACTCCTTCCCACCTATTTATTCTGCGTATTTCTCATTGTTTACTGTGACATCACTGTTCCATTTAATGGCTGAAGTTGTTGCCAGGACAGAGCTTTGCTGGAACTCTTCCTTCCTGTTTATGGTGAGTGAACTGGAGCTTGTCAGCATGTCAGGGTTCAGAAGTCACAGGCCAGGATTCTTTTTTTTTATTTGGCACCAAAGTAAGTGAGTCTTGGGAAGTTATTCCTTGGGTGATCCCATTAGGTCAGAACCTGGTTTAAATGGATAATAGGATGTGATGATGGCAGCTGAAACAGTAAAACAACAACACATTTTGGAAAAGAAGATAAGAAAAACGAGAGCAATCTTCGTAGCTACTTATATGAGTGCTCTTGATTAATGTCTGCTTTTAAAAGAATCAAATTGCTAATGCATCTCTAATCGCTGTACCAGTCATAGCCACAGAGTTCTGTTTATGTAATATTAAACAGTACACAGGCAGGGCTGGCTGGAATGTCACTTTCTTCCACGAAGGGGGTCAGGATTACATGCCTTGCTTCTGTTGTCCATACCTCGTCTTTGTAGCACACCATTCTGGTTGTGACCGGGTCACAGCATGGCACTCACTCAGCTCTGCCAGTAATTCACAGTTGATTCTTTTGTGGACTTGGACGGGAAACGGAATTGCCCATGACAGCATTCTTCCCAAGTCAGGCCGCTTCTTTCCTGCTACACCTCAGAAGCAAACTGAATTGCAGATGCATAAGTAGCAAGCCTTAGCTGTTCTGTGGCCCTATTTTGTTTGGCCTATTCAGTGTTTGTGAAAACTTTCAAATGAAAGCCAAATTGGAACCCCAGAGAGACCTCACATTGCTGGAGACATAGATTTATATTGATTTCTCTTTGAAAAATGTGAAGAATGGCAGGAATTGGAGCTGAGTCATGGCTGCCCCCTGAAAAGGAGCCTGTGTGCTCCAGCTGTCCTACCACCCATCCCTTGCCTCATTCTCTTGTGTGACCTGGGGGCCACAGATGCTGGGGGCCACAGACACACAGCAGTTTGTGGCCTCCGCTACCTTCACTGCCTTGTTCTTACCCCACCTCCCTGTTAGTGGAATGAAAGAACAGAAGGAATAGTGGTTCCGACCAATTTGCACATGGTTTGCTTATCATTGTGCATTGTGAATTCACTTTTTTGTGAATGGAAACTCAAAATGCACACATTTCTCAGGGTCCTTAGAGGCCTAGAAATATATCAAGCACAGACTGTGGCTCAGAGTAGCCCCTTAGTGAACACCTGCTGAATGATTGAATCTGCAACTACAAGTCCCAGGTATGTGGGGACTCAGGGCCATTTGTTTGGCTGCAAGAGGAGACATCATAGGGCAGCTTGGGGATATTAATGGCACTCTTAAAATACACACAGAGCTTGGATGACAGCTAGCGATTTTTCAGTTTCCATGAAATACAGGACTTTATTTTTATTTTGTGATGGAATACCTTGGCCACTTCATATGTAAGCCTGGGGACATTAAACTTTAGTGACCTTATAAAATGTCAGTAAATTTTCTTTCTTCTCATCCAAGCAAACAAGTCCTCTTGGATTCAGTTGGGTCTGACAGTTTCCCTAACCTGATACTGTCTGTTTCTCCCAGTGTAGGCTATGAAACAGGGACTGCATTCCACATCTCTCTTATCTTTATGCTCCAGAGACATTTGGAGTTAACCATGAATTCTTGTTGTGTTACTAACACCCAGGCTCTGCCCCACCAGGCCACACACATGTTATTGATGCCCCTATCACAGTACTTTCAGACTAGGTTAGAATCCTGGTTCTGCTACTTATTCATTGTGTGGCTATGCAAGTTATGTGTCATTTCTGTGTCTTCATTTTTTTCACCTGCAAAATGAGTATCCTGGTAGCGCCTACATTGTAGCATTGTTTAGAACACATTGTGAGTGCTCAATAAACAAGAGCTTTTGTTTTGGTGGTGGTAGTGACAGCAGCAATAATATCCATCTTAAATTATAAGAATGTAGCCACTAAGAACTTTTGTATGATTTAGCTTTGTCTTAAATGCATTTAATACTCTGAGAATTACAAAGTCCTTTTGTCTCCAGACTATAAAAGTGTCAAACAATATGGAGGTTCCTCAAAAAATTAAAAATAGAACTACTCTACAACCCAGGAATTGCACTATTTAGGTATTTATCCAAAGGATACAAAAATGCTGATTCAGAGGGGCACATGCACCCCAGTGTTGATAGCAGTGCTATCAACAATAGCCAAACTATGGAAAGAGCCCAAATGTCCATCAATTGATGAATGTATAAGGAATATGTGGGAGATACACACACACACACACACACACACACACACACACACACACCATGGACTACTACTCAGCAATCAAAAAGAATGAAATCTTACCATTTGCAACAATGTTGATGGAAGTAGAGTGTATTATGATAAGGGAAATAAATAAGTCAAACAGAGAAAGACAAATATATGATTTCATTCATATGTGGCATTTAAGAAACACAACAGATGAACATAGGGGAAGGTAAGGAAAAGTAAGATAAAAAGAGAGAAGGACTCTTAAATACAGAGAGCAAACTGGGGGTTGTTAGAGGGGAAGTGGGTAGGGGAATGGGCTAAATGGGTGGTGTAAGGAGGGCACCTGTTGGAATGAGCAGTTCTACTCCTGAAACCAATACTACACTGTATGTTAGCTAACTTGAATTTAAAAATAAATTTAAAAAATTAAAAATAAAATAAAAAGTATCAAATACTTTTTTCCCCTTAATGTATGATCAGGTTTTATTTGATAAAAAGGAACCTTTCAACTATGCTTACAAGGCATCCACAGCTTTCCTGGTCATGAAAGGCAGATGAAGCCTGTATGAGGGAAGGTAATTCTCTTTCCATAGTCATTACAATTCTATAAAACCCACCACTCTCTCAGCCCTGATTACTGGAGGAAAACAAGACTCTGGTTTCCTTGGGAGGTCCTTGTAGTAAAGGCTACCTTTGGAATGTGCTGTGATGTCTCTGCTGATTGGCCACAGGGATCTGGGTTTCATCTGTGTTGATGGAATACCTCAGTTTATCTGCTTTCTACAGGGGATTATAGTGCTCCTCGGGGGTTTGGAAAGTTCTAGAATGAAAGCATCCTTCAGGGGTAAGACATGCCTATTGCAAACACTGGCAGTCCCCAGAAGTTTAACCTTAAGGAACTATCTTTTTCTTAGTCATCAAAGCACAGGACTTTTAAACTGGCTTTATTTATTTATCTTCTATAATGTCTATTAATTTGGTATGTTTAGACCATTTATATTTATTGTAATTCTTGAAATGTTTAGATTTAGGTCTACTACTATATTATTTGTTTTCTGATTTTCCCTTATGTATTTCATTCTACTGTTTTCCCTTTCCTTCATTTTGGGTGGTTTGAACATTTTTAAATATTCTATTTGTATAGTGTTTTTAGGTCGCTCTAGAGATTACAATATACATATCTAATTATTATCAATATTTTGCTACAAATGGAACATAAAATACTATTCATATATCTTAGTCCTTTTATGTTTTAGTTCTCATTTAAGAAAAGTACTTACATCAATGTACATTAAAAACTTCATCAGATGTTATAATATTTTATTTTAATCATCAAATATATTTTAAAGAGCTCAATACATCAAATGTATTTTAAAGAGCTCAATAGGAAATGTATTTTAAAGAACTCAGTAGGAATCTATTGTATCTACCTATTTACCATTTGCAAGGTTCTTCCTTTATTACTGATGTTCTAAGTTTTCTTCTGATTATCATTTCCATCTGGTACCAAGTTTCCTTCTGTCTGAAAACTTCCTTTAGCGGTTAAAAACAGGTCTGTCAGAAAGGAATTGTCTTAATTTTCTTTCATCTAATAATATTGATTTCACCTTCAATCCTGAAGAATATTTTCACTGAAATCAAAGTTCTTTTGGCAATAAAAAAAAATGTTTCACTTCTTTCTAGCCTCCATGGTTTCTGATGAGAAAATTACAGCTATTCTAATTGAACTTCTGGGTTTGGGACAGTGTTGAGTTCAAGCTGGGGGAAACAAGAGTAGGGGATACTTACCATCAGGTTGATAGGATTTCAGAGTCTAGTCTCTCACATTCTGGTTTCATGCGTTCTGTGCAGGTTTTGTAGTTGCACGTAGTGGGAGAGAAATAATGGAGTGTGTTTAACTCATCTGACCCAGATCTTCCCTATGCATCTCTTTTGGGGAGGACTGGATATGTAGTTCTATGGGAGCTGCTGAACCCCTTTTAATATTAAGATATTGTATGTGGTATGTATGCATATATATATTTAACAAACGTGTATTACTTACTATGTGTCAAGCATAGTTTTAGTTGTATTACAATTTATTTAATCCTTATGACAGTCCTGTGAGGTGTATACACTTATTGTCCCATACTTTACAGGTAAGGAAATTGAGGGTCAGAAAGCTTACGTTAGTTGTCCAAGGCCACATAGCTAGTAACTGGGGGAGCCAGGATTTAGATCCCCAGGGAGTCTGGTTTCAGAGTTCAAATCTTAATCACTACACTAAACTGTCTCTAATGAAACTGTTATAATTATGTAATAAAATAATAAATGAAAACAAGAATAAGAAAAGAAGAAATAATATATCATCATTTTTGAGCACTTTCTATATCTTTGTTCTATACTAATAATTGTATACACATTATCTTATAGAATTAATTTGCTCATCGTTCCAGTTTTTATTGAGAATTATGTTCAGTACTATGCTAGGTGCTTGGGCCCCAAAAGTAAACAAGAAAAGAGTTCCCTGCCCTGTTGGAGGTTATATCTCAGCAGGAAGAGAGTCATTAAACAAATGACTCCCAAATAAGTATGTGATTGCAGTTATGAAAAGTGTCACAGAGGAGACTGTTAGTGGGGAGGACATTCTAGTGGGGTTTCTAACTTAAATCTACCAGTAAGTATATGATATATTATTTTGAAAGAACAGACAACCTCAAAATTTTAGTGGCAGAAAGCAATGAAAATTTATTTCTTGCTTATACTACATGTACATCAGGAGTGGGCTGACGGCTCTGTTCTACATCATTATTTTTGTCCGCCTCAATCTAAGACACAGGCTGACAGAACATCCACCAGCAATCACATCATCATTCTTAGAAGAAGAGAAAAAAAGCATAGTAAACAGGACTGGCTATCGAACCTTCTACCAAGAAATAACACAGTAGCTTCTGCTCACATTTCATTGGCCAGAGTAAGGGTATGGGTGACTCCTAACTCACAGGGTCTAGGAAAAGTGCAGTCCTACCATGACCTAAAAGAAGGAAACCCACAAATCTTTGGGGAACAGCACTAAGAGCTACCAGGCTGGTCTTGAGGTCAGGGGAGGTTTCCTTAGGAGATGATATTTGGGTTGAATTCTGAGGCAAAGGGCAAAAGGATTAGGGTTGGGAAATAGATGGAAAGGCGAATGTGGCCAAAGGGATGAAAGGAAATGGGATTGCACAAGGCCTTGTAAGCTAGTTTAAGGGCTTGGGATTTTGTCCTAAGAGCTATGGGAAGCCAACAAGAGGTTTTGAGTAGAGATAATAATGATATTTATATTTGAGATGGGATCCTATGACTGGTGTGGAAATGGATGGAATGGGAGGGGGTGGAAGATGAATCAGGATAAGCCAGTGGAGAAGCTGTTGTCCTACTATGGGCTAGAGAAGATGATAACTTGGTTTAGGCAGTAACAATTGACAGAAGGGGGTGGTATGGAGAAATGGGGCCTGGAGATTGTTGGGATAATCCTCCAAGATCCCCTGAGGTGTTACTATTATCTCCATTTGAAAACTAAAGTTTGAAGAAATAACAAAACTTTGCTAGTGAGTGGCAAACCAAGAATCCAAACCTGACCTGATTCTAAAACTTGTACTCTTAACCACTGTGTCATACTGCTTCAGGGGAATGTATTGACAACATTTTATGCCCCTATAATGGAGAAAGGATGAGAGAGAGTATAGTGCAAATTTTCAGGGCTCCCACTTGGCCCAGTACAGCTTGCAGACCTTTTGATGGCAAATACCAGGACTCTTATTGTTCTCTGCTTGCCTTATAAACCTGGGATCCTAAGCCCGACCAGCTATGCAGTAAATCCCAGTCAGGTTTATGCTGGTGTGATGTGAAAGTCAAAGTTAATAATAATCTTATGTAAATGCTTTCATTTAAATTAATGTATGCATTAATGCTAGAAGTATGACGTTTTAAAGTTGGTTAAGGTACTTTAGAAATTTTAGTGTATCCTAAGTTCTTCCTTCCCTCATCCTTCCCTTCTTCTATTCTGTGTTCCTTTTTTCTTTCTTTTGTCCATTCACGTGGTCATGGGTCATTTTCTGAGTGACATTTATTGCAGGCAATATAGCAAAGTGATTCATAACTTGGACCCTAAAGTCCTTCCTTAAAAACCATTTCCTTACCTTCCATTGACACCAGAATTCCAGGCCTACCTCAGTATCTACCAGTCCATGAAGCCTTTTCAGCCTCTGTCAACCAGTTTCAAAAGACTTTCACTTGTAGTTATATTAAGTGCAATTTGTCTTAGACTAACCCCCTACTGCTTTCTGTAGTCTGTTCTCCTTGAGAATGGGGAGTTCATTCTTTATACTTCCCTCACTTTCCCAAATGTACGGATCACGGTGGTAAGTACACAGTTATTTCCTAATACACTCGAGAATAGAAGAATGAAGGATGTTTTATCTTAATCTTTATATGGCATTGACTTTGGAACATGATAAGCTGTGAAACACAAGTGGTCTTAAAACATAATCAGTGATAGAATTTCCTATAACACAGATCAGAAACCAAACTAATATATTTAAATATGAAAAAGTTTAAGTGGTAAAATTTTATCAGTGTTGCCTAGTATCCTTTTTCGGTTCCAGGATCCCATGCAGGATACCATATTACATTTAGCCATCACAGGTTTCCCTTGGCTGTGACAGTTGCTTAGACTTTCAGTATTTTTGATGACCTTGACAGTCTTAAGTACTGCTCAGATATTTTGTAGGATGTACCTGAACTGGGATTTTTCTAATATTTTTCTGATGATTAGTTTGGCATTATGGGTTTTGAGGAGAAAGACCACAAAGGTAAAGTGTCTTTTTCATCACATGGTGTCAAGGGTGCATACTGTCAACATGATGTTGACCAGGTGGCTAAGATAGTATTTCTCCTGTTTCCCAACTGTAGTTATTGTCTTCTAACCCTTCATGTATTGACATCTTTGGAAGAAGTCCTATATGCAAGAGGGGGGAGTTATTATGCTCCACCTCCTTGAGGGCAAATTATCTACATAAATTACTTTAAATTCTTCTATACAAGAGATTTTCTCTTCTCCATGTGTCTATTTATCCACTTATTTATTTATATTGATATGTACTAATGGATATTTATTTTATATTTGTGGTTATAATCCAATACCACTTCATTTTTTTGTTGTTGTTGCTCACATTGTTCCAGTTGGGCCATTGGGAGCTCTTTTAGTTGGCTCCTTGGATACACCTTTATGAGATTTATTTTGTTTTGTTTTTTGAGGTCTTCCCTACTTTCTGACACTATAAGATTATCCAGACTCATCTTTACATGTCATTCCCTAGTCTTAGAATCAGCTATTGCTTCAAAGAGCTCTGGCTCTTTTTACTGAAATAATATTAGAAATCAAGATCTGGTGCCAGATAAGTTAGTTGCTGTTGGGATGCCATTGGTCTTTTAGACCGTCTTGGCTAACAGAGTAAGGAAATACGTGTATGTATACAAATCCATGTAAACATACATATTTATAAATATTTCTATTAGGAGACCATCAGTATTCCAATTAAGCTAAACATTTGTTTACACTGATGTCACTAGCTCAAATCCATTACCACATGCATCATTCTGACTCCACTCCCTTGTTTATGTGTATACTTCCACACCAGCAGTTAGAAACTTGGCTCTTAGTATCCACTTACTTAATTGTTTAAATTCAGTTTACACAGCTCTTCCTCTAACCAGAATACTACATAAATGAAGTTGTAACATTCTCAGAGTAACATATCCAGAACCATCCTTTTTCAGTTGTAATGTTAATTTTGATCTCCATGTCAAGGTATTTTTTGGATTTTTCCCATAATATAATTGCTATGTTCTCTCTTGCAACTGATAAGCAATTTATGGTCATTTGCTTGTGAGACCATACAGATCTACTACTCCACATAAACTTTCACCATTGACTCTTGCCCAAACCAATCTTACAATGATGGTTGTAAAAGAGTGATTTTCAACTCCACTATTCATCAGTTGACATTGTATTAGAAAGAAAAGCTCTCTTTTCCCATACATACATATCTATGTATATATTTATTTATTATCAATATGGGCTTATGGATTCTTATTTAATTAAATGTGTTGTAATTCATGAGTTTTGGTGCCCAGTTGACTGAGATCTAGCAAGTGTTAGCGTCTTCAAGCTGGCTTCCCTATGCATTTGACATGCCCCATTATTTGTGGACAACTTCTTTACTTTCTGGTACAATAGATGTTCCAGGCTCATCTTATTCCCTTTCTTCCTTCATCCCTGGAATCAGCCATTTTCAAAATTCTCTGGTTCCTTTCAATGGGGAGTGGTGTATAGAAACCAAGATCTAGTCACTAGGTGTATTCATTGTTATTGGGGTGTCACTGTGTGTGTGTGTGTGTGTGTGTTTGCGCGCGTGTGTGTGTGATATTGTATTTCACTTTTTCACAGTAAGAGCCTTGGCTCTCAGCAATGTCAACATATTTACTCCATTTGCTTAATCCTACAGCACACAAAGAAAAAGTAGTTTCAGAATTGCTGTAGTCATACCACTGTGAAAAAGAAGCCTACTAAAAATAGATCAGGATTTACTTACAGTTCTTTTTTTCCTAGACCAAGGGTATTTATCAAAGCATTGTGTTCTAAAGTTACTTGGATCAGTTCTTCCCTAGTCTCCCCCTACCCCCATGTGGTTCTGTTATTCAGTTGGGATCATTTATTGATTTCTGTTTGCATTCAACTTTTAAGAGTTATTTCCTGTGGTTATTAGTTTAGTTGTATTTTTTCAATATATGCAACATTAACATTCTCCCAAATTTAAACTTACATAAAAAGTTATATTCAGAAATGTCACTCACTCCTCTATCCCTTTCTTGTTCCTCGTGCTTCATTTATCTCTTTGTAGGTGAACAATTTCATTGGTTTATGATTTATTATTCCTCTGTTTCTGCTTGCAAAAATAAGTTGGGAAATGTGTGGTTTCTTATTTCTCCCTTTTTCTAACTCAAAGGCAGCATACTATATGTATTCTTTTGTACTGTGCTTTAAATTTTTTTTTTTCAACGTTTATTTATTTTTGGGACAGAGAGAGACAGAGCATGAACGGGGGAGGGGCAGAGAGAGAGGGAGACACAGAATCGGAAACAGGCTCCAGGCTCTGAGCCATCAGCCCAGAGCCTGACGCGGGGCTCGAACTCACGGACCGGGAGATCGTGACCTGGCTGAAGTTGGACGCTCAACCGACTGCGCCACCCAGGCGCCCCTGTACTGTGCTTTATTTACTTAATATAGCCTTGAAATTATTTTGTATTGGTTCATCAGGAACTTTCCTGCCCTTTATGATATTCGTCTAGTATTTCATTGTTGGAATCTAGGTAGTTTCCAATACTTTATGACTACAGATAATCATGCAGTAGATAGCCCTGTGTATGTGTGTTAGAGATATCTGATCAGGATAAATTCCTAGTTGTGTTACTGTAGTCATGGATTTTCTGGCTCAGGAATAAATGCATCTAGTTCTATTAGAGATTGCCAAATTCCCTTCTATAGGGGTAGTACCCTTTTGCCTTTCTACCAGCCATGTATGAGAGGGACTGTTTTCTTTCAGCCTCAAAACAGATAGTATTGTCAAGCTTTTGATTTTTGTTAGTCTGATGAGTGAGAAATGGTATTTTAATTTTTTAATATGCATTTCCCTTTAATTGAAGTTGAACATTTTGTGCTATTATAATGTCATTTATATCTTCTATGGGAACTTTTTATTCGTGTCTTTTATGCATCTTTCTATAGTATTTTTGGACTTCTTTTCAACAATTTTTTAAAGTTCTTTATAAATCAGGGACATCAGTTCTTTAGGATATATTCACACATACTTTCTTCCAATTTGTTGTCATTCAATTTTGCCATGAATTGCCATGAATTTCTTTTAGATGGTCAAATATATCAATCCCTTTTTTTGCCATGTATTTCTTTTAGATGGTCAAATATATCAATCCCTTTTTTCAGCATCTGGATGTTTTAGTCATAACTACAAAGCCTTTTTAACCTTTAGATTATAGAAAAATTATAGAGGCATTTACACATTTAAAATTGTTTAGTATTATTTTTAAAATATCTAGTCAGTTTGGAGTTTATGCTGATGAACAGCATGAAGAATGAGCCAAAACTGATCATTTCTCAAATGGCTATCCAGTTGTCCCTCCACCATATATGAAAAAGTACACCTTTGCCCTCACATATTGAGAAGCACCTGTATCACATACTAATTTCCATCTGTGGTCACATCTCTTTCTGGACTTGCTGTTGTGTTTCACTGGTCTGTGTGCTCATGCTCCATGACCATACTGTTTTAGTTACAGAGACTTTGTAGTAGGTTTTAATATTTTGTGTGGTTATTCCTCTTTCACAGCTCTTCCTTTACATTACTTTCCTTAGATAATTTTGTCTTGTTATTTTTTTTTTCCATATGAACTTTAGTATTTAGTAAGGTCAGTTTGTTTATTTCCAGGGGGAAAAAAAGTTTCTTGGCAATTTTATTGGGATTTCACAAAATTTAGAAATGACCTTGGAGAGCACAGACATCTTTGATGATATTGAGCCATCCTCACCAAGAACCAGGGATGTTTCTCTATTTTTTCAAGTCTACAATTGTGTTTTACAGGGGTGCTTTAGACGAGTGTTTTTCATATGAGTTCTACACTCTTCTTTTTAAGCTTATTTCTAAGTATTGTATCTTTTTCATTGTTATTGTCAATAGGATTTTCTCTACTATCAGCCCTCTTAACTTCAACCAGGGTTTTTAAAAATTCTGTCTAGGGGCGCCTGGGTGGCGCAGTCAGTTAAGCGTCCGACTTCAACCAGGTCACGATCTCGCGGTCCGGGAGTTCGAGCCCCGCATCAGGCTCTGGGCTGATGGCTCAGAGCCTGGAGCCTGTTTCCGATTCTGTGTCTCCCTCTCTCTCTGCCCCTCCCCCGTTCATGCTCTGTCTCTCTCTGTCCCAAAAATAAATAAACGTTGAAAAAAAAATTTTTTTTTAATTCTGTCTAAAAGTACTGCTTAACACGTTTTTGTTTTTCATCTTAAACAACTGTCTCAGCACAGCCAGACTGTGTGCTATGGATCAAAGATACTTGTTCCATGAGTAACTTCCTCTATGTCAGCAAAAAAGTTTAAAACTTTACACATCTATTGTGGACTAGAACCCCCTGGAACCGTCACCACCCAGAATCTAGAAGATCAGTTGTTATCAAAAGGAGAATAATTCTGGAAGCTCTGTGAGTTGCACTGTGGGTTAGTACAACAGGAATGTTGTAACCATGGTCAGTCCATCAATCAATCAATCAGTCAGTCCATCAATCCATCAGAGATCAGCAGCAGGTCTCACTGGGACATCAGCATTTGGACGTGCAGCTTTCCTGCTGGGTTTCTGTACAACATATGAGTGACCAGTGCAGCCCCATAAAGTCACTCATCCTGAGGTTCTGCAAGCCAATCCTTTTCATAATGCGTGAGGGTGAAGTGTGTTAAGTATTTTACCAGACAGGACATGTTGGTAGTTTCTTGCTTGTCCATGGGAGCTGCAGTGCTTCAGTGTGAACTTTGTGTTTGACATATTTCTGTCTCCAATGAGGCATTTGAAGCGGTGCCAGGAGTGAAGATCTGTCTTTTCTATACTTAATCTCACAGCTGTGGGTTTTCGGGATTCATTCTACAACACAGTTGGGCGGGGTGGGGCGGGGGGGGGTGATTATTTATGCTGAGGTTCTGAATATTTGCATAGTCGTGAGATTTTAATGGAAACTTACAAACCACTTTTTACAAATGACTCCCAGCATTGACATATTTTATACTCACTGGAAAACACAGATACTAGAAAATACTAAAAAAAGAAAGCAGATTTTCAGGGCTCCGAATAATGCTGAAGTAAAAGCAGAGGTTCAATTTCTGTAATCTCTTGATATTTGCTGAGTTTGGGCTGAGGCCATATGTGATTCCATAGGGAACCTTGTGTATCTGTTCATCTATGTGTATTCATCTCTTGTCCAAATCTTATTCTCACAGGATACTTTGTCAGAATGTCTATTAAAGCATCTTTTTCATAATAACAACTTGTACTATAGTCCTAATGGCCTTTCGATACCTAATTTAGTGAAGGCAATTAAATTTTGCTATCTAGCAGGGATAGATAGTGGCTATTACGACTAATTAAAGAATTAGATTAACAAAACATTTGTCTTTTCGTATATACACACATGCATGTGCATAGCTTTATTTATTTATTTATTTATTTATTTATTTATTTATTTATTTATATAATCTATTTAGTCTTTCACAAGTGTGATAGAATTTCTGATTCCTAGTAACCTCAGGACCATCACCAAATATGCTAATATTTTTAGAATATAATAAATAATAATAAGAGATCATATTTATTGTACATGTCTGTGCCAGGCACTATTCCGAGCAACGTATTTATTTCTCATAGGGACCCTATTAAGTTGTTGCTCTTATTATCCTGCATTGAACAAATGAGGACACTGAGGCCAGCTCACCCAGGTAGTAAGTATTGGTAATGGAGTTACTGGGCTCTTCACCAGCACAAAAGTAAGCACTTAGCAGAAGTGAAGGTTAAGAGTCCGGGGTGTCAATCAGTAAAAAAGCCAAAATCCATGCAGCTTCCTACAAGGCCCTTGGCGATCTGCCCTCCTTGTTTTCTCCACCTTCTCAGCCTTTCATCAGTACCTCCTGCTCCTGTCTCCTCCCTTATCCAGCTGTGCTGATTCAAAAACACTGGGCATCTGAGCATGCTCCTGCCCGGGGCCTTGCCCTCCCATCCTCTTGTGCTCACAACCCACTCGGCTAACTCTGACTTCCTTCCAAGCAGCCTTTCTGACCATCCTATAAAAAAAGAGCGATAGCCCTCTCCCCATATGAGCCCTCTGCTTTGTTTTTTCAGTCTGCTTTATTTTTTCCCACTGTACTTATCTGACATAGTATAGTTTTACTTTTATCATGTCTACCTTATGTCAACCATTAATCCGTTTTCTGCCTTTGTAGTTTTATCATTTCAAGAATGGTGTGTAAATGGAATCATAAAGTAAGTGAGCTTTTGAGACTGGCTTTCTTTGTTCACATGGACTTGAGACCTAACTTGTGGCATGTATCAATAGTTCATTTCATTTTATTACTGAGTAGTATCCCACGGCATATATGTTTCACTTACGAATGGCCATATGGGTTGTTTCCAGCTTGGGGCTATTACAAATAAAGCTGCTATGAACATTCATGTACAGGTTCTTCTTTGGGTATACATTTTTATTTCTCTAGGATACATGCCTGCCAGTATAATTGCTAGGTTGTAGGAGAAGTGTGTATTTAGTTTTAAAATAAATTGCCAAACTATTTTCCAAAATGGCTGTACCATTTTACATTTCCACTAGCTATGTAAGGCCATTTCCTTTTTAAGATGTAGAATATCCATGGAAGTTTTTACGGTGTGTTGTATTATTATGTGTCTTATCAGGCAAATTGTAATGTAAATCCATCAGAGGCTGGGGCTGTGCCACTCTGTCTCTATCTACATGTTTGTAGCACAAAGCCTGACATATTGCACTCTGCAAATATTTGTTGGATGAAATGAAGCACAAATATGGCTGCAATTTACACAGTGCATCACATGACAATTTCTAATTTAGCTTTTGATTCCCTGGGATTTAACATTCTGTCGTAATTTTTGATGTCTCCTTTTTCGCCACACATATTAAAAACCTGCAGTGATGTTGACTTTGGTTCTGAAGGATTTATATTTCTTTAATTATAGAGTCATTGCATCTTTTGAGACTTTTGATATCCCAGCAGAATATAAACTAAAAGAAATGCTTTTAAGAGAAAAGCTATAAATTATTAGAATTGGAAAAGAAACCCCGAGCTACCATGTCTTAATAGTGAAGATGTGACATTGCTAAAATGGATTAAAAAGTCCCAGACTCCTTAGTCATATACTGCAGAGTGTATCTTCTCTCACAGAAGTCCTCAAGTCTGTTGTGCTGTATCACAGGTCACCTAAGCAGTCTTTATGAAAGCTATGCCCACGAGACTCAGGAGGGACTTTCAGTGTTCTAAATTTGAACTGTTGAAGGTTGAACTAAACTGACATTAGATGGAACAATAACTTGTAATTACTTTTTTTTTTTATCTAGCAATAAGATTTGTGTAGATCTTCCTGGAGGGTTATGTTAATATGAGGTGTTTTCCAGAGTCTGAATTACTGAAAGACCATCAGAAATAATGTACAGTTGAATGGTTTTTCAGTTTTTTTTACATCCCCAACCTCTCGTTAGTAATCACTTTGTGACTTACACACCTCCCCAGCATAGAGTTTGCCCAATTTCTTCTTTTACCTCTTTTCCTCATTTCCCTGCGTGCGAAAGGTCAATTTTTTTGTCCCTAATGAGAAATAGCACTTTTCCATCTTAGAAAAACTCAGCATCACTCCTTCCCCACATAAACATCTCTTTTAACTCCGTATCTCATAACTCCCTCCTCTCTCCTTTCAACAACCATCAGAGACACAAAGTTCCCTTTCTGACTTCCACGGATTGAAACTTTACAAATCTCGAGGCTTTCTTTCTCATCTATAAATGACAATAGCGCTGTAACGTGGGGCACGATGGTCTATCACTCGTTTGTCTCATTGCCTTCCCAAATTAAACATGACATAGCAACTATAAGATTGTGGTGTTAGAGTCACAGGGTGAACCTCTGCTGGAGGGAAGATGAGAGGGTCAGTGGTTAGCAGAACTGCTTTTGAGTCACCGGTTCCTGGTTCCCAGCAAGTCTCTGGACCTAAACCTCAGTTGTTCCATCTGTAAATGAAACAATAGGACTTATGTGAAGATCAAAGGAGATAATACATATGATCTCTGAAGACAATGCTTGGCACAGTTCTGTGCCTCCTGAGTATTCGCTTTTAACTGTCAATTCCGTGAGGGTGGGGATTCGGTCTGTTTTGTATATAGCTGTATCCCCAGCACCTAAGATGATACCCATTGTAAGTTCACTAATATGTGCTGAATGAGTGAAGGAATGGTCAATAAAGACCTCACTCTGGAATACCACTTCCACCGGCACTATGCACCCCTAATCCCTAATCACATACTGTAGGTATTTTCATTCCAGCTTATTTCTCTCCTCTCTGGACCATACCATCCATGGTATGGACCATACCCTAAGAGAAGACCATACCTTCTCTTAACATACTTACCCTGAGACTGTAAGACTACAGAGTGAAGAAGACAATCTCTACCCTCAAGGAACTTCTGTCTTATGAGGAGCACAACTAAACAGACAGGTTGCTTTCCTGGTTCCCTTTCATCCTTCATTCTCTCTCTTTTGGCATTTTTAGTGAGTTTAGCGTGTGTGCAGTTTCTAAACGTTATTGTCATGTATGATTTGAATCCACCAGAAAATCTGTTTATGGGGAGATGTTTGTTTTGGGTTTCTTTTTTTGTTGTTGTTTGGTTGCCAAATAGTTTTCACTTGTTATCCTCTTTTGACCGGCTTCCAGTAGAATTTCAGATACAAAGCAACAGATGGCTGGGAAGAGGGTTTCACAATGTCCCCTGGGCCTAGTGAAATCCCACTTGCCACCCCAGGCATTGTAGTTTCTGACAAACCTTCAAAGCTTCTCCAGCTTGTTTTCCATTGCAAAAGTATACAGGGCTTGGAAGTCACCATAGCATATTTTATTATTACCCTAGCGAAGTTCTGGTTATTGCAGCTCTCTGTAGAAGAAGCGAATATATCATAGATATTGGCACAGATGTCTTTAAAATTGATTTTCTTTTAATGATTGAGAATGTTTTGAAATGTCACAGGGGACATGTGTTTGTACAACTCCACATCTTCAGAAATGATGCCAAGAAGTGTTCTGTGAATTAATAAAATTAGCATTTAGTTTAGATACAGATTCCAAAACATTGAAAAATATGGAAATTCTACCACAAGGCCATCTACAGATGCCTAACTTCTATCCATCATCAAAGAAGTTGTTCAGATTTATTTTGATGTCTTGTCAAGCAATTTTACCCTAATTTGTACAGAAAAACATTTTTTTTTAATTTCTGTGTCTCATGAAAAAATGCATTTGGTGTCTTATGACTACTTAATCTGTAATTTGTCTACTTCATAGATACTGTCTCTTTTATAACTATAGGATTAAACAGAAAATAAATTAAACCAGAATCCTGATCATTAGTATATCTCTTAATTGAATAAATCAGCACAATTGAACTTAGTCAGAATTAAAACTTGTTTGTTTCAAATCAAGAAAGTGAAAATACAGTCCACAGAATTGGGAGAAAATGTGTGCAAATCATATATTTGATGATAGTCTAGAATTCAGGATATATAAAGAACCCTTACAGTTCAATAATAAAGAAGACAAATAACCCAATCAAAAAGTGGGCAAAAGAGTTTCATAGACATTTTGCAAAGAAAATGACCAATAAGCATATGAAAAGATCCTCAACTTCACTAGCCATTAGGGAAATGCAAATCAAAACCATGTTGAGATATCCCTTTACACCCACCAGAATGACTATATTAAAAAAGGCACAGTAACAAATGTTGATGAGGATGTGGAGAAATTGGAACCTTTATACTTTGCTGGTGGGAATGTAAAATGGTGTAGCCTCTTTGGAAAACACTTGGCGGTTCCTCAGAAAGTTAAACATAAAGTTATCACGTGACCCAGAAATTCCACTCAAGAGAGTTGAGGACATACGTTCACACAAAAATTGAAGACATCTGTTCACATAAAAATTACTAACTGTTGTTAGTAATAACACTTATAGTTGCCCCAAAGTAGGAACAACCCAAATGTTCACCAACTGATGAATGGTTTGGCAAAATGTGATGCATCCATACAATGGAATATTATTCAGTCCTAAAAACAGATGCAGTACCGACACACTCTACAACCTGGGTAAACCTTGGAAACGTTATACTGAAAGAAGGCAAACACAAAAAAAAAAAAAAAAAAGAAAGAAAAAAAAGAAGGCAAACACAAAGGGCCACATATTGTATGGTACCATTTTAGGAAATATCTGGAAAAGGAAAATCTATAGAGATACAAAGCAGATTAGTGGTTGCTGGGGGCTGGTGGTGTGGGGAAAAGGGAGGACAGAAGGGAATAGGGAGTGGCTGCTAAAGAGTCTGGATTTCTTTATGCAGTGATGAAAATGTTCTGGACTTAGATAGTTGGTGACAGTTGCATAACCTTGTGATGATACTAAAATACACTGGATTGCATGCCATAAAATGGCGAATTTTATGGTATGTAAACTGTGTCCCAACTTTAAAACATTAGCTCAGAAGACCTATTAAAAATTGCTTAACAAGCTAAAAATCAACTGATATGAAAATACAATCGTCCAAAGTTGTGATTTTCTCTTTGAGATCTTATTAAAAAATTGTTTATGTCCACAAACATCCCCCCTCCAAGGATCTAAAGAACAGATTTTATAAAAATCAACCAAAACTTTATTAACCCTCACCCTCAGATAATTGCCTAAAATTCTGCTTTAAGGGTGGTCAAGTGTCCATGTCAACGTGTGTTGCATTTATAGGGCGTTAGGAGGTAGACTGTAGTTTGCAGTACTAATTGAAATAAGATAGTGGATAACCCCTGAGACTACTGAGACTAGAACTATCACATACTTAATGTATTTCATATACCCAAAGACATACTTTTTTTTTTTTTCCAAATTTTAACATCTTTGGAATGTATCTTTCAAGTGATGGTATCTTGGATTTGAGGAAAGATGGCGGTTTTGTATTGTGTGTGTTTGCTTTTAATGCCTCTCCAGAGTGGTTAGCCATACAAGATTAACTTTGCTCTTCCCTAGGGGGCTATTTACATTAAAATATCATTGCCAGAGCACCCCCAGCGGTATGTTTATTTGGAGGGTTTGAAACTCAGTTGTTGACATATCTCCTAATTGCATAAAAAATAGTTCTCAGACGTTAAATGAAAACTTCCCACAACACTCCCTCCCTATCTTTTTGTATTATGAGTACTAAGAGTGGTCTCCCTCCTTTGTTTCTTTACGAACTAGAAAGAGAAAGCCCTCTCAAGTTGTCCAACCTTCTTATTCCCTTCTGTCATGTTGGGCCATTTGAAGGAAGTGAAAACTTGAATTAATCAGACATTTAAAAAAAAATCCTGTCTCTCTATATGATATTTTGATTTGAAACTTGGAGAATAAAGTCTTCAAAGCTTCTATAATAGACCATAATGTAATAGTTTTTAAAACATTGCTGTGTGACCTCTTCTAATCATCCGATAACATCCTACAATAGAGGATAGTCCAACTTTTGCCCAAGTATCTTCTCTAAGGTCTTTGGAGCCAGAGGGTTTTGGATTCCTGAGTGGAGATTGGGAGGATATTGTTAATCCATAGTTTATGAAATGTTTGTTTTACCCCTAAACACAGAGAGAACCTGATAATTACAAATGGCGATACTTCTTAAAAATATAAACATGAGATGAAAACTCAGAGCATACTAAGCCTAAGAAGCAGTTGTCAAAGGGAATAGAGAGGGAGGGGATATTTTCATTATTAGAGCGCCTGGTTCTGTGTGATAGTATCCTTTTACAAAGGCAAAGCTTTGCTGACATTGCCTTTAAACAAATATGTTAATCCTAACCATCTGTCTATATGTGTTATACAACAGGAGTACCTAACTATTCCCATAGTGAAGAAAGGAATTTCTTCATGTATATATTAAAATGTATATTTATGAATATAAATATATTTTCATGTATGCTTTTTATATAGCACAGATATTTATCTATGTATGCCTTATAGCCATTAAATATTCTCTGGGGTCTTAGCCCAATGGTGATTTGTAATGGAGAGAGTGACTTTCTCATGCTCTTGGTTGAGGATTTGAAATTGGTTAGTGCATCCAAGGTACAAAACACAGTGTGAGGGGAGGAGAAGCACTTAGTAAGAGCCTAATAATTGCTTTGCCAAAACCATATGATAATAATTACTGGGTATTCCAAATACTCTTTTCAGTTTGGATTCCTGTTGTTCAAAATTTTTTGTGTGCTTGGATGAGCAGTCTCTCGTCTGGACAATCTCTCCTCTCCCACTTTCTTTCCAGCACTGTTCAAACCTCTCCTGGTAAAAGAGGAGTAGCTTTTAGAGGACAGGTTCAACTACAAGAAGTCAATGAACTCTCAGTTTTTTGTTTTTTGTTTTTTGTTCTTGAGAGAAAGAGAGAGAAAGAAAGAGAGAGCGAACAGGGGAGGAGCAGAGAGAGAGAGAGAGAGAGGGAGAATCCCAAGCAGGCTCTGCAATGTCAGCACAGAGCCTGCTGCAGGGCTTGAACTCACAAACCGTGAGATCGTGATCTGAGCCAAAATCAAGAGTTGGATGCTTAAGGACTGAGCTACCCAGGGGGCCCAGCAAACTCTCAGTTCTGTATCTATCTAGCTACCTATGCCTAAGCATTATAGCCAGTGATGGCACACATGGCCTAATTGCAGGATATCTTCTTGAAAAACTCACTTCAGACCCAAGATAAGGCAGTGTTCCTGCTTGACTTATGCCTCATTCTGTGTCTCATCTTTACTCAGTGAGTACATATAGAAGAACGGGTTGTTGGGGCACCCGGGTGGCTCAGTTGGTTAAGCGGCTGACTCTTGATTTCAGCTCAGGTCATGATCTCATGATTTGTGAGTGTGAGTCCCTCATCGGACTCTGTGCTGATGGTGCAGAACTTGCTTGGGATCCTTTCTCTTCTTCTCTCTCTGCCCCTTCCCCTCTTCCTTTCTCTCTCTCTCTCTCTCTCTCTCTCAAAAGTAAATAAACTTAAAAAATATATATAGGTTGTAGCCATTTGACACATTGATTGTGTTACTACATTAGGCAATACAGCATTGTGGATAAGACCACAGACAGTGGAATCAGATCAAATGGGTTTATATTCTGATTCTACCGTTTACTAGCTGTGTGACTTTGGGTAAGTCATTTAACCTCTCTGTACCTTTGGATTCTTATCTATACCATATGGCTAGCAATAGCGTGTGCCATGTAGCAGTATCATCATAATGAAGTGAGATTATATATGTGAACGACTTAGAATATTACCAGCACACAGAGTAAATTGCTTCTTGATTTGCTATAGAAAATAGGATTTCTAATGTAGACCTTATTGTTTAGAGAAGTACACAATGTGCAGAATAAAAATTGAAACCTTGGAAATGTTTTCTCACCCAAGTTTTAAAAAATGACGTAAAACTATAAATTTTCTTTTTGTCAGAATGGAACCTTTAAGATCAGGCTTCCCAAAAAAAAAAAAAGTTTATTAATTAACCAGTTATGACTGCTCTCTTTCCATTTCTGGAACTAAAATAGATTTCTGACCTATGAGTGCTTTGGTAATTTGAATTATTTGCTATTAAGTAAAGGATAAGTAAGACTAAAGGCAACTAACTTAGTGTAGTAGAAAGAATATGAGCTTGAGAGATATAAAGACCTAGTTGTAAAATTCTATTTCACCGCTTACTGCTTTGTGATCCCAGCCAAGCACTTAACTTCTCTGAGCCTTGGTTCCCAGATTGTAAAATGACACTAATAAGGCATTTGGTCTATCATAGTTCAAGGGAAGTGATGGAACTCAGAAAAAAAGTTCTTGTAATTCAACCAACAACTAGTTTCTATTAACCATGCAAAAGATTTTGAAAAATCAGCAAAGTCTTATGATAGTTCTAGTGGTGGTGATGCTTTATCATTATTATTATTACTATTATTATTGAAGTATAGTTGACATACAGTATTATGTTAGTTTCAGGTGTACAACTTAGTCATGTGACAGTTACATGCATTACAAAGTGCTCACCACAATAAGCATAATTACCATCTGTCACCATACAAAGTCAGTATGATATTATTGACTATATCCCCTATGCTGTACTTTTCATCCCCATGACTTATTTATCTTATAACTGGAAGTTTGTACTTCTAAATTCCCTTCACCTATTTTGCCCACATCCCCGCTCCCTCTCCTCTGGCAACCACCAGTTTGTTCTCTGTATTTATGACTCTATTCCTGTTTTTGTTTGTTTTGGTTTTCTGATTCCGCATAAAAGTAAACACATACGGTATTTGTCTTTTTCTGTCTGACTTATTTCACTTAGCATAATACCCTCTAGGTCCATTCATGGTGCCATAAATGGCAAGATTCCTCTCTTTTCTATTGCTGGGTAATATTCCATGGTGTGTGTGTGTATGTGTGTGCACGCGCACACGTGCACATGTGTGTGAGTACATGCTACATCTTCTTTATCCATTCAGTTATTGATGGACACTTAAGTTGCTTCCATGGCTTGACTATTGTAAATAAGGCTGCAACAAGCATAAGGGTGCATGTATCTTTTCAAATTAGTGTTTCTGTTTACTTCAGGTAACTACCCAGCAGTGGATATTTACGCAGCAATTCCAGCGGTGATGATCTTGATCTTACAATGCTCCTAAACATGCTGGTGATTAACAATGATCATGGTGCATCGGGCTGAACCTGATGTACACAAGCTCTCATGTAGTATTTTGGCCTGAAAAGGGAGACAAAGTATATCACAAAGAAAACTGGTATATATTTTAGAGGTAAACTAATAATGATAGCTGATTATGTGAACTGGTGCAGGTTACTTAATTGTTGTATGTCTCATTCTTGATAAGAGATGATTGGCCTAGATGGCTTTTGAGAAGCAAATGTCCATGAAAGATGGAATAAGCTTTAATACCATAGGGATGACTGAGCATTTATCAAACTAGGATATAAATATTGCTGGAGTTCGCCATGATTTTTTCAGAAAACATGTGGGTATGAAGAAGGGAGCAGTGATAACTGGATCTTAAAACTGATTCTAAACTGTGAAACAGTCAAGCATGTAAAGGAATCCTATGAATAAAGTTTTGAAAGCACTGATCTAACATTGAAATAACTACATGTAGAAAACTTCTATTTTTATGTTGTTATTTTTACTGTCATATTGTGATATCTTAAAATTAGATGTGATCACACTTAGGGTGATTAGCTACATACGTACCTCACAATACCAGATTTCCTCAGAAGGACAAAGGAAAGTTCTTTCTTACAGGAAGAAAATCCGCGTAAGTTCCGTGATGGTTCTGTTGGATGTTAGGACAATCTTATAGCCGAAATGTATCCCTATACCTTTTCTTGGCAAAGTTTGAGCAATAAACAAAATGTTTTCTGGTGCATTTAAAAAGGGTAATTACCGGGGCGCCTGGGTGGCGCAGTCGGTTAAGCGTCCGACTTCAGCCAGGTCACGATCTCGCGGTCCGTGAGTTCGAGCCCCGCGTCAGGCTCTGAGCTGATGGCTCTGAGCTGATGGCTCGGAGCCTGGAGCCTGTTTCCGATTCTGTGTCTCTCCCTCTCTCTCTGCCCCTCCCCTGTTCATGCTCTGTCTCTCAGTCCCAAAAATAAATAAAAAATGTTGAAAAAAAATTAAAAAAATAAAAATAAAAAGGGTAATTACCAAGCCTATTCCTCCTGGTTCTACTCTGCTGGTGAAGGAAGAAATAATTGGTTCTCAAAAAAAAAAAAAAAAAAAAAAAGGCAAATAGGGACAATGAGTCCTGTGGGATAACCCCAGGGTGCCAGCAGCCTGCTCTGGGCCAGCAGAGAAAAGCATTGCTGAGGAGCCCTTGTTTGTCACTATTAAAAGGTTCGTCAAATTTGATGAAGAATTATATTTAAATGGTTAGAGTTGGCAGGTCTTCTTTCCTCACAACTTTTAAAATTACTTATTTTGCCACTGATTGGTCCATCCACCTCATTTTCCTCCTAATATTTCACTAGCACCTCTGCCCCTGACAGTTATGAGGACTCAACGCCAGCCAGATTATCAGTAGGCTGGCTCAGCCCGACAGTGGCTCTGGAAGGAGTCTGGCCAGAGTGGGATGCAGAGGATTTGCATGAATAATGCTGTGTTCTTGTCAGTGGCTTGGGTCCTGGGAGGATGCTAACACGTTTCCATAGCAGATGGGTCAGCTCTTGCCTGCCATTCTGTCTTTTGAACTTCCTGTTCAAGGGTATGGTTTTCATCAATCTTGATGCTGTAGAGAACACCTACTTTATAAGATTGGATTTTTTTTTTTTTTAGCTAAAAGAAAATAACTGAATGTTTTTGTGTATAAGAGGTTTCTTTAGAAAAGATTAAAAGGGGGTGGAGTAACCAGCCCAGATGTCCAAGTGAAAAGTTGTAACTGTGATAGAAGCTTTTTTTTTTTTTTTTTGAGTAATGCCTGAAAATTAAGACTGAGGAGAACAATCTTCCAGGCTCAGATTTCATGAAATGCCATTAAGAAATTAAACCTTTTGCTATAAAACTGCTTTGCCTTATTTTTTTTGTAAACAGTCCCTGCACGTATATGTCACTTTGCCCTGCTCATGTCTACAAATCTTTTAGCAGGAAAAATAATGTCTTCACCTTTTCTTTCCAGCATCTTGATCTCATTTTCAGAGGGACAATCCAAATGTGGTGTTTGTAGGGTGAGCAGAATTTGGAATGCTTGGTATGCTGGCCTCATTCAGATGGTATTTGCTGCTGGGGGCTAAACATGGCTCAGGTAAATTACAGGAACCAATCAACCTTATTAAACCCATAAAATTAGCTTTATTCAAGCAGTGGAAAGTGAATAAATCTCAAAGCTTTGTACATTTCCAGAGGGAAAAATAACATTTCTGTCATGTCTGTGTGGTAGAAACACAAGTATGTCCTACTTTAAGGAACTCTAATAAGTAAAAATAGAGACAGTAAAAACATATAAAGTAGGTAGTGATTATATACCCTTCTGCATTTACGTTGAGATTATTATTACTTGACAATAAGTGGCAAGTAATACATGATACAGTAAGAATGTATAACACAATCAGAAAGATCTGATTTTATTGTGTTTTTTGGTAGCAAAGGTCTGTATGAGATTTTAAGGTCAAACAAATCTGAGGGAAAATACACCCGTTAATTAAAATATGATTCACATGTAACTTTTGAAGCAAAGACACATCTGTCTCTGCAGTGGTAGTCTGCTGACCACCAAGAGCCCCAGCCTGATCTGCTATGCCTGATTGGCCTAAAAAGGACCCCACACTACAGATCTGATATGGAACCATTAAGGAAGGCAATGGTAGTCACTTCAGGGGTGAATTTTTGTTGCTCTTGCGTTTGGATATTTAGCAGAAGGGATGAGAGGGCTAAGTCCTGAATAGGCATTTACTGAACACGTTGTATGCCGTAGACTCTATGCCTGGTGTACTCGAGGTACAAAGCAGTGGTGGAGAGTAATTATAGGAGAATTACTACTAATCGCAGAAGAAGGAAGAGTTAGTAGCAAGAAGCAGAAACCCATCCAAACTAGATTACATGAAAAGGGGATTGATCATAAGCAAAGATGGGAAATACGGAATCCAATTGCACGAAATACAGCCAAGCTTAAGACAAGCTAAAACATCTTTGAGTGTTGGATCTTATTCAGTCAGCCCTGCTGTCACAGTCTCTTGTCTTGCTTCTCTGCACACATCTCCCTGTCCTTTTCCTGGCAGATCGTTATCTTTTGCCCTGCTCTTGGTTTCTGCATCTCTGTAAGCTTAGTCAACACAGAGCTTTCATGCGCCAGGTAGAACTCTGTGGCTGTGGTCTATACAACACTTCACTTACTTAGAGCTTACGCTTCTCTTTCCCACAGCTAACTAATTCAGTTTTTGCATCTGAATTTCAAATTCCCAAGAAAGAGAATCTTACTGAGCCCAGTCTCTCAATTTAGTTGGCCTTGGACCCACATTATACAAAAAAAATCACTATGTATTGAGGGTTTTACTGTGCCTGGTCCTGGGTTAAACACTCTACAGATCCGTCCTGTCTCATAGAACTCTCAACTCTTCCATCTGCAGCCTCTCATTTAGTCCTGCAAAAATAATATGTGCCTCATGTGGTTTTGGAGGAAATAAAATGAGATGATGATGTATGTCTGTATAGTATATTTCACAGAATCTGACCTTCATTAATAAGGGCTTCATTAACATTAACTAACAATCAGAGTGGTATGAATGAATGAAATCTGGCTGCATTAAGGCTCTGAGGACTTTCTTGTTGTGGTTTTTGCTAGCAACTCTCTCTCTAACCTTCGCTGGTTTCTACTCGATCAGAATATAAGAAATGATTTTTTTTTATAAGTAACATACCGGTATTATGATTGTGTTTTTAAAAGTCCTTATCTTTGAAGCAGACATACTAAAATATTTCCGGATAAAATCATATGATATCTAGAATTTACTTCAAAATAATTTGAGAGGAGTTGGTTTGAGGTGAAAAAGATTGGCCATGAGTTATAATTGTTGAAACCTTGTCAGATTTTATTACACCAGTCTTTCTACTTTTGTATAGGCTTGAGATTTTCCTTTTTTTTTTTTTACTTTCTTTTTTTTTTAAGTTTTTATTTAAATTCCTGTTAGTTAACATCCAGTGTAATATTATTAGTTTCAGGTGTAGAGCTTAGTGACGCAACACTTCCATATATCACCTGCGGCTCATCACAACATGTGCACTCCTTAACCCCCACCACCTATTTCGCCCATCCCACCACCCACCTCCCCTCTGGTAACCATCAGTTTGTTCTCTGTAGTCTGTTTCTTGGTTTATCTCTCTCTCTCTCTTTTTCCTATGATCATTTGTTTTGTTTCTTAAACCCCACATATGAGTGAAATCATACCGTATTTATCTTTCCCCGATTGACTTATTTTGCTTAGTGTAATACATTCTAGCTCCATCCACGTTGTTGCAAATGGCAAGATTTTGTTCTTTTCTATGGCTGAGCGATATTCTTTATATATATATATATATATATATATATATATATATATATCTCGTGTCTTCTTTATTCATCAGTCTATGGACACTAGGTCACTGTTTCCATAATTTGGCTATTGTAGATAATGCTGCTATAAACACTGGGGTGCATGTATCTCTTTGAATTCATATTTTTGTATTCTTTGGGTAAATACCTAATAGTGCAATTGCTGGGTCATAGGGTAGTTCTACTCCTAATTTTTTGAGGACCTTCCATACTGTTTTCCAGAGTGGCTGTACCAGTTTGCGTTCCCACCAACGGTGTGTGAGGGTTCCTCTTTCTCCACATCCTCACCGATACCTGTGGTTTCTCATGCTGTTGATGTTAGCCATTCTGACAGAAATTTTCTGTAGTAAAAAGTAAAATAAGAAAAAAAGAAAGAAATAGATTGGAATAAAATCACAAAAGTCTTTCCAACTGCTTTTTTTTTTATTCTGCCATTTAGAACAATATAACTCCTAGCCAGTGTTTACTCTGAATATTTAGTTCATATAACTTGTCTTTGAGTTTTATACAACTAATATTTTTTAATTCTACGTGTAATGTGAGATAATTAGAAATAATACTAACCTCCACCATCCCCATTCCCAAATTCCCACTGTTCCTACAGTAATCACGTTATCTTTACACACTTTTTTTCTGTGGTCATAAGAACATTTCTGTACAACATAGGCTTTTGTGTATTTTTGTTTGTTTTGTTTTAAAAATTTTGGGCTACTTATTTATCACTTTATTACCTAACACATCAAGGGAGGGTGTGTCTAATAAATAGGCATGGATCTAGCTTGTTCTTAAAAAGAGCTGCAAAATATTCCATGGCCTATGTATGAATGGGGATATACATTTGATTTCTCTAATATTGGCTTAAACTATCATAGAAACTTCTCTTTCAAGTAACAGTTCAGAAGAGCAGTCAGGATTGGACAGCAGCTCCAGCATGTTAGGGGTCTAGGCTGCTTTTGATGCATTGTTCTGCCATTTCTGGGGTGTTTTCTTCATCCTTGTGCTTAAGGATGGCTCACATTGTGTTCTAACCAGTTAGAAGGAGGGCTGGGGCAGGGGAAGACACGATCCTTCCCTTTAATGGCCACAGCCAGAAATTACAATCATTGCCTTTATTCATGTCACAGAATTTAATCATGTGGCCACAGTCTTCCCTTACTGACAGATACTCAAGTGATTTTCATTTGTTTTCTTGCCGTTACAGACAATGCTATATTAACACTCTTGTACATAGATGCTATGTAGTTGCATTGTTATTTCAATAAGATAGATCCCCAAAAGTGGAATTGCTATAAATCTGCATTTTCACATTATGAAGTAAAACGCTTAAAGGAAATTTGTCATTAGATTCATATTTTAGTTGATAAAGATCTCTAACTCTTGATGGCATTGTCTTATACTGAGCAATCCTGTTTTGACAATATCACCAGGTTTGTTCAGCCATGTTTTGACAATTATTTGAATATTTTATTGTGTGTCATTCCTTGTAAATATTAATGAGCAATGAAAAAATGAAAGTTTTGCTGTTAGTGAGATTGCTGCTGGAATTTAATAGAATATGAAATTCTGAGAGCTGGGGATTTTGTGTTTTTTGTTCTCTGCTTTATAACTGACACCTAAAAAAGCATGACATATAATAGACTCTCAGTACATATTTGTTGAGTGAATGAAGAAAAAAATCAATGAATGAATTTTCATTGAGGCAAATTGGAAATGATTAGGAGCACTAAAAATAGTAAATGTTTAGGCTCATTTAGATACTATCCTTAATTGATCACCTGAGTGTTCATTTGTTAAAGAACAGAACAGGAAAGAAAAGAAAAGAAAAGAGAAAAGAAGAGAAAAGGAAAAAGAAAAGAAGGTACACAAAATGCTAGAAAGATGTCATTGAAGATATGGTGATTGAGGGGGAGCTTAGCTAACTTGACAATAAATTATATTAAAAAATAAAATAGGTAAAAAATAAAATAAAATAAATTATGGATTCAAAATGTCACTTTAGTGTTTCAAATGCTGAAAGAAGTTAATGGAATCATGGCATGTTGATAGGGATATGGTCCACTATAGAATATTTTGCCGAGAAAAGAAGGTAGTTCAACATTTTCATGACAAAATTTTAGAGAAGGTTAAAATTATCAGAGCTAACATCACAAAATTCCCATCAGCAAGTTCCAAGTCTCAAAATTAAAATGTTCTTTTCTTACTTTGTGTCTATTTTGTCCTTGAAACTGTTTATTTCTGTAAGGTCAGGCACCATGTCTGTTTGGCTTACTATGGTATCTTCAGCTCCTAGCCCAGTACCTGGTATACAGTTGGTGCCTAATAAATGTTGAGTGAGTACAAGAATGAACACTTAGGAATTTAACTTAAATTATGCTTAACGTTTTTATTAGTATTCTTTTGCTGGCAAGTAACAGAAACCCAACTCCAACCAACTACACAAAGAAGTTCTTACTAGGAGGAGACTCAGTCTAATTGAAGACTATAGAAGCTGGGGCAGCCTAGACATCTTGGGCACTAAAACTGGGGTCTGGATTGCTGGCAGGACTCTTTCTTTCTCTCTCCCTCTCCATCTCCTTCTCATTCTTTGGTCTCAGTGTCTTCTTACCTGAAATTTTCTTTAAATATCTGAATCCCTGGACTTATATCCTAGGAACTCACCCACCAGAGAAGAAATGTTTTCCTACCAGCCGCTTTTAACGTTGGATTGGTCTTGTCATGTGCTTTATGCCATTGAGGAAAACATCTATCACCAGAAGAAAGGGGGGCAATGGTGTTGGGGAAGCATTGCACATTAAACAAAGATATTTTGTTTTTGGTTTTGTTTTTTGGTTTTGTGTGTGTGTGTGTGTGTGTGTGTGTGTGTGTGTTTTTGTTTTTTTTTTTTTTTTTTTTGCTTTTTGTATTTTAAATAATCATATGCAGGGGCACTTGGGTGGTTCAGTCGATTCAGCATCTGACTCTTGATTATGGCTCAGGTCATGATCTCATGGTTTTGAGTTTGAGCTCCCTGTCAGGCTCTGCTCTGACAGTACACAGCCTGCTTAGGACCCTCTCATTCCCTCTCCTAAAAAAATAATCATACACAAATTGTATGAATATCTGGTGCTTGAAAAAGTAGAAATGGGCACCTGGGTGGCTCAGTCGGTTAAACTTCCGACTTCAGCTCAGGTCATGATCTCATGGTTTGAGCTCCATGTTGGGCTCTGTGCTGACAGCTCAGAGCCTAGAGCCTGCTTTGGAATCTGTGACTCCCTCTCTCTCCGCCTCTCCCCCCAGTCACGCTCTGTCTCTTTCTGTCTCTCAGAAAATAAATAAAGGTTAAAAAACTTTTTTACAAAAGTAGAAGCAATTTGAACAGAATTAAGAAGTTTATAATGCCTAAAATTTTGTTTCGTTATATGAGAAAAGAATCACCCCTTTAGAACATAACTCTTACTCTTAAGTTATATATATTTAATTTCCTTCTGTGTTTTTATGAATGATTTTTTACAAAAGTGGGGGATGCCTGCACATGTAATATAGTCATTGGAATAGTGGTAAGGGTATGGGGTTTGGAAATATTCTCCTTGGTTATAGTTTTTACTCTATTATTAATTTTGGGCAAAAGATGTACCCTGAGACTCAGTTTTGTGTTTCTTCTTGCTTGTGAATCAACTTTGTGGGTGTTTGTTTGTTTTTAAATCTATACACTGATGAGATTAAAAATAATATTTACAGGATGATTGTGAAGATCAAGAAAGATAATGGATGTGAAAAAATTTTGTTACAGAGCACAAACATGAAGTGATTATATTGTGTCATATATATATATATATTTATTTACTATTTATTGGCAAAAAATTTTTTATGTGAGTGTTTCATTAGGATTCTTATAATGAATTTAATCTTTATCAGTCAAATAGATTTACTTATAGAACTAGGAATTGTCAATAATTATACCTTTTTAAGATATTTTTAATTACAATCACTAATATTTTCTCCATTTATTTAGGTGAGCATTGAGTAATGTATAGAATTGCTGAATCAATATGTTGTATACCTGAAACTAATATAACATTGCATGTTAATTGCACTTCAATAAAAAAATTAAGCCCAAGCCTTCTATATCACTCTAAAATATTAGTGAAAAAAATATATATATTATATAAATATATATATATATATTGTGTGTGTGTGTGTGTATATATATATATATATATATATATATACATATATATATATATATATATAGTGATAATCTTAAATTGGGATCCATGGACCCTCCCACCTCCGAAATTACATGTAAACTTGTGTTTATACTTGTATCAGTTAATACTAGTTTTAGCTGTGAGTAACAGAGCACAAAGTAATTGTGGCTTAACAAAATGTAAGTTTATTTCCTTCTCAAATATACAAAAACTCCAGAGATAAGCCATCCAGGACAAAGTATAGCAGTTTCATAATCATTAATGGCCCAGGCCCCTTTCCTCTTATTGTTTTGCTTTACTACAAGACGCTGATTTTCTCCTCACAGTCCAAAATCACAGTTAAGCATTCAAGACACCAGTAAAGAAAGCAGAGGAGTAGGAGGAGGTCATGATCCTTACCTTTAGGAATACTTCCTGGAAGTTGAGCATGACAATTTTGCTTGTATCTCATTGGCCAGAACTTAATCACATGACCACATGTAGCTAGAAGAGCAACTAAGAAATATCTTCTTTATTCCGGGGGTTTCATTACTAAAACAAGAAAGGAGAGTGCCTAATGGGAGACTCTTGTATGTCTGCAATACTATGGATATATACTGTATATAGGGAGAGAATCTATAACTTTCATCAGAATCAAAGAGATCTATTATAATGCATAAACACTAAAAACAAAACAAAACACTGTTCAAAGTGGAATCAGGCATTTTATTATGGGAACCTATAGATAAGGATATCTTTCTAGATCATTTTCTATCTGTGCTGTGAGCAAGAAAGTACGAAGTAATCAGTCAAAAAGCATAGATTTGGTGCTCATGCCTGCACAGTGTAGATAACATTTGATAATGATGGTGTATCATTTTAATTCACTCTCTTAAATCACTTTATATATCATAAGTCATTGGCTTCTTTTTCATAAACTCTACTTATAATGTATCACTTAAAAGATTTTTAAACAATTTTAAATTTTGTCTATACTCTTTTCTTCTTTCATCATTTTGGATACTAATCATGAATCTTTTTGAGAATTAATTGACTTTTGTTTTTCATAATTAATTTAATTGCAAATTAATAAAGCCTAGTAAACATCTTTCTTAGTTTAATTGAATTTTTGCTTTTAAGCTTTTGCTTTGTACAAATCATTTCATCTTTTTGTTTTTACCTCGTTTTAAGTAGCACATGTTGAGCAACACATAAAATGTCAAAAATTCTGATTTAATTCATTTCAAAAGTAAACAACTGATAAAACCAACTCTAAGAAAATAAACAGTTTTAAGACATTTTAATAGTTTTATTTTTGTTTTTATTGTGCATAGTCTTTGCTTATGCAGTCATTTGTAGCTATAAATGGTTGGGTTATTTATTTTAATTAATGTCTACTAAGAAGTTTCTCTCCTTAGAAACAAGTCAGATGTCAACATTAAACACATGACCAAAAAAAAGTCTTAACTGTCAAAGTAAAAATATGTCAGGATTTTTTAAAGGATTAAAAATAGTTAATTCTGCAGCTATAAAAAAATCAATCTTGATTGACACAGAAAGATGTACATTTATATTGCTGAAACGGAATGGAAGCTTATAAAGCAAGTATGTCTAATGTGTTTTTTAAAATATTCAAGTGTCAGGGAAAAAACTCTCTCTCATAATAAACCAGCTATCCAACCATTTAGTAGCATCTATCTTTGGATGATGGGATTAAAGGTGGTTTTTACATTCTAGAGTACTCCTTTCCATGTTGTATGGATTTTTAGAATATCATGTTGCATTATGTTTATTTCTGCAGGGGAGTGGGGGAACTAACTAGCAAGCTTTTCTAATTTTGGAGAAAAGTTAGTTATAATAAAATGAATAAACAAAGGTAGCATTATTTTCACCACAGGGCTCTATCTTTAAAAATAAAATCGTCACTTAGAAGGTAAAATTATATACTCATGACTGACTAGTGCAATTTTGGAGCATAGCATTTGGGAAATTAGCAAATTTCCCAGGAAATTTGATATATTGCTACTTTTGTTGAAGAAGCTTCTTTGCATTGCCTGTGGTGGGCTGATAGCTGCCCTGAATTGCAATGGGATATGAAAATGTAGTAACTCAATGTGAATTAGAAATTTAGTCTCCTGGATATCCTTCCCTTCAGAATCACTGACTCAATGTTAATGAGGATGTGTGTGTATTACTTATCTCAAGGTGTGAGATTAGCAGATGACTGCCGGGTAAATGAGTAAAGCTTTTGTGCACTGTGCAAGCAAGAATAAGCCAGCTATTTTAACCCAAGCTCAGGCATTGCCTTCTCTGGATTCCCTAGCGGATCTTTCAGCTGAATCTGAGCCTTAAAAATAAAGCCACTTTCTATGCTTCTCTGTGCATACTGAGAATCTTGCCAAAGCCTTCTATGAGGTATCTGTGAATTTACCCTGGGAGAACACCACACAGTGTCCTTGGCTTCCTGTTCTAAATGATCCACTCCAATGACACACTGTAATACTACTCAAGGTAGGGAGAATGAGCTGCCAAAACCTATTTATCACTTTGCTGGCCTTGAACTGGGCACATCCGTCCAAAGTTACACAAGGGTCATAGGAAGAGCTTTTCTTCTCTCCCGCCTTGCCAACACTAGTATCTTGTATAAAGATTAAAATGAATTGTCTAGTGTTTCACTGCATTGGTTTTCCTAACCTACAAAGTGCCATTCTTTAAAGATGTATACGATAGTGAATTTGGGAAAATGGATGCTGGCACTTTCACAAATAAATATTGACTGTCCAAAGCTACAAGGCATTGGTGAAATAGATGATGGTTATTCATAAAATGGAATATTATGCTACCATTAAAAATAATTGTGAAGAATATGCCATAAATATGCCCAGCATATTCTATTGGATGGATGTGTTTGGCTAAATAATCATATGTTTAACTAAAATAATGTGTAGAATATTATCCCAGTTTTTAAAATTAAAAATATATACACAGGAAAAAAGTATAGAAAGATACACACCAATACATGTTTTGTAGCTACTGTTGAGTGAAAGGATTATGTTTGAAATTTTCTTTCCTTACCTTCCCCCTTTCCTTTCCTTTCCTTCCCTCTTTTCTTCTTTTCTCTTCCTGCCACCTCTCATCAGTATTTAAATTTTCTACTGCTGAAATAAACTGAAAAGTTGTTTAAAATAAGTTAATTAGGGGCACCTGGGTGGCTCCGTTGGTTGAGCATTCAATTGCTGACCTTGGCTCAGGTCATGATCTCATGGTTCATGAGACTGAGTCCCGTGTCAGGCTCCATGCGATTCCCTCTCTCCCTATCTCTCTGCTCCTCCCCTATGTGCTCTCTAAATAAATAAACAAGCAAGCAAATAAATAAATTTAAAAAAATAAAATAAGTTAATTAGTGTTGATCCTTACCTAAAATAGAAAGTTTGCCAATTACCATGAAACAAAGGGGATGGATTTTAGAGCAAGTTTGTTTCTGACATTTAAATTTATATTTTAAAAAATATGTTTTAGAAACCAGGGAGGGGAGGCAGGGGTGATATAGGAACTCTGTACTTTGTCCTTGATTTTCTTCTAAACCTAAAACTTCTCTAAAAATAAAATATATTAATTAAAATTTTAAAATCCCCTTTACACTTACACTACTTGGCCATCTTTTATTTTGTCACCTTCTCAGGTTATGTTGGTTAGCCCCTGTTACATTGGATACTTGAATTTGAACAAGCCGCAGGGCAGTGTTTATGAACAACATGGTTCTGGCTCCAGTCTGGAAAGCAATGAGGGCTCGCTGAGCCCTCCAAAGGCTGTAGGGTCAGATACTGTGGATTTCTCCCTCTGACTGACTGACTTGTCCTGGCTCTTGAACCTCAAACTCTATCAGCCTCCTCCCCATGCTAGTCATAGACCAAAGTGGACTTTTTACCCCCTGGATTTCTGTATGAAATGGTGATGACTCCTGTCCTTCCTCCCATCATCAGTGGCTTTACTGAGAAATCAGTTCAACACCCACATGGGTTCCCAAAGATTGCCACAGTGCCATTACAGCTTTTAAAAAAATTTTTTAGCTATGATCCAGCCTCCAGAAAACCTTTATTGAAATGTAAGTATGAATACTGACTATATTTGGCCAAGAGCAAGGTGTGAGGTCCAGGATGAGTAAAGCACGTCTGAGATGAGTATAGGAGCAAGAAGGCCCAGATACATAGGATTGAGATCTCCATCCCAATCCTGTATATCTTGGTCCATGTTCCCTGTGGCATGTTCTCCCTACAGGGAGAAGGAAGAGAAAAGAAGGTAGAAGGAAGCCAAGTAACATTGGTGAGGGGGATACCACTCTCCTGTGCTTGGCTTAGAGTAGAATCCTGGTCATTATTTTTACCTAACCAACCAGTAGTAACGACCTTACCAACTAACTACAGTTACTTCATCCCTTTCCCTTTCATCATTCCATAAACACATATTAGAACAAATATTTGTTAGAACAAATATTTATAACCCCCTTCCCTTATGAGGCTTACAATTTAAGGGAGAGAACTGGTCAAATAGCCACACATAAAAACGCATCGTTGCAGCTGTGACAAGTGATATGGAGGAGAGCTGCATTTACTGAGGGGGAAGGGGTGAATCTAGAAAGTCACGCAAGACATCCACAAGGAAGTAACACTTCAGCTGAGATCTGAAGGATGAGTTGAGTGAAGGAGGCAGGGAGAGTGAAGGGTTTTCCAGACAGAATGAACAGCATGTGCTAAAAGCTCTACTTAATGTTTGGTAGGGGGCTACTAGAGCACTGAGAAAAGCCTTCGATTTTTAATGTTCTGACTCCTGGACACCCCACCCAGGGGACTCGTTCAGGTGCAACTGAATGTTCTTCTAAACCTATGATACTCATTTTTTGTGTGTTTTGCTTCAGCTCTAAACTTTGTTTTTGCAGCTGCACTTTCTGGTACAGAATTTGAACCCATATCATAAAACGGTCACAAGGAAAGAGTACACATACTGATTGTTCTGATTCTGATTACTAAATGGCCGCTGTCACCCAGCAGTTATTTCGTCACCTTGATAACTGTAAAATAAGCACCAAAGGTCAGGCTCTCAAATTGAGACTGTCTTAATAGCATGGTTCTCATACACTTTTTAATTTTGCTTAACGTTGCAGCTTTAATTTTAGGCACAAACTAAATTAGACCGAGCTTTGCCTGCGAGTTGTTTTCTTTGTAATTTCTTGATAAGGTGAAGAGTTTTGTCAAGCACTGTTTTTAATGCTGGAATTGAGAGAACTTCAAAGACAATTAGTCCCGGTCAGAACCTTCATCTGTGATTATTTTCGTGGTGAAATGGTAGTATTAAATCTCCTGATGTTAAGAGACTGATTTTACTTCAAAGCACAGTTCCAGAATATTCTGTCTGGTCCTGCCACAAGTTCATGTTCCTTAAGGTTTTATTCTTGTAAGAGCTGTTCAGTGAATACAGTAGCAAGAAAATGGATGAAAAACATATGGTGCTCTTGTTCAAGGGCTTGGTTGGTCATTTTCTTTTTTTTTTTTTAATTTTTTTTTTCAACGTTTATTTTTATTTTTGGGACAGAGAGAGACAGAGCATGAACGGGGGAGGGGCAGAGAGAGAGGGAGACACAGAATCGGAAACAGGCTCCAGGCTCCGAGCCATCAGCCCAGAGCCTGACGCGGGGCTCAAACTCACGGACCGCGAGATCGTGACCTGGCTGAAGTCGGACGCTTAACCGACTGCGCCACCCAGGCGCCCCTCATTTTCTTTCTTTAAACCTTCAGTCAGTAACCTTATTCATTTCTCCAGTGTATAGGATGGTACTGGCCTGTGTTAAAACTGCTGAAAAATGATGAAGCATATAGTATGGTAGTGGGGTGGCAACAGGAAGCATTATGTCTATTTAATTATTTGAGTTAGAAAGACACCAAACTCTGTCTTGATAAGATATGGTAACAGAAACCAAAGGAAAAGAGAGAAAATTATTATAAAATAACCTTTTTAAGGCAAAAAAAAAATTGGTGTAGAATGGTAATGTTTTTGAATAATGTTGACCTAAAAGGTCATATGACATATTTTGAAGTATGACATTACTAATATAAATGCAAAATAACAGTTAATGTCTTTAAATACAACTAAGTGTAGTTGAAGAAAAACAATAAACTCTGTTAGGTGAACCAAAGTATTATTGATGGTTTGCTGGGATAGTTTCTCAGCAGGATTGCAAAGATTTTCCATGCTTTCTCCAAATATGACATCTGACTTATTGTTTGCATTATAAGTGTTCTTACAGTAGAAGTATTCATTTTCTTTCCAGACTTCCCTTTTGTATTTAGACCAAAGTTTGTCTCTGTTATCCTTTTCCCCAGGTTACTTCCCTGATCTATATCCTTGAATTAATTTATATACGGCATAAATTTCCCAGCTCATAAGAGCCATATTGAATTTATTGTGCTAACTGGTATAAGCAACCTATGACCACTGCCAGTTATATGCCTGTCACTCGTGTAGTAATATTCTACTGAGTGGAAGCTTCACTGCCACTCTCAAGGTATCTGTTGCCATGACTAGAGTTCTCTTCTCTCCCTTTCTTTCTCTCTATTTTTGCCCCCTCCCCTTTTTTTTTTGCCTTCTGTAATGATTGGGAAAATGAATCGGTCATTTTCTAAAAAGGAAACATGCTTACGTAAGTAAGCTTCTAGAAACACTCATCCTCATGGAAAATTGTAGATGGCCCCCAAGAATATATTTATAATATTCTAAATTATTAATCATAATTTATTAAGCATTTCCTATGTGCCAGGCACTAACCTAATACTTTACATGATTATCTAACTGAACCTATGAAATCAGTGCCTTTTGAGTGCCTACTTTTCAAATAAGGAAATTGAAGCTCAGGTAAGTTAAGAAACTTACTCAGGGTTTCATAAACAATAAATAGTGGTTCTAGAATACAAACCTCATACGGGCATATTTTAAAGCTGTGGTTGTTTCTTTTTCCATGTAAATATGTCACACTTCATTGCAGTAAGGTATCTTCTGAAAAAGAGCTTCTTCAATAACAGAGTTTTTACCCCAGCCATTACAGCCACTGTCTCATGTCTGCTTTCAAAGACTTCAATGAGCTAGGAGTTTCTCCTGAATTGTTCTCAGAGTTTCCTGAGATTGATGTTGAAAGTAAATAATGTTGTTTTTTGAAGATGAGGCATGAGTGGGCTCTGTGATACCTTTAGGACATCTGCCCAAGTAATAATCCTTCCCTCCATCTATAATTTCTACAAGTTCATTTGCATTACAGGATATTGTTAGAAGTGTAATAACAGCTTTCCCATTGCATTCAAGTGTTTGATCAGAAATGGATGTGTTGGGAGCTATTGCCAAAAGAAGGCAAATTTGAGATAATACTGATACTGTATATAAAGAACAAACTTCTTAATGAAGGAGGGAAAAAGGAGGATGTGATTGCAATTTGTCTCAAAATTAGCCACAAATGGTAAAGGATCCAGGATAGAGAGCTGATGCCTTCAGCTTAGCTAGAATAAAATTTTGATAAGCAGAGAATTTGCCGTAGGCACCCTTGTCTAAGAACTGTTTATATTCATCTGGGGTGGTCCTAGAGGGTTAATTCAATCAAGTAAATCTAATTTTAGTGATTAAGGAAGTCGTTTGAGATGAAGAGACCTTGAATAAATTCTGAGCACCTTCATCGAATAACAGTGAATCTTATTCAAATCATATATCAGTCTTTCATTTGAGACATAAGCAGTCATGTCCTAGAATCAGACAGATATGGATTTGAATTCTAACTTCCCTGTTTGTCAGGTTTGAGAATTTGGACAAAGAATTTCACCTCTCTGAACTTGACTTTTTTATCTGTTAAAAGGAAAAATAGTATTTGCTCCTAAGGATCATTAGATAAATTTGTGAATGTGAGATCAGGCTCCTCTCCTTTGTTTTCTTTGCGTCTCCTTATAAAATGAGAATTATTTTCAATGTAATGTATGATACCTTTTCTCTAAGGAACTAGGCCTCCCTTACTAGCTCTGAGGAACTGTTTCACTAGGGGATAAATTGCGTACAGAATAATTTCTCTGGGTCTCTTTTTAAATTAGGGCTTCAAATATAAAGATCGATTATACCATTTTATACTTTTAAAGTGCAAAGTCATAAAATCAGTCTTTATAAGTAAATTATGAATTAAGCCTAACAAAAACATTATTCCAAATCCTATTTCCAATTGTGAAGATGAAATTTCAAATTAATTTCCACTGTCTTATTAATAAGCATGTGTTAAGCTCCCATTACTATATGCAAGACTTTATCGTCTGTATTTTAAGGATGAACATAGATTTTTATAAACATAAATTTTTATAAATGAAGCTTCCATTTATGTCATCTCAATATGAACTCAGAATATTACCAGATGAATGATTCTTTTTAGTAAGCCAAGCTCATTTCACATTTGTAATTGTGTTTTCATATCACTGTGCTTCTGTTACATTATGTGTGTTCCATACAACGATAGCAGCCTTGTTTTTCAAGAGACTAAATTCCTGGAGTGCACCCGAAAAGCAAGTTTTCTTCTGTCTAATCACCTGTGTGATATTACATCTCTCACTTGAAGCAAAAATACTTTCTTTTACTGTGTGTCAGAGTTGAATCATAATTTTATCTTGTAATTTTATTACATTTATATCATGGTAGGAGAAAAGTTGTAATATTTGAATAAACTTTTAAAAGCATAGGTAGGCAGAGCTCATGATTTGGGGTATCAATCAGAATATCATTCTTCCCATTCCTCAGTTCCCCAACTGACTTGAAATATATTTCTGCTACTAGGTATGTATAATACTTAAGCAAAAATTACCTATCATTTAAAAAACTTTTTTCTAACATTTTTTTTTTTTGGAGAGAGAAAGAGAGTGCATGCACAAGTTGGGGAGAGGCAGAGAGAGGGAGACAGAGGATCCAAAGCAGGCCCGGCCCTGTGAGCCCAATGTGGGGCTCGACCCCACGATCATGAGATCGTGACCTGAGCCAAAATCAAGAGTCGGCTGCTTAACCAGCTGAACCACCCAGGCGTGCCATAAAATACCTATCATTCTTTGTTTGGTTCTCCGATAACTAGAAGCTGAGTTTGAACAGAAATGAACAAAATTTCCAAGTCAGCTGTTGTGTACACAGAACTAAATGGACTCACAGAAGAGACTCTCTTGTATCATTGTCTACTAGTGTCGCATTTCCTTTTGAAGTGCAGAGGAAGGAAGGAGAAAAGCGATCAGATTTGCATAATGGAAATAGGGGGGCATATTGCCTTTATGAGAGTTTCTTGCGACACACCTCCCCAGGGAAAAAGCCCTTAGAAACTACCATCTGATCTCCCGCCCTAAAGCACTTCACACATAGGGGTTATTTTCCAAATGAATAAATAACACAACTGCAGTAAGCAGAACTCTGCCCTGGAGGAACCCACGATGGAAAGGCAACAGAAGGCAGAACCATGGACTCTCATCCACATCCCATCATACTCTGAAAAGTCTTGCTGGTTTGTATTTCCCGTTTCATTTGTGCTTACATTGCCTTCTCTTCTGTAAAGTAGGAGAAGAAGGTTCCCAAGACAGGAGTGGGCTGGGTACGTCCTAGTGGTTTAGAGCAGGGGCTCTGAAAACACACTACCTGGGTCCAATCTCAGCTTTCCCACTTACCCGAAGTCTGAGCTTGGACAAGTCATTCTCTGTATCGTGGTGAGGACTCGCTGAGAGAACAGGCGGAAAACACTTAGAAATGGGCCCAGCACAGAGTAAGAGCTCAATAAACATTAACCATTAGAATTGTCAATGCCAAAATGTAGGAGTTCAAGTTTGTGTTTTCTTCATTGGTGGGTGTTCAGAATTCAAGAAAAGCCTAATGTTTTAAAAGCTTTCAGCACACGTGAAATAGAGAAATGTCAAAACAGGCCTGTAAAACTTACAGCATGTTTTAAATATTGGTATTTCTATTATATTCTATTTCTATAAAAGCACTTGGTTGATGTTTTTAACCAAAAATATAATGCAGTGTATTTTTGCTACTCACAAAATAATTACAGGATAGGTTCTGAATTCATAGTGCACTCTACGTGTTATGACCCAATAAGGCAGCAGTTCTTGAACTTTATGGCCTTTTGGGACCTCTTGACATTTTTATAAATAATTCGGAAACCACAGAGAGCTTTGTGTACGTAAGTTTTATCAATTAGAAATTAAACTGGACAATAACCAACCCATTATGTGTTAACATATAACATATATTTCCAAAAATAACTATATTTTCAGTAACTATATATATCTATATAGATATATAGATATAATGGAGTGGCATTATTTTAAATTTTTGCAAATTTCTTTTAATGTCTTGCTCAGTGAAAGGCCAGTGGGTTCTCCTGTCTCCTTGTGCACTAAGTCTGTTGCATTATCCCAGCAGGCAGCCACTGTGTTCTCATGAGACAATGAGAATGAAAAAATAATAATAATGTGTCATGCCACATATCCACATTTAGAGGTCCTTCATAAGTCAGAGGCTGCACCAAATGGCCCTTCACAGTAGCCCTGTGACAGCTTTGGGTAATACAGAGCACAGTAAGTTTTTCATAGAGGAAGTAGAATTACCTAGGCTTCTATTTCCTTAGCACTCTGACGTAACTCTACAACTCTTTTTTTTTAATTAAAAAAATTGTCCATTCTTCATTAATTACTGAGCAAGGCATATTGTGTTGGCCTAAGTATTATGGAAAAAATTTTTTCTGGCTCATTTGAAGGAATTATTTTTGTGGACCTCAGTGTCCCCATTTGTAAACAAAGAAGAAAATTACACGAAATGAGCCCAAGAATCATTTTGGTGTGAAACTCTGTTTTTCTCACTGAAAGTGGAAAGATTATCATTAAAAAAGGAAGAAAGAGCTTGCTTAATGTGTCTAGTTACTGTAGATCTAGGGATTTCTTACCACATACAATTTCAGGTTATAAAATTGCAAGGAGCAATAGGTTTGTTCTGAGAGTTACTGAAATCACACTCAGCCTCCTGCCACGACAAGGAGTCTTGAATCGAGTTACACTGCCCTGAATTAGCTTTTGAAACTCAGCTATATGGAGGAAGGGGCTTACACATTACCCCTTCCCGGTCTGTCAAGAAAAAGAAAAGGAGATTTACCAAAAGGCATTTGCAAAATGGAGATGAGTCAACTGGGCTCTGCTTGGTTTATAAGTCAGTGGGTAAGTGATCAGGCAGGCTCTGAAGTCCGACACAACCAGATCCACTCTGCCACTTGGCACTTACGGGACCTCCATTTCCGCATCTCTAAAATGCCTACTTCGTATGGTTGCTGTGAACGCTGGATGAGACAAGATGTTGTCGTGGTAGGCCCATAGGGGTTCCAAATGGTGGCTCTCTGCTTTACTGAGTTTCTTCGTCTGTAGAATGGAGCTAATGACACCTCCCTTTTTCACAGCTGTGGGAGGATTTAACCAGCACAAGGCCTAGCGTATGGTAAGAGTTCAATCAATAATAATAAGACTTAATTTATATATTGTAATATATAATTTACATACTAATATTATAATAATTATAATGTATATAATAACATATAATATATATAAATAATATAATAATACATAATATAATAGACAATAAATTATATGTTATTACTCTTATTTACACAAGTATTCTGTAACACCTGAAGCATTATGCTATTGTGTACCGTACCAAAGACATCTTATTCACCACTTAGTGTGTTTGTTTATTTGTCTGTTGTGGCAGACAAATCCCCAAACTGGGGCTAGAGATCTGGTGAGATCCCAGATGTGGGCTAAGAGAAGGTGGAGCTATAATATAGGTCCCAGGGTGGTCTAGTGGGCTCTCAAAGCTGGACAGTCTCCTCCATTCATCTGTTGCTGTTCAGTTTCATTCCCCTGCAGGGAGCTGAGGCTGGTCAGAGACTGTTTGGTTTTCTTGAGTAAAAGGAACATTTGTATTTCTCCTTGGGCCCCCCGCCTTCCTGTCTGCCGCTATGTAACAGACAGCTGCCCACTGCTCCTTCATTCACCCCCCACTCACCTCCAAAATTACTTCCTCACTTTGCTCCTTTTGCCCACCAGGTGAATGCTAAGCAAGATAACCTAGAGATTCTTTATAGTGGCAAACATTTTGCAGTTGTTACTACTTGAATGCTTTATCCGACTGTAAGTGAATGGCATCTAGAGACAGGGGGACGTTCAACGTTTTGCCAAAGCAGGGTGTCTGTTCACCCTGCTCTGGAAATGTTAACTCAGATGAACAGAAAAAGACCCACCCATTCAATTGCGTGAAAAAAATCTTTCTCAGGATTGCTTAGGGAATTCTGTTCTCATCCAATAAGCTGTATGTTTCTGTGGTAACCATCTGGAAGCGTGTTCTTCATTCTTGTATTATTTCTTTGATACTTGCCACATTTTTTTTTCATCTCTTATTGTTCACGTATTGAACTTCCTGGATGATTCTCTAAGGATTTTTTTCTTTCTACTTCATTTCCCTTTTTTTCTAGGTGTAAGGTCACTTCGGCTTTACCTTTCAACCCTTCTTTTGGCTTTTCAAATGATTTCTGTTATTTTGAAATTGTGAGAGCTCTTTCTTGTTCTCTGAATGTTATAAGGCATCCTCTCCTTTTTAAAAAATTTTTTTCAATATTTATTTATTTATTTTGAGGGAGAGAGAAAGAAAGAGAGAGCCAGAGAGGGGCAGAGAGAAGGAGAGAGAATCCCAAGCAGGCTCTGTGCTGTCATGCAGAGCCTGACGTGGGGCTCATTCCCACAAACCGTGAGATCATAACCTGAGCAGAAACTGGGAGTCAGTCGCTCAATTGACTGAGCCACCCAGGTGCCCCAGGCATCCTGTTCTTATTACACTGATGTAATTCTCTTCTCTCTGAAGATATTCCTTATCATTTTGGTAATGCCCTGCATTATTTGTATATCCTCTGAATTTCTTTATTCTGTTTGTTTTGATCTATGTCTTTATGTTGGAGGCTTGTCTTAGATTTTTGGTGACCTTATTCCTATTTAATGGTTCTGTGCATGGGTAGGACTCTGCTTTTGGTGCCTGGTGGGCTGTACCAACTAGCCAACAAGCCCCTGAACCTGAACAGAAGTACCTGTGGGCCTTTTCTCTCACATTGGTCCAGTCCTCCAGAGTGGACTCTTCCAGCCCAAGTCTTCTTAGGTCTGTAATCTAAGGTCTACTTTTTGTATTTATAATTTTTTTTTTTTTTTTTACCAATAGCAATCAAGGTATGTTTAATTATGGTATTGTTGTTGCAGGTATCTTGAGGGATTATTCATACTCATTGCTAACTTGAAATATAGCAGTTTGGGACCTAACACTAGATCGTATTATTTTATAGGGCAATAAAAAAACGCATATATCACAGTTTTTGTCCATTTGGGGACTTGCATTTCAATATAATTAGTTTTCTTAGCAATCTTATTTATTTTATTTTATGCATTCAAAAACATCATTCTGCCCGTGTTTCCATAGGCTTCACCAGACTGCCAGAGATGCCTGTGGCACACAGGGACAGACAAAGTGGTCAAGAATTCCTTTGCAGTTAAAAAAAAAAAAAAGAATCCCCTTTCATTCGCCTTTCTGAAGGTTTAAGCCTTAGCACCAGCATTCCCAGAGCTGCTCCAGGACGAGGGGCGAGCTAGGTATCACCTTCCAGTATCCCCCTGTTTTCCTTGCCTCAGCCTCACTCTGCTATTTTTGGTGTCCTGGGTTTTGGGGGCTCTCTATTTCATTTTATCCAAGACCAATCTCCTTTCCCTTGGAGGGAAGGGAGAGATCCATCACCTCGCGGGAGTTGGTCTAAGGAAGATATCTGATAGTCTTTCAATCACTTGTCGCCATTACCACTTACCTCCACTCTATACCCTGGCCTACAGCGGTTTCTGGTCCCCCGATTTCCTGAATGTTTCTGAGCTGTTGTGGCTGAATGACATGCTACTCAGTGTTTTTCTCGCCATGTGCTTTTTATCTTGAATCAGGAGCATCTCCTGTCTGTCCTATTTTGTGTCCTTGTGAGTTAGTACCTTTTTTACTGCTTTACTGTCAGGCTTAGAAGCTTGTTAGGCAACCACTATAAACTTGCATATTCAGTCTTCAACATGTAACTGCAAGTTCTCAGCAATTCTTTTTTTAAAATTTTTTTTAACGTTTATTTATTTTTGAGACAGAGAGAGACAGAGCATGAGCGGGGGAGGGGGAGAGAGAGAGGGAGACACAGAATCAGAAGCAGGCTCCAGGCTCTGAGCCATCAGCCCAGAGCCCGATGCGGGGCTCAAACTCACGGACCTCGAGATCGTGACCCGAGCCGAAGTCGGATGCTCAACCGACTGAGCCACCCAGGCGCCCCATCAGCAATTATTTCTTAAGCAATTGATAAAGAATGCAAACTCAGACATCCAAGCTGAAAGATTCATTAAGGGCAGCAGGTTAGGGGTAATCTTGCATTCTATTTTGACAGTAGTTTTGAATTTTGACTGCAAATCGGAATCACCTGAGGAGTTTTAAAACTATTGGTGCCTTCATGAAAACATGCTCAACATCACTCATCATCTGGGAAATACAGATCAAAACCATAATGAGATACCACCTGACACCTGTCAGAATGACTAACATTAAGAACTCAGGCAACAACAGATGTTGGCGAGGATGTGGAGAAAGAGGATCTCTTTTGCACTGCTGGTGGGAATGCAAGCTGGTGCAGCCACTCTGGAAAGAGTATGGAGGTTCCTCAAAAAACTAAAAATAGAACTACCCTATGACCCAGCAATTGCACTACTAGGCATTTATCCAAGGGATACAGGTGTGCTGTTTCGAAGGGACACATGCACCCCCATGTTTATAGCAGCACTATCAACAATAGCCAAAGTATGGAAAGAGCCCAAATGCCCATCGATGGATGAATGGATAAAGAAGATGTGGATATATATATATACAATGGAGTATTACTCAGCAATCAAAATGAATGAACTCTTGCCATTTGCAACTACGTGGATGGAACTGGAGGGTATAATGCTAAGCGAAATTAGAGAAAGACAAGTATCAGTATGACTTCACTCATATGAGGACTTTAAGATACAAAACAGATGAACATAAAGGAAGGGAAGCAAAAATAATATAAAAACAGGGAGGCGGACAGAACATAAGAGGTTCTTAAATATAGAGAACAAACAGATGGTTACTGGAGGGGTTGTGGGAGGGGGGATGGGCTAAATGGGTAAGGGGCACTAAGGAATCTACTCCTGAAATCATTGTTGAACTATATGCTAACTAACTTGGATATGAAATAAAATATCAATTAATTAATTAATTTAAAAAAAAAGAAAAGAAAAACACACACAAAAACAAAAACAAAATGAAAACAAAACTATTGGTGCCTGATTCTACCTTGAGAGATTCTGATGTTATTGGCCTAAGGTGTGGCCTGGGAATAACAAATTTTAAAACTCTCCAGGTCACTGTAATATGCATCTAGTCCACTGCTAATTTAGGATTTGGTCCTGAAATTCGGCATCTATTAAAAAAAGCCATTTTCCCTGAGACATTAAGTGTATTGGAACCAAAGACACAGTCAGCTATCTGTGTGGTTATCTGACTGACTTGAGTAGTAAAAGCTACATTATTATTTTTTTTTATTAAATGTAAGACCAATTCATATGTTTTCTGAAAATAAATGAATCTCCTCTACCCTCCAAAATTATGTAAAAACATACTAGTGAAGAATTACTTATAAATGAAATAGGACTCTATTATTTAAATAATATATTTAATAGCAGTATCATGGAATTCTAAAATTACCAGCTCTGTCTTAGCATTGTTATTGAAAGTAGACTGTTCAAATTCATCCTATTTGTGGGGCACCTGGGTGGCTCAGTCTGTTAAATGTTAGACTTCAGCTCAGGTCACGATCTTATGGTTCATGAGTTCAAGCCCCACATAGGGCTCTCTGCTGTCAGCACAAAGCCCACTTTGGATCCTCTATCCCCCTATCTCTTTGCCCGGCCTCCACTGGTTCTCTCTCTCAAAATAAACTTAAAAAAATATTTCAAAAAAATTCATCATATTTGTAACTACGTTTGTAGTTAACTAAGTCAGTAATAAATCCAACTGTCTGTTGAATGGTCAGATTTCATCTGATGACATTAGTGACACTCGGAAGTTAGATGCTGAGGACGGCGAGGGGGGGCGGGTGAGGGGAGATGCCTTTTGTTTGAATTCCAGAGATGGCTCGTAGGATAGTAATGGGTGCTTCTCCACTTGCTAAGCTACCTCCACTCACTACGCTGGGGTCAAGTTCCTGCTAGTCTCTGCACTGCCAGTTAGCTGCTTTGTATCCGTGTTGATAACTTTCTGGCTACAAACACAGCACAAGGTATTGTATGACTTTACGTTTATGCTCTATCACATTGGAAAACTAATGAGAGGCTTCTATTACCCTCCCTCTCAGCCTTAGGTGCCACATATCTTCTCCCAGCTTTACTGAGCTTTAATTCTGCTGTAATTCCTCTTCCCCTTTCATCACTGTGTTCCAGTATATGGAAGGATCTAGAACTGAAGGAGACAGAGGAATGAATAGAAACATAAATTATTACTGGCTAACCATAGTTCTTTACGAGAGCAGCTGAACAATTAGAAACACACCATATATTATGGAAGATCCTGCCTCGAGGAGGGAGTCACGAGAGTTCCCACTACTTGTTAGCGTTCAGATTGTATTTCATGTGTGATTGTGCAATTTAATTGAATAATATTTAGGAAAAAATATTAAATATCAGTCTCTTTGTGGTGGATAAAACAGAATCAGCACTTTCCTATAAAATCTGCTCTTTTTCCTTCACTTAAGTCCAAGAGCTGTCATTTCTTTGAAGGCCAAAACATACATTTGACGTTAACATTTCAGAGTCATCGTGGGACCCCAATCTAAACTGTGGCTGAGGCTGAGTGCTCGAGAATTGCTGTAAGAATGGACATCCCCCGGGTCTTCACCTGAGGTCATTAAATTGATTTAGTCTGGGCCCACTGGTTGTATTTTAATGCAGCTTAGCTGTAAAAATACAAGGCCCCTTTGTGTAATACAGGCAGCGCATTGTTATTTTTCTAGGCCTGTCAATGTAAAAAATGTGTCTGTTTGCCTTCCCTTATGACCTGAAAAAAAAATTTTTTTTTTTAGCTATATTACAGAGTATCAGGACACCCTGGAAATGTTGGTTTTGGAAGGTCCCTTGAGGAATAACATATTAAAAAAAAAATCTGGCAGCATCAATTTGGTGCGGGTGCCAGGGATACACACGTGCGTTTGGGGGTACTTTATTACCCTTTCCTTTTAGTTAAGTACCAGGACCAGGAGCGAACCACATGAAGAGTCTCTCACAAGGCTGGTGGTTCTTCTGATGGTGGTCTGCCGTGGCCAGAGCAGTCGTTTTGCTTGTAGCCAGCCAGGAAAGAAGCCAAGCAAAGGGACACATGCTCCAATACCCAGAACCCTAGGAAGCCACACTAAATACACTGTGCCCAGCATTTGCCCCAAATAAAGCAGATGGCATCTGGCTTGCCAGGGCATTGGCACAGTTTGTTGTGGGTTACTCCAGGACCCTCGTGTCTGTCATAAGCTTCTGTCGCGACCCGGTGTTTCTTCCTCCCCCCCTCCCCCACTCCTTTTTTTTTCTTTTTGGCATGGAGACGTCGGTAGCCGCTGCTTTAAATATGTCTTCTTGTGGGTTCCTTTAGGGTGGTTCTGTTTTATCCTAGTAGGTATTGGGATGAAGACCTTACAGGAAATTGCCACACACCCTCATATGTGGTTTTGTAATGGACCTGCCGTTTGGCTACTTTCCATACCTCTGGGACTCCCAGGCATTCTTTCCTCAAGGGTCGGTCTCTGGCTGTGGACATTTCAATGCTACGAGTGGACACAGGGGAGAAAGGCCATGTTACTTTTCTGTCGGTCACCCTGCTGTGGTGTGGCCTCTGAGACGCTCTTCTCAGAGTGTCCTTGGTCCCAGTCTCACTGCCTCAGGCTCCAGAGTTTTGCAGGCTTCAGTTGGAATCCGAACTCTGCCGTCTCCTGTCTGTGTGATCACCAGCAGGCTACTTGACGTCTTGGAACATCAGTGTCCTAATGTGTAGGATGGAGATTAATAGCAGTCCTTCAAGGGGGTGCTTTGAAGATTAAATCCAATAATGGATACAAATTGCCTAGTCGATAGTAAGTGTTCAATAAATGTTAGATACCATAATTAAGTGTTATTACTGCTATTACTCTGAATATCCTGACCTTAACCCATGCCCTACACCCACAAATACAAAACCCCTAAATTGTCCTCGTTGCCACTTCCCTTAACCCGTTAAGTTTAACTTTTTAAAGTTGGACTTAAACAAAAAGCTTCATTTTTGATGACTAAGCTACTCATTGTAATTCGTTACCCCACCCATCTCTGGCTTCTTAAACTCTCAGAGGCTAATTTAGTTTGTTTGAAATAACGTTGGTTAAAATGTCCTCTTGTGCTTTGCTACCTGTTAGATGGATTTTGGTATATTTTTCGATTCAAGATTCTTGCCCTTGAGGAATCTTAAATTTAGTGGGGCAGCAGACATGAAAAAACTTAACTAAAATACAGAATTATAGGAGAGATGAAAAGTATACAGGGCACCAGGGGGAAGATGCTCCTGTCTAAGCCCCAAGGAAAGCCAGGGAGTGTTCCGCAAGGGGGCAGAGCAGAGCTATTTTCTGAGGAGTAGGAGGGTGCCAGGTACACAGCAGGCCGACTCCTCTCTAGGCAAGGGAACAGCAGATGGCGGTGAGCAGTAGAGCGGCATCCTTAAGAGTTTCAGGAGAACCACGTGACTGGAGCACATTGTGCAGGCGTGGAGCCCCTGGACTGAGACAAGAGCTTCTGGGGGTGGGGCAGGGCTAGATTACAAAGGGCTTTGTGTCCCCTCCTGAGGAATGTAGGCCTAGTCCTGTAGACCGGTGGTAGAGTGAAGGGGGGGGGGGGTTTCAGCAGTGAACTCCTGGTTTTCCTGTTCATTAAAGTACCACCTACGTAAAGTGCGCCAACCAGAAATCTGTAGCCTAATGAATTTTGCATAGGTGTGCACCTACGTGTACAGGCCGTGTTTCCAGCAGCAGCTTCGTACATCCTTCCATCGGTCCCCCAAGAGGTAACTGCCATTCTGACCTCCACCACCACACATAAGTTTTATGTAGCTGGACTCAGACACTATGTGCTCCTTTGTGCCTGGCTTCTCTTCTTCAACATTTTGTCTGTGAGACCCATCCCTCTTATTGCATATGGCGGTCGCCTGCCTTTTTGAGTGCTGTATAGTGGTGCATTGTACAGAAATACCTCTGTGGTCACTTGCGACCACTGGTTTTTTTTCAGTTCTTATCCTAAAATTACCTGAAAGTGGATCAAGAACGGACTCCTTCCCCTCTTTCATTTTTGCCCTTTTCACAAAATGTTCATTGTGTAAGTCCCAATTACCATTTGGCCTTTAAGTTGGGGCTGTCCCACTATCTCACCTGAAGGACCAAAGATCTGTCAGTAGCTGCAACATTAAGACCTTGAACATCTCAAATAAACATGGCTCAATGATGTCCTAGTTCATAATGTAAGGCTTTTATTTTTTTTTATTCTTTATTGCCTCCCATGACCTTCTACCTTATCAGTTAACAACTGATTATTGAGAACTTACTGTGTGCCAGACATTAGGACATATGACAAGAAGTTTGTAATTAGTCAAGCAATTGTCTTGCAATTAGTCAAGATCCTGCCCTAATATGGAGGGTTGAAAAATGCTTCCTTTAAAAAAAATTTTTTTTAATGTTTATTTATTTTTGAGAGGGGGGGGGAGAGGGAGAGAAAGAGAGACAGAGCATGAGTGGGGGAGGAGCACAGAGAGAGGGAGACAGAATCCGAAGCAGGCTTCAGGCTCCGAACTGTCAGCACAGAGCCTGACAAGGGGCTCAAGCCCATGAGCCATGAGATCATGACCTGAGCCAAAGTCGGATGCTTAACCAACTGAACCACTCAGGTGCCCATGGAAAATGCTTTCTTAGGGAAATGACAACGGATCTGAGAACTGGAGGGTGAGCAGGAGTTAGCTAGGAGAAAGGAGGGGAACAGCATAGGCAAAGGCCTTAGGGTGGGAAGACACCCTTAAAGCCCCAGAAACTAAAAGAAAGCTGGTATATCTGGAATGAAGAGGGAAGCGGGGAAAGGTGACAGAGTTGGAGCTGGAGATGTAGACAGTGACCCAGTTGTGTGAGAGCTTGTGGTCCCTTAAGGATCTTGGATTTTATTATAAAGGCATTGTGGGGGCGCCTGGGTGGCTCAGTCAGTTGAGCGTCCGACTTCAGCTCAGGTCATGATCTCACAGCTCATGGGTTTGAGCCCCACGTCAGTCTCTGTGCTGACAGCTCGGAGCCTGGAGCCTGCTTCGGATCCTGTATCTCCCTCTCTCTCTGTCCCTAACCCACTCACATTCTGTCTCTGTCTCTCTCAAAAATAAATAAACATTAAAAAAAATTTTAAAGGCATTGTAAAGCCTTTGAAAGATTTTAAGAAGGGGAGTGCTATGATCTGTTTCATATTTTTTTTTAAATAATTAGATTCCCTAGGGCACTTTTATTAAAAGAAAGGGGGCCTACTGCCAAATATCTATCTGGCCTATAGGTTTGGGCCCCATAGGAAAATTAGCTCTAATTGAGGGACCAGTCATTATTCTTTGATGGCTTCATCTCCCTTCCAACATGTTTGTGTCGCTTCTGTATGTTTTTTTTTCCTCCTCCCATCCTAGACTTTCAGAACTTCCTGCCTTTTGACGAGGATATGAGGGGAAGAGCTTGGCAGGACTAATTTTAAAATCCTTACTTTCCTCTTTAATTGAAATCTTCTTTTAAAGGTGGTGCTTCAGGATCTTAACTTTAGAGGGGATAAACTTTGATACGTCTCTAGTCTACTTCAGTGTCATTAGCTTTACTCTGTATCCAGCCAGAGAAACGATTTAGTGACATAAGCAATTGTATTAACCAGAGTAATCCTAGCCACTGTAATTAAGCACACACACACACACACACACACACACACACACACATACACATACACAAAACATTCCCATGACTTATTCGTTAATGTAGTCAATGGTATTATGATAGCATTGCATGATGGCAGGTTGCAGCTATACCTGTGGTGAGCATACATAATGTATAAAGAAGTTGAATCACTATGTTGTATACTTGGATATAGGTATATATACAAGGATATATATAAATATAAATATATATAGGATATATATATATATAAATAAGGATATATATAAATATATATAAGGATATATATAAATACATATAGGATATATATATATATAAATAAGGATATATATAAATATATATGTAAGGATATATATAAATATATATATAAGGATATATAAATATATATAAGGATATATATAAATATATATAAATATAAATATATATAGGTATATATACAAGGCATATATACAAGGTATATATACAAGGTGTATATATAAATATAAATATATATAGGTATATATACAAGGATACTTGTATATAGGACATCACCATGTTGTATACTTGAAGCTAATGTAACATTGTGTGACAGCTCTATTCAAATAAAAAAAATTAAAGAATAAAAAACATATAAAACCCCAAATCAAATGGCATAACCTAACTACTCATTTTCTCTACTCATTTGCTCACTCACCCAGGCCCAGTATAGTTGTGATAACCCTCCTCCGAGAAGTCACTCAAAGACCTGGGCTCCTTCCCCGAAGTGCTTCCTCAGAGTCTCAGAGTCTTTAGCTTTCAACCACACTGCTGGGGAAAAGAGTGGTGCAGAAGATTGTGTGGGCTGTTATGTTGCTGGTCCTCAGTGGGGTGACCATCAGGTCTGCTCACTTCCATTGGCCAGAGCATAGTCACATGCCCCTAGAACCCAGCTAGAAGGAAGGGAGGCTGCGAAATGTCCTTTTCCATACCAGGAAGAAAAGGTAGAAGGAGTCAGCATCTAGCCAGTCTGCTGCAGTGATAAATAAAATGTGCCAAAAGTTTGTTGCCTTTTGTAAATTAGACTCATGCATCCTTTTAGTCACTAAGTGTCATGAGTACCCTACAGTGCCAGGCTCTAGGAATACACTGGGGAGCAGGAGAGCCAGTGGTTTCTGCTTCATGGAGCTAGCGGTTTAACCAAGAGACAGACAGAAATAAAACAATCACACAAATGGGTATTTAATTATAACATTGTAACAAGGGCTGTGAAGGAAAATAGCCTGATGTTATGAGAGAGCACATCCTGGAAGAGACCTGCCCTAGTTGAGAACGGTTTGGACAGGGCCCCTCCAAGGAGGAGACAGTTAAGATGCCACCTGACAGATGACAGGAAGTGGAGAGACCGAAAAAATGAGCAGGTTTCAGAGGGAGCAAAAAGGGGCACTGGAAATTCCAGGAATTGAAGGAGGCATGGCTGAGGCCCAAAGAGAATGGGGAGCCAGGAGCCAGATGATCCAGAGCCTGTGGGCCATGAAAAGAAAACAGCTGGGGAAAGAAAGCAGTAGGAAGCCATTGAAGGGTTTTTCAGCCCCAGAATAACATGATCATATCTGTGTTTTATAAAACACCGGCCTCAAAGTAGAGAATGGATTGGAGCGAGGCCAGAGATGGTGTTGGCAATCGGGAGCATTATCTGTGTGGCTTTTTCCTGGTTTCTGTTCTTCCTTCAAGCCTCCCACCACTGTACGTAAAACTATCAGGCTCCAATGGGAGGGCTGTAATTTTTAGTTCCAGACATCGAGATGTTATCTGTATTATTGAAGTAGAATAATCTAATCTAGTTCTGAGCTCTTTGTCATCTTGAAATATTCCTCATGGCCACTAGTGTCTGCTTGAGTCAGTTAATCATCTCAGCTATTTAGCCAGACTGTTGCTGGCAAGGTTTGTCGCCACTTAATCTGGAGCTGGTAGAAAGCAGTGCCCATGACTTCTCCGTCTGCCATTTTGAAACTGTCTGAGCAGCACCTCATTTGTCCAGTGTTATTGGGAAAAAGCTGTCCCTCATAAGATCTTGTGTCTCTTAAGGACTTAGAATTCTTTTTAAGACTTTAAAAATTTTCTGATTTCAAAAGTGGATATAGAAACAATATTAAAGGTAGAACTTTAAAGGAAAAACTTCACTTAACTCCATTATATGACATTTTTACTTTTGTGTATCACATCAGAGTAATTGTGGACCTGTGTACGTGTATCGAAATATCTTCTGTTATTTTTTCTTTTTTTTTAATTTTTTTTTTCAACGTTTATTTATTTTTGGGACAGAGAGAGACAGAGCATGAACGGGGGAGGGGCAGAGAGAGAGGGAGACACAGAATCGGAAACAGGGTCCAGGCTCTGAGCCATCAGCCCAGAGCCTGACGCGGGGCTTGAACTCACGGACCGTGAGATCGTGACCTGGCTGAAGTCGGACGCTTAACCGACTGCGCCACCCAGGCGCCCCTGTTATTTTTTCTTTTTTAATCAATACGGTGTCTTCTGGTCTGTAGCAGAAGTAAATAAATACTTGTTGGCTGAGTCAATGAACATATGAATGAATACATGTTAATTGAAGAACTTTTTTAAATGCTGAAAAACTACAAGAAAAAATTTGAATGACCTAAAATAAACTCAACAACAGCAGCAAAAGAACCCATAATCCCTCCCCTGAAAGACAGATTCTGCTTGTGCATTTTTACACAGTTATAATAGACCATTTTGTATTCTGAGTTTGTAATGGCCTTTTTCCTAAAGTATTTTATATAATTTTCTGACATGAGGTAGAACAGATACCCTTATCAGAAATGAGACCGAGATAAACTCAGACTTAGATTCGATGGTGAGGTGCAAGGGCAGAACCAGGCAAGGTCCCCTGATTACAAATGACACATTCCTCCCACTCGCCGTATACTGCTGCCTCTCTGTTTACTCTTATATGTCATCCTGTCACTTGGGGACAAAATGAGGATGGGGAGGTGGCTAATGGCAGTGACACATAGTGATTTAGAGTACCGGGAAGCCAGACTGCCTGGGTGTCGATCCAGTTCCTCTGCGTGAGCTTGCACAAGGTACTTAACCTCTGGAGATCTACTGCTTCAGATTGTCCTGAGGATTAAATAAGTTACTACAGGATATGAAAAGTACACGGCACACACGTGGCACGTGGTGTGTACTATGTGAGTGTTCGTTATTGCTGTTATTATTACTCCCGGTGATCTATATCCAGATCACTGTATATTCCTCATCGCCAGCCACCTGCATACATTAAGATCATGAGTATGCCAGACAGAGCTCCATGCCATCAGATTCCTAATGGCAATGATGGGCAGACGTTGTTGATAGCTTGGGTGTGTTTTTGCCCTCCCTGGTGAATTCCAGATTCACAAAGATAAAGATTTGTCCCTTTCTGCGTGGAAATCCACGTGTGACATCTCTTAGGCTAAATAAACTGAACTCAGATAAAAGCAGGTACTCTACTCCTTGGGGCTCATTCTTTGGGACATGTCTTCGAATTCTTAGTTAGTTGTTCATCTGACTCACTCTGCCAGCTAAAAGTGTTCCCCAAGATTGTTATGACGGCTTCTTTCCTTCTTTCTTTCTCTCTCTCTCTCTTTTTTTCTTTCTTTCTTCTTCTTTTTTTTTTTTTTTTTTTTTTAGGTCAAGACAACACCACAAAGTTTAAAGTAAGCCACTAAGTTTTTATTAGACTATTTGATCAGAGTAATTTCAAGCCCTCATCCTAGAAGCCCTGGCTGCATGCCTGGCCCACATTCAGTAATGTATACTTCCTTGGTATACTTCCATGTGTATACTTAATGTACATTAATATACATTGATACTTAATGTATACTTCCAGTGTGTATACTTCCTTGGATGCCATCATTCAGAGCAGGAGGCCTGTCAGGGCTAGACAAGCTAGCTGTCCCATTTGCAGAATTAGACACCTCTGTAGACTAGTATCGGTTTAAATCCAGGAGGGTACCCACCCTGAGATGTCCGTTTCAGAGAACATTTCAACCTCATTTCTCTAAGGAGCCAAAATAGCAAAACATTCCATGGGGTCCTTGGGAAGAAATAAATGTGTCTCATGGCTTTCTTTGGGTATCAACAACCTAAGTAGAACCCCAGAGTCTAAAGATAGGAGAAGGTTTTAGTCGCAATTTCAAAATTGTGAGAAGGTGGGTGGGAATGTGCGCGTGTGCGTGCACATGTGTGTGCATTGAGGGGTGTGTGTACATGTGAACAAATGAGGGTTACAGTCGGGACAGAGAGTTAAAGGGTCGGGAGGAAACATAACCTATAAAGAAAATGCTTGGAAGAGAATTGTTTTTACTGTTTTGAGAATAACAGGAAGAAGTGTAATGACACATTCATATTAGGTGGGTCTTAACTTTGCACAAAGCACTGGATAATAAGCTCCATGGGAGCAAGAAATTTGGCTTTTTGGAAAATTCACTATCTTTAAGTTCTAAAAGAATTCTGGAAGTATAGTAGGCATTCAACAAATATTTGCTGATATGAAATATGAAAAGAAATAAAGGCTTGGGTAATAATTACCATACACATCGTGGTGAGCACAGCCAGCACTGAAGTGAAAGCGTCCAGTGCCACTAAAACCGGAACTTTCTAGTTCCTTTTAAAATGTTATTTTCAGGGCGCCTGGGTGGCGCAGTCGGTTAAGCGTCCGACTTCAGCCAGGTCACGATCTCGCGGTCCGTGAGTTCGAGCCCCGCGTCGGGCTCTGGGTTGATGACTCGGAGCCTGGAGCCTGTTTCTGATTCTGTGTCTCCCTCTCTCTCTGCCCCTCCCCCATTCATGCTCTGTCTCTCTCTGTCCCAAAAATAAATAAAAACGTTGAAGAAAAAAAAAAATTTAAATAAAATGTTATTTTCTATTTTCTTATTTTATAATCTTCTGGATATCACAAGAAAATTGTATGTGCCAAAAAAAAAAATGACATATAATTTAGTATCCTCTATGCCACTGCTGAAAATTTGTTCTGAGAAGTTTTTTCAGTATGTATTTTTCAACCGTAGAATAGAAGTAAAATCTGAACTGAAACTCTGGAGAACTAGATTCTGGTCCCACTTCTGCCCCCTAGTAGCTGTGTGACCTTGTATAGTTAAGTGACCTCTCTGATCTTTAGCTTTCTCATCATTAAAAAAAAACAATTTTTAAGTAGGCTGCACACCCAATGTGGGCTTGAATCCACGACCCTGAGATCCACGACCGACTGAGCCAGCCGAGCACCCCTCGTTTTCTCATCTTTAAAGTGGGGTGGTCAGCTAAATGATTTGGGGGAGACTTGCCAGCTCTACAAAGCTGTGATTTTTTTTTTATTCTGTGGATAGTCAATAAACATTTATATTTTAAGAAGTTGGATTAAAACAATGAATTAGTCTCTGAAGAGCATTTCAAGGCGTATTAAAGTTTTTCTTTGTTGATAGGAACTTAAGCTGAAATAACCATAGATTATTGTTTATTTTCCAAAATGTGGAAGTAAGTAGTAGATAGATCAATTCGTTTACTCGTTCAGTAAGCATTTTTTAATACTTGCTGTATATATGCCAGGTATGATGTGCAAGCATACAAAGAAAAATACATCATTTGGCAGAATATAAGATGTATACATGTATATGATGCAATCTAATTTTACAAAGAAATCTGAGGGTAAATACAATTTTAAGTATGTTTTACTATACAGAGTGAACAAAGATATTATTTTATTCGTATGTATATATTTCCATAGTGTATGAAATCATAAGTTCTGGATATATGGGAATATGTTACCAACCCTCCAAATTGTACTTTTAGAGCTAAATTACATATCTAATAAATATATTGGCCATGGAGTGTTTAATCAGTGCTTTATCATGAAGGGTATTTATCAGTGCAATTTGCAAGCGTCCTAATGGGGCTAGCAAAGCAAACACCAATACCACACTGAAGACGAGTGACTAGAAAGTCACCCAGTACAAGAGGTGAATGGCTTCTAGAAGGCATGCAGTCAAAGCAACAATATGAGTAAAATCTACAAGGGAAACGGTAACGTGCTATAAATGTGCCTGAATGATTCTCCAGGTAACCTCCTTGTGCAAGTCACCTCTTTGCAGCGATGTGTGGGGGCCCACGCTCTGCCACCGGGGGCAGCCTGGCGCTTCTGCTACTACCCACCAAATACAGCTGGCAGACTGCCAGTCAAATTTTCTATTGCAGTAAGTAACTTGGCTGGGTTTTAGTAGCGTAGTTTCGTACCGCGTGAAGTATAAGCTAACGCAGCTCGGTCCAGACCCAAGGCAGGTCTGCTTTTGTGGGGAGAGGACGTAGAAGTTGGTGTGGGGAGGCAGGTGGATGTAGTGTATGTTCTGGCAAAAACAAAACAAAAAAGGGACCATAAGAAATGTTCTTGCCTCCTACTGCCCTCACTGTCCAGGAGGGGGTCAGAACCGTAAGCGTATAGTGTGATAACCGGCCTGTCTAACCCTGGCTGCACTGAGTCTCTGAGGGAGCTTTGTAAAATTCAAAAGAAGGCAGAGAAGGAAAAGGGAGAAGGGGAAATGAAATCTAAGACCCACTGAATCACGATTTCGGCAGTTAGGGTATTTTGAACCGCTTTTCTACGAAGGCTAGATAGGATATGTGAGCCCAAGAGTGAGAGCCGAACCTGAATGGCTAAACAAAATCTACTTTGTGAAGAGCCTTGTGCGTCCTGCTAAGCAGAATCGATTTGGTCCTGTAAACTGTGGGGAATCATAGACGCTGATGACTACCGTGATCGTATTTGTGTCTCGAAAGAAAAAGTTGCCGTTCCTGAGAGGCCAAACTAGAAACAAGGCCCCCTGTGAGATGGAGAAAAGGTGCCGGCTTCCAAAGGTGCTGAAGGGGAAGGTCGGCAGGCTCTGCTGTGAGTTGTAAAAGGTTTCTGGATTGGGCAACGAGGTGTCAAGATCCCCAGCTAGGTGTTAAGAAGGAAAGAATAGGTAGAGTAATCCAGTGTGGAAAGGGCATAGTGGCTAAATGGAATGACTGTAGAACATTCGTCTAACAGGAGTAATGATATTATCTCCAAACTGGTCTCCCTGCTCCTGCCTTTGTTCCTTAGTAATCTTTCCTTACCACAGCAGGCCAGATTGTCTTTTAAAAACATAATTCAGAGGATCTCATTCCTCTGCTCAAAAGATTCTATAGCAGCTTCTCACCTCACTCAGTAAAAACCGGTCTGTCAGCCTGTCAGCCCCACTTGCCATGTTCTCTTTGACTTCACCGTCTATTCTTACCTTGTTCACTTCACTTTAACTATATAGACTTCTATATTGTCCCTCAAAAGGACCAGGACTGCTCCTGCGTCAGGACCTTTGCACTTGCTGTTGTTTTGGACTACGTTGAAGCCAAAAACAGGCACTGGCACCTCAGCAAGTGAAAGAATGGCTCTTTCCCTTACTTACTTCAAATCTTTGCTGGAATGTCTCCTGCCCTATTTAAAATTACAAATGCGCCTCTCTTGGCATGCACTATACCAGAATTTTCGTGCTTAAATCTCCAGCCTACATAGCTTTTCTGAAGGCAAAACTATATTTAGAATACCATTCATTCATTCATTCATTCATTCATCCAACAAGTATTTATCAAGTACCTACTGTGTGCAGGACACTGTTGTAAGCACTGGAGATGCAACAGTGAACAAAGTACAAACACCCATGCCCTGGTAGAGATACATTCGAGCTGGGGGGAGACAGACAATGAGCAAGTAAGTATATCTATTATTATGGCATGGTACTTTTTATGTCATCTTCTCAACAGACCTGACACAGGACCAGGAGGAGAGGAGAAGGGACTTAACTCCAATTCAGATTTAGCAGGAGAAGGTAGTGACAAGGATGAGAAGAGCTAAAATACTGGATGATGAGGCTTGGGCTGGAGAAGGAAGAAAGCCACTTCCTCGAGACCACAAAAAAGCGTAAAGAAGAGAGAAGAATAAATCATGCTCCTTTTGCCCACACAATTAAACATTTTCACTTACTTCTAAAGGCTCAAAAATGTCCTTCCAGTTCTTACTGAAGAAGACACGGTGCCAGACACTGTCACAGTCTCTAGAGAAACCGTGCTGGGAACACCGTGGAATTACAGGGTTGGAAAGGACCTGTGAAATAGGTTAGTCTGAAATCACCATATTTTATAAATCACAAAACCAAGCCCCCGAAAAAGCGAAGCAGTTTGACGAGTGTCCCAAAACCAGTTAATCGCAAAGCTGGAATTCGAAATGGTCTTCAGAGTCAAAGCCAGGGCTCAGTCTCCAACACCATACTGTTCTCCTTTCTTGGGATCAAGCCTTTGAGAGACATGAAACCTTTTAAAGACATAAACCTGTCATTTTATGATGAAAATGGGGAGATGATATTTTCCTTATACATACTTTCTTTTCAGCTTGCTTTTCAGGAACCTCCGTAAAATATAGTGCACGAGTAGTCTAGAAATGAGAGACCCGGTCGTTGATTCTCTTAGTTAAGAATTGTAGTTATAATTAATAGAAATCTACTCGAGCTAGCATACACAATATAAAGGGGCCAGCCAGAAAAATTTGTTAAAGGTTGCCATAGTGATTGATGTAGCTTGGAGTGGGGGTCTGCTCCCTAGACAAACAATAATGCCAGGACAAAGCTATATGGTAAAAACAAAGCTTGGCAAGGGATTATGGGGGGAGGGTGGAGAGAAGAGTTCACCAAACAAGAAGAGTCCTTGTAAAGTGTATAGAACCCCAAAAGATGTTTCTGTTGATTGGCTCCTCCAGGAAGCAGGTGCTGAGATGGAGTTAGAGTGCAAGAGCTTTATGGGGTAAGGCGTAATAACTTTGAAAGATACAGAGGGAAGGGAACAGAAAGGAGCAGGGAAAGCCTTTGACTAATAGGCAGTTCTGAAAAACTGCGCCATGGAAGAAGGGGAGGCAGCCTAGAGAGGGAGAGCCTGACACCGTGATGCGGGTCTGACAAAGGTGAGACCGACCCAAGGGGGGAATTTGGGAGTACAGATTGCCTGTCAGATTTCTAGGAGAAAATGGCCAGGCCCTGGATGATCATGCCTGCACCATCCTCAGCCATTGGCTGGTAATGTCCACGATGAACGCCCTTGGCCTTGGCTCAGACTAAGGAGTTTGCCAATGACGTAAGAGCTGAAGGCTACCCATTAATTGGACTCCTTGCAGCTCAAAGGCAAGTTCTTTCTTGAAGGGAGATCACAGTAACCCCCCCAGGATGGCTACAATGTCTAACATTAACTGTGCCGTGTTTTACTTACAAAATGCAGGAAGTGTATAATCTGCATATCAATGTCAAAAAATAAGAGATTCCATACTTTACAAAAATACATTTGGGGAAATTTTCTTTTATTTATTTGTTTGTTTGTTTATATATTTATTTATGCAAAAAGCTGTTTCTGTTGAAGTACTGGGACAGGATCCATGGGCAGAAATGCTATTTTTTAAAGTTTTTATTTACAAAGGGTATGGTTTCAAAGGGTTTTTTTTTTTTTTATAATTTAAACATGGAAGCACGCAAATGTTCTCTCAGTTACCACTTCAAACATCTGATGTGTGTCCTAACAAAGTTTTTTCTCTGCCATGTATATTTTTATACTTACTATATACAAAAGTGGAACAATATAAAGAGTGATATTAAAAGTGATATTGTGCTAGATAATATCTCTAGCACACTTTAACATCTTTCCTTTGCCCTAAGCCCTATGTTTTGTTATAATTGTCTAGAAATTTTCTTCCGGATAATTGTTATCGTTCCATTTTATATTTCTTCGATGTAATTAATCTTTCTTTATAAATGCATGAAATTTCACACAATATGGCCAACAATTATTTAGAGTTTAAGCATGACTGGTTTCTTTTCTCAACAGTACTTCTTATATGCCCAGTCGCCCTAATTCATTTGTATTTGTTAGTTGACAGCCACCTAAGATCTCCAGACTAATCAGATGCTTTAATTTTCTGCCATCTGTTTTCAGCCTCTTTTTTGGCTCGAAGCCATCACTTTGACTTCCCTCTGCACTGGTGTGGGCTTCATCTGACTTCCCCACAGCGCCTTTCCTGGTTCCATTTGATCTGCTCTTGCCTTCAGCATTTTGAAGCAGAGCTTTGCAGAGATGTTTTCCTAGCTTCCTTCCCTCTCAGACGTGTTTTCTTTAATAGGATGTCAGTTGATTAATTTATATTAAAATTGTTTTTTTGTTGTTGATAGCTAAGCCCGCTGCCATGGTCAGAAATGGTGAGGTGGTATTTATTTTCAGAAATAGTGCCTGTGACCCCATTATTGTTCTAACTTACGGAGTCTAGGTGCTTTCTTGTTTCTCTGTCCCGAAAGACAGAAGTCCTAATATCTCAAGTTGTGAGTATTGTGCCCAACCTTGCTCCAAGACAAACCAGAAAGAGCATTCGAATAACTGTCATGTAGTCCTGAGAAGAAGCTTTAGGAGACCGCTCCAAGAAAGGAGGTGGTCAGCTCAGAGTGATTCTGGGGTTCCATCGTTTTCCTATGTCAGGAAACCTAATATCTGCATAAATGGGTGAAATTAGGATAAAAGGTAATATTCACCGGAAAAAAAAAAGGCTGGGAAAATATAAAGAGGAAACTACTTTTGAATGTGTTTTATTCCCCCTAAGAGTGCTTTGTCTTATGCTAGAAATTTTCCATATATGTTTTCCGGGATACATTATTTTATTTATTTATTATGCTATTTAGATCCTGCCTTAAAGTTTCAATCTCTAGGAAATTTGGTACATACTGCCTTTCTTTTCTGTTGGATTGAGAAAGGCAAAGGACATAATGTGTTCAGCCAAGCTGAAAAGTTTCTTTGTTTTAATTGGATATCAGTACATAAGAAGATTAATAACAGACTCACTATGTCAACAAGATGTTTCTGGTTCTTTTTAACTATATATGTCCCAGTAGAAAGTCTTGTTTGGAGGCCACCAAAATTCTCATGAAAAATTCTCTAGTGTTTTCCTTCAAATGTGACATTTTTTTGAAATGCATGATTAAGGTCAACATATTTGGAGGGACATTTCACTCCTTACTGATCAGTTATCCTTACTGATAAATACAATTTGAAGAGTGTCCACTATACATGTTAAGTTATGGATAAGGCTTTCCTCTTTGACATGTGGTAGCCAGCCTTCAAGATGGCGTTCAGTGATTCCCACTTCCTGGTATTCACGCCCTTGTGTGACTACCCACACTAAAAAGGACAGACCTACTAACTAACAGGGTATTGCAGAAATGACGGAGTGTAAGTTCTGAGGCTAGGTTGTAAAAAATGTTGTGACTTCCGCCTTGCCCTCCCTCGATCATTCCCTCTCAAGGAAGCCAGGCATCACATCATGAGGACAGTCAGTCATGAGGGAGGTCTACATGGAGAGGAACTGAATCCTCCTGTCATACTCAGACCAACTTGCCGGCAATGTGAATACACTATCTTGGAAGCAGGGTCCGCAGAGCCAGAACTCCCAGCGAAGCCACTCCTGAATTCTCGACCTATAGACACCGTGAGACAAAATATTGGTTATTATTTCAGCCTCTAAATTTTGAGGTAACTTATTATCCAGAAACAGGTAACTAACACAGGCAATGTCAAATTCCTGACATGTGGAATTGAGACACAGGAGTGTGGCCACATGTTTTAAATCCATGTTTTAGCCCCACACGTTATTGTGAGTTCTATGATTTATTGCCTCATGTTCCTTTTCTAAAAACTGAATAAAAAAACAGGATTCGGGATGCCTGAGTTGCTCAGTTGGTTGAGTGTCTGACCCTTGATTTCAGCTCAGGTCATGATTCCAGGGTCATGGGGTCGAGCCCTGCATTGGGTTCTGCACTGAGAACGGAGCCTGCTTAAGATTCTCTCTCCCTCTCTATCTCTCTCTGTCTTTCTCTCTCTCTCTCCCGCTTGCGCTCTCTTTTTCTCTCTCTAAACATACATCTTTAAAAAAAATATATCAGGATTCATCCTTTCTTTTAGGATTTCTACAGTTCCTGGGAGTTCTTACCTATTATACCTGTGGAATGAAATCAATGAAATAGCATGGATTTTATAGCTATGGTTTCTACTTCTTTGTGGCTTCAAGGCAGTGGTCTTCCTTTTGTTGTCTCAAGGGAAATACTGAACTTATTACTGAATTTTATGATTTTATGGATCCCTTCATATAATCTAGTCTAGTGATTTTCCAACACTTTTAGAAGTGGAATCTTTTTTATTCCACACAAATTTTACCTGGAGCCCTAATACCTGAACAGAATAGATTACTGTTTCATTAGTATAAATATATTTTATAACTTGAAACATGAATATATTACAAAAACAATCAGTAATAGCAATGAGGCATTTAAGAATTCATAAGTTTAAGGGGCGCTTGGGTGGCTCAGTCAGTTGAGTGTCCGACTTCAGCTCAGGTCATGATCTCACAGTTCATGAGTTCGAGCCCCACGTTGGGCTCTGTGCTGACAGCTCAGAGCCTGGAGCCTGCTTAAGATTCTGTGTCTCCCTCTCTCTGCCCCTTCCCCACTCATGCTCTGTCTCTCTCTGTCTCTCAAAAATGAATAAATGTTAAAAAATTTTTTTAAAGAATTAGTAAGTTTAATCTAAGCTTACTATGATGCTTGTAATGAATTAAGGCATTTCGCTGACTACAAAAACTTGAAGTTATGCATTATGGATGGCAGTTGCTGTCATCTCTGGCACACAATTTACTTGTTTATCTTGTGTTAGTTGTTGTATTAAAGCTAAGTTACACTGTGATAACCAGTGAATCCTGTAGCCGCAGTGGCTTACTGCAACAGAAGCTTGTTTCTCACTCACATCGAAATCTGACATGGTTAGATTCCCCACCTTCCCTTTAATTAGTGACTTGGGGACCCAAGTGCTGCCATCTTGAGACTCCACCAACTTATACTTGCAGCAGGCAAATGAGGGAGAAGGAGTGAGGAGCAAGGGAGACAGAAAGTGAAGAAGGAACACATACCCTTAATCATATTAGCCAAGAAATTACTCAAATAACCTTCACTAATTTTGGTCAGAATTAGTCACGTGGCCAACCTAGCTCAAGGGAGGCTAGGGAATGTAAAAGAGCATGTTGGTACTGTTGAAAAGCAACAATTTCTGCTAAAATTGCAAAATATTGCCAAAACACTGATACACATAGGCAAGCAAATGTGTGTGTGTGAGCTCGCGTATACATATATATATATACACACATGTATATACGTATATATACATATACATTTTGTAAGTGGCTTTTCTTACAATACCTGAATACTCTTCAACTAAACACTAGTACTCTCTCTTTTTTTTTAATGTTTATTTATTTTTGACAGAGAGAGAGACAGAGCATGAGCAGGGCAGGGGCAGAGAGAGAGAGAGAGAGAGAGAGAGAGAGAGAGACAGAATCTAAGCAGGCTCCAGGCTCTGAGCTGTCAGCATAGAGCCTGGCGCGGGGCTCTAACTCACAGACCACAAGGTCATGACCTGAGCCAAAGTCGGACGCTAAACTGACTGAGCCACCCAGATGCCCTGTCTTTTTTTTTTTGAATGAGGAATGAACTTTTATTTTCATCCAAGTACAAAATTAAATCAGAATCACACTGATTGCATATGTCAGAGAACAAAGATGCTAGTTGCAAGCTCACGATGGGCAAATTATTTGCATTATATATTTCATTATGTAGGAATATGCTTATTATGGGAAAGTTTAACTGCATAAATAAACATAAAGAAAATATAAAAATCATCATTATTCTACCACACTTACATAATCATGTTAACCATAGTCTGTATCATTTGAGAATTTATACACACATATATATGGATAAGTGAATACATATGACAAATAAAGACTATATACAGCTATACTATGTGTGTATATACACTATGTATATATACTATGTGTATATATATATACTATGTATATATGTGTATATATGTATATATGTATGTATATATGTATATATGTGTATATACATGTATATATATACTATGTATATATACTATGTGTGTATATATGTATATTTGTCTATGTCAAGTTTATTGTCTATATGTTATTTGTCTGTCAAATTTAAACATGTCATATCTGGAAATATATATGTGTGTATGCAAGTATACATATATGTATGTATATTGATATTTTCTGTGTAGGACTAACTCTTTTATCTATGTGGCACATATAGGTGCTTTGGTGAATTCCAGTTGGCATGTAATACTTACATATTTTGCCTTTTTCTGGACTTCCTATGTTTTGATAACATAAATCAGATACTTACGGACTCCTTGAAAACTAAGGCCTAGAAATGAGACTAATGGAACCAAGACAAGAACTTGGCATCTCAGCCAATCTTGTGCTTTTTCCTCTGCTTTATTCTCCTGTGTTCTCAAACACATTTATGCATTCAATGGCACTCTAAAATTAGTCATAGATCCTGGTAAAAGCCAGGTTTGGTCTGATTTATACAAATATGGAAATCATAAGAGTATAAGGCCTTGTGCAATGTATCTTACCCTAAATTCTGCAGAGATTACGGAGTCAAATGCCTGCAGGGACCAGACAGGTAATGACACAGGAGAAGGGGACCTGAGTCATGCCACAGAAGCTGGACACTCCTGCTCGCCTCTAGCTGATTGTGGCCATGCGGGAGTCAGACCCCAGTGTGCTCGGATCTTGGTGGGGGGAAGGTGGTTTCTTGTTTTTGTTTTTTGGCTTTGTTTTTGTTTTTAGGAGAAGCCTTATAGCCTTATACTATCTACATAGAAATAATGTCTCTAATATCAGGTTGTTGAAACCAGAGCGATTTTGTGCACTTCCCGATTTGGGCTGGGGAACTGATGGCAGTTTCTCTGCCATGGCATATAAGGAACCAGAGAAAATCATGGTTGATGCTTGTGAACCACGTCAAGGTTCTCACTGACCGAAGGGCCTAGAAGCCATCAGAAGTACTATATGGCTCTGGTGAGAAAACCCTGTCCATGAGACTGGACGTAAGAGACATTTTATCTTTTTGGCATAGTCTGTTTGTCCTTCAGCTCATCTTAACAAAGTAGAGTGTGCCTGCCCCGTGTTATAATATTGAAAGAGGACAAATCCAGAAAGAAGGAAATTCTTGAGGGCAGCAGATGATAGAAATGAAGAGCTGGGTAAGGCCTGGGAAAGAGAGCCCGGCTGCGGAATACTTGACAAGAATGAAACTCGAGTACTTTGGCACCATCAGGGGCAAGTAATTTTACTACTACTGAAACAGCGAAGCTTGGTTTTTGAAGCCGCAATTTGTGCCTATCTCAAGAGCTATGCGGAGCCAACCCTAAACCACATGTACAAAGCGGCCTCTTCCATTTTCAAAACCAGAGACAACGTGTCTCGTTCTCTTTGTTCCTCCTCTCCTCTTCACCCAATACTTACTGTAGCAAAACGAAGTTGTTATACTTCCCAAAGTGCCGGTCCAAGGCATCCGTTATTCACTTAGTTACTTACACGGGACATCTCATCGCCTGATATAAATGCTGTTTTACTGTGCACAAGTGTGGTAAATAGGTAAATGTAACGCGATGTTAGTATAGTCTGCATAGGTTTGGCATTAGAGTAACTTGACTCCATAGAAACTCTTGAAGTTTACCAGATTAGGTGCAATGGCTATAAATCCCTATTGAGTGTAGAACGTGGTTTACGTATCCTCTAGACTCACCAACACCTTTGTTTCCATCATCATCAGTGAGAAAGTCAAGCATCTGTAAAGCTATTAGAGACAACATAAGATGCAGCAGTGCTGAGGGTTCTGGAAACAACCCCCTACTATTAGGGATCCCACAGATGGTTGCACAACCCCTTTTAATTATCATATCATTGACCCAATATTAGCTTCTTCCGAGGGATGTGTTTTATATTCCAGCCCACCAGCTGGCATGGATATGCTGCTTGAGGATTGCATAAAAGTCTTTACGAAAATGCACACAGCATCTGTCTGGTAGCAGATTTATAGATGGAATACTCCCTGTGGTTCTCTCTCTCTCTCTCTCTCTCTCTCTCTCTCTCTCTCTCTCTCTTCTTACCAAATAAGGGAAATGAATAAATGCCCAAAACCTGAGCAAATATTAGGATTCAGCAAGGGTTTTATCTTTCTCATTCATTCTCATATCCACAAGTTTAAAATCTTAACCTCTGTTTTCAAAATTGGTTGTCTTCACTCTTGGTAAAGATCATTTACAAAATTCATCAGTAAGAGATGAGCCACTAAAGAGGCACAGTGCGGGAGCGCCTGGCTGGCTCAGTCGTTTAAGCCTCTGACTTCGGCTCAGGTCATGATCTCACAGCTTGTAGGTTCGAGCCCTGCGTCGGGCTCTGTGCTGACAGCTCGGAGCCCCGGAGCCTGCTTCAGATTGTGTGTCTCCCTCTCTCTCTACCCCTCCCCCCGCTCACGCCCTGTATCTCCTTCAAAAATAAATAAACGTTAAGAAAAAGAAAAAAAAGGCACAGTGCTTGTTGGCAATGCTGGAAGTTCCATAATGAATTTGCTACTAAGAGGCAAGCAGCAAGCAGTGTGCATTAGAAGAACTTAACGTGGCTGTGGTTTGCAGAAAAGGTAGGAAACTCAAAGAACAGAGATATTTATCATTGCTTGCACAATTTAGAGCCTTTTCCATGTGATCTTAGCCAAAGGCCAAGAAGTGATACAATTTAGAGCATTTTAAAGAAACTTTCAGCCAAAGTAGTCAGGGCAAAATATCTATGTTAAACACAGCTATATGCTTTCCATTTTTCACACTAGCAAGCTTCCATAATGAAATGTTTTGAATCTCAACTCATTTCCTTTTGATTGCAGTGTAGAAAATTAAATTTTGGTTTGAGTGAACCCCATATTATGAGATTGACGTGTGGTTAGAGAAAAATATATCGAGTGCCAAAGTGGATTGTTCCTAAATAAAGATCCTTCAGGTTATTTACTCATTCTGTGTATTCATTCATTACTTTATTAATTCTAGAAAACTGATATTAGAGCAAAGCTCATCTCTCTTGTCATATCCTTTATGAGTCACCCTCCCTGGCAGATATATAGGCTAAAGACAGAACATATGTTACTTCATCTGATAGCATTAACTCAGCAAAGAGTGCTTTTAACAGAAGTAGGAAGCCAGGGGAGAATCTAGTTCAAAAGGGAATATATATGTAGGATTTCAGGCCACGCCCACCCATTGAGTCCTCGTGACATGTCCGCAGACAGCACTGTGCTAGATGCTGGTGGCGGTGGGTTGTTAGTAGGGTGAGGTCACTGTCCTCTAGCACCCACGTCGAGAAAATAAGCACAAGTGGACATGTCATTAGGCACTCAAGATAGAATGAGATTAAGCGTCAAATAAGGGATGCCAATGTAAGTCTGGACAAGGTTCTGAGCAGAAGAGGTAGATGAAGGCAACACAGAGACAGGGAGAGAGAAGCGGCTCTACAGTCAGAGAATCTTGTTCTCACCATTCTGTAATAGCAGTATGGTCTTCAGTCAGTCTCACTGAGTTCCAATTTCCCTGCTGATAAAATAGAGATCAAAATAACTTCTTTACCAGTTGTTTTGATGGTGAAAATAGATAATGCATGGGAAATGCATGACTGGTGCAGAGGACCGAGTACTTGGCAGCTCTTGCTGTGGTTCTTGTGACCTAGCAGAAGCAGGAGTGGGGCAGCCAGTCCTCATGCAGAAGGTATGCTTTATCAGGAGGGCAGTGAAGGATTTGCTTTGGGCCTGCCATTTAAAGACAGGAATCAGTGAGAAGGCTGGTTTACTAGAAGTTCGTCTAAAAAATAAGCTAGAGTCAGAGTGGAGTCAGATTACAGGGGGCTGCCACTACATATTAGAGTATACCAGAGTCAGATTACAGAGAGCCTTGAATGCCAGGAAGAAGAGTTCAGACTACATTTTACGGGCAGTTGGGAGCCACTGGAAAATTGCCGGATGAAACTGATGTTTTAATGCTCTTATTTTGAAAGATCTGATAATTGGATATGCAACCTGGATTGGAAGTTAAGAGAGTCAAGAGCTGGGGCACTTGGATGGCTCAGTCGGTTGAGCATCCGACTTTGTCTCAGGTCACGATCTCGCAGTTCACGAGTTCGAGCCCCGCATCGGACTCTATGCTGACAGCTCATTGCTGGAGGCTGCTTCAGGTTCTGTGTCTCCCTCTCTCTCTGACCCTCCCCCACTTGTGCTCACTGTCTCTCTCTCTCTCAAAAATAAATAAACATTAAAAAATTTTTTAGAAAGAAAGAGGCAAGAGGTAAGGGTGAGGCAGAGAGAGAGAGAATGAATATTTATTAAACACCTATTGTATGTGTTTTAGACCATGGCCTGAAAACCAATCTCTGATTCCAAATGGATTCTCCACTAAGGAAGAATCAGTCAATTTCTCTTCCTCTTTAACGAAATGGAAAGTGAAAACATAGAGGGGCTTTTGAGAATTCTGAGGGGAGTAGACTAGAGCAACCAAACCACCATCTTTACTGGAATGAGAGAGAACCATGGTGCTGGAAGAAGGAAATTGCAGAATGCAAATTGTTTGAAGGAATACTTTGGACAGTATTAAAATAGTATAAATATATGGGTTTTTTTCTTCTAACAACTGAGCATTTTCTATGTTCTCTCCCCCTATCCTTTGGTACTTAGAGTAAAAATCATAATGGAGAAGATTCAGAGGCTTCAGATGTAAGGCATGATTGCCACATAAAACTCTCCATTCAAATCCATAGTCATTAAAATCAAACTGTAATAAAACGGAAGCTATTTAGGACACGCTCTTCTGTGAACATTTGACCATCTGTAAGGAAATATAGAGGAGCCCAATTATCAACCTGAAAATTGTGTCCCAAAAAAAATCCAGTTGCCTTTACAGTTGAGGGTGAGCCAAGGAAAAGTGACTTCATTTTGGCAGGCTCCCTGGTTTATGGAATCCTCTTCTGACTCATGAAAAGATTGACCAGCTCTGGAGTTGGGGGCACAGGAGAGGGTGGTGAAGGGGATATGGAGCACCCACAACTGTATCATTACAGTTCTCTTACTGGATTCCAGTTAATCCCAATAAATAGCTTGGCAAATCAGAAAGCAGGAATTTTTCTAGATTTGTATTCATTCTTCTTTTCAGAAGTATCTCTTCAACATGCTGTTCTTGTTAAGAAAAATTCTGGGAACCGTGTGACTCTTGAAGAGCCAGTTTGTGCTTCCAATTAACATTTCCAAAAAATGTTTCACCTAAAGCCTAACATTGGCCAACACTCTTAAAAATTTCATAGTACCGCCATTTTATTTTCACTGAATGCAATCTTAATAAAAACTTCCATATTCTGGCTTCCACGGAAGTGGAATGTTCCAAGAAAATACCCAAGGTCCCACGGTTTGGTTGAACTGTGACATTATGTTCATTGTTGGATTGTTCTGATGTTTATCATAGATTTTCTTGCCTTGCTTGGCCAGAGTGAGTTCTCTGGCCTGTAACAGATAGATGTGGTTTTGAAGCGATTAGACATTTTTCTGTGAAGAGACAATTTTATAACTGAGAGAACGTTAAGTGTTTACAAAGCCCTCAAGTTTGGACACTGTAAAAAGCTTTGACTTTACATGCATTAGCGCTTATCGGATGGGTCTTGTGTTGGTTTGCCTTTTTCATTTGGTTACATAAAATGTTCTTTTCAACCTGGCAGGCAATTGCTGATTGGTAACACAGATGCTGACTCAAAGGGAAATAAATGGCCAATCTTACCTTCTGATAGGACTCTAAACTCAGAATAGAGCCGCCTGGAAGAAAAAATCACTTAAATTCTGTGCTCTTATGGGAAAATAACATGAATATCTTTAGCTCAAGACATCAGATTTTATATCTTTATGATTTTGTATTACAAAAAACAAATCTGTTTAAAAACTCCATAAATTATTATAGTATGGAAATCATAGGAAATGAAAGTCCTTTATCATTCTCTTACATTCTCAAATACCTTTCTCTGACTGTTTTGGGGAGTATTTCTCTGCATTTTTTTTCTAGAGTTACTAATGCATATGCATATATTCATTAAAATGGATTGAATTCACCATACGGCTATACTTCTACAACTTATTTTTCTCTCACACATGTTTTCTTGCTAGTATGTACAAACCTACCTCATTCTTTTTTGATGTAAATGTTTTAGTGGGCCACTTTATGAAGTGGACCATAATTTATTTGAATAATCCTCTGCTGATGGACATTTACATGGGATGTTCTTCGTTTACTTTTTAATTCACATACAGGAAAGTTCACTGTTTTTGGCGTAAAGCTCTATGAGTTTTGATGAATGAGTACAGTCACGTAACTACCACGACAATGGAAATGCAGCATGTGCATCAATCTAGCACTTTCCCTGTACTTTCCTTTTGTGGTCAAGCCTCTCCCTCCTCACCCACCATCCCCCTCCCACCAGCCCCTGGCAATCACTGATCTATTTTCTGTTTCTATAATCTCACTACCTCTAGAATATCATACAAATGGAATCATGCAGGATGTAGCCTTTTGAATATGGCTTCTTGCACTTAGCATAACGTGTCTTACATCCATCGCTGTCACTATGTGTACCTACCTGTAGTTCATTTATTTTCATTGCTGAATATATTGTCTTCTTTTGTGTAGAGGTGCCAGTTTCTTTATCCATTCACCAGCTGAAGGACATTTGGGTTGTTTCTAGTTTGTGAAATTATGAATAAAGCCACTATAAATATTCATGTGTAGGTTTTGGTGTTAATGTAAGCTTTAATTTCATTTGGATAAATGCTCAGGACTGAGATTACTGGGTCACGTGATAAGTGTATGTTTACCTTTATAAGAAACTGCCAGATTGTTTCCAAAGTACCTGGACCACTTTGCATTCCCACCAGCAGTATGTGAGCATTCTAGTTTTGTGTATCCTCACGAGTGCTTCGAATTGTCAGGTTTTTGTTTTGTTTTGTTTTGTGAACCATTCTGATAGGTGTATAATACTGTCTCTTTCTGGTTTGAATTTGCATTTCCCTAGTGGCTAATGATATTGGGTAACTTTTCATGTATTTCTTTGCCATTCATGTATCCTCTTAGGTAAAATGTTCAAATCTTTTCCCATTTTCTCATTGGATTGTTTTTTTTTTATTTTTTTATTTTTATTTGTACTTTTCTTAAATGTTTATTTATTGTTGAGATAGACAGAATGTGAGCTGGGGAGGGGCAGAGAGAGAGGGAGACACAGAATCAGAAGCAGGCTCCAGGCTCCAAGCTGTCAGCACAGAGCCCGATGCGGGGCTCGAACTCACAAACTGTGAGATCATGACCTGAGCCGAAGTCGGACGCTTAACCGACTGAGCCACCCAGGCGCCTGATTGTTTTTTTATTCTTGAGTTTTAAGCATACTTTGTATTTTCTGGATACAAGTTCTTTATCAGATTTTGTTTTGCAAATATTTCTCCCAGATTATATTTGTCTTTCAGACTGTATCTTTTTATAGATCAGAAGCTTTGTATTTTGATGATGCGCAATTTATCTCTTTTGAAGATTATGATTTTGTTGTCATATCTGAATCTTTGCCTAACCTAAGACCTCAACAATTTTATCCTGTTTCCTGCTAAAAGTTGTATAGTTTTATCTCTTACATGCAGATCTTTGATCCATGTAGAGTTACTTTTCATATAAGATACAAGGTATTGCAGTTCATCTTTTTACTTAAGAATGTCCAATAGTTTCAGCATCATTCACTGAAAGATTATCCTTTGTCCATTGAACTGCTTGCCCATTTACCAAAATCAGTTGATCGCATGTATGTGGTTATATTTTTAGACACTTTATTCTCTTCCCAAGTTATGAATTTTAAAGGTCTGCCATATTGCTGCTAAATCCACCCCAAGAAATGAAGCTACCAAATCCCATTTAAACTATGCATTTGTTTGTAGCCTAATGAAGTCAAAGTGAACACATTTCATAGTTAAATTCCGGTCATTAAACACTTGCATTGTTTATGGCAGAATTGGGAGAACAAAGTTAATGAGAAATAATGTGTGCAGCCTTTGGTTTAAATAGTTTAGTCGTGTTTTTCCAATGATGAAGATTGGTGTTAAACTTCTCCAGATTCTTCCTAATAGGGAGTGTGTAAAATTCCAAAAATGATTTCCCCTTACATTCAAACACACACATGCACACACACATACACATCATGCGTCAGAACGAAAATTTTATAGCTTGAAAACGTTTGATAGTTGTGTAAACTCAAAGTAATAGACTCTTCTTATTACTAAAAGCTTGACTTTCTTCCTGTATTGGGACAGAGTATTAGAAACTGCCTTGTTTGTTTGTTGTTCGTTCGTTTCAACCAACAGGATTCTGAAGCAAGGTATAAAATACACATAACATGTCTTTATCAATGAAATGGTTCAGAAAACACCCCACCCCCAAGTCCCATCTGTCTCTCCTCTCCAGATTGCTAGCTTACTATATGCTAGCCTACCTAACCCTCAAAAGCCCTGAGGACATTTCATCAAGTAAGTGAACCAACACTGTGGTAGAGAAATTAAAAAACAAAAACAAACAAAAAAAAAAACTAGCAAACCTGAAAAGAGCCAGTCAGGCATTCCCCATATATTAACCCATAAAACGCTTGACCAGGGAAAACTTAGAACCCTGGGGAAGACCTTTCTTCCTTTTCCTTCTTTTTCCCTTCCTGTATCCTTCCCTCCCTTTTTTTTTTTCTTTCATCCATATCAGAATAGGTGACATTGAGCCATGTCAAGAAGGAATATGACAATTTCCCTCTGATAATTTAATTGCACAGAGAATATGTATCTGTAGAGCATAGAGTATGATTCACAAAGAATTCTACAGAACCAAGTTTCACCATGACACATTGATGTTTTTTTTACCAGTAAAATAAGATAGTGGCAGTCTTTGTCTAATTAGCCCCCCCAAAAGGAAGTTAATATATAAAATTTTCTCTCATATATTTGTTTTTAAAACTTTAATGCTTGCTACCATTAGTCTATCTTAGAAAAACTGCAATCTGGATTAGCACAAAAATATACTTAGTTTTCATTAAATATACATATAATAATTATTCGTACTCTTCTACAAATCACCCCCAGATTCCAGGTAAAGAATTTAAAGAACTATCAGGGTGCCTGGGTAGCTCTGTCGGTTAAACGTCAGACTTCGGCTCGGGTCATGATCTCACGGTTTGTGGGTTTGAGCCCCGTGTCGTGTTCTGTGCTGACACCTCAGAGCCTGGAGTGTGCTTCGGACTCTGTATCTCCCTCCCTCTCTCTGCTCCTCCCCTGCTTGCTCTCTCTCTCTCTCTCTCTCTCTCTCAAAAATAAAGTGATGAAGCCCAAGAATGCATGGAATCATAGACATTGGGGGCTGGGAGGGAATCTACCCAAGCATGTCAGGACACCAACACTGGGCAGCCTCACCCATTTTACTGAGGTCACTGCCAGGACACTTCACAGCTGGACCAGTTCTTTCCCTTAAGTAACTACATAAAGAGTACCCCAGACCATCTTAAAGGAGAATGTGGGCCTGAGTGATGGAGCAGGCCCCAAGAAGGAGCAGACAGAGGCAGCTTGGAAGTGGGGAAGCTGGGTAGGCTGGTGATGTGTTTGCAGAGCTCTTGAGTTTGGAGCACTCCAGGCCAACAAGTGCACGGTTTTGGATGAGACTGGCCCCGATTAGAGACTGGCCCTCTCAATGCTGCTCTGGTCAATAGGGACTTAAGAGCCTCTATTATGTTGGCTTACATCGATTCTGTCAGGTCATTAGAGCCACAGTTAATAATACACTGCTGTTTCAAAAGAGTGAAGTGTGTACCTCTCATTTGGTCAGAGAAGTCACAACTTCACACTCTTACTAGCCGGAAAAGTCTGGAAGAGTTTAGTAACCATTTTCAACTTTGGAATTTGTCCTTCTCCATTCCTCGCTTTTTTTTTCTTTTTAAATGGGTTACATTAGAAAGTTTGCATTTCATTAGGTTTCTTCTGTTACCATGGACCCCACCCTCTTCCAGTGACCCTGAAGAAACAATCATCACTATGCTGGTTGCCTGGAAGTTATGGCGTGGTTCAGACAACAAAAAGGATCTGGCTAAAAATTAGAAGTGAGGAAACAGCAATATAATGGTAAGCCAGTAACGACTTGTAGGCTTCTCAGTTTAAATTCATCCTTGCATCCACAACCAGCAGGAGATTAATTCAGCCCTGGAGATGCCCTGATGTCCTTATTTCCCATTAAGTGTATCACTGCAAAACTGGTCTTGTGGCTTGGTCATGGTGCTGTAGGAGGACTGGTCAGGGAACTCAGAGATGGCATTTTTAGCTCCTGGCAAGTCCTCTGTTTCTCCATCGGTATCTATTGAATGTTGATCGTGTGCCACGTATCGTGTGAGAGGTTGGGAACATGGTGTTAGTTCCTGCCCTAGTGGAGCTTCAGTTACACTCAAATTAGCAGTGAGCTTTGGGCACGTTTCGCCTTCTGTAAATGAAGAACCAGGACTGGATGTTCTCAGCAGGTCCTTTACAACTAGAATATTCTATCCCTGAAAGCAGAGCATTCCCAGTATCTCTAGGTGAACTGACCTGCAACTTAAGCAGTAGGGAAATTGAACTCGTAGTGTAAGAATTTAACACAAAGAAGTGGGGGGAGAGTAATTTTGTTTTAGTGGTCATAGCTTATTTTCTGGGAAGATTTTACAGAATTATCCTGAGAAAAAGAAAGAAGAAAACGAAAAATCTTTGTGGTTTTATCATCCTTGTTAATTCAAGTAGATGTTGAGCACATAATTCAGTCTAAGTAAAAAGATTTTCTTGAAATATTTCATATATGGAATTGTCTTTGTGCCAATCAAATCCATTTACACTTATATTTAACAAAAGTTAGATTTTGACAAACTGCTATTTAAAAATTAGATCTATGAACCCAATAATACTACTCCAATTAACAGATTCGGTGTCTCCCATGGGACAGCAGGCCACATGGGCCATGAGAGGTGAATGAGAAGGCACAGTCCTTGTTTTCAAAGAGCTCACAGTGTGGTAGTTTCTCCTGCATGAACTGAGTAGCTTTATTAAATTCTTTATATATATACATATATATATATGTATATATATATGTATATATATACACACACACATATACATATACATACACTCAAATCTTTAGCATTTATAATGGAAATATGATGACCTTGGCCATATCAGTAGGGGTATGGGAGGTGTGATACCGAAATAGAACATGCCAGGAAGGCTTTGGAAGTGAAAACTTTGACTAAATCATTGGAGATTGGAAGAAGCTGTCTCCCTCCTGGAAGGGTGAACTCTACATTGTACTTCCTAGGGATTTTATGTCAGCGGCAGAGAGAACATTCAGTTTTCTTTGATATATTTCTTGGTTTGGAAGTATCAGTGCCGTTTGGCATCAATTAAACGAAAAAATGTTTTTTTTGTGGACTAACAGAAATGTTAACTTTAGTGTTGATTTTCTAATTCTGGTTTAAAATAGATACCCCATCTGTGTTTCATCCAGGACAACTTGGAAATAAAGATATTTTTAAGTATATAAATGTGATTTGAGAATTTGAAAAACTTAGTGTGGTGTTTATATGAGCAAGTATAGATTTCTTTTTCAGAGGTGGCCACCCAGAAGGGCTAAGCCACCTTCCCCTCTATTCTCCCCCTTCTCCTTTTCATTCCATTCCTCTGATTCCTGACGACAATCATAGAAGCTTCCAGCAGAGCAAATGCAGCAGGGCTGTGGAGATGCTCGCAGGATAGATCAATCACAGGTGCCCTGCTCAGCCATGAAGAGATAAGGTACACAGCATAACCAGTGGGTCCAATGTACCAGATACAGAGTCTAAGCAGATATTCTGAGAGGAGGGAAAAAACCCACAATTTTAGAAGCTGTATTAATGCCTCGGTTACCGAGGACTGCCATCTTCAAACTGCTTGGGCTTGGGATAACGTGGGCCACTGTGTGATTGTTCAAGTGGTGACAGGACAGAGGCAAAGGGATACTGGAACTCTTCTGTGGTAACATAATTCCGTAGGTCAACTAAGAACCGTACTTGGAATGACTGAGGGAAAAGGAAATGGCTATAGGCATTTCAAATAAACTTTTAATGAAAATACTATTGGTGATTGCTGGGGGAAAAATGGAATATTATATTTTTATAATAAAATTTACAAAATTTTCACAGAAAGCAGTGGTCCCAGTTTGGCATTAGATAGCCACTCTTCAAAACAGGCCAAACTAAGAGTTTATAAAGAACCGATGGTGTCCTAGCCTACCATTTATTCATTCAACCTTTTCTTCACCAACTATTTATTAATTGGCGACTTTATGTCACGTTTCTTCAACCTTCCCCGCCACCACCCCAACCCCCCCCCCCCCCGGCATCTTTTTCTTCAATATATTCCTCCAAGTCAATCTTGCCATTTTTTAAACAGGGCTTTAAATCTTGTTACCCCATTGCCTGGAACATGTTAGGAAAAAGCCTTTGGTTTTCAATGTTTGTTAGCCTCTTTGAATTGAATAAGAAAAGAATTGAGGCAGCTATCACCACTCTAGAGAACTCTTTTGGCGCCAAAATTTAGCCCAGAATCCTTCATGTTGGAGAGGTTAATTAATCTTCAAGTCTTCATGTTTCCTTATGAAGGAAGACCTGCCATTATGGCTTTAGAAACACAGCTGCAAGTATTTAATGAAAGCAGACATCTTGAAAGCAGGATTCCATTGGTTGGTTGTTTCCACATGCACAAGAACAATGCTGCTTGCTGACTGTGGCATTTATGTTCCAACTTGGCCTCAGATTCATTGGAAGGAGAACTCTAGAACTCTGACGTGTCATCAGCAGGGCTCCCCCCCCCACCACCACCACCTGCAGTCTCCCACCTGAACAGAGAGATGTTTTCAATGTTGGGGACGAAGTTTTCCCTTGGGTGACTGACTTCACGTGGTAAGGGTGTGCCACAGCCAGGGGTGATGGAGCACACACACTACAGGTTCACACTCATCAGGTTTCACTCCACACCAGCATTTGGAGTAGTATCTATGAACATTATGCTGAAAGAGATCCAAAGTGGTTTTCAGAGAAACATGCTACAAAAGCAGTGGTAATGCCAGGGCAAAAAGAAAATAAGAGTGGAAAATAAAATGAAGCTAAAGGTAAGATAATCATTGCTATAAACTCTAAAAGAAAAGCCACAAGGTCCTGTATAGTTGATATTGGTCTACGTTTGGCACAGAGCTTCCTAACAGACAAAGAAACACGAGAACTAAGATGAGTTAGAATTTGGAAGAGGAGACTGATGTCATAGCATTCTGCCCACCCAGACTCCACCTTCTCAGGTGTAGCCACACTGTTATTTTCAGGGCCAGGTTCACATGGGTCTGTAATTCCTTTTCCCAGAGTATGCTTTCGTAAACTAGGGTCCCGATGGTCCCAATGTACTGTAAGAGTCGGGAGTTCGTTGAACTGGAGCCGTAGCTGCAGCTCTCCACTCATCTCAGCAATTCTCATCTTTTGGTGAGCAAATTCAAATCAGAAAGAAGGAATGGGAAGTAGGGAAGTGAACTAGTTGTTTGAAATGAGGTGTAATGTCACCCGAAAGGATTTTTCCTCTCTGGAGTCTAATTCCACATCTAGATCCATGTACCCATGGATCTAAATATTTATTGGGCTCTCTATGCACAAAGGTCTCAAGAAGACACAACTACCCACGTGCACCATAAATTAAATCAGTTGCCTATGATGTACTACAGAAGTTTCATGCATCTTTCTTTCCCCTTTTGGGTAGTTTTCAAAAGGCACTGCTTAATCTACAGATTTACCTGGCCCCATTTTTTATCACTTACACAATAAATAATTCTTGCCCTCCAACTTTGTGCCAGGCACTATGCCAGGCGCTGGGGATAAAGCAGTGAGTAAAAATGTCAGAGTCTCTAGACACATACAGTTTCTAATTATTATTTTGCTGTTGTTACTTAATGTTAAGAAGAAAAACTTTACTCTTGCATTTTTTCTAGCTGACCCATCAGTCTCTTAAGTATTGTCTCATTTCTATTTTGATCTCTAAATTACCCTGTGAGGTAGTTTGGCAGGAATTAATCCCCCCTTTAGAGATCAGGAAAAAGTTTAAACTTGCCAAAGTCATACAGAACTGGGATTCAAAACCAGGTCTCCCAGCTCTAATGCCTAACCTTTCTTGAATACACCATTCTCTCGATTAGGTATTTTCACTTAATTTTCTGACCTCCAGTTTGCTAGATGGAAAAAAAGATACGCAGTTCTCTGTGACCCTATAGATATAGACATATACGTTTCTCAGAAAACCAAGCAAGTCAGGAGAAATAATCAGAACACAGAGTTTCGTGGATTTGTTGGCTGATTTAATGTCAGCCTCCAATAGCCTCGGAGGCACTGCTTGCGTTGGCTCAGGCACATTTTCAGGGCTACCTTACGGGTAGAGAAGACAGAAAGATAACTGTGTTCTTATTCCTTGTCACTATCAATTTTAAAAATTCAGACCCCAGTAAAAGAAAATAACATTTTTCATTGTCTGTTCCTTTTTGTATGCGCCTCTCAGTAGTTAACTTGCTTTCGACATCTTTTTGCTGTGCAACCTCCTTTCGCAACCTACCGGAGATCGTATCCTTCCTACCCCCAAACTGAAAGAATAAGAAACTGTGGTAGAATTTCCGACAACACCACAAATCACTTGATGACAGCGTCCCCAGTGGCGTTAACCATCATGCTTTATGATACATGGACCTACGGCCCCTCTTCGTTTTTCACATTGGGATGCTGGCATCCAGTCACCGGATTAGAATTGGCCGGTAATGGTTTCCATCTGCTCGCCTGGCACCGATGTCACCTGGGCTCTGTCTGACGGTCTCTAGGGCCAAGGCTAGAGACACTACAGAAGAACAACTACCTTACTCATCTGTCGGCACTGTTTATGTGAACAAAACAAGATTTTCCTGAAGTATATAAAAGAAATTTGCTGGAAAGGAAAAACCTAGTCAAAAAGGCCTGAAACACTTTTCCCCACCATCTCTCTTCCTCTCCTCTCCCCAGCATCTTCAAATTCTGACGGATCTCCAATGTTGCCTTCTCTGATGACCTTTTCCCAACACCCTCACCCTCCGCCTGCCCCTGGAGAACTTATTTCATCCTGCATTATATTGCCATTATTTATTTGTATTTCTGTCTCTCCCACCCGACTGCAAACTCTTCAAAGGAGAACAGGCACTACTGTATCTTTTAAAGCCCATCATACCATACAGCGTGTTTCCATTCAGGGGATGATTTGCAAGTTTAGAAAAAAATCAGTAATCTCTGTTAGTTTTAAACTAAATCTATAGGAATAAAATATGGCGAAAGTTGCCGTTCTAAATAATGAATTAGTTAAAACCCTTTTCCCTTTTATAAAAAGTTAGGAAGAGGAAGTGTGGTGTTAGGGTTTTAAGATCTCCATTTAAAGACAATTGTTAAAAACAACTGAGAGTTGTTATTGTGGAAAACCAACAGGACATTTGAAAGCATTTGACATACTTTAAAAGTGACCTTACACATCTGACAGGTCTATCAGTTAAATGGCCCAATAAGTTAATGCTTTTGGCTCTAAAATGGGTTTCTGCTTTAATTAGAAAACATTATGCATAATATGAAAACATTATGAGGGTTTCATCATCTAAGCGAAACACAGGTTAGTCTTGGTAGAAATTATTTCTAAGAGAATAAAGCGCTTTTTAAGTGTATCATGTTAATGCAGAGTTTGAGTTTAGGGAAAGACGATGATGGGGCTACAAGAGAAATTCTGGAAGGAAGAATGTCTGGGACACAATTTCAACTCAAACGAAAGCCAGACCATCTACCCTGGCCTTAGGACCCTCCACACCAACTTTTCATCAAAAGGCCAAGACAAGTATCCGTGATTGGTTCTCTGAATAGTGACCTAGACACCCAGGCTCCATGTTCTTCAATGCCTGGTTACTATGGTCACATCTGGAGGTCTCTGTGGGCGAGGCATGGCAGTGGTACACATCACTTATGCCCAGGAAGGAAAGGAAAGTACTCTGGGGAACAGCTATCTTCCTCTGAGATCTGAATTTATCTCTGTAGGAACCTAGACCCTCGCACAGAAGAGTGGCAGGGAACTGGAGCTATTTGCACGGGAATTCCTAGAACTTGGTGACTGACTGGATAGGGAACTATAAAAGCACGAATAGTCCTGACTGTTGCCTCACTTCTCCCTGTGTCTGCCCTTTGTGTCTTTAGGCTCTCTGAAAATTATTTCTGAAAAGTAACTGGACAGAGTTCTGAATAGTTTGTTATTTAGTTCTGCGTGAGTGACCCGTGAATTCGCAAGATGTGTAAATTGGCTTTTTACACCTACTCTAGACCATAGGAATGTTTAGCGGAACCGTAGTCTGATTTGAAAGAGAGTATTTCATGTAATTAATTAATGTGAATCAACATTAGCAAGGATAGTACTGTTACAAATGCATTAAAGGCCTTTACAGTGAAGGAAAGTCATGAAATGGCATGCTAATTTAGTGTGTGGGCATCAGAAAAACTATTATCTATTCAAAAATAGTTGTGAAAGAAAAGAATCAACCAAGACAAGCTGGTTGCTAATGGTTTTGGCGTGGGAGGGAGAACGGCATTGCAATTCTTGGCTCTGAGGTAGGGTCAGGAAGGTCAGTAGCCCAGCGTTGACCTTTGTGTTTGGAATCTTTCATATTGACTCACCAGACTCTTGTAATTTAGTAAGGCAAATAGCAGAAATGTAGACGGCGGTCTCTCGCCTGAACTTTAAACCTCCCCGGTCGCTAGTCCTTTATGATAATAATTAGCATTGCTTACGATCCAAAGCAGGGCAGCCACGTTAAGACCTACTGTATTAATCTAAATTAAATCAAGGAGTGACCACCAGAGAACCTGCCAGGAAGATGGGGGTGGGCAGCTGAGCAACAGAGCTGCATAAACTTGTATTTGGTTTCTTTGGAAGCTTGTTTGGAGGTGAGTTTTTACAAGAGTGATACATCTGAGAGAATGAGAATTTCAGCCACGGAGATACGATCATAAGCTTATCAAGTGCGGGGGTTTCTCCACCCCCTTTAAATCCAAGCAGGCTTTGTACTCCTTATGTCTTCTCCTGATGATGTCACTTGATAGTCCAGTGGTATTTTTTTTTTCAAAATTAAGACATATCTGTTTATGGTAGTACACTATGGAGCCAAAAAAAATTTTTTTTTAAAGATTTCTTTTTTTGTTGTTAAAAAAATTTTTTTTCGGGGCGCCTGGGTGGCGCAGTCGGTTAAGCGTCCGACTTCAGCCAGGTCACGATCTCGCGGTCCGTGAGTTCGAGCCCCGCGTCGGGCTCTGGGCTGATGGCTCGGAGCCTGGAGCCTGTTTCCGATTCTGTGTCTCCCTCTCTCTCTGCCCCTCCCCCGTTCATGCTCTGTCTCTCTCTGTCCCAAAAAAAAAAAAAAAAAAAAAAAAAACGTTGAAAAAAAAATTTTTTTTTCAATATATGAAATTTATTGTTGAATTGGTTTCCATACAACACCCAGTGCTCATCCCAAAAGGTGCCCTCCTCAATACCCATCACCCACCCTCCCCTCCCTCCCACCCCCCATCAACCCTTAGTTTGTTCTCAGTTTTTAACAGTCTCTTATGTGAAGCCAAAAATTTTTTGAATCAACTTTAAGCCCATCACCGGAGATAATCGCTGTAAATATTTTGGTAGATTTCTCTCAATTCATAGGCATGTGTATATATAAATATATGTATACCTACCTATACAAATAAAACTTAAATGCAAATTAACCTTGATATCAGGAGTTCTCATCAAGCTATTCTCAAAAATTTCCCTTTAATAGTTGCATTATATTTTAAGAGCTACTATTATTTATTTAAGCATTTCCTATTTTTGGACGTTTCAGTTGTTTCCAGATTTTGAACACATCCTTCTGCATAAATCTTTGTCCTTATCTTTAATTACTTCCTTAGGATAAAGTCATAGAAATGGAATTACTAGGTCAAAGGCCACAATTCTTTTTAAGACTCCCGATGAATATGAGTCACACTGCACCCCAGGAAATTTGCTGCAGTTTATTCCTATCATCTGGGTGTCAGAGAGCCTGTGTGACTGCAGTCATCTCAGCATTGAGTATTATTCTTGCCTCAGCAAGCGAGGGTCGGAACATTGCACTGGACTATCGCGTCCGTAGCTTTATTGGCTGTTCTCCTTAACAACTGGCCATCTTGAGAACATCGTGCAAGAGGTTGTTACAACAAGACTTATTGTGGCTGCCCTTGGTCTAAAGGCTAGTAAGAATGGACACAGACAACCTGAGGCGTGTCCAGCATGAGCGCACGCATTACATAGTTCTTAATGAGCAAAGTCAGGCAGGTATGGGTTTTGTGATATTTATGTGTCCTAAGCATCCTTTGGGAGGGAGGGCTGTGTTTGGTCTACAGAGTCAGTGTGCTGGGACTCTTCCCCAGAAATGTCTGCCTAGCAGTGAAGGAAATTATAAGCATGAAACCTGCACATCATGGGCCCAGTGGAGTTTTCCTGCTGACAAAGAATTGATTGACTGAATATAAATCCCTCTGACTTGAGTGATTCTATCTACTCAGGATGAATTGGGGAGAAATCACCAGAAGGAAATTGGCCTCTGAAGTGTGAGAACATTGGATTATTGCCGTCAGGAGCAATGCTTGTCAGGAGCATTGCAATTTTGCCTTATTTTGCAACTCATGTTATTTGGAGCAGTGTTGGAGTACTGTAAGATTTAGGTCTAACTTTCTGTAGGTGTACATGATCTACGTGTATCGTTTTCCAGTTCAGAAATCTACGAACAATAGATTTATAATAGTTGATTTAAGTTTTTAAGGCTTGGTTTATTCTGTAATGATATCACAATTTCACCAGTTTTTAAATGCTTAACAGTGTCATATAAATCAGTTAAATCATTCAATGAATGTGAGTGGCTGGGGCTATCACCCTTCCTGGGCTTAGGACAATGAATGTAGCCAGCAAATCTCTGCCACCATAGAGCTTACAGTCTGGTGTGGGAAGTCCATAAACACAGAGTATGTCACATGCTGATTATAGCTTTGGAGAAAAATAGAGCAGGGAAAGTGGGTAGGGAGGGCACTGAGTGGGATATATGGGTATGCCATTTTAAATGGGATGGCCGGGAGAGGCCTCCCTGAAAAGGAGATGTTTGAGCAGATCAAAAGACAGCAAGGCAGTGAGCCTTTTTGATATTTAGGGGAAGGACTTGCCAGGTAGGAGAAACAGCAGATGTAAAGGTCCCGAAGCCGTTGCTTGCTTGGTCTATTCCAGGCACCACAGCCAGAGGGTTGGGAATGAGCAAGTGGGGGCAGGAGGAGAGACGGCCGAGTGCAGAGCAAGGACCTGGTCAGCCTTCATAGAGACTTTGGCTTTGGCTCTGCGTGAGAACAGGGTCTCAAGGGTTTTGAGTAGAGAAGACATATGATTTGCCTTCCGTTTTTGCCGACAACAGAGGTGGCTTATTCACCAAAGCAGGAGGGAAGCCAGAGTATTGTGGGCACAGGTGCAGAGCCTGTAAGGTGGGAGGTGGGAACTGGTGGAGGGCCTCCCTGATGGTTTCTGGTTCCCAGTGAAGGAGGAAGTCAGGCCGCCCACCAGCAGCAAGGTTGAGGGAGGAAGCCCTGGAGGGTTGAGGAAAGGAGAGGGTTTGAAGCTACAAGTCTGGAAGGATGGGAGACTGAATGGAGAAATGTGGGAGGAGTAAGAATTGATATGGCCATGAGCACGATGATGATTAATAACTTGAGTAGAGGACCAGCTGTATAAATTTTTTCTTGAAATTGTTTTCAAATTTTCCTCTAGCCAGTCGCCTCTCCAGTCTTCAACCTGTAGCCTTGGCTGATTCTCTTTGCCAGTCATGGTACATTACAACTCTAAGAGTCTGATTATGAGAACTAAAATCCTGGACTGATAGAGCTGGAAAGGGCCTCAGAGGTCATTGTGGTCCAACCCCTTCATTTTACAGAAAATCCACCAGTGAAATAAAGCGACCTGCCAAGGGCACAGGACTCATGCGTTGTGAAGCTGACCTCAGATCCTGTCTCCTGATTCCTAATCCAGGGCTTTTCATATTATAACAAATTGCTCTTTATTTTTTCCGCCAAATTAGTTATTTATTTTGAGAGAGACAGAACGCAAGTGGGGGAGGGGGAAGAGAGGGAGAGAGAGAGAGAGAGAGAGAGAGAGAGAGAGAAAATCTCAAGCAGGCTCCACACTGCCAGTGCAGAGCCCAACCCGGGGCTCAGACCCACAAACCACATGATCATGACCTGAGCCAAAATCAAGTCAGACACTTAACTGACTGAGCTACCCAGGTGCCCCCCCCAAATTAATTTTATTTTATTTATTTATTTTTTTAATTTTTTTTTTCAACGTTTATTTATTTTTGGGACAGAGAGAGACAGAGCATGAACGGGGGAGGGGCAGAGAGAGAGGGAGACACAGAATCGGAAGCAGGCTCCAGGCTCTGAGCCATCAGCCCAGAGCCCGACGCGGGGCTCGAACTCCCTGACCGAGAGATCGTGACCTGGCTGAAGTCGGACGCTTAACCGACTGCGCCACCCAGGCGCCCCGCCCCAAATTAATTTTAAAAGAACTTAATCTTACTATTGTTGAGTATTTTAAAGTCCTTATTCTGATGGACTCTAACTGGTTTAACTTTAAAAAATAAAAGAAAGGGCAAATACTTTTTAAAAATTGGACCGAGGTTTGTAAAACCCATATATCACTTACTATAGATGTAAACAGCATCATCATCATCCTCAGGAATTTGGGCGAGTTGCTTTGCTATTTTGCACAGCATGTTTTTATTCATCCTCTCTCTCCTGGTCTTTTTTACATGTGATTGAAATGTTTTCCACATTTGCTTCCAGCGGGTGAAGTGTGGTCCATGTGGTACCATTGCATAACCACCCGTACCCCTGGATAATTGCTCTTCTTATTTTTAGGAAGCAGAAAATAGCCTATTGTGTTATAATTAGTCAATGGTGCCCACCCAAACTTGAATATTATGCAAGAACTTTTGCTTCTTTTCTCTTTTAGAAGAGAATGGGGACGGATGCAGGAGGGAGGATACGATTTTGATCATGTTTTAACGTCCTGAAATACCATCTTGGGAAAGATGTGCGGTTTTCAGGTTCCCTAAGATACTTAAAAAAAAAAAATCCACACCGACCCAATTTAAAACTAAATGTTTCAGAAAGTAACAAGTATGTGTTTTTGTTCAACCATCTTCTAATTAGAACCTCTTACTCATTTCCAACACAATTCACTTATGTTGTCTAGTTCAAAGAAAATTTAGTAAACGCACTCATGGCTAAAGACCCCAGGAGTTTTAGCTAGATAAAAATGCTGTGGAGTTTTGAAAATCTACATAAAGATTGGAATATTTCTTAAGGATGCATATTATAACAGTATACGGTTTGTCCAATATTTCTTAACCTCTTAACCCCTAAGAAATGAAAATGTTAGCTCAGGACAGATAGGATTTTCTTGCTCTCTGCTCCTGTGTGATCCAGGATGGTAACCGCAAAGCTAAATTTGCGACATTAAATTGATTTCCATGACAACTGACTGGAATATCACAGATACTGGATTATTGACTGATTCAGGATGGAGGTTAAGGAAGATTCCTGTTCGAACAGGATCATCCAAAACCAGCAGCAAAGAGAATATCAGAACCGCTTCCATGCTTCCAGCCGTGTGTCCTTTTCAAAAATGTTCTCATTATCCTGGGAGCTTTGTTTTCTTTTACGAGGGTTGTTGTTGTCGTTGTTATTGTTGAATGTTTTAATTTTGTCTGTTATTTATTTATTCCCTTACTCCCCCAGAGGTGATCGGGTGGAAAAATGGTTATTTTTAGTAATAGAAGCCCCCTCTCTTAAGAAGCAGTCTCTGCCTTCATTTAATTTTTCCTGCGTAAATAAGATTTATTTTGGCCCCGCAGTCAAACACATCTGTACTTTGTGCAGGACACATCTGCCTTTCTACAAGAGCGGCTGGTCCCCCTGGTGTTAGATAAGCCCCCGTTGCTCTTCAAAAACCCCTCACGGAGAAGAGAAGGGAATGTTGAGTGGGAAAGAAAAGCCCCCTCATTCTTTAGCCCAGAGTGCCTCTTTGTGGCCTGAACAAGTTATTACAGCAGGAAGATGAAAGAATCCAAACTCTTTACCACTTTGCTCTTCGTTTCCCCACCTCCCCCAAACTTAATACGTTTTTAAAGGCAAATGTACTTTGATGAGAATATTATTTGATGAAGTCGTCTGAATACAAAGCTTCTGAGATCACACGGCGCTGCGTTACCACCTCGGAAGATAAGCCAGCGTGAGCGCTCTGACTCGAGTTATTTTGCTAATAGTGATGGAAAACATGTGCTGGTCAGTTTGCAAAGTCTTATCTGAACTGCCTGCTGATTGACAACACTCACTGGAGAGACCTAGCTTCTCCTGGGAAGCCCGCCCTCACTCTCATGCTGCTTCCTGCAAAGGCTGGGTTAGTTGCAGTCTTTTAAAACTTACTTCTCTGTATCCTTTACCAGGTTGTAAATTCCCTCAAGGTAGAGCTGTCCTATTCCTCACCTATGTATTCCCAGGGCATAGTGCAGTGCCAGGCACATAGTAGGTCTGCAATAAACCCTGCATGAATGATAGGTGTTTAAGCACTAACTGTAGTGGATCAGAGCCATAAAATCCATAATCTTGGTCTGTGTCCTGACCATCTGAGTATACGGTTAGTCTTTATTACTGGGTTTTTCCGTACTTACGCTTTGAAAACTGCCTTAAACATAGTGAGTTTTGCTTAATGAAAAACTGAGGTAGCAAATAGTAGACCCTGTAATAATGCTGGATGTTTTGACATAGTTCCTGTTCTCCCTCCCGAATTGCTGGCTTTGGGTTTGTTTTGCTAAATCATTAGCTTGTAATGTCTGCTTTTTATTCAAAACATCTGCCACCCAGTACACCAGGAAAATTTTCTAGTGGATACTATAAGCTTAGAGAAAGAAATAGCGCATGTGCCCTAATTGCAGGGAATGCTGAGTTATGCTAGTTTGCGGTAAACAGGGACCCCTAACCATTTTTTGGTTGTCCACTTACCATCTGCATTGAAACATGCTATGTAGGAAACCTTTTCTTTTTTTTTTTTTTTTTTTCTTTTTGGTATGCTTAACTATATTTTGAGAATGGAGCTAGGTCCCACCGAATCCGTACGTATCATTCACAAATTTTTGTTGATTTCCTACTCTGTGTTTGGCATTGTGCTAGGATTACAGAAGTAGGTAGGATTGAACCCGGCCTCCCTGGACCTCAAAGGAAGGCTGAGGAGCCCAAATGCAGTGTGATCCATGCTCTAACCGAACTACATCCTGTGAGAGCTGAGGTAGCACAGTACAGAGAGTAGTGCATATGAGGTGCTTGATAAATGCTGGATGGATTGAATTCAGGGCCTTTTTAAGGTAAATGGAAGCACCTTTGTGTATGGAAAAGCTGAACAGAGAATAGTGTCTTGGGTTACAGGGCGAATAGCCAGGCAGATAATGTTGCATACCACACTTAAAAACATTGAACTTGGACAAGGCAAGGAAGGAACGCTTGGATTTTAGATGTGGCTGGTAAAAATCAGAGACTCTAGCTATAATCCCTTTCTTACCTCCCCACCAGTGTGAACCACTAATATTGACTCTCCAAAAACTCTGAGACTTTCTTCCCCAGGGTTTTATAAAGGTTGTTCCTTCTGCCTGGAAGAGTCACTGTCACTCTGTCTCCAGAGCAAGCGTCCCCTTCATCCTGGAGGAGCCTCCCTTCTCTCACAGAGCCTGTGTTCCTGCATCTGAGCAACTATACCGTTCTGTAACGTGAACACATTCACCTATTTCTCTGCCTGCCTCCCCTCCATGACCCAGAACCACGTGGGAAAACGTGTGCGCCTTGCTTTCCTCAGGGCCTCCCACCTGCTTGGCACAAGGCTTAATAAAGGTGCATTGATCAAAATAGTTAACCGATGAATTCCCAATAGCGCTCTGGTATATTGGATCCCGGTATGTGACTTCAGAAGACCCAGCACTCTTCAGTTGACCTTTTTGATTTTATGCTGGAAGAAGAGACAAACCCTTCTCATATAGATGAGGGGAATATAAAATCCCTCACTGCCTAGAATCCAAGCAATAATATCCTTCCCTGCAATGGGAAACAGGGGAAGTTGCTTAGAGTATTGGAAAGTATGTTTTTTTAAATAAAAAGGATTTACCCTTGAGCCTGTTTCCTCATCTATAAACAAGGGGTTGGGCCTGATGATCTCAGAGGACCTTCCAGCAAAAGTTGTTCTAGGAAGCCACACCGTAAATACTATAAAACCATCTGATTCCTGCCAAAGTTCCACATAATGTTTATTAAGACTTTGTAGAGTGCTGAAGAGTAGTTTAGAAAGAAAGTGAAGAGACTAACCCTCCAGTAGCTCCTATCTAGTACACAAGAACTAAGCGATTTTTGTTGGCTGAATGAATGAGAAAACAAAACAAAACAAAACACATGGGGGGAAAAACAACCCCAATAGTTAAATAAGAAGTATACTTACTGTTGATGAGATTTTCAAGAAGAAAAGGGAGAATTGTCTGCAAGGGCACAACTGGACATTTATTGTGAAAACATGTCATTTAAACAGTTCCGTTATTTATTTACATGGGACAGAGCCCATGAATCCACAGTGAAAAATCCTCAGGATAAAAGAATTAGGCCATGACACTAGCATAGCTGTAGGTACAGGCCAGTACTTGATAAATGTCACCAACTCATGACCTGGTGAAGTACCTTTTTGCAATTTAGTAATACGGAGTGCCAGGAAGGTGCTAGAAAGGTGTGAGGGGAAAACGGTGCATTCTCAACGGGTTCCTTTTCTCGTCCCTATTCAGACGGCTGTTTTTCTGGGGCTTCTGAGAGCTTCCAAACCCAGAACCGCAAATGTGTTTGTTGTCAGTGAGGCCGCCATTTGGAACTGGTGCTGGAGCTCTGCAGCTCCTTTTCTGTGTAACAGCCCAAGTGTGGTGCGGTTCAGTCTAGCGAGGGCCCCTTCCTGTCATAAATAAGATTACTTTCATTTCACTTGTGGAGTGTGCTATTCCTCAGAGTAATGAATTTCCTCTGTGCCTTTGAGCACATAAACATGGTTTGCATTAGCTTTCTCTCTTTAAAAAAGAAAAAAAAAAAAGGGATAGGGAGGTGGAAGGAGGAGAGAGAATCCGAGCAAAATTAATCGACATCAATTAACTCCATAAATGCAGATGGATATTTTGCTGACTGGCTGGAAACAGGCTTGTGAGCAGTACCAGGAAATCGCTAGTTTGTCTCTTCTGGAAAGCTATGAAAATGAACAAATTTTATTCTACATGAGCAAAGGAACAGAGAAAGAGAGACAGTATGCTTTTTTGAATCTCGTTTTTAAGAATTGTATCAAAAAGTCCATCAGAGTGGCCATGAAGTCCTGACAAATTGCCCTGGGTTCTTCTGGAATTATCAAGTACATCACAGAGGACAATTTACGTGGCCAGGATTGTAGAGCAGTTTCTGCTTCTACCTTCCCTGCCTTTGCCCTGTGTGTGTGTGTGTGTGTGTGTGTGTGTGTGTGTGTGTGTGATTTTAGACTAAAAAGATATCCCAGCCTTTCCCAATTTCAAATTTTCCCCATTGAGATTTGTAAGTTATGTAGTTCATAGCACTAAATACACAGTTGTTCATTTTTATGACTGGGAATCTCTTGTCAAGAGGTGATTCATTATAACGTGGCTGGACATTTCTCATTGTTGGAGGTGCATACTTGAGCCTGAAAGCTATTTAGGACCCATTGACCCTTTGACTTCTGCCAGGATCTTTTTTACTGTTGTTTTTGGAAATTTGCGGGCAGAGAGTTGGGGCATGGGGTATTTTCAAATCATCCAGGAGGAGTTATATCATTAAGGTGGGGTGGGGGGGGAGTCTAAGATTGGTTTTCCAAATTACTTACTCTTAATGGAAAATCCACAGATTTGTCTTTTCAGAACCTTTTTCTGTCTCTCCGAATCAATGTCTATTTCAACCCCCAATTCATAGTATATTATGTGCTCATTTAGATCTCCAGGGAGGAAGAAATAATAATGCCCTGAGAGCATCAAGGAACTGAATTTCAGGCCACAGGTTGTCACTGACAATTCACTACAGATAGACTTTAACTGAAATAAAGATACTTGATGCATTTCACAGGGAGGTGTTGTCCAGCTCAGCGTTGACCTCCTGCATAGGTGCTCTTGTTACAGTTGAGAAGTGCAGCTGGTTTCCATTTGAAATGGAAAGGATGGAGTCATTGAAGGAGCCAGTGCCTCTTATAGGTGAAGGTTGCTTTGCTGAAATGTGTACAACACACGACAAGGAACCTCAAAAACAAGTTTCCATTTCACTTGACTGTAGCACAGGAAATTGTTCCTGGCTTGTTTTTGTTATGAACAGAGAGAGCATTGCATATTACAAGTTCCCTGTAGTTGTTTAATATTTGCTTGGTAGTGTGCTAGTCCCTAATCAGTCCTTCTCCCCCGTAAATCATGTCAACTCTGTCACTGTTTTCATTGGAAGCATGAATTGTTACGTTGAAAATCTCCCAGGACGGTAAACCTCTGCAGCTGTGGGAGGCTGGAGCCATTTACTGGTATTATTAAAGGAAACTGACTGACTTCTTGGGGGGGGGGGGGGAGCTGAGATGGAGTGAAATTCATAAGGTGCACAGAAATTTAGAATGAAGGTTCTATTATGAGCACAGCTCCATAACAGTATCCTCACAGAAATAGATACATAATAGTAACAACTGTTCCATGAATTGGCACACATAATATTTTGCTATCTTTGTGCCTTTTTTAGAGGGCAAAATAGAATCCAAATGTGAAGTATAAAATTAGACATATCTGATGCTGTAGAACAGTGTTTGAATTGAATGCCTTTTAAAGGTATTCTGTACACAGAAATGTCACCTTTGTTTGCTAAAGGCATTTTGAAAGGTTTGCCACTAATGGCTTTATAGTCTTAATTCTCCTTGGAAATAGAAAATTGTCATTATCCAAAGATGTGACTGACTAGATCACCTCCTGCTTTGTGGGGATCTGAGGAATGTCCTTAGAGTAACAAAGGATGTGTTAAAGGGGCTGGATTTCCAGGAATGGGAAAAAGAGCAAAAGACACTGGCTTGGCTGCTGAGACCAACACCACGCCTAAGACATTTCTTTTCCAGGATGTTTCTTTGTTCGTTCATTTGTTCCTTTATTCAATCATTTGTTCCTTTAAAAAATGTTTATTGAGCATCTACTCTGAGCCCAGAACGATACCGGCTACTGGGAAGTCTAATTTAAAGACAAATTGCCCACAAGCACAGGGCTCCCTGCCAAGAATGTTCTGTCCTCATTGCTGTAGTATAAGAAGCAGCTGGATTCCCCAATTCAGCCTTGACATTCAGCCCAATTCAGCCTTGACATTCAGCAGAACTCAGTATGTCTGCATCTAAGAGCACAAACCTGTTTTTATTTTTGTAATTCAAGTATAATTAACACTGTGTTATATTAGTTTCAGGTGTAAAATATAATGATTCAACAGTTCTATAGCTCACTCAGTTAAAAGCACAAACCTGTTTGTTTGGCTGTTCTTTTAATTGCCAGCATTTTTGCTATTGTGTAAAAGCCATCGTTTGTTTTAAAGGCGATTTCCTAATTGGATAGAAATCTTTGTCGTATCTAGAAGAAGCAGGCAAGGACCTAAGCTACAGTTTGTAGAAAATATTTTGAAGTCATTTAAAGAAAATAACTGTAAATTTGGAATAATTCTAAAGTTAGCTGTCAGGAATAAGTATCAAGATCCTGCAAAGCTATAGAAATCAGTGAATGTGTTTTCTTTGGGGCAAGAACAGGATAATAATTAGGGAAGGAACTTCTAAAATATCAACTGAGCAAAGCAAATGGAAGACTTTTGGGGAATCATATTGGGGGGGTGGACACCGTGGAAGATACGGGGTGGGATAGATGATCTCTAGCCTAATCTAGGGCAGGAAGTGAAACATAAGCCCTTGACTTAGAAGATGGTGTCCTCCAAGCTATGGTGCAGCCCCAGAAAGTACGATGAACACTACAGTGAACACTCCGTTCCTCTAGGTCAGAAGACCAATGGAATGTTGGGTCCTTGGCCAAGTTATAGGAAAGCAGGCTGAAGACATGTACAGAGCCATCCTGTGTTCCTACCTGGAATGTGCATGATGTTTCTGGCCTTGTTCCTCAAGAAAGACAGTTGGGCAAGGTTCAGAGAAAGGCAGCTGAGATGCTGAAGGGAGCAAGAGGTGATGGCAAGACAGGACCTGTGCAATATTAGGAGACAACAAAAGGGATGAGAGGTCAGATGGCTTATGGCTATAAAAGAAGGTTGCATATGAGGTCAGCAGTGAATCTCAGTACTGCTAGAATCAGGGAGCACATCAGTTGGGAGCACAGTCCCCTTCTCTGGACCCCAGTTTCTTCTTTTGTAGCCCACATTCTATAGTGTGTTCAACAGCACATCTGTCCCGCAAGAGCTCGCTGAAAGGAAGGTATTCTTTCACCAAGTAAGTTTGAAAATCTCTGCTTACCGTATCTTCCTCCAGTAGATTTGCCATTGGCACTTGATATGAAAAGCTTTTCCTTAAGGAAAACCTATTTAACTTATGTGAATCTCAACCAGTATTTCCCAAACTCTTTTGACCATGGAACCCTTTGTTCATTTAGTGCCTATTAGGGCTTTTAGAAATGTTTTTGGGAACACTGGACTCCAGGATCTTGGAGGTCCTTGGAAAGAAGTTAGTTCCAGACAGAGCAAGTGCTCCCTGACAGGGTGCAACTTGTTACTTCTAGAGCCCACACAGGAAGAACGTCATAGTTTGCAAGGAGGAGTTTATAGCTGCTTATGGGCGAAGGCAGGTTTATCAAAGGTAATTGGGAGGTGAGGTTCTCAGTCCAAAGGAAAGCCACTGCACTGCACACAGTGCTTTTTAGTGCTGCTATTGAGACCCAGGGCTTCGTGTTAGGGCTCAGATTGTTCTATCAGAACATCATATGCACCATCAAATGAAAAAGTATGTAAAGTGGCTCATTTAAGCTTTGGCTGAATTGAGCTGATAGTTCTGCATGATTTTTTTTTTTAATTATAGACAATTGGAAAACACTTTCCTGGGGCTTTTGGGCCAGTCACTTTCCATTATTTAAATTTTGAGGGCATGTCCATTAAGACAATATCATCTACTTTCTATAGCTTGTCTCCAAAAACCCGGCTCAGTCTTCAAGTTCAACACTTCTGTAGACTTGTGTGCCTGTTTTTTCTTTCTCTAGAAACCTTACGCTATTTTGAAAAATGTTTTATACATGCACCTCCCCATCCCCTGAGCTTCTGGCCGACTGTTCCTCCTCTCTCTTACTTCTCCACCTCACCGAGCATGTGTGTATAGCCTCAGTGTCCTTCCAACATTGTAAAACGCTTTCCTGTTATTTATTGGACTTCAGGGACAGCAAATGAATGTGATAGATTGAAAAAGGAAAGCTTGAATAGCTTTCTTGCTCTCTGACACATTTTAAGCCTGACTTTCTTTTTTAATGTTTATTTATTTTTGAGAGAGAGACAGAGACAGACAGAGAAGAAGTGGGGGAGGGGCAGAGAGAGAGGGAGACACAGAATTCCAAGCAGGCTCCAGGCTCTGAGCTGTCAGTGCAGAGCCCGATGCGGGGCTCAAACTCCCAAACCGTGAGATCATGTCCTGAGCCAAAGTCAGACGCTTAACCGACTGAGCCACCCAGGCGTCCCTGGCTTCTGTTTCTTTTACTTCATCTTTCCCATTTTGCTAGGTATTGTCCTCACTCTTCACTCTGCTTTGTGCAGGGATGGGGAAGGAGAGGGGGAGGAGGGAGGGTCATCCTGTATTGCCTGTTTCAGTGGGCTCCCTTGCCTGTGGCTCCTGTGGCACCAGCTAATGGAGAGGCATCAGCTGGAGATTTTAGGAGAATGAAGTTTGGGTATTTATCGCCCCACCTGCTGTGAGGCCACCCCACCCCCCACCCCCACCCCCACCCCCAGCTCCTTTGTCATGTTCAGGATGCTGCCTCCCTCCGATTCCTCTTCAGGCCTAGGCATGGCCTCTGTGGCTACTAGCCCTGGAGTGCTATACCTCCTTGTTCATTTCCTTAAGCCCTGCCCACTTTTTGCAAATAGCTCTTTTATTAAACTCTTCTCACATGTCCCAGTTGGAGTGTGGCATCTGTTTCCTGCAGAGATTCTGACTGAAATCCCCACTTTTCTTTAACCTTCTCTTTTTGCTGTCCAGCCAATGTTCAGTAGAGCCCAGCTCAGGTTCACCCTCAAGAAGCCTCTCCATTCCGCATGAATCTCTTCTTGTGATGTCCTGGCTCTTATCTTCTGTCCTATTTATAAGCACCTAAAAATGCTCTTTTGTATGCGGACTTAAATGCCCTAAGACTGATGTTCTTTATGCTTACAGCTGATGCTTCATGGGTGTGCAAGAAGGCTGGCTACTGTTGACCAGTTATCAAACTTGTATAGAGTGCTTCCAGACATCTCAAACAGGTTACAGAGTTAGGAGGTGGGGACTATTATTATCTCCATTTTATAAGTGCAGATGCTGACACAGAAAAGTTCACTAGTGTGCCCAGAACCCATAGTGAGTTCTGGAACTAGGATTTGAACCTAGGCAGTTTAGCTCCAGAATCCATGCTCTTAACACTACACTAAGCCACCTCTCAAAGTGTCTTTAAATGTTTTGAATTATCACTTATTTAAAATTCAGATTCCACTTTACAATGTGCATTTCTAATATCTCTTGAGAAAATGGACTGTCTGACTATTAGGACCCGTAGGCCATTGCAACACTGGGTCAGAGGTAAGTGGGAGCTGCCCTGTTCAGCTATGGGGGTGCTCTCCAGCTTTTCAGAGTCTCCACCCATCCTGGTCCTGCCTTCATGCTCTTTCCAGGCATCTGCACGAGAGTGATTTGTGTGTGTGGCCTTTTGGAAACCACTCACATGCCCTGAGTCTTTATCCCACACAAACTCCGGTTTCCCCAGGTAGATAAGGTTTGAGGAGGGTAGCATCAGTATTTCAGGCTTCTCATAACACCTAGCACGGACTAGGTCATACCTGATTAAAAAAAGAAAATCTGTGAGTTTGGAGGAAACAATGTGCTCAAGTTCACCACGTTAGCTAAGCAAGGTGATTCAGCAAGGACACGGCGGGCATCCTTGCACTTGGATTGGGTTTAATCCCTTAAAACAGTTTGCCTATAAAGCCTAACAAGTTAAATCTCTCATATTCCTACAACATAGCTGCTGATGTCAATATTGCTACTACTACTGACTAAAGAATATCAGCTTCACCTCCGGCCCCAGTGGCTTGAAGTTTGTGGCAGAGAAGATGGCCACTACTTGCGAGAGCTGTTGGGGAGGGGAGAGCAAGAAGGTAAAGGGAGGTTTCGAAGAAGTTGAGAACATAGGGGATCTTAGTGCCGATGGACATGAGTTCCAGAAGGCACAGAGATTTGGAAATTGGGCAGGGGGAACTGGAGGCCGAGAAGGGATGTGCAGAGCCATCTTGAGAGCAGGAGTGATCAGGAGTGACCTTGGGTGACAGGTGTGAAAAGGAGTGCAGGGCATGTTGGCCTTGTCCTGATGCTCTCCAAGGCAGAGTGTTGTGGCGAGACTGTACGCGCTGAAGGAGAGGTGGGTATGGGGGAAGGGAAAGGCTTTCTCAGAAGCACACAGACCTCTGGGCCCCTCTCCCTTCCTCTTTCCTCCTGGAGCAAATGGTGGATGTGTGACGTACAGAAGTACCTGCTCAAAGGCAGGTGCCACTGTGAGTGTGCAGCAGAAGACCCCGGGCAGGGTGATGCTTTTTACGTTTGTGAATGCACACAAGATCTGGAAGGTTTCAGTGGAGTTTGGATGTTGCTATAAAACACAGCTACGAAGTTGCTTCGGTCGTGTTAAGAGCATATCTTATCTTTTTCAGTGTGCTGCTCTGGGGGTCTCTGATCACAAGTTTTCTCATTATCCTGTTATTACAGTTTCACCTGTCCTTATGGGACCAAAGGATCTCAAGAAATGGATGCCAATTTAAGAAAATAAGTCATCTTTCCTAAGACAGGGGGCTGGTGCATTTATCATGGTATAATGGACATACGTGCTGAGTTTGCAGATGTCTCTTTGGTGTAATGCCCGAGGAGAGGGGGCCTCACAAACCCTTCCTCACGAGCAAGAAACTGTTGGTGGTTGGGGGCCCAGAGTTGGCCAAGACTTGGGGCTCTTAGTACTTGCCGAGCAGGGTCAGGTGCCTGACCTTGGGCAGGCAAGCCAGGGACTTTCCCATCAGCAGAGGTCCACTGTGGTGGGTCACGCTTGTTCCCTCCCCTTGGGGTTTCATGGAAAAGTACAGAATTTGAAGATCTCTTCAACGTCTCTTGCATCGGCCTCTATGGATTTGGGGAGGGGAGTCATAGCAAAAGTTAAGAGTAGAAATCCCCATCTCCCAAGAGCAGGGAGCTTTCAGGAAAAAAAAAAAAAGATACTTAAACCCTGAAAATGTGCCCAACAGTGAGCAGTGTTCCTGACTCTCCACCCTTCTCACTTCCAGGGCTGTGTCAGGGTGTCAGGAAGGTCACCTTGAGAAGTTTCTGTGATGCCCCCAAAAGTTTAAGCTAGGGTTGAACCTTCCCACCTCCTGCCCCCTCCATGGCCCTTCTGCCTCCAACCACACTTGGCATAAGACCAGTGCTCACTGCCAGCTCTACCACTTACTAGTTAGTTGTGTGACCTTGGGCGAGTTATATACCCCTCCTTGTGCCTTAGCTCCTTCATCTGTCAAAAGGAATCATCATGGTACCCGTCTTGTAGGGGTGCTATAAGAATTCAGCGAATTCAACAGTGTCTGGCATGTAATAAGAGCTATCTTAAGTGTTAGTTGTGGGGCTTGCTTGGATGACAGTGACAGTGGGGCCCTGACCAGCCACCAAGTCACCTTTAAGTAAGATGTAACCAGGTTTGCCCTGATGCTTCCCTGTAAGCAGACGTTGGTAATTGAAGTCGGCCTGACCTGGCCTCCGCACAGCCCTTGTTTACGTCTCTTTCCACACTCTCCAATCTTCTGGTTCTCAAGGAGCTGAGATCCCCACTGGATTGGCCAGCCCCAGACCAGAGCGAGCCCGAACCAGACCCCAGAGGTCTCCATCACTGACCACATACCGTGTGTATGTTGTTATTCAGTTTCCTTTCGTGGCTAAGGGATGGACACCTAAGTACTGCTTCTTTTTATAGAAGGCTCTGACTAGCATATTTGCTGATTAAAAGGGAGGCTTCACAGAACACTCATTTTGAAGAGCATGGTAATAGTTACGAACGAGGACTATTTCAGGCCTTTACTGCAAAATGTTTACTTCCTAAAATAAAGAGGGCATGCATTCTGTTTACTTCCTCCTAATGAGAATTCATCAGGAGTTTGAAGGCTGTTTTTGTGCCCCCTCTCTCGCCCCCACGTTTCAGCCTTCCCCGTCCAAGAAGCAGCTGACCGGTGCTAGCATTAAAGTTGGCATTTGACTTTGAAAGGAATGCTCTGCCACTCTCCCATTAGAACTGTAGCAAGCTGCCTTCGTTGACCAAACATATATCAGAACCTTTAATGTCTTTCAAATCCTGTCACTGATTCCTCTCTCCTCGGGGAAGGTGTTCCTTGACCCCATCCTACTGTGTAATATAATTCCTCCTCTCTGCTCTTTCTCTACTGGCTCGTGCCTTCATCGCTGTGCTTATTGAACGACTTTGACATTTCACGACTACTTAGTGGTACCTATTATATGCCAGGCACGGTGCTAGATCCTTAAGATCTAACTACAAATGGGATTTGAGAACAGTGTTATCTGATAGAACTTTCAGTGGTGATGGAAGTGTTCTGTATCTGCACTATCCGCTGTGGTAGTCACTAGGCACATGGGGCTATTGAGCACCTGCTGTGTGGCTAGTACAACTGAGCAACCAAATGTGTGATCTTGTTCATTTATTTTTTTTTTCAACGTTTATTTATTTTTGGGACAGAGAGAGACAGAGCATGAACGGGGGAGGGGCAGAGAGAGAGGGAGACACAGAATCGGAAACAGGCTCCAGGCTCCGAGCCATCAGCCCAGAGCCCGACGCGGGGCTCGAACCCACGGACCGCGAGATCGTGACCTGGCCGAAGTCGGACACTCAACCGACTGCGCCACCCAGGCGCCCCATTGTTCATTTAAATTCACATCGAAATAGTTAGGTGTGACTAGCGACTACTCTACTGGACAACGTGGCTCAAGATCATAGCCCCGTAAAAACAAAGCCCTTCTGTTTACCACTGTGCTCCCAGCACCCAAAATAGTGCCTGGCATTTGGTATTAAGGAAGGAGGGAAGGGAGAGGGGAATGGGCGGAGAGAGGGAAAGAGATAAGGTCTCTGTCCTCACAGAGCTCAAGATATAGTAGGGACCCATTTGTCTACAGATCTTGAAGTCCAGAAGGCAGGGATTGTCTTTTCGTTGCCTGTACCCTTAAACCTATGGTCTAGAACCGTATCAAGGCCACTGGAGGTGCTCAAGAAATGTAAGTATAGGGGCGCTTAGGTGGCTCAGTCGGTTGAGCGTCCGACTTCAGCTCAGGTCATGATCTCACACTTCACAAGTTTGAGCCCCACGTCGGGCTCTGTGCTGACAGCTCAGAGCCTGATGCCTGCTTCAGATTCTGTGTCTCCCCCTCTCTCTGTCCCTCCCCTGCTCATGTGCTCACTCTTGTTCTCTCTCTCTCTCTCTCTCTCTCTCTCTGTCTGTCTCTCAAAAATAAATAAAGACATTAAAAAAAAAAAAGAAATGTAAATTCATTTGAACCAGATGCTGAAACAATGGAAGGGTGGCAATGATGGGAATACTAGTCACCGTAGTGGTTATTGCTGTTAACAGGAGAAAACGGCGTAACCGTGTGCTGCTCTGTCTGACAAGCGGTGTTGGTGCCTCGCTGTCGTATCCCCTCCAGACCTTCTAAGCCAGCAGGCAAATCTGACTCTTCTGGCCTGTCCTCACCTTTGGCTCCCTGCGACTTGGACCCCCAGCCACATACCAATTAAACCTTTATGGAGAGAAAGGAGGAAGGTGATAGCACGGCCTCCCTGGGGGCCTCTCCCTGCTCAGAAGCTGCCTTTGTGGGACCACAGCGTTCTGGCCTTCCTCTTCCTCTCCTTCCCTTCCTGGCAGCCAGACTGGTCGGCCGATCATTCAGCGGTCCCATTGACCGCAACAGCCTATGGCAGAAAGAGCGCTGACTTCAGAGTTAGACCCCTTAGATTCAAAAATTAGCTGTACGACGGACTGCCTGTGTGAACTTGGGCCACTTATAACACTCTTAGACCTTCGGTTTCCTCATCCGTAAAATGGCGGTAACAATGCATTTCTCGTAAATTTGCTGTGAAGATTAAGTGAGATGTTGTCTGCAAGTACCTAGCACAACGCTTGGGGTTCAGAAACTGTTAGCTCTCTCTGCCCTCTAAGGACATACCTACATACACACATTCCTTAACATATCACTAGTATGAATGTAAAGCCAATTTGGGGTGCTCGAGTTTTAATTACACTTCACCCTTTTGGATTCTCCTATGTACATTTTCCACTATTAAAAGATTAAATTACTAAGATAATAAGCTAAATAGTTTACCCTTCATCTGGAAAACTGGTTTAATTATTATAATAAAGGTAAGCCTCGTCTGAGTGCAGCATAGTGGAAACCCTATTCACAAGTAAATAAAAGTCAAGTCTTCTTCTTGTTTCTCCACTGCAAATCAAGCAAACCATATAATTAAGCCAAACAAACAGAGAAAGAGGAATGAAACAATGGAAAACCAGTCAGTAAAAGGCTGGAAAGTAGGTAATTAGGGTTAATTTCTATTCCACTGTGCACTGTCTTTGCTGTCCTGGTAGAACGGGCAACAATTGACTCACATAAATGATCACTGTAGGACAGCCCCTCGAGGGAGCTTATCTATGGCTCTCCACGGCTACCATGTTGTCCCTCCCCCCCCCCCCAAAACAGCATGAACACCAAACAGCCCTTCAGCAAACTTAGTCCTTGAGGAGGCCACACCATACCACACAACTGCAGTTAGTTTTGATTACTATCTTGCAAGATTATATTTGAGGAGTAACAAAAATGCTAGTGTTTTGCGGTTTGTTTGTTGTTTTTTTTTTTGGTTTTTGGTTTTTTTTTTTTTATTTTACAGTGAAGGCAGCCAATGTCATAGCATTTACGGCAACATCCAAGATTTAATGAAGAATTCTAGACCCTTTCAGATGAATGCTGGACAGGCTCAGTTCTAGTCTCAGTTCTGCCATCAATTAGCTGTGTGCACTAGGAAAGCTCTTTAGGCTTCAGTTTCCTCATCTGTCAACTGAGGAGGCAGGGAGTGTAGCTGTGCACTATATAATCTCTCGTATGGCATATCTTTGTGACACTATACTGTAGTTACTCCGAATGTGCAATTGTAGTGTAGATCACCTGCAGATGTTTCTTTAAAAAATATTTATAACTGACACAGACTAGGTTATTGGACAACTTCTGTGTTCGCATTGAAAGGCAGCTTAGGAGTTACAGTCCATTTGCAGGCACAGGAAGTAAAGAGATGGGTTACCTTCATCTTGGGATGGAGAATTATTTTCATGTTTCCCTTTCCCCTTTTTAGAACCTTAATGACTTTGCAAAGTGTATTCATACAGGGGTGCCTGGGTGGCTCAGTCAGTTAAGTGTCCGACTTTAGTTCAGGTCACGATCACACAGTTCGTGAGTTCAAGCCCCGCATCAGGCTCTGTGCTGACAGCTCAGAGCCTGGAGCCTGTTTGGGATTCTGTGTCTCCCTTTCTCTCTCTGCCCCTCCCTCGCTCACACTCTGTCTCTGTCTCTCAAAAATAAATAAATATTAAAAAAAATTTTTTTTTTATTTTTTTTTTATTTTTTTTTTTGTTTGTTTTTTTGTTTTTTTTTTTTTTATGAAATTTATTGACAAATTGGTTTCCATACAACACCCAGTGCTCATCCCAAAAGGTGCCCTCCTCAATACCCATCACCCACCCTCTCCTCCCTCCCACCCCCCATCAACCCTCAGTTTGTTCTCAGTTTTTAAGTCTCTTATGCTTTGGCTCTCTCCCATTCTAACCTCTTTTTTTTTTTTTTTTCCTTCCCCTCCCCCATGGGTTCCTGTGAAGTTTCTCAGGATCCACATAAGAGTGAAACCATATGGTATCTGTCTTTCTCTGTATGGCTTATTTCACTTAGCATCACACTCTCCAGTTCCATCCACGTTGCTACAAAAGGCCATATTTCATTTTTTCTCATTGCCACGTAATATTCCATTGTGTATATAAACCACAATTTCTTGATCCATTCATCAGTTGATGGACATTTAGGCTCTTTCCATAATTTGGCTATTGTTGAGAGTGCTGCTATGAACATTGGGGTACACGTGGCCCTATGCATCAGCGCTCCTGTATCCCTTGGATAAATTCCTAGCAGTGCTATTGCTGGGTCATAGGGTAGGTCTATTTTTAATTTTCTGAGGAACCTCCACACTGCTTTCCAGAGCGGCTGCACCAATTTGCATTCCCACCAACAGTGCAAGAGGGTTCCCGTTTCTCCACATCCTCTCCAGCATCTATAGTCTCCGGATTTGTTCATTTTGGCCACTCTGACTGGCGTGAGGTGATACCTGAGTGTGGTTTTGATTTGTATTTCCCTGATAAGGAGCGACGCTGAACATCTTTTCATGTGCCTGTTGGCCATCCGGATGTCTTCTTTAGAGAAGTGTCTATTCATGTTTTCTGCCCATTTCTTCACTGGGTTATTTGTTTTTCGGGTGTGGAGTTTGGTGAGCTCTTTATAGATTTTGGATACTAGCCCTTTGTCCGATATGTCATTTGCGAATATCTTTTCCCATTCCGTTGGTTGCCTTTTAGTTTTGTTGGTTGTTTCCTTGGCTGTGCAGAAGCTTTTTATCTTCATAAGGTCCCAGTAATTCACTTTTGCTTTTAATTCCCTTGCCTTTGGGGATGTGTCGAGTAAGAGATTGCTACGGCTGAGGTCAGAGAGGTCTTTTCCTGCTTTCTCCTCTAAGGTTTTGATGGTTTCCTGTCTCACATTTAGGTCCTTTATCCATTTTGAGTTTATTTTTGTGAATGGTGTGAGAAAGTGGTCTAGTTTCAACCTTCTGCATGTTGCTGTCCAGTTCTCCCAGCACCAAAAATTTTTTTTTTAAAAACAACAAAGTTTATTCATGCAATAAATACGTATGACATTCCCTGTATGGCCTAAAGCAGGGTGCTGAGCGATGTGGTGTTTAAGATGAGAGCACGGCCCTGTCCACAGGGGCTCAAAGGCCAGAACAAGAGATCAACAAAGCACCCTAAAGCCCTGCCCTCGAAGTCAGTGATGTTCTCTCCGGGGGGGTGGAGTCTTGGTGACTGAGTTTTCCAGGCAGACAGGGTGTTGGAACACATGGCACATTTAGGGTGTGCCTGAGTGCACTAGGGTGTGCCTTAGTGCAAGTTGCTAAGTAGTGGTGTGGTTTTCGTGTGTGTGTGTGTGTGTGTGTGTGTGTGTGTGTGTGTGTGACAGGAGGTGTGGCTCACAAAAGGCCTTATATGTCAAATCAAGGGCTTTATTCTGGAAGCAGTATAGAGTATAGAGCTGCTGAAGGCTTAAATAAGAGGAAGGGCCTGATTGGATTCTCAGGGCCTTGGTAAAAGGCCTTTCTTTTTAGAATTTGTCCACTTTGGCTTTTAGTGCCTCAGCCACACATCTCCAAAGAGAAGCATTACCTCTTCTGGAATAGGACCTCGAATTCTTCTCTTTTACCCTGTGTGTGATTTTTATTAAATATTAGAGATATTGCCTCAATGTAAAAGCATCTATCCAATGTAAGAAAGTCAAGAATGTGATGCAATGTGCATATTTTATCTATTATAGCGCAAGGAGATATTTATCATTCAACAAAGTTATGTTGAGTAGTTACTATGTTAATATACTATGTTAGTAAAACAGTCCTATAATAACTAGCTGCCATTCCCTTGAGGGGACCCTTCCTTCTCTCTGCTGGCATCATTCTACCAATGCTGCTCAAAGGATGCAGGAGGCCAGGACCAGGTTGGCCTGGAAGATAGGCCAGAATTCTAGGTGTTGTGATGCTCGGTATTATACCTGGGAACTTCGGAACTCAGGTTTCGGCTTTCAGTTCTCCCGGCCCCTCTGTCCACAATCCAGCTGGGCCCCTAACCTGTCCTCTAGTAGAAAAGGGCACACTCAGATGCCTCAGAGACCGCACAGGTAGTATGAACACAAAAGGTGGGTGGTTGGGGACTGTATCCCATCTCAAAGGGGTGACTGCTGCCCGGCTCCAGCTGATCGTTGCCAAGCTAGAATTGCGCCCAATGATAACAAGATCTGACTTCTTAGAAGAAGATGGAAATCCCTATTTGTATATGAAATCTTTCAATTTTGTGTAAATAGTGGAGGCAAAATCTTGTTGTGACCCCTGGTAGAACTCGAGTATTTATCACCTGACTACTTATAAGGCTTGCAGGTATGGACCTCCTCTGGCCTTTCCCACCCTGTGCTGTCCTCACACGGGGTTCACAGGGGGCACCCCGTGAAAGCACTTGCATTCGGAGGCCCCACCTCCCCAGCATTCACGGAGGCTGTGCTGTGCCTCAAGCACTGTGCTGGGGTTTTGATGCTGAAAGAAGGGCAGAGATTTGAAAAATGCAGTCCCTTGTGTGGAACACACAGGTAAACAGACCATTTGTGACACGCTGGTCAAAGGAGGGTATGTAGTGTTCTGGAAGTTCAGGGACTGCTGTGAGGGAACAGCCCAGCAGGGACCAGAGAGGGCATTGAGGAATTCATCTCCAACACCCTTCTAGACTATCTTCGGTGACTTGACTGAGTCATGCTGACCATCAGCAGGTGGCCTTTCAGGTGATTCCAGAAAAGCTTAGTTGACTCAAGAATTATAGAAGCAGAGTGACGAAGGTCAAATGGACCAGAACATGACACAGAGACTCTTCCAGTGTTAGATGGCAATAAAACAAATCAAGAGGACTCATTTGTATTTCTGGTGCCTTTTGTAAAATAGATTTTTCTTTTGCAATATGTGTGAGAGGTGTAGAGGCAAAAACTCCTGGAGTATAACTTTAGTGTTCCTCTTTATTATCCACATGCCAGGGCCACCATAAGATTTCTGCCAAAGGCCTGCAGCATAGGCTTCACACAGATGAGAGCCGTGTATGAGAGATGAGGGGACTCTAGCCTCACACCTGGAATGAGGGGAACAAACAAAAACATGGAAACCAGCTAGCTACTCTCAACCAGATTATTACACAAAGCGTGACTTGCTTTGCAGAGAGAAAAGAAGGCTCTTGAATTTCCCTGGCCTCTGAGTTTGCCAACCTTTAAAAAATAAAAACCCTTTCTACTTTCTGTTGGCTTCCATGCACTTCAGAACGTCAGTTCTCCTCTCAAGAGAAGGTGTGTGGTTTCCCCACACAGCCCTGGCACCTCTTGGGGCCACAGAGTGAGTCAAAATCAGTGCCCAGTGGTGTTAGGTGGCACACTATTAGTTAACAGTGTACTTGTTGAGCACAATGTCTGTGGGAACAGTTGGTGCAAACTCTGGTTAAGAGCTTTCCAGTGGGCTCAGCTATATTCAGAACTTAATGAGACCTGGGGTCCATGGAAGGCTTCCTGGAAGAAGTGACATCAAAACTGAACTTGACCAGGGGCAGGGTGGGGGCGGGGGCGGTTGCCTGGATGGCTCCATCGGTTAAGTGTCTGACTCGACTTTGGCTCAGGCGATGATCTCACAGTTCGTGCGTTTGATCCCCAGATCAAGCGCTGCACTGACAGCAAAGAACCTGCTTTTTGGATTCTTTATATCTCCCTCTCTCTGTGCCCCTCCCCTGCTTACTCTCTGTCTCTCTCTCAAAATAAAATAAAAATAAACTTAAAAAAGAACTGAACTCAGCGGGTAAGTAGGAGTTAGCCAGATGTAGAGGATAAAGAAAAGAATGTTCTGGGTAGTGGAAATAGCATAGCAAAGACCCTCTGAGGGGAGAAAGTTCAGAGCTGGCCACAATTTGAATGTGGGTTAGAGAGAAGTGAGTGGTAAAGCTGAGTGTGTAACCAAGGGGAAGCTCATGAAGGGCTTCCATAAGGCACCCAGAGTTTACCCTGAGGCTTCCCACCTTCCCTTTGAATAGGAACAGAGCACAAATGTTACAGTACATGGGGCTGGTGGGGGGGGGGGGGTTGGTTAGTGGGGGAAATCGCCTCTTCCACATGAAAACATGATGTTCCCCTGCTTCCAGGATCCAGAGACGAAAATGTGACCGCGAGACATATCTGTGTATGAAGTCAGCTATGTTGAACATGAAATATAAGTCTTTGTCCTATTTGTTTTTACAAATACTTCGTCAAGGTAGAAACCAATGCAAAGAAAAATAATGGCCCCATCTCATGAACAGACCTCCCACAATTCCTTCAGATTGGTGCTACCTCCCCCGACCCAGCCCTTTTATTAATGCTGTGCCTTTGGCAGGGAGAATGGAACTATCCTGCAACCTAATGAGAATTATTAAATAGAATACAAATGAGTTAATCCGTAATCTAGCAATTTTGAAACTGTGGAAATTCATATTAGTAATGGACTGAATTTTCCTTCATTCTCTGAAATAAGGGATTCAAAACAGTGTAAACAGAGTCTTAGGGCACAGGTGACTGAGATGCTAACTCTATGTAGTCCTTGTCAACTTAGCCAGTCCCCATGGATTTTGCTTGCCAACATTCTTGTCAACATGGAACGGTCATCTAATGTTCTTAAAAGTAATAATAATTCAATTATTTATTTAAAACATTTGTTTAAGTTTATTTTTATTTATTTTTGAGAGAGAGAGTGTGCACAAGCATGGGGGAGAGGTAGAGAGAAAGGGAGGGAGAGAGTCAGGTGCTCAACTGACTGAGCCACCCGGGCACCCCAGTCATTCAATTCTTTAGAAATCAATTCCTGATTATTATTCCTTTATTGTTAATTCAAGTTTCCATTCAAATTAAATTTCAGAGGGAAACTGTAGGAAGCATAATCATGGTTGGATTTACAGAAGAGGGTAAGGTACTTTTTGGCCCAGATGAGGATTTGTCTTCTGGACATCTTTTCTCCAGCCCCTATGACTCAGGGACAGTTGGAAGGGGTTATGATGCCCAGAATGTGTTTATTAGGCCAAACAGTCTTTAATCACATTGTATATCATTATGATTCTTTTTATTATTATTATCGCTACTATTATTCAAAGACATTTCAAATAGAATTTTAAAACATGGACATTTTCAACTATTGCAGAGTCAAAATGCATGGCACATTTGTGACTCTGTCCATGTCAGTGATGGCCGAGCATCTGTCTTCTTTTTGTGGGATCCCGCCAGAAAGGAATTCCTGATGATGGAGAAGGGTGGCTCTCATCTACGGTTATTCCCTTGGCTGAAGATGGAGTGGTAGGCACCAGGAAAGCCGAGTTAGCTCTTCTGAAATTAATACTCCTTTTCCTTCTTCATGAATACGAGACTACACATTTGAGAATGAACAAGAGGGATTTAATCTCTTACCACTTGGAGACTCCAATAGCTGAGTGTGACCTCAGCCCAGTGGCTACAACCTTCTTGTGATGTGAAGTGCTCAGAGGGACACCCTGCAGATAAATTGATTCCTTCTGGAAATACAGCGAGCCTTGCTGCCATTTCCCATTGTTTGGTAACATCTCTTGGGAGGTCAGAGGCCATGTCTGTCTTACTCGGCACTGCAGCCCCACAGTGCCTGGTACGTAGGAGGCCCTGGCTAAATATCTGATGAATGATTGCTAAGACTTTACCTCTTCGGTGTCAAATGCTTGTTGATGACCCCAGCCCTTGCTAATAACCATAGGTTTCTTTGCACATTAGTCTCAGTTTCACTACTAACTAACAATGTGACCTGGTTAGATAATCTCTCTGGATCCTAAACTCATTTATCTCCAAAATGAAGAAACTGAGTTTCACCCACTCTAAAGTCCCTTGGATTTATACCAATGTTCTACCGAGTGTTTGAAAGGATTAGATCGTCTAATAAGGAAGAATATAGGGAAAATAACATTATTTACTATTGTTCTTCATTAGCAGACCAAGATATCATCTGAACCTTTAATTGTGTCTCTCTTGACAAGAGAATTTACCAGCATCCAAGATCTCAGAATCCAAGAGCTGCCAGGGATCGAGGCTTAGGAGATCCTGTAGGCAAAGGCATTCTCTTCCCGAAATAGTTGGGCTTTGGCCGCAATTTCTTATCTGACCATTTACACTGGTGACCCAGTTACACCATACAGGAATCTCTCTGAGTCTCTTTCTGCTTAAGGCCTATTTCCCAAGAAAGGGGCCTCTTTTCCCCAAGCCAAAACGCTGGGCTTGGTCTTTTCTACATTTTAGCACGTAGAAAATTGAAAAAGTGATGGCAGGGACGTCAGACAGCCTTTCTCTGAAGGCTACAGGGCACTCGCATGCATGGTCTCCTCCAGACCCCCTCCTCCTCCTGGTTCTGCTTCAGAGTGGGCCCCACGTAAGCAGGAGGCTTCTCTCCACACCTGCTCCTGGGAAAGACCAGAGAACATACCACAAAAGGCTTTTTGTCTTTTTATTCCTGCCGTGGAACGTTCCAAATGCCCCTACCACCAGGGCCCACCCGTGTTCTCCCAAAGCTCTTTTATTCCTTGATCCCACTCCAGGGGGCCCCTGTCTTGGGGGTCGAGTGGGAGGAGGGGAGCCTGGAGCTCTCTTCCAAAGCTCATTTGGAGCCAACGATAACAACCTGCTACGTACAGGCAAGGGTACAGGGAAAAGTTGCAGAGCCGGCTCAGAGGGATACAATCCTAACAGTCTCCAGTGCTGCAGCATAGAGAGGTCCTCGCTTTGGGGAAAGAAGGTCACGGTCCCCTGAGCCAAAACTAGTCAATACTCGCCCTGAAGTTATGCATACCCCCTGAAGCAAGCTAAAAGTTAAACATTTGAAAGGTCCCCAATGGCACTGCTATTCTGATTTTTTTTAGACACACAAATGCAACCCGGTGCTTGTTCTGGATTTTGAAAAAAGCTTTGATTGTGCTTCCAATGAGCAGCTTTTCCAGTAGAAGCTCTGGAATGCAGCCTTATCTTCCCCTTCTCTTGGACCGATCCTTTGTCCTGGCTGCTGACCTCTCTCCTTCCTCACAGGAGGCAGTCGCTTGATTGAGAACAGTAACAGATGCAGACAAGCCTAATTTGTCCTTGGCAAGAACCACAATCTGCATTTCTGTGGGGTCAGGAGAATCGTAAATAATTCATAGGGTTCTGGTTTTCTGAGATGGGATGGGCCAAATTAGCCAGAGTTTCATTCTGTTCTCCCCAAACCCCATGCACTCCTGAAGCTGCTTTATCCCCTGAGCCCGCATCTCCCCTTTTACTCCTTAGAAGGGGAAGGGAGGAGAGCTCTCTCCAGATGAACATAAAACACATTGAGTTGGTATGCGAAGATGCTGTGATGCAGAAACAAGGACATCTTGAAAGACGAAACGTAAAACAGCGTCTTTAAAAGGGAAAATAGCTCCAATGTGTTTCCAGTATGGGCCGCACAGGAAACGGGAAGGAGGCTCCAGCTGGGGGGCTTTTATCGTTGCTCTGTGATCATCCGGGCACCAGGTCTCCAAGATCTTTTTGTTCCAGCTCCAGGAGACAGCGGGTCCTAATGGCCAAAGAGACTTGGAATGCCAGCGCGACCCTGTGGGCCCCTCTGTCTCTTTGGCATTTAAAAATTCAAGTAATAAGCCTGGTCCGACTCAGAGCTGTGAATGTGTGAACAAGCCCTTCCGCAGTCCGGAGCGACTTTTATTTGAGACTTAATGTCTTTTAACCAGAGACTGGGGAACAAAGTGGCTCTAAAGGGAGACCTCAGTCTTCTGTCTAATGTCACGTAGTCACAGAGCGGTGGCTAAATAGGATCAGAGCGCCACTTTGGCCAGATCTGGGGTGGAGAGAGACCCCAGCTAAGTCTCTACAGCCATCCACAGGGCCATCCACTGTCCCGGCTGCTGAGCCCTCAAGCATGGGGGTGGGGTGACCTCCGGCGGTACGTGTGGGAGACGAGTCAGCAGTGGAATGCACAGGGACTCCCGCGGTCATCCACTTCTGTCTGCCCTCTCTACTTCAGGCTTTGAGTTTGTCCAACACGGGCCTCCCCCACCTCTCCCCTCTGGCACGCTCTCCTCGCCCCTTCCTTGGAGACTGAGTCAAGAGAGGGGTCAGTCCCTCAACGCGGGCAGTGCTTAGCCCTTTTCCACAAAGGTTTCTTGGGAAAGGCTGAAGGAGAAGAAAGGTTCTGGGATTATTGATGAACTTTATTTCTCTCCCCATTTTACTGAGATCAGGCAGCATGCCAATCACGCACTGCTCCAACAGCATCTAGAAAGGAGACCCAGCAAACACAGTAGTCACTCTGTGGCATCAGTTTGCTTCCTCTCTTACAATAGGTGTCATTGGGGGGTACGTTAACTTCTTCTCCAGAAACAGATGTGGGTGGGATCATTAACACAGTGGACCTTTGTAAAGTTTTTTACAACGTCGACGACAGCGATAAATATGCTTCCTGATATTATGCGGCATCTCTCATTCTTTGCTAGCATTGATGAGGGGGATGCCTTTGCATTGTCAACAGTGAGGGCAGAGAGGACGTCAACTTCCCGGGCTCTGCGGAAGCTTGCAGGCAGACAGGGATGGAACCGGGCAGCAGCACATGAATGAGGACCCTGGGGTGGAGGAGGGGCGAGTGGGGGAGACAGCGCACGGTTCCCACCACCTGAGGTTCCCCCGGCTGATGCGTGCCTACCCGGCTCTCCAGACCCGCCCCTGTGTCCATGGGCCACATCATCTCTTAGGTTCCTCACTGAACACGGGGCCTTCCGGCCCAGCCTCTACCTTTGACGGATAAAGACGTTGTTGCCGGAGAGTTTAATCACCTCGTCCGAGGGCAGTACTAGCAGAGCCAGATGTAGAACCCAGTTCTCTGGCTCCAAGTCCCCTGTTCTCTCCATGTCCCCTCCATCATTTCAGGGCGGCCAAAGGCAGTGTAAGATAATGGCAAAATGCTGGGGCTTTGCGGAGCGGTAAAGTAGCAAGGCGATGTGAAGGAAAAGTCGGCATTCTCGGAGTCTGGACACAGTCCACCCACACTGTGGCCAGAACACCTGGGCTCTCTGGTACATCCTGCTGTGATCCGCGGCCCTTGCGGTTCTTGTCGCCTCCCTCCCAACCATTCAGGGCAGTCACCCGCCTGAGGGTGCCAAACCCAGCTGTCCCGGGCCAGGCCAGCCTTGGGACAGGGGGACGGATGGGGGTGCCAGACAGGCATGTCTGTACCCCAGCTCCCTCACCGTGGCACTCCCAGCAGACCCACGTTGGGCCACTACTCATCTTTTTTGACAAGCCCACGTGTTTTCCATGCTTCCTTCTGTCCCCAGCTCCTTTTCTGAGAGTACAGCTCTTTTTCTGTCAGGTACAAAGCAGCCCATGAATAATTTCAGCGTCGGGGGTGGGGGGGGAGGGAAGGTACCCGTCTTCGTTAAAAATGGCGTTTTGTTGGGGCGCCTGGGTGGCTCAGTTGGTTAAGCGTCCGACTTCGGCTCAGGTCATGATCTTGTGGTCCGTGAGTTCGAGCCCCGCATCGGGCTCTGTGCTGACAGCTCAGAGCCTGGAGCCCGTTTCGGATTCTGTGTCTTCCTCTCTCTCTGACCCTCCCCCGTTCATGCTCTGTCTCTCTCTGTCTCAAAAATAAATAAACTTTAAAAAAAATGGCATTTTGTTTTCACCAAACAACCCGTATGTTCCAGCCCCTCGCCACTGTCACTGTTCTTTCAGTTTTCTTGAAGCGGTCATTTCGAGGAGAGAGACAGCAGCATATGTAAAAAATTACACAGAGCCGATAAACATACATAAAGCCAAAGCATCGAGCTGCTTTCAGACGTGCATCCCAGCAAGCCACTGAAAGTCTTTTGATGATTTAGTTGCAATATGTAAATAAAAGATCTGATTAAAGAAAAAAACACACACATTTGTTAAGGCTGCTTGGAGAAATGTATCCACTTGTACAGACATGTACATTTTTTGAGTGTGTACCCTACCTCATTCCAAAAGGATTTAAGATAGCTCCGGGTCACGGATTGGCAGATAGAACAATCTGAACTAAACATCTTAATGCCAGCATTAAATGTCCTGCCTGCACAAGATGCACATTTCCACAGCTACAACACCACCCCAGGTTCTGGAACCAGAGAGCATTAAAGGTGCTTCCTTCACAAGGCAGTTGGGTGGAGCATTGTGAAGTCACCTTGAGGCTGGTTCTGTTCCGAGGTGGGGCGGTGGTTAGCAGGCTCTTAATCTGTCTCCCACGATCAAGTCCTTTTGCCCGACCTCAACCAAAGTTCTGTCTCCGTGCCAGTGTTATTCGCCCAAGCTGAGCTCTTCCTCAAAAACCGGTGTGAATGTCCTCACCCTGCAGGCTTGGAAGGCTTCCATCTTCTCCCTAGTTCTCTTCTTCTCCCTCTGAACCCTGATTCCCAAGGATCTTCCCTTGAGCTGCAATCTCTCCTCCTAAGGCAGAAGGGCAAGAATGTGAATTTTGGAATCAGCAGATCTGGGACTGAATCTAGAGTCTGCCTTTTACCGTCCTTAAAACCCTGACAACTCACTTCGCTTCAGTTTGCTTCCTTTGAAATGGGAGGGATCGTAGGACCAACCCCAGAGGTTTGGTAAGGATGAAATGAGACAAGTCTATAACACTCAGGACCTGCCTGACACAGAAGTATTTAATGCATGGTTGCCATTGTTATTAACTTACATCTCCCATGCACGCCGGACATCAGCCGTCAACCTCCTGAACCCCCAGTGTTGCCGATAAACAAGCAGGCCAGATCAACTCGGTCCTCCCAAGATACCCCCCAACACTCCTTACTGAACCCCCCTCCTTCCTCCAGCCCATTCTCTACCCTAATCAGTATGATGTCCCGATTCTGCACACCAGGGGCCTGCCTTGCATTGCTTCCCCACACACACGTCTGCCCCACAATGTCAGGTGTGTGTGCCCAGGCTCTAACACACTCTTGCCACCACCTCAGCCCTGTTCTGATGGAAGTGAAGGAAGAAATAATGCTTAAGAATTAAAACAGTGGGCTTTTTCTTCTAGATCCCTGTATGTCTCCTTTGTTGGAAAAACCAATCCTTTGGGTGCTTCATGATTTGCACCCTCTATGTTTTCATTCATTCTCAAAAGGGTACTTCTCCAAGGATAAGCAAGGTAGACACAGCACCTGCCCTCAGTTTGCTTACAGTTTAGTAAAGGAATAGTCTTCAAGTGGTAGATTACATGTTTGTCAAATTTACATGGTTCTTCCACTTGGGCAAGTTGCTTAACTCATCTGAGCCTCATTTTCTTCATCTGAAAAATGGAACAATGAGAGTCTCCACCTATGGTGTGACAAGCAGCCTCAGCCCACCCCTCTGCCGGACCCCTAAGGCAGTGCACAAACCTCACAACTGCATGAAGAGCCCTGAATTAGTTCACTTTAAGTCACTAAAACAAGGCTGGCACCTTGTAGGTGCACAAGAGTAAGTCGTTATTGATTGTGAAGGTAACACGGGGCTAACACAACACACTGGGCTTACAGGGGTCACTATCATTCAGTGCCTTGTGTATCTTAGCAGCGGCTTTGTCTCTTGAACATATTTGTGGTCATTCTTAGACATAAGAAGACAGCTCTCTTATTACTGTTGCCAGTTCCTTTTTCAGGAGCTGCTGAATAGGTAAGATGTTTCTTTCAGTTGTGACCTCTGCTTTAGCACTCCTTCTAAGAGGATAATAAATGAGCATGGTAAATTTTCCTGCTGCAGTTAACTACTGTCTGTGAGCTGTGTCAAGAGATTATCTGAGAGCGTTGGGATAAATGATAGATTGCTTGGAGGCTATTTATAAATACAGCATAATGAGGAATCATTGAAAGAGGCATGAAGGATGCGCAGGAGGGAGGCAGGGGAGGTGATGCCAGAATGTTAACAGTGAAGACAGAGGAGGAGAGTCAGAGGAGGGAAACGTACAGGGAGGTGAACAACTGGCCTGGACACATGAGAGCAGAGAGGGCAGGAAGGGGGTGCCGGGAGGTGAGGGGATAGGAACATACAGGGAAGGAGAGATCATTGTCAACCAACAGGAAAGGATGAAGTTTGAATAAACAAAAATGCATGAGGCAGGTTGGGAAGAAGGCAGGATAAAAGAAATGGAAAAAGAAACTCAGGCTGAATATAATTCAGTGCAGAAATGGAAAACATACATTAGATTATGGTTATTTTGTTTAAACAAAGGAGCAAAAGTTTTGCCTGATAGAGGTTACTGAGCTGCTCTGAGGTCACTACTGTGAACATTCCGTGGCGGTTTTATCCCCTCCCACATCTTTTTGTTTTTGTTTTTGTTTTTGTTTTTGTTTTTTGCATTATATTTGAAATGGACACACAAGGGAAACTTAGAGTGTCTTTATCAGAGTTGAACTCCTAAGTTATAGCACTTCAAGTACAGAAATCATAATATGATATGATGATAAGAAGAGCATCAAAGAAATGATAGTATGGATGAAGACAAAACGGAAGTCCTACTGATACTAAAACTAAGATTTCCGTCGCCTATCCTTAGAATGCTTGATCAATAATGGCATATGCATCTCATATCATAATCCTTTAAGATAAATAGAGGGAGGTAGTGTGGTTTTTATTCCACCAAAAAAGATTAAAGGGCTTACTTTAATCCAAAATAATCCCAAGTAATTTTAAATTATTTATGGGGCGCCTGGGTGGCTCAGTCGGTTAAGCCTCCGACTTCAGCTCGGGTCACGATCTCGCGGTCCGTGAGTTCGAGCCCCGCGTCAGGCTCTGGGCTGATGGCTCAGAGCCTGGAGCCTGCTTCCGATTCTGTGTCTCCCTCTCTCTCTGCCCCTCCCCCGTTCATGCTCTGTCTCTCTCTGTCTCAAAAATAAATAAAACGTTAAAAAAATTTTTTTTTAATTATTTAATTAATAATCATTCAATCCAAATAATCCCTAAGTCCCTTGCAGAACTAGTTTCCTGGCCCATTCTTACAGTGATCGCTCACTCTGTCCAGCCTTCAGAAGCAAATGGACCGAGGGATCGGACACGCTCAGGTGAGAGTCTGGGCTCCCTGATGCCCAGACTTTATAAACTAGGGAGCAACTAACTTGACCTCTCCGAGATTCCATTTCCTCCTTCTACAAAATGCGGGTCCTGCTACTTCCCCACCCCCCCCCCCAAGGTTATTATAACTATTAGAGATAAAATATATAAAGCATTTGGAACAAGTAGATGGCTTGTAAATTTTAGCTATTATTTTCAGGCAAGAGAAAATAGTAATATGCATCTTTATAGCTAAGACAAAGTATCATTGCATTAGCAAAAAAGGTAGGGGAAGTAGGGTGGAAGATTAAATTGAGGAAGAGAAAGAAAATAGTCACACGAAAAAGTATGCTGGCGTCAACTTATTATATGATGAAGGGAAATGTATTCCTCTGCTGCCTCTGGGTCACTGTGCCTAAATGGAAAGAAGCACAGAAATGGAATAAATCCCGCCATAGACTTCGTGAGCTGCTAGTAAAATGGGGGCCCGGCATCCCTCAGAAGTTATTTTGATTTGTACTTGAAGGTGATGAGATAAGTGGGAGCCACGCTGTAAAAAACAGCGTTACACAGAGAGAAGCCTGGGGTTTTGGTGTTAAAAAACCTGAGAATTAGCAGCAGCCACACCCTCCTGGACTCGACGGCTGAACTTAAGTCCTTTCTAGAGCCCCCGGACACACAGGCCTTCTATATTATGTTTGGAACTAGCATGTTGGATAAACGTGGCTCATCAAGTCCAATCAAAAAGCAACCCATTTTGTGTCTCAGTGTTACTTTATTCAATAGGGGTTTGGTTCTTCCCCTATCCCTGGGTGAATATATGGGCGAGTTCATAGCTTTTCTGGTCACCCTTGAGAAATACAGTCTTGGGGCGCCTGGGTGGCTCAGTTGGTTAAGGACCCACTTCAGCTCAGGTCATGACCTTGCGGTCGGTGGGTTCGAGTCCCGTGTCGGGCTCTGTGCAGCCAGCTCAGAGCCTGGAGCCTGCTTCGGATTCTGTGTCTCCCTCTCTCTCTGCCCCTCCCCTGTTCACACTCCGTCTCTCTCTGTCTCAAAAATAAATAAACATTAAAATTTTTTTTTGAAAAAGAAGAGAAATACAGTCGGAACTTAGTAATTGGTATGTCCAACCCCATGTAATAGGGCACACCTTCAAGCTTGAATGAACAGTAAGGCAATTCTCTCTCTCCCAGCGTCTGTCTGCTGCAGCTGAAGAAGGGATGTGTGACTGGCTCTCTCTCTGCCCTCCTGGGAGGTTTCTCCTCCTCCTCCTCCTCCTCCTCCTCCTCCTCCTCCTCTCCTCCTCCTTCTCCTCCTCCTCCTCCTCCTCCCCTTCCTCCTCCCAGAACTTAGATAAACTGCAGTTTCCACCCTTTGCAAGGTCTGAGTTCAGAGCGACAGGAGAGGAGTGAGGGGGAGGAAAGTCCCTTACCTTCCTGACACTGTGTGAGCCAGCGTGACACTGTCTGCTCGTGGCAGATGTCTCAACCTGCTTGTTCTCTTATACGCACGATGGTGGGGTCTGCGGAGACACCCACATCACCGGTGACTCCCGTCTGCAGTTTCTTCTGTCCTAGCTACTCCAGTCGGTCAGTTTGATGAGCGGGGATTGCACCGTGGTGTTTATTTTTCATTTTGGTAAAAACAGATAGTTGCATGCCATCACCTTCTCAGTTAGCAGTATAAAAACCATGAGGGATCATTCAAGTAAATGAAAAGATGGAGGTAAGTAAATCCGAGCAGAAATACTACTGCTTGGAGTCACTTCAGTGCAGAACTTATCACTTATTACAATTTATAGGAGGCTCTGATGACACTTGGCAGATTGCCAGTCCCCGATGTGATAGGTTCCCCTTCTCAGATGGGATGGCTCGCTTCTCCATGAGCTCTCTTTATTTTTTTATTTATTTATTTATTTATTTATTTATTTATTTATTTATTTATTTATTTTATAAATGTTTAAATGTTAAATTTATGTTTGAGAGAGAGAGACAGAACGCGAGAAGGGGAGGGACAGAGAGAGAGAGAAACACAGAATCCGAAGCAGGCTCCGGGCTCCGAACCATCAGCACAGAGCCCGATGCGGGGCTCGAACTCACAAACTGTGAGATCATGACCTGAGCCAAAGTCGGTCGCTCAAACGACTGAGCCACCTAGGCGCCCCATAGAAGAGTGTTGTTTTGAAGAGGAAAACACTTGTGAAGAAAGAGAGGGCCATTGAAAATGAGTTCATTCATCTGTATTTTAGAAAAATAAGTCATAATACAGTGAAGGGAGAAATGGAGTGATAACAACTGTTCATTTTAAAATCATTTCAAACTGTTGTGAGTTTGCAACTAAGTCACAAAGCATTATGTCTCAAGCTCTAAATTCTCACCAAGTACTAGGCCAAGTAATATGAAATTGCAATTCTATACATTTTTAAAATGTTCAAATGTTGGCAATTTCATTTGGTTCAGACTTTTCTTAACCTCTCACCACTACTACTGAATTTCACCTTGTAGTTGAGAAATTGTGAAACTTAGATCAGGTGCCTGTGTAACCCCACAACCAGACCCTAAGCTTCTGGAGGTGAGCGGCATCTACTTGCTCACTCTTACGTTCCCTGCAGTACCCGGTGCCCAACAGAGCTGAGAGAATACTCACTAACTCTTACCACAGACTCAGACTCGTGCTTGAAATGGAGCCATCAAGTTACTAGCCACCAAATGGCGCAATTAGATCCTAATCATTGGTCCTCCCCTCGATACACAAAGTGGAAGGTATGAGAAGCTTACGAACCTTACATGTGATCAGCAACTTCAAGAAAACTTTACAGTTTCTCCCCTCTAAATTGCCCAGGGAAAGGAGAAGGACGCGAAAAGTGACCTCTCCTCCAGGATGCAAAGCGGGTCAGCTCTGGAGGGAAGAGGTTAGGTTCAGCCTCCAGTCCCAGACTCCTGCCAAATCCACGGGAGGCAGCCATCTTGCCCATGCCCCTCCCCTGATGTCAGGCAGGGACAAGAGCTAAAGCAGGGCATCGAGAGGAGTCATACACCACTTCTGCCCACTCAGTGTCTAAGGAGAGATTATTTCTTGGCAGTTGCTTCAGCATTTTTAAAACTCCCAGCCAGAGCCCGCTCCCTCTGGTGTTCTTCTGGTCTGACTGGAAATTCCCAGATGTGTTTAGGGCTTTGTTCTAGAACGGGTGAACACTCTGGATTTGCAGGGTATCATCTGTTGAATATTCGGAGAGAATTTTTTTTAATGTTTTTTATTTATTTTTGAGAGAGTGAGAGACAGAGCATGAGCAGGGAAGGGGCAGAGAAAGAGGGAGACACCGAATCCAAAGCAGGCTCCAGGCTCTGAGCTGTCAGCGCAGAGCCTGACGCGGGGCTCGAACTCACGAACCGTGAGATCATGATCTGAGCTGAAGTCAGATGCTTAACCAACTAACCACCCAAAAGCTCCGAGAAAGTTTTTCAACCTAACTCAACATTAACTCTGCTGACTCTGACATAGAATTTCGATCAGATATGTGGGTCTTCTAAAATCATAAAGTCTTCTAAAAAAAAAAAGTCATTTGATGTTTGTGTTCCTGAATTATTGTTTTATGTTTTTAATTTAAAAAAAATTTATTTATTTATTTTGAGAGGGAGAGAGAGGCAGGAAGCAGGGGAGAGGCAGAGAGAGAGAGGAGGAGAGAGAGAATCCCCAGCAGGCTTCACACAGAGTGTCGAGTCTGACGTGGACCTCGATCTCATGACTATGAGATCATGACCTAAGCCGAAATCAAGTCAGATGCTTAACTGACTGAGCCACCCAGGCACCCCCTGAATTACTGTTTTAGTGCAAAAATATTTACATCTGGCATTTTGAAATCTTCTAAAGGAAGTTTTTCAGACACCTTAGGGGATGTGATTTCTTAATAGAAGAAAACTGCCACGGTTTTGTATAAGGCATTAGACACCACTCCAAAATACCCTCAAATTTATCAACACCCAAATTCCCAAAGTCACAAAGACCATATTAGCATTTCCTTATAAATGCATTTGGGATCCTCGGTAACTTGAAAGACTTCTATTTTAGTATTTAGGATGAAACATAAAGCTAATTAATAAAATACGGAGCTAAGCATCGTGCCAAATGAAATCAATATTTATTGTAAATAACTAAAACAACTTTGCTGTAGGAGAAAGGTCCTAAAACTGTGCTCGGAAAGATGCTGAATACGTTCCTATATTTTCACAAACACATGCTGGGTATTATGTCCAGCCTCAGAGCTGCATTGGAGAAGAGCAAGGATCACCCCTAATGCCAGGGAGCAGTCACACAGCCGAACAACATTGAATAAGCATTTTATAATCGATACCCCTGAAGCCCCAAGAGAAATTTTAAAACTTAAATTGTCTGAGGCTTAGCTGTATGGCTCCCAATTAACGGAATGAGTTGTGTTTTTAAATACTCATGTCCTGCTGAAAATTCCCCATGGCTTTCTTAAAAAGCTATAAAATGTGTTTCTGGCGACAGAATTCACCTTAATAAGTTTCAGAAGGTTTGATAGTTCATTCACACGTTAGCTTATAAATGATGTAGGCAAGTAAGCAAAATCCCTTTTCCCATCTTCTGCATTTTTGGGAGGAGTACAAAACCCAGCTGCATTTCATTACAGTGATTTTGGAAAGCCCAAGACAGTGCATGAGGACAAGAGGACTGAAAATTCAGTACTTGAGGGACACCTGGGTGGCTCAGTAGGTTGAGCATCCGACTTCGGCCCGGGTCATGATCTCATCCGAGCCCCGCTTTGTGAGTTCGAGCCCCGCATCGGGCTCTGGGCTGACGGCTCGGAGCCTGGAGCCTGCTTTGGATTCTGTGTCTCCTCCTCTCTCTGCCCCTCCCCAACTTGTGCTCTGTCTCTCTATGTCTCTCAAAAAATAAATAAATGTAAAAAAAAAATTCAGTACGTGAAACCTGAGGTTACACATTGCATATGGTTCTCTGTGCTTCTCTCTCTCTCTCTGTATCAAATGCTAGATAATTTTAAGCCTCTGCTGACCTAAGAGTTTGTCACTGACGATTGAACAACAAGAACTATTTAGACCTATTTAGCATTTACAGTTTATCAGCCACTTCCTATTCATTCTATCGCATGATGGTAACTTTGAGTTCATCCGTGCCCCCAAAGGACCTTGATTTCAGAGCAACTTAAACCTCTGTAAGCTCTTTTATGAGTCTGATCCCATCGGAAAGCATTGGATTCCAGTGACAATCACCTTGTGGCTCTTTTGTTTCCCTGATAAAGAATTAAAAGCAGGTTGGATCCTCCTAGCAGTGTTCACAGCGCACCCTTGACAATAGTGGCTTTGTGGCAGTGTTGAGGTCATCATTTTATAAAGCAGCACAAAAATGTGCTCTTAGCAGCAAGCCAACACTCAAATTCTTCAACTGGCCATGTCGTGATTTTAATTTTATGCACATTTCCTCATTTTGTTTCAGTATGAATACGGTATATTCCACACAGCCTGTGCCGCTCAGTTTTACAAAAAAACAAAACAACAACAACAAAAAAAAACGCCTTTGAAGTAACTCACCAACCGGGGTCATATTTACAGTGTATTTCACTGGCTTCCTGTTTGAGGACCTGGCAGAGGCAACAATGAGTAGGCCTAAGACATGCTTTGAGAAGGTCCCTGGTTCCCCTTCTTCACGCACGCGAGGCACTTCAGATGCTATGCAAAGAAAGGGTGAGCTAATAACCCTATTTATGCAGTCACAACGCTAGGTGGAGTCCATATTTGGAGAGAGACTTTATCTTAGGAAAGCAGATGTCCAACGAAACAGCCTAAATTCTCCAGGATAGGTGAGATCAGATGGAGTATCAATCTTAATGAGTGTCTATTTAGTAGCAGGCTAGGCTACTGGGTTCCCTCCTGAAGCAAATCTGAATATTGCTTTTTCCATGTTCCAAGTGATGGAACCAAACCAGAGAACAGGAGAGGGTTTGTGACTCCAATTCGTCTTGAATTTTCCCAGCGGAGGTCACCTTTTTCACGATATAGATGAGTTTCAAGGTCTTAAGCAAGTTAGTTTATAAATTACAACTGACAAATTATCGAAAGGAGCCCTCAGTTTCTGGAACTGAGAACAGACCCTTTACAAGCCACTTTATTCTGACAAGAAAGAAAAATAGCAGTTGTTTAGAAAATGTAGGTTATTTGGGGTGCCTGGGTGGCTCGGTTGGTTAAGCGTCCGACTTCGGTCCAGGTCATGATCTCACAGATCGTGAGTTCGAGCCCTGCGTCAGGTTCTGTGCTGACAGCTTGGAGCCTGGAGCCTGCTTCGGATTCTGTGTCTCCCTCGCTCTCTGCCCCTCCCCAGCTCATGCTCGCACTCTGTCTCTGTCAAAAATCAATAAACTTAAAAAAAAAAGAAAAGAAAATGTAGGTCATTTAATATAGATCTTGGTACGTGAGGTAAGTCTCCTAAACTAAATACATCTCTTTTAAACCTTTGTGCACACACACACACAACTATTGTTGTAAAGTTATTTTGGCTGCTTTAAAATAGGGCTTTTCTCCATTTAAGATATTTCATACAGAAGAAGAGTCATAAGTATTATTTTTGCAAATCTCTGCAGTACTGTGATCTTAGTTGTATCTACCTCTGAAGCCAATTTTATAGGCATTGAAAATGACAAGTGCATATATTGAACATTTGAATTTAGTTTTATGGGATCTGGTGCCCTTAACTGGCTAGGCAGAGTTGTCATTCCCTTTTTTCCCCTTCACTTGTGAACTTTCGTAGACTTTTATCTGGCAAGCATCCAGGACTTATGTTAAAGGCATTAAAACAATACCTTGTGTAGGTTGAACCGTAACATTCTCGAAAGCCTTTATAATAAAGCAAGGAATCAAGTAGTTCACACTGTAAGTCAATAAAAATACCTTCTTTAAGAGAGAAGAGGGAGTAACGATGATAAATAGTGCCCAATGGAAATCCTTGAAAACGGATTGTCTAAAAAACATTCGTTGCCCCACATGGATCATTATTTTGACTATTTCTGTCATATAAATCTCTCTAAAATAAATTGGGATGAAGCGCAGAGAGTAAAGGTTGCTACTTGTGCCCCAGTGGATTGCTATGTGTGCAGTTAGCCAGCTGCTGAATGATGTTGACCAGTAGGGAGCAGTAGAGGAGTGTCGGAGCACAGACCTGGCCAAAAATCAAGATCCTGGAAAACAAAATAAAGACGTCTTCTCTTAAAATGATGTCAAGTTTCTCCTGACAGCGAAAGACATTTTTGAACTGTGTTGCAAACGTATCCGTTTTTAGAGAATGGATAAAGAACATCCAAACAATAAGCAATATCAAACGTGAATACCAGTAGTTGTACTGATGTTTATTATAAGTTGAAGCTCTTTACTTTGGAGGAGTGGAAAAACTCAGCAACAAATTCTGTACAAGCTTCAGATCACCATTAACAGCTCTAACCCAAAGCGGGTCTCAGACTTGTCCTATAGGAGAGTCACCAAAATCAACGTCGTTTCTACGAATGCCAATTTATACCGAACATTCACGACACTCACATCAATTTACCAATAAGTGTGTATGTCGCTCACTACACAGTCAACTAGCCTGTGTACGAACTACACCAGAGTTTACAATATAAATCTCTTTTCTCCTTGGCCTTAGTAACCCCATTGGTGTGGTACTGAAAATGCCAGTGATAAAAACAACACTATCAAGGCCACCACGCTTACTCTGTGCCAACACTGTGCATTTCACATCTATTTCAAGCCTGACTTAGTACATGTTCAAAACTGAATTCTTGGTTCCCTGTTCGTATACCTGCCCATCTCATATAGAGTACCCCCTCCACCCAAGCCACAAACATAAGTCACCCTTGATCCCTCCTTCCTTACCGCCCACAAGTCCTCTTGATTCCGATTCCAAAGTATATTTCATCCCCGATTCCAAAATATATTTCATCCTCATTCTCTTCTTTCCAAGTCCACTGTCACACCTTCACCTGGGTCCCTATCATCTCACAGCTGCATCACAGTAAAAGCCTCCAGCTGGTCTTTATCCTTCCAGCAGAAGTTTGGTCTTTATATTAGAAAACACGGGTCAGATGCCAGCATTTCCCTGCATGAAACCCTTCAACTGCTGCCCATTGAATGTGAAATGCAATCCAAACCCCTTCAGATGGCCCCCCAGTCCCTGGCCATCCATTCTGCTTCACCCCACACCCACTCCAGGTTCTCTGACTCAGGACCCTCCCACATGATACTGCCTCCACCTGAAGGCTGTGTGATTTCGGGAAGTCACCTAACCTTCTGGGCCTTGGTTTTCTCCTCCATAAAAGAGGGAGCTTGGTCTTTTTCCAGCAGTGACCTTCCTGTTCCCTTTGAAAAGACAGAAGTTCACTTGAATTTATCTTTTAATAAATTCTACCCAGCACTGATCCTGAAGTCATATGAGAGGTTAGCCACATGCCCATTGGAAAATATTTTCCAAGTGTAGTACAGAATATAAAACACTTTGAAATTGAGATGTACATGTTAACCAGCAATGTTTCCAATTAATAGAGGGATGTTTATACCATGTGAGGAGCCTTAAAGCCTAAATTACAGCAGGGTAGGAGACTTAATCCTTAGAAAGTAAATTTCCTTTCCTCTTACTAGGTTCTGTCTGAACGCACCAGTTATGTGCTAAATTGGCATTCTAGCCACCCTTTATTAAAAGTGCATTTTCAAGGTTTATGCTGTTGTCATCAGCAGGACAGTATTTCTAATTGCCTATCGTCGGGCACCCAAACTGGGGTTCCGGGCCAAATGTCCTTTCTTCCATTGCCTGTAGGAGATAATTAATAATAAGATGCTCCTAAGTCAGTGCACCACAGAAAGGAAAGATGAATTCTTGACATATGTCTGTTTATAAACTGAGCCAACCCCACCCCAATCCAGTCCAGTTCTGCAAGCGTGCTTGAATTTCTACTAGATGCCAGGTCAGGTTCCAGGTTGCGGTGAGTAGATCCCGGGCTACACGCCGCAGCAGGCAGACGCAAACAGAAACAGATCGTGTCAGAGATCTGGTGAAATAATAGAGGACAGGCTGTAGGCTCTGGGGCAACCAAGTGCTTGTCTCAGTGTGGAGGGATCAGGCAAAATGTGATAGACGAATAGTGTTTACCTGTTAAAGAAGAAAAAAGCATTCCAGAAAAGGGAGTCGGGTAGGCGGACAAATAGGGCTGCATCAGCAGTGTCCTTTGGGCCAACAGCCAGGGCTCAAGAGGGTCTGTGGTCAGAGACAGAGCTGGAAAGAGAGGCAGGCGGGCACCATGCTGTGAAGAGGCTCGTGCGAGCCGCCTGCTTTCCATACAGCCTAACGGCATCGGGACGTACCCGTGATAATAGCCACACTAGATAACGTACTCTGACCTCACGAAATGCCACTTTCCACGAAATAACTCACGCCATGCCCTGTGGCCAAGCTCTCTTGCGCCCTGCTGTGCACCACCCCGTAGAGAAAAGGAGACTTAAAACTGCGTGACCCGGGGCAAGTCACTCAACACCTCTGAACTTCACTTCCTCGTCTGTAAAACGGGGGACGACTGAGTTGTTGTGAGAACTAGCCAAGTTGAGAAATGCGAAAGACTTCGTCGGCACCATGCCTAGCACGTGGGTGTACCTGCTGCCATTCTCGTGTTCAACGGCGTCATCGGGATTCATTTCTAAGATTGTGAGAAATGGAACAAGCTGACCAGATCTGCGTGTTCAAAGGTGTCTCAGGGGGCCGAGCCGCCTTATTGCCAGCTGCAAGGGACACCGTGCACTCGGAGGTCAGTATAAATGTGCCCCTCGGATGTGGGCCGTGCGACAGCTCTGAGAACAAGACAGGAAGTAATCCGGAGATGATGAAAACTCGAACTGGGGGGGAGCAGAGAAAAGGGGGTGGCAGGAGGGGTGCAGAGACTAGTGACCGAGCAGGTAGGGACTCTAAGGAACCACCAGGTTTCTGGCCCGAGCGGGTGTGTGGAGGGAAGACGTGGGCTGTGGGAATTGACTCCGATTAGGGTCTGTTTCTGAAGATGCCTCTCCTACTTCTTTGCAAAGGCAAAACAAACACAATTTTGGACTAGCGATTTCTTCCCGTGAAGTGTGAGTTCCTCTCAGGAGTATAAAGAACGGGGATCGAGTGTGTTCTCAGTAACCTACCCCAGGGAGGCACAGTGCCAGGGCCAATGTCAGAATCCTGTCGTGATTTGCCGTTCTAGCAGTCTTGTCCGGCGAGACTATCTCTGCATTAATGATCGCAATCCCCTGAGGCACCTTTTTGGTGAAATGGGGTGCCTACAGCTGAAGTCTCCTAGTAGCTGGGAGCAAGTTCTTCACTTTGCTCGTGTCTGTTCAAATGTACGTCAACACAGCGTGCGTGAGTGTGGCGCTTTAATGACACAGAAGAAGAAAAATCTGTACGTGTGTCCTTCTGTAAAGACAACCTCAGCACATCCGGAAAATGAGAGAGACGGCAAAGAGCCCAGCTTGTGTCGCTGCCTCGGCCGGGTCAGCGGCTCTAGAATTCACACCCGCAGGCCCCGGGGAAGGCTCCGTCTCCCGGAGCAGGCGGGCGCAGGGCTGCAGGGAGATTTCCTTTGCCCCTGTTGGGTCCCCAAATGTCTTTTCTAGTTTACCTTCCTATTAACCACTTTCGAAGAAAAACAGAGTTCGTTTAATAGCTCACATGAAATACATTTTTGGAGGGGATTTCATTTTTACTCCCGCTTTCCCCGAGTGCCATACCTATCAGATATGCGTGCCACATTGTATGTGTAGCTTCCCTCCTGGGGGCCCAGGCCGAGAGCGCTGTTGACACCTTGATCGTCCAGGGTCCCCTACGCAGAGCACACGTTTGAGCTGAGATTGATGTCACGCTGTTTATCCTTTAGCCACCGTTCCTTCCTTTTCTTTAAGTTAAAAAAAAAAAAAAACCAATTTAATGTTTACTTTATTTTGGGGAGAGAGAGAGGCAGAAGGGAGACAGAGAGAGAGAGAGACACAGAATCGGAAACAGGCTCCAGGCTCCAAGCTGTCAGCACAGGGCCCGTCGCGGGGCTCAAACTCACAAACCTTGAGATCATGATCCAAGCCGAAGTCTGCCGCTTAACCGACTGAGCCACCCAGGCACCCTGTTCCTTTTCTTTGTTTTAAACCAAAATATAATCCAATAATTTGGGTCAAACATTCAATAATTTGGGTCAAAAATCTAAAAACAAACTTTAAAGAAATAAACCATGTGTACAATTTGATACTTTAATAATAATTAATGGGGTGCCTGGGTGGCTCAGTCGGTTGGGCGTCCGACTTCGGCTCAGGTCATGATCTCGCAGTCCATGGGTTTGAGCCCCGCATTGGGCTCTGTGCTGACAGCTCAGAGCCTGGAGCCTGCTTCGGATTCTGTGTCTCCCTCTCTCTCTGCCCCTCCCCTGCTCATGCTCTGTCTCTCTCTGTCTCAAAAATAAATAAAAACATTTTTTAAAAAAGTTAAAAAAAATAAGAACAGTGGCTACCATTTGTTGAGCCCTGATCATATGTAAGTGTTATGCTATGAACATTATAGCTGTTACTGTGTTTAATCCTTACAACCACCATGGAAGATATATTCCTTCCAGGCCTCACTTGAGAAGGCTGGGCTCAAATGGACGTAACAGGAGCCTTACTCCCAGACACTGAATAGAAGGTCTGTTGGAAATGCCTAGAGGCCTGAGAGTCGGAACAAAGGCCAGGGAGCCCAGTGGCCCGTGACTCCCTTGCTCCAGAGGGACTTCCCATTACTGCCTCAGCCTGATCGTTTATAGCTTCTGGAGCAAACTTCCACGTTGGGCTGTTGGCCTTGAGCCTTGTGGTTGAGTTCCTCCTCCGTTACGATGACCGTTTGCTCTACCCTGGCGCCCTCCCCCCAGTCCTGCTTTCACCCCTGAATTTCCTCTTTTCTGGTCACTACTGAGCGCTTTCCATGTGCCAAGCACTGACCTGAGAACTGGACTCACAGCAGTGAGTAAAAACAACTGTTTTGTGTAGGGCTCTGTTCTGTGGAGCTCAACTCTACTGGGCACAGACCCAAAATAAACAAGAAATAAGAAATCACCTGAATCTGGCTTTGAAATCAAACCCCTTTCCATCTCAGACGTGACTCCGGGGTTCTGACCAACCACACACCAAAGCCCCTTGCAGGGGCTCTTCCCCTCCGTGGTAGGCAGTCTGGTTCTCCTTCTTGGGCTGTTAGAATTCACTGAAGGGATAGCCCTGGCCTCAGTGTGCCTCATTCACAAGCCCGGATAATGAACAAGGTCGTGTCAGTCTAATTCCACCCTAGCAAATTCCTCTTTGTTATATGTTCAGCCTCCCAGTAGCTACCAGAGAAACTAGCCAGTTATACAGTCTTTACTCCTGAACTGTCTGCTTCAGATCTGTCTTTAACTGGGTGGAATAATCTAGAAGGACACCTGAATGCCCTCTCTTTTAGTCCTTCCTTGCCAGATGCCTGCATCTTTCTTCCGTCCTATGGTCTGGCCCCTTGAGCTCTGGAGACCCAAAGGCACCCTCTGCTGCTGTGGTTATCCTCTAATGATCCTGGATTGTCACTCTTCCCACAAAGTTCTCACCTCCTCAGCCTTGTAAAGGGCAAGGAGGTGTGACTGCCTCTCCACCTTAGGGTGGAATATGGCAGACCCTTAATATTCTTACAAACCAGTCCCTAAGCCCTTAGCCCATGTTCAGGTTCATAAACGATGCCGTAATAGCACATAATTTCTCCCATAAAGTGCAGTCAAATGTGAAGTGGCCTCTTCAAAACCTTAATGATGCTATAAATATTAGACAAAAATATTTGAATTTCTTCTAAGAATTGTCAGATGTATACAACTCCCGCTTCTCTCCACTTCCAGTACAAGGAGTACACTCCTGGGGGGCAGTTTTGTTCCAAGCAAAGCGTCGCCACCTCACAGGGGTTACAGGGACTGCAGGCAGAGTAATAACAGCAGTAGGGTAATGAAAACTGACCCAGCGCTCCCCTCACGGTGTGTGAGGGGCTCCATGCTGAGAGCTTTACGTATGTAACTCTCAATCCTCCAACAACTTGTGAGATGTTTCAGAGGAGAAAACTAAAGCACAGAGAGATTGCATAACTCACCCCGATTTCCAGCTAGTAAGTAGTGGAACAAGGATACAGATTCAGGCTGCCTGTCCCCAGAGTCAATGCTGAAATCTCAAGTCTAAAATCTCTCTCAACATGAACCAATAATAAAGCTGGGATGAGCTGTGGGTACAGAGTGGTTGGCTGGGCTCACTCACTGTTGAGTGGAGCTCCCATATCCGCCGCTGCTGTGTGGCATTCAGATCCATGCTTTAGTCAATGGCAGATTGTCACATGTCTTAGGTGTTTGGGTCCCTAAGAATGTGAGCTCCTTCAGTGCCAGGGGCATGTTGGCATTCCAAGGTCACTGAACCTGCTTCCTGCCCAGTTCAGCAAGCTTTATATTTCTAGTTTGTGGCAATCCCCTTCCCGTCCACCAGACTTTTCCATATTTCAGGAGGAGGTTAAGCCCTGGGAGAGAGATCTGAGTTTGGAGATAATACTTCTGATTCAAGAGAAGGCTGTGGGGACAGAAGCAACAATTTCCTGTGACTTAAAAGGATGAAATTAGGGCGGAGGAGAGGGGAAAATGGGTGATGGGCATTGAGGAGGGCACTTGCTGGGATGAACACTGGGTGTGGCATATAAGTGATGAACCACGGGAATCTACCCCCAGAACCAAGAGCACACTTTACACGCTGCATGTTAGCCAACTTGACAATAAATTATATTTAAAAAAAAAAAAAAAGGACAAAATCATTCTTTACCTGACTCCGGAAGACAAGGGAAATGTCTTCCCCTAACAAATTGTGTTTATGGAAGCTGCTAGGTGAGGGTTACTTAATTTAAAAAATTTTTTTTTCAATGTTTATTTATTTTTGGGACAGAGAGAGACAGAGCATGAACGGGGGAGGGGCAGAGAGAGAGGGAGACACAGAATCGGAAACAGGCTCCAGGCTCCGAGCCATCAGCCCAGAGCCCGACGCTGGGCTCAAACTCACGGACCGCGAGATCGTGACCTGGCTGAAGTCGGATGCTTAACCGACTGCGCCACCCAGGCGCCCCGAGGGTTACTTAATTTAAATACAATAGCACCCTTCAGCAGAATAGCTGGAATGTATTCCCAGTGCTTTCTTGCATAAAGTCTTCTGCTATAAATTCAAATTTGTATGAGAATAGAATCTTAGAAACAATCCATTGTTTCGTTCACGTTCCTTGAGCTTTCTATCCTCTTTGTGAGTGAAAAAGAAAAACGAACACTGCTTTTCATTTTTGCCTGTTGTCTTCCCTTCCAGGCTCAGATTATGATTGTGTTTCCTTAGTGTCCTTGCAGCGCGTGTTAGTAGAATAACTCCCACAGCTCAGGGTCTAAACACGACTCAGTCACATCTTACTCACTGCATCTCTAGTTCAGGTCAGCAGAGGGCTCTGCTTCTCATCGTCGCTCAGGCACCCGCCCGCCCGCCCACACGATCGAGACACACACTCCCACCATCACTGAGGCAGGTAAGGGGGGACAGCAGATCACAGACAGGCTGTTACAACTCTGTATGGAAGTAGCCCGTTCCCCCGTTCCCTCAGCAACTTCCCACCAGCCAAAGAAGTCCCATAGCCAAGGCAGCTTCGGGGACGATGGGGTTGTACATGTGCTGGGTGCCTAGAAGGACAAGAAATGAAATGTTAGAGAACAGCCCTTATGAATTCCATAACTGTGTTATATTCTGCCATGAACTATTTTTTGCTAAACTGTGTTTCTATGGTTAAATATTTTGGCCGGAAGCAATGAATTTATATATGATTTTAGAATATGTATTTGAATGTATTCTATGGCACTATCCCCCAGTAACATTTGGCTGCTCCTATATGAGGTCCTTTGTACGTGTGCACACACACGCACACATATATACACACACACACAGCCTGCTACCAATCCCCACACCAGCAGCTTCCTCCCTCCCGCTTTCCAGTTATGTTTAGTAGCAAGAGAAGTATAAAGCAGAGGTCCCGTCTTACTCACTTTCCTGTATCTGGGTTCTTGACCACCTCTGTGCAGCGTTCCTCTTTTGTGGTAAAGAATTTGTAACAGTGTCTATCTTCCATGCCAGCCAGCTGTGCAAATGCTGAACACACACGCGCGCGCGCACACACGCACTCCTGATCACCTGTTTGCCCTGAGGCCACAGATTGGAAGATGAGACCCAAACAAAGCTTAGCTCAGCAATACAACCAAATGTGCTTGCATGTTCTGATTTGCTCCCAGTTAAGCTCAGATTGCTGTCCTGTGTACCTTGTCTCCTCCCTGCTGCAGCCTCTGACTCTGTGCCTTTTTCTAAGAATGCCTTTTGTGCCCAGCATGTAAAAAGCGTACTCGACACAGCTAAGTGACAGCAACCTGTACCCTTGGCCCTTGGCACACAGCAGTCACGTCCACACGAGAACAGAGATAGATGACTTTAGACGTGAAATGAGGATATGTGAAAGGTGGAGCCACAACCCAGTTATAAAACTTTGTCTATGAATCCAGGTCCTACGACCACTGTGGCTTTTGAATTGAATTATCGTGTATTGCCAGCCTCGCAGATTACAAGGTAAAATGTTAGTGGGACACGAGAGCCACCTGCCCTGTAGTTGAAACTTACATTTAACATAAAGATTAGTGACTGAGAGGCTCTGGCTGAAGATGTACTGGCACTGGAAGCAACTCGACACCCATGGGAGTAAGACAGGGAAGGGGAAGGGACAGAAATGCACACAGCACAAGCCAGAGGCTCCAGAGCCTAGGCGGTCCACAGAACTAGGGGACAGAGGGCTTCAGGAGCTCAGACCAGGCTCAGGAAAACACTGGTACCACCAGGCCCAAACTGGCAAACAGGGCAACAGAGAGAGAGAGAGAGAGTCCAAGAAAAGTCAGCAGCAGCTGAGGAAATGTGTCCATTTGTGAGCATATTACGAGTAGAGAGAACTGAACGCTTCCCTGATGGAAGGGAAGCCAGGGTTGGCAGGAAGTAAGAAACATTAGAGGATGTTCTAGGGGTGCCTAGGTTCTAATTCTGGGACTGTCATGTGTTAACTGTATTCCTTTGACAAGTTACTTTAACCTCCCTATGCTTATTTCCTAATCTGTGGAATGGAATTAATGATACCTACCTCAGGGGGATATTGTGAAGAGTCGACAAAAGACTATGTGTATCTTATTGTTATAAATATTGTATATGTGTATAACATTACACATATTATATAATATGTATATATTGCTTAGAATGAGAGCTGAAGCATAATAAGTGCTTTAGAAAAGTTCGTTCTAGCAGAGGGTCTTGGGCCCCAAATGCTAAATAGTATTTAGGACAAAGTCCCAGAAATAGAGGCAGCTAGGATTCCTTGTAGAAGATACCCAACTCCACACTAGAGAATCAGAACGTAGATAAGCCATGGCAGAAAGATTAGAATATGCAGGAACATCCCTTTTTGAAGTTGAAGACAGATGACGACGGACAATATAGACAAGCCTTGAAAACATTATGCTAAGTGAAATAACGTCACAAAGGTACAAATTCTGGATGATTGCGCATATATGACGTATCTAGCAATAGTCAAATTCACAGACACAGAACTTAGAATGGTACTTGTCAAGGGGTGGGGGCAGGGGGGAGTGGGGAGTTAGTGTTTGTTTAATGGGCACAGACTTTCAGTTCTGCAAGATGGAAAGAACTCTGGAGGTGGCTGGTGGTGATGTTTGCACAACAATGTGAATGTGCTCACTGCCGCTGGACCACACACTTAGACATGGTTATAATGGTGAATGCTATGCTATATGTATATATATATTATATATATATATATATACATATATATATATATATATTTAGCACAATCTTTTAAAAACTAAGGAAGTCTCTATAAAATATGGACTTTAGTAACAATAATGTATCAGTTTTGGTTCACTAATAACAACGAATATATCATACTAAATATAAGATGCCACAAGTAAGGGAAACTAGATTCAGGGGCATGTGAGAAATCTCTGTATGTACTATTTTCATAATTTTTTTGCAAATCTAAAACTGTTCTACAAAATTGAGTTGATTTAAAAAAAAATAGCTGTAGAAGATGGTAAGAACAGAAGCAGAGAAAGAGCTGCTTTGGCTAGAGTAAGTGATGGCTGAGATTGCCGGAATGATGATTATGAGTCTAAAAACGGATCGTAAGTATACTATGGCGAGGTAATATGAAGGTATTATGGTGAGCGGGGAAGGTACTGAAGATTGGGAGATTGGTCACAGTGTCCAGGGAGCAGATAGATGACTGGATGACCATGATAATGACTGGGAAGGGATTTCGGTCATCATGGACCTGTACTCACAACGATCCCACTTTGCAGGGAAAAGCCATAGAAACACACATCTAATCAGCTGAGCATGTTTCCGATTCCAAATAAGGAAGGTTACTAAGCCCACATTCTTGGACGTTTCCTCAAAGCCAAACAACAAGCAGACAAGCAGGAGTGCATAGAATGGCATAGAGCAGGGCATGAGGCATTGGCCCCAGAGCCCAGGTGGTCAGATATGTAAACATGTCAGGACTGAACTGTCCAGTGTTGATATTAGGAATTAGATGTCATTTTAAAAATAAGATTTACCCTTTTTAAATTCTTGTCGTCTCTAAAAGTTCCTAAAAAGCCTTTATGAATCAGATCCAAGTTCAACACATTTTTAGCACCCATGAAGGTCTGTACTGGAGCATCTACCCACGCTGTTTTAATTCTCGTAACTACTAGTGGTTTTACCGTGGAGTATTATATGAAAAGACTCGCGTCAAATCATTTGAGTGTTAAATGATAAAGGAAGGAATCAAACTAAGATCTTCTCACCATAACTGAAAGAATGAAGGGTGAGTGGCTAGGCTCCTTGTATAACACTGTCAAATCAAAGGAAACCGAATCCTATGCGGTGGTGAGATGTTTGCCTAGAGGCGTGATCCAGCCAGACATCCTGGCTACAGAAAGAGGTGCTAGAGGGGGCATCGAAGAGCAGAAGTGGGCACAGAACAGCCCTTTTTGCAGACCGTGTGCCCTGCTCTACCCCCAGCAGCACCAGGTGCTCTCACGTCAGCAGCATTGACATCATGTTGAACAAGTGAGCGTGCAGCAATTCTGACCAGTCTACATGGGAAGAGGGTGAAGAAGCCATAATCCATGTCGCCGTGTAGGCAGAATGACGGGGAAATGATGGGGGCCTAGTGTGACGGGGCCGGAATGAAGGGAACAGACACTCAGGAGGAAAGTGAGCATTGGGGTGGGCCGCCAGAAGGACCCAGGGCCTTGGGCTGACGCAGATCGGAAATACTGCCTATGCTAGAAACAAAGAACTCTTTAAAAGCCAGTCACATGCTATGAAAATGTCAGTGTGAGATCCTTCCTGTTTTTTGGGCTTTCGCAGTCCACGCCATTTATTGGGATACTTTTAATATGGCTCCCAGAGAGGGGAAGATGTGCAGCAGGATGCAAAAAGAGTGTGGAAAGATCAGTGTGAAACGTAGCAGTCTCCAGCTTGGACTCCACTGCTCATGATGGCTATGGCACACAGGAGGTGTTCAGGAAGTGCTTTTTGAATAGTTGCAACATGGAATAAATGCCATTAACACTCGTGTGTGTGTGTGTGTGTGTGTGTGTGTGTGTGTGTGTGTATCTGTGCAACTTTGGTTACTATGTGAAATTTTTTTCTAATATATCTATTTACCATGTATCTTCTGCCTTTGCGGTCAAGAATCATGTAATTAATGCCATCTTTGCAAGCGTTAATAGCTTCTGTGAGGCTTTTTCCATCGTGGTATGAAATCTAAACTGTACAGTTTTCTAAATTACGGACTAAGGTTACACGGTGTTATTTTGTTTAAAATGCTTACCTTAGACCATCATTTTTCATGCTGGCCCATCATTCGAAGCCCTGAAGTAAAGACTGGACAACCAGCTACAGTAGCCCCCCTTGTCTGCAGTTTCACCTTCCATAGTTCCATTTCCCTGTGGTGAACCACGGTCCAGAAGTGGATGATCCTTCTGATGTATCGTCAGAAGGTCAATACTAGCCTAACACTATGTCACAGCGCCTACATTATTCACCTCACTTCATCTCATCACATGGGCATTTTATCACCTCACATCATCACCAGAAGATGGGCGAGAACCATACAGTAAGATATTTTGAGTGAGAGAGAGAGAGAGAGACCACATTCACACTTTATTACAGTGTATTGTTACAGTTGTTCTATTATTAGGTGTTGTTGGTAATCTCTTACGGTGCCTAAATGATAAATTAAACTTTATCATAAGTATGTATATATAGGAAAAAACATAACACATAGAGAGTTTGACACTCTTCCTGGTTTCAGACGTCTACTGGAGGTCTTACCACAGACCCCATCCCCATAACGGGGATGACTATACAGTGGATGGGAGCTGGGATTAAAAGATTCAAGGACCCCTTCTGACTCTGAGCCCATATTTCTGTGACCCCCATATCTTCCAAGGTCAACATTCTCTTTGCAATATGAGATGGGTTGTAGTACTTGGGTACCTCGTCTTCACATCATAAACCAGTATTGTTTAGCCTGAACCATTCAGTCGGTGAAATGAAAACTCAACACACTCAGTTGCACTCTTGTAGAATGTGCCTGGGGACGTGGATGCAGGTAAGTCGTGTGCTCCAGGGGCCACTGGAAAAGGCTTTGGTGTTAGGAAAGTGTAAGGCTGCTCTTAGTATAATACAGTATCTTTCTTTAATATTTTGGAAATCTTGGACCTCACGGCTAAAGCCATTAGTAGTCACTACTAATGACTTAACACTGAACAATTCCAATCTGATGGTATATACTCTTCATCCTCTACTAACTTCTTGTACCTTCAACCAGTCCCAAACTTAAATAACAAAAGGCAAAAAAATTCCTGACCTAGTTTTTGAATCTTTTACATGATGCATAGATAAAAATAATTTCTTTGCACTAATTAACTGAAAAGTCTTGGAACGTAACAGCTTGGAAGCTTTCCATTTCTAAATTTGGTGCCCAGAACATTGCTAAGTGGTTCATTTGAAGGAAAGATGTGTTAGTTTTAATTAACCCATCGTTGAGCTTTTCAATGGAAATAATTCAATAAAATCTTTGTATTACTCTTTCTTCCAATAATCACAAGAGAATAATGTAATTTGAGAAAGACAAATGTAAGACTAATCCTTCACTCCCATGTCTAATTTTTCTTATACAGCTTTTAATTTCCATGTATTAGATTAACCATTCAGATAACAACACGACATGGGACTTCAAAGTTCATAGTTATTGCTTCTTCTCTTGTCCAACTTACGAAATCAGATAGCAACATTTTCTCCTGACCACCACCTCTGTTCTTATCAATAGCATATCTCGTGGAAGGTGGAACAAATGTTGGAGAAGAGACAGCTCCTCATTGGGTTTACAGAAGAGATACATGTCACAGAGAAGCCCCTCTCCCCTCTTCCTAAGAAAAACAAATAGATAGTCATGGTCAGAAGGGAGAGGATTTGATTTCATTTGGGGGATAGACTTTTGAACACAGCTGAATTTGTAACTGTACCTTAGATACTTGTATCTGAAGTAGTTCAATGTAGGATAAGGAACACTGGGCCCCGGGGGGGACAGGATCACAGAAATGAAACGTCAAGTCAAGATCATGGGTACTCTCAGAAAGATAAAGTGCCTTTTAGAACCTGGCTCTGAGAAATGAGGACAATGCAGTTCAAGGACCTTACAGCAAATGCAAAAGAACTAAGTGTATATAAACATTTTTAAAGCAGTAGGGTGAGTGACCCTAAATATTCCTGCTGCTCCTCTGACCTTATGTTGCATCAGAAGAAAACAGCAATAGCAAAAATAATGATGATGGAGAGAAATATTTTCTTTTTTCTTTTTTTTATTAAAAAAAATTTTAACATTTATTCATTTTTGAGAGAGCACAAACAGGGGAGGGGCAGAGAGAGGGAGACACAAAATCCAAAGCAGGCTCCAGGCTTTGAGCTGTCAGCACAGAGCCCGATGCGGGGCTCAAACCCACAAACTGCAAGATCATCACCTGAGCCGAAGTCAGACACTTAACTGACTGAGCCACCCAGGCACCCCAATATTTTCTTTTTTCAATCCAGAAAGCAGATGAACTTGTATGATCCCAGTAGTAATCTCACTTGTAATTTTCTTTCTTGGTTAGTGACCAGGGCATTTCTGATAAGTTGCAAACTCAGGAAAATACATTTGTTCTTTTAAGGGGGGGTAATTAGGGCACCTGGGTGGCTCAGTCAGTTAAGCATCCAACTTTGGCTCAGATTCTCATGGTTGGTGAGTTCGAGCCCCATGTTGGGCTCTGTGCTGACAGCTGGGAGCCTTAAGCCTGCTTCAGATTCTGTGTCTCCCTCTCTCTCTGCCTGTCCCCTACTCATTCATTCTCTCTCTCTCTCTCTCTCTCTCTCTTTCTCAAAAATAAATATTTTGAAAAATATTTTGAAAAGGGGCGGTGGTAATTAAAATGCTTCAGCTGCTTACTTTGGAGATTTAAACTTGGTCAAACCCGTGTTTGTTTAGTAAATTCTTGTTTTAAACAAAGCTATTGTGTGTGTGTGTGTGTGTGTGTGTGTGTGTGTGTGTGTGTGCGCGCGCGCGCGCGCGCGCGCGCGCGCGCGCGCACGGGCATGGTGCTGTGGGAGGAGGAAGAAGGAAGCCAATGAGCTTGTGTATAAACAAGTCACTTTTATGTGAATTTGAGGCCTGGGCCTCCTTTTTATTCTCTCTCCTTTTGGGATCTCATTCAAGTTCGGAACCTCAACAATATTATACGTGGAGATGGTTAATTTGGAAAAGTAAGGTTCACAACGACCATGACAGTAAAATTGTGGATAGTCTGTTCTGGGTAAAAGGGATTAGGCTTCATTTCAGAGCCCGATTCCATCATCTGGGAAGTCAGCCTGGGGAAGGGGCAAGTTCCCCACCAGTGATTAAAGGAGTGGGAGAAGATACAAGACTCTACAGCTTCTGACTCCTTTCTTACTCTGTCTCATGGTCATGCTGGTTCCCCCAACCTGTTTTCATCATTCTTAACACAGCTGTCATTTTATTTATTTATTTATTTTTCTTTTCAAGTTTATCAAAGTTTATTAGTTCAAAATATTGGCTGCGGTCAGGGACCTTGGAAATCTTTTTTTTTTTTTTCAATATATGAAATTTATTGTCAGATTGGTTTCCATACAACACCCAGTGCTCATCCCAAAAGGTGCCCTCCTCAATACCCATCCCCCACCCACCCCTCCCTCCCACCCCCCATCAACCCTCAGTTTGTTCTCAGTTTTTAACAGTCTCTTCTGCTTTGGCTCTCTCCCACTCTAACCTCTTTTTTTTTTTTTTTCCTTCCCCTCCTCCATGGGTTTCTGTTAAGTTTCTCAGGATCCACATAAGAGTGAAAACATATGGTATCTGTCTTTCTCTGTATAGCACACTCTCCAGTTCCATCCACGTTGCTACAAAGGGCCATATTTCGTTCTTTCCCATTGCCACGTAGTACTCCATTGTGTATATAAACCACAATTTCTTTATCCATTCATCAGTTGATGGACATTTAGGCTCTTTCCATAATTTGGCTATTGTTGAGAGTAACACAGCTGTCATTTTAACATATCACTTGTAGAAGAAGAAGCAGACAGGAGGAGGGCCACTTTTTAGAGTGTGGCCAAGGAAAATGACCTCGGCCATGCTATTTTCCAGCCCAGCTGTGTTCTTCTTAGCTGTGTCACCTGCAAGCAGAAATACTACAACCTGTGGCTTGAACCTACAGGGAAGTCCTTTTCAGCCCCCCTGAAAGGAATCATTTTATGTTAAAGCCACCTGGAAATGAACTTGGTGTCCTTAAGAGCTTGTAAGGTGCCGGAGTAAAAAGTATTCAAGGTGAACGGCCGTCTTTCAGAACGTCTGGAAAGGAGATCCCTGCTTTGGGTCAGAGCTTATGCTCGGGACCCTACGAGGTCACTAAGAACTGTGAGTTTCCGTCACTGCTGAGTCTGCACTTCGAGTCCTGACCTTCCTACTGGAATCGGCAAGCTGTAGAATTGTCCATGACTTCGGAGGCTATTTTCTCCAACCCTGTTCAGAGAGGCTAAGGGAGTACCACGGCCCCACTTGAGCTCCAGTCCCACTCCTTTGAATGCTGCCCCCTTATGTCCCAGGGGGAGAATTCACCCCCCCTTTCAAACCAGTTCCACCACTACTTTCCATCGGTGGAGCCGCCGTCCTCCCATCTCAGAGGTACAGACACTCGCTCTGCCACAGCTCGTCACCAAAGCGATAGTTCTTTTCCAGTGTCATCCCAGGCCTCCTTCCCTCCTTCCTGCCAGCCCCTCTGCGGCATCTCCTGTCAGCAACTGCCTTGGGAACATCCCTAATTCCAGTCTCACCCCCTCTATGCCATACCGCAGACTATCCCCAAGTACTACCATCCGCACACAATCCCGAGGTGGGAAGAAACCAGAGATTCCATCTTGTTCTGCCACCTATCTCATGCGTGACCCGTCCTGGAGCATTCCCCCTTTCCTCAGCCTTCCCTCTGTCCGAAGTCATCAGTGGCTTCTCTTGCCTGTAGGATATAAAGTTCTCACGCCTTAGCTTGTGTTCATGCCTCTCCCTTCCCATCTCCTGCCAAGTCTGCCCGCAATTCACCCTTCCAGCTGGTCTCCCAGCATCAACCAGTGAGGCTGGTGTTCCCACTCCTCCAAGAGCACCGTTACACACTTCTGCCTCCTAGTTGCAAACGAGAGCTGGTCAACCGTATTAGCTTTAAAAAACAAAAACAAAATCAGTGTTCCTCAAGAAAAGAGTCCAGAGATCGAGCTGATTTCCTCAGTCTTTGTCCTCAGGACTCTGTCTGTATCTTGGTTCTGCTTTCCTCCATGTTGGTTTCACTCCCAGGTCACCCCGTCCATGCAGTAGCAAGAAGACTGACAGTAGCTCCAGGATTATATCCTCTGAGCGAATCACCAGGGGGAAAGGAGAGCTTCTCTTTACCCATGGTTCCTGCCGAAGACTCCAGATCAAGTCTCATTGGACTGATCTGGATCGTGTACCCATTCTGAACCCTCATGGTGACCAGATGGATAAGGTGCTTTGGTTTAATCAGTTCAAGTTCAGCCCCACCTGAATCACAAGAGCTAAAGGTAAAGTTCAAGAAAATTAGGGTGCTGTTATCAAAAGAAGGAGGAATGGAGACTGCGGTCATTCCTTCTACCCAACGGGTCCAGCCCAGTCTCCTCAGCTTCTCCTCCACAGTCCAGCCCAGGTCCCGCTTCTATCAGGCCACTTTGTAACCAGCCTATGCACTATGACTCCTACAGTCTTACCATACCTGCTTTCTGGAGCATTCCGAGTCTCGATGGGTGCTAAGGTGCTGGAAGGCTGAGGCCACATCTTATGCGTCTTCCCATTGTAGTTTTCCTCATTGCATCTAGGACTGTGCTTTGCATAACTGATACATACCAGACTTTTGTTGTGGTGGCAGTGTGCATGCCTCTGTGTGTGTGCGTGCACGTGTGTGTGCGTGCGTGCAAGTGTGTGTCACAAAGTGGGCTGAGGTGCATGGGAAAAGCAGATGTGCGTCTCCATGGAAACGGATCAGCAGGCAGCCCCTGGGCCTGGTGGCCGCATGATTGATGCAGGCATTTGGCCATCTTGGTAGTCAGGGTTGAGGCCTCAGCTGAGGGGATTTGCATCATTCCATGCTGGGCAGTAAGATGATGAAGTTACAAGGTGCACCGAATGCAGGCTCTTTTGTCGCCCTGACCTCAACTTCAGCAGGAAAGGACAAAACAAATAGACCAAAAGGCAAATTAGAGTTAAGAATGAGGACAGAGCGGTAAGAGGGGCATTTTGAGGGGAAATAAGGCCATAAATTAGAAGAAAAAGTCAAGACCATGGCCAAAGGTGAGACGACCTACTCGTTCTCAGTGAAAATAAAGCCATGTGCTCTTACACTCTTTGCTCACAGCCTAATTTCACCTGATTTCCTTTGTGTGTATGATCTGAGTGTATGTGTCTGTGCGTGCACGTGCACACACACACATGTGTTTCTAAAATTTAGCCATCTCTCCCTCTCTGTCTCTGTCTCTGTCTCCCTCTCGCTTCCTCCCCTCTCATTTACTGTCAGTGTTCTCTGGTCCGGTGACCCTTTTCTTAGTAACTAGTTCCATGTGTTTATTGGCTTCTATTTGTAAAATAACCTAATTAACTAAGGTCATGTCATCTTGTCCTTGCATTCCTTATAAATGGGAGGAATTTGTTTGGTATGGTTTAAACATTTTAGGGAAGAGAGAATTTGCTTGTGTCATATAAGAAACAAGATCTTGTGTAAAGCTGATCTAAAGAAGATGTTCAGGATACTTGGGGGTTAACTCTGGGTCCAGGGAAAGAGAAAAGCTTGCATTCTTGAAGAGTCTCTAACAAAGGGAAACCATGGGCCATTGTAACAGAGCTGGCAAAGGTTTTGGAATCCTATACCTGGGTTTCTCAGACTTTAATATGCTTAAAAATCACCTGGGGTTCTTGTTAGACAGATAGATTCCTGGGCCTTACCCCCAGGAATTCTGATTTCGTAGATCTGGGGTGGAGCCAGGAGCCTGCAATTTTTGCTTGCACCCCATGTGACTCTTCAGAGTGGTCCATGCACCACACTTTGGGAAATACTGACCCAAGGCCAACCTCCTGCCTTTAGGCATGAATAAACTTCAGCCACGAGTTGTGAAATGACCTACTGGGTATCCCACTGCTATGATGGGCTTGCCTTCTGTGAGCCCCGGTTCCTTCCTCAGTAAAGCAGGAGTGTAGCGTTACCTATTTCCAAGAGTTATTGGGAGGATTACATATGATAATACGTGTAAGGCACTTTGTATAACACCTAATACATAGTAAGTTCAGATTAATGCTTAAGTATTATGATCAGCTTGTCGTTATTATTTACGGCAAATTAGTTCCCCGCTTGAACTGTATTCACCGGTAGAGCTTGCCAAAAGGTACAAGGGCCATTTGGGATGGACTGCCAAGACGTCTCTGGGTAACACAAGGGGCTCTCCAGAGCCGCACAGAGGGATACCTTCCTCAGCTCTAGCCACGCTTGGTCCCACAGTTCTCGCGGCGGGTGACTGACGTAGGACTCGACCGTCTCCAAGGGAAGGCTGCCCACCTGGGAGCTTTTCCTCTGTCCCGCGGTGGCCGTGAGGGAGGTGGTCTGTCATAGACACAGAGATTTTGGATCAGATGGTAAGCGGACAAAAGTCAGTTGTTGGGGTGGGGGTGACACCCCAATGAAGGATCAGTAACGAGAACTTCTCAAGCACATAAAAAATGGCGCCGCATTGCAGGACTGTTAGTGCTGAAAGGAACCTCAGCAAACATCTTACCCAGCACCCTTGCCTTCTCAGTTAATAAGTGAGAAAAGTATCTGGTTTGAGACAGAGCTGGGATAAGAACCCAGTTAATTCCCTTCCTGACCAGAAATAAACAAACACGTAGTACCTGCCTTATAATATTAACAAAAGGGCCTCACAGCCCAGCCGGATTTTAATATGTAAGCCCAAGTTCATAACCTTGTAATAAAGACCAGGATCGCGTGTTTATGCATGGGCCTACTTTCTAATTGCTCTGAGCGTCACGGCTTTTCCTCCCCACCTTGGGGAGCAAAAATAGCCCTTTTTAGTCCGAAGGATCAATTTTGATGCAATGGGAGAAAATGGGCCTTTTTTCCCCTTTGTGTCTGACTTCATTTCTCACGTACAAAGAACTTGTGTTTCGAGTAGTGCCTGGAGATGGCTGGCTATTGGGATCATAACAATCACGTTTACTGTTCAACTGCACAAGGGGGCCGTCTGTCAGGTTTAATGGTACTCTCTTAAAAACAGCAACAACCAGCCAGTTAATAAAAAACAGCCTTGCCGAGTCCTGCTTGAGCTGGTTAACACAGATTCATATTAACAAGTGAACATACAAGTATAACCTCGGTGTGATGTGAGCACATACCTCTAGCAGGTTTGGGGTTGCACCTCATCCCGGGGCGCCTGGCCCAGCACTTCGCGCCGCGTGTTGAAGTCTGGTCCCTGCGGACACGATCAAATGAGGACTGAGTCAAAGAAGTCAGGCGCAAGGAGAATACTTCTGCTGAGCTCGCCGCCGGGAGTCTTCTCTCTCTCTCTTCCTCTGTTTGTGGGACCTGGTGTGTGCCTGCATTGTGAGGCTGCGGAGGAGAGGGAACAAAGTCTCGTAAACGTGCTTGGTGAGCGGTGGCCATTGGAGCCGCTTGGTATGTGGGCCTCAGCCTTTGTGACAGGGTCAGCCAGGATTTGTGAGAGCCCGTAAACTGCCACGTCAGGAAGAACCCGCTGCTATTCTCAGCGGCCGAGGGCGGGTAGCAGCTGCCAGTAGTGTTGTTTTAAACCCAGACCCCATACGGCTTCTACCCTGCTGATTCTTTCCGTGTTCCTCTCAGACTGGCAGATGGTGACAGTTCCCCAGATGCTGCGGCTTTCATGTTCATCTGATGTTTATATGGCGTGCCAGCGTTATTTATGTCCGTGGAATTGCACACCCGGAGCGTGCAGACCCAGGTGGCGCACTCCCCAGGCCGGCCATCGGCGTGGGCTCTGAGCTACGTGGGCGGAGATGCTGAGTCTGGGCAGGGTCCCTTACGGTTTCCAGCCCTCCTGCCGTATTGTGGTTGCATCCCACTCCTCTGGAAGGATGACATTTGCACTTGAACCCCAGAACGGTTTCTGCAACTGTGGGCTATCACTGATCCTCTTGCCTTCTCCCTTATAGGACTTTAGCACCCCCAGGCCGTGTGAGCTCCCCAGAACCTTGAAGGCCTGAGATGTGAAGAAGTGTTTCATTCTGACCTCCGAGCCGTTTTGGTTTTCTTTTAAGTAAACCTTACCCCTGATGCGGAACTCGGACATATAACCCTAAGATCAAGAGTCCTGTGCCCTACCAGCTGAGCCAGCCGGGCACCCCTTCTCCCAGCCAGTTTTGCTAGGACTTGGGCAACTCTGTCTCCTTTGTTGCTTCCCCCTTGGCCATCCCTCCGTTTGCTCACCCTGCGGCAGCTCCCTGGAGTACTGCAGAGGCCGGAGGGCCCAGGACGGCAAGGTCCATCTGTAGACATCTGTGATTGTCCTTCTTCATGAAGAGCTGCTCTTCCTTTATTTACTTTCAGTGAGGGCAAGCTATCATACAACTTCAACTTATTGGCCACAGAACTGAGCCAGTTGGACTTCCTGTCTAGGAGGTCATTAATTGCCGTGAAAGGAAGAGCCTACCTTCTTAGCCATGAAGCTAGGAAGACATGACAGCTGCTGGCAGCCACATTTGCACGTTTCATAGACGATGCCAGTCTGCAGGGGAATGAAGCTGATCATCAGAGCGAAGAGACAAGAGGCAGAAGGGGCGTGGTGGGTTCCAGGTCCTGTCCCAGGACCCAGCTGGCCACCTACTCTTCCTTTGGCTTGGTTACTTGACCCAAAAAATTCCCCTCTTTGCCTTAAGATATTTAAGTTGGATTTCTGTCACTTGCGACCAAGAGTCCGGTCAACTGTAGTGCCCTTGATCTCTGTTATGAAGTCACTCCACTCTCCTCTGGCCCCTCAGCAGCACTTCCCCTTCCAATCTACAAGGGAGAGAGGTTTTCCTTCCAGGGGTGACGGGTGGATCTGACATGCTGCTGGGGAGACAGCCACTGTTTCCAGAGATGACAATTCTTTGAGCTCCTAAAGATGGTCTTGGGCTTCTTTCAGACTCAGAACTCTGGCTGTGGAGAAGCGTATCCCAAGGCCCCTCGTGATATCTCAGAGACCTTGAGGCCAGGAAGGAGACTGGGCCCCCCCATCACCTTCATTTCACCAACAAATCTGAAGTCCCTATAGCGTTGCTGACCATAGCGGCTGGTATCCGAACCTAGTGCGGGACACCAGGATGATATGCTCATTTATCTTCCATGCTTGGGAAGTGTTCCCGCAGCCAAATAGCTGCCTGTCCTTGAACACAGCATCCTATTTCAGGCAATATAAGGAATATTTTTCTCAGACCCAAATCATTATGGTTGACCACTGCCTTTGTCCTGAAGTACCATCATGGAAAGAGCGTAAGGTTTTCTACTTCTGGGTATGGAAGTATGTTGTGTTTTCCATTCCAGATCTTGAGGTGGATTGAAGTGGACTCTGTTGCCAGAGTCTTTTCATGAATATCCCACAAGATTATGGCAAACAAGACCGATTGTCGATGGTATTTCGAGTAAGGCTGAGATCGGGCTCTGGAGTCTAGCTGCTTCAGTGGACTCCCAGCTCTGTCACCTACCAATGGCCCCTTAAGCAGATCGCTTAACCCTTCTGTGGCTCAGTTCCCACATGTGAAAAATGGGAATAATAATATGATAATAACACCTGTTTTATAGGGCCATTGTGAAGAGTGAATGTTCTAAAAGACTTCAAAGGCCTGGCATAGGTTCTATCACATTAGTAATCATTCAAAAATAGTAGCAATAGGGGCGCCCAGGTGGCTCAGTCGGTTAAGTGTCCGACTTCGACCCGGCTCATGATCCCACGCGTTGTGGGCTCGAGCCCCGCATCGGGCTCTGGGCTGACAGCTCAGAGCCTGGAGCCTGCTTCGGATTCTGTGTCTCCTTCTCTCTCTGCCCCTCCCCTGCTTGCACTCTGTCTCTCTGTCTTCCCAAAATAAATAAGCATTTAAAAAAAATTTTTTTAAATAGTAGCAATAATAATAATAGTTGTTTCACATGGAGCCCATGGGAACTGATTTCTTATACGGTGGCCGTGTATTTTGTTTCTGGGAATGGACGTGGCGAAGCTGGCGATGAGAAGACCAGTGGGTATAGGAAGAGAAAGATGCTGCCATGATCTCTTGCTTGTGTTGACACCCACCACCCTATGCCCTGCCGTCCAGTACAAGTGCAAAGGGAAAACCCTCGAACACCAGCTGCTAAGTAGGGAAGGCCTGGCCGTGTATCTGCTCACTGCTTCCTCCTCAATAGAGCTGCCTCTGTGGGAGAGAGGGGGTGGAAGGTGAGCCTTGATGGTGGGAGAAAAGTAGCCGACAGATGGAGTGAGGAAGTCTCCAGAAGAGCATACAGCGTGGGAGAAGTTTTGACGTCAGGAGCAGGAGGGGTGGGTGAAGAGGGTGGGTTGAGATTCTCTTTTGTGGATCAAAAGGAGCAGGGAAGAAAAGCAGCAGATGAAAGAGGAGTATGTGACCATGCAGATAGGAGTGGGCTCCTCAGGGGAGGAGAGAGAGCCCCTTCCGTGTCTCTTTTATGGCCCTAAAAAAAAAAAAAATCCCTCCTCTTCCCACTTCTTAGTCAGATATGTACATCCGCAAACCCACCGGCCCCTTGAGCTAATGTTTGTGTTTAAAGGACATGATTAGATCCTGGACTTAATTTATGCGCTTCTTTGATACCGATGCAGCTGTGTAAGCCTCGGTTATTTTATTTACGTTTCTTCAGACTCTCCTTTTATGATTTTTACTAGACTGCTTGTTCCTTTTTTTCTTTTTTCTTTCTTTTTTGCTGCTTTCTGAGCCTTAGATCTGTTTGCCCATATGTATTAGGTTGTCGTATATGAATCTGCCAATCCCCCCCCCCCCCATTTTGCCTATAAAACAGCAGTTTCGTATGCTTCGACTGAATTTTTTCAAGTTTAGGCTATAACTGTAAGTTTCCATAGGAGTCAGACCATAGCCACCTGCACTGAGTACCTCCGCTGAGGTATAGCGTTAGTGTGACAGAAAGCTGCTTAACTGTCAAGATCAAAGAATGGGGGCACCCGGGTGGCTCGGCCAGTTAAGCATCGGGCTCTTGGTTTTGGCTCAGGTCGTGATTTCATGGTTCATGGGTTCAAGCCTGGGTTGGTCTCTGTGCTGACAGTATGGGACCTGGTTGAGATTCTCTCTCTCTCCATCTCTCTCTCTGCCCCTCCCCTGCTCATTGCTGTCTCTGTCTCTCTCAAAACTAAATAAACTTTTAAAAAAGATCCAAGAACAGACATGAGACCAGCTCACATTAGACGGTGGCCTACCATGCCAGGCACTGCTCATGTGTTCATGCTCAAAATCCTCCCGCCAGCTGGTGGCATAGGCATAGGTCCCCAGAACGTCCCCATCTACGATTAGATTAGGAGGCAGAGGCCCAGAGAGGTAAGGGAGCTTGCCCACAGTTACATAGCCAATAGGCGGCAGAACTGGGATTTGAACCCGGACAGCTTGGCTGGGAGTCATCAAACGACCACACTACAGAACGTTTGACTAGTCAGTAGTCGACAGTACTCATCTGTCTGTTGTTGACCGCTACTGTTATTATTCGCTCAATCTTCCTGCCCAGGCTTTTCAGCTGTTAGATATCCTGATATTGTTGTTGGCTTGGATGAAGCTGTTTTTCTTTTATTTGTTTATTAGTGCTTATTTATTTTTGAGAGAGCGAGAGCATGCGCACCCACAGTGGAGGAGGGGCAGAGAGAGAAAAGGAGACACAGAATACGAGGCGCACAGAACCTGACGATGGCTTGAACTCACTAACCGTGAGACCCTGACTGGGCCACCCGGGTGCCCCTGAGGTGGTTTTTCTGAATAAACTCTGATATAAATCCATTAGGAATTACCTACTTCGGGTTTTTGTTTTTAGTTGGTATTTTACTGCCTGCGTCCCGCACCACCTTTCCTGTCTTCATGTGCGTGGTTCCTGAGACTTCACAGAGCCTTTCCATATTCCTCTCCTCATTCATCCCCACACGTCCCCGTCTCCCGGATGAAGACGTCCCCAGGTCACGCAGGTGACTTCTTTTTTTTTTTTTTTAATTTTTTTTTCAACGTTTTTTATTTATTTTTGGGACAGAGAGAGACAGAGCATGAACGGGGGAGGGGTAGAGAGATAGGCAGACACAGAATCTGAAACAGGCTCCAGGCTCTGAGCCATCAGCCCAGAGCCTGACGCGGGGCTCGAACTCACAGAGCGCGAGATCGTGACCTGGCTGAAGTCGGACGCTTAACCGACTGCGCCACCCAGGCGCCCCATGCAGGTGACTTCTATCTGTAGACCAGCATTGGCCGTGATCCCGTGTGAGGCTCTCCCCAGAACTCACCTGGTAGTGTTGAAGACCTGTGAGCCCCCCCTTCCCCCCCCCCAACTCCACCGCTTAGGACTGTGTGAGGTGATGCACCCTCTCTGAGCTTCTATTGTTTTATTTTTAGAAAGATTGGACGTATTTATTCCTGGAAGAACGGGCATCCAACACTGTCCGTGAACTTCTTTACATAGTAGACATACTAGAGGTTTCCTTCCTTCATTTCTGTGCCACTCGAGGCCGGCTGCCCTGATACTCAAGTCACGGTCATTGGCGTAAACTGACACCAGGACTATAGGGTGTGAAACAAACCAACCTAGATGCACATTCTCTCCCACTCTGTTGTTGTAAACTATTACAGTGAAATGACTGCTTTTAGAGATTTTCATTTGTCAGATGGGGACAATTGTAATAATAACTCCCTCCAAGTTTCCTTGTGAAGTTTGAAGGAGATGGCGGGTCCTGGCGCTCTCCGAGCACTCAGATGAGGTAGCTGTTGTAGTTGTTCCTGTTACTTGTGTTCGTGGTACTTTTCCAACAGGCTTTTAGAGGTGACCTAGCCAGCCGAGTACGTTCTGGTCCTGTGGGACCTTGTAGGGTGGTAAACACTTTTCTGTTATTCTATGGCTACTAAACAGAAACTTTTACTAGATTTCAAGATGCCAGTCGTCATTTTATCATTGGTTGCCTGCTATTTGATGACTTTCCCAGGGACTAGTTAGGTCACACAAAGATTTCTGTTCTTATCTGGGGAAAAAAGTGGGGGAGAACGTAAGTAACGTTTTAGGGAATGGAAGGATTGCCATTTTTCTAATGGACCTGTTTCCAGCATGTGTCCCCCTTATCACTAACAGATTGTAAAGCTGTAGACCTTCCTGCTCCACACTAAATCATGAGGTGCGTATCAGGAAAGAAAAATACCTTTAGCAATCTGTACAGCAGCTCCCTAATGCTTGGTTCACTTAGATGGTGCCCATATGTGGTTACTGCTTACTTCAGACGATACTTTAAAATTAGCGGTTGCACTAATAATGGAAATATTTTAAAGTCTACAGTTAGTATTTGGGAGGGGGAGGAGAAGATAAACTTCATTCCAGAGGAGGATTAACCTGGCCTTGTTTGCTTCTTTGCTTTGTTTCTCTCACAAGGTTGTTAGCCTTCAAAGGCACTAAGTCTGAAGCAAGGCGTTCCTTTGGAGTAGACCCCAGGGGGGCTGCGGACTGGAAAGCAGCTACCTTTAGATTGCCCCCCCAGGGAGATCCCTGGCTGTGGTGTGTTACAGGCTGGGCCCCACATGGGAAGGCCTGGGGTAGGGGGTGGGGGGGTGAGGGTAGGGAGCAGCTTTTGGCCTTTACTCAGGGAGGCTGACAGGAAGTGGAGGTGTGGCCTCCCTGCCTTCCTGCTCTTTCCTGCCCCCAGTTAAGGCTTCTTTTTACCAACCTGGCTCCCAAACCCACATCTAGGTACTCTCTGTACAGCTACCACACTACTGCCTGTCACCCCACCATCTCTTCCAGGAGGTTGTTCTCGAAACACTGGCCACCTGGGCGCAGAGAGCCTTCTTTTCTGAACAGCGTCGGAATGCGTTTTTAAAAAACCCAACTCCCCCTTCTCGTCCATCATCATTATCGCCGACCTTCAGGGTGTTCTGTTTTGCTGTAGGAACAAATGACCCCAGAGTTCAGAGAGGTAATTCAGTTAGGAACTCACTTCCTGCCCCTGTCACACGTTCAATGTGGCTTGGTGGCCTCACTCTTCCACACGTCTCGTCAAAGACCCAGGCTGACGGGGGCTCAGACGTCTTGAAGCTACACCCCCGGAAGGAGGAGGCCTCTGTGGACTTGGTGGGGAGGAAGGACCAGAGCTGAGCTGGAAGGCCACGCAAGCTCTGGGAGTCTCCCTTCGCGCAGCATATTGGCAAAAAACAGTCATGTGGCCTCTCCTAACAGCAAGAGGGCCCCTCCCCCTCCTAGCTAAATTACCCAATCTTGATGGTAGAAAATAGGGGCTTGGAGTCAAAAAAAAAAAAAAAAAAGCATTCCTAGAATTCAGCAGAGTACCTGGCTGTCTGGCGGGTCAGGGAGAGAAGGAGGGAGAGAAGGCAGAAAGGAAGGGAATAAAGCCACCTCTTAGAATGAGTTAGTCATAAACTAGACTCATCTCTTCCGGGTTGATCTTTACCCACATAGTGGGCGCCAATCTCAGGATAAACGTTTAGGGATATACCCAATGCAACCACACAACTTTTTCTCTAACTTTTGATTTGCACTGCGCCCCCATTCCCCTAGTGGCGGAAACTTACTGTCCGGCCATGCCATGCCTAAGTTCTGGGGGCCGAGGCTCTAAGGAGCTGGTACCTGTTCTACAGGTCCTCTCTGTCCCCGAAGGCATCCCCCAGCAACATCCTTCAGCCCGCCCCCCCTCCCCCCACCGCTGCATCCCCACCCACTGTCAGTCCACAAGGTTCTGGCAGGTGGCTCTTGGGAAGCTTTCTGTGCCCTTGAGCAAGAGCCCAAAGACCTCTACGAGTCTGTTGGAAGTGTCATCTATAGCCATGCCACTCTGGGCCGTGTGCAGTGCTGGGCCGGGGAAAACTCTTGTGACCTCGCCTGGCACATGACGTAGCCATTTCTGCTCTGGGTCCTCTGCTTTCTTGGGCTCCACTCAGGAGGTGACATTCTGTAAACCCACAAATGTGTCCAAGTTTCTCTCACTCTTTCCCAGGGACCCTTCTGCAGCCTTGGGAGCTGGAAGCCTACCTCTGCCATTTTCCGTCCCCTGAGTATCTTCAGGCCTAACTTCCAAAGCTCAACCCAGCTGACTAAGAGGAGACGGAGTGTAGGGTCAAAAGAAATGTGATTTTGTGCACGTGTATGACCCATTAATATTTAAAATATTCTCTTGCCATGCTAATGGCGCTCTCAGGGGTAACTCACTTCTTTTGTCCCCGTATGTAATCTATCTAGGGCCATTTTCAGTCTTGTCCCATATCCCGTCCACTGGTGTCTGCCATCCCGTTGGGTGTATAGATGTATTTGTGGAGGCCCCCACTTCTGCCCAGAGCAGACTCACACTCAGCTTCACGGAGCACATTCGAGAGCCTGCTGCAATTGCCAGACCACATCTGCCCAGTGTGAGACTCTCCCCAGAAGCTGGACTTCCCACTGCCCTCCTGGATTCTGCACCAAAGTTCAAAGACATCTTGCCCAACCTGACATTTTGGTGGCACAGACCTGGCATATTTAGGCCCTACACCAAAGGGTGAAAGCGTTGCACTCTCATTGTTTCCGTGGACTATTTAGGTCTGGTTCTTATGGTTTGCCCACGTACCCCTGCATCTTCCGAGAAGCAGGAAATGTCGAGAAGTCAGGGTGGTCGCAACAGACTGCAGTTCCAACAGCGGAGCCGGGGGAGCCGGGAAAATATATTTCTCTGTGCCTCCCGGTAATCACTTAAGAAAAACTCCATCTGCCTGGAACCCCGAGGGAAGACAGCCCATCACGAAAAGAGTCCGAGAACACCTGTTGGTTAAGTCAAAAATGAAAGTAATGGGTCTCAGACATCAAAAGGGAAAGTGACTGATTTTGGAAACAGCTGTAGATGAGGACGGTGTACCCAGAAAGAGCGGTCCTGGGCAGTTCCAGGGCTCCTTGGCTCTGAAACCTGAGCCAGAGTTTCATAATGTACATATTGGAAAAGATCCCACCCCAGTGTTAAAACATAAACATATAAATGTGAGTGTTAAATATAAATGTGTGTGCGCAGCGTGAACTAGTGTTCTGAGGGTCTTTTCATGTCCTATAAGAACTTGGGATGAGAAGGTGGGGCCCCAAATAGGTCATGTGGCTTTGCCTCGGGTCCCATAGGCAGCTGTTGGCTCAGCAACATCTAGCAAAGTCCAGCCTCCTGGCTGCTTGTCCTGTGTTTCTCCTCCAGAAGCCTTTGTGCTTGGAATTTTAACTCAGCCTAATGATGCAAGAGACTCTTTTTAAGCCGGATCTTAAATTACCTGTTTTTTAATAAATTGGTATTAAAAGTGCCTTGTAGAGGGAAGAAAATAGAAGGCAGGATGTGGGAGAAAGAGAGTGTACATTACAGCTCTGGAAATAGACCCAGAGGAAGAGTCAACCTGCCCCTTGTTTGAAATCTAGCCTGTCCACCCCCATGAAGGTTACACACTGGCAGGAAAAAAGAATAGAGCCGCCATTTTCTCCTATTGGTTGCTTGCGCTCGCAGGGTCCTGATTCCTCCACGCAAGCAGGAGTTGGAAAGGCTGATGCTCTTTCTGGGCGAGAACCATTGATTGCAATGAAGAGACCTGGCACGTGACCCCCAGCAGTGGGGCATTAGTGCTGACTCCCCTTTGTGTGCCTCTGTCCAGTTTAAGCTGCAGTTTCACTGGCCCGTTGGCATCAGCGGGGTCACGTCAAGGTCGCTGTAGTTATCTCTCTGCAGAAGAGGAAACCGATGCAGAGTCAAAGAACCTGTGCAGAGGTCCACAGTAAGTCCGGGTCCTCTGACTGAAAGCCCCCCCTTCCTCCGTGGCACTGCGGCTGCCTCTGTCGTGGCTTCTATGTTTTAGAGAGGATGGGCCACGTGAGAGTCCTAGGGAGGCAGGAGCCCGAGGCATGAGGGGAAGAGAGCGCATGTCCAGAGCACCTGCTGTATTCGGGGCACTGACTTCCTCTGATCTCTCCGTTGTGTGTATGGCATTGCACAGCCTCTGATGTGGCTTCCCTGATGGACCTGGCTGGTACCAGACTTTAAAGTCCCTGTCTTCTCCTTTCCCTGATTACGCAGCAAGTCACATATATATGCTTGTTCTTCCCGCGATTTTCTTCTGTGATTTGCTTTCTGTGATTTGTTCAGAGCCTTTGCCTATTTTTCGACATGCTTGTTTGCCTTTTTCCCATCGATTTTCTTATTGCTTTCTTCATTTGTCCATGTAATCCTTTCCTGGTTTTATATGTTACAAATATCCTCCACTAGCTTCAGGCTTGTCTCTTCACCTTGCTTATAGGAGCTTTCAGTTTTTCTAAAGATGTGAAAATTGTGGTTTTTCATATTTAGGCCTTTTAATACCCTGGGATTTGTTTTTTTTCCATACAATTTATGCTAGGGATCAAAGTTTATATTGATTACATCCAAACACCACTGTGAGTAGTTCATTCCTTCTCCACTAGATTTCAGCATCATCTTTTTGGGGCATGTGGCACTGTTTTCGGTACCCACGTGGCACTGTTAGTGACACTCTGTTTTATTTCATTCTTCTGTCCATCCCTGCACCAGGGCCACACTGTCTAAGTTACTATGCATGTATAATGAGCCTTGTTAGTCTTCCAATTTGTCTTGGTTCTCTTAACCCTTTGCTCTCCCATAGAAGTTTTAGAATCAGATTGTTAAATTTCACATACGCGGGGCACCTGGGTGGCTCGGTTGGTTGAGTGTCCGACTTCGGCTCAGGTCATGATCTCATGGTCTGTGAGTTCGAGTCCCGCGTCAGGCTCTGTGCTGACAGCTCAGAGCCTGGAGCCTGCTTCAGATTCTGTGTCTCGCTCTCTCTCTGCCCCTCCCCTGTTCATGCTCTGTCTCTCTCTGTCTCAAAAATAAATAAATGTTAAAAAAAAAATTAAAAAAAAAATTTCACATACACAGACACCCTCACTTTTGTGATTTTCACTGAAGGTGTGCTGAGTTAACAGATTGATTTGGAGAGAAGTGCTAGTTTTACGGTCTTAATCCCTAATGGAACTCGAGTCTGATCTGCCACAGGTACATGAAGACCAGAGCTCGTTCTGAATAATACGATGGCACCCGGCTTCTGTCTGGCAGTTTCCCTGTGAATGGAGAGTCCTTTCCAAATGGCCACCCTTGACTGAACTTTGGGTGCATTACAACAGATTTTTTTTTTTCCACGGTGAGCCAAGGCGGGAAATGATTATTCTAGTGCAATTTGCCAAGATGTTTTTTTCTAGCTGAGTGATCAAATATATGTAACTAGGGAAAAGAGAGCATGTGAGAACAGTACAAGGGTCCATCTGATAACTGGCCTCCCGTCATGGCCTGCCTGAGAGCATTCATATACACCAGGGCACGGTGAGTAGTCCTCACAGGCTGGAAACTCTGCCAGCAAGACAGAGATGCAGAAGAGAATACCGAGAAACAAGAAAGTGTCTTCAAGCCCGCTGAGTTTCCCATGTCCCAGCCAATTGCTTTCCAAAGATTATTACTCTTTCCTGTCTGATGAGTACTTCCTGTCCCTTCCAGCTCTTCTACCATAAATACCTAAGCTACAAAGAAAAACAATCTCTGAATTCTGAAGAACAGGAACGCTAATCCTCTCTTCTGGAAGTCTCTCGTACTGTTACATGGGGCTTTTTAAAGGATGACAGCCTATTCCTTTTGATCTTAAGATTTTTCAAGAAAATGAAATAAGTAGCCTTATTACGTTAAACTACAAAAACACATATAATATTTCTAAGGGTGGGGATGAAAACTGATTGCTCATGACTTCCGTCACGGTCACTGTCACAGTAAATCATTTGTAGTTCCAGTTATCATGAGAATCGTAATACTCCCTTCTCTTTGTTCAAAAAAGAGTAATGAGTTTGAGGTTTGGACACCAAACATGTTTTTTAGAAGCAAGGGAGACAGATACTCCCAACCTTTCTGGAGTTGGAATACTAGAGCCTTTGTTAATTTGAAACATAGTGTTTCCAATTCTTCTGAAAGTACACAATGGAATATATTTATTTTTTAAAAGGAAAAATTTTTAATATTTTGCTATGAGATTGTGAGGGCATTTGGGGAATCTTTCTGAGATAAACCTGTGGTATCCATGAGTGATGTTGATGGCTTTGAAAGATGCATTTTATACCAAGAAGGAGAATGGACCCAGCTGGCCATCAGAACCTACTATGGCTAAAAGTGCGGATCCCCAGGTCCTACCCCAGGAGACTCAGTAGGCCATTTGTGTCAATCGTCTATGCTTTTAAAGTGAGTCTCTTATTCTCTCAACTTCTTACAAGTAAAGGATTCCACTATTCCAAATTCAATTTTGCCTGAGTTCCAAATGTATATGTTGAGGGGGAAAGAGAATTTAAGGAAAGAAAATCTTTTTTTTAAATTTTTTTAATGTTTATTTTTGAGAGAGAGAGACAGACAGACAGAGTGTGAGTGGAGGAGGGGCAGAGAGAGAGGGAGACACAGAATCTGAAGCAGGATCCAGGATCTGAGCTGTCAGCACAGAGCCCAATGTGGGGCTTGAACTCATGAACTGCAAGATCATGACCTGAGCCAAAGTCAGATACGTAACCAACTGAGCCACCCAGGCGCCCCTAAGAAAGAAAATCTTAAGTGGGGGCTCAGGCTATACAAATAAGGAGACGATCAGATTTTTCTGAGTTAGGCTTTTAGTTCTGTAAAGAAAGATAAATTAAATGTATAATTAACTAAAATGCAACATCCAAATTCCAAAATCCACATGCTTTTATTTTCTCCTTAAACTATTAGATCTGGAAGATGATTTAAAAGGATGAAGCATTTGTTTTTAAAATCCAGTTAGTTTAAGAATAAGAGAAGAATAGGATAAAAAATACTGGATACATAAATTCCAAACTCATTCTTCCTTCTTGAAAAGGGAAAAAAGAATATTATAATTCTCATGAGTCTTTCTATAAGTGAAAGGTTGGGGGAAAAAAAGAGAGAATTAAATTTAAAGCCACAAAGGAATCACTCTGTTTGAAATTTGTATAGTTTTACATTTCTTGGAAAATATGCCCAGGAATATGTGATTACTGAAGCCTGTGAGAACGCCATGTTCTATTAGGAGCTCTGACTTTTGTTGATAAGGAATCCTGTCCCCTTGGTTTTGTTTATTAGTGGTGGTGTTTTTGGATTTGAGATTTTTGCCCTTGACGTTAGCAGAAACACAACTCATTTTCTCATGGATTAATACTAAGATGAAGAAAGAAACATTTATGAAAAGCTCTGTGTTACATCCTCATATTTATTTCCATGACAAGGATCCAGGATAATTTTGCTTAAGTTCCAAATGTAGGTGGGGCGGGGGGAGGATTTAAGGAAAGAAAATCTTTAAAAAAAAATTGTTTTAACATTTATTTATTTTCAAGAGACAGAGACAGAGTGTGAGTCGGGGAGGGGCAGAGAGAGAGGGAGACACAGAATCTGAAGAGGCTCCAGGCCCTGAGCTGTAGCACAGAGCCCGACGCGGGGCTCGAACCCACCAACAGTGAGATCATGACCTGAGCTGAAGTCGGACGCTTAACCAACTGAGCCACGCAGATGCCCCATAAAGAAAATCTTAAATGGGGGCTCAGGCTATAGAAATAAGGTGGCAACCAGATTTTTCTGGGCTAGACTTTTAGTTCTGTAAAGACAGATAACTCAAATGTATAATTAAATAAAATTCATAACACTGTAATATATGAATACAGTCTCATTGAACAAAAGTTAAACAATACAGATAAAAGTAGAAGTTCCTCTTGATGACCTTTTATCTAATTCCATTCGTCTTTCCATGAGTGGCCCTTGTCATCAGTTTGGATACAATCTTCCACACCCATTTCTAAGTATTCACATATAAATATATGTGCATACATATACCAAGAAGTATATAGGCTTTTTAAGCATATATGATATTATAGCTTACATATTGTTCTGCAACTTTCTTTTTCCACTTAATATGTCTTAGAGTTCTTTCCAGGTCACCACATATAGATCTGCCTCACTATATGCATTTTTTACACCTTTTTTAAAAAATACTTTTTTATTCTTGAGAGAGAAAAACAGAGCATGAGGTGGGAGGGGGCAGAGTGAGAGAGAGACACAGAATCCGAAGCAGGCTCCAGGCCCTGAGCTGTCAGCACAGAGCCCGACACGGGGCTTGAACTCATGAGCCGTGAGATCATGACCTGAGCCGAAGTCGGACGCTTAACCGCCTAAGCCACCCTGGCACACCAGCCTCACTGTATTTTTAATGGCTGCGTAATATTCTGTGCTATTAATCTAATCATATTTCACACATTAAATAATCGTCTCAAAGGCCGGATCACCTTTGGGTCGCCCAAGACAGTGATTAACCGTGGGAAGGGACGTGGGCAGGAGGACAGTTGACCTGGAAGTTACCTCACCTCACATCCCCGGAGGGATGTGTCTGATCAATCTGACAGAACCCAGCTAACCAACTAAACTGTGTCTTGAAGGAGCTGAAATAGCCCTTTGATAATGATTAAGACCCATGAGAAGTAAGGCCGACAAATTGTCACTGAGAGCAAAGTTCAGATGAGAAATGTGTCATTAGAACAACAGATACGGGCAATTAGACTTTCTTTTACAGAAGAGTCATAGCATCTATTTCTTTGTGTTGCACGGTTCTCTGAAAGGGACTCCGAAAGACAGGAAAGATACAGGTCGGTGTTATTCTTTTTGCTTTATGGTCTCTTCCTTCAGAGTTTAAACCTATTTGTCAAGGCTCTACTCTTAAATTCTAGATATATGTGGCACGAGAGGAAGCTGAACATTTTCAAGACACGGTTTTTATAAAACAGTATCATTTTCAATGTCCTCCCCCCACCCCTGCCCCCTGCCCCGACCCCCCTACCCCCGGCTATCCTCCTGGGTGTTGAATTCTATAACATTGTTGCAGCCTAGAGATCTTTTAAAAATGAGATAAATAGTAATATATCATTGGTGTGAATAAAGAAATAAAAAGAATTCTCAGTCTTGGTCTCAACTGACAAACGAAGTACTGAGAGGTCTTATGCTTAATTAATGCAGACACAACCAGGGAGACAGAATGTGTTTAAAATGGCAAGTGCAACCGCTCAATCACGTGCTTTCGGAATATTTTTAGTGCGCATCGTCCTTATCCGTTTCTAAGGTTTATCTGCTGAATAATTGTCCGCACCACTGACATTTTGACATCCTGGGGCTTTTATGTTTAAGCTCTCCTTTCGTCGTATTGTTTGGTAAATAAAATGTTCTGAATAGGCTAAAAATAAAGGTGCAGCATGGACCTGAATTCACCCCTCCCTGTGGTTCTATTTTAGGCACCCCGAAGGGTTGGAAAGATCAGGGGAGATGAGGTGGACCGCCAGAGCCATTGCACTGTGAGCTCAGGGACTTCATCCCAGCCCCGTTACACCAGGTTTGGGCTGGTGAATAAACCCAACGCCTGCGTTCAACAGGGCTTTTTTTTTTTTTTTTTTTTTTTAACAAAACTGTGAGTGACTAACTTGGTTTCTGTCGTATCAGATGTTTAGAATTCAGCACACCGTCAGGCATACTCTAGATCACTGCCAGGGAAGCTGGGGCGGCAGGCCGCCTTCTCGTGTTAGGAGCAGCATCTTTAATCACTGAGCTACTCTTCGTTTGCTTTTCATTATTCTTTATACTATTTTAGAAGATTTTCTTTAGCCGCAGCAGGGTAATCTCAAATTCAAATAACGCCAAATTCCCTTCTGCTTCACGCTTTTATTTTTCGGCTTTCCCCTTCCTGGGTAGATTTACGTGCGCCATATCCTCGGCTACGTGTAAGCTGTGTTATATAGGCACATCTTATTCTGATGAGGAATGCTCTCGTATGAAAATGCTCGGGAGAGCTAAAATATCTCCGAGGCCAAACCACTGGCTCACTTATTTTGAGTGGTATTCAGGAGAGTGAGATGCTTCATCCCTGGGCTGCAGCCCTCTTCCTTCTCTACCACTCACCCTGACGCTCACTGAGTACCGCTTGAAGGCAGTAATAGCGATAGCTGCCTTTCGTCGACCATCAGGCACTCTTTGAAAACCTTCCGTGTATTCGCTCATTTATTCCCCTCAACAACCCTCTGAAGGAGGCCCTGGGATCACTCGTGTTTGATTGATGAAGCCCCTAGAAGTTAGGTGCATTGTCCAGGCCCACGCTTGCTAGTAGTGCTTGATGGAACCAGGAAGCACACTGGTCTCCCTCTTTCCGGAGCCCATTCTCCCAACGGCCACATGAGCCCTCCCCTCCTAATGCGGCACGCCCAGCCAAGATGCTCGTATCTCTCCACATCAGCTCCCAGCGACTCTCGGATAGCATTAGCTCTAGATTCAGAGCGCCCAGCTTCCTTCAAAGTAGAATACACTTTCTCACTTCTCCGTCAGGCCTCACGTCCCGCCTGCCGCTTAGGGAGTTAGTTCAGAAGCCAGTCTTTTTGCCAATCTTCTGCAGTGTCTGCTCTCCACTTTCCTTTTTCTCTGGCTACCAACTTTCTACTATCTAGAATCAATATTTTATTTATATATATTTATTTATTTGTTATTTATTTATTGAGCCAATATTTTAACCCTTCACCTCCACCTCCTGTGCACTCTAGTCCTTACACACAGAGACACTACAAAATATTTCCTGTCACATCCTATTTTCATCAAACTCTCCCCCCCTGCTGAATTACCAGCAGTGGCTTCTCTTTAATCTACAGTGTTAACATGGCCTCCTACCATTCACCGTCCAGTGGGTAACTTGTTCTCATGACCTAACTTTCTGAATTGCCCTCACCCCTACTAGAGCAGGTCTTCTGTTTAAGCCAGGCAGCACGTCTCACATGGAGCCATTTATTCTGCAAGCATTTGGCATGTGCCTCCTGTGTGCCAGATAAACCAATGTGAGTGCCTGACTTCTAGAAGCTCCATGTCCAATGATGGAAACACAATGGGATGATGTTCTGATGTGCTGTTTCTGGGAGCTTTGATCTACCATAGAATAGCATGTAAGCGAGGGGGAAAGAAGCCCTGAGAAGTGAAACATTTCGTTTTGCAGCCTCTCCTATACAGAAAACCCACCAAAAGAAGCCGGGAGAGATGTCAGAAAAGCAACCCTCCCTATCTGCCATACACTGCTTTGTTGTACTCATAGCATTTATTACATCCAAACATTTGTTGTGGGTCTATTTGTTTATAGTCTGTCTCCTTCATTGGAACGTAAGAGGACTTAACTAGAATGTAAGCATACTCGATGAAGCAGGAGGGTTGTGCTTATTCATAAATGCGTCTCCTGGAAACTGCACCTAGTTCATAGTAAGTTCTCCGTAAATATGTGTTTAATTTGATCAGCTGGAAGTAGCTTTCTGGGACTGTGCTAAGAAGGGGTGTGAGGCTACCTCTCACTTCTGCAGGGAAAAAGAAAAGAAAAAAAAAAAAAGCCAGGATTTAGAAGTGCCATTCATGGGCTTGGAGAGAGGGTCTCAGCACCCAGGTTATAAAACTGCAGTCTGGGGCCTGGGGGGAATTAAGGGAGACTGCATGAGAAAGGTGACATTCGAGCCAGCACATCAAAGAGAAACCTAGTTAACCAGGCACAGGATCCTGAAGGATGTTTCTAACAGAGGGAAGAGCATGCCTGAAGCTCTATAGAATGTGCTCATCCCCCCGCCCCTTCCCATAGAGCGACATGTCTCTTTCCACCGTTTGAAACCCCCTTTCCTCCCCAATTTTCTATCAGTTTGTTTTCTCCTCCTTCGTCTTTGGTCCTACAACAAGAAGCCTCCTGCCTGTGGCCTCAGGACAGACTGCCGCCCGCCCTCAGAGATCATAAGGCTTAGGGACACTAAGGTGGCCTTCTGAAATTTAAACATGAAACAGAGCTTCCTGTTTCTTCTTTCAGCTACATGCCTCTTTCTAACTGCAGTTAGAATCTCCACATTGTAAGAGCCCTTCCAGATTATCTTTAGTCTCCTATTTGATGCACTAAACCTTCTATAGCTGGATTTTCAAATTGCCCAAAGTCAGAGACTATACCGTTAACTTCCACAATAGGATTTGTTTCTCTCCCTAAATCCCATGGGCCTGGACTGTGGCCTAGCAGTCTCTACCCTGACACATCCACCCAGGAGAGCCATTTATTTCCAAATTTCCAAATGGGAGAGATCTCCTTCTGAAGCTCAGAGTTCAGCCCTGCGTTGCTGAGATAGTCAGAAGGAGCCTGAGCGAATCTGAGGTCCGTTACTCGTTGTCGAGTGCTGTTGTTCCCCAGTGGCCTCTCAGTTTCCTTAAAGGCCTCTTTGCCTCCACTGCTTCTGTTCATTCTCTGTGAGGTGACCGGTCAACACTGAGTGACTATTACCTGCCAGGCACTGTACATGGCTGATGAGTATGACCAAGTGTCGCAGATGAGCAGGGAAGACCAGAGAGAGCCCCTTGCCCTCGGTCATCCTGAGTTGGGCTGCCAGCCACCCCCGGGAATGTGTGTTGCCTGCTTGGGTTTGCATTCCTGAGCCAGCTGGGTGGGGGACTATGGTTATCAGGAAGGCAGAGCTGCCTCTCTCGGCTCTCAAGGATGCCTTTGATGTCATCAGCCAGTGGCCGTGTGCCGCCATAATTGCGCATGCTGGAAGAGGCCTATAGCATATTCATGCCAATTGTGTGCAAATCTGAGCAAGACTAGAATTATGCGGATGATACTTCTTTGTATGGCTGTTATCTCTCATTTGCTTTCCCTTCTCTGCTGCCCGCCCAAATATGCAAAACAAAAGTAATACTTACTTCTCAGTGTTGCCAAGATGATTATTGTGATAACATGCAAATATCAAATCTACAGTAATGATCTGTGTTTGATTTCATTTCCCTTCTAATCGGCTAGGTAGCTTTTTTTATTCATTTTCCTTTTTCACTCAAAATTTGGAGGCTTGGTATTTGAATCAGTTAGGTTGAGCTAAAAATATCTCAAATATCTCAAAATATATCTCAAATATATAACCCCAAATATCTCCGTGGCTCAAAATAACAACGGTTAGTTTCTTCTTTGGGCTTTATGTCCACGTCAGGTTCATGGGGGCTCTGCCAGACAGCCAAAGACCTCCTCTTGACACAGTCTTCCTTGATCACCAAAGAAGGGGCAGTGGTAAATTACATACTGGCTTTATAGGGTTTTTTTGTTTTTGTTTTTATGTTTATTTGAGAGAGAGGTGGGGGGAGGGAAGAAAGAGAGGAAGACAAAGTATCCAAAGCAGGCTCTGCACTAGTAGTGCAGAGCCTGATGTGGGGCTCAAACCCACGCACCATAAGATCATGACCTGAGCCGAAATCGGATGCTTAACCGACTGAGCCATCCAGGTGCCCCCATGCTGGCTTTTAAAGGCTTCTGCTCAGAAGCAGCACATATGGGCCGCTCATATTCTAGGGCCCAAAGTGAATCCTACGGCCCCATCTCACCTAGGAAAGCATGTAATCCTACCACACGCCAGACAGAGGAGAACTGGTTGGCATATAGTTGAACACCAGAGACTACCCCCAAAAAATCTAAGGTGAGTTGACTTTAAATTACAATGAAATCTTGAGTTACCTTGACGTAGATTGAGAGTGAGGACTTCAGAGCAAATGGATAAGTAAGCAAACGAATCAGCAAGATTGTAATGGCGACTGTAAGGCCTTCTTGAGAGAACAAATTACTTGAAGGATATTAAGTGTTCATTATTAGTACAGGCACTGAGTTGCAATCCAGTCTTAAATATTCATCACAACAGGCAGCGAGCAAGCTGCTTGTTAGTAGATTACCAATCAGCCCTAGTGTCAATATGCACTTGGAAGTAATAAAAGCACATTTCTTTCCAAATAAACTGGAATCTAAGCTTGTCGTAATTTAAAATGACCTTTCTCCTGGCTACTTGCTTAACTTTGGATTATTTTACTATGTTTATACTGCATTTTTTTTTATCATAATCACTCAGTTGTTTATTGATTGCTTGCTCTGGTAAAAATGCAACATCTAGGCTCTGGATCTGGACTGCCCGGGTTCAAATTATGATTCTGCCATTGTCTATGTGGCCTTGGGCAAGTTACTCAACTCTCTGTGCCTCTTTTCTCACCTGTGAAATGGGGATGATGATAACACATACCTCATAGGATAGTTCTGAGGATTAAATCGATTACTACATAGAGTACTTAGAATAGTACTTGGCATACACTAAGTAAGTGCTTGATAAATATTAAATATCATCATCATTTTTAGGCACAGTGGAGAAATGCAAAGGAAGTTGGATGCAGGCAGAAATTTTTATATTTTGTTTGCTATTGTATCCCATATTTAGAACAACCACGTATCAGGCACTCAGTAAATATTTACTGAGTGAATCAGTGAATGGGCTCTACCCTCATGGAATTTAAACACCAGCCTAATCCTTGATTCCCTTCTTGGATAATAAGAGAACTCCCTTCTCTTTAAACTATCTTGACCAACCTTGAACTTTCAGTTAGAACCAGGCCCTGACCTCGCTGACGGAGGGTTTGAATTTCCCCTTCACTTGCTAACTCACTCAAACAAATTTTGGCCACGAAGCCACTCTCGAGTTTTTGCTGACTTCTCTTCATACCCTCAATTGATGATGCTGGCGTTACAATATCGAACCTCTCACAGCAGAGGCTGGTGACAATGAAGTCACGCTAATGACGATCTGGATGGTTGTGATGTTATTTAATGTAGCTTTTTGCCCTACTGAGTTTCCTGTGTTCTTACTGTCAGGAAGGGATGGGGAGACACTGAAAATGTTTGGGCATGTGAACTTCAAAGCTTATGTGCTCTCTCTCCCCAACCAGCCCCCCTTCCAGATGACCTCTGCTCTCCCAGACCCACACATTTCACCCAAATCCACTCATCAGCGCGCACGCGCGTGCGCACACACACACACACACACACACACACCTTCCTTTCCAATCTTCATCTGTGTGTGTGCTCTCTCCTCTTCCCCCTTCCGCTGTGGACTCTGTAGAAGGCCACACATGATCTGGCTCTGCCTGCCAGATCTTTCTCTGACTTCCTCCACCTCCCTTTTCCTCTTACTACTCCACTCCAGCCACTCAGCTTTCTGGTTCTCTGAAGCGTCCCAAGCACCTTTCTGCCTTCTGCACTTGCCGCTTCTCTGCTTAGAAAGCTCTTTCCCAGGTACCTGCCCACTCACTTCAGAAAGGTTTCTGCTAAAATGCGACCTCTTCCAAGAAGCCGTTCTTGACCATGTCCAGAATAGCTCCTGGCTCCATTTTCCTTCTGAGCACTTATCTCTAATGACACATTATGCTTTGTTACTCATATATTGTCTGTCTCCCCCATTGAAATGTAGACTCTATGAGAACAGACACTGAATCTTGAGTCCCTAGTTAGCACTCAGTAGGTGTTTATTGACTGGAAAGAAGGAGGAGAGGAAAGGGAAGAGGAAGGGAGGGGAGGAGGGAGAAAGAACAAACAAGGAAATGAATGTGTATGTATTTATAAATGTTGATAAAGTGCTTTAAGAGAGACTAAAAGTAAACCTGATATAGATGGGGACATCAGAAAAGCCTTCTTTGAGGAGATGCTATTTACTTACTTATTTTTAATGTTTATCCAATTTTGAGAGAGAGAACATGCGGGAGTGGGGGAGGGGCAGGGAGCGAGGTGGGCAGAGGATCCGAATTAGGCTCTGCGCTGACAACAGCAAGCCTGACGTGGGGCTCGGACTCACAAATCGTGAGATGGTGACCTGAGCCAGAGTCAGACACTTAACCGACTGAGCCACCCAGGTGGCCCAAGGAAATGCTGTTTAAAACAGAGACCTAATGTGTGGTGAAGACCAGAGCAGGTGGAGGCGAAAGAATGTGCAAGGTCCCCAAGCTTGAGGTCTGCTGGGGCACAAGAAGGGCAAGTGGGCGGGGGAGGCATGGGCCTGGTCACAGTGCTATAACACAGCGACAGCCCTAATGGGGCTCATCTGGAACAAAGCAGGTTTGCACAAAGGTGCATTTCGAGGGTCGGGGGGGTCATGAAGGAGACGGGAAAGCAGAACCATTCTGTAAGGCACCTGCCTCCAGGGACTCCTGAAACCACGAGGCTCTTTCCCAGCTCCTTTGTGGGTTACTCGCCAAACAAGCCACCACAGCTTCCTTTCTGTCATCTGAACAGTGAGCATGATGACACCTACTCCTGTTGTCAGCACGGTCCCTGGCACCTGGGAGCCACCTCATCACCGTTGGCGCACTCTAGATTTCCCACACGCAGCGCTCACAGGGGAGAGGACCCTGCCACTGAGTAGCACAGGGACGTCTTATGGAAGGACGCGTGCTCCTGACCCGTGTGAGAAGAACGTCCTGGGGCCGGGTATCCGAGGGGTGCACTGGCGGTCTGCAAGAGGAATTCAGGCAGATGCAGAGGAACATTTTCGTTTTCACAGTTATGTGTTTTCTGATGCATGTTAAAATAAGTATTAGGACATCAGGTCAGCTGCCAGAGAAGTAATAAAGAGGTTGGTTTGAAGTTAGCTCACAGGAAAAGGCCGTGGATACTGGAACAGGCAGCACCTAGAAGCGGCAGAAGTGAAGGTGATGAAGGGTCGGCTGACGTTCGAGAAGCACAGACTCAGCAGACCCAGTGTCTGTGAGCTGAAGGAGGCAGAGGAGCAGAGTGGCCTTGAATCACTTTCAAAGTCAGACTCTGCAGAAGAACCGATAGGACGTGGGCTGGAGGGGCCTGGCGTGGGAAGCCAGGCAGTGGCACTCCCACGGCTTGTGGAGAGAACTGAGTGGGACTTGGCAGGACCCAGAAAGGCAAGCAGACCTGACGGTGCCCAGGGGAAGAAAAGAGCGATCTTAGGGTCTTTTTCTAAGATGCCCATTGACAGAGAGGTTGTCTAAATCAGGGCTATGGTGAGCTTGTAAATTACAAGGAAGAATGTGCCTGAGCCCACATTTAATGGCAGAGTCAGTCTTGTCTGTCAGGTTTTCTTCCCCACTAGAAATACACACTCTGCTGCTGACCTCATCAGAGATAAGGAAACCCTGAAGACTGTGTTGAAGGTTGAAAAGTAAGATTGAGTGTGTGATTTCTGCCATGAATCAGCGGCAAGGGGACGAGGTTAGGCGGGTGGGACTGTGGCACTCAGGCATGTACATTTGGAGAAGGTCAGTTCAAGGAGCCAAGAATAAATTACACCGCTGCCCAGGGGCCAGCCTTCTTCCTCGCCAGCCAAAGGGAGAGGCATTTGGGGCAGCCAAGGAAAAGAAAAGGATGTGTGCTGCTTTTCCAAATGGGAATACCTTTATCGTTTTGCTAATGTGAAGCTTAAAGTACGTGCTTATTTGAAAAATCAAAATGATACAGAAGTACATAAAGTGAAAAGTTGAAGTCTCTCATAATTCTATAGATAACAACTCCTAACATCCAACAGCTGTTTATAGAGCACCTACCACATGGCAGGCACAAACATGATTTTAGGAGCTTCGAATATATCCATAATTACAACAAAGATCTTTGTCCTTATTGGGCTTATAGTCTAGAGCTGTGCTGTCCAATACAGTAGCCACTCGCCACAGGTAGCAATTAAATTAATTAAAAGGAAGTACAAATTAAAAATTAAAGTTCTCCAGCCAGACCAGCCACATGTACATAGCCAGGTATACATAGATTTGTGTGCATACATATGTGTATATATACATGTGCATATACACATACACTTGTGTTTGTATGCATGTGTGTGTATACTTGTGTGTGCAATTATGTGTGCATGTGTATAGATATACCCGTATGTGTGTATGTATGTGTGTATATATATGTATACCTATGCATATATGTATCCATGTTTATAATCATCCTTGTGTGTGGATGTATGTATGTGTGTTGGGTATATGTATGCATGTATGGATATATGTATGTGTGTGTGTGCATATATATTATATATAGACTCGTGGAGCACCTGGGTGGCTCAGTCCATTAAGCGTCTGACTTCAGTTCAGGTCATGATCTCACGGTTTGTGAGTTCAAGCCCCACGTTGGGCTCTGTGCTGACAGTGCAGAGCCTGCCTGGGATTCTCTCTCTCCCTCTCTCTGCCCTTCTCCCACTTGCACTCCCCCCTCCCCTCTGTCTCTCTCTCTCTCTCTCTCTCAAAATAAATAAACTTTTAGAAATGTATGTATAGGTGTACCTGGGTGGCTCAGTCGGTTAAGTGTCCGACTTCGGCTCAGGTCATGATCTCACAGTCCGTGAGTTTGAGCCCCATGTCGGACTCTGTGCTGACAGCTCGGAGCCTGGAGCCTGCTTTGGATTCTGTGTCTGCCCTTCTCTCTGCCCATCCCTCACTAGTACTCTGAGAGAGACTAGTACTAGTCTCTCTCTCTTGCTCTCTCTCTCTCTCAAAAATAAATAAAAACATTTAAAAAAGTTTTTTAAATAAGAATATATGTATATTCTTGTGTGTATTTATATGCATGCACATGTATATATATTTGTGTATATACATGTGTGCCTATGTGTATGTATATGGACATATCTAGTATATGATAGTATATAGATTATATTGCATATATGCTGTACCTACTGTTCAGAAACCTACTCTTATCACTTACCAATCCAGTATGGATGGGAATCTTCCTTTATCAGTAAATAGATCAATCACATTAGTTTTTATCCTCATATTGTTAGATGCTTCATTTCAATTTTCCGCTACTATAAACAGCATAACTGTGACCGCCCTTGGAACTTCTATCCTTGTACATTTCTCTTAACGTGACTTCTGTGAAGTGGACAGGGACGATGCGTGTAACCTGTGGAGCACCCAGTGAGAGCTCGGTGCCAGGAGGACTGTGCCAGGCTGTGCAGAAGGCCCTAGAGTGGCCATTTCCAGGAGCCGCTGCCCCCTCCCTAGAAGGGGCCCTGAGGCTTTTCACAGCCCGCAGAGCAGACTGCCATCCTTGCCCCTGCAAACGTAATGCCCAAAGCTACAGCCAACAATTCTCCATGGCGTTTTGGCTTGGTTGTTTGCTGCAGAAGCCTCCCACGGTCTGGACGTAGCCTCGTGGTGCATTTACTAGCCACCTCCTGGGTCCCTGACTCCGCATGAGGCGCCAAACCTGTTGAGTTCTGAGAACCGTCTCGTTTTACGAGCTCACAAAAAAGCCTTAGTGGCAGCGCGACTGTTCATTAAACCTGGATCTGAGCTATCCACGCGGTTTTGTTTTGTTTGTTTGTTAACAAACAAGAGGCCAGGATTGGCGTGGAAGGGACGGCAGTTGTGGGGTGGTGTGTGAAGAGCGAATGCAGTGTTATCAACCTGGACGATCTGGGTTGATTGGTTTTTGTTTCCCCGGTGGAAGCCCAAAAGAAACTCTAACCATCTGGGAGTTTTTATTCCTAAACTAACTTCCAGCTCCCTTGCCCTTTCTGAGCCGAGGAAGCGGAGACGCCCCGCTGTTAAATGTATAAATTCTGCCTTCGGATCAGGGAGCTCACCAGCTCTCCGACCCCTCCCCCTCCCCCCCCTTCCGGGGAAAGAGCTCCCACTCACTCCCCCTCCATGACACGTGGTGGGTATAGAGTCACCGCTAACACAGCTGTGGGCTCAGGAATGTCCCTACCTGCAAGCAAGTGAAAGTCTAGAAACCCTAAGACTTTGTGATCATTTTTGTCACCCTGTAGACATGCAATCCACCTGAGCTGTCTCCATCAGAGGCTGAATGGGATGACCGAGAGACACGGTAGGAGCCTAAGACTGGACTGGGGTCGGGACTCATACAAAGCCCACTCCAGGATGGGGAAGCCTGGCCCCATCCTCTGGGTAAATATATGTATGTGTGTGTGTGGATATATATTATATATATATATATATATATATATATATATATATATATATATATATACTTGTGGAGCACCTGGGTGGCTCGGTTGGTTAAGCATAGGCAATGCTTAGGTTAAGGAGGCAGGGGGAGCAGCCACCTTCCCTCCTGACCCTTCCAGGCTCCCTCCAACTTCAGTGTGACCCGAGCCCTGAGTTGCAGGAGGCAGACATCCTCCTGTACACTTGCCTGAGTTCTCTGCATGCATTCTCTGGGGTCCACCCTCACGGTTCCTCCTTGCCTCAAAGAGAGATGAAGGAAACACGGTCCTTTTCCCCTTCCCCCTCCTGCCCCGGGCCCCCTGGCAGCCCTCTCTGGACTTCGCCCCGTCTCTGACTCAGGCATGGCTAACCCACACACTAATCCACACTGCCTCCGAAACAAAGTACAGAAAAGTGATAGATCAGAGGCCTCATTTAATGGGAGCTTAAATTTCAGGCGTGGTGCTGCTGGCTCGGTTCAATGGAGATTTACAACAGCAGGTGCAGGGGAAGCTTAGATTGAGGCAGAGGGATTTTGTGTGTTGGGGGAGGGGGAAAGGAGAGGGCTCATTTGATCTGTCTGCTACTGGAAGAAAAATAAACTCCATTTGTTCTTTTATTCTTTTAAGAAACAAAAGGGATAAAAGAAATTTTAGGCCAGTAAGCTTCCCTTTTATTCTTCCCTATTTCTCAAATAGATCAGAAAATGATCCGTATTATTAACCACCTAGTCTTCCCCCCAAATATAAATTAAAAAAAAAACAACAACATTAATGTTCCTCCATACTTACAGATCTCATGATAGCAAGCTCAGCAAGGCTGAAGCTCAAGAAACACAATGGAAAAGAAAAGACTTCGGTTTTTAAAAAGCTCCTCTGAATGGCTATGAGAACAAGAGGCAGACAGTAATTTGAGAGGCTTTTAAATGTGCCGTGAGTTCGACTTTTGATTCCATCCTTTTCTACACATGGACAATTAGCCATAGCACGGGTTTGTGTGATTAGCCGACAAGCCGAACCCTGAGTGATTTAGCCATTGTAACTTGGGTAAGAACGCGTTTCCCAGTGACCCATCCCAGCCAGAAATGACCCCATGTTATTCCCACACTGTCAGGTTTTTTTGGCATTTCTAAAATAAAGCACAACTTTGTCTTTTAAAAACTCCCTCATGGGCAAGGAACCTTCGGTACTATTTTTAAAACCAGCGACAAGACTGGACCTGGGCCAAGATTCTGAAAGGAGCAGAAATAGTATAGCTCGGTGTGGTGTCTCCCAGCTTCCTTCTTGGCCTGTACCTCCAGGAAGCCTTCTGAGCGATCTTCTGGGTGGAGCTCTGGGCCTGGCCCCCCAACACTGAGGAAGAGGGAGGGTCACGGGTACAGGGCTGGCTTCAGGTGGTAGCACGTCAGACACACGTCTTGGGGGACAGATGGCCTCCGGCAGGTCCTGGAACAACTATCCGTGGAAGGAGCATCTGGGCTTCTATTTCCCTTTCTTTCTGAAATGTCAGATTGGACCATTGGTTCTGAAACTGCACAGTCCCCTGCTAAAATAAAATGATGGCCGTCTTTCCCCACGCAAAGAAAAATCAATGAAGCAGATCAAATTTTCCCCATCGTAAGTTTATCGAGCTATTCAAAACCACCAGAAATGTCAGCACTTTGAGAGGGGACTTCGAGTAGAAATGGCAAGTTTATAATTCAGTAGAATGGATTCAACAGGGTGAAAACGATGAGCCTGTTGGGAAATGCTCGTATTGAGACATGCTGGTTCGTGCACTTGTCTGCGATCACCGTCAGGAGCCCATGTGCTCCTTGGGAACAGGAGGGTTTGTGAACACGAGCTCTGGTGTGAGTGGCTCTGTGGGCACTTCCCACACTTGTGGACAGGTCTCATTCCTGGAAAAGGGGCCCAGAGTCAAAATGACAGGAGAGAGATCTGATGTTCCAATAACAGGAGATTATGTAACTGATCAAAACTCAATGCCTGCCCTCCCTCTCTCTCTGCACCTCCGCCACTCGCACTTTGTCTGTCTGTCTCTCTCTCTCAAAAATGAACACTAAAACAGGGTGGGGGGGGCATCTGGGTGGCTCAGGTGGTTGAGCGTATGACTTCGGCTCAGGTCATGATCTTGTGGTCCATGAGTTTGAGCCCCATGTCGGGCGGGCTCTGTGCTGACAGCTCAGAGCCTGGAGCCTGCTTCGGATTCTGTGTCTCCCTCGCTCTCTGCCCCTCCCCCACTCACTCACCCTTTGTTTGTCTCTCTCTCTCAAAAATAAACATTAAAAAAAAAAATCAATGCCTGCCTTTTCAAAGAAATAGCCTCAAACATGGTATTTCAGTTACTCTGAATGCTGAACTTCAGGATCTCTTTGTCCAAGGTGATTTGGCTTGATTTAATAGGGAAACGTATTACCCACATATGAAATCCTATTACTTAATATGATACAGTATGACTACAGTTTTTACAAAGCCCTTGGTGCCTCCCTCTGTGACCACATAATCTGAAGATAAAGAAACTATGATAGTAGAGCTAGGGCAGTCAGAAGAGCTGCCTTGGAGAGATTTTTCGGAGGCATCTTAGAGGAAATGTTTCAGAACAGTAGTGGCTGTTTCCTCGTTTCAGTGATGAACCAGGGCTGTCCGTTTTGCAACCTCCTTGGCACTTCCCGAAGCCGCGCACACGCTCAGCATCAAGAGCTGTTTTCCCACCGGCTGCATCCTGCTTTCCGGGCGTCACTGCCAGCTTGACCTTGCACCCTGCTATTAAAAATGCAAGATCCAAAGCATATTCCTGACCGGTTTTCTTCCTTCAGGCTTTCCCCCAACGTGTTTTCACACACACACACACACACACACACACACACACACAGACGCCTCAGATCTCGGCTAGAATTCTGGGCAGTCACATCCTCTCGTGACCGTGCATGTCCTTCCCAGTCCACGACACATCCCAAACCCGCCTGATGATAAAAGATCACAGCTGTCATCTCTTCCTTTTGTCAACTGTTTTCCAAAACCGAGTTTGCTGGAGGCTTCAAAAGCAGTGTGACTGGTTTTCGTCTTATGGTTTTTTTTGTTTTTTGTTTTTTGTTTTTGTTTTTTTTTCAACGTTTTTATTTATTTTTGGGACAGAGAGAGACAGAGCATGAACGGGGGAGGGGCAGAGAGAGAGGGAGACACAGAATCGGAAACAGGCTCCAGGCTCCGAGCCATCAGCCCAGAGCCTGACGCAGGGCTCGAACTCACGGACCGTGAGATCGTGACCTGGCTGAAGTCGGACGCTTAACCGACTGCGCCACCCAGGCGCCCCTCGTCTTATGTTTTAAGATGGTGGCTGACACATGTAAAAGATCATATGATACGTATGTTATAAAGCACAACTGCGTAATAAATACCCACGGACCCAGTGCTGGCACCTACTCCCACCCTCAGAGGTAACCACTTTCCTGGCGTGTGTATTTATCATTCTTTCTTTTTAGAACTGTTTCTTCTCGTACGTATGGCTGTCGAAACCATGTAGCGTTCAGTTTTGCTTGTTAAACAAACAATTTACGCGGCCAACTGAAGCTGCTCTTGTGAAGTAGCCTTTTTGGGACTCGATCCGCTTCCAAACGTAGGGCCAAAGTCGCTCAAAACCATCAGGAAGCTGTCTGTCTGGCATTTCCTGCAGAGACAGTTTATTGGCTCCCCAAGAATCAGTGCTATTGCTTTACAGCACATTTGGTCTGATTCAACTCTTTTTTTCCTATTACATCCCTGTTTCCGCCATTCACATATTGGAGAAATACATAGTGGGTGCCTTCTACGAGCCAGGCGCTGGGCTAGAGATCAGCGGCAAGCCAGGGGGAGCCCCCACTCCCGCTGGAGCTCATGGCCAGCCTCCTCTCCTTCCCTCCTCTGTCACATGAGCCATAAGTGCAGGCCGCAGGCTAGGAGAGCCCAGGCCCTTGAGCCACATACGGCGAACAAAGGGGCCACGGGACCAGTGGTCTGAGAGCCCAAGGGGAGGTTTATAGAAGGACTTCAGGAAGTGGTCAGCCTCCATGGGCCCCATCCTGTGCCCTCTGTGGCCTCACCTGGATATTCCTGACTCTGGATTTCTTTGATAGGCTCACACACTCTCCCAAGCATATTTATGTCATTAGCACCACACCTGCACAGGAGGCCCCGCCGCGGGGTACAGACCAAGGGCTCTACAGTGAAAGAGGAAATCAGCCCTGTCAGCGCTAGAGTCTGACAGATGACAAAGATACAATTGCCTGGGTACAAAAAGATACAATGGAACCTCGGGAATATATATACTTTGTAATTTTTATATGATATAATGTAGAATATAAATATAAAGAATCCAAAGGATGTATGTATAATTCATGTATTCTCACCCAGCTTCCACACGGGCCACCCACCAGAATAACTGACATCCTGCAATCCCTCTATAAAATAACACGGCTAATGCCAAAACCCTGACCCCCCTCAGCCCTGGGGCCCATCTCCACATGCCGGCGTATCTGTTCTTCCTACTTGCCTTGTGTGATTCCCCAGAGTCCGAAGCCTGCGCTGGCCACTTGTACTCACTATCGAGTCGCAAGCTTGAATTAAATGTTCCTACATACTGATGAAATACGAATTCAGAAAGAAAATCATGTCAGTGAAAACCGAATTGAATGCTTTTGAAAGACTTCAGTCAAGATGAGTCACTTAAAAAATGCTTTTGAGGGGCGCCTGGGTGGCGCAGTCGGTTAAGCGTCCGACTTCGGCCAGGTCACGATCTCGCGGTCCGGGAGTTCGAGCCCCGCGTCGGGCTCTGGGCTGATGGCTCGGAGCCTGGAGCCTGTTTCCGATTCTGTGTCTCCCTCTCTCTCTGCCCCTCCCCCGTTCATGCTCTGTCTCTCTCTGTCCCAAAAATAAATAAACGTTGAAAAAGAGGACTGCTATTACAGTTTTGCCTATGCACTTACCAGGACTGCCCTACTCGAGGGTGGATTTATGGTCAGCCAACCTCCCTAAAAGATTTCTGATGTGATGGCACTTGCTGAGGATGATTTGGCTTTTTATTTTGTTTGGTTTTGTTTTCACTTGCCAAACATTTATTGAGAGCCATGAGGAAAGACCCTATTTTAGAAACAATGGTTTGAAGAGAGAGAGAAAAGGCAATGTCAGACTGCTGGATGGATGAGGGAGGTCATGACCTCCCAAAGCTCTGCCCTTTCTGACCAGTCACACTCCCAGTCGACCTTTTCTCTAGCCACCCCGGGAGCCAATGGAGCCAGGACCCCTGCTCCAGGGCTTTGCTGGGCGGCAGGAGGGCAGGGATGTGACCTGGAAGGTGGCCGGATGTTCCCAAACTGCAGGCAAGCAGAAAGATGAAAAGGCTAGCCTTGAGTAACTTGGGTCCAGATGAGAAAAGGGCCTCTTGACTAGGCTCAAATTAAATTTTTTGACCCTAGCTCTTCCCAATCAGTTGTGAGGAGCCTTTCGAACTGTGAATAGTATCACTTAAAAGGGAAACATTTCAAATCCTATTCTAGCATGCCCCCCCCCCCCGCGTATCCAGCCATGCAAGTGACGCGCTTCTGCTTGAGTGCACGCATGCTCACATGTGTACATGTGTGTGTGTGTGTGTGCGTGTGTCCTCTCATGTGTGTGCTTTGGAAGGCCTCCGATGAGGGCTGCTTCAGCGCCAGTCCAGACAAAGGCCTTGGACACAGCGGCCTCCTGGGACGAGATGCTTGATTTTACTCAGCACCTAAGGAATAAAGCCAACCTTACGGAAAATACGTTCTTTAGAAAAGGTTCCCCGGGCACCAGAATGATTCAAGCCTGCTCCCTGAGAGAACACACAGAAGAGAAGTAGGCAGACTGGAGTAGGAGTACAACTTCATTTCAGCCGTCCCGGGAGGATCATGTGCTATTCAGCCATCTCTCCATTTCCACTTTGTTGTTGCTGGAAACATGGGTCCCTGCAGGGTACAGAGCCATGGAAACCACTCTTGCACTCTGCTCAAGTGCAGGGACTTCAGTAAGTGGAGACGGAGAGAAGGGAGCAGAGAGAGAGGTAGCATGGACACGGGAGCCCTATTTTGTTGCTCCAAGGAGTAACTGGACCCCTGCCCAAGAGATCCCCAAGCCCTCCAGAGAAAGAAATTGCAGGGGCATGAGTCATCCCCCATTTTAGAAGAACACAGGGGTTCCAACCCTGGGGGGGTTGGGGGCCTCCCTTATTAAGACTGGGCAACTGGAGTACACAGATCATGCTTGGTTAAAGGCTGGGATCAGCTTCTGGCTTATTATCTATTTAACTAAGTGGATTAAATGAGAATTGACTGGAATTGTACACTTCGAGTTCCCTTACAAAACACCGTTATCTCATAAGCTGGCTTAATGGAACAGGCTGTCAGGGGCTTATTAGAAGTAACTGAATACAACGCCTCACAGAGCAACGATCCAAAGGAGGGTATACAGAAGGCTGGGAGACCTCACACCTTGTGTGGCTACAAAAGACAGGCCTGAGGTGTGACTGCAAACCACACTGTTTAGCATCCACCCCGGGGGACAGGCCCAGGTCTTCCCAAGAAGAAAGGCATTTGCCACTCACCTCACTCGGTTTAAAAGCATTTCTTCCAGGGGTGCCTGGGTGGCTCAGGTGGTTAAGCATCTGACTTTAGCTCAGGTCATGATCTTGCAGTTCATGGGTTTGAGCCCCATGTCGGGCTCTGTGCTGCCAGCTCAGAATCCTGCTTCCGATTCTGTGTCTCCCCCTCTCTTTCTTCTCCTCCCCGCCTTGTACTCTGTCTCTCTCTCAAAAAAAAAAAAAAAAAATTAAAAGCATTTCCTCCATGTTATGGCTGAATTAAGTCTTTCATTGATCTTTTATATGTGTGGCCTCAGCACCTATGAAAGATAGTAGAATGGAGTGGCTAACAGGATCATCTTTGGAGTTAGACTGCAAGACTTTGAGCCTCAGCTTTGCCACTTACTAGCTGAGTGACGCTGTGTTCCTTAACTTCTCTCTGGCTCAGTTTCCCTGGCTGCAAAGTGGGTTTCTGCGGAGATGCAACAAGCTGATATGTATACACTTCTTAGCATAGCGCCTGGAATAAGTGATGATCTAAGTGACTGTTCAGTGATCGTAACAGTTACTCTTGTCACAGAAAAAACTTCATCGCATTTCATAGCTTTTGTGCCCACATCTCCTTCCGCTGTTAATTGCAGCGTGAATTTGGAATGAGCCACGTTCATGGAGGAGATTCTGGATGGGAGGCATTGGGTGTGGAGGAGCTCAGGTCCCTGACTTTGCCAGGGATGGCAATGTGACCTTACACAAGTCATTTATCTTCTCTGATCCACATTTCTAAAGTGTGTGTGTGTGTGTGTGTGTGTGTGTGTGTGTGTGTGTGTATAACTTTCACTACAGACTTTGGGTAAATGAATGTAACTCCTGCTTTGGGTGAATGCTGATGTAATTATGAATAATGCTCAGAGACTGGCGTGCTCTCCCAGAAACATGCACATTGTAGAATACTTGCTTTGAGGGTGACAGATATGTTGGAAAGAGTTGATGATTTGGATGGAGGTCGCTCTTGTGCAGTTCTTTGTGCACAATGTGCACAATGGAAACAATGGACTCTTTTTGAGGAAAGTTTTACTTTATTTGTGAATTTAGGACTTTTTATTTTCCACCCAGCATTTGATAGACTTATTTTCCTGTTGTGTTCATTTGAGTTTAATTTACCAGTAATCTGTAAACACTTCTGTCAAACAACCTGCTCTACAGTTGACCTCTTTGCAATTATACGGCCTTTGCTTCATTATCTCCAAAGCATAATGTACAATTGCCATGAATAATCTATACGTTTCAGGAATCTATAGTCCAGTAGATGATTCTCTTTCATTCAGTCTAGTGGATGAACATCATATTACTCACTTTCCAAAAAAAAATATTGAAATAAACCATATGAAAAATTGGATGAATCTTTCGGTTTGACAGAAAAATGAATTACTTTAAATAAAAAATTTAGCCTGTTTGGGGTGCCTGGGTGGCTCAGTCGGTTAAGCGGTTGACTTCAGCTTGGGTCATGATCTCATAGTCTGTGAGTTCAAGCCCCACGATGGACTCTGTGCTGACAGCTCAGAGCCTGGAGCCTGCTTCCATTCTGTGTCTCCCTCTCTCTCTCTGCTACTCCCCCGCTCATGCTCTGTCTCTCTCTCTGTCAAAAATAAGTAAACATTAAAAAAAAAAAACTTATCCTGTTAGCTGAATTGTGCACCTTGTGTCTTCTTATTTTCATGACTTTTTTTGTTTGAAAGACTAGTAGGGAATATTCAACACTCAGATATAATTAATATAATTTCCTGTATTTTAAATGGCTTAGAGTGAGAGTTTAAGGAAAAGAAGTTACATGATTGAGTGAAAAGCCATAACCTTCCAGGGCTTCTTCTGGTTGGTTATTGACTAAAGCACAAGCTGGCATAGCTCAGGTAGGGTTGCAATGCCAAGGGTTAAGCATAGTGTGATATCAGTCCCTATACCTGTGGATCTCAACTCTTTTTGGTTATGAGCCCCTGTAAGAATCAGGAGGAAGTTATGAACATGCTCCTCAGAAAACAACACATTTTCTCCTTTCCACAAAGGTTGGCATAGAATTCTGGGGAATTCACATGAGCTCCTGACTTCCCTCCATCCACTCCACTATCACCACAGTTCACGGAACATGGGGAGGCTTCCTCTCACTGCTCTTAACCATGCTGATTTTTTTTTAATGGCATGAATTGGACATTTCTGGAAACCAGGAGTTTAAAACTAGTCAGAGAATTTTTATGATACAATAAGAAATATACATATTGGCCTTTGTCCCCAGTTCCTGGCACACAGCTATTAGAACCCTTGGAATCTCCAGAGGGATAAGAGTGTCCGGTATGCTAGGGGGATGACGGTGGTAAGGGCCCCCCCTCAGCTGCAGGATGTTGCCAGAAAGACAAAGGCAAGGCATCTCCTCATCTCACACCCACTAGGACTGATCCAGATGATAACCACAAGCAGCGTTGAGGATGTGGAAAAATCGCAATCCTCTCACACGGCTGGTAGGAATGTCAAATGGTGCGGCCACTTTGGACAACAGCCTGGCAGTTCCTCAATAGGGTAAACATAGAGAAATTCTACAATTTCATTCCTAGGTATATACCCAAGAGAAACGAAAATGTATATCTCCACAAAAATTTGTATATGTAAAACTAGCAGCATTCTTCATAATAGCCAAAATGTGAAAATAACCTAAATTCCCATCAATTGGTGAATGCATATGTGAAATGTGGCATATCCATACAGTGAATATTAGTCAGCAATAAAAAGAAAGGAAGCACTGATGCATATATACTACAACTCGGATGAACCTTGGAAACCTTACGCTAAGTAAAAGAAGCATGACACAAAAGATCATATATTCTCTGGGTCCATTTATACGAAATGTCCAGAAATGGCAAATCCATAAAGACAGAAAGAAAGCAGATTAATGGTGCCAGGGACTTGGGGTAGAGTGAGAAAGTTAACAAGTATGGGGTTTCTTACTGAGGTGACAGGAATATTCTAAAATGGATCATGGTGATGATGGTCGTACAACGATGTGAATATACTAACAGCCATTGGATTGTATGCTTTAAATGGGTTCAGTGTATGGTATATGAATTATACCTCAATAAAGCTGCTCCCAAAACAGAATCCAGGCTCTGGATCCAGGCTGTCTGTGTTTAACCCCCGTGGAAGTTCTGGTGTCCTGAGACAAGGATTCGGGTGCAGGTACTACATTCGGAAAGATGTTTCAGGAAGCATAGTCAGGAAGTAGGGAAGTGAGCCAGGGAAGGAAGGAAAGCCAGTGAAGGGGCATTAATGAGTGAGTTATTCTTGTGGGCAGCTGGAGCTCCATCCTCCCGGGACTGAGCAAAGGCTTTGGAGACCACACTTCGGAATTGTCCCCCACCAGGGGGTGAGGAAGCGGGGCTGTGCCCACAAGTGCTAACTTCCTAGCGCACAAAGGCCAAGCATGCTTCTATAACCAGAGAAAGCCCTCAGACAGGAAGAGAGACAGACAGAGAGAAACAAAGAGACAGAGAGCGAGAGCCATGCAGGTACTCGAGGTAGGAAGCAGTCAGAGTGTGTTCCGCAGACCGACAGGTGACATCCAGGGTGACTGAGTGGGTATGGACAGGGCGTCGGCAAGGCTCTGCTCACAGGGGTATTACTTAACCTCTCTGTACCTTGGTTCCTTCATCCTTAAGATGGGAAAATAATAGCTCCAATCTCATAAGGGTACTGCAAGGGTCAATGAGTTCACGTATCTGAGTATTGGAGACAGCCAGAAATACTCATCTTGAACCTTTCTTTTTTAAACTTCTGACTTATCTGTGATCATTTCACTTCTGAATTGGCTTCTAACAAGATAGAGAATAAATCCAGCTATTATAAGTGTCAAAGAAAAATAGAAGCCTTGCCGAGAATAGTCTTCTTATTAGGCGGTCTTTGTGTGTTATCAGCTTTGAATGGCTGCCTTTTGAAATACACCATATGCTTTGTTAGCACATTAGGCAGATGCCCAGCCCAGCAAGTTCTGTTACTGGAGCAGCTCTGTAATCTCTCATTCTTGCTATTCTATTTTACGGAAACTGTTGGTGGGATTCAAGCAAGAGAGGTTCATCATAGCCCTCTCTGGTACTTTTCTTTGTGTCTCCCCATTTTTTCCCAAAGCCATGTTCTGAGGATAGTAGACCCCAGGGAGCTCTCTTTCTGTGAAACTTATACAGAGAGGGACTGAAGCCGGTGGCTGCCATCCCAGGCAATTCTGAGTTCTACTTCTATCAAAGGCATTTATACTCAGTATGTTTCATTGCTCATGGATGATTGAAACAGCCCAGTTGGGGAACAGCCAGGGAAAAATAGGGTTAAAAAAAAAACCCAACTGTGTTACATCGAGCTCAAGCTGTCATGATGAAAATTTAATTTAAAGATTTGTTCACCCAAGAAAATATCTCTGGATTGTTTCAGGCTGTGACTCTTCAATTAAGCTGACTTTTCACAAATCCAAAATTGCCGTGGATGAGCTCTTTACTTCGCTTCGGGATATTGCTGGAGCTCGGAATCTCATGAAACAGTTTAAGTCTGTGTATGTTCCTGGAAATCATACCCACCAGGCAAGTACATATGTTTTAAAGTAACCGTCTAATCTGTGTTGTATTTTTAGGATTCAGAGACCACACACAAAAAAAAAAAGTTTCCATTTTAGCCTCTCTAAAATGAGGGATTTGTTCTAGATGAACTCCAAGCCCCCTTCTAGTTGAGAGTTCTGGGTTCCCCTGAATCTGAAAGCTTCTTGATTCGTTTGTACCACAGGCTTGATGCAGGGAGACGAGCACTGGACTGGGGGGTCAGTCCCTGCTCTATAACTGTCACATACCTATTTTATAACCTTAGGCAAGTCCCTTCCCTTCACTGGGCCCCAGTTACTATAGGTGCAGGTAAGGGGCTGGCCTTATGTGATTCCCAAGCTTCTAGATCTAAGCAGTCCCTAAACATTCTGAACAATTAGAATAATAAAATCACCTAATAATATCATAGCAAGGAAAAAAGAAGTTGGTGACCGCAAAACCTTTGTTATTTAAAATCCCCTCACCACTTCCTAAGGACAGTAGGGGAACTCTAGAAGGATGTTTTGACTGGTGACCAGGAAGGTAGTATCAGAACCCAAGATTAAAAGCTCAGTGAGGGAGGGGCCCCAGAAAGAGCCAGGAAGGTTAAGGAGCAAAGAAAGGCTGGAGTCGTTGAGGCTGGGTAGTGTCTGTTGGACAAGGATGGAGACAGAACTAAGGTTCCTCGTGGTCAAAGATGAGCCTTCCAGGAAGAACACATGTTCCTGACGGAAAAGATGATTCGTGGGGTGTGTGCAAGCATCTCCTCCTACGTATCCCTGTGAAATCTCAGGAAAAGCCACTCCATTTGCCAAGGCTCTTTGGGAAGTTGAATGTGCTGTCAGTGAGGGTCAAGTTCAGCATCCAGATGCTGATGCTTTAAGGTGGGCATGTAGACAAGAGCTAAGGTTATCTGCCACAGCCTAGCAAAATCCGGACTCTTCCTGCCATGTATCCTTACAGTAGCTGATACTTGAAGAGTGCTCTCACATTTGGTTTGTCCTTTGATCCTTGAAGCAACTAAGCTAGGGAAGCGTTATTATCCTGAGATCTAGGAAGGCCATGTGACTTGCCACAGGCACACAGGTGACCAGGGCCGGATGCCAAGTTTTGGCTGCCAACACAAAACCTCCTCCCTGCTATACCGTGGATCTCACAGAGACTCTGGAAATACTGATTGATGGTGCTGATGGGCATCTGAAATCACCCACCAACATATGAAAGACCTTAGAAGCTGGCACTCAACTTAGTAACATAAATTCCCATCTTTGGTTCAATGATCTGAGAACACCACTACCATGAAATACAGATAAAATCACTCACAGAATTAATCATATACAGTTTGGTTGTTAAAAAAAAAAATGACCAATCTTGGGGCGCCTGGGTGGCTTGGTCGGTTAAGTGTCTGACTTGGGCTCAGGTCATGATCTTGCGGTTCACAGGTTCGAGCCCCACATTGGGCTCTGTGCTGACAGCTCAGAGCCTGGAACCTGCTTCATGGATTCTGTCTCCCTCTCTCTCTGCTCCTCACCTGCTCATTGTCTCTCTCTCTCAAAAATAAATAAAAAACATTTTTAAAAATCATCAATCTTAAATACAGCAATATGGACTAGTTCTAGAAGACACAGAACTGGTGATACATGATGAGATTTAGACCAAAGAATTCCAAGAAGCAAGTTGCTGCTACATTTGGCAAAGTGCAAATAAAACACTAAATTAAAAAGCTCTTTTCAATTTTATGATCAGCACTGTGACTAATTTAGCCAAATCCACATAAATGTGTATTAGCTATAAATCTTGGGTGTGATAAGGACAATGACATGTTTTCTAGACGTTATGGCCCTGCTGCCAACACTGCTGTCATTTCTCCAGACCTCAGAACCCTGTCCTGCAACCATGGCCTTCACAAAAAGAAATTTCCCCTTGTTGTATAGACTCCCTTACGGTGAGTCAATAACATCAACCCATTCACTGAAAATCCTAAATGTCAGTGAGTGGGATGTGGGGGGCAAGGTGGGGAGTGTGTGTGTATCTTCAGGGGATTTAGTAAATAATGATACAGACACAGGCTGTGAAATACTGTGAAACAATTGAAATGAACAGGGCAACTCTAATGTGCTTATTAGCGGGACTGTGAGTAAACCCTCGTCTCAGGCTCTACTTCTTGGAGAACTCAAACCAAAACGGAGGTTTCTGATCTATTAGATGGGGGGGGGGGGGGAACACATGTAATGTAGATCATTCTGTGACGTTTTTTTCTATCTTTGTTTGAAAACAAAACAAAATAAAAAGTATATGGGTATGTATATTTCATAAATTTTTACAGCTAAGAAAAAATTTGTGATGGTTATCTTGTAGGGGTTGAGAAGGCTTGGATGGATAAGGAAGAACGCTTTGACTTCTTGCTTTATATTTATGGGGATAGAGAAAGAGTTTTTGATGGGATTATGGGTTAGTTTTACTTGTTTGGGTTTTTTTAAAATATTTTTTGAATTTAAAGTTCTCAGTCATAGAGGAAAGCCCAGTAAGGACAAGGATTTTGATCTGGTTTGCTCACTGCCATATCCTCAGTGTCTAGAAGACACTTAGCTATAAATATTTGTTGAGGGGGGCGCCTGGGTGGCTTGGTCGGTTAAGCGTCCGACTTCAGCTCAGGTCATGATCTCACGGTCCGTGAGTTCGAGCCCCGCGTCGGGCTCTGTGCTGACAGCTCAGAGCCTGGAGCCTGTTTCAGATTCTGTGTCCCCCTCTCTCTCTGCCCCTCCCCTGTTCATGCTCTGTCTCTCTCTGTCTCAAAAATAAATAAACGTTAAAAAAAAAAAATTAAATATTTGTTGAGGGCATCTTGAATGCAATACATATATCCTTATCATATAGCAGAGGATTTGTTGGCATACAGGTATAATGAGAAAAAGACAAATGTCCAAACTAGACTCAGAGTCCAGCTGTGTCTAGTTTTGAAGATGGGCCTTGACTAGGCAACTTTCTATCCATCTCTTCTCCCAACTTGGTCCTCAGCCCTAGATAGAAAGTGTGCTTTCTATCTAGCTCCACGCTGTTTGTATACAGAGTCTAGCTGAGATGCTTTGGGCTCCCTGGGACACCCAGGAAAACACTAGACCTGGTCTACCTCCAGATTCCTTTTCTAGCTCTAAGCAGTGCTGCACATCTGGGCTCTCTTCCCTGGATCCCAGGCCCCCTCCCAGAAGCCCTCTCTCCTGCTCCAGGGCACAAGCTGGCTCTCAGAGCTACTCTGGTACCCTTGCTAGCACTGGAGGCACCTCTTAGTTCACCTTCATCCTTTAGTCTTTTAGGAAGATGCGTCAGCCACAGCCCCGAGAACACCACTCTCGTCATTTTAAGGGAATGTGATTTCATACAAGAAATGAAGTACATATAAAATCTCTGGAAGAGCTGGGAGGAGTGGGAGCTAGAATGTATCTCCAGAAATGAGCCCAGAAGATCACCACACACCTGGCCCTCCCAGGGAACCAGGACCTCAGCTACAGCCAGGAGAGTGGGCATGACTGGGGATCATGAGGCTGCCATTGAAGCTGTTGAATTACAGAACATACTACCAAAGCTGGAGACGGCATCCATGTTCGTTCACCATGGTATCTGCAGAGCTCAGCTCAATACTTGGCACCTAGTGGGTGGGTGGATGGATGGATGGATGGATGGATGAATGGATGGACAGACAGAAGGCTTCCGGACTGTGGGACCAGATGGTTCCATCCACAATGGTATTTCTTATACTCTTAATGCTTAGTGAGATGGATGTTAGCAAGGAGGTTAACAGCAGCATTTGGGTTCATAGCCCAGCATAGCAGCATTGGGTTCATAGGTCCATAGTCCTATTGACTGTGTGGTTTTATTTTTTTTATTATTTTTTATTTTTTATTTTTTTAATGTTTATATTTAAGAGAGAGAAAGGGCGGGGGCAGGGGAAGGAACAGAGAGAGAAAGGGACAGAATCTGAGGCAGACTCCAGGCTCTGAGCTGTCAGCAGAGAGCCTGACACAGGCGTGACCCCATGAGCTGTGAGACCATGACCTGAGCCACAGGCGGACACCCAACCGACTGAGTCACCCAGGCACCCTCAACTGTGTGATTTTAGGCAGGTTACTTCACCTCTCTGTGCCTACTTCCTCCTCTGTACAAAGAAGCTAATAATAGTACCTCCCTCATAAAGATGCTCCAATGATTAGGTGAGTTGGTACCTGTGAAGCTCTTAGGGCAGGAGCTGACACAAACAGCCCTATGTAAGCATTTGCTGTAACAGTTGTAGGGAAGGACAAAATAGGCCTTTTCTTAGTCCTCTTTCGTAGCATTTCGCCTTTCCCTTTGCTAGGAAAAGGGCCACATAGAAGGGGAGTCGTTCTCAAGCTGACTGCACCATTAGCTGCTGTGTCTGGTAAGAGTTTGTTGCTGACTCCCATTTGTCGGAGGAGTTTGTGTTCATAGACTGTGTTGAGTGGAAACCGAAGCCCCCGGTTTTGCTTGTGAAGCAAGTCTTCTGCTCTCGTTTCTTACTGCAAACGGTCCAGTTCGGGGGGGAGGTTTCACCTCCTCCCTGAATGCCACAGTGTTTGATGTGCTGCTTTTCCTCAGCTGCAGCATCAGGAGGCTATTAGGCCGATGTCTCAGGGCGAAGAGCGTCTGCGCCCTTTCAGACAAAATACTGTGTGACTCTCACATGACTTGCTTTGGCAGAAGTCTCAAAGTGCTGTGCTGGGCTGCGCTGGAGAAAACTTTCCACAGATGTGTACTGTCTCCTGTGCCTCTGGCACACCAAGCAAGAGCATTGAGAACCAGCAGTGCCCAAGGAGGCTTGATTCATCTGGTGCCTGGTGAAATACGGCTCTCTGAACAGTCCGTAGGACCAGTCTCTTTGTCAACAATCCCCAGCCCCAGCGGCCCGAGTTCTTTCCAAGTGCTAAGCTCTCTTCTTCCTCCTGATTCTATCTACCAAACTCCAGACCTGCTAGCGTCCTTTTTGAAAGAATCAACACAAGATGGGACCACGCTGGGGACCAGGAAACTTGTCTCTGTCCTGTACTCTCCTTCTAACTGCCTGGGTGAACTCAAGCAGATTAGTTAATAGCTTTGGGCTTAGGTTGTTTTCGTATTGAAGTTAAAGGGACTACACTCAAAATTTTACAAAGTAATCTGCTTTTGGGTTTGAAGGAAGGAAGGAAGGAAGGAAGGATGGATGGATGGATGGATGAACAGATAGGCAAATGAACCACTTTTCAATCTTCAGAGCAACCCATTTCCTTTTAAGAAGATGAAAGGAGAAAAAAAAATCAGTCATAGTGTAGCAAAATATAAAAATAAATAAGCCATGGAACAGACAAAGCCATCAGCAGTTTTGAACAGATGTTTTTCTGTACAGTCATGGATTGAAACAAAATGAACAGTCTCTCTACAAGTCTAGTTTTCCTGAGAAGTTGGCTGTTTCGAATCAAGTCTGCATAAAAGGGAGAGGCATCTTCAGTAACAGGACTGAGAGGGTCCGTGGCTGCACCAACACCAATCAACAAAGCCAAGGGCAGCAGTGCTGATTGATGGGGATGTGGTTGTGGCAACAGCTTAGGTTTTCTTGGATTCTGACTATCTTGGACCATCTTTAAGGTGCACCAAATTCAAGAAGATGTTGGAGTTGGACCGTTTTCTCAAAATGGTCTCTGACTTACGTATAATGTCTGCGACTGCTGCTGTACTCAATACGTTCGTTCAAGAACTCCAATCAGGTCAATAACAGAGTCTTCTAGACCTTCTCATACATTAAACCTACCATAAAAGAGTAACCAGAGACATAGATACAAATATTTTATTTTTCATATTTGATTAAATACAATATTTTTAAGAGTCCAGTTTGTTCTGGAAGACATACTGGCTATTTAAAGAGAGGGTTTCTGGTATGAGACCAATTTTTTTGAAACTTCCAACTTTTTCATGTATAATACCAATCAGAGATCTCATTAGGCCCTACCAACTCTACCAAACCTTCAGGCTATCTCCATGAGCCTGTCATAAAGGGCCATGTTGTGATGTATGTGGCCCTAGTCACTTTTACCTTTATGGACCCGTTCCTCTATAAAAATAAAAAATATTAAAATTTGTATTGTATGGGGGTGCCTGGGTGGCTCAGTCGGTTAAGCATCCTCCTCTTGGTTTCAGATCAGGTCACCATCTCCCGGTTTGTGAGATTGAGCCCCATGTCGGGCTGCACGCTGACAGCATGGAGCCTGCTTGGAATTCTCTCTTTCCCTGTCTCTCTGCCCCTCCCCTGTTCACACTCTCTCTCTCAAGATAAATAAATAAACTAAAAAAAAAATTTAATTGTATTGTACAATTGAATTGGTATAGAGACAATATTATATATCAAAACATCTTTGACCTGAAAGTTCTTTTTTTTTTTCCTTCTGATTTTAAACTAATACATTTTCATGGGTCCCTGCAAGTCTGGTGGGCTCTAGGCATTGTGTCTTCTGTGCCTAATGGATTATCTGGCCATGTGGTCAAGGCCCCCACTTGGCACCAGTCTGCCTAGGACAGGGACATAGCTGGCCCTCAGGGAGCACTAGGCGATTTTCTTCTCTGGAGTAGTCCTTGTGACCATTCAGGAAGCAGTCCTTGCAGTTCCCTGGGAGCTACTCAGTTTGGTCCCAAGGTAACAGCTCAGAAGTAAGGGAACTAGACTGATGGGGGGGGGGGGGGGTGGCGGGCAGAAGTCCCCTGGCTTGAAAACTTCACATCCTATAGGAGCCAGTTTCTCTGGAACAATTCCACAGGCAGCCTCCAGTGTTCCTCCAAGGGACATGCCCAGTTATACAAGAATCATCGTACTCAGACAAGCCCAAAGCTCTGGCTTTCTATCCAACATTTAGAGCTTTCTCCAGTCTAATGCAATTCACTAAGCAGGGGTCAATTTTATCATAAGCCATCTTGCCTGGCTACAGTTTGACATTCTTCTCTTATCAGGTTTCCAGGGAAACAGAGCTAGAAAGTCAACCAAAGGTCAAATTCTTATGCAGAAGAAGGGAAAAGGGTTTAATAATCCTTTGCCTATAACATGCAACTTGCCAGTTAAGGAAATAATTATATTAATGTTTCAATACAGACTTTACAGGGTGTCTGTGGCAGAGACAATGCTCTGTGTTCCCCAAACTCCATTTCCTTTTCCTCCTGGGCACAGTTAGGCCACATTTTCCAGATTCCCTTCTGGGTAAATGTAGGTTTGTGACTAATTCTGGCCAATAAACGGTGGGTAGAAGTGATACAGAACACTTTCAGCCTAGGCCCCTAAAATTTCCCCGGAGGTCCTCCACGGTCCCTCTCTCCCTTCATCTGCTGATGAGATGCATAGGCTTCCGTGTGGGATTCCAGTGCCCTAGAGAATGGTGGAGCCACTCAACAGAAGGGACCTGGCGAGTCCCTTCTGGACTATGGTTGGGGGGTGGGGCATAGACCCTCCACTACCAACACGCACCGGATGTGATACAAACAAGAAATAAATGACCCACAAGAAAAGGAAAGAACAAATTTGCCTGTGTTCTTAACTCCTCTCCTCCCTACCTGCCAAAGGTGAACTGACAGAGATTGTTTGACTGGGAAAGTTAAATTACTATGCCCTACTCTCTTAATGTGGAGGCAAGCCACACAACAGATCTCCCCTCCAGCCCTCTCTAGCATGGGAGGAAAACTTTGAGCCGAGCACTAGGGGAACACATCTGTTTCCCCTATCACCACCTTCTACGTGGTCCTTTGCTGAGAAGTGGGTGGCTTCTGGCTAAATAGAAAATTCCATGACAGTCAGAGGTTTCTCATCGTAGAAGCCATTGCTGAAGCAGTGCATTCCGATCAGATTTCAAAGACATGATTTGAGACACAAAGCAATCCAACCTAAGTGGCTGAGAGGAAGGAGCCAAAAGCTTTCATCATTAAAACCCTAATTGGAAAAACTAAGAAATGGGTTTGCTAAGAAGTCAGGAGGCCAGTACTGTGTTATGCCTGAGAAAGTCTTTCCCAAATTGTCCTCTTTAAGTGGACAAAGTTAGGGGCGCCTGAGTGGCTCAGTTGGTTGGGCATCCAACTTCGGCTCAGGTCACGATCCCATGGTTTGTGGGTTCGAGCCTCCCATCAGGCCCTGTGCTGACAGCTCAGAGCCTGGAGCCTGCTTCAGAGTCTGTGTCTCCCTCTCTCTCTGCCCCTCCCCTGCTCAATCTAGCATGTGCACGTGCATGCTATCTCTCTCAAAAATGAATACACATTTTTAAAAAATTTTTAATGGACAGTGTTATTTTGTTGTTCTGTGCTTAGTAGTTTTAGTAAAGAATTAGAGGTCTTCTTCTATATATTTAAGCGGGAAAACCTTACCAACGTCTCTTTAATAAAACATGGGTTAGTGTGCTTTTTGTTACAAGGGAAAATAGGAAATAAAAAAGCTCAAGCTGGCTTAAACGAGAAGGTAATTTATTGGATCCTGTGACTTAAAAGTCGAGAGAAGGGAGAGCATCCAGTAGTGAGGAACCATCAAGGGGGTGATGCTGGTGGGCACAGCAAATCAACGGGGAAGAGCACGCGCTTGCTCTTCCTGCCTCCAGCATCCCTCTAGTGCCCCCTGTTGGCGGAGTCCAGCAGGTCTAGATGGCAAAGCACACAGGTAGTCTATGGAGTCACAGGCCAGCGTCACAGAATTAAGTACAGAAGACAGGGTTTGGACTGGAGACACAATAGCTTAATCACTGTCACATCTCTATAGCAAGTGATTTTTCAAAATTGCTGTCCAATGAAAAGATAATCCGAGAGAATGCAGTCAAGAGATCTAAGAAATGACTATCATGGAGATACATCAAGCAATTAATTAATAAAAGCAACTATGCTATTTTGCTAGATCGTGTGCGTGTTTGCTGTTATTTTCTGTATTGAAGTTGTAATTTCTTTTCGCACTCTAAATAAATGTTACCTACGTACTTTAGGGAAAAAAAATAAAATAAAAAGGGTTTACAATCTTCCCCGCTAACATCCAATGATCACAAAATCCCAAGAATGAAACTATGAAGGGAATAGCCCTTCCAAACCTCTGCTCACCCCCAAGGGGAACCCCAGCTCAATGGGTATCTTCTCCCGGGTGCTTCATTCCCCAGAGCTTAGCTGAAAGTGGAAAAGGGGAGAAGACGAGGTCCCCGGGCCCTCCAGGCTTCCTTGTCTCTGCTGTTTGCACAGACTGCACTGGAGAGAACCATCCCATCATGCCTGGCCCACTGCTTCTTGCACAGAGGAGGTACTGAGTCAGCATTTTAGCTGGATTACAGACTTTTTCCTGTCTGAGCTCCTCCCACCATCACTGCTCTTTCCCCCTGCAGGAAGTGCATCCTTTGGAGAGCAACAACCTTTTTGTGTTTTTTTGTAGGTTGGGGGAGCATACTCTCTCCCCTCTTAATCATGACAGCCTAAATGTTATTTGTCTGGGTTTCTGTTCAAGTTCTTCTATATAACTGTATATAGGCTCATAAAATAAATAAATGTAAGCTGCTGGAGGGAAGGCATGGCCCGTTTCTTTATATTCTCTTTGCACTTCGTATCAGTTAGAATTTCAGTCCATTGCAAGGAACAGAGATCTGAAAAATCATGGCTTAAACATAGGACATTTTGCATTGTCATGTAGAGTAGGTCGATTTGGTCTGTTCGTGTTATGGCCCTGCCAGCCGTCACCAGCTAAGGTTTCTTCCAGCTCTCTGCTCCAGCATCTCGAAGGAATGGATGGCCCTGTATGCCACTGTGGCTGTCAGAGCTCCAGACATCACTTCCATGTTCCAAGCAGCAGAACAGAGGAAGGGAAAGAGCATACCCCTCCATTTTAAAAAAGGAGACTTTTGCAAGTCCGAGTACCCTTCTGCTTATATCTCGTTTTCCAGAACTTAGTTGCATGGCTGTACCCAGCTGTAAGGACGGCTAGAGAATGCAGTCTTTTAGCCAGTGGAAGATATGCCGAGCTACAAATGAGATGATATTACTAAGGAAGAAGGTGATGAATATTTGATGATATTGCTGGAAAAGGTAACAGAATATTGGTAAAGGACTTCTCCTTGGGGAGCAGTTTAAAGAGATTAAAGTTTAAATTGAAGATTAAAGTAAAATTTAAACGTCCAGAAAGGCTGAGATGACAAAAGGGCTCTCAAGACAGTTTACTCAGAGAGGAAGATTTGCAACATTCAGAGGCCGTTCCCCGCCCTTGGTTTTTTTAACATTGAAAATATCGATTGGATTATCTTATGATTCCAGAAGTCTATCTGTGAACTTTAGAAAATTTAGAAAAAGAAAAAAATAATGCCCGTTACTCCCGGGACCTAGAGACAACCCTAATTAACATTTCAGTGTGCTCTACGTGAGTCTCCTCCAGGCATAAATAACGTTAATTTTTAACAAGTAAAAGAAAAACTCACTCTTGTTATTTGTAGCGGTGGGGTTGTTTTGTTTTGTTTTGTTTTGTTTTGAGAGAGAGAGAGAGAGCATGAGTGAGCAAGGGGGCAGAGAAAAAGGGAGAGACAGAGAATCCGAGGGGCAGAGAGAGAGGGAGAGAGTGTAGAGCCCAAAGTAGGGCTCAAGCTCACCAACCTTGAGATCATGACCTGAGCCGAAGCAGGAAGCTTAACCGACTGCACCACCCAGGAGCCCCTGTCGTAGTGTTTTAACTGTGTTTTTTGAAAAAGAGATATCTTGAAGTGTTCCCCAACCCCCCACACTGCCTTCGTTCCTTGTCCTGCCCTCCACTCCATGATCACTGCTCATGGCAGTCTCAGTAAATCACATCTCAATTTATCTTTCGCGTATTTCCGCAGCTACAAGCTTCCAAATCCCCTGTGACACGTTTTATACAAATGCCGGCCCAGCACACACACTGTTCCTCACCTTGCTTTTCCCACCCACACTTTATTCTGCCCTGTGCTTTTTGCCAGATCAACACGAGAGCGTCCCTCTCTGCTTTCGTGGCATTTCTTGCAGTGGACTTACCCCATTTATTAAACAGCTCCTACCAATGGGCACGTGAGTTGTTTCCAATCTTCTCTACGACAGACAATACACAGCCCGTTATGGGTCTCATTTGCGTGTGGTAACATATTTATAGGATAAATTCCTAGAGGTGGGCTTGCCAGGTCAAACGCACTTGTCATTGTGATGGGAACTGCCAATCGCTCTCCACACTGACTGCAACAACTCGCGCTCCCACCAGCAGCACGTGAGAGGGTCTGGTTCCCCGTGGCAGCATCAAAAGTGCGTGTTTTCAAACCTTTCCCTTTTTGCCTGGGTGATAAATTTTTAAAACAGATCTTAGGGGCGCCTGGGTGGCTCAGTCGGTTAAGCGTCCGACTTCAGCCAGGTCATGATCTCGCGGTCCGCGAGTTCGAGCCCCGCGTCAGGCTCTGGGCTGATGGCTCAGAGCCTGGAACCTGCTTCTGATTCTGTGTCTCCCTCTCTGTCTGCCCCTCCCCCATTCATGCTGTGTCTCTCTCTGTCTCAAAAATAAATAAACGTAAAAAAAAAAAATTGGGGCGCCTGGGTGGCACAGTCGGTTAAGCGTCCGACTTCAGCCAGGTCACGATCTCGCGGTCTGTGAGTTCGAGGCCCGCGTCGGGCTCTGGGCTGATGGCTCGGAGCCTGGAGCCTGTTTCCGATTCTGTGTCTCCCTCTCTCTCTGCCCCTCCCCCGTTCATGCTCTGTCTCTCTCTGTCCCAAAAAAATAAATAAATGTTGAAAAAAAAAATTTTTTTTAAAAAAAATTAAAAACAGATCTTAAACAGCTTTATCACGGGGAAAGTAGACTCCTTGTTTTTGCTTTTGTGTTTTTAAATTTCTGTCTTTTAAATTCCTGCTCAGTGCTTTACCTTTCATGAACATTTACCTGTGAGATCTCTGGGTTAGATCAGTAGCCAGACGGACTAATAAATATGAAGGCTGCTCCCCTCAGCTGAGTAGCTGCTATTTCTCCCTGTGTTTTAGCCCTGATAAATGCGCCTGTTATGTCCCAGTTAAATAATTGTTTATTTTTTTACCATTTGATTTTTAAGTAATGTCTACACACAACATGGGGCTTGAACCTACAACCCGCGATCAAGAGCCACATGCTCCACTGACTGAGCCAGCCGGGCACCCCTAAATAATTGTTTATTATTTTGATGGTTTATACCCTGCTTTAGTTCAAAGCATTTTTTTAAGTTTATTTATTTGTTTTGAGAGAGAGACAGTATGAGTGGGGGAGGGGCAGAGAGAGAGAGAGAGAGAGAGAGAGAGGGCGAGAGAGAATCCCAAGTAGGCTCTGCACTGTCAGCACAGAGTCGGATGCGGGGCTCGAACTCAGGAAACCCTGAGATCATGACCCGAGCCGAAACGGAGAGGTTGGCGCTCAACCGACTGAGCCACCCAGGCACCCCTATTCCTAAAACATTTTAGGTAAGAAAATTGGAATAAAGGGAAAATAAGAGTAAAAACAACCCCCCCCCCCAAAAAAAAGAAAAAGAAAAGGCTGTAAGAAAAGCAAGATGAAGGCAGAAATGAAGTCAGTTCACCAAGTAGCCTCAACACTTGCCAGAGTCTGGTCAGGGATTCGGCCAATGCAAAGAGACAAGGAGTTCGAAACATCTAGGCAGGGCTCTGTCAGAGCCTGGCTTTTCTGAGGCTGTGGTAGTCATCAGACTGTGTGGGGAGGAGACATTCCTGCTTTCGGCTTTCACGCTCCAGACTCCGGTGCCCTGTGGGACTAGAGCAGCCGAGACGGCAGCAGGAGGGAGGAAGGTGGTCAGCCGATGGGAAGAACAGAGGCAGAGAAAGAGCACGGTAGGAAGGAGATCAAGGGAGGGGGGGAAACATGCTCAGAAAGCACAGTGGTCAGGGGCCCCTGGGTGGCTCAGTGGGTTAGGTGTCTGACTTCAGCTCAGGTCATGATCTCGCGGTCCGTGAGTTCGAGCCCTGCATAGGGCTCTGTGCTGACAGCTCAGAGCCCGGACCCTGCTTCAGATTCTGTGTCTCCCTCTGTCTCTCTTCCCCTCCCCCGCTCATGTGCTCACACACTCTCTCTCTCTCCCTCTCAAAAGTAAATAAACGTCTAAAAGAAAAAAAAAGTGCACTGGTCAGAGGCCTCCAAACATTATCTAAATGTGCACAGTCGGAGCACCATTTTATCAAACTGTAGGAGCCGTGGCAAATCAACATCAGCTTCATTCTACCAAAATTCTTATGGTGCCATGTAGCCTGCTTTGTCTAAGCCCTGACCTTGGTCAGATTCCTGTTTGGCACCTTGGCTTCATTTTCTGGCCAAGTCCTACTTGGAGATGAGCTCCACAGAGGAAGGAGGGATTGCTTGAGGCTGCGTTCATGACAAGACGTCGTGAGAAAACATTCCAGTTCCTCGCCCAGGGAGGCATAGGTCTGAGGATGTCGAGGAAAACCGGAGACCCTCGTCGTGTCTGTATCAAATGACAATACGTTGCTTTCCTGTGTTTTTCGTGCGTAACATTGTCACTTTAAACCCTGATGAAAAAACTAGTTGTACGAGGCTTACAGCTCTGGTAAGAGATACTTGCTTGTGGGAAGGGCTAAGAACAACAAAAAAAAAACAAACAAAAAAAACAGTGCCAGAGTATCAGGGTGAACGTTACCAAAAAACAAAACAAAACAAAACAAAACAGTGTTGTTCTAATTGTCTTTTCATACACACAAAATCACCGCCCTTGCCTGATGTCAAAATAAACGTGTTGTGTTTCATCTGGTGCAGATAAAGCTATCTTTGCTCCAGACAAACCAAACAAACCCTTTCACTGACAGCACAATATTTTGTCTTTCCAGGCATCCTATAAGCCATTCCTGAGGCAGGTTGTGGAGGAAATATTTAATCCTGAGAAGCCAGATCCGGTGGATATCGAACACATGTCTTCAGGCCTCACGGATCTCCTTAAAACTGGATTTAGCATGTTTATGAAGGTAAAGTAACCATGAAGAGGTAATCCTGACTGTAATGCTCTCTTTGATGGGCACGAAAATGCGGGCACCTTGCTCACCCTGGTGAGGACCGTATAAGATAACAGTGTTTTTGGCTCTTCTGAAATCAGGTACAATCTTTATTTAACTTTGGTTATAAACAGCCTGACCTGCCGGCCTCATCCAGCTTCTTTTGACCTAAGCGCTGTGGTCTTTTCCAATAAGAATACAAGCCTTCCAGGATAGCACTAATGAAAACTTTTCTCCTCCTGGCCCACAGTTTCACTTAATCCATATACTAGTCACAGGTCTTACCGATGGTCTATTGCTCTTAATTCCAGAACTTAGGTAGGATAATGAATAACTCTGCTCGGTCATATGACTAGCATCACCCCAAAATCCATTTGAAAATGACTTTTGTCTTAGCCCAGCAGACTCCCAGGTGGCAAGTGCTAGACTTTCTCTGGCTAATATCAAGGGCAGGTCAAAAATGACTGAACTGCCTTTGCCATGGGGATAAAAGGATGGAAAGTACACAAATGAGACCTATTTTTAACTTACTATAAAGTTTCTAAATTTAAAAGGATCTAAACAAGATTACAGGCTGGCCTCCCAGTCTACACCAGGATTTCAGTTGTAATAACTCTTGGAAATAACAGAATGTTTTGCCTACTTCAAAGCGTCTTTGAAATCATGAATTAATCTACATAGAAGATCTGGCCTTTTCAGAGTTCAATAAATGCATATGCCAGGAAAACTGGTCTACTCTAAAAGCCAGAGGACAGAAGCCAGACAATCAGACTCTAGACAAAGCAGTAAACAGGCTGGAGGGGCCGCCCGGGTCTCCTTCCTGCTGCCCCCAGTTATCAGCTGTGTCTGCTGCACCCATGACTGGTGGATTTTCCCTTCTTTCTTTCTTTTTTTTTTTTAAATAACATATTACAGATCAGCTTCTGGAACATGTTCGGGGGCTCCCGTGTTGAATGTAAGTCCAAGGTTGTCCAGTAACCCTTCACGATGGCAGTTTGTGGAGAAACTTCCAGGCTAGGCATGGTCTCCGAAACCTCCTCCAGTCGAGCACCCTCTTCCTTCATTCACAAGCTTGGACTTGGCCCTGAGGAGAGGCTGAAATAACACGTGTGGACTTTCAGGCCCTGGTGAGTGAGGTCTGAGGATGGCCCGACGGGCTGCAGCATTCATGTTCGTGGTTGGCCAAGGGCATAATGAAAGCTCCAACCCGTCTGCACCCTGCTCACCATACGTGTTTCCAGATTGCCCAGTGGCATGGTACAGGCCAGAGGAGGCCTTCCAACTCGCTCTTGTCCAGCGATGTTCCATAGAAACAACTGTTTCTTAGCAAAAGGACCCTGTGACCAAATGTGTTTGGGGAACACGGAGTGAGACAACAAATGAAATTGCTTCGGAAGGCACAGTGCCTTTAATATGCTAATGGATTTCGCAACTGTCAGGCCAACAGAGAGCCTCCCTTGGGAGAGACCAGCCACTTGCGTTTTCCATTACTGTTTCATAAACTGTGACACCTCACGTTTTTAAATTACCCTTTTAAACTCTGCAGAGTGGTTTTTGCAGCTCTTCCTGAAATCAGAAGCTTCACTGTCCTAAGGATTTGGCCTGGGAAGGTGTTTGGAGCCGTCCTGGGCTGCTCTGTTTCTCTCCATTCATATCCCTGGAGTTAGGGCCCGTGAAGAAATGCTCTGGCCCCTTGAGACGGATCTCAAAAGGAGGTTTCCAAGTAATGGATTTTAGAAAAAGGGGAATTCGTGTTTTCCCGGCAGCTGTCAGAATCCATTCCACACCACCAGCTGCCAGGCCTCTGCTGTCAGTTGCCAGGGGATGTCATCTGTCTGCAGGGGGCGGGAAGAGTCTCAGTGGGCTGGCCACAACGCCCTCCTCACCCTGGCACCCCAAGGGAGGGTCCTTTTGTTCTGTTTCTACACGGGCTTCAATGGCTTCCAACCACACCGTAGAACCTGAAAGGGAAAATTACCTCTGGCTCACACGTTCAGGGCTTCAATCAAGTAAGTGGAAGAAATGTAAAGAGGAACAGCCAGGTGGGCTTTGAGGAATAACTGTGATTTCCCAAGGAGCTATGTCTTTGAGATGGAGGGAAGCCATCAGAAGAGAGCGTCTTCTACTCTGCTTAAAGTCCCGTGGAGAGAAGAGGGTACAAGATGTGAGTCTAAGATTCTCTGCATCAAACCAAAACTCTGTGAGGGGGAAGTCAAGGCTGCTGGATTTTGCCCTTACTAAAGTCAAAACCTCATTTGCATCCTCCGGGGGCGCCTGGGTGGTTCAGTCGGTTGAGTCTGACTTCGGCTCAGGTCATGATCTCCCAGTTTGTAAGTTCGAGGCCCACATCGGGCTCTGTGCTGACAGCTCGGAGCCTGGAGCCTGCCTTGGATTCTGTGTCTCCCTCTCTCTCTGCCCCTCCTCCAATCACACTCTGTCGCTTTCTCTCTCAAAAATAAATAAACATTTAAAAACAAAAACAAAAAACAAAAAACCCTCATTTGCATCCTACGGCAGCTTGTTACTACGACGTTCCCACATTGCTTTAGTGTACTTCCCTGCATAAAGACTGTCCAGAGAAGTCTTCCAAGCCCACCTGCTCTGGTCGTCTCCTGCTGCGTGAGAAGCCATCCCAAAACATTGACTTAACATGCTGTTGGTCATTGACTGTGTGCATGAATCTGCACTCTGTGCACAGCTGGACAGAGAAGGAGTCACCTTTAAGATGGCCTAGTCACGTGGTCAGCAAGTTGACGCGGACCATCAGCCGGTAGCTCAGCCTGGCCGGTGAGCCGAGGCACGCAGTTCCTCTCCATGGCCCGAACTTCCTCACAGCATGGCGGCTGCATTCCAAGGGCAAGCATCCTGAAAGAGAGCCAGACAGGAGCCTCAGAAGTCGCACGACATCCCCTCCACAATGCTCTGTTTGTCGAGGCAGTCACACATACCCACCTGTGTTCAGGGAGAAGGGACTTACTCTCTTCCTCTTGAAAATATGTTGTGGCCCCTTTTGGAAAGCACAGTCTGCATTCAGCCTACATCTACACTTGGCTGTCCAGCCTGACAGGGCAGTGTTGGGCCACGTGTAACAAGTTTTTCCTCCAGTCCAGAGGACAGAAAACTCACTCATGCTCCTGACCTGGTTTCAGAAGAAGTGCTTCCAGAAAGGCTTGGATAATGGAAGACCTGCCTGTTTGCCATCATTTGTTTGAACAACAGAATCTCAAAGCCGACCAAACAAACAAAAACGAAACCAAACCTTCCTGAATGCTTAGAACGCTGCACAACTTTCCTCTCCTGCTTCCCTCTCTCTCCACTGTGTCAGGCCCTGGAAGGGAAGGCCCACAAGCTGGGGAGAAGAGGGAATATGCCCACAAGATCATTCTTCAGGCAGTCCTGAGAAAGTGTTCCAAGTCAGCCGAAGTCACTCCTCAACCGGAGGGTAGACTTGTGCTTAGCCACATAAAGCTCTGGGCTTCAAAGGGCAATGCCTGCGGGGGGAGGGGGACCCTCAAACTGGGGAGAAACGGCTTTGTCAGAACCTGGCATTCGTCAAGCAGCCAAGCATTTCTCTAAGACGCTTGTGCACGGAGCACCTTGATCTCCTTACGGGAATGCTTGATAGTGATCTAATACATAAATCGAAACATACCTTACCCCTCTCGCTTCAACGTTAATTTAATTTAAAACTAGCACGTCTAATAGGCAGCACTCTTAAAATGCATTTCTGGAATTTGCGGTCTGGAGTTCAGCCTCCTGAAAATAACATATCTTGTATCTACTCCATGTGTTTGGCCCCCAACTTGTTTTGACTAAAGGACACGATTTGTCAAGATGTTTTCTCTGTTGGGATTGGCATGAGGAGGGTGGGTTTTAACTAATGAAATTGCATGAGGCCCTTTTACCTCCTGTCATGCGTTTTTTAAGAAGGCTTTTGTTGTTGTTGTTCCATTTCCTATGTGGCCATGCTTAACTGGAAAAAAATGAGAAGATTTGTGAAAAAGACTCGAAGAAGACCCAGAGCTTGCCTCTGGGCCTTTCTCTGAATTGATATGAGAGCTCCGTTGCCTTGGGTCCACAGGAAAAGTGGCTCAACAAGCCCGGAAATGCTGGTAGTGGAAAGGGGATCAGAACTGAAACTCTTCCAGTTGAAGTGAAGATGTTTGAGGGAATCATTTACTGGGGATCATTTATTGTGAAGACCAAGGAGTGTCTCAGGGAACTCAAGGCAGCAATGTGGTGGGCCTCAGGAAGGGTTGGGACTGACATCAGGGAAGCCCCTGGAAACCAGACAGTTCTTTGAGACTCGCCCTGGCCGGCAGAAGACGCAGAAGAACAGAGGCCGGCATTCCGTAGGTGCTCGGGATTCGTCGAATGAATGGCCGGGGAGCTGTGCCACAGCTTTGGGCTCAGCTTTGACTGAGCCTCATCTACCTCGGGTCAAGTCTTGATTCCCAGGGCAGGGTCTCGAATTGGCCCAGCTTCGGTCAGCGGCCCGTTCCTGAACCAGTCTGAGGGGCAGGATCACACCCCTCAGTCACAACATGGCTGCCGGGAGCCCACCCCACAACCGTGAGGACAAAAGAGGCCATTCACGTGTGTGTTGGACGGACACCTGCGGAGGCACCCACATCAGGGGTGGAGGATGCCGTGGGGGCTGAAGAGCAAAAACGATGAGCCTCAGGTGAGACCGGATGTCAGACCCTTGGACTATAAGAGCTAGGCATGCTCTAGTGGGTCATCTAGTCCAGCTCTTCATTGTTTGCACAGGAAAATGAGACGGAGAGATGAACTGTTGGCCGAGGTCCATTCTACTTGACGGCATTTCTGACAAGAAGAAACCCTGTTGGCATCCGTTGATTAAATCAGCACACGGCCTGGAAGCTCTGTCTGCAACACCATTTATAACCATTGTTTATGTTTTCTCCTTCTTAACTATGCTTCATACTATGAAGTAAGGCTTGATTTTTTTTGGTCTAACACTAGCTAAATACGATCCGTAAGGTCTAGTGAGATGGATTCTCTCACGGTAGGAATCATTAAGCAAAAACAAAAACTTGGTTCGGGCAGTCTACGATCTTTGTCTGCCTGTGAGCGATTATCGAGGGCCTCTCTTGTGTGCTCGCCGCTGTTGTGGGCAAGGGAGTCATGGAGACAGACGAGATGCCCCGCCGGCCCTGGCAGAGCTCACCTTGTGAGGCCTGTAGTTTGTTAGGGAGATGGACAAGAAAACTGAGGAGTGCGGGGAGGAGGGAGAAGCAGTGTGCCAGATGGGATGGGAGGGCACAGAGAAGGAGGAGCCAGGCAGGGAGTCAGAGAAGGCTTCCCAGAGGAGTTGAATGCCGTCAGAGCAACAGAAGTTAGGAACAGAGCCATCAGTGCCATTGAAGGACTCGTGCATGGCTCCCAAGGGCTGGAGCTGAGGGTGGATGGGGGGAGTGGAAGACTGTGAAAAGCAGAGAGATAAGCAAAAGCCAGATCAGGAAAGACCAGAGGTCTGAAATTTGACCAAAACACTGAGGTGCCATCGAATGGTTCGCAGGAACGTATAACCAATTTGTATTTTACAAGGGTGGCCCTGGCGATGGCAAGTGAGGGGGGAAATGTGGCCAGACCTGCATCGGGCAGCAGAGGGAAGGTGAGAAGATGGGGAGATCCGGGGGGCTCAAGCCGGGCTGGGGGCCTGAGGGCAGGGACACAGTGCTGGTGGGTTCCACAGGACAGGGTGTTGCTTAGATGTGGAAGCAAATGAGAAGACACCGTCTAGGGTCGTCCACCTGGGGTGGGGAGACTGGAGGAGTGGTGTTAACGTTCCTGAGAAGCAGGAAGGGAGAGCAAGATAAGTTGCATTTGAGGGTTTAGCTTTGCAGCTCAGCAGAGCCTGGGCCGACAGTAGCAATCTGGGGTCGCTGGTGCCCGGGGCACCCAGGGGGGTGTTTGGGAGAAGAGCAGGGACCAGAGGCCCGAGCAGTCAGGGACACGATATGTAATGGAGGAGGCCAAGCAAGCAGAGCCCTCTAAGGAGAGAAACCTAGGGGGCTTAGAAACAGGACGGAGTGGGGGAAGTTTCGGGAAAGAGGAAACCACCCACCGCAGCAAATGTGACAGGGGGGTGAAGCCACACCACAGAGTGGCTCTGGGAGCGTGGAGACCTTCTGCGGTGTGATCCAACGAGTAAGTTCCACCGGGAACCTGGTCATTCATTGGCTGATGCCGCTGAAGAATGAAAAGTGTGGCCTTAAGAGATGAAAGCTAATAAAAATGCTTTCAGTCTGAAGAATCGCTTTGTAAATGGGAGTTTGTGGAGCGGTCTGCCTCTGCAGTGAGGCAGACGTGGATTTCAGCCTCAGCCCTCCAGCTTGGGACGAGTTACTCAGCCCCTTCAAGCCTCACTGTCTCTGTCTGGAAACCGGAGCCTCTATCTACTTCACAGGTTCTCGGTGTTACATCGAGTCACGCTGGCCCCGCCCCCTGCTCTATTTCCTTCCGGAGCCCTTACCACCTTCCTTCCTTGCCAGTTTCCTTACCCCCTTTGTCATTCTCCCCGGCCGAAGTATAAACTGAACACCAGCAGGGATTCTTCTCTGGTCCGTCCACTGCTGGATCCCAGAACTCCCGGAGGGCGCCAGGGACACCGGAAGCAGAGGAAACCCTGCTCGGGGAAACCAATCAGGACATCCAGGAGCTCTCTCGGGGCCCAGAGCTGCGCAGAAGGTTTTGGCAGCCTGCGCTTCGGAGGCTCCGACGGATGGACGGTGGACAGAGACTGTCTTCTCCGTCCAGAACCCATGCCGGAAAATCACAGCCAGCAAAGGCTTGGAAAGTGAAGAGAGCGGGGAGACTGACTCGCCTTACTGATCTGTACATTTGCGAGGGCAAAAATAATGCTTAGAGCTTTTAGCTTCAATGCGCCTTTCACCACGAACTCGCATGCGGGATGCAGCCGTGGAGGTTATAAGGAATGTGTTATTCTGATGGAAAAGACTTTGAGAGACCCCGCCTCCCAATAGCCTGCCCACTCGACATGTTCTAGAAGGAAAGTCTGGTATCAAAACATAAATCTAAACAGAAACCACAAGAGCAAACGGCAACGCGTATGCATCGGACCCTTTTATTTGTACCAAAACCAACATTCCCTCAACTCCTTGGCCCCAGGGTATTGTTCTTTGTTGTTACTGTTCTTTGTTTCCTTTTCATCTTTCAATATATCCTTCCAAGACTCTTGCCAGGGTACTTCAGAGTCCAGACTCTCTTATGGAAAGCATATGTTTTGGGGAACATACTGTACCACTTGAAGTTCTGGAGCCAGTTGTATTTCTGTTCCAGGATCAAGTGAGAAACCGTTATTTACAGGGCGAGAAGGAACCTCAGGTTAGCTACTCAGCCGCAAGACCCACACGTGACGCAAAGAAAGACTTTCTAAAAGATCTCTAAGAACTAAGAAGGGCATCTCCAGCGAACCCATGCGTCTCATTCATTCATCTATCCACTTATTTTATTCGTGCAACCTCTGTGGAAAGTTTACCACGAGCAAGGTCTATGCTCAAAGCCACAAATACCAAAATCCCAAGATAAATATGATCGGTCCTCCCCCTCCAGCAGCTCACTGGCCAGGAGAGGAGACAGGCAGGTATATCAAGGCAGCAGTCCAGCTGGACAAGGCCAAGGCAGAGGTGTGTGTCAGATTCGGGTCACGGGACAGGAGTCAAGAGACAATTAGAACTTTCCAGAGGAAGGGATGCTTTTCAAAGAGACTAAGAGGGAAGGAGGTAAAGAAGAGAAGGAGAGGGTACTTTACACAGAGGAAACTACATGTGCTACATAAAACATATGATGCAGTGATAGTCAAGATATTTAGTAACCGTAGTTCCATGGCTCAGAGGCCAAAACCCACTGGTATGGTCCCAACCAGTGCCTGTGGCCCACGATCTTTCCTACTAACATGGAGAATCTCCAGGGTTTGTAGGAAAAAAAAAAAAATCAAAGTACGATGTTGAGTGCTAGAAGTCAGGGTGGTAGTTACCCTTGGTGAGGCCATGACAGCTGGGGGGGCCAAAGTGGGGCTCAGGGTGCTGGCTTTCCGTTTCTTGATGGCTTTGTTTACCTTATGAAAATAACTCAGACCAAACACTGTGATAAATGCAATTTTCAGTGCCAGTGTTCCATAAAGGGACATATATTTCCCAAAATGTTCAAAAAACCCCTCAAATACCGTGCAGTCAGGCACAGCTCAAATTCTTGTGAATGACTCCCGGAAACAGTATACACCTGAAGATGGAAATAGCGATGCGAAGCAAAGCCACATTGAAAGAGCCATGTATGCTGAGCTAAGGAGTTCGAACTCCGTCCTCAGAGACTCGCGGGGAAAGGAAGCACAGGAGAGGGCTGAGGGGCGTTTTCAGAGCGTGGCCTCTGGAGCTTGGCCCCTGGTGCCACAGTTGAGCTATCGCGTGTAAACTTAAAACTCTCCACCTGCCAAATGCGGCCGTGATTGCGTTTGCCTCCGAAAGATATTTTGAGGGTTGAATAAGGTACTGCACAAAAATATTTAGTGGAGTGCTCACTATATTCCACAATAAATGTGTGCATTTTAGAAAGCTTCCTCAGGCAGGAACGAGGAGAATGAATGGGGGGGAGGGGGTGGCCACACGGACACAGGGAGATGAACCAGAAGGCTGTGGCAGTGACCTAGTAAGACGGAGTGAGGGCCCGACCACAATAGGGACAGTGGAACTCAAGGGGATCAAGGAGAGATCCACAAATTTGGAGGGGGAGAGGGGCGGGTACAAATTAACAGGCTTGATCTGGGAAATGAAAGGGAGTCAAGTCCAAGGTGACCATCAGGTGTCGGGCTGAGGGGACTGTGAAGATGGTGATACTGTTAGAAAGTCAGCATGGGCAGGGGCACCTGGGTGGTTCAGTTGGTTAAGTGCCCAACTTTGGCTCAGGTCATGATCTCACGTCCATGGCTTCAAGCCCTGCATTAGGCTCCGTGCTGACAGAGTGACAGAGAGTGTCTCCCCCACTCACACTCTGTCTCTCTCAAAAATGAATAAACGTTAAAAAAATTTTTTTGAAGAAGTCAACATGGGCAATAGACAAGGGGGAAGATCATGCATCAAATGTGAAACCTGTTGGGTTTAGGGTCCTGGGAGACACCCAGGTGGGCATGTCCACAGGAACTCAGTACAGGTGTCTGTGCTAAGGACATACATTTGGGAAGTATATAGAAGATTGTGGAAGGCAAAGAGTGGTGAGGTCCTCATCTCAGGGATGCTGCATTGGAGTGAGAAGAGCAAAGGGCCAAGATGGAACCCTGAGGAACATGGACATTGAGAGGGGCAGACCAAGAAAAGAGACTCATGAAGAAATTTGAGGAGAAAATGATCAGAAAGGTTGAAGAGCAGCCAACAGAGAGTGCTATTGGAGTAGCCAAGCAGGGTGTCATCGATTGTGCCAGATGCCACAGAAATGACCTGTTAGATGAAAACAAAGTAGTGTTCCTTGACTCCTACATGTGCTGGCCGTGATGGCCTCAGTGAGAGCAAATCCAGGAGAATAGGGTGACTAAAGCGGGATTGTCTTGGGTCTATGTTACGTGGCTTGGAAGAAAGCAGTCAACAAATGCATTCCAGGGGAAGGAGAGCTACAGGGCAAGAAGCTAGGGGGGAAATGAGGAAGCCATCTTTCTGGAGATCAGAGCTCCTAGTATTCACCACCACCCATTTAGGCAGAAAAGGTTAGATCTCTCTCTCTCTCCCCCTCCCTTTCCCTCTCCCTGTTCTTCTCCCTCTCCTTCTCTCCCTCTCTCTCCCTCCCTTCCTTCTTTCCATTCTGAGTTTCCTCTCCAGAAGCCAAAGAGTAACTTATATAACTGGAAACGCTGAATGTATTACCTTTTTAAATGTTTTTAAAATAGGATGTTGAGAAGTGGGTATATTCAGGCAAGGGAGCCAGAGGAACCCAGCCGAGAAAGGAGCTGAAGCAGGGGCAGGAGAACGGGCCTCCTCCGGGGCTGCTGGCCACCCTGCTGCTCCTGGGGACCGTCTGCACGGCCAGAAGAGGGGTTGGGAATTCGTGTGAATGAGTGTATACGCCCCCCACCTCCGTCGACCCTCCTTCGTGGAGTCAAAGCCTGTTTCTCCCGCCTCTGGCTGAGGTGGCCGTGAGGGCAGTTGGCAGCATGCTTCCTGCAGTGATGCCAGGAGCAGGCCCCCAGCCTGCTCCACCCAGCGGATGACCATTTGCCTCTAGAACCTGGGTCACACCACTTCTCCTGCCCACTCCTCCCCAGACCTGCGCTGGCTTCCAGGTAGGGCTCAAAACATAGTGTCTTCGGAAACTTCCAGGTGGGCCCTTCCATTAGTCACTAAGCCTATGTGTTGGTCATCTTGCATTTTCCGGGAGGTTCTGCAAGTCATTCTAATTTTCGTGTATAAGACTTGGCCTTATGGGTGAAATCGTAAGGCATCTGGAGAATTCTCCACGACATCTGGGGGGCCATTCCACACACCGTAGGTTCTCAGCTACGGTTGGCTTGCGGAAGTAAAGGGTGCGACGCCTGCACTGGACTATAAGCTCCCAGGCCAGGTCCTGGGCCCGTGCCTCTTTTTACCCTCTCCAGCACCAGCCCCCCGGGGCTCTGACCATCCATCCATCCCACAGGTATTTACCAAGCACCTCCCATGTGCGAGACTAGGTCAGCTGAGAATTCAGCAGTGAACCAGATCCCCAGTTCCAGAAGAGGAGACGGCCAATAGGGAAACAAACAAACCAACCAATCCGATAACCACAGGCTGTGGCCAGCTCTTCGGAGGAAATAAACAGAGCTCTGTGACGACTGGGAGGCATGTTTATGCTGACACCTGAGAGCTGCCAAGGAAGGAGTGAATAAGTTGCCCCTCAGCCTTCTCTTCCTATTTAATAGCCCCACTACCTTAACCTTTCTTTCAACAACGTATTCAAAGGGTATGACACGGTGACGCGGTCTGCGTTCTTCTGGTCGGTGGGTTCACCGTGCGCTAACATACCGGATCCCTAATGAATCACCCTCTCTCGGAGGCTTGTTTTCGTCCCCTGCCCGAGGGGGCGGCAGCCCTGGGGTCCCCGCGGAGGGACAAGGGGCAAGGCCCCCAGCTGCTCAGCGCTCTGCCACTGATGCCCGTGGGGGTTTGTTTTGCAGGTGAGCCGGCCCCATCCCAGCGACCACCCTCTCCTGATCCTCTTTGTGGTGGGCGGGGTCACAGTCTCAGAAGCCAAAATGATCAAAGACCTCGTGCCGTCCTTGAAGCCAGGAACCCAGGTACTGAGACCTCTGTGAACGAGGGCCCTGAGGCAGAAACGAGAGGGTGGGTGGGGGCCCTTCCTTCCTTCCTTCCTTCGGCTCCCTGGCGCCTCTCCCTGTCTCCGTCCCACCTTTCGTGTCCCACCCACCCCTCCCTGTCACGTTCCCCCTCCTCTGCTCCAGGGCCAGCTGTCCTCAGGATGGGGGTGGAGGGAGAAGAGCTGTCACCTATGGTCCCCTCTTCCGCCTCTGGGCTTCAAGGGCTAAGGTGCTATTGTCCCCGGTCCTGATTCCTGAGGGGCGTATATTCTCGTGTGTCCTGAGGGGTGTATAAACCTTTAACTACTCAAGAGTTTTCACTGCTTTCCAGGCTCCAGATAACGAGGGCTGCTCCCAGGGACCATCTCCCCACCGTGGCAGTTAGAGGCACGTTGTCGAGTCAGTGACAAATGTGGTCTCTTTCTCCTCTGTCGCCTCCTGCCAGGTGCCTCTCATTCCCCCTTGTAAGTGGCCCCGTGGTTAAGAACACCAGCCTCTTGATCTTCTAGGTCTGTCTTTGAGTCCTACCTCTGTCCTTCACTAGCCAGCTGATCTGGGAGGGCAAAGCCTTCAGTTTTCTCGCTGATGGAACAGGGCCAGGGTGGCTGTGAATCTTAGATCAGGTAAGGGGAGAGGGTGTCATTCCTAGCACAGTGCCTGACCCTTAGCTCTCAGTAAAGGGTGGCTACTGTTGTGAGCAGCAGCCCCCTGCCTTGTGGGAGGGGTGTTAGCCACTGGCCTGAGGCCGGGAGCCCAAGGGGAGAGGCTTCGGGAGAAGGCGAGCCCCCTGCCTGCGGATCTGCCCAAGGAGGCAGAACCTGCAACTCAGTAAGACTCCAAGTCCTTGCCTTACTGTGGGCTCCCCAACACAGGCCATGTGACAGGGATGTGAGAGCAGGTGGCTTACATGATCCCAAGAAGCAGAAGTGAGGGAATCTGAAAAGAGACCGTAGAGAGAGAAAAGCCAGAGAAGCGCCAACTGCTGGGCTGGTTCGCGCCAGGGGCAGCTGAGGCTCTGTCCTCTGGGAACCTGAGGAGCCCCCGGACGGCATACGTCATCTTCCCGTTGCCTCTGCCCCCTCGCCCCCGTTTGAGAGTCGCCCCTGGGGGGTCATCTTCGGCTTTGTGCCACCTCTGCAGGCCACTGAGCGGCAGTGTCGAGGATCCGTTTCGTGAGCAATTGTCTTTTCGAGCAAGACGTTTTTAAAATCCGAAAGCACACTTCTCGCTGCCCCTAATGAGGTGAACCGGATTCTTAGCTCTCCGGAACGGTGCTGCGCTGTGACACCCCGACAGACATGTTAATCCCCGCTCTGAAAGGATGAAGTGCAGACGTTTCCAAAGCGTGTGTGACCTGCGTTTGACAACCCGGACCTGGAAGCTGCCGTGGCTTGGCTATAATCTGACCGTGTGCTCAGACCTCCGCAAAGGGAGCTTCTCAAAGAATTTGGAGCTTAAGGAGCAGCCTGGTTTGCTCTGTTGCCCTTGTGCCACAAGTTCCCCCGAAGAGCTAAGGGGCCCCCAGGAAGACCCCAAGGGCAGCAGGGAAGACCAGCGGAAGAGGCAGGGGCACCAGAGTGCCGTGCATCTCCGAGCTTCTGCAAGGAGGTGGATCAGCTAGATGTTTGTGGAGCGACACGCCTCAGAGGCAGATCTCCCTTTCTCGCCCTCAAAAGACACAGCTGCCCTACTTCTGCAGCCAACTCTGCCCGGATCTGGGACATGAGCAGCTAGCTTTCTGCTTTTACAAGAACAGCCTCGCTGCTCTAGCCGTACACGAGATGGCATGCGGACTGGTGCCATTGTCGGCTCAGACTTCCTCGTCTGCTGGAGAAACAGGCGAACGGATTGAAAGGAACAGGTTCTACCGAATCTACGTCCCCAACAAACCCTCAGCCAAGAAACTAACTTGGCTTGACTGTCGATGTAAGCAGCGATAATATACCAAACGCTTTGTTTTTTAACGTTTTATTTATTTTTGAGACAGAGAGAGACAGAGCATGAACGGGGGAGGGTCAGAGAGAGGGAGACACAGAATCCGAAGCAGGCTCCAGGCTCTGAGCTGTCAGCACAGAGCCCAGCGTGGGGCTCGAACTCACGGACCTCGAGATCATGACCTGAGCCGAAGTCGGACGCTTAACCGACTGAGCCACCCAGGCGGCCCTCCTATCTGACACTTATATTCTGTCTTTCCTATCCAGCCTACACTTGAACATCTCCAGAGATGAGGGTTTGCCCCCTCCCCCTGCATCCTGCCTGAGTCTCGGCGGCCCTTACTGTCTCCCCTAGATGCATCCAAATCTGCCTTCTAGAGCCTCACTCACTAGCGCTGGTTCTAGCTCCTGGGCCCCGCAGAATTTACAGGCAAATCAGGCTCGTCCCTCTTCCACATGGTCTCCCCTGGCTCTGCTCTTCTCCAAACCGAGGCTTTTCGGTCCCACGATACTCATCTGGGGGTGCCCTGGCGGTTGTGGTGGCTCTCCTCAGTCCCACTCCGTCTCTCCCTCTCGCACTCGGTTAGAACGGAGAGCCATGCCTCAGTGTGGACTGGCCAGTGCAGAGACAGATGGGGCCGCCTCCTCCCTGTCCCCACCACAGCCTACAAGGCCCAGCCCACAGTCTGCGGGATGCATTCTTTTGGCTCGGTTTTCACTGTTCTAGATATACCGACATCAACTGAGCCTATAGCCTTTGCTCTCCACGTTCCTCAGTCCTGCCAGCAAGACTTAAGCATCCTGGGAGACTCCTGCTAGCCCTTACCCTTGCCTGCCATTTTGGCTCTGGAAGGACCACGGGGGCCGGCAGTGGTGGGGGGAACCGGCAAGTCATGAGGGCAGGAGAGGGGCCTTTGGCCCATCGGCCACACGGGCCTCTACCGCCTCACAAGAGTGGACTGCCTCCCTTCGGGTCTTTTCCTACCACTCTTCGGCCTGCTTGCTCCCCTCCAGCGTCAGGACTTTGGGCTTTTCTTACTATTTATTCCCAGCACCGCGAACAGGGTCAGGATTGCTGAGTGTCATGATTATTCATGCAATGTTGAATCTTGAACGCTAGAAACTTCACGTACAGTATTGTAGCGTGAGACCAAAGTAGCTCTTCTGGAGAATTCACCAACCTGTCGATTCATTCTGAGATTACGGACAACTAAAACCAGCCTGACGCTGGTAACAGCTGCTGTTAATCCATACCTTCTCTCTGTCTACATGGGTGCTCTTGGGACTCAAGTACAGGACTCTGAAATCACATCCACTAAGTGGGATTAGTTGATTATCCCGTGAACATTTGTTGAATGGCTGCTGTTGTGCCAAGCACTGTTCTTGTGCTAACAAGAGAGCAGGGAGCAAGCCAGACTCGTGCCTGCTCTCATGGAACTTACGTTCTAATAACGAATGACTGACGTCAAACATGAAAACTCCAGCCACAGATAAGTGTGCTGAGAAGACCGGTGCTGTGGTGGAAATAAGTAGGGGTGAGGGGTGGTTCCTTCCTCTGGCACAGCTCCTTTTGGAGGAGAAGGCCTGTGGGCTGAGGTTTGAAAGGCATTCAGCGACCAGCTCTTCAAAGGAAACAGAACCCATTCAAGGCACATCTAGAAATGAATTCTCTTCCACAAACGGTGACAAGGGGGGCGTGAAACAAGGAATCCAGAAACCACACCTGCCACCTGCTAGTCTTACGGGACTGTTGTCATACTCTAAAACTCCGCTCCCTGCCCGTGGTTGTTGGACAACGTGCCGAGGAGCAAATTGGGCCGCTGCGGAGGCCCTCTGCTCCGACTACGAAAAAAAGAGGGATCCAAGAGTCAACTCCCCCCACCTCACGCCCACCCCGAGCAGCCACCGCCGGGAGGTGGGAAGCTTGGTAGGCTTCCCCTCGCTCTGGAGGTGCGCGCGCCTGGCACCGGCCTCTGTCTCGTTCGCCGCCTGGTGTGGGGCCCCGTGCCCAGACGGCTCTGCAGGCGAAACTCTGGTTGGATGGTGGCCAAGAGGCCTGCAGAAGCCTGAGATTATGGGAGGAAAATAACAGGGAAGGACCCTTCCAGAAAACACAGGGAAAGGCCAGCTCAGGAGACAGAGGAAGGCCGTGTGGGCAGGTCAGCCCCTCCGTCCCCTGCTTTTCATAGGCAGTGCACGTTGCCCCCCCCACGCACGCTTTCTAGCGGTTCTCCATTTCTGGAGCTGAGTATTTAGTGAGAATGTGCTAGGACAAAAAGGAGGCTGAGAAATATGCTCCTACACACAGGGTTTTGCATAACTTCAGGGTTCAGGATACCTAAATCTTGGCTCTAAAAACCTCGCTCCAGGTTATACTAAACTCGATTGAAAGCCCCAAGGAGAGGAGTCCTGTGACCGCCTTTTTTTTTTTTTTCCTCTTTTCAGTTTAGATATATTTTATTCTGAAGCTTCTTACTGTGAGGAAAACATCCGTGGGATTTTAAGTTTATCTTTTTTTTTTTTTAGTTTAATGTTTATTTATTTTTGAGAGAGAGACAGAGACAGAGTGTGTGCTGGGGAGGGGCAGAGAGAGGGGGAAACACGGAATCCGAAGCAGGCTCCAGGCTCCGAGCCGTCAGCCCAGAGCCCGACACAGGGCTTGAACCCACGAACTACGAAATCGTGGCCGGAGCCGAAGTCAGACGCTTAACCGACTGAGCCACCCAGGCGCCTCAGAATCTCCCAAGTTTAAAAGAAAAAAGGAGACAAACCATTGTTATCCCCTGCTTCTTTCAATGCACAGTGTTAGAAATCAGCTGGATGTGGAATCTAAATCCCAGACTGCCCCGCTTCCTCCGTGTTCAGCAGAAATAGAACAGGAAGATGCTGGCACCTACAAATTATAGTGGTGGCCTGCAGGAGTGGAAAATGGAAAGAAAGCCAGAGGGCTGGGTCGGTGTCGCAGGCTGGCCTGCGCCTGCGGGAGCCCCAGCCCATCTGAGAACAGAGACTGAACCCTCCTCTTCCCGCTGGAGCGCAAAGGGCTCTAGGGCTTGCTCGGAGGCTCTGGGGGCCCTGGTGTCACCCCCCCCCCCGCCCCAATCTCATGGATGAAATCCTCATCAGTGCGCTCGGCTGCCTGGGAGAAAACTAGTTCTCTTAAAGGAATTCTCTCGTGCTTAGTCTGCCTGATATCACACATCTGATGGTAGTTTATACAATTTTAATTTTATGTCTAACAGGCCGATTTCGGGCTCTCTTAAGGATTCTCTTTCTCATTTTTGACTGCCTTTTTGTCCCCCATTTGGCTAATTCTTTAGAACGTTTAGAACTATTTTAATCAAGTAATGCAGAAATGCCTTAGACTAAAAACCTCTAACAGTGCTCTGATGAGTCTGGAGACCGAAAGATCCCTAAGATGTGAAAATGCTTAAGGACCATCAACCGTTACAGTATAAATGTCGTGTTAGCCATGCAGTCCTGCTTGGCTTCCCAGTGAGAGCTTTAGACAAATAGTTGAACTGATCTGGAACAATTTTCCCAGAGCTATTTGAGCTGTCTTTTACTAAAGCCTCCCAGCGTGAAAAGATTCCTGCCGACCCTCACCAAACTCACTGCCTCCTTCCTTGTCCGACCGTCTTTGTTCGTTCATGTAATCATTCGCTAAGTCACTATATCAAGGACCTGCTACGTTTTCGGCACCGTGTTCAGACACAGCGGAAAGACTCGGCTAAGGCAACAAGGAATATGGTGTGAAACCAACAGCCATGGGAACACACTCCGTCTTTGGGGAGGGGTGGGCTTGGAAGGCTTCCTGGAGGTGGTGATGCACGAATAGATCGATGAAGGACTGAGAGGTCTTCAGGCAAAGAGTAGGGTAGGAAAGCATTCCCAAAGTTCCACTGGCGAAACTGCGAATAGTGGAGGGTGGCCGCAACGTAAAACTCTTGGGGGGGGGGGGGTGTTGCTGTGGCAGCGAGGGGGTGACATCTGGAGTGCTGAGCAGCCATCGGATTCTGCAGTCCCGGGATGCTCTCTAGGAGGGTTGGGTTTATCAGAGGACAGGGAGGAGGCAGTCAGGATTTTAAGCCGATGAGTAATACGGTCAGATTTACACTTGGGTAAGATGGCTTTGGCACCTCGTCTCCCCGGCACTGGCCCGGGGACTGCTGTGAGCTGGAGGGAGGGAGTGCGGCAGAGGACGAGAATAGCCCGGATGGTGATGATAATGAAAACGATAATAGCGGGGACCATTTTAAGCCCCTCTAGAATCTGTCAGCTGTGCTAAATATTTTATGTATATGTTCACGTGCGATCTGCGTAATTATCCTGTTGGGGGAGGGGTGTCATTCCCACTTTACCGATGAGGAAATTGAGGCTCAGAGTGATTAGGCAACGTCTCCAGAGGCATTCCTCCAGCAAGGGGCCCAGCTAGGTTCCAAGTCAGATTAGGCACTCCTAAGCCTGTGCTCTTAACCGCTGTACCATCTGGCAAGGGTCCTTGGTCTCAGCTTTCTCCTCTTCTCGGAGACCCCCTAGCTCACTTCACACACAGATTTGGTTTTCCGTATGTTTCTTTTCAGCCCTCCACGAAACATGTCCCAGACACCCTCTGGTTCAGCCCTCATGCTAAATACTTGCCTGTTTAGATATCAGAGGCCTGGCCTTTGGTTCCAGCTCAGTGGAGGTCAGGGAACCCCCACCCCACCCCCCACCCCGTCTCTGTCAGCCGTGGGCTGGAGGCCCAGCACCCGATCTGAGGGATGGATTCTTTCGGCTCGGTTCTCACTGCTCTAGAAGTGTCGACATCAGTGGAGTCTATAGCCTTTTTTCTCCAAGTTCCTCATTCCTGCCAGCAAGACTTAAGCATCCTGGGAGACTCCTGCTAGCCCTTACCCTTGCCTGCCATTTTGGCTCTGGAAGGACCACGGGGGCCGGCAGTGGTGGGGGGAACCAGCAAGTCATGAGGGCAGGAGAGGGGCCTTTGGCCCATTGGCCACACCGGCCTCTACTGCCTCACAAGAGTCGACCGCTAGAGAGCATGCAAAGCACTTTGGTTTCCGTGCACACACTCTTAAAAATGTCTGAAGAAGGGTTTCTTACCTTGTGGTCTATGAACCCTAGTTGTACACAAAGCTCACCTAAAACTATATTCAGAATCTCGTGTGTGTAAACAGACACGTATTTTTCTAGAGCATTCTTAGCTTTTATAACATTCAAAAGGAGACCTATGACCCAGTCACAAAACCACAATAAAGGAGCAGCTCACAACTGCTGGGCACCCCCTGTGTTCTACGCACTTGACTTTATGTAATCCTTGCCACGACGCTGCCAGCTCAGGGCTGTTGTTTTCCTCCTGGGACACGGAGTGTGAGGCTCCAAGTGAAGTGACTTTCCCTGGGGCATAGAGCCAAGCAGCAGCGGAGCCGGGCTCTGCGGGGGTCTGGGGAGTGGGCGGGCCTGGGACCCAGCATTCTTCGCCACCTAATGGCTCAGCGTGGAAGACGCTGAGGAGTCAGTGGAGACCCTCCCCAGAGCCACGTGTTGAAATGGCGTCTACACCACGTGTGCAGATGACAGGGGATGCTACTGTTCACTTGCTGCTCTCAAACTCTCATCACCTGGCTTTCAAGGACAAATGTGAGCACAGATTTCAGTGTATTTTCTTCCCCCGCCCGAAATATACCTTGGCTGACATGAGCCATGTATTGTTTCAGACCGTTCCCTTTCGAGCAAAAGTAAAACAGCAGCTTTCAAAGGCTAATTGTTGCTTTAAACAGAAAACTTGTTAATAATCCCCACTTCTTTAACAAGAAGACGAAGAAGAAAATGACAAAATGCTTTCTTCTCTCCTTCCTCCTCTAACTTGGGCCCCGTCTGCCTTTCCTCCACACTGGGGTACAGGCTCCGTTCTTGACCAGTGAGCTGGCAACTGGTTAAGTCCTTGGTTTAGGTGCACCCGGAACAGTTTTGGGCGGCAGGAGGGGAAGATGGTGGAATGTGTGGCACCGACCGGCACGTGACCGGTGGCAGGTGGCTGGGCGAAGCCCCGTCCCGCCGCCAGCCTGGCAGTCCCCTTTGCTCAGGCGCTGGGCTATGGGATTCCAGCTCTAGCCTCCCTCCCCATGTCCACAGTCACCTCCTCACCTAGTCGCCTGGGCGAACCTCACCAGCCCTTACACGGCGCATCGCGGAGCCAGCGCAGCCCTGGGGAACAAGTCGTTCTGGTGCTACAGACAGAAAGCCACCCCGGAGGAAAGGTCCAGAATGAAGGAAGCAGGAAGGGTCACCACAGCGACGGGCCAGAAAAAGGGGAGTCAAGTGGCCTGGCCCAGACCCCTTGACATGACAGAAGTGACCAGATAGGCACTTGGGCCCTGGACTCGGCCTGCCTGGGTTGGAATCCTCACTCAGCCATCTCGTGTCTGTCCTTGGACAAGTGATTGAACCTCTCTGTACTTTATTTTCCTTATCTGCAAAATAGGAATACTACACCTGTTTCAAAAGATTGTAAGGAAGATGAAACGGATATCAAATGAGATCATCCTGAGTGCCTGGCAGTTCATAAGGCCCGATAAACATTAGCTGCTAGCATCATTATTCCATCGTTGTTATGGGTTGAATCGTGTCCCCCTCCCAAAAGATATTGAAGTCCGAACACTGTGAGGGTGACCTTACTGGACATAGGTCTTTGCAGGTGATCAGATTCAGATGAGGTCATTAGGGTGAGCTCTAATCCAATATGACAGTGTCTTTATAAAAAGGGGAAATTTGGACAGAGAGACAGACATGCATAGATAGAGGATGGGGTGAAGACACAAGGAAGCTGAGAGGGGAGCATGAACTGATTTTCCCTCACAACCCTCGGGAGGAACTAACCTTGCCAACACCTTGATCTTGGACTTCTGGCATTCAGAACTATGAGACAATAAATTTCAGTTATTTAAACCACCCAGTTTGGGGTACTAGGAAATGAACAGAGTCACCATCATTAGCACCCACAAGGACATCCACCTCTTGGGTGTGCCTTCGCGGGGGCCCTGAAGGAGCAAAGGCTTCCTGGAGAAGAGAGAAACTTCTATATTGAGGTCAAATTACTGGATCACAAAGCTACGGTATGACCGGATTCAGTTCAGCAGTAAGGCGGCGGCTGGGCTCGGCCACTCTCGGTGCCAAGCGGTCAAAGGCTCAGTAAACACAGCCCCCGCTGTCCCACGGGCCATCTCTTCCCAGGCTGTGCACCCTTCCTTCCGCCCAGGACTCTAGTGGCGTTCAAGCGGCCGCCTTCTGCCTTATCTCCACGGTATTCCCCTCCGTGCCTTTCCCCATAGAAACGCACTGCATTTTCTTTCTTGTCATCCGATAACCTGGGATTGGTATCCCTAATTGTCTGTGGTGTGTTTGTCCCCTCCTGCTGATAGGTTATCGTGCTGTCCACGCGACTCCTGAAGCCATTTAACATTCCTGAGCTGTTATTTGCGACTGACCGGCTGCATCCAGACCTTGGCTTCTGAGCATCTCTGCAAGGGTGAGACTTACCTGAGCTGGAAATACCGATACCGTTATCCCGTCACCGTTCAAGATACGCCTCCCAAACCGGTGTCCCCTTGCTAACGGTGGCTATGACAGAATTCTGCCTGAAGGGTCTTGGCAACCATGCATCGAAGTACTTTGCTCGGATTCCCAACAACTTAAAAAAAAAAAAAATTACTTTCATTTTTCTACAGGTGTCAAACTGTCTGTCAGCTGGCCACGTTTGACATCATCCCCGTTTCTCCTCAACCCTCTCTTTGTGGTCCTGATTCCTGTGATCCTGGATTCTGTGATCCTGGAATCTTCCTGATTCCAGCCGCAAGCTCACTGTTTCTAAATAAACGCCTGTTGGTGAGTGTTGGTAGATTACAAGCCATTTGATCTGCAGTTGCTCAAGAAATTAGACATGCTTCACATCAGGAGTGTGAAAAAAGTTTGGTTTTCCTTAAGATTATGTAACTGGGGGGGGGGGGGGGAGGGGAACATTGCAAATGGGATCTGAGACCTTGCTGAAGAGGCGAGGAAGGGAGGGAGGGGCGGGCAGCAGTTAGGACCGGGCTGGTGGTCCGCCTGCCGTCACAAAGTCCGGCGCCCTCCCGGCGTGCTCACCAGGCCGGCCCACATGTCTACTCGGAACAGAGGTGGGAGACAGGCTGACTGGAGGCCTGTCCCTGCCTGTAAAAGGTGTCCTCCCCTCCCAAAGGAAGGCCCCATAAAGACCACCTGGTCCAGGGAGTCGAGACTAGAACCCCATCCCCTGGGACTTGTAATTCAGTAGTGTTGCTGTCGAAATAGAGAGCTCTCTTTTCTGTTTGCCTAACTTTCCCTTCTGGTCATGTCAGAAAAACCCAGTGAAATTATTTAAGAACTCTGGCGAAAAGCAACTGCTAAATCCACACACTCGCAGGTGTGTGGTTCACGGACCTCTCTGGCATCCCCAAAAGACGTTTGTAGTAAAGAGGGAGAGCTGACAAACAGTTCGAGAGAGGGCGGAACAGGTAGAGAAAGTCAAATGTAGGTCAAAACCCTCACGTGCCTCTGATTCTAGTTCTCTATAAAATAATGTTATTTTAGGAAAACACTGTGAAGTTGGAAATCATTCTGAGATGCAATCAAAGCAGTGTTTATAGACACCGATGTTTTGGGGGTGGTTTTTTGTGTGTTTGTTTGTGATCCAAGTGTGTTTTCCACCTGAAACCGGTTCTTTCATGGTGCTGAAATACGGAGACCCCCAGATGCTTCTTTCATTCCCCTAACCCAGAAGTCTGAACTTGAATAAGGAAGCAAATGGCAAGCCCCAAAGAAATGATCAGCAAAGCAGACATCGCTGTTTTCTAGAATTAAAAAATTATGTACCCTGTTCTCTGTCTCAATGTACATCCATTCATCTGTTCAGCCATTCATTCATTCATTTCCAAATACTGACAGGCACGTCCCGGGCACCCTGCTAGGTTCCGGGCCATGCTCCTTGAAGGAGCCGGCCGCGCCCCTGACTCTGTGGCTCTCACAGAACGAGCAGCTGGGCCTTCTCCCGGTGGCCCCGCCCTGTGTGAGCATCTGCTCCAGGTTAAGTGGTAAGCCATATGTCCGTATGCAAAGGAAACTTTCTGGAAATACAAAAACCGAACTGCTAACAAGTAGTTACCTCTGGGAAGGAGTCTGGGTGGGAGGGCTCAGGAAAGGGGGAGGGGAGTCTCACTCTTGGTAGACTTCTGTGTGGTTCGAATTTTCTTCACGGCAAACGTGTAGTTGTGTACTACTTTTGAGGCTGTACTGTATTCTTACAAGTTAATTTTTTCCCTAAAAAAAGAATGTTCAAAAGCTGCTAGTCTGGAATTAACAAAAGAAGGGCGTTCCTGATTGTAAATGTTGTCCATTAGCATTTACCATGCCCCCCAGATGCCCTCAGTACTATATTAAATATGGTCAAAGGCAGTCTCTGTGTGCGGGGAATGTCACAAGTTAGGTTTATCACCATCTTCTTCCATCTCTGTGGTCACTGGTTGGAGGAACTGAGCGAGACAGGCAATCAGGTAGCGGGAGGCTTTGGAGAAAAGAGGAAGTTCATGGTGGCCGGAATTTGGTTTGAATAAGAAGGTAGGAGACACAGGACAGAACCCTGTCCCTTGCATTAAAAAAGCAGGAACCTAATGGAGACTTGGTATAAATCCTGCAAAGGGCCTTCGTCAGATAAGGAAAAAGAAGGGACTCAGGAAATGGCACGTCGGCCCCCTTGTTAGAACCTCCTAAAACCTCCTTGGTGTTGCCTTCTTCTTGTGCTCACTGCCGGGGAGTGGGAGAGGACAAGGGAGAAAGGGATTGTGTTCTTGACCTCCTGTGAAGGTCGGTGAACAGAGTTCCAAAGTCTTCCCTGGGTTCCGTCTCATCTGTGCTCACAAACAGCGGTTGTGGACCTCGCGGAGCCTCAGTGCCTCCATTTGGAAATTACGCATGCTCACGGAAGGTACCTACCTCCCGAGAGAAGCTGCTGTGGACGGAAGCCAGCCCCGACACAGCAGCTAGCACGTGATGGCAAGGACTGGGCCTTGACCAGCGAGGACAGCAAAGAGGTCTCCTCGCAACATGATAAAGTCTCAACAGGAGAATAATGTCAAACGAAGAGAAAGTTCAGAGGCATTGCTGGGAGCCACGAGATGAGGAAACAGAGGAGGAAGAACGCGTTGGTGCCACAGATATCCAAGACAGGAGAGCCCAGAGGCCAGGCGCCGATGGCCTGGGTTCCAATCCCACCTCTTCCATGCTGCAGTTCACTTCTTCGGTTCTCAGCGGACCGTGGAATCGGATCATAGGGCTGACCTCATCGGGTTGGCGTGAGAAGTAAAATAATAAATCCATGTGAAGCACTTAGGACATGGCACATGGCAAAGCTGGCCAAGAGCCTGTAGGAATCCCCATTATTGGTGGTAAATGTCTAATGATGGCTCATTCAGGGCCTCATGTTGTCTCCGACAGCAGCTTCTCCATCACGAATGAACGTTAGCCCCGAAGTCTGGGTGGATTCTGAGCTTGACCTCCTTGAGGCTGACACCCGATTCAACCACATGCCAATGTGCCAATTCTAAAGGGATCTGGGCTGCCTGAAGGTGGCTTACAAGACGGCCGGGCTGTTGTGCTGGTTTCTTCTCTCTCGGGCCTGGGTCTGAGTGTTGCCACCTGAACTCTGGCTGGCGGGGACAAAACGAGCACACACAGATGCGGCCCTTCTGCCAAGGACCTCACAGGCCACTCTCTCCAAACACAGTTGATAGAGGTGTAAATACTGTGTAGCAATTGACGTCTGCCTTGGTGAACCTTCCGTCTGGAGTCCGCTTTGCGGCAAACAGCACGGGCTCGCCGAGCGTTTGGAAGCACCCCGGGGGCCGTGTCCGCCAAAGGTTGTCCCCAGAGGGCCAGGGCTATGGAAACGGCTCTGTTTACACCAGGGCCCTTCCATTCCAGTGTTATCCCAGTAACAAAGAATTCCGTCAAGCTCCCCTCAAGACCACTCTTGTTTATTTTAGCTTGGTTAGCAGAACCAGAATTTCAGTAACAAATACTCCAGTATTATAAATGTCTGCCATCCCTCCTTAAGACACATTAAAAAACTCCTCGGTCTCTCTCTCAAAAGGAATGTTAAAAGACAAAACCAGGGGCGCCTGGGTGGCTCAGTCGGTTAAGCATCCGACTTCAGCTCAGGTCACGATCTCACGGTCCGTGAGTTCGAGCCCCGCGTCGGGCTCTGGGCTGATGGCTCCCTGTTTCCCATTTTGTGTCTCCCTCTCTCTCTGCCCCTCCCCCGTTCATGCTCTGTCTCTCTCTGTCTCAAAAATAAAATAAACGTTTAAAAAAAATTAAAAAAAAAAAAGACAAAACCAGATGATGGAGCGTATTTGAGAAGGGAGAGGGGGTGGCTGGGATCTTGCCACAGTCAGTAACAACCCTAATCCTGTTCTCTTCACACCAAGTTAGGGAAGTAAGGAGGACAGTAAGAACTTCCCGGAAACTTCTAAAGAGAGTGCAGAAAACATCAGGTCTCCTAGTGCAGTTACTGTAATAAATAAAGCCCTATGATTCCGTCTTGGCCATCCCCTGAGGGCCTGTGTTAACTTACCGGCAGAGACTCTGCGGGGCAATCCCCCACACCCCACCCCTGCAGGGGCAGGACCAAGAGTTACCCAACTGCTCTCCTGTGACGGATCTGCCCACAAGCCTTTTCGGAAAACGCCTTTGTTTTCTCCCTCGGGGTGTAAAACGGAATGTCCAAGTGGCCCGTGTCTCCAGAACGAGGGGCGCCCCGTGGGCACGCCCACCTTCCAAGCAGGCTGGGGGCTGGCAGGAGCCCCGGGGAAGGCAGGAAGGTTCTCCCACCCGGCACACCACGCAGCCGGCGGGCCGCAGAGCGCTCCGTCCGAATGGTTTTGATTTGCGGCGGGGAGGAAACTGGAAAGCCAGACAGCAAGACAGGCCCGGATCCGGTCGGTCTTGAGGCTGACGGGCTGTGGGCGGTGCTGCCCGCTTCCCCCCCCCTAAGCCCCTGCCTGCGTCTTTATTACCGAGCGGGGACTGGAGGCCAGTGAGCCAGGCCGATGGCCACAGCAGATGTGGCCGGCCAGGGGACCTGGGGCCGGGGAGGAGCCCCAAACCCAAGGCTGCCACAGGGGGATGGAGGAAAGTGGGCCCGGGCAGGGAGGACCAGGGTCCGCCAAAGAAGAGGAGAGCACCCCGGGGGCACTTTGCTTGGAGGAGGGGAGCGGGGAAGCTGGGGCCGGCTGCCCAGGGGCTGGGCTGTGGCTCCAGACGGGCGTGGGGGGCGGGGGAGTCCTGAATCCGCTCCTTAGGAGCTGGACCAGCTCCTTCATTCTTCGGCGCCTCCCTTCCGCCTACCTGTAGAAAGGACTAAAAGTCGTCTGTGGGGTTGGTGTGGGGAACATTATTTCCCATACCCGCTACAGCCTGACGCAGGTTTCAATAAACAGAAACATTCATTGTTACTACTTGTGTGGCCCAAGCAGGTGATGTACCCTGAGCCTCAGTTTCCCCATCTTTAAGATGGGAGTGCTAGTATTACCTTCCTCAGGGGACTCTTCAAAAGATGAAAGGAGAGCATTTATAATCGGGCACATTACAAATGCTCAATGAATTTTAATTCCCTTCCTTTCTCCATCACCCCCCAACCACCACCGATCCCTCCCTTTCCTTCCCCTGGTGGCCAAGGAGGCGGTCCCCGTCCTAGGTGGGAGACGCGGTTTCTCAGGGCCATATGGTTGCAGTTCAGAAATGTTACCACCAACACAGAGGGATTAAGAAACACTAATAATGAAAGAGATGCGCAAAGGTGCTTCAAACATGAAGCTAAATTCGTGAGAAGAAAATATGGTGTGTTCCTTCCAGAACTATAAATATTTAAGTTAGCCTGAGACACTGCGCAGAACTGGGACCTGGGAGGTTTCCCAGCAGGGTCTCTCTCACAGACACTTCATCCCCCTGGATGGAGGGCAGTTCTGAGACCCCCTTCCCACCCTAACTTCCGAGGTAAAGAGCGACGGAGTCCAGCATAGTGGGAAAGTGAGGGGCAACCATGAAGTGCCAGGAGGTCAGGACGTGAAGCTCACAGGGAGGAGAGGACGGCCCAGACGTCTGCAGGCTCGGAGATCAGATGGACGGGGGTGGGGAAGGAAACGGTGTGCCCGTAAATGGATGGCGGGGCAGCGCTACTCAGCACCTTTCCGAGATAAAGCCCCCAGGAAAACTCTGTGTCTTCGTTAATTCCAGAACATGGGTAGAGGACCTCTGCTAGGTATATAAAGTTTAACCTCTTGGTCACTGGACATTGTTAATAGAACCACAGAAAACGAATGAAACCAAAAGCAAGCAGAAAGCCCTTGGAGGTGATTGTCAGTGCCTTTGAACTGAGGCGTTTTTAGAATCTCACACGAATACCATTCCTCGCCCTGCCCCCCCACACCCATCACCTTCTCAGAGGTTAGGTTATGGGTAAGTGTGGACAACTGCCCTCCATATCAGGCAGGTTTGGGGTGTCACCAGAAGCCCTGTCAAGAGCAGGCAGGATATCTACCCTGTGGGAAAAGAGATTTGGAAGTCTGGCACCATAACGCAGTAGGCCCTCAATAGCCGGCCATTTTGACTGCTTGCCTTGGTCTCATGGCCAAGCAGTGCCCTGTGCATGAAACATTATGAAGAAATAAGAACATGGCATACATTCAGAAGACGTTGACTCCTGTCCTTTGTGCCACCATGCGGACATCGCTCAAAACTCAGAGCCCGTTTTCCTCACCTGTAAATGGTGGTATTTCCTCCCCTCCCTCCGCACAGGGGTACCCTGAGGATTCAATGAGGTCATGTACGTGAAGGCCCTCCTCAGAGGTGTTGTTACGGGCCCGTAAAGATGGCAACTCAACGTGGCCTGCATGAAAGGTCTCCCAGTCCCAGATGGAGGCAGGGGAGAGAAGCCCGGAGGTTTCGGCACCTACTGTTTGTGGCAGCAGCAGACGCAGGAAGGGCTCTTGACCAGCCCCAGATCGACAGCTCCGAGCTTCTACAATGGGAACAAAGCACACTTTTTGAAAGCACCATACCCCAAGGAGTTTGCCAAATAAGCCACGAGTCTAGAGAGAAGCCGTTATCTTGTACAGAAGCGTGTTGTCTTCGAGGCTTCGCCGAGCTGTCCTAACAGCCTAAGACACAGAGCTGGACGCTTGTCTTCGCTTTACCTGGAGGGTCGTGAAGGAAATGAATAGGAGACACGCTACTCTTGACTAGAAAGCGGCAAAAAACACTTCCAGCGCTCCCAGGCTGGGTGGCGCCTTTGACAAGTTGGTTAGCTGGTCTGTAAGCCCGTTTCCTCCTCTGTAAAAGGGGGTGAAGAGAAGGCATCTCGTCGGTTGGCTGTGAAACCAAGAGGTAACCCTAGGAGGCCGTAACGCCTCACTCAAAGTGCCCAGAAAGGACAAGTCACTGAGGGACACTTTGTCTGAAGGACAGAGAGTGACCATTTCAATGGAGACCAAGCCAGAGGTCTACGCTTTTAAAATGAGATTTATTGTACATAAAATAAATTAATTACAGTTTAAGCCAAAGCATGAGTGGCTTCTTAAAGTGCGTCTGTGTACGGGATTTGGCGGTCGCCCCTGTATCCGTGCACTCGCTGTAAGACAGTGTCTTCCGTACTTAAGCCACACTCGGCCAGGCCTAGGAAACGACCCAACGTCATTGCTGTGTGCCATTTACACAAATCACATCAAAATCAATGAACACGGTTTTTTTTTTTTTCCTGTACCTGATGCAACAGCTAAAAAAAAAAAAAAAAAAATTATACAGTCTCACAATTACTCAAAGTCTGGGGCTGAAGAGTTTGAGTTCTCAACCCTTTAACACATGCTCAACTGAACATACTCCTCCTGTGTCCGGAGGAAGCAGCCCTTCCTGCAAGCCATATAAGCTTCCAGATGTCCGTCCATATACATAACATCTGGCCCATAAACCCCACCCTTTATTGGGGGTGGGGGTAGTATTTTCCTCCTTGTTCTTTAAAGAAGAAATCTCGGGTGTCCTTCAGGTTAGAAAGGCATTCTGTAAGGAACAGTGTCCCAGAGACGCGAATCAGACTCGTAAGAGGAAAAAGCAGTCCTTCCTCTTGGGGGGGTGGGGGGGGGGGAGGGAGAAAAGGGAAAAAAGAAAGAAGAGAGAAAACATGGAAAGGCTGGGAGTGGTTAAGCTGTTCTCTCGTTCCCACCATCAACCACATCCATATAGTTGCGGAAACTACAACTGACCGTCATTTACAAGGTCAGGAACAAAATCCAAAGCGGTTATGCCGCCCTCCCCACTCCAAAGGAAAAGACGTGGAGCACATTTCACATACTCAGAGTGGCTCAGTGGGCTCATTCCAGCCTCATCAATCCTGTCCCCCCCCTCCCCGGCTCAGAACGGAAGTTTCTGTAGCAGTCCCACAGACCCTCCTGGCTGCTCTGCTCCGGCTCCTGCTGGAACCGTGAATGACTGCCAGCACCCATCATTCCTGTGCTGCAAGAACCTCAGGCCCTCTTCCTGGGAAGACCAAACCCCCCCCAGTGTCCCTGCTTCAGACGGAGGTGACAGTCCTCACTTTGGCAGACAGGGCTTGCTTGAACCTCCTCTTCAGGTCCTGCATGTTGGGGGACTTGGGCCTGGGAATGAGGGAGGTTCTCCGCTTCTCTGGTGTGCTGCTGGGCTGCTGTTTGTGACTCACTTCCTTGCACAGGACGTGGAAAGCGTTGTAGACGTCGTTGTAATTTTCGCTGACCGACACTTCATAGAACGAGCAGCCCAGCACGCTGGCCAGCTGCAGTCCGAGCTGAGGGTCGACCTGCTTGATGTGCAGCAGGTCAGCTTTGTTGGCCACGACCACCACGGGCAGCCGGGCGCCCAGGTGTAGCTGCTGCACGTGCTGGTGGAGCTGGCCGATGAGTTCATAGCTCTTGTAGTCAGTGACGGAGAACACGATCACCACGGCATCTGCCCAGCGAATGCACCGATTCAGCTGCTCGCTGCAGCTCAGGCCGTTCTCGTGGACCTGAAAGACAGGGGTGACGGCAAGGCGAACGGTGAGGGCCGGAAAGAGCCCTGGCTTGGCTGGGCAGCGGGTTCAAAAGTGCCCTCGACGGTAACGCCAGGCTGCAGGCCATCAACAAGTTATATCCGCACACAGCCCGGCTTTCTTGACAATATGTTGATCCAGCTGCACACGGTTGGAATAAATAACAGTGCAGCTCACCACACTCGAGTGGAAAATTGACCTGCAGAGAACTCCGTGCAGAGAGACTTTGTAGTTGCACAAAATGGGAAATTAACTGGCTAGACAGTAAGTCTGGGGAAGTAAAGATAGGAGCTGGAAGCATTTAAACCTGGAGAACTGCCCAGTTCAAGAGGGAAAAAAACACACACATACACCAGCATGGCTCTTTTGTCTATAGAGTAACTTTCCACAATATAAAAGTGATCCCAAGCCTTTGCAGACTACACCTAAATGTTTGATTTTTAATACCAAATACACACATGTAAAAACCACTCTTTTTAAGCACAGCAAGGAAACTTTGCCAATTCCAAGCGTGGTTTGGTCTTTCCTCCCAGACAGAATCCGCCTAAGAGAAGATCTGTGCCCCGGAGCCAAATCTCCCAAATTAAGCCAGGCAAAGACTGACCAACGGCCAAATAACACGGAAGTGACAAGCAACATGGAAAGGCCTAGATGGGACTCCCCCAAATTTCTCTCCTCTTTAGCATGAGGCATCCTGAGAACTGAACAATCCCACAGCCTGACTTAGTCCCGAACCTCAGAGCTTCTTACCTGAATACCTGGCGTGTCTTGAACCTGAATAGCCAGGGTTTCACCTTCTATTTGGACTTGTCTGGTATAGAGATTACCTGTAAAGGAAAAAAAAAAAAAAAAGTTTTTCCTTCTTGTACAACTTTTAAAACATGGTGGGATTTTTTAAATAGAAAAGACAATATAACTTGAACCAATGCACAAAAATAAGCTATAGTTTATTCTACTTAATGAGCTCATCTCAGTTATTTTTTTTTTTAACTGCAATGTTAGCCCCAGATTTGTGGCTTTATTAAATCCAAGGCAAGGTTTGCAGGATTTTGGAAACTGATTTGTCCAATTTCTTCCATATCTAAAGTATTTCCTTGAAGTAAATCTTCTTGTTCAGCATGCATGGCATTTGTTTTTGTTTTAGTACTTCACTACTCTTTGATGTAAATTTAATCATTAAGTACAATAGCTTGGTAGGCAAATATTGTTCGTAAATGCACAGCCAACATTATCAGTTGGAATAAAAAACGTGACATGATGGTAGCCAAATCTACATCAAAGCAGAAGGCTGCAATGCCTTATCTTGGGATGGTTTATGCAGCACAGTTCGAATAATCCCCTTAGGTACTAAATATGGTCTAAGGATTTAAGCAATTTGCTAACAGAGCATAGGTAGAAAGCCCTTAAGCCTCCCCAGTGGCCATCCTTAATCAGAGACATTGAAATAGTGTCTTCTCATTTATTCGGGAGCCCTCCTCCTCAAATTCTACCATCCAGTTATTTTTTCTTTGTTGAGAAAAAAGAACTTTAGGTTTACAACTGCTTTCCTTTGGCCTTTGCTTTAAAAGGTCACCTCTGAAAGGCAGCCAACAGAGAGGGAGAGGGGTGGGGGGAGGAGTTGGCCATCTTTTTTTTTTTTTTTTTATGACTTTTGCAGGAGTGTTTTGAAGGGGGAGGCTCTTGAGTACAAAGGGTGCTTCCAACTGGGGTCCCTATAGTTAAAACATACCAAGGAGAATACTTTCAGGCACTTGATAAAATGATGAATGGGCTTGGAATGGAATGAAGCCAGATGGCAGTTATGGGAGGGGGGGGAGCACGGGAGGGGGCAAGCAAAATTGGAAGTGGCAGGATCCTGTCGCCCAGACTGTCACTGTGAAGGAGCCTGCCTGGGAGACCCTGCAGTACTGTGCAAGCTGAGAGGGCTCTCCCCAAATTTTGCATCTGCTCACCTGCGTTCCTTTCGTAGTCACCAATGAATCGTTTGGTGAGGAAGCGGACCACCAGAGCTGCAGGGCAGAAGAGAAAAAGGAGAGTTCACTCTGGCATGAGAAGTTACATTGGTCTCCACCCCACCCCCAGCCCGGGAAACAGCTCTCCCAGAGAAAGCAAGCCGGACGGCCACCAAGTGAAATTCCTACCCTGCAGCTCCTCGACCCTTCTTCCAGACACAACGGAGAGGGGCTAGAAGGCATCATGAATTATGGCTCTGTCCAGCTGGAAGGGTCATTTGGCCCACCCGCCTCCTCTGAGCCCGCCTGAGCCACACCTAAGCCTTCCAAGAGACGAATGTCTTTCCCAACCTTAAAGTCCTCCAGGAGGGCTTCCGTTCACTAAGTTCCCTTTCAGTTCCAGGCACTGCCAGAGGCTCAAAACCCCCAAAGTTCTAATCCCAGTTGCGCCGGTGGTGCCCAGAAGGTGGCCTGGCCATTCAGGATCCCCGTTTCCCTCATCTGTCCAAGAAGGGAGTTGGAGGCAAGGCTGGCTCAGGTCCTTCCGGAGGGGCAGCGGATCAGGAGGAGGGGACGGGCGGTCAGCTGCAGCTCCCACCTCTCCCCCACGCCTCGGTCACACGCAACTCCTAGGGGGCCGCCCCCTCCAGCCCCCGGGACTGCCGAGCACGAAGACTCACCGGTCTTGCCCACACCACTGGCCCCCACCACCGCGATCTTGACCAGGCGGCGGCCCGCCGCCCCCAGGCAGCAGTCGGCGGCGGCGGCGCTGCCCGGGGCGGGATACTCGGCGATGGTGCACATGTTCTGAATGAGGCGCATCGCCGCTCCGGCCGGGGCTGCACCACGCGGCACCTGCGGGGCGGGAGGACGCGTGTGCTGCGCTGGAGCCGGTGGGAGGACCCTGCCCGAGGGGTCCGCGGAATAAAGGCACCAAAGCGCAGCCGCGCAGCTGCTCGGACTAGCTCCAGATCGGGACTGGGACGGCCTCCGGGCTGCGCGCGCGCTGTTTTCTCCGGGGCTCGCCCCGCCCTCTGCCTCCCGCGGCCAATCGCGGGGCGCCCCCGCGAGGCTCCGCCCCCGGCGCCGCTCAGCGCGCCCCGCGCCTCTAGGGGCGCCGGGAGCCGGTGTGGGGCCCCGTGAGGCGTGCGGAAAATGGGGCTGCGAACCTGAGACTGGGCAACGTGTGGGCGCGAGCCGAAGGCGCAACCAGTGGCGGGCGCGGAGGAAGGCAGCGCCGGTGCCGACCGGGGTCCCGCTGAGCGGGCACGCGGCCGATGCTGTGGCTGCGTGGTTGGGGGCGCCTCGGGTTCCGGGAACCGGACGGGGCTGGGCCTCCGGGCGGGCGCGGGGGATGCGGCGGCGGCGGCGGCGAGCAGGGCCCTCCAAGAGCAGATCCTGGGCAGGGCCCCCCCCCCCCGGGTCCCCATCCCGTGCGCCTGCTTCTCGAAGCACGCTGCGGGGCCTCCGGCCTGCACGCCCACGCGCGGAGGGGAACGTGCTGGCCAGGGCCTCGGGGGTGTGAGCGCTTCGGGTCGGAAAGCGCGCGTCCTGCTGCCTGGCCCCGTGCAGTCTCCTTAGTTTGAGGCGTGGTTGCACTGACTTGAGCGCGTCCGGATCGAAGATTTGGCTGTGATGGCAATTAGTTACAAAGACCCCGTATCCACTCCCCTGAGATGTGACATTTACCACTGGGACAAAGTCATGTCACCCATTTTGTTGTAGACCCACGTTCTCCGACCCCAGCGCGCAGGGTCGTGAACACACGCAGCGCGTGAACACACAGCCGGTCGGGTGGGTGTACTGCGCACTCAGAGGCAAATCAGAAGGTAATTATAGAACAAGCTTTCTAGCGCTTCACACACAGTCACACCTCCTCAGAGAGCTGTGAAATGGAAAGGAAACAGTAACCCCAGCTGTCTCTGGATACCGACTGGGTTGGGAGACAGAACCCGGAAAGGGTCCGCAGCCCTTAGTTTGCGGTTATAAGAAAAGGCAAGACTCTTGGTTAACTGACTTGATGCCAAGGAAGACGTGGGCTGGCACTCATTAAATCCCAAGCTCAAGCCCCTTGCGTTCTTTTTAGGGGAAGTCTTCAGTGGCAGGCCCCATCCGGGCGACATTCTGTAGCTGGAACTGACTGCAGAATGTCACCGAACACTCCCTCTCCCTCTCTCGGCTAACGGCTCTCCTCCCCACCGTTCTAACCTTGTGGGCCCCCAGCTGTTCCAGAGGCTTTTATCCTGGGGGCATATGGCAGCCAACGGTGTGGCTTTGTGTCCAGGCCTCCACTAAAGATTTAAATACAAAAAGTAAAATAAACCCATTCCTTTATCCATATGTGTCAGGCATCTAGTTTGATTGCCCCGCATGCCCTGAACTTAACTGACCAGGTATTTGACAGAGTTCATTAAACTGACCCAGCTCAGACTCTGAGATAAACCCTCTTGCCTTTCCATTTAGGTGTTTGTGGGAATTCGTCGGGGAGATAGAGGGGGTAATCTCAAACTGCCTTGGTAGCAAGTAGAGGAGGGGAAGCTTTACCAAGACACAAAACCTTGGCAATAAACATGATAAAAGGTTGACTTCTAGGAAGATCACAAGAATGAAATTAATTTGCCATTTGAGTTGGAAGGAAAAAGAGCATTTCCGATATGCATGAGGTCTTTTTGCGCGGTTTAAATCAAACTTGAATTTTGTTTTCTATAAAAGCAAACATAGCAAGACTATAATTACAGGGAATCATGTACTTTTTAACCGCTCCCCCGAAGAAGCCTGTAATTCTATGATGCTTATACATCGTTAAATAATTGCATCAAGTTTTTAACTGCTTTTTGCACACACACGCACACTCATACACAGACATGACAAAAATTGTCAGGGGAATTTTGCTTTGGATCATTTTCGCTTCTGGAGCTTGATTTTCATGACCACGAGCCTGTACTAAACCTATGATTTTTCTGTCTGAAAAATCACACACACAAAAGGCTGGATTTGGTATTCTTATTTTAGGTCTAAATGATCTGGCTGTGCTTTAAAGAACACAGAAAAGAAAGACACAAGACAAAGTTAGAAAAAGAAAAGGGAGCTCTTCAAATAAAAAAAAAACAAAAAACGCCTAGCAAATCGCCCACCTCCGCCCTGCTTGCTTCACATAAGGACACTGAGAGTTACCCCTTCTTGGAAATGGGTAGAACTGATAAAAAGGAAGGGGGAGGGGCAGGGGAATTGATACTTACTGAAAGCTTGTTTTATTCCAGGCAGCAGACTAGGGATTCAGCATATAAGAATCTCACTTTACCTTCACAGCAGTCCCAGGAGGTAGATATGATCATTTCTTCCACTTGCAGTTCTGTATTGCTCTTAGTAAACCACACCAGACCTTAGTGGCTCACGGTTCTGTGGGCTGACTGTGCCCTGCTGGGCAGTCCTCACCTGGGGCCTCTCATGTTGTGTAGTTGGATGGCAGCTTTGGCTGGAGTCATCTGAAGGCTCATCGGGGCTGGGTGTCCAAGATAGCTTCTTCATCCACACATCTGCGTTTCAGCTGGAATGGCTGGGACAGCTGGAACGAGCTGGCGTCTCTCTCACCATCTGACCTCTCTCTGTGGTTAGCTCGGGCTCCCCCACAGCATGGCGGGTAGCTTCCCTTAGTATTCTAAGACAGGAAGCGGAAGTTGCCAGTCTCTCTCTCTCTTTTTTTTTTTAATGTTTATTTATTTTTGAGAGAGAGGGAGACACAGCATGAGCAGGGGAGGGGCAGAGAGAAAGGGAGACACAGAATCCCAAACAGGCTCCAGGCTCTGAGCTGTCAGCACAGAGCCAGATGCGAGGCTCGAACTCCTGAACCGGTGGGGGGTGGGGGTGGGGGGGTGGGGATCATGACCTGAGCCAAAACCAGACACTTAACCTGCTGAGCCATCCAGGCACCCCAGGAAGCTGCCAGTCTCTTAAGGCCTGTGCAACAGATCTCTTCTGCTATATTCCATTGGTCAAGGTGCAGAGACACAGATCCCACCTTAAGATGGGAATAGTGCGAAGGAATTTGCGGCCATCTGTAAGGCCCCATGCTTCCAAATGAGAAAACAGAGTCTTAGATTAAAAATTCCTCTAAGACCACGTATCATATAAGGGACAGGGCCAAAGTCTAAGAAGGATGAATAACATAGAAAATAGCCAGGATGTTCACAGTGAGATGGTCTCCTGTGACACAATGCAGCAAAGTGGTCTGAACTGCTCTCTCTCTGTTTGTTTGTTTGTTTGTTTGTTTGTTTGTTCCGGTTGAGCTAAAAGAGATGAGGATGGGAGGTGGGGAACATGAGAGACCTAGGGAGGAAAAGAAACATTTTGCCAAGTCCCAGTTTTGCCTCAGCACCTGGAGTTTCTATCACCTCCTTTGATCTTTAGAGCTGATCTTTGATCTGAGAGCTTCTGAGACAATCCAATTTCTCCAAGCCCTTAGAACAGAAGAATATAGGGGCTCCTGGGTGGCTCAGTTGGTTGAGCGTCCAACATCAGCTCGGGTCACGATCTCGCGGTTCATGGGTTCGGGCCCCGTGTCGGGCTCTGTGCTGACAGCTCGGAGCCTGGAGCCTGCTTGGATTCTGTGTCTCCCTTTCTCTCTGCCCCTCCCCTGCTCATGCTGTGTCTCTCACTCTGTCTCTCAAAAATAAATGTAAAAAAAAAAAAATTTTTTTTTTAATTAAAAAAAAACAGAAGAATATAAATTCAATGTTAAATGTCTGGGACATGGGTATAGCAGGCACTATGCCGGGTCCTGGGTCTACACCGGCAAACAAGGCAGACACGGTCTTTGCCATCACCGCAGTTACATTTAACATGGGAGACAGAGAAGTGAATGAGCAATTTCAATACAATGTGAGAAAATGCTTTGAGAGGGAAAATTCGGGAGCCAGACGATTACATGATGGATCAAAACACCTGGATTGTGGGAGTCAAGGAAGAATGTGAAAAAATTCAAGTCGTTGAAAATGTTGCGTGTTGTGTACAGGGACGTGTGCGTGTGCACGCGCACGTATGCACCTGTTTGAGCGAGTGTGAAAGAGACCTCAGAGGTGGGGAGTGTGGACTGACATGGGTTAGTCTGCAGGGGAAACAGCATTGGCCAGTAGACAGGAGGTGCTCGGTAATAAAAGCAAAAGCCTTACCTTGAGAGAATCCCGACGTTCAGAGGGAAGAGTCCTGGTGATTTCCAAGGACAGGCACAGTTATTGACAAAAAAAAAAAAAAAAAAAAGCCCCAGAAGTAGCGCGTGTTCCTCCCTTCTTGCGTGGGACCACGCCCCAGGGAAGTCAAATGACCTTCTCCTCTGCTCACGTCAGCAAGGGCTGCTCTCAAATCAGATCTCCCTGAGCATCCAGACCTATGTTTTAGACTTTTGTCAACTCCGCCTGTTTAGATCCAATAAACAGACGCCTCTTTAGCAATTTATACAGAAAAATCATCAATGTGGGGAGTTACCTGCATTCGATGTTGTCAGAAGGCCTAGAGTCCTAGCCTGCAGAAATGACGCCCAGAGCTGCGGAACTGGCTCACCCAGGGAGCCCTACGTCTTCCACTCTACTGTTTCTCAAAAACCACACAGCTAGTGACTGGACAGGGCAGAAAAGCCCAGCATCTCCACAATGGAGCCTGACAGCAGAAAACAACCAAGCCACAGAGAGATGGCATCCTCCCTGCTTCTGCCTTGCAAATCTTATCTGAGAGCATCTAGTTTGATAGGGAAAAATCTGTTATAAGATGGCCGACGGGGCTGATAGGGAAATAAAATGACCCCTGGTAAGTTATCAGTCCCTAACTGAAGACCCCCCCCCCCCATTCTTCTTCCCACCCCACTTGCCGCAGGCACCAAATTACTACTAATGAGGAATGCGGAAGTAACAGACTAGAAATTGTCCCACGTGCTTGTGCTCAGGCCTCAGACCTCTGGAGAGTGATCTCCTCTGAGCGGGTTGGTGTGAAATAAATCTCCTGCCTTTCAAGATCCCCGAGCGCCGCTTGGTTCTTCCGCCGGGTGATCCCGATCAGGTTCTGTAACATTTGGTTCCCTGACCGGGAAACCCAAACGCGTTGGCCTTTTGTTGCCACCGGTTTGGGAAAACGGCAAGGCGGTGACAGAACAAGGAATCTCAATGGCGAAGGCGAGCTCTGCTTGATTTTTGGCAGTCTTCCGCTGGGTCGCCTCAGGCCGGCCCCGCTCCGCAGTTTCCCCCAGACTCAGGAGACTTGGCAGGTGAGGACCTGGACCCGACAGACATCGGAACTGGTAAGGCCTGGGGCCCCACTTCAGTCTGGCCCACCCATAAGGGTGGAAAGGGGACCTGATCACTCCCTGGAGACCTCAGTGGTCTCACAGGTAGAAATTCTGTGGGAGGGAATGTGATAACCTCTGGTATGTATGTGAGTGTGAATGTGCAACTCGGTCTGGCTTGCCTGCCAAGTTCGATTCTGTGGCTCCCCGGGTGGGCACCCTTAAGGTCCCCAAAGCCCAGGGAGTCTGAGTGGGCCCTGCGGGTCTGCGATTCCATGGTGAACAGCACACAGTCTATGGTAGCATCGGAATCATTTTCTGATCGTAAGTTACAAAGCTGAGACCGCTATGGCTAAGCGTCACCTGAATTCCTTCGGGACACGGCCAGACGGGCATCTGACTGGTCTCCTCATTAGAGGGGGCACCCCTACCACTCTGTCTGTCTTTGCAACGCTGTCTCACGGGAACATTATGGGGTCGGGACAGAGCAAAGAAGGGGTTTTCGGGAGACTGTGGAATTAAAATGACCCCCGGCAAGTTAAGGACCCTATGTGAGTTAGAATGGCACACTTTTGGTGTAGGATTGCCCCTGGAGGGAACCTTAGGTGTCCCAATGGTCCGCCGTGTCTGGAATGTTGTCACCAGACACCCAGGTTACCCTGATCAGTTCCCGTATACGGACTCCTGGTTAGAGGTTGCCCAAACCCTTCCCCCTTGGGTGCGATTTACCTGCAACAAACAGGGACAGACTAGGGTCTTAGTCGCCTCGACAAAGTGGCCCAAGGAAGGTCAACAGAAGTCTCGACCTCCACAAATTCTCACTGGTGATCCGGGGGAAGAGCCAATCTTGCCCCCACCATATGAATCCCCTGGTTCCCAATACTCCACCACCTTCGGTCTCCCCACCACGTCCGGACTTGGAAGATCCTCTCTCCCCTGGACCAGTGGCCAGATTGTGCCCTCAGCCAGGCACAGGCACTCTCCAGATGCCAGTCCACAGCCACCAGTACCAAGAGGCTCTCCTCTGGGGGAATCCAACAAGGGGCTAAGAAGCCCATGAACATGCCCAGCAGCAAGGGAAATCCCCCAGGGATTATTATGAAAGGCTATGAGATGCTTATACCCCGTGGCACAAGAGTGCCACGACAAAAAGACGGGGAAGGTCCAGCCACCAAAAGGGGGAAGGCCCAAAACCTCCTTAGCAAGGGATCACTGCACCTACTGCAAGGAGAAAGGACATTAAAAGAATAAATGTCCCAACCGGGGAAATGTCCCCAAAACCCAGCGATACGCACAAGAACCCTACAAAAAAAGACATCACAGGTCTAACAGAAATAGATTCAGACTGAGGGGGACCAGGCTCACTTCTTGGCCCCCATGAGCCCACGGTCAAAATAAAAGTAGGGGGCCAAACTATGACTTTTATGTGAACCTGGGGGCCACACAGTACGGCATGAATTCCTCTACTTACCTGAGTGGCCTATCCCTCTCCTCGGCCAGGATATACTCTCAAAGCTGGGGGCCCAAATAACCGTTGAGCCAACAGGAGGCACCAGCCTCCGATTGGATCCAAATGGAGGCTATTCTACACCCAGGCCCAGCCAAGTGGCCCACCCGAATTCAGGACTGCCTTCCCTACTGTGTGGGCCAAGGACAACCCCCCCAGAATTGCCCACACCGGGGCCCCTGTCATTGTAGAGTTAATCCCAGGGGCTCAACCGCAGAGACAGCGGCAATACCTCCCTCCCCACAAGAGGCAAGGGCAGGCATCCAAGAACACCTGACCAGACTCAAAGAAGCAGGCATTCTGGTTGAGTGCCAATCACCCTGGAACACCCCACTCTTGCAGTCAAGAAGCCGGTAGGAGGATACCGACCAGTTTAAGCTCCTTGCACCCAGTGGTCCCGAACCCGTACACCCTCCTCAGCCAGATCCCAGGCTCTGCCAGATGGTTTACCTGCCTAGACTTAAAGGATGCCTTCTTCTGCCTCTGTTTGGCCCCCTGAACCAACCCTTGTTTGCCTTCGAATGAACCAAAGCAGACACAGGGCGTCAGATACAACTGACTTGGATGCGCCTCCCACGGGGATTTAAAAACTCGCCTGCCCTCTTTGGGGAGGCACTGGCCAGAGACCTCCCCGGCTTGCCAAGGGAGGCCACACGCTGCACCTTCTCCAGTATGTGGATGATGTCCTCCTTGCAGCAATACCCGAGAGAATTGTACAGAGGGCATAAGGGTCCTCCTCCAGCTCCTGTCGGACTCAGGGTATCGGGTCTCATGAAAAAAGGCACAGATCTGCCAACAGCAAATCTGATACTCAGGCTTCCTCCTCGCCCAAGGAAAAAAAAGCACCAGGGCCAGAGAAAGAGAAGGTCATCACCTCCCTACCCCAGCCCCAAACTAAAAGGGGGCTACGAGAATTCCTGAGGGCTGTGGGATTCTGCCAAATCTGGATTCCCAGATTCCCAGCAAGAGCGAGAATCTCTTGGTAGGGCCAGATCGAGAACCCCCCTGTCTGGACAGAGGAGGCCAAAGCCACTTTTCTAGAGATAAAGGCCACCTTGGGGCAGGCACCAGTCCTTGGCCTGCCAAATATAGAAAAGCCTTTTAATCTCTTTGTGCATGAGAAGGAAAAGGTCGCAGACCGTTGGCCCTTGGCAAGACCAGTAGCAGTCGAAGAGGCTGGACCCAGCGGCAACAGGATGGCCACAGTTCTGCTCATTAAGGAAGCAGATAAACTCACCCTGGGACACGAACTAAATGTCAAGGTCCCTCATGCTGTCGTGTCTCTCGTGACCACTCAAGGACACCGCTTCCTCTCCAACTCTCGGCTAGCACGATACCAGGGGCTCCTCTGCGAAAATCCACGGGTCGCTCTTGAAACAGTGCGGACGCTAAACCCCGCAACTTTCCTATCTTCTGAGGCAGGGAAACCAGACCATGACTGTTCTAAAGTGACTGATAAAGTATTCGCCAGCTGCCCAGATCTGCGTGACCAGGCCCTACAGAACCCAGACTTCACCTTGTTCCATGATGGTAGCAGTTTCATCACAGAGGGCGTTTGAAAGGCAGGGTATGCAGTGACAACCACAGATGAAGTCCTAGAGGCCAATGCCCTACCTGTGGGATGGTCAGCCCAACGGGCTGAATCACATGCCTTAATCCGAGCCCTCACCATCAGCAAAGACAAGGGAGTCAACGTCTACACTGACTCTTGGTACGCCTTTGCCACTGTATGGATACGTGGGGCAATCTACAAGGAGAGGCATCTCCTCACCACAGTGGGAAAAGCCATCAAAAATAAAGAACACTAAATATTCTAAATATTAAATACTAAAACTCCCCGAGGCTGACTGGCTCCCAAAAAAGGTTGCAGTTCTACACTGCAAAGGACACCAGAAAGGAGATGACCCTACGGCAGGAGGAAATCGCCTGGTGGATGGGGCAGCTAAAGTAGCAGTCATTAGGGAGGCAGACAATGTCCCCTCCCTTACCATGGCCCTGACACCCCCGGCAGATACCCCTCCACTAAAATATACTAAAAAAGAAAATAAATGGGCCAAAATCGAGGGGGCCACCCAGACCAACGAAGGATGGCGGAAACTGCTAGATGGGTGCATCTTCGTCCCAGCGGCCCTAGGAAGGCATCTAATAGGCGAAAACCATCGACTTACCCATCTAGGAAAAACTGCATTAGAGGCTCTCCTCAAAAAGCAATACTACATCAGCCAGCTGTCAGCGTGATGTCGAGCAATAAGCGAATGGTGTGTGATTTGTGCCAGGAATAATGCCCCCATCTGCACCGCCACCCCTGCCGGGTGTCCAAAGGGTAGGAGCTACCCCCTTTGAAGATCTAGAAATAGACTTCACAGATGTCCAGCCAAGCCGAGGATTTAGATACCTCCTGGTAATAGTCTGTACGTACTCTGGATGGGTCGGAGCTTTCCCTACCAGGACAGAACAGAGCCGGGAGGTAGCTAAAGTCCTCCTGAGAGAGACTGTCCCCGGTTCAGCCTACCGGCCACAATCCACAGTGATAATGGACCTGCGTTCGTGGCGGACGTTACGCAAACTTTAACCAACTCCCTCAACATCCCTTGGAAGCTTCACACTGGTTACCGGCCTCAAAGCTCAGGGAAAGTAGAGCGAATGAATCATACCCTCAAGGGAAGCTTAGCCAAGTTCTGTCAGGAAACAGACGTCCCATGGCCGGACCTGTTGCCCCTGGCCCTCCTGCATGTCCCATCGCACACCAGGAACTCAAGGTTCCTCCCCTTTTGAACTAATATATGGGAGGCCCCCTCCGTGTCTAGGGAGCCTCCAAGGAAACCTACACCAAATAGAGAATAGGGGATTAAGAAAACAACTTCAAGCTTTAGGGGCCACCCTAATAGAGTTACAACGATATACCATAGAGAGGGACTCAATCTCTTTAGGATCCCCCGTACAGCCTTCTCAGTCTGTACAGGGGACTCAGTCTGGGTCAACGATTGGAAAAAAAGACCCTCTCAAACCACAATGGACTGGGCCTCATACCATTATTCCGACCACCCCTACTGCCCTCAAGGTCACAGGTATCATTCCATGGGTCCACCACTCCAGAGTCAAGAGGGCCAATCCTGAGAAGCCCCAGACTTGAAAGACTGACCCAAGTCCGACAAACCCACTCAAAGCGATCTTCTGGAGAGCCTTAGATTCTTAGGACCTTCAGCCCTGCTCCAGCCATACCCCGGAAGCTGACTGGTCTACACACAGCAGAAGCTTGAGGAATCACTGGTCTGATAAAATAAATAGACTGTCCTTACTCCTTGCCATCGGATTGGCAGAGGTTGCCCCAGAAAGCTGAGGAAACAGCGAGAGGTTCCTGTTCTCACTCACCTTCCTCTTATGGGTAGGATGTTTTGTCGGTATTGGTTGCCTCTAGTCTGGGCCTCATTTGTAAACCTTCAGCCCTAACGCCCAGGCTAAATGAGTGTGTTGTCACCAGTCCTCCTAGGGACAGGAATAGCCATGGGGACAGAGACTGGCATAGGAGGCACAGGCTCTTCTGTGGGACTAAGGAGTGGCTGACTCCCTAGTGTCCCTGCAGAGCCAAATAAGTTCCCTGGCAGGAGTTGCCCTCCAGAACAGACGGGCACTTGACCTCCTCACTGACGAGAGAGGGGGCACCTGCATCTTCCTCAGAGAAAAATGCCGTTACTTTGTAAACCAGTCGGGAACTGTCACAACCAAAGTCAGAGAACTAAGGGAAAGGACCAGCCCGTAATAAATGAAGATGATGCCCTCTAATACAGCCTAGATCTGTTTAAAGGGGCATCAAAGAGGGGAATGATAGGGAAAAGTCTGTTATAAGATGGCCGACAGGACTGACAGGGATATTTCAGTCCCTGACCCAAGACTCCCCTTCTGGGTTCTTCTTCCTGCCCCGCTTGCTGTGCGCGTGCACGCCAAATTACTACTAATGCAGAATGCAGAAGCAACAGACTAGAAATTGTCCCCCATACTTGTGCTCAAGACGCAGATCTTTGCAGAGTGATCTCCTCTGAGCCCGCCAGTGTAAAATAAACCTCCTGCCTTCCAAGACCTCCGAGTGCCTCTTGGTTTTTCTGCCAGGTGATCCAGACCAAGTTCCGTAACAAGTTAATGAAATTAATTTGTATCCGTTACCCTAGATGAGTCTGGGAGACGGGCTTAGCTTCCTAGTCTCAGCAGCACACGAGAAATGGACAGAAGTGAAGCTGAGAGCCCATTTCCTCCCTACTACTCCAGCAGCCCAAAGAACTTGCAGGCGTGCAAAAAGAGAGACCAGGCTCCCCCAGACATCTAATTCTCAATTATAAAAGAGTATAATGAAGTTTTCAATTGATTGCTTTGAAATCACTGTTTTCCTTGCTTCTGTGTATCTACACCCATCTCTGCTTGTTTAAAATGTTTTTCTATAGTCCAACACAGGGAACATCTATTGATTTCACTTGCACAGAATTCTTTTCCATTCTTTAGTAAGAGCTCACCAGTATTCCCTTTGATATGTCCCCTACCCACTCTCATGTTGCTCTGGTAATGGTAGTTGGGGGGGGGGGGGGGTTGGTGGTTACCAGTCCCTAATTTCAGAAATGGATAACAATAAACCCCAGGGATTCACTCGGGACTGGGCCAATGAAATCCCTCCCTGAGGGTTTGGCTGGTAAAAAAAAGGATGCTTCATTTGCCCTGATGTTACTCAGCTGGTAGAAAGTGAGCCCCAAGTTCCAGGTAGCCATCACAGCAGCCTTGGGCGGGAGTCTGCTTGAGAACAATGCCAACCCAGAAGAAAGCATGGGGACCAGCACACTGATGGAATCTTTTCTAGCCCTGTATTAAGTCAGGCCCAAAAATCCAGACTTACCCATTGAAATTCCCAGTCATAAGAGTCAAAAACGGTCACTTTTGAGTCACTTTAAGTTGGTTTGAGTTAGGTCTCCGCCACTTGTACCGAACAAGCCTTCACACATCCTGTTTGCGTGGAATCCTGGTCTCTGCCCAGGCCACATTGAGACTGACCCCTAGTATCGGCAACATCCCTCCTTCAGAACTCTGAGGCTCAGCCGCTCCTCCGTTGCTGAAAGTCACAGCTATCAAGCAAGCTGTGCCTTCCTTTTTATTTCATCTCTGTGGATACTCTATCAGTGCTATCCTGCAAACTCTAGAAACAAACACACAATTGAAAAGGATATTAGTACATCCAGACAATGGAACGGTCAGCACTAAAGAAAAAAAAAAAAAAAGAGCTGTCACAACACAAAAAGACATGGAGGAAACTTAAATGCATACTATTAAGTGAAAGAAAACAATCTGAAAAGACTGCATACTATTTATTCCAACTATATGACATTGCGGAAAATGTAAAACCAAGAAGGTAAAAAGATCAGTGGTTGCCCGGGGCGGGAGGGGGTGGGGGTGGGAGACAGAGATGGAGGGATGAATATGTGTAGCACAGGTGACTTTTAAGGCAGTGAAACTACTCTGTGTGATACTGTAACAGTGGATACATGTCACTATACATTTGTCCAAACCCATAGAACACACAACGCCAAGAGTGAAACCCAATACAAACTTTGGGTTTTGGGTGATAGTGATGCGTCAGTTGAAACTAACATACCACTTTGATGGGGGATGTTTAGAGTGGGAGAGCTATGCATAGGTGGGGGCAGGGGCTATATATGGGAAACCTGTACCTTCTGCTCAATTTTGACATGAATCTAAAACTGTATACACAATAAAGTATCTAGTCCAATTCCTTTTTTACAATATTCCTACTAAGAGATTGTCCAGCCTACTCATGGATGCTTCCAGTGATGGGGGGACTCCCCACCTTTATGCTGATTTTGTATCTTTTCTCCTGTAGCTTCCTACCAGGGAGACTGACGTTGACTCGCCACTCAGGAGCTTTCCAAACCCCTGATCTGTGGCTCCTTTGTCATTTTCCTTTGGGAAGGACTAAAGCACTGGTAAGGGAAAAGGAAAGGCAGATGCCTGTGACATGGAATTGTGAAGGAACCGCAAACACAGGAGGCATGTCTCCTGCATCTGTGTTGAGGATGACTAGTGTTTTTAACGTTCAGTTTTAAAAATTAAAACGACCTGGCTGAAAGGGGGAGGAAATAAACTTAAAACTGCTTACTTTCTAAGAGATCTCTGAGTACGCAAATAGAAATAGATGTAACTATCTGCATAATATAAGGTTTCACCCAGTGGCTCTATGCAGTGTGTGTTAGATGTCTCCGCTACGTAGAGCTATGCCTGGTACACAGCGGATGTTCAATGATTTTTTTTTTAATTGTCAACTTTCCCTTTAGTTGAAGCTGTACTGAAAGACCGAATCACTAGGTTCAAAAGGCAAAGTAGGAGGGAAGGCAAGTTGGAACTCGAAACTCGAAACTCGATTAAATAAAAAGGATACACACACTCACACACACACACACACACACACACACACCCCTCTTGCCATCACAAAGATCACCTATTGACTAGAACACTTTAACTCTGAAACAAGTAAGAACCTTAAGTTCCTGGAATGGGCCTCCCCTCCCCCTCCCACATACTTTGGTTGGTTTCCATGGTAGCAAATGGCCCACATTTCCCCCTTTACACACTCAGGGAAAAAAGAGGGACTAGTGTTCTACAATTATATTCCCTTGCCACTCTATCAGATGTTATCTTTCTTTCTCTGGACGGTTTCCTCCACCCTCTTTCTTTTTTTTCAATGCAATATATAAGCTGAAAGTAAAAGAAAAGGTGAAAAATCATCCTTTTTTCATTCAGGGCAAAGTCTGATATTTTCTTCCCCTTTCACTGATTCCAGTCTTAACAACCCAAGTCATTTTTCTGGGAATCTAGATGATGAATTTGATAAGAAATCTGATGACCATAGCCCAGAATAAATTCAAGTTTTAAAAATTACTTGGAACAACTAGTGAATCTCCGCTGTGTTTTCACTGAAAGCAAGAAAGCTCATGGCGCCCATTTTCCCAAAGAACATGGGACATCAATGTCCAATGTCATTGTCGATGACAATGTCCAATGACATTATGCATTATTAATAAAACCACTGTTAGGAGTTCCTTTAGTTAAATGAAACGTGATAGTGCTAATGTTCTTGTAGGTAATTTCCTTCTTTTCATGCCTACGAGCGTGCCCATCTGCCCGTTCCCTTCTCACTCATCCTCTGTGCAGAAAACAAAGGAACAGAGAGAAATAAGTATCAGCCTTGGTTCCCCAGGAATGAGCACTCTTGGGACACTCGACAAGATACTGTGATCAGGAAATACGCCCAAGCAGAAAGGTTCAGAAAGATTCAGACAATTGAGCCAATTGTTTGACAGAATCTTGGGTTTCAAATTCCTAAGTAGATTGGACACACCTAATATTTGCCCTCGAACTTCTCCTCAGGGTGCCTTAGAGGTCGCCAAAGGACACCCTAGCCATCCTTATTTGTCTATGCACAGAGGGCAAAGCCTCTCCCCGCAGCCTCAGCTCATTAGCATACTATGCAAAACTAAAAGGAAATCACAACTCTCCATAACTATCCACCTGCGTTATGAGGAAAGACCCAGCTTCCCTTCCCTCCATTCCTCAAATCCTCTAGCCAGTGGAATGGAGAGGAATGAAGTCTTGTTTGGTCCCAAAGACACTGATTCTCATTGCTTTATCTAGCTCTCAGAAATACAGTAACCACCAAATACTTTCTAAGCCCTGATTAGCACCACTGTGTCAGGCCATTCAGCAATGTCTAAAGCATCACAGGCTATGGTGTGAATTACAGAAGCGGAGCCCCAAGTTCGCAGAGATACAGGTTATCTGGTCAGTGAAAATGCAAATGGTGTCGTGATCATTTCTTAAAGGACTGTGAAAGTTGGCCACCACCAAAAAGTATTACCGTTCTCACCGTAGTCTGTGAAAATTTAGGATTTGCATCAAGATACTTCCTTCCAATTAAAAAAGAAAAGAGACTAGCAGAGGAGAAAAATTTGATGGGATGGCTTTCAGGATATGCACAAATGACTCATGTACTCACTTGATTTGACAAGGTTTCTATATAAAGGAACAACTTCGCCCCAAAATAGAAGTTGCCCACAGCAGAATGTAGCTCGTAGAGGAATTCTACATCCAAAGCATGAGGAACACGAAGATGGGCCGGAGCATTTCTGCCTGGGACGTTATGTGAAGCCCATTAGTGATTCATCTGGAATGTAATACTATCCAATCCGCGTCCTTAAGTTTTATAAGACAGGAAAACTCCAGTGTAGTCTGAGAGATTTCGTAACTGGCTCGAAAACCAAACAACAACAAAAATGTACCTTTTTTTTTTTTTTTTTTGCACAGAATGTGTACCCCCATGCTAACTGGAAAATATATTTAGCTCAATGGCAAAAGAATTAGAACAGATGTTGTGGCATACGATATGTTAACTATCCAACGAGATCAGGCCTATGAAAGTGCCTTTGATTATAGAGCTTTGATATCTTCAGTATGAGAATGAAGTGAAGAGTTCTTGCTTCAGCTGGATTGTCCCTTGATCAGTTATGGGAAGTAGCGTATTTATAATTCAGTCAAATCCCCTCCCAAATTCTTCCTTACCTGGGCCCAGATGAAGAGATAGGCTGGAAAGAGCAAGGGGCAGCCTTTCTTGTGTTCATTCGCCAAAACGCGCAGGAGAGCCAAGAGCTGGGACACTCCTCTGCTCCCTATCCGCAGGCAAGAGATGGAATGATTTCTTTTAGACAGACTAGTGCACTGCATTAGCAACCAGCCACACCACGGGTCTTAGGGCAGGAAGCTCAGGTTCCTTGCGGTCACAGGGCCCATCAAGCCCAGGAAGGGGGCAGAGAGCGATATTGGGACTGCTGCCCTGTGCACTGCAGGCTCCGGGAGATTCTCTCTCCCCGTGATGACACAGCGTGACCCTGAGGAGGCCCCTTCCTTAGCACAGGCTGCTGTGCTCTTTCCCTCCATCCTTCCCCTTCAGTTCACTCCCCGCCCCCGCCCCCCCCCCCCCCCCCCCGCCAGTGCACTTGATTATATGCTCCAAGCTCATTACGCCCTTCACCATTTGACATGCGGCATTACTTGTTTATCGTCCAGCTCTCCGCACTACAGTGTAAGCTCCATGAGAGTCGGGATCTTGTTTTCTTCTCTGCTCTAACTCCGGAACCTAGAAAAGTGCTTAGTACAGGGCACATAGTAGCGCTTAATGGGTGCTTGCGAATGAGTGAGTGAATGAACGAATGATTGAATCAAGGAATCTGTGCATTTCGTATGCTTCGAGAAAGGCAGCAGTGGAGAGGGCCTGAGGAAGCTAGACGTGTGGCCAGGGAGGCCTGGAGGAGTCAGGACTGGAGGGATGGGGACGAGAGCACAGAGGTGAGAGAGGATCTTGGGCTGCTCCACACACACGGGCTCAGTCTTGGCTCACTCCTGCCGCTGATGCCAGCGGACGGACAAAGGGGATGGGCTTGCGGTTCTAGGTGATGTCGAGGTGAAGGTGGACAGGGGGCTGCCGATGGCCAGCTCGGGTATCAGGGGAGCGGACTTAGGTCAAGGGCCCAGGGTGGGAGGCAGGACTCGGAAGTGGCAGAGGGGAAGTGGGGAAGGCTTGCGAGACACCGAGCAGGCCAGTTACGTGCACCAAGCATGCCTTGGAGACGAACCACAGCACGAGCCGAAATGACAGAACAGGGATACAGAGTGTGTTTGACGTACCAACGTGCTCTTTGGGGAGGTGGGAGCAGAGAAAGGGAGTGGTGTCTCAGGGAGCCAAGGAGGTGACTTTATCAGGATTTGGGTGGGTGCCTGATTCTGGAATCTAAGTGGGGAGTGAATCAAGGATGTCCGTGAGGAGCCCGCCTGGAGGGAGAGCACTAGGAAATAATTCCTGAAGCTTCCTGTGGGCCAGCCACAGTGCTACATGCCAAGTGACCAGCGGCTGCACACCGCACACAAAGATAGTTAAGGGATAAGCAGGCTGGACTGTAAGCCCACAAGGGCAAATACTATGATTTTTTCCCCACCCCTGTATTCTCTGCATCTAGCAAGTGCCTGGCAGATACCAGGTCAACAAATAGTTGTTGACTAATATAAATGAACAGAGAAGATTCTGTGTAAGAACTGGCAGATGTGGTTTTCCATTGTTCGCGGTCTCATGTGGGTCTTAGGGGACTTGCATGCCTTCCCCTACAAGGAGAATTAATACTGATGATGCACATACGGCGTCCCAGGCACTGTTCCAAGTGCTGTCTACATACTGACTCATTTCATCGTTCCCACAAACCTACAAGACAAGGTCAATACCATTGTCACGCCTGCTCGCAGATGTGGAACTCAGACCCAGGAAAGACAGGCGGTTTGCTCAAGATGACACGGGTGGGAAGCGGGAAGAGCCGCATTTGAACCTAGACAGTCTGGCTCCAGAGCCCCACAGCTCACAACCTGCTGCCCACTTCTCAATAGGTTCTACTGTCTAGTTACCCTGGGCAAAGTCGCCACTACCCTCTGCCTTTATCTCACCTTTTCATCTTTGCCGCAGCTCGCAGGTGGAGGAGGTTGTACTTGGAATGGAATGTGTGAAATGTAAGGATGAGGAGGGCAGCGGGTTGGCGGAGGGCTGGCGTCCCCAGCTGTGCGTAGAGGGGGGAGCTGGGTAGAGGCTGCAGTTGTTAAAAGTGACTTGACATATAACCTGTCAGGGTAAGAGCATGTCTGCCCAGAGCTGTGTGGATCACAGCTACAGGACCGTGATTTGACCAGGAGGTTACCTACGTGGATTTTGGGTCAGAGCACAGGAAGCTTAGGACCAGCTACCAGGAAAAGCAATGCCAAAGCCAAGAATTTCAGCTCATTCCTAGTCGGGGAGGAGAAAAGAGTATCACTTCTTGAATTTAACTTAAGCATTCGATTCAATCAGCTCTTCATTTTGCCCAGGAGTCTCAAGACCAGAAAAAGAAATCACTCAGAATCAAGTCTGCAGAGTGGAGTTCAATTTAACTCCAAGGTACTCTGCAAAGTTGCAAAAATGCTTTTAAAAAAAAAAAAAAGTCCAGGGCACCTGCTTGGCTCAGTCGGTTGAGCGTCTGACTTCGGCTCAGGTCATGATCTCGTGGTCTGTGAGTTTGAGCCCCGTGTCGGGCTCTGTGCTGACAGCTCAGAGCCTGGAGCCTCTTTGGATTCTGTGTCTCCCTCTCTCTGCCCCACTCATGCTCTGTCTGTCTCTCTGTCAAAAATAAATAAACATTAAAAAAAAACAAAGTCTGTGTCTTGGTGTTTTGCTTTTCCACCTTCTGTCTTTGTATTACATAACAGCAGCTCCATTCAGAGTAGGGATAATGCTTCACAATAAGCCCGGCACAGTGACCAGCAGCACATTTGCAACACTGGTGGCTGTTGACAAATGCCACAGCTCCACTTGAGCATTTAATCATCCACAAAACCTCCGATTGCTTCGTATGTTCTGCCCATGTGACCATTATGTATAGAGAACGCGTTCCAGCAGGGGGTTGGAAGAGAGGATTCTATTTCTGTCATAGGCAGAAAGTTCGTTCTTCTTCCCCTGCAAACTTACCTTCAATTGTCCTTATCAACATGATGTTGAAAAGTTGATAAAGTTGGTGCTTTTGCAAATACTAAAAGTTTAAAAAGAAGATACTCCAGAGTTACTAGGTGTTTAGCTATGAAGTAGGGTTAGTCAAGTTCATTGGCTCAGTTGCCACGTGTATGAGGCCATGTGAACGTCGTTGAAATTATTTGACACAATTCCTGCCTCCAAGGAGTGGGTAGTCTAGCTAGGAAGACAAGATCTACAGGGGAAAGAATGGATGATTTGCCATGATGCATAAAAATCTTGCCAAGTCGAGGGCACCTGGGTGGCTCAGTCGGTTAAGCATCTAACTTCGGTTCAGGTCATGATCTCACCGTTCGTGAGTTCAGACTCCGCATTGGGCTCTGCGCTGACAGCTCAGAGCCTGGAGCCTGCTTTGGATTCTGTGTCTCCCTCTCTCTCTTTCCCTCCCCTGCTCATGCTCTATCTCTCTCTGTCTCTCTCTCTCTGTCTCTCTCAAAAAATGAATAAAGCATTAATTTTTTTTTAATCATGCCAAGTTGTACTTAAGGAGAAAGAGGAAAATCGATAGGGCTGGAGTAGCCATGGGAGGCTCTTTGGAAGAGCTGGACGTTGAGTTGGACCTTGAAGGAGAAGTAGGGACAGATGAGGGATTGCATTTGAAGGAGGAATTAACATGGCCTCATGGAGAAAGTGGAGGAGGCTTCACTGATGGAATGAATCATGTTGGGATGGGCAGGGGGAACTCAGAGGGATGAGTAAAATGACACCAGATTATGGAAGGATTTGGAAGCTAGAGAGCAGAGCATTTAGACTTGAGTGTTTGGTATGTGGTAGGGCCCAAACTCAGTGGTGAACCCCTCTCACAGTAGCCAGCTACCCCGACTGGCAAGACAGGGGCCCTCCAGAGCCAGCGAGAACCAAAGGGTTTGAGGGACCAAAGGAACCAAGAAAAGAAACGTTGTGGCCGCAGCTAATGTCAGGAATGGACCATGATGCAATGACTGACTTGAATCATGGTCCATTTCTGACATTTGTTACTGCACGAGAAACAAGGAAGCTAACGCTACTGATCCTGGTGCCTTGACGTTCCAGGGGCAGAAGTCCCTGCAGTATCAAGCAGGAGTAAAAGAAAGATGGGGGAGAGAAGGTAAAAAGTGCCCCCCAATCTGGAGAAGGGGGATGATGAGGGCCAGGAGCCTAAGGAATTGGCTGGTTGAGCAGAACTTGCCCAGAGGCTAGAAGAATCAGTGAAATTACTTACATGGAAAGCAGTTAGATATGGGAACAGAATTAATCCAGAGGCTGATAACATTTAGCCACTATTTATAAATAGAATTTAAAGGCAAGCTAGGAAAAAGGAGAGCCCTGGGTGTCCAAATAGGGAAGCCAAAGTATGACCAACCAGGATTTCTTTCATTCATTCATCCATCTATTCATCAACAAAATTAAGTGCAGTTGCCTAGTTGTCCAATTCCAAGGGACCCCATTCACCTTGTTTTCTATATAAATGGCTCCCCTCGAGTACCGTGTAGAGGAAACTTAATGGTGACTTTGGAGCTGTGTACCCAGGCGGCTGGATTCCATGCCCACCACATGCCTGGCATTGCTATAAGTGAAGATGAATATGGGTTTCAGGGTGAGTCCAAGAATAGGAACCAGCCAACCAGCCAAGGTTGGAGGTTGGAAGGGCAGAGAAAGACAAAAAAGCAAGACACATGTGCACACAGCCCCCAGGCAAATCCTGCCAGACCCCAGGACTGGGCCGGTCTTATTTGCGCCCACTCATTCTTGTCCTCCCGCTTAGAACAGATGTGAAGAAAGCTGAAGGCAAAGAGGTCCAAAGAAAGAGGCGAAAATTGGAGCATATTTATAGACACATGCTAGATTCATAAAATCTCCTCCAACCGGGTGGCCTTCCTTCCATGACGAAAGGTCAGCATGTGTACAAATGGGATCAGCCCCCCAGGAGACAGACCAGACATCAGAAATGGCTTGATTGCCAAGCCTGTGCTGTGGAATAGATAAATGGCTTTACTCCCCCTGGAAGGCCTGATGGTGGAGAATAATTTCAGACCTGTGATGACACCTTTCTCTCTACCTCATTAAACACTTACTTGACTGAGAAAGGTGAAGTCAGTAAAAATTTATGGACTGCCTTGCCCTAATTTCTGCAAAACTTCAACTCTGCCTTCTCATTGGCTGCATGATTTACTGAACGTGAGCTAACAGCCACCAAGCCTGCTACCCGGAGAGCACACGGGTGCTTTCCGGAAGTCGATACTAATGGCACGTTGATGGCTTATATAGTAGTGACCTGGACATAATACCGCAGTGGATGTCTAATTGCCTAAAACGATGAAAAGAGAGTTCATTGAATAGAAAGCCTGAGCCAGCAAAGCAATAGAAAGCCTGAGTGTTTTCCACAGAAAGCCTCTGCTCACAGCTGTCTCTTACTCAAGCTGAGATCCCTCGATCCTTGGGTCATTGTGGGAGATGGGGTCAGTCACAGTGTCAACCTTTGCTGCTGAAGAATAGTCCAGGATGCCATTAGCTAAGAGAGCGGGACTGGTCTCAGCTAGGGAGCAGAGGAACAACAAAGCTGGTTGGAATGGTTTTCATTTTATCTAGGGAGGATAGAAAAGAATCTCTCTTTTCAAATTAGTCAGAATACTTCCTGCAGAAAAAAAAAAAGGCAGAAACTTAATTCAAACTGCTTAAAGGATCAAAATGGAATTTCTGGGCTTGTGTAACTGGAAAATCCAAAGGTACATTTGGTGGTTTCAAGCATGGCTGGATTTATGGGCTCCAACAACATCCATAGGTCCACAGCTCTCCTGTCGGCTTCTCTTCCCTTGCCTGCCTGCCTTCCCAGGCAGGCTCTGGCCAAGTGTTTGTCCTTGGAAGCTCCAGGCTTACATCAGCCACACAGTTAGAGACTCTTGGCTGAAAGAGAAGACCTCTTTTCCAGTAACGCCAACAGAACTTCCAGAACTGAGTCTATTTGGCCTGGCTCAGGTTACACACCCAACCCAAAATCAATCGTCTTGGCCAAGAGGATAGAAAATGTGAATTGTCCAGGTCTAGACCGCATGCCAGCCCTGCAGCATCGTGGGTGGGGTCAGCCCCTCTGAATTGCCTGCACCAGGGGTGAGAACACTCCTGGTCATAAATGGGAAGATGGACGCCCAGGCAAGTCAAAGAGCAGATCTCCAACTTATGCCTTCCTCCCTACATAAATGAATAATCTCTTCTGGGGTCCTGCCTCCTGATGGTGAAACAGAATGGGGTCTACCCAGGCCAGGATGTGCTGCCATGGAGCCCTCAGGGAGCTTTCTGATTCTCTTGCTTGCATTTAGGTGTGTGTCTCTGAAAGACAGGAAAGTGGAATTAGATGGCATTTCTAACGGCCGGCCCACAGGCACTGGACAGTCAAACTGCATGGGGCAGTGAGGGAGATGATGTTTGCATCTCCAGATCTAAGTCCCACCTCTACCACCTGCTTCCCCTGCAATCTTAGGTTAGTCTGAGGAATTACTATAGACTCCCTATCTCCAAGACCGGTGAGGGCGTGAACACTTGAAATTTATGAGAAAGTGCTGGATGGATTATTAGTAGTAACAACAATAGCTGCAATTCTCTGAGCCCCTACTATGTGTCAGACAATACATACATTATTGATATTACTTGCACTTTATTTTTATTAAGATTTATTTATTTACTTATTTATTTTGAGAGGCAGAAAAGGCGCATGTGTGCAGGAAAGAGAGAGAGAGAGAATGGGGGAGGGTCAGAGAGAGAGGGAGACAGAGAATCCCAAGCAGGCTCCACACAGAGCCCAAGGTGGGGCTTCATCTCACAACCTGTGAGATCATGACCTGAGCCAAAATCCAGGGTCTGACACTCAATGGACTGAGCCACCAGGGTGCCACTATCACTTGCCTTTCAAGTTAGGAAAACGGGCAAGCCACTGTAGAGCTGGATTTGAACCTGGGTCTTTTTTGACCCCGAAGCCTACCTTCCTTCCACCAAGCTCCGTGATCTCTGTGGCAGATTCTATAAGTTGTCCCTACACACCATATTCTTCCCCCACGATCCTTTCTTCCTAACCAACAAGATCCTATTTTGTTCTGAGTAGAAGTGTGCCCAGCCTGAAAGAGTGCATCGTGATAAATCGTTGCCAGCCATAAGTATCCCATTTCCTTCTGCTGGGTATTTACTTTCCCAGGCTCCCTTGCCACCGAGAGTGGCCAATGAGAGATAACAGAAAGCTTTTTGGAATCATCTTCGAGCTGGATAAAAGAAATATACTTTTGTTTCTCGCCCACTCCTGCCCCATTCTTTTCCGCATGAGACACGGATGTGATGTCAAAATGCTTGGAGCTGTGGCAACCATCTGGTGATCAGAAGGCAGCAAGCACGAGGATAAAAGGTTAACTCGGTGGCAATGCGAAGGCTGGCCCTTTGTTGTTAGCTTTGGGCCAGTGAGGAAGGAATGAAAGCATCTCCCTCCAAGACTTTCTATAAGTAACTAGTAAGACATGTCCTTCTATTTTAAATGATTGCTGCCAAGGGCAATCCAAACTGGTACGGCCTCAAGTTTTCATCTGGATCTGAAGAGTGAAGGAATAGAGCAAACAACACAGAGATAAATTGGGATGACAGAGATGTGAGAGTAAAGAGACAAGAATTCTGGTCGCACTGACTGCATAGTAACATTGGTGGTCACGTCTCTGTACCTCACTCTTCTCGTCTGTAAAATAAAGTTGTTGGATTAGAACATTTCTAAGATGTCCCCATGACTCTGACTTTCCCTGATCCTCAGACCACTGACCCAGGGCTGTTTGGGGGCCCTGGTGAACATGGGGTCGGTCCAACAGAAGGAAGGAGGGATACTTAGGGATATTTCCAGAGGCCTTGCCCTAAAGAGGCATACTGTGAAATATGGCCCAGGGGGCCAGGTACTGCTCGGCTGAGTTCACAAATCTATTTTAATCAGGAATGACATTGGAAATATTTATCAACCTGAGGCATCAGAGTGACCTGTCAGGAGGGACCCTGGCTGCCACACAGGACACACAGGACGCCTGTCAGCCCTGACTGAAACGCAGCTTCCCTGTCACATCTGCTGCCCTCCGCTCCCACCAACACTTGTTTTTTTTTTTTTTTTTTTTTTTTTTTTTTTTAAATTTTTTTTTCAACATTTTTAATTTTTTATTTTTGGGACAGAGAGAGGCAGAGCATGAACGGGGGAGGGGCAGAGAGAGAGGGAGACACAGGATCGGAAACAGGCTCCAGGCTCTGAGCCATCAGCCCAGAGCCTGACGCGGGGCTCGAACTCACGGACCGCGAGATCGTGACCTGGCTGAAGTCGGACGCTTAACCGACTGCGCCACCCAGGCGCCCCCCACCAACACTTGTTTTCAGCAGAGATTAAAATCTCTTGCCCCTACCCCAGCTACCTGGTCCTTCCCGGAAAAAAAAAAAAAAAAGTTTTTTGAAGATTAATTGTTTCTTAAAATTGCTTTGTAGCTTCCATGACCTCCATCATTTCCATGTCCATTCACCCTCTCTGCCACCACTGTATCCCATCTCCTCTACAGCTGCCATTAAAACCACCATAACCGCCGAAATGAGCAACAGGTGATGTATGGAAGTGTTGAATCACCGTATGGTACGCCTGAACCTGATATTACACCCCGTGTTAACCAACTGGAATTTAAATAAAAACTAAAAAAAAAAAAAGTGCAATTAAAAAAAAAAAAACAAACACCATAACCACTGGAGCTTTTGCCCATCAGGAAAGTGGTTCCGTCAAAACCACATCTCAAGCACCACTGAAGAGTCCACCTTGGGCTGGATGAAGCGTTGGCCAACCCTCAGACAATGCTCCCTCACTTCACAGCTGGGGTACTTCTGTGGCCATTTGCTCTGTGGTCCTGAATAATAGCTGGATTGACAGAATTATGCTCAGTGAAGGTTACCAAAACTATGGCATCTCTCTCATGACTTCAATTACTTTGATCTTCTCATACTGCTAAAAAGAAACTCACGAGAGGGGTTCTTCAGGGTCTTCCTTAACCAAAGACCTTTTGTGCAGGTCAATGGGCCTTTGAGAGTCTTCTTTTGAGACAGACCTCTTTGGCTCGCCCAGAGGGTTTCTTGTCCATCCACCTTTGTGCACGCATGGCTGCCTTTACTTCTTACACGGTGGCATCGTGACAAAGGCAATGCCCTTGGAGTGCTTGTTGTCTGCCTCTTGTAAAACCTCACAGTTGATGAACGTTCCCCAGTCGTTCACCATGGCTCCTCAGGTTCCCATTCATCACCTCCTACTTCCGGTCTCTAGTGAAGATCTTCTGCAGCCATGTGGCTTGTTCATGATACCAGTTAGAGTAGACACCGCCATGAGCCTTCCTTGGGGGTTTCCTTGACAGAAAGAAGCTGACCAAGATGCAGATCTCAAACTTTGCAGATTTTATGAACCACGTCAACGGACTGGTGAGACGCCCTTTCATTCTTTAATGACAACCACACACCATCACACACCCTAAGAAGTCCAGCTCTGCGACTGAAGGTTAACAGGATGCATATTCCTTTTCCTGAATATTCTGGTGTAATTATTTCACATCTTCATTGCTAAGCTTTTGTTCTCTTATCATTGCTTTAATCAGTTCACTGTTTCAGTGCATCTGTGTCTCTTTTAATAAACCAGTCTAAATTCCCAATATTAAGAAGGAGTTGAAGGAATAAGAGGAAATATCCAGGAATCCTGAAGAAAAAACATAAAACCCAACCCACACACTCATGTTCAGTTTGCAGGGATTGAGACTGAGACATTGGATAAAGTAGCAGTTAGAGTGTCCATTAAGGTTGACCTGTTGAGCTGGGGTTGGGAAGTCGAAAGGCCTGGAATAGCTGCACCACTCCCCTTAGCCTGGCTAGAAAGCACTCCAGCACCACGCAAGACTGTGTCCATGGGGGCCCCACACTTTGAAAATGGAGGGAACCTCCAGGAGAACAACATACCATGCAGGAAACCACTCTGATGGCATGAATGACTCTCAGAATAAGTCTGTCCTTGTGGCAGACGCTACTGACCGTTATCCAGCGGCCAGTCCCAGCCCCCTCCCCTTGCTGCTTCTGCCAAGGAAGCAGAAAAGGCTAACCTCTCGTTTCTGAGTGTCCTTTGCAGCGAGGAGGATCTAACACATTTCCAGCCGATGCAATAAAGGAAGTGGAAGTTTGTTGAGAGTTTCAGGAAGACCTTCTGCCTTGATGCCGCTGACATTGCCTCTCCCTCCTGAACAGGGGTAGGTCAGCACCCCGGTAGCAAAGCAGGGAGGGGAGGGTGCAGGTGGGGGAACATGTGGAGTACTGTTCCAATGGCTCCATTCTGGCAGTGAGGCAGGAAGCAAGACCATGGCCTGAGCGTGAGGATAGGGAAGGAGGCGTTGGGGAATGGAGGAGGGAGGCGGAAGTGTGACTCAGTCACGGGGCAGCTGGGGGAGGTCCTAGCAACACATACCGGGATTACCGAGCAGACTCAGGCTGACCTGAGGTTAGTGACCAAGAATGTACAGGGAAAGTAGCCTCCATGGATGAGTGCTTTTCTCTAGCCTTCTTCATCAGCCTGATGCGGACATGGAATAGGATTTAAGTAGGGTTCGTTTTTGCCAGGAAAGTACAATGAAAAGAGAGAGAGGAGGAAAGGGGTTGAGGGGTTTTCTACGGAAGTGACTATAAACATGGACCGTGGATACTAAGCGGGAGGCAGAATTTGGAAGAGGAGTGAAGTGGGGCAGTAAACTGCCTAATGGGGTCTCTACCCCCAGAGGCCAAAGAACAGTTTGAGATGAGCTACTGGAGGAAGGGAGTAGAAGTGGAAAGTGGTGGTCAGAGCGGGGCTTGAAATGGAGATGAAGGAGGGGAACTCGTTGGTCACGTGACCAGATTGTGATAAAATACGGCGTCCAGTGTTGAAAATGCAGGCAAAAGACTTAACGTTCTCCTCTTTCCTGGAATCTCCATATCCAGACCTAAGGCCCGAAACCCCAAAGGCACTATCCTTCCATTTCCCACCAAACTGACCCATGTACGCCATTAACTGGAAGCTCTTCTCCAAGTAGAGGAGCTTCAACACCCTTCTTCTTTCTTCCCTATCCCTGGCAGCGAACTCCCAGCAGGAGCCTGGCTCTGGACGAATCCCAGTGCCAGAAGGAGCAGCGGGGCAGGGCCTTGGATGAGGAGGACCTCAGAGGGTGGAGGGGTGGTTCTGGTGAAAATGGAGGCTTAGTCCCAGAACAAGGTGAGGGCTCAGGAGTGAGAAGCGGTTGCAAGATCAGGCACAGCCAGGCCTCCTAGGCCGAAGGCGTGTTCTTCAAGGCGGAGAATCCCTCCCGTTGCTTCAGCTGGGGAAAGTCCTGAGTCTGGGGGGGGGGGGGGGGGGGGGGGTGAAAGCCGAGGAATGGGGTAGAGCTGTGTCCGGCTGTAAAGGTTAGAAGCTGGTGCATTGTGTTCATAATCAGGATTCCGGAGCCGGAAGGAACTTTACAGAGCAGCGGTTATGGTTAGACGTGGCTGCGCACAACAGAAGTCTTGAGGTGGCCATCTCAGGTGGGCTATACTGGACGGTCGTGGTCACTCCACGGCTGTCAGGGCCCTGGGCTCATTTGTTGCCCAAATGCACCACCGTACCTGTGGCTGCCGTTCTAGTGATGTTATCTGGGGCAAGTAGCTTTGTGTTTCTGAACCTCCGTTGCTTCATCTGAAGAATAAGACTCATAACAGGATCTACCTCATGATGCCAATGAGCGGACGAACTAAGGTAACTGATAAAAAGTGCTTTGTGCCAGGGCCAACACGAGAGAGCTTAGCTGTTACTTATTTTGTTCAGAACCAGTCCAGTGCCGGGTATAGAGTTGGAGCTCAATAAATACGGAGCTCACTACATCTTTGTGGAATCGAACAGTAACTATTGTCATTATCGTTGTGGGCTTGATTCAGTACTCACAAGCTATGTCCAGACCCACTGCATTTACACAGCACTTAGGAAGGACCCGTCTTTATTTCTGGATGACCATCGCCTGAGTTGACACGGGCCTGGGGAGCAGTTGTTGAAGGGCAGTTGACGGACGGACCAGCCCACATCTGCCCAGCAGAGTCCAAGGACAGCGGCTTCAGCCAGACCGGACGCTGCTAATGGCTTTGGTTCGCCTGCCAGATTCCCCCTCCCGTCCTCCTATGGGAAAGAAGCAGACAGGAGACGTGACTGAGTCCTTGGGAAGACAGGGCATGCCAGAGGCTGGGAGGCTGGGAGGCTGGGAAGGAGGGCAAGGAGGTGGGCACCGGAAGGAGCTGTTCACGCAGGTTCTGCACTGACCCAGGAGGCTTTCTCCTTCCTTGTACCCTTGACTGCCTCCGGGTGTGCAACCTAAACTTCAGATGGCCTGCACTTCCTTTCTCCCGGAGTCACAGAGGGATTGTGGCGAGAAAGCTCACGGAAGTCAACACAAGCCTGGTAATATGAAAACCATATGAAAACTTGGCGGGGCCCCATGTCAGCCTAATGGGCTTTTCCAGACGTCCCGAGCCCACAGACATTGGCCCTTTGTGAGGTCGGCGGGAGAGGGGGGCGCCTGGCTCCCTCGATCCCATTCCACGAAGACATAATTGAAAAGGAAAGAGAAACACGAAAGCCTGCCAGACTCTTCTCTCTCATCTCTGTGCTTCGAAGGCCTTAGACACAGGGCGATGTCAGGCGCCTTAAAGGATGAATATACATGGAGCGCTTGCTGCCTGCCAGGCTCGCCCACGGTGGTTCTTGTTACTCTCACTTGATCCCGGTGATACACCTTACGCCCGTTTCAAACCCAGGTCTGTGAGGTTTGTGCGGGTCAAGTAACCATGGTGACACAGCCAAGACCCGGTGGGGCCCGTGCAGGCCCATCTGGCTGAAAAATCTGATCTTCCATTATTCAGAGCTGCGTCCCAGATGACCTTCCGGTTATTTCAAACGAATTTACCAACATTCAAAATTTTGCCTCAAGGCTTAGCTCTCAGAAAAAGGCGTTTCCAAAATCCAGAGAGAAGCTGAGACATCATTGTTTTCTCTCAGCCTTATTAATCTTTGAGCCACCCTTTGACGTGCCATTGTTATTTATACCTGAAGTTACTGCGTCGCAAAGCCTGTTGGGGTGGAAGGGAGACTATTTCTTAGAGCTGTCGTTATGTGGTGCTAAAATTAAACGTTCTTCCAGGGCAACCGGGAGGGAAAAAAAAAAAAAAAAAACAATGAAATCAGAAAGTGAGATAAATGGCTGTGTAAGTTTAGTGGCTTGTTCTTCAGATTCCCAAAGACCAGAAAAAGCGAGCTCGATGTGCACGTACGTACGCAGACCATAATCTGCCTGTAATCTACAACTGTTCATACATCCAAATATATCTCCTTAGGGTGGTGTCTTGAAAATAACTTAAAGCTATTTTGAATGTTTATTTGAGACAGAGTGCGGGCAGGGGAGGGGCAGAGAGGGAGGGGGACAGCAGGCTCCACACTGACAGCAGCGAGCCCGATGTGGGGCTCGAACTCGTGACCCCGGAGACCATGAGCTGAGCCCAAGGCGGCCGCCCAACCCACTGAGCCATGCAGGCACCCCCGAACGATTGTAAAACTCGACCAACCTGTGTAAGACCAACCAGCCCCAGGCGTTCCAAATTTCTTGCCTGTGGACTTGGGGCACCGCCCCCTGGAGATAAAGCCTGCTGCCACCAGGGTTCACCTGAGCCCGGACCATCTCAGGGCACACGAGGATCTGCTTTCACTTCTTCGTGAAAAGATTCATGAAAGAGTCTCGTGCCGAACTGGGAAGAGGGAAGGAAAAAGAGCGGCGGGAGCCAAAGCTGTCAAAATACAGGGGGTGAAACCACCCAAGGGCCCCGCAGCAGGAGCCCCATTTAAGGAATCTCCGCACCGCTGACAGAGGGGCGCTATTCAGCTGTTAAGAAGGAGCTCGACCTACAAGGATTAGTGGAGAATGAGGTTTCTTATTGTTTTTCCATTTATAACACATCTTTCTATTGCACATTTTTTTAAAATTTTTTTAACGTTTATTTATTTTTGAGACAGAGAGAGACAGAGCATGAACAGGGGAGGGTCAGAGAGAGAGGGAGACACAGAATCCGAAACAGGCTCCAGGCTCTGGGCTGTCAGCACATAGCCCGACGCGGGGCTCGAACTCACGGACCGTGAGATCGTGACCTGAGCCGCAGCAGGACGCTTAACCGACTGGGCACCCAGGTTCCCCTCTGTTGTACATTGTTTAAAAGTAGCGACCAATATATAATATCTACTGTGGGTTTTTTTTTTTAATTGGAAGTTACCTGTATCTATAGCTCTCTGTCTCTCCATTTGTGCATATCTATATCAGTATCTATATACACGCACATGCTTTGACCATCCCTTGATCCATAGCTAATAAGCTGGTAATGATGGTTGTTTCTAGAGAAATTAGACTTTGTAGAGAAATTTGACTTTAGAGGTCAAAAAAAAATTTGCTTTCCACTACATATACCCATCTATATACACGCACATGCTTTGACCATCCCTTGATCCATAGCTAATAAGCTGGTAACGACGGTTGTTTCTAGAGAAATTAGACTTTGTAGAGAAATTTGACTTTAGAGGTCAAAAAAAAATTTGCTTTCCACTACATATACCCATTTATGATATTTGAATTGTAAAGCTTTTCAAAAGTGATCGCTAACGGTTTTGGCACATAGCCCGAACCGGATACTATTCTAAGCCCTTCACGTGTATAACCTCATTTAATCCTCGCTATACCCCTAAGAGGGAGGAATATTATTGTGACAATTTTACAGATGAGAAAACAGGTGCAGAGAAGCTCTACCTGTTGTAAGTGGTACAGCTGGGCCTCTGACGCCAAGCAGAGAGGCTCCAAATACCGTGGGCATGTAACGCTTTTAAAATAAAATCAAGCCACTAAGTTTTTATATGTCAGGGGGAGTCCTTGCAGCCATTTCTGACCTGGAGGGTGGTGCCACCCCTGGGTCCATGACTGCCGGGTCCAGGTCCCAACAGGTACAGGGAGGGGTGGGCGGGATTTGGAAGGAGGTGGGAGTGGTGAGGACCCTGTACCCAGCGCCCAGGTTCCCCAGCCTCCTCAGAGAAGCAGCTGGGGATTCATTTTCCGGCAGCCCTTGATCCCCATTATTCTATTGCTAATTTAAAAAGAAATAAAGGAGATTTTGCTTTAAACCTCCATTATGTTAGCATACCAAGAGAAGGAAATTAAAGGAGAGCCCCGCCTGGTCCCCAATGGATGGAGGGAAACTGAAACCCACCACCGTTTCCCCCACCGCATTAAAGAAGCACATTGTGTTGTCTAAACCGGTCTGGGCCACAGTGAGAATGGCACTCTCCCCAAAGTCACCGCAGCCCTGAATCGGGTCCGGCTGGCAGGCCATCTGGCCGCAAACCCCACAGTACTCTACTTACGTTCAAAGCAGTACTAATTGCCTTGTTAACAAAGCTCCTCTCAAGAGAATGAAATTTAAGCAGAGGAATATCAGAGCGTGATTTCAAGAGAAGTGAGCTGATCCAGAGACTGATAGTATTTCCAGCGACCGAGTCTCCGAAGGCCCACAGAGGAAATAAAGAACATTTTAATGGTGCTGTCAGGAGGATACGACTTGTCAAGGCAGATTTGCAAACAGGAAAGGGGCAGGGACCGTTCTTGTCTAGACATCTGATTAGTGGGAAATTGCAGGCTTATGAGGAGTGTGGATTTTTCTGGCCGCTGTTTCTGAGGGGGTCAGGCTTTCCTGCGCAAAGGGCTGGATGAGAGAAACATTTGTCTGTGGGAGAAAATGTTGACTGGTCCTCATCCTCCCTTGGGTTCCAGCAGCCTATTTGGGACAAAGAGAATGCACGGGTCGATTTAAACCTGCTGCTGCTTGGGGCGGGGCAGCGTGTGGGGAGGGGTCTGGGGCTCCGACAGGCTCTGAAAATCCCAACCTCTTCCTGACCTTCATCATCAGCCTCAGCTTGCCTCCTGATCGTGCTAGTGGATGTCTGGTTCTGCCAAATAACAGTCCACCTTTTGTCCCACCCCCACCCCCCACGGTGCCCCAGAATACCACGGGAGCCACAGCACTGCCGGGGTGGGATGTGGAGGGGGGATGGGCAGACAAATAATGCCCTCTGGGGTAGCAATGAGGCCAGGTGAGCTGGGTGTGCGTGTGTGGAATAATCACATGGCCTGGGAAATGGGGGGCAACTCTGGAGGTGACCAGTGGGTTCTAAAAGGAATAGAATCATGGGACGCCTGAGGGGTTCAGTCGGTTAAGCCTCCGACTCTTGATTTCGGCTCAGGTCATGATCTCCCATGTGGTGGGACTGAGCCCCACGTCGGGCTCCCCACTGAGTGTGGAGACTGCTTGGGATTCTCTCTCTCTCTTTCTCTGCCCTCTGCCTCTCCCCCTGCTTGTGTTCTCTCTCTCCAAATAAATACATAAATGTTAAAAAAAAATAAAATGAAAGGAATGGACTCAAACCGAGAAACTTGGGGTTCTAGGATAGGTTCCTCATCTCAGAAGTGAGGGTATTAGCCTCACTATCCCTGTCCCTGTGCCACCCGAGTTCTTATCATCCTCCATCACTGCCTTCAGCCCTGGGCTGCATACTTTGGCTGTGACCTAAGACAGGGCCAGCCAAGCCCAGCATGGACGCCTTTTGTGGTCCCTCCCCACATTGAATACGGCTGTCCTGATCTGAGTGCTTGATATATATTAACTTATTTAATCCTTCCAATAATCTTGTCAAGTAGGTACCCGTGAGCCTTGTTATTATATACATCTTAACACAGGAAATAGAGGTCTGAGAGCTTAAGCTGACGCAGCCGAAGATCACAAGACTAGCCACCCCCTCTCTCCCACTGTCTCCCTGCTCCTGCCTCAGTCATACGGTAAACAAGGGAAATCTATTCATCTGCATACAGGTGCGATTTGAAAACTAGGTGCATGAGGAAAGGTAAAAGGTGGAAGGGCATCCACACAAGCCGTTCTTCCTCGTTGGGGTGAGCGATCAGAATGTGTGATAGAGGTGGAAATGGCCAAGGACAAAGGGGAAAGTTCCTTTTCTCTCTGGGTTGTAATCCTGCCAAAGCAAGCCGAGAGCCATTGGCTAACTCGTTCTAAAGGTTAAGTCGGGCACAACTTCACAGGGGGTGCCGGGGTTGTGTTCCAGCCAGGAGTGACTACGGGGCTGGAGCTGCAGAATCAGACCATCCAGGCAGGGCTCAGATCGGGAGGGTTCCGCGCTACTGACTCATCAGGGACCTACTTGCCTCTCTGGGCTTGGTTTCTAGTCTGTCCATGTTGTTTGGCTTTAATAACTGCAAGTGCTTCCCATGAGGGCATTCCTGGCTATGGGCACGCAGAAGCGAGTGAGGAAGGGGCTGCACGGGCAGGGCAGCCAGCACCTGTTCATCGAAGGCAATTCTCCAGAGAAGTAGGGCAGCTGGGAGCCATTGGCAGCCGACGTTCACAGCAGCTTGGGGTGGGTGCAGGGCTGGGAGAAGAGTCGGAGTGGGTCAACAGTGGCATCTACCTTGGAGGGGAAAGGGCAAAGTGCGCGCGGAAGGTAAAATTCTAGATAGGATGGACAGGAAGAGCTCACTGAGAAAGTACCTAAAGGAAGTGAGGGAGCTGGCTGTGTGGCCAAGGTGGGGAGGGATGTGTCGGGGAGACATTCAGGAAGAGGAAAGAGTTGCAATCAATGCAAGGGCTCTGGTGTGATAGTGGCCCCGGGTGCTGAAGGAGAAGCAAGGAGTCTGGAGCAGAGCAGCCTCGGGGGATGGGAGCAGATGAGGTTTGCCATGTCGTGGGAAGCAGAGGCACATCATGGGGGTGCTTGTGGATCCTAGCTAGGACTATGGCTCTCTTCCGAGGGTCAAGAGGCCACTGGAAGTTTCTGGACAGGGGACTGACATAATCCCACTTGTATTTTAACAAGTTCATTCTGGCTAACGTGTTGAGAGTAGACAGAAGAGGCCAAGATGGAAGCTGGGAGACCAATTAGGAGGTCACGCAATAATCCAAGTGAGAGAAGAAAGCGACATGGATGGACCAAGGCAGTGGCAGTGAGGGTGGTGAGAGCGGTCAAATACTGGAGATAGCTTGAAAGTTGGACCAACTAGAATTTCTGAGAGTCTGAACGCTGGGTATGAGACAGAGGGAAGCCAAGGGTGGCTCCAAAGCTTTGGACCTGAAATATTGAACGATGGTTTCCATTCACTGAGAAAGGGAAGCTGTGGGTGAGGTCTTTGCAAGGGGGTGATTGGAAGTTCTACGTGAACATGTTGAGTTCATGGTGTCCATTGTCCACGTCAAGATGTCGGCAGAGCGACAACTGGACATACGTGCGGGAGTCAGAGGCAAAAAATGGTACAAAAGCAATGAGATCATACAGGGCATGAAAAGAGATAAAAAGGAAAAAGCAGGGGCGCCTGGGTGGCGCAGTCGGTTAAGCGTCCGACTTCAGCCAGGTCACGATCTCGCGGTCCGGGAGTTCGAGCCCCGCGTCAGGCTCCGGGCTGATGGCTTGGAGCCTGGAGCCTGTTTCCGATTCTGTGTCTCCCTCTCTCTCTGCCCCTCCCCCATTCATGCTCTGTCTCTCTCTATCCCAAAAGTAAATAAACGTTGAAAAAAAAAATTTTTTTTAAATAAAAATAAAAAAATAATAAAAAAAAAAGGAAAAAGCAGCCACTGGTGTTTGGTGACATGAAGCACAGCCGAGCTTGGGGCCCCCCCCCCACGGGATATAGAGGTGTCTCCCTAACGGCCCAGGCCACATCTACTTTGATGCCCCCAGAGCACTCACCTATGGTGATGTCACAAGGGGCACCACTGATCCTCAGAAGCCCCCGCCCTCAGAGCATCAGAATATGTTTCAGAATCATAAAGAAAGAGGTATTCAGATTTAAACAATACTAATATCAAAAACTTACATTTTCAAGAAAGAGAAGGTAGAAAGTGGATGGTTGACAGCCGGTTTTGTAGATGTGTCGCCACAGACCTGCTCTCAGTCAAGCTGCACACACAGAGCTCTCAAGCAGCAAACAGGATCCCGTCTGTGAAAATAATGCACCAGCTTTTTATCAGGGCACCTGTTGCCTAGTGTTTCAACTGTGTAGATACTCAAGGGTCCTCCGCTCACATCACCCCTGGGGAACGTGTCACCTGCCAAGCTGCCCATCAAGGCCCTCCCTGCCCGCGCAGAAGAGGAGAACAGAGCGGGGACCGAGGGAGCAGTTTCTCCTGCCTCTGGCACCCTGTCCCCCAACACCACGTGTGACACCATCGTGTCCCTGAAGCCTCTCTCTTCCGGTCACACACAGATGGAAGCACACCACTGCAGGAAGACACTAAAGAAAAGAAGTGCCTTTCCAAAAATTGCTCTCATTTGGAAACCTTGCCTAAAGCCCCTGTGCTGTGGTAGAAAGAACACGGAACTGAGTGGCCCTCCACCCAGGTTCTGCTGTGAACCGGCCAGGTGACTCCGAGTGTGTGTTTAACCTACTTGTGTCTTTGTCCCCACATCTAGAACACCGGAATCTGACCGTGTTTATCGCGTGTTACGTTAACGACATAACTCTTAGTTGTTGTTATTATTGCTGTTGTCATTCTTGTTACTGAATTGGCTCTGTGCCGAGTCGCTCTGTGATCTTGGGCAAGTCAGTTCACTTCCCGAAGCCCTGGGCTCCTGTGTCCCACAGAAGAGACGCAGTACACCCCATTCCAGGGTTGGAGACCAGGGGGAACCCACATTGCACATTCAGGTGGCACAGCGGCCGATGAGGCGCACGTGTGAGGGAAATATGAAGGCGCCATCGGAAGCAGGAGCGTTGGTACGGGAAGGCCAGGGGACTGGCGTGCCTGCCACGTCCTGCTCTGTCTCCCTTCCACGCTAGAAGGGTATCTTCTCCATTTTCCTCCGTGTCTCCCTTGAAGCCCGGATCCCTGGAAGAGCTGTACAAAGGGCTCGGAACATCCTATTCTGGTGCTGTTCTTGTCCATCATTTCAAGGAAACAATCACGTCTCATCAACTTATTCCAGGAAGCAAGTTCCGTGATGAACCAAAAGGTCCAACTTCCTGAGAGTCTCCATTTGCGGTGTGTTAGGGTCTTGCTTATGGTTCAGTTTCCCCTGCTGATAACTCTTTCGGCACTCCAGTCCCCTGTTGCATGCAGATGCATTACCTGAGACTGAGTGCACCTTGCTAAGTTAGGAGGGAATCGCACACGGGCAGCCCACAGGAATCGTTGGGTACCTGGGGCTCTGCCAACATGGGAAGAGAAAGCAGAGGAAGGTGGAGTAAGGAGAGTTCTGGGCTAAGGGCCAGGAGCAGAGCCAGCTGAGGCATACAGCAACCCAGGCGAGCTAAACATTTGGCCCCAACTCAATTGGAAATAGTATTTAGTTGCTAGTATCAGAGACCTGACCATGATACCTTCAGCAAGAGGTTTATTCCTCTCTCACTTAACAGTCTAGAGGGCTTCTGTAGTGGCTCCACAAACTCAATAGGACCCGAGTTCCTTGTAGCTTTCTGCTCCACTATCCTAGTTCATTGCTTTTATCCTTCAAGTCGGCCTCATGATCCAACATGGCTGCTGGGAGCTCCGGCCATTACATTCATATTCCAGGCAACTGGAAGGAGGAATCAAGGCAGGGCAAAAAGAGGGGCGCCCGGGTGGCTCAGTCAGTTAAGCGTCTGACTTCGGCTCAGGTCATGATCTCACAGTTCGTGGGTTCAAGCCCTGCATAGGGCTCTGTGCTGACAGCTCTGAGCCTGGAGCCTGCTTCAGATTCTGTGTCTCCCTCTCTCTCTGCCCCTCCCCTGCTCACGTTCTGTCTCAAAAATAAATAAACATTTTAAAAATTAAAAAAAGAAAAGGAAGGGCAAAAAGAGTCTGCACACCCTCTACTTTTTATTCAGCCCTCCCAGAAGTCCCATAGCAACACTACTCACATCTCAATGGCCAGAGTCCAGCCACACAGCCGCTCCTGACTGCAGAGGAAGCTGTGTTATACATGAAGACACCGAGGGTGGTTTGCAGGAACGGAGAGAGTGAGGACTGTTAGTAGTAGCTCAGCCTCCAGTTTACTGTCCTGAGCAATTCTTCTCCGGCCCCAAACTTGCATGCCCACCTACCAAACAAAAGAAAACAAAACAAAAAACACATCATGAAGCAGCATACTTAACCTGTTACTCCAATGTCCCCTAGAGAATATCAAAAGATAGTTTCCAACCATGTTATACTATACTCCTCCTCCAGAGGAGTTCTAGTAAATTGAGTTTGCTCCATGTTGCTACATTTCCAAGGATGCTTTAGGTTAACAGCAATGTTTAAACTCTCTTCAAAACCCAGGGGTCTGAGAAGTTACCTGGGAGGTGCACTCAGAAGTCTGGCTTTGGCTAGAAGATCGAGGCCTTAGTCTTAGCAATGGTAACATCTGTCTGGACCCTTTATCCATCCCACAAATAATTTGCTGAACATCTAACCTGCCTAAGACATTGTGCTAGACGTTGTGGACCCAAGAACCAACACAGTGCTCACAGTCCAGTGGGGCTTCTAGAAAATTCACAGGCACCTGTAATGTATGGTGGGGATGTGCTGAGGGGCCAAGTGTGAGGCTTCCTGGTAGTCCACTGGCAGCAACCTTGACCCTATCTGGGAGAGTCACAGAAGACTTCCACAGAGGTGACCTCCAAGTTGAGAGCCAGAGGCCAAGCAGAGGTCATTCAGAGTGTGAATAATAAAGGAGCCACAAGATCAGAGCACGAAAGAACCTTCTAGCAAGAATGCAGAGAATGAATTGGAGAGGGGCAAGTATCGAGGTGGGTGTAGCTTCATCCAGGAGAGCAGAAGAGAGCAGAGACGGCTGGAGGAGGAGAAGGAGAGAATGCAAGAGCCATTCTGGAGGTGGCATTGAGGAGACTTGGAGAGTAGTTGATGGGGAAGATCAGTTTGGGCTGGGAGGAGGGGTTCGAACATGATGGCGGGTTTCTGGTTTCAGGAACTCCGGATGGTGATGTATAGCGGAGCTGGAGAACGCAGGGGGACCAGTGGCCAAAGCCTGCACTCCACCTGCACCATGAAGAGCCCAGCCTGCAAGCCCAGCTCCCCCGTGCCCTCCCACAGCTGCCCCTGCAGCAGAGTGCACCCTCCACGGGACTGACCAGGGCCGGAGGCCTGCACGACCCTGGGAGAAGTTCAGAGCTGTGTGGGCAGGAAAATCTGGGGTCCTGGAACATAAGCAGGGTTGGTGTGGGCGCTGGGTGAGCATGTCCCTGAGGGAAGGGGCCTAGCCCGAAGACAGCAGGAGAGAAGGGCTCCAAGCGTCCCTGGGGCAGGGACCCGGGACAGTCTAAGAGAAAGAGGAGGGAGCAGGAAGATGCTGAGCTGAGTTCTGGGCAGGCTTCATTTGAAAGACCCATGGGGACGACCAGAAGGCAGGCAGACATGTCATTCCGGGCCACGAAAAGAGATTTGGGACTCACAAGTTGTCCTGTCCGTTTGCCACCCTCGGTGTCACGTTTATAAAACAGGACCGTGCTAGGCTGTGTGATGTGGTCCCTGAGCCATCTTTCTCGGCCCAACATTCTCTGTGCCACAAGCTTCCCAGACCTCAATGCCTCGCCCCAGGGCCAGTGCACCATGTAGGGGCAAAGCATGAGGAAGTCAGTCCCAGGCCCCCAGCCTTGGCCTGATTCACCAAATTCTTGTAATCAGTTTAGTTACACAACAAAATTCAGATCAGAGTGAGGATTAGCAGAGGCAGTTTGCGAAGGTGCTTTGAACTTCACAGAGGAAAGCCCCCTCCCCCATTCACACAAAGAAATCCCGAGGCATTAAAGGTGACATAAACACATCGCCACCTCCTGGCCCCACCGCAGGCCCCAGGCAGCCGGCTGGGTGATCAGTTGGCATCCCAAATTGCCTTCCCCCCATGACATTCCACCTGGGTCTCCCAGAGTGGGGGAAATGGATTCTGTCCTCAGCCTGCTGGTCCTGGAATTGCAAACATGCAGTGAGCTGACCCCCCAGAAGGCCCGCCTTCTCCAAAATTCCCAAGTGCAGCCCAAAGCGGGGGACGGGGACGAGCACTTCCCCACCACCTCCCCAGCTCAGTGGGAGCCCAGAGCGGAGGGGAAGAAGAGGGGGCCAGAGCCAGGAGGCAGAGCAACCTTCCTCCCGGCCTGGTCGGCAGCTCGCAGGTTATTGTTCCCAGATGGAGACTGTCAAACCCTGTCAGCCTCAGATACACGCCGAGAGCGCCACATCCGCATTCCTGGAATGTGTAACTGCCCGGCTTCACCTTCTGTGGCCCCCAATTCAATAACATGTCAAGTTCCTTCAGTCTCACCAGAGCTAAAATCCTCTCACCTACTCACGGGCTTTGCATTCGAAGCATACATGCACTGTGGCTGTCTAAATATTTAAGCTGGGCTGAGGGGAGGCATATTTCCTCAGAACTGATTACACTGAGTCGTCTGAGCCAAGTGGGTCTCACCTGTTTGTGCTGGTGATGATGAGCTTTGGAAGCCAAGGGCCACGGACTGTGCTTATGAGGCCTTAGGACTGATGGTCACGAATGCTGTCCCCCTGGGGGCTGGCAGGTTGTGGTACTTCGGGAGAGGGAACATGGCCACTTGGCTGACTGCTCTTTATTTCAGGGCCTGGCTATCAGCATCACAGGGGTCCTGCCAGAGACTGCTGGAGGGATCCCGCACCCTTCATTCCCCGTTCAATATACCCAATCTGCCACGATAGGAAGCCCTCTCCTGTCCTGGCATGGCCTCTGAGTTGTGATGCTGCTTCTCCCCTGGTAGACCCTTTCTACCGTGAGTATATTCACTGACTAAGCAGAAACAAATTGGGCTCTTGTTCAAACTGCATTGAGTCTGCAGGCCACAAGGGTTCCTGTGGGGACAGATGAGGGTACCTGGGGCCCAGGGATGGTAAGTGACTTGTTCAGGATCACACAGCAATGGGTGATAAAACTGGATCTATAGTCCTAGGCCTTTGGCTTTCTATCCATTATGGGTTGAACTGTGTCCCTAGAAAGGTATGTTGGAGTCATAGCCCCTGGAGCCCGTGAATATGATCTTACCTGGAAACAGAATGTTTGTGGATGTAATCAAGTTGAGATGAGGTCATTAGGATGGACCCTAATTCAATACGACTGGTTTCCTATAAGAGGAGGGAGATGTGGACCAAGCCACACACACAGAGGAAAGATGGCCATGTGAAGATGAGACAGAGATCAGAGTTTTGCAGTCCCGGGCCGAGGAACACCTATATGAAGCCACTCCAAGTTGGAGGGAGCAAGCAAGGTAGGGTCCTCCTTTGAGGCTTCAGAGAGAGGGTAGCCTCGCCAACTCCTGGAATGCACACTTCCAAGCTCCAGAACTATGAGAGCACACGTTTCTGTTGTTCGGAGTCATCAGTTTACAGTACGTGGTCACAGTAGCCCCTAGGAAAGCGACACGCCATCCAAGAGCATATCTGAAGCAAGGACTGGGTGAAATTCTGGATGCAAATGGAGTTCCTTGGAAGCTAATGAGAGATGGCTCAGTTATGGGTGTAGGACTTTAGAAGACCTGGCAGGTTATGTGCTGTGTACAAGTCCTCTCTGGGGAAAGACCCACCACTCTGTGCCTCCTCTTATCCTGAGACATGCCCTCCTCCATCAAAGCCCAACGATACGGGCTCCTTATCCATTTTTAAACTTTCATTTATGAGTTGATGTATAATCAGAGGGACTTTTCCTCTAAATCCTTCTCTAAGCTGCCCAGCATAACACTGGTCCTTTGCTTTTAAGTGGCCTTCCCATCTGAGGAATTTCAAGGCACTTACCAAACTCTGTGACCCATGCGGAGTGTCCTCTGGGGTTAGGAATTTCTGGTTTACATCTGCCCTCTGACCTCACCCTGTCCCAATGACTCCATTAAACGGAGTCATTTAGTTCAGTGCATTCAGTAAAGATAAGAGCTAGTATAAAAAAATACCGTGGCTCGGGCTTAGGGCTGACTGTGGGTTATGGGTTTGGGGAAGTGGGTGCTTTGCAATTAACCTTCATTGTCTATCCTAATTCTCAAGAGATGGACATTATGAGCTGGCAGTTTTCTGAGAATCCATTGGCCGAATCCTTGAGTCTGTAACAATATTGCTTACAAGGCATCAGTTGGTGGTTTGCCTCCAAGGATGGCTGTGTTCATAACCTAAAACCCAACAAAACCAATCCAAGAGAACCCTTAAGCCCGCTACGTTCTGTTAACTTCACACATTGGCTGAGGTTGGTTGTCCAAACCCAAATCTCTTGATTGCGTAACTGTGGGAGTGACTGTCCTAATAAACATGTTCTATTCTCTTGCCCCACTGCTCTTCTCTGAAGCTTCTTGTTTACTATGGAATTGCTAGGAATCTAAACACGTCAAGGGACAGTTTTCCCTGCCCCTCAAGGCATGAATTCAACTAAGTGGAACCATACCTTTGCTTTCTTCCCAAATCCACGGGCGGAACCAATTTAAACCTCATGATCATGCAACGCATATACGGAAACTCCCCTGTGTTGTTTTCATGTTTCTCCCGAGGACATAATGTTCGTGCCTGAGTTTTATCTACCAAAGACAGGCCCCGCTCTCCAAGGACTATTGGCCTAAGCATTGGCCACTGCTTAAATCGATTATGGTACCCCTATGCAGCCACAGAAAGTCATGCTTTGGAAGCAAATTTAATGACACGGGGAAACATTTATGGCCTTCTATTAAGTGGAAAAGGCTGCTTACAAAACAGAGTGTACAGTATGAAAGCAATTATGTAAAAATTATGTATATATCCATAGAAAATCTGAAAAGCTATATTCCAAAACATAAACACTGATGAAATACTCAGGGCTGTGAATGTGCAGGGGCTATTTGTGCAAAAGGGCATCCACTTGAGAGAACAGCAGTAGTGGACATCTTGGCACAGAGCTGTGCCTACTGAGAAGGTCCGTCTTTTTTTTTTTTTTTATGTTTTTATTTATTTCTGAGACAGAGACAGAGCATGAGCAGGGGAGGGGCAGAGAAAGAGGGAGACACAGAATCCGAAGCGGGCTCCAGGCTCCAAGCTGTCAGCACAGAGCCCGACGCGGGGCTCGAACTCACAAGCTGTGAGATCGTGACCCGAGCCGAAGTCGGACGCCCAACCGACTGAGCCACCCAGGTGCCCCGGTCCGTCTTTTTCTAATCATGTCCGGCACCAGATAGATTGGCAGCAGCCTCTGGGATGATGAATGAGTCTAAGTTTTCTTCTATGTGCTTTTTCATATTTTGCAAGAGCTCCTCCATGAGTATGTGCTACTTTTGTGCCAAGTTCAAAAGCTGTAATTCATCCAATGTTTAGGAGATAATTGTTGGAAATATGAGCGCTGACTGCATATTTGACGATATTACAGAATTATCTTTAAGTATGCTAGTAATATTGTTGCTATACTTTTAAAAGACTCATTAGCTTTTAGAAATGCAAACTGAAATGTATGTAGATGACATAACGTGATGTCTGAGTTTATTTCAAAATAATATGGGAAGTAGTTAAGTGGGTAGGAGTAGAACATAAAAAAATGTCGTGAATTATTCATTGTTAAAGCTGAGTGCTGGGTATATGGGGGATTGTAATACTATTCCATTTTAGTATATGGTTTAAATTGCCGTAATACAAAGTTTAAATAAAACCGGAAAACTAGTGTGGGTCATGTGGCTGAGAGTGACCTGAAGTTTTCCGTATCTTTGCTTCTGATAGAATGGTGCAAGTCCACAGGCTTCCTGCGTGTGTCTTCCCATAAGGGGAGGGGGGGCAGGGGTATGGCGGCTAGTGGGGGTACAATGCCAGTGAGGCCAAGAAGGAAAGCAGCAGGACACATGTCACCTAACCACTTCTGCCAAAACTGCCCGGATTTGGCAAAGTAGTGACACTGTCACCATCCCAACTGAAGACAGGCAAATAGGTTCCATAAACTGGATTCCCAAGCAGCTTTACAACAGCTGTCACATGTTTAATGGGCTTAATTGTGCAAAGGTTGGTAACCAACAAGTCTTTGTCTCCGCTGAAGGAAAATAAGAGGCAAAAGGATTAATTTACAGTGGAAGAAACTGGATTTAGCTGCATGGACAAACTAAGTACTAGTAAGAAAATGTTAAATACCCATAGGGCTATTGTATGATCTAAGAATGATTTCAGCGGCCACAAAAGATTTGTCATTAGTTAACAAGTAGTCAACATTTACTCCCAGGGTTGGTTCTGCAGCCAATAATGATATCAAGAAGCCAGGTGCCTTGTTCCTTGTTTCTGTCTTTGTTTTTTTTTTAAGCAGACTTTTTTTTTTTTAACAGTGGGCTTGTTGCCTCATGGTTACAAGATGGCTGCAGGACCTCCAGACATCACAGTCTTATGTGAGCATGTCTTATGTGAGCAGAAGGAGGAGAGCAAAAAAATAATAAAATAAGATAAAATAAAATAAAATAAAATAAAATAAAATAAAATAAATAAAATAAAATATATCTCCTGTGTAGCTTGCTCTTTTCTTTCTTTCTTTCTTTCTTTCTTCCTCTCTCTCTCCCTTTCTTTCTTTCTCTCTCCCTCTTTTTCTCTTTCTCCCCTCCTCCCTTCCTTCCTTCCTTCCTCCCTCCCTCCCTTCCTTCATTCCTCCCTTCCTCCCTTCCCCCCTTCCTCCCTTTCTCTCTTTCTTCCTTTCCCAGAAAGGAAAACTCTTGCCTTTGTATCTTACTGGATGGTACTTTGTTGCCTGGTCACCTCCAGCTGCAAGGGGATTAGGAAAATGAGTACCTGGCTCTTTAAGGCCCAACAGGAAAGATGCAAAGGACTGAGAGTGGCTGGGTGCAGCCCACCAACAGTGGCTCCTGTCACTGGGAGAAAGAAGGTGTGGAGACCTCAAGGCTATCTCCTGGAGGGAGAGGACACCACAGGAGGAACAGTGGCTCCCATAGTTACGGAAGAGAGCTACATAGAGTATCTTTCCTCATTACTGAAGCAGTTTTTACTCATTCTGGGAAAACTGAACAAATGCAGGAAACTGCCTATAACTACATCACCCGAAGAAATGCACTGACACTATTTTAGTGTCAGGAATAGCTTCTAACGGAGCTGGATCTCCTAAGCCAAGTAGAGACAGACAGAGGGTCTTCAACCGAGGCCTTCCGGGTCTGTGCTAGATCTGTGAGTCGAGGTACAAGGTTCCGTCTTGACTCCTTACACTCCTCAGGAACGGAGAGAGGGGACGCGGCTAGTTTATCAGTTACGTATTGCTGCACAATGAGCCACCTAAAACTTGGTCACTTTAACAACTCTTCATTATTGCCATGATGCTGTGGGTCAGGAATCTGGGCAGGGCTCAGCGCGAGGACTCGGAGAACATGTCACAGAGGCTCAACAGTGGTGTTTTTATGGTTCATTCCACATGCACCACGATTCCAAAGGTTTTGCAACGCCCTAGGAGGCCCCACATGCTCTGTCAGCCCGCTTTGGTTTCTCTGTTACTTCCTTGTCCTTGTCGCTCCCTATTCCCCTTCCTCTGACCCCTCCTGCACCCCTTCCCTGATAGCGGGTCATTCCCTAGGCCCACAGTCCTGCCCCTGGATATTCACACAGCAGACTTCCCATATCCTTTAAGACTTCCTCAGACACTCCTTTTCCATGGAATCTACTCTTGCCATCTGTATTCATGCCCTAGGACTACCAATTACCACAACCTGGGTGGCTTAAAGACAGCAGACATCTATTTTCGAACAGTTTGTGGGGCCAGAAGCCCCATGTCAAGATGCTGACAGGCCCATACTTCCTCCACAGGCCCTAGGGGAGGATCCTTCTTTGTCTCTTCCAGCCTCTGGTGGCTGCAAGCATTCCTTGGCTCGGGGTTGCCAACTTCTGCTTGTGGACTCTTTACCTGTCTACGTGTCTCATACTTCTCTCTGCCTTTTCCTGTCCTCCTAAGGACATCTGTCATTGGATTTACGCCACTGGAGAATCCAGGACGATCTTATCCCAAGACTTGTGATGGGTAACTTTCTGCATCAACTTGACTGGGCTCAGGGAGGCTCGGGGAGCTGGTAAACCATCACTTCTGGGTGCGTCCACGAGGTTGTATCTGGAAGAGAGCAGCATTTGAATTGGAGAACTGAATAAAGCAGGCGGCCCTCCCCAACACAGGTGGGCATCATCCAATCCACTGAAAGCCTGACTAGAACAAAACTGCAGAGAAAGGCAGATTTGCTCTCTCTCTCTGCTTGAGCTGACACATCCGGCTTCTGCCCTTGAAATCTGGTGCTTCAGTGCTTAGGATTCTAGACATACACCAGGATTTACACCATCAGCCCCTTGATTTTCAGGCCTTTGGACTCAGACTGAATTACACTACCAGCTTTCCTGGTTCTCCAGCTCGTGGAGAGTGATCATGGAACTTCTTGGCGTTTATAACTGCATAAACCAATTCCTACAATAAATTTACTCTCCTGTCTATCTGTCTGTCTCTCTATCCGTCCATCTATCCTACAGGTTCTATTTCTCTGGAGAATCCTCATACAAGACCCTTAACTGAATTACAGCTGCAAATATGGTCACTTTTTTACCAAATATGGTCACTTTCACAGATTCCAGGGGTTAGGACTCAGACATACCTCTGAGGACCATTATTCTATGCACCATACCACCCTATTTAATAATTACAAAATTAGGGGTGCCTGGGTGACTCAGTTGGTTAAGCATCTGACTTTGGCTCAGGTCATGATCTCGCGGTTCATGGGTTCAGCCCCACACTGGGCTCTGTGCTGACAGCTTGGAGCCTGGAGCCTGCTTCAGGTTCTGTGTCTCCCTCTCTCTCTGCCCCTCCCCTGCTCATGCTCTGCCTCTCTCTCCTTCAAAAATAAATAAACATTAAAAAAAATTTTTTTAGGGATGCCTGGGTGGCTCAGTCAGTAAAGCGTCCAACTTCGGCTCCAGTAATGATCTCGTGGTTTGTGAGTTCTAGCCCCACGTCGGGCTCTGTGCTGATGGCTCAGATCCTGGAGCCTGCTTCAGATTCTGTGTCTCTGCCCCTCCCATGTTCATGCTCTGCCTGTCTCTGTCTCTCAATAATAAATAAATGTTATAAAAAAATTTTTTTTAAATAATTACAAGATTGTGTCTACACACATGTGGTCCTCCTGATGCGCCTTCCCGGTTTTTATGTTCCAGCATACTTGAAACCTTCTAACATACTATATCATTTGCTTATGGATAGCTTTATGGTTCTTCTCCCCTTGCACTGGAATGTAATCTCCCACTAGAGTGAAAGTTTTGTTCATTGATGTAACCCACGAATCTAGGCCTACGGTAATGTCTGGCACACAGTAGGGGCTCACTAAACACTTAACTGAATAAATGAACGAATGAGTGCCACATGTTATGGTGAACCAGTGGCCTGCATAGCTACTGGCATCCAGGCAGGAGTCAATAAACTCCTGTCGAATGAAGTGAGAGTAAACAGTCGTGAACCTGCCGTTAGGAGAACCCTGGTAGGTCCTATCTGGAAAAGCAGAGCTACTCCCTTCCCAAGCTTACTTATCTAGTTTTTGATGTCTTTTCCTTCTCATATTTCCAAACCCGGTGCTGCCCACTTTAGGAGCAGTGATTCTGTCCTGGTGATTCAATGTTAAAACAGTTCCTGAGCTGGGTGAGCTGAAAATTACTCCTTCCAAATTAGAAAAGGTTACACTTCCAGAGAATAAAGTCTGGTCTCCTAATAAGGTATAATTAATCACACCAATGAGCATATTGACCAAAAATAGTTTCCAAACAGCAACTTAATGCCAGATAATTATAAAGCAGAGGGTTTGATAAATCCAAGATACTGCTAGATGAAGCATTGATGACCCAAGAGGAGCAAATCAAATATTCCATGGAAAGATAAAAATGGGAATGTGCTGTGTGCCTGCTTTCCAGAATGCAGCCACCCTGGGCAACCCACTCATGCTCACTGTCCTGTATAAGCTACTCTGGGATGCACTCATTTCTTTATTTCCTGAAATGATGACCTTTAAAACTAAAAAAAATAAAATTACTGACTGCTAAGAATGCAGTGTGGGAGTTTGGGTTTTGGGTTGTTTCATCTTATTTCAATTTGGCTTGGGTTTGGTTTTTTGGGGTTTGTTTTTTTTTTCCCCCGCCTTCTATAGAGTTCACAGCACAACTGAAATCTTTAAATAAAAGTGTATTTCTTATTTTTTTTTCAACGTTTATTTATTTTTGGGACAGAGAGAGACAGAGCATGAACGGGGGAGGGGCAGCGAGAGAGGGAGACACAGAATCGGAAACAGGCTCCAGGCTCCGAGCCATCAGCCCAGAGCCTGACGCGGGGCTCGAACTCACGGACCGCGAGATCGTGACCTGGCTGAGGTCGGACGCTTAACCGACTGCGCCACCCAGGTGCCCCTGTATTTCTTATTTTTAATAAAGGAGCAGGAAATGTTTTGAAGGATGTTTAGAAAACTTGGATGAGCAAAAGGAAGAAGGTAGGGTTTTGTGTGTTTGTTTGTTTTGGTTTTTTGGTGTTTTTGGTCCTGAGAATCAGAGTCACATGCTCTATGGAGTGTGCCCATAGGCGCCCCAGGCGCCCCAGGAAGAAAGTGTTTTAATTGCCTATAACCCCACTGCCCCGGGACATCTGCGGACATCTCGCACACTGTGTCCCATCTCCACCTTTTTGCATCTCATGACCTCCCTCACGTCCTGCCCATCTCACTCTGTTCCCATGTTTTAGCTGTGTTTATTATGGTGATTTAAAGGTGACACATGCCACAGCAAGCAAACAAACCCGTGATGCCCCGCTGACCCTCCTACCCTTTCTCTCATGCTGTGTCCTCAACTCCTGGGGCCACTCCTGCGGGAGAAGCCATCTTCTGCTTGCATTTGTCTTGCAAGCATTAAATCACAAGCCTCCAGTAAGGGTGGGGTGGCTCAGGGCGGGAACTGCACCCTGGAAGACACTCTGGCTCTAGGCCTGTCTCAGAAGTACTGTGGGTATTTAGCTGCAATGATCAAATAATGAAAAAAATAAAATCCAGCCATCATCCATCGTTACTGACTGCCTACCCATGCCAGTGTTCACATTATCTCTTGCTGGCTGGCAGGTTATCCTTTTGAGTTTCTCATGGTTGCCAGCGGACCGTGGCTGGGCCTGGCGTCGTCCAAAGGCGCATCTGGGCTGAACCACCAAAGGCTCCCTCACATAGCAGGTGACATGGTGCTCCACGGACTCTCCTTCCCTCTTCATGTAGTGTTTTACCCTCTAGGCCTTCTCCACTTGCCTGGGGCTTGGCAAGGCATGGTGTCCGCAGGGTCCTTGCGCTTCTCACGTGGCAACTGGCCTCAAAGTGGAAAGCAGAACGTGGAAAGCTGGGCCGGGTGAAGGCCATACCTAGAACCGGTACTGGGTCACTTCTGCCACGTTCTAGGAGTGAAAGCTGTCACCAGGCCTACCCAGATTCCAAGAGGCAGAGAAACAGACCCTACCTCTTGCGGCAGGCCGCCCTGCAAAAGGGGATGTGGGATGGGAAATATTGTTGCCGACATCTTTGGAAACTACGGTCTGCCACAGCTGAGCCCTGTGTATGACCAGAGTATAGCCCTCAGTCCTTAGAGCTAGCATCCAGTAGGCAAGGAAGACACGAAACAAATAACCACGCAAGGAAATACCTATTTCCACAGTGAAAAGCTACAAGGGAAAGGAACAATGAGAGAGGTGTTTGGCCAAGGAGTGTCTCTCTAAAAATGGAGCACATCGACCGAGACCCCAGTGATGAGGAGGAACTCTCCAGGGCAGTATCATCCTAAGCAGAAGGAACAGTGTGTGGGAAATAAGAGTAGGGTTAAAGTGTAGGGGGCCAGAGGAAGATGGGTGCAAAGTGAGGTTGAAAAGGTAAGCCAGGGATAGGCTGTGTATGGCCCGACAGCCCTCATTGAATAATCCGGGATATTTTTTTTTTCTTGGTACAAAAGAAAAAGGTTAGGCTTGTTTAGGTTAGGCTCAGCTATAAATAACAGAAACCCAAAATAATAACTCTATTAAACCAGGCACAAATATATCTTTCTCTCACATGTGCTAAGTTTTGTGTAATCCATCAGAGGCAAGGATGCCTGTCCATAGTTTCAGAGACTAGCACCTTCTGTCTTCCATGGGCCAACCACAGAACACAGTTTACCCCACCTCATGGTTCAAGAAGGCTGCTTGAACTCCAGCCATCACATCCACATGGCAGCGGGCAGAAAGGAGGAAGGAAGATATGTTTTCTCCCTTTCAGGATACGCATCATTTCCACCAACTCTCATTGGCCAGAACTTAGTCACTTAATCATGTAGCCAAACTTGTCTGTTAGGGAGACTGGAGAATGGAGGGCGTCTATGTGCCTTGTTAAAATTAGATACTTTATTATAAAGGAGGACAGAAAGAGTGGATAAACAGCAGCCTCTGCTATCGTGCTGGAAGACTTTAAGGAAGGGAATCTTTCTTACATTGCCAAGATGTGTTATAACATAGGACACTGGCTTCATTGTCAAAGGTCCTAAGTTCCAGTGCCCCTCCAACACACATAACTGTTCTGTGGGTGACCTTGAGAATTTTCTTAACTTCTCTGGGCCTTCGATTCTCCATTTGCAAAAGGGAGGCTATCTTGCCCGCATCCTGAAAGTATTATGTTAACTAATGAGGCCATGATAATAAAAGGGCTTAGCGGGAGTAGAAGTCATTTTTACGGAGGATGTTAATTTTATCCATTCTGTGAACTATTTAAAGATTTGGAAATAAACAGCGCTCTGTCTTTCTGATGTTCATCCTGTAACCTGGCAACCAGTAAGAAATTTTTAAGCGCACAGAAGTGGAATGATGCTCACTGCCCTGGCGTGGACAGAAGTAGGCTTCCTCAGAAATGCCAAAGTTAAACTGACCTGCGCCCTGAGCAGAGAGCGGTCATGAGCCTTTGGTCTCAGAGCTCAGATTTCCGAAATAAATGACCAGAATGTGGTTTCCAGTAAAGCCGGACGTGTTCATACGTCACATAGAGAGAAGCAGGATTTAGGATGAGTCGGTCTCTAAATTCTGGATTAGAGGCAAAGTAGAGACAGAACTAGAGCCCATTTGTTCTTGTTCTGAAAAGCTCCCTCTACCAAATAATATAGTAAGATTAGCTATTGTTTATGAACTGCCTACTAAGCTAAGCAGCAGACTCCAGGCTAAGCTCTTTAAATAATTCTCATTCATCACTCAACAGTCCAAAGAGGCGGGTACCAATCACGCCTCCATTTTCCAGATGAGAAAACTGGGGTCTAGGAGGCCACAGTTAGTGTAGGCTAACAGCAGGATCTGTCCCAAGAAGTCTGGCTCCATAACCTTTGAATGCAAACCACTAATCACCCTGCCGCCAACTACCTAAAGTCTTAAGATGCTGCACTTCCAATTCAGCACACACGTCTTGAAGGACTCTATGCACCAGGCTCTGGACTGGGTGTTGGTGTTGTAGAGGAAAAAAAAAAAAAAGACACAATCCTAATAATCCTCAAGGAGTTCACAAGTTGGTGAGGAGGGACACTGGGTAAAGTCCTGCTGGGCATGCTGAGTGGTTGTTGCATATATTGGAGGAAGGCCTAACCTGTTCTGGAGGCCATGCAAGAAGCAGTCGGGGAGGGGCTTCCTGGAGGAGGCCATACCTGAACTGAGTCTGATGTCTCTGATTTAAATACCCTCGAATGTGTCTGAAATAGTATACATCACACACACACACACACACACACACACACTACTGCTTTATAATTACTCCTTTCGATCTATCAGTTTGATCCCAATTTATTTACAGAGCTGCAGTACCATTAGTAAGGATGGCTGGGTGGGCTTTCTTGAAAGTCAGCCCGCCTATTTTATGGCTCAGGTGTTTCATTTTAGGTTCCAGCAGATTTTAGAGAAAAGGCAGCCTCGCATAAGAGTTCAGAGGATGACAGAGGCCAGGCCCACATCTGCTCCCGCCCCACCCCTGTCTGGAGAGCTGGGTCCCTGCTGTGATCCAGGTCATTCTTTCTTCCGCTCACACTTCCTTACCACGGGCCTGTTATGATCCATCTTTTATCCCCACGAAAATTGTTTCCATGGAGAACGTTTTGTTCTATTGGAAAATGGAAACCTTGAAACAGAAAACAACTAAAGCACGTGTTCAGGTTTTTATCGCTTTTCTGGGGGTCGTCACATGGGAGGGTCCGTGTCCTGCCTGTACCCATCTGAATACTCTTTCTCTCTCTTTTTTTCCTCATGGGGTAAGAAAAATGAAAATGGGACTCCATCCCATTGCAAAGAAGTAAGATCCAGAAAGAGTGCGGCGGGAATGGTGGGGGCGGCCTGGGTCCCTGGCCTTGCCTCCCGAGAGGTGTGGTGTTCTGGATATTCAGCTAGTATTTACTAGATGCACAAGAACGTGGGCTTGGCACAGAACTTGTGCAGTGGATGGCAGTACAGAAGGGGTGTGGCCAGGGCACCTGCTTGGAGCCCGTACTTGACATTCATGGAGAAAATTTCACAGGTTGCTGTCAGAGATGATGGCAGGCTGGATATGGTGAGGAAGGAGTTAAAGGCTTCCTCCAAGTTTCGAAGAAAGAAAAGATCAAGGGAGTGGAGGGAAAGAATGAGTGGACAGAAGAGAGAGAAAGAAAAAGCAAAGTTAAGAACTAGGGTTCCCAAAACCAGCTTCTCCCAGAAATTCTTGTCACCATTTGTTAAAGGTCTCAAAGCCACATTTCGTGAAAAACTCTCAACGTTTACCATGAAGACTAGAACTCCTATGTGCCATGACAGTGTGGGTTAAAGCATCTGAGTCTTGGGGAAAAGCAGAGTTATTATTATTTATTTTTTAAGTAGGCTTCATGCCCAGTGAGGAGCCCAGTGCGGGGCCTGAACTGCTAAATCAAGACCTGAGTTGAGATCAAGAGTCAGATGCTTAACTCTCTGAGCCACCCAGGCTCCCCAAAGCAGAATTAATTTTAAATTCCTGATGGTACTGCTTCTTCCTACTGTCATTCAGTGAGAGAGGTCTCCAAGGAAGGCAGGTCTGGCTGCTGAAGGGCTGGAGCAGGGCCTGCCTGAGGGGAGAGTGGCCCGGCCCTGACAGCATAGGAAGAAATGTGTAGGGGGAGTGTGGGTGAAAACGGAGGTAGGTGACCACAGTCTTCCAGCTCCACTCAGGCATTCCACTGATAATCTCTGGTCCATGGGGTTCTCACATATTAATTACTTTTCTTCTCTTATCCGTGTGTATAGCCTTGTGATACTCTGGAAAACAATGCACCTGGTCCATGAATTTATGCCCTATATTCCTGATGTGGAGCTTTCATGCCAACGTACCCAGTTTTTTTTAAGCAAGCTCAACACCCAACACAGGGCTTGGACTCATGACTCCAAGAGTCACATGCTTTACCAACTGAGCCAGCCAGGCACCTTTGTCCACATTTTTGAAGTTGATGGCATTTATGTTCTTTCTTCAACAGCTGTCCCTTTCTCTTAGGTTATGTTGACCTGTGTGAACTCACCCCCTTGGGCAGGCATTTAATGGCTCATCTTCAAGTTCTCAGAACTGAGCCCAGTTTGCTGTAGGGACTGTGTGAACAAGTGGGTGTGTGTGCACACATGCACGTGTGCACGTGTGAATGTGTGCATGTGCATGTGTGTACATGCAACCGTGCATGCACAAATGTGTGTGCATGTGTATGTGCCTGTGAATACATGTGCATTATGTGTACAGGCATCTGTGCACACATGAATGTGTGTGCATCTGTGTGTGTACTTATATACATGTGCACACATGTGTGCATGCATCTGTGCATGCCTGGACGTGTGCGTGTGTGTGCATGTGTGTGTACACGCATCTGTGCATGCGTGTGTGTGTGTGTGTGTGTTCCCACCCAGCGTGGCACCTTCTGTCAGCTCTTACACTCTATTGCCAACCTCTCTTTTAATAAATTCATCCCAGGGGCGCCTGGGTGGCTCAGTCAGTTGGACGTCTGGCTTCGGCTCAGGTCATGATCTCGCGGTCTGTGGGTTTGAGCCCCGCGTCGGTCTCTGTGCTGACAGCTCAGAGCCTGGAGCCTGTTTCAGATTCTATGTCTCCCTCTTCCTCTGACCCTCCCCTGTTCATGCTCTCTCTCTCTGTCTCAAAAATAAATAAATGTTAAAAATAAATTTAAAAAAAATTCATCCCAATCCTTTGACATATTTCATCTTTAAACCCGCAAGAATGTTAAGATTCTATCTGGGCTTCAGAAAGTATATATTTAAAAAGTCACTTCAAATTGCATGATCATTAATCTGGGAACATTATCCTTTTTGAATCGTTCAAGTTGTTTCATAAGCAAATGTGTCCTTTTCCCTCTCTGTTTAGTAAGTTAACTAATCATTCTGGCATTGTCCTGATTTTTGATGTTTAGAAGCCCCACAGTACTTCCTTGCATTATGTAGATTTCTGACAGCTCTTAAAATAGCTTGTAACCAGAAAACAAAATGGTATTCTCCAAGATAGGCTTTAAAGAATACATTCTCCAGGAATGGCATTAAAACAAAAACTTATATATGTAAGCAATTGCTTAGGAATGCACTTTAGTACAGTAATTTCTTAATGTGATGACACGGTCTAAATATGTTTTACTGGCAAAGTACTTGAAACAACTTATCAAGGTACTTTGTGCTGTGGAATGAGTTACTTCTCTCCAAGTCAAGAGATCCAAGTGCTCTATGGAGAAACAGAATGTAATGCTTATTTGGGGGGATGGCTCCAAAAAGAAAGGAAAAGAAACACTAAACCTTACTAAAACTTGGAAAATGTAGTGTGCTTAAGGGAAATGGTTCGTTACAGTTGATCTTGATAAAGATATCATAATGCAGTGAAACTACTTTAGTCTTGGATATAATTGTAACATTCTGACTTCTTAGAACCCATTCAGTATTTCACAGGAAGCTAATCGTTGATTAAGCTATCTCAGGTACGTTTAGTTTTGTCATAAAATTTACTAATGTATCATATACATAGAAAAGTACATTTTAATGTTGAGGCAGTGTTTCCTTGTAAAGACAACACTTTTCCCATTATGAAATGTTACACACACACATGCACACACACACACACACACACACACAGAGTTATACAGAAATGTCTAGAGATAATAAGAATCACCCATAATCACACATTTAAGGACAACCACTATTAACATTCTGGTGTATTCCTTCCAGACATCTTCTCTGCATAAATAATGTAATTTTTCAAAATTAGGGCATCATAACACGTCTACAATTCTGCATCCTGGTATGTTGTCCCTGGTGTTTCTTCCAGACACATGCTGGGGAGCTTTCTCCACTTCAGCATACATCCTTTCACACTGTCAGCAGCGTTGGCTATATCGTCTTCCATTGAATGAATATACCATGATTTTTTTTTTAAACGTTTATTTATTTTTGAGACAGGGAGAGACAGCATGAACGGGGGAGGGTCAGAGAGAGAGAGGGAGACACAGAATCTGAAACAGGCTCCAGGCTCTGAGCTGTCAGCACAGAGCCCGACGCGGGGCTCGAACTCACAGACCGTGAGATCATGACCTGAGCCAAAGTCGGACGCTTAACCGACTGAGCCACCCAGGCGCCCCTATACCATGATTTTTAAAAAATCAGTTCCCAGGTATGCACTGCTTGTACAAACAATGGTGTAGATAGGTCTCTGGGCACATTGGTGACTAGTTCTCTGGACCAAAGGGTATGAATATCTGTAAACTGTTCCCATATAAGGCTGAACTGCCCTGCAGAAAACCTGTGCCAATTAATGTGCTGGGAATGTGTAAGGACAGTGGGGAAGGTGAACGTGCACACTCTGGGTTTGGGTCTTGCCTCTGCCCCCTCCAGTTATGTGATATTCCTCAGACCTTCTGAAAAATGGAGGAGATAAACATATGTCGTGCGGCTCCTTTGAGGATCAAATGAGATGGAGTGCTTTGGCCGGCAAATGGCACCTCATGACCACCAGCAGGAGACCCTGACAACCAGATTCTTCCACTTGCTGATTCAATTCTCTCAGCAAACACTTGCGAGTGTTCTCTGGATGTCGGGATCCATTCCTGGTACTTGGGGTGCATCCGTGGACAGACCGATGAAGATCGTGGCCCTAGCAGACCTCCCGTTCTAGTCGGGGGAGGAGACAGACAGCAAACAACATGAAAGCAAGCAGACGAATCAAACAAGTAATTGCACAGTATACGAAGGCAATGGGCACTCTGTGGGGGAAGAAGCAGAGCACAGTGAGGATTTCCAGGAATTCAGAGGGCTCAGGTTGGAATTTTAAGAAGGGTAATCAGAATAGGCGCCAGTGAGAAGGTGACAGTTGAGGGAAGACTGGAAGGGGGTGAGGGGGTTAGAGTGGCAGATAACAGGAGAACGCGCTCTAAGCAGGAGCGTGCCCGGAGCCTTCCAGGCAGGTGAGGGGCAGCGTGGGTGGAACCCAGGGCTGAAGGGGAGGCTGGGAGGAGACGAATCACTCTGGCCGCTGTGTTGAGAACAGACTACAAGGGTCAAGGGTAGAAACAGGGAGGCTGTTAAGGGGCCTCTGCCGTGGCAGGTCTTGGTGACTCCACCCAGGGTGGGAGTAGCTAAGGTGACCACAGTGGTCTGATTCTGGACATGCTGTGAAGGTACCACCAGCAGGATTCCCTGTGGGGCATGAAGGGAGTGTGGGCTGGGAGAGAAATAGGAGTCAAGGATGTATTCCATGGCTTTGGCCTGAGCACCTGGAAGGATGGAATTGCCTTTGAGAGGAGTGAAGATCAGGACTTGAGCTGGGGAAGCGCTGAGTTTGAGGAGGCTTCCAGACAGCCAAGTGGGGATCCTGAGAAGGCAGCCAGGTAGATGGATGTCTGGAGTCTGGGAGAGAGGGCTGGCATGAAGATATAAATTCACGAGTCACCGGCATATGCGTGGTCATTTTACAGCTCCAAGATTAAAGAAAATCTCCAAGGGCACGTATTTGGAAAGAAAAGAGGAAAGGGTCAACGACTGAACTCTGTGGGGATTCCAACTTTCAAAGAGGAGAGCAAGAGGGGAAAACCGCAAAGGGGACTGAGAAAAGACAAAGGCTAGCCCCGAGATGGGCCGAAAGCTAGGACAGTCTGACTGATGTCCTGGAAGCCACGTGAAGGAGGAGGAGGAGTTGGGGTGCCTGGGTGACTCAGGAGGTTGAGTGGCCCACTCTTCATATCGGGTCAGGTCGTGGTCTCCCGGTCATGAGATGGAGCCCCGCGTTGGGCTCTGTACTCACAGCCCAGAGCCTGCTTGGGATTCTCTCTCTCACTCAATCTCTGCCCCCACTGGCAATCTCTCTCTCTCTCTCTCTAAATAAATAAATAAATAAACATTAAAAAAGAAACAAAGAGAGAAGACTTGGAGGCAATGAGTGCAGACAAGTCTTTCAGGAAGTTGGCTCTAAAATACATGCGGAGCCAGCCGGGGCCTCCTGTTCGTGGTGCACTCTCCGTAGCCGGTGCTGCCACTCTGGCCATGGCCACTCACCCCGACTCACCCTCAGGGCTGCAGCCGGACAGCCACCTGCTGTGGAAGGCGGGGCCCTGCACCCTGCAGGCACCCGGCTGCCCCCCACCCTACCCCAACGCCTGGGATCTCCCCGGCCACCAGACGGCCAGCGCACCGCGCCCAAGTGGGCCACTACCAGCACCAGAGGCAGATACGGTAAAAAGAGTGATAAAAAGAGCTGCCCAAGGAGCTGGGTCGTTGTCCTTGGACAAGAACGGAGACAGGGACTTCGCTGTGTAGACCGAAGAGATGGAGGTCTAGAACCTGATGTTTGCCCACTCCTCACTGCCCCTACGCCTGCTGCAAGAACCCGAAGTCTGCCGCCCACTGTCTCCCGCATCACATGGCCCACGGGGACCTTCTCTTTCCCTTTGCACCTGCCCTCTTGAGTCTGAACCCCTAAGTGGGGTGATGAGAGACCAGGTATGGGTGAGGAATCCTGGAGACAAAACCAATTATATTTCAAACCCACCAAAAGAGAGAGAGAGAGAGAGAATGAGAATGAGAGAGGGTCCCCCTGGCTCAGGAGGCCAGCGTTCGGCGAGGCCTCCTTAAAGAGCTGACCCCGGAGCGTATGACTGTGGCTCTCTTCAGTGGTTGAGGAAGTATAATGAAAAGAAAGTGGTGTGTGTGCGTGTGTGTGTGTGTGTGTGTGTGTCTGTGCGCACCCACGCATTACAGAATGGGAAAGATAATGGCATGTGTGCAAATGTATGGAAAGGGTCTTGGAAAGAGAGAGAAAACTTTCTTATGTAGGAGAGGGGAGAGCTGCGGGAACAGCATCTTAAGTAGGCAAGAGTGAATGCAAGTGGAAAAATCCATCTGAGATTGAAGCATAGGAAATTCACCTACACCAAGGCGTGGCTTCAGGCTCTGGTAAGTGGTAAAGGAAGTCTGTGAACACTGTCTTCCCATTGCCACACGTTCTCATGCATATACTGAGCATCTACCGAATGCCCAGCACTAGGTTGTTCATTAGGTCATTTTACCAGCTCCTTACGTTATTGGCATGCCTTTACCTCTCCAGAATAGTCAGGAATGTTTAGAGGATTTACAGGGTTTCAAGTGGCAGGGGTAATAGTCCCCATGGTAGCCTGAAGGGATAAGCATCTTTCCAAAGCCCTCCCTGACTACATGAGCCCTTCCTGGGGTCAGGAATTTGAAGCAGTTGCCCTATCATCCATCCCTAAGCAATGATAGAAGCTTGCGCTAAAAATAGTTGTGCTAAATATAAGAAGTCCAGTCTTTGTCTGAATTTTGTCAACTAAAAAGCCAACATCTACATCTACATATTTGGAGACATTTGCAGAAACCCTTGGATATTTGGAAACATCAGAAACCTTGGCATCATTTGGCATTTGCCAAGCTTTATACTCCTTATCTAGGTATTTTGGTTTTGTGTAGACAGAGCCAGGCAGCGTGAATGATCCATTTAAAATCAAGCCTCTGTCCACAAAGGTCTGTTTCCATCCTCCTGGAAGCCCTCACTAAGGAAGACGACAGTGCTCACGGAACCATGAGAAACAAAACGTCATCTCTGTTTGACCTTGATATTGTCCATGAGAATAAACACACCCTTCTATTGAGGGGTAAACTCTTTCACCAAATTTTCATTTTGTGCTTTCACTCTCATGCTAAGCAATTAAACTATTTTGGTTTCTTCCATTAACTCAAGCAATTGCATCTTTCTCCCATCTTCTTTCTAAAGTTTGATGAAATCTTAAACCTGTTGTGGCTGACGTGTACTATTCGGGTTCTTATCAGGCCTCGTGGTTAAGTCAGTGCTGCCTTTGTTGCCTTTGGATGAGGTTACTGCAGTTCGTTATGAGTTTTTGGATAAGATACTGCAACATAACCGACTGGAAATTAAATCCAACGCGCTGTTCGGCTTTTCAAAACACCTGTGAGTCTTTGTAGTCAATTAGGTATTAAGTTCAGCTTCCCTTATTTTTTCAAGGTATCACGATAAAAGATAGGCAGATGTTTTATCCACTTTTCTTTCCGTCCTTAATAGCACTTTGTAATCCGTCGCCCCATGTTTATACATACTTATTATGTATGAAATGCCCTTCAAATCAAGAAAAAGCAAACTTCTCAGTAGCTAGCTTCAGAATCTCTGATACCTCTTTGTCCCTCTGGTGTAGTAATAATTCAAGGATGTTTCAATGACTTTCTATATATGGTCAGATTCCACGTGAATGAAAATGTTCAGAGGCAGCTAGTGAATCTGCCAGCTTCTTACTCCTTCGTCTGTGGTTCCTACAATATCCTTGATGTGATGTGAATTTTGAGAGTTAAAAATCTGTGAGGTTGCTCATTGCTGTAGCTAAACCTTTGAATCTCAGAAATGTTATATTTTGTCGTCACATATGTATAAAAAGAAGAGAGTAAAATTATAATTATTGATGCGTATGTATAATTGAGTTGTATTACATAGAGTAACCCTATTAGTTGAATCAGATAGAATGCTGTAACAAACCCCAAATGTCTGTGACATAGCGTTACAGAAGTTCATTTCTTCCTCGTCATTGTAGGTGTCTTGCTCAACCAGTAGCCGTTCGTCCCCATGGTCATTAAGGAACCTGGGCTCCTTCCAAATTGTGGGTTCAAGAGGCCCTGTTAATTTGGAGTCCTCTGAACCTGGCTACCAGATGGTGGAGGGAGTATAAAAAAGGCACACCCCATTTCTTACAAGTCCCAGGTTTTTTTTAATGTTTATTTATTCTTGAGAGAAATAGAGACAGAGTGTGAGCAGGAGAGGGGCAGAGAGAGAGGGAGACACAGAATGTGAAGCAGGCTGCAGGCTCCGAGCTGCCAGCACAGAGCCCGATGTGGGGTTTGAAGTCACTAACTGCAAGATCATGACCAGAACCAAAGCTGGACGCTTAAGCAACTGAACCATCCCAGTGCCCCTAAAAGTCTCAGTTTAGAAGAGATATACCACTCTATTCATACTCCATGGGTGAGAATTAGCCATACGTCCTGATTTGGATGCAAAGGAGGCTGGGAAATGTAGCTTCTGGTAGGGCAACTGCATCTAAGTGATAACTCTAAGCTAAGGAAGGGGGTAACATGAGTGTTAGCCAGCCATCTCTGTCATACTTGTATAACGTGATTACATTCAAAAAGTATATTCCAGGGGCGCCTGGGTGGCTCAGTCGGTTAAGCAGCTGACTTCGGCTCAGGTCATGATCTCGCGGTCCGTGGGTTCGAGCCCCGCGTCAGGCTCTGTGCTGACAGCTCGGAGCCTGGAGCCTGTTTCGGATTCTGTGTCTCCCTCTCTCTGACCCTCCCCCGTTCATGCTCTGTCTCTCTCTGTCTCAAAAATAAATAAACGGTAAAAAAAATTAAAAAAAAAACAAACAAAAAGTATATTCCATAATGACTCCTACTATTAACATCTGAAATACAGTTAACAAATAGAGTCATGCTATACATACTGGTTTATTAACTAGCTTTTTATCAACAATATATTGAATCACACAGCTGTCACATGTATTTTAGATGTCTATCATTTATATGAACAGAGCATGGTTACAATTAGCAGCCAAAGCATTTTCTGGTGTGTCTGTTTGGTAGTTAATATCACAAAGACAGAGACCAGTATGGAACTGTGTAGTAAAAGAGGGTGACTTCAGGGCTCGGGGTCAAGCATATCTGGGCTCATGTCCCAACCCTTGTATTTGCTAGCTTGTCATGATAAGGAAGCACTTTCCTTAGCCTGTGAAATGAGGATAGTAACGTTTTTAATTAGGTTTCTGTGAGGGCTCCAATACTAGCGACTATATTTTTCAAATATTATACATGACTTTATACGATTTATATGGTTTTTATTGAGATATAGCTGATGAAACATTCTATGAGTTATGTTAGTTTCAGGTGTACAAAGGGATGGTTTGGTATTTGTATAAATCGTGAGATGATCACCACAATAAGTCTAGTTAACATCCACACTGCACATAGTTATTTTTTTCTTTGTGATAAGAACTTCTATCATCTATTTTTTAGCCACTTTCAAATATATTACAGTGTTATTAACTGTGGTCACCATGCTGTATGTATATTACGTCCCCAGGACTTATAACTGGAAGTTTGTGTCTTTTGACCACCTTCACCCATTTCACCCACCTCCCCCACACCCCACACCACCTCTGGCAACCACCACTTTGTTCTCTGCATCTGTGACTTTCAAGTCTCATAAGAAAACTTTTATACTGTCAGCATTTTACGGCCTGGTGAGGTGAACGAACAAGTAAAGCCAAGTTTAGACTGTATCGCATCACGGGGGATCTTGATGCTGATGCAGTAGGTCTGGAACAAGACGATGAATCTACATTTTTAGCAATTCCCCAGGGTGATTGATATTGTCCAAAATTAAGGAACACTGATATAAAGACTCTATCCAGACAGTATCTCAAGAGGCAATTTGGGTGAGACAAATTTTCATCGTAGGGGATCATCCCAAGCATTGTAGACATTTTGCATCTCTGTCCCCTGCCTGCCAAACACTGTGATAATGAAAATGCCCCACATTTTCCCAAATATCTCTTATGGGAGCAGGACCACTCATGGCTGAGGACAACTGATCTAGTTCAAAACCTTCACCTTTTCAGATGAGGAAGGTGAGTCCCAGAGAGGTGAAGGGACTTGCTTATGGTCACACAGCCAACGGGTCGAGTGCTGGGAGTAAACCAAGTATTCTGCTTCATGCTGAGGGCTAGTTCCACCATGTGACCATATCAGTTTAAGATGCGTTTAATTGCAAGTCAGAAAGGCCAATTTGATCTTACTTAAATAACAGGGAAATTGATTGGCACACTTCACTGGAAGTCCAATGGGAGAGCCCATTCAGAATTATCTGACTCCTGTGGCTATGATTCTATATGCTTGTGGCTTAACTGGCTTTGCCTTCCTCTGTCAGTTTCATCCTCAACCTGTAACAAGATGCTGGGCAGTTCCCCCCCGGGTGAGAAGGAGAATAAACTCAACTAGTCACAGAGAAGAGTCAAGGCCAAAAAAAGGAGTGGCCATTCAAGTGTAGACTGTCCACTGGGGCTCATACTGCCAAAATGAATATTAAGCACACTCAAAGAAAAAAGTCTGGGAACAAGAAATTAATTAAAAAGTAACAGTAGTCACTAATTGTATTTTCAAAGGCCAATATAGGAACCTGAGTCAGATACCACAGCGACACTTCCTTATGGTCTCAGGGCTCCTACTCATCCATAGTCTGACACTACTTCAGAATCGTTATGTTTCTCTTTCCTGGAAGCTTTATTCTCTTTTCTCTTTCTTCCCTTGTCTCCTGCCCTGTCACTCACACACATTCTCTCCATGTTGAGTGCCAAAGACCCAGAAAACAACAAGCCAAGACAGGACTCACCACAAAGTTGGAGGTAGGAGAAAAGCTGAGCAGACAAAGGCAAAATCATGCCATAATTGGAGAGGGCACCATTCTGCTAGACACTGCTATTTGTAGACATTTGATGCTATTTCTCATACCATTGCCACACACACATTCTCTCTCTCTCTCTCTCTCTCTCTCTCTCTCTCTCCAGCGTCCTTGATTCTTTGCTGATTTGCTTCAGGCTTAAGATCCTAGGCAGGAGAGTCCCATTAGCTGAACCAAAAGCATATTCCCATGTCCTAGATGCTAAAGGGCAGAGGAAAGTGTATGTTTGAGACAGGTGCTGCCTTTGGCCAAGATTCATACAATAGGGAATTCTCCAAACAGGAAGGTAACTCTGATGCTGGGCAGGCATCTGAACATGGCAGTGGATGGATGGTTGGTTGGTTGCATGGATGGATGCATGGATGGATGGATGGATGGATGCAAGGATGAATTTGGTTGTTCTGATGGGCCACACAGAATTCCTCCCCCCACCCTTTTTTTTTTAACATTTATTTATTATTGAGAGACAGAGACAGACAGAGCATGAGCATGGGATGGGCAGACAGAGAGAGACACAGAATCCGAAGCAGGCTCCAGGCTCTGAGCTGTCAGCACAGAGCCCAATGCGGGGCTCAAACTCCCACACCGCAAGATCATGACCTGAGCTGAAGTCGGACGTTTTACCGACTGAGCTACCCAGGCGCCCCAAGTTCCTCCCCTTTTTAATTCCCTATTCTTTCTACTGAGGCTTTAAAGCACAGCAGGACTTTCCCAGGGATTGGGCAACCATTCTATCGTTCAAAGTCTAAGTACTACTTTCACCTCTTTCTATGTATAAAGAGAGGATAAATTAAATTAAGGAGAGGATAATGTTTGTAAGAGAGAGCCAGAAATCATCCATGCCTTTGTTAATCTAACATGTAAAATAACTGTAGTTATGTGTGTGAATAAACAGGTCCTCAGGTTCTCCCCCAGATCTCCTCCACAACCTTTGATGAGTCATGTCTGACATCTTCAGACATCTGTGGCCACGAGGATAGACGTAAGCCAGTATTACATGAGGACGACCTGGGCAAGCAAGGCATTTAGTACATTCAAAGCCAAGACATATACCTTGAGACTTCAGAGTCAAAATTTTGCGAAATGACTATTTTGCTCAAGATCAATGTGTCTACGGTTCTGAGCACACACTTATATATGAGGCACCTTAACTATGTCATTGCACTTAATCCTGACAACAATGTCAATATCCCCCTTTTGTTTATAAGGAAGCTGAGAGGATGTACCTCTCTTGAGGGCACACAACTAGTAAATAACAGAGCTGGGATTCCAAGCTGCGCCTGTCCAGGTGCAAAGCCTCAGCCTTGTCCAGGACACCCAGCGGTCAGACTCACAGCCTCATTCCCTCCCACACCAACTGTACTAAAGCAAGTCCTTTCTTTGCCTCTTTGATGCATTTGACTGCAGTCAGTTAACCCACTTTTTTACATAGACTTTCTTAATGGATGTTAATGCTGCTGTTCTAGAACTAGTTTTCCCTCCCAGGATACCCAGGAACGTTTCAAAGTCACGCTGAGCAGTAGCAAATTACATTTTCCTCAACAAATTTCTCACGTGGTCATAAAATGATTGTGGATGTTGCCTGTGTATGTTGGTGTTTGTGACCTAGCTGTGAGCAGTAATTCAGGAAAACATCAAAGTTTTGTGGGTGACAAAGAATCACCTCTGATCTTCACTTCAAAGACAACCAAACAAAAACACCTTCCCAGCAACACCTTTGAGATTAATGTCAATCAGGTTTTTCCTCAACTTGTTGATACAAGTATGTGCATTATAATGAACGAAGCTTGTTAGAAAACTATAAACCTCCTCTAAAATGGCAGTAAAAATGCCCACAGGACACACACAATTTTTTTCCTGAGGTATTATAAGAGAATTTAGCAAATGGACACTTTTTTACCCCTTAGCCCTGATTCTCTAACACCTATTTTAAAAGGGTGCCAGCAAGTTTCCATCACAAAGAGGGCTGGTGCTCTTTCTAAGCCCGGAAGTCTAAACACCTGACATTCTCTGTACTGTCTGCAGAACTTTCCTTTCCTTCCTCCTCTCCAGAACCCACAACTAATTATCCCTCTTCTCCTGACTACATGCTCAGCTTCACAGCGCCTTTTGGTCTGGGTCTGGGGCCTATTTGAAATTCTCAGTTCAATCTCCAGCTCTTCTGGAACATGGCAACTTGAGAAAGGAGGCCTTGCTCCTGGCACACTTCCCAGGCTGCTTCAACGCCTCATTTTGGTGCCCCACAAGTGCCCAGTGCGACCTCAACCACATCACTGACTGTACGACATCATCTATGAGCTCTCAGAGAGGCAAGACCATGTCTGGATCATTTTTGTAGCCCAGACACATAGCCCAGTGCCCAACACACAGTGGGTGCTCAGTTAGTGGCTTCCGTCCAATTACGTGAATGAATGGAAATACAGACCACCCTTCCTGCATATGGCTGAAAAAGAGAGTCCCCAGGGGTCTAGGAAAGGAGAGCAAGCATGTTGGGGATAGGTCAGCTGGTGCAAGGATGGGCAGTTGGAGTATGTGACATGGAGAGGTCCAGGGAGTCAGAAGAAGTACACTTACTAGAAAGGAGTGCATTAGGCGCAGGCTAACGGTGACAGAGATGATAATACAGCCATTGGAGGGCCCGGGACAGAGCTTCAGGCCCCAGAGGGCTGGTGGTATTTTCTGCGTAATCAGTGTCCAGATGGACTCTATCCTTTTTAACTCTTTCCATCCAGAAGTGTGTGGCCGGGATTTCGTATTTCTTTGCTATGTGTTTATGTGAGGTCCAGGCTAATGTGGTAGAACCCTCAACTGGGGGACAGCTTCCTCAGTTCTGCACACCCATGGCCTCCATGATGAGTCTGGCCCAGTATGAGCTGGATAACACCCCCTGGGGCTTGACAAGATCATCTGTGAGTAACCGACTCTGCTATTGATTGAAGGCACTATGAAATAGCTGAAAATGGTTTCGAGACATTTTCAGTCTCAATACCCTGAACTTATTCGTTACTCAACAAATATGTGCCGAGTTTCAAATACATGTTAGCTACTGTGCTAGATCAAATGATACGGCCTCACACAGATCACAGTTGTAATGAAAGCAAGAACAGCAATGGTCAAATGTAAAAACATTACACTTTTCACACTCACTCTGTGCTTCCACAGCCACAGGAGAATGTGAGCAAGAGCAAAAGACAGAATATTTGTTATTTCCAATTTCATCTGAATTCCAGCACATATTAAAAGGGCAATTTCTACGCTGAGTTACTGAAATGAGGTGAGAGTTGATTTGGGAGAATTTTATGAAGAGAGATTATTTTCAATTTTTATGTAACATTCATCCCAGAGTCCAAATAACAACCATGGGGATCCACACAGCCAGAAGCATGAAGCAAATATATTAGAGGGATTCAGTTGCAAAAAACAAAATTCACATTAGGTCTCACAGGTCGGCCGGTCTCAGAGTCGTGGGGGGAGGCTGCCCATCGTAGCCCAGTTCCTTCTTCAGACTCATCAGTGAGAGAAGGGACTCCTTCCTCCCTGGAGAAGAGTGAGAAAGGGGGCAGAGACAGACAGGTATGTTACCCTACTGGAAACACCTCTACCTGGAACCTGGAGGCGTGGGGAATCGCGCACTTTCCAGGAACCAGCTCAGTATTTGAAGTAATCGATTTCGTTCCTTGTGACGCTGACCTGGATGCTGTCTTTCAAAACCAAGTCAATCATACGTGTGCCTGACCTAATCACCACAATAAGGGCTGCCCATGCCCACAGCATGTAGACCAGTAACAGTCGCCTAGGATGGATACAAGAAGCTTCTGACGAGCTGGAGCTGTGCAAAATCCCCAAGTGCAAGAGTGTTTTCTTCCTCTTGTACCGTCAATCCCAGGTCCACTGCGTCAGCATTGGGATCCATAGAAAGATCCCAGAGTGGTCAGCAATCACTCTAAAAAGCATATTATCACAAACTTCTCAAACTGGTAAATGCCCACGGATACCACATCCTGACACACCAACTCTTGACATTATTGTTTTCCAGCAAGTCAGCTTCATTCAACGTAGGCTTTAATAATGTATTTCAGATATTCTTACTCATCTTACTGAAAACAGAGTGCAATTTTGAAAACAAAATGAACAGACCTCCATTTACAAGGCGACTCTTTCACTTCCTTTCTACTGTTTTGATTATCACTTGAAAGATTTATCTTATTCTCCTTTTGTTTGAATTTGGAAACTGGAATGTTGAAGAGCAGCTGATAAAGCACATATTCCAGACTTTAAAGTTTTAGCTTAATATTAACTCATCAGGGGGGAGAAAAAAGTATGAAACTAACCGATCTCCATTTGTCATGAAAATATGGCAATAAAAATGCACCTGCAGTTTACAAAACAGGTCAAGGTCATTTGTGGCGCTTATTAATCCTGCCACTCCTGTGAAAAAGGCTAAAAGCACTGCCTACATTTATTTTGCAAATGGAAAAAAAGTAACAGGTTTCGTCTTGCTCTGGGTATAATAGCAAAGCCCGTGGTAGAGCCAAAAATAGAACCTGAAAGCATTCATGTTCCTTTTTTGATATAGAACAGGACTCAACCCAAGCAGTCTCATTAAAATTGTGCTACAGAAGAAGGAGGCTGCCTCTTCATTCAATTTTCCTTAATAGAATTAAATAGTTCATCATGGCTGTACTTTCAACTGGGTACCTAATGCTAATTAGTTTAACTGACCAACCAAAACTCATTTATACAGTAAGTTCATAGGCTCCATTGGATGCTAAACAAAATAGGTAGCATGTAATCATTTTAAAGAATTCTTTTAAGAAAAAGCAGTATTTAAAATCCAATATAATCAAACACGATAGGACCGCAGCACGATTGCTTAGGGTCAGCTGGTCAACATGCAACCTCTAACATAGCTGCCTTACTACAACTCTGGATTTTAAAAGAGTTCTAAATTAAATCCCGCAATCACTTTTAAGAAAAAGCACCTTCCAAGTTTCAGAAGTTGAGAATTCCATGCTGCCATCCTGTGTCCACCATCTGGCCACTGCAGCTATGATTTTCGTTTCCTCCCCTACGTTTGTGCGTTAATGTACGAGTGTTGCAGTGGAACTTAAGTCAGTGTTGCTAGTGTTTCGCATGTGCTTAGAAACCCTAACGTGTCCAGCAGCCATCTATACTACTACACTGGGAATAGAGTAGTTCTCACAAAATATTAGCACGATGCGGATCCTCAGGAACAAAATGAGGAATTTCATCACGCCTGCTGCACCCAGTGGGCAGGTAAAAGGATTAAATGAGATCATCTACGTGGCTCAATACACATACAGAGCAGGTAGTAAAGGGCGCCAAGAAGGTTAGCTCTTAATATCTTTAACACGCTGGCCTGACACACGCCAGCCTTGCCAACAGCAATGTTTTATTGACATACATCTATACAACACATTATCAATAAGCATCATTTACGGACTTCAGGCTCTGGCATGTTCTGGCAGCCACCAGCATCTCCGGCCACATCCCCCACTGCAGCCCAGTTTATATCATGCCTCGTCCTGTATTTCTCTCCACACACCACCCTCCCGCCCCCCGCCCTTGGCGTTTTGTGCAGAAGTCACAGCAGCCTTCCTGCAATTCCATGAAAGCACTGAGCTCTTTCCTAGAACACACACTCTGCACATGCATTCCCCTCTGTGTGGAACTATAGACGAGGGTCCTCTCCTTTGCCCCATAAACTTGTCTTCAGTTTTCTGCTTAATCAAAAGCTGAGTCTTTGATTACTATTGTAACTCTTGTTAAGTGCTAATTTTACATTTTTGATGTGATTCTTGTATTAATGTCTATTTTACCCACTAGACCCTTCCACCAGGGCGAGGTTCACATTTTGGGGTTTTTTTCCCCCTCACTATCTGTATACCTCCAGGTCTAGCGCAGCGTTTGGCCTATGTTAGGTTCTCAACTCATATGGGTTCTATAAATAAATAAGCAAACACATCCCAATAGGAGGCTACGGGCTCCCAAGGACTGAGCATGTCTCTTTCCACTTTATTTCATAATCGCTGTTCCCCTTACCCCTGGCCTTAACTCTATTATGAAAATATGCATGTTTTACGAGGTTAAAATAACTTGGGAAAAATAAAATGTAAATTTAAGTTTACAAAGAGAGGGAAGAAAAGAGATAACAATGAGATAAACACAGAAATGTCTGGTTGGTCAACATTAGCAAGGGGCAGTTTGGATAGCAGTTAAACCACTGCTGCAGGCTCACTCAGGGACTGGGAGGAAGGACTGGGAAGCTGAAGGGTTTGAAAAGCCCTATTCCCATCCCCCACTACATTCTTCTTCTTAATAATAAAATAATTACGTTTTTCTCCTTAGCATTTGTCACCCTAAGATATATTGGGTATTTTTGTCTTGATTTTTCTTCTCCACTGTAACATCTAAGGCTTTTGTTTCATCCATTTAAGGATTAGAAACGTGCATGGCACACAGCAGGCACTCAAATGTGATAAAAATGTGGCACAGTAAAGAACAGCTCAGGATTTTAGGAGGCTGTATGACCCAGAGCTGTGGCCCAGGGGCTGAGCTGGGGAGAGGTAAGGGCCAAAGCCTCTCCAGGACAGTCCCCGAGGAAGGAACGTTGGCCTGAGAGAATCACATCCACGAGGGTCTTGAGGGACGCCATTCTCCCGCCCCGGTTCTCAAGCTCCAAAAAGGAACTAGACTAGTCTCCCAGTCTAAGCCAGAGAGGAAAGTCCCACGCGCTGAGACCTTGGGCGCCAATGACCGGGCCCGCCCCTTTCCGCCCCCGCCCTCTCGAGGATTGGCTGCTCTCCCTGCCACCCCGCCCCAGGCCTCCCTAGGATTGGCTGCTCTCCCCCACCGCCTCGTCCTTTCCCCGCCCCCTTCCCGGGGATTGGCTGCCTACTTTCTAGCCCCGGCCTCTGGCTGGGTCTCTGGTGTTCGCGGGCTTTTGTGTCTCGCGGAGTGCGGCGGTGAGTGGGGCTCGATTCTCAGGTCCCTTGCGGCGGGGAGAACGCCCGGCCTCCGGGCCCGGGTGGGGCTGCGCTCGCCCCGCATTCCTTCGAGCTTTGCCCGCCCGGAGCTCCGCTGCTCCCGGCGGCCAGAACGGAGGGGTAGAGCAGCCCTCGGCGGCCCGGGGGGCGGGCCGTCCAGCCCGTCCCGGGGCCACGCGAGGCATAGCCGCCGGGAGGCTTCCCCGCGGGCAGGCCCGGGCGCCCTAACCATCTTGAGCTTTGCTCCCCCAGGGCGCGGTCGCAGTGGCGGCTGCTTTGCGGCGGGTTCGGGGCCCGGCCCGCCTGCGAATGCGGGAGCCCGACCCGGGGCCTGCGGAGTCGGTCTCCGACGTGTGCGGGGCTGCAGCGGCCTGACTTACAGGCTCAGGTATGTCCCCGTCCTGGAGGGAAAAGCGAGGCGCTCGGCCCGGAGCACGTGGCCAATGGCGACCGGGGGTTCCCACGTGCTTGGTTCCAAGGCCCCCCAATTGGCTGCCCCTTCGGATAGAGGGCATGTAAGTTCCCGGCTCCCCCACCCCCCGCAGGACAACTGCTTCCGGTGGGTTTTCCGACTTGGCCCTGGAAACCGCTGAGGTTCAGGGGGTGTTGTCGGGAGAGGAGAGCAGGGGTCGCGGAGAAGCCTGTAAAACCCCAGACCGCCCTTTCTGTGCCCTTTTAAGGTTGACGCAGTGCCTTAAGAGGCTAACACAGAAGGGTAAAGTAAGTCTCCATAAAACCCAGGGATGAGACTGTAAAACTCCTCTCTGGATCCTGTCTGGAGTCACAGCGGAACCAGAGGAAATTTTTCTTTCGGTTCAAGCACCCTTGTGATATTTTAACACATCTCAGAGCACAAATGGTGGATTCAAACTTAACATTGATGGTACTTTCAGTTCAAGTGTTGGTATTTATCACTGAAGAAGGAACAACCTATGAGAGTGAGACTGTAAATTGAGAACATCTGAAGACACTGGCTCACAAAGGTCATAAAGCTTCTGGAGCCACACCTCACTGGGTAGAAACAACAGGTCCAGAATACTTGAAATTGACCCGTTTTTGGTCACCCCATGTAGAAAATGAATTTAAAATTTTGTATGTCTTGTCTATTGTTCGATGTGAGCACCGTTACATTTTTCTAGACTTAGTTTGCTATACCCTAAGATTATGAAAATACTTACTAACCAGCATTTTCTGGCTTCTGTAATCTTGCTTGCTTAACACATTCCTCCCCTTCCCCCTTCCCCTTTTTTTCTCCCGCCACAAGTAACGGACAAAGCCTTCCCGCCAAAGGACAGACAAAGGACGCCCAATCAGAGAACAACAAATGTCCTTACTTTAAAATCAACTAATCAGGCCCCCCATAATCTGAAACCTCCCCTATGCTATTTGTCTCTGTCTATAAAAACGCTGTACCAACCCTGATCGGGGCCTCTTAGCGTCACTGGCAACGAGTGCGCGGAGGTCCAGGTTCGAACCTGCAATAAACGACCCTTGCCGCTTGGCTTTGACTTACGACTCTGGTGGTCTCTTGTGGGGGGTTTCACGACCTCGGGCGTTAACACCCAGGGCTGCTTCCATTCCTTGTTTGGGTGAGCATTATGGGCCCTTGAGCGAACAGTACTTAGACAGTTATGTAGAGAGAACTATTGGAGCATATCATCAACAGGTGAAAAACACATGATCTTCACTTACTAAATAGCCTTGCCATACCTTTCTACCAGGGGTTGGAGCATCCATCAAAGTTTTTAGAAGAAAACATGCATTATGACCTCACTGGGAAGAGGCCTTAGAAGGACTGCTAACACTGCCCTCGAAATAAAAATCTTCCTGGATTCACATGAGACACACCAAGCTAGATCCAGATCAACACCTACATGATAGTGAGAAGGCCATCCATACGAGTGACCTCAAGTTGAGGATTCCCAGGTTCCAGAAGCAGATGACACCATGAAGTAGGCAGCTTTGTCCAAGATCTTGGATCAAGAACGTTGTCTTCATTTATCTTCCCTTGAAGCCTCTCTCCCGGACTTGGGAAGTTCTCTGACCTAGAAATTAAAAACAAAAACAAACCTCTTTTATTTATAGAAAGATTGGGTGGAGCTTGCTTGTCTTAATCTTGTCTCCCTCTGTCCCTCCACTATGGGCTCCCTTTCAAACTGTGTCTTGCTTCAGCTAACCGTTATTGCTTTTTCAACAATTCTAGCACAATCCCAGTACCCACTCCCACCCCTCTTCCAAACCCTGGCCGCCTTAGCGAATTTATCTGACTGCTGGTTATGTCAACACCTAGATAACACACAAGAACCTGAATTAGTTTTTGTTCCTGCCCATGTAAGCACCTGGTGGACCCATTCTGGACAGTGGATGCATAAAAGGGAATGGTATCCACAAACAAGAGGACGCAATCACTCTACTTCCTCCTATGGTAGAGTACTTTGGCATTGGGAAACTTCTGCGGAAGCTCAAGGTCTGTCATTAACTCAGGTGAGACTTTTGGAGGGAAATTTTTGTTTGCATTGAAAACAAAAATGGCACTGGACCCTTCCTAGGTGACGTACCAAAACAATACTGTAATCAAACAGTATGGTTTGATTCCACAGATGGCACCTTCAGACCTTCTATAGATGTTGCAAATGAGTCCAAGACTGATTATTATGATGCAAATGTTTGCCTAGTCACTGGACAATATTCCTGGTTTGCAGGCCACACGACTGGGACCTGGAACAGCTCACCTTTTCCCCTAGTCGGTCTGCCCAATACCCAAGACTACATATGGGTGGACCAAAATTCTGGAATGACCTGGTTAGGTAATGACACCTATCTCTATAGCTGCCAGAATCAAACCAAAGGTCTTCTATACCAGATATTTCGCAACTTGTTTTGTTCTTATAGGCTGACAGAGGTACGTGGTAAATGGAGATGTGCAGATGCCAACATAACTAATGACAAAGGTCATGGTGGACACCCGATGCCAGCCTGGTGGGTCACACGTTCCACTCTGACCTTGTCCGTGAACAACTCTGGTCTTTTTATCTTATGTGGTAATAAAGTATATAAGGAGTTCCCACCTAACTGGTCAGGGCGATGTGGACTCGGCTACCTGGCACCTTCCATCAGCCAGTATCCCGCTTTCAATGGTAGCCAAATTACAGATGTGGGCTCCTTAATACATAAAGTAGCACCACACAGACGTACACAACGAGACGTCATAGACCCTCCACCCGTTTATCACAACCCCAATTCGTTAAGGGCCCTTTTTTCAAGATTGGGAACTTCTGATCTGGAATAAGCAATTCTGAACATTTCCAAAGCCACCGAACAAGGATTGGCTGCCACGGTGCAGACCTCGGAGGCGCGCCAGTCAAGAGTTAGCAGCTTACTCTCTGCACTCCAAAATCACCATCTGGATCTATCGGCTGCTCAACAAGGAAGAACGTGTACGATCGTTGGCAACCAGTGCTGCCTCTATGTAAACAAGTCAAAAGAAGTGAGGTTTCTTTTGAACAGTGTGAAGGAACAGATCGACAGTCGACGTCGAATGAGGGAATTAGCCTTTAATTGGACTGACCTCGTCTCAGGAGTGAGAGACTGGTTCAGTGGACATTGGGGCCACATGTTTGGATTTGTTCTGCTCGGCTTCATCATTGTTCTCATCTGTGTTGCCGTTCGCAGATCTCTCACCTCCCGAGTTCCTGCCCAAGTGTCCTCTTCACAGCACTACACAGGGCTCCTTGCCTGTGGAACTTCATGTGAGGTTTCAAACAAGGAAACCAGGGGACCAGCCCCACCCGAAGGGCATCAAGACTCCTTTGCACTGACAGCATCTGAACAAACAGCAGCTGCAGAAGGAGGCCTACTTCAGACTTCTCTTTGATGAGTAAAGCAGGCCTTTCTGAGAATTCAGCTGTCCTAACCCTCTCTCCAGGGAGCCTTTTGTAAGGGAGGAGCCTGACTTGGTATCTGGGCATCCGAAGAATTGTGTAAATAAGTCCTAACTGCACCTTCCATACTTTCCACTGAAGCCTTAATACCCACTCCCCATCCCATTAAGCTGGTATATAAAACCTTATCCCTGGCTGTTCAGTGGCGGCCCTTTACATGCTTCCACATACATATATGATAAATGTTGCTCCTATCAATCTGTTAATTCGTAGGCCCTCAACCATTTGAACCTGTGTGTTTAATAACTGAAGACTTTCCCTTCAGGAGGAGGCTGTAAACCCTTTAATAGCTGGGAGGATTTGATGTGCTCTCCTGGTTGCCCGTGTACGTTTAATCTCCAGTCTAAAGGGGAGGTTTGTCTGGGGTGAATGGTAGCCGTCTGATTTCCCATGGGCAGAGGCAGGGGATAGGATTGTAGAGACGGGGCAGCATTTACTGTATTGAACGCGTCATCTGCCCAGTCCTGTGGTGAGGTCCTTACATTTTTCTATAGAATCCTCTCCAGTTTGTAGGTGAATAAACTCCAAGGGTAGATGACATGTTAAAGATTACATTATTCCTAAAAACAAGAGCAAGGTGCACAACAGGGTATCTGGTGCACAACAGGGTATCTGGTGCACTGCCGTTCATAAAGCAGAGGAAATAAAGTATACATGCGTATATATGTAGATTTACTCAGTTTTGCAAATAGACCACTCAGAAAGGATAAGTCAGAAGCTAGTGAAGGTGATTACATATAAGAGGCATGGGCAGTGAGAGTCTCACCCCCTTTTTTAAAAGTTGCATATAAACAAACTGATGAACATTTTAGCAAATTGACAACTTTTTCATAGAAAATAATTCTTACGAGTTATGCAACATAAACCCAGTAATTCTGGGTACATCTTAGAAGTGGGTTTATTGTTCATAGTAGTGTTGTCAAAAGATTGAAGAAACAGCCTAGTCCAGTGAGACAGAGCGTAATAACGGTTCCTTCCCTGTGTGTGTTAAGCAAAATGTGGCTGAACTCTTGGCATTGAAACTAGAGAAGCCACTGGAAGATAAGCATGCAGGGCTCAGCATCCGGTGTGGTATGTGGTTCATAAGGCAGATGACGGATGCAGGGTGCTGTGTTAGAGTGGCACAAGTGTTAAGCCGTCCAGGGAAAATATGGGGAAAAGAAATCTAGATTCATAGTAACCTCAATTTTCTTCTGTAAAATGGAATTAAACAGTAAGGGTGGGTAGGGCCAGTACTGCTTACTTAGCTTTTTTGGCCATAAAAATGAGTCTGTTACTAATTTCATAATAGAAGGTTGATAGCCACTGGCCCTTGGATTCAGTGTTCATAGTCAGTGTTAAAGAGGTTTAAGACAAAACTAGATTATTTGTTTGCTTGTGCGCCTGCTGTCTGCTCTCTGCCAGAATGTAAGCTTCACAAAGACAGGTGTATTTGTGGAATCACAGTGAAGAGGGTTGTGGTGAGATGAAAGAATGCGTGCAAAGCCCTCACAGTTGACCATGGGCATTGCTTAACTAAATGTAAGATTGAGTTCACCTGTAGCCAATATGCGTCTCTGGCAGATTTGAACTTTTGCATTGACTTTTGTCAGGTGTAAATTTGAAAACTTTTGAATAAAGTTGATTATAAAAGTTGGAGTTCTTGTTCTGGCTTGCTTTGTTCCCTTCAAGTAGTCAGGTACATCCGAAACCTCATACGTACTTACAAATGTATTTATTAAACGCGTATTCCACAATGCCAATGACTAAGTGAAAGGAGAGTGCGGTCATTGGCATGATAGAAAATGTCTGTTGGAAAGATAGTCTTATCAAATAACATGAATGGTTCTGAAATATGTTAAGCCCCACATTATTGGGTTAGAAGATAGGCTTTCCTGCTTCCATATTTAAAGTTTGTAGGGGATGGACAGTCCTAGAAAATAGTTTCAAGTTTACTAATGATGGACCCAAAGACATTTTTGATATGTGAAACTTACAGGGAAAATATCCATTATTCAGCCGAACACAATACATTGGTTGGGAAAAGAGTTCATTATTTATTAGCCAACTCAAAAGGCTCACCAGATGTTTTAGCAATTCACTGAATTATTTATCAACATTTACTGAGACTCAAAGATGCCACAAATCAAGAGCCATTGTAATCAATTCTTTTAGTATTAACACTAATCCTCCAAGTGATTGTTACTGTGGTGAATGATTTCAATGTCTTAAATCTACAAATAGGACTAAGGTGGCTCTCCAAAAGACCTTGTTCTTAAGTGTTTTGTTTGTAAAATGATACCATTTTAGAAGTTTTGGTAGCCTGAATTGAAAACATCAAAATCGAAGTATTGTGCAAATGCCCTGTTTCTTTTTAAAGTTGAACTGTCAAAATTGTAGCGTTAACAGTAGATCATGCCACTGCAATTATCATTGTGGCCTTTACGTGGTGGTTTTCTACTTCTCTGTTTATTAATTGAAATTCTACTGCCAGTAAGATTTGTTTCAGTCATTTTTATCAGTATGGACTCTTGGATATATACATTGTTCTTTGGTTGTAATGCAGGACTGTCTTTTTTACTATTGCTCAAATTGTCCCAGCTATGTCCTCTGAGAGCTCTTTCAAGTTGGCTCCCACATCCTTTTGACATACTCCCGTCCTTTGTTTTGTTTTGTGTTTCACACTTCCTTCCTGGAGCATCAAGATGCTCCAGCCTCACCTTATGATTTTCCTGCCCAGCCTCAGGACCCATCATATTCCAAGGAACCATGGTTCCTTTTCCTGATAATGTTATTGAGAAACCCAAAAGCAGGGTACAAGGTATGCTCATTGCCACTGCTATTAGGGTGCCCACCCTTGATGGACAAAGCTAGAAAATCTGTGTCCATGAATCCATGTATATGCGTTGGTACCTATATTTCTGTGTCTAGACATAGTAAAATAAATTAGTTCATACTGATTTCTTCAACTCCTCTGTGATGTGGAGAACAAAGGCAAAAGAAATACAGAAAAAATTAAACTTCCTTATAACTTGCAGCCCATTGACAAGTACTTGGGACAGGCAGAGCGACCTTCCTCAAGGAGCTAAGCTGCCTCGATGTTAATACTTTGCTAGAGGAAAAAGGCAACCTTAGCTTGACATTAGCCCAACCTCCAGGATCATGTAAAAAAAAAATCCCATTAGAAACTTCCTTTAACTCTACCCACCCCACCAAGATATATGTTAGCAATCATCCTCCATGTACATGTATATGTATATGGCCCACTGATACACATCTGAAGGGTCTCATGACTAAGGTTTTGCTACAGTAATAAATTACCTTTTCCCAACAACACCCAGCCCCTCAAGGTCCTGGAAACGTTGCTTCCAAATTCCTTAGAGACTTATGCGATCCCTAACCCCCTCCTGACTTAAAAGTGTGTAATCAGCCACTCCTCACATACCCAATGCAGCTCTTTCTGCCCACAGGTCCTGTCCCCTTTAGGAAGACCAACTTTTTGCACCAAAGATGTCTCAAGAATTCTTTCTTGACCACTCACTCCTGAACCCCAGCTTTTCACGTCAGTCTATTTTTTTTTCCGGAAACAATGAACTATTTTATCATATATGAACAGGTATACACACACACATACATATATATATCATAAATGAATAGGTATATAGATAACCTCTTTAAAAGTTGATCCATCATTGGGATCTAGATAATCTAAGTACAAAATGAAAGTGATCAAGAAAACCACTTAAATTACTTAAAGGAAATGAAGTCAGTTCCTCACTCATTTCTGTGTTACACAGATGGAAGACTGGGGAACAAATACTTTTTATTGTGATGATTACATTGTGACTTTATAGAAGATAGAGTATTTAAATGTAGCAGTCTTAACCAGTACTCCTGCAAAGGAATATTTCAGGAGGAACAGTTGCATTATTACCTTGCAACAATTTTGTAGAATGTAACTTTCAAACCAAGAGATCTGCAAAAATCAAAGATTAAGAGGATGTCCATTGAGCATTAAAAAAAATTATAGCACAAAGTAGTAACAACTGTGGGAAAACATGTATAATAAAAATAATTGTTGGGGCGCCTGGGTGGCTCAGTCAGTTGGGCGGCCGACCACAGCTCAGGTCATGATCTTGCAGTCTGTGAGTTTGAGCCCCGCGCCAGGCTCTGTCCTGAGTGCTCAGAGCCTGGAGCCTGCTCCCGATTCTGTGTCTCCCTCTCTCTCTGCCCCTTCCCTGCTTGCTCTCTGTCTCTCTCTCCCTCAAAAATAATAAACAATGAAAAAATAAAAAAAAAAATTGTTAAGGAAAATGTGGATTTTCTCAATTTTCCAAAATTTCCAAATTTTTCCAAATATTATTATATTTTCAAAATAATCTATTTTTGAAGGAGATCCTTGTGGTGACATAATTCCGTGTCTTGCTTGTGACGGTGGTTACATGAATCTACACATGACAAAACACATAAAACCATGGAACACTGTCATGCATATACCAATGTTAATTTTCTTTTTTCTAAATTTTTTTTAATATTTATTTTTAAGAGAGTGAGCATGTGAGCACAAGTGGGGGAGAGGCAGAGAGAAAGGGAGACACAGAACCTGAGGCAGGCTCCAGGCTCTGAGCTGTCAGCACAGAGTCTGACTTGGGGCTCCAACACACAAGCTGTGAGATCATGACCTGAGCCGAAGTCAGACACTCAACAGACCGAGCCACCCAGGCACCCCCCAATGTTAATTTCCTGGTTTTGATATTATAGTTTTGCTACTGGGGGAATGTGGGTGAATATTTTTGCAACTTTCTGTGAATCTATAATTCAGAGTAAAAAGGTGGGCTTTTTTTTTTTTCAGAGTAAACTTTTGAACGAGAATTTTAAAACGATCCTTTTGTCCTTTCGTAATCCTGTATGTTTTCTTCATCAAGTTCAGCAATTTCCTGATTATCTGCTTATTTACTCATCCATTCATTCAACAAACGGTAGTTGAGTATGTGCTAGCCATTGTTTTAGGTCCAGAACACACGGCAGTGAACAAAACAGAATTAAGGCTCACATTCGATCAAGAGAAGAAAAACAAACAAACAAATCACACTTCAAAAAAGTAAAAATAAAAACAGAGTGATGTGATTATGAGTAGTTGGCAGGCTACCTTATACCCAGCAGAGCAATTAAGTGAAATCTGCGACAAGCTAGTCTTTCAGTTATATCAGGATCTTTGCATACCTTTGCTGGGGATTCAGTTTCCTTACTATAAGATGGGAATGATAATAAAAATAAAATCCAGCTTCTCGCCGAATGCCGCCAGCACAGCATTTCATGGAGATTGGCCAGGGTGGCCTACGTCTCCCTTGGGCCTCACGCTGGGAAGCTGTTCATGATCGTAGATGGTATTGACCAGAACAGGGCTTTGGCTGATGGACCTTTGTGTCAGGTGAGGAGACAGGCTGTGCCTTTCAAGTGCATGCCGCTCACTGACTCTGTCGTCAAGCTCCCTCACAGTGCCTGCCAGAAGTATGTCTGACAAGCCTGGCAGAAGGCAGATATCAAACGGGCAGCCACGAGATGGGCCAAGAAAATTGAAACCAGAGAAAGGAAAGCCAAGATGACAGATTCTGAGTCATGAAGGCAAAGAAAATGAGGAACAGAATAACCAAGCTTGAAGTTAGGAAGCTACAAAAAGCAACTCTCCTGAAAGCTTCTCCCCAAAAAAGCAGTTGCTGCTAAGGGTACGGCTTCAGCAGCTGCTGCAAGGGTGCCAGCAAAAAAGATGGCTGCTGTGGGCAAGAAGGTTCCAGCCTAGAATGTTCCTGTCCTGAACGCTGCAGGCCAGAAGGCAGTGCCTCCAAAGGCTCTGAAGGGTCAGAAAGCACCTGTTCCGAAGGCATCTGGCAAGAAAGCATAAAAGCATAAATAAGTAATAATAAACGCTCTTTTTGACAAATAATAAACTATCTCACTGGGTTTTTGTGAGATAGTATGAGCTTTGCACACAAAGTGTCAGAAAATGCCTGACATATAGAAGAATAATTTATAAATGTTAGTTTCATTATTACTTTAAGCTGGGGTCTCAGATAAGGTTTTGTGGAGGAAGAAAAATTTAAGCTGAGGCCCAAAGGACAAAAAGGATCCAGCCTTATGGAGATGGGGGCCAGGAAGAGTATTCCAGGCAGAGGAAACAGCTGGTATAAAGATTCAAGTGGGACAGTTCAGCCACTGAAACTAGGTAGGAGAAGGTAGAGTGGTCATGTGCTGTGTCAGCCTGACTAGGGGTTGTGACTTTCATTTAAGTGCTTCAGAAAAACAATGATCCTTTAAAAAGGATCGCGCAGGGGGCACCTGGGTGGCCTAGTCAGTCGAGCACCCAACCTCAGCTCAGGTCATGATCTCAGGGTTTGGGAGTTCGAGCCCCGCGTCAGGCTCTCTGCTGTCGGCGTAGAGCCGGCTTTGGATCCTCTGTCTCCCTCTCTCTCTCCGCCTCTCCCCCACTGGTGCATGCACTCTGTCTCAAAAATAAATAGACATTTAAAAAGTAACAAAATAAAAAAATTATAAGGATCACCCAGCCTGTCTTGCCGAGAAAGGAGGCAGCAGAGACACCAGCTGGAGGAAGGGTTATTTCAGAGGCCAAGGTAAGAGATTCTATAGCCAGGATTGTAGAAGTGGAGATAAAGAGAAGTGAGGGATTAACTTTGTGTCAAACTTGATATTCAAACCTCCCATTCTGCTATTGTGCTTTTCTTTTTCCATTTTATAGATATTTAAAGTTGTAATAGATATTCAGATATTCCAGCCCTTTCTGTTGAGTTCTTCAAAGCAGAGAGAAATGGACTTTTCTTCCACAGATGTGTTTCAAAAATTGTCTACTAAGAATTCTCCATAAATTTAAGCTTTTATATTTAATTTCTTACCTATAGACTATTTGTTTTCAAATTTTGAATCAGTTATCAAAATATATTCATTAGTTTTCCTTACCTTTGTGATTTTGAAAAATCTTATACAACCAGGTTTTCTGTTTCTCTTTTAAATTGGAGCTGTGATGGGGCACCTGGGTGGCTCAGTCCATTAAGCATCCGACTTCAGCTCAGGTCATGATCTTGTGGTCCATGGGTTCGAGCCCAGCGTTGGGCTCTGTGCTGAGTGCTCAGAGCCTTGAACCTGCTTTGGATTCTGCATCTCCTTCTCTCTCTGCCCCTCCTCCATTTGCTCTCTCTCTCTCAAAAGTAAATAAACATTAAAAATAATATTACAAAAATAAATAAGTAAATAAATAAATAAACTTTAAAAAAGTTTAAATTGGAGTTGCATCTCTTTCTGGATTCTTTTTCACTGAAGCAGACTTCTGCTATTCGACTGCTATTCTGAAATGGCTCCATAATAGGTTGTAAAAGCTGATAATAGCCCTCCGCTCCTCTGGGCATTCTTTTATATTCTAATCCATGTGAATTAAAAAATAAATTTTCGGGGCTCCTGGGTGGCTCAGTCGGTTAAGCGGCCAACTTCGGCTCAGGTCATGATCTCACGGTCCGTGAGTTCGAGCCCCACATCAGGCTCTGTGCTGACAGCTCACAGCCTGGAACCTGTTTCAGATTCTGTGTCTCCCTGTCTCTGCCCCTCCCCCATTCATGCTCTGTCTCTCTCTGTCCCAAAAAATAAATAAACGTTGAAAAAAAAAATTTAAAAAAAAAAATAAACGTTAAAAAAAATTTAATAAAAATAAATAAATTTTTTAAAAAATAAAAAAAATAAAAAAATAAATTTTCTCTTTATATTTAGCATTCTCTATATATTCAATTGGGCTTGCAGGAAAATAAAAATTGCATAATTTATACACATTATGCAGTGATAAATTCAAGAGGGAAAACAGACATAAAAATATTTAGCATCAAGTTTCAGAACCTATTTCTTACATACCTGGTCATCCGATGTTTATTTATTTTCTGTCTCCCTCCATCCTTTATTCCTGTAAACTCACTCTATTTAAGAATATGCTGTGTGGAGCACCTGGCGGCTCAGCTGGTTAAGCATCGGACTTGATCTCCACTCAGGTCATGATCTCATGGCTCATGGGAACAATTCTGCCTCCCTCAAGCTCTGTGCTGACAGCACGCTGCCTGCTTGGGATTCTCCCTCTCCCTCTCTCTCTGCCCCTCCCCTGCTTGTGCTCCTGTTCGAGCTCTCGCTCTCTCTCAAAAAAAAAAAAAAAGTCATAGGTCTCCATCTATTCAATTCCTTTTTCAAAAGACTCCCAGTAATAAAGTTAAAAGCTAACACTGAAAGGATACTTACTATGTAGCAGGGACTGTTTTAAGCACTCTACATTTTCAACTTGTAATTTTCCCAGCTCTGTGAGGTAGGCACTATTGTTATCTCAATGTTACAGATAGATAAACTAAATCACAGAGAGGTTAAGTAAATTCCCAGTTTCTACAGCCACTAAGGGTGGCAGCCTGGTTTACAGGCCAATCTCTGAGGCACTCCCCAATATGGTTTATAACCACACGAATATATACTACATCTTTTGTTGTTTGAAGTATTTTATATTTTTGTGACTGTTATAGATTAGATCTCTTATTGGTCTCTTACTGGTCATACAAGGATCCTATTGACTTTTATCTTTTTTTTATTGCCATTTACCTATTTTTATATCTCCAGGATATTTTCCAGCTGATTCCTTTGGATTTTCTAGGAATATCACCTACATCACATATGAATAATGGTGCTTTTCTCTTTTCATGTTTCATTATATTAACACGGAATTTCCAAAGCAATATTGAATCATTGTGTCAGTGGGAATACACCTTGAGTCCTGAAGTTAAAGAGGATGTGTCTAGCGTTTCATTATTGGATCAAATTGCATAAGTGTTTTTAAAACATATTTGAATATATTCATCTTGTCTCCGATAGGAGCAAACATTCCTTTAATAATGATAGGTAGATCTGAGATTTCCCTCCCATTCAGACTTAAATTATATTGTTAATTAATGAATTAATTAATTATTAATTGAAAGTAGGCTCCACGCCCAACGTGGGGGTTGAACTCATAACCCTGAGATCAAGAGTTGCGTGCTCTACTGACTGAGCCAGCCAGGCGTCCTTCACACTTAAATTACAAAGTGAAGTGCTTTGGCTTAGCAGATCTTGAAAATACAAAAATGAAGTTAATTCAGCTAAATTGGATTTGAAGGTCTAGGAAAGCCTAAGTATGATTTAGAGATTATAGGGAAGGGAAACGAGCTTGAGGTGAAGCTATGTTTACCAATATACTGTTCAGAGCACGAGTTCTCAAGCTTGGCTGCACATTAGAATCAACTGGTAAGATTTACACAAGATACTGATTCCTGGGTCCCATTTCCAGGGAATCTGATATCAGTCTGGAGTGCAGTATGAGCATTGGGAATTTTGTTTTTTAATTTTTTTTTTTTTTTACATTTATTCATTTTTGAGAGACAGAGAGAGACAGAGCACAAGCAGGGGAGGGGCAGAGAGAGAGGGAGACACAGAATCCGAAGTGGGCTCCAGGCTCCGAGCTCTCCCCACAGAGCCCGATGCGGGGCTCAAACTCACAAACTGCGAGATCATGACCTAAGCCGAAGTCGGATGCACAACCGACTGAGAATGGGGAATTTTTTAAAACATCCCAGGTGCTTCTAATGGGTGGCCAAGTTTATAACCACAAATTTAGGGGAGACTTTAAACCTGTTTCTCCCACTGTGCAATTTCTGGTTATTGGGGTTTTGTAGGCTCCTACTAAAACCCATCAGTGTGTACAGCAATTTTCATAGCAGTGTTATTCACAATAGTGAGAAGATGAAAACAACCCAGTGTCCGCTGATGGATGTGAATGGATGAAGAAAATGTGGTGTGTACATCCTGCGGGAGATTATTCAACGTTAAAAAGGAATAAAAGTCTGCTCGATACTACCGCATGTATGGACCCGGAAGACATCATGCTGAGTGAAATAAGTCAGAGGACAAAGTACCGTAGGATTCCACTTGTATGAGGTTCCTAGAATAGATTCATAGAGATGGAAAGTAGAACAGAGATTACCAGGGGCTGGGAGGAGAGTGGATGGGGAGTTATTCTTTAACGGGTTCAGAGTTTCAGCTTGGGAAGATGAAAAATTTCTGGGAGCAGATAGTAATGATGGTTGGACAACATTGTGAAAGTTCCTAATGCCACTGAATGATACGCTGAAAATGGTAAAAAGTGGTAAAATTCTGTGTTATGTATATTTTCCAACAATAAAATAATTCAAGCAAAAAGAGTTGCCAGTGGTGGGATATGAGCCACCTTTTCCAACTAGGTTTAGAGTGTTAATGTTAAGGAGTATAATTCAAGGTGGTTTAGTAATTGGCTTAATAGAGTTTGTCTGGTGGTACTTCTCCACCCCGCCCCCCCCCCCACCCTCCACGCACACCATTTTCAAAGAAGTTTGCCCCTTACTTTCTTAACAGTTGGCTGTCATAAAACCTTCCCACGCGTCCAGACAGGTGGAGGCATGATGCTGAAACCGGCAGCACAGCACTGGGTGGCCTATTGTGTGGGACCTTTTGAAGCAAAGATCAGAGGCTCCCGCCTGGACTGCACATGGACCAAACAAAACCGAGACCTCAAAATCACCATTTTTATTAAGTGAGACGTTTATCAAGAGGGGTATCATTTGTATCTGACTTGATAATGCTTTTAGTGTTTCAAAGAGAAAGATGAATTGAATGGAAGCATCTCTGATGCTGTCAATTTTCATGAGGTAAACGAGGCCATTTAGAAATGGTCTTGACTGAAAGAAACGGATCACAATTATCAGAGAAAGGCTTTGATTCACAGTAGTTGTGATGATGTGCTTCAACAGAAGATACGTGAGCTTTCTTGGCTTGGTTTTCCTATGCAAAAGAATCACATCCCAAACCCATGGTGGATACAAGTAGCAAATCACTAATATCTAGAATTTCTAAATTTTGAAAGATGCGGTGTCTAGATCTATCATAGATACTTCCTCACCAAGCAGAGGATTCTAGAACTGCACTGTCCAGCAGCATGCTCCTGAAACGTGGCTAGTGCCACTGTGTGTATGAATTTCCTACAACTGCTGTAAGAAAATACCACACGCGCAAGGGCTTAAAACAATGCATGTTTATTGTCTTACAGTTTGAAATCAGTTTCACGGGCTAACACTAAGCTGTCTGCAGGGCACACGTCTTTTGTTGGCTCTAGGGAAAAACCCATTTCTATGCCTTTTCCAGCTTCCAAAGCTTCCTTCCCTGCAGTGCTTCCTCCATCTTCAAAGCCAGCAGCATAGCCTCAGCTGGAGAGCTATTTTCTTCTGTTCGGCTGTCCAGTCACTCTGTGTCTCCTTCTTATAAAGACATTTTTATATTACGTTTATATTACGTTTTATATTACGTAATTATGTTTAGGGTCCACTCAGATCAGCCAGGATCATTTTTCCATCTCAAGATTTTTAGTTTAGCCACATCTGCAAAGTCCCTTTTACCACATAAAGTTCACAGGTTCTGGAGACTAGGAGGTGGATATGTTTGGAAGCCATTATTCAACCTACCATATTGAGAAACTGCACTTTGAATGGAATGAAATTTGATTTTATTGGCCACGTGGATAGTGGCTACCATATTGGACAGTACATTTCCAAACTCACAATAAGTTCTATAGACCCCACTGCTTTACAAGTCATCTGAAAGCCAATATCAGTTATAAAATAAATAAGTCACAGAGATGAAAAGTACAGCATAGGGAATATAGTCAATAATATTGTGATAATGTGTGGTGACAGATGGTACATACACTTGCCACGGTGAGCGCCGTAGAATGTATAGAATTGTTGAACCACTATGTTGTGCACCCCAAACTAATACAACATTGTATGTCAACTATACTTAAATAATTAAAAAAAAAAATGTTTCAAGCTACTCATGACTAAAATGGAAAAAAAAAAGGGCCAATCCCAGATGCTTCATTTCATAGCCATCTTGAGTTTATTGTTGGTCTGCTCTTCAAAAAAAAAAAAAAATCTACATAAGTTTGTTTTTTAGAGATTTGGAACACATCATCCCATTGATAGAATGAGGAAAACTCTTAGTGATCCTTCACCATTGAACAAAATTTAATGAGTATTTATGATGGGCCAGGCACCGAACTCCAAAAGTAGTTCACAGTCTACAACATAATGGATCTACGTTGTGGTAACAGGAAGCACTGGGAGCGTGAGATCAGAAACTGACCCCAGGGAGGTCCAGGAAGGAATTCCGGAGGATGTGAAACCTAAGTAAAGAGATGGCCAAGCCAAGAAGGATAAGAAAGAACACAGGCAGAGAGAAAGGGGTGAGAAAGCTACTACGAGGAGAGGAGGAAGCACGCACAGAGGAAAGAGGTTAAGAGGGGGATCTGGGAGGACAGTAGTGCTATATGACTGAATGTGTGGGGTCAGAAGGGGCAAGGCAGGAGAGAAGGAGGGGGCCAAATCTTGATGGGCCTGGTAGGTCATGATAAGGAGTTTGGACTTTATCCTGAATGTCAATTAGTATTGGCTTTAATGCAGATAAGACACAGCCAGTATGTGCCTAAAACAAGGCAGATGATTATAGACACCAAGGCTGGTGGGGATTGTGCTCCCTAAAGCACCTCGGGGGCTCAGATTCCTTCTACCTCATTTCTTTGCCATCCCTAGTGTATTTATTTGTTAGGGCTGTCATAAAAAAGTACCACAAACTGGGTGGCTTAAACAACAGAAATTTATTGTCTCACAGTTCTGGTGGCCAGACACCCAGGATGAAGGGGCTGACAGGGTCGGTTTCTTCTGAGGACTATAAGGACGAATCTGTTCTAGGCCTCTCCCACAGCTTCCGGTGGATCTCTAGAAACCTTTGGCATTCCTTGGTTTGTAGAGGCACCTCTGCCTTCATCTTCGTGTTCATATAGTGTTCTCCCTGTGTGTGTATGTCTCTGTGTCCAAATTTCCCTTTTATATAAGTACACCAGTCAGATTAGATTAGGATGATACTTCAGTACGACCTCATCTTAACCAATTTACATCTGCAATGACCCTGTAAGATCACATTCCAAATAAGGTCACATTCTAAGATACTGGAGGTTAGGACTTCAACATATAAATATGGGGAGCAGGGGATGGACAGAATTCAACCCATAACACCTAGGATGTGGTCCTTATCCTTATGGTCCAAGATAGCACTAGAGACCCAGTCACTATGTTCAGAGGCAGAATCTCCTTTAAGGGCCCATCCTTGCGGGTCCTTTTTCCACATTGACTCAGAGGTTTGCTCTGGAAGTGCTAACAGATTCTGGTTCTGATCGATCACTGGAGTATTGTACTCCTAAAGAGGGCATTGACCATTTGTTAGCAATGCCTCTTCCTCAGACGTAGGGTCAGAGAATAGCTTGGCCGCAGAATGAAGACAGGGAGAGGAAAGGTTGTTACTTCTCAGATCATTCTAGAAGGAGTTCAGGAAGAAGAAGAGATTTCAGGGCAATTTCACAAGACCAAGTTGCTGGGCAATGTGGCTCATTTCCCACAGGTTGACTACATGTACATCCCCCTGCCTTTTGTAATGTCTGTTCTCCTGTGGGTTGTGGTTATCGTGTTTGTCTCCTTTACAAGACAAGGTGTTCCTCGAGAGGAAACAAAGCTCCTTTGAAGTCTGAAGGGTCTCACAGAGGTGGGAGAGAGGTTAGGGATTCAAAGCTTAAATCTCAGCTCTAGCACCTACTGGCTGCAGAAATTTGACCTCCCAAAACCTTAGCTTTATCGCCTGAAAAATGAGGTAACAGTATTTACCTTATAGTATTGTTATGATCATTAAAAATAACAAATGCAAATGTGAGAGCTCTCATAGATGCTCAGTGGGAACTATTATCTATTATTCATTGTAGTGTCTCTCCAGGGCCTCTCTCAGGGCACCTCGCAGAGTAGGTGCTCCATAAATACTCGTTGCCCCAATGGAAATGTAGACTGCCAGTAAAGCCCTGTGCTATACTCAAGTCTGGAAATTGAAGACAAATTAAAATAACCATCACAGGAGGCACCTGGGTGGCTCAGTCAGTTCAGGGTCCAACTCTTGATTTCAGCTCAGGTCATGATCTCATGGGTCGTGAGTTCGAGCCCTGCATTGAACTGTCAGCACAGAGCCTGCTTGGGATTCTCTCTCTCTCTCTCTCTCTCTCTCTCTCTGTCCCTCCCCTGCTCACACACACATTCTCTCTCTCTCTCTCTCTGTCCCTCCCCTGCTCACACATTCTCTCTCTCTCTCAATAAATAAATAAACATTAAAAAAATAAAATAAAATAGCCATCACAGTACTATAAAACAAAAGACATTAAAAAAGAAAGTTTTCAAATTCAAGCATTGTAGGGAGAAATAAATACATCTACTGTAAAAAGTAACACCTGAAGTACATAATAAGTACATGTGCATCATTTTATGTCACAAGACTGGTGGAATAAACAGGACAAAATGGTTTGAGGAATTCCTTACACATAGGAGCCGGATCTGACTCAGCCTTCTGATGGCAGGTGTAAGGGCAAACTCTCTCAAACACAGCTGTGACGGCCCAGAAAAGACCTCCAAAAGAGAATTAAGTGTGACCTTGGACCAGAACAGATAGTAAACTATATGTAATGGTACTACAGCAGGCATCTTTTCACATGATTTGGGGCTACATATTTTATGGTGTCTCATCATAGGAAATGTCTCCCAAATCGTATTTTCATCGCTGAAATTGCAAGGTCAAAAGAGCTGGGTGTCTTACCTACATGTGGGAAGATGTGTTTTGAATTTCTCAAATGCGATTATACACAGATATTTTTGAAGAGCAGTCCAGCAATAAACTCAAAATGGCCTGTCTGCTACGAAGGATCTGGTATTGGGCTCTAGATGTCTTCCAAAGCAGTACTATCAACAGGACCTCCCATGGGGATGGAAGTGTTCTGTATCTGTGCTGTCCAATTTGGTGGTCACTAGCCTCATGGCTATTTAGATCAAATTTAATTAAATCGAAATTTCAGTTCAGTGATGTACTATAAAGGGTCTTTATACAGCAAATAGTAATGAAGACTGGGTGGTCTTGATGCAAATATAGACAAAGCAAATGGATCAAACACAATAGCAGTGCAAAATAGGTCTACACATGGCTACCTGATTTATGACACTGCAAGTGGGGAAAATGATCTTTTATTTTTTTTTTTAATTTTGTTTAACGTTTATTTATTTTTGAGACAGAGAGAGACAGAGCATGAACGGAGGAGGGTCAGAGAGAGAGGGAGACACAGAATCCGAAACAGGCTCCAGGCTCTGAGCGGTCAGCACAGAGCCCGACGCGGGGCTCGAACTCACGGACTGCGAGATCATGACCTGAGCCGAAGTCGGACGCCCAACCGACTGAGCCACCCAGGCGCCCCGAAAATGATCTTTTAAATTAACACGTTGGATTAATTGGATATCCACATGGAAGAAAAAGCATCTGGATCTACTTCTAAATCCCACCACTTACAACAGTCAATTCCAAATAGTTTACTGTTCTTAATGGGCAAATTAAAACAGTAAAATTTGGGGCGCCTGGGTGGTGCAGTCGGTTAAGCCTCCGACTTCAGCCAGGTCACGATCTCGCGGTCCATGAGTTCGAGCCCCGCGTCAGGCTCTGGGCTGATGGCTCAGAGCCTGGAGCCTGTTTCCGATTCTGTGTCTCCCTCTCTCTCTGCCCCTCCCCTGTTCATGCTCTGTCTCTCTCTGTCCCAAAAATAAATAAAAAACGTCGAAAAAAAAAATTAAAAAAAAAAAACAGTAAATTTTTTAGAAGAAAACACAGGAGAAATCTTAATGACCTGGAGTAAGCAAAGACTTCTTACATCAGAAACAGTCAACATAGAAATCAACAAACTGGAAGATTATAATGAAGAACTTGTTTATTTCTCAAAAGACTTCATTTACTGAAAGAATGAAAAGAAACCCAGAATTGAAGATGATATTTGCAACACATATACCTGACAAAGGATGCATACAAGAAAACCGCTTACATATCAACAGACTGTGGTATATGTGTCCAGTGGAATACCACTCAGCAATTAAATAGATTACTGACGTATGCAACAACATGGAATGAGAAATACAGTATGCTGAGTGAAAGCAGGCTTACACAGGAGTACACACTGTTCATTCCAGGATTATGAAATTTTGAAACACATAAAGCTATATAGTGGAGAATAAATCAGAATGGAGGTTGTGCCCAGGAAAGTGGAAATGGAGATTGACTGGGAGGAGGCATAGAACTCAAGACTCACTTGCTCAAAACTCAGCAAATATACAATAAAGATTTGTGATTTTAATTTCACGTAAGTGATATACAGGCTAAAGTATTTAGAGGACATGTATTGCTATCTGCAATTTACTTTGAAATGCAACAACATTCAGATGGATAAAGGATAGAAATATAATAAAGCATGTTTCATAAAATGTTATTCATAGAATCTATATGGCAGATTTATGTATGTTCACTGTAAAATTCTTTAAACTTTGCTAAGTATTTGAAATTTTTTGTAAGCAAACGTTAGGAAAAATACAAATAAAAAAGACACTCAGCTGACAAAAATGAGTAAAATTTTAACAGACACTTCATAAAATTATAAACAACTAATAAACATATGTAAAGGTGCTCAACCTCCTTAATCATCAGGGAGATGCACATTAAACTCGCATGAGACATGATTATCATCCACCAAAATTGCCAAAATGAAAAAAGATGAAAAATACCAAGTGTTGATGAGAATGTGGAAAAGATGGAACTGTCATATTTTGCTGATAGGAATGTAATTGGTGTACTTTGGAAAAGTTTAAAAATATCTAAATTTGAACACGGCACAACCTATGGCCCAACATTTCCATTTCTAGGTATATATCCAAGAGTAATGCATTCATCATGTTCATCAAAAGATTTCTATTACAATGTCCATAGCAGCAATATTTTTAATAGCGCCAAAATATACACTATTCCAATGTCTATCAACAATTGATTGGGCAAATTGTGTTGTATTCACATAGTGAAATGCAATACAGCATCCTCATGAACAAACTATAAATGTAGTTAACGTATGGATGAACCTGATGAACATAAAAGTGAGTTAAAGAAACTAGACATAAAAGATTACATGCTGTAATGGACCCCTTTGTATAATGTACAAACACAAGGATGCTACTCTACTGACCACTTAAACAATTCTAAGGCTAGTGGATAACTCTGAGCAGGGAAGGAAGTGGTTAGTGATTAGAAACACTTCGGGGATGCTGGTTACGTTGTTTCTTGAGCTGACTGCTAGTGTGATCTATCTGTGAAATTTTAGCAGGCTGCACATTTATGACTTGTGTACTTACCATAGATATGTCATATTTTGATAAAAAGCAGCTTCTGCCAGAACCTGTGGACAACACAGGGCCACAGAAGGATTGACATTTGGGAGACCTGAGAAGGATTTGAGACATGATTAGATTTGCATTAGAAAGTTTAATCCTCGGCTTTGTAGAGGATAGCAAGGAGAGGAGCTAAGGGGCTGTTTGTAGAAGTAATCCAGGCAAGCAATTATGAAGGCGTGAATTAAAGTAGGGCAATAGGGCTGACAAGGACAGTAATAGCACCTACTTCACTGGGGCTCTTCTGATGAGTTAATGGGAAGGCACAATGGGTTTAATTATTGTTCCAAATCAAACAAACAAATCAATGCTCCTTGCATACCATGCAGAGCAAGATATAAAGTATTCGGATTAGAAAGCTTTAAGGGAAACATCTTAATTAGTCCATGCAACCTTGCCTTCTTTCAAGCACAGGTAAAATCACCTCCCTGCCTAAGACCGGATAGTGTGGAATACAGAGTAAATGGCCGAGGTAAGGAATACCACGGAACATGTCAGAACCTGAGCGTGACCTGTTCCTATGGTGCCCCAGGTAAAGGGTTAGGACCATTCGGGCGCCTGAGCTCCAGCACCTGGAACCCACCGCTACTGTAGGCGTTACCCCTCCTCCCTACCCACTCAGCTCAGAGGTGGGGCCATTGAAGGGGGCGGGCATTCCGGTCGAGGGGTGGAGTTGGGGCCAGAAAAGATGCCAATGGAACGCGAGCTTTCCCATGGTTAGCCAATTGAACGCGCTCTGGGACCGCCCCCATCCGCTGATTGGCACGACGAACCTCCCAGTAGTCTTGTGTCTCGCGAGAGTCCCGGTTTTCGGCGGTGCTTTGTCAATTGGTCTGGCTCCTCCGACCCTTGGAGCCTTTTGCCGGGTCGAGGCTGAGTGGGGGGCTGTCTGGTGTCGTGGGTACGGCCAGGGACCTTGACGAGGCGCAGGCTGGGAGCTGCGTCTCCTCCCACCCTGGAGCCCGAGGCCCAGGTGAGGCGCGGCCCGGGCATTGGGTTCTCGGGCTGGACCTTTACCTGCCTTCTCCTCCGCAGGAACGGAGATGGGCTGGCAGAGACGCTCTGCTGCCACTTGGCAGAAGGACCCCGTGGTAGGAAAGCGAGACCCGATTAAGCCCTGCCAGGTACTGACTCACTCCACCTATGTGGAAGGGTGTGCAACCTTGAAAGGAACATTTGGATTAAAAATAGTGGGTGAACTTGGGGTTCTAATGCTAACGCCCTTTTGAGTTCATGGAGTACAGTACAGTATACTATGCTTCTAGGGTTTAACCGCCTTACTTAAGTGTCCCAGCCCGTTTTTAACACGTGCTTTTTCTGCTAATTTACAGAGTTCAAGTTTGAACTTCGTTTCTAATGCAGACACTTAAAGCAGCTCTGTTCACCTCCCAAAAAGGTAATGCGGATTCCTCCAGTAAAGGAGCATATCAGTATTTATTGAATTCTTGTGCTTGTCAAAAACCACAACATTATCTGTGTTTTCACTGAAGGAAAAGCACTGCCAAAAAAAGCGGGGGGCCTGGGGAGATGGGGAGGCAAAGGAGGATTGGGAAGCAAATACTTCACCTTGTAGATACCGGAATTTTCACCCACCGGTGTGAAAGTTTGTAGAAAATAAGTGTTGGTGAGGATATGGAGGAACTGGAACCCTTGTGCATTGCTTGTGGGCATGCAAAAGGGTGTAGTTGCTTTGAAAGAGTTGGATGATTTCTCAAAAAATGAAACACAGAGTTGCCATATGATCCACTGAAAGCAGACACTCAGTTACTGGTACATCCATGTTCATAGTAACATGGTTTCCAATAGCCAAAGGGTAGAAACAACCAAAGTAAATGTAGAAAGGAATGGATAAACAAAATGTGGTATGTACATGCAATGGAGTATTTGTCAACCTTAAGGAGTCAGTAATACCTGCTATAACATAGGAGAACCTTGAAAACATGTTAAGTGCAATAAGCCAGACACAAAGACAAATACTGTATGATTCCACCGATATGAGGAACTTAGTCAAATTCATAGAGACAAAAAGTGAAACAGAGTTTACCAGGGTCCAGGGAGAGGAGAGAATGGGGAGTTACTATTTAATAGGTACAGAATTTCTGTTTGGGATGATGGAAACGTCCTGGAAATGTGATGGTTGTACAACATTATGAATGTAAGTAACGCCTCTGAATTACACACTTAAAAATGGTTTATGGCCTGTATATTCCACCATACACACACACACACACACACACACACACACACACACACACACACAGCAGAACTCATCAAATACAGTCTATATTTGCAACCAATCATTGGGTAACTTTAATTCCAGCATTTGGGTTGTACAAACATAATTTGTGAAACCTTTTCAAGTTTTGATTTCAGAACTAAATGAGAGAAATTCATGTTCAAAGCTTACAAGATGCTGTTTTTCAGTGTATGTGTGTTTGTTTTAAATTCTGAATACACTAGATAGTATGTGCAGGATGAATATAGGTTACGGTGTTTAAATGTTAGAATTCCTAAACACTCAACTACATACATCGTATTATACACACTGGAGACAACCAAATCTATTCTCGTTATGTATTTGGAAATAAACTATTTTGATATCTTACATTTGACCTATCAATCAACATCATTAGAAAAACCATAATTTCAGGGCACCTGGGTCGCTCAGTTGGTTAAGCGTCTGACTCTTGGTTTCAGCTCAGGTCTTGATCCCATGGTCATGAGATCAAGCCCCACATCAGGCCCTGGGCTGAGTGTGGAGCCTGCTTAAGATCCTCTCTTTCCCTCTGCCCCTCTTCCCTGCTCACACTCAAAATAAATAAACTTAAAAAAATAAAGTGTTAAAAACAAACAAAAAAGCCCCACAATTTCAAACTGGCTCTTTCTAAACATACAGCCAAGACAAATGGCATCTCCCATACTGTTATTCGGATGGATTTTTACCTTAGAGGTTTTTTTGGGAGGCGGGGAGGCTAAATGCTCCCTGCGCATAGTTCATATATTTCAAATACCATTTTCTTAGCCATTCGACAAGTAAGAAAATGCTGATTTATTTTCTCCCCTTTTGTATATGGGAAAATACAAGGTGTTCAAGCTGAGATGGTATATATACGATGCCGAAACCTTCATCAACTCCTCCAAAGCTTGTTTGCACTCTTCTGTTTGGACTGTTTTTCCATGTGTGGCTTGTGAAATCACAGGAGGAGTGACTGTTGCCCAGGTACGTGTTTAGCTGGCACAGCAGTGCTTTCCAGGTTGCCCACTAACCTTGTGAGTACATGTGAATAGAATTATTCTTTTTTCCACCATCAAAATGAGTGACCGTTATTTAGAGCAACGAATTCATGTTAAGTTTTGTGTAAAGTTAAATAAATCTGCAAGTGAGACACTTGAGATGTTAAAAGTAGTTTATGATGAAGAAGTAATGTCGAGAGCAAGAGTTTTTGACTGGCACAAAAGGTTTAAAGAAGGCAGAGATGATATCCATGGTGATGTGAAACGTGGCTGTCCAGTTATCCACAGAACACGGGAAAACATTGAGAAGGTCAGAAATCGGGTTGGCTCAGATAGCTGAAAAGTGAAATGTAGACTAAGAAACAAACTCATGCTGAAAGAAAACTTGCACATGAGGGAAGATTCTAGGAGGATTATATCTCATTCTGTTGTGGTTCAGGACCCTGCCGAGGCCAAACGATAACAGAGCTGCACATGAACCTGACACTTGGGTCTATATTCAGGGCACAATCCTACAGACAGTTCAGTTTCACTGGTCTTGGAGTAACTTGTATCTGAATCTCAAGTGAGCTGAGCTTTTTCAAACGTGTTCCGTTGGCTTTGTAGGTACATGATTTGAGCAGAGTCAAACCTGTGGAGTTGAGTGTGACAAAGGAGAGAGCGTGGAGCCTAGAGGTTTATTGGGAACCTGGCCCTCTGTTACCGCAGTACCTAAATTTCTACCTTGTCTTTTCAGGGTGAGCTCATTTGAATAATCAGTAGGTTACCTACAGTCTGGGCAGATGAACTTTCAACAGGGAGCTGGACATCAGTGTTACTCTGTATGGAAATACTTCATGTTATTTTTTTAATGTTTATTTATTTTTGAGGGAGAGAGTGTGAGCGGGGCAAAGAGACAATGGGGAGGACAGAGGATGCAAAGCGGGCTCTGCACTGATAGCAGTGAGCCCGATGCGGGACTTGAATTCACGAACCGTGAGATCATAATCTTAGCTGAGGTTGGATGCTCAACCAACTGAGCCTCCCAGGTGCCCCTTTATGGTACTATTTCAACAACGATAAGAAAAGAATGGCCATCTTTAGGCAGAAATATTCAGACTTGTAATAATGGAATTTTTGTGGTGGGAGATTGAGGTCAGATGTTGGAAACTGGAATTCAAATCTGTCAGCAAGAATGAAACAGAAGAGGCTGTAGGAATAGTGGGCAGTTTTAGTAAAAATATACTCTTCCCTTCCACTCCCCCCACCCCGAAATCAGGACCTGATTTTGGTCAAAAGCCCACAAAACTTTCTATTCTTTATGTAATCTAAATTTTAGTTTCAAATGGATTCTTATATATAAACTGTTTGGGTCTGGAATTTGGCTTGAAGGGTAGACAAATAGAGTTCAATTTTGTTCCTAACTTCTTTCACCAGGAGAACGAGATTCCATGCTTCGAGTTTTGAAAGGCATGACTGCCATTAGCAACGTGTGAATAACAACATACACAATCTCTTCATCGACAACAAGGAACTGCATTCTGACCTTCACATTGTCTACGTGTGCTACTGAGTGTGGGGTCATATCCTAAGCTTCAGCTCTAATAAGCATTCATCACAGGGAAGGTACGATCTTGGATATTCAGTTGGCCACAAAGAGCTTTAAGTACATTTATGGTCAAGTCAAATGGTAGCTTTGCTGAAACATTAATAGAAAAGCATTGGTAATTCATGTCAGAATGAGATACAAAATAATAGGTGAAAAATGATTTCACATAAAAGAAATTTTGATAAACCTGGAAAACAATTTCAGTTATTTTTGTCCATTAACATTAGCATTTTAGTTTAAAGAGCTACTTGAATCACATGTTGTTCCTTCCCATAAGAAGAGATTTTGAGTACAACAGGATGAATTTCTCATTGAGAAACTTGCTTTTGCCCCAGTTTCCTTTCTAGTCTCCAGTAGGACACTGTCATCATTCAGTATTGGTATTGTAGCAACTTAGATGCACCAAATTGCAACATATAGGACTTAAGTCAGAGCCCCATGGCAGTGACTCTGAAAAGACTAGTTTTATTAGTTATACTATTAAGGGTTTTTTGTTGCTGTTTTAAAAGACTCCCAGAAATCCAAATTTACATTTTGTGGAACATGAGCCAAACTAATTGAGGTTGTTATGGAAAATGGTCTCATTTTAATGGTCTATATTACCTCTGGGACCCTGCTGGTCAAAGCTGTGTGGCCCACAAGGCAAAAATTAGAATGATGTTTTTCATATTGTCTTAGTTTTTTATTACTGACTTTGTTACAGCTTGATCTTTGGAGGTGCTTTGTACTGTGTAAATGAAATTTACTGAAAATGTACATAAATAACTGACGTCCCAATAAACCATAAATTGATTTTTTAATATTAGTGTTGATCATCTGTGTTTTATGAGGCATTTGCTAATCCTCCATACTTTAGCCACCTGCTCATGTCTCTAATGGTTTTAATCTAAATAAAGTTTAACTTCATTGCCATACCTCAAATTTTTAAAAAATCGACTAATGGATAGGTAAGATCTAACCCCCCTGACCCGCAGACCCATAACCCATAATAAAAACACAGCGTAGGAGGCAATGTGGTGAGGTTCCAGCTCCAGCTAGACTTGTGATCTGAAGCTTTCAGTCTAAAGTATTAGTTACCAGAGGCTAGCTACTGCAACCGATTACAAGCTCGGTGGCTTAGAACAACAGAAGTTTATTCTGTCAGTTTTTGAGCCCCAGAAATCAAATATATGCTCTGGGGAGGAGGGGGTCAGTTGCTTGAGTCTCCCAGTTTCTGGCGGCTGCCAGCCTTACCTAGCCTGAAGTTGTATCTACATCATCTTCAAGGCCAAAATCAAATCTTTTTTTTTTTTAATTTTTTTTAAATATTTATTTTTGAGAGAGAGTGAGCAGGGAAGGGGCAGAGAGGGAGACACAGAATCCGAAGCAGGCTCCAGGCTCTGAGCTGTCAGCACAGAGCCGAGGTGGGGGTCAAACCCACAAACCGTGAGATCATGACCTGAGCCAGTCAGTTGCTTAACCAACTGAGCCACCCAGGCGTCCCTAATCTCTTTCTACTTGTCTTCACACAGCCTCCTCCTTTGAGCATGGAATCTTCTGCCTCCCTCTTACAAAGGCATTTGTGATTAGATTTAGGGCTCACAGATTATCTAGGAGAATCTTCCCATCTCCAGATTCCTAATCTAATCACATCTGCAAATCACCTTTTCCAAATACAGTAACATTTACAGGTTTGAGATTAGGACTCGATTATCTTTGGGAGTCATTCTTCAGTCCACTATCCCATAGATTTTTCTCTTCTGTAAAACACCCTATAACCTCTAGAACAGTACTGCCAATGAAACTTTCTGTAGCGATGGATATGTTCTGTATCTGTTGCTAGTACAGTAGCTTCTAGCCACTTGTGACTACTGAGCATTTGAAATGTGGCTGACACAACTGAGGAGCCACATTTTTCATTTTATTCAGTTTTGATTTAAATTTAAGTAGCCCCATGTGACTAATGGCTATCACACCGGACAGTGTCTGTAGTTCTAAATCCTGGTCTCTGTGGCACCTTAAAAAAAAATGAGTTCCCTATTTTTCTGCACTGTTTCACTGCCTGGCTTAAGACTGCTTACATTTTTCACCCAACTACACACACACACACACCCACATCATCTCCTTCAGGTTTTTTATCATCAGCACTCCCTGGCCAGCCCTGTCTGAGCTTATAAATGTCCTCCAGTCAGTGCAAATACATGCACTTGCTATCCCCCCTCCCACTTTTTCCCCTCTAGCAATTTTGGCCTTCTAACACATTTGTTGTGTAAATTACCTAAAAATCACAAGGCTGGGTTTTACAATGTAATAGGTAATATTAAAAAATGCAATTTAGATACAAAGGCTTCAACAGTGTTATGAAATAAGCATTAAGAGGGATTCCAAGGTGGGGATGCTCAGTGGGTTCAGCATCCAACTCTTGGATTTCGGCCCAGGGCTGTGGGATCAAGCCCCACGTGGAGATCTGAGCTAAGCATGGAAAGTGCTTGAGAATCTCTCCCCATCTGCCCCTCAAAAAAAAAACAAAAACAAAAACAAACCCTCCAAGGTGAATATTAATTATCTTTATTTAAAATTACTGGAAAACGAGGTATTTACAGACAATCAGGGCAGGTCAGAAGGAAGAACTAGCTGATACTAGGCTCTGTTTAGCACTGTCCTGCCCTTTAAATTCCCCCTTCATAGCCGTTCTGCTCATTCATCAAAACCACCTAACATGCTGACAGATGCTCCCTTTGTGCCAAATTGCAACTTCTGTAGGTTCAATGTAACTAAATACTATGAAGAGCTTATATTCTTAATACCTCTGTGCTCTCCCCTGACCAAACTGGCCTCATCTGTTTCAGCATTTCTACCTTTACGCTACAACATGAAATGCCAAGAGAGGGAAGTAACTTTCCAAGAGGTCACATAGCCAGAAAGTTACATGAGGATCCGTGGTCAGGGCTACACATGTGACAGGAGCTTGAGTCAGTCCCTAACCTGTGGTTGCTTCATCTGTAAAATGAGAGCACAGCGTCACCTTCACAAAGTTGTAAGAACTAAATGACAAGATGAGAAATCGAACACCTGCTGTGCTGCCCTCACTGCCAGGGCTGTCCTGCGCTGGATACATGGTTGCTACAAGTGAAATAAGAATCTGACCTCATTAGAGGCATGTGCATGTTGTAAACTGCAGAGTTGGGATAAATCAGTTAAAATACCAGCATTAGAGTATTCCAGCTTCCATGGCTTGTGCCTGTAGTTTTCAACCTACAAAAAAGAAAAATTTTCAAATGACCTTTTTACATTTTAAACAGAAAGCAAATTTTGAGGTACATTCTTTTCAGTTTGTCTCAAAGGAGGCGCAGAAAAAAGCCTTGTATGCACTGTTCCAATACCTGGGTTTTTCACCTTTAAAAATAAGCTGCCCTTGGGGCACCTGGGCGGCTCAGTTGGTTAAGCATGGGGGTCAAGATTTTGGCTCAGATCATGATCTCACCATTTGTGAGCTTGAGCCCCACTTCCGGCTCTGCGCTGGCAGCGGAGAGCCTGCTTGGGATGTTCTCTCTCTCTCTCTCTCTCTCTCTCTCTCTCTCAAAATAAATAATCGTCCAAAAAATAAATAAATAAAAGGCATCTCTGAAGGTATCGTCAAAACTAAGGTTAAGGTTAAATTTATCACTGTGCTATTATTAACGTATGAAAATATCACAAAGGTGCTGAAACTTCAAGAAAAATTTCCTCTGGTTCCGCTGTGACTCCAGACAGGATCCAGAGAGGAGTTTTACAGTCTCATCCCTGGGTTTTATGGAGACTTACTTTACCCTTCTGTGTTAGCCTCTTAAGGCACTGCGTCAACCTTAAAAGGGCACAGGAAAGGGCGGTCTGGGGTTTTACAGGCTTCTCTACGACCCCTGCTCTCTTCTCCCGACAACACCCCCTGAACCTCAGCGGTTTCCAGGGCCAAGTCGGAAAACCCACCGGAAGCAGTTGTCCTGCGGGGGGTGGGGGAGGCGGGAACTTACATGCCCTCTATCCGAAGGGGCAGCCAATTGGGGGGCCTTGGAACCAAGCACGTGGGAACCCCCGGTCGCCATTGGCCACGTGCTCCGGGCCGAGCGCCTCGCTTTTCCCTCCAGGACGGGGACATACCTGAGCCTGTAAGTCAGGCCGCTGCAGCCCCGCACACGTCGGAGACCGACTCCGCAGGCCCCGGGTCGGGCTCCCGCATTCGCAGGCGGGGGCCGGGCCCCGAACCCGCCGCAAAGCAGCCGCCACTGCGACCGCGCCCTGGGGGAGCAAAGCGCAAGATGGTTAGGGCGCTCGGGCCTGCCCGCGGGGAAGCCTCCCGGCGGCTCCGCGCTGCGTCTGTGCCTCGCGCGGCCCCGGGACGGGCTGGACCGCCCGCCCCCCGGGCCGCCGAGGGCTGCTCTACCCCTCTGTTCTGGCCGCCGGGAGCAGCGGAGCTCCGGGCGGGCAAAGCTCGAGGGGACGCGGGGCGAGCGCAGCCCCACCCGGGCCCGGAGGCCTGGCACCCTCCCCCATGCCCACCGACACTTACGGCTCAGCTCCGCGGGACTGAAGCCGACGACTCGCGTGCGGCACAGAGAACCCGGCGGTGGCGCGGCGACGAGGTCGGCGGCGCAGCGGGAGGCGGGCAGCCAATCCCCTCAAGTCTCCGGCCAGGGGGCGGGGCGGGCCCGGCCATTGGCGCCCGCGGTTCTCGGCCCGCCCCGGTCTTTCGGGCTCCTTCGGGCTCCTTCGGGCTCCTCCGGGCTCCTTCGGGTTCCTCCGGGCCCCTCCGGGCTCCTTCGGGCATCTCCGCGCTCCTTCGGGCATCTCCGCGCTCTTCCGCGCTCTTCCGCGGGCGGAAGATGCGCTAGGCCTGCCGGAGCATCTTTCTCGGAAGCTCCGGAGCCCTAGCGCCTCCCCTTTACCCTGAAGGACGTGGTTCTCGCAGGCGCTGTGCCTTCCTAGGGGCCCCTCCTAGAGAGAGTTCGTGGTTACTCTAGGGCTGTGCCAGGATCCAGATTCCCTTTCGTACAACTACACCGATCCAGTATGTGTCTTGAGTCTGTCCTGCTAATCTGGAAGCTTAAAGAGAAGCCGGACCTTGTCTCTTTGACCAGGCTCACCCAGCGGCTCCTCCTAAACCTGAAAGGACCACTGTTCCTTCATTCGTTAACCGCGTTCAAAGAGCGGACTTCCATCAGCAAGCGGTTGGGGAGCACCATAAACCTTCCCTAGGTGACAGACTCACACTTGACAAACAAGCGGAATAAAATCGGACTATGTGCTAAAGTAACTTGTATTACAGTCCTGAGTTTACCATCCGTTGTCAGATTTAGTCCTCAAAATATCTTATCAGCCCCACATTTTAAGTGGATAAACAGACACACTGAGTAACTTTCCAAGGTGACAAATTAGCTAGTAAGTGGTGGATCGGGGATTTCAACTCAAAGAGTCTGGAAGTATAGCCCCTTAAAACACCACACTGGGGGCACCTGGGTGGCTCAGTAGGTTAGGCGTCCCACTTCGGCTCAGGTCATGATCTCGCGGTTCGTGAGTTCAAGCCCCGCGTCGGGCTCTATGTTGATGGCTCAGGGCCCGGAGCCTGTTTCGGATTCTGTGTCTCCCTCTCTCTGACCCTCCCCGTTCATGCTCTGTCTCTCTCTGTCTCAAAAATAAATGAATGTTAAAAAACAAAAAAACACCACACTGCCTTTCCAGAGGTGTGTAAGGTGGGGCTGGAAGGGAAACGTAGCATCTACATTTGATGGGCTGATCAAGATAGGCCATCTATGTGGTTCGGGTCCAAGAGGCACGAAGAACAGCTTGTGGAAGAACAGGAAAGCACTTGACCCGTTTAAGGAGCCCAGAATGTAAATGGAACTTAAGGATGTAGGAGCAGAGCGGTCTGAGATGAGGGTGGCTCCGGGCCAGACGAAGCTTGAGGCCCTGGTGGAAGGCGTATGACATGCTAAGAACAATGGAAAGCTGTTCTAGCAGTTTTTAGGAGTGGAAATGATAGGATCTGATGGAGGGTGTGGTTTGAGAGTCAGTAAGTTGCTTTTGCCGAGAAGAAAAGGAGTAAATTTTATTAATACATCGTGGCAGCCAGCCGCTGCTTTGCAGGTATTCATAAGATCAACGTAAAATGGGTTAAAGTGGCAGAGGGAACACCAGTTTTGCTCGTGCGTTTACCTTTCTCATCTCAGATTCTTCTAAACACCTCTCTGGTTTCAAACCTGTTCTTGTTTTAGTCCTTTCGGATGTCTGAGAGGCATTAACCTTTCCTTCGATTATGTCCGTGAATGTGGACAAGTTGCATGGCAAGAATCTTGGGACAGAGAAAGAAAATCTCAATAAAGAGACTAATGTAGGAATCCAGTGGTGATCTAGCGGGGTTGGCAGTAGTTGTGCAGAATGTCTTCCTCCCCAACCAGGTGATAAAAACTGAAAGAGGTTATGAAATCAGTACAAAGAGTGTTTAACTTGAACTCAGGGAGCAACCCACCTCAGTCCGAAGGCTTCACACAACCCCGGCCAAATGACAACTGCAGCTCATTGGAAAAGGCGAAACCATTCATTGTGTGTAGAGGAAAAATGGCTTCTCAGCTATGAAAAAAATTACTTCATTAAAATTAATACAGAGATGATGGAGTGAAATTAACTCATTGTATAAATTCAGGGTAATCTGTATGTGGTATTAAAAATGCTTCTAATTCGGTTTAAAGAAAATGGAACCAATTGGCTTTATTACCAGATCTGATTGAGAGAAATCTGTCCCATCTGAGAGAACTTAGCTTGACCCAGAGGACCAGGGATCCAGGTGGAAAGGCACAGGAGACCTGATGGGCTTCTGCTGTCTTCCTAGTTCCCCAAACTCCCTCATCAACAAATAGGTCCATCTTCCCTAGACCACCCTGAAGTCCCTGCCCCTGAGCTCCAGGCTCCATTCTTGCCAGCCTGCCACAGCCTCACAAGCTGTCCATTATTTTGGGGTTTTCCCCCTTCCTGTCTCTTCTCTCACTTCTGCCTGGCTCTTAGCTTCTCTCTGTATATATACTCTCTCTCTCCCAACCTGAAGAAACCTTCCCTCCATCAAATGTCCCCCAGCCCCCCAAACCACACTCTCCTCCCCTTCCTAAGAGACCTTCAGAAAGACCACAGCAACACAGGTCTCTAGCCTTATTCGGCCTCAGCCTCATGCAGCCCTCAGGTCAGTATAGTCTGACTTTCCTCTTCCCAATTTCCCTGACACTACTCTCCAAGGTCACCAGTGACCTCTCAGCGACCAAATCCAATGCTCCTTATCTCCTCTAGCTTCTCTGTGGCATTGGACATAGCCGACCACTCCTTCCTTGATTCCTTCTTCCCTCTGGTTTCTAAGTCTCCACTCTTCCTTGCTTTCCCTCCTACACCTTCCTCCTCCCTCTTTTGTCCTACCCTTTCCGGCGACATTCTCTCTCAACTCTCTTGCCTTTTCGCCGTTTGCTCTTGCTGACCCACCTCCCAGGAATGATAGTGATACAACTCATTAATTGAGTATCAGACACTTTATACATGCCATCTCTAATTCATAAGACAATTCTGCAAGGGAGATAATGAGAATATTATTAGTATCACTGAATGAGCTTATGAACCAGTCATAGTGTTTAGTCTTTTACATAAAAATATCATTATCATCACTTTAGAGATCATAAACTGAGACCAAGAAAGCCTGAGTGATTTTCCTAGACAGCACAACTTTGGCAGAGCTAGGATCCCCATGCCGGGCTCCCAGCCTGCCTGCTTTCCCCACCCCCCATACAGAGGTGATCCCTCAGCCAAGACTGCTCTCCCCAGCTTCAGGTACCAAATACCCACAAGCCCTGCACACATCCTCATCCGGTGGACCCAGAGACACCACAGATCAGCTTGTCTCAAGCAGTTCATTCTCTTCTTCCAACCCCACACTTTTGCGTCCTCTTGATGAATAACACTTCCTTAGCCCCCCGCGGTCCAGGATTCAGCCCAGATGACTTCCTCTTTCTGCCTCCTCTCCAATTCTCAGCACCCTGCTTCCTCACCTCCTTTCATTCGGTCAGTTCTCTCTATAGATCATCCCTTGAGTCTCCCCTCTTGTACCCACTCCCTGTTAAACTTTAGTTCTAGCTTACATCATCTGCTTTCTGGCCCACTGCGGCAGCCTCCATTCAGCCTCCCTCCCTCCAGTCTTCCCTCCCCCAGTATAACCCCCACACTGCTATGATCTCCATTGGAAATCCTTAAATGGCTCCACACTGCCACCAGGATCAAGACCAATGCCCTGTCTATCTTTCTACCCCCCGCCCCATCCCACACACCTGTTATGATCCAGCCATACTGAACTATCTGTATTTCCCTGAATGTTCTGTCCAGCACTGTTCCATACAACTCTCTGTGATAATGGAAATGTTCTATCACTGTGCTGTCCATTATGGCAGCCACAAGTGGCTAGTCAGTCCTTGAAATGTGACTAGTACAACAAATGATTTTAAATTTTTATTTACTTTTAACTAATTTATTTTCAAATGTTTTTGTTTATGTTTCAAGAGAGAGAAAGCATGCAGCTGTGTGAGCGGGCCAGGTGCAGAGAGAGAGGCGGTCAGAGGATGTGAATCAGGCTCTGCACTGTCAGCAGAGAGCCCAATGCGGGCCTCGAACTCACAAACCATGAGATCGTGACCTGGGCCAAAGTCAGATGCTTAACGGACCACCCAGGCGCCCCTACTTTTAACTAATTTGAATTTTTTTTTAACGTTTATTTATTTTTGAGAGACAGAGACAGAGAGCCCGGGGGGGAGGGGCAGAGAGAGAGGGAGACAGAATCTGAAGGCTTCAGGCTGTCAGCACAGAGCCCAATGCAAGGCTGGAGCCCACGAACCTTGAGATTGTGACCTGAGCTGAAGTCGGATGCTTAACCGACTGAGCCACCCAGGCGCCCCTGATTTAAATTTAAATAGTCTTGTGTGACTGGTAGATACCATATTGCAAAGCACAGCAATTTATATCTCAAAGATGTCCAGCAGCGTGGACATCACCTGAAATCTTGTCAGCAGTAAAGGCTCTCAAAAACAAACAAACAAACAAAAAAAAGGATCTCACGCTTGATCCCTCATCTGCCGATTCATAATCTGCATTTCAACCAATGTAATTTATATGCACGTTGAAGTTTCAGGAAGCCCTGCTCTAAGAGCTCTTGCTTCCTTGCCTTTGCACATGCCGTTTTGTCTGGAGTGCCCATCACGTCTCCTCCTTTGTTCCTTAATTCCTATTTGTCCCTCAAGACTCATCATCTGCAAGCACAACCTATTCTTAGTATGGTTATCTGGAGGACAGAGAGTGGTGGGGAGGAGTGAGAAGGAGAGAGAAGATGTCAATGATAAAACTACATGTGTCTTGTAAACCCAAGTATCTATGTATCTGTATCTATGCTCATATATACACATATTATATATAGTCCGTGTGTCTACATGAAAAGATGGTTACTGTTGGTAGTGTTTCTCTCAAGATGGTGGGATTTCACGTAATTTTTTTCTTTCAAATATTTCTGAGGTGCCATTCAAATTCTTTACAATGAGTATATATTATTTGTAATCAGAAAATAGAATGATAATCATGGGGTGCCTGGGTGGCTCAGCTGGTTGAGCATCTGACTCTTGGTTTTGGCTCAGGTCGTGATCTTATGGTTCTTGAGTCCGAGTCCCGGGCTCTGTGCTGCCAGAGTGAAGCCTGCTTGGGATTCCCTCTCTCTCTCTCTCTCTCTCTCTCTCTCTCTCTCTTTCTGCCCCTCCCCCACTCGTTCTCCCTCTCTCTCTCTCTCCTTCTCTCTCAAAAATAAATATTAAAAAATTGTTTAAAAATAAAATAAGAATCATTTTCATTACAGAAAATAAAAGAAAGCCTATTTTGCCTTCTGTAGATACCTGTATGAACGTGATATCAGAATACAGTACAGTGGAACCTTGAACGATGTGGGGGTTAGACGCACTGACCCCAGCATGGTCAAAAATCTGCATATAACTTTTGACTCGTCCAAAACGTAACTACTAATAGCCTACTGTTGACTGGAAGTCTTACGGATAACATAGTCAATTAACACAATCCTGTATACTATAGGTTTAAATATACTGTATTCTTAAAATAAAGCTAGAGGAAAAATGTTACTAAGAAAATCGTAAGGAAGAGAAATACGTTAACAGTATCACACTGTATTTATTTCAAAAGTCCACACAGAGGCAGCTCTGGGCAGGCCAAACCTGTGTTGGTGAAGGGACACCTGTATAGTGCTTTTCCAAAGGACAGCTGACACCTTCCACAGGTAGAGACGCTCATTTGATTAATGGCTGGGAGCAGCAGGGCAACCGCTCACTGAAATCAGATGAAGAAAACATCATGGTCTGCCTTGCGACGCATTTGCTGTTCTCTCTCATGTCTACCCTTGTGCCCCAATAGACATGATCCTAACAGGGTAGAGACAATCCTGCATCCCCTGCCTGGGTTCCTCTCTATGGCTGCAGCCTCAAAGTGGGGTCAAGTGTCCCGAGATGGTCACCTAGACTCATTACAGGTATCTGCAGAGGCATTTGGGCACCTTGGGTGGCATCTTAGCTGGCCCGAAGCATCATGGATTTGCTCTATTAAGAACCGGTGTTTGGGGCGCCTGGGTGGCGCAGTCGGTTGGGCGTCCGACTTCAGCCAGGTCATGATCTCGCGGTCCGGGAGTTCGAGCCCCGAGTCGGGCTCTGGGCTGATGACTCAGAGCCTGGAGCCTGTTTCCGATTCTGTGTCTCCCTCTCTCTCTGCCCCTCCCCCGTTCATGCTCTGTCTCTCTCTGTCCCAAAAATAAATAAACGTAGAAAAAAAATTAAAAAAAAAAAAAAAGAACCGGTGTTTTTGTATATTGCATTCCATTCTTTTCTAAGTTTTGGCGATGTTTTCTTCACTGGAAACAGTGTGACAGTTACCTATAGAGGTTATTTTAAATTCGTGGCAAAATGTGTTTGCTGAGCGGTGGGAGGCAATTTCTGCAAGGCTTAGTGGGATCAGCTGTGGAAATCAATGGGGTCCAGTTATAGAGTAGGGCCACAAAAAGCCATCAGCGCAAACAGAGGAGGCAACATAGCCTGGGGCCAAAACATTCTGCACAGCAATTAATCTGCAAAGTCAGAGAATATTGTGAAATTTGATTAAGCAGCAAGATGAAGGTGGCATTTTTTAGACTAGAGAGCTAGCTATTTAAGGTATGATGCAAACATTCATTCAATTCTAAAGACAGATTAGAAGAAAATTTATAGTCTTTATTTTGGAGCAAAGGTGTGTCATCTAAGCGAATGACACCATTTAAAGTCAGCCTCTTTAACGTGTACGATCATATCCATAAGTCTATACCCATTTATCAATTTCCCTGCTGTCAGCACCCATCTGGCCATATCGTGGTGGCTCCAGAGATATAATATGACTTGGGTACCAGATGGAGCCAGACTTTAGGAGGCCTGACAATGAGACAATTTGAGTGGTCCTTCTCATGGAAAAGAAGGCAAAAACACCCTACTCTTATGCATTGAACAAAAATACTCAAACATGTGAACACATTGTAGGGCCCCTCCCAAGCCTGGAACCTAAACTTTAGCAGCTTCATTCTAAACCGGCCTGTGTTGCTCGGACGCGTGAGAAAAGGTAAGCTTTGGCTCTCCTTCAACAACATCCCTAGCACGGCACAGCTAGGGAGAAAATTCCGTGTTCGTACCGCAAGGCCTTCTTGCTGAATCATCAGAATAATGGCCAGCTTTTATTGCACACTTATTATTATGTGTCGGGCACTGTTCTAGGTTTTTGACACATGTTGTCTCCTTGAATCCTCACGCTAACACTGAGAAATAGATAATGTGATGGTTTCATTTCATACATGTAGAAACTGCGACCCAGACAGGTGATCACTTGCCCCAGAAGATGAACCAACTGTGTGTTGAAACGCAAGTAGAGGCGGGAACTGGTTTCTAGCTTTGGAATTTCTGCTGCAGCGGTCTCTCTGCCTGACTCCAGAACTGGTGGGAGAGAGCACACTGGGTCACCACGCTGAGATTGACCACGTGACCCTGGCTCTAGGAAGAATTTGGTAAGAATGGGCAGGTCTCCAAGTGACCAGATAGGTCACTAGAAGGTGGACCCAGTTACCGGAACTGGGCAGAAGGTCTCATCCAAGTTTGGAGGGCAGGTGTGGAGAAGCTTGGTTTTGAGCTCCAGGAATCTCTCCTACACAAAATGAGATTGGTTTTAGAGACTTCGAAAAGATGAGTCAACCTGCAGAAAGGTTCCCTGACAGCCACAACCTCAAGCATAAAAATGGTCAACTGCCTATACTCTCTGAACAGCCACCAAGCCCTCTGGATAAAAAAGCTGCTGGGAATGACTGGGGAACAGTCTGACACTGCTTTTCTCTGCCGTTTGGGATGGAACATACCTCACACGCTTGTCTTGCATGCACACGTGCGGACACACACACACACACACACACACACACAATTACTCTCAGACCATCTCTGTAAGGCATGCTTTTGGTTTCCCAATGTAGGAAAGTCCTAATAATATATCGAAAGCCCTCTGAGTCTTGCTCTCTCTCCATTCTTTTTTTTTTATGCTTATTTATTTTTGAGAGAGAGAGGGAGAGGGACAGAGTGAGGGAGGGAGGGGCAGAGAGAGAGACACACACACAGAATCTTGAAGCAGGCTCCAGGCTCTGAGCTGTCAGCACAGAGTCTGACGTGGGGCTCGAACTCAGGAACCTCGAGATCACGACCTGAGCTGAAGTCAGATGCTTAACCAACTGCGCCACCCAGGTGCCCCTACATTCGTGACATTTGTGGTAAACCCCAGCTCTGTACACAGGTGATAAATGTCAGAAGGGAGCCAGACATCCATATATAAAGGAAGAAGGCAGTAGTACAAGTTAAAAAGTGAAATGGTGTCAACCAAGTACTTGAAAACAACTTGTAGTTATTTGTAATATTTTTTGTATTTGTTTTTGTATTTGCTTATTTGTAATTTATTCTTTCTTTCTTTCTTGTTTATACCCCCATGTTAGTCCAAAGAGGACATGGCTGTAGTTTACAAGAATACATTGCAATGAGATTTAAAAAGGAAAAAAAAAAAAGTGAGGAAATTGGAGTGCGGGGTCTAGCACACAAAATATACCCATGAGGCTCTGTACACTTTGCTGGAAGAAGGCCAAAAATTTTGCTCTGCACTGCCTGGCAGTTGATGCAAAAATCAGAAAATAGAAACCATTCACTCAAGAGAAACACAAATATTCCTGAAACAATTTCCTCCACGGCTCTTCATAAAGAGGGCACTGGAACCAGCCTCCTCAGTATCAATAACCTGAAAAGAATGTTTATGATCTCTCAAACTTACACATGTCCAAGATTTTTGGTGTCCAGGTAGAGTATTTCCTAGTCGATGGTTTTTTCCAAAGCCTAATTAACACGTGGCAAGAGGGTTATCAGTCAGGCCAGATGACATTGGAGAAGAATCTGGGATTTTGATGACGAAGCACATAGGCCACCCTCCCCTGGCACACTGAAATCAGGGGCTGAAGACACATGGTATGCTCCCATACGAAAGATATGATAATCTGGGTGAATTCCCTGGTCAAAAGCCAGCCTTAAGTTATATATATATACATATATAATTTTATATAATATTAAGTTATATATGCGTGTGTGTGTGTATACAGTGGCAGGCAGATCTTTGAGGCACGTAAATGTCTCTAGTAAGATTGTAAGAGTAAAATTCAGTTCTGAAGCAATCGATCACTCCAGGAAGTCTTACACAATAAAATGTGGAGCCCAACCAATTAGACACAAATTGATTTTTTTTTTTTAATTTTTTTTTCAACGTTTATTTATTTTGGGGACAGAGAGAGACAGAGCATGAACGGGCGAGGGGCAGAGAGAGAGGGAGACACAGAATCGGAAATAAGGCTCCAGGCTCCGGGCCATCAGCCCAGAGCCCGACGCGGGGCTCGAACTCATGGACCCCGAGATCGTGACCTGGCTGAAGCCGGACGCTTAACCGACTGCGCCACCCAGGCGCCCCACAAATTGATTTTCATGTGAAATTAACTCGTTGCTTAAAGTATCAACTGAATAGTTAACAATAATTTCATCCTCTTAGAACTTCAAGAGGCTTGGGAGGAATGTGAATAGGTGTTTTCTTTTTTAAAATGACCAGAGAACTTTGAGCCCAGTGCCTTTCTATTTGTCCATTCATTTCTCTGAATTCAAGGAGGTATTCAAATTCTCCCTTTGGCCTTTCCTTGCTGGAAAGTTCAAAACTAAAGACCTACCTCTAATATTTTCCCTTTAATCTCATCCTGACACTGTAGTGTGTATTCCTACAACTGAAAGTTTTGGAATCAAAAAAAGTGAAGATAATCAAGAAACCCCGAGTTCCTTTATTCTTAACTTTTTATCGTGAAAATATCCAGGGGTGCCTGGGTGGCTCAGCCAGTTGAGCGTCCCACTTTGGCTCAGGTCATGATCTCACAGCTCGTGGGTTTGAGCCCCGAGACGGGTTCTGTGCGGACAGCTTGGAGCCGGAGCCTGTTTCAGATTCTGTGTCTCCTTCTCCCTCTGCCCCTGCCCCCCCGCCCCCCCTTGTGTGCTCTCTCTCTCTCTCTCTCTCTCTCTCTCTCAAAAATAAATAAACATTAAAAAAATTAAAAAAAAAGAAAATATCCAACTATGCACAAAAATAAAATTCAACACACCCCTGGGTATTTATTTTTCAGCCAACAACTATCAACTAAAACCATTCATTTTGCAGGCTAATTTGCGAAATTATTTTAAAGAAAACCCAGATATCATGTTATTTCACCCCTAACTATTTCAGTATTCACCTCAAAAGACATAATCATACCTAACAATACCAGTATGATTGCTAAGAAAATAAACAATAATTCCAAACTATATTCAACTTTCCTCATTGCCTAAAATTGTCTATTTTACAATTTGTTTGGATCAAGATCCAAACAAGGTCCACTCACTGTATTTGGTTATATTTCATTTCTTTTAAGCCTCCTTTAGTCAAGAAAAAAAAATGCCCTTTTTTTCCACAACACCTTTGTCAAATAACAAAATCAAAACAATTTATTTTTTTTCTAATTTTGTTTTAACATTTATTCATTTTTGAAAGGCAGAGAGAGACAGAGTGCAAATGGGGGAGGGGCAGAGAGAGAGGGAGACACAGAAATAGAAGCAGGCTCCAAGCTCCGAGCTGTCAGCACAGAGCCCGATGCAGGGCTTAAACTCACGGACTGTGAGATCATGACCTGAGCCAAAGTCAGCCGCTCAACCAACGGAGCCACCCAGGTGCCCCAAAATCAAAACAATTTAGTAACAAGTTTGATGTCCTTTGTTCAAGGGAACACAGTCCATGGTTCGGAGGAGTACAGGAGTGGGGCACTCTTCCTGAAGGATTTTGGGCATAAGTGAGTTTTATAGAGCCTTAGAAGGGGCAACAGAAACAGGGCATGAGTGGCTAGGAAGTCAGAGATTTTAAATAAGACTAGCAGGTCCTATTTTGTAAGATAAGGTAAGCTCACTGAGCCCGAGTTGGAGGGTGAGGACTAGAGTGGCCGTTTACGTTAGGTTTCTTTGACAGGTGCTTCCTGTAAGTGCAGGTTGCCCTAGGTTTTGATTCATGAGGAGGGCCAGGCTCACGGGTGGCTTCCGTTCTGTGGGTCCTGATATAGGAACCAACGTTATCAACTTCAGCTTTTCTATCGAACGGTTTTTGAGACATAACTCAGATACAATAAAATGTATCCCTTTAAGGTGCGCAATTCAGTGGGTTTTGGTATATTCATAGACGTGGGCAATCATCAGCATTATTTGATTCCAGGACATTTTTATCACTCCAAAAAAGAGACTGATCCATTAGCAGCCACTCCCCACTCTCCCTCCCCGACCACTAATCTACTTTCTGTCTCTATGGATCTGTGTCGGACATCTCATATAAATGGAATTACACAACATGTGGTCTTTGGTGTCTAGCCTTTTTTTACTTAGCCTGATGTTTTCAAGGCCCAACAGACAAGAGTACCGCTAGGCAGTGCTGGACTCCTTCATCCCTACTGATGGCTGCGTTGATTGGATATACGGCATTTTAAAATGTATTTACCATGTTGTATGGAAACCAATTTGACAATACATTTCATATATTAAAAAATAAATAAATAAATAAATAAATAGAAATAAATAAACAAACAAACAAACAAACAAATAAATAAATAAAAGGTATTTACCAGCCGGTGGCTACGCCTTTGGCTTTTTCTAGAAACCAGGCCAGTTGTCTCGCAGAGTGTTCGGCCAGCTGGCTGACTGCCTCCTCTTGATACCGGTTCACTTGTTTCTCTACCCTCTGTTCTTCTCATAAACTTGAAGAGCCACCTCCATTCTGGAAAGTCTCGTTGTCAAATTGTGTGTGGAAGAACCAACCACCGGGCACTCTTGCTTTAAGGAGCAGAAATCTAGGGCCCCAGCAGCAGCAGAAAGTCTCACTTAGTAGACTTGAGAGGGGGCCCAGATTCTGCAGTTTTGAACACACTGGTTGATCCCGATGAGGGTATTACCAGAACACATTCTGCGAACCTCTGCTCATGTCCTTAGAACTTGGCTTTAATGGCACTAGATGCCATAAAAGCAACCGGTAGGTCATTGGCTGAGATTTTTAAAAAAACAAAGTTGGAGGTATTATGGGATTGCTCAAAAGAGCCTAGGTTAACATCCTAGCTGATGTCTGGTGGCTTGGAGATAGGCATTTGAAGGAATCCTGGCCAAGAGAATTGTGCTGTGGGTGTTAATTAGCCGCCCCGAGTGAGCGAAGCTGCCAAATGTGGCTGTAAAGGCAATGCGTGCCAGAGAGCCTTTCAGAATTAAAGGACTGCACGCATCTTTACAGTATTGAGCTCAAAATTTACAAGTGTGCCCAGATAATTAGAGTACTTTTTGGTTCAGGGATTTTTAATTCTTAATCTGAAGCTATCGTCTTTTTGGTGACCAAGAGGAAAGCCCGTTGTGTATATTCTAAGGCGGCTCTCCGTGTGCTCTAGAAAAAGAGCTACAACAAAGCACGAACACCTTTGCTTCACTCTTTTCATTATCTAGTGCATTTTACACCCAAAACTCCTGAGTGGGAAGAGTTGTTTTCCCTTAACTTAATGATGAGTTTTCTTTCACTTAACAGATGAGTGATGCTTTTAAAGGTCTTTTAATGGTTCTCTAGCAGTCAAAGCAGCAAATGAACTTCCATTTATGCTCTTCGTCTCATCAAGCTATCACAGAAGAGGGTAATGTGGCCGAGGAAACACCGCTGTGCTTTTCTGGGCCGTGAGAGGGGGAAAAAAATGGACTTCTGGATATGAAAACTGAGTTTTGACTTTCAAATGCCCTTCTAGGAGCGTTTACAGGGGAGTTATCCTTAGAAAGGAATGTTAATTCCTAAATAATAATCACCCCTGCTTCTTGACTTAGTAGCCTGACTTATAGGGGGTGAGTGCCGACAGCAAAAGTATGTGTTTTTTTTAACGTTTATTCATTTTTTTGAGAGATAGAGACAGAGCATGAGCGGGAAGGGGCAGAGAGAGAGGGAGACACAGAATCCGAAGCAGACTCCAGGCTCTGAGCTGTCAGCACAGAGCCCAACGTGGGGTATGAACCCACCAACCACGAGATCATGACCCGAGCTGAAGTTCTATGTTTAGCTGACTGAGCCACCCAGGCATCCCAGCAAAAGTTATGTTTTTAAAAAACTTTATGGTGGAAAATTTCAAGTATTCCCAACAAGGAGAATATTGTAAAGCTTCACATACCCAGCATCAGGCTTCTGCAATTAGCCATGTTTTGCCAATCTCGTTTCATCCACCCAAGGATTTAGCTTTGCTCAAGCATTTTCAGGAAAATCCCACACATTGTGTCATTTCACTTGTAAAAACTTTAGTATGCATTTCTAATCTATAAAAACATTCTTTTTTTTTTTTTTTTGAGGGAGAGAGAGACCGAGTGTGAACAGGAGAGGGTCAGAGAGAGAGGGAGACACAGAATATGAAGCAGGTTTCAGGCTCTGAGCTGTCAGCACAGAGCCCGACGCGGGCCTCGAACTCACGAACCATGAGATCATGACCTGAGCCGAAGTTGGATGCTCTACCAACTGAGCCACCCAGGCACCCCTTGATAAAAACATTCTTGAATGTAATTATATGTTACTTCCACACCTAACCATACTCATTTTTATCATCGAATACCAGGTCCATACTTAGATTTCCCCTATCGTCTCCGAGCAGTCTTTTTACAGTTAGCTTCTTCTAATCAGAATCCAAACACGACCTATTTGGTTATGTCTTTAAGTCTCTTTTATTCTATAACAATCCTCCTTCCTCACCTGACCGCTGATTTGTCACAGAAATTGAGTAATTTGTCCTGTAAAACCATGGCACTTTCCGGATTTGTCTTCTTCCTTCCCTTTGGTGTCACTTAACTTGTTTCTTTATTTCCTATAAACCGGCTTGATGAGATTTGAGTTGAATGTTGGGGCAAGGAAACTTCACACTTCCTAGTGAATCACATCATGAGGCACATAATGGCACAGTTGTGCCATTTTTCTAGGCTTCCTTTGTGGGTCCGGATGGTGTCCATGTGACTCCTCTGTTACAAAGTCAACAATCACCCTTTACTTCATGTCTTAAGCTCCCACTTATGTTCATTCCTTAAACTCTCTATCCCATTAGTTATAAAATAGTGATTAGAAATTGCTAAAAAATAATTTCTTCTGCATTTTATTAGCTGGACTATAAAGAACAACTTTCTCTCAAACACTATTTGGTTACCGCCGCCCGCCCCCCCCCCAAAAAAAACCAGTTCATACAGGAAAGGCAGAATACGATCTTTTTCTTTTTCTTTATTTTTCAAATTTCAAAGTAATACAACCTCTAATAAGAACAAGGAGGTTCCATACTATTATGAATTCAGGATTTTTATGTTTTACATTTCTTCAAAAGTAAGTTTTTAAATTGTTGCTGGGGATGGAATCCTGAAATGTGGGCATCAGCCTTCTACGATAGCATTTCTTAAGGTATGGCCACAGACCTTACATGCATCAGAGTCCCCGGGGACATTATGTAAATATCCGGTCCCCGCCAAGACCTCCTGGGTTCGAGTCTTTGGGAATAAACCCTGGAATCTGCATTCCTAAAAAAACTCCTCTAGGGATTGCTAAAATAGCTATGGAATGGATAGCCTTTTGGGAGCACCTCATCAGAGTTTGGGGACAAAGCATCAAAGTGGGTACACACCTAAGCAGTTACTCCAAAATAAGAGCATGAGATTAACCACTGATAATTCAGGAGAAGGGAGGGTGGGGTAAATTAAGTCCTTGAAGAAGGGCTCGGCAAACACGAGGAGTGCTATGCAGTGCTGGCCTCCCTACACAGCTTTATCTTGGTTGAGACAGTCTGGGTTCAGACTACACCTTATAATTAGGACTCTGGGAAACCTTCATAACCCTAAATCCTGTATAGTGTGGTTCTACATGGCATGGAACTAATTCCTCCTGTGGATTCCCGTGGACCTCTGTTGTTCACACCCACAGCCTCAGATCCTACACAGCTGCTGTCCACTGGGCCCCCGAGATTCCCCCTGTGTGATTTGTGTCATCTCATCAGGGAACACAATTCCTCATCCATTAGGACATGGAGTGCCATTCATATTTGAAGTATCAATTAGCACTGTCCTCATATGTTCTATTTTTGAATTGCTCATCTCCTCCAGGGAACTCACTTTTAATATTTTATGAAAGTCCCCTAGTGCCTGACATTTTAAGCAAAACATTTGTTTAGTTGGTTTTCCATAAAAGTGATGATCCATTTTTGTAATTTCATTTGCCTCGATTTATTGAATATTAAATAGTGTTGTGGAATGCACTGACCCACGGGGCGGAAAATACAGATGTTTGAAAGAAGAAGCAAACTTGTCTGTCAATTGAATTTTTCTGCAGATTTGGAGACCATTAAAACACATCACTCAGCACTTTTCTGCCCTTGTATTTGGAAAGAGAGAATGGGAATCAGGGTCCTAGAGCACAGTGGAAGTCCCAGATCTCCCTCTGAATGAAATCCCACTGTATGCCGGTGAAGCTCTATGTTGTGCCAGTATCCTGCCAATAGAAAGGGTGTGGCAAAGGACAGGGTTGAGCGATCCTGCAGGGAACCAGAATATGCAGCCTGTATGGAGATTCTTCCAGCTGCTGCCCATGTCTAGCATTGTTGCCTCCAGGCAGAATCCTGGGCTTCGGAGGCTATTTGATGAGGGCAGGCTTCGTAAACCCAAATGCCTATGGGGGCCAGGAATAATGTAAAGGAGTGAAGAGACTTGGATAGGAGACTGGTGAGTTATGGAGACTTGTCTCTGCTGAAGCGGGTTACTCCATTCAATTTCTTCTGGCTGTGGCCCGGAATGTGGACCCTGAATGGCTAGGGCTCTTGACATTTTGAGAGAAGCCAATAATCTGAATTTTTATGAGAACTGTCTAGATTTCAAATGTTGGCATTAATTCAAACAGGTTTTAAACATAGCGATGATTAAAGTAAATATACCCATGGGCCACTATTTTCGGGCTTGTGATTTAGGGGATACAGTACTTTAAATTAATACCACGGTGAAATAGAAGAGAACTTATGTTTCCCAGATCAAGACGAGTAAAAGTTAAGAGTCTAAAGCCAGTTTGCTGATGCCATTAGCAGAGACTTAAACCATAAATCTTATAGGGATAAATTAGCTCTATTCTGGTCAGTGGCCAGAGGCTTGAATTTTGCAGTTGTGTGCCATTTGTCACCTCGAAGCTCTGGATGAATGCTTATGGATCAGGGCAGAGCCATGACTCAAAGTTCACACTCTAATGATTGTGGGTCAGGGGTGACCTCTTCCTACAAGAAAGCGATCATTACAGAGCTGGCCCCCCTTTTTGAATCCTCGCAGGAAAACAGAGCTTAGCATGTAGGCTGCTTTCTTAAAACCCAAAGGTCTGACTTGCAGGAAAAGAAGGTAGTGGGAATTTAGACGGAGTGCTTTCCTCTTTCGGAAGAGTGATAGCCAGATAGCGTGTTCTGCTGGGAGTAGATCTTGGTGTCAAGTTGTCTTCTACTTAGTCAGAAAGAGAAAGCATGACTATATAATTACTGCATATGGACTGTTCAAAAGAAGCAACAGGTCCAAAATGGAGTCGCTAACATTAAGCCCCACCAAGACTTAATACCTTAATACTTAGTGCAGTTCTGGCCTCTCCTTGGAGTAGAATTTAAAACTCATCAGTCTGGAATTTCCTGATCAGCATTAGTGAGGTAATCTGCCTAAGACCCCCTGTTCTTCTCCCTAAGGGAAGGTGACCTTGCCTGAAACAATCCTTTTTTCTTTTTTTTTTTCTTTTGCAGATAACTTTCTTGTCCTGCCCTATTTGTGTGTATGAAAATGGAAGCCTTCCATTTTCTATAGCTCCTTGGAGCACCCGTCTAAGGGATGCTACCCGATTCACGAAACATTGAATAAATCCAATTAGATCTTTTAATTTCCTAGGTTGAATTTTTATTCTTTAACTGATTTGGTGGCAGGGGTGGGACTGAAGAGAACTGGCAGATTTGGGAACAAGAAACCCAGGCGTGGCACCTGCAAACCCTTTGAGTTCTCCTCCTGTTTCCAAGGGCTGTTGCTAAGTTCTCTGTTCTGATCTCTTTTCTCTTTGCATTGAGCTCCTGATCTAATTGACTTTCTACAGTTCTCTATTTGATTGGAAACCCCAGTCCTTGGTTCTAGCCCTTGACCCCACACTGAGACCTGTTGGTGGCAGCTGTCTGGAATCAGTCCACAGTCCTGTTCTTTGGGATCTGCTGGTTCAAATCTTTCCCCAGTTCCTAGGTTCCATACACGAAACTGTTACTGGTTACCAACCAAAGTTGGACTGGGTCCAAGATCAGACTGGATCCAATTTTGGCTAGACTGGGTCCAGTGGGAGGCCTTAGGTGAATATTACACAAGGGCTAGTTGCTAATGGGAATTTCAGAAGTCAATAAAGTTGGTGGGCACAGATCCAGCATGTAAAGGTGGTTAGAGGATGTGCCACCTCAAGGACTCCTATGATAGACCCTCTTCGGTATTAGTTTGGCTCCAGGAAATACAAAGACCTAGCTAAGTTAAGCAATGGGATCCTTGGGATGCTTGGGTGGCTCGATGGGTTAAGCATCCAACTTCGGCTCAGGTCACGATCTCATGCTTTGTCAGTTTGAGCCCTGCATCCAACTCTGTGCTGACAGCTCAGAGCCGGGAGCCTGCTTCAGATTCTCCCTCTCTCTGCCCCTTCCCTGCTTTCTCTCTCTCTCTCTCTCTCTCTCTCTCTCTCTCTCTCTCTCAAAAAGAAATAAACATTAAAAAAAAAAAAAGAAGAAGAATACTTAAACAAAGAAAAAAGGAAATTGGATCCTTTAGGGGCACCTAGGTGGCTCTGTTGGTTAAGCATCTGGGTCTTGATCTCAGCTCAGATCATGATCTCAGAGTCCATGAGAGAGTGCCTTGCGTCAGACTCTGTGCTGACAGCATAGGGTCTGCTTGGGATTCTCCCTCTCTCTCTCTCTCTCTCTCTCTGCCACGCCCCCCCCCCCCCATAAATAAATAAACTTGAAAGAAAATAAAAGAAAGAAATGGGATCCTTTATATCCAAAGAGTTGAGGGCACCAGCTTATGGCACACCTGCTGACTTTATGTTTAAGAGCTATAATCCTAGAAGCTGCACATATCTAGCAAAATGGCAAAACTTTACTAACGATAACCTAGAATTACAATGGCCACTACAGGGATCATCCCAATGACACAAGATAGCTCATTTAAGAAACACACTTGAGAGCAAGGGATCCCAAGTTGAACAAACAGAATGGGATGCCTAATTTAATTGGTGAGCAGAAGCTTTCAAAAGGCTTTAAGATTCCAAAGTAGCTTCATTCAAAGACTTTTTACAAGGGCTAATAAAAAATTGAAGACACAAGAGGCACCTTAAACAAAAAGATAAAAAGACTGATGTGACCCCCCCTCATCCTTTTTTCCCTGAGAACCCACATTTCACTAATTGTCTGATCTACCCTTCCATTCTGAAGAGATTATCCGACAGTTACCTTTTAAAATAAAACTTTGCGGTTGTAGGTGAACCTCCTCACGTACCTTTCACCCCTTGGCCAAAGACTGAACCAACGGCCATAGTTTAAGAATGTCCTTAACCTGGTGAGGAGCCCCAAAAGTTGTTTGAAGAATTTAGAGTCATTATCAGGGTCTATGACCCCAGGTGTATACAGCTCATATACATGTTGGTAGGACCTGGTAAAGGCCAAATATGGATGCAGGAAGCAAGATGGCAAGACGCCAAAGATGATATTTGAGATCTTTGGTCTACAAGGTCTCAGGGCCCAGCAAAAGCTCACAAAATAGCAGCTGAACTTTTACAAGCCACTCCTAGAGTCTTTCCTGCCCATCCTCATTGGTCTATTATACAAACTTGCAAACAAAAAAAAACCCAATGAATCTCTGGCAGACTTTGAAGGCTGTTGGTAGCTCTTTCTCTATGGCATTTGGGGTTCCATGCAATAAATAGGGTCACCCAACCTGTTTTGGCTGCCCTATTTGTACATGGATTATCTCTTGAGATTAGTGGATCAATAAAGAGGCAGAAAATAGGGGGGGAAGCCACTACTCTACCTGAACTCATGACTATAGCTGAGTATTTTGAAAGCACCCTGGAGCAAGATCATAAACAGAAATCCGCCAAGCTATTAGCTTTACAGCTCCAAGGCCAGAGACCCAAACAACACCTGGGCGTCTAGCACTGCACCTTCCTAGGGGTCCATTATCAAAACTCTGGTCCAAAGATTGATGTCTCAGCTGTAATCAACTGGGGCACTGGAAAAGAGATTGTCCTCAAAGGTCCCATGCAAATTCTTCTCAAATGCCCTCATACTTACCTTCAAAGGGGGGCCCCTCACAGAGTTGAAGGGACTCAGAGGGGTTCTCTGCTAAACTATTACCAGAAATTCCCTTAAATAGCCAAGGGAAAACTAATGTTAAAATTAACAGGAAACCTCGCCAAATTTTAATAGATACTGGAGTTACACGTTATACCTTAAACCCTACCCTCAAAGCAAAGAGGAGGTTTCCACAGTTGGAGGAGAGGGTGTCTAATAAAGTTCAGAGAGAATTTTTATCTCAACCAGTACAAATGATTCTGGGACCTTTTATTGACAAACATTCCTTTTTACTGTGCCAGTCAGTTCCAGATAATCTATTAGGTAGGGCTCTCCTTTCTAAACTAAAAGGGCTAATATATTTTGCCTCCAATGGAGACTTTGTCTTAGAATTTCCTGACCTACCAGAACCTGATCTTTTATGGTCCTTATAGTCTGTCCTTGACACAAGAAAGGAAGAATTCCAACAAAAGTCCCCGAATTTAATGGAGGAGCCCGAAAATCTGTGGACTACTTCTGATACTGACACTGGAAGAATAAGAAGTACAGAACCCATAATGATTCAGACAGATATAAATAAAACTCTCCCTATGTTGTCTCAATGTCCCTTCAAGCGTGAGGCCATCCAAGGCCTCACCCCACCTAATAGAAGGCCTAACTGCCCAGGGGCTAATCATTCCCTGTACCAGTTACTATAGATCTCGTCTGTTCTGAAACCCCCAACGGACAGAGAGGGCAATTCGTTCAGGATTTGAGAGCTATGAATACGATGGTCATTCCTGGTTTCCCAGTTGTTCCAAACCCGAACACCCTCATGTCCCAAGTTCCACGTGACTCTGTTCATTGCTGCTTTGGGGGCATCTCTGGAGACATCATCAGCCAGTTATCTATTTGCCTTTACTTGAAACTATCAACACTGGACCCGGGTAGTTATGCCTGAAAGGCTCACCCAGGCCCCTTATTTCTCTCAACTAGCTTCACTGAGCTCTAAGTACCCTCCAGTTCCCCGGGAAACCGAGCCTTTTATGGCATGTAGACAAACTTTTTGCTGTGCGTGGTTACCAAAGAGGGATCCTCTATCTATTTGCTGCAACAGTTAGCTGAAAAGGGACAGCAAGTCTCTAAGGAAAAATTACAACGATCTCTAGACATTGTTCAGTACCTAGGTCATGATCTAAGCTCTGAAGGAATTCAGCTGTCTCCAAAAAGAACTAGGCCAATTCGGGAATCTTTTAGACTTACAAGTTAAGTGACAGCTGTGTGGATTTATTGTAGACTATGGGTTCCTAATTATCCTCTTTTAACTCCTCCAACTCCGTGAACTCCCTAAAATGTCAGTCCCTGAACCCTTTGCTTGGAAAGACAAATGTGAGAAGATTTTTATAAGACTAAAACAAGCTCTGTAGGAACCGCCTGCCTCAGGGTCACCTAACTATTCAAAACACTTCACCTTATTTGTACAAGGAGGGGATAATGAAGTCCTGGGAATGCTCACGCACGGACGTAGTGATAACGTAGGCCTGCCGCCTATGACAGCATACAGTGTGGCTCAGTTGCTCGCCCCTGTCCCAGCTGATGTGAAGCTAGAGCCACAGCTGCTAGGGGAGTGGAAGCCTGCGTGGGCCTGACCCAGGGGAACGACATCTACTTGGAAACTTCACACTGTGTCCAAAGTCTTCCTCGCTCTGCACTGACTCAACGTTTCTCTGCAAGTCGACTGACTTCCTGAGGTCCTTCTGCTTTGACCACCTAAACTACATCTTCTACGTTGCGACACCCTTAATTTGGCTATCCGATGAAGGTGAGCCCCCGGACTGAGGTCTTAGCTCCCGTTTTGTGACGCCTCATCCTGACTTACGAGATGCCCCTTTAATCCTGATCTAATCTCGCTTAATTGATGGGTCATCCCGTAGAGGCAAAAAAAAGGAAATTTTCAGGCAGGTCGTGCTGTTATTCCTCAATACGACCAACCAGAAAGCAGAAACCTGTCACAAGCCAGATCCACAGAGCTCCACACCTCACCTGAGCTCGCCAGTTATCCGAAGGACAAACTGTTAATATTGATATGGAGAGCTGGTGTGCCTTTGGAGTCATGCATGATTTTAGAATGTTCTGGAGACAAAGGGATTTTTCTTGCGTCCTCCGGGACTCCAGTCAAAAATGGGCAGCCAGTAAATGATGTTCTTAGTGCTTGCTATTCTGCCATTCTCTTACCTTCTGGAATTGCTGTTATCAAAACTGAGGCTCACTCTGAAGGCACGGAGTATCGGAGCATGCCCTGGCTGGCTCTCGTGCAAAGGCAGAAGCAGCTGAGTGTACAGATTGTGGCACATGTGGAGGAAGTCCATTCTGCTTCTGTGAAAAATGGCTGGGCATTGCCATAGTTTTGCCATCCCGATGTCCTTGTAACATGGCAGCGGTCTGCTCCTGAATCAGAGAAATGGAGATGGGTAAACGATGGCTGCAGATTTAACAAACAGTTGGAGCTAAATAAACCAAACCCCGTTTTTCGGTTTCTGTATTCCTTCGCCCACCTTAGCGCATTTAGGATGACTCAAGTTATAAATTGATATTGGTAGGGACGCTTCTGCAAGATTGCAAAAAACAGTCTACCAGCAACGCCTGGCCTGCCACGGCCATAATCCTGGCAAGATAGTTTTGTCCCCGGAAGCCTCAGCCCTCCTTCCTCTGGACTCTGAACACCCGCAGCTGCTCTCCATTCTACTGCTACTTGGTACGGGTTATCGATACGTTGTTATCCTAAGTGTGTTTTCCAGGTGTGCGGAAGCCATCCCCTGACATCGGTCGGTGACCCCACAGCGGCAAAGAAATTGTTGGAAAATGTGTTTCCCACTTGGGTTATACCTTCTATAACTCCAGTAATTGAGGCACCCACTTCACTGGGTAAACCATATGAGCCTTTATGAATACCTTGCAGACCTCTTCAGATACCACGGTCTCTATCCCCCTCGATCGTCGGGCAAGGTTGAGAGAACCAATGGATCCTCAAATGTAAAATGTCTAAACTTGCAGAAACCACTGGATTTCCATAGCCTACAGTATTGTCTTTGGTCTTGCTGACTGTTCACAGCACTCCCTTCAGGAAAATCCATCTACACAAGATAGTCATCGGCAGACCAGTGTCTATTGGTATACAACCTTCTGCTGAAGATACACAACTTTCAGGCTAGTATGACCAGCCACAGTAAGTCTTAGGTTTGTCTTATGTTTAAGCATATGGTCAACAGATTAAAGAAGCTTTCCCAGATCCCATTTCAAGGGATCCTGTAGTTCACAGTCTAGACCCTGTTGATTATTCTGGAAATGTCATCAGAGGAAGACAACCCCATTGTTCCTCATTGGAAAGGACCTTAGCAAGTGCTCCCAATCACACACTACTGCAAAACTAGAACACACTGAGCCTTGGGTACATGTCTCACCGATAAAGAAGGTTCTGCCTGACATGTGGGCAGATGATGCACACCTACAAGCTGAATTGACAAGGAAGAGAGGTAGCTGACACGGAGGTAGACTGCCTTCACTTCACCCAAGACGCTGGATCAAGATTTTATACTTTAAACATGAAACCCTTTCTCCTTTTTCTTTTCTTTACTCTGGCATTGGCATGGAGAGACAATGCTCTTATTCGTACCCCCAAGGCCATTGCTAAGGGGGGTACACTCTCAGACTGCAACATTTGTCATGATGCAAGAGATCCTCCCTGTGACCAATTTCTCTTCAATTTCCAATGCCAATGCAAACTATGTCTGAGAAACCACCCCCCCCCCCACCACCACTTAGAAGTATGTACCAATTAGACATGTTTACCTATGTGAATCTTAGCACATTTGGACCCTATGTTCCCATGATTATCTAGACCAGATCTGCCCCCGGTCACCGAGAGATCTCACCAGCAGCACCCATCTTTCTAAGGCACTTAGGATGACTATTTCAGGGTTGGAGATTCTCTTCCTACACAGGCTAAAAACCTGACTGACCCCTAGTTTAGGAGTAAATACAAGAAAATGGTTTGAGCCCTCTCCTTAACTCTTGGACACACTGTAGATTCTGTTGCTAAGATGCTAGCTGCCCAGCAAAGACCCTTACACTCTCTGGCCAAAGCTCTTCTGAGCAAGGAGGTGTCAGTGCTGTAGCCAACACAACGTGCTGTACCTGGATTAACACTCCTGTGGAGGCTGCAACTCTGTTATGTAAGATCAGTGGGCAAGCCACATGGCTTAAAAGGGGGACTTCTTCAATGGGGTCATTCTTTGATTGGTTTGGTCTTGGGGACCATGGCTCTGAAGTGCACTCCGAATGTTGGGACTTATCTTGCTTAGAGTTATAATGATCTCCCTGTATGCTTCATCCTCCTGAAAGCCTTACATGTGTGTTTGCAGCCACTAGCCACCAAGGAAACGATGTCCCTAAGATTGGGATGACAAAAAAGGAACAAAGAAAATGAGCAACTGAAAAATCGCGAGCCTGAAGTCATGACCTGTGAGTACCACAGAGTCAGCAAAATCCAGGATGAATGAACGCTTCGAGAACTAGAGCGGCCACTGAGAGAAGCGCTAATGCCTTAAATTTTGATCACCTCTCTCAGTGAGGCTGAGAGTTTGATCAAAAGGGGGGAATGGTTAAAAAGAAGCAACGGGCCCCAAATGGAGTCATTGGTGTTAAGCTGCACCAAGACTTCATGTCTAACCTGCCGTTTCAGCCTCTCTTGGTTTTAAACTCGGTCTGGAATTTCCTGATCAGCACTGGGGAGGTGATCCGCCTAAGATCCCCCTGCCCTTCCCCCTAAGGGAAGGTGACCTTGCCAGAAACAACCCTTCCTTTTCTTTTGGTGGGAACTTCCTTGTCCAACCCCGGTTCTGCCTATCAAAGCCTTCCATTTTATGCAAGTCCTTGGAATACCCTTCTGTTAATTAGATGGGATGTGAATCTTAGATAAAGCCACGTAGATGTTTCAACTTACTCCACTGAATTCTGTTCTTTAACAAGTTATGGTGGTCTTTTCATGGTTAACTTACCGCACCTAAGAAATAAATCTGAAGTTGGGGAAATCAAATTTAGTTCAAAGAGAAAGTTTAGATTTCAGAAAGTACATTCAATAAAATTCTAGGTATCCTATAAAAGGCTAAGGGTGTACGGACCAGAATTTTACTTCTGGCTCTGTCTGCAACTGAACCAGAATAGTAACAAAACAGCATACAGCATCTTTATTTAAGTAGGACTCTTGAAAGTTTTGAATTCATTTGCTTGGTTCATGCAGATTTTGAAAGGTCTATCCGATGAATACAGCATTCTAAGCCAAGCAGTTGCTCACGGCCTATCTCTTTTAGCCAACCTGATGGTAAGTGATAGGTAGGATGTGGACGGTGTTTTACGAGGTAACAGCATCACATCCACTGCCATGCCGCTCAGGTGGCTTTGTCAGCGGCACCCTGAATCTGGCCCCCTGACTCTGTTCTCTAAAAAGGAATGGAAGAGTAGAGCCTCTTTGTCCCTGAATGGGGACCAAGCTGTACAGTAAGCGAGTTCAGGATGGTCGTGTCTTGTTTTCAGTGGCTGCCAACTCTCTGGAAGGACAGGACCAAAGAGGAGAATTATAGGTACTGCCCCTTGAAAGAAAACTCATTTCGGGTGTCACATGTGAATCCCTGCCCTCCCACCAGGTGGTGGTGGCAGTGGGGTTTGTTAAAGCTATGGAAGTGATCGCATATGGGCTGCTAGGGCAGGAGGGTATAATTTGGCAAAAAGACCTATGCTCCCTTTATTGAAAATAGTGTTTATGAATGGAAGGGATGTAAATGCCCCCAACAAAAGCCTGTTCTAAGTCTGATCAGACTATAGAACAAATCACCTGACTTCAAGAGTCCATACTTGGACTTCTTCCAGTCTTCTTTCGAACACATTCAGTCCTATCCCCATTCAACACTTTATTGATCACCTACTATGTCCGTTACTGTTCTGGGGGGTATGGCAGTGAACAAAGCAGTCAAAACCTCTTAAAAGTGATGGAGCTTATATTACTCCTTACTTTACTAAGAAGATGGGGGTTATTTCATGTTAATTTCCGCAACCTAATAGATGGATTTTCCAAAGCCCTAAGGCTTCTGATCTGTCCCTCTACCCTTCTAATAACTACCTTCATCAAGCTGCACTGCTGGGTTCACTAGCTCCTCATTTTTTGATGACAAACATACACAGGGTCTCCCCGGACTAATAGTCATGAAAAAAGGGACAAATAACATGATCGAAACTTTCCACTGTTCTCTTGCCTCCCTTAAGCTGCTGAGAGCTCTCCTTATTTTACCACCAAATCTCTCTAGAAAATCTCATTTCTAAGGGAGGCTCATTTGCTTCAACTTCTTTACCGCCCACTTACCTTCCAAACTCTGCCTTCCCCACACCCAATGAAGGCTGTTGGTTCTGTAGAGTGCAGATCAGAACCTGGAGAAAAGAGAAAACCACCAGGAACACAGGACGGTGAGGAAACAGTTGTGACCAAGTGAGCCAAGGGTTTCAGGTAAAATAATTACCTGCTAATTATCTGGGAGCCTCCTGTTGTATGCCAGGCATTGTGCCAGGAATGTTAGGTTTCTAGCGACATACAAAAAGCGACCTTTGATGAAAAGTTACAAGGAAGACGTGGCTGAGAAGACTTCCTCTGGAAGTAAGGTTCGAGCTGAGTTTTTGGGAATGGGTGGACTTGAAACCGAAAGAAGAATAATTGGCTGAGGGAGGGTAGAGGGGAGCCATGAGCCTGAGGACCTGGAAGCAGGAAATGGGAATGATGTGCTAGTTTGGTTTAAAAATTTGGCAGAGGTGGGGCGGAGCCACATTAGGAAAGTCCTTGCAAACCAGGCAGAGCCACTCATTAAAGGTACCTTTGAGCGCTTCAATCTTCTACTCCCCCATCTCTCTTTCCCTTCAAAGCCAAACGTCTTTATCTACTCACTTCCCTTTCACTCACCACCCGGTTCCAGTATGTGTTCTCTCCTAATCATTCCCTGCAAACTGCCCTTGAGACAATTCAAAGGACTCCTGAGTAATAGGTCCTGCTGAGAGAATACGTACACGAATCCGGGCACGTTACTTAACACTCTCTGAGCCTCAGTTTGCTCTAAAATGGGGATTATAATATTGCCTTCCTCAAAGGGTTGTCGGAAGGATTAAATATATCTTAAAGCCTTGCTCAAGAATTGACCATTGCTACTATTTTTATCTTCCTTGATCCCTTAGCTCTCTCTGATGCATTTGACTGTTCCCTCCATCTTGAAACACTCTTTGGCTTTTGCAATGTTGCACATTTGTTTGCTTTCCCTCTACCGCTTTAGTTTAGTTTAGTTTGTGTTAGTTTTCTTTGGGTCCTCTTCCTCCACCTGGTCCTTCCATGGTGGAGCCCTTCTTGACTTTCCCCTTGTCTATTCTCACTCTAGACACTCTCCCTACACAATTTCACCCATAAATGCATGTCCTGCATTATCTTCTATGTATTAACTACTTTTAGATGGATCTCCTCCAGTACAGACATTTCTTCTGAGCCCCGGATTTGTACTTGATATAACTATTCAGGTTTTTCATGGTTATCTGAAACTCAACACCTGTGAAACCAATGTCACTTCTTCCCAACCATCTACCTCTGAACCTTCTCCATCAGCATTCCCTACCGTTAAAAAAAAAAAAAAAAAAAAGACATTCTTTTTCATCCTGGTCGGAAACTTGGGACCCATCTTTGACTCATCCTCATCTCTCATCCCAGTCCATCACCAAATTCAGCCGACTACCTCCCAAAAGCATCTGCAATCTGTCCACTTTTCTGTTTTTCCACTGCTGCTACTTATGTGGACTCAGGCTACCAACAACTTTCTTGCCACAGATTTCTTTTCTTTCTATCTTTCTTTCAAAGTTTATTTATTTTGAGAGAGAGAAAGAGAGAGAGCGTGCACATGAGCAGGGGAGGGGCAAAGAGAGAGAGGAAGAGAGAGACCCAAGTAGGCTGTGGGCTGTCGGCACAGAGCCCAATGCTGGGCTTGGTCTCATGAACCCTGAGATCATGACCTGAGCCAAAATCAAGAGTCAGATGCTTAACCAACTGAGCCACCCAGGTGCCCCTTGCCACAAATTTCTAAATAGCCTCACAAAGAGAGCTTTTGCTCTCCTTCGACCCTTTCTCCAGATGGTAGCCAGCTTTCTTTCAGTCAATCAAAATGTATAAGCGAATAGCAATCTAATCATGTTCCAACCTAGTTTAAAAATCCATCCATGGAGTTTTCATTTGGCACTTCAAGATAAGCCAGTTGTTCCAAAGGCTTAGGGAATCTTAACCACCCATAGATACACTCATGATCTTCGATGCACTTTCCCTCTTGTAGGACCTCTCAATTGATCTTCACTCCAAAGTTAGCTTGTCCTTATGTTATACTAATTGCATGCAAAAAGTAGCAAAGACATCCATAAACAGTGCCAATGAACACTGCATTAGAAATGAAACAGTGCAAACACTGTGACTGGCTTCTTTTATCCTAGGATCACCGGTGGCTCACAAAACTTCTGGCACAAGGTATGTGTTTAGTAAACAGGTGTCTGATACGTGGTGAAAAAGGAAAAAGGCTGCCATAAAGTTCCTCACAGAACTGAAATATAATCCACAGAAACCACTTTGGTTGCAAATTCTACAGGCAGCAAAATATTTTCCCCGTGGACAGCCAAATGTTTACTAGCATTTGCATAGCAAATGAGCTGCAATAACCTATTTGGCAATGAGGAAAACAAGAAAGGAAAGAAAGCACCAGGCACAGTGCCTGAGGCCGGATGAGATTTTTACAAACTTGCAGACGAGCCTCCTCCCCTCCAGGAGCTTCCAGACCACTTGGAGAGAGGCAATCGCCCCCAAATTTAATATTCACTCTCTTGACTCTCCCTATGGATAAGGCATTGTGTCTTTCTTTGGGTGTAAAACGGTGAACAAAAACAGGTCTGTCTCTCAGTCTCTTTGTGTCTGATAAGGACTGGGAATTGGACATTAATCAAATAATCACATGTGCAATAATAGCAGCTATTCTATACGGTGGTGAGTATGTGCCAGGCATATTTTTAGTAGTCTACATAAATTAATGCGGTCACAGTCTATGAGGGGTACTCTTAACACCTTCATTTTATAGAGACAGAAATTGCAGCAAAGAGAGGTGAAGAAACTTACCGAATGTCATACAGCCAATGCCATACAATGTCCAGGCAGTCTGGATTCAGGGGTCATTTTTAAAAAAAAATTTTTTTTTTAACGTTTATTTATTTTTGAGACAGAGAGAGACAAAGCATGAACGGGGGAGGGGCAGAGAGAGGGAGACACAGAATCTGGAACAGGTTCCAGGCTCTGAGCTGTCAGCACAGAGCCCGACACGGGGCTCGAACTCACGGACTGCGAGATCATGACCTGAGCCGAAGTCGGCCGCTTAGCCGACTGAGCCACCCAGGCGCCCCAAGGGGTCATTTTTTTAGCCACCCATTCTACTGCCTCCATGCTGTGTGCTATACAGCAAAGACATATTTACAAATACGAGGTCCATGAAGGGAAGATGGATGGTGCTATAAGGACATGTAACAGGGCATCTCAATTTTTCTTGGCTTACCTGAAGGCTGAGTAGTGGTGGTTTTTTAAAATTTTTAAATTTTATTTTTAGATAAAGAGAGTGAGAGAGCACGAGAGGGGATAGAGGGGGAGAGGGAGAGAGAATTCCAAGCAGGCTCCAAGCTCAGTGGCGGAGCCCCATTTGGGGCTCCATCCCATGGCTCTGGGATCATGACCTGAGCCAAAATCAAGAGTGGGAGGCTCAACCGAGTGAGTGGCCCAGGCACCCCTGAGGGCTCAGTAGTGTTAACCAAGCAAAAAGGGGAAGTGGGAGAGGGAAAGACATGAAACTGGTCACAACGGAGGGGAGACTATGGAACCACCTGGATATAGTGTGGTTCATTGGTAGCGGTAGTGGGTGGGAGGAAGGGATCGGGAAGGCCTCATGGAGGAGGCAGATCTGAAGGAAGACCTTGAAATATTGGTTTAGTTTGTAGGGCAGGGAAGAAAAGGAAACATGAATTCAGATTGAACCTAATTAATTTGGGGGACAGGAAGACACTGGTTTTTAGGATTCTTTCAGTTGCGAATAGCAGACACTCAATTTAAACTGGCCAAAGAAAGCAATGGCTTTACTAGCCTAAGTTCCTGAATAGTCCAGATTATAGATCTAGCAGCAAGTAGATAAAGATGTTGTTAGGACCTCTCTTACATTCCTCAGTTCCATTTTTCTACATTGGCTTCAGTCTCAGGCATGGAAATATGGAAGCTCTAGACTTTATCCTATCAGTTCAGCAAACTCAGGAAGGGGAGTACTTATTTTTCCAAAGGCCCGGGTAGACTCTCATTGGCTCCGCATATATTACATTCTCCTTGTTGAACCAATCACTGTGGTTGGGCCATGAGGTGCTCTCATTGGCCAGCCCTGGATCATGTGCTTTCCTCTGGAGCCAGGGGGCAGGGGCAGCCACACTTGAACCTTAGGTTCTGAAAATGAGAAAGTTTCCTGAAGTAGATTCTAGAAGCTGGACAGGTAAACACTGGGAATGGCACCACAAGTGATTGGCTGGAGCAGTGCTCCTCACACTTCATTTAAAAAAAAAATTTTTTTTAATGTTTATTTATTTTTGAGAGAGAGGGAGACACAGAATCTGAAGCAGGTGGCATGCTCCAAGCTGTCAGCACAGAGCCTGTCGCGGGGCTCGAACTCACCAATCATGACTGGAGCAGAAGTTGGGACACTTAACCGACTGAGTCACCCAGGCGCCCCATCTCCTTGCACTTTATATGAAGAGTCTCATTTAGTAGGTCTGGGATGGGAACCTAGAGTCTACGCTTCTTTCTAACAGCCTCCCAGGTGAGACTAGTGTTATTGGTTTATGGACCACATTTTGTGGAGCAGGGCCATACGATCTGGAGTGACTGCCTCCCTCAAATTTACTTAGACTGTTTAGGACTAGCCTGTATCCCATCCTTCCATTTGCCCACTCTCCTGTTTTAACTCCATACCTTCATATTGGCTGGCCTATATGTGAAATGCTTTTCCTCAAATTTCTCTCATTGTCAACATTTTTATGACTTTACCTCTATCACCTCCAAATGTCTCCTCGATGAGTGACGCTGAGGTTAGGATTCTTCTTCAACTGATGCCTTTTCCAATTTAGACCTGTGAACACTAACCTTGTGGCAGTATAAAAATACATTTAATTATTCATGAGTCTGACAAGATCTGCGGTGTTCATTGATCTGTTGTGTATGTAATTCACTGCCTGAGTTTCAATCTGGGTGTTTGTCTGTATCGAACACTTCAGTTTTAGGCTATAGGCTGTTAAAAGGCATGCAAAAGATCCTTGGAACTTGCTGATATAGCACTCAGTCACCGGATGATGTTCAATTCTCATTATGTCATTGGTGTTTTCAATCCTCTGGCCTTTGCAATCCACTGTGCCGATGTTGGCAGAAATAATGCCTCTAGTATGGTATAAAATTTCCATATCATTTAAGGCTTTGGATTAATGCCTTTAGAATGGAATGTCTGTGAAATTGAGTCCTGAGGCCTGAGTTTTAGCCTCAAGTGTGCTTCTTGCACATATTTTGTGACTTCCTCCAAGCCTTCAAACCTCTTTAGGCCTTTTACCCAACTGGCCATATTGGGTGTCTTGTGGTCCTCTTCTCTCCCATGGTGCTCTGCCAGCTTTTCAGACCTGCTTCATTTGTAATGCGTGGGTGACACCATGGCGGTAGGATACTGGACCCTCTGAGTTTTATTTTACCCACCTGCAAGAGGCAATAATCATCATCTGATAGCTATGGTGGTGACTGACGGCCATGACTGCATAGAAGATCATGGCTGACGATGGTACGACGTCACAGTCGGCTATTGCGATCATCAGGATCCGTTTGGAAACAAGATGCTGCCAGGATGACTTAACATAAGCAGGAATATTATTCCTTAAATCCATTGAAATATACAGAGCCGGGGGGGGGGGGGGCGCCTGGGTGGCTCAGCTGGTTAAGCATCTGACTTCATCTCAGCTCAGGTCATGAGTCCAACCCCAATGTCCGGCTCTGCCCTGACAGCCTGGAACCTGCTTGGGATTCTGTCTCTCCCTCTTTTTCTCTCAAAATAAATAAATAAATAAATAAATAAATAAATAAATAAATAAACAAACAAACAAACAAACACACAAACTAACTAACTTAAAAGAAAAAAAAAAAAAGAACTAAACAGAGCCAACAGGATCCCACAGAACTTCAGGCAGCAGTTGTCCGTGTTCTATTTCCACCTCAGGTCCTCGAGATCCCAGCCCTCAATGCTCTCATCCCTGGCAATGGAACACTACGGAAATAATGGAGGTTTGGAGGCATGATATTGTGCCAGTATGTCAGCCTTGGTTAGTAAAAAGCTACCTTCAATTGTATTCGTTTCTAATTCGATCTGTCATTAAATACATCGGTTTCAGAATTATCACGGGTTCCACCTCTGTAACTCCTCTGTTGAAAGCACTGAACTGCAACTTTGTAGAATTGTTTCACTCCTTCGGAAAGCGGCTCCCCCACTATAGGCGAACAAATCGGCTAAGCGGTGTAGATCCGCATTTTGAGCCACAAGCCACGACCTTTTATGCCGGAAACGAGGCAGCACCCTCACCAAAGCCTTAAAGAGGCTGCGTGCCCGAGGGGTCTGTGTTTCCTGAAGATGCGTAAAAGTTTGGTTCCCATTCTATCCGTATTCAAATCGCTCCTTGGGCAGTCTCTAGTCCTCGGCCAGAACCCAGACTTCTCTTTTGTACCTGCTAATGTCACAAATTGCCTGAGCGCGCCGTGGCTGGCCTCCGCCCAGCCCCAGATTCTTGTCCCCTCCCGGCGCCTTTTACCAGGCGGCCGGCCCGCTGCCGGCCAGGGCTTTCCAACAACCCCATGACCTGACCCCATTTACTTCTTGGGTCCCCGCCGGTGCCATCTGGCTGGAACCATGGGGAGAAACCAACAGTTGGACGTGGTCATCCCTGCCCCTGGCTTTCTCCACTCGCCCCAAATGAAAAACCCGGGGCTGTTGGGGGGGGGGGGGGCGAGCGGCAGGAAGGAAAAAGCGAAGACGGGAAACGGCCCCGGGTCCCCGCCGGCCCTCTAGGCAGCCCCCGCCTCCCCGGCCTTCGGACCGCGGGAGGCGCGGCCCCTCCAGGCGCCCAGCGCCCAAGGCGGCCCCCGGTTCCCCGCGGGCCCCGGACGGCCGCCCCCGCGCCGGAGTCAGCCCGGGGGACCCGCGCGGTGTGGTTGCTGCAGCCACGCGAGCCAGGGCCTGGCCGTGCGCTCCAGCCCAGAGAGGGGGAAGCAGGAAATAAAGAGGCCACGAGAAAGGCCGGGCCGGGTGGCCGGGGGCGCGGGCGGGCGGGGGAGCGGCGCGGGCGCGGCGGGGGCCGGGGCCGGGCGCGCGGCGGGAGCGCTCGGAGCGCGGGCTGCACGCGGCGCGCTCGGGCCGCCCCTCCTCCCCGCGCCGCCGGCCGCGGCCCAGGCTCCCTCGCTCCGCCACTCCCCGCCCCTCCGCTCTCCCTCCCGCCTCCCCGCCTTCCCCGCCCTCCCCGCCTCCTCCTCCTCCTCCCCCTCCTCCTCCTCCTCCTCCTCCCTCCCGGCCTCCCTCTCCCAGCCAAACTGCTAGCCGGACCCCAGGCCGCCTCCCCGCAGCCGCCGCCGCCCCGCCGCCCGGCCTCCCCGCGAGCGCTCCACCATGGACAGTCCTGTTTTCACCTTATAAAGATGGCGGTGCGGGATCGCTGCAACCTTTAGACTAATGACTGTCCGAAACATCGCCTCCATCTGTAATATGGTGAGTGGCGGCCAGCGCCGCCTCGGGGGTCGCGCCCGAGGCGCGACGAGGCGAAGAAAGGGAAGCCCGAGCCGCACACCCGCGGGGCGCCGGGGTGGGGGCGGGGGCGGGGGGGGGCGCGCCGGGGTCCGTGCGGCGCGGCCAGAAGTTCCCGGCCCCTGCTCTCGGCGGGCGGGCCGCAGCCCCCGGGGCGGCCGCGGGGGAGGGGCCCGATCCCCCGCCCCCCTCCCAGCCCGGGGACCCGGGAGCTCGCCCGCGGGTGCCTGGCCGCGCCGCCGTGCCTCCGCCCTCGGGCTGCGGTGGAGGCGTCGGGGGAGGAGGGGTTGGGGGTTGGGGGGATATGCCGGGGATCGGAGGCACCCATCCTGCCCTTGCGGTAGATAAAGCCCTGCCGGTCTCCCTGACCGCCCTCATCTCATTTTGAGTTCACTCCTTCAAGTGTATTTAAAATTCACTTTGCAAAGGCAGCCGGTTGTATCTGGAGAAATTTGAAATGCAATAAAGCTGTAAAGAAGTGCAGAATTGTAGGTGCAGAAGTGAACTTCTACCTGGTTGGGAAAGCACGGTAATTTGTGGTGGATGCCTCAATTTCCCCACCTGTGAAGGAGGGTCAAGGTTATTGGCGGTAACGCGTGGAGGCCCAGAGGGTGGGGCGGTCTTTGGGCCTGGAGGAGGTCTCCAGGGTTATCCTGCCTGATGCACTGCCAGACCCAGTAGAGGCTGGTGAGCAGGGGCGCAGGGCAGCAAGGGGACGCCATTGGGCTCTGGTGGGGCTGGGTCCATGATGTAGTGCTCACTTTAATTTGGGTTTCTCCCTTGGCTCTCCCTACCTTTTCAGTTTCTGTGGGAACAGCCTCCAGCCCTTTGGGTGCCCAGGGTGCGTCCTGCTGGCACCCCCCACTTGTCAGAGCTTTGCGAAGCCTCAGCTTGACCCCTGGCATAAAGCATTGCCCTCCTGTGCAGGGTGAGAGACTGTGCTTTGCTTCCATTCTCCAGGGTCCCCTTCCCTTCCATCAAAGCGTCTCCCCCCCCCCCCCCAAGCTGGAACATGTGTTCTTTTAATGCCAGTTGGGGGAGAACCTCCCTTGAAGCTAATAATACAGGCCCCCAAAGGGAATCTGAGAAGGCTTGATTGAGAAGCCTTGGGGTAAGGTGATCTGGCTACCCTGCCCCCGTCACACAGCTTTTTAAATCTTCTGTCCCACATTCTCCTACAAGATTAACACATGTTCAAGGAGCATTACGGAGCCCTGGGTTGTTAGCTCAGGGGTGGAATCAGGACCCACTGGCCCTGGTTTTCAGCACCGTTGGACTTCGCTGCTGCCTTGGCCAGCAGAGCAAAGGCTGGGGCTTCCCAGAGTGATAGCTGCAAAGGTATTGGCGCAGGACCAGTTAGATGTGGTGGGTGGCCCCTGGAGCCGTTCCATTTCCTCCCTTTTCCTTCCTTCTCCACGCAGAGATGGGTCTCCTGCTCCTTCCTGTCGAGTGGCATTAACGTTGCTTGGTGCAGTGGAAAGGTGATGCCTTTCTTCTCGGTTTCTCTCTCTCTGCGAAGACCAGCTCCTGAGGGGAACTGTGAAACCAGAGCAGCTCTAATACTCTCCCGTGCTTGCTGTGTGGCCTCGGGCTTACAGGGCAGTGAGGCATGGTCCCAGCCCTTGGTGGCGTTCCTCTCGTGCTTGGATGTGGTGACACCTCTCTGTATTGAAGTAGGCTGGGAACTTGAGAGCTTACATGTCCCAAGAGGAAGCCAGCCTCCAGCTTTCCTCCCTCCCCCCGCCCCTCCGTGCTGCTGGGGCTTCTTGGCACACCTGGGTGGAATGTCACAACCAGTTTCCAGTAAAACTCAGGGAGGCGGACTGCAGGGAGGACCTGAGAGGTGCAGGCCAGTACTGTGTCTGGAGAGTCGACACCGTAAGTGCAAAGGCATCAGGGTTATTAGCATCATCACCCGGGTGAAGTGAGGATCCGGTAATTCCTAAAAAAAGGATTTTTCCGCTCCTGTTTAGACACTGTCTTGAGCGAGTGCAAGTCCTGGCTCTAACATGTGCCCGCTTTTTGTCCTTGAACGAGTTGCTGTCTTCCTTATCTAGCAAAAGGGGATGACAGTGGCTCCTACCTCATCAGACGTTGTATTAAATGAGCTCCTGCACTACACGGCCTGGTACCTGGCAGGTCCTCAGTGAGGGGCAGCTGCTATTATTAAGCTCTTTTTCGCTCTTATGGCACCTTCCAATGGTTTAAAAGACCAATGAAGATGATGCGTTCTTGGACCTGGTGGAAGCAGCCACTGCTGTAAACGAGCCCCAGGATCATTTATGCAAACCAAGCCGAGAGACTATGGGAAGGCTGGGATGGGAGTCCTTTACCCCGCCCCTTGTAAAAGGCTGCTCAGATCACCCCTGTCCCTCCCAGTCTTCCTTCCCACGCGAAAAGGCTTGCTGATGAGGCGACTGCTGTCTTTTCACCTGGCCGCACGTACCTTTGCACCGGATCCCCCTTTAAATTCTTCACGATTATGAATTGTTTCCAGGTAGGTGTTGTCTGAATCTCTCTTCACTATTTAGCTTCTCTCTGGGGCTCTGACTGGTCTTTTCCACTCCGAACGTGGGTAGGTCCTCGCTGGTTTGAGTAGTTGTAGTAAGAGCAAGTGGCAGCTTCATTTTTTTTTTTTTTTTTTATAAGCAGGTCGTTTGGCATATTTTAAACAGGCTGATGTGTCTAGAAAGGGTGTTAAAAGATACCATCCATCCAGGTAAGACTTGAACAAACCAAAACCTAGCACTGAAAAGTAGATTTGTTTCCTCTACCAGACAAGAAAGGACCCAACAGAGCAGAAACTAAACTTGGAGCAAATCCTTTATGTGATTGAGAAATGATCACCTTCTCTTGCCCCCGCACTTCTCGTGCCGGTTTTAGATACGGGCGTTTTGGAGACTATCCACACCCCTCTGCCTGTGTCCTTGCCCGCTGAAATTTTATTGTCTCTTGGAAGTTTCATGCGAGTTCCTATTTGTTTTCATTTTACTTCCATGTGAACTCCTGCCGTAGTGATTCTTGATCAGCTTGCTTGTGTCAGCTTCGCCACACCGCGCATCTGGTTCAGAGAGAGTAAAGCTTGTTTGGCTGGTGTGTTGTAATTTTTAAAATGTACTAGCTGCTGCCAAGCATGAGGAAATGTCCCTCGTTGATAATCCTCTGATTTTTATCCAGATCAATGGATTTAACTTCCTGTGTATTTTTATGGCTCTACAAATGAAAAGGTTTGGTGTGGGTTTTTTTTTTTTTTTTTTTTTCCTGTTTTCAGTTTGAAGAGCTTGAGAAATTTTCTAAAGAGGAAGCATTTGTTAGGAGAAACCAAATGTGCCCTCTAGAAATGGGACTTGTACCGATGCAAATTGGTCTGAATCATTGAATCTTCATTTGTTGGGAGCGCTCTAAGATGTACCATAGAGGAAATGCTGTGTGTCAAATAGACTACAGTTTCGTTCGCATAAGCAGCCATTTGTTGAGGACCTGCTATGTTTGGGTTGGCATAAACTATGTGTTGGTGCTTCATGAATGAGGGGAGTCCCTATCCCCACAGAGCTCAGCAATTTCGTATTTTGTGGGCATAACATTGGTAAAGATGAAACAATTTGCGTACGGTGTGGTATCTGCACAGATGAACGTTGAACAGAATCTCAGAAGCAATACAAAGAAAAGGCTGATGAACACAGCAGGATGTTTCTTTAACGTAATTTGCATTTGACCAAAGTTGGGTTATTTTTTATTTTATAGTAGCGTAGCTTAGACCTGGCATCTGTTCCATGGCTGTCTCTTTTTTTAGGCATGAGTCTAAGGGTGGCTTTGGACAAGTTGTCGTATTTCTTGGGACCTTAGTCTTTCTCACCTTGTAAAACTCATACACTTTTTGGGGTTGTCCAAAGCTTCTTAGTGAACGGTATTTCTTAGAGTCTTTATAAAAAATCTCCATCTCCTAATTGGTTAGCAACCATTTGAGGACCGAACCAGCTTATTTAAAACTGTGTGGAATTTACCACATATTAGCATTTTTTTATTCACTGAACAGTCCCAGGATGTTATTGGACACCATAGTGAGTGCCGTATTTGAATTGTCTTAAATAAATGAAGTCACCTTGTTATGAAGGGAAAGTAAATTGAGTAGCAATTTGGAACAGAGCTAGAGAATTTTATAGAGATCATTTTATCTTGCTAAGTCAGTTGCCTGAGGCAGTATTTTGAGACTAGTTGGAAAAAATTTTTTAAACTATTCAAAAAGTATGTACATCTTATAATATGGGAGAAGACATAACTTATCTCTTCCTCTAGTCCTGTTACTGTTGTTTCCCCTTCCCAAAGAGAATTGGAGACTCAGTTTAATGTATCAGCAAGGGGTCTTTAAAGTCATGTGTGAGGGTCTACTCCGATAGTGGTCAGAGTTTAGAAATTGCAGCCTGGGGTGGGGTGGGGTGGGCTGAGGTTTAAAAAAAATTCTCCTCTTCTGGCCTCTTGGTCTAGTATGTAGATGTTTGTGTTGGATCAGGACCTGACAATTAGGCCTATAGATTTTTCTCTGTTTTTTCTTGGATTCCTATATGAAAACAAACTTGAATGCCAATATTTAGTTAGCGTTATAGATTATAATATTATTTTCTAGATATCAACTTTGTGTTCCAGTTCACCCACAGAATAAAACCTGTTTTTTCTTTTAATGTTTATTTTGAGAGAGAGAGCATGAGTGGGAGAGGGGCAGGGAGAGGGGGAGAGAGAGAGAGAATCCCAAGCAGGCTCTGCGCTATCAGCAAAGAGCCCAATGTGGGGCCTGAACCCGCAAACTCGAGATCATGACCTGAGCCGAAATCAAGAGTCGGTCGCATAACTGACTAAGCCACCCAGCCGCCTCCAAACCTATTTATTTTTTAACTAATGTGGAATTTGGGTATTTGGGGTTGTAATTGAAAGTATTTTTCGATTTTGATTCTCTTAGCAATTAAGAGAAATCTATAGTCACATGTTTCCTTTTTCCCCAGCTTGTTTGTTTGAATGACTTCAGGCTTTATAATCGTGTTCAATTCTGTGGTATCATCAAAAGGTGTCTCTGGGTGGTTTTATCTCTAGCCTTCTCATGGAGCCAGCCCAAAGCAAACAGACTGGAAGAGTTTGGTGTATTTTAGTCTAGTTAGTGCTCTGGACCAAATATTTTAATGCAGATTAAATTGCAATTGTGGTGAAACCAATGGTAATCTAAGGGTTTGAAAGGCCTTGCTGATCTTTTAAGAGAAAAAGCCACTCCAACATGAACAAGCAGATACTTTTTTGAGACAAATAAATTCTGTATCAACAATCAAACCTGGCATTAAAGGCTTTTGGAATGTTTGTGTTCGGAGATTGTTGCCAAGAATTTTGGGTATGCCATAAGTCCTCTACATGAGATGTTACTACAGTTTTAAGAATGGTTATTTGTGCTGGATATTTTTAAGAGCATGTGGATGAAAACCTTGTTGGTTCCCAAAGCTTCACGTTTCACCTGTCGGTCCATTCTTCTCCCGCCCGTCCAGTTTTCATGCCACTTGCAGAGCCTAAAAACGCTTTAAAGTTGTTCAGACTTGGGACTCTTTTTCTGGGTGCTTACCTGGGTGGTAAATTTCAGGCACACAGAAAAATACGGAGAATACTAGAGTGAATGCCCGTGTGTTTCCATCCACCACCCAGTGAAGAAATAAAATATAAATACAGGCGAACCCTTCCTCATTTCACTCTCCCCTCCTCCAGATGGTGACCGCTATTCTGCATTTGGTGTTTATCCCCTGTTTGTATACTTTTACTAGATACGTGTATGTTCATCAACCACATGTAGAGTCACTTCCTCATGTTTTAAACATGCTCCCTGATAGTGAGATTGCTTTTGTTTTAAACTCTGATTTCGAGGGGCGCCTGGGTGGCTCAGTCAGTTAAGCGTCCGAGTTCTGCTCAGGTCGTGATCTCGCGGTTTGTGAGTTCAAGCCCCGTGTCGGGCTCCGTGCTGACAGAGCAGAGCCTGGAGCCTGCTTCAGATTCTGTGTCTCCCTCTCTCTCTGCCCTTCCCTAACTCGTGCTCTTTCTCTCAAAAATAAATAAACATTAAAAACAAACAAACAAAAAAATAAACTCTGATTTCGAGATTCATCCATTAAAGTCTACGTGATTCTAGGTTATTAACTGCTCTCCATGCGTATGCTACAATATACTCACTTTATTGTTGATAAGCACTTGGCTTTACACTTTTCTGTGTTTGTCATGACATTTTGAACTTGTCTCCCTGTGCATATGTTTGAAGTTTCTCTGTGGCATATACGTAGAAGAGAGATTGCTGGGTCAAAGGAAATGGGCATCTTCAACTCTTAATATATTGCCTGGTTGCTCTCCAAAGCAGTCGTGCCGATTTGCATTCCAACCAGCAGCGCTGGGGAGCGCCAGCGGCCGCACGTGCTTTCAGACGCCCGACATTGTCAGACTTGATGTTTTGCCAGTCTGAAGTGGGATCTTTGTGGTTTAAAATGTGCACTTTCCTGTTTACTAATGAGGCTGGACATCTTTTCGTGTGTTTATTGTGCTGGGTTGTTTTTCATCCAGCGACTCCGGGGCAGTTTTCCAGGGCTTGAAAGTCAGGATTGCATTGGTTTTATCTGAAAATAGGGAAAGGGAGGATGCAGGGGGAAAGTGGGGAGACCAGAGAACAAGTTGAGAACGGTAGGGGTGGAATGGAAGATACAGGTTGACGGAGTGATAGAAAGGGGCTGAAGACTTGCAGCGACGAGACTACAGACTAGAAGGGAGAAGATACATTGAGTGTTGAGAGTAAATTCGTGATACGTCGTCGGGCGGGCCAGGCCTTCCAGTTCAAGTTATGTGGTTCATGCTTCGTTTCATTGAAATTGGCTTTGGCGTCTGGGGCCTCTTCCGGTGAGAACAACAGTGAGGCTGGACTTACAGAGTTTTCCTGTTTACCCAGTTGCTTTCGGAAGTTCTTTTAGAAAGGCGGTGTATTTCTCTGGAAACAGTGCTGCCGTGAACGTGCTCACGCCTGTCTACTTTGCACACGTGCCTTCGTTTCTCCAGGATGTAGGCCTTGAAAGGAAAGTGCTGCTCTCCGAGTGTGCCCATGTGGGGCTTTACTAGGTGTCGCCAGATTGCTCCCCAAGGTGGTTGCATGAAATGGAGCTTTTCGGATGTGTAGCTTCGGGGGCCCTAGTCTCAGAGTTTGTGACTGTCCAGAGGTGTAGGTAGGTCTGCAGTGGGTTTTAATCACCTGCGAGTTTTTTAAGTGCCACAGCTGATTCTGAGGAACATCCCAAGCTTAGACACCAGGGTGTTACATTGGCGGCTCCTCAAGGTTATCTTCTTCACTGGCATTCGGCGCAGTCCCTGGCACATACGTGCCAGAGGCTCAACCAATGATTCCTGGCTGATGGAATGAAGAGCTGGAGCCTGGGAGAATGGGAGAATTGCCTCGGAGGGAGGTAGTGCTCCTCGGATTTCCTTGTCGTCCACCGGAATTCCCTGGTGAGCTTGTTAAAATGCAGATTCTGATTCAGGAGGCCTCTGGTGGGGCCTAGATTTTGCATTTCTAGCGTGGCCAGATTGTCCTGGTTTGGGAAGCACACGTAGAACAGCAAGTCCCCGGGGAAAAAAAAGAAAAAAAAATTTTTATTTTTTTTTTCTGAAGTGGAGGAGTTTGGGATTCGGAATCCTGCTTGGTAAATTTCAAAGCCTGTCTCCTCATCTCTTGATAACACAAAAAGGCAGGTGATGAAGTACCTTTCTCACAGCATTCTGGGGAAGAATCAAAGACGATCTTGCTGCCTGTGGAAGCATTTTGTGAACTGCGATGCCCTCACACATTCTACTTTTCATAATTATTCTCCTTCTTTTAGGGAATTAATGTTTTCCCTCAGGTTACCCAAAGCACGAAGCTGTTGTTAAAAGAAGTTGAACGGCTTTAGGGAAAGCAGCTAATAAGTTCAGGTAGTTTCTAGATACACTGAAAACCACAAAGGATAACACACTGACGTCTGAGAATCACTGGTTTGATGGAATTCTGCTCTCGTTTGGCCTGCTGTCTACGTTTAGTGGACATTTTGGGAGGAGTGGAGTGGGGGGAAGGAGGTCAGGCAAAGAGCAGAGGCAAAATTCACCTTGTGTGGTTCTGACTGCGGTGCTGGGACGTGGGGTTCCCTCTTCACTGCAGGGGGAGGAACGGGACTAGAGAGAGGCCCAGAACTCTCTCCCACTCAGCTCTGCACTGTAGCAGGTGATAGGACAGTAGGGAGGCTCTCTAGTTTATTTCCCCAAGTCAGACACTTCTTACAGTGAGAGGGGGATGCTCTAAATAGCTATTAGGCATTAATTGATTTACTGTAGGTGTAATCAAAGCTATTCAGGGCAAACCAGGCCTTGTGGTCAACCCAAGGTTAAGCCACCGAAGGACACTGTCATTTAAATGCAGCATTTCAGGGTGCTTTATTTACTGGGGATACTGCCTCATCCACCTGAGAAGAGACAGTGTGGTGTGGAGAGAGGAGGGCAAATACAAATAAAATAAAAGGGACATTCAGAACTAGTGTGTATTGTATGCTGCAGTTTTTTTTGTTTTTATTCCCAGTCTTCACTGTATCTTTTTTTTTTTTTAATGTTTGTTTATTTTTGAGAGAGAAAGAGAGAGAGAGAGAGGCGGTGGGGAGGGGCAGAGAGAGAGGGAGACACAGAATCCAAAGCAGGCTTCAGCCTCTGAGCTGTCAGCACAGAGCCCGACGCGGGGCTTGAACTCACGAACTGCGAGATCATGACCAGAGCTGAAGACAGACGCTTACCAATTGAGCCACCTGGGCACGCCTTCACTGTATCTTTGAACCACTTGAATTTAGTAGTAGTTTTCCTTAAATCTGTCCAACTTCTTTTAATTTGGTCTCATTCTGTGCTAAGACATCTGTGAAGTAATGGGTTTGGTGAGCTAGTTATATGCTTTTGTAATGCATATCAGAAACATAATCGCTATAGATACAAATATCAGATCATTATGTTGTACACCTGAAACTAATTTAATGCTGTATGTCGATTATACCTCAATCAAAAATGCATAATTGCTAGAGTTAAAAGTGTTCATAGTTGGGCCACCTAAGATTATCTAACCTCCCACTGGGATTCATGGTTCCTAGTTTGGGAGGCATTGGCTCAGATAAGAGGTTCTTTATGGTGGTTCAAATAACCGACTATTGGAGGAACACTTATGGTTTTGTTGTTGTTGTTTGTTTTTTAAGTAATCGCCATGCCCAATGTGGGTCTCCAACTTATGACCCCAAGATCAAGAGTCCCATGCCCTACCGACTGAGCCAGCCAGGCGCCTCTGGAGGAATACTGTTACGGTGGTTTGTAGGTTACAGGTTGGCGAGCTTCCTTGGGGGGCAGGTTAACAAGTGGAGGAGATCTGGTTGGGGTTTCCACACTGTTGGTGGTTGAGTGTGAGAGTTGCCAATGCTCCCCTTTCAGAGACTCTGCTTGTCACCCATAATGTCGGTGGCAAGAGAACTTCCCTCCCTGTGGTATCGTGGGGCTGAAATGGACTCATTAATGTCTGGTGCTTAGCCCAGAGCCTGACCATTTTACTACTATTGCCTTCTAGTGCCCCTGTTTTTCCCACTAGCACTGCAGTCCAAAGGATGGAGTGGAGATTGCCTTGGGATCTGAGGTCTCAGGTTCCAGTCTTGATCCTGCCACTTTGTAGCTTTCCTAACACGGGCAGGTGACTTAGACCTCTTTGGGTTTGCACACTGCAATCTAGCACGGCTTCCAGTCAGAGACTGGACTTGTGGGGAAAGCCGGGAGGGGACAAAAGGAGGAAGAAGCTGTGATTTCCCACTGAAAGGTCCTGGGGAGGCACAGTGCAGGCAAAACTTTTGTAATCATCGGTCAGGATACAATGTTTTTCCCTTTCCTGATAATGAGAGCACGTCATCTAGTCAAAGACTTTTCATCACCTAATAAGCGTCTAACATACCCTCTTGTACTACCTGGCATCTGCAGTTAGGTGTTCCTACCTGAAAAATACATAAGTAACTGAGCTCAGTTTCTTTGTAAAAAAAAAATTTTTTTTAAGTTTTTAAAAAGGTAATATGAGTTCCTATGGTAGAAATTTCAAATTGTACAAAAGGATATATCTTGAAAATATAGCCAGCATCCAGTTGTTATAACTGGCCTGATTAATATTTGCAGTTTCTTCTGCTTCCATTCAGACGTATCCTATGCATATACAAACAAATATGTTTATGTTTCTCTCATAGTTTTTATTTTTATTTAAAAAAATTTTTTTAATGTTTATTTGTTTTTGAGACCGAGAGAGACAGAGCATGAATGGGGGAGGGTCAGAGAGAGAGGGAGACACAGAATCTGAAGCAGGCTCCAGGCTCTGAGCTGTCAGAACAGAGCCCGAGATGGGGCTCGAACTCGTGGACCGTGAGATCATGACCCAAGCTGAAGTCGGACGCTTAACCGCATGAGGGACCCAGGCCCCCCCCCTTTTTTTTTTAATTTTTTTTTTTTACTTTTATTTATTTTTGAGACAGAGACAGAGCATGAACGGGGGAGGGTCAGAGAGAGAGAGTATTTTTGTTTTTTAAAAAATGTTTATTTATTCAGAAAAGAGAGAGAGAGAAGGGGCAGGGGAGGGACAGACAGGAAGAGAGAGAATCCCAAGGGGACTGACTGTGCTGAGCGCGGAGCTGATGCGGGGCTCAGCCCCACGACCTGGAGTTCATGACCTGAGCCGAAATCAAGAGTCGGGCGGTCAACCAACTGAGCCACCCAGGCGCCTCTATATTTCTCTCATAGTTTTTAAAAACACAGGTAGTACCTCCGGCATATTCTGATCTATCCTGATCTGCCCCTTGCTTTTATGCCTTGAAGGTGGGTCTGTGTTAGTAGTAAGTGAAGAGCACCCTCATTCTTTTTTAATGGCTACAGAGTATTCAGTTGCTTGAATGTATTGGATTCACTGAAGCACTAATGGGCATAAAGGTAGTTTTCCACCCTTTGGTTTTTACAAACAAGGCTATAGGGAACGAACGTATATCCTCATGTCCATAAATCATTTTACATGTGTGGGAATATAGCTGTTGGCTTACTTCTCAGAAATGGATTTGCATTTGTAACTTTGACGGATTCTGCCAAATTGCCCTCCACCAGCAATATGTGCGACTCTCGTTACCCACAGCCTTGCCAAAGCCGTGTGCTATCCAGAAACCTTTTGATCCTTGCCAGTCAGGGGAAAAATGGAGTCTTAGTATATTTTTAGTTTGCGTCTCTCTTGTTAGAAGTGAGCTTGAGCAGCTATTCACACGTTCAAGAAAACCAGCTCAATTTCATTTAACTGTTTTGTTGTTGGCAATTACTTTCGAAGTCTGTAGAGAAGGACCAGTTTTATTTTTATTTTCAATCTGTGGCAGACTGATATTTTTATAAAATACAATAAAAAAGAATTATTAGCAAAATAGAGTTAAAAGCTCCAAAGATACGTAAGCACACAAACCCCTATTTTTTTTAATGTTTATTTATTTTTGAGAGACAGAGCACGAGTAGGGGAGGAGCAGAGAGAGAGGGAGACACAGAATCTGAAGTGGGCTCCAGGCTCTGAGCTGTCAGCCCAGAGCCCGATGCAGGGCTCGAATTCACGAACCGTGCGATCATGACCTGAGCCGAAGTTGGACACTTAACTGACTGAGCCACCCAGGCGCCCTCAAAACCCCTATTTTTTATGATTAACTTGACAGGTACAGAATTACTCTGTCCATTCATTATACCTGTTTTTACTTTCGGAACTTAGCTCATGGCACTATCAACACTTTGGGTGATAACTGCTGTAAAGAACTCCTGTCGTTTCTTTTTTTTCCATTGCAGCCCTGTTTGGGGATGAGAGAAGAGAGCACAGAATTCTATATTTTATGTTTCACAATCAGTACTAGATGTTTTTGCTCCATTAGAGTAGAATATCTCTGGTGGTGCAGTACTGATCCAGAAGGGCAGGGTGCCATGCAAACCCATCCAGGTGCCTTAACCCCTTCAGTTCTCCCAGGCTGTAACATGGAATACTGGTGCCCTGGTTTTTCACTGGATGAAGACCTTGAACTTGAACTACTAGACAGGGTTGGGTGGAGCTCCAAATCACCCAATTAGTCCAATTTGTAGAGCTGACCTCTATGACCTGGGACTTTGCCAGTATCCCATGCCATTCATGCTGCTTTTCTAGGAGGTGATGGGAGGGGTTCCTGGGTAAAGTAAGACCTTAAGAGACCTCATAATCAAGGTGGCACGTTGGTGGCTCTGCAGAACGTTGGATTGGGGATGAGTTTCTCTTCTAGCACACTGAGTTCAGTGACTGTGGGTGAAATTTCCTTTTTCTCCCCCTTCAGCCAGAATATAGACACAGACCAGTATCTTTTGTTCTGCTTTTGAGTTGAAATTTTATCTTTGCATGAGGACTTTGTTACGCTGTCTCTAGTCACGCGGAGAGCTATTTTACAAACCAGAGTCTCGAGCTGCTCTTTAATGTCCCTTCCTGTGATGACTTGGGATCGTTATGTATCCCAGGGTCATCTTTCTTCAGTAGCAGACGTTTTTGTTTTGTTGTGTCATGATCATTAAATTAAATCCTGTTGAGATGTTTTTCTGCGTGTTTCCCCCTACCCAATATCATAGAAGGCATGGAAATGTCATGCTATCGTGGTGCAGAATGAAGATGTGTTGTCACTGCCTTCCGTGGATGATGGCTCCCGGGGAAAGCCGGCAGAGGTCCGGGAGGCGGGTGAGTGCTCCTGCCAGGAGTTGGGGCTGCAGTGTGTCAGGATTTAGGTTGTCGGTTCACAGCAGACCTCTGCTACATACTAACACCTGACCTTGGCAAGTTCCTTAACCCCCCGCTAACCACATTTCCCTCACCTATGAAATGTGGTCCCCGGGAGTGGTTTACCTGGAAGGGGAGTTTTGTTCAGTGTTGCTCACTGGGCCTGGGTGACCTGTCTGCCCTCTAAGCAGGACGGGCACCGATAGCCATACCGGGGTGTTGCGTACTCGGTGGTTAGCGTTCGATGGTTAGGTGATGAGGTGATGTGTGACCAAGGGCCAGAGAGCACGTGCTCAGGAGCAGCTCTGGCTCCCTGCCTAGTCCCTATAATCTGCAGCTATGGAATTATGAAAAATACAAATGAAAAGATCATCTCCCTTGCCTGGGGGTCAGGAGTTCGGGCTCTGAATCCGAACGGCCTGTGTTCAAGTTCTGTCTCCTTTACAGACTGAGTGAAGGTGGGCAAGTTCCCTCCATTTCTTCATAAGTAGAACAGAGGTAATAAACATAATCTGGCTTGGGCTAGTGGACAAAATTAAGCGAATATATAGACATGAAATTTCTGAATGAGTGGCATGTAGCACTTACTCTTCCCCATTAGCCAAATTTATTCAGTTAGCAAATTTATTTAAGTGCCTTTTATATGCCAGGTGCTCTGCTAGGTGCTGGCAAACGAATCAGACGTAATAGAGTCTGTTCTTGTCGGGTTTATGGTCTAGTGTAGAGATTAGCAAGCTTTTCGGTAAAAGGCTCCATGGTAAATATCTTGGGCTTTCTGGGCCATAATGTCTTTGTCACAACTACTCTACTATCATATTGTGAAAGTAGCTACAATAAGTAAATGGATGACTGTGTCTGTGTTCCAATAAAACTTTATTTACAAAAGCAGTTGTGCCAGATTTGGTCCATAGATCATCACTTGTCAACCTGTGGTTCAGTGGGAAAACATGTTAAGTAAGCACAAATATGTTATCAGAAGTCGTGATGGGTTTTATAAAACGGAAATCTCACAGGATTACATAAGAAAAAGGTCAAGAAAGGTAGCTTTGAAGAAGTGACATTGAAGCAAAATGGTAGGAAGGTAGCCAAAGGAAGAAAGGGCAGCTGCAGCAGGCATAGCTCTAGTGGCCAGTTTTAAACTTGCCACACCAGTTGTTAGCTAAGAGGCTCAGAATTACAGCCTGCATTTCTGTCTTTTGGAGCACATTGGATATTTTGAAGCTTTCTTTGAATTAAAACAGAAATGGGTGTCTGACTTTGGCTCAGGTCACGATCTCATGGTTTGTGAGTTTGAACTCTATATCGGGCTCTGTGCTGACAGCTCAGAGCCTGGAGCCTGCTTTGGATTCTGTGTCTCCCTCTCTGTCTGCCCCTCCCCCACTCATGCTCTGTCTCTTTCTCAAAAACAGGTAAACATTAAAAAAAAAATTTAAACAGAAATGGGAAATTTCCCCTGAAATATAATTCATGCCAGTTGTCTTCCCCTTCCCACCTCCCTAACTCCTGTTATAATCTTAACACTGAGAGATGAACTGTATTAATATAGTAACACATTTTGGGGCACCTGGAGCATGTGACTCTTGATCTCAGGCTTGTGAGTTTGAGCCCTACATTGGGTGTAGAGATTACTTTAAAAAACTCTAAAAAAAAAAAAAAGGTGTGTGTGTGTGTGTGTGTGTATACACATATATAAGAGATATATATAAGGTATATATATAAGGTATATATACAAGATATATGTATATGTATATAAGGTATATATACACATATAAAAGATATATATGTATATATAAACAAACACATTTTGTTATGCATTCTTCTGGTAGGTTATTTTCTCTATGCAGGTGTTTTCATTATATTGTCAGTATCTAAAAATTCAGAAGGTAGAGTAGTAAGATTGCACATTATTTCATTATTAGGTATAAGACGTTTTACCCCTTAGAACTCATTTTTACTTTTTGATGTTGTTTTTCTCTTTTTGCCTGGTTAAACTTAAGATTCTCTTCTTTTCCTATTTGGCTAAAGATTCACAGACCTTAAAACCACTTTGGGAAAAAAAAATCTGTTTTCTTATTGACTACATCCTGAGTTTTTCCCAATTTCCAACCTCAATTGTACATTTCCTTTAATTTTTTTTTTAACGTTTATTTATTTTTGAGACAGAGACAGAGCATGAACGGGGGAGGGCCAGAGAGAGAGGGAGACGCAGAATCTGAAGCAGGCTCCAGGCTCTGAGCTGTCAGCACAGAGCCCGACATGGGGCTGGAACTCACAGAGCGGGAGATCATGACCTGAGCCGAAGTCGGACGCTTAACCGACTGACCCACCCAGGCACCCCTGTACATTTCCTTTAGACAGGTTGTAGCATCTTAGAGTATTCCGTAGAGATTTTATGGAAAAGTATGTTGCTCACTGTGGACTATTTGAAGGGGTGCCTCGGAGTTAGGGGTTTGTCTGTACAACTTTGTGACCCCATCAAGTTTTCTCTTTCTGCCATTCTGGGATTCCGAGGGGACTCTGCCTGCATGAGAGTCATTGCGGTGCAGTGGTTAGGAGCATACTGGTGTGAGTTAAACCCAGTTTTGTTCCTTGGCTGTGTGAACTTGGATCAAGTTACTTACCTTCTCTGGGTCCCAGTTTTCTTCTCTTTAAAATGGGAACAATCGTGGCATTAACCTCATGGAGTTAAATTTAGAGGATTAGAGGAGTAAAATGAATAAAATACACATCAGGTCCTTGGAGCAGTGACTGCAGTAGGGAGGATGATTTGTGTTATCCGTTGTTATTATTACTAGTTACAGCTGGGGAACCAGTGGCCCTATTCCTCCTTAACCATCCTTGAATTCTGGCAAGTGGCTCCTGACTCATCCTGAGATCTTGGGCTGTATCACTTCATTTTTGTTTCACCCTCTGTGTAAAGCTGTAGGAGTGACTTTAATCAACAGAAGTTAGGGAAAACTAGTTTTTTTGAAATCTAGTTCTTTATGTACTTTTGTACTTGGAAAACTTACTTGATAAGTAGAATAGCCTTTTGAACATAGACCTAAAAGTATGTCTTTGGCAACAACATTATCTTCTTCTGTCACATATTTTATTTTATTTTAAAAAATTTTTTAACGTTTACTTATTATTGAGAGACTGAGAGAGACAGAGCACAGCTGGGGGAGGGACAGAGAGAGGGAGACAGAATCCGAAGCAGGCTCCAGGCTCTGAGCTGTCAGCACAGAGCCTGATGCGGGGCTCGAACTCACAAACTGGGAGATCACGACCAAGTCGGGTGCTTAACCGACTGAGCCACCCAGGAACCCCTCCCGTCACATACTTTAATTCCGGGTTTATAACTGATGACTTATTCTGTGTATACTTGGAGATTTTTACATGTTCTCTTTGGCCTTTTTTGTGTGTGGCCCTTCTTTACTTTGTAAAAACTTGAAAGAGAGGTTGCCTAACCTAGGATGCCGACAAATGGGCTGTCCTGGGGTTATCTTGGCCAAGTAGGCTTACTTCTCTGGGCCTTGAGTTTTTTTCATCTGTGAAATGGGTCTAGATGATCTCCAAGGGCTCTTCCTGGTCTCTGTGGCTTTTGTTCAGGTGCTCCCATAGTCTGGCAATATTCTCATTAGCTTTTATAGACCTTGCAGTGCTGCTGTTCTGATTATACCATCCTCCTGAGCAAGATTCTATCTCCTTTTTGTCCCCCACTGGAAGAACTCCTAATATGCTTTCCTTATAAACTGCCTTTAAAATCACTTTAAAAAGAAATGCCTTTCTATATCCATCTATGCATTTACGATTCATCCTTCCCGGTGGCAGTGGTTGTTTATTTGGTGGTTCTGTAGCCCCCCCTCGGCAGGCACAGGATTGCTCTCAGAAGTGCTCTGAAGAGCTAACGTTACAGTCTTCTTGTTGGAACTTGTCCCAGCTCAGATTCTATTTTTAATAAAGTGTGGTGCATTGTTTTTCAAAGGTTACCAAATTTTTTACTGATGGAAATAAGATCTTTATGTTTCTATACCTCCAGACCCTGTGATTTACCACCATTGATAAGTTCTTTTGTTCAGCATCTGGTCATGGAGTAATTATTCTCAGTGCCTCCCACTTGCCTTTTGTGCCTGTGGGCTGGGTGCTAGCAGTGGGAGTGTAGGCGCTGGGATTTGTAGTGTACCTTGCAATTTGCATGGTGCTGATGACATTCCCAGTTTTGCTTGATTCTCCCTGTTACCCTGAGTAGTGGGTTGGCCCGATTCCAGCTCCTCCCCTACCCACACCCTCCCAGCCAGGAAACCAAGGCCAAGAGAGAAGAGTGACCAACACCAAAGGCAAATTCACACTGGGAGGAAAAAATGGCCAAATACAGTCTGAATTGTGTGCTGTGGCCTCGAGATAACTGGTCTGCAGGATATTAGTTTGCTAATTTTCATTAACTTTTTTTTTTTTATAGTTTTTTTTCAATGTTTATTTTTGAGAGAAAGAGAGTGTGAGTGGGGGAGAGTCAGAGAGAGAAGGAGACACAGAATCTGAAGCAGGATCCAGGCTCTGAGCTGTCAGCACAGAGCCTGATGTGGGGCTTGAACTCACAAACCATGAGATCATGACCTGAGCCTAAGTCAGACACTTAACCGACTGAGCCACCCAGGCGCCCCCATTAACTTTCTTTAATGACAAAAATAACAATACCCAGTGTAAAAAGGATGAATAGTTGGGAAGAGAACACGAAAAGCCCTTTGGTGGCCTCCTCAGTTCCCAGCCCTGCTCCTAGACCCTGGTGACTAGTGTTCATAATTTCCTAAGTATTCTTGAAGGGGTTTCCATTAGAATGTAGGCACGGAGGGGCGCCTGGGTGGCTCCGTTGAGCATCTGACTTTTGATTTCATGATCGTGAAATCAAATCAGGTCAAATCGGGACATGATCTCTCAGTTTGTGGGTTTGAGCTTCACGTCGGGCTCTGCACTGACACCGCGAGCCTGCTTCGGATCCTCTCTGTGCCTCCCTCGCTCAGGCATGCACACGTGTTCTCTGCCCCTCTCTCTCATTAACAAAAAAAAAAAAAAATGTAGGCATTAAACACAGGCCTGGTCTGCGTGTGCTGTGTGCCTCAGATATAAGTGCTCGGCACAAAGCAGGGTGCGGTGTCCGTTGATTAAATGAGTGGCATCTCCAGCATCATCCTGCACATTGTCACTCGCCAGCACGTTTCTACTTCTTGCTCTATCTTGGACAGATTTTCATAGCAGGACTTGTACGGCAACTTCTTTAAATAGCTGCATGGTATTCCATTGTATGGATCACTATAACTTTTTAACCAGTCCAAGCTGTTTCTAACTTTTTCTGTCACAAACCTTGCTCTGAGGGCCCTCTGAGACATTGACTGAGGGCCCTCTGGGAACAACATTGGTTGTTCCCCTTGATATCCATTTTCCAGTTCTTTTTTTGTTTCTTGTTTTTTAATGTTTATTTATTTTTGAGAGAGAGGAAGAGAGAGAGAGAGACCGAGCAGAGGAGGGACAGAGGGAGAGAAGGGGACAGAGGATCCAAAGTAGCCTCTGCACTGCCAGCAGACGGCCTGATGCAGGGCTTGAACTCACAAGCCGTGAGATCATGGCCTGAGCCGAAGTCAGACGCTCAAACGGCTGAGCCACCCAGGCACCCGTTTTCCATTTCTGATGTTAGCTGGTCATGGCCGCTGACACCTGCCAAGTCCCCTTGTAGTAGGTATGGATACCATACAGGGTCCCCGGGTGGGGGGTGGAGGTTGTGTGGGTGAAGTTTCCTGTTGCTGCTGTAAAAAATTACCACAGACTTCAGAGCTTCATTTGAAGTTCCAGAGGTCAAAAATCCTAAAGTCAAGGTTCCGGCTAGCCCCACACCTCCTAGAGGCTCTAGGAGAGAATGCGTTTCCTTGCCTTTTCCAGTTTCTAGAGGCTGCCTACATTCCGTCGCCCAGGAACTCTCGGAACTCTGCTTCTGTTGTCATGTCTTCTCACTGACTCTTGCGTCTCACCTCCCTCTCCTGAGGACCCTCCCTTGTGGTTACACTGGGCCCACCCAGATAATCCAGTGTGATGTCCCCATCTCAAGATCCTTAAATTAACTGTACCTGCACAGTCCCTTTGGCCATGTAAGGTAACAGATTCACAGATTCCAGGGATTAGGGTGTGGAGGGGCCATTATTCTTTCTGTCAGAGGGACTACCAGAGCCTGGGGGTAGTCAGTGAAGAATGCCCTGAGAAGGATGATGGGGTACAGGCAGGTGAAGAAGCTGAGGAAGAACCTTCAGGTGGTGAGTGGGATGGAATTTGAGGTGTCCTGATCTGTATGAGGAATGGAACGAAAGGCTATTGTGACAGCCAAGTGTACAAGGGACTGGGTGTTGAGAGGTGACGCGGGAGACAGCAGGGGAAGTCACTGGAGGGTTTTAGAGTAGCTTTGTATTTACAAAGAACACTTGTGCTGCCATGATGACAGTGGGGTTAGAGGTGGGTATGGAGGGTGTTGGAGGCCACACAGGAGGCTGTCGTAATTCAGGTGGGAGATGCTGGGGGCCTTGCCTTGCTCGTGGCAGAAGATGAAAGAGAAGCAGATGGCTCTGAGAGATTGAAACCACAGACATGGTAGTGGGTGGGTCGGGCGAGACCCCCAGGCTAGACCAAGCGTCGGCCAAGAAGGTGGCAGCATTGTCATTTGTGGCGAAATACCAGGAAAGGGTTGGAATTGGGGGGAAGGAGAAGGGAACGCTCTAATTTGGAGTAGATTGATTTTGAGGGCCTATGAGACAAACCAGTGGAAATGTCAATATTCATCCAGTCTGAATGAGCTCAGAAGTTTTCTGGAATGAAGATGAAATTGGAAATGGTAGCTGCTGATTGATGCCACATGAGTGGTTATTGCCTGGACCCTACAGAGAGGCATGGAGAAGAGGGAAGAGGGCCTCAGTGCTTGTAGAAAGCCCAGGGTAGCTAAAAGCGCCCTCTGTAGTTGGCAATGTTTTGAGCTCATCAGGGGTGAAGTGGAGATAGAATCCAGATGAAGAAATGTGGAGGTGAAGAAACAGAAGAATCTTAAACAGTATTATGGAAAACTTCCCAACATTGTATTAGCTTCCTATTGCTGCTATAAGAAATTAGGATTGTCTTAGTGCCTTAACACAAATTTCTTGTCTTATGGTTCCGGAGGTCAAAGACCTGAAATTGGCCTCCCGGAGCTAACATATAGGATGTATAAATTTGAGTTCTTCCTGGAGGTTCCAGCAGAGACTGTTCCTTGCCTTTTCCAGCTTCTGGAGGTTGCGTGTGCTCCTTGGCTCCTGGCCCCCTTCCTTCGTCTTCAGAACTAGCAAGGGCCAGTTGAGTCCTTCACACGTGGCGTCACTCTGATCTGTCGGTCTGCGTGTTTCCCACTTTTAAGGATGCTTGTGATAACATTGGGCCTGCCAAGATAATCTGGGACAGTCCTCCTATTTTAAGGTCAACTCATAAGCAAATTAATCCCATCTGCAAGCTGAATTTTCCTTAGCCATGTAAGGTAATATATTCACAAGTTCTGGGGATTAGGACATAGACATCTTTGGGGCACCATTACTCTGCCAGTACACATACATGTTAACGTATAAACAGAATAGTATAACGAGCCCCACGTACCCAGCACTCAGCTTCAACAACACAGCGTGTCCTCACTTCTCCCCACCTCACCACTGGTTATTTAAAATAAATCTTAGAAGTTATCTGACTCATCTGTAGATGTTTCAGAATAGAGTTCTTTAAAGAAGTTGAGCTCTCATGGGACAGTGATGAGGGGGAGGTCACTGGGGAGATGTGTGGGAGAGTGTGCACGTGTGCATTTTTAGAGGGGGAGGCAGTTAGGCATGCTAAATTCTTCACTTTGACATTTGCAGCACTGGGCAGAAATCACATCATGTTAACACCCTCTACAGGGCCCTGCAGTAGGCATGTTAAATTCTGACGGGAAGGATCTAACTGTGGAGGAGAGACGGGCTTGGACGAGAGACGTGTCCGTCATTAACAGAGGGAGGCATGTAGGTTTGAAGGTTTGGGAACGAGAGTTCCTCTCTGCTGGTTTAATTTAATCCAATTAAAAAAAATGTTCCCCTATTGAGTAGGAAGCCAGTGCGTGGGGCAGAGGGGAACTAGGGGATGTTGAAGATTTGAGGAGCTCCAGGAAAGTTGGAAACAGTCACTGTGGAGAGAATGAGTGCACTGAAGAGACATTATTGGAGGCAGGACATGTTCGGGGCCTGCTTGGTGAATTCAAGTGAGTCCAGCCGGCATCGTTGTGGGACTTCTTCCATTAGCATTGCACGTCTCTATGGGTGTATGTTCAGAGATGGTGGACCATTTGGCTCCTACTGGCTTAGTTTTTTGCCAGGTGGTGTGACCAGAGGACAGGGTTTTTAAGAGCAATTGAAGTCATGCTCCCTGGGCTCTACGCTGAATAAGAAAGAAGAGGCGTGACAGGATCAGGTGGTGTGAATGTAGCCATGGTGCTGGGATGCTTAAGGAAGCTGGCAGGCAGAGCGGAGCCTGGATCGATTGTAGGGTGGTGACCAGGTCCAGAGGAGCTGGAGTGGAGTGGAATAAAAGCCAGCTGGTAAAGAGGACATCCAGTTACCGAGAGAGCAGGCTGTGGGAATGCTCCTCCACGTGGGTATTGAGATGACCCCGGATGACAGCAGGAGGCAGAGGGGAGGGTGAGGTCGTCTGTGAATGGAGGTCAGCCAAGAAAAGGAGATGGGAAGGGCCTTGAACAGACCTGGGAGGTGTGGACCTCAGGAGGGCAGGTGTTTAGCACAGGTTATTCCTCTTAAACATTGCCCTCCGTTCGGGTAATCACCTCCCCAACTCTCCCTCCAGTGGGAAAATATTAAGCTAGGTAGAGAAAAGCAGACTTGATCCAAGAATTCCTAAATAGCGAAAATCATGGATTCACTTGAATATATGGCTACCTCATAAAGAGAGATTTAATGAGCTCTGTCTCCATGCGCTATCCTTTTATATCTGAAATTCCTCCTGGGCTCTAAGCCATATATTCTAATGTTGCTTCAGATATGGCCGTGGGTGTATTTAATATGCATTATTTATATTGATTTATGATTGGGATGTGGCTTTTTTGAAAAATTTTAGTGGTTTTTGTCTATACCATAAAATCCTGCTGTAATATTATAACTGCTGTTTAAAAGACTCAGCCTTGTATATGGCGTCGCTTATTGTGAAAGGTGATGAAAACCGCACGCGCGCGCGCACGAAAAGACAGTGAAACTATCAAATATGCACAAATGACCACAGAGCTCAAAGTCTCAGCTGACAGGAAAGGGAATTTAGATTGGTGGGCTGTATAATGGACCTAGAAAACACATGAAAACAGGATGTTATGATAAGGGAATAGAATTGGCCATTTCTGCTGCAGTCCTGTTTGCTCAAAATTGGGTTATTTTACATTTAACATTTTCTTGCTGACAAGTGACCATTTTGTCTGGTTCTCAGTCCACCTTTTGGCCATTTCTTCCCATGACAGGAGATGCCCATTATATGGATCAAGAATAGATATTAGCAGCAGATTCATTTTTTTTAGAAAACACAATGGTGTCTCTTCCTGTCTCCCAGATCTTTGAGATTCTCTGAACAGAGTCCTTCTCTGATAGCCTGAGGACGAGAGAAGGCTATAGAATGATGATAGAGCCACAGGCATATGTGGAGCCTGATCCTCGCACCCCAAACGGCTTACCTTGTTGGACTGGACTTCGGTCACTTTTCCTAATTGCAGCGGGCTCGTCTGGGCCTTCCGGGAGAAATGGGTGTCGTGTCGCTAGTGGCCACTTTGCCCTCAGCGGTGCGTTCGATTGTCCTGCATAGCATTTGGTTAAGCTCAGGGGCTCCCAAGCCTGACTCCTGGGTTCAAGTCCTAGCTCCGCCGCTTACTGCCTGTGGTTCTTGGGCAGATTTTTAATCATTGTAAACTTCATGCTCCTGTCCGTTAAGTAGGCGTTGTAATAGTACTTCCCTCTAGGATTGTTGTGAGAATGAATAGTACAGTCCCTGGCACTTAATAGGAGTACCCAGTAACTTCTCATCATCACGTTGGAGCTTTCAACTTGGGTTCACATGGCTCACCAATCTGATGCATTTGGGAAGGGTTTTAAAGTACATCGTTCCATTATTCACAGTATTCCTTGGACATTTCACTTTCCCAGTTAAGGCATTTCTCTGAGCACCGTATTTAAAGCTTCAACTATGTACACTCCCCCCACCCCCCGCCTTCATTTCTCTCCTCCCTGAGGTCCACACCCTCATTTCCTGATTTGTTGTTCATCACTGCGCTTACCACCTTCCTGTATACTGTCCATTGTATTTGCTTTTTCTTTCTGGCTGTCTTCACTAAAATGTGAGCTCCGTGAGTGTGGGCTTCCTTGTCTGTTTTGTTCACTGTTACATTGTCACTGCCTGGAATAGTACCTGGCACATAGTGGGCGTGCAGTAAATCGTTATCAGAATGAAGACGTTGACTTTGAGAGTGGTGATATGATTCTCTACACCACCAAGTATTATAAAAGCTGCTGGGCTTACAATTTACAATGTTTTATTCACAAGCTCTTAATGATAATTTGCTTATTTGCCTATCTCAAACCAACTTTACTAATAGAAGATCATGGAAGTCAGGTAGAATGGGTTTGAAGGGATGATTACATTGGATGAAGAGAAGAATAAGGCTGACATTATTAATTCCTTTACCGACTTACTTCTGACACTTTTTTTCCCCAGCACAAACAGCACTAACCACCACGAGGGCGAGAGAGATGCTGATCTCAATAGTGGACTCTCTTAAGAGTCTATTGTCCATTTTATGTACAATAGAAACTTTGTTATTTTTCTCTTTCAGGGCACCAATGCCTCTGCTCTGGAAAAAGACATTGGTCCAGAGCAGTTTCCAATCAATGAACACTATTTTGGATTGGTCAATGTAAGTATATAAAGATGTCTTATTTTTATCAAATGTTTTAGAGTACTTGAAGCAACTCCATGGCAGTTTCTCTTATCACCAATTTTTAAATAATTGTTCATGCGCCTTAGTTCCTAGAAATGGCAGGTGTTGGGGAGGAGAAATTTAGTTCAGTTTTTCAAAGTGTCAGTTGTCCCAGAAAAAAGGGTTTAATTACTGCATTGTTGGGTCACATTCTCACTTTTTTCCCTGGTGCTCATGAGATTTCCTTTGTAACTTTTGGAATAATTTTATTAGCCTTTGTGGCCAAATCTGCTTGTATCATGTAGGTGAACTGGTCTTTGGCCAGTCTCCGTTTCAGTATGCATGAGTACAGAGTTTTAAAAGTGTTACCAGCTCATCACCAGGAACTGTTTAACAATCAAACTTGATGCTGGTACTGAAAGCAGGGGTGGATTGTGGCGGGGAAGACTGGGACCAATTTATCTCCCAATTCCTGGGCCTCGTCTTATCTGTGCTCAGCAATGCTGCCTTGCATGTGACCACACTTAGGCTCTGCTTCCTTGATGAGTTGGTTATGACTAAGTCGTTAGGCGATGTTACCCAATACCCTTGTGAGCTTTCTTCCTCACCTGATCCGTTCCCTCTGGGGTAAAGGTTTTCCACCTCATAAGCACCTCACAAGCACCTGGTTTTCTGGTACAACCGCTCTGAGCAGAATCTGTCAGTACCCAGGTGTAACAGCTAGTAATTTCCACTGGGGAAGCTAGAAGTATTCTCAGTGAACAAATGCCCCTTGTGGCATAATGGAAAGAACACTGGCTTTGAAGTAATATAGCCCTGAATTCTGCCTGTGCTGCTCACTAGCTGTGTGATCTAGAGCAAGTCACTGGGCCTCTTTGAGCCTCCATTTCTCCATCTGTAAATTGGACACCATAACGATATCTTTCTCTTGGGTTATAATGAAGGATCAGTGAGCGAGCTCCTACTGAAGACCCTGACACAAGGCTGAGGCACATTGTGGACACTCCATAAACGTTAATTCCTTTTCCTTCCCAGAGTCATCCACTGGATCGGGGCCAAGCATTACTAAAGGGTGTCTAGGCAAAGGCGGATACACTGAGTCAAAGAGAAAAGGATGGAAGAAGGAAGGCTAAAGTACTAGAATATAGGGCATTCTGTTGGCGAAATACAGACTTCCAATTTAAAATGTTTTTTTTTTAACATTTATTTATTTTTGAGAGACAGAGAGAGACAGGGCGTGAGCAGCGGAGGGGCAGAGAGAGAGGGAGACACAGAATCTGAAGTAGGCTCCAGACACTGAGTTGGCAGCACAGAGCCCAACGCGGGGCCCAAACCCACGAGCCATGAGATCATGACCTGAGCCGAAGTTGGCCACTCAACCGACTGAGCCACCCAGGCGCCCCTGGACTTCTAATTTTAATACAATTTTTTTAGCCATTATGCACAGGCCTCTGCTGAGGTCTATGAAGATAGTTGTTCAAGTTGTGGAAAATTCTGCCCTAGCTAGGGAAAATACAAACGAGGAAAAAAAGAATTAAGTCCATTTCCTAGTTTGTGGAAGCATTGTGAGATTACATTTATTAATAGCTTCATTTATGTTCACTTCAAATGGTAATTCATGAAAGTTCCAGCTTCTCTTTAAAAAGAGGTTTGTCTCCTATTACATAATTATGTCAAAGTAGATTAAAATATGTAAAAATAGGAAATGTTCTCTCTTAGCATACGTAGAAATGTCACATTAAGTATGGCGGAGCATCTGTCTCACCCTTGGGAAAATGACACACAAGCCAACAACCAATCTTGAGAAGATGTTCATGTTCTATTTTAATCTTACAAAGGATTTTGAAATCTATGTTATTAATCTTGTGGTTTCTTTAGATTTTTCCCTTTTTATTTTCCTCTCTGTGAAGATTCCTAAAGTGATAGTCTGGGCTGTGTTCTTCCACAGAGTTGGTGTCACAGTCTGTTGAAAACCATTGAGATGATGACTTTTTCCTTCTTTAATCATAATCTGAGTATCCGTGGTTTTTGAGAGGAACAGAATATTAGGGTGTGAGTCCTCATGTGATTGTAGGAGACCAGGAACTGAGTGCTGTTGTGTTGGGACACTTACCATCATGGCAGAAAAAAGACTGAGGGTGACTCAGGAGTTGGAGGGGAAGAAGCTGGTGGGATGACCTAGGGAGGCACCTCTTTGCCCCATTGCTCTGGAGTAAGTGAGGACATGGGGTCTGAAGCAATGCGCAGGGGCACCAGAATCTTGGAAGAGTAAGACTAAAACAAGTCCCCATGTAGATGAGGCTGCTCCAGCTGACCAACTGGTTCTTTTTCTTGGGTTCTGATTTGGATTTTTATTTTCCACCATAGGAGTTTAGATATGTCGTAATGTGGCCTCTCTTATTTATTTAATTATTGTTACTTTTCAATGTTTATTTATTTGGAGAGAGAGAGAGACATACTAAGGGTGAGTGGGGTATGGGTAGCAAGAGAGGGAGACACAGAATCCGGAGCAGTCTCCAGGATCTGAGCTGTTAGCCCAGCGCCTGATGCAGGGCTCGAACTTACGAACCATGAGATTATGACCTGAGCCGAGGCTGGTCGCTCTACTGACTGAGCCACCCAGGCACCCCCCCTACAACATGGCCTCTCTTATTTAGCCAGCTACTTTCCTTCGTCACCATATTATGTCGAGTTTTCTTCTTTTCTTTTTAAGCACCAGAAGCTCTCCTTAGATTTTTTTTTTTTTTTTTTTTTTTTTTTAATTAAGGCTGAGAGCTTCTTATCTATTTTAGGGACTTTCATGGGCTAGAGAGGCACCAGGCTGATATAAACCTGTATTCGTTTCCCTGTTGCTCAGATAGTCACTGGTGTGTGTTTAGAGTGGTTTGCTAGTTTCCTAACATGGCGAGCAGGCCTCTGATACTGGGAAATCTGGGCTGGCTCCTGGAGGGTGGGCTTCTCCCTCTTCCCACCGGAGGTGGCGCGTCTCCAGACCATGAACTTGAACCATCCCTGTTGTCCTTTGTCAGTTCGGAAACACGTGCTACTGTAACTCCGTGCTTCAGGCATTATACTTCTGTCGGCCGTTCCGGGAGAATGTGTTGGCATACAAGGCCCAGCAAAAAAAGAAGGAAAACTTACTGACGTGCCTGGCAGACCTTTTCCACAGCATTGCCACGCAGAAGAAGAAGGTTGGCGTGATCCCACCAAAGAAGTTCATTTCGAGGCTGAGAAAAGAGAATGGTGAGTAATGTGTTTGAAGGTCCGAGAAAAGGAGTATTCATAGTTCTGTGTATCCTCAAAATGTACCTCCCCTCTTGCTTTTTTTCATGGGAAAATGGTCTGGCCAGCTACTCATAAAGGCAGATATAATTCTCCTTTTCCACCACGTATACATAAAATAAGACTGGATAAAAAAAAAAGCTTACAAATTCGGATTTATCATTTCGTTTTGGAATGGACTTTTTATTTGCTGTGCATCGGGAGGGGCTTTTTTCTGGCTAGGACCCATGTAAGAGAAAACTTGCCCAAGGCAGCCTTCTAGGCCAGTACACTGATTGGAATAAATAAGTTGATGCAGTAATTGAATAAAATGGTACTCTTATAAAGTTGTCGTAAGTGATTAAAATAAATGTATATTCTCTAACTGGAGACTCTGCTCTTTTAAAAATAATACCTCTGATTTTTATGCCTGAGACAATTGAAGGATATTAAGTTGATATCTTTATACTATAAAAATGCCCGGCTGTCACCTGATTTTTTTTTTCTTCTGATTTTTTTTTGTTTTGTTTTGTTTTTTGGTTTTTTTTTTTTTTTTTTGGTTTTGTTTATTTTTTTGGCCGGGGGGTGGGGAGTGGTGGTGGGGACTAGGTTATTCCAGAAGATTTGCATTGGTAATTTCTATGACTAGAAATAGTTGGTATGGCAACTTGTGTTTATCCTAGATTTCAGCCTTACTCCAACAGACTTGCACAGTTAATCAGATGTTTGTTTTATAAAGTCTCATTTAATTTGATTGCTGTCTCTTAACGTTGTTGTAGTTTATACGTGCCAGAATAAAAATAATGTGAGCAGGAGGAAGAGCGCCCCCGAGTCTTGTCGCGAACGTGATTAATAACGAAGTTTCACAGCTGCATTCGTCTCTTGATTGTCCCTACGGCAGGGAACAGCAGTAGGCTTCTGGAATCACTCGTATTTGGTTTCGGAACACTATCAGATAGACACACACATCCCTCATCTCCCATATGTGTTTCGTTTAAGCTGCTTCCAGTCTGGTCCAGGGCTTAATATGATCTTTGGGAAGAGACCCCTTTTGCTCTAGATAAATTGCAACATGAATAATTGATCATTGGTGGTCACATCATATTAAATATTGATATTTTATCAGGGAACTTATCAAATAATTTCTTGAGTTTTTTTTTGTAGAACAAATAAAAATTTTGGTAGCTTTTTATATACATGATGACTTTTAGGAGACATGGGAAATTTAGTTCTTGGTGGGTGGTGAGAAAAATGAACAAAATTCTTTTAAAATGTACCCATTAAAGTTGGAAAATAGAGATGAATATATGTGATACCTGTCCCCTGGACATTTCAATATAGAAACTGAAGCGTGGTGTGTAAAATGGAGCATCGTGTTTTCTTTTCAAGAACCAGAGACTGAAACGATGACCTTCTCTTTTCCAGATCTCTTTGATAACTACATGCAGCAGGATGCTCACGAGTTTCTAAATTATTTGCTAAACACTATTGCGGACATCCTGCAGGAAGAGAAGAAACAGGAAAAACAAAATGGAAAATTAAAAAATGGCAACATGAATGAACCTGCGGAGAATAATAAACCAGAACTCACCTGGGTCCATGAGATTTTTCAGGGAACGCTCACCAATGAAACCCGATGCTTAAACTGTGAAACTGTGAGCATTATGAGGGCTTTCGTGGAATTCGCTTGTGCGTATTTGTACAGGCCGTGGTGTGTGTGAGTGCATTGTCTGTGAGTGCAAGCACCTGGCACTTGTCTTCAGGATATGCAGACAGTTCTATTTATGTATATGAGCAAACTTGTGGAAGCGTGTCTCCATCCAAGATGTCTCAGCTGTGGCTAAAGTAGACTGATGAGGGAAAATCTCAAAACTTGGATGTCTTTGGATCATGGGCAGGCAGATTAAGGGTGCACATATTGAACAAACTAAGGGTGCACAAATTAAGGGTGCAAATTAAGGGTTAAACTAGATCTCCACCAGTTACCTTGAAAAGATTTTGCTCATGCGGAGGTCACGTGAGGCTTAGAACAGACCATCCCTCCAACTTGAAAGGAATCAGCTATGGGATGGTGAACTTGAAGTTGGAAGTCGGACTCGGCTTCTGATCCTGCTGCAGTTAACTGGGTGTCTTTGGGGCGGGTCCCTCACAGCACTGTTGCAAGGGCTGGGTGGGTTCATCTGTCTGGAGGAGTCTGGCACATGGTGGGCACTTACTGTTAGTTGAATTTGAAGTCATGGTCTCCAGAGTGCAACTCAGGACATCACATTTGCTTGGTATATTTGACTTAACTCTATGAATGGTCTCATAATTGGGAAGTGAAAAGCTCAGCTCTAGAGCCGGGCTGCTGAGTTTGTATGCTGGTTCTGCCATTCCTTAGTTATGGAACCCTGGGCGTATTATTCAGCCTGTCTATCTTCACTCTCCTCATCTGTAAATTGGGGACGATGAGAGCAGCTATGTCATAGGGTTGTGTGGGAGGGTGAAATGAGTTAACAGTTGGAAAGCACATAGGGCCATGCTTGGCATGTAGCAAATATACAATAAATGTCAGCTGTTATTATTTACTATAACTGCTAACAACGTAGAAAGCCTCCGAGTTCGTTAGGAATCTCAGAGTTTCTTCACATCATATGAAAAATTATGTAGGATTGTGCATTTTTCTGGGGGGAGAGAGAGAGTCGCTCTCATTAGTTTTTGCTAAGGGGCTAGGACCCAGAAATGGTTAAAAAATGTGGATTTAAGTGGGAGGTTCTTTGGGGTTTTTTTTGGCAGTCTTTCTTCTGTCCTTTTAAATAATTTTTGAATCAACATTCTGATCTGTTCATTGTAGAAACAACTAGAAAGCATAGCTAAGCAAAAAGAGAAAAGAGACTAAAAGTTACCAGTGATCTCCCTACCCAGAGATGATAAATTTGTAACATTTTCTAAAAATTGTGATCACATTTGCCCAGAGAGAACCACTTGAACATTTTGAGATACATCCTGCCAAAACATTTTCTACACATACTTTTCTATCTAGAGATCTTTCCTCCCTCCCTTTCTCCTTCTGTCCCTTTATATTTTATATTCCAGTACAATCCAAATGAATACGGAAGTAGAATAGTAGAGTAAATCTCATATGAGTATTACTATGATTGTTAACACGTCGGCCTGTCTTGATCATTTCTTGTTTCATGCCTCCCCTCCTCCCCCCCCCCCCCCCCCCCCCCGACCCTTGCCAGACTGGTCATTTTATTTTTTTTTTTTTCCGACGTTTTTTTTTTTTTAATTTATTTTATTTTTTTATTTATTTTTGGGACAGAGAGAGACAGAGCATGAACGGGGGAGGGGCAGAGGGAGAGGGAGACACAGAATCGGAAACAGGCTCCAGGCTCCGAGCCATCAGCCCAGAGCCCGACGCGGGGCTCGAACTCACGGACCGCGAGATCGTGACCTGGCTGAAGTCGGACGCTTAACCGACTGCGCCACCCAGGCGCCCCCAGAATGGTCATTTTAAAGCAAATCTCAGATAACATATCACTTCCTTTGTAGTTCCTTTACTACTTTGTTACAGATCTCTAGAAGGTAAGAAAAAACATCTTAAACAAAAGTACAATATTGTTACCACACCTAAAAAGAATTCCTTTAAATCATTATTAACTTAGTGTTTAAGTTTCTCAGTTTATGTCTCTTTTTTTTCCTTTTCTTTCCTTTTTTTTTTTTTTTTTTTAAGCAGTTGGTTACTTCACATCAGGTTCCAAATGTCCACACACTGCATTTAGCTAGTATGTGTCTCAATCTATAAATTACCACCCACTGTTCCCCTTCCTTCCTTCTTTCCTTGCAATTTAGTTGTTGAAGAAATCAGGTTTGTCTTGTAGAATTTCCCACATTCTGGATGCATCCTGGGGTGTTAACAGGTACGGGAAAATGGCAGTAGGTTTCTACCATTCTATTCTTTGTTCTTATTTAACCCTCCTATTTTATATTCCTTTTTCTTCCTTCTTTTATATCAATGAATTCTTCTCCCCCACCCAACCCCCCTTCTGCATCTATTGTATTGTTAGGTTTAAATTCTCTTAGAGGTTACTCTGGACTCCATGATACACATCTTTGCCTTAATTTTTTACCACTTTCCCAACATGGCTAGAACCTGTGGCATACTTCATCCCCTTTTCCTTCTTTTGTGTTACTGTTTTCTGAGGACCTCATGAATTTTAGCATTTTACGTGTTTTAATCCATTGCAGTTTTTTATTCTTCTTGGTAATGTATTTTTAGAATACCTTCATGTCTTTTAAACATCAAAATTAGAGCTATATTATAAATATTATAATCTGGAGATGTATAGTCTGTTCTTTCCTTCTTCCCTCTTTTTAATAAGGGAGGATTCCTTGGTACCATCGCCACCTTACCTCTCGTATCTGTTCTGTCATCAGGTTCTGTCTGTTGTATCTCTTTTTTTCTTTTTTTTTTTTTTTAAGGTTTATTCTGAGAGAGAGAGAGAGAGTGGGTGAGCAGGGGAGGGGCAGAGAGAGGGGGAGAGAGAGAATCCCAAGCATGCTCCGTACTGTCAGCACAGAGCGTTGTATTATTATTATTATTTAATTTTGATTTTATTTTATTTATGTAAGTAAATGTATTTATTTATTTATTTATTTATTATTTTTTAATGTTTATTTTTGAGAGACATCGGGGGGTGGGGTGCAGAGAGGCAGGGGGACAGAGGACCTGAAGCAGGGCTCTGTGCTGACAGTGGAGAGCCCGGTGTGGTGCTCGAACTCACAAACCATGAGATCATGACCTGAGTCGAAGTCAGATGCTCATCTGACTGACCAGCTAGGAGCCCCAAAATGTTTATTTATTTTTGAGAGAGAGAGAGAGAGACAGAGCATGAGCAGGGGATGGGTAGAGAGAGAGGGAGACACAGAATCTGAAGCAGGCTCCAGGCTCTGAGCTGTCAGCACAGATCCCGACTTAGGGCTCAAACCCACGAACTGTGAGATCATGACCTGAGCCAAAGTCAGACATACAACCAGCTGAGCCACCCAGGCACTGCTCTTTTTAATCCTCTACTTCTCTCAGCCCCCACTATCACACCCTGGCTCAGGCCCCCTCAGCTCTTGGCAGGCGGTCTCAGTTAAATCGCAGTAACTTCCTATTGGGATTTTCTGCCTTTTCTCTTGCCTCCTGCATGTTACTGTCCTACTAACCTATAGCAGTCTATGGGTGCTTTGAGTGTTTGGTAGAACTTGCAACTTACTTTTGCATCCCTAAAATGTATCATTCCATTTGGCTTGTTTTGTTTTGTTTTGTTTTTTTTCTTGATATGAATGAGGTCATACGATATGTATTCTTTTGTGTACTGTTTTTTGGTTTTGCTTTGTTGTATCCCTGGTAAGATTCTTTTGTGTTGTTGCAGGATTCTTTAGTTCATTCATTTTCATCACCATATAGTATTCATTCCATTGTATGAATATACCACACACACACTTTACTAATTCATTTCACTCTTGGTGGATATTTGGTTGTTTCCAATTTGGGGCAACTCTGAGCAATGCTGCTGTGAACCTTACAGTACATATAATCTAGTGGACGTAAATATCTCTCTTTCTCTCTCTCTCTCTCCCCCCCCTCCCTCCCCCCCTCTCCCTCTACACACACACACACACACACACACACACACACACACAGACGTATATGTATGTATATATCTATGTATTAATCATATGGTATGCTAATCAGAAAATGTTAAATCCCCAAAATGGTTGTACCATTTTACACATCCAGTATATGACCATTCTCCTTTCTCCACATTCTTGTCTATATCTACTATCCTTTGAGAGAGCCATCCTTAGATGGCTTCACTTTGGATAATACAGTGACTATGTAGCTGAATACTCTTTTATTACCCTCCCCCCCCCCCCCAACCCACCTCACATCTGCTATGCAAAGGCACAGATATTGAGGATATAATGAGAGCCTTGCCTTTCTGGAACTTTCAACATGGAAGACAGGCATTAATAACAAAATAAGTAATTAGTTTTGCAATTAAGATTATAAAATGCTGTGAAGGAGAAGTACCAGATACTCTGCGAACTTATGCTACATGAACCAGAACAGTGGGGCATCACATGTCTTCATTTAGCCTGGAAGCCTGCAGCAGACGGTGTGGCTGGTCTGGTCCTTTTGGTTATCTTTGAAATTAACACGGTTACTAAATCTGTCTTGTGGAAAACTAAGTGAGAGTTTTCAGGAAGGCTCAGATAATAGGCTTAGTCACATTTGTAGTTTCTTTTTTTTCTTTTTGTCTGTGAACAGTTATTTGAGTCCAACAAATGCAAACACCGCCCTCTCAGACATTTGTATGGCAGTAACTATCACTTAGCCTGGTATTTCCTAAAGGGTTACCATAGATGTGACACCTATGCCCAAAGATACCCTTCAGAACTTTTGGGTGATGGGTGCCCGGGTGGCTCAGTCCGTTGGGCATCTGACTTTGGCTCAGGTCATGATCTCATGGTTTGTGGCTTCAGGCCCTTTGACGGGCTCTGTGATGACAGCTCAGAGCCTGGAGCCTGCTTTGGATTCTGTGCCTCCCTCTCTCTCACTTGTTCCTCCCCTGCTCGCACTGTGTGTGTCTCTCTCTCTCAAAGGTACATAAAGATTAAAAAACAAATTAAAAAAAAAATTGGGGGTGAGACCAAATTTGTTTGGGATAATGGGATTCTAATTATACAACCATTATACTTGGTGGAAGTGAATGTGAATGTGTGAGTGTATCGTTTTGTTTTGTTTTGTTTTTGTGTGAGTGTATCTTTATGGAGGATGGCACACTCTGAAAAACCTGTGTTTTTTAAAAAGGGATTCGATTTGTGGCAGGAGTTTTCCGTGGAGTTCCTTAGGTGGGCACCTTCATTTCATAGACCTTTAACTGGATGGGATCCTAGGAGTCATCTAATCCTTCCCTACCAGTGCCCGAGTCCCTTCTGTGACATCCTAGCCAGTTGGTCACCAGCATCTGCTTGGACTCTGTCCAGAGATGGGGAACTCAATCTTCCCAGCAGTGCATTCCATTTTTAGAAAGCTTTAATTGTTAGAAAAGCCCTCTACTTTCTAAGAAAATACAAAGCCTGCAGGCTTTTTTTTTTTTTTTTTTTTTTTTTTTTGGTCGTGGTCGTTGTGTCTTAGTGGTTGTCGTAAAATGTCGAGGATTTAGTGTAAAAGAAGACCTAACATTTAAGTTTTCCTTCACTGGCTGAGAAATAGGGGGCAGCCTTTGAGTAAGGTCCTCTGCCCAAGGCAAGCAGCCTTTAGATGGTGCTTGAGTCACATTTGTGAAATCTCACAGTGGGATTCAACTGCACTAGATCCTAAGCGGCAAATGAGCCCCTGGGGGAGCAGGGAGGGAGCCTTGCCATTGTAGCCACCTCAGCCAATTGTGCAAAAAACTCTTTGTGCGGGCTTTCATGCTTTTAGAAAACAGTGATTGTTTTTCTTCTTGGTCTTACCCTTTGTGAATGTTGCTTGTGATTGCAGTGCAAAATGTCAACTGCGAGATTTATGGAGACAAATCGTTTCCCTCTTCAATAGACTTGGAGAAACTGTTTTAAGGGGGGTAATTCAGTGCAGACTTTCCCAGATAACCTTGATCTAGGCACTTAAGAATTGCAGCATGGGGATTTTCCAGCCTAGTCTCAGCGCTCCTTTGGTTGTCCTTTGCTTGGTTTATAAGATTTGCTGGGCCATTTGGAGCTTAATTTTGTTGGTGTTAATTTCCCCCCTTTCCATTTAAGCTGAGGTTTTGCTTTGCAAACTGATGGCTTTTAGTGCTTCTCGGGGGCTTTAAGGCACATTGATATCTGTCGCTGGAGCCAAAAGGGTGTCTAAAGAACTGCTTTATTAAGTACCAATCATACGGCTCCTTCTTGCTTATTTGCAGAGGTTAACACTGATTCAGTAGAGCTTCTGAGCTCTTCTGTAAGAGGAGGAGTTGGGGTGGGTGGTGTGGCCAGGTGACATCACTCACTGGTGCTTCTGAGTCCCTCAGGTGGGCTTTTGTTACCACTTTTCCTAAGCCCACTGCTTTGGCACAGCTCTAAGGTAGCACATCTTCAGTTCCTGGCCGATGGGCGTCGAATAGCCCCCTGGCCTTTTCCACCAGGCCAAGGAGAGGCATCTGGGGATTCAAAGCGCATTTGAATATGATGTTAATTACTTAGAGCCCTTGGAAAGCTCCTAATTTATATGTATACCTTATATATTAATTTGTTTTATGAATTGATTGGTGATTTGTTAAAACGAAGAGCAGGTAGGGTCACTTAATTTTCCTAGATACCTTTTCAACTAGTTTTTGGGGAACTCCATGCCCAGAACTAGGGGAGAAGAAAGGAGAAGAAGATGTAGCCTGTGCTTGCTGAGAGTATTGGAGCCTTTGTGACATATATGTTTCCTTGGAGACAAGCTGTATTTTCACTTAGACCAGAATGAGATCCTTGTGTGTGGGAAGAAAATGGTTTCATTATCTGGCAGCTTTCTGGGAAGATAGAAAGGGGAAAAAAAAAAAAATTGCTTGATCACCCATTGCTTTTGAGTATGTCAGTCTGAGTCAGAGGGAAGAAGAATCCTGATGGAAGTGGTTTAGAGCCATTTTTTCATATTCCCCACGGGGTTGATCTACCTGAGCAGGGCTTTCTCACACTGTAAATTCTGGAAGCAGGTTACACTGGGAATTGGGAAAGTTACAGACAGTAAGCTTCTTAATTTCATTAATTAGGCTTGTACCTTTCTCCCCTCCCTAAAATAATTAAGTAGAGAAAAGATTTGCATCCAGCAGGAAACCATGTTTGTTTGTTTTTGCTCCCTTCAAATAAAAGCTTTCTTAGAACCTGCTCCTCCCTCTCTAAATGATGTATGATTTCAGTTAGCCGTAAATCCGTTTATTTTCTCCCAGACAAGGACCATTTAGGTTTAAAAAGTTTTACTAATTTAAAAAAAATGCGGGGCGCCTGGGTGGCGCAGTCGGTTAAGCGTCCAACTTCAGCCAGGTCACGATCTCGCGGTCCGTGAGTTCGAGCCCCGCGTCAGGCTCTGGGCTGATGGCTCGGAGCCTGGAGCCTGTTTCCGATTCTGTGTCTCCCTCTCTCTCTGCCCCTCCCCCATTCATGCTCTGTCTCTGTCCCAAAAATAAATAAAAACGTTGAAAAAAAAATTAAAAAAAAAAATGCAATACCTATGGATTATTATTATTATTGTTATTTATTTATTTTTTGCAAATCATACACAGGCATGTTTAAAATGAAAATCATTTATAATTCTGTTTTCCAGATGCCACTATTGGCATTCAGATATCGTTCCACTTGTTCAGTTATGTATTCATTCACTTAGTGAATATTTATTGGGTATCTACTAAATGCTGGAAATTATTTTAAGTACTAGGGATATAGCATTTAAAACAAGCAGAAAAGATAGTCCCTGCTCTTTTGTTTACTAAGATGCACATTTAAACCTATACATTTCCCTTTACTGCTTTAGCTAGATCCCACAAATTCTGATTTTTCTTTGTCATTAGTTGAGAATATTTTCTAATTTCTCTTGTGCTTTTTTCCCTTTGATCCATATATTACTTAGAAATGTGCTGTTTAACTTGCAATTATTTAGGATTTTCCTGGACACCTTAATTTTATTGATTCAAAATTAAATTCTCTGTGGTTAACGGGAAGATAGCCTGTATCATTTCAGTCTTTTAAAATTAATGTGACATGTTTTGTATCCTAACACATGGTCTATCCTGGTAAATGTACCTGAAAACGAGTTTCTCAACCTTGGAACTATTAATATTTAACGTTTTTATTTATTTTTGGGACAGAGAGAGAGACAGAGCATGAACGGGGTAGGGGCAGAGAGAGAGGGAGACACAGAATGGGAAACAGGCTCCAGGCTCCAAGCCATCAGCCCAGAGCCTGACGCAGGGCTCGAACTCACGGACCGCGAGATCGTGACCTGGCTGAAGTCGGACGCTTAACCGACTGCGCCACCCAGGCGCCCCGGAACTATTAATATTTAAAGTCAGATAACTCTTTGGGTGCTACCCTGTGTATCATGGGATGTTTAACAGCATCCCTGGCTTCTACCTGCCAGATGCCAGTAGCATTCCCCAAGATGTGACAGCAGAAATGTGTCCAGATGTTGCCAAATGTTCCTGGGAAGGAAAAGTTTCCTTTGCTGAGAACTACTGGGTTGAACAGAATATAGATATTGCAGTTATTGGATACATTATTCACATAACAGAGTTCTTTACATTTTCTATGATTTTCTTGATTTTCCCGCCTAACCTTTCTATCAGCTGCTGAGAAAAGGGGTTTAAAATATCTATGATTATGGGGTTATTTTATTTCTTCCTCTAATTCTGTCAGCTTTCGCTTCATAAGTCTTTTACTTTTTAAAAAACTTTATTGAGGTATAACTTGTGTGCCATAAAGTTCATCCATTCAGTAATTTTTAAAGTAATTTGGCGAGTTGCGGTGCCTGGGTGGCTCAGTCGGTTGAGCATCCGACTTTGGCTCAGGTCATGATCTCGAGGTCTGTGAGTTCAAGAGCCTCGTCAGGCTCTGTGCTGACAGCTCAGAGCCTGGAGCCTGTTTCAGATTCTGTGTCTCCCTCTCTCTCTGCCCCTCCCCCACTCATGCTCTGTCTGTCTCTGTCAAAAATAAATAAACATTAAAAAATTTTTTTTTAAGTAATTTGGTGAGTTGTGCAGCAATCATCATAATCTGGTTTTAAAGCATTTCTGTCACACTAGTAAGATCCCTTGTGTACCCAGCAATTAATCTCTGTTGCAAGCCCCAGGCCACCACTGATGTTTAATGTAATTATTGGTGTGGTTGAGTTTGGGGCTCCCATTTTATTATTTGTTTTCCATTTATCTCCCCTCAGTTTTTTATTCTTCTGTTCCTCCTCTGCTTTAAAGAAAAAAAAAGTATTTTAATACATGTATATGTTGAGTATATGTACATATACATATATGCTTATATGAACAATTCCATTTTAATCTTCCTCTTAGTGTGCACTTGTGTGTATTTTGTGGTTTGGTTGTTTCTCTAGAGATTACAATATATAATCTTTACTTTTCACAGTCCACTTGCGATTAATAATGTCACTGTGCACATAAAACATAGCTTGTTACTGTACAGGCATATTTCTTCCGCCTACCCCCACCATACCTTGTCCTTATGCTGTAGTTGTTATATGTTTTACATTTATGCACATTATAAACCCCACAGGGCAATGTCAAAATCACTGTATTTTTTTTAATGTTTATTTTTGAGAGAGAGAGAGAGCGGGCAAGGGACAGCGAGAGGGAGACAGAAAATCTGAAGCGGGCTCTGCGCCGAGAGCAGAGAGCCCGATGTGGGACTTGAACTCATGAACTGCGAGGTCACGACCTGAGCTGAGGTCGGACGCTTAACTGAATGAGCCCCCCCAGGCGCCCCCAGAATTATTATTGATGCTCTTCACTCTGTCTTGAGGCTCTGGATTTCCATCTGGTATCACCTCCCTTCGGCCTGAAGAACTTCCTTTAGCCTTTGTTGCAGTGCAGGTCTGTAAATAATGAATTCTCTTTATTTTTCCTTCATTCTTGAAGGATCTGTTTTTGGACTCTAAGAGTTCTGCGTTGACAGTTTTTTCTTTTAGCACGTTAAAGATGTTGTTCCACTGTCTCTGGCCTCTGTAATATCTGATGAGAGAGCAGCTACCAATTGAATCATTCTTTTGTAATGTGTCCTCTTTCTCTAGATGTTTTTAAGATTCGCTTTTTACCGTTGGCTTGTAATGGTTTGACTGTGATGTGCCTTGGCTGGCTGGCCTTCTCTGTATTTATCCTACGTGGTCTTTGTTGAGCATCTTGAATCTATAAATGTATATCTTTTACCCAGTCAGGAAATATTTAGCCATTATTTTTTAAATAGCTTTTCTGCCCTATTCTCTCTCCTTCCTTCTGGGACTCCAGTTATATGTATGATATTTTCTAACAGTTCTCTGAGTATCTGTTAATTTTTTATTCCAATCTTCTTTTTCTTTATTCTTCTCATTGGGTAATTTTCATTGATTTGTCTTCAAATCCACTTTTTCTTTCTTCTGTCATGTCCGGTTCGTTGTTAGGTCCATCTCGCATATTAATTTTTCAGTTCTGGAATTTCCATTTGATTCCTTTTTTTTCTTGTTTCTCTGCTGAGATGTCTTGGTTTTTTTCATTCATTGTGAGTATATTTGACTTTACTGAGGATAGTTAGAAGAGCTTCTTAAAAATTCTTACCTGCTAAAAAAAAATTCTTGTCTGCTAATTTTAACATCTGCGTCATCTAAGGATCGGTGTTAGTTGTCTTAAGAATGTCTCCCATTTTCCTGGTTCTTCACACACATTGTAAGTTTGAGTGATATCTAGGACACTAAGGATGTAAAATTTGAGAGTCCTTGGGTTCTATTATTTTTTCTTCAGTGATTATCGTGTTTCTTGAACTTCAGCAGGCAGTTTTTCTTGGTTGGACTCCAACTACCGATCCAACTACAGCCACTTGAATCTTGGGTCAGCCCTTTTGTCTGTAGCCGAGTTGCTGAGAGCGTATCCTGTGCATAATGTGCTCAGGAGTCAGGCAGAGATGAGGACAGATGGAGTCGGGGATACTTTCCCAGACTCATTCCCTTCTTGCCGGTAGACATGGCTTCCCAGATTCAGTTTTCTGGTTCCAAAACCAAACAGACTGCATTTGTTTCCCAGATAAAGGCTGTGAAACCATAAGGTTATTGTATACAACTGTCTTCCTTCGGGTACGGACTTCCCTGTGTTTATTCTCTTAACACTTTCAGGTAGCTTCTTTTATTTATAGTTCTCTGAGCTTTATATAGTTTTCTGGAGGAGTGTTGAAATCATAAGATTTTAGTCATTACTAGAGCCAGTCTTGAACTTTCATTTTAGTGAGGGAGAGTCAGACAATTAAAAAAAATACAAATAAAACATTTATACTGTGATGAAACAGTTGTATCAGTTATCTATTGCTTTGTTACAAACCACCCCAAAACTGAGACTTAAATCAACTCTTGTTCATTGTAATTCATTCAACTGTGGGTTGGCTGAGGGTGACCTGATCTAGGCTGGACCTGGCTGAACTCGGGTGTTTCTGTTTCAGCTGACTCACTTGTATGTCTACAGGCTAGCTACACGTTTTGTTCTAGCCTGGTCTTGTCTGGGGCACCTTAGTGAGAACAGCTCTCTTCCATGGGTCAGTCTCTCATCTTCTTCCTGGGGATGGTGGGCTACCCTGGGCTTATCTTTCTTATGGCGATGACAGAAACGAAGTGAGCGATTTCATAAGTCCTTGTTCAAGCTTCTGCTCATAACGTGTCCTCTAATATCCCACTGGCCAAAGCATTCAGATGGCTGAACTCAGAATCAAGGATAGGGAAGCTTGTCTCTTGATGGGAGGATCTGTAAAGTCATATGGCAAAGAAGCCAGTATAGGCAGTGGTGAAGATCTGGGGCTTTTTATGCATCCTACCATAGCAGTAACAAGTGCCGTTAAAAAAAAAAAAAAGAAAAAAAGGGCAGAATGACATAGTGTGTGTATATGTAGAAGGGCGTGTATATGTGTGTAGATGTATATGTGCCTTTTTTTATACAAAATTGGAATTAGCCTATAGATGGTAGTATAGCCTACTTATTCATTTAATGTGTTACGCACCATGCAGTAAACCTTTCCCAGCTCTTAGACCATGTTAGGCCATTTATAATTTTTATACCCCTCTCCGACTTAGTGACTGTTTCCTTTTTTTGTTTTTTTTTTTGTAAGTTTATTTATTTATTTTGAGAGAGAAGGAGCACAAGCACGGGAGGGGGCAGAGATAGAGAGGGAGACAGACTCCCAAACAGGTTCCGTGCTGTCAGCGTAGAGCCTGACGTGGGGCTTGAACTCCTGAACCGTGAGATCATGACCTGAGCCGAAATCCAGAGTTGGACACTTAACCAACTAAGCCACTCAGGTGCCCCGACTTTTACTTCTGTAAGCACTTTACGTGTGTTGTTTTATCCTTACGACAGCCCTATGAAATTGATGTTCTTACTGTCCCCACTTTACAGATGAGGAAACTGAGCTACACCGAGGCTAAGCGGCCTTAAGTCGTCCACTGCATGGTGGCAGAGACAGGATATGGAACTGGAAAGTTCATATCCTGCCTCAATACCCTTCCTTGTGTATACTAATGGGAATATAAAAGATTGTGCCCACCCTCTGAATATTTCTGTAGAGAATGGCCTAGCGGTAGAGTGTTGGGTCATAGGGTAAATGTCACACTTAAAGGAGTGTTTTCTCGTTTGGTTGCCAATTGGCAGAACACTTCAAGGTTGTTGCTGAGCTAGTTTGCTCCTCCCACTGCCAGAGAGTAAAACGCCAGGCTGCCAGTGAACTTCTGGCAAGTGCAAGCACTTACTCGGTGAGCTTGGATAGGTACGAGAGCCAGGATTGGTGTGGTGTGAACCGTAGGGGCTGACAAACAGCTGGGCCAGGGAGCCAGGGCCAGGGAGCCAGCCCCCGAGAGCAGGCCGCAGCACGGGGCTGGTGTGAGCCAGGGCCCCCGGCCAGCTCCGGGCCCAGCTGTTACCAAAGACAGCACAGGGCTCTGCAAATGATGGCCACTTCCCAAGCTGCGAGACAGGTGCACGTGCCGTTAGTGTGACTGTCCAGCCCGGCTCACACTAGGCTCCCTGGCCCCAGACACAGTTTGGATGACGAGGCGCAGGAGCGAGTGATTTCAAGGGATTGGCAGACAGCCTCACAAAGAGGTGACCGTCTGAGCCGGGGGTTTTCAAAGTCTCTTGTCCTTTCTCCATTTCCGTTTTTATCATTGTGCCAGTCTTGGCCATGCGGGTGTTTATTTGATAACTTCCTACTTTGAAATGATGGGGAAAATGAATAGAGAGGAAGAGACATCTGGTTGAGTGTTCACTGCTAAGAGTTCTAGATCAAGGCTGGAATGGGACCGTGGGTAAATTGAGAATTTGCGATTTTCTCCAGGTCGTCTTCAGCGTAGCTGGTTGCCAGTGAGTGTACAAAACCGTACGTGGCTGTTTCTGCAGTCGTGGGGTTTGGTTGCCTAGGAGCATTCAAAATTTTATCGATGTCTATTATGTATTTTGTACCTAATACTTTTTTTTTTTTCTTATTTTGCTTCAGGTTAGTAGCAAAGACGAAGATTTTCTTGACCTCTCTGTTGACGTGGAGCAGAATACATCTATTACCCACTGTCTGAGGTAACCTCATGAATTCTGACTGTGATCTGAGATTTGGATCAGACCGGTAAATAAGTGGGGGGGGGGGAGGGGGGGAGCGGGGAATCCTGTATTTCCTCAGGAGGTAATCTTCCTTTCTGTTAAACCCATATAATCCTATTATTTTCTGTTTCTTCTTTCCCAAGAGAGATTAAAAATAAATATATGTGGTCTAGAGAAGGATCCTGCTGAGAAGAAAGAGGATCAAGTGGAAGTCATTAGTCATTAAGTTTAAAAATAAGTTTTAGTCTTTAACACAGATGTGGGCTTTCGGCTTTCATCAGTTTCTCTCTCTCTCCTCTTTGTCTCCTTGACACAATCACACAACTAATAAATGCTGCACATACCTACCGTTACCCTTTTTTTTTTTTGTTTTTTGGTTTTTTTGTAAGCTAATATTAAAAATTATGTACTTTTGAGTGGAGACCCGGTGAGGGGAACTGCCTCTCCTCCACCTTTCGGCATTCTGTGGAGATCATTAATAGAAGGAATTCTTCCTTGTTAGGGTTGAGAGAAGGTACGAGCCTGGAATGCAGGAACAGCTCAGGTCCAGGGTTCCATGCGTGTCGTGTATTGACTTGAACATTGGAAATGTGCCCAGAGTTGACACGGAGACACGATTCCCTTTTCCCTACTCCATCCCTTCTTTCCTGTCCTGTTTTCAGTAGGTCGGGAGGGCTTAGCAGCAGCCCAGCCCTGCTATAGCCACTAGGCATGGAGAAGCGAGTGGCAGACACATTCCGGACCCTCACAGCACTTGCATCCTGGGGGGGATCCACAGGCAACGATTGGTGCCTCGAAGAAATTTAACAGGTCCACAGAGTGCGTGGTCATGGGGGTGCCAGTGTAGATAGACCTCGTGGTCAGGGCAGGCTTCCCCGTTGCTCAGGAGCCCAGAGCTCTGAGACATTTTATAGTGTCTAACAAGGCATTGTTGATTTTTACCAATGGTGATTGGGTGACAGAGGTGTTAGTCCAGGTTACTTGGAACCTTTTAGAAGGATAGGTTAAGGGGACTCGCTGTGGTGGTTGGCTGTTAGAAAGTCATCTTGCGGGGCAAAGGCACCAACGTCAACATGGGAGAGTTTCTTGCTTCATCTGGGTTTCATGTTTTGTGTGAGCGGGTGGGGAGCTGATTGCTTTCTGATTTCCCAGGGCCCCAGGTTCCCCTCCGCTCCCCCATGAGTGACCAGTTACCCAGCACTTCCTGTTGGTGTGGCCCACGGGCCCTTGTGTCCAAGTGCCTTAGGCCCAGATGTCTAGGACAGGTGTGTTAATAACTCTTTATTTGCAAAGTGTTTTGTAGGCCAGGGTGGCCTCTTTCTTCTGAATGGTTCTGTTTATACCATGGGTTCCTAATATTCCTGTGACAAGAAGCCATTTTTTATTTCCCCAAGGTCTTATGATCACAGGGAGTGGGGAAAGTTATGATTTTGCCAACGTCAGTTGCAGACAAAGGACTGGGAGGAAAGGTGTCACTTGCCCATCCCGCCCCTTTTTATTTTGTTTTTTTACGTTTATTTATTTTTGAGAGGGAGAGAGACCACAAGCAGGGAAGGTGCAGAGAGAGAGGGAAACACAGAAACCGAAGCAGGTTCCAGCCTCTGGGCTGTCACCACAGAACCAGGGCTGTCAAACCTACAAACCCTGAGATCATGACTTGAGCCCAAGTCAGACGCTTAACCACCTGAGCCACCCAGGCGCCCCTCATTCCCCGCCTCTTTTTTTTTTTTTTTTAAACAAGTGGGCGTTAGGGAGCATTTGGAGTTAGATTGACTGCTTCCCCTTCCTTCTTAGAAATTCCTGGGCTGCTCAAAAGGGCAGATGGCAGTGGCTGTAGCTTTGAGATCTCAGTCAACCAGCTAGAGGAGGGCTAACTTGTTAGTTATAATTTTAATCTTTGGGGAACCTTGTTATAAAGAAATGTAACCCAGATTTACGTTTCTATTATTATCATTATTATTTTGAGGAATGTATATGTTAGTCATGCATACCTGATGTAGAGGTGTTTGGAGACGTTAAAGCTGGGATGGATGAGCATGAAATAGCTTCAGAATGCCTTTTTAAACATTAGATTCCCATCCGATTGGGCTTTCCGGGCCGCCATTTTACATCATCCCTAAACTAGACCTTGACTGACTTCCCCACACCTGCCCTCACACAGGCAGGCCTGACATCACCCCCACAACAGGAAGACAGGTCCTGCCAGGCCCACCCACCCCCACCCTCACCCTTCCGGGAGAGTACTGTGCTGGGAGTGGCGGCTTTCTCACCTGCCCCAGAGGAGTGAAGTGGGGAGCCAAGGCCCCAGGGGAATAAATGATACCAGCTGATCGTTAGCATTTTCTGTCTGAGACAAGGGAGAAGGAATGATTACAGATCTTGATCTTTTGGGCCCCATTCATGGTTTAATTTCGTTTGCATTCTTGAAGGTTTGTTTTTAAAATTAGAACTATGAGTTTTCTTTTTATGTTTGCACCTCTTCTGATATTTTATCTTTCCTTCATTTTGACGGCCAAAAAGAAAAGTTAAAAATCAAGCTAAAATTGTAGGACGTTTTTTTAATGTTTGTTTATTTTTGAGAGAGAGAGAGAGAGAGAGAGAGAGAGAGAGAGAGAGAGAGAGAGAATGAGTGGGGGAGGGGCAGAGAGCGAAGGGGACCGAGGATCTGAAGTGGGCTCTGTGCTGACAGCTGGGAGCTCCACTTGGGGGAGGGGGGGCTTGAACCCAGGAGCTGTGAGATCATGACCTGATCCGAAGTAAGACCCCTAAAATTGTAGGATTTGAATGTAGGGCCTTTGCCACCTCCTTTCAAGGGACTTTAGATGACCGATTACAGTGTGTTTTCACTGCTTTTGTTGCAGAGAAATGATGAAATAAATAGTGGTTCTATTCAGGGTACAGGCCTACAGAAGCCATTAAATCCATACTGTAACTGACCTATATTCCAAATATTTCATATGTCAGCGCCTTGTCTTAGGCCCGGGGAGCCTTCCGTATCAGAAGTGAATACCAAGATAGTTTTTTCTTCTTTTGAAAAGTTCAGGGATGGCCTCAGGCAAAAACTTCAAATACGTGAAGTTTATCTTAATTACCCTTCTATGGCCTTTTGGGGAGTTTTTGTCTTTCACTTCAGTGCCTTAGTCTCCCCTGTGGCTCCTTTACAGAAACCTTCTCTTGAAACATTCCACTCTCTAAAGCACCTTTTTTCCCTCCCCTGTCCTCCTCTCATATTAAATGTCCGTTCTTCCAGCACTGCCGAGGGCAGCTGGGAGGAAAGTAGCTTTTCATTCTCCCGTAGCTGTTTTAAAAATGTATCCTCTCCAAAACGAATTATTTTTCTACTTCTTTTGGAAAATTTCTTTTAAGTACTAAGTTCATATATCTCCTGTCCCCACCACACATCCATTGCTGCATGCTTGTTTATTGGTTTCTCTGTTTTGTTTCTCTGACCTGTATTGGGTTATTACTGATATAAAGTATTTTCTAATAGTTGACATCTAAGTGTTTCTTGTGGATTTCTTTTTTCAGTCTTCCTTAATACTCTGCTCATTGGTTCTCAAACTTTGGTGTGTATGAAAATCACCTTGGGGAAGTTTATAAAAATAGGGGCCTAGCCAGTATTCAACTTCAGTGAACCCAGGCCTCTCTCTCCCTCTTTTTTTTTTTTTTTTTTTTTCCTTTTCAGAGCCAGGGCCCAACAATGATTTATTTGTTTTGGGCATCATATTCTTTTTTTTTTTTTTTTTTTAAGTTTTTAATTTTAATTCCAGTATAGTTCACATCTAGTATTATATTAGTTTCGGGTGTACAATATAGTGACTAAGCAATTACACAACACCCAGTGCTCATCACAACACTTGCACTCCTTAACCCCCATCACCTATTTCACCCAGCCCCCCACCAACCTCCCCTTAGTAACCATCAGTTTGTTCTCTGTAGTTGTGTCTTTTTTTCCTCCCTTTGTTTTGTTTGAGTGAAATCATATGGTATTTGTCTTTTTTGACTTATTTCGCTTAGCATAATACACTCTAGCTCCATCCATGTTGTTGCAAATGCCAAGATTTCACTCTTTTTTTATGGCTGAGTAATATTTATGGCAGAAATACACACACACACACACACACACACACACACACACACACACCCCACATCTTCTTTATCCTTCATCAATCGTTGGACCCTTAGGCTGCTCCCATAATTTGGCCCTGGCCATATTCAACTTCAGTGAGCCTTGGCCACTATTTTTAATTAATTTTCTTGGTGATTCTAATACCACCAAAGTTTGAGATCCGCTGCTCTAAATCTTTGCTACTCAAACAGTGGTCTGTGGGCTAGCACCATTGACATCACCTGGGATCTCAATAGAACAGCATCTCAGGTCTCCCCCAAGAATGAATGAATGAACCAGAATCTGCATTTTGACAGGATCTCCATGTGATTCAAGTGCATGTTAAGGTATACAAAGCACAGAGCACAGTGGCTCTCGGACTTTGAAGCATATAATGCCTGGATTCTACCTGGAGAGATTCTGGTGTAATCAAGTGGGGGCCTGGGGGAGGAATTAGGCATTGAGTGTGTTTCGAAAGCTCCCCGGGTAACTCTAACGGGCAGCCCGGAGACCCGCTGATGTTGCCGATGTCAACCCCAGAACAAAGTTTCCCAGCTGGTGTGCACCAGGACATAGGTTACAGGTGTGGATTGATCCCCTTGGCTCCTGGGAGGTCAGGCACAGCCTGGAGCTGCTCTGGGCTAACTCTTCTACAGGGTAATCTTTTCTGTGGGGATCATGACAGGACACTTATCGGGAAGTGTTGTTTGAGAATTTAAAAAAAAAAAATCAGGGGCGCCTGGGTGGCGCAGTCGGTTAAGCGTCCGACTTCAGCCAGGTCACGATCTCGCGGTCCGTGAGTTCGAGCCCCGCATCAGGCTCTGGGCTGATGGCTCAGAGCCTGGAGCCTGTTTCCGATTCTGTGTCTCCCTCTCTCTCTGCCCCTCTCCCGTTCATGCTCTGTCTCTCTCTGTCCCAAAAATAAATAAACGTTGAAAAAAAAAATTAAAAAAAAAAATCAATTTCTGAACTATTGCATTGAGTGGAAAAGTTAAGACTGTACTAAAAAACGTGTCAAACATGGACATAACCTTGGACACAACGGCTGTCTTTACAGCAGTCTTTCCACCCGGAAACATAGTCTTTCTTCAGGTTTTCAAGTTTTCTTTCATACATTTTTCTAGAATTTCATAGTTTTCTTTATAAAGACTTCTATTTCTTACTAGATTCATTTCCAAAGTGTATTTCTGAACGATGTTTTATTGCTATTGTAACTCTTTGTAAAGAAATACAGAGTTTTGTGCTTTCCCCTAACCTTACCTCTGTGCTTTGGTCATTTATCCTCAGCATCAGAAAGGCCTCTCTCCTCTCTCCCTCCTCTTTGACTTTCTCCTTGAAAGGTTTCCTCACCCCTTATTGCCTGCTTTGATTCCAACAACTTTACAGCCTCTATTGACAGACCTGCTCTGCCTCCGAGTCTCCTGCTGGGGTCAGCCCTTTTCCCTGATGTAGCCTCATTTTCCACTTCTCAACTCACAGATGCCCCGGAAGCATTGCCCTGTGTCTCGTGGCAGTAAGCCCCCAGCCAGCCGGGGTGTGGCAGGATGGAGGTGAATTTTAAATCAGGTCTTTATATTAAGTACTAACTTTTGCTATATTTCCACTCGTGTGGGTCTGCAATCACTTCAGAAAACTTTCTTTGAAAAGTAAGAGTAGAAAGTATTTAATTCCTTATTCACTGCTGTGCTTGCCTTGGTTATTCTGGCTCTTGAGCTGGATAAAGAGCTGTATCTGTGGTAGAAATCCCATGGATATGAATCTCCACCATCACCTACCCATACTCTCCTCCCCCTCTCCCTTGTCTCCCCCAGCCCCATTCCACCCCAACCCTGTGCAGGCCAAGAAAGGATTTCACATCAGTTACTCCATTAAAGAGTTAGTCTGGGGGCACCTGAGTGGCTCCTTTGGTTGAGCATCAGACTCTTGACCTTGGCTCAAGTCATGACCTCACGGTTCGTGAGTTTGAGCCCCATGCCGGGCTCTGCGCTGACAGTGCAGAGCCTGCTTGGGATTCTCTCTCCCTCTCTCTGCCCCTCCGCTCCTCATGCTCGCTCTCACTCTCTCTCCAAATAAATACATAAACTTAAAAAAATAAAAATAAAAAGGAGTTAGCCTGTGTTCATTCAGTTAAGTGTGAGTCTGTATTATGCACTGAGCAGCTGAGATCTGAGATTTGAGTATAATTGTCTTCTAAATCGTTTTCTTGCCTCTCAACACCTCCTGTCCTTCCTCTGTAGTGCTGCCAGAAATGGTTACTCTAGAAAGCACTGTCTGGTTACATCTTTTCCTTTCCGAGACCCATCAGTGGATTTCCAGAATCACAGGGTCCACACCAGCTTCTAAGGCACACCCACACCTTGCTTCCGTCTCCCTATGCTGGAGCGTTCCCTCTGTCTGGAATGCTTGCCTCTTACCCACCTGCACACTTTCCTTCTTCGAGAGCCTGACTTCCACATCACCGCTTGGAAACAACTCGCATTACCCCAAGTTCATTTCTCCCTCCTCTGTGCTTTCCCCTGGACTTTATACACGTGCTTCTGTCTTCACTCAGCCAACAAATATTATGGAATGCTGTGCTGCATTGGGCCTCTTCATGGTGCTGGGGCTGTGGCAGTGAGTGAGACAGAGTCATTGCCCACATAGAGGGAAGGCATGTAATCAAATAGGAGGATGGTTTCAGATAAGGGTAAGTGCTCAGAAGAAAACAAGACTGCAAACCAGATAGAGGCTGAGTGGGTTTGGAGAAGGTGGACAAAGAAGTCTCTCAGGAGGTGACATTTGTGCTGAGCTCTGAGCAATGAGCAGAGGCAGCCATGGAAGCATCTGGAAATGAGCTGTTAGTGCAGAGGAAGCAGCACCTGCGGAAGCCCTGAAGCAGAAAGGGTATGGCATTCTGGAGGGACAGGAGAAAGCTGCTGGTGTGGCCTAAGCTGGATGAAGGAGGTGAGGCAAGGTAGGAGATGAGGTCAGAACAGCTAGGGGTATGGGGACTGAGGGCCTACTGGCCATGGCAAAGAATTCGAGTTTCATTCTGAATTGCACTAAGGAACTGTTGAAGCATTTTAGGCAGGAGAATTGTATGAAATTATTATTTTTTCTTTTTTGAGAGAGAGATGGGGGGGGGGGTGGGCAGAGAGAGAGAGAGAGAGAGAGAGATACAAGTGTAGAGCCTGACTTGGGGCTTGATCTCACAAACTGTGAGATCATGACCTGAGCCAAAATCAAGAGTCTGACACTTAACCAGGTGCCCCTGAAATGATTTTTCTTTTTTAATGTTTACTTATTTTTGAGAGAGAGAATGAGTGGGGGAGGGACAGAGAGAGAGGGAGAGAAAATCTGAAGCAGACTCTTTGATGACTGCAAAGAGCCTGACACGGAGCTTGAACTCGCAAACCTTGGGATCATGACCTGAGCTGAAGTCGGACACTTACCCAACTGAGCCACCCAGGCGCCCCTGAAATGACTTGTTGACCTGCACTGAACACGTAGGCGGCTCGCTCGCATGTGTACGTGTTAGACTGTGAGCAGTGTGAGGGCAGGTGCCTCTGTGAACCCCTAGCACCAAGCCCAGAGTGCTGTCAGTAAACATTTGAGTAGTGAATAAATGAGCAATCTATGTTTTCTTTTGGTAAGCTCTGTTTATGTGTGTGAGTCCATAACACCATGTAAATAACACTTTCTGTTTAATAAAATCTGATCATTCTGGTGCTAGGATACTCCCTATGAATAAAGAAACATCACAGGCTTTCTCAAGACTCTAGGGTATTATTATATTCTGGATGTTCTTCTCAGCCTTTGAAGCGGTACCACAGGAATGTTAAGTAGAATCTCAATGACCAGAAAAGAATGAAAAGCCATGACATTTAAAAAATGAAAACTTATAAGTAGTGCAGTAAGTCTCATGATAGGGGTGAATACAGATATAACATCACAATGACATTTGTTCTCAAAAGGAGCCGGGCGGGGGGGGGGGCGGGGGGGGGGGGCGGGGAGCTGGGGATCGTAGAAAGCTGGCATCTCCTGCTAATTTGGGATTTTCTTAGTTCAATATAAGGGCAGTTGTATGTGATTTAAATTTCATTATCTTTACTTTCGTGATCTTAGAAAATACAGACTCCTGAGATACCCTGTTTTTCATTAACTATACAATAATGTCACCTTGCATTTTATGTGATTGAGGTTTTGGGACCTGACTTACAGTGTAACGATGGACGTTTACAATAGTATTTTCTGTTATAATTTTTAATCTCCAATTTATAGGTAGTTTTGTTAAAACTTGGTATTTTTTTAATCAGTTGGAGACTCTATATCTATTTGTGTCCCACTTAATAAAGCTATCCTTGGAAATCTGCAAAGGTGAAACCATAACCCAGTCCAGCAGACATGCTGTAATGGCAATCATAGCCCCTACTCATAAGAAAAGTCTTTTCTCATTACTTCTTTCCCTGCATTCACTTAAAAATTACCCTGCAGGTGATAAAGGGTTTAAAACATGGTGTATACTAAGTACCTTTTGGACTGTTTTTTGAGTTGAAAATGTTTTTCTCTGCAGAGACTTCAGCAACACAGAAACACTGTGTAGTGAACAGAAATATTATTGTGAAACGTGCTGCAGCAAACAGGAGGCCCAGAAAAGGTGTGTAAAAGGGTTTAGCCCAGAGGGTGGCTTGGTTTTGAGGGAAGGAACCATACCTGATTTTGGATCCCAGTTCTGTGGGCTCGTGGCCAAGTAGCTTTGAAGAAGTCAATTGCCTTCCTCCCTGGATAAACTAGGATAAGAGTGCCTGCCTTGGAAAGTTGTCCATTTGTCTGATCGTTTGATCATTTGTTCATTCATTCGTTCAGCAAATATTTATTGTGTGCCGTGTATCAGATACTATGCTGGGTTAATGAGTGGTGGTCAGATATAATTACTATTTTCTTGTGATTAAAGACAGATTATAAAAAGGATTTAGCATAGAGTGTAACACATAGTAGATATCTAGTAGAATTGTTACTTCATAGTGGAACTTCTTATTTAGAGGCACAAGAGGTTTAAAAAGTTAATGATTTAATGTGGAAACACGAGGAAACCAGTAACACATCAGTTGCATGGATAGGTGATAAGAAGCACCACATTCTGAATTGATACAGGATCCACGGTTGCCTTTTTACCAGCACCGGCAAGTTAGAGCCCCTGGACAATGTGTGCGAATCAGTGATTCTCTGTTATCTGCCCCCGGAAGCCAAGAAACTTGACATTTTAATTATCGTGTGAAGCCTTAACTGTGAATTGAATTTACCCTGCCCATGGTTGTGGAATATTCAGAACAGCTCGCAGAAGCTCATTACCGCCATCTAAAACCTTCAGGGGTCTTGAGCTGAGGTTGAAATCATTTCTCTGCTCAGCCTTCCCTGCTCTTCCCGCCTAGACATGCACATCTTCCCTTGCTGCATCAAAACTTACAAAAGGTGACTCCTTGTGGCAGATGGGAGTGGAGTGATAGCTGGTTAACTTTTGTGAGTCATCAGGGGAGCTCACTTCTCCCTGTCCTTACAATCTCAGTCAACCCAAGGCCAGCCCAGGCCTTCCTATATGGCATGAAGGCATGTTCATTAAAATACTGTGTGTTCCTGTAAAATATCAGGCTTCCCATGATTCTTCTGTTTCTGCAGACGTTATTTTGCTTATTTTTACGAACAGGGTTTTACCTCAATAGATTCCTGAACAGCAGTCTCTTAAAATTTGTCCTTTTCAAATAATATGCATTGAAAATGTGTGCATGCTGAACAGCACTGACACTGACTCAGGGCATTCCTAGAATGGGGGTCCGGAAGGGGACCAAAGATCTCTAGGACCAAAGATCTCTATTCCAGCAGAGTTGTCTCCATAAACTATTGTTTTTAGGAATTTTTTTTTTTTACCAAGGAATATTAGTGGTCACCTAGTGAAAAAAGATTTCTGTGTTCATGTAAGTTTGGGAAATGCTACATCAGACAAAAGAGAACAGTTCCTTTACTGTAGGATTTCTCAGAACCTCTCTGCCAGTGCACAGCGAGGAACTTTGAAATAGAAAGTAGCTGTCCAAACTTGGCCCCAGGAACCCCGCCTCTGCTGATGTCTCCAGTGCTCCACAAGCCCAGTTTGGGAAGTGTGGCCCTTAAGCCAACCCCTACATTTTACGAGTGGGGAAACCAAGAGCTAGACGAGGGGAAGGTCCGACACAAGAGTGAGTGAGCGTGAGCCCAGCGTGCTTGGTTTCCCCAAGCGCCCCCCGTGGTCCTCAGACCCCAGAAGTCCATACCGCAGCCTTCTGCTTGTCCTCTTCCCAAAAGTGGTCACCCCTCCTCTCCATTATCTCCAGGCGGGGTGGAGGGGGGGGTGTGGCTGTCCAAATATTGTTCCTTTCTGGAAGGCAGGGGGCAGTAATGGAGAGCAGTTGCACACCGTATTTGCATTGGTACAAAACTTCAGGACTGTCTCCTTTGGCCAGAGAGGAACAGAGCTGCTGTTGCCCTCCTCTCCTGCTGGCTGTGCCCGGTTAGCCGAGCAAGCAGGTTAACCAGCTCTATGTGTGCAAGCATCCTTTTATTCTTGCGGGCGGTGTGGTTACTTGCCGACCTGAAGTCTGTTAGACCCCTTCTGCTCTCCGTTTGTGTGGCAGCAGTGTATTCTGCCCCCCAACAGCTCTTAGGGGGTACAACTTCTTTTCTATTTCGTGGTTTCTTAGGATGAGAGTAAAAAAGCTGCCCATGATTTTGGCCCTGCACCTAAAGCGGTTCAAGTACATGGAACAGCTGCACAGGTACACCAAGCTGTCTTACCGGGTGGTCTTCCCGCTGGAGCTCCGGCTCTTCAACACCTCCAGCGACGCCGTGAACCTGGACCGCATGTACGACCTGGTCGCTGTGGTGGTTCACTGTGGCAGGTGAGGGCAGGCGGAAAAGTGGGGCGCACGGTGGGGTGCACGCGAGAAGGGTGCCGAAACAGAGGCAGCTATGCCTTTCCTGGGCTGTGAGACTCCCTAGTAATGGGACTTCTGAGAATGTCTTCCAGGCTCTTATCTATCATCTCAAAACAAATCCAAAATGTACTCTTCAAGATACTCTTCATGCAGTTTTTAGCCCTTCCCCAACCAGAAAAAAGAGAGTAAGAGAGAAGGCTCCTAGATACGGAGAAGAAAAGTGTTTTGCTGAAAGTCCTTTGAGCAGATATTTTTTTCTTCCATAGCTATAGATACAAGCATGGAAAAGTCCACTGAAAATACACCTGTTTGTTATCCTTTGCTCAGCTGGAAGAGATTTGTGTTCTGTCGTTCCCCTGCCCTTCTGGGTTTTAGGTAGGGGTGTGTCACTGAGCAGGATTATTTTCTTCTCCATCTGCCTGGATTGGATTTTGGTGCACAGACCATAACAAGAGGATGCGTGGTTCCACGCAGAGGAGTAGACTGATTTCCTTTTCCCCCTGCACGGCGGCGGATGCTTTGCCTCTGAAGCACCTTATTTGTCCCATGCAGAGCGGACTTGAAGTCACAGGATCCTTTCTTACATTCCCAGTGTTCTGTGTTTTGGTCGGTTATAAGCCAGCTCTGTGGTTTTCCTGAAGAGGAATTCCACCAGTTATTTTTCTAAAGAACGCACGAGGCTCGTGATCTGGAAACTAGCTGTGAATGCTGGGTGGGACCTCCTGGCAGCAACTGGAAGGTTTTAGGGCTGGCAGAGCCCGGTACCTGGAGGGCATTGTGACCGAGGCGGGCAGTGGGCTGATGTGGGCAGGTGATGGGGAGACAGAAGGTGCTCAGAAGTATATACCCGTTTTCCGTACGGATCTCTGTGGGTGATGACTAATCTCTAGAGCATTGGTGAGGATAAGGCAGCGACCCCTATAGGGGACCTGGAGGACAAGTGAGGTTGGGTTGCAGAATAGTGACTTTTCTGTAATGAGGGCTCAAGGTCAGAGCGGCCCTGGCAGCAAGGGCCAACTGGTGCCGAGTCACACGTGCTACTAACTAGCATTCATTAAATTCTTCCCCACTAGAGACAGGACTGTCCTCCTACACAGAGCAGGGCTGGCCTTGCACATGGGGATCAGGTGGCTCTGGGCCGTGGACGCTGGGGATCTCCGAGGCTGGGGAGCTGAGCGTTCCCTCATCCACGCCAGGACCTCCTGGCCCATGGATGCAGCTGGTGCGGTCTCATTCTCTGATTTCGACTGCAGTTATTCTTTGAACCCTTGTTTCTTGGGTTCGTAGCAGAGTCTGAAGGTACAGCAGTGATGAAGATCCACGGGCCCTGTTCTCATGAAGCTGAGCCTCTGGCGAGAAAGATAGATAATTAGCAAGTAAGCACACCGCCTGTCAGCACCAAAACAAAAGCACTGGGAGATGACTTCGAGTTTGAGGAACGCTATGAGGAATGAACAGGGCGCTGAGAGAGAGCAGTTGAAGGTTCCTCTTCAGGGATGGGGACTGGTGAAGCGAAGCTACCAAGGTGACATCGGGGCTGAGGCCTAAGGGCTAAAATGAGCCAGGAAGGCCCACATCGGAAGAGGATCATTTCGGGCAGAGTGTCTGAAGGGCAGAGGCCTGCCGTGTGAAGAACGGGAAACCAGGGGTCCAGAGCCCAGGGAGGGGAGAGAGTGGCTGGATGGCGTCGGAGAAAGGCAGGAATAGTTCGCGTGGCTTGTCTTGTATTTAAAGAAAGCGGACAGGGTCACCTGGCTGGCTCAGTCAGTACAGCATGCGACTCTTGGTCTTTGGGTTGTGAGTCGAGCCCCACATTGGGCACAGAGGTTACTTAAAAAAATTAAAAAAAAAAAAAAGAAAACAAAGGCAAATTTGGCTTTTGAACTTTAGTGGTACACTGAAAAAACAAAACAGAACTCTAGATTTGGGGTTAAATTCCCTCAGTCATGCAGATCTAACTAATAGTAACAGCTGTGTAGTTCCACTTTTTCCCATGTTATGTGATACATACCTTTTCCTTTGAGCACGTGTTATTCTATATTATAGTTTAACATATTTCTAAAACTTAGATGATGCCACTCCTCAGAGTTCCCCAGTGTCTTCCTGACTGACTCACCGCGGAGTCCAAAATCCAAACCACGATACCCCATGCCCCACCTCTGTGGCCTCCTTCCTCCCCTCCCCCTGGCTCACTGGGCTCAGGCTTCCTTGCTCTTCAGTGAACCCTGCAGGAACCCCCCCACCCCCCACCCCTGCCATGCCCAGTACCTTTGCACCTGCTGTAAACTTCCATCACATGGTCACATGGCTCGTCACCATCACCTTGTCTCTCAGGGAAAGTTCCTTCTGCTCAGATCTTGGGTTAGCAGAGGACTGTCACCATTGTGTATCAAATAGTACTTCCCTCTGTCACTCACCATGCTTTACTCTGCTTTATGTTTCATGGCACTTTTTTTTTTTTTTAAAGTTTATTTATTTATTTTGAGAGAGAGCAAGCGAGAGGGAGGGGGTAGGGGCAGAGAGAGAAGGAGGGAGAGAATCCCAGACAGGCTCTGCGTTGACTGTCCGTGCAGAGCCCGACGCGGGGCTCAAACTCATGAACTGTGAGATGGTGACCTGAGTCAAAACCAAGAGGCAGACACTAGACTGACTGAGGCACCCAGGCGCCCCTTCGTCACGCTTAGTATACATTGAAATCTATTTTAGTTTGTTCAGTGCCTCTCCAGCCCTCATCCCAAGAAAGTGGGGACACTGTTTTCTTCACTGCTTTTTTGTCTGACGGCCAGAAGAGAGTCTGGCACGTAGTAGGTGTATGGTAATTATTCATTTATATTTGTTGAATTTGAATATCTGCTTTCCCCACTGGACCGTGGGTCTTTAGAAGCCTGACTTTTTCGCATCTTTGCAGAAGATTCCTTTATGCTCACCACAGCACCACCACGTGGGTCTTCCTCCATGAATTGTGGCCAAATAAATGTAGATATAGACGTGACCTACACCCATTCTCCTGCTGAGAGAGGTTGTTCAGGTAGATCACTGCCTAAAAAGAAGTACCTAGTTTTTGAAAGAAGTTAATGTTAACTTGATAACTTGTGTTTGTTCTTTTCCAGTGGTCCTAATCGTGGGCATTATATTACTATTGTGAAGAGTCATGGCTTCTGGCTTTTGTTTGATGATGACATTGTAGAGGTTGGTATGCAGATTACTCTATAATGGGGCTGCAGCGTAGACTGTATTTGGGGGAACGTGTATGCGCGGACATTTCCTAAAATAGGCCTGTTTTCCCATAACCTGGCTTAAAAACCATTTACATTTCTCTCAAGACTAAATTCTGCTGTTCTTTATTCTCTATAGAAAGGGAGAAAGGGGTGTGACTGGGGACTAATGAGTTAACTGCCTTCTTGTTAACTGATCAGCCATAGATGTGGCATCTCTTTGTCCCCTGAAACCGTATTCATATGTAAGTCTCATTTTCCACTGTGACTAAAGCCCTCTCTACTACAGACCAAATAATAAGCTCTTTATTTTCATTTTTTGAATTTTTAATTTTTTTTGATGTTTATTTGTTTTGGAGAGAGAGACAGACAGGGTGCGAGCAGGGGAGGGGCAGAGGGAGAGGGAGACACAGAATCCGGCTCCAGGCTCCAGGCTCCGAGCTGTCAGCACACAGCCCAATAATAAACTTAATAAAAAGCTCTGTAAGCACTCTTTCATTATGCCAGATTCTTCTTGTATGGATTGACATTTAAAAATATGTTTTCAGTCTGTTGGACCTGGAAATCTTTATATTACACTCAAGTGTTCCCATATATTGATTTTGTTGTAAAGGAATACTAGCCGGAGAGAATTCCACACTCAGACAAGGTCCGTTTTAGCTCAGAGGGTGACACTAATGGGAATGAAGTCTGACGACCTGCAAGAATTAAGGTTATTCCCCAGACCCCCCAGTTTACCATTTGAAAGACGGGCGTCCTGGCTGCTTCAAAGCATGCCCACATATGTTTGCCGATAGCTTGAAGGCTGGCCTCCCTCCTCCAGGATTTGCAATGTATGTATGTAATCGCCCCATTGCCAGGTCTGTGGAATTAGCTGTTTGCTGTCAAAAGTTCCCAGTTGTGATTTTGTAGCAAACAGTGTTTGCTTCAGTCTTCTTGTTCATTCCATTTGTTTTTCTTCCCTTCTCTCAGTCATCCCATTGAACAGTTGTATTGTGTTCTTTCTCTTATTGCAGAAAATAGATGCCCAAGCTATTGAAGAATTCTATGGCCTGACGTCAGATATATCAAAAAATTCAGAGTCCGGATATATTTTATTCTATCAGTCAAGAGAATAACTTGAAGAACTGTGGGACGAGTTCACATGGGGGGAACTGTTCACGGCACTATTCCCTGGTTTCTCTGCAGACTTTCCTCCCCAGTGGCCCCGCCAGTGGTACTACGCCAAGTGTAATGGTCTGGCTGGGTTAGACTTTCTCTCCCTTTGGTTTTTTACATGCAGCACTACTTGTGGTTTTATTTTAGTCTGAGGTAGAGTTAACTGCAATCAGATTGTAGTAAGATTTGTATGAGTAACAGTTGCTAATTTTAGGATTGGGGAAACGCTACGCCACCGGCTACGTCTGGCTCAATTAGAGTGACATTTCCTACGGGAAGGTCTACAGTCTGTTTTGGGTCCCTGCTAAACGTCCCAAGTGGCTTCCGGGATCTCATGTCAATGCATTCCTTTAACTTGTCCCGGGAAGCACTGCTACCCACTTGTAGCTTCTCTGCCTCTTTTCTGACGCAAGGACAGAATCAGGTAGAAGTTCACCTGTTAGGGCTGCAGCTATAGCTTTAAGTTTGTGCAAGTGAAAACGTTTAAAAGTGAGTAACCTCAATACTAAAATCATCCTCCAGGTGGAACAGGGTGGAGAGAAGCTGTTCACGGTGGCTAGCGCCTGCCTGGGGCTGTGTTCTCCTCGCCGCCCGCCGCCGTTAGGACCCCAGAGGCTAAGAAGGCACGGAGCTCAGGGCAGGCAGAGCCCAGAGGAGGACGCTTTTGTGGACAGTGAAAACTTAACTTTTCTTACCTTTCTACCAAAACCACGTTTCAGGAAGATACCCCTACGCCATTTGTTTTTAGTGATGCTCTACTTCCGTAAGGTCCTGTGAGTTGTATCTGTCCTTTATCTGGCGCTGCTAAGCTTTCCAAGGCATCCGCCCCGGGCCGGCTGGTGTCCTGCAGGCTGTGGCCGCAGGGCTGAGCTACCGTGGTGACTGCTTCCGGCACAGCTCTCCTTAGCCAGTCAGTACCCACCACCTTCTCGGTCAGGAAGGACCCAGACACTGCAGTGTCACCACCATTGGCCGCATTGTACAGCTGTTCACCTTTTAACATTTCAGTCTGTTGACTGAGGCGCTGGCGAGTCCCAGGACTAATAAGGAACCTTCCCTAGAGGGACCACTGGAGTCAGCTGGGGGTGAAGGTGGGTCAAAGGAAGTGGGAGCGGGTGGGCGGAGGAGTGAACAAAATGGCAACTTTTCTTTGGCTCAGACTCCTAGAACGCTTGACAAGACCGTTTTTTGGAAGAACCTCATCTCACTGTAGTTACTTTTACTTTTTTCACTTTTGTTATGTATGTATTTATTAGATCACTTGAGTATTGGTACCTTTTATTAAAAGGGTCAATTTGGCGTTTTGCTGTTGAGCTGGTTTTTGGATTCTTACAAATACTATGAGGCATAGATCTTGGCTTCCTTTGGGAAGTCGGTTGACTTCCATACACTTCTAAGATACTGTGAACATACTATTTTGTTACCTAATAAATCAGCGAATGAACATGCAAATGTTTGGCATAATGTGAACTCAAATTGAAATTGGAAATGTTAGCAGCCATTTTGTAACAATTAAGAGCATAGCACTTTATCTAGATGAAAACTGGATTTCTTGTCTTTAAGATATCTTGAACTGTTTATTGCTCAGAACTTAAATAAGCATGCCAACACTTCATTTGTTCATGCTTGAAGTGAAATGTTTTACTTTTCACTGGAGAAGACAAAAACAGGGTGATCTTCACGTTATTTTATACAAGTGATGAAAATATACCTTGCCTTATTTAGAGGCAAATTCATATTTATAAATATTTTGTCTTTTTTTTTTTTTTCCTCATGAAACATATGCAGTAATCACTTACCTGGAAGGTGAGTATTTATTCCGTTTTTAAGAGGAGACACTTTGCAATTGAAGGCAACTGATCCGAGGAACTGTTTGTACTATATATAACCCATATATTTGACTGTAGGTTGCAAAGTTTTTTTTTTTTAAAAATGATGGTTCATATCTAATATATTTGGAGCTGGTTCATAAGAAAAACTATTAAAATTATCTTTGGAATGACTCTTGAGGCTAATTTGTTAGAGAAAGAAAGTTTCAATTGGAAGCCTACAGAGGTAACATCTAAATGCTAAGTCACAGATTCACTACTGTTTTTGTGTGTTGGTTTGTTTGTTTGTTTGGAGTTTTGTTGTTTTGTTTGGTTTGGTTTTGGGTGTTTTGTTTTGTTTTGTTTTGTTTTGTTTTGTTTTGTTTTTGGTCTGTATGTGTGAAGAGTTTTTCCCAGTGACTTAACAGAAGTAATTGAAAGGGTCAGTTAAAATTCTGAATTCATGGATCGAGTTTAGGAATAAAAACAAGTACGGAAGATAAAATGCGAAGGCATTAAAATGGTTGTGTGATGCAGGAGAAGAAGCTTGGAGAAAGACCAAAACACACTTATCCACCAACACTCCATCACAGCTTTTAAACTTCGAGCTATCTGGTAATTTCTTTCCTCTTCAGTAAATGGAACAAACACTAGGCAGCTACATTTCCCCAGAATCATTTCACTTTATGTAAAGACAGTAGCATGCAAACACTTTCTCTCTCACCCTTGTTCATCGTGCAGGGCAGGGAATGGTGTGAGGTAGGTGAGACCGTTCTGAGGTCAACGATAGCACAAAGGCTCAGCAATATTCCCTCAAATGGCAGGGTTTTTGTGGGTCCTTTTCTGGCAGGAGTGAGTAGGCCTGCTGTATTTCTTTTAACTGCTGCAGGGTTTTAAAACAAGTTACAGTGTTTTACACCTAGAGAAGAGAAGAGTATTTGCTTTATTGGTGACTTACTGGCCGAGCATCTAGATTATGGTACAGTTTGCTAAAAAGGCATTTGTTTAAAAGTCGCTTTTTGGCAAAATGAGCTGACATCCAGTCCTGTTACGTGGATGCATTTTTCCTTCCAAGGCAACATCGAATGGACTGGTTCTCAGAGAGCCAAGGAACACCATGCAGGAGGGTGTTGGTTTGACTCGGAAGCCAGTCATATTTGGTTTTACCGCCTGGTATATTTTGGATTTCAGGTGAAATGGGAAAAAAAAAAAATGACAGGAGTGGTCCCTATGCATTTATTTTCATGGATATGCTTAATTTCATGGGCATGCCTAACAATGAACTATGTTCTAACTGGAGCTTAGGGCTTATTTTAGATATTGGAGTGTAGCTTTATTACAGATGGATTTTATCTTTAAACATTGCATTTTGATCAACTTTGTATATTCACGTGTATTAAAATATTGTGCACTAAATGTTTTGCCCTCATTTGCTATTATATGGTCAAGGCATTTATCGGCACTATTGTGATTAACTCATGTAAATGGCATGGGTCAGGGAAAATTATTTCCTACTTTTCTGCCTAATTAAATTTCTGTTTTCCAGTATTACATTAATTTATTTTGGGCTTCCATTTCTTTGTAACCAAAATAGTTACTGTATTTGTGTGGCATTCATTTCATTTTGTTGCTAAAGAAAACAAGTTTAGTTTTTATTTAAAATGATCTGTACCTTAATCTTTTTTTTTTTTTTTTGTAACCAAGTCAAGCACTTTAAGCAATAATGTCAATCTTGTGAAATTTCAATCAGTTTAACACCCTGCCTCTAAAATTGTTTGCAAAAAAATAAATAAATAAAATAGGAATTCCCTTCCTAGAGAATTATATCTTGGTAATGTTACACACATGGACTTAAAATCCTTTTTTATAAAATGTGAGTTATTGGCAAGTCTCATGTCTGGCTAATCATTCCAAATGTAATTTTGAAGCGGTGGAAATGTATAGAACATTCTGGTCATTGTGACGTATAAAGGCAATGCTACTGTCAAGGTTCTGGAGGTAACTCATCCCTTGCGCCGAGTAAAAAAAGATCAACAGAAGTAATCCAGAAACCTGTATTTGGGGAATAGCAAATTGAGGGTATCAGTGGGTAGGGGGTGGGGTGAATTAGGGGCGGTATATTAGGCATCACAGTGAATTCCTTAGCTGGGACTCTGCATATCAACACGTCCTTTCCCAGTTAGGAAATAAAAGATCCGTTCCTTAAGTAAGAAAGTAGCTTCCTGCTTCTGGCTTCTAGGCAAGAGCGGGCAGTGTGGCCCTGGCCCTGTTGTATTGACAGCCAGCCCCGGACCTCTAGGTGGTTTCCAAGCTGAGGTGGGAGGGACCCCAGCGGGGTGCACACCACTGCCTACACTGGCCTGCCAGAGTAGGGGCAGTATGTGGCTTCCGCCCCCAGACCCAAGGTTGCTGTTAAAAAGCTCAAGGCTTCCCCACTGCACCCCAGCCCCCCCGCCCCCAGCCAGTCACTTCAAGGGGCCATGTGTGGGCAGGAACTTGTCATCTGAATGCATCTGTCTGGGCCCAATTATGAGAAATGCAAACCCACAGGCCAAGAGTGGGACAGTGTGCCATTCAGTCTCTCAGCTTCTGTCCCTCTTCTCTCAGGTCGAGTCAGCTGAGTGACCGAGCTGGAACAACAGAGGCTTGTGGGAAAGTCATCTGTATCCTCCATGAAGGCTGTAGGAAGGAAAGACCTCCGGAAAGCCTTTGTCTTTTCTAGGCCTGGTGTTGGCCAACTGTTAAATGGGGTCTCTAGGACAGGTCTGTCACCGCCAGAGGAACCCAGTTCCTGGGGAATAAGGAGTGTTCTCCATTTATCCTCCATTTCTGTATTTTGATACCTAAAACACCTTTAACAGAGAAAGAAGTCTCCCTTTGCCTTCTATTTACATGAAGATAATATCTGCTAAGTAGGGAAGGTTTTGATTGTGGGGATAGTACTAAAAACAAACCACTTAGACCTGTCCTAGAGATGCCCCCAGTGGAGAGATTTCTAATGAAGCCATCATTTAGCACCTGTTACATGCCAGGTGTGTTGGGAGTTGGGGGACAAAAGGAGGAAACAGAGGATCTCCTTTCTCATTTCTTAACCTCAGAAAGAAAAGATTTGTGGAAAAGAGATTTAAATTGTGGAAGTACTGTGTGTGAGGGGAATTCACAATTGAGCACAGTTTGGCTTTTGGCCTGGGTCTCCAGGAGCAGTTAGATAAGGCAGGCGGGTTCCTCTCTCCCCTGGGTCCCATTCTTGGAGTCCCATGTTCCTCTCTGCCTGCTCCTTCGAGGGAGGGACAGCACATCTTTAATTTTTTTTTTAATGTTTGTTTATTTTTGGGAGAGACAGAGACAGAATGCGAGTGGGCTAGGGGCAGAGAGAGAGGGAAACACAGAATCGGAAGCAGGCTCCAGGCTCTGAGCTGTCAGCACAGAGCCTGATGGGGGGCTCGAACTCAAGAGCCATGAGATCATGACCTGAGCCAAAGTTGGACACTCAACCAACTGAGCCACCCAGGTGTCCCAGCACATCTTTAAAACCAGTGTATAAATCTGTTATGTTGCAGCAATGGACTTGAACGTTTTGCCTCTTAATTTCATGTCAAAAGAGCCAGAATTTTGAAAGTCTTAACAGAGGATTTTTGAATAAGATAAACAATCCCTTTACATTATTAACCAAGTAATTGGAGTCTGTCTGAACTTAGCAAGACCGATCAGGGCAGGAGAGTTTCTAAGCTATGCGACTAATGACTTTATTGACTTTATCAACTGTGTTCCCTTTTTTGAGTTCCTTTATGTTTTATTATTTTTTTAATGTTTATTTATTTTGAGAGCAAGGGAGCACAAGCAGGGGAGGGACAGAGAGCGAGGGAGAGAGAATTCCAAGCAGGGCTTCGTGTTCAGCGTGGAGCCCAACGTGGGGCTCGATCCCATGACTGCAAGATCATGACACGAGCCGACATCAAGAATTGGACGCTACACCAACTGAGCCACCCACGCGTCCCAAGTTCCCTTCTGTTTTACAAGTGCTTTGAACAAAGCACATTAGGTAGGAGCTTAGAAACAAATGAAAAGCTCCGTTTTGGTTGTGAGACACCAGAGTCAGAAACGACACTAAATGTTGTAAAAAGGATTCCTAATTTTGTGCTCATTCCCCACATGATCATTCATGATAAAGTTTTTATTGATGACCCTGGCGTCGCGTATCCGCGTTGTAAGTTAACGTGGACGCATCTTCACAAGTGAGCACCCAGGTTCTACTAAGGCAGTGTGGGATTCCACAGAAACTCTGAGAAGGTTGGGCGCTTGTGTTGTGGGCTGAATTCTTATTTTGTTTTTACCTCCTCCTCCTCCTCACAGGAGGGAGCTTGGAGAAGAAAACAGATGTAGATTTGACTTGGCAAGAGGCAATGTAATTTAATAGTTGAAGCCACCATTTCTGTGTATTTAACCAAGTCCTCCTGAGATCCAACTCAACTGTATTTGTATTCAAGAGGCTTTTAATCCACCTTACCTGAGAGAACATTCTGTACTGGGATAACTGAAAATAAACACACAATTTAAGAGTGAGCCTTCATCTTTCCTGTAGCAAGCTGAGTCTCTTCACTAAGGAGCTCTTTTCCAGGTGAAAATTCCCTGTTTCCCATGCTGAGGGGTAGAAAAATATCTTTTTTTTAAGTTTATTTATTTATTTGGAGAGAGAGAATTCCAAGCTGGCTCCGCTCTGTCAGTGTGGAACCGGATGCGAGACTGACCCACCCAGGCACACCGGAAAATATTTTTAATGGGTGATAAAAGCTGCATGAAGACTCATTCACCCCCACCCCCAGAATAAATTGTTTGGGAAAACTCTGAAAAGAGGTTGCTTCTGCTCATTTTTCCATCTCTGCAACCCCAAAGCCCAGAGAACAAAAATAAGTATGAGCTGCCAACCTAAGTTGGTCCTCTGTGCCAATCTGGACTTGGAACAGAAGGAGGGGTGAAGGCTGTGGAGACGATCCCTCCTCCTGGATGTTCACTGATTGACCTGGTCGCTCAATTATGTCCTCTGAGGAGTCTGGAAGTTTGTGAAACTTACCTCAGAATCTGTCTTCGAGTGGGAATTTGTACAGAATGTAGAAGAATAAGGGGGTGTGGCTCTCTGGAGGGGAATAAGACCCATCTACCAGTCTTCTAGCCTGGGTCTCACTGCTGCACCTGCCCCAATCTGCATTTGCCCTGCAGGATTAGATGAGCCCCAGGGAACCCTAGAGGTGCCTCTGGCCCATGTACAGCCTACAGATGCTACGCCATTTTCATTACTGTCCTGATCTCTGACGAGAGAATTTTAGGCTCAATTCAGTGGCAATGTGGAAAGTCCTCCCGGACTCGGAATCCGCTCCAGGTTCTCGTGCGGGTTGGTTGCCAGTTGGTGCCCTCGGCAGAGCATGTGGGGAGAGCAAGGGATCAAAAGCCATAAAATTTTTTTTTTAATTTTATTATTATTTTTTTTTTTAATATATGAAATTTATTGTCAAATTGGTTTCCATACAACACCCAATGCTCATCCCAAAAGATGCCCTTTTCAATACCCATCACCTACCCTACCCTCCCTCCCACCCCCCATCAACCCTCAGTTTGTTCTCAGTTTTTTTTTCTGATAAATATCTTTTTTTTTCAATATATGAAATGTATTGTCAAATTGGTTTCCATACAACACCCAGTGCTCATCCCAAAAGGTGCCCTTTTCAATACCCATCACCCACCCTCCCCTCCCTCCCACCCCCCATCAGCCCTCAGTTTGTTCTCAGTTTTTAAGAGTCTCTTATGCTTTGGCTCTCTCCCACTCTAACCTTTTTTTTTTTTTTTTCCTTCTCCTCCCCCATGGGTTTCTGTTAAGTTTCTCAGGATCCACGTAAGAGTGAAAACATATAGTATCTGTCTTTCTCTGTATGGCTTATTTCACTTAGCATCACATTCTCCAGTTCCATCCACGTTGCTGCAAAGGGCCATATTTCATTCTTTCTCATTGCCACGTAGTACTCCATTGTGTATGTAAACCACAATTTCTTTATCCATTCATCAGTTGATGGACATTTAGGCTCTTTCCATAATTTGGCTATTGTTGAGAGTGCTGCTATAAACATTGGGGTACAAGTGCCCCTATGCATCAACCCTCCTGTATCCCTTGGGTAAATTCTTAGCAGTGCTATTGCTGGGTCATAGGGTAGATCTATTTTTAATTTTTTGAGGAACCTCCACACTGTTTTCCAGAGTAAAAGCCATAAAATCTGAGTTCAAGTCCTAACTGCCATCCTAGTTGGATGGTGCTAGAGATCTGTCACCTAAGTCAGACGTCGGACACAATGTTGGGGTTAGGGTGCTAATGAATGGTATTTGCAAAGGGGCCCTTCTCCACAGGCCTCTAAGGCAGATAAAAACACAACTGCTGACAACAATGGAAAGCACGTAATTGCTAGTTTAAAATTTTTTTTCATGTTTATTTATTTTTGAGAGAGACAGAGACAGAGCACAAGTGGGGGAGGAGCAGAGACCGAGGGAAACAGAATCCGAAACAGGCTCCAGTCTCTGAGCTGTCAGCACAGAGCCCAACGCGGGGCTTGAACCCACGAACTGTGAGATCATGACCTGAGCTGAAGTCAGATGCTTAACCGACTGAGCCACCCAGTTTCAATAATTAAGTTCTGGGATACCATGGTGTATTGCTTTTTTTTTTTTTTTTTAAATCTAACCACATCTTCCAGACGTGAAAGACAAGACTAAACAGAGCTGAGAACGAGAAAAACAGCCTGGACAGGCGGGAGCTAGCTTGCGACAGATAACATTTTAGATGTTGTTAGGAGCTGACCTGGCGCTCCGGCTGGGCCACCGTGTTTTGTGGTTGGACACACCCAATGTCACAAAACACCAACCTCAAACAAGGTTATGCCGTGACCACGATGAAGTGACACAAAAAACAAGACCACGTCATAATTTTATCTAAGCCCAGGCAAAAACAAGGTCACTGCAAGCCACAAACTACCAAACATTCATTTCTCCCACCGAAGTCTGAGTCACTGCCGCTGCTCTACTGGTGACAGCATTAGCTTTGCTCTCATCTGTCCTAGGTGAGATTTATTGTGATACGCCATCAAAGAATTATCCCCACTTCCCGACAGCACTCATTCCAGAGCAAACCCCTGTTCCTTGGACCTTCCCCCAAATTACCAGACCAAAGCCCCAATCCCACTGGATCTTTCTACACGCCGTTCCCGAGGGCCCCACGCTTCCGCACCATGTGTGGTCTCGCTGCTGTGAACATTAAACACGATCCATTCAGCTTCAGTTGTGTTCCTGGTGGTCCGGCTGGAGAGCATCCACACAGGAGTGTCCTACACTGACAGATAAGCCACTTCCTGGGGTTGGCCTGGATCGGCTATCCTCCTGGCTGGGGAAAATGAGCCACACACATTCAAGGTTGTCATTACAGGAACTTAACAGTTCCTGTAGAGGCTTCTTACAAGTGACTTCGAATAAATCTAGACCTCAGTTTTTCCTAACCTGTAAGATGAAGTTAGAGCAGGACTGTGATGAGCAGAAAACCGCTGGAGAGTATGGTAGGCATACAACGTGAGGATTATGAGCGGGATAGGATATCTATTGCTCATTGTTTATGGATCCCTGGTACCTGCATATTTACCCACACTTAGAATTTCTCAGGCTCAGGTATGACTCTCTCCAGAGCCCCCTTGAGTTCACCCAAGTGTCAGAACCCCAATTTTGAGGCAGGGTCTGAAAACTCGTGAGATGGGCCTGAGTTCCATCTGTAGGGAGGGTGCAAACTCTACTGAGAAATTCCCATTCTCACCAATGAAGAAGGTCTCAGTTCTGTCTGGACCTTGTTATGTATGCTGAATAGCCTTTTAGAATTACAGAGGCAGTGAGGGGTGAGGGCCACTGAGAGGTGGGGAAGCCCAGGGTCCTAGAGGTGATTGAGAACATGGTGCAGGGTCCAGTGCCCTCTAATGGGAATGACCTAAAAATACCCCTGAATTTTCTCAAAAGAATTACTGTTTGTCTGCTTTTATTTTATATACGTTATTTGTCCATGGGTTTTTTGTTCATTACAAAACAAACCCTAAACCTGACAACAGTTAATGTTGAATCCACATCGAGGCTTTAGTTAAACAGGCCCTCACTTTTCTGCAAGATGGCGCAGTGGAGCAAGGTATGGGCGGGGTCACAGGGGAGAAGAAAACGATCTCTGAAGACAGAGGAGTGTTGCTTTCACATCCGAAGCTTCATGCCTGGAAAAGGCTGTAGAGTGAAAACAAGCGCTTGATATCAGGCAGGAGCTAGAGGAGAGGAACCTAAGACAGGAGAGCAGAGGGCAGTTGATTCCTGGTCCTATGTAGCTTGTTAATGTTACTAAGCAGGAAGGGAAGAATAGAAAAAGAAAGGAAAAAATATGGCATCACTGAGGAACTGATATAAAGAGTTCAGTGAAACATCTGACGGCTACTTTCATGTTTGGGAGGTAAAAGGACAGAGTGCCCCACAGCAAGCCAGCTAAGGTGACAAGACGTAATTTTAATCCTTACGGTTTTGCCCAAGGGAAAAGATACTGTTCTCTCTTTTTTCTGCTATTCACATTTTGGTGAACGTTCTTTGCAAGCTATTGATTTTTGTGCACAAACACCGTAAGACCTCTGCAAGGGTGATATGGGGGTAGGGATTCATTTATTGTTTTAGAGTTTCTGGAAAACTCTTTTGCATTTGGGGGCAGCCTTACATTATTTTTTCTGGAGGTGTGTATTTGTAATCATGTCTGCTGACCCTCAACTGTAGGGTATAGACAACAGAACTTTAATTACAATTAGGCTCAGGGTTTTTCTCTTCTGCATTTAGACAAATGAGGGAGTGACGTATGGACAGAACGTCTATAGTGACATTTGGGGACAGGAGCTGTGAATGAGAGAATGAGGTGTGAGAAGAACATCCAGGAAGAAAAATTGCATCGCGGAGCCAAAGGGAACAGGGAGAGATAACGGTTATTCCTCTCAGGCATGGCTGGTCAGTGTGTGACTTCTGTCACACTGAGATTCAGATGAAGGTGACTGATAGGATCTATTCTAAAATAGATTTCAGGAAGGATCTATTCTAAAATAGATTTCAGATTTATTTCAGTGCAAATAAATACACACACTTATTTAAACTTTATTATAAGAAAACTTAAAGATGTATGAAAGTAGGATAGAATACTGAACCTCCATGAACCCACGACCGGTCTTCAGCAGTTAGTTATGGCTGGTCTTGTGTTAGACTGATAGAATTTTCAGTTCGCACTGGCAAGTTACCCAAACTCACAAGCCTCCAACTCTTCTGGATATCTAATAAATATATGAGGCATTAGTACAGTTCAGATTAACAACCTGCTCTAAGGGATTACCTGTCTTTCTTGTCATTCCTCTAACGTCATTCCTTGAACCTGAAATGTTTCTGCATACAAGTGGAGACATTTTTGCAATACAGAGATTTATGGTGGAGGTAGGCTTAACTTGTATAATGGCTAAATAATATGAAATATAATGCTGAAGCTGCAGGGTTTGAGGGTGACCACATTTATTTGGAAAATAATGATGAACATAATGGCCCTTCTATTAGTTATAAACTAATCTAGATTTTAGAAGACGGTCCTCCGTATGTTTACGCAAAAGTGAAAAGTTTTATGGCTCTGATCTCTCTAATACGCCTTCTCTTCTAGGTCTTTACTTTTCCATCTACCCCTTCTCTTTCTGGAATTTTCCAGAGAAATGGGGCCAGGCTCAACATTTCTATTTGCCTCCATCCTTTCCTGTTGGTATTTTCCCTCCCGCCCGCTCAAGAACAGATCTCGCCGATAAGTGGAGTAAACGGATGAACGCTAACGTGGAAAGGAAGTTCCGGGTTAACAGGAACCGGATGCCCTGAGCTCTTAGCAAGACTTGCTCCATTTGCTTTCCAAGCTGGTGTGGCCTGGCGTCAGGCAGGAGGGCCTGGCTGCAGACAGGACCTCAGAGCCGCAGGGTCTGGGCAGGGAAAGAGAAACAGGTGGTCTTAGCAGTCGGGGTAGAGCAGAGACCTGAGGGTCTGGTGCATGAGACTTCTCCCTCCCCACCCCGTTGTCCAAATGGGCTAGGGCTGAGGTTTTCAAACTTTTCACTTAGTAGCACGATCTTTTCTGAAAAATAAAATCTTATGTAGAACCTCACTGTGGGTGTATATAGTAGTTTATATCACATTTTATTAGTCTACATTCCTTTTATAAGTTAGCTTTAGAAAGCTAATGAGAACAATGAGACTACTTGATGAACCTGGTATTTCGAAAGTGGCCGCCTTTTATTGGTCCCGGGACCCAGCTTTATGAATTTTGTTTTGCTTGCATAGGATTAAGAAAATCCAAGCTCACACAGATATATGATTACAAATAATGTTTTGGGTTTTGTTTTTGTTTCTTTGTTTCTGTTGTTTTTTAAAAAGCTGCCTCGCAAATTCCAGTATTCTTTTCAGTAGAGAAAGTGGGGGAATTTTGTTTTTGAAATCTTCATAAAAATAAGTTAACCTCTGAAGTTATTTCAGCCGGAAGTCTCCAATGAATTTAAATATGATTTATAACACACTTGAGTATGTCTGTTGATTACTAAACCACATTATATTTAAAAAGTAAAATCCTAATGGGGTGCCTGGGTGGCTCAGTGGGTTAAGCATCTGACTTCAGCTTAGGTCATGATCTCGGGGCGAGCTCAGGCCCCCATCTGGTCTCACACACTCTCTCTCTCCCTCTCCCTCTCTGCAACTCATGGGATTCTCTCTCTCTTCCTCTCTCTGCCCCTTGCTCACTTGTGCTTTCTCTCTCTCTCTCTCTCAAAAAAAAAAAAAAAAAAAAAAAAAAGGAAAATCCTGATGAAAACATTTCTGGAACCCCTGAAAGCAGGGTTGTGTGGAGCACAGTTTGAAAACTACCAATCTGGTCTTCAAAAAGTAAGGCTTCCTTTATTTCCTTACCCAAACAGCTTTCAGCCTTTAATGCTGCCCTTTCATGGCTCGCACGCCCCCCCCCCCCCCCCCCCCCGCCCCCAAGATGAGCACGTCGAGCTGATTTTCCCCCAAGCTTTACTGGAATGTAAATGACGCACAACACTGTATCCATTTAAAGTATACCAGGTAAGGGGCGCCTGCGTGACTCAGTAGGTTAAGTGTCAGCCTTTGGCTCAGGTCATGATCTCACACTCTGTGAGTTTGAGTCCCACATCAGACTCAGTGCTGACAGCTCAGATTCTGTCTCCCTCTCTCTCTGCCCCTCCCCCACTCACGCTTTGTCCATCTCTTAAAAATAAACATTTAAAGAAAAAAGTGTACCCGGTGATGATATAATACACATATATGTGGCAAGACGATTACCACCATTACCTTAGTTAACATCCATCACCTCAGATAGTTACAGGGTTTGTTTGTTTGTTGTTGTTGTGAGAACTTAAGATCTACTCTCTTAGCAACTTTCAGCTAAGGTTGATTGAGCTCATTTTGACTGTTTCCCTAAGCTAGCGCTGTTGGTCGGAGGATGGAAAGGAGGATAAAGTCGTCAGCGTGTTCTGCCCGGGGGGGGGGGGGGGGGGGGGGGTGTTCCAGGGCCAAATAAATCAAGTAGGTGAACTTGATGCCCACGGCTTCTTCAGTCCTTCCATCAAGACTTCTCTCTGTTCAGTATTCCCTGACTCAGACCCTATTTCTGCACGGAGTTTGTTGGCTATCCTGGTAAATCCATTTGGCTGCTGTGTCTACCCTTTTGTACCCTTTTGTAAGTACTAGTTAGTTGTATTACGTATTTATTGAGCAACTGCTATGTGCAAGATACTAAGCCAAGCACATTACATGAGTTACCGCCTTGGGTTCCCACAGCAACCCTGTGAGATGGGGTCTAGTATTATTCCCATCTAGGGATGGGAAAACTGAGGCTGGCACTTCTGAAGCTTGCTGTTCTGCCACCAAAGCTACCTGGTTCGAATTCCAGGTACAAATAATGAGGTGGTTTAGAACCAAGCTTTTGTTCATCTGAAGAACAGATTTTCTTTCAGTAACAGAGCAGTTAAGAGCACAGGCGTTGAAATCAAATTACCATGAATTTGAATATAGGCTCTGCCACCTACCTGCGGTGTGTTGTCAATCTCAGTTTCCTTATCTGGAAAATGGGGATGAGGATAATAATAGTACTTATGTCTAAACATTATGCGGATTAAATGAGATGAAATATATCAGGCACGTAACACAACTCTTGCCTCTGAGTTCAGTGCATTCAATACATTCGATGCTATAAGTGTTCAGAAAGTATTAGTTATTATTTTGTCATTATTAATTCATTAATAGGTCTGGACTGGCTGAACACGATGGTACCAGTCAAATCTTCCACTATGCACGTATTTAAAATAGGAACAAACAAAGTTGCCTGGATTAATTTCAGAGAAGAAGTGACACTATGCTAATACCATTTAAATTTTTTTTTTTCAACGTTTATTTATTTTTGGGACAGAGAGAGACAGAGCATGAACGGGGGAGGGGCAGAGAGAGAGGGAGACACAGAATCGGAAACAGGCTCCAGGCTCCGAGCCATCAGCCCAGAGCCCGACGCGGGGCTCGAACTCACGGACCGCGAGATCGTGACCTGAACTGAAGTCGGACGCTTAACCGACTGCGCCACCCAGGCGCCCCGCTAATACCATTTAGATGACTGGTTTTATTCTTTTAAGGTATGATGGCCTTGAGAGGTGCTAGCTCATGTTTGGTGTCTTCGGTGGCCTAGTTCCTTTTTTTCCTTATAGTTTTTTTTTTTTTTTAAACATTTATTTATTTTTGAGAGGGAGAGACAGAACATGAGCAGGGAAGGGGCAGAGAGCAAGGGAGACACAGAATCAGAAGCAGGCTCCAGGCTCTGAGCCATCAGCATAGATCCCAACGCGGGGCTCGAACCCATGAACTGCAAGATCATGAATGACCTGAGCCGAAGTCGGATGCTTACCGACTGAGCCACCCAGGTGCCCCTGCTGTGGCCTAATTCCAAGGTTACTGCTCCTCCTCCATACCCGCCATGTAAACCTTTTGTTTTAATAAATAAAACATATTCATAGCTCAGATTTTATTTATTCATTTTTTAAATATTTATTTTTTGAGACAGAGAGAGAGTGTGACTAGGAGAGGAGCAGAGAGAGAGGGAGACACAGAATCCGAAGCAGGCTCCAGGCTCTGAGCTGTCAACACAGAGCCCGACGCGGGGCTCGAACTCAAAGACCGCGAGATCATGACGTGAGCCAAAGTTGGACACTTAACTGACTGAGCCCCTCATAGCTCAGATTTTAAGTCATATTTATAGATGAGGAACACTTCTGGGCCCAAACAGGTTAACAGTGAAGTTACTAGAAGGAACGCATGCCCCTTCCCCCCACCCGGTGCAGTTTAAGCCTAAAGAGCAGAGACTTAATGTCAGAGAACATAAGGTTAGTGTTTTATGTCTTCTTTTCCTTTAGGGCAACAAAGTCAGCAGATCAGGGTCTGGGCATAGGTGCTTGCTGCTCTGGCCAATCCGTGGAAAGAAAGGGCAGAAGGAGCTGAGGTCATCAACTCATCATTCCTGTACTTGAAGTGAACTTGGCCTGTGAGCAGCTTTGGGACAAATTTTGCCCTCCTGAGAGCTGTTCGTGCTGCTGGTGTCTAAATAAGTCAGCATTTTCTCCATAAGCGCCGTTTCTGCACTGCGGAAAGGACAAGGGGCCTGCCGGTTGCTGGCCGCCCTCCTGCACGCAGCTGGGCCTCAGTGGGGCTTGCAGAGGCCCTGACTCACAGATACTGGGATCTCTCCCGGGCCTAAAGGGACAGTCACGGGGGCCCACGTGGAAGGGCTTCTCACTTCCTGTCCATCCACTGAAGACTGGCCCAGCTGCGCCAAATCTATAGCAATTTTGCAGCCCCTTTTCTGAGCCATTTAGGGATCTCCTACTGGGCTTTTTTTTTTTTTTTTAAATCCAGAAACACCCTTGCTTTCCCTAGCTCCGGTCAGATGTGTTTATTGTTTTTTTAAAGAGATACTTTACCTTGGGGCACCTGGGTGGCTCAGTCAGTTAGTTCAGTGTCCAACTTTGTCTCAGGTCATGATCTTGTGGTTCGTGAGTGCGAGGCCCTCATCGGGCTCTGTGCTGACAGCTCGGAGCCTGGAGCCTGCTTCAAATTCTGTCTCCTCCTCTCTCTGCCCCTCCCATGCTCATGCTGTGTCTCTCTCTGTCTCTCAATAATAAATAAATGTTAAAAATTTTTTTTAAAAAGTCATTTCCTATAATTCTACAACATGGATATATCATAACTTATTTAAAGAACAGTTATGTTCTTTACTTGCTATTATAAGCAACCTTGTAGTAAGTATCTTTGCAAGGGACTCATTAAACTTTTTTTTTTTAAAGATATCTCTATGCCCCACATGGGACTTGAACTCATGACCCCTGAGATCAAGTGTTGCATGGTCTACGGCCTGAGCCAGCCAGATGCCCCCTGTGAAACCTTTTGGACAAGAGCTAACACTGAACTTCAGAACTATTTGGGCTTACGAATGCCCAAAGAGATATTTTAGTTTCATGTTTGTTTGACATACACAGACCCTGGAGCTATCATCTAAGGGTAGTAACCGCAGGCATAATTTTAAGATTACTGGAACACAGTATAAAATGGGCTTGATGTCTATTCTCATCTGGTGTTTTGGATTCTTTCAAGTGTCCTAGAGCCAAAAGAGGCTTGAAAGTTGATTATGTGTGTTTTTCCATTGTTACCCTTTCACCAGGGTCTAGAATTTCCAACTGGTTCAATTGTGAGACTTATCTTTTTGCTGAAATGTTTTTCCTTGATTTGGGAGTGGGTTTTAACAGTTGCCAAAGTCACACGATTTAAATTAAAAATGCCACAGAGTGTATTCTCATCCTGCTCTTCTTGAGATAAAATGTGAGGGATCTGAAATTTGAAGAGTAGGACTTGGAAAGGAGCAGGTAGGACTTCAGAAGCTACAGTTTCAAAGTCTTCACGAAAGTGATGCCATCACACGTTGCTTTGACTTTAGACTCTCTTGAATAATCTTGTTTGTCTGTCAGACCATCCCTGGGACAACGATTCATAAACCCTGTCCAGCCCGAGTGGAGGGTTACTCCCAAACACTGAGGGAGGTGAATACAACAGGAGTCAGAGACTGAAGTCCAAAGCCAAGACTATGCCTGGAGCAGTAGCTCTCCAACTGACTGTGTCTCAGGGCCAGTGGGAAGCTTTCAGCAGCACCGTGTCCCGGGTCTCACCCTCACGTACCCCACGTCTAACTAATCACAGACTCCAGGAGTGGTTATGGCTCCTCCACGAACATGTGTTACATCAGTGGGAACAAGTTATGAGTACGTAGTGTGCAATAATTACATGAATGATAACACTACATTTATGTTTACGGTGACTTTAAGGATTATCGTAATATGTTGAAAGATAATATTAGGCTGATAGGTCAACGTGAAAGAAACTGACATGTAGACTTGCATGACAATGACAAGTGTAAATCTGATACCTCTGTCTCCTCATGCCGCAGGCCTATTCCTTCACCTTCAAGAAAAATGTCAACCACATGGGCGTCCCTTCACGTCCATTGTCAAATGCCTAGACCAAGCCGCGTTTCTGTTTGCCTGGACCAACCTTCTGGATTGCTCCCTCCAGTCTATTCATGGCACAGCAGCCTGAGGGATTGCCTTTACCTTTTTACTTTGAAAAATGGCAAACCTGCAGAAAACTTGCAAGAATAGAATAATAAGCACATATAGACCTCTACCTAGATTTATTGATTGTAATATTTTACCGTATTTGCTTTATCTCTTTATATATGTGTATCTTTTTTTTTTAAGTTTATTTATTTATTTTGAGAGAGAGAGAAAGAGGCAGAGAGAGAATGAGCAGGGGAGGAGCAGAGAAAAGGGGAGAGAGAGAGAGAATCCCAAGCAGGCTCCGCGTTATCAGTACGGAGCCAGATGTGGGGCCTGAACTCACCAAGCGGGGAGATCATGACCTGAGCCAAAATTAAGAGTCGGATGCTTAACCGACTGAGCCACCCAGATGCCCCTATATATGTGTATCTTATTGCTATCACTATCACAATTATTTATTTATTTATTTATTTATTTATTATTTATTTATTTCTTGCTGCTCTACTTCGAGTATGCAGGAGACATCATGGCCCTTCACCTCTAAATATTTCAGTCTGTATCCTCCAAGGACAAGGGCATCCTCTTCATAACAACTACATACAGCCCAATGATCAAATTCGGGAAATTTGACATCGACTCAATACCATTATTAATAAACGGTCCACATTTAAATTTCACCGAATGTCCCCAAGATAGCCTTTATAATTTGTTTCTTCTAGGATCCAATCCCCAACGTACATTTCGTGGCCATGTCTTTAGGCTTTCTTAACCTCAGACTTTGTCTTTCATAAATTAGGATTTTTGAAGAGTGCAGGCCAATCATTTATAGAGCACCCCTCCCTTTGGATTTGTCTGAGATTTCCTCACGAGTAAATGCAGGTGATTCATTTGGGTAGGCCCCTTCTCAGAGCATCACAGCAGGGATCCGACAGACCGTTGGACAGCTGGTGCTTCTGTGGGTTTGTCACCCTCCGGTGGCCTCTCCCTCAGGTAACCTTTCCACGCCCTGGCCACAGAGCCCCGCACGGCCTCATGGCCACTTCTCTTTACCTTCCCTCGTCCCATCCACTCCCTTCCTCTCCCTGTACTCCCGCCGCACTGGGCTTCTTCGAGTTCCTTGAGCCGGTCACCCCTGTCCCTGGGAAGCTCTTCCCACCCCATTCTACTTGCATTTGGTCAGTCTGTATATTCCAGGAGTTCAACTAAGGCAGAGAGAGACAGAGAGAGAGAGTAAGGAATCACCATTATTTTGAAATGGAAGTCACAGCAAGACGATTTTTGTTAAAAACATTTTACCTCCCTAAGGCTACTTGTCTTTCGTTCTCTTCGCTTCAGTTTTTTTTTTTTTTAATTTTTTTTTAACGTTTATTTATTTTTGAGACAGAGAGAGAAACAGAGCATGAACGGGGGAGGGGCAGAGAGAGAGGGAGACACAGAATCGGAAGCAGGCTCCAGGCTCTGAGCCATCAGCCCAGAGCCCGATGTGGGGCTCGAACTCACGGACTGCGAGATCGTGACCTGAGCTGAAGTCGGACGCTTAACCGACTGAGCCACCCAGGCACCCGCTTTGCTTCAGTTTTTAATGCCAGATTGCCCAAAAGGCAGGCTGAGCTATAACTGGGACTTGGCACACGCTGATGTACAACCCCAACTCCATGTGACAGGCTTAGGTTTTGGTGGAGTGTTTTGTTTTGTTTTTTCTTACAACAAGAGAATCTAAAAGGCAGCATTTTAAAAATCAACTTTTAATTGGACTTACAGCAAGGTTGCAAAGATTGTCGAGAGTTCCTGTAAATCCCCTCACTCCTTCCCTCTGTTGTTAACATCTCACCTTCCCTTGGTACTTTGTCAAAACTAAGGAATCAAGATGGCCATGTTATTTTTTGTTTTTTTAATGTTCATTTATTCTTGAGAGAGTGGGAGAACGCGAGTGGGGGAGGGGCAGAGAGAGAGAGAGAGAGAGAGAAAGGGAGACAGAGGATCTGAAGCAGGCTCTACAAGGACAGCAGAGAGCCTGATGCGGGTCTCGAATCCACAACCTTCGAGATCACGAGCTGAGCAGAAGACTGACACTCAACCGACTGAGCCACCCAGGCGCCCCTGGCCTATTATTAGTAACTAACCTCCTGACTTCATTCAGATTTCCCCACTTGTGCCATTAATGTTCTCTTCCTGTCCTAGGATCTAATCTAGGACAGGACAACACATTCAGTTGACATGTCTCCACAGCCTACTCTGATCTGGAGTAGTTTTGCGTTTATTCCTTGTTTTTCATGATTTTTTAAAAAAAAAATCATTCAACAAACTTTTACTGATACTTTTTACAGAGTACAACATGGGGACTCAATATATGTATGCATTGTGAAATAATTACCACGATCAAGTTAATTACCATGTTTTTCATGATCTCGACAGTTTTGAGGAGTACTGATCAGATATTTTATACAATGTCTTTCGATTTCAGTTTTCTGATGTTTTTCTTTTTATTAAAAAAAAATTTTTTTAACGTTTATTTATTTTTGAGAGACAGAGAGAGACAGAAAATGAGCAGGGGAGGGGCAGAGAGAGAGGGAGACACAGAATCGGAAGCAGGCTCCAGGCTCTGAGCTGTCAGTACAGAGCCTGATGCGGGGCTCGAACCCAGGAACCGTGAGATGGTGACCTGAGCCGAAGTCAGTTGCTTAACCGACTGAGCCACCCAGGTGCCCCTGTCTGATGCTTTTCTCATCATGGGATCAGCGATATGAATTTTTGGGAAGAAAACCTCAGAGGTGAGGGGTCTTCTCATTGTCTCCAGTCAATGGGTGTGTCCTACCAACTGGACTGACCACTGTCGTATTAATCTTGGTCCCTCGGCTAAGGTCATATCTGCACCCTTCACCACTATAACATTATTTTTCCCATTCCATACTCCATTCTTTGGAAACAAGTCACCAAATCCAGCTCACATTTGGGGGTGGGGATGGGGACAAAGGCAGCTTCAAAATTGTGAGCGTACGTGCTAGTTTCGCCATTTAGAATTAAATTTTTTTTTTTTCAACTGCTTCTGGGGTCAGAGGGGCTATATTCTTTTGAAGTGTTGTGATCAGACCCTGCTCCAATACCTCCCTGATGCTAATTCCAAATGCTTTAATATGATTTGGCATTTCCAAGCTGGTTCATAGCCAGAACTAACAAGGTTTGGCCGGGAAGTTTATATTGAAATAGTTTTAATTTTGTAAAGATACCTCTATATTCACATACTTATTTAATAAGTAGATATTTATTGAGTGCATCCCATGTGCCAGGCGGTGCTGGGGAGTCATGGACACATTTCTTCACCCTGCAATTTGGCATGGGGGAATGAATAGAATCACAACTACTTATGGGGGGCCTGGGACAACCTAGACATTGGGTTTGGGTGCCCTATATCCCTTGTGAAATCTTTTAGCAGTCCTGCCAAAAGTAAGGTTTCACTATCCCTGGTTGATTTTATTTTAAAAATTTATTTTTTAATCAGAAAAGCTCGGCATCAAAGATTTACGACGAAATATAGGAATTCATCACCCATAAGCCATGCAACCCCCAGAAGTAACCCACACTCACCTGTTCTAGCCATTTCTCTTGGGGTTTCCCTCTGGATTTGTAAATAATACGCTGGCATTATCATTAAAGTTTAAAAGATGCATTTAAGGCAAAATAGAATACAGACACAGAGCACCACACAGAGTCAATGAATGGTTTAATGGGATATAGTGAGCCGAGCACCTTGTAACTACTAAGACGAAACAGACCTTTGTGACACATCCCTCCATGTGCCCCAGCCTTATTGTCCCTCTTTTTCAAGAAGTAACCACTCTGCTGTCTTCTCTTGCTATCACTTTCTTGTGTTTTTAAAATAGTTTCATCACCTGCTGTGCATCCTTGGGCACTATGGTTTGTTTATTTTTCATCATTTAAAAAAATCGTTATGGCTTTTGAGTTTCTTTTAATCTAAAGTTTCTTCTTATCCTTTTTCTCCTCCCCACCCAGATCCACAGTCAGGATTTTCTTGGTTTTAATCTTGGAGGGTGTCTTTGACAGGACGTTGCCCCCGTGCCTGGACTCCCTTGTTATACCAGCTAGCTATGCAAATAGAGACAACCTGCCCTAAGAGACATTTTTACACCTATCATTTTTTGGAGAAAGACATAAAATATAGTCCAGTGATCATTTTGGAAGGTAGGAAAATGAGGGTGAAATAGAAGTGTGGGTGCTCAGTAGAGGCCAGCGGGGGTTTACCCAACATTTTGCCTTTAGCAGAAAAATAACCACTATTATACGTATAGTTTTGAAATAACAAAGACCTTAAAAATGGCATACTGGGTGCCTGGGTGGCTCAGTCTGTTGAGCATCCGACTTCGGCCCAGGTCATGATCTCGCAGTTCACGAGTTCGGGTCCCACGTCCGGCTCTGTGCTGACAGCTCAGAGCCTGCAGCCTGCTTCTGATTCTGTGTCTCCCTCTCTTTCTGCTCCTCCCTCAGCTCATACTCTATCTCTCTCTCTCAAAAATAAATAAAAACATTAAAATAAATAAATAAAAATAAAATCACCGTTTAAAAAAAAGTTGCATACTGATTAAAAGTAGGTGCTCTGGGGGCGCCTGGGTGGCTCAGTCGGTTAAGCATCCGACTTCGGCTCAGGTCACGATCTCACAGTCCATGAGTTCGAGCCCCGAGTCGGGCTCTGGGCTGATGGCTCAGAGCCTGGAGCCTGTTTCCGATTCTATGTCTCCTTCTCTCTCTGCCCCTCCCCCATTCATGCTCTGTCTCTCTCCGTCTCAAAAATAAATAAAAACGTTAAAAAAAAAAAAAAAAGTAGGTGCTCTGATATGTGCTTGAGTTCTAATCCCGGCCTCTACTGTCTAGCAGCTTTGTGACCTTGGGCAAGTTACTTAATTCCCTGTGGCCTCAATATTCTCCTCTGCAATATGGGGTGATAACTGTCAGGGTTGTGGTATGCTTTGAGCTCTTATTATTCTTTGCAGTGGGAAATAGATTGAAAATGATCAGCTTAAGTATGATGCACATGGCCAGGATTTTCAACTCATTTGCTTTTCCTCCTGGTACATTTCCAGATCTTGCTCATGTGACTGGGGATAAAATTAATTCATCCACAGCTGTTCTTTAATCTCTGGTTATTTTCTGACTCCTTGGCAAATAAATTATCAACCTTTAAACTAAACAATTAGTCCTAGCTTGAAAAAATTTGTATATATCTCCAAGGCTATGCACAATGAAACAAATCTTTTGTTTCCTCTGTTTATACATAAACTGTGGGTTGTAACTTACTGAAATCTCTGCTCTTCTCTATGGTACTTCGGGAAGGAGAAAAAGACTATCATAATTAATGTTTAGCAACAAAGAGAAAACTGATGCATTCCTGTGTACATCCTTAAAACCCAGAAAGTCTTTGCCTGCAATCACATTTTCTAATATGGGTATCTATTCTCTTGTAGTGGATTGAATGTATCTCCCCAAAAGATGTGTCTGAGTCCTAATGCTCTGGTACCTGTGAATGTGAACTTATTTGGAAATAGGGTCTCAGCAGATATAATTAAGCTAGGGAGCTAAAGGTGAGATCATCCAGGATGTAGGGTGGGCTCTAAATCCAATGACTGGTCCTTATAAGGGACAGAAAAAGAGACACAGACACAAGGGGAAAGACAGTGGAGACTGAAGTAAAGCTTGGAGTGACATGTCAGCAAGTTAGGGAACATCAGGGATTTCCAGAACTTAGCAGCGGGGCTCTGGGGGTGGATTCTCTCAGAACTTCCAGAAAGAACCAATTCTGCCAGCATTCTGATTTCCGACTTCTGGCTTCTGTAACTCTGAGAGAATAAATGCCTCTTCTTTCAAGCTGCCACATTTGTGGTAATTTGTTATGGCAGCACTGGGAAACTAATATAACCCTCATGATAGTAAAAAACATTCTGAAAAAAATTCATTTTAGTGTATGTGCTGCCGAAGTGAGCACTCTTCTGGAAATTTTTAAATCAGAAACTGAAGAAAACTACAGTGTAGACCTAGATATTCTACTTCTGCTAGGACAAATGACACCCCTTCCTCACACACTCACCTTTTATTTATCCTAAATAAAACACAGCTAGGAAAAGAGCAGGTTCTGGTTCAGACGGGGTCCCATAACAGTATCTGTACATTTAAGGAATCCAAATATTTAAACCACGCTGCACATAAACTATTCGCTCTTGGATGATTCAGAAGGCACTGCATATTTTTGGAGGCCCAGAAGTTACCTGTGCTGTCCCCATCACATTCACCCAGAAGTTACCTGCGGCCTCCCCATCACATTCACCCTGATGTCCGGTTAATCACACGGCCTTGGACGTTACCTTCGAAATACCTCTCGAATGCACCCACTTCTTTCCAGTCCTCTGTCACACTCGCTATCTCCTGCCTGAAAGTCCCCCCTGGGCATCTGGGGCTCTTTCGACAAGAGATCAAACTCCTTGACAGGAGAGACTTTGTTTTCTTTTCCTCCTTTTTAATTTTTTTAAAAAAAGTTTATTTATTTATTGATTGATTTATTGATTTATGTATTTATTTAGAGCGGACACATGAGCAGAGAGAGAGGGAGAGAGAATCCCAAATGGGCTCCGAGCTGTCAGGGGAGAGCTTGATGCGGGGGCTCAATCAATTTCACAAACCGTGAGATCGTGACCTGAGCCGAAATCAAGAGTCTGACGCTTAACCCACTGAGCCATCCAGGCGTCCCGAGACTTTGTTTCCTTTTCTTCTCTCCTTCAAAGCCTAAAACAGTGCGTGGCCACAATAGGTACTCAATAAATGTCCATGGAATGAATGACTTTAACGATGCTTTGCATAATCTAGCTCAGAATCTAGCCAGGCCCCACATGTGCTGGCTGCGTGACTTTGGGAAGAATCACTTTAGGAAGAAATTCTCAGGCTCCCTCCGGGGCCCTGCTGTGCCTGGCTCACTATGCCTTAGCCACACTGAGCCTCTTGGGTCTTTGCATATGTTGGCTTTCTTCCGTCCTAAAGAGTTTTTACCAGGCAGTTCCCCCCTCTTTCTCATACCTCCTCTCTTAGCATCTACATACCAAATGACACTTCCCGGGTGAGGTGACCTCTCCTTATTACAGAATCTCATAGGACTTTATACATTTCCTCCACCTTGCGTATGACTGTATTTACGGCTGACCCTTGAACAGCACGGGTTTGAACTGTGTGGGTCCACCTATATGCAGACGTTTTCCCCGTAAACACAGTACGGTGCTGTAGATGTATTTTCTCTCCCTTATGATGCTCCTAATAACATTTCCTTTTCTCTAGCTTACTTTCTTATAAGAATACAGTTTATAATGCACATGACATACAGAATCTGTGTTAATTGACCACTTACGTCATTGGTAAGGCTTCCAGTCGACAGTAGGCTACGAGTAGTTACATTTGGGGGGAAGTCAAGAGTTCTGTGTGGGTTTTTGACTGCACAGTAGGTTGGCACCCCTGACCCCCGCGTTATTCAAAGGTCAACCACACATATTTATTTGCTGATTACTTGTTTGCTCTCTGCCTACCCACGAGGCTTCAAGTTCCGTAAGAGGAGAGATAGGCTTCACCAAATTTACCACTGTATCCCCAGAGGCAGGCACGGTGCCTGGCATATAAAAGTTGCTCCATAAAGGTTTGTGGAATGACCGGGTTGCTTCGTGGTGTCTCAGCCTTGTCATGATGACTTGCAATGTGCACAGCACGCTTCTGGCTTTGGGGTTCATGATCCATGAGCATTCACAGTAATATTCACTGGAACCCAACATGGGTAGAAGATTCTATGTGATAGGAGGTCTCCCGTGGGCTCGCTGATGGTGTATGACAAGCGGTGGTGGAGGGGGAGGCGGGGAGGCAGGGGTGGTGTGTGGCAAGCAAGCAGGATGGAAGAAGAAAGGTACAGAAAGCAGCAAGAACATCAGGGCTTTTGTCCCACCCCTGCCTTTTGCACCTGGCAGTCCCGGGCAGATAAACTACTGGTCCCGGTAGAAGGAACAACAGGACAGGGTCAGAGGGAGGAGAGAGGGCAAATCCAAACAATGTTTCACAGAGAGACAAGCTAGAGAGACATTGAGCCTCTTGGGAAACACTTTTCCAAGTCGATACTTCATGGTTCCCCTGAAAAATGAAACTACGTTTAATAGTGCTTAAAACTTTCATTTTCTCCCTGATTCAGCTGTTATGATGTTGTAGTATATCACCAGGCCAAGAAACTGCAAGGCAGGTTGGGAAACAACACTTTTTGAGAAACTTTAGAGGATCAGGTTCTGTGCTACTGACATTTGTCAGCTTCTTTCTCTTCCTTCCTTTTTCTTTCTTTCTTTCTTTCTTTCTTTCTTTCTTTCTCCCTTCCTCTTCTTTCCTTCCTTTCTTTTTCTTCCTTCCTTCCTTCCTTCCATCTTTCCTTCCTCTTCCTTCCTTCCTCTTTCTTTCTTTCTTTCTCCCTCCCTTCCTCCTCTTTCCTTCCTTTTTTTCTTTCTTTCTTTTCTTTCTTTCTTTCTTTCTTTCTCCCTTCCTCTTCTTTCCTTCCTTCCTCTTTCTTTCTTTCTTTCTTTCTCCCTCCCTTCCTCCTCTTTCTTTCTTTCTTTCTTTCTTTCTTTCTTTCTCCCTTCCTCTTCCTTCCTTCCTTCCTCCCATTACCCGGCACTGTGTTAAGTCCTGGGAATGCACTGATGATTAAGACACGCACAGTTCCTGCTGCCATTGGGCTCACCCTTTAGCTTTTATAAATTTAATTCTCCCAACCATCCACTGCAATATATATTGTTTTCCTGGTGGGGAAATAGGCACTAATAGGTTAGGGCTCTTTACCTTAGAAAATGGCAGAACCGGATTCAGTCTTGGACCTACATCCCTATCGTAAGCTATTTCTAACCCCTTCCCTCTCAGGCAACATGCGGTGCCCTTGGGAAAGTCACAGTCCTCACCAGGGCTGCACCATGAGGAGTCAGTGGCAATAGGTTGGGGTGATATTGGGGTGAGGGAGGGGCGCCTGCAGGAGCCTCTGGTCCCACACAGGAGCCTGGCAGATGCTGCTGGCGCCCCACCCAAATCCCCTCCACGCTCACCATCCAGACTCGTGGCAGAAGCATCCTACTGCCAGCCCCGGGGATTCTCCACACAAAGGTCTGCTCTCAGTCTGGGCATGAGGTAGGTTGAGCAGGCCAGGGAGCTCATGCCCTTGGAAGATCCCTCAGCCAACAACAGACAGAGGTTAGAGGATAAACATCCCTCAGTGTCTCCCAGAGCTTCCCAGCAGGATGAGCCTCAGTTGCCCATGGGGGACACTTTACTGGCTTCCTTCCCTTTCCTCTCTCATTTCTCCACTTCTTGGGATCACCTCTAACCACTTGCTTTCAAACCCTCGTCTCAGAATCTGCTTCTGAGGATTCCATATTGAGAAAGGCAGTAACACTTCATATTCTGGCATATTCCAGTACTGACCAGGCTCTTCAGTAGCCGTATAGTTTTGGAAAAAGTGATCTTTTTTAAGGTTCGGTTTCCTTAGCCTTAGAAATGGGGAGTAATAACATCTTCCATGTCTCCCTCTTGGGGGACTTGTGGGACAGTCAAATGAGAAATGCTTTTGTAAGTGACAGAGTTCACAGAAACTTGGTGTAGCCTTGGTATAGTTAAAAGTTACCTGTGGTGTTGAAACAGTTGAAGTGTTTGTACACCCCAAGTTCAAAGGCCCCCTTGGGTCCCCGGAAAGGGTTCCTTGTTCAATGGCCCCTCAGAAGTAGTTTCCAGTTTTGTAGCCTCCCTGTCTGGGGCGGTGGGGGGGCAGAGCATATCGTGACCATTGCGGAAGGACTGACATGACTGATGGTCTGGGGAGAGGGCCCTAGCCCCTGGGTCCCTCACCAAGTGACAGAGGGCACCCCTTTGTGGTCATGAAAATGAAAATGCAGCCAGAAATGCTTTCTCTCTATGTTAAAATGAAATCTGAGAAAATGCTCTGCAGTAGGAAACCCTGGAGGTATAAGCAGGACCCTACAAGGGTCTGGATGTTTTTAGTCTCCTTCCCACAGCGGCCGTCAGCAAGTCACTGTGGATGTTTCTTAGAAGCCGGGTGCTTTGCTGGGCCCGTGGCCATCACCACCCGTGCCCCCACCAGAGCCCTGTGAGGGAGGCACTTCTCCATGGCCCTGTGCTGCAAGGCTGGTGTCAGAGAGGTCCCCAGCACGCCCCGATCGCTGGTCAGCTAGCGCCGGGGCCCCCATTTCGGCCAGGCATTCTGGCACCGCAACCAGGTCCCTCATCCTGGTCACCGCGCTGCCTCCCTGGGGGATAGTGCAGTTGGAGCCAGAAGACCTGGGTTCGACACCCAGTGGAGATTACTGTTTGGTGCTCCTGGGCTGCTGGGGAGGATTAACTGAAAGAATGTGCAGGCAAGGGCTTTATACAGTGCGGGGTATTATGCAAATACTGTGATGTTGACAAGGAATACGCGGAAGACGGAGGGAGAAGGCAAGCCGTTGTACTGACATTGAGTGCCGAGCAAAACAGAGGTAGCAGAATCAGCTAGAGCTCCCCAGACCCGAACCTCCTCTTCTGGGGACAGAGCAGGGTGCATTTCTCAGTCTCATCTGTGGGTAGAGAGACTTCTGCCTCTAAATCGTCCTGCACATGTGTCCTTAGTCTCCTGCCTTCCATGTCTGCTGGCCAGGGCCAGAGGGGTCTAGTGACAACTCTAAGGCTCAGCCAGAAGACCATGGCACCCACGAGACTCCCTGCCCAATAGTCAGTTGCGCTTTGCATGAGTAAGAAATAAAATGGTCTCAAGTTAAGTCACTAAGATGGGGGTTATTTCCTGCAATTGTGCGTGTGCCCTTGATAACAGAGAGGATGAGAATATTTGCCTTGTTTCCTTCTCTTTTATTCTTTTTTTTTTTTTTTTTTAACCTTTTTGCTCAGACCAGTAGAAATCACACTCTGGAACTCAAGGGGTACATCCGTTGGCTACAGAATGCTTTGTTCAAACTGACCCAAGATGGAATTCTCGCTTCATATTGTTCTAATTAACAAGCCAACAAATAATTTGCACTCCCTTTAACGTCATTTTCTAACGAAATGAAAAACGGGATTTAAATAATAGTACTTCTTAGAAACTTGGGGAGCACATACTCTGGTATTAATCCTATTCCCAAATCTCATTATCCATGGAGAATCCCTGACAAAATTTACAGGAGCTTGAGCTCTACTTAAAAGACAAAAGTGCAATCATCTCCTTAGAACAGAGGCTTCTCCTGGGGGGTTGTGATTTGTGGAATGTGGTTTAAGTTAAGCTTTCGCGGCAGGGGTCGCTCATATGAGCAAGGATTACTCTGTTGGCTAAGCTCCTTTGGAAGGTCACCACGGTCAGCGGCCAAGGGCATCATACCCATTTTAGAAACCGGGCCCGAGCCTGGAATCGCAGGAAAACACAAGAGGAAACCTGCCCACTCCAGCAGAACTGGGGCATGTTGGTTCTGGATGCTAGACCAAAACGGAGGTTCTGGAATCTCAGCTATAAAAATCGCCACAGCAGCCTCTGGAAAACCAGAAAGGGTTGGTCATAGCATGAAAGTTAAGTAGCCACAACATGGCAGGAGCCCTCTGAATATCAGCAGTGCAGCGGTGATTGTTAGGGACTGAATGTTGCCCTCTCCGCCCCCCTCCCTGTATATTGAAGCCCCAAACCCCAAAGGGATGGTGTTAGGAGCTGGGGCCTGTGGGAGGTAATTAGGTTTACATGTGATCATGCAGGTGATGCCCCCATGGTGGGAGTAGGGGGTGCCATACAAGGAGCGGGGAGAGACACCAGAGCTTCCACCTTCTCCATCGAGTGGGGACCCGGTGAGAAGGCCCCATCTGCAAGCCAGGAAGAGGGCCCTCCCCGACCCCGACCATGCTGGCTTCCTGATCTGAGACTCCTCACCTTCCAGAACGTAGAGCAATAAATGTCTGTTTAAGTCCCAGCCTGTGGTGTTTTGATATAACAGCCTGAGTTAAGACAGGGGTTTACTTTGTACCTCAGTTTAAAAAGAGGGTTGTTTGGAGGGTGCCTGGGTGGATCTGTTAGTTAAACATCCGACTGTGACTCAGGTCCATGACCTCAAGGTCCATGAGTTCGAGCCCCACATTGGGCTGTCCGTGCAGAGCCTGCTTCGGATCCTCTGTCCCCCTCTCCCTCTGCCCCTCCCTAGCTCGTGTGCTCTCTTTTTCTCTCCCAAAAATAAATAAACATTAAAAAAATTAAAAAGAGGGTTGTTTGGGATTTACGGTGCAGGACCTGGGTTCTTTCTCTTGACTCACTGATCTTTTGATGAATCCATAGAATTGAACCCTACGAGAGTCATTTCCTTTCTGGAATCTGAGAGACCCAGGACATCTACCCTATTAGGCAGTTGTTATTCTTCTAAACGTTTTTTTAAATCTTTATTTATTTTTGAGAGACGGAGAGACAGAGTGAGAGCAGGAGGAACAGAGAGAGAGAGGGAGGCACAGAATCCGAAGCAGGCTCCAGGCTCCAAGCTGTCAGCACGGAGCCCGACGCGGGGCTCGAACTCACGAACCGCCATTTGTGACCTGAGCCGAAGTCGGACGCTTCACCCACAGAGCCACCCAGGCGCCACTGTTATTCTAATTGCAATTTCTCAAATCCCATGTCCTCCCACACTTACAAACGAGTAGGCGCGGTGTTGCACAACACCCACAGAGGTATCTTCTTTCCAAGCTCTCAGTCCCAACTCGCGGAGCACAACTGGGGGAGTCTGCTGCTTGCACATCGTCTCTCCCATCCCACCCGGCTGTCCTGGACCTGTTCTCCTTCAAGTCACATCAGCGAGGCATCCGTTCCCCCTACTCTGTGTGGTAGGTAGCTGCCACTCAGCTCCACAACTAGGCTTCTTTCTTTGCAGGTGACCATAAATACAGTGCCAACTGGCTCAAGTAGAAACGGGAGATCGTTGCCTCACGTGATGGAAACGTCAGGGCTCTATCTTCGGCTTCTAGCACGTTTGGCCTAGGCTTCAAAATAATACCACCAAGATCCCATCTGGTGATCCCTCTTTCCTTTTATCTCTTTCATCTCTCTTGCTCGTCCAGCTTTTTTCTCTCGGAGTTAGCTCTGTTTTCAGTGCCCACCTGTGTCGAAGATGGCTGTGGCCCTCCAGCTTCCAATGTGAAGTTCAGCTTCAGGAGGAAAGAGCACGCGCTTCCTTGCAGCATTTCCGCAAAAGGTCTCATTGTGTCCCCCCCCACCCCCCCGCACTGATTAGAACACCTGTTGATACCTTAGACCAATCACTGTGGGGAGCGGGTGGGGGGAGCTGAATGAGCTCCTTGAATGAAGTCACGTGTTTCATCATTGGTGCTTTAGGGGGGTGATGGGGTTAGGGGGTAAATGAGGGGCGGTGTGCATCTGAGCCCCAGGGCGTAAGAATGAGAACAGAGCCTGTTAATGGAAGTAGCCTGAACGGACACCGGGTGACCCCAGATCAGCAAATGCCTATTGCCATTCCTGTCTAAACCTGTCCTCTACATTAAGATCACCAAAGAGGTCTGTAACTCCCTAAATGGTAAAAGGAGACGTCAAGTTTCCCGATGTTTTTGGCTCAGGGTTGTCTGAGAAGTTTTATCTAGAGTGTAAAATCCGAGTGCTTTGGGAGAATAAAGCGCTGTGTTCAGCCCTTTATACGTGTTTCCGTAATAGAGAAAATGCAGACATTAGAAATTAGGACCTTAGATCTCCAGCTCTGCAATGGATGGGGACGGACACCTAGTCCAGACCTCCCTGGGGGTCAGGGAACATTGCTGGATCCTGCTGTGCCGCTCACCTGGCCTTCTGCTTCCACGGGGCCATTGCCTTTACTCTTCTTGAGCTTCTCACGACTTACAAGCCCAAATGAATCTCTTCTTATCAAATTAGAATGCATGGGTAGATCTTTCCTAAAATTGGTCCTGCTGCCTTTCAAGATAAGCTCTGCGTCATTCCCACTAGAATGTAAGATGTGGAAACCCTGCTCCCTGCTCATCCCCACCTTAAGTGATGAATATTCCTCCCCCTTGTTAACAACTTTCATCAGAAGGTAGAGACCCAAACCCCAGGTTCAGCTCTCTTTTGAGCTCACCCGTTCTCACATTTCCAGAGCGTACTTTCGATTTAATAAACTTTCCTGCTTGTACTGCTAATCCACTGTGTTGGGTCTGTCCTTGAATTCTTTCTCATGACCAAAAAAGGCCTTTGAGGACATCTTCTGGACAGGCTGGGTCGAGGTCTCAGGGCCTGAGGTCTCCCCAGTCCGCCTGCTAACAAAATCTTCCCGGGTTTGAGTCTGCTTGGGGGTCAGCTTGGAAGGCTGTCAGTCTCTGAGGACACTGGAGGGACTTTCCAGAGATGATGATCACAGAGAAGGACATGAGGCACCCTTATCAGGATGCTAGCCTTTAATCTGGAGTAGCCCTTTTGAGGGGAGGGGGACCAGACCATGCTGGCCTGTTCCCATACCTCTCCCAACAGTGGTTCCAAAGACTGTGACGTCTCTAGTGATTGGGAGTAGCATAGAATCTAAATGGACCTTTTCTGCAACTCTCAGTGATGGATCCTTTTAATCCCTTGGGAAAATACTAGGTTAATACAGTCCAAGGAACTACAGGTAAGCTGAAGAATAATAGCTTTGGTTCTAGTACAGAAAGTTCATCGTGTATTCTCTAGGTCATATGGCTATTTGACATTCCTGCTCATAGAATCGCTGACAGGAGGCTAAGTGATGTCTCCTCCCAGACATCACTGCAAAGACTTGCCATTAGTCACAGAGTGTTGAACACATACACTTACCTCATTTTACCACCCCACCCTGTCACCAATATCTTGTGAGGGGACAACGAAAGGTGAGATCACAGGAAGACACCAAGTGAACAGTGAATGCCTTCTATCGCAAACAAGTTCCCTTCCCCCACTGGGTTCTGACACGGAAAGAGGCTTTGTAGCCTTCTCCATCCTACGGCAGAAAATTGGAGGATTCCTGTCTGGTAAAACCAAGCAGCTCAAGAGAAAAGAATTGATGGTCTCGAGCCTGGTATCCTACGAGGGAAGCCCACCCGTCAACAAACGTTGTGTTCAGAGTTTCCATTTTTTTCTCACTTTGTTCCCGAATGAAGTTTTGAGGCCTTGAAAAGAATAAGGTAGAGATGTAAAAGGGGTCAGCAAAGAGGCTGTGCACAAATCGTAAAGGCACCCTTGCCATGGGTGGGTCACAAATTTGGCTCTCTCAAAAGCCAACCCTGAAATAGCCACACGCTAAAAGCCAATCTGTTGCTCCTAGCTCCCTTCTCTTTTATTATCTCCCTATCTCCTAGGGATGGTTGCCATGGACTCTCTTCTGGACTCCACTTTTGTAGATTGAGTGTCTGTCCTTGGGGGCATCTCAACAAAATGCCAGTAGCTCGGGTTCTCTTTGAACGGAAGTCACCCTGGCCGTGTCTGTCACTCCCACGCCCAACACACACACTTCCGATTTCATAACAGCTGATGAACATACCTCCTGGGAAAATGCTGTCACGGCTATTGACTTCTAACCCACCCATCCAGCAGGTCCCCAAAGAAGATTAAAGGGATGATGGGGATTAATTTTTAAAAAAGAAAGAAAATTTCATTTTAAGAGTTGACTTCTAAAGCTTTCGTACCCCCACGGGTAGGAGGTGGGGAGGCGTATTGGATCAGATACCTGCCTCTCCATGGAAATTGTCCTAAAGGGGCATGGGTTATTTGCATTCTCTGGGCCTTTGGTTTGGAACTTCAGAGTGCCCTTATGGAAGCAATCATGCTATTAAACTCAATTCAAGGTATACCCTGTGCTCTGCAAATTTCTTACATGGAAGCCTAAAACCTGTATCTTCTTTCTCAAAAGCCTGCAAGGACTCCCTTCCAGTATCCCCCAAATATGTATAATGTACAAGTACAGTCATCTTTTCTTGCCCCAACGCGACCCAGGAAAGCAGAGCTTTATCCCTTTATTAAAAATGGATGGAAAAGGAATCCTGTGTTCAAATAAGGTAATTTTATTTTAGATATTTTATTGCACTTACCCGCAACAGATGTTGAATATTCCCTATGTGCCAGGCGCGGTGCTAGATGCTGGGATACAATAACAAATGAGACTTTCCTCAAGGGGTTAATAATGGTCTCCTGGGGAAATAGACAGACAGAAACTTCACTATCATATACATCTTGACCAGTACTTTGAGATAGGCTTGTACAAAGTGCTGTGGAAAGTACGTGAAGGGTCAGTGAATTCTTTCCCACAGGGATGGGGGGTGAGAATGAGGAAGGGTGATATTAGGGAAGACTTTGTGAACCTCATGCTTTTCTGTTCATTTTTATACAAGGACAGGAAAAGAATATCCAAAAGAGTTTAATTTGAGCATCCATTGAGTGCTGGAAGTGGGTATAGACAAAATAACATGGAGTTTTTGGCCCTGAGGAATGTCTTACTCCTTTTGGGTCTGAAATCTATTTGCTTTCCTATAAACAGCATTCACTAGGAAAATACGTACGTCCTATGTGTTGAAAGTATCCAGATGCTTGATCTAAAGACTAAAGGGGAGATGGTCGACCCCGTCTGGAAAGGGAGAGTGTGACTCCTCACGTTCAAGGAGTCATTGATGGAACAGGCATCGAGCTTATTAAAGGCAGCTTGGGGGAAACTACCTGAAGGCAGTTGTGAGTCCATTCTAAGAAAGATTTATTTTTCTGACATTTAGAACTCTCTAAATCTGGAACAAGATGTCTGGTGGAGTGGTGAGTGCCTTGTAAAGCAAATATAAAACAATACTCAGGTGCTATAAAAGATTGAGCCAGGGGCGCCTGGGTGGCTCAGTCGGTTAAGCGTCCAACTCTTGATTTTGGCTCAGGTCATGATCTCGCGGTTCATGAGATTGAACCCTGTGTCGGGCTCCACACTGGCAGTGCAGAGCCTGCTTGGGACTCTCTCTCTTCCTCTCTCTCTGCCCCACCTCCACTCATGCTCTCTCTCTCTCTCTCTCAAAATAAATAAATAAACTTAAAAAAAAAGATTGAGCCAAATTCATTTGTTTAACAATTATCTGCCATGTGCTCAGCATGCTGCCGGTATCTAGGCATTTAATAATGAGTAAATCATAAACCTTGCCCTCAAGGAAACCGACAGGTATACAGGCAGTACATAGAGTACGGTGCATAGCAGTAAATTTAACGTACTGGAGGGGATTATGGAAAGCTGGAGGCATCACACTTCTGATGTCAAACTGTATCACATAGTAATCAAAACAGTATAGTATTAGAATGAAAATGGACACATAGACCAGTGGAACAGAATCAAGACTCTAGAAATAAACCTCTGCATATATGTGAGCTAATATTTGACAAGGGAGCCAAGACCGCTTAATGGGGAAAGTGTAGTTGCTCAGTAAATGGTGTTGGGAAAACCGATACTCACTTGCAGAAGAATGAAATTGGACCCTGATTTTACACGACTCACAAAAATTAACTCAAAATGGATCACAGACTTAAGTACAAGACCTGAAATGGTAAAAGTCCCAGAAGAAAACCTAGAGGGAACGGTCCCTGACATTGGTCTTGGCAATGATTTTCTTTTTCTTTTTCTTTTTTTTTTTTTTCCTTTTTTTGCATATGACACCAAAAGCACAAGCACCAAAGACAAAAATAAAGACATGTGACTGTATCAAACTAGACAGTTTCTGCACAGCAAAAGAACCAACAGAATGAAAAGGCAACCTACCAAATGGGAAAAAAATAATTACAAACCACCTATCTGCTAAGGGGTTAATATGCAAAATGTATAAGGAACTCCTACAACTCAGTTTCAGGCAGACCGAACAATCTAATTTAAAAACAGGCAGAGGGATTGAATAGACATTTTCCCAAAGAAGACATACAAGGCCACCAGGTGCATGAATAGATGCTCAACATCACTCATCATCAGGGAAATGCAGGTTAAAGCTACAATGAGATATCACCACCTCACACCTGTTATAATGGTTCTAGTTAAGAAAGAAAGAAAGAAAGAAAGAAAGAAGAAAAGAAAGAAGGAAGGAAGGAAGGAAGGAAGAAAAGAAAGAAGGAAGGAAGGAAGGAAGGAAGGAAGGAAGACAGGGGCACCTGGGTGGCTCAGTCAGTTAAGCGTCCAACTTTGCCTCAGGTCATGATAACACAGGTCATGAGTTCAAGCTCCATGTTGGGCTCTGTGCGGACAGCCCGGAGCCTGGAGCCTGCTTCAGATTCTGTGTCTCCCTCTTCCTCTACCCCTCCCCAGGGCATGCTCTCTCTCTCTCTCTCTCTCTCTCTCTCTCTAAGAAAAAAAAAAAACAAAAGAAATAACAAGTGTTGGTGAGAATGTGGGGAAAAGGGAACCCTGTGGGCTGTTGGTGGGAATGCAAACTGGTGCAGCCACCATGGAAAACAGTACGGAGGTTCCCCCCAAATTAAAATTAGAACTAACTTATGATCCATCAATCCCACTTCTGGGTGTAGATTCAAAGGAAATGAAATCAGGATCTTGAGACATCTGTGCTCCTGTGTTAACTGCAGCCTTATTCACAATAGCCAAGATATGGAAACAACCTAAGTGTCTGTCTGTGGATGATTGGATAAAGAAGATGTGATATATATAGGTAATAAAATATTACATATGTCATATATATGAATATTATTCAGTCGCTTGCAACAGTATGCATGGATCTTGAGGGCGTTACGCCAAGTGAATGAAGTCAGACAGAAAAAGAGAAATACTGTCTGATATCCCTCATATGTGAAATCTAAAAAAATCGTAGAAATCTAAAAATCATAGAAACAAGAGTAGGACAGTGGTTGCTGGGGCGGGGAAGTGTGGAGTGAATGGAGACCTGTTGTCACAGGGTAAAAACTTCCAGCTATGAGATGAATAAGCTCTAGGGATCTAATGTGCAGCATGGTGACTAGAGCTAACAATACTGTATTATATACTTGAAAATTGCTAAGAGGTATATCTTATTTAAAAGCTTTTTAAAATGTTTATTCATGTTTGAGACACAGAGAGAGACAGAGCATGAGCGGGGAGGGGCAGAGAGAGAGGGAGACGCAGAACCCGAAGCAGGCTCCAGCTTTATTACTTTATAGTAATAAAATATTACATATGCACGGACCGCGAGATCATGACCTGAGCCGAGTCGGCCGCTTAACCGATCGAGCCACCCAGGTGCCCCAAGAAGGTATATCTTAGATATTCTCACTACAGAAATGGTAACTACATGAGGTGATGGAGGTGTTAGACAACCAACTGTAGCAATCATTTTGCAATCTACGTGTATCAGCATCATGTTGTACGTCTTACCTTACACAATGTTATCTCAACTATATCTATAAATTTGGGGAAAAAAGAAATAAAGCACCACCGCAATAAAGAAGATGAGTGAGGGGCGCCTGGGTGGCGCAGTCGGTTAAGCGTCCGACTTCAGCCAGGTCACGATCTCTCCGTCCAGGAGTTCGAGCCCCGCGTCGGGCTCTGGGCTGATGGCTCAGAGCCTGGAGCCTGTTTCCGATTCTGTGTCTCCCTCTCTCTCTGCCCCTCCCCCGTTCATGCTCTGTCTCTCTCTGTCCCAAAAATAAATAAAAACGTTGAAAAAAAAAATTAAAAAAAAAAAAGAAGATGAGTGAGTCAAATAAATTTTTGGGTTTCCCGGCGCATACAAAACTTCTGTTTACGCTATGCTGCAGTCTATTACGTGTGTAATAACATTGTGTCTGAAAAAATCCTTTGTGTCCATTGTGTCGTTAAACAATCCTTTATTTTTATACTCAAACTGCTAACCATCACCTGGGCTTTCAGCAAGTTGAGATCACTGCCACGGATCACCATAACAAATATGATAATAATGAGAAAGTTTGAAATATTGTGTGTCAAAATGTGACGCTAAGTGAGCAAATTCTGCTTGGGAAAATGGGGCCAATAGACTGGCTCCACACAGGGCTGCCACAAACCTGCAATTTATACAACACACACACACGCACACACGCGCATACACATACATACACACCCATACACACGCACACACAGTATCTGCAAAGCCCAATAAAGTGAAGTAACATAACACGAGGTCTGTCTAAAAAACAGATTGAAGTTCCCGAGACACTTTCCTAATCCCCTGCTCTCCCTCCACCCCAGAACTAGCCATTTCCCTGGACTTGGTATTTATCTTTAGTGTGTATATGTTAAGACTAGGGTTGTTACGTATGTATCCATAAACAAAAGTAGTTTTGCAGTTGCGTGTTTTTTTAAAATGATACAAGAGGACTTGCTATTTTTTTTTTTTACTCACCGTTACAGTTTCAGATCTATGTTGACACATACATGTTTCATTCATTTTAACCTATGTATAGAATTCCATTTTGTAAATACACCACAGTTTATTTTTCCATTCTCTGGTTGCAGCAACCATTTTAGCATGTCCTTTTGTTTACAAAAGTGCAAAACTCTCTTTAGTGTTATGAACCAAATGTTTGTGTCCCTCCAAAATTCATATGTTGAAGCCCTAGTCCCCAGTGTGATGTTATTTGGAGGTGGGAACTTTTGGAGGTGAGGTTATGAGGGTAGAGCCCCCACGATGAGATTGGTGCCCTTCTAAGACGTGGAAGAGACCACCCTTCTCTCTCTCTCTCTCTCTCTCTCTCGTGAAAACATAACAAGAAGGCAGCCTTTTGATGAAGGAAGAGGGCTTTCACCAGACATTGAATCTGTTGGCACCTTGATCTTGGACTTCCCAACTTCCAGAATTGTGAGGAATAAATGTTTGGAAGCCTGTAGTGAGGAAACATATCCACTGTCTTTAGGGGTGCTGCTGTTTGCCCGTGATGCCAGGCTGGGATGTCATCACTAGGAATTCTATGTCTACTGCCTCCAAAGGGCCCATGTCACATCATCCCCCATGCCAGAATCAGTGTCACCCTATTCTTTTCTCAATCACAGGTTCATCTGGGTGCATCTGAATGGGGAAGCCTGGGTCATATCCCTCAGCTTTGGCAGCAAGGGAGGCTGGAAAAGAGAAGGCAGGCTTTTGCCCAAGGGACATGGTGCTAAGGGTAGGAAATTCCTCCAATGGAGGACAGTTTTCAAAGAGTGTTTGGTGGCTAAAAAGCATAATAACTGTTCACTATGATACCCTAAATTAGAACTTTGTGTTCGAAGGCAGGCATATCTTCTGCCTAGTAGATGTTGCTGAATTGCTTTCCAAGTGGTTGTGTTACCATTAGAAATGTATTAGTCATCTATGGCTGTGTAACAAATTACTCCAAAATTAACAGCTTAGCACAACAAATATCCATGATTTCACAGTTTCTGCAGGTCAGGGTGTTACTCATCTGAGGTCCTCTTGGTCAGGATCTCTGATGCGATTGCAGTCAAGCTGTTGGCCTGGGCTGTTGAAGCACTGACTGCAAGACGGTCTTCTAAGCCCACTTGGGGTCATTACTGGCAGGCTACAGAATGTTCATTTCTAAGCCAACTCACATGCCTATTGTCAGGTCTCAGAACTTCTCTGGAGGCTGGCTAGAGGTCTCAGTTTCTTGCCCTGATGGGCGTCTCCATAGGGCTACTTCCAACATGGCTTCTTGCTTCCCCTAGCATGACAGATGACAGCAACAGAGTGAGGGCTTTTTAAGGAATGGATTCACACCATAGTGGAGGTTGGCAAGTCCAAAATCTGCATGGTGGCTGGAGACGCAGGAAAGGGTTGCTGCTTGAGTCCAAAGGTGGGCTACTGGCAGAATTCCCTCTTCTTCTTCTTCGTTCTATTAAGGCCTTCAACTGATTGGACGAGGCCCACCCGCATTATGGAGGGTAATCTGCTTCACTCAAAGTCTCTGGTTTAAAATGTTAATCTCTTCTAAAAAATGTCTTCACAGGACTATTTGGAACAGTGTTTGGCCAAACATCTGGAGAGTGTGGCCTGGCTAAGTTGACACATAAAACTAGTCATCACAATGTGTGTGTGTGTGTGTGTGTGTGTGTGTGTGTGTGTGGTGGGGGGGGGGAGGGCCAGAGGGAGACAAACTGTGGAAGAGCAAGAGGGGGTATAGTTTCTCTGTAACTCCTCTCTCCCCTTTTCCCTTATTTTCCAACCATACACGTCACTGTCTCACCTGTACCATGTTCCTGCCGGGACTGGGCAACAACTGGGCATGGCCTGACTCCAAGCAATGGCTGGAGGGTCGGTGGCGGGGGAGGGGAGGTGCAAAGTGTGGCTCCATCAGGCTTAGGCAGCCGCCAAGAAACTTGGGCAAGGGAGAAATGTGTATTTGCTCTGCTTACTCAGACCTCCCCCTCACTGCACCCGGGGGGGCTTTCTCATTTCATCTAAGGTCACACCTGGCTGGGGCAATTCGGTGATGAAGAGAATTCCAAAGGGGGCCTTAAGTATCTTAGATGGACTCCTCCACCCCCCTTTCCACCCTCCACGATGAGCTATATTCAATCCCCTCGCAAAATCCATAGACATACACTTACCTATTGTCCTCTGTCATCCCTAAAGATCCTCCAAATCTCCTGGCTGAACGCTCTTTTGGGAGAAACGCAGCACCTAATTGTTGGATTCGCTTTTCCTCGAAAAAGGTTAACCTCTCCTGGTAGAATAATCCAGTTTACCTTTATGTTCAGTTTATCCTTCGTGTTCAGTCTTGCTCTCCATACGCCTTTTGAATATTAACACCCAGAGCCTTTGGGTAATCATGTATATTTTTTCTATCCATTGAAAAATGCTTAGAGACCCTTTCCGCTTAGAGCAATTGTGTGTGCGGCTTTATTATTTTGGAATATCTTAGAGCCATTTCTTATTTGAACACTTTCTATCTATCAAGCCCAGGACTGAATTGGAGAAGAGAAAATGGGGTTTGACAGTTCAGTGAAAAATTGGTAACATTTTCCCCTCCTGCACGGGAGAGAGGAGCCCTGTGCTAGGGAGGGGCTGGGCATTGTCTCTGGCACAGATACTTCTTTGTGTTATAAGGTTACGTTGTTCCATTTTAATGCACTGGAAACTTTTTTGAATCTGAAGAAATTTACTTCTGCCTTCACCCTCTCCCTTCACCCTATTTCTCTGGATATTTAAAACACTGAAATTTAAGGGAGTTCTGGAGAAGGTAGTCTTTATGTTTCTGCAGTAACCAAGTAGGATTTTCAAACTTACCTTCCAATTTCTGTTTTGAAACCAAGGCGGATTTGGGGGGAAAGTCTAGTTTCCCTGCCTCGGACCTAGTCCTATCCAATCCATTTCCCATAAGCACCAGTGTTTTCTAATAGGCCCTGGTATTTTTATTGAATTAAACAGTAATTAGGTGGCTGCGTGTGTATGTGTATGTGTGTGTGTGTGTGTGTGTGTGCGCGCATGCATGTGTGTGCGTGTGATTAGTGACAGTTGTGAAGATGTGGCATAGGAATTACTACGCTCTCATTCACCTTCTTTCTCTGTCCTCTGCTTTCTGTGTTACTGACCAAATCAGGGTGTTAGCTGCAGTGTTTCCACGACTTTCTACGGCTCTGAGTTGCATAATCTGGTGCAGCCTCCATTGGCAACCTCATCTGGCATCCTGAAAGGACATGATGTCTAAAGCGCTTTGCTGTGCCGAGCTGTGGTAGGCACTGCTGGTGGTCTTCCTCCAACTTTTCCCAAGCCCCCTTTCCCTTGCCTGTGTCTCAGATCCTCACTTTCCCAGCATCCTCCTTTCCTGCTCCCATCCCAGCTGGGGTGGCCATGTGACTCACTTATGGTAACTTCCCGCCTTTGGGTGTGGTAGGAGAGAATGTGGTGCTTGTGATGCCTGGAGCCATTGCAGCCATTTTGCAACCACGAGGCATCGAGATGACAAACCAACATTTGGAGTCAGTGTATTAGAAGGATGGCAAGAGACTGGCTGGAGATGGCAAACCATTTCTGAGACTGCCCACTTCTGATTTTCTCACTAAGGAAACAATGAGTCCCTATTGTTTAAGCCGAATTTTTCTGGAGGTGGGATTTGCAGCCAAAAGCAATTCTAACTGATACACAAGCGGAGCAGGATAGGACTCAATATATACTTTTTTGGATGGATGAGTAAAAACCAATGAATGAAACTCCTACCTTTACCATACCCACTTGCACTCCAGTTGTACCTGACTGCTGACAGTTCCCAGATTAGCCCTTGCTCTCTGGCCTCGGTATTTTCCACATTCTATTCTGTTTCTGGTAGACTCTCTATCTCCTCCTTGTTCCTATGTATCATCCTTCAGGATTGAGTTCAAATATTAGCAGCTCTTCACAATCTTATATGACTTCCCTAGGAAGGCTGAGAATTCCCTCTATGATCCCAGAGTGGCTATTCCAATGTTAACAATCTACCTTAAAACCTAGTGGTGAAAACAACCATTTATTATGCTCCTGGATTCTATGGGTCTGGAATTTGAACACAGCATAGCAGGAACAGCTTCTCTCTCCTTAGCTGGACACTGGAAGACTGGGCTGGGATCATCTGAGGACTTGTTCATTCACTTGGCTGGTAGTTGTTGCAGGGGCAGGGCTGAACACCTCGACGCTAGAACAGCAGGAGCCCCGAGGCTCTTTCTATATATCTCTGTTGCTTCCCTACATTCAGCATTGCAATTTTAAGGAAGCTGGACTTTCTACAAGGTGGCTCGGGGTTCCAAAGGTGCACACTGAGAGAGCGAGAGAGAGAGAGAGAGAGAGAGGAGAGGAATTGAGAAAGCTTGTATTCTTTAAATGATCTGGTCTTAGAAGTCCCTGAACATCACTTCTGCTTTATTATATTGGTCAGAACAGTCACGAGTCCACATAAGTTAAAGAAGAGAGGAACTAGATGTCCCCTATTGATGAAGAGCGGAAGGTCCTGGGTGGTTCTGGAAAAGCATGTGGAACTAAAAATACTGCCAGACCATTTTTGGAAAATCCAATCTGCTACCGTGCCCTATGCATACCTCTATTATAAAATTTGCCTTTTAATATAATTAGTTTGTTTCATGTTATCATTTTAACTAAGATGTGAACACCTTAAGGAAACAAAAATAATATAAAAACAGGGAGGGGGACAAAACTTAAGAGACTCTTAAATGCGGAGAACAAACAGAGGGTTACTGGGAGATGGGCTAAATGGGTAAGGGGCATTAAGGAATTTACTCCTGAAATCACTGTTGCACTATATGCTAACTAACTGGGATGTGAATTAAAAAAATAAATTAAATTTAAAAAATGTGAACACCTTGAGGTTTTCACTGTGTTTCATTCACTTTAATGTCTGTGGCAACTTTTAAAATACATGTTCAATGAATGGCTTAAGCTAACCTCTCTCGGCCTCATCTGATTTTAAAAAAAGCATCAGGAAGAGTAAGAGCGTTGATGTAGCTTGCCAAGGTCCTTGCCAACTAGGACATTGTGGGAGTGCCTCTCTTTAGGAGCGTACGAGAAGAACAGGTCTAGCTGGTATAGATATTGATGGGTATTCACTTTTCCACCTGTCAAGCTCTATAGCCATGCTGCCCTACAGAGCTTTCTGGGATGATGGAAACACGAAATATCTGCACAGGCCTCTACGTCACATGTGGCTATTGAGCCCTTGACGTGTGTATAGTGTGACTGAGGAACTGAGTTTTAAAGTCTATTTAATTTCAATTCATTTTAGCTAATTCTAGATAACGCACGTGGCTAGTGGCTGCCTTATGGGACAGCTTAGTTGTAGAGGGTCAGGTTTGGCCATTCGGTCTTGACTGCGGACCGGTACCACTGGCCTTTCTTTCTTCAGCAAAGTGCCAAACGTCACAAAGCCTTTTTGTGCGTCCATCCCTCCCCACTCCCTGCCCCCAAAACACTCCTTTAAATTCCCAAGGTAGCTCTTAGTAGCTGGTTTCAGCAACTTTCCCCCACTCACATTCTGTCTTTATTTCTCTAGCCTTTGGGGGCGCCTGGGTGATTCAGTTGGTTAAGCATCCGACGTGACCTTAGGTCATGATCTTGCTGTTCGTGGGTTCGAGCCCCGTGTGGGGCTCTGTGCTGGCAGCTCGGAGCCTGGAGCCTGCTTTGTTCAGATTCTGTCTGTCTGTCTGTCTCTCAAAAATGAATAACTATTTTTTAAAAATATCTAATTCTCCAGTCTTTCAACCAGTTGGTCATGACATACAATGCCTTTTGTCCCCATTTTCTTTTTGGTACTTGGAAAAATACTTCCTCGGGTCTAATCTGCATCAGTAGCACATACACTAATGTGATTATCTGTGGAGAAAGGTGGTTGATGTTACATAAGCTGGTTACTGCATTCCTGCACTTTAATGAAACCCTTTAAACGTTCTCGATTGGTTGTTGTTAATTGTGTTCCTGTCATCTGGCTTCTCCGGCCACCTTGTCTGATTCCAGTTGGCATTCTCTGTGCACTTCCCTCTGGCATGTCCTGTGTTTTTAATAAACTGTTACTGGAATGTTCTTCCTCTTAATGTGGCTTTTGGGGAGTAGCCAGCGTTGTCTCTTTCATAGTAAAGAAAGGGGGCAGGTGGTAATCTTTACTGACAAACGCGTGTAGCCTTATAACCCATTGCTGAACATTTTGAGAGCAAAAACAGGCAGGTGTTCTGCCCGAAGCCCAGAGGTACTGCCACGAAGAGAGTCTAGGAAGCATGACTGGGGCTCTGGAATGTTTACATTTGGGAGGCAAACTTTATTTTCCTAAGAACAAGTGTGAAATTGGAATCTGGAGTGACCTGGGGATTTAGGTTTTGCAGCAAAGGCACTTGGGCTGCTCTGGAAAGGAGATGCCACAGCTTGCTGGAGGCCCCTGCGGGAAAAAACTGGAAGGTCAGGACAGGATACCTGCATCATTGTTGGACTGAACCCAGAGAATGGCGACGGAATGCTTGGATGGGGAGAGCGGGAGAGAGAAAGATAAACCCGCAGAAGACACAACTTTGTTCTATTCACTCTTGGACCCCAGCACGCCAGCACTCATTCATTCATTCACCAGATATTTAGTATGCATTACGGGCCAGGCACTGCGTCAGTGAAACAAACAAACAAACAAACGAAAACCAGATGAAGATTCCTGCCCTCGTGGAGCTGAAATTCTGGCCCGGCATGCGGGTGTGGGAGAAAGACACAAATTAAAGACAATAAGGAAGTACATTGTAGTATGTTAGCGGGTAACACTAACATAATTTGTTAGAATACTTTCAATACTTGCTAGTGCTGGGAAACAAAGCCTACAGCACAGTAAGATAGGTGGGGAGGCTCTGCTTTAAATTGCAATTTTATTAAAAAAAATTTTCTAATGCTTATTTATTTTTCAAGGAGAGAGAGACCTAGGGTGAGTGGGGGAGGGGCGGAGAGAGAGGGAGACGCAGAATCTGAAATGGGCTCCAGGTTCTGAGCTGCCAGCGCAGAGCCCGATGCGGGGGCTTGAACTCATGAGCCGTGAGATCATGACCTGAGCAGAGGTCGGATGCCCAACCGACTGAGCCACCCAGGCACCCCAAGATTTGGTGATGTGTTTCAAAGCCAGAGGAGAAAAACTGACCTTGCTGAATTTACTTAACCACGCACTTACACAGTATTACCATCTCCAGCCGGAACTTTCTCAAAGTGTGTGAAAGCGAGTCCTGCAAAATGCACGTCTGTGTCCGCTAAACGGGATACTGCACATTGAGGTGACGGTGGCGGGGGGAGGGCCGTGGAGATTTGCAGAGTCAAGTTAGAAAAGCCAAGCTTCCCTGGCTTCACAGATTTGCCTGGGGCCAGGCCTGTGGGAGAGTTTTAATGATGAACATTCTTCATGGCTCTGAAGTTATTTAATTTCATGGTGATTTTACAACTCCCATTTTCAGACTCGAGACACAATGAAAGTACACCATTTGTCTGAGGTTCTCCAGGGTGAAAACACTAAAGCCCATAAAAAGTTTTGTGTTGCCAGAAGCCTAAGCTCCTGTGCTAAATACTAGATCCAAACGGACTGGGTTTAGAGAAACGCGGAGTTGATTAAGTAATTCATTCATTGATTTGAAAAGTATATTTGAGCCCCGTGTTTGAGCCTCCGAGACGGCTGCCAAAGATTCTTGCCTCCTGCTATTCGTGTTCTGTGTGGTTCCAGGCTACAAACACTAGGGCGGACCTGGGAAACCCACAGGACATTGTGGAAATGACACGGTGTGACTTATGAGGCCCAGACACCAAAACACATTATAGCTTTCATCTTGCTTTCCGGGGGCACTTGCTGGGAGGGGAGCCATCATGTCCCAAGCAGCCCCCTGGAGAGGTTCAAGTGGCAAGGAAGAGAGGCCTCTTGCCAACAACCAGCACCAACTTGGCAACGGTGAAGTGGAGCTTTGGAGGTGGACTTCCGGGCCCAGTCACGCCTTCTGGTGGCCGCCGCCTGGCTGACGTCTTGACTGTGACCTCACAGAAAGACTCCCATCCAGAACCATCCAGGTAAGCGGCTCCCTAAGTCCTTCCTCACAGAAACTACGCGGTAGTAAACGTCTATTGTTGACTTGTTTTCACTCACAACGCTGCTGAGGCCAAATGTGTGTGGGTTTTCCATACCCATACCGGTTCTCCCGTTCTCTGCACACCAGGCGGGTGTTGAACGATTGGATTCAATTCTGACACTGACTACCCGGGGTTAGCGCAGACCCCACAGGGTAAGAGCTCAGTCCCCGAAGACCGTTCGCACTTCAGACGCCAACCCCAAGTCTGGGCCTCTCGTACTTCTGACCCATCAGCTTATAAATCGGGGTTCCCACAACCCCCTCCTCAGGCTTCATAACATGCTTGAACTGCTCACAGAACTCAGGAACACCCTTTACTTGTTATTTTTGGTTTATTATAAAGGATACAACTCAGGAACAGCCAAGTGGAAGAGATCCGCAGGTCAATGTATAGGGGAGGGGATGGTAGGCAGAGCCTTCATCCTCTTCCTGGGGACGTCACCCACCTGGCACCTTGTTGTGTGTAACAACCTAGAAGCTCTGAACCCCATTGTTCAGGGGGTTTTATGGAGGTTTCGTTATATAGACACAATTGATTAGATCATTGGCCATTGGTGATTGAACTCAACCTTCAGCCCTTCCCCCTCCTGCCCCCCCACTGGTTGGCATTGGGGTGTGGAGGGGCTGAGCCAACTTGCTAATCATGCCTTGGTGTTTTGGGGGCCAGCCACCATCCTGAAGCTATCTAGGGGTTCCCCGGCCGCCCCTCATCTCATTAGCATATAAAGACACTTATCACTCAGTACATTCCAAGAGTTTTAAGAGCTGTGTGTCGGGGACTGGGGACAAAGACCAGATATATATTTCCCATTATACCATGATTGTTTTAAGCCACTAAACTCTGAGGTGATGTTTTTACTCAGCAATTGGTAACCAATGTAGATATCGGTACTTGGAAGAGGGATGACGTCATAACAAAATCCTGAAAATAGGAGTGTGATTTTTTTTTTAAATTTTTTTTCCAATGTTTATTTATTTTTGGGACAGAGAGACACAGAGCATGAACGGGGGAGGGTCAGAGAGAGAGGGAGACACAGAATCGGAAACAGGCTCCAGGCTCTGAGCCATCAGCCCAGAGCCCGACGCGGGGCTCGAACTCACGGACCGCGAGATCGTGACCTGGCTGAAGTCGGACGCCCAACCGACTGAGCCACCCAGGCGCCACTATCCTCATCTCTCTTTTTTTTTTTTTTTTAATTTTTTTTCAACGTTTATTTATTTTTTGGGACAGAGAGAGACAGAGCATGAACGGGGGAGGGGCAGAGAGAGAGGGAGACACAGAATTGGAAACAGGCTCCAGGCTCTGAGCCATCAGCCCAGAGCCTGACGCGGGGCTCGAACTCACGGACCCTGAGATCGTGACCTGGCTGAAGTCGGACGCTTAACCGACTGCGCCACCCAGGCGCCCCAGGAGTGTGATTTTTGAGTGGGGTGGTGGGCCGAAGGACGTGGAGAGGAATGTTAGCGAAAGCCCGAAGAATGACCGGAGACACTTGACCAAGTGACCCTCTGAAGTCACTGTGACCAAGAGACACTTGAAGTCAGGCTCCACTGACATCAGGCCGTAACTGCATTTTCGGAGCATTTTGTCCACCGATCCCCAGATGGCTGCTCCTTTCTCCACGATCCTCTCGTGTGTCAGGGAAAAGCTTTCTTAATTTCCAGACGGGTTCCCAAAATGAAGGACTCCTAAGCACCCGGACTGGTACAAAGCCGAAAACCATCCCCATCCTTCTCTTTGCTTTGTTCGTGCGTTCCACAGATAACCGTTCAGCACCAAACACATGCCAGGAGTGATTTTAGGCACTGGAGATAGAACTGTGAACGAGACAGGCAGAGGCTCCCATCTCCTGAAGCATACATCCCATTGGGAGGAGACAGAGACAAAAAGAAGCTCTTGGTCACAGTGACTTCAGAGGGTGATGTAAATGCCCTGAAGAAACAGTCTATGACAAGAGTAACTCTGATAAATGGTCCCCTTTGATCTCAGATGACCTCTTTGTCTCCCGCTGTTACAACGTCTAGATTCCGAGACATCTGCCCACATCCCACTTTTTATCCTACGGTGCACCAATTGCCAAAATCTGGAAGCAACCGAGATGTCCCTGGCCATAAATGAGAAAGTTGACTCTGTCTGGGAATAGAACTCTTGAATTAGCTGGTTCTTATGGAAGCAGTCCACACCCAAGTGCAGACAGAAGAATTTGGCTCTAGGGCATGAAGACAATGGGTGGGCAGGCAGCAGGGACAAGCTACTTAAAAGACTTTACAGGGGCGCCTGGGTGGCGCAGTCGGTTAAGCGTCCGACTTCAGCCAGGTCACGATCTCGCGGTCCGTGAGTTCGAGCCCCGCGTCAGGCTCTGGGCTGATGGCTCGGAGCCTGGAGCCTGTTTCTGATTCTGTGTCTCCCTCTCTCTCTGCCCCTCCCCCGTTCATGCTCTGTCTCTCTCTGTCCCAAAAATAAATAAAAAACGTTGAAAAAAATTAAAAAAAAAAAAAAAAAGACTTTACAAGTAGCCTGTTGTGTTAAGTCCCAAGGGTATCCCAAAGGCTACTTTATTGAAAAACATTAAAAAATCATCCTCCTGCCCTCCCCCCCTCCCCCAGCCCTGACAACCACCGATCTTTTTACTGTCTCCACAGTTCTGCCTTTTCTAGAATGTCATATGGTTGAAATCATCCCATATCCAGCCTTTTCAGACTGGCTTCTTTCACTTGGTAATTTGCATTTAAGGCCTCTGCCTACCTTTTCATGACTTTACAGCTCTCTTCTTTTCAGCCCTGGATGATATTTATTGCCTAGACATACCACAGCTTATTCATTTATTCATCTACTCAAGAACATCTTGGTTGCTTCCAAGTTTCAGCAACTATGAGTAAAGCTGCTGCAGACATCTGTGTGCAGGTTTTTGAATGAACATATGTTTTCTTTCTTTTTTTCTTTTCAAGTTTTTATTTAAATTCTAGCTAGCTAACATACAGTGCAATATTGGTTGCAGGAGAATTCAGATCATCCCTTACAGACAACACCCAGGGCTCGTCACAAGTGCCCTCCTTAATTCCCATCACCCATCTAGCCCATCTCCCATCCCCCTCCCTCCGTCAACCCTCAGTTTGTTCTCTATCTTTAAGAGTCTCTTACGGTTTGTTTCCCTCTCTCTCTCTCTCTTTTACCCCCCCCCCCCATATGTTCACCGGTTTTGTTTCTTAAATTCCCCATATGAATGAAATCATGCGGTATGTGTCTTTCTCTGACTGACTCATTTCGCTTAGCATAATACCTTCTAACTCCATCCACCTCGCAAATGGACATACGTTTTCAATTCCTTTGGGTAAATGGCAAGGAGCACAACTGCTGGGTTGTATGGTTTAGCTTTGTAGGCTTTGTGAGAAATGGCCAAATTGTCTTCCAAAGTGGCTGTACTATTTTGCATTCCCACCGGCAATGGGTGAGAGTTCCGGTTGCTCTGTCTTCTCCAACATTTGGTGTTGTTAATGTTTTGGATTTTGGCCAGACACAGTACCGGTATCTTATTGTTATTTTAATGACCCTAATTAGAAAAATTAATATAACTTATGTCGTAGTGCACCTTAACTTTTAATCCATCCCATACGTGTTTGAGTACCCGTGATGCGGACGTCACTCATATTTAGCTTGACAGGAAGATAACAGGAGTCCACAGGCAAAATAGACATTAAAAAATGTAGCCAGATCCTGAATGCTGGGCACTAAGAACTAGTGGCTGTCGTGTGGGTCATCTTGCTTCAAAACAACAAAGAGAAGGCTCTGTCACATACAAGGCATGCCCTACACGGCAGGTTTAATTCACGCTGGGTGATGGCTGTATCTTGGGATTAGTGCATGAAGGGGTCGGAGAATTGCTTTTTTTTTTTTCCTATTTTCTGCTTTACAGAAAGGAGAGTCCCACCCCCTGCCTCCTGCCTAACAGTTGACAATCTCCAATGCATACGAATAAGTTTAAAAAAAAAAGCAACATGCAGAACGGCATATATTGCAAGTAAATGCATAAAATGGGAGAAACTATTTATGCATAGCTATACATCCATCATTAATATTACTGAATCCCACCACGTAATAGGCATTTCACTAGGTGTTCAGGATGCAGAAGTAAATGCAACAGACGACACTGCTATCCTTGGGGCGCTTTTACCCTAGGAGTGCAAACAGAACTGGTTTATTTTAGAAGCAGCTAGTTGAAGTATGGTACCTAGTTTGTAAGAACCAAGTAAAGGAACCTTCTTCCAGTTGGGTGAACCCGGGGAGAAGGGTTTTTGGAATGATGAAATGAAAGCTAGCGCCACTACTGTTTTGACTATATGGGACTCTTACTAAATGTATTGAAAAGACAACTCAAGCTCTCTTAACCGACAGCAAGTAGCAGGGTTGGGAGAGGGGAACTCAATGGATTTCTCTCAGATTTCAAGGAGAAGCTGAACAGCCCATCCCGAGGCCTGTGTGGTTCACCAGCGATGACATTAGTGAAACTCAGGTCTCAGCTCCCAGTTTCTGTGTCCCTTCATTTAAATTTTTCAGAGAGAAAAATCATTGCACTGTGACGCAGAGCAAGACTGGTCCGCTTGCTCGGGAGCTAGACTCTCCCATTCCTCCTGAGAGAGTGGGATGAGCCTCACTTACTTCTAGGTATGGAGAATGGATCAGGTGGGGTCTGTCAGACTCTTCTTTTAAAGACCTGAACCCTTTCACCCCCACCCCCCTCTTCATTTAGCCAAAGCAGCCCAGAATGGCTTCCGTACCTGTCCACCCTCTTCCCGTGGCCATGGTAGAGCCTGAGGTGGTCCAGGGCGATGCTGGGGAAGCAGCCTCAAGCACTTGGCAAAGTTTCTAAGTCCTTTTCCCCCCACTCCTGGTATTAGCCTGGTTCCACTGGGTACAAATGACCAGTATCGCTCCCTTCCACGGGCTAATATGACATAGAATCAACAATACCAAAAAATTGTGCAGCCTTGGAAAGTGTGGCCTTTCCTGAATTCTGGGAACTTGCTTTAATTTAAAGACGTTGTATAGCTTAGTGGTTAACAACTAGGACACTGGAGCCAAATAGCAGTGGGTTCAAATTTCAATTCTGCCAATCACTAGCTGTGTAGACCTGGGTAGGTTTCATGACTTCTGTGTGCTTTAGTTTCCTCAGGGGTAAGTTCTACTTGGAAATAGCAGTGCTTATCTCACAGGGCTGCATAGCACACACTTGCCTCTTGGGTGCTGCAGCTGGGTGGTCTGGGGTGGCTTTGTTACTGGCCAGCCATATGACCTTGGCAAGTCATTTCCTCTGTCTGTGTCTCAGGTGTCTTATGCAAATGGAGATAAATCTTCTAAGAACGTATCTCAGAGGGCTTTGGGGAAGATGAAATGAGTTAATGTATATGAAACGGGTTGGATTTGGTCCCCCAAACAAGAGATGTTGAAGTCCTAACCCCTAATATCTCAGAATGTGACCTCATTAGAAAATAGGGTCACTGTAGATGCAATTAATTGAGATGAGGTGATTTAGGTGGGCCTTAATCCAGTGTGATGGGTGTCCTTATAGATAGGGGGGAAGCGCAGACATAGATATTCACGGGGAGAACGCATGTGAAAATGAAAGCAGAGATTGGGCTGATGTGCCTACAAGCTAGGGAACGCCAAGGATTGCCAGCAAACCACCAGAAGCTAGGGGAGAGACAAGGAGCTGATTCTCTCTGGAAACATTTAGAAGAAACCAACCTTGCCAATACCTTGACCTTGGACTTTCATAAAACTGTGTGGTGCAAGCCACCCCGTCTGTGATCCTTTGTTAGCCCCATAAAACTGATACAGTAAGTAAAGCACTTGGAACAGAAAAAGGGCACTAAGTGAGTTACTACGCGAACCCCAGGCGACTGTAGTTAAGTGGTCAGGGAAGGTCAATCATTATTGTTAGAACAGAAGACTCAGAGGCTGGGAATGACAAATATCCTCATCACAGATTCTTCCATGGAAGGAAGATGCCATCAATAAAGGGATGACACTGCCTCCTTTTAGGGGGGATGCTTGTACTTCAATGCAGTTAGGATGAGGCTGGGTCAAGGTGTGCCTGCAGCGCGGCTCACCGTTGGGTGAGAAACCCTCACCTCAGAGGTCACTGCCAAGGGCTTTGAGGAAGACAGGGAAGCAGCAGCCCCAGGGAGAGGTGGGTGGAGGTGTGCACAAGCATTGTGCCTGTCTCCATGCCAGACAACAATAACGAACAAATCTCAAAGGCTGCTGCTGAGGAGAGCAGAGTGTGAAACATCCACTCCCCCAAAGGGACGCTGGCGTGCACCTCCATCTTTACTGGGAAGGAGGGGCTTGGGGAATTCTGAATCCACTCCTTGCTGTGCCCCGGTTGGCTTTGACTGTCCGCCATTTTGATGGCAAGTTTAAACTGCCATTCTTTCCTGAGCACGTGAAAGTGACTTGAAACCCTGAAAGCTGTTTTGCTTTTTCGAAAGAGCAATCTGCCTGACGTGCTCTATTTGTCCTCAAATAACACACTGTGATTACGGCCTGCCTCTCCCATCACCTCCTATGAAAAAGGGAGGGCAGCTGTACAAAACTTGTCGCTGGTGTTTGCAGTACTGGGGAAAAAAAAATATCCATTTGTTCTCAGCTGGCTTGATGAGATCTTATGAAACCCTCTGGCTCATGGAGTGGGTGGTCCCTCTGGGAGTAAAACAGAAGGCCTCTTCCACCAAATTCCCATTGGCACTGACCGGACAATGTCAACTTCAGTTCATTGTTTAGGAATAATAATGTTGCAATTATGATGCGTCCTTCTGGGGTTTCTCTGAGGAGGAGGGGGGAAGTTAAAAGCAGGTTCTTTTGAAACAGGAAGCTCCTTCTGATCAAAAGTTATCAGTCCATTATAGTCTATTTGTAAAAGACATTTCTCGAGGGGGCTCTGGAGTGAGTGTAAATGTCTGTGCAGTGTCTTTGCAAGGTCTAGAAGGAATGTGTTGTTCAGTTCTGTTCTGTCCAATACAGTGGCCATTCCCTGCGTGTGGCTACCAAGCACTTGAGATGTGGCTAGTCAGAACTGAGATGTGCTCTAAGTATAAGATACATACCAGCGATCAAAGACTTGGTATGAAAAAAGCACGTGAAAGATACCATTCATAATTTTTTTATTGATTACCTGGCAAAATAATATTTCTGATATATGGGTTAAAAATTAAAGTACCATTAAAATTAATTTCACCTGTTGATTTTTACCTTTAAAAAAGTTTCTAGCAACCACTTTAAAATTGGACACCAATTTGACAATAAATTTCATATCAGAAAACTACAAAAAATTACATCTATGACTTAACATCTGGCTTACATCATATTTCTGTTGCCCAGTGCGTGTCCAAAACGTTTGTGCACGTGTTTCCTCTTAAAGGCTATTTGGGTATTTTTTTAACAAGTTGTCTTCCTGTTGAAAGTTTAGTCCTGCCTTCTAGAAACTGATACCCAATATTTCATTCAGATATTTTATTTCTCCTTCGTTGCTTTTTATGTTTGATTCAGATGACTTAGCAATTTGCTACCAAATGTTGAAATATGTATTTGAGTCTCGTTTCCTTTATAGGGCCTATTTACTCATTTTTTTTTTAATTTTTTTTTTAATGTTCATTTATTTTTGAAACAGAGACACAGCATGAACGGGGGAGGGGCAGAGAGAGAGGGAGACACAGAATCGGAAGCAGGCTCCAGGTTCTGAGCCGTCAGCCCAGAGCCCGACGCGGGGCTCGAACTCACGGATCGCGAGATCGTGACCTGAGCTGAAGTCGGACGCCCAACCGACTGAGCCACCCAGGCGCCCCTATTTATTCATTTTTAAACCGGAGTGCTAGATAGGATATAATCCGAAAGTCTCCTTCTGGCATTGGGGTATTATGACTGTTTTAAAATGTGAGGCCTTATTATTTTTTTAATGTTTATTTACTTATTTTTGAGAGAGAGAGAGAAAGCGTGAGCAAGGGAGGGGCAGAGAGAGAGAGAGAGGAAGACAGAGAATCCCAAGCAGGCTCAGTGCTGTCAGCGCAGAGCCTGATGTGGGGCTCGAACTCATGAACGTGAGATCATGACCTGAATCAAGAGTTAGTCACTTAACCTACTGAGCCACCCAGGTTCCCCTAAAAGTTGAGACCTTAAAAGGAGGAAGAAAATCTAGATTGACCTCAGAGAGTCTTGACATTGGCAGCATGATGGTTTTCCGAAGATAAAATCTTTTTTCCATTTCTAGTCCTGCTGAGACAGAAGCCTGGAATTCCAGCCAGTGGGGAGGCCAGGGCCTAGCAGGCAGAGGGAGACAATGCTGCCCCCTTCTGGGCTGGAGGGGAGCTGCAGGTGTGTGTGCATCCACACACAGCTGCTGCTGTGCTGGTCACAGCCCAGAGTGAGACCCCCAGGCCCCGCAACAGTGTGTGTGTGGGGGGGTCCCAACAACCCCCGGCAGTTTGCCCAGTCTTCCCTCCACGCCTTGCCACGGGTCTAACATTTGACGCAAATAGGAACTGATGGTTCCCTTCTGGTTACAGCTCTCGCTCTAGGGATGTCTGGGGTCCAGGCTGGTGAAGCCGCAGGGAAGTGAGTGAGGGCAGGAGCCACCCCCTCACGGTTCCTGCTTCTGGCAGACAGCAGGCCTGTGAGAAGATACCCGACGAGCCATCAGAGACCAGCCCCAGAGGTTAGCCCGAACTGAGCTCCTGCCCTTTTCCACCGAGAGTCCTGAGCAATCAGCGCATGAAGTGCTTCCTTAGAAGAAGATGAGCTGACTTTCTGAGTAAATATAATAGATAAAGGATGTGAATGGAAGGGACATGGGCCCTTTTCTCTTTGCATGCAATATATTTAGGAGAAAGGGAATCTGAGGGACACAGGAAGCCAGACTGGTGCCAGACAAAGTGTGAAAAGGCGCCAATGAGTTTGTCCATTTCTGTTTTACCCCCATTACCAGGGTCTCCTCCCCTAGAACCCTGCTGTCCCAAATTTATCACTGCTCTGCTGCCCGCAACATCCTTATCTCATCTTGCCAACCCACCGCACGCTGATGCGCATTGTACACACACACGCACGCACACACACACACACACTCCACTCTTCAATAGCAAGGAATACAAAGGAATATACTTACCTGTGTCACTTCAAGTTAAGGTGGGTATTGATCGTGTCTTCATGGAAATAAGAAAGACCGGAATCTCAAGCTTGTTGCCGGGCCATTTGGGAATCGAAGTAAAGCCATGCAACCTGTCTAGAGGAGTAAGAGCCACCGGGAAGCACAGCATCACAGAACCCAGAATGGATTATGGCACCAGGAAGGTCATTCAGTACTCACATCGTCCTTGAGACCAGTTACCCTGTTTCCAGCCTCAGCTCCTGTCTTCTCCTTCTGAGAAGCTGGAATGTGTTGATCTTCAAGTGGTCAGCTATTCTGGGGCACCCCTCCCGTTTGTATCTCCAACCCACTGTGAATAGCTACTTACTTCTCTGCGTGCATATATCTTGACTTCTGTGTCCCCATAGCTTCTGCTTCCTCGAGTTTCACAATTTCTGCTTTCCCTTGACCTTCTAATATTTGTTTCCAATCCTGTTTGTCCTTTCCCTGTGTTGTTTGTTATCCTTCTCTCTTGCGACCAAAGACAGACTCTCTTCTTGGCTTTATTTCATATTGCTGAGAAAGATAATTTGATGCCTTAATCACCATCATCTCTGGGGGAAGCCATTTCTCACCAGGCTTTCCCATAGACTTCTGGTCAACCCTAAGTTGACTACATTGGGCTGGATGTCCATTTCTGGTTCGATAAGCTGTGAGTCTGGAGGCAGGGCACAGATATGGCCATTTTTGCTTACAGACCAGCATCTCAGTGAAGTGAGGAACCTTGTGTATAACCCTTTATGAGGGGTCAGTGGGAGTGGTGAGTTCCAAGACTTCTCCTGTCCCATATACACCCGTAGACTGCCTCTAACTCCCACCTACAATGACATTTTCCTGTCTAATGCTCATCTTCTTGGTCTAAGATCAAATTTTTAAAAATTATTTTTTATTTTTATATTTTAGACAAGGAGAGAGAGTGTGAGTGGGAGGGAGGGGCAGAGGGAAAAAGAGAGAATCCCAAGCTCCATACTAAGCATAGAGTCCGACACGGGGCTCCATCCCACAACCCTGGGATCATGACTTGAGCTGAAACCAAAAGTCGGATGCTCAACCCACTGAGCAACGCAGGTGTCCCCCAAGATCACATTTTATAGGTTGCCACCTGCATTACTTGGACAGAGCCCAAGTGTTACTTTTCTCTTTAACTGGGAGTGACAGATGGGGTGGTGGAGAGCTGGTATGATTTTGCTTCTTTAATTAAAAAAAAAAAAACTTTGAGAAGAAGGAAGTGTTTCATGGTGGTGTGAAACAACACACACATCTTGTGCACCATCGGTGGCAAATGCAGTATGCTGGGACTCTTCCCAGAGGAAGAACTTTCTGGGGAATGTGGAGAAGTGGAGCGGGGTGGGAGGTATTGGAAAAGAAACCTTAGGCGTCTATCCAAACACTGTTCTTTTCCCTCAGGCATCTATCCAGACACTGCTGGTATCCCGGGACAGTGCCAGTCTGGGGGTCACATGGTTCAGTCAGTCTTTTTATTTAGTGCAAACTAGAGTTTCTCCCATCTATTCAATATCAATTTTCCATCTCTTTAAATAGCTGTCAGTGATTGTGCAAAGAAGAATCTTCTCGGAGTGTGGCTGCTCTCCTCACACGTACATGGCCTGGTTTCTACTGTTTCTAAGTGAAATCACTTCCGGTCATTCTGGATCTGGATGATCTATCTGATTTGTGAGATCTAAGGAGAACTGAAATTGGAAAAAATGCTTTATATTTTCTTCCTGGACGTAGCATTCTTATGTTTTGGAAATTTCAATAACTACATTCGTCTGTAAATTTCCGGAGTTTGTCTCCTGCATGTTTTTTTAATTAAAAAAAAAATTTTTTTTTAACGTTTATTTATTTTTGAGACAGAGAGAGACAGAGCATGAACGGGCGAGGGGCAGGGAGAGAGGGAGACACAGAATCGGAAGCAGGCTCCAGGCTCTGAGTCGTCAGCCCAGAGCCCAATGCGGGGCTCGAACTCACGGACTGCGAGATCGTGACCTGAGTGGAAGTCGGACGCTCAACTGACTGAGCCACCCAGGCGCCCCTCCTGCATGTTAATGATGACCCCTACTCTGCTGTTTGAACACCAGGCTCTGTTTTCTAGTGAAATCTGAGGTTCTGTGGGCATGAGTTCCTACTATGTACCCGGCACTGCTGTAGGAACTGTAAGTTCATGAAGATAAAGACATGTATTTGTTGATGTAATTATTCAATGTGTAGCAAATATACCAAATATACTCAAGAGTGTGTAATGGCTCAGATATGATGGAAGTTCATTTCTTCCTCATATGAAGTTCACGGTGGGCGTTGCTGGTGAGTAGATGCCTCATTCAAGTAGAAATTTGAGGACCCAGATTTCTTCCTCTTGTGGCTGTGACTTTTTCAATATGCGGCTTTCAAAGTCTCAATGAGTGTGGAGGATTGCTTGGGGGGAGTTTCTATGTGCCAGGCCAGGACGGGCACACACGACTTCCATTCACATTGCACTGGCTAGTGCCCAGTCACACGACCTCCCCTAACTGCAAGGAAAGCTAGGAGATGAGACAGGAGGTTAGGTAGGTGCCTGGTAAGAAGAGTCTTTGATGCAAACACAGCAGTTTCTGCTACAATAAATGAGTTCCTTGTTTTCGAGAAGCATGCACCTGTGATTTCAAAGAAGGAAAGATGCTTCAGAGTGTGACAACTAGAACCAATGGGCCAACTAACATCCCTGGCTTTGACTACTGTTTGCCAGGGACATAGCCATTGATCATTTGGCTTCCACAGATTTCCCGTGGGGAAAGAACGCATTGATGAAGAACACCAGAACTCTAGTCCGGCATTCAGGGAACACCATAAGGACAGGGATCAGGTATCCATAACTTTAGTTCTGATAACCATAGCTAATATTTGGAAACTTCTTCCTAGATGCTAATCTAAGGATGTGACAAACATAGACAGAATAGAAGATTGAGACTCTACAGGAGGGGGAACACCATCTTCGCTTTGTGCTAAAGGACTAAATAAACAGGCTGACTGAGTCTGTGGCCCCAGTCACACAGCTAGTGAATGGCTCATGCCCGGATAGTTTGACTCGGGAACTGGTGTTAACCTTTTGCTGTATGTCCTTGTTAAATGGGTGAATCAGTTGTAAACCAACCCAACCCCTGCCATTGTGTTTTATGCTCTGATCTCTTATGAATTTAGTTAGGGTGAAGCTTGACCTTCCAAACTTAGTTGTCCTGTATACACAGATAACATTAAGTTTCTGGAACACTGTCTCCTGCCAGTGGAAAGGCTTCCTCCTCCCAGGGGCCGAGAGCTTCCTTCAAGGACCTCCTTCTCTGGTCTATTCCGTTGTCCAAGCTTTGGTTCCTTCAAGACTTTCTCCCTACTTCCTTAATAAAAGTCTAGTTTGAAACTCAAAGCTAAGAAATGAATCATTTGTTATAGGTCAAAGCTGCCTTCCCACTCCTTGGTCCTAGCCAATGAATTAAAAAAAAACAAAAACAAAAACAACCACTTCTGAATTATTAAGAAGGGAAAATGCTTATATCCCACAAAAAATGATACTGTCGTTCTGTGACTTCAAGAAAAATTTCAATTGCCTTTGCTTTTAAAGGGAAGCACAAAAAGTCAACTATAAGATTGTTTTCTGTTTGTTAACAAGTTCTGACTATGCGTTAGGCATGACAGCATATTCTGGAAATATAAAGAGGACAATGATGTGGGCTAGGCAGGGAGGGAACGATGAGTTGCTATACATGTCAAGCGCTAAGCAAGTGTGGTGGGGGGCTAGAAGGCAGAGCGACTGCTTCCATCTGGGAGAAGGATATACCCATGGTAAATGATAAAAACCAGACCATGTTCGATAAAACCATTATTAGGCATCATTTTTGCTTCTTGATCTTCGTGGGTATGCCCCCAATATTTCACTGTTAAATATTTGTTAAGATGTTTCCTCTCTCCCGCATTCAGAGAGTATTGATGTAGTCCAACCATGGCTTGTTTTTGAAGGAGACATATTGAGTGGCATTTAGAGAATGATTGGGTATGCGAGGGAATTAGTGTGTGGGGCATGAGGCGACAAATAGAGGCCATTTCCTTCAAGCAGCCTGAAGTAAGGAGGACCAGAACCAAAGCAGAGGCAGTAGGGGGCTGGGGCAGATAGGTGGAAATGCAAATCTAGAAACAAGATTGGACAGAGAGCTCTGGGCATCATCAGTGTGTGTGTTGTCTGTGGTAGGCAGTGAAAGTCATGGGACTGGGTGAGGTTCCCTGGATAAGTGTGCAAAACAGGGGAGAAATGAAACCCGATGTCAATGGTGCAGGCAGAAAGGGTCAGCCAAGCAATGAAACCAACAGGGTGCTTATCAAGTCTGATAACATCTGGGCGAGTGTAAGAATAGCTAGCATTGTTTTGAGTGCTTACTATATGCTTGGCACTATGCTAAATACTTTTTCATGCGGTATGTGATTTGATTCTCACAACAATAAAATGGTTATAAAGTTGGAATCATGCCCATTTTATAGATGAGGCGATCGAGGTCTAGAGAGAGTAAATAACTCACCAAAGGTCACACCGTTAGCCTGTGGCAGACCTAAGATTTGGACCCAGATTTGTTATACTTCAGAGTCTTTGTTCTTACCCCATATGGCTTGCAGTGCTAGCACTGGGAAATTGAGCAAGGAGGGAGTTCAAGAAATACGGGGGGTGGGTGTTGGAGACATTGGCGGGACAACATATTTGCTTGTCCAATTCTGTCTTGTTCGGACTAATATCAACAACAGTATGCAGACTCCTGTCTTTGGATAGTTGAGTAAAAGAATAAAGACCCCTAATGTGAAGGTGTCATGAGATCCCATGAGACCCTCAGTTTGGAAAGGAACTTGAGGGCAATTCGATCCCTGAAAATTCAGGCACCAAAGAGGCTGGAGGCAGGCGGTAGGTGAAAGAAACTAGAGCCTCTGACCAAGTTCCAGATTCCACTCTTGAAACACATCACGATTGCAGCCAAGTCTTTCTTCCCATGGCTACGAATTCAGATTTCTCTTTTCATTGATTTCCTAATTCAGAAAAACCACGGTCCCTATCCTACCCTCAACACAAAAATACTAAAAGGTGTGAAACATCTACTCTGTTAGTGCCCTGAAAGTTAAATTTGCTGAAATGATTCTTCATCTCTAGGCCAGTAATAACTCTTAATGGTCATTGAGTCTTTACTTTGTCTTTTGTAGGGACTGATTAAAGGGTTTTTTTTTTTAATTTTTTTTTCAACTTTTATTTATTTTTGGGACAGAGAGAGACAGAGCATGAGCAGGGGAGGGGCAGAGAGAGAGGGAGACATAGAATCGGAAATAGGCTCCAGGCTCTGAGCCATCAGCCCAGAGCCTGATGCGGGGCTCGAACTCACAGACCGTGAGATCGTGACCTGGCTGAAGTCGGATGCTTAACCGACTGCGCCACCCAGGCGCCCCTGATTAAAGGGTTTTATGTGCACGATCATTTTTAAGACACATCAATCCTGACAGATAAGCGTGACTTTTAGGCTCATTTTACCAATGAAGTCAGTCTCTGGGGTCTGCCCTCTTCACCCCTGCATCCCCAGGACAAAGGATACTGACTGGCAGCTGGGTGTTTTGCAAAGCCAAGGAATCTTCTCTTGCTTCTCACTGAATGAGTTAATGTTGATTCACTGTATGTAGAGGAGAATTTGCCATAACAGTTGTAATCTACATGCATCAGAAAAGGTTGAGTTTTGTTTTCAGCTCTTTCATGAACGTTGTACTTGGGTCACTTTGCAGACTTCTTTGCGTCTTAATGTTCCCACTGTTTTTATTTTAAAAACATTATTGTAAAACATACCTTACGAACAAGAGTGTATAAAACATACCTGTACACGGGCGCCTGCTTGGCTCAGTTGGTGAAGCATCTGACTCTTGATTTTGAGTCAGGTCATGATCTTGTGGTTCGTGAGGTCGAGCCCCACGTTGGGCCCTGAGCTGACTGTGGGGAACTTGCTTGGGATTTTCCCTGTCTCTGTGCCTCTCCCCTGCTTTTGCTCTCTCTCTCTCTCTCTCTCTCTCTTTCTCTGAAAATAAATAAATAAACTTAACAAAATACTTCTACAGTGTGAAGAATAGTAACACAACATAAAAGCGTCTCCTACCTGGGCCAGGAAATACTATGTTCTAAAGCCCAGAAGCTTCCTGTGCGGTTTTCCTGATTGAATTTCCCTCCCTTCCTCTGGAGGTGACCATTGTCTGAATTCTCTGTTGATTAAGTCTTTGCTTTTCCTTCTAGCCTTATCACCTCTGATTGTCTCTAAACAGTGTACATTTTAGTTTTGAATGTTGTAAACTTAGGTTAAATGGAACCATACTCTCATTCTTGCTTCTCTCCCACCATCACGTTCTCGAGATTTCTTCATCATTGCGTGTGCTGTGACTCACTGTCTTTCACTGACCTGCACTGCACGGCTGTTGGACGGCCCCATCATTTATTTATCCATTCTTCCATCACGGGCTCTTTCTGGCTCTTGCCCTCACTGACAATGGTACTTTCTACATTCTGGGACAGAGTTCCTGTGCGTAGGTACGTGAGTTTCTTTAGGGGTGGAATGGCTGGATGTAACTGCCCTGCCGCCTGTAACCTTTGTGATTTCTCTTCTACGGGGATGTTAGGAACACTGATGGATGGGGGCAGTTACAATGAAGTGATTTAGGCTTGCCTGCTCTAGCATCAGACTGGCTCGGTTCAAAGTCTGGTGCCGCCACTCACTGGCCGTAGGTTCTTGGGCATCTCCCTGAGCCAAAGTTTCCAGATTTGCCCATCTGGTTAAATGAGAGAGCCTAACTCACAAGGTTATTCGGGGAATTACGTGAATTAACGCTTGTTAAGGAGACGATTCGCACAGCGCTCCAAGACAAGAAATGTTGGGGAAATGTCACTTTTTGTATTACCAGGTGAAGGGACTTCAGGAATCTTTCCTCAGTCACTACTTCTTCCCCTCCCCCTCCACCGCCCAACCCCTATCCAGAAGGACAGCAGAGTGACTTCTCTAATACGGAGTCTGGGAGAAGAAATGAGCCTAATGGCTCAGTCACTGTCATTTCAAACAAGCCAGGCCACAGAGGGATGTGTTCTGGTCTGTCTCCGCATGAGGTAGGTTAAGGGGGACTAGCTCTGCCCTCAGGGGGAGGGGTCTGTGGTTGTGGAGTGTTGTCTGTAATTGGCGATCCAGTCCAATTCAGGGATCAAATATATACATTTGCTTACTTGTGTATGAGCTAAAGCCTTGTCCTGTGGCCACTTCATCAGTAGTAGGGCTGTGTTCTGGTCTCCATCTGTCCTTCCATGTTTCACTGCTCACGTTCCAAGCTCTGGAGTGGGAAGAAAGAGGGTATCATTTATAGACTCCCAAGACATCAATGCTGAATGCTCCATACACATTACTTACGACAATGCAAAATGTTTGGGGAGCCTCTTAAGTTTAAGATGCAGGGCAAACTCCCTTGTGTGCAGGACCAGAGTTGAGCTGTTCGGGTAGGTTCTAAGACCCAAGTCCCATCTGGAAATAATCAAAGGTACCCAAAGAATCTGGTTAGTTCATTTCATGGTATGAATGAAACAGTGTTGCCCAAGGATAGGCAGCTGATCTGGGGATTAAGGCTTCCCCAGCTATCAGTCCATCTAGCTTTCAGAGAGGGATACATCCTGGCAGGCTGCTGCCTTCCTGATTTGGCAGTCAGCTGAAGATCTCCAGTCCCGAAGTCACAGTTGGCAGTGTGGCCCTGTAGATCATACGGGGATCAAGCTGATGTATGTGTGTGTGTGTGTGTGTGTGTGTGTGTGTAATGTACATGAAGGGAAGAAGAAGTGAAAGAATGCTGAACATATTGAATGTCTGTTGCTATTGAAAAATATTATTGTTTTGAATCTTTTACAAATAGTAGAGCTTTCTAGATTTGCATGATTCAAACAGAGAGAGAGAGAGAGAGAGAGAGAGCACAGAGCACAATAGCAAGAGATGGGGAGAGCGGGGTAGGGAGTCCTCAAAGCCTCTGGATGCTCTGGTCCTGCTTTTACCTCCTGTTACATGCAATTTCCCTAATGACATTTATAAGATGAATGAGTTCTTTTCAAAGAGACCAAAAACATCTTTGGGGGAAACACAGATGGAGATCTGGGTTTCTAAGTGCTGCATAAGCTAAAAGCACTCCTGCTCCCACTGCCTTCCCTGGCCGCTTTCCAGCATGTTCCTCCGGCATCTGAAGGCAGAAGGTCATCTCGGTTCTACCGGGAAGTGCAGCTGCGGACTGACGGCTGCAAACAGCCGGTGTGTGTGGGCAGATGCTGTTGGTCCTTCTTCCTTGCTCCGGGTTCCAGGGACCCTGGCTCTCCTGCTGGTGTTTTCCATCACTGTTGTTTCAAAGAGCAACGCAGGATCAGGAGAGCAGGATCCCGCCACGTGAAGAGCTGTGTTTCAGATCTGCTCCCAACTGGTTGGTGACAGTGAAGGTCCTTCCATAACGGGGGCCTCTCTCGCTCCCCTATCCGAGTTCTGGCTCCAATAACTGGTGTCTTGCCATCTCCTCCTGTCTTGCAGACTGGAGTCCAACGCGGGCCCCGTGGCTGGGCTGTGATTTGCTGCCCGGCGTGGCTGTGCTGCCGGTTTGAGTATCCGTGGGTGGGACACCCAATCCATCTTGGCCCTGTCGCCCACCTGTGGGGCCTCTATCTCAGGCAGAGATCAAGGACAAAACCCTACAAGGAGTGTGGCGGGGTTAGATCACAAGCAGGTCAGATAAATGAGGCTGCCAAAGAGGCTAAAACACTGAAATATTTCTATAGCTACTATCCCAGGTCCCTCGGTGTCCTTCCACTGTTCCCTGCTGCCCTCAGCTGCCCAGGCCCCTGCCTCCGGACTCCCAGGATCCAGCAACCAAAAGGGTAGAACCCATACAGTCTGGGCCTCTGAGACCTCACTCCAGGTCCTGGCACGGACAGTTCTGACCGCTCATGCCCGTAAGCAGGGCAGGGAAGGCTGGGGTGTCAGACTGGCTACAGGTTGGTGAGGTGCCCAGACAGAGATGGGGGGCTGGCAATGCCCTGCAGTGGAGAGCTGGGAGCAAGCAGAGGTGGCCACAAACACTCCCGCAGTTGGCACACCCTGGATGACACTGTCACCCACTGGGGAGACAGCCTGCTCCTCGGGAACCAGTCACCTCTGCAAACCAGAGCTCCCCACAATGAATTATCACAGATTTAGGTTGAGAATAATACAGATTTCTTCCCTCGCAGTGCTGGAGGTCAAAGTCTAAAATCAACGTGTCAGCAGAGCTATGGTTCTCTGGAAGCTTCCGGAAAGAATGTTGCCTTGCCCTTTTCTGCATTCCTTGGCTCATGGCTCCCTTTTCACATCCTGTTGACCTCTTGCTTCCACCATTACATCCCTTATTCCCCACTCTGACCCTCCTGCTTCCTTCTTATAAGGACCCCTGTCAATCCATTGGGTCCACCTGGATGATCCAGGATCACCCTCTATCCCAAGATGCTTACCCTAACCACACTTGCAAGGTCCCTTTTACCATTTTCACAGGTTCCAGGGATTAGGGCGTGGACATCTTTTTTTTTTTTTTTTTTTTAATTTTTTTAAATGTTTTATTTATTTTTGAGACAGGGAGAGACAGAGCATGAACAGGGGAGGGTCAGAGAGAGGGAGACACAGAATCTGAAACAGGCTCCAGGCTCTGTGCTGTCAATACAGAGCCGGACGCGGGGCTCGAACTCACGGACCGCGAGATCATGACCTGAGCCGATGTCGGCCGCTTAACCGACTGAGCCACCCAGGCGCCCCATAGGCGTGGACCTCTTTGAGGGGCTGTTATTCTGCACAGCACGCTCCTCCTCAAGCTGCACAGTTCCCCAGGCATGCCAGATGAGAGAGTGGTCCCCACGTGTGGTGGCTTCGCGTGAGCCTCACGTACAGGCGCACCTGTTAGCTCCCAGAGGGGAGACTGGAGTATGAGTCAAAATTCATACGGCGGTATGACGAACAGAGTCACAAAGTGGGTCACGTGAAAAATGTGAACCTCCACATGTGAAAGTATGAGAATGACACATGTCAGCTGTGCATTGAATAGTTTTATTGAATGTAATAATAATGAGGTGGAATTGGGGGGCACTCCTGGAAAACAGCAGCGTATTTGTAGAGTATGCTTTACGCACGACACAAGTTCCTTTTACCGAAGTGTGCCAGGCTGCCAGAACAAAATACCACAGATTGGGGGGGCTTGGCACCATTTATTTTCCTACACTTCTGGAGGCTGGATGTCTGAGATCAACGTGTCAACAGGGTTGGTTTCTCTTAAGACCTCTCTCTTTGGTTTGCAGAGGGCTGTCGTCTCCTTGTGTTTTCACCTGGTCGCCCCCTTATCCACACGCCTCTGGAGTCATCCTTTTATAAGGATACCAGTCATATTGCATTAGGGTCCTACCCCAAGGGCATCATTTTAACTTTATCACCGCCTTTAATGTTTTTTAAGTGTTTATTTATTTATTTTGAGACAGAGAGAGCGAGCAAGTGGGGAAGCAGCAGGCAGAGGGGGACAGAGAGGGAGAGAGAGAATCCCAAGCAGGCTCTGTGATGCCAGCACAGAGCCCGAGGCGGGACTCGATCTCACCAACCGTGAGATGGTGACCTGAGTCACAATCAAGAGACGCTTAACTGACTGAGCCACCCAGGTGCCCCTTCATCACCTTCTTTAAAGAACTTATTTCTAAACTTGTTATATTCTCAAGTACTTGTTATATTCTTGTGGGACTTCAACATTTGAATTTTGGGGGTATACAATTCATCCCACAGCATCCACTCTGCCCAGATTCCTACCACAGATCCTTCCTAATGGTCTTTTTCAGGAGATTCATGTTTAACTGGGTTTAGACATTAGATAAACCCAGGAAAGGTTGTCACATGAGGAACTGTGACTTATTAAGCTGATTTGTGAATATAGTACATGTTTTCTTTAAAAAAATCGGAATGTACTGAAATGCTTATAATAGTGAAATAAAAAATATCTTTAAAAAATCGTAATATTAAAATTTTTTTAATCTTTATTTATTTTTGAGAGAGCGAGAGCGAGAGAGAGAGAGAGAGAAAGAGAATGAACAGGGGAGGGGCAGAGAGAGAGGGAAATAGAATCCAAAGCAGACTCCAGGCTCTGAGCTGTCAGCACAGAGCCCAACGCCGGGCTCGAACTCATGAACTGTGAGATCATGACCTGAGCTGAAGTCGCATGCCCAACCCACTGAACCACCCAGGGGCCCCCTTTTTTTAAAAAAATGTTTTTACTAACATTTGAAATATATCAATTATGATATATGATATATATATGATATATCTATATATATATATATCATATGTGTGATATATGATATATATATATGATATATCAATATATCAATTATGGACCTTGCATTGCACACGATCTGATTAAATTTTCTTAACTCCGTGAGACAGGTCTACTGTACAGACAAGGAAACTGAAGCCCGGAGAGATTATGGGGCTCATCTAAAGCGCCACAACTGGAAAACAATGACTCTGTCAAACTTTGGAGCCCACCTTCTCAATCACCCATGAAGTGACGCTGCCCTTTGTAATTTACAGTGTTGTTACTTTCCATCTCCTCACCTGATTCTGCCAACAACATGGAGGGTTAGGCATTAGTATACCCACATTATAGACGAAGAAACTGAGGCATAGCTTCTTAAGTATCCTGCCCAAGGTTGTTCGCGGGAAACAGGCAGTGAAAATGGGACATGAAGCCAAACTTGTAACTTCGAAACACTCATCACTATTTTCAGAATGCTGCTAGCTTCTGAAAGGGCTGTGGCCAAATCAGTTACCATAATGTTCCAGATGCAGGCATATCAGTAAGAGGATACATGGGTTCACAGAAGCCAGAGACCAGGTCCTTCAGTTGTGAGACACATAGAGAACTCCAGAATGGACCTAAAGCTCTAGGCCCTTCTTGCTCAAAGTGTGGACCATGCATCAGCAGCAACGGTATCACCCAGGTGCTGGTTAGAACCACAGAAGGTCACGACCCACCCTAGACCCATTGAACCAGAATCTGATTTTAACAAGATCCCCAGGTAAGCCTTGCGTGCATGAAAAGCACACACACATACACACACGCACACACATTGATACCCCACATCATAGAACGATCTGTGGTCATTTAAACTTCTCTTCTAAAGAAGAGATAACTGGCCTGGTGGCCAGTATCAGGGGGGTGGCATCCCAGGTTGTGGGTTGTTTTTGTGGTCGTTGTTTTGTTTTGTTTTAACTAGACTATTTTTCAGAGCAGTTTTAGGTTCACAGCAAAATCGAGGAGAAGGTGCAGAGACTTCACATATGCTCCCTGCCCCCCACATGCACAGTCCCCTATTAGCAACATCCCCATCAGATGATACCTCTGCTACAACCGATGAGCCCACGTTGACTCATTGTAACCCAGAGTTCATAGTCTACATCAGGGTTCACTCTTGGTGTTGGACATTCTGTGGGTGTGGACAAGTAAAGTCTCCCAAACTGGAAAATCCTATTCAATTGTCTAATTGATGCTGACATTTACATGTCTAGCGTGCACCTCAGACTTCGTGTGGCCCACGCTGCATGCCATCACCCAAGGACGATCCCCCCAGAGGCCTCCCATCTCCATATTGCGACTCCACTGGCTCCACTGGAGTGGTGGCAGTCGTGGAGACAAGCCACGCCCCTCCTCAGAGCCCACGTTGGTCAACCAGAAAAGCTCCTCTGCCTTGTCCTCAAATATATCAGAAATCTGAGGACTTCTTTCTGTTGTCTTCCTTTAAGCTGTTGTTAAAATTGAACGGTCAAACCTCAGTTTTGTTTAGGCCAAGGAAGCCGGACAAATGGTTCTCAAATTCATTGTGCTTTAGAATCACTCAGGACACCCGCTAAAAGCCCACACGGCCAAGTTCCGTTTTCACAGATTCTGACTTGTTAGCTCTGACGTTGGGCCCAGGAATCTGCGTTTTAGCGAGGACCACGCCCCCACCCCCAGTGGATTTTGGGTGACGGTTGTTCGTGGGTCGTGTTTTGGGAATTATATCTTTACAAACGCTATTTTGTGACCGCGGTTGGGGATTTTAAGTACACATTTCAGAAGCAGAAAATGTTAAAAAGACGAGAGCATGGTATCTGATGCAGAAAAGTTAAGAAAAGAAGAGAGGGTGGTGTTAAATGCCACCATTTCCTTCAGATCTCTGAGCTCTATTGAAGATTGTGATCAGTGTCCCTTGAGACCAAATCACCATTTTCAAGGTCAACTGTGGTCAAAGCGTTTTGCCTTCTGTCTTCCTGCTGGTTCCCCACTAAAAGAAAGAACGTTTTATGATGAAGAGAGGCTATTTCACTCTCTCAGCCTAGCAGACTTGTGTCAAATGTCTTCCCGGTTAACTTGAATGATAAAGTATAAGCAGCGATACCATCTTGAGCCAGGCAGTCCTGGAAAAAAAGACAATTTCATTTGAAAAAGAATCTTGAGTCAGAAACTTGTTGGACTGATCCAAAGTTAAACACCTGTTGTATTGAATTCATGCGCTGTGAATTGTTTCTGTGTCACGGACATTTTACAGGTTTGGCCTAAACTTGAGGGCAGCAAAAACTTGAGATCCAGCATAATGTAAATGCAGAATAAACATCCGCCTTGTCTTTTGTGTGTAGCATGACACTCATCTGTTTTCAGATTTCCCAGGGTCTGCCTTGGAGGCCCAGTGGAGAAATCCTGGCAGGACTGCGGAGCGTCAAGCCCCCTTCCCTTGTGGCTGGTAGGTTTCCGTGTTCCGGGTCTCAAAGGGAGGGAACTGCGGCCATGATTATGTTCTCCTCTCTATGAGGGTAGATGAAAGTCATGTGAATAGACGAAAATTGCTCTTCTAGTGGTCCCCTATTTGGGGCCCCCGAGACTGTGCAGGAAAAGAAGTAGAACAAGGGTGGTTGATGTTCTGAGTTGAGGCTGATGATAATCGAGAAGCTGTCATTTGGGAGAGCCTCTCTGTAGAGAGGAAAAGTACCCAAATGAAACCAGCTCACAAAAGATGTTCAAAGGAGCAAAATGTCACATTACCAGAAGCTTAGCCCTTCAAGCACCAACCTTCATTTTTAAAGCATATCTGAGGGGCGCCTGGATGGCTCAGCTGGTTAAGTGTCCGACTCGATTTTGGCTCAGGTTATGATCTCAACGATTTGTGAGTTCGAGCCCTGCACCAAGATCCTCTAATCCCTGAGATCCTCTCTCTCTCTCTCTCTCTGCCCCTCCCCTGCTCATGCTCTTTCTCTTTCTCTCTTTCCCTCAAAACAAACAAATAAAACTGTGAAGCATATTTGATGAACATCTTTCTGAAACTTTATCACATGTTTTCCAAAAGTGCTTTAAATGGGGAATATGGAGCACAATTTAATGTCAGGGCGGGGAGGGCTGATAGAAACTCAGACTCTAACTCAGTCCCTCTGTTTTGCAAGTGCAGAGCTCAACCCCCAGAAATGCTGGGGGACTCACACCAGGCCACATAACCCATTCACAGTAGAACCAGGCTTTGAGAAATACTTGGAAAATTCTTTCAGTTCCACAATTCCACTCTTCCCTCCCCCTTTAAAGTGTTATTACTCTCTTATCTAATATTTTTAAAAAATAAATAATGGGGGGCGCCTGGGTGGCTCAGTCAGTTAAGCATCCGACTTCAGCTCAGGTCACGATCTCGCGGTCCGTGAGTTCGAGCCCCGTGTCGGGCTCTGGGCTGACGGCTCAGAGCCTGGAGCCTGCTTCCGATTCTGTGTCTCCCTCTCTCTCTGCCCCTCCCTTGTTCATGCTCTGTCTCTCTCTGTCTCAAAAAAAACGTTAAAAATTTTTTTAAAAAAATAAAAATAAAAATAAAAAAATAAAAATAAATAATGGCTAAGGAAACTTACGCAGACTTTCCCGTCAGGTGCAAATCTAGTGTTTGGAAGGTCAGCACAGAGGCACTCAGGACGAAGGTAAGCTATCACTCAGACCCACGTGTTCTGTCTGCTCAAGCTTATTGATGCTTTTCTGCACACTGCTTCCAGATAAAGCCTCTTGCTTCCCAGACTTTATCTCCGTGTGCACACCACCCTCCCTTCGCCCCTTCAGTCCTGAACCGGCGGCTGCTTCTATTACTTTTGTTTGGAGCAGAGCTCTGCTCAAGATTTATCTTCCCAGTGTTCACATCTTGTTTCTTATTTTCCTAACAAACAGGAGACCGAGTGTGGGACGTACTTGTACAGTGATTGCATTGCCCGCCAGAGAGGCCATTGCACACATGGTTAATAGCATGAAGCATCCATTCTATTCTTTCTTTATAGAAACCCCCTTAGGGTTTTGTGGTTTTTTTTTTTTCAGATGGAGAAGATAAAAACTGTTTTCCCTGCTTCATTTTTCCTAACCCACCAGATTTCCGGAGTGGTGTCAGGGTAACCGATGAGAAAAGTTAAGACTGCCCGGAACATGTAAAATGTATTTTTGTTTTCCATATGAGAGAAAATATAGATTTCTGGACAAATGGTTTTAAGACCCCCAATATGGTGACGTGATGATTCTTTTAAAGACTATTCGTGATTCGTTAGTGTGGCAGTGCTATTATTTTTCACTCCATTTCATGGTGGCTTTGAGCATAGTCTAGAAAAGACAAAAAATGAGAAGAACCATTGCTTCCACCACTTAGACTCTTACTTGGAATCGCTGCATTTACTTTTCTCTTGTGGCACAAAAATGAACGCCTGCCGAAGTAGACAAAGCAAGACGTACAATTGTAAGTAGGGAGCTCCATACATTTTGACATATGTGTGCACTCACGTAGCTATCGCTCAGATCGAGATAGGAAAATCTGCAGCACGTCAGAACGGTTCCTTATGCTCTCCCCTGCCCGTGTGCAGCCCCCTACTAGTCGTGACTACTCATGACTTTTATCACCGTCCATTAGTTTTGCCTTCTGGTGGACTTCGTATCGACGGGAGCACACAGGGTGTGTCTTTTGTGTCTAGCCTCTGTCGCTCCACATGCCTGTGAGGCTCATTCGTGCTGGTGCTTGCATCAGTGGATTTTTCTTTCTTAAACTAGGTAATGCATTTCATTAGCTGGCTATATCAGAATTCAACCATTCTCCGGTTGATGGACATATGGGTTGTTTTCCATCTTGGGTCATTATAAATAAGGTTGCTAAGGACACACTGGCATATGTCTTTTAGTTGGCACAAGAACTCATTTCTCTTTGGTACATACCCGGGAGCAGAATTCCTGGCTCAGAGGGTATATGCTTGTTTAACTTTAGTGCTCATGGCCAAATGGTTTTCTAAAATGGCTGAGATCCCATCAACGGTGTGTAAGAGTTCCAGTTGTATCCATAATACATCTCAAATTAACTTTTGAGTGTGACCTGAGGTAGGGGTCAGGGTTTATTCCTTTCCCTTCCCTGCCATATGAATATCGAATTGTTCCAGCACTACTTAATGCAAAGGCCATCCCATTTCACCGCGGTATGGTGGCATTTTTGTCGTAAAGCAAGCGACAGCGTATCTGTGGGTCTATTTCTGGATGGAGGAATTCTACTGTTAGTGTATTCACTGCATATGTTGTAGTGGGTGCAGCACTGAATGGGCATCAGGAGCCTCGGCCTCCAGGGCTGGTGTCTCCAGGGGGAGCCAGGAGACTTGGAAGTAGAGAACATATTGATCTATTTGCTGCCACCCAACCCTCCCTCTTGGCTTCTTGTGCCCCATCCTATGTGAGAGGTGAGCACGTCTACCTTCATCAATGCTGATTACACCATGGGGGACGCCTGATGCAGACCTATCCAGCTACCTGATGGCCTTCAGATTCTCTCCCTCTTGGTAATTTGGCCTGGGAGTAACAGAAACTAGTAATTTGCACTGACAGGTGCTACAGAATAAGTTTTGTGCCCAGTGAAGAGATGCCAAGGCCACAGGGCAAGTTTCAGTTAAGGGAGAAGGTGCAGAAATGGTCCAGTGAAAAAGCCAGCTGAGCGAGAGAGAGAGCGAGGGAAAGAACGGAAGCAAGGTACAAAGAGAAATGGTGGAGACACCAGACGAGAGGGCGACCTGCAGAGAAAGATTACTTGAAAGCTCTGTGAGAGACCCTCTTAATCAATCTTCCAACAGTTCCTGAACAGGAAAGAACAGGAAAGATGCACAGAGGGGGTCTTTGCCATCAAAACACCCTCTCATCCTGAGGCACAGCAGAATGCTTTCTATAATTGAACAAAAATCACGTACAGATATATTTTAATGATTTCCTTTTCTTCTTAGGCCCCCCAAGTAACTTTGAAGGGTGTTTTACACAAGATCTCATGGATTTTGGATCCATCGCTGCAGGGCTGGGAAAACCCTGCTCTTACAGCTCTCCCTTCCTCCCACCCCTGCACTGGAGTCAGACTGGATGTGCTTTGCCTGGGTGAGGTTTGGACTTAATAGCTTCAGTTTCCCATAGGTTGTGTATCTTTGGTAGGAAGTCTTATTTTTATTCAAACTAGCTTGGGTATTTCTTGCAACCAAACAAATTCTGGCTAGATCCCTTGAAGTGTTTACTTCTATTGTCCTAGGTACTCAAGAGGGATGTTGGCCGCCATACATGGAACTTGCCAGAGAAGCTAAACACACACATGACAGGGCAGGAAGCAGGGGAAGAGAAGCGAAAGGAGGCTTCGGTTTGGGTTGTCACCCCCGGCCCCCCCAGGAATTGAAAAAGGGGAATAAAATAAACAATAACACCCAGAACATATTTTTTTTCCTACTGAAAACCAGGCATAATTATCCATTCATGAAATTGTAGTGCTAACGTGCTCCCTGGTTTTTAGCCAGCCAGAAATGGCTGCCCTCAGTGTTTCTCTAATAAAATCCACGTGCAATGAACATGACTGTTGTCTCTGAGAGTAAAGCAAGAAACTGTAAATGAGGGCTCAGAGAATTTGGGAACAGCTAAAACTCCAACTCCAATGTGATTTGTCATGAGAAAAAGGAGGTCGAATCAATCACATAGTGTCCTGTGAGGAGAAAGGGTAGGTGAACAGGAAAGGGCGGCATCAGCTTGGAGCGTGCAAAGTTGTCCGTGTGTACCTGGTGCTGTCCGGATGAGGGAGATGCTCTGGGGCAGCACCAGCTTTCTGGTGCCTGGAGAAGGGCTCTCTCCTGGCACAGGGACCATGACCTGGAAAAACACCTGGGTGACTATCCACTACCCTCCTTTGATCTGATGCCACACACATGGCTCACTTCTGATCACCAGTTGCCAATACGTCTCCCACAGTGTTCTGTGAGTGGGAACACCATGCCTCAGATAGGAGTAGCAGTATTTCAGCCACTAGCGAGAGATAACTCTCACTGTCAAGTAATACGTCTGCAGTTTGGTTTACATATTTCAGTGAGTTTCAGCGGTAAAAGTCAGCATTCTTGTTCTCACCCAACTCTGGTACACTAGCAAAATTAAGGGCACGATTCCAGTCAGCTTTTTCCTGCAAATCACCTACGTGGTTGTCCCTAAGTTACTCTATAGCGCCATGAGAGTTAAGGGCCATAAGAATCATCTTGCGGGCTATAATTTCTAAAGGCATTTACAAGAACGTTGCAGTGGGTACGTAAGAAATGCCTTTGCAGGGGTGCCTGGGTGGCTCAGTGGGTTAGGTGTCCAACTCTTGATTTCGGCTCAGGTCATGATCCCACAGTTCGTGAGATCGAGCCCCACATCAGGCTCTGGGCTGACAGAGTAGAGCCTGCTTGGGATTCTCACCCTCTGCCTCTCACTTGTGCTCTCTCTCTCAAAAATAAATAAATAAATACACATGAAGGAAAAAAAAAAAAAGAAATGCATTTGCTTCAGAAGGCCCTCATATCTTCAGAATTTTCAGCGTTTTGTGATTTTGATGGATCAGATAGGAACAGAAATAGAGCATGAGAAATAAGGTCATGTCTTAGTTTGCTAGGGGCTGCCATAATAAAATATCACAGACTGGCGGGCTTAAACACCAAAGATTTACTTTCTCACAGTTCTGGAGGCTGGAAGTCCAAGATCAAGGTGCCAGAAGGGTGAGTTTCCTGTGAGGCTCTTTTCCTTGGTTTGGAGATGGCCACCTTCTCACTGTATCCTCACATGATCGTCCCTGTGTGCACTCACCCTGTCCTTTTCTTATGGTCACCAGTCATACTGGATTAGGGCCTCACCTAATGGCCTCATTTTAACTTAATCACCTCTTTAAGACATTATCCCCACATACAGTTATATTCTGAGGTACTAGGCTTGGGATTTCCAACATATGACTTTGGGAAGATACAGTCCAGCCCATACAATGTGGTAAAATCCATCCTGTCAAGGCAGCAAGCCTTCTTGACTAACCTTTCTATTGTTTTGGTGAGTTAGAGTAAGGAAGAATTTCTGGGGATTGGTAGACTCCCCCAATGTCAGCACTCACACCAGGCAGGCAAGGTTACCTTATCTGTCCTAGAATGTCCACCCCCCCCCCCACCCCACGCCAGAGTCTGTTCTTACAGAAAGCATCATCAAAAGTCAACTTGTAATTATTGCGTTTCATGGACAGATGCACAGCCAACATAAGATGTCATGGTTTTAACCTCAAAACTAGTGGGTAGGTGAAGAATATACATATCCCAAGCAGTGCAGGGGTATTGGTCTGATGTTAGTGAAATAGTTGTTGTTTAGGAAGAAGGACTTTTCTGTGGGGAATGACCAGTCAGCAGGCCAAGAAAGGGAGAATTAGTACTTCCTGTGCTGAGACACAGCTTCCCAGAATTCTGAGGATTTTGCCAGAGTCCAGCTGGTTCTCGGACGGGGTTGTTAGACTTCTCAGGGGGGGCCTATCAAAGGTCCCTCCTCTAACTGCTGGGCAGCCAGAGTCCACTTGTTCTCTGCCAATCTCAGCTCCAGATTTATGAATGATGAGAGGAAGCAGTTGAGTCCAAACTTGCTGAACCATAATCTGTGTTACCCTAGCAATGCCCCTAGGGGTTCCGATGATGGACTGTGTTTTTCCAAGCACAGTTTCCTTCACATGCCACTGCCAGCTGCCAGGATTGGGTCGCCGTGAAGAGGGTTGTAAATAAACTGAGGTTTGGCAGGAGAAATGGCCTCTAATAAGAGTTAGAATGACCAACACATTGATTTGTTTATTTATTGAGCACCTGGTAGGGTCAGGTGTTGTTAGCGGAGCTAGGGATATGCTTCTGATAAAATAGATAACAATCCCTGCTCTGGTGGGGCTTTCACTCTATTGGGAAGAAACAGATAACAAATAAAACCATTAAGTGAAATATATCCTATGTCAGATGATAATGTATGGTTAGAGGAAAATGAAGCAGGAAAAGGGAAGGGTCCCAGGTGGTTGAGAGTTTCACAGTGGTAAAGGGTGTCTAGAGAAGGTTTCACAATGAAAGTGGCATTTGTGCAAAATCTTGAAGAAATCAAGGAAGGAAGCTGTACAGCTATCTGGGGGAAGAATGTAGTAGGCAGAGGAGATGCTTAGTGCCGTGACATGAGACACATGCAGGAAAAGTAAGGAACCCAGTGTGGCTAAGTGAAGAGAAGGTGGGGACAACAGTAGGAGATGAGGCGATAAGGTGAGGCTAGGGCAAGCCAATCCCATAGAGCTTTGTGGGCCATTGTAAGGACTATAACTTTCCCTTTGAGTGAAATGGAAGCTGTTGAAGACTTTTCCCCCTTAACTTTATTGAGGTGTAATTGACAAATAAAATTACGAGATATTTAAAGCATACCCTATGTTTGATACATGCATACATTGTGGAAGGGTTCTCCCTTTGAGTTAACACATCCATGAAGGTCAACTGGTGCAGCCACTATGGAAAACGGAATGGAGATTTCTCAAGGAATTAAAAATAGGACTACCATATGATCCAGCAATCCCACTTCTGGATGTTTATCCAAAGAAAATGAAATAATTATGCAGAAGACACATCTGTACTCACATGTTTGTAGCGGCATTATTCAAAGTAACCAAGATATGGAAACAACTGAAGGTTTTGGGCAGGAGTAGCATGACCTGAAAACTTTAAGAACAGTTGAGAACAATTCCAAGGGAGGAAAGCATGGAGGCAGGGAGATCAATAAAGAAGCTACCGCAATTATCCAGGAAACAGATGGTGTTGGCTGGGACTGGGGTGGTAGCCGTGGACTGGTGAGAAGTTGTTGGATTATGGATACTTTTTTTTTTTTTATAAATTAAAAAATTATAAATTTTTTTTTATGTTTGAGAGACAGAGAGAGACAGAGTGTGAGTAGGGGAGGGGCAGAAAGAGAGGGAGACACAGAATCTGAAGGAGGCTCCAGGCTCCAAGCTGTCAGCACAGAGCCCGATGCGGGCCTCGAACTCACGAACTGTGAGATCATGACCTGAGTGAAGTCAGACACTTAACCAACTGAGCCACCCAGGGGCCCCAGATTCTGGATATGTTTTGAAGGTAGACTTACTGGGATTTACTGACAGCTGAGATGTGGGGTATGAGAGGAAAAGAGGATACAAGACTGACCTCAAGGTTTTAGACTGATGAAAACTTGAAATCTGGTGCTAAAGTGCCTAGAAGTATTATCGGAGGTATTTCTAATCAAATGGATAGACTTTGGAGTGTCTGATACTCAGACATCATCGTAGACTCCTCTGGGATTACTGAAGTATATAAAATGCTAAAATTCTCCATTCTCACTTCAAAGTAACTGACACCTCTAACTCCATTCATTCTTTCATTTCCTCATTCATTCCATTCACTCAACCTTATCTCAGATGCCAACCAGGAACTCCCTATTCTGTGAGATCTACATGAGCTTTGTTTGAACACCACCATCCCATGCTATGTGCAAGTCCAATGGTTTTCCAGGGATTTCCATCAAGTATCAGGGGAACTCTGGCTCTTCTGGCTTCCTCTGAATCCTGGATACCAGCTGCCCCCAATGCTGCCTTGGTTGTGCCCTCACACTAAACATCTGTGGGTGTTAGGCACTCTACTGATGATTTGGATGGGACACCCGTTTCTCCATCTTTTCTAGGAGTAAGAATTATTTCCTTCATTGTCTTCTGCATAGCAGTTTAGTGGACATGTTTGTGACTTAAGCTTGGACTTCATCCCAAGATCTTATCTTAGAAAAACCACGTCCTTAGATTAATCTGAAAGGTTCTAGGCAAAACTTGGTTGTTTTCTTGAGGTTTCTCTGGCTGTTGGTTGGACTAGGGACTGAAGGTAGATGAAAGTGTGGGAAGGTCCATGCTCCTTGCCACCCCCGTCACCGCCCCCCCACCCCCCCAGTGTCGTTGTCTGTACTTGCATTGTGCTACACTCTTTGTTTTGCTTTTAATTTTTGTTGTGTATTTATTTTGAGAGAGACAGAGAGCACAAGAAGAGGAGGGGCAGAGAGAGAGGGAATGAGAGGATCTTAAGCAGGCTCCGTGCGCTCAGTGAAGAACCTGACGCAGGGCTTGAACCCATGAACCATGAGATCGTGACCTGAGCTGAAATCAAGAGTCAGACGCTTTACGGACTGAGCCACCCAGGCACCCCTGTGCTACACTCTGTTAAAAGTGCCCTATACTAGTGCTGCTTGGGGTCCAATTACACACATCAGCCAAGTAGCTATTATGGCTTTTACTTTGCTCTCTATAACCCTGGCCCCCAGCTATGGGTTTGGAACAGAGAGGGAACCAAGTTACAACCACCGTGCTGTAAACAGCCTCCTTCCCCTCTACTCACAGGTGTGTTTATTAAGCCCTGCTAATTTTATCCAGTATCTTCTTCTGCCAGTCAGTATTTGGCAGACCCACACGGCCACTTTACCAAATGTGCCCATACATATCTGGCTGTCATTTAGACTCCATCTGGGACCTACGATGTTATGAATAAGCTTCTTCATGACACGATGACCTCAGTCAATGACATTTATATTGGTCTCGAGTGAAACTACTTTTGCGTAGAAAGGATATCCAGAACCTGAGATGAACAGGGTCATAGTTAAATAAACCATGTGTGATCATTTGTTGTGTCTTTTCGTTTCCATACTCAAAACAATCCCCTTACAAGTAGTTTCTAAGTATCCTGGCATTGCCAGTGAAGGAAGCCAGAATATCCCTGAATTCATGCATCACTCAGTCAATGCTAATTTCGGCAGGTACCTGAAGACACGGGCCCCATCCAGTCACTGCCCTGTTGGTTTGTGGCCAATGTGGAGAGTCTGGTCGGAATGCACTGAAACCCACCGAAAGCTTGGTCAGACTTCTTTGTCAGACAGGAGGCCTTTGTGTAAAAAGAACAGGGGAAAAAATGCTATTATACTTACTAAAATATAAAGCTTTTTCCATTAAAACCACTAATTACTTATAAAATGCAATAGGAGGAAGAGTGATAAGTGAGTAACAACATAAGCTTGCAAGCTGCAAAGAATATTTTTAGTGTTATATTTTTGTACAATATTCTACATAATAATGCTTTATTAATGTGAGAACTTGATCATGAGATTTTTCTTTCCTGGCTCAGTTTTCTGTAAATGTATTAGCTCATCACAATTTATACTTTTAGCAGCTTTATTTTCAATTGATATAATTGAAAGACCTCAGTTGCTTTCGACCAACGTGAGATTGTAAATCATTTTTTTTAATCATTTTCCATTTTGAGAAGGTTCTTTCTGCTGACAACCATGATCGCAGTTACTAAGATTCCTTTATAGTTTGAACAACACTGACCTATGTGTTGCCAATTCTTTCAAAATAGAATTTTTAGCACATCTAGAGCTGATGGTTCTCGCCGACCTATTTTTCTAAAGGGATTTGACCCTTCATCCAAATCTGCGTTGAGTAAGTCTGAAATGATTTAATTTTAACTGTTAATTTATACAATAGCGTTTTAGTCTTTCTCCGGGTGGTTCCTGCAGCACATGGAGGTAGTGCAAGAAACAGAAAGTGGTGTCGTGATACAGACATCATCCCAAAAGCCTGTTTTGCTTCAGTGCAGCAAAAGATCATTCTAAAATCATCTTCCTCAAAGATTGGTTCTTCTGAAACTTTATCTGAGAATTTCTCTCTTTTCTATCAGCTGTGATGACCTTTACATCTTAATTTCTAGGCTTGTGCGTATTTGCTTTGTGATGTTGCGTTAGGTTTTTTTTTTCACATTTATTTTTTTTTGAGAGACAGAGAGAGACAGAGCATGAGTGGGGGAGGGGCAGAGAGAGAGGGAGACACAGGATCCCAAGCGGGCTCCAGGCTCCGAGCTGTCAGCACAGAGCCCGACGTGGGGCTCCAACTCACGAACCGTGAGATCATGACCCGGGCGGAAGTTGGAGGCTTCACTGACGGAGCCACCCAGGCGCCTTGATGTTGCATTGGGTTTTAAAACTGGAGTTTCTTTCAAGAATTCTAATAACTCCCTGCTTATCTTTATTGCAATATCCACGTGTATGTCTCTGTTTTGTAATAAGTTATCGGCAGAGGTCACTGCCCAAGAGCTAGCAGTTCCGGTCTTGGTGCTCAGGTCCAGAAGTTGTCTGTGCTGATGTTGCAGGCGTGAGCTCCGGAGGTTGGATGGACCAGCCGGCCTCCCCCTGAGGGTCTCATTGTTGCCCTTCTTCCTCCCTCGGCCACATGCTTGCACTGTTGCTGCTGCTGCCTCAGTTACCGCAGTCAACCTGTGGCCAGGTCCCACCGCCCTGAGGTACGCACATGCGCTCCAGGCTGCAAGGCCAACTGCTCAGACCCCAGCTGCCCCCTGTGCCTGGGAGTGAGTGTGGCCGCCTGGTGCGTCTCCGCTGCTCACAGGCACGCCCCATTTCCCCATCGGACTTCCCCTACAGAGCACAAGTTCAAGGATAAAATTCTTAGAAGTCTCAAGGCAGTGACGACAGAGCATTAAATTAAGAATGGGATCTTTTTGAGGGTGGGTCCTGTCCCACTACACAGATCGTGTGCCTGTAAAACCGGCCCTGGTGTCATGTGACATAAAGCAACTCTATGTTGCAAGGTGACTACCGGGAGGAAAGAGTAAGGGAGCTTGGGTGGCCGAAGGTATCTCATGCTTAAGATGTCCAAAATGGAGCTCTTTGTCTCCTCTGGCCTCCAAATTCCGACCTTCAGCAGGCTTCCCCGTCTCCATAAATGGCTATCCCATTTTTCTAGCTATCCAGGCCCAAGTCTTGGGGTTAAATGTCACCCCTTTCTCTTATACTATGCGACTAGCTCTTCCTTTAAAGTATATCCCTAACCTGACTGCTTCTCACCTCTTCTGCAGCTCCTGCTCTGGCCTGGTGCTTGGGGTTCCATGCTTCTGTCTGTACCTTCTAATGTCCATTCTTAAAACATCAACTAGAAGGGTCCTTAGAAAACATTCAGTGGATCATGTTATTTATTCACTGGGTCAAAGTCATTTAATGACATCCCATCCTATTTAGATTAAAACCCACTGGCCCACAAAACTCTACATGGTATGTTCCCTCATCACTTCTGATACTACATTTTCCTCTCCTCACCTACCGTCCTCCAGTCACACATCCTGCTTGAGGTCCTTCCAATGAGCCAAGCATCTAGTGCATTTGCACTGGCTCCTCTCCGAAGAAATGCTCCTCCCACAGATATTGCCCAGTCAGCTTTTTCACTTTCTTTAAGGTTTACCTCAAGCATCTTATCAGGGGGGCTTTCCTGACACTCTGTTAATGGAGGTTCCCTCCTCGTATCTCCATCTCCCAACTGTGTTTTTCTGCATGACACTTATCATCATCGGGCATCGTAATTATTTATTTTTTGTTTGTTTATGGTCTGTCTCCCCCCCACCCCCCAGAATATAAGATCTAAGGGGGCAAGGCTTATGTTTCCTTCACTCTCTTCTCAGCACCTAGAATTGGAGCTGGCCCAAAGTAATCACTCAGTAAACACGTATGAGATGAATGAGTAGGACTTTGGAAGCTTGACTTGTTTTAAGGGCACACTGATTTCTAGGCAGGATGATGAGGGTCAAGCACAAGCATTGTAATTTCATTCTAGGGAAGCAGTTCTTAAAATGTGGTCTGTGCTCCCATAGGGGTCCCAGAGACCCCTTTTCACTGTGTTAACATTTGGACACAAAGTTCAGAAACAGTGGGGAGTAAACCTGCAATGGCATAGTACACATTAGAGCAGTGGCACCAAACTATTAGCAGAGCACTCAATGTCCAATTCCCTGTCATGCCCTCACCAAAATAGAAGGACCAGTGTCACTTAAGAATGTTCTCGATGTGAGGGGCACCCGGGTGGCTCAGTCGGTTAAGCGTCCAACTTTGGCTCAGGTCATGATCTTGCGGTTTGCAAGTTCGAGCCCTGCATGGGGCTCTGTGCTGATGGCTCAGAGCCTGGAGCCTGTTTCAGATTCTGTGTCTCCCTTTCTCTCTGCCCCTCCCCTACTCGCACTCTGTTTCTCTCTCTCAAAAATAAGTGAACATTTAAAAAAATTAAAAAAAAAAAGAATGTTCTCAATGTGAAAACTTCCTCTACTCAGTCTCAAATCCTTGGAAAAGAACATTTTAATATGTGGTGTGATGGGATGAGAGGTATGCATGAAGCACTTTTGCTGTCTACCAAAGGAAGATGGCCGTCTCCAACAGAGCCCTTGTGAAATGGTGGAGTTGCAAGCTGAACTCGCCACTAGCCTTAGGGGAAACCATTTTTTTTAAGAGAATAAGTGACATAGAAACTATGGGTATTTAGATTTGAATGTTTGGCAGGCTTCTTCTTTTTTTTTTTTTTTTTCAGAAAATGATTGAAAGGAGGCTGTTTCGAGAAAAACAATGAATAGCATCTGCTGCCAATTCTAAGACTTGAGTTTTCAAGGGAAAATTAGGAGCTTTGGAAAACTTGTACTTGCCACAGTGAATTTGACAGCTCTCCAATACTTGAGGACTTTTTGATAAGATCAGTGTCTACACTCGAAAACTCCGCATAACTCAGTGAGTCAATAGTTTCCAAATGACCAATGCATGCCATAATAAAACTACACATGGAAAAAGATCCATTCAAACTATAAAATGAATCAGGGGATTTTAACATAGCACAGTATGAAAAACTCATTAATCTGGTTTAAGATTTCACACCGCAACTAACTTCTAAGAAAGTACCACTTGTCAAGTTTTGATGTGATATCAAGGAAGAATATCGACAAGTACCTGAGAAGGCTATTAAAATATTTCTCCCTTTTCTCGCTATATATTTGTGTGAAAATGGATTTTCTTTATATACTTAAACTAAAACGACATAATTCTACATATTAAATGTAGCAAGCAGATATGAGAATCCAGCTGTCTTTTATTAAGTGTGACAAAACAAATGTGCAGAAATATCAGGCAATGACACCTTTCTCACTAATTTTAGAAAACGTCGCTATTTCTTCAAATGGATTTATTAAGGTATAATTGAAATACACCAAACCACCCATGCTTAAATTCCACAATTTGATAGATTTAACATATGATACATCCATGAAGCTATCCCCCCAAATCAAAATAATGAATATAACCACCACTCCCCAAAGTTTCCTTCTGTTCCCTTTTAATCCCTTCCTCCCTAGCCTGCCTCCCTCATTTCTAGAATATCACTGATCTTTCTGTCACTCTAATTTAGCTTGCAATTTCTACAATTTTATATGAGTGGAATCAAAGAATTTGTGCACTTTTTCATCTGGCTGTTTTCACAGGACCATTATTTTGAGATTCGCCTGTGTTTTTGCATGTACCAGAAGCTCATTCATTTTTATGCCTGAGCATTCTTCCATTGTACGGCTATAGCATAATTTGTGTCTCCATTCACTTATTGCTATGGTCTCAATGTTTGTGTCCCCTCCAGTTTCATTATGTTGAAAACCTAATACCCTAGGTGGTGCTACCAGGAGGTGGAGCCTTCAGGAAGTGATTAGATAATGAGAACAGAGGCGTTATAAATGGGATTAGTGCCTTTATTGAAGAGGCTCCAGAGAGTGTGTTGGTCCCACCAACATGAAGATACACTGTGAAGTCTTCAATCAGGAAGAGAGCCCTCACCCGACTGTGCTGGCACTCTGATCTCAGACTTTCAGTCTCCGGAATTGTAAAAACTAAATAAATTTCCATTGTTCATAAACTTCTCCCTCTGTGAGTTTTGGTTATAGCAGCTCAGATGGACTAAGATAATTGCTGATGGGCATTGGGATTGTTTTCAGGTTTGGGCTAGTACAAATCGAGCTGCCACGAACTCTTCATAAAGAAGTTTTTGGATAGACATATGCTTTCATATCTCTTTGGTAAATACCAAGGAGAGAAATGATTGGGTCATATGCTAGGTGTCTGCTTAACATTTTAAGAAATTGCCAGAGTTTTCCGACGCGCCAACAGCGCCCAACTTATAATAAGTCGACTTGACATTTTTCAGCCTTCCAATGGTGCGAAAGTGATACGTGTTCAGTAGAAATTGACCTTTGAATTTTGAGTTTTGATCTTTCCCCAGGCTAGTGATGTGTTGGTACAGACTCTGCTGAGGTCAGGCAGTGACTGTGTGGCACTTCCCAGGCAGCCGCCGGGCTGTAAGGGCAAACAACTGATACACCGACAACCAATCCGCTTTCACTTTCAGTACAGCAGTCAGTAAATTACACAACATACTCAAGACTTTCTTAGAAAATTGTGTCTCACACGATTTTGCCCCACTGGAGGCTGAAGTAAGTGTTCTGAGCACGTTTAAGGCAGGCGAGGCTACACCTACCTGATGTTCGGTAGGTGAGGGGGGTTAAAAATGCGTTTTCAACTTAACGACATTTTCAACTGATGACATTTTTCAATTGAGATGTAACCCTCTCATAAGTCGAGGAAGATCTGTAGTCGTACCATTTAATTTTTTAATTTTTTAAATGTATTTTTTATTTTTAAAAATGAATTCATTTGTTTTTTAAATTCCAGTGTAATTAATGTACAGTGTTATATTAGCTGCAGGTGTACCATATAGTGATTCAACAATTCTGTACATTATTCAGGGCTCATCACGGTTAAGTGTCCTCTTAACCCCCTTTACTTATTTCACCCTTCCCCCGGCCCAGCTCCCCTCTGGTAACCATCTGTTTGTTCTGCATAGTTAAGTCTGTTTTTCAATTGTCTCTTTTGCCTTTGTTTTCTTTCTTAAATTCTACATGTGAGTGAAATCGTATGGTATTCATCTTTCTCTGACTGACTTATTTCGCTGAACATTATACCCTCTAAATCTATTCATGTTGTTTCAAATGGCAAGATTCCATTCTTTTTTTTTTTTTTAATGGCTGAGTAATCTTCCATTGTGTATATACACCACACCTTCTTTATCCATTCATCTATGAATGGACACTTGGATTGCTTCCATATCTTGACTATTGTAAATAATGTTGCCATAAACACAGAGGTGCAGAGGCACTTGGATGGCTCAGTTGATTGAACATCTGGCTCTTGATTTCAGCTCACGTTATGATCTCATGGTTTGTGGGATTGATCCCTGAGTGGGGCTTCATGCTGAGAGCACAGAGCCTGCTTGGGATTCTCTCCCTTCCTCTGTCTCTGCCCCCCACCCCCAACACTGTCTCTCTCTTTCAAAATAAATGAATAAATTTAAAAAATAGAGGTGCATACATACAGAGAAAGACAGATACCATATGTTTTCACTCTTATGTGGATCCTGAGAAACTTAACAGAAACCCATGGAGGAGGGGAAGAAAAAAAAAAAAAAAAAGAGGTTAGAGTGGAAGAGAGCCAAAGCATAAGAGACTCTTAAAAACTGAGAACAAACTGAGGGTTGATGGGGGGGGGGGGGGGGTGGGAGGGAGGGGAGGGTGGGTGATGGGTATTGAGGAGGGCACCTTTTGGGATGAGCACTGGGTGTTGTATGGAAACCAATTTGACAATAAACTTCATATATTAAAAAAAAAAATAGAGGTGCATATATCTCTTTGAATTAGTGCTTTTGTGTAGTTGTACCATTTTAAATTCCCACCAGCAGTGTATGAAAGTTCAAGTTTCTCCACATTCTCACCAATGCTGGGAATGGTTGTTCAATTTTGGTCATTCTAACAGTTGTGTATTGACATCTTCTTGTTGTTTAATTGAATGACTGATAAAGTCGAGCATATTTTCATGCGTTGATTTGCCACCTATATATATTCTTTATTGAAGTGTCTATTCAAATATGTTGTATACTTTCCATTGGAATGTTTTCATCATTTTCTTTTGAGTTTTAAAAATATGTATCTTAGATAAAAGTCCTTAATCAGATATGAGATGTGTAAATATATTCTCCCAGTCTGTGGCTTGCTTTTTATCTTAATAGTGTCTTTCAGAGAACAGAAGTCCCTAATGTTGAAGAAAACTTACTCTGTCAATTTTTTCTATTTTGAATCATGCTTGGAGTTTTGACTGAGAAATCTGCCTAATTCAAGGCTGCAAAGATTTTCTCATATTCTCGTCTAGAAGTTTTATAGTTTCAGGTTTTACATTTAGGGATATGATCCCTTTTTAGGTAATTTTGTATATGGTTTGTAATGGAATTCATTGTTTTGCATATGAATATACAATCCTTCCAGCACATTTGTAAAAAAAACCCTCCTTTCTCCACCAACTTGCCTTTACACCTTTGTGGGAAATAAATTGACCACAGAGGAGTAGGTCTATTTCTAAAGTCTACCCTGTTCTGTTGACCTATTTGCCTATCTTGATGCCAAAATCACATTGTCTTGGTCACTTGTCTTTATAATAAGTCTTAAAGTCAGGTAGTATAAGTCCTCAACTTTCTTCTCCTTCTCCAAAAATGTTTTGGCAATTCTAGGTTCTTTGCCTTTCCATATGAATTTTACAATCAGCTTGTCAATTTCTACAAAAAATCTTCCTGAGATTTTGATTGTAGTCATATTCAATATATCGAGTGATTTGCAGAGAACTGTATCTTAACAGGACTGAGTCTTCTAAGAATTTTTGCACAGATGCTTTAAAAAGATATTGATCCATAGGGTTTTGTTTTGTTTTTGTTTTGTTTTGTTTTTTGGTGATGTCTTCACCTAGTTTGCTAACAGGTTAATACTGACCTTACAGAATGAGTTAGGAAGTGATTCCTCTTCCTCCTCTATTTTTAAGGAGATTTTTAGAAAGACTGGTATTAATTCTTCTTTAAATGTTTGATAAAATTCACCAGTGAAATGATCTGGTCCTGAATTTTCCTTGATGGAAGTTTTTTTGCTGACTGATTCAATCTTCTTACTAGTTATAGGTTCATTCCGATTTTCTATTTCTACTTGGGTCAGTTTTGGTATCTTGTGTGTTTCTAGGGATTTGTCCATTCCATCTAGGTCATCTAATTTGTTGGCACATAATTGTTTAGAATATTCTCTTATAGTCCTTTTTACCTCTGTAAGGTCATTAGTAATGTCCCACTTTTATTGCTGATTTTTGTAACTTGAGTGTTCTCTTTTTTTTTTTTCTTGGTCAATCTAGCTAGAAGTTTGTTTTGTTGATCTTTTTTAAAAAGCAGCTTTTGTTTTATTGATTTTTCTGTTGCTTTTCTATTCCTTATTTCATTGATCTCCACTCTAATCCTTATTACTTCCTTCTTTCTGTTTTCTCTGGGTTGAGTTTGTTCTTCCCCCCTGCCCCCCATAATTATTTAAGGCGGAAGGTTATGTTAGAGATTTGAGATATGTCTTGTTCTTTTTGTAAACATAGGTATTTAGAGCTCTAAATTTCCCTGAGTGTTGTTTTTGCTGCATGTTTGGTATGTTGTCTTTTAGTTTTCACTCATCCCAAAGTACAATAAAACCCTGGATTGCAAGTAACCTGTTCTGCGAATAGTCTGCAAGATGAGCAAACATGTCTAATAAATTTTAATTTGATAAACAAGCGATGTCTTTCAATATGAGTAGCACATGACCACAACTGAGCCAATGGTTCTCCCTCCCTCTCTCTCTATCTCTTTCTCTCTTTCTCACTGCAAGATTGTGGGTGATTGTCTCCCATGCTCTGATGCTTGGTCTCAGGCAGTGGTGTTTGGCAGAAATCAGTGATTTTTCAGATCATTGGAAGGTGCCCACAACTGACACGAGTGTACTTTTTGTTGCTTCAAAGCACCTGTGGACAGTCCTTTGCTTTTCCATACAAGAGGAAGCCTAGGAATGCTTTGCTTCATTCTAGGTTAGGCTGCCTGCAGATATAGACCCTTTCCTCTGCTGCCTTATTGCCTGTTACATTAGATACAGTATATGACAAGAGTTCATTAACCCTAAACTGTAGTCAACATCCATGCAAGTGTATACAATGGCCCCCATGTAGAAAAAGATTCCTTTGAGCCAATAGACAGCAGTGATTCCGTTAGTGATAGTGAAAGTCGTCCTACATAATAACCCTCCTCTCTCTTGTCTCCCTCACATCAGCCACGAAGGTTTTCCAAGGCAAGCGCAGGTTAATTTGTTTATTTTTCTTTATATTTGTATCACAGTACAGTAATCATTTTTATATGAATATTTTTGGGTTTTTGAATGAACCACCTGAGTTTCCATTATTTCTTATGGGGAAATTCGCTTTGATGTACAAACGTTTTGGATTATAAGTGTGCTTTTGGAATGAATTATGTTCACAAATCAAGGTTTTACTTTATTTTCTACTTTTTCTTGTGTTTTCTTCTTTGTTTCAGAGTGTGTTGTTTAAACCCACAGTCAAAAAATTAAAAACTGAACTACCATGGGATCTAGCTACTTTACTTCTGGGTATTTCTTCAAAGCAGATGAAAACACTAACTTGAAAAGATACCTTCACCCTCATGTTTTTTGCAGCATTATGTGTAATAACCAAAGTATAGAAATACCTTAAATGTCCATTGATGGATGAATGGATAAATAGATCATGATATCTATCATCTATCTATCTATCTATCTATAATGGAATATTACTCAGCCATAAAAAAGTAAATAAGTCAGAGAAAGGCAAATGATCTCTTTTACATGTGGAATCTAAAACGAAAATAAAAACCATAGATACAGAGAACAGATTGGTGGTTGCCAGGTTGTCAGAGGCAGGCAGGTAGAGTGGTGGGAAAAAAACGAGTGAAGGGGGTCAAGGTCAAAAGAAAAAAAGAAGCAATGCCAGGGATAGTCTGTGTTAGCAGTGTATTGTTGGAACTAAACTGTGCTTTTCATAGTAGGTGAGCAAACAATATTTGCTGAATGAATTAGCTAGCCAACTCTTGGTTTAAAAAACAACAAAACTTCTTTACTACATGCTTGGTATTAAACATAGGGAATGGGAACTGAACGGCGCAGAAAAACCTATAAAACCTGAAAACAAAAACAAATAAAAGAAAACCAAGATAATATCTAGAAATATTCATCGTTAAGCTTTTTATGTCAGATCACTTGAAAGTTAGTCACCCCTAGTCAGTCAAAGACAGCATACTGTCGGGGTGCCTGGGTGGCTCAGTCTGTTGAGTGTCCGACTTCGGCTCAGGTCATGATCTCACAGCTCGTGGGTTCGAGCCCCGTGTCGGGCTCTGTGCTGACAGCTCGGATTCTGGAGCCTGCTTTGGATTCTGCGCCTCCCTCTCTCTTTTCTCCTCTCCCGCTCGTGCTCTGTCTCTTACAAAAAATAAGTAAACATTAAGAAAAATAAAAAAAGACAACATATTGTCTATAGAAGGGATTAGTATGGAAGGAATAAAAGCTATTCAATGTCAAAGTTCAAGCTTAAAAAAACAAAATAAATAGGCTTTTTGAGGCTCAAAGGCAAATATTGAGGAAAAGCAGGCATGGAGTATACGACATAACAATGGAACTAGAAAGAATGTAGGCATATAGAGGAAGAAAGAGATCATTATGCACCTTCACCTGGGTTTGGGTTTGACATGGAGCAGATGAATCTTAGAGGAGTTGGGTGGGGGCATCGAAGGAGATCTGACTTGGTGGGAGGAAGGGGACAGAATGCTCCCGACACAGGCCCTCACTTGTTGGCTCACACCGAGGGAGAGCTTAGCCAACATCCACGGACCATGACATTGCCTTCAGAGGGAAGAGTGCACGCTGTTCTAGAAGAAAAGCTGCAGAGCTCTTTGCCTGCTCCTTTGGGTTGTGGACCTTCCAATGATGTCTACCAGCATACTTCCCATGCATTCTCCAGCAGGTGTTGACCTCACTGTGACCTGACACTTGGCTGATCCCCATGGGACCTGCTGTATGTAGACAACATACTCATTTAAAAAAAAGTGTGTTGTTCAATTTCCACATATTAGCGGATAGTCCAGATTTCCTTCTGCCATTGATTTCTAACTTTATTCCGTCATGGCTGGGGAAGATATTTTGTATGGTATCAGTCTTTTAAATTGACCGAAACTTGTTTTGTCACCTAACGTACCATCTATCCTAGAGAGTAGGAAAGAGAGGGTATACAGTGTCAAGGGAACCTGTAATGGAGGTTTGACCTGGGCTGGAGGGTCAGGGAAGACTTCCCTGTAAAAGTGACAATTACACTGAGAGCTGAGAGAGAGACATGTGTTAACTCGGTTAAGGTGGGAAGAAACAGGAATTATCTTCATTACTCCATTTGGCCTTTCAGAGACTGACTCGCTAGTCTTTTGGTCTTCTTCCTTCCCCTCCTATTCTTCCTTATTATCTTTCTTTTCCTCTTCCTTCTCACTCTTTCTTTCCTCCTCCCCCTATTTTGCTCTTCATTAACTTGGAATAAATATTGAAGCCTTTCTCATTTTGACGAACAAACATTAGAGCTTTTGTGCAGAGAGGGTTGATAAGCAACTGTAAAATCTGTGCTCGTGTTGTGTGAACTGATGAAGCCCAGAAGAAGCCAAGTATTCAGGGTTTTGATGATACGTGCTTACTGTGCGGGTGGAGGGTGGCAGCGGGGTGAGAAAAAAGAAAGGTGCTGGGACCAATCAGATCATAAGCTGAGCCACTTCCAGCAAGGAAATTTAATTTCAGGAAAATAACTAAATGCACTCTGCATTTACATTTTAAGCACACTCGGCCTATCCACCTTAATGGAGAATATGAAGATGGGTGTTAATGTCCCAACAGGAGACAACGTATTTCTTTGTTAGACTTTCGTCTTTTACCATGAAGGGCCTTTCAGGATTCTGTAGCACGAAAGAATTTATCTCCCCAGTAACCACATTTCTGGAGTTAGATTCCCTTTGGCACGGTACCAACATTAGCTGTAAAATGCAGCAATGCCAACTAGAATGGCAAGCCCTTTGGCTTCTTAGCTGCCCAATTAAACATCAGGTTCTTAGTTTGACTGGGATATGTGATCTTTCCAAATGAAGCAGAGCTCTGGCGTAACTGTAAACCCAATTTGTCTTTCTTATCAGTGAAGAAACAGGCAGAAACCAGGTCAAAGCAAAGAGACCTCCTCCGCTGGGATTGTTAAAAGCTATTGTTCCATAATTACTGTGACTAAGGCAACAAACAAACTCTATTGAAGTTGACAGCCACATTAGATCCATGCAGCTGAATTTCTGCAGGTTCTTCCCACATGTTCCCAACGAAAGTGTAGCATGTTTTCACAGAGAAAGCAAAAGAAGACAATAGACTATTATAACCCCGGAGAAGCTATTGTAATATATTGTGCCAATGTGAAAGGGGATGCATTTCATTTAGGCTTGTTTTGAAATGTAGCAAAACATCACCATATTGGGGAAAGACTATTCCCCATCCAAAATAATAAGTGCAAGAGAGTTAAAAAAGAAGTGCATTATGCATTTAAACTGGGCTTGCCTAGACTAGTCTAGACTCCTGGAACTCTAACCTAGTCAAAGACCATGATGGAGGGTATTCATTTTCTCCTCTGTTCTTCCGTGGCACACATTCCATAGTGTCTGTTTGAGAAATGTTTCTTAAATTGTACTCAGTTGAGCTAGTTTCAGTTATCCAAATGTTCTTTTTTCATAGGAGAACAGAATAGGGGAGCTGTGGCAGTCTTTCTCACCCTGTGACATAGTCATTCTTGAAATCCATTTTATCATGGCCATCTCTCTGCATTAGAATAGTAGTCTCATGCAAGCCAGCCACTGGACATGGGTATGGGAGCTCCTGGAAAGATTTTTTTTTTTCTCTCTCTCTCTATTTGATGGGCTGCAGACTCACAGTCTCATGAGTGCATTAGTGGAGGCAGATATGAGCATCTCGTCTACAAGTTTTTTTTTTTTTTTTCAACGTTTATTTATTTTTGGGACAGAGAGAGACAGAGCATGAACGGGGGAGGGGCAGAGAGAGAGGGAGACACAGAATCGGAAACAGGCTCCAGGCTCCGAGCCATCAGCCCAGAGCCTGACGCGGGGCTCAAACTCACGGGCCGCGAGATCGTGACCTGGCTGAAGTCGGACGCTTAACCGACTGCGCCACCCAGGCGCCCCTCGTCTACAAGTTTTTGAGTACACATCCCTTGATTTCCTATCATTGCAAATTTTCCTTTACAAGATGAGAGAAACGTTTTAAAAGGCCACAGTCAAAGAAGCCCTCATTCTTTAGAAAGATATTCCCATCTTTCACCATGAAGAGCTTCTCAGAATTCTGCAGCACAAAGGAATGTATCTTTCCAGGAGCCTAATTTAGGAAGAAGCCATTATATACTAGGTCATTGAGAGAACTGGTTTGCTTTGAGGCACTTATCAACAGATAATAGAGATTTACCGACTACTTACTGCCAGGCATTGTTATAGATGATACTATGATGAATAAGATAAAGCCATTTCCCTTATGGAGTTCAATGATGAAGACAATAGAGAGGGCTGAATCCTAACCATTAGACCACCAGGGACGGCCAATGATGAAGACAATAGAAAACAAACAAATATGTATACACTATAATGGTTAGCGGTGAAAAATCTTATGAAAACACAATGCGGGATAAGACATTAAAGACCAACAGAGCTGTCAAGGAAGACCTCCTCGAAGAGGGGACATTTGTACTAAAGAGTGCATGCAAAGACAACGAAGGAGCTTGACTTACTTGAAGAATAGTCACAAAGCCAGTGTGGTATAACGTTAGCAAAAATAAAACAAAACAAACCCAAATTTTGTGGGTAATACATAACTGAGAAGCTCAGTAAGCCTAAATAAGACAAATACGAAGAAAACCAGACATAGGCACATTGTAATTAAGCTGCCGAAAACCAAAGATAGAAGGAAAAATCTCAAAAGCACTCGGAGGAAAAAGTCATATCACGGACAGGAGAACGGTAACAATAATGACAGTTAATTTCTCATCAGAAACCATGCAGAAAGAAGGCAGGGAACAACATCTTTAAGTCCTGAAAGGAAAATAGCCTGTCATTTGCAAATTCTTTATTTACTAAAAATAGTCTTCAACAAGGAAGGTGAAATAAATGTGCTTTCATAACAATGAAGGCTGAGAGACTTCTTTGCCAATAGACTCATTTATACTATAAGCGATGCTAAAGGAAGCTTTTCAAGTAGGACAATAAGACCAGTTGGATATTCAAAAGCAATGAAAAAAACTACATGGATAAGATGTGGGTAAATATAAAAGAATTTTTTTTTGTTTAATTGTCTTATCTCTTTAATGATTTTAAACTACAATTGGTTATTTAAAGCAAAAACATGTCGGGGCGCCTGGGTGACGCAGTCGGTTAAGCGTCCGACTTCAGCCAGGTCACGATCTCTCCGTCCAGGAGTTCGAGCCCCGCGTCGGGCTCTGGGCTGATGGCTCAGAGCCTGGAGCCTGTTTCCGATTCTGTGTCTCCCTCTCTCTCTGCCCCTCCCCTGTTCATGCTCTGTCTCTCTCTGTCCCCAAAAAATAAATAAACGTTGAAAAAAAAATTAAAGCAAAAACATGTGTTTTGAGCTAGATAACAAATGTAAGTATAATACTATAATAGCATAAAGGATAATAGAGATTACAAATGGAATTTTACTCTTGTAAGATTCTGACATTACATGTTACATGGTATTATAGTAACTCAAGGTAAGTGATGAAAGTTAAGGATACATGCTCAACTCCCTAGGGCAATCAATGGGACCAATAGAAAACATACTAAAATAGTAGACGTCAGCACAACCATATAATTGCAGTAAATTGACAGTAAATGCCAATGGTCTATATACCCCAGTTTAAGGCAGAGATTGTCAGACTCATTTTTTTTTTTTAAAAAAGAAAGAAACAGGGGCGCCTGGGTGGCGCAGTCGGTTAAGCATCCGACTTCAGCCAGGTCACGATCTCGCGCTCCGTGAGTTCGAGCCCCGCGTCGGGCTCTGGGCTGATGGCTCGGAGCCTGGAGCCTGCTTCCGATTCTGTGTCTCCCTCTCTCTCTGCCCCTCCCCCATTCATGCTCTGTCTCTCTCTGTCTCAAAAATAAATAAAACGTTAAAAAAAATTTTTTTTTAAAAAATAAAATAAAATAAAAAAGAAAGAAACATTGCAAGGATTTGCTTTGAATATAAAGACCTAGATTTTGAATACAAAGACTAAGATAGCTTGAAAGTAAAAGGATAGAAAAATATCATATAAACACTAATAATAAGAAAGCAGATTTGGCTACATTAGTGTCAAATAAAATAGACTTCGAGATGAGGAGTATTAGCAGAGATAAAGAAAGACTTTTCATAATGATAAAAAGGCCAATCCGTGAAGAAGTCAAGTAAATCCGAGATATGTATGCACTTATTAGCGACACAAAGCAAAACTGACAGAGTAAAGGAAGAAATAAACACCCCACAATTGCATGTATTAACATGTGTTTCTCAATAGTTGCCAGAACAAGCAACATCAGTCCTTGCTAATAGTCATCTGAGCAGTGGTTGCTTCTTCAGGGGCAGAGGGGAGGGAGGTTGACTAAAAAAGATAATGAGGGAATTTTCTGGAATGATAAAAGCATTCTACATCTTGATATCTTTTATAGACAGGTATATACATCTATGAAAACTTCTCAAAGTTTATATTTAAAAATCAACGTATTTTCCTCTAGGTAAAATATACTCAGTATTTAAATTGAGCATCAATTTATAAAGTTTAGTTGTAGAGATGTTATGGCTCAGATTCTTATTTGATACCAAGGTGGGGATGTTAAAGTGACACGTAAATTGGGTATGTGAGTCTGAAGTGCAGGTTGGTGCTGGAGTTACGCATTTGAGTCATTATGTAGACATGGTGTTTAAATCCACAGGACTGAATGAGATCACTCAGATACTAAAAGTACAGAAGACAGAGGACCAAGGCTTTCAGGGGCACGCTGACGCTTAGAAGTTGGGGTAGTAAAGGAAAGCCAGCAAAGAACACGGAGAGTTATCAACTAGTGAGATACAAGAAAACCAGGAGGATGAAGACGTCAAATTAAGGAAGTGTTTCAAAGAGCACAGAATGATCATGTCATATTCTGTTTAGAGATACAGAAAGATGGGCACTAATAACCGCTCATCCATTTTTTCCAAGATGGAAGCCATTGGTAACTTTAAAAGAAGAAACATACAAGAATGTCACACTGCCAAGAATGAGATTGTGCCATCTGCAACAACACGGATGGACCCAGAGGGTGTTGTGCTAAGTGAGGTAAGTCAGGCAGGGAAAGACAAACACCATATGATTTCACTTATATGTGGAATCTGAAAAACAAAACAGAATGAACAGACAAATGAAAACAACAGAAAGAGAAACAGACTGGTAACTACAGCGAACAAACTAGTGGTTTCCAGAGGGGAGGAGGGTGGGAAGATGGGTGAAATAGGTGAGGGAGATTATGAGGTACAAGCTTCCAGCTATAAAATAAGTAGGTCATGGGGATGAAAGTCAGTAGTATTTTAATAAATTTGTGTGCTGACGGATGTTAACTATACTATTGTGGTGAGCATATCGTAACGACTACAACTGATGAATCACTGTGTTTGTATGCCTGAAACCAACACAATGTTATGTATCAACTATACTTCAATTAAAAATAAAAATTAAAACAAAAACTTTAAAAATGAGTGGTGGAATGTGAGCCTGATTGAGGTGGGTTAAAGAGAATAAATGAAGGGACAGTAAAGTGCAGAACACTTTCCAGGTGGTGTCTTCTGTGTTGATCAGATGAGATGACATAATGCTCTTTATATTTGAACAATACTGATGGGTCTTGCATACTGTTTTCTGGAAAGAATATACTAGAGAATGATGATGCTGGATGGGGGCTTAAGAACCATATCCTCCAGTGATTGTTTTTTTTTAATGTTTATTTATTTATTTTGGGAGAGAGAGAGAGAGAGAGAGAGGGAGGGAGAGAGAGAGAGAGAAAGATCCCAAACAGGCTCCTTGCTGTTAGTGAAGAGCCTGATATGGGGCTTGAACTCATGAACCATGAGATCGTGACCTGAGCTGAAACCAAGAGTCAGACACTTAACCGACTGAGCCACTCAGGTGCCCCTATCCTCCAATGATTGTTATTTTTTCCCCTAATATATGCATACGTATATTCATGTAGCACAAAATTATATATACACATACAATCTGCATGCTGCATAATAATTTATAACTGATAAACAATTCATGACAATTACTAGGTATTACTTTCTACAAAATCAAGACAAAATGTTACAGCTTTTCCCTTCATTCATTACTCAAAATGAAAACCACCAACACTTTTTACACTAACACTTTATTTTTCATTTATTTCTTTAATTTACATCCAAGTTAGTTAGCATATAGTGCAACAATGATTTCTGGAGTATATTCTTTAATACCCCTTACCCATTTAGCCCATCCCCCCTCCCACAACCCCTCTAGTAGCCCTCTTTTTGTTCTCTATATTTGTCTCTTATGTTTTGTCCCCCTCCCTGTTTTTGTATTATTTTTGCTTCCCTTTATGTTCATCTGTTTTTTATATTAAAGTCTTCATATGAGTTAAGTCATATTACATTTGTCTTTCTCTGACTAATTTCGCTTAGCATAATACCCTCTAGTTCTATCCATGTAGTTGCAAATGACAAGATTTCACTCTTTTTGATTGCCGAGTAATACTCGATTGTGTGTATATATATATATATATATGCCACATCTTCCTTAACCATTCATCCATCGATGGACATTTGGGCTCTTTTCATACTTTGGCTATTGCTGAAAGTGTTGCTATAAACATTGTGGCGCATGTTTCCCTTCGAAACAGCACACCTGTATCTGTTGGATAAATACCTAGTAGTGCAATTGCTGGGTCATAAGGTAGTTCTATTTTTAATTTTTTGTGGACCCTCCATACTGTTTTCCAGCATGGCTGCACAAGTTTGCATTCCCACCAGCAGTGCGAAAGAGATCTCTTTTTCCGCATCCTCACCAACATCTGTTGTTGCCTGAGTTGTTAATGTTAGCCATACTGACAGGTGTCAGGTGGTATCTCATTGTGGTTGTGATTTGTATTTCCCTGATGATGAGTGATGTGGAGCATTTTCTCATGTGTCGGTTGGCCATCTGGATGTCTTCTTTGGAGAAGTGTCTATTCATGTCTTTTGCCCATTTCTTCACTGGATTATTTGTTTTGTTGGGTGTTGAGTTTGATAAGTTTTTTTATAGATTTTGGATACTAACCCTTTATCTGATATGTCATTTGCAAATATCTTCTCCTATTCTGTAGGTTGCCTTTTAGTTTTGCTGATTGTTTCCTTCACTGTGCAGAAGCTTTTTATTTTGATGAGGTCCCAATAGTTCATTTTTACTTTTGTTTCCCTTGCCTCCGGAGATGTGTTGAGTAAGAGATTGCTGCGGCCAAGGTCAAAGAGGTTTTAGCCTGCTTTCTTGCCAAGGATTTTGATGGCTTCCTGTGTTCAATTTAGGTCTTTCATCCATTTTGAATTTATTTTGGTGTATGGTGTAAGAAAGTGGTCCAGGTTCATTCTTCTGCATGTCGCTGTCCAGTTTTCCCAGCACCACTTGCTGAAGAGACTGTCTTTATTCCATTGGATATTCTTTCCTGCTTTGTCAAAGATTAGTTGGCCATACGTTTGTGGGTCCATTTCTGGGTTCTCTATTCTGTTCCATTGATCTGAGCGTCTGTTTTTGTGCCAGTACCATACTGTCTTGATGATTACAGCTTTGTAATACAGCTTGAAGTCTGGTATCTTCAAATGATTGTTAAGAGGAGTTCTAACCAGGGGGTGCCTGGGTGGCTTGCTCAGTTAAGCGTCTGACTCTTGGTTTCAGCTCAGGTCATGATCTCATAGTTCATGGGATTGAGCCTTGTGTCTGGCTCTATGCTGACAGCACAGAGGCTGTTTGGAATTCTCTCTTTCCGTTTCTCTCTGTGCTTCTTTCTTTTTCTCTCTTTCAATATAAATAAATAAACTTTTTTAAAAAAAGAAGTGTTCTAACCAATCTGTAGAGCTGCCCCTCAAGATTGGATGGGGGCACATAGTCACTTATACCTGCTAGTACTTTAGTTTCTCTTCATAGTGATATTTTTAAAACCTTTGTTTAAATTTATTTGGAGAAGAAAGTGAGCTTTGTCCTTTGTGGATCAAGTCACAAAGTCACTGATGGTCATTATCAGTCTCTTTGGAAGCCAGTGGTCTAGCACTGACCCAATGCGCCTACCTCACAGATGTAAAATGTCTCCATTAAGCATGCTCTTTATTAAGGATCTCACTTTTCCAAATATTCCTTCTAAACATACATATTGTTCTCCCTTAGAGAAATTCCAATAGATTCATTTTTCTGTTAGGCTATAATTTCAATTCCATGTAACAGAAACAAAATAGCAATGGTGTAAATTAAATAGAAGTTTCTTTCTCTCACACAGAAAAATCTGTGCTGACGTAGCAGCTTTGCACCGCAAGATCACTGGGAACCTTGACTCCTTCTCGCTTCTTGACCCACCAACTGGGTGATGGTACTTTCATCCATATGGTGCAAAATGACTCACCGCCATGTTTGTATTCTGGCCAGTTAGAATGAGGAAAGAGGAAGGAGGATGTGCATCCTTTTCTCTTAAGGCCAGGGCCTAGAGTGGCACACATTACTTCATTCTCATCCTTTTGCCCAGCACCCACTCACAAGGGTGCCTAGTTTATATAGCCTTTCTTCAGAGGAGCATTATGCTCAGCTAAAAACCACCATTGGTGATAAGATGGGTACTGATATAAACCTGGCAACGATTTCCTTTTCCTATGATGTTTTAGGTTTTTAGTGCTCCCTTCGAGATAGGCACTTGGGCATGTGGCTGTCTTGCCTCTTAGTCCACATTCACCATTGGGATCATCACAGGATGAGGAGACAGGGTGACCCTGCCATAAATCTTCCAACAGGTGCAGCATCTCCTTCCATTTGTTTTCCATATTTGACTTCTGCATTAGATACAGTTTGAACAAAGAGTTACCCACTTGTGTTGTTAATTTGGTGACTGAGCCACAGGTGAGTCCCTCTATGTAACAGATGAGAGAACTGGGGCCCAGGATCATTGTGGCCCCCACAAATCAGGTAGCCACAAAAGTAGGACTAGACCTACTTTTCTTTTTTTTTTTTTTTTTTAATTTTTTTTTTTCAATGTTTATTTATTTTTGGGACAGAGAGAGACAGAGCATGAATGGGGGAGGGGCAGAGAGAGAGGGAGACACAGAATCGGAAACAGGCTCCAGGCTCTGAGCCATCAGCCCAGAGCCTGATGCGGGGCTCGAACTCACGGACCGCGAGATCGTGACCTGGCTGAAGTCGGACGCTTAACCGACTGCGCCACCCAGGCGCCCCTAGACCTACTTTTCTAATAGTCTAATGTTCTCTCCATATAATGCTTTCTTGTCTTTCAGGTCACATCACAGATGAAAACACACTGGGTTTCACTAAAAGGCATATTCATATACTGCTTCTCAAGCAAAGTTGATCTTAAGCTTCACATTATTTGAGCAATCTCCATAGGAACTGTAAAATAAAAATTCACTTTTCATATGAAGTTTTTCCCTGAGCTAAAATGATGGGAAGATGTGGAAAACAAACATACTGAGCTATTTTAATGGTCAGCCCTGGAACAGAACAGCGTTTAGAACCTGTCTGGTAGCTGAATTGGTGATTGAATTCCACAAGCAAACGCCAACATCACTAAAGTAAAAACTCAAGTGTTAGAACAAAGAAACACTGTAAGCATTTTGCATTAAGCAGACTAAAATCCAGATTTTATTTTTCAAAGCTCAAAAATAAATTAACCTCTTGCTGTGGCAGAGTTTGTATAAGTAACACCATGCCCCATTCTCCCTCGTGTGTGGGTGGGAGAGGACAACTGTTGGTCTGTCTGGGGGAGATGTTGGGAACAATCATAATTTCTATGGATGCAGAGACAATCTTTTCCATTCCAAAAATTAAGTCATGTCAGCAATGGCTTTTAGCAAGGAGTTAATAGAAACTCTAGTTTGATAATGACTGAAGTGTTCTGGGAATTTGTGCCAATTATTCTATTTCTATATTACTAAGAAGCCCACCTTTTTTTGGAGATATGATTCACACAGCATAAAGTTCACTAAAAACTAAACTTCCTTGGAGTTTAGTATATTCACAATGTTGTGTAGCCATCAACACTGTCTAATTCCAGAACACCTTCCTCGCCCCAAAAAGAGACCCCTTATCTATTGGCAGTGACTCCCTATTTCCTCTTCTCCCCAGTTGCTGGCACCCGCCAATGTACTTTCTGTCCATTGGGGTTTGCCTATTCTGGACGTTTCAAATAGAAGGAATCTTATAATATGTGGCTTTTGTGTCTGGCTTCTTTCACTTAGCATGTAATGTTTTCAAGGCTCATTTACATTATAACATGTATCAGAATTTCATTCCTTTTTATGGCTAAGTAATATTCCATGCTATGAATATACCACATTTTATTTATCCATTAATCAGTTGGCAGACATTTAGGTTGTTTCTACTTTTGGGCTATAAGTTTTGTGGTTTTAGTTCTCTTCAGTATATACCTAGTAGTATAATTGTTGGGTCATATATCTTGGGGAATTACTGAATTGTTTTCTGGAGTTAACACTGAGTTTTTTAAATAAGTTCTTTGTTAGATACTTGTATTTCACGTACGTCCTTTCAGTGTGTAACCTGCTTTTTATATTTTCTTAATGTCTTGCGAAGGGGAGAAATTTTAATTTTGATTCCAGGGCAATTTATCAATTTTTTTTTTCCTGTTGTGTTTTCTGTTTTTAGTGTCCTGTCTATGAAATCTTTTTCTATTTCAAGGTTGTGAAAACTTTCTTACGTGTTTTCTTTCAGAAGTTTTGGACTTGTAGCGTCTATGCCTAGGCTAATAATGCACGTCAAGTTAATTTTTCTATGTGGTATGAGTTAAAAGTTGAGATTCCCCCAATATGGTATCCAATTGTCCCAGCACTTCTTGTAGCCATTTCCTTACTGAATTACCTTGACTACTTGATCAAATCAATCACCATTAAGTTCTATCTCTGGACGCTCTATTCTGATCTGTATTGATCTATTTGTCTAGCCTTTCATTTATACCATATGGTCTTGGTTTCTATAGCCTTATAGTAAGTCATGAAATCAAGTAGAGTAAGTTCTTAAACTTTGATCTTGTTTGCAAGATTGCTCTGGTTATTCTACGTCTTAGCATTCCTATATAAATCTTGGAATCAGCTTATTAATTATTACAAAAAGCCTCTTGGGATTCTGACTGAGATTGCTTTCAATCTATGAACTGATGTGAGGAGAAATTAGATCCTAACAAAATCAAGTCTTCCAGCCTGTGAATATAGGATAACTCCCCAGTTATTTCAGTCTTTATTGGCTCGGTTTTCAAAGTAGGGGTAATGTGTGTTTTTCATTACATTTATTCGTAAAGGTTTTAGTACTTTTTGTTATTGTAAATTGTATTGTTTTAAAATGTATTTTCCAGGTTTTTTTGGTCACTGGTATAAATAAGCAATATTTGATTTTAGTATATTGACCTTGTATTTTACAATCTTACTGAATTCCTTTGATTGTTTTAACATTTTCTATATATTTATTAGGATTTCATTCATGTCGTCTGTGGACAAGAAAGAGTCATACTTCTTCCTATCTTTCTTTTTTTTTAAATTTTTTTTTCAACATTTATTTATTTTTGGGACAGAGAGAGACAGAGCATGAACGGGGGAGGGGCAGAGAGAGGGAGACACAGAATCGGAAACAGGCTCCAGGCTCTGAGCCATCAGCCCAGAGCCCAAAGCGGGGCTCGAACTCACGGACCGCGAGATCGTGACCTGGCTGAAGTCGGACGCGCAACCAACTGCGCCACCCAGGCGCCCCTTCTTCCTGTCTTTGAAGATGTTTGCCTTTTATTTCCTTCTGTTGTTGTATTGATCTAGCTAGAACTTTCAGGATGATGTCGGATAGAGTGGTGATTTTAGGCATCCTCATTTCATTCCTGATCTTAGGAGAAAGAAACTCATTCTTTCACCATTAATATCATGCTGTTTGGGGGCGCCTGGGCGGCTCAGTTGGTTGAGTGTCCAACTTCGGCTCAGGTCATGATCTCACAGCTCGTGGGTTAGAGCCCCGTGTGGGGCTCTGTGCTGACAGCTCGGAGCCTGGAGCCTGCTTCAGATTCTGTGCCTCCCTCTCTCTCTGCCCCTCCCCCGCTCACGCTCTGTCTCTGTCTCTCAAAATAAAGTGAATAAATGTTAAAAATTTTTTTTAATAAAAAAAATCATCCTATTTGTAGACTTTTCACAGATGCTCTTTATCAGATGAAGGGTATTCTTTTCTATTTTGCTAAGGGTTTTTATCATGAAGCCATGTAGAAATTTGTCAAAAGCTCTTTCTGCATCTATTGAAATGATCACATGATTTAACTCTTTTATTTCGTTATGCAGGAGATTATGGATTTTCAGATGGTAATTCTATCTTGCATTTCTAGTACAAACCCCATTTGTCATGACATTTTTTCTTTTTTTTATAACTTATTGGATTTGTTTTAGAATTAAAAAAAATTACACCTATGTTTTGGAGGATATTGATCTTAGTTTTCTTTTTTTTTTTTTTAATTTTTTTTTCAACGTTTTTATTTATTTTTGGGACAGAGAGAGACAGAGCATGAACGGGGGAGGGGCAGAGAGAGAGGGAGACACAGAATCGGAAACAGGCTCCAGGCTCCGAGCCATCAGCCCAGAGCCCGATGCGGGGCTCGAACCCACGGACCGCGAGATCGTGACCTGGCTGAAGTCGGCCGCTTAACCGACTGCGCTACCCAGGCGCCCCTTGATCTTAGTTTTCTTACAATGCCCTTGTCAGACTTTGGATATCGGGTTACACTGGCCATATAAAGTAGATGTACTCTCTCCTTCTCTATTTTCAGAGTGTGTGCAATATCATTATTATATCCTCAAATGTTAGAATTTACCAGTGTGGCAAGTTGAATTCTCTATATGTGAATACTGAGATAGGGTTTGAGGGTGAAAGATGTCTCTTAGTGATCAACACCTATACTGGGAGAGGGTGAAGTATGGGTTTAAGGTAGAAATGAAACTTTAGTAAAGGCCTAGCAAGCCTTGGTCAACCTTGCAGGCAGGGAGCTTTGGGGCCAGTCTTGTTCCTGAGAGCTTCGGGCTTAGCCTTTATACCTTGACTTGCAGGTTGTTTCAAGAAGGCCCTGACAGTAGACGGGACAATACTCAGCAGCCAAGTTGACCCCCACCCATCTTAGCCAAATCAGAATCTGAAGTCTTTTTTTTTTTTAAGTTTATTTATTTATTTTGAGAGGGTGGAGAGGGGCAGAGAGAAAGGTAGAGAGAGAATCCCAAGCAGGCTCCGTATTGTCAGCACAGAGCCCAGCGTGGGGCTCGATCCCACGAACCATGAGATCAAGACGGGAGCCAAAATCAAGAGTCAGATGCTTAACCGACGCAGCCACCCAGGCACCCCCAGAATCTGAGTTCTAATCTGTGTCACTCAGGTCTCAGAGATGGCCAGCATCCAACAGTGTTCTGCTTCCTGTGCTGTGGTCCAGAGGTGCCAGACCATCTGGGGGGCTCCCCTTGTTCACTTCCCTTCACTCGAGGATCACAGTTCTGCACTTTCTGTAGGCAAAGAAATTAGTTGTTCCATATATCATTGTCAGTTTTATACTTGTTTTCAACAGGGAGGTTGGCTGAAGACCCATTACTCCATCACATTGGGAAGAAAACATCTCTAGTTAGGCTTTTGATAGTCAGTTACATAACATTTATTTTCATTATCATTTTTAGAAATTTATTTTTGACACAGTATTATCATTCTAAGGTCTATTGCTCCTTAGCTGCTTAAAAACGTTTAAAAATCTTGGAAATACAAAAAAAAAAAATCTTGGAAATACAAAAGACAGCAATAAACCCAGATCACAGGTTGGAAGATCTCGCTAATGTAGATCTATCTTCAGGTGTTCACTTCTCCTACCATCATGATAATATCCTTAAAAAAGATCAAATGAATCCTATAAACATGTTTTAGGGCAGATTTCCAGACTCGTCAGCCCAAACAGAAGAGATCTATTATAGCTTCCTTCACGGTTGAGCTCTACTCCTAGGCCATTTCTTGTGAGCAAGAACCCTCACAAACCTGAGTGTTGGGGCGCCTGGGTGGCTCAGTCAGTTAAGCGGCTGACTTCGGCTCGGGTCATGATCGAACGGTCAGTGAGTTCAAGCCCCGTGTCGGGCTCTGTGCTGACAGCTCGGAGCCTGGGGTCTGTTTCAGATTCTGTGTCTCCCTCTTGCTGACCCTCCCCTGTTCATGCTCTGTCTCTCTCTGTCTCAAAAATAAATAAAACGTTAAAAAAAAAAATAGCACACTCCATAGTGGAGCTCTGGTAGTCTGCTCCTTCAGGCTCTTGGGATTCTTTGTACCTACAATTTCTGGTGGGCTGAAAAGTTAAACCCGTGAAGCTTTTAAGGTTCATGCTTTTCAAGAAAGAGTACTTGTGATGAAGATGGGTTGGCCAGAATAAAAAGGAAGCAAGGAATGGTATAGAGAAGGGAGGAACTTTGGGCATATTTCATTTTTATTTTTGTACATTGCTACGTATACAGTAGGTGTTCGTGTAGAAAACAGACACTTGGTTATTGGTGGGTACGGAATTTCAATATTCAGTATAACTGGTAATTTTCCTTTCTTAGCAGTCAGCTCATTTCAGCCCTACGTCTCCCCGTGGAAGGAATCATTGCTTTATTTTGGCACTTTTGAAATAATGGCAGACATTGTGAATGCAGAAGCAATAGCAACGGAATGGAAAAGAATTATCAGCAAGTGAGATTTCTAGTGTGGGTGTTGAAAACTAATGAAATGCTGTATTATTCGGTGTTCTGCTCTGGAGAACTTTTGATATTCTTCTTCTTTAGTTAAATTTGACTCTACTACTTATTATCATTGCAAAAATGTGAAGAATAAAAAGTTCAGAAGCCATTTGTGTTCAAATAGAGTGCAATTAAAAAGTCCCAGGCAAGCATAAAGCTCATAAACAAGAGAGCTAGCAAGAAGAAAAATTCAAGAAGCAAACGCTGAAGCAAGTTATAACCTGCCAGATATGAGAAAGGCAATAGAAATTCAGAAAGGAAAGAAAGGAACAGTTATGGCCACTAATTAGCAAATAGAAAAAGATAATTAGCCCCCCCCCCAAAAGGCTGAATTATGAAAAATGCTGCTTCAGTTTCAACAAAGAAATTCCAGGCAGCGACAAGCTTTTCAACTTACAATGAGGATTGATGAATAGAAAAGAATTGCTATCAGGATATTTCAGGGAACAAAGAAAGAACTGAGTCCAAGATACAGTTAAAAAAAAAAAAAAGCTAGGAGGCTGAGAAAATTCTGCCAAAGGTAGAATATGTCACCGTATTCTCATACCCTCCTTTGTGTTTCCACAGCTATTTTGATTCTTTCATTCAGGTTTACCAAATCTCTCATCAATGTTTCTCCAGAAGACACTTGTGTTTCGGCGATTGTTGGGTCACTGTCATCTGTCATAATCACAACTTCAAAAAACACACGAACAAACAGATCTCTTATGGATCTTTATTTTAAAAATGCTTCTGACTGGGGCACCTGGGTGGCTCAGTCAGTTGAACAGCCGGCTTCGGCTCAGGTCATGATCTCCCGGTTCATGGGTTCGAGCCCCGCATCAGTCTCTGTGCTGACAGCTCGGAGCCTGGAGCCTGCTTTGGATTCTGTGTCTCCCTCTCTCTCTGCCCCTCCCCTGCTTGTGCTCTGTTTCTAAGATAAATAAACATTAAAAAAAAAATTTAAAAAAAGCTTCTGACTGGCCTCACCCAGGTCAGAAACCACAGGTCAGAGAGATTCAGGAACTTCCTCAACATCTCACCGCCGGTAAGTGGCAGAACTGGACTCGACCCGAGTTCTTCGTCACCAACCCACGTGCTCTCATCCTGACCCAATGTTGTTATTTGTGAGACCTTTTGCAGGGGTAAGTGCTTTCACGTGAGAAATGACAACGAGGAACCTCTGATGACATTTTGAAAACAGCAGCTGTGATAAGAGAGAAAACAAAAAGAGTGGGGTTGAATTCCAAATCAGTGGTTAGAGTCTACAGTCAGTGGATAAAATGAAAATACGCAGCTCGTAGACCAAATAAATTTTGAGTGGCGGCGGTGGATTAAGCACACTCTACCCTAAATACATACGCAACTGTCTGAGAACTCTGAGGAGTAAATAATAGTAGGCATCTTGGGCAAAAAAGTACAATCTTGAGGAATGACTGATACAGGCGTTTCTTTCTTTTTTTCTTTCTTTCTTTCTTTCTTCTTTCTTTCTTTCTTTCCTTCTTTCTTCTCTTTCTTTCCTTCTTTCTTCTCTTTCTTTCCTTCTTCTCTTTCTTTCTTTCTTTCTTTCTCATGCATTCTTTCTTTCCTTCTTTCTTTCTTTCTTTCTTTCTTTCTTTTCCTTCTTTCTTTTCCTTCTCTCTTTTCTTTCTTTCTTTCTCTTTCTTTCTTTCTTTCTTTCTTTCTTTCTTTCTTTCTCTGAATCCACCATAACCTCTGGTTTATACTTGAGAGCAGACTGCATCCTGAAATTATACAGGAGGTAAGGACAGAGAAACCTCCAAGAAAAACCTTCGCTTTTTCTACTCACCAGGAAGTAGGACCTTTACAGAGCAGAACATGGGGAAGAAATGGCCCTTCATTTTCTCTCCTTTTCACTCTCCCAATCCTACTCTGAGGCAAGCCCCTGTTGTGAAGCTGTACTTCCATAGTGGCAGAAAAGGCTGTACGTGAAATCACCAAGACAGTTAACCTCAGATCTAGAACACAGACTTCTAAGTCTCTGAAAGAAAACCTTTCTCTCTGACTTGCAGGCCCTGTGGTCTTGTACTGCTATGTCCTTGAGGCACACAGACACAGAGAGGGTGACACCGTTCAGGGACGATAAACATCCAGGTTCCTACCTATAGGACCAGAAAAGGTGCCCCTTGTTGATGGAGAGTATGGTGATACCACAGGGAGAAGGGGACTGAACAAAGAGATCCTCTAAATCTGTGTGTCAGATCCTGGACCCATCGCGGAGTTACACATGCATGAAACTGACCTGAAGCGGCCCAGCAAATGTTTGGGAAACCAAACCACAATATGAATCAACTCTCAGGTCCCAAACCTAGGAAGTGCTCACATGGGGACAGACTCAAGTAGTACAGCAAAGGCTTTGACAACTAAACTGAGACAGAAACCACAGTGCACAAAGGGGCATCAGGAACTGTACTCTAAATCTAATCAGATTGCTTGCTCGCTAAATCAAAACATCAACATTTTCCAGAGGACTTAAATAGGACCCAGAGACTCCAAACAAAATATTCAAAATGCCCAGGATATTATCTGATATTACTCAACATACACAGAACCAGGAAAATCTCAACCATTTTCATGGAAATAAAATCAACAGATTCCAATGCCAGGATGACCCAGATGTTGGACATATCAGACAAAGACTTTAAAGCAATTATTATATAGATATACTTTATGAAGGGCAAACACTCTTGAAATGAAGGTGAAGATTAAAATTTTCGGCAAGCAAGTAAAAGAAAGAAATAAGAAAATTAAATGAATAGTTTAGACCTCAAATCTTACAATAACTGAAATAAAAAAAAACCCTGCAGAATGGTTCACTAGCAGAATGCAGATAACTCAGGAATCAGGGAACTTGAAAATGGATACATAGAAATTAGCCATGGAAAATTTAAAAATATTCTGAACATATCAAAATCTGTGCGATGCAACTAAGGCAGTGCTCAGAGGAAAACTTAAAACATTGAGTACAAATGTGAAATTTAGGGGCACCTGGGTGGTTCAGTCAGTTAAGTGTTCAACTTCGGCTCAGGTCATCATCTCACTGTGCATGGGTTCGAGCCCTGTGTCGGGATCCCTGCTGACAGCTCAGAGCCTGGAGTCTGCTTCAGATTCTGTGTCTCCTCTCTCTGTTCCTCCCCTACTCACACTCTGTCTCTCTCTCTCAAAAATAAATAAACATTACAAAAATTTTTAAAAAATATGAAATTTAAAATATTAAGGCATATTAATAAGAAAGGTCCCAGATAAAAATCTGATATTATACCTTAAGAAGCTAAGAAAAGAAAAATAAATTAAACCCAAAGCAAGCAGAAGGAAGGACACAATAAACAGCAGAAATCAGTGACATTGAAAACGGAAAAATAATAGAGGAAATCAATGAGGCCAAAGCTGATTTTTTGAAAAGACTAAGAGAATCTATGCTGAGCCGAGAGAAAGAGAGGACATGAATTACCAATATCAAGAACAAAAGAGGGAATATCATGATAGACCCCAGTGACACTGAGATTGAAAATGCAGCAAGAGAATACAATAAACAGTTATATGCTGATAAATTCAGCAACTTTGATGAAAGATACCCATTATGAAAATGTATACAAGAAGTAGGTAACCCAAGTAGTTATACATATTTTAAAAATGGAATTCATAGTCAAAAACCTCCTAACAAGGAAAACTTCAAGCCTAGATGACTTTACTGGTGAATTATTCCAATATTTAAGTAAGAAATAGTATCAATACCACATGATCTCTCCTCATTGTATGAGGCCAGCATAACTTGCTTGCAAAACTAGAGAAGTTAACAAGAAGAAGAGAAAGGAGGAGGAGGAGCCTATGGCTTAATATCCCTCATTAACACAGGGACACAAATTCCTAACAAACTATTAATGATTCAAATCCAGCTATAAATAAAAACATAACATAACACTACCAAAGCAGGGCAGGGGGAGTGGTTTATCCTGGGAATGCAAGGCTGGTTCACCATTCTAAAATCTATCAGTATGGCTCACCATATTATATTAATCGACTAAAGAAGAAAAAGTATAAGATCATTTCAACAGATGCAAAAAACAAATGGACAAAATTCAATGTGCATTCACGACAAAACCCAACTGATAAAAATTATCAACAACCCCCCCCACCAAAACAAAAACCTACTTAATGATGAAAGATTGAATGCTTTCCCTCTAAGGTTGGGACCAAAACAAGGCGGTATGCATTGAGAATTCATATTCAACATCATACTTGTCACTCTAGTCAGGGAAATAAAGCAAGAAAAAGACATAAAGACATACTGACTGAAAAGAAAGAAAAAAACTGCTTTTATTCATAGATGACATGATTACTTACATAGAAAATCCCAAGAATTCTACAAAAAAGTTCCTAGAAGGAATAAGTGAGTTTAGCATGGTTGCAAGATACATAATCAATATATAAAATCAAGTATATTTACACCTGGAACAATTGGAAACAAAAATTTACAAAAGTATTATTTTCAATAGTTCCCCCCAAATGAAATGCTTAGTTGTAAATCCAATGAAATATAGACAGGCTGTGTATGCTGAAAATTACAAAATGCTGATGAAAGAAATCAAAGACCTAAATAAATGGAGAGATATATTGTGTTCATGGATTAGAAGACTCAATATTGTTAAATGCCAAGTCTCGCTAAATTGATCTATAGACTTACTGCAATCTTGATCAAAACTACTTCAGATTTTCTTATAATATCAAAAGCTGATTCTGAAATTTATACAGAACACAAACTAATTACAATAGCTAAAATAATTTTAAGAAAGAAGAAAGAAGTTGGAGGACTCAGACTACCTGATTTTAAGACTTACTGTAAAGTTACAGTAATCAAGAGAATGGGATATTGGTGAAAGTATAGACACACACATCACGGGAACAGACTAGAGTCAAGAAACAGATGCACACTAATATACGGTCAATGGAATTGATTTTTGACCAAGTTGTGAAGTCAATTCAATGAGAATTGCCTTTTTCTATAAAAGACACTTGAACAATTTGACAGCCATATTTAAAACAATGAATCTTGGGGCGCCTGGGTGGCTCAGTCAGTTAAGCGGCCGACTTCGGCTCAGGTCACGATCTCGCGGTCCATGAGTTCTAGCCCTGCGTCGGGCTCTGTGCTGACCGCTCAGAGCCTGGAGCCTGTTTCAGAGTCTGTGTCTCCCTCTCTCTCTGACCCTCCCCCATTCATGCTCTGTCTCTCTCTGTCTCAAAAATAAATAAACATTAAAAAAAATTAAAAAAAAATTAAATAAAAAATAAAACAATGAATCTTGACATATACTTCACAGTTTATACCAAAATTATCAAAATGAATTATAGGCCTAAGTGTTAAAATGTGATACAATACAACTTTTAGAAGAAAGCATAAGAGGAAATGTTCATGACCCTGGTTTAGGCACGTAATTCTGAGATATGACATGAAAAGCACAATCTATAAATGAAAAGGACGATAAATGGGACCTAGTCAATATTCCAAACTTCAGCTCTGCGAAAGAAATTGTTGGAAAATGACAAAACAAGACTGGGAGAAACATTTGCAAATCAAATATCTAACAAAGGACTTGTATCTGAAAATAACTCTCAAAAATGAAAACAAACAACCCAATTAAAAAACGAGCAAAAGAACCTTCGCTTCACCAAAGAAGATACATGGATGGCAAATAAACATGCGAAAAGATGCTCAACATCATTAGTCGTTACGGAAGTGCAAATGAGATACCGTGGCACACCTATTAAAATGGGTAAAGTAAGAACAAATGGAGAACAGCAGTTGCTGGCAAGGGTAGAGCAATTGGAACTCTCATACATTGCTGGTGGGAATGCAAAATGGTACAGCCACTTTAGAAAATCGGTTGGCAGTTCCTTATAAATTTAAATATATACCTACCATATGACCCAGCAATGAGAAGTGAAAAGTTATGTTCACACAAAAACCTGGAGGCAAATGTTCGTCTCTGCATTATTCATAATCACCAAAAACTAGAAACGACCCATCATTCTTTAACTGGTAGACGAATACACAGGAGACAGTTCATCCGTACAATGGCGTATTACTTAACAATAAAAAGGAATGCGCTGTAGATACTTGCGATGACATGGGTGACTCTCAGAGGCATTTTCTAAGTGAGAGAAGTCAGACTTAGAACATTATATACAGTCTGATTCCATTTACCTGATGTTCTAGAAAAGACAATACCTGAGGGATGGAAAACAGATCCATGGGTTAGAGGTGGGGGAGATTTGACCACAGAGCAGCAGCCGCAGCAGGAGTAAATCTCCTTGGAGGGAGGGAACTAATCTGCATCCCGATTGTGAAGGTAGTTTCATAACTTCTATGCATTTTTCAAAACTTACAGAACCGTGCATAAAAAAAGTTAATTTTATTGTATTTAGGTTAAAAATTAGTCCCCAAAACTATTCTTGTAAATTCTTTAAGTAGCCTCCTTTAAGTATACTTCTTAGAAGACCAGAGCATTGGCTGCGAGTCCTGGAACACTTTGATAGGAACAAATCGAGCAGAAGCCTATGAAATTTTGAGGGAACACTGTCTCCAGAGGGTCTTTGAGATTAGTTTGTGACAAATCGAACGCCTAAAAAATCCCTAAGCCAACCTCCGTATTGATGGGAAATTTAGGCCACACCCCCCAATTCTTCATCTTTTTTTTTTTTTTTTTTTTTTTTAATTTTTTTTTTTTTTCAATGTTTATTTATTTTGGGGACAGAGAGAGACAGAGCATGAATGGGGGAGGGGCAGAGAGAGAGGGAGACACAGAATCGGAAGCAGGCTCCAGGCTCTGAGCCATCAGCCCAGAGCCTGACGCGGGGCTCGAACTCAGGGACCACGAGATCGTGACCTGGCTGAAGTCGGACGCTTAACCGACTGCGCCACCCAGGCGCCCCAATTCTTCATCTTTAACCTTCTAGTTCAAGGACTAGAAGCACAAGGAACTGTCTACGTGTTCCATAAGTGGCAATGTTAAGGACCGAAGAAAATAGAAAAGTAAGTAAGTAAATAAATAAAAAAACCAAGTAAATAAATAGAGAAACACCTGGGATTAGAGGAATATAAACTAGATACAAGCACACTTTCTTCCTGGTGAGTGTGTGCCAACTTGAAGTCTTTATGCCAAGTATTAAGCTGAGATCTGGACATCCTCATCTGGCTTGGCATTTCCAGGTTTTCTCATGGCAATTTTTTACTGGATTTAACACGTCACCGTTGGCACCGAATTTATGCAGAAGAAAAGTCTTCAATCAGTTTAGGATTTGGAAGGCGGAATCTTTTCTTCCATTAAAGAGGGAGAGCTATTTGCAGTTGATGCTTGTGGCTGTTCTCTTTGCAGGTCTTCTGTTTTATGAATTTTCAATCTATGACTTAGTGATCTTTCAATATCGTTGGCCTGAGGTGAACATGCCAGCTTTCGTAGAGAACCAGGGTTCTGGAACTTGTGCGAGCACTGATCATCTTGGGAAAACAAGAAGTCACTAGATAGAGGGATTATGAAGACAATAGCCAATGGAGAGAAACTTCCAGATCACCCATGGTTGCTGTAACCTGAAATCATCTTTACTCAGGGATGCTCAGAGCTCCTTCCAGGCCGACGGATGATGTGCGAAGATGTTGACGGGTGTGGAGCCATCCCCTTCATGGGAAGCTCGGCGCAGTTGCTGGCAACCATGACATTGGCTTCCACTCTCAGAGGACGACATATGAAGCAAAATGACTTGGGAACATATTCAACGTTGAAAAGCTGTCTTCTCGTAAGAGGATAAATTTTGCAATAGCGAATAGCACTTCCCTGGAAGGGAATAGGCGCCGTAATTGTTTCTGCCCTGGCAGCCGAACCTGACCTTTGGCACAAGCGGAGTTGCTCCCACCAGCACGGACATTATTTCAGCCCCTGTAGCCATAAGCAACAGCTTCCAGCTACAACCCAGTCCTTCTGCTACATTATCTACTTTACCTGAGAAATGATGCTAAATGTCGTGGGGAAGATTCTGCTCATTTAAAGATAAATGCCATGTGCTTTCCTGAGGCTTCACAGAAGTGGCCGGGGTGGTTTTAGCCTCAGCTGATACAGAGTGGCCACTTGCAGAGTGCCTGAGCCCACAAGGTCAACAGTCCTTGGTCTTTTGATTGGGGGGGGGGGGGGACAGAAACTACCCTCATCTCAGCTTGGTGGCCTGATGCTCACAGATCATTCCATCTCCTGGTGCTGCTTCCACTTGAAGACATGGTTGCAATCATGTCCGAACGGTGGCAGGTGCTCTGATGGTCCTCGTGGTAGCTCATGTTGTGCTTTTTTTCTTTTCTTTAATGTTTACTTATTTTTGAGAGCGGGGGCAGAGGGGCAGAGAGAGGGAGGCACAGAATCTGAAGCAGGCTCCAGGCTCCCAGCTGTCAGCGCAGAGCCCGACGCGGGCCTCGAACTCACAAGCCGTGAGATCAAGACCTGAGCCGAAGTTGGACGCTTAACCGACTGAGCCACCCAGGTGCCCCTCGTTTTAGGCTTTTCACCTCCTCTTTCAGGTAACATTTCCTCTGAAAGCGTTAGTCAATGTGAAAAGGAAGAGATCTGCCCTGAGTAGTGAATGTCAAAGAGAAGCTGAATTTCATGCGTAGTATGTGTTAGAACCAGTTGAATGATGAGTATAAATGTGGGACATTTTTATGGCCCCCATACAAATTCTAAATCATTGATAAGAATTATTACAACCTGGTTAACTGAGTTGCTTTCTTGCTATAAAAATGGAATGAGCGTTATACAGCGCATCTTTTTTCTTGCTGTATAATTTTAATTAAAATTTTATGGAATCAGAGGCTACAGCTGCACAATATATGAATGCCGTTGGTTCCATCCCCTGTGTGTGCAGACACCTTCATTTCTCAGGTGCATTTGGCAATTCTGGGATACGCACATGACTGCCTTTGTGTATTTGTGTTGCATTTTCTTCCATTCTCACGGGAAATAAATCTCAAACTCCTCAATATTATACACCTGCTCACTTAATGAAAGATGTAACTACCACGAGCAGGAGCATGTGGGTTTAGTTGACTAGCTCTTCTTAGCTAAATTAATGGAATTAGATGTTTAAATAGATGTAATTTTCTCTTCGCCAGACAAAAGGAGCAAATCTGAAGCTAATGTCTTTCAGTAAGTAAAGGAAACTTTTTGAGAAAAGGAGGAAACGGCCCTTGCTAGTTTAGAAATATATCAGTTGTATCTTGACAATCTTAAGCCAAGGAAAATGTATTCTTTTATCCTTTGTAAAAGTCTGTTTTTTTTATTTAATTGAACTTTTAAATAGGCAGTTAAATTAGTGTAAGGCTATCTTCAAAGGAAAACTTATTGAGTAAGTATACATTTAACAAATAGAAATTCATTTTGGGGGCACGGTATCCCTAGTTTTTTGTGTGTCTATGTTTTACTTGGAAAGTGTGTGGGTAATTGAAAGTAATTTCCCTTTTATAGGTCTCAGTGGAAATGAGATTTTCATGAGCAGTTAAGGTTGAGAGAGGTGATAAGATAATGCTAATGAGATTAAAAAAATATGGTGGTTAGATTGATTGTCTATAAAATTTTTGTCTTTCATTTCAAGGACAGGTATGTCTAAATTTGAACAAAGGAAATTATAAGGGATTACAAAGGTATTTAAAAATTTTTTTAATGTTTATTTTTGAGAAAGAGAGAGAGACAGACAGAACATGAGTGGGGAGGGGCAGAGAGAGAGACACAGATTCTGAGGCGGGCTCCAGGCTCTGAGCTGTCAGCACAGAGCCCGACATGAACTGGGGCTTGAACTCATGAAGCATGAGATCGTGACCTGAGCCGAAGTCAGTCACCCAGGTGCTCCATTATGAACATTTTTTTAAATCCAGAAAACGTGAAAGAATTTTCCAGTGATTCCCCACATAGCCGCCACTTGGATTCCACAATTAACACCTTCCTATACTGGATTTATCACACTTCTGTCCATTCAGCCGATCCCCTATCCATCTGTCAATCCATTTTATTTTTTGGTGCATTTCAAGGAAGGTGCAGACATCAGTATACTTCCCTTCATTTAGAATGCGTAACATTCACTAGAGCTGTGAAAATCTTTTAATAGCAAGAGTCTTAAAGATCATATTGTCTGGAGAGAGAAATGATGTCCTTGGATCCTTGAAAAAAAAAAAAGATAAATTACCATTTGGACACTTGGATGAATTTCAGCGTTTTATAGCTAAGGCTCAGAAAAATAAAGACAAACTGATGACACAGTTTATGATTAAACAAAAAAAGTCTTCTAAACTCCTAAACTTTCACTAATAGGAAGATGGCTTCCAAAGTTGTTCATCCCTCATGACAGGCATTTTTCCCTGCTCTGATACAACAGCAGAGTCTCTCTCTCTCTCTCTCTCTCTCTCTCTCTCTCTCCCCCTGTTAAATGTGGCCAAATCCTGACAAAACCAGGAGAAATGAAAAAGAGGTTTCTAGCTTCTACCCGAAAAGGCAGAAAATCATTAACTGATGTGGCCATTGTCTCAGCATTCTGGATAATCTACTAACCAGCCAATGAACTCCCTAGAAGTGAGAGGCTGCTCCCAGCTAGTTCTAGGAATTTCTAAAACTCCAGATGCCAGGGAAGGTAGCACTCTTAGCACTTGCACTACCCAAATGTAATGGAGAAGTGGCCATGTAACAAGGGATTAATTGATTTGGCCTCTCTGGATCCTAAGCACATCAGGACCATTCTGCATTCAGGCAAAAATGTTTAATAAGCTTTGAGAATGCTAAGAGGCACATCATCTTGATGTCAGTTTTGCTAATTCCAGTGTCTGACCTAACTGCACACACAGAATTTCCTCAGTAGCTTTAACATCCAATGGATTTCGCAGAAATCCAATTTTCATTCCTAGACTTCCATTCAGGAATGAGCTCTGACCATTTCCACTTACTGTTGAAGATGGTGTCATAGAAAGGATGTTTCTTGGTTTTTCTTTTTGCTTCGTTAAACTACCTTTAACACATCATGGAGAAATCTGTAAATGCTATCTGTAAATGGCAGAAATGGTGTCAGTTTCCTGGGTGGTCCAGGAGAGATTTCCACAGATTTCTGGGTGCGGGGTTAAAACAAGTATCTGTTTATTGACTTAGGTGTTTAAAGAAAAAGTGAAAGATTGAGTCGGGAGAGATGCAGGGAGAAAGGGAAGAAAGAAAGAGGAAAGAAAGGAAAAAACTCACCTATTAGTTTTTGTGTTTACACACACACACACACACACACACACACACTCCTCACAACTTATGAGTTCTTCAAAAATGACCTTGAGGGGCGCCTGGGTGGCGCAGTCGGTTAAGCGTCCGACTTCAGCCAGGTCACGATCTCACGGTCCGTGAGTTCGAGCCCCGTGTCGGGCTCTGGGCTGATGGCTTGGAGCCTGGAGCCTGTTTCCGATTCTGTGTCTCCCTCTCTCTCTGCCCCTCCCCCGTTCATGCTCTGTCTCTCTCTGTCCCAAAAATAAAATAAAAACGTTAAAAAAAAAAATTAAAAAAAAATGACCTTGAAAGTGTGACTTATTTCTGGAACATAATGGGGCAGGATAATTGCAGTAGCCTAGTTCAGTACAAATAAGGTAGCTTGGGTGTAGGGGTCACAGAATGACTCTTTAGGAACATGAGGTCTAAAGTCAGACCACATATTTGCAACCTTACCCCACCATTTGCCTGCTGAATGATCTTGGGTGACATAATTTGCCAAAACTCCTTATCTGTAAAATGAAGTTAACAATAGTGCCTCCCTTACAGAATTGTAGTGAGTTTGCATCAAATCATCCATATAGGGTAGATATCCTTGAATGCCTGCTCTGTAGCCGTTCTCCACTTCTTCCTTGCTGATGGATCATGGTTTAATTTGGGGATGTACAGAACCACAGAACCACAGGCTCAAGGTAGCTAAGCTCTATCTCCAGGCCCAGGAGGCAAATTAAAATAATTTCTCTCCTTTAGTCAGAGATGCATAGGAAGTGATTCCTTATGTTGTTGCCTCCATGTTGTGATGTTTGGAGCTGTGGCAGCCATTCTGGAGCTGTGAAGGGAATTAGCTGAGGTCAAACTAACCCACTGAGAATGGCAGAGTAGAAAGGAGAGAAGAACCTGCGTGTCCAACCACATTGTTTAGCTGCTGAATCATCCAAACCTGAAGACATTTTCCTTCGGGGCTTTTTGTAATCTGAGATACTAGTCTTGTTGGTTAAGCCATTTTAACTTGTGTTCTGTATATAATTGCAGCTGAAATCATTCCAAGGGGACACCATTCAGTAAAGCATTTAGGGCATAGTAACTATGTAATTATAAAGCACAGCCCGTGAAAGTGCATCAGACTTAGAGATAGGAGATGCAGTCTTGACCTTGCTTGCCTTGGCCTGTGGTGCTGACTGGATTCTTCCCACCTGAGCTGACTTTACCTAAACAATCTTCCCTGCCTGCATACTCCCCCGAGGGACCTCCTCCCCATCCCCTGGCCCACCCTGTCCCAGAATTCTACCCCTTCCTGTAGAGTTCCTTCCAGAGCAGTCCTGTCCTCCTCCCAAGTCCCTATCCTCTGCACCAGCTTTGCCGGCTCTATTTATGTCTGAGCAAGACCAAAGGACAGCATCACATTCCTGAACCACACTTGGAACTTCTTTCTAAACGAAGCATGAGAATGAGGAGCTAAGAACTGACCCCCACACTCCCGGTACTCATAGGCTTTAGAACAATGGTTCTCACCTGGGGGACGCAGTGAGGGGACATTCGGCAATTCCAGAGACATGTTGGTCGTTGCAACTGGGGAATGCTGACTGCATCTAATGGGTAGAGACAAGGGAGGTGGCTAACCATCCCGCAATGCAAAGATCCGCATCCACAACCCCAACAGACAATCATCTGGTCTAAAACAGCAATCGTGCTGAGGTTGAGAAACTCTGCTCTAAAAGAACGTGGAAATTTTAAAAAGGCATCACGTTCCAAGGCTTTCTTAGCTTTGTGGCATCGCCACCTTCCTCGTCTACCAGCAGCTCCCCCACACCTTTCTGCTGAATTTCTCCTTTATATTCTGTGTTGTTCAGACACGAGAAGAAGCTTTCAGCACTCGGATGTTACTTATCTGCTTCCTCTGGACCCTTCTGGTTTTTAAAAAAGGACTGTATGAATAATGAAAGCTTACTTCGGGGACAAGAGCTTTTGATCCTTGGATCATTTCCTGTTTCCTGGAGAATTTTGCACACTTCTTCCTCCTCTCGGAAATAATTCTAAAACCAGAGAAGCCTGTCCTCAGTCAAACTCTCTTTGTAATGTTAGTAGACTGTAGCCTTAGGAAACGAGGCCATATCTTAGATTGATGCTGAGCCTGTTAAGGTTTAAATTTACAGTCTGCTCTGCTTTTGCAGAAACCTAACATCTTAACAGCGAGGGTGGCCTTCATCCATCATTTCGGTGAAACTTTATTTTTGTCGAATTTCCTTTCAAGAGCGTGGATTATTGTACATTCTGGGGCAAAAGGCAAGAGAGGAAAGTCCACCACTGATAGAAAAAGGAACCAACGGGTCTAATCTCTTTGCGGTAAAATGAAAGTTCGAGTCAGGTCATTACATTCTTTGGATTAACTCAAACCTCCAAATTTATGAAGTGACCTCCAAGTCTTGAAACTTCTTAGCTATGAAAGATGAGAAGTTACTGCCCCCAAACAAGAAGAAACTCCAGCCTGTGCCTTGAAAGATGATGGGGCTGTGGGGCCAGAAGATCCAAAGTGGGGGCTTAATTTTTACGTTCCATAAAATGAGGAGCTACTTCTGTAGCTATGACCTCAGATCTTACAGTGATTTAGAATTTCCCAAAGAGATTTCGCCCACACGGTGATTTCCATCGCTTTTCATCACAGCGACCCCTTGTGGTAGGCATGTCAAGTATTATTACCCACACTGGGCCAAGAGAAGAAACGAGAAGCTATAACGGTTACGTGTCTTACTTAAGAAAAAACAAACTTAAAACCACATCAACTCACTGAGAGATGCGTGACTGTTGAACGTAACCAAATGTTTCAGATCTTCCCTGGGACGGTTAAGATTTTTATTTATTTATTTATTTATTTATTTAAAAAAAAATTTTTTTTAATGTTTATTTATTTTTGAGACAGAGAGAGAGACAGAGCATGAACGGGGGAGGAGCAGAGAGAGAGGGAGACACAGAATCGGAAGCAGGCTCCAGGTTCTGAGCCACCAGCCCAGAGCCCGACGCGGGGCTCGAACTCACGGACCTCGAGATCGCAAGATCGTGACCTGAGCTGAAGTCCGACGCCCAACCGACTGAGCCACCCCAGGCGCCCCGGGACGGTTAAGATTTAAGGGAATCTGGACTTTCTCCCAGTATGTTCCTTTATCAGACAACAGGTCCTAATTTTTTACTCAGAATACATAGTCACTGGTATGTTGACCCGGCATGGCTGAGTAGGAGTTTACGTATTTATCCTTCATTTATCCATTTAGCCCCCACTGATTATTTTGCATGTGTTATGTGTGACGTTTTGCCCCCGGGGGCTGGAGAGGGAGGGAGACAATGACACATGTGATATAAAATGTGGTTTTTGCCCTCAAGGGCTTAGTGTCTTCCACAGCATGCAGGCAGGTAGACCTCCAGCAGTCACGTGGGCAGAAGGGGCCGAAGCCACCGTTTTGGAACCAGGGTGGAAGGAGACGTTCATTCTGCCCGTGAGCGAACAGGCAAGGCTTCGAGGAAGAAGACCTAGCTCGTAGGCTGGGCCTTGAAAAAGCAAGATCCTCAAGATGAGAGAAGATAGGGCATACTACAGAGAAAGAAAGAATATTCACTTCCGACTTTTAACAGCCGAAGTTGGAAGCTTAACGTCGGCTCCCAATTCGTTATGGGACAGGGCCTTAGACTGTAAATCTGCTGACTTATTAACAACAACGGAAGCATTCTGTCCCTTTCCCCTCTCAGAAATGAATGTGCCTTTTCGTTAAGGGCACAGACCAAATGGAACTTTTGCAAGGGCAAGTTATCTCATTCCTTATTTCCATTTACAAGGTCACTGCAACCTCGGTCATTGCCTTCCCTGTATCTTCTCCTTGAACAACTTGGTGAAAGCATATATAGATAGACATGGGTATAGACAGCTAGAGAGACAGATGATATAGAGCTATGTGTGTACGTACGCGTCCATATCTTTTTGTCTTATGTACCAGGCACCGGGAGCACATCATTAATCCTCACAGATCTGTGAGTTAGGTGGTGTTATTATTGCTATTTTATCGTTACGGAAACTGAGGTTCAGTGAAGCAGAGTGATGTGCTCAAAATCACACGGATGTTAAGTGAGAGACACAGGGTGGAGAGGTGTCTGTTTTGCTCAAAACCCCAAGCTCTCTCTACTCTACCCTGCTGCCTCTGACTAGTTCTGTTAAAGGGAATTCACACTGTGGCAGAGACGGATCGCTGTTCCGCAGAATCTGTTCTCCTTTTTTTCTTTCTGGAGATAGAACTGCCTCCTTCCCACCCTCATCAGTTTCAGCAGAGCACATGGCCTCCCAGCTGTGGCTTTCATCTCCAAGGTTGCCTTGTAGCTAAATGTGACCTTCTGATTTAGTTCTCCCCAACAGAATTTGAGCGAAGGTGCCTGTAAGCTACCTGGGCATCACATCCTGAGGGGGAGGCTACCTGCTCTCCACTTTCTTTTTGCCCTTCGTGGCCAGAACCTGGCATGGTGCCGGTGGTCTTCCCTGCTATGGTGGATCAGCAAGTTTCTGAACATGGGTCCCTGGACGATTTGGTGGAGCGGCGCTTGGACTTCTGGGCACTTGGTGAGAGAGAAACTTCTATTCTTCTATTTGAGCCACCGTAATGTTTTTGTCTCCTAAATTATTCCCTAACTAATATAATGTCCATGATGTAAGAACACTATTCAAAGTTTCCAAAGGTGTCAGAGCTGTGCCATTCCAGATATACAAAAAGGGCCAGTGGTGATGGGTTGCCACTTAAGACCCCTTGGCAAAAGCTTATTTGCCTTCTGGTATTACCAACCTTCGTCCCTAAACAGTGTGATCCTGGATGTCCCTGTTGCTTTAGAGGTCTACCACAACCTTCAGATGTCAGACCACGTCGTGCCCATACGTAACGACAAATGGTTGGAGACTGCAATCGCTCTAATCTCAGAAGATGTCTGCTTTCCCATCACTGAGCAGAATGGCTCAGATCATTACATTTCTCTGCAGCCTTCTTGTCAAATGTCTAGAGAAGGAAATGTGCCAAACGAAAGTGATCAGTTTCGTCCCCCGTATTCCTTGACAACACACTGATTGTCTTGTATGTTATCGTATCTCATGGACCTTGGCTTCTGAAGGATACCAGAGCAGATGTGATCTGTTTGATCACTACCTGTCTGAACCAGGGCTCCTGAATTGTGCTCTCCAGCCCTAATGCTCCCTTGTAGCCCTCATCAGGGCACAGCAGAAGTCACACTCATGGTATGGCACCAATGGGACTGCGGCAGGAGGCTCAGTGGAAGGAGCTCAGGATTTATAGGGAAAACGGGGGCCCCTGGATTGGCACTAACTTCCAATCTAGAAGACTACAAGCCATCCTATGGAAGTCACACAAGTTGCTTAAGAGTGACTTGTTCTAAGAAAAGCTGTTGCTTGGTAGAGACACTCTGTACTTCAAATCTAGCTTGTGAGTCCCAATTGTCCGGGGCCTGCTGCTTTGCTCTGCTTCTTATCCAGACCACACCTCTGGCCCCGACTGACAGGCTGGCTGGTCAATTGCCCCTCCCTGCTAGTCTTCAGGAGGTCAGCATGAACGGATCACAGCACATCTGTCACCGCTAGACAGTCAGAAATTAAACTGTGTAAGGAATGCATCATAATCGTTGGGAGTTACGCACTTCTTTGATCAGCGGATGAAATGAACAACAAAAAAGGACATTTCCATACGATTTTGTATATCATATGTACATTAGTAGAGAATCAAGGGTCCTGGCTGGATACATGACTGCTCATAGTAAAGATGCCATTTCCCCACCACGTGCAGCTGGGTGTGGCTATCTGACGAAATTCTGGCAGAGGGGTTTTGATTGATGTTGTATTAAATACTGGTGGGGGAGGGTATCTCTTCTCTTGTTCCTTTCTTCCTTGGTGCTGGTTGGAATGTAAACATAAGGAAGAGCCATCTTGGACCCCCCACAGTGAAGAGCCTGCATTGTGGAGCTGCCCCACTGGTCCTGAATTGTTTCAGGTTCTTCAATCCCACCCCCACATTTGGAGATTTGCTAGAAGGACTCTCGGGAGTCATCACCTAATTGTGCTCGTGGCTAAGATTTATTACGGCCATGTGGTAAGGATACACAGCCTGATCATAAGGGAAAAAAAAATCACACACACACACACGCACACACACACAGGCAGAGTCCGGAGGAATCCATATGTAGGCCTCCTTGTGCTCTCCTCATTAGTGAGGGTCACACAGAACTCACTCTTCCCCCAGCAGTGAAAATGCAACAACACATGTGTGATGTCTCTGCTCCGGGAAGCTCATTAGAGACTCAGTGCCCAGTTGGGAACTGGTCACAGTAGGTACCCCCTGCCCAGCACACACCAAAATTCCAAACCTTCACAAGGGAAGGAGACAGAGAGTCAATGCACAGTGTTTAGTGGTATAAGATCCCTGATCTCAATTAAAAATATATCCCCCAGCATTTTTTCGCATTATTCCCCAATATCAGCTCATTGTTGACTCAGGACACCCAGGAGCTGAATTTCCAGCTGCCAGCTAAGGGCTGACCTTGCAGACAGACCTCTCCAAGGAGAGCAGTCTCACAGTTGCTGCTTTAACGTTTCTGCGCATGGATGATCTACATTTGCCTGAAAAAGAAATCAACTTTCCACCGGTTTGAGCCAATGTTTCTCCGGGCTTTCTATCGCCTGTAGCCCGGCCTAATTCTAATACCCTTCCTTCTTCGTGTACTTGAGACCTAGGTGGAACTAAAGCTCAGTGTCCGATTTAACGGTGGAGGTGGGTCCCACAGGCCAATCGGGATATGCGCATTTAAGAGCACATGTTTTCATAACTCCAAATTCGGCTCCACAGCGGATGGCATCAATTCACAGAAGAGCCTGAGTTCCCAAGGTTCGTTTGTAAACTGATTGCACAACGCAGCCCATGAAATGAAGCCAAGGTTGGCCTAAGGGGCATTCGGAGGGACCACGTTCCAGTGAGCACCTGCAACTTGCTGTCTCTTTTACGGATCCTACAGAGGAACAGGCCATGACCATGTGCAGGGAATGGCTTGGGGATGACATCGCTCTGGCTTATTGTAGACCTGATACATCACAGAGCCTCTTAACATTTCAGACTCACTATGGTAGTTCACACTGAGAAACAATGCGTTTTATAGATTTTCTGCTGAATTCAAGCTCCAGAGGTTTGCGGCTTCTTTTTTTTTTTTTTTGAACTGGAGATTCTCTAACTCATTTCCTCATCTTACCGAGGTAAAATGTAACACATTTCACAAGACCCAGCAAGTTAGCAAAAGTAGAAATAGAAATCTGTCATCGTGATCCCCAGCTCACACCACCCTGAATAATCAATCTCCTGTGATCATCTGCTCACTCAGCAAAACTAGGAATTCTGGATCCTCTAGGAAAACAGATCCGGGCACATGGGCAGTCCCTGAACATTGAATCACTGACCGACTGTAATGTCACTGACTCACCCTCCAGCTGTGCGGTACTTTCAGAAGCAGGAAGAAAAGGTTTCTAGTAGAGGCGTGAGGATAAACAGAAGGCACTTCACTCTACGGCATTACATTCGCTTCTTGGGTATTTTAAATGGCACCCGTGGGAGAGTAAAAATTCTCCTGGAACCCAGGAAGCAGCTGAGTACCTCTGTGTTGATTATAACTGCAGGACTTCCCTTCAAGTCAGCTTCGGATACTCCTTCGGCAATTTCTTTTGAGGTGCTTCTAAGATACTTGTTATTAACATTTAAGCCACCAATTAATTTGCATGCACACCAAACAATACTGCAGTTTTCACATGCTTGTGAGCACTGGATAAATGTTACTTGGAGAGGCTAATATCTATTCATCAAACCAAAAGGCGTTTTCCTGTTCCTGAATAACAACCCCTTTTAAAGAAAAGTATATACTGGATGTGAAAACCCTAGCCTTAAAATCAAATGACTCACTGGGTTTTCTGGATATTATTTGGAACCAGTGCCGGGCATTTGCTTTCTGTCCACCTATTTGTGATGTCTGTGGGCCAACCAGACTCTCGGGCAGCTTAATAACCAGATGCAGAAAAACCATGAAATTGCTGAGGACTGCTCGTTATCACCTGATGGCGTTGCTGAGCAAAGCGTGGAAGTCCTTATGAGCACAGAGGAGAAGACACACACACACACACAATTCTGGAACACCAAAGATCATTCCCTTTATCTGGGGGCACTGGGGATGGTGGGAAAGGCAGGGACTTGTGATGAACCTCCGACTAGCCTTTCACCAGCCTCCTTGAGCCTCAGCTCTAGGGCACGGCTAGAATCACATATTTAATAGGGCAGTTGTGAGGATAAAAATGAGAATGTTTATGGAAACACCCGTGGAGTGCTGGGGGGAGATGCTGAGAGGCCTGTCACCCCTTCCAACCACTTCCCAGAGGGAAAACAGTGTTCTTCCTGTTGAAGACATGGTTCGATTCCTAAGGGTGTAAGAAATCAGCTACATAAGTCGGGAGGCATATGTCAAGGTTCTGTGTTTTTTTTTCCCCAAATATAAAAGAAATACACACTTTTAAATTTCCACAGACGATGACACCCCAGTCTTTCCACGGCTTCGCAGATGGCGTCCCATGAGCCTGCCAGCCACCATGTGTTTGCTCATATGGGCATTTTCCAAAGCTCGTCTGTAACAAAGTGCTTTTTTTGTCTTTTTGATTTTTGACTTCTTGACCATGAAGTACTTACATGATCATCTATGGTTTCTTTCTTGCTAATGATACTTTTTTTTTTTAAAGCACAAGCAAAGGTATTTTTAGGAGCAGCCTGTAGCCATCCCTCAGGCTTTGCTGTGTGAACAGACCCTGCCTATTTGTCTCTCTCCCTCCTTCTTCTCTTCTTTCGCTGCCTCTTCCCTCATGAGCCCATTAGTCCCAAGAAAGAGAAGTCCCCAGTGTTCCAGGTGGGCAGAAACAACTCTTTCCTGGAACAGGGTTTCTAAACTGTGGGTTGTGATTTTAGGTGATTTTAGGTGACACGCAGATGTGTCATTAAGTTACATCTTATCAGGTTCTGAGAAAACCATTTTCATCTCAATTCTCTTTTAGTCCTTTCGATTCCATGAAGGGGAAAGTCTCCGGGTAGGACAATTATGCTTGAACATTTCTCTAACGTTTTAGTCTTCCTTTGTGACAAAGGAAGAACACATCACATGTTCAGAGTCTTGGGCACACTGAGAATTTAATTACAGAGGGTTTTTTTTTTGGGTTGCAGTTTTTAATTCCACTGGCGTTTTGAATTTATGCCAAATGATACATTGTTTTTATCTGTGAGAATAAACCATCGGGGTTCCTTTTAAAAATACATTTCCCTTTCATCACGATAAATAAAAATCTTAAAAAAAATAATATTCCTTGGATTTTAAAAGTGAGTGATTTAAAGAAGCAAACGGTAGTTCAGATAAGACGTGACTGTGTCAAAACTGTGAGGGTGGCCCTTGTACGGCTTCAGTTGGACCATTTGCCCAGGGCCGTCAAGAGAAGCTAAACGCTTAGAGTGGGCGGAGTAGGTGATGCTTAGAACACACGGATTCTCTCTAAAGAAACATATAAGCCATTTCCTCCTCTTCTTCTTCCACCGATGCCCACCAGCACCATCACCACCATAATCATCACCGCCCCTCCATCATCGCCTCCATGACTCATCGCCATCGTTAATGCACAGCAGCACCTCACCACCCTTCTCACCGTCACCCCCAGCCCAATACATAGCCCAGGTGCTTTCTACTCCAGGCCTCTATTACTGCAAATGCCCCCGACGTGGGGTCCATGCTTCCAGTCTTTCTTCAGTCCAGTTCATCCTGCACATATACACGAAGCCCACTTTCCTTCCACCAGTAAGGACTGTGAACTGGCCATGTTGCCCACTTCACTCCCTTGTCAAGTTTAAATTCTTCTGCCTTTCTTCCACAACTCCCTCGTCTCCCTTCCAGCTCTCTTCTTTTCCATTTTCTGTCTAGAAAATGGCAACCTCAATGAAGAAAAAGAAAACATTTCAACTAGAATCGTTCTATATTTCGATATGAAAAAAAGAACCCCATAAGGAATAGAGAATATCCTCCACTTGCCACAGTGGGCACCAAAACTCAGCATCTACAGGGAGAAAATATTCTTAATTTAAAATATTATGACCCCAGAGAGGAGTCCGTTGAAAAGGTCGGTATTTTTAAACGTAGTAATTACGGCATCAACCATCTATTGCCACAACGATGCTGCGTAGCTAACCCACAAGCACACAACAGCTCGGCGACAAGTAACAATAGGTGTTTATGGTTCACATATGTGGGTGGTCAGAGAGGGGCTCTGCTGATCCTGGCTGGGCTTCATTGTTGGGGTGTTGGCTGGCTGTTCACTGCCCTCAGGTGGCCTTGGCTAGGATGACCTTCACTCTATTGCCTGTCACTGTTCACTAGCAGTAGACTGGGTGGGTTCCTGTGGTGGTTGCTCAAGACCGCACTCCCATCACATCTGTTACCATCCCACTGGTCTAAAAAAGTCACATGGCTGGGCCTAGAGGCATGGAGGGCGATGGTCTGACGAAGGACCCTGACAAAGGGCTGGGATACAGGGAGGGATGGTGAACTGGGGCCATTTTGCAATCTACCACAACCTTCAAGTGCACTTTTGACAAAGATTTTAGACAATTCTTCTGGAAAATTTAAAGCATGTTGGAACAAACACATTCTTTAAAAATACCAGTGACAAAGCAAGATAAGCCAAGAGTCAAGTACATTAAAAGGAACCAAAGTATGTCAATATGTGTCAAAATAATCATTATGATATTTTTTAATGATCAACAGAAAATAGTTTCTTATGTTGCTTTAAGACATATAAACATATTTTTAGTTTTTAAGGAATATTTTTTATATTTTGAAGATGATTTTTAGGCCCATTTTGTGGGTTTACCAGGATAATGAAACCACTGGTCAGTTAATAAATAACGATTTCAATGATTATATCATTTAAATTATTTTTTGTATCCCTTTTTATTTTCAAAGATGTTTCCGTTTAGGGGCATCTGGGTGGCTCAGTTGGTTAAATGTCTGACTTCAGCTCAGGTCATGATATCACAGTTTGTGAATTTAAGCCCCACATTGGGCTCTGTGCTGACAGTTGGGAGCTGGAGCCTCCTTTAGATTCTGTGTCTCCCTCTCTCTCTGCCCCTCCCCTGTTCACACTCTGTCTCTGTCTCTCAAAAATAAATAAACTTAAAAAAATTTTTTTAATGTTTCAGTTTGGATGTTAAATTGTATGGACACTACCCATACTCCCATTATGATATATAGCCACTGTTAACGTTTTGGGGATCAGTCCTTTCCTTATTATAGCTAATTGTGTTTCTTCAACAAAACTGGGGATGACCTGTTTTCTTTAACAGTTAACATGTTTTATTTTGAATATTTTTGTGTGTCATTAAACGTTTCTTTAAATTTGGGGGCACCTGGATGGCTCGGTTCGTTGGGCATCTGACTTCCACTTAGATGATGATCTCATGGTCTGTGAGTTCAAGCCCACCTCCGACTCTCTGCTAACAGCTCAGAGCCTGGAGCCTGCTTCGGATTCTGTGTCTCGCTCTCTCTTTCTCTCTGCCCCTCCTCTCCTCTCTCTCTCTCAAAAATAAATAAACACTAAAAAAATTAAATGCACAATTTTTAATAGTGCCACAGTATAAGTTACAAGTGTTCCATGATCTATTTATTTAACCAGCCCCTTATTATTAGATATCTTTGCTGTCTCCATTTTTTTATTGTAATGAACACAGCTACAGTGAAAACTCTTGTGTATGAACAGGGATCACACCTTTTACCTCTTTTTTGCTTCCTCGGCTAAAAAAGTGACCACTGCTCAAGTGAAACCTAAGGGAGAACAGAAGCATTCCAAATTGTCACTTTACACAGGACCTTGAAGAGCTGAAAAAAAAAGTACTTTTGGATCTGATGATGACCTTGTTTCCTTTTCTAAGCAGAGAGCAAAGAGAGACCCAGCAGCAGTGAGATGATGTGACTTTGCTCTTTCAGAAACCAAGAGAGATGTTTATTGCCGATGTCTCCCAAAAGCTAAGATTATGATTGGAAGGCTTTCAGCCTCCTGCCTTAGCCTGGTAGCCTCAGGCCACAGGTCAGTCGCGTGAGGAAATGATGGCCTCTAGCCCCAACTATCTGCGCACCAGTGGAGATTGGAAACATGAGCGGCACTGCTTTGGAGAAGTAACTTATTTTTGTTTGATGGGGAGCCGGGGCAAGGGTGGTGAGAAGACAGTGCCCTAAATATGATATAATCCAGCTGTCCAAATATGTACAATTCAATTCAGCCAGTCATCCGTTCTCCCAAACCCAGATGGTTGCCATCACGCAGTCTCAGACTATCTTTCCTTCTAGCCAACGTAACTCGCCCTAATCATGTGTGTCGAAGGGTTGCATTTGCTTTTAATTAGAAGACATCTATTTGGATTCCCTGGGTTCTCTTTGCTTCAACTCAGAGACACAGCCTACATTATTAGTAAGCTTTAAACCGTAACTACCTTTGCCTTGTGACAAATCACTGAGGCTTTCCTTCCCTCTCTGAGTTCAAATAACAGAACGTCAGTATTACATACGATAACACGATCTGCTGATTACAGGTATTTGTTAGCAGATGGATAATTCTGTGCCATCTATGCGTTCAGCCACTGAGCTCTCATGATGGCGGTGGACTCTTCGTATCTGTGTGTCTTTGTGTTCAGAAGTCCCCAACAACGATGCTTGCCATTAGACCTACTTCAAAGTCTGGTCAGGTGTGTGCTCTTGCTTAGGTCATTAACAATGCTTCTGAGCTTAATTTCCTTAACTGAAAATTAGAGGGTAATAAAACGGTGTGAGGATTACATGTCATAAAATATCTTTGAACAACCAGCAGAATGTCGATTATGCGGTATGTGTGCAAAGACTTCTCTTTCCACCCTTTCACAAACCACTAGCACTCTCTAAGTGCCTACTCAGTCCTACCCCTGGGGGACTGAGACCGATTTTCAATGAGATTCGTTTTTAAGCGTTAGTCCTAAGTGAGCAAATAAAGAGAAAAATCCCATATGAACATTCTGGACATGCAAGAAGCAAATGAAGGCTATTCTATAATGGATCCCTTTCTTGTGAACTATACTTCAGGACCGTTTTTTTGACCTGATACTTTGCTTACCAAGAGCATCTTCTGCTGATTTTATTTCTTAAGTGCATCAGTAGTAGGTACCAGGGGAGCACGCATCTAGCCTTCATGACTTTGGAGAGATAAGTCTATTATTAAGAATAGATACACTGATTATATGATTAATTCTTTGTAATTTCACCAACTTGTTTCTCAGGAGTTTCTCTCCCAAAGGTGACTCATTATTGATGAGAAGACAAAAATCCAGACTCTGAGTCTGTGAAGATGAGCCAAGCCCTGGAATGATGCAAAAGCACCAAGACAGGTGTTCTTGGGTCCCTGCTGGGTCCACAGATAGCTTGTCCTCCTCCCTGTCCATCAGTTTCTCACTGTCGACCCCCTGCCCTGCTTTTCCTTTCTTTTCTTCCCCCCTCCCCTCTCTTTTGAATTCTCTGCTATGCTCTGATCTGTTTCTTTTTCGTGGCTCCTGGCTTTCCCTCGCCATTAATACCTTGCCTGGTTTACACTTACTTCATTGCTTCAGTTCCCAATCTTTTCATCCAAACTGAGTCATACTTAAGCCAGGGACAGGTTCAGGCATGAAATAAATATTTACAGATGGAATATGAGAGGTCTAGCATGATTCTTCTTGCAAACAGAAAGAGGCATACAAAACCAGTTAACATTATTGCCCACGTACACCAGGTGTTCTTAACTTCCTCACACGCAGCTATGGGCTCAACGTTTGCGTCAACCCAGAATTCATGTAGGGAAGCTCTAACCCCCTCCTGTGTGGCTATATTTGGAGATGGGGCTTTTAAAGATGTAATTAAAGTTAAACGGGGTTGCAGTGGTAGGGTCCTGATCCAATAGGACCAGTGTCCCTGTTAGAAGAGGCACCAGGGAACTTGAGCACGCTTACTCTCTTTCCCTCCAAGCACGCGCATAGAGGCAAGTCCTAATGAGCACACAGCAAGAAGGCAGCCATCTGTGACCCGAGAAGAGAGTTCTTATCGAACTCTGGCACCTTGATTCTGGGCCTCCAGTCTCCAGAAATATGAGAAAATAAATTTCTGTTGTTAAAGCTACCCATTCTCTGATACTTTCTATGACAGCCCAAGGAGACTAATATATGCACGATTTCATTTCATCTGCTCAATAGTCATATTAAGTCTTATTATTCCCATTTAAAAGATGAGGAAAGTGAGGCATGTAAGAGACAAGTAGTCTGCTCTCAAATACTCAGTTATTATGTGGTGGAGATAAGAATTTGCATCCAGGCAATCGAACTCTAGAATTCAAGTTCTTAGCGGCCCCATGTTTTTGCTTGGCCCTATCACCATCCAAAAACAAACACACCCTGCTTAAACTGTGGAGAAAATAAGCTTCTCTCAAAGTGTGAGAATGGTGAAGGTAATTTTGGGAAAAAAAACTGTTTTGAGTTCAAAAGTGTTGAGTTTGACTTAAGACATAACAACTTGGCCCAAATGTGTGAATTAATAGTAAATTAAAACATTGACACAGAATTTCTGTTGAATTAAAAACCTCTTTGATTTGCAATATTGCACTTAATAATTCACTACTTTTCAACTTAGCAAACGTATTTTCAAAATTCCACTTACTGCTTTTAAGCCTTAAATCACTCTGCTATGGAGTCATGGCAGAAGAGACACGGTCCCTGCTTTGCAGAGCTCAGTCACAGGGTGGAGAGTAGACACTCTCACCCAGGACGTGCCCTGACACATTTACTCAAGAAATACTATTTGAGGCCCTACCATGAACCAGGTACCGTTGATAGACGGCTAGGAGATTTCCAGTGGGTAAAACATATGTGCAAGTGTGTGTGCGTGTGTGTGTGTGTGTGTGTGTGTGTGTGTATCATGGTGGTGGAGGTGGGTAAAGAAGCCATTCAGGAGGGGAAACTATATGAAAAGTCTCAGACAGGTGAACAGATTGAGCAAGAATTTGTTCGTATGAGTTCGTGTGTGTGTGTGTGTGTGTGTGTGTGCGCATGTGTATATCATGTGTATATGAGAATGTGTGTGTGGTTGTGTGAGTGTGTATGTGTCTGAATGTATGTGGTTGTGTGTGTGTGTGAACAGTAGTGGAGGTGGTGGGGGTAGGTACAAGGGGACATTCAGGAGAGGAGAGAAAGATCAGTTTTTGCTTTTTTAATTCTTTTTTTTTTTGGCATTTTCCCTTTGTAAGAGCCAATGTGTTGCAGGATGTATGGGCTGAACTTGTAACTGAATGACCCTGATTCTAAAAAATTATTTTGTGCTGTGCCTTTAAGCTTGACCAAGGCTTGTTTAATGAGAGAGGTGATGTCCAACATCTCAGCTCCAGTCCTCGTGGCTACTTGCAAAGGGGAGATACCAAGCCAGGTGCCTGGTGCCGGCCTAGAGTGAGGAGCGTAACAAATACTTATCAAAGCAACGTGAGTATGTGGTGTTATAAAAATTATAAACAAAGACTTAAAACTTAAAGCAACAGCCCCCTGGTCAATATCCTCCCAAGATCAGTTCTCAGGGGTGGTTATGTTAATTTATTTAATAGTTTCTGTTTTGGGGGCGCCTGGGTGGCGCAGTCGGTTAAGCGTCCGACTTCAGCCAGGTCACCATCTCGCGGTCCGGGAGTTCGAGCCCTGCGTCGGGCTCTGGGCTGATGGCTCAGAGCCTGGAGCTTGTTTCCGATTCTGTGTCTCCCTCTCTCTCTGCCCCTCCCCCGTTCATGCTCTGTCTCTCTCTGTCCCAAAAATAAATAAACGTTGAAAAAAAAAATAGTTTCTGTTTTGGATTCTTCCGATGGGTCCTCCATGTTGCTAAGTATATTACTATATAACTTACCAATTTAAGAAATTATGTATTAATTTCTCCCTGAGAGAAGAGGGATTAGTCCACATAAAACAGTTCCCCCAAATAGTTTCAACACTCTTTCTAGTGCTTGCCTTGGTTACCTCTGAAAATTTAAGCAAAAGACTTACATCATTATTTCTTGAGTTATCAAATACAAATACAAAGATCATCTCGATCTTTCGACTCTCCTCTTTTTTTTTTTTTAATTTTTTTTTTCAACGTTTATTTTTTTTATTTTTGGGACAGAGAGAGACAGAGCATGAACGGGCGAGGGGCAGAGAGAGAGGGAGACACAGAATCGGAAACAGGCTCCAGGCTCCGAACCATCAGCCCAGAGCCCAACGCGGGGCTCGAACTCACGGACCGCGAGATCGTGACCTGGCTGAAGTTGGACGCTCAACCGACTGCGCCACCCAGGCGCCCCTCGACTCTCCTCTTTATAAGATGAAAATAGTAGTCTCCTTGCCCCAATTTTTGCCATAGGTAGTTTAACCTTTACATCCTCGTGGTTGAAACATTTGGCTTCCTTTCTGTGACCAGAACTAAGCCATGTCTGTAGGTTAGCTCTAACTGTACAAAGTTGGCAAATAGTGCTTACGTCGTTATACCTCCATAAAGATTGTTCATTTCAGGGCCAAATGGTTTGCCTTGGTCCTGTTGCTCTGCTGTTTGTAGGTTTAGTCTTTTCTGTTGTTTCTAATGGCCTTTATTTTTTCTTAATCACATTAAAAATTTTTTTTTAATCTTTATTTTTGAGAGAGAGAGAGAGAGAGAGAGCGTGAGCAGGAGAGAAACAGAGAGAGAAGGAGACACAGAATCCGAAGCAGGCTCCAGGCTCCGAGCTGTCAGCACAAAGCCCAACACGGGGCTTGAACCCACGGACCGCGAGATCATGACCTGAGCCAAAGTCCGACGCTCAACCGACTGAGCCACCCGGGTGCCCCTCTTACTTGCATTTTTAAGCCTCATGCACAGTACTACATATCTAGAAACATCCACAAATCTTTTGTTTTCCAGGTTTCTTTTTTTTTTTTTTTTTTTTTTTTAATTTTTTTTTCAACGTTTTTTGTTTTTATTTTTGGGACAGAGAGAGACAGAGCATGAACGGAGGAGGGGCAGAGAGAGAGGGAGACACGGAATCGGAAAGAGGCTCCAGGCTCCGAGCCATCAGCCCAGAGCCTGACGCGGGGCTCCAACTCACGGACCGCGAGATCGTGACCTGGCTGAAGTCGGACGCTTAACCGACTGCGCCACCCAGGCGCCCCTGTTTTCCAGGTTTCTATATGCCTGTCTTCCTGATTTTGGACTCCTTCATTTTGCTAGATCACATCTTCAAGCAGCTTCTGACAAAGGATATGAGGGAGGTAGTTTTTTAGAATCCTTGCATACCGGACAAGAACTTTAATACGAAAGCACACTTTACTGGTATTTTGGCAGTCTATAGAATCGTGGTTTGAAAATAACTTTGGATTTGTTTGGAGGCATTGCTCATTCGTCCTTTAGTCTCTGATGTCGGTGAGAAGGCTTTGTCTAATTCTCATTTCTCTGTAAGTGAACTCTTTTGTCTTTATGAACGCATTAAAAAATGTCCTCTTCATCCTTAAAGTTTTGAAATTTCACAATGATATACCAGGTATTGTCACGTGGGAAATTGCCTCGCTGCGGTAGAGCTTCCAAATATACCTGCTTGCTCCACAAGTCGCAGAAGAGAAAGGCTTGCAGAACAAATTAAAACGTTCAGACCACATAGTTTATTAAATCAGTTGAAAGCATACAGCAAGAAGGTAAGACAAGTTATTGGGTAAGTTGGCCCTTCGGATAAGGTGCGAGCAGGGTAAAAGAATGCTACTGATCCTGGGGTATGCGATGTTCCTGTGTCAGCACTCTCTCTCTATCTCTCCTTCTGCCACTCCAACCTTCCCCAATGATGGTAGGTTATTAGGACCAGAGTGTTGAAGCAAGAGGGCTCACAGATGGAAGGTGTCCTCGGCCAATAGTACAGACTTGTCTTGTTGGAAGGATGCAAGACAAGGATGCCGGGCCACCACTAGAGCTAGCCAATTAGCCTGCTTAGTAGCCACGGATTTTATTATTGTTTCATGAGCAGAGGACACATAGAGCCAGAACGGACATCACTAATGGCTGGTTGATAGGCCTCCGAATATAGACTGAATGCTTCATGCCTCATGTATATTCAGTGAATTTTGAGTATTTAGTTAGTGCCTGCTGTATATTCAATATATCACGAATATTTAGCATCTGGGCACCTTTTGTATATTTAGTTGCTCATGAATATTAGTTATCTTTTGGTTCTTCCATCCCTTCTATTTATGCTTAACACATACGTGCTCTGCTTACTACTTATCTGTGCTTAAGACATGTTATGAGTTTCATCCATCCTATTTATTTTCTTTTCTCCTATAGCAGGAATGCATACTTTCAAACAATACAACAACTGAACATTACAGTTAATAATCTTTTTTTTCCCTCATTTATCCTTCTTGGCATTTGATACTTTTATTTTGAAGACTAATGTCTTATTTCATAAATATTCTTGTACTCTTTGATAATCTTCCCCCCACCTTCGTTTTTCCTTATTTTCTCTTTCTAGAGTCCGTATTAGTAGTAAGCTGGATCTACCAAATAAATCATTAATATCTCTTAATATTATTACTTTCCATTTTCTTGGTTTTTGTTTGTTTCATTTTGGAAAACTTCTCCAGTTTTCTTATTCAACTAGTCTACTGACTTCTTAAATTCAGTAACTACATTTTTTTTTTTATTTACAACAGTTTCAGATTTACAGAAAATATTAGAAAGATAGTACAGAGAGTTCCCATACACCTTGCACCCAGCTTCCTCTATTATTAATATCTTATTAGTACGAGGCATCGGTTGCAGTTAAGGAACCAATACTGCTGCATTATTAACTCAAGTTCGTAGTTTATCTGGATTTCTTTAGCTTTTACCTAAGTCCTTTCTCTTTTCCTTGATCCCATCCAGGAGACCACATTACTCTGAATTGTCATGTCTCTTTTGGCTCCTGTCCACTATTGGAATTTGTCTGATATCTTCCTCATGATCAGTAGGGGTAGGGATTATTGGGAGGAAGACATACTCATCACATCACTATCAAGGGCACATTCCACCAGCATGATTTATGGCTGCTGACCCTGGCCTTGATCACCTGGCTGGGGTTGTGCTTGCCATGTTTCTCCACCGCTGCCCTTTCCCTTCTTCCTTTTCCATATCCTGGTCTTCGAAAGGAAGTCACTATGCACAGTCCACGCCCTGAGGAGTGAAGAGTTCTCCCTCTTTGAAGGTGAAGTACCTATATAAATTATTTGGAATTGTTCTGCATGGGAGATTTGTCTCCTCTGCTCAGTAATCAGGTTTTTAATTTCCAAAATTTTAAACTTGTTCTCTGATTGTCCTTTTCTCATAGCGTCCCACCCACATATGCTATATCTTCTCCACTTTTTTTTGACGATGTCATTAGAAGGAAGGAAAGCTCTCGTTCTCTGAATGTCTCTGTTTCTTTAGGAGTTGGCTTATCTTAGTCTTTCTCCAACTTTTCAGGCCTTTTTGTTTCAAATTTCTGTAGATCCTTGGTTAGTTATTTATATTCAGATGGAAATCAATAAACAGGAGGACTCAGACCTTTGTCTGTGGGAGTTGGAACTTGTTAGCTTACAGGTGTCACTTTAGGGTAAGAAGAGAGCTGTTCCTTGTGCTGGGGGCCCTTCAGAATACAGAGAGATTTATCTGACACACCAACACTCACAGTAGCTATCCTGGTAATTCTTAGCTTATGTGGTTTCTTTATTTTTTTTTAATTTAAGCTAAGTAATAAAATATACATATTTTATTAAAAATTTTTTATTGGGGGTGCCTGGGTGGCTCAGTCAGTTGAGCGTCCGACTTTGGCTCAGGTCACGATCTCACAGCTCATGAGTTCGAGTCCCGCGTCAGGCTCTGTGCTGATAGCTCAGAGCCTGGAGCCTGCTTCCGATTCTGTGTCTCCCTCTCTCTCTGCTCCTCCCCTGCTCACACTCTGCCTCTCTCTCAAAAATAAATAAAGATTTAAAAAAAATTAAAAAAATTTTTTTATTGAAGTATAGTTGACATACAGTGTTATGTTAGCTTCAGGTGTACAATATAATGATTAAATAATTCTATACATTTCTCAGTGCTCATCAAGATAAGGGTATTCTTGATACCCTTTATCTATTTCACCCACCCCTGCCTCCCCCCTCCCCTCTGGAAACCATTAGTTTGTTCTTTGTATTTGAGAGTTTATTTTTTTTTTATTTGTTTGTTTTTTTTTTTCTTTGTTCATTTGTTTTGTTTCTTAACTTCCAGATATGAGTGAAATCATATGGTGTTTTTCTCTGACTGACTTACTTCACTTAGCATTATATTCTCTAGGTCCATCCAGGTCATTGCAAATGGCAAGAGCTCATTCTATTTTATGGCTCAGTCATACTCCACTGTGTGTGTGTGTGTGTGTGTGTGTGTACCACCTCTTTTTTATCTATTCATCTATGGATAAATACGTGTTGCTTTCATGTCTTAACTACTGTAAATAAGGCTGCAATAAACACAGGGGCGCTATATATCTTATCAAATTAGTGTTTTGTTTTCTTTGTGTAGATACCCAGTAGTGGAATTACTGGATCATATGGCAATTCTACTTTTAGTCTTTTGAGGAATCTTCGTACTGTTTTCCACAGTGGTTGCACCAATTTTCATTTCTACCAATGGTGCACAGGGGTTCCTTTTTCTCCGTCTGTGGTCTCTTTAGAGAACAACCTTCTATGTATTTGTGGGGGTAGAGGAGCTAGATGCCCGACTGCTGGTTGTTCTGAGCACACACTGGGGGAGGGGTGTCATGGGAGGGTCATTTGTCCCATCTGACTCTTAAATAACGCCTGTGTTTTCTATCTCATTTCTCATTCCTGCCCTCCATTGTACCATATGCAGTTTGCAAGGGTGGTATGTCCTCGGGATGCTAGCAAACAAGATCCCGGATACACTGAAGCCTTTGTCCTTACGGGGCCCGCCAGGACTAAGTGTCGCACTGTCCAATTTGCTTCATCCGCCAATATTCTTCCATCTACTTCCAGTCTCCTGGGAACTTGCTAAGATCTCTCATAATCTGTTGGGGTCCCTCCTGTCCTGGCTGTTACTCTTTAGTGTCACTTTCCCATGATCATGGGAAAGAGTGGAGATCAGCATTATGCTTAGTTTGTCACCTTAAGCACTGTTCCATTTGTTTTAATTATAAAAACATGGTTTATTGTGTTGATTAAGGGAGGCTAAATTGCTGTAACAAATTGATCCTAGGATGCATTTGATAGATTATTTCACATTACGATAATAGCCCAATGTTTCTGGCAGCTGCTGTCCTTAATGCAGAGATTCAGCGACCTTTGTGCCTTTGCCATCCCTAGCATGCCTGGCCAGCAGGAGAGAAGAAAGTTGTGGAAGAGGCACATAGGTTTCTCAAAAGCTTTGGGCCAGCAGCACGCACATCTTATCTGCTTGCGTTCTGTTGGTAAGAACCGATCCTATGCCCACAGCAAAATTCAAGGAGGCTGGACAAGGTAGTCCCTACCGCTCAGCTGCATCCCTATGTGATGATGAGAAAGTTGGATGTGGTTGTCCACCTGGTCTCCTGCTGCACGTGTACGGGCCTAGAATGCAGGTGAGCGGCAATGATAAGAACTGGGCAGGATTACCATCTGCTCAATGACAATTACTAGTCTATAACAGCAGTGGGGTATGATACCTTCATGCCTGCATGCTCCCCAAAACAACCACGCATCTCCCTGAGCTACCCTGGCTGCTCTGAAGGGAAACTGAAGGAAAACGATGCTCGTTTAATAAAATTTATGTGTCAGGCACTACGCTAGGTGATTTACATACAACCCAGACAACACATGTTCTCCCTGAGTCACAACAAAAGCTGTTTCTCTCTGTGAAATTTGGGCTCCCTGTGGGAAAGGCATAGTACTCGGGGATCCTTTTAAAGGAATAATTTGGCATAAAATCATTGCTCCCCCACAAGGTGTTAGAATGTCCGTGCCAGGTCTTAGGAGCAGAGATGGAAAAGGCTTCATCTCTAATTTTCAGGAGGTCAGCTTTCTCTAAAATGCAAACAAACAATCGCAGTACAATGTGATGCATGCCATAGTGAGAGGCAGGGGAAAGAGAGAATTTTCTCTGCCTAGAGAGTCAGGGTGGGCCGGGAGGAGGGGATCAGAGATGTCAGAAAGAAAGCATCTAGCATTTAAAGAGGGTCTTGAAGGATAGGCAAGAAATTGCCAGAAAGAAAGGAGGAGAGGGACGTGCGAGCAGAGAGACTAATAGATATTGGTCAAGATTCATGGGTTTCCCGGGGGGTGACTGGCTGATACATGGGGCATGCCAGGAAGGTGAGGCTAGAAAGGGGAGGTGAGCATATGGCTCCCTCAAGACCAGGGTTTCTTCACCTCTGCACTATTGACATTTGAGGCCAGATAAATCTTTGCTGTGGGAGGCTCTCCTGTATATTGTAGGACATTTAGCAGCACCCCTGGCCTCTGCCTGCTAGATGTCTATAGCACCTCCCAAATTGTGACAACTGAAAATGCCTGCCTCGACATTGCCAAATGTCTCCTGGGAGACAGAATGGCTCGGCTGAGAATCACGGCTTTAGACAGAGGTCACCTAGCTTCGATCACCCACCATAGAATTAAATATAGTGTTTCCATCTAGTAGGTCTACATAACTTGAGGACAGATCCCCTTTGAGACAAAATGCCTTGTTCCATCAGCCAGTAGCCCTGTGCTGGCTCAAAACAGTGTTCTGAGAATCACCCAATATAGAATAGTTACCCCTTACTTTATATTACGGTTACCTTTAAAAGGCCTCTTTTGCAGTAAATTGAAAGCTAATCTCATAGGTCCTCAGTTTACATTTATTTTCTTAAATGGAAGGTCAGGTTACTTAAAAATAAACTGATTAAGATCTGAGTAGATTCAAAATGATTTTTTTTTCTTTTTTTTTTTTCCAGGCCAGAATGATCTCTTTCATGCTTTATGACCTAACCCGTAAAAAAATAATACTTTGCTCACTTGCCAGTGTTCCCGCGGTCCGTCTGGGGAAAATACCAGTCAGGCCCCTACGTTTCTCAACTAACTGTTGACTTTGCTGACTGCACATCTGGTACCTGAAACATATGGGTCACCCTTTAATCAACAGCCCAGAATATCATCACTTTGAACACCTGTCAGAGAATTTACCAAAGAACTGATTGCAGTTCAGCATTTGCCAAGAGTGGGACCGAGACATCTGATTTTCAAGGAGCCCGTCTAAATGGCATATTAACTCCCTGTTCTTCTCAGTTCTCTCATTCTACCCCGGCCCAGAGTCAGCTCGTCAGAAGAACAACAGGTCTGGGGCTCTGTTATTCAAGCTTTTCACAGAAGTGCCTTTGCCTACTTGTAATTTTGCCTTTTTTTTTTTTTTTTTTTTTTGGTAAAGGGAAATATACGAAATACTCATCTACAAGAAAATCTGTCTTTTGAGAAATCACAGAGTTGTTGTCAGTTATAATCCAATGCCTGCTTCCTGAGAGTGAGCTGAGTTCCGGTTCCAGCAGTGAGATAAGAAAAGCCAGAAGGTGCCTTTGGACAGAACACGGGCAGTTTCAAAGGCCGGGACCAGGAAGGGCCAGAAGAAATGACCGTGGTGAGTGCGTGTGAAGGAAAGAAGCCCGCTCTGGAGTAACACAGCAAACGTGGGGGCTGGGCTGGCCTGGGCATCTTCCAAGCCTTCACAGTTGGTCCTTTGGACACAAGCAAGCCCTCAGGTGAAACCTAGGGAAGGAAAAAAAAGACATTTTCGCTCTAAGTGAAATGGGAGACCTGGGACATTGAGTTTCAAATAAGTCCGAGTATACCAATGGACGGTGGCCAGACCATATGGAATAGAACTCTGCCCCACACCTGCAGCAAACGGTTCAGGAAACCAATCCGTTATTTAGAATAACCAGCTCAGGAAGCCACCCTGCTGTGAGACCTGTAGGAGGTCAGACTGCCACTTCTAGCAACAATCCAGGAAGCCAAATACTAACTCCCATAACCATCAGTCCCAAAGGGCTAGGACTTGATTAATAACCGTCAGCTTCCCTAATTTTTATCACCACTTCCAACTTAGGACCAGTCAGAGAAAGCCAAACATGCACTCTTTCTCAATCACATAGGAAGCCTGCTTCTAGTTAGGACCCTCCCTCCGGCCCCCCTCTCCGCACCGCCTCCCCAGGCCAACAGCCTGCAGTCAGGACAAAACTGAAGCGTCCCCTTGTTCCCGCTTAGAGCTTTCCTGCAGCTCTACCCGCCTGTGGGTCTTGGCCAAGACATAACCGATGGCAGCTTGACCATAGTAAGCGCTGAATAAATAGCTTTCGTTTGTTCTCATTTAGCTGGTCTTCATTTATTTCCATCGAGTGTTGGAAGTCATGTAGCCTAATTTTGAACCCCAAGCTAGTCAGGTCGTGGAGAGGCATGCGTGTAGCCTGCCCCTGCCCCTTCTGTGTCTGTGCACCCAGTGTTTTCTGTCTGGATGGTCCTGTCTCTTCTCTTCCCCCTGGAGAAATCCCACTCGTTTCCCTGGGCTCAGCACGAGTCCCTGCTTCTGCAGAGGCTTCTCTATCATTAGCAAAATCCTAGGAATTCTGCTCTTCCTCCAAGTTAGGATGACACAGCAGTCTGACGCTCAGATATTGGGCGAGAAACCAATATTTCCCGAGCGTTGTCTCTTTTCTGGGTATTTAGTGCATGTGTCATTGCATCAAACCTTCTCTTGACTTGGCGAAGAATTCCTCCCCCCACTTCACAGATGATGAAAGCAAGACCTTAAGTCATCATACAAAATTACAGCGGTGTCTGTTTTTTCTAATCAGATTTTGAGCTCCTTGATAAGATTATTTCTTATGCATTTTCACTCTTCACACAGAGCAAATGCTGGATTCATGAAAGATGTTTCATACAGGTTTGGTGAGTGAGTGAGTGAGTGAGTGACTACAGGCCAGGAAAAATGAATTTGTTGACAAGCCTAGTCTGGCTTAGAGGACTAATTATTCAAAGGCGTGGACCATGTGGTTCCTATAGGTAAAGGGATATAAGTCAAACTTCTCTCTCTTCCCCAAACCCAGTTTTTCTGGACAGGAAATCAATCATCAGAAAATTCCAGGTAGAGGCTGCCAGTGTTTCTAGTTCTGGCTACGTAGGTTTGGGGGCTTTGATGTCTGTGAGTCACGTATCGAAGATTTACCAGGCAGCAGAGGCTTCCCACCTCGGTGAGAAGACAAATGTTCAGCAGGTGATCTATAACCTGTGCCTAAGCAACAGAGAAGGAATTTTCTCATGTAATCGCTGTATATGAGAGCGTATCATTTCACCCAGCCTCAGGGAGTCCACATCTCTGGTGCCTCGGGTTTACTTAATTATTTTAAACATTTTTGTTGAAAAGTTGTCATAGCGACCGCATCAAGAAACGTTTCGAAGGGACAAATTCTATTTCCAGCCCCCTCGGGTCGTGTTTCATCTTTGCCCATTATCTACCCCGGCTCATCCGCGCGTAAGCATTTTATACACTTGCAACCACAAAGCAAGGCCTGCTTTGCATTCTGCAATGTCACTTAGCAGCACATCCAAAACAGTTTCTCTGTTTCCATAGCCTTCATATTTAAACGTTTCAGTGTTTGCACAACAGTCCAGAGCTTACTAAATTATTCCTACATTGTTGTACAATTAGTTCCCTCCCTCCTTTTCGTCGTTTTTTAGGTAACATTTGCAGGAGGCATCTTCTCGCGTATAATTTTTGCCTTCCCGTGAACCTCTCCCTAGAACACATTCTTAGGAAGAGAATTTCTGACATCTTTGTGGCTTCTGCTACATCATACCACGTGGCTTTGCTGAGGTGCTTCTGCTAACTTAGAGAACCAGGTTAGAGCTTGAGGGGGTGTCTTGCTATGAACCCTAGGCAGGTGTCTCCTTAGGGTGAGAGTCTGGACAACTGATGGATGAAGCATCTCCTTAAAGAGAATGAAAAGGCATCTGGTGAGACAGCCGTGTCGGCTGCACGTGTAGGAAAAATTAACACCAAGGCCGCCTTGACTGGAATTTTCTGAAGCAAAACTGTTCTTGCTCTGGATGTGTGAACTCTCCTGATAATAAAACGTTCTCCTTCCCCGCCTTCTTGAGGCTCATGTCTCATTCATGAAGGTGTGACTGGCTTTTAATAAACACACTAGAGTTCTTATATATAAACGAGGGCCATCTTCCAAAGATCTTCCATAGGAACCTCTCATGTCATTGCTGCACACGTGAAACACTTCTTAAAGAATCGCACTCGTGGGGCGCCTGGGTGGCTCAGTCGGGTTGAGCGTCCGGCTTCAGCTCAGGTCACGATCTCACGGCTCGTGAGTTCAAGCCCCGCGTCGGGCTCTGGGCTGACGGCTCGGAGCCTGGAGCCTGCTTCGGATTCTGGGTCTCCCTCTCTCTCTGCCCTCTCCTGCTCACGCCGTCTCTCAAAAATAAATGAAATAAACATTAAAAAATAAAAAAAGAATTGCACTCGTACCCAGCATTACAAAAGGAAATTTAGACTCATTTTACCTTTTTCCATACCGCAAGAGATAGTCACCCCGCTTGATGACCAAGCAGTGAATAGCAGGCAAGTTACCTGTATAATCACAGTCATGGCTGCCATCTCAGGAGCACGTACTGTGTGATTCAACTAAGTCATTCAACTTAGTTGAATCTGTGCCCAGATTCAGGCAGGGGTAGCTGGGTCGTGGGTCTGGAGGAGTAACTTTGCCATTCTCACCTGCTCCCCACCAAGGGCCTGAGCTCCGCTGGTGGTCCCCAGCCATGCACAAGCCTTCCAGATGATGTCTCATCTCCATCCCTATGGCTCTGCCTTTGTGGGAATCCCTCCATTTCCTCTTGCAAGCCCACAACAGGCCACTGCCTTCATCTTAATGCGGTCTTGCCTCATCCTTGAACACCGGGCATTACTTGCACAGCTACTATTCCACTACCCTCTTCTCCTGGCCCTGCCTCATGTCAGGTCCTGGCTTCCTCCTGCCCCTACCCCCCGTCTGCCACTTCTACAGCTGAGAGGTGCTACTTCCGAGAACCAGAAGGATGCTAACGTTACTTACCTGTCTGCTCAAGCTCTCTTCTGTGAATCATACCTGTGCCCCGCCTCCAACCCATTCTAAAGTAGGCGGGGCTTCTTGCACTGGACCCTGGCTCCTTCCGCTCCCACCCGCCCCACGTTGTCTCCCTCCCCACAGGAACCTCATCCCCACACCCCAGTCCTGAAATATGTCACAGGATACTGGACATTTTGGAGACCAAAGCCTGGGATATAGGCAGAGAGCCAATATTGACCGGGTGCTTGCCCGTTTCGCATATGTTATCCCTTGTAATCGTCACATCAACTCTGAGAGACAATGATTTTTTTTTTCCTACTTTATAAAGAGAAGAACTAAATTACAGTCAATTTTCCTCAGGAAAATCACACAGCTGGAAAACGGCAGACCTGGATTTGAATGCAGAATTTTGTCTCTGGAGTCCACTTTTCTCACCACTGTTCTACAGGCCATCTCTGGGTGGGGGGCTAATGAACGGAAGGGAGTAGGGCAGACCTAGAAACGAATGGAGAGGCCCTGGATTCAGAACGAGGGTAACCCAAGGGAGAAGGATGACATTTGGGACAAAATAAGACATGTCAAACACACCACGTCTTGATGTCACCCCCAACCCTGATTCTCCCCAGTCTTTCCAATCTCAAAGGCAGTTCTATCCTTCCAGTAGTTCAGGTTGAGAACCTCAGAGCCTTCCTTGACTCTCCTCTTCTTACATTCCACCCATCAGAAAATGTTATTGGCTCCATCACCAAAACGCAGAATCTAAACACTTCTTATACCTCCACCATGCTCCCTGGACTTAGCCACTGTCATGTCTCATCTAGGTCATTCCCATGGCCTCCTCACTGATGGCCCTGCTTCCATCCTTGCACCCCTACAGTCTAATCCCCACACATCAACCAGGGTGATCTTCCCAAAACACAAGTCAGATCAGATCACCTTTCTGCCAAAACCAACCGATAGCTCATCCTTTCAGAGACTCTCTCTCTCTCTCTCTCTCCCCACCCCCCATAGTGATCTGCTCTTATCTCTCACTGCAGCCTCTCCCCCACTCCCCTCCAGTCTCACTGAACCCCTCATTGTTCAGCGAACATCTCCAACATGCCAAGCACACCAACGGGACATGAGTTGTACATTGTATATTCCTGAACCCTCAGGGTTCCCGCTGCTAAGTGATGGGAACCAAACAATTGTCCTGGACTCAGATCGCACACCACCTTTCTTGTTTCCATCCTGTGAGTTTTAATGAATATAAAAGACATTCTAATAGAATCAAGGACTGTGGGTGACACTGATATGTGATCTGGAGAGTTTGGGGGACAATATCTATTTTGTGTATTAAATATACCGCCCCCCGCCCCCCGCCAATAGTCTTGACCAAAGGATGAGTTGCCTAAAGGATACAACCATGACTTTGCCTGTGTGACACTGCAGGAACTTTTAGGTAAGGGAGGGTATATCAGACACTCCCCAATTCATGACTTACGGTAGGGGGCGGCAACATTTTTTCCATCAATGTTCAGTTAACAAATACCCTAGGCATTTGCACACCATTGTAGTGTGAAAGCAGCTGTAGATGATAGGTAAATAAATGAGTGTGGTTGTGTTCCAACAAAATTTATTCCCCCCCCCCAAAAAAAAAAGCAATGGCCAGATTTGGCCCGCTGACCATAATTTGCCGGTGCCTGATCTGGGGACACACGTGGGAGCCCAAGCCACCATGTATGAGCACAGGTCAGACATGATATGTCCACAGGAGCGTCTGGCCAGAATATAAATAACATCCTGTTTTCTCTTGGACTCTCAGCATCTCGCATCCCACCTGGCATATAGTAAGCATTCCCTAAAACGTTTTTGGAATAAATGACTGAATGAATGAGGTATACAGCTTGAGATGGGGGGTATATTTTCTACACTTACAGAGACATCTTGTGCATTTAGGCAGTTATTAGACATTTATTCAGTGCCCCCCACTTGCTGACTAACAAGATGGGATTTTCGTCAAACCTCACAGAGCCAAGTCTCCTCTCAAGAGGCAGATGTTCAAAAAGGAGTATCAGTAAAGTGTGAAACGTGTCAACAGGGGAGGTTCAGGGGGGGTTGGAAGCACTTCGAGGTTTGGGGACAAATAACGATGTTCTGATCTCATTAGACTCTGCACATGTCAGTCAAGCTGGATTTAGTTTCCTGAGTAGCAAAGGCGTGAGCCCACAGATGAGGAGACCAGAGCTGATACAAATGGACTTGTCATCTTTACAAACACTGGTAAACTGTTTCGTGGCAGCACCTGTCTTCAATAAGGGAGGCGCAACTGCTCCCAGAACAGGGCTTTCCAATCATTTATCAAGTGGAAATTACTCTGTTGTGAAGGCTGCATGAGGAATTTTAGACCACGATTTTATTTCTCTTCAAGCCTCTTTGAGGGAGTATTATGTTCAGAGCCAGCCTTTTTACAAAGCATTATATTTAATCTTTTTACCACTTTGATCTTTTTCTCTAAAAATTATTTTCATTATTCCAAGTTTCATTTTGCCTTTTCTATATACCCTTTATAAAATTGTCGGTAAGAGATAAAGAGCACATTAAACGCTGTGAAGCTCCAACCTGGCTTTAATAAAGAAAGAAATGTGGGAGCCCTAACAGAAGGTCACTGCATTGTGAGAGAAGTGGATTGGTAGTGGGCGTGGCTTTCTTTTTGCGTACCTGCTGGATACCGTGCCTGGTCGGGACTGTGTGAAAAATGGCAAGCCATCCCTGCAATTCATCAGGATGACGTTTCTTATACTAAAGATAGACTATAACCAAAGTTCTAATGTTCATGTCACCAGCGTCCCCAAAAGAGAGGGGCTGAAAAAGTACTTGAAGTAGTAATGGCTGAAAAATTCCCAATGTGGCGAAAGACCGAAGACCATAGATGTAAGAAGCTGAGTGAATCCCAAACAGGATCAACCTAAAGGAATTAAGGAATTAAGACCTTAAGGAATTAAGACCAAAATACATTCCAGTCAAACTTCTGGAAAATAAAAGCAAAGAAAAATATCTTAAAATCAGTAAGAGGGAAACAACACCCAAAACGAAGGGGGAAAACGAATGCCATTGGGTTTCTCATCAGAAACCACGGAGGTCAGTGCACAACATTTTTCAAGCGCTGAAAGATGGAGCTATGAATTCAGAATCCTATTCCCAGTGAAAATGTGCTTCGGGAATGTAGGAGAAATCAAAGCTTTCTCAGGTGAAGGAACTAAGAGAATATGTCACCAGCATACCAATCCTAAAAGAATGGCTAACTAAAGTTCTCTAAACAGGAAAAAAAAACCAAAGCAACGAAACCAAACAAACAGTAATGGAATATACCTTGGATCATCAGGAAGAAAGAAAGAACACAGCAAACATACTAATAAATACAATAGACTTTTTTTCTCCTCTTGTGTTTTCTAAATTATTTTTGATGGTGAAAGCATAAGGGATAAAACTGTCTCTATGGTTCTAAATACATGTCTAGAAGATATCTACAATACTTACATTATAAATGTAAAAATAAATAAAGGGACATAAAGGAAAGTAAGTTTTCTACACATCCTGGTAGAGCTGGTAACACTACCCCAGTAGATTGTGTTGACTTCTGTCTATGTAAAGTAATATAGACAGCAACCACTAAAAAATCTTTATTAATATACAGTCAAGGGGCGCCTGGGTGGTGCAGTCGGTTAAGCGTCCGACTTCAGCCAGGTCATGATCTCACGGTCCGTGAGTTCGAGCCCCGCGTCGGGCTCTGGGCTGATGGCTCAGAGCCTGGAGCCTGTTTCCGATTCTGTGTCTCCCTCTCTCTCTGCCCCTCCCCTGTTCATGCTCTGTCTCTCTCTGTCCCAAAAATAAATAAAAAAAGTTGAAAAAAAATTAAAAAAAAATATACAGTCAAAACTACCGTAGATAAATAAAAAATGTTCAAGGCATCCATAGAAAGGAAGGAAAAAGGAAAAACAGAGAGATGGAAAACAGCATAACTAATAAAATAGAAATTTTAATGGCACACTTAGGCACTAACATCAATAATAATATTAAATGGAAATTGTCCAAATACACCAATTAAAAGATAGAGATTGGCAGAGTGAATTAAAAAACAGGACTCCACTATATGCTGTCCATAAGAAATTCACTTCAAATATAATGGGATAGGCCACTTGAAACCAAAAGGATGGGAAAAGTTAAGGTAAGCATTAATCAAAGGAAAGAATGGGTGGCTGTTTTCATATCAAATAAAGTTGACCTCAGAGCAAAGAAAATTACCAGAGACAAAGAAGAACATACGTAATGATAAAAAAGGCCAGTCCACCAAGAAAACGTATTAATTCGAAATGTGTATTCGACAGAGATACAAAACATGTGAAGCAAAACTGATAGAACTGAAAGGAGAAATAGACAAATCGACAGTTCCAGTTGGTGCCTTCCGTGCCCCCTTTGCCCAACTGAAATAATTGGAACCAAATCAGCGAAGGGATGGAAGAACTCACCGCCACCCACCCAAGGTAGAATTGATATTTATAGAATCCTCTACCCCAAATAACAGGACACCTATTATTTTCAAGCGCCCATGAAATACATACCGGGACAGACCACATCCTGGGCCATAAAACGAACCTCGACAAATTGAAAAGAATGGAATTCATACAGTGTTGAGAATGTGTTCTCCGACCACACAGGAATGAAACTAGAAATCGATAAAAGAGATAAGTGGAAAATCTCCAAACTCTTGGAAACGGCACACTTCTAAAGAATTGAGGGATCAAAGAGAAAGTGTCAAGGGAAATTTAAAAAACACATTGGATGAAAATAATACAGCATATAAAACTGTGTAAGACTGTTTCAGTTCTGCGAGATGAGTAAGTACCAGAGACCTAATGTGCAGTAATATGACTATAGTTAACAATACTGTGTTGTATAGATAAAATTTGCCGCGAAGGTAGACCTTAAGTGTCCTCCCCTCCACATACATACACACACAATGAAAATGGTAACCAAGTGAAGCGATAGATGTTAATTGGCTTAATTTTGGATATTATTTCACAGTGTGTGTGTGTGTGTGTGTGTGTGTGCATCTCAGAATATCAAGTCATACACCTTAAGTAAATACAATTTTTATTTGTCAATTATATGTCAATAAAACTGAAGAAAATGTGGGACACGGTTAAGCGGTACTGAGAGGGAAATGCACAGCAATGAATGCATACATTAGAAAAGAAAACACTCTAGGATGTAAATTTAAAAAAAAATAAATTCGGGGCGCCTGGGTGGCACAGTCGGTTAAGCGTCCGACTTCAGCCAGGTCACGATCTCGCGGTCCGTGAGTTCGAGCCCCGCGTCGGGCTCTGGGCTGATGGCTCGGAGCCTGGAGCCTGTTTCCGATTCTGTGTCTCCCTCTCTCTCTGCCCCTTCCCCGTTCATGCTCTGTCTCTCTCTGTCCCCAAAATAAAAATAAACGTTGAAAAAAAAATTTAAAAAAAAGAAAAAAAAAGAAATTAAAAAAGAAAACACTCTCAAATAAATAATATAAGCTACCATTTCAAAAACCTTTGAAAAGAAGAGTCAATTAAACCTAAAGAAAGTAGAAGGAAGGGAATAATAAAGATAAGAGCAAAAATCAACGAAACTGAAACAGAAAAACAGTAGTGAAAATCAATGAAAGAAAGAGCTGAGTCTTGGAAAAGATCAATAAACAAACCTTTAGCAAGCCTGACAAAGAGAGAAAACACAAGTTATCAGCATCAGGAATGACACAGAGAATATCACTACAGACCCTGCAAACCCCAAAAGGATAAAAGGGGAATACTCTGAATAATCTCTACACACATAAATTCAACGTTTGTTGATGACAAATTTGACATCGTGTTGACATTAAGTTGATAAACTTATTCCTCAGAAAAACACAAACTGCCATAACTCAGCCAATATGAAATAATTTGGATAGTTCTAAAACTATTAAGGAAATTGAATTTGTAATTTTGAAATTCCCCCAAAAGAAATCTCCAGGCACAAATGGTTCCACTGAAGAAAGCTACCAAACATACAAGGGAAAATTAAACCAATTCTGCACAATCTCTTTCACCAAACAGAAGGGAAGGGATACTTATGAACTCGTTTTATAAAGGTAGCATTACCCGGATACTAAAATCAAATGAATACACTACATAAAAAGAAAGCTACTGATCAATATTCTCCATTAATACATACATGCAGAAGGAAAGCAGGAGCTGTGGGTGGGGAACATGTTGGATTCTGAGCTGGGTAGGACATGGGACCGGAACGCGGCAGAGGCAGTCGTGAAGGTAGGTACTGGATTTGAATTATGACTTGTTTTCTCACTTACCTTCTTTAAAAGATGAATGTGGGGGCGCCTGGGTGGCACAGTCGGTTAAGCGTTCGACTTCAGCCAGGTCACGACCTCGCGGTCCGTGAGTTCGAGCCCCGTGTCGGGCTCTGGGCTGATGGCTCGGAGCCTGGAGGCTGTTTCCGATTCTGTGTCTCCCTCTCTCTCTGCCCCTCCCCCGTTCATGCTCTGTCTCTCTCTGTCCCAAAAATATAAAAATAAAAAATAAAAAAATAAAAAGTTGAATCAGTAGGGCATGGAGAAGGCACTTCCATAAAATATTGATTTGCGTCTGGTTGGGTTTTACCAATCTGACTGGGGAAATTAAGCATTTCCCATGAGCTATTATTGACCCACTCAGAAAGATTCAGGCTTAAAAATATCTTGGGCTTATAAAAGAAAATATTTCCTTGATCAAACAGAAAAAGATGATTATCAGCACCCCCCCTCCCCATCCACTTTTGGAATTAATAAATTTTTCCAACAGAGATACAATAAAGACTTCAGACCAGGGGTGCCGGGGTGGCTCAGTCGGTTAGGCGTCTGACTCTCAATTTTGGCTCAGGTCATGATCCCATGGTTGTTGAGTTCCAGCCCCACACTGAGCTCTGTACCCACGGTGTGGCGCCTGCTTGAGATTCTCTCCCTCTCCTTTTCTCTCTGCCCCTCTCCTGCACTCATTCTCTCTCTAAATAAATAAACTTAATAAAAAAAAATCTTTAAAAAAAGACTTCAGACTAATAAATGAGTATCAACATCAAATATCAAATAACTTGCCATTATCTATCTCAGTGAATCTGGTATGGAGGCTAAATGCAGAAACCAGACCTAGACCAGCCTCAAAGTAGGAGCCGCTGGAAGCAAGAAATGTTCCTGTAAAAAGCTTGCAGCACAACTCTGAATGTTCCTGCTGTCTTCCCCCCAACCAGGAGTTGTGACTGTTGATTGCACCAGATTCCCAAAGCAAAGCCCTGCTGCACCCAGGTTGGCCCCCCCAGTAGCAAGGTTAGACGTTGACCACGCGGAGTCACTTGAAGGTTGAAGAATCATGGCCCTGCTCAAAGGGCCCCCAACCTTTCCCCTCATTGGTTCCCAATGGTCTCAGAGACCCCTGCCACCACCCCCTGAAGTTGAAACAGAACCTAAGCGGGCCATCTCCCCTTTAAAGGTTATCTCTCCCGGGAGGAGGCACGTACCAACTCATAGGGAAAGATTAATAAATCAGATCCCAAGCAGAAACCTGGCAAACAAAACTCCTGAGAGTAGAGTCTGGGGCAAAGCAGTTGGGAAAATGCCTGCAACGTTCCGGGAGCTCTGGATGAGTCCCTGGGGCAGCCTGCACAGGAAAGAGAGGTGCCTCCACTGCATCACCCCCAACCTCTTGGCTGCACCACTGAAGTGGTGCACCAGCTGAAGTAAGAGCATGATTTCTGACCTGTCTCACGGTTCCATTAGGGATTCTGGCTACCATTTTCACAAGGTTTATGGAAACTAAGGGACAGAGGAAGGTGAGCCAGGATCCGAGAGTAGCATCGTCTAGCTTTATTGTCATAGCATGACTACTATTTGGGCTATGTACTGGATTGAATAGTGTGTTCCCCCAAATCCAATAGATGTGATGCATTACACTAAAATGAGGTCATACTGGATCAGGGTGGGCCCTAAGTCTGGTGACTGGTGTCTGTACAAGAGAAAAGACAGGAGATTTGGACACACAGACACATACATACAGAGAAGAAGGATGTGATGATGGAGGCAGGGATCAAGTAGTGTAGCTACCAACCAAGCAACCCCAAGGATTGCTGGGAGCCACCAGAAGCTAGGAAGAAACAAAGAAGGATTCTTCCCTAGAAACCTCAGAACATGGCCCCACCAACACCTTATTTAGGACTTCTAGTCTCCATAACGGTGGGAGAATAAATTTCTGTTGTTCTAAGACACACCGTTGGTGGTACTTTGCTATGGTAGCCCTGGGAAACCAATATAGATTTCTCAAAATGGACACAAGCCCGTGTCTTCCATACGTTTGTTGCCAGGATTTTTAATCACGCTGGTTACAGCTTAGGACCCCAAATAAACATGTCCCAGCCAGAACTCCCCACTACAATCCTTTTCTTTCCTGTTTCTCCTCATACTCTCCCTTCAGGTCCGAGGTCCTTTATATCAGGGTTTGCATTTTCACACAACTCAAGGATTCATGAGAGATTCTGTCCTGGACCACATGCCCCTCCTCCCCCCTCTTTCCAGCATCCCACATCCCTTCTCACCCAGTCAGGTGAGTCCTACCTAAGATGCCCAGTGCTGGCTACCATACAAACCAAGTGCCCAGGTACTCCCAGCCTGTGAGAGCCGTGTTTCCAAATCATAGTGGCATGAATATAGGTTGTGAGATTTTATTCAAAGAGAACCATATTCTTTCCTCTTATCTATGGGATATTTCCTAAATCACATTCATATTACCAAGTTTGTGGACGTCACCACAGAGAGCCAGATTTTCTTTAAAAAGTCCACTGGGCTGCCTTCTTGCATACAGCTCCCAAAAAAATGGCCGTCTAGCTATTGTTTTCAGTAGATCTTGTTCCAGCAAGTTCTGTATCCACTTAACTTTATGAATTTGGGTTCTGTGGTTTGGATCCAGTCCCTGCTCCCCTACCGCCCTCTTCCCAATTTAAACCTTTCTAATCTAAGATTTCAGACAAGGTTGGGGTGGGGGAGCCGGAAACTAAAAGCTGTATTATATTCTTTGTCTCTTGCTGCCCCCTGCTGGGCAAATCATTCTTTTCTGTTCTTCTTTCTTTCTTCCTTCCTTCCTTCCTTTCTTTTAACTAAGGAAATGAACTGAACAGGTTCCTAAGGGTGGATGAGTGAGGGAGACGCAAAGTGTCTTAGAAGGAGGGAGAGGGCCAGACAGTTTCCATTATTTGAAATTCTTACTTTTTCAAAAACAAGAGATGGTAATTGTGATATTTGAAACATGTTTGTATTTTACTGCTTAGTATGTTTTTAAATTTTTAAATGTTTATTTATTTTTGAGACAGAGACAGAGTGTGAGCAGGGGAGGGACAGAGAGAGAGGGAGACACAGAATCTGAAGCAGGCTCCAGGCTCCGACCCGTCAGCAGGAAGCCCAATGTGGGGCCTGAACTCATGAACAGTGAGATCAGGACCTGAGCTGAAGTTGGCCGCTTAAACAACTGAGCCACCCAGATGCCCCTAACTGCTTAGTATTTTCAAACACACACAACTACAATATACTATAATTGTGTTTCCACAAGATAATTAGATTTGTAAAAGTATCAATTTAAAATATGGTGGTAGCTGGCCTAGTGATGCGACATAGTGTAGTCTTCTCTCATTCTATTAGTACATCTTGGTCTGTGACTGCATCTGGCACTGCATCTGGGATGATGGCGAGGCCCTTTTCCATAGTGAGGTGAGGCAGAGAGGCCTTCCCACCCTCCCAATGATAGTGCTGAGGAGACTGACTCTCAGGGAGGTTCTAGTGAGGGGGGCAGAGCAAAGGAAGGGGGAGGTGGGGAGTACAGAGTTGTCCCCCACCCCAGTCTTCCCAGTACCCCCACATGCAAGGTGAAATGTTGTGTACTTTCCCTTGGATGCCATGTTTGTTAGAAGGGTTCTCTTAGGGGTAGGAAGGAGTGTTTCTGTGTAGAGCTTCTCTGGGATGGTTGGTTACCACCAGGCACTGCCCCGGGGCTGAAGGACATCAGAAGTGCCTGGAGCCAGGCCCTGATCCCAGAACTCGACCGCAAGAGTAGAAGCAAGGCCACTGAAAGTACATCTCCGCTGTTGGCTGCCCAACAGGAGAAAGTTGGGGTCTCCCTCTGCTTCCAACAAATGATGGAACAAGGATTTCTCTTCAGGTTTCAGACCGCAGACCTCCCCCTGGGGAGCCAAATCCTTTTGGGAAAATGCAGTTTCCTACCAGCAGGGGCCAGGGCATACACTTGCTGTGTATACTAGGAATCACACTGCTTCTAGAGTCTCTTCCACCCCTTTTCCCTCCCCCACCACACTGGCATTCAAGTCCCTCAAAGATAATTTGGTTAACAATATCATTCATTTCTTTTTCAAGTCTTTTGCAAGGAGCTTTATCACTTAAATTAGTTGGTCCAAGACGCTGGGACAATGAATGAGAAGCAGACTTAAGCTGATTTGGAGGAACTAATGGAAATAACAATGCATACTTCCTTTCCTACCTGAGTTTGTGGATTAAAATTCAAACCTACATATCCATTTGCCCTGACATCTCTTGTATCCTACCAGGTATAACCTAGTACTTCCAACACTGAGCCTTCCTCCAGACCTTCTTCTATCTCATAACCTCCCTAGTGGTTAGCAAGCGAGGATAAAGGTCAACATTTTTTATTGTAATTTCCCCTTGCTGCAGCATCTACGTGCAAATCAATGGACTTGTCCCTTGGAATGGAGTAGCAGCCACCTGAGGTATTGTCATATCGGGGTGGAAGGTCACATGTGGCACGAGGCTGTGCTAATCACGTCCATTAGAATCACGTATCAGTCTGGGATGAAGGGGGGAAAATCCAATCTTTCACTACCAATAGTTTGAGAAGCTTGGGTGGGGGTGTCTGTCACCTAAAGGGAGGTTACCATGGCCTCTGGGTATGTGGAGACTAATCTTTTTCCTTCTCTGATTAGATTGTGAGTCCTAGGAGAATATGGCTCTTGATGTCTTGTTTACTACAGAAGCCAATGTTCAAATGGTGATCAGCACATAGTAAGTGCTCGGTAAATATTTGTTGATGGGCTCCCTGCTTCTGGTTAGCAGCTATCCAAACCCAACACATTTTCCATGCTGCAATCTGAACAATCTTTGTAAAATTCAAATCTGATCAAGACCTTTCCTATTTAAGGCCCTTCCATGACTCCTCAGTTATCAAGGTCAAGTCAAAAGTCCTTAAGGAACCTAATAAGAGTCTTGACCTGTATTCCAGCCATGCTGAACTCACATCTTGCTGAAGGGCCATGTTTTCCAGCCTCCAGGACTTCACTAGCCTGTTGCCTTGGTCTGGGATTCTCTTCACCCTCCTTGGCCAGTGATAACACTATCAGGTCTCAGCTCAGCTGTAACTCTCTCTGAGAAGACCGCAGGGTCCTACTGAAATTATTATTCTGTATGCCCACTGGAAGATGTTCTGTGCCTCCCTTATCTGCCGTTACATCCACTCCAAACTAAGGCAGTACTTACCACATAATTGGCAGGCAATAAATATAATGATGTCTTTATAACAGAGGTAAACAGGACTCTAGAAGGTTTCAGTCATGGGAAGAAGGGTAGTCACCTCTTACTCTTTGGTTGGTCAAGAGTGGCAAATAGGTTCCAATTTAGACATCCGCCAGTTGGGACACTTTAGGTAATATGCTTGTGCCTCAGCTACCATCTGTAACAGGGCTCATGATTGGACCTGGATGAAATGAGTTGGGGTCCTTATCTCAGGGCCTGGCCATTAGTGCTTAATTTGCATTTATTAAGTACTGAATTAATATTGGTTGTGATTTTACCATTACTTCTGAGACCCCTGGCTTTCTGCTTTCTTCATTTTTAAGTTGCTATAATCTCCTCCAAGGGCCTCCCCCACATAAGATGAGGTGTAAACATCGCTCTTCCTTTTTCCTTAATAAGGAAAAATAAGGAATAAGTCCCTTAATAGGCCCTTCAGGGGAAGGTGATGACTGCGAATCACAATGCTAGCTTTAAAATAATGAATAGGAGCGTATTACATACAGAATAGACATCTTATGACATTCCTTTTTTTTATTAAAAATTTTTTTTTGTAATTTTTTTAAACTTTATTTTTGACAGGGAGAGACAGAGTGTGAGCAAGGGAGGGGCAGAGAGAGACGGAAACAGAATCTGAAGCAGACTCCAGGCTCTGAGCTGTCAGCAGGGAGCCCGACGCAGGGCTCGAACTCGTGAACCACAGATCAAGACCTGAGCCGAAGTTAGACACTTAACTGACTGAGTCACCCAGGTGCCCCTTATAACATTCTTAATTACCCACCCTCTTATATGATTTTCTGAAGCTCAGATCCTCCATTTTATTTTGAAGGTTGGGGAAGAGGCATCGTGATTAAAGTTTATTCAGCCTCTCCTTTCAGGCTTTTTGGAGGGTCCCTTTTTTCAAGATTGGACGGAAAAAATAAGTTTGATGAGGAAATTCTTCTCTGTGCTTGCAAGTCTCAAGTGGGTGGTTGTATCTGGAAGCCCTCCAGGTGCCCACTGCCATGATGACGGTAATAACAATAATAAAATTAACAACCATAAACCCATTTATTGATGGAACTTGCTACTAAAGGATCATAATTACTATTCTCATGTCATTGCTGGTAAGTGGCAGAAGCTGGCTTTGAAAGCAAGCCCGATCTTCTGTTGCACAGAAAAGATCACAGGATAACCTTTCCTCACCCAGTATGAGTTTGTACTAAGCAATGCAGTATCTCCTACAGGCCTCTCCCGGTCAACCAGCAATTTCTTCCTGTCCCGTAGGTCCAGGAGCGCTGCTAGGGACAGGCAATAGTCGCTTCATGGAATTGTGTGTGACAGTCTGTGCACGTGTGTGAATATGTGCATTTGTGCCCATGCACGCATGTACATGTGCATCTGCTGTGGTTCAAGCTGAGGCTTGATCCTCAGCTCATCAAGTTGATGCTTGATCCCCCTTATTTTATTTCTAGTTCAATCTTTCAAAATTAAATAAATGTAGTTCTGGTTAAATACATACAGTGAAATAGATATTTTAGGCTTTCAAAACCGGATCCGGTTGGGGCATCCACTGTGTGGCTTAGTCAGTTAAGCATCTGACTCTTGATTTCAGCTCAGGTCATGTTCTTGCATGCAGTTCATGGGATTGAGCCCCGCGTTGGGCTCCATGCTGGTGGCGTAGAGCCTTAGGATTCTCTCTCTCTCTCTCTCTTTCTCTCTCGCTCTCGCTCTCTCTCTCTCTGACCCACTCATCTTGTGTGCTCTCTCTCTCTCTTTCAAAATAAATGAATAGACATTAAAAAAAAATGGATCCACTCTAAACTTGAATGGGAGGAATTGAGTTGGTTTGGAATCTGTACTTTGGGACACAGAAAATTCTCTCCATGCAGAAATTTGTATCATGACATATTTATTGCAAGAATGAAAATTTTCTTAACCACTGCACCGAAAGAGTAAGGTTTAAAAAATACCTAAACGATGGTCTGACAGTGATTTAGCCCAGTGGTTCTCAAACTTGATTGTGCCCCTAAACCATCTAGAAGGCTGCTTTCTGGGGTGGTAAACATTCCCTAGAGTTTCTCATTCAGTAGGTCTGGGTATGGCTCGAGAAGCTGCATTTCTAACAATCTCTCAGGTGATGCTGGTCTGGGGAGGCACTTTTAGACCCACTGGTTCTGAGACTCAGCTATGTAAAAATGAATGATGCCCATGGTCCCCCACCCCCAGCCCCAGTGACTCATTGAATTTGACTGCGATTAAACTAGAGGTTTTCAAAGCTCCCGAGATGATTGCAATGTGCGGCAAAATTTGAGAACCACTGACACGGGAACAAAAACTCATATGTGAAGAATGATGAGGGCGTTAGAATCCCAGTGCATGTGAAGTGGTGATTGGCTCCTTCAGCTCAGCCTCCTTGGAAGGCTGAAAACTCTTCTCTGGGTTCTTAGTACTTAAAGAAGCTTGTTGCTAACTAGGCAGAAAGAGTTTGGTAAAAAGTTATGGAGTGATTTGAGGCTAAGCTTCCAGGAGCGGTGCACAAAACCAAGCCCAGGATGGCCTGATCAGGAAACTGCCACTGCTTCCCCATCAGACGTGGGCAGAACCACTGGGGCCACGGCCCCACCAGGAACTTGACGTTGTTGACCTTTGACACCTCTGGAAGCCAGATGCCTCCATGCAGCCCTTACCAATAGAACAGGTCCCCTGAAATACAAGTCTCACCTGAGTGAGCGTCATTAAAGGAGCCCCCGTCACAAGCCCTGCTCTGGCTGTTACGGAAACCTAGGGATGCAGGTTCTTACTGAACTTGGCCATGGAAGTCAGGGAATTCCTCCAAACCTCACCAAGTTCTTCCACAGCCAGGGAAGGTGACAAGGTGTGGTTATTATTGCTGAGGCCCATTTTTCTTTTCTGAGCTGCCACCACCTTCTCCAGGAGTGCCCTCCACCCCACAAGCAGTGGTGAAACCAGTTGTCCCAGTGATCATCCTCCGTCCTTGGCGAGGATGGATTTTCTTGCCCATCACTGCTCTTTTTAAAGAGCAAACACGTAGTGACAGCGTTAAAGAAAAGAACTATTGTCCCTGTCTTATGTGAAATGCCTCCTCTTTGGCCAGATAAAAGGAGATGAATGGACTAAACATTCTGGAATGTTGTTCACACGCAGATTCCCATGCAAGGAAAGCCAAGGGCAGAGTCATTAGGAGTGCTATTGCCTGGGACTCTTCTGAACTCCTGATACAAACCAGAAAAGGGGTTTTGACAACCCAAATGGAGTCGGAACATATCTAACTGCTTGAGTGGTGGCCATGGGGCGGCTGGGCCATCCTTGGAAATAAGAGCCTATGGGCAAATTTCATTTGTTCCCCAGAAGCCACCTGCATGAGCTCCTTGAACACAGGGCATTTGTCCTTTGTCATTCCTCCTCAGGCCTGATGAGAGTGCCAACTTGGTGACTAGGGCTCTGCACTATGCCCAGTCCTGTCAGAGCAGACACCTTCCATCAGCCCCTGTTTGCCTCCAAACAAGCCCAAAGTGGAAAGGATAAGCAACTTGCCCAAGTTCAGGAGCAAAGTGGTTCAAACCCTAGCTGACTCCAGAGCCATGACTGTTTATATCATAATAAAAATAATTTAGCATGTTTTTTTCTGATTATATTTGTATATTGTATACAATATTTCAAACATACATATTATATATGTATATTTCTGCATATTTGTAAACATTGTGGAAATTCAAGCAACACTTGAAAATATAAGGGAAAGGGTCAAATTCACCTGAAGTCCCAGCACCCTGAGATTACAAACATCATATTTTGGTAAGTACTCTTTCTTGCATCTGTTTATGCACACACACACACACACACACACAGGCACATGCAATGTTGGACAAATGGAATCCTTACACTCATGTTGGTTCCTGCAGCTCTTTCTTGTTTGCTGGTCAGTACAGCTCAACCAGATCATCTGTTTCCTTACTGAAGTTATGATTGTGAGGTGAGAAGAAAGTTTGCCCTAAGGAGATAGAGCGCTTGGTAGTGGGCCTTCCTCTTTGCTGTGTATGGACTGGCAGGACGGCAGAGAGGGGAGGGAGAGTGGCACGATCAGGAGCATGGATGCTGGGGTCAGACTGGGGTTACTAGCTGTGCAACCCCGGGGAAGTTACTTAACCTCTCTGCATCTCAGTTCCACAGCTAGGAAGTGGGGATAATGGAGCCTACCTGATAGGGCTGTTGTGAGAATTAAATAAGAAAATAACTGAACGAAACATTTTGTGAGTGCCTGCTGTATACTGGGTGCTAAATGGAGACACAAGAAATGCAAAGTTTAATAACAAGAGATATGCCCTCAAGGAGCTTATAATCTAGTGACTCCTTATGTTTCTTTATTGGAATCACACACACACGCACACACATGCACACACAGTAAAGAGAATGCTTTTCCAACGGCAAGAGTCATCTGGTCTCATTGTTTTTGAATTTAAGCTGTAAGGTACACATGGATGAAAATTAAAGCCCAGACACAACCAAATTAACTACACTTGGTTTATTCTGTTTGGTTTATAAGGACAGCAGGAGAAAAAGAATTTTAAAATTGAGTCCAAATGTCGACCACCCAATTAGATGGAGTGTAAGCTTCCCTCCAGAGTTATAAGTCATACACGTCCCACTGGGGAGAGACACAGCCTTTATAAAAGTGTACTGAGACAGGAAGAGCCACCACAACCAGGCAGAGATAATTCCATTTTGCACGTGTGCCTTTGGAATACCAGTTGAGCACTCCCTTATGACAAAGGGAAAAATGCTTGGTGGAATAGAGAATGTTTCATTCTTGGCCAAATCCAATCCCTTTTCTGGCTTGTTTACCTCAGTGGACAAGGAAAGGGTTAGCCAAGGTGTGTGCATGGGTTCCTAGTGGCTAAGAAAACAGATGCTAAGGGCCGTCAATGTTCTCCAGTGTAATTGGCTTAAACATGCAAACTCCTTAAGTAAGTAAACCAAGAGTAATTTAAGTAAACCCAGAGCATTTTAATGGTTTTCTGCCTCCTTCTAATCCCACAGTGTCATTATTTGCCTTATATTAATTACTTCTTACAGCGGAGTCAGCAACAATTTCTCTCTTGCTGGTGGACACATCATCGAATTTTTTGGCCGGCTTCATGAGTTTGGTAATCAAACACCCTGGGGGGAAACAGAAACATTGGACTAAATATTAGAGGTGTTTTATTCTAGATTTTATTACTTACAGACACAAAGCTTTATGTCGATTTGAAAGAAAAAAAAAAGTCTCTCTACTTTATTAAACTTGGGACTCCTTCAAGAAAATGTCACTGAACAGAATAAAAGCTATTATTGGCACAATTGCCTCTGTTATTGTATGGGAAAAGATCAACATAGGAATGGCAGCCATTAAAAAGAGCAAAAATCATTCAATTCTCTTTTTTATTGTTTGCTAAGTGAGTTCAGTTGTAACCCAAAGAGTTGGTGGAGAAGCGGTATGCTGTTTCCCTCCTTATTTCAGTGCTTGGCACTTGGGGTTCATTTGGGCTTTAATCAGACCTCGAGGAAGGTGCCCAAAGCAACTGGTCACAGCCACCTGCCCGTCTGCATTTGCTGCTGCGCACTTTATATCTTGCCATGTTCCATTTGGCTGCGACCCCAATCTAACACCTTATAAAATATATCTTTTTCTGGAACATATGTTTCTCCTTTACATTAAATACACAAGAAAGAGGTCCAATTAAAGGAAGACATTTGACCAAAGCTAATTGTGTTTGAAGATGCTCCATTTCAGAGAGGTTGTGCTCCCCAATTAAATCAAACTAAACGGTAGTCTTTGGTAGATATTAGGAGTTTCTTAAGATACCATTAGAAGTCTTTTTTTTTTTTTTGATCTATGAAATCTTTAATGAGAATCTGTTTTCACAAGCGCCAGCATGAAGAAATAAAACTCTGTACATTTTCCATAACTCAGATTCATTTCTGACTCCATGCTTTCTTTTTGCTAGACTCAGGGCTGGGAGAGAGTCCTAAGCAGAGCCAAGATGTGTCTGTGTACCGACTGGTTACTGACGAAAGTTTTGAAATTAATCAGCTCTACTTGCTTAATTGTGGATAAAATTTAAAAATAAGTATCTTGACTTTGCTTTGGAATCTCCTCTTCTGCTCCTATTAACAAGCTTTTGTGAGATTAGCTTTTCTACTCTGCAGGCCAAATATACAAATAATTAAGATATATATTATCCTCTGTGAGGATCATTTGATGGCAAAGTGACTGCATAAGTGATATAAATGACGCAGCAAGAAGCAAGCTCATTTGGTAACATTAAAAAATTAACATGGACGCCTGGGTGGCTCAGTCGGTTAAGCATCCGACTTTGGCTCAGGTCATGATCTTGCAGTTCGTGGGTTCAAGCCCCGTGTCAGGCTCTGTGCTGACAGCTCAGAGCCTGGAGCCTGCTTCGAATTCTGGTCTCCTTCACTCTCTGTTCCTCCCCTGCTCACGCTCTGTCTCTCTCTCTCTCTCTCTCTCTCTCTAAAAAAGAAATAAAGTTAAAAAAAAATTAAAAAACAATTAACGTATATGGGATTAATTCTAATGTGTGTACAAATATTTAAAATGGGTTATTCACTCACTAATTCTTTTATCGTGAGTGCAGAAAACAGAAATTTACAAGTGTAAGTGCAATTCTGTTTTAATCATTTATACATACTCTTAATGAGCAACATTTACAGTTTTTGTGATTTTTTTCTTTTTCTCTATATTATGTTTGTTATGACTACTTTTATTGAATTTTAATCTTACGTCTGTTGAACCTACTAGTAATAATAAAAGATTGATTATACATTTTGTATTTTCTCATTTAATTTTGCTAGTAATTAATTTTTATTGTATTTATAAAAGTGTTGATCTGTGATGATAAAGAATAAAAAACAAAAAATCTAGTCCTTCATTACAAATAGTTTGAGAACTTACAAAGAACTCAAACTGCCTCATACCCTAAGTTTTATATGGCCATTTTCTCCTTTTCTGAAAGAGCTGCTGCTTCAGAAATCCTTGAGGGGGCGCCTGGGTGGCTCAGTCGGTTAAGCGGCCGACTTCGGCTCAGGTCATGATCTCGCGGTCCGTGAGCTCGAGCCCCGCGTCCGGCTCTGTGCTGACAGCTCAGAGCCTGGAGCCTGTTTCAGATTCTGTGTCTCCCTCTCTCTGACCTTCCCCTGTTCATGCTCTGTCTCTCTCTGTCTCAAAAATAAATAAACGTTAAAAAAAAAAAAAGAATTAAAAAAAAAAAAGAAATCCTTGAGAAATTTAGGGTGAGACAGCTTAGGGTGGCCCTTCTTAGCTCAGAGAGAGAAGGGAAGAAGCTTTGGCACCCCAGGTACTTGGCAGCTATTTCCGATAAAAATTAATTACTAGCATCTGACTTTCTTGGAGGTTTGTCTAATCCCAAAGACCCGGCTCTTTGCAAGACACCACACTGTCTCCAGAAGGAGGCAGAATTTATGTATTCCGTAAATATTTCTTGGGCAAATATTATGTGCCCAGCTCGTTCTGAACGTTGAGAAGCCGGTAGTAATTAAAACAAACAAAAATCCCTGCCTTTAGGGAATTCACACTCTAGTGGAAGGGGTAGGATTTGGTGATGAATGTTTCAATACACCCCAAATTAGACTTTTCTGTGATGCTTTTGTGTTAGTTTCAAGTTTTCCTATTAAAAACAAGTGCCTGGGGCACCTGGGTGGCTCAGTTGGTTGAGCACCTGACTCTTGATTTCAGTTCAGGTGGTGAAATCCCAGGGTCGTGGGATCAGGTCATGGGGTTGACCCTCACTATGGACTTCTTACTGAGCATGGAACCTGCTTGAGATTCTCTCCCTCTCTCTTTCTCTCTCTCTCTCCCTCCTTCCCTCTGCTCCTGTCCCCCACTCATGTACACTCTCTTACTCTTCAAAAACAAAACAAGTGCATAAGAGATGTTTTGCCTCAGTTCGAGGATAAAGTTGGTTAATAAGATTCATGTTCTCAATGTTGAAGATTTTACCCACATTTCTGTTAAAGCTTCAGTACTAGACTCTAAGAAAAGATGGAAACTGATCAAAAGCCAACGTATTTTGTTATTTTATGAATATACTAATGTTTTAGGTTGTTGCATAATGATCACATGACCTTCAGGTACTTCATCTCCAAGGAAAAGTTGGAGAACTCCTAATCATATTCTCAATTCTTGTACAGACAAAAAGGAAGCTGCCATCCTTCCCGCAAGTCAAACTTAAAGATGAGTAAGCTTACTTCTAAAGGGCTGGTGGGTTAATACCTTGCAAATTTATACAAATATTTAGCTCTTCTGGGGTGCCTGGGTGGCTCAGTTTGTTAAGCTTCCGACATCAGCTCAGGTCACGATCTCGCCATCTGTGAATTAGAGCCCTGCGTTGGACTCTGTGCCGACAGCTCAGAACCTGAAACCTGCTTCTGTGTCTCCCTCTCTCTTCCCCTCCCTCACCCACACTCTGTCTCTGTCTCTCAAAAATGAATAAACGTTAAAAAAATTTTTAATTAAAAAAAAAGGAATATTTAGTTTTTCAGAATCATGAGGTACCGATATCAGAGAAACAGCCTATTAAAACCAGTCCTAAAAACCCTGGGAAAACCATCAAGAGAACATGAAGAGCAAAAACAATGGGTAATAAATATAGTTGAAAATGTTAGCCTGACTGGAAATGAGCAGAATGTAAATTAAGACAACAATAAAATATCATTTTTCACCTATCCAATGCCAACGCTTTAAAACAACAATGAACAGGGAGTGCCTAGCTGGGTCAATTGGCTAAGTATCCAACTGGATTTCAGCTCAGGTCACGATCTCATGGTTCATGTGATCGAGCCCTGCATCAGGCTCCACGCTTGGCAATCTCTATTTCCCTCTCTCTGCCCCTCCCCTGTTCTCTCCCTCTCCCTCTCAAAATAAATAAACAAACTTAAAAACAACAATAACAATGAATAGTATTCAACACTGGATAGAATGAAGAGACAGTTACTCTTTTGTGCTACTTTCAGGAGTACAAACTGGATGCAGCTTTTCACAAAAGCATTGCCCATGAACAGTTTTAAATAAATGCATAGTCTTTGTTCCAATCAATAAATTTCCGGAAATGTGTAAAAAGTCAGAAGTGTAGGAAAAGGGTCATGCAGAAAAATATCGAGTGCCGTGCAACTTACATTGGTTAAAAAATGTAAACAATCTAAATTTTTCAGGAAAAGAAAATTGAGAAGTATGTTGTGATCCACATGATTTAATTATATGGCCATGAACTATTCATAAAGTTAAGGGGCAAAAGTAAAACCATAGTATGATCTCAAGCAGAGGAAAATACACGTGTACTAAAAGAATACCAAAGGGTGCACAGCATGATGATTATAGTTAATAAGACTATATCGTATACTTGAAATTTGCTAAGAGAGTAGATCTTAAATGTTCTTACCACAAAAAGTAACTGTGAGGTGATGGATGTGTATACCAGTTTTGTTGTGATAGTCATTTCACAATGTATATGTATATCAATTCATTGTGTTGAATACTTAAACCTACACAATGTTATTTGTCAATTATATCTCAATAAAGCTGGAAACAGAACAAACAAATGATACAAAAAGGAACCCCACTAAAATTTTAATAGTCATGTTTTCTGGATGTTGGTATTATGGCCAGTTTCTTGTTTTGTTTTGTTTTTTTCTATTTTTCTTTTTTCTTTTTTTAAAAATTTTTTTTTAACATTTATTTATTTTTGAGACAGAGAGAGACAGAGCATGAACGGGGGAGGGGCAGAGAGAGAGGGAGACACAGAATCGGAAACAGGCTCCAGGCTCTGAGCCATCAGCCCAGAGCCTGACGTGGGGCTCGAACTCACGGACTGCAAGATCGTGACCTGAGCTGAAATCGGACGCTCAACAGACTGAGCCACCCAGGCAACCCTCTATTTTTCTATATTAGCCAATTTTTTCATAATTATGATATACTACTTTGATCATTAAAACTTCTTTGGGAAAAGTCCAAGTATAAACCATTTTACAGTTGTCAGGTCATTAAAGATTTCCATAGGTAGGGCTTACTTTTACATGATTTTAGAAATTTTCAGTCCATAGCTGAAGAAAGAGCCTGTAACAAGCACCCACATACACACACACATGGAAAAATCTGGGTGTGTAGACAGCTCCACCCACCAGGAACTGGCTCCATGAGCACAGAGAGCAGAGATGGAAACATTGAGTTTGAACAGTAAAGATCATTGCTTGTGTAACTCACTGTGTGTTTAAAGAGATACTTTTCTTTATTAAAGAGATACTATACATTATTGTGAATATGGTACATTTATGAAAACACATAAACACACTGCGTGTACAAGTCTTATGCGTGTACAAGTCTTGTGTACCAAGAGGTCTTAACCTCAGCACTATGACATTTTGGGCCAGGTAATTCTTTGTTGGCGGGCTCTCCTGTGCCTTGTAGGATGTTTAACCACATCTATGGGTTCTACTCACTAGATGCCATAACAGCCCCACCCCTAGGCATGATAATAAGGTAATGTATCCAGATGTTGCCCAATGTCCTCTGGGGGAGGAGGGCACCTTCCCAACTGGGAACCACTGATGTGCACCATAACCGGTGCCATGCAGAGATGCACCTGCATGCATAGATATGACTGTATGTATCCCCTAGGTCTGTACAACCAGGACATCCACTTCATTGGTCATATGGCTGTGCCATACCTATTGTTAAAATTTTGAGTGTCACATTTCCATGCTTCACTTTATGGACTATTTAAGGAGGATCCAGGGAAAACACAGCTATATGTGATTTTCCTTACATGCTGATTTAAAAACCCAGCCCCATGTAGATTGCATTGTAGGTAATTTTTTATGCAATCTTTACATTTTATGTAATCTTTAAACATAAGCATAGTAAACTCTACACTGCTGATGGATATACATCAAGTGTTAAGCTCTGGATGATAGGGGGAAAGTTGATATTACATTTTTAAAAAATGGGCTTTAGAATCAAACAAATAAAATCCTCCAAAAGCAATTCATAACTGACTGTACTCTGGCTCATGGAGTGAATCGACATATGCCATAGAAACCAGGATGCTAGGATGGTTGGGTCAGCTCACCTGAGGCAGGCTAGAACCTTCCCACAGCTTTCTGTAGACTTTTGAAAGTAAAGGATGCTATTTCTCGGGGAAAAAATGTCTTATGGAAGGATGAGTTGGCAATAAGCAAAAAAATCACCCTAAGAAACCTAACTCAAACTTATGAATCAATAAAAGGTAGCTTTTATACTTCTGGAAGTTGTGTTTATTTGTTTACTAGAACACAGACTCACATCTGGCTGTTTCATTCGTCACAGCACCAGCCTTACTGATAAAAGTTGCAAGTGGACCCACAGTGACCTCATGGAAGCAGGTTTGAATCTGCAAACATTTTAGGGCAACGTGACCCTTGAATAAATAATGAGGCTTTTCTGACCTAAACAATGGTATCTTCCTACTGAAGAGAGGATATTCAAACACCACACACACACACACACACACACACACACGGGCCCTGCTGACCCAGGCTGGCTGTGTTCCAGCAGGAGCATGAGCTCACCCACTCTATTGTCGTGGCCATTTAAGAGCCAACTCCGTTTGTCCACACTATCCCATAACTAAGCTGCTGGCCACTGAGGCACAAGGTGACCCAGAAAGTGAGAAAGACAGGCTTTAAGAAAGACATATCTGCTTTGACGACATTTATGTAACCTTTAAATATACACCTGGCAAACTCTATGGTAAATAGCCACACATATTTATGTAAAACTATGAAATACAATTATAAGAATATACAATAGACTCATGGTAATGGTGGGAACGGAATTTAGAATGCTTGTTAAAGGGGACTTTTCTACTGTTGTGTTTTTTTTCATTAAGAAACACAAATTGAAAAAAGTTATTAGTTTTAGGTGATAGGAAAAATATTAATTATTTGTTTATTTGTTTGTTTGTTTATTTTAAAAATGGGCTTGACAGTCAAATAGATCCAGGTTTTTGTCTCTGCCACTTACTAGCTGAGAGGCCTTGAGCAGGTGTCTTGAATATACCAAGTCTCGGTGTCATTAAAAAAAAAGAAGATAATCATAGTACCTTGCTCCACGGATTGTTATGAGGATTAAGTGAAAGAAGTCAGGGTCAGGCACACAGTATGTATTCAGTGCAAAGTGGCTACTACTAAGATGACGGGTTCCAAGGTTATGAGCACTGCATGCTACGTTTCATAGCAGAACAGCTATTGTCTTGATTTGTGCACAGAGAACTGAGAGCTTAACCCAGAACACACAGGGCAGAAGCTCTGGCGGTTCCCAGGTTAGTCGTGGACCCACGTGAGCTGAGTTGCTGTGGCAAGGTGGGGGACGGTGCATCTCACAAAGCCGCCCAGTGTGAATTACAGAACACATTTCATGAGAGGGAGGTTGTAAGTTAAGGGTTAGCAGGACAACGCGTGGGGTCCCATGATCTCTCTTCATTCTACAGAGAGGTGTCAGGTCAGACTGCTGAACACCAGGAGAGGTGTCCTGACCTCCATTTGCTCTCCGTTAAAAAAAAATTTTTTTTAATGTTTATATATTTTTGAGAGAGAGAGAGAGAGAGAGCGTGAGAAGGGGAGGGGCAGAGAGAGGGAGACACAGAATCCAAAGAAGGCTCCAGGCTCTGACCTGTCAGCACAGAGCCTGATATGGGGCTCAAACTCACAAACCGCAAGATCATAACGTGAGCGGAAGTCAGACGCTTAACCCACTGAGGCACCCAGGTGCCCCTGCGCTCCGTTTTTGGAACTGAACTTGATAGTTGAACCCTAACTCTTTGAGTAGGAGTGGATATTGCCAGTCTGAAATAGATACCAGATGTTTAGGGGAGGCTGCAGAATACAAGATGCTCATCACCTGGGTTCCTTGGGGAGCCATGTGGTGGGTGGTGTTAACATGCCTCCTTCCTGGGGAGAGGAAGCTCCCAGTTCTATGGAAAGTTTAGTTTGGGCACCGCTTGGGTGAAAACCAGCGCTGTTCCAGATAATCCACTGGCAAGGGGTCCCAAAGGAGCCTTATGGTCATTTCCTGCTTGATCCTCTACATTAGGGTATATAGAGAATGAGAATGGCCTGCACAGCTATAGACACTGAGCAACAGTAAGCTTCCTAGGGCATCTCTGAAGGCCGTAAGACTAATGTAGATCAGGTCTCTGGTTATGTCTTCCATAACAATGCTGTAGAAGGTAGAGGCTTTGGTAGGCTTGGAGAGGACATGCTAAATATGGAACACTTAAGCTGGGTCTCGAGGGATGGGGGAATTTGAAGGATGGAGGAGAGAAAATGCTGGAAGAACCGAATGAGCAAAAGCATGGTGGGGAACAAGGGAAATGATTTTTAGAACAATAAGTACCTAAGTAGTGCTCAAATTGAGAGTTTATTTGGAGATGGGTAGGAAAAGGAGGTTGAGTTCAAGCTGTGGTGGGAATCCGTGGCTAAGGACTTTAGACCTTACTCCAAATGCAGCTAAGGAATGGCTGCACCTGGGTGATAAGTCAGGTCTCTTGGTTGCTTTCCATCTCTGCTCCACTCTCCTGCACTGCCTCTCAATGTCCCTGTCTCCAGGAAGTATGTTGCTTTGCTGGGAAACGGGGTCATCTGGGCTCCGATTCAGGAAGCAGTTGAGTGCCTTGGACAAATCACGTTTCTGGGTTTCAGTTTCTCAAATCTAAAATGAGATGGTTGGAGCAAATATTTTCTAGCACTTCAAGATGGAAGTAAACTTTTAGGAAAATTATTACAATTCCAGTGTGCAAAATAGTCTGGGAAGAGGAAAAATCTTTGATATCTGGGAGGATACCAACATCGTGTTGGCTACGTGGTTTATGGTAAATACAACATAGCATCTTTCATGTAATGAACACTCTCAGCACCTCCTCCTTCCTTTTTTTAAAAACCATTTTAAGGTGCCATTGTGTTTTGATTTAATTTAGCCTTCACGTATTGAATATTCCTTACTATAGGGTGGGTTTCATATGTAAGATATTTTCATTTTTAGTGAAGTTTAAGCTGGCTATCAAGCCTAAGAGCTCATTGTTTTAACCTTTGTCCAACTTAACTTTTACCTAATTTCTGGAATCCATCCTAATGCCAAATTCCAAAGTGTCCACTTGTGTTTGTCTACAAAGGAGAAGGAGGAGAGCAAAGCAGAGATCAGGAGAGGTAGCCAAGTGCTAGACCATATAAACTTTGTGTGTGCACCGAAGTCTGCCAAACCAAGATCTTGGAGATCTTGAGGATCTCCAAGAATTCGAAACCATATATAAAATAAATAAATGCAAATGGTATATCTCCTAGTTACACCAGGTCTCCCCGGACTTCTTCAGGTCCAAGTGTTTCCCTTGTTCTTTCCTTCATTGGCGTCAGGGGGATCGGAGTCAGAGTCTGACCATTTACTGAAAGATTATATACAAGGAGGGAGGAATAAAAGAATAATATTCAGCCAGACCCTATGGGGAAGTAAAAGTAAACATCTCCCTAGAAAATAAACTCCTGCTCTTTCAAACCCCGGGATGCCACCTTTTCAAGAATGAGCTCTTCAAGCTCTGGAGTCATCCTTTAGAAGACCTTGTAAAGACAACTGGCCAAATTCTAGGGTGTACAAATCATTTCCATATTTTCATCAGTTACACATCTATTTATCTCATCTTGCTCATGGTGCTTTAAGACTTCAAAAGCCGCATTTTAATGCGGACCCCAAAGCTTATTATACAATACTATGTACGTGTAAAAGAAAAGCCTCTTTTCAGGCCTCTCAACATTCCTGACACCAGATATGCGGGTTTCCCCCACACCAGCCAATTCTCCAACTCTCTGGACACCGACTGGGCATCACAATTCAATTATGACACCAGCCACCAGGAGACAGTGCACCAGGAGTTAGTGCAGCAGGAACTGGGGCACCAAGAGTTAGGTCAAGAACTCAGTCCCACGAGATTACTTCCTACTTCAGATGCCAACTGAAAGTCCCTAGGTGTCACCTGTACTTCTGACCGGCTGACTGTATATTATGCTTTCCCACAACCTCCTTCTTGGACTTGATCATTTGTTAGGATGGCTCATAGAACTCAGCAAAGTGCTTTACTTTACTTACTATTACCTGTTTATTATAAAGACCATAGTTCAGGATCAGCCAAATGGAAGAGATGGATAGGACAAGGTATGTGGGAAGGGGCACAGAGCTTCCTTGCTTTCTCTGTCTGCGTCACCCTCCCAGCCCCTCAATGTGTTCATCAACCTGGAAGCTCCCCAAGTCCCTTCTGTTTTGGTTTGGTTTGGTTTTTTAATGGAGGCTTCATTATACAGGCATGAATCACATAGGTATGATTAATTCGTTGGCCATTAGTGATGAACTCAACCTTCAGCCTTTCTTCCAGGAGGTTGGGGGGTGGTGTGGAAAGTTCTAACTCTCTAATCATATGGTTGGTTCCTGGCAACCTGCCCATATCTTCCAAGAGTCACCTCATTAACAGAAATTCAGTTATGGTTGAAAGGGGCTTATTATGAAAAAAAAAAAAAAGATGCTCTTCTCATCCTTATCACTCAGGAAATTACAAGGGTTTTAGGAACTCTGTGCCAGGAACCTGGGATAAAGACCAAATGTACATTTCTTATTATACCACAATATCACAATATGTACATACGCATATCTATTTAACCATCTATCTATCTACTTATCTATCTCAATAAATCCTGATGATTGTTCCAATTATTTATTGCTGCAGGACAAACCACTCTAATGTGGTGGTACAAAACAATAATTCTTTTGTTATGTTAATAGGTGTGTTGATCAGGAATTTGGACAGTGGCGGGATAGCTTGTCTCTACCCTCTAATATCTGGGGTCACAGCTTGGAAGATTCAAATTCCCTGGACCTCTCAGGGCTGGTATATATGGAAACTTCTGCACTCAAATGTCTTATACCTGTAACTCGAAGTCTGACCCAGCAGAGACTGTTGACCAGAGTATCTACATATAGTATGTCATGTGGCTGTATTTCCTCACTCCAGGACACCTCAGGATTTCTTACCTGGTCTAAGAACAAGGGTTCTATGGAACAACCTTGGGTACTAGAAAGTTCCATGACCTTTCATGACCTAGCTTTGAAAATCACATATCATTATGTTCACCACACTTCATTGGCCGAAGCAGACACAACCCCACCCAGGTAAAGAGGAACGGCTATAGACCCCACCTCCTGACAGGAGGAGTATCGAAGAATTTTGTATTTTAAAACCCATCGACCTTTACTAAATCGCCATTTAATTTGTATGCATTTCTAAGATTTCAAAACTCCTTGGACACCGATCGGTTTATTCTTAGGATATAGAAGATAGGTTGGTAATATAACCCACAGGGCATTCCCCATGTTTTCCAGGACCCCAGGATGGAGGTCTCTAACTGCCTTCAAAGGAGGGAACATGAAGGGAATGAACTTTAAAAGTACCTCCTCACCTGCTACCAAGAACAGAATGTGTACGGGACCCTGGCATGAATATCTGCATGTTGATGGATTTGGAAGCCATACAGAACCAGGGGTGGGAGAGAGGGAATCAGGCATGACGCCCTGATCTACTTCTTACCCTGAACCCACAAGGGACATTAATCACCACATCAGGGTATGGCCTGGGCCTTAGGTGGGGCTGAGAGAAATCCTTCTTCCAGCCCACATTATAAAATCTCCTTGCATGACCTAACAAGAATGGGTCTGTTTTGGAATCACTTGTCTCCAATCTCTAAGATCCTCGCCTACGTCATAGGAGAGAGTAAAGAAGCCTCAGTTTACCTGGGCACAACACTACTGTTTTTATTTTATAGAGGACGAAAGGAGGCAGGTAAGAAGGTTCAGGGAAAGTCTGTTGTAAACAAGGTAAAGAGAATCAGGTCTGCTGATGGCAAGGTAACAGGTGGACAGGAAGTCACAAAGATGATTTTCTAAGTCATTATTTTTCCCAGGCTCAGCCATGCTCCTGGTCTAATTCTCCTTCCCAGATGTCATAATACCTCATCACTACTAAAACTTAAAATTTGTAAGTTAAAAGGCCACCTGTTATACAAACAGGCAGTTCCAGCCCGGTACTATCACTAACTCTGGAGTTGGTGCTGGACAAGTCACATGCCATCTTAGGCCCTTTGCAGCTCAAACCTACTATGATTCAGGACAGGTTGGTTTCTGGAAAATCTTGACCATGGATTCATAGTTAGATCAGAGAGGAAGGTAACCTTAATGTACAGGTACTAAATATTGTATAAGATACATTATACTGAGAAGTTACTCATTGTTTATCTAAAATTTAGATTTAATTTTTAATTTTTGTTAGATTTTAACTGAGCATCTCATATTTTTTTAAAAACAAATGTTAGGGGCGCCTGGGTGGCGCAGTCGGTTGAGCGTCCGACTTCAGCCAGGTCACGATCTCGAGGTCTGGGAGTTCGAGCCCGGCGTCAGGCTCTGGGCTGATGGCTCAGAGCCTGGAGCCTGTTTCCGATTCTGTGTCTCCCTCTCTCTCTGCCCCTCCCCCATTCATGCTCTGTCTCTCTCTGTCCCAAAAATAAATAAACGTTGGAAAAAAAAATTAAAAAAAAAAAACAAATGTTAATGTTTATTTATTTTTATTTATTTTTTTTATTTAAAAAAAATTTTTTTTTCAACAGTTATTTATTTTTGGGACAGAGAGAGACAGAGCATGAATGGGGGAGGGGCAGAGAGAGAGGGAGACACAGAATCGGAAACAAGCTCCAGGCTCTGAGCCATCAGCCCAGAGCCTGACGCGGGGCTCGAACTCACGGACCGCGAGATCGTGACCTGGCTGAAGTCGGACGCTTAACCGACTGCGCCACCCAGGCGCCCCCTTTTTTTTTTTTAATTTTTTTTTGGTTAATGTTTATTTTTGAGAGAGAGAGAGAGCGAGCATGAGTGGGGAGGGGCAGAAAGAGAGAGACACAGAATCTGAAACAGGCCCCAGGCTCTGAGCTGTCTGCACAGAGCCCGACGTGGGGCTTAAACTTACGAACCATGAGATCATGACCTGAGCTGAAGTCAGACGCTTAACCGACTGAGCCACCCAGGCTCCCCAAGTATCTCATGTTTTTATTTGCTCTATTTGGCAACACCACATTAATAGAATGTAGATAGACTCTAGACCAGGGGTCAGCAAACATTTACTATAAAAAGGCCAAATAACAAACATTTTCAGGTTCGCCATCGTAGCACAAAAGCAGCCATAGGCGATACCGTAAATGAATGAGTGAAACCATGGCCCAATAAAACTTTATTTGCAAAGCAGGTGGCAGGCCCTAGTTTTACAGATCCCTGTTGTTGAGCTAAACTACTCAGGCTTAAAGGCTACTATGCCGTTTATCAGACGCGTAAAATTAAGCCACTTCCTTAATCTCTTTGTGCCTCCGTTTCATACAGGCGATAATTGTACACCTGCCCCCTAGGGTTGGTATGACATAAAATGATCTCTCATGTGTGAAGCATTCTGAACAAGGCCTGCAAATAGCACATGCTGTTAGGGACCAATGCATGCCGCTTCATGGGGTGGGGTTTCATACTCAGAGTGAGCTGGGACGGTGATAGTTGTCACTCACACAGCCCTTACCTCGAGGCCGGGCACTTTACGTGAGCTGACTTGTTTAATCCTTGTAACAGCCTAGGTTATGGGCAAACCATTGTCTTCATCATTATCATCATCTCCACTTTACAAACGAGGAAGCTGAGGCCCAGAGAGTCACATGGCTTGTCGAAGGTCACTTAGTTTGCAAGTACCCCAGCGGGGGTTTGAACCCTCAGAGTCCAGGGCCAGACACCATTGGCCTCACCCCTGCTCTAGAAGGCGAAGCTAGGAGAGCAGCAGACAGATCAGGAAGTGCCACATTAAGTGTCTGCACCGATGTTTGGCCGACGTGGGGACAGTACCTTAAATATCAGTTGTTTTCGAGAAACTTGACAACAGACCTTCCTCGGCCTTTGTTTGGAAGGTCTCTTCCCCCTCGTCCCTCCTCGGCTCTGAGGACAATTACCTACATCTGTGGTGTCCCACTGAATTCGTATTCATCCATGTGGCAAAACTGCCAACTCTGGAAACATCTCAAGTTTCAGGGGCGTGAACTCTTTTTCTTTCTTCCTCCTCTTCCCCTCCTTCTCCCTACCCTTCTTTCCTCTCTTCCTTCTCCACAACTTATTTAGGCCTGAATGGAAGCCAGAGAACAGATATTTGCTTTGGGAGGAGAAGAGAAAAATAAAAGATGCGTTAGCCACGTGAAAGAATAACTCCGATTTTCCACAAAGGGCTACTTCATGGAAAGATTGTGACTTACTGCTTTACAGTGACTCCCTCTCTCTCTCTCTTTTCTTTAGGAAAAACAAAGTTGATGTAAACAGCTGGAGACTGTAACTTGAAAAACCAAGAAAGTAAGATGAATAAAACTTCCTGTTTTCCTCTCCTCCCCGGTCTACAGGGGGTTGGCCTACAAGGCTGCCTTCCAAACCAGATGTTTGATTCCCAAAGCTTGTTTCAGAGTCTCTGCATATCAATTATTCTTTACACAGCACGACCAGACCCTAGATTCAATTACAATGAGCATGCTTCAGCCAAACGCCTGCTGGGACACAGGTCCTCTTGGGAAAAGCAGTGTAAATGTGGCCAGCATATGACATGCGACCAACAAGTTAAACTCTCTACTGTCACAATCTAAATTCTATGCGACACCGACAGAGCTCCTCCTAGGTGCCAGGTACCACGGTAGGACTCTGGATTTAATCTCACCTCATCTACACAACAACCACACAAGGGAGATACTGTTACTACCCCTGTCCTACAGGTTAAGAGATGAAGCCTTACAGAGGGTGATTACCTGATCACAGGTTCCACTCCTACTGAGGGTCTCCTTCACCCCTTCCCCACTTTCAGTCTTGCCTTGTTTAGAAAATTCTAACGCATGGAAGGGAACATAGGGATAGGGAAGCCCTCCTCTCTGGAAAGGAGATATTGTCCGTGTTACTCTCTGTCCCTGCCTGGGCTGCTGGACGCGTTGCTTTTCTCTTTGGCGGCTCATCCTTTTTGGAGACATGCTGTCATCAATGTTGAAAGTCTGTCTGCATCCTCTGAGGTCACACCCAGCTGGGACTGGCTGCCAGTAGTAATGCAGGCTCCTTTCACCCCCCACTCAGGCTCTCTGGTCCTCACATATGCAACCCAGAGCAGGGAGGGCGTATCTTCTTCAGAGTCAAACTCTTAAGTGCTCAAACAGATCATAAAAATGAGCTCCAGGCAAGACACCCATCTATATTTGGTCTTTGCATGCCGAGCGACAATCTGTCAGGAGGATGAGTGGTGGGGCCATTATCACAGCCTCTTCCCTGCAAATCAGGACACAAAACATGTGCCTTCACTTGGAGTTGATTCTTGGCTGGTGGCGAATTATTAGTAGCTGGAAATACATAGTCATCTCCAATGTGGGGGCTCTGTCTGTTTTCTTTTTTTGTTTGTTTTGTGAGATCTTCAAAATTGTCCATAATTTTCCCACTGGGAAGGATGCCAGTTTGGAGGAATCTTTTCAACCAGTTAATGGGCATCCACGAGCACACTTCAGAGATTTTCTGGGTGGCCCACATGTCAGGTGCACCTTTGTGTCAACTGCCCTCCGGTCAGTCACATGTCACAGTGGTGGGAAAGCGCATCATTAGCACCCCAGCCTCTGCACCACGCTCTTCAAGGAAGAGTAGCCTTCCTCACTAAGGTCAGCCACTATCATGGTGACCTCATTCAGCGCTTTTAGGCAAGGACACTGTAGGTCAGTGTTTCATGCCCCAAATCTGAAAATACCAATTTAAATGGAAAAAACAAACAAACAAAGAGAAATCAAAACAGATTTCTTTACCATAGAACTTCTCACTACCGTTAATATCCTGAGGTCACTCAGTGCCCAAGAAGGGACGTGTATAATGTATAGTCTCCCAAACTTTGTTGACCTTGGTACCCCTCACTCTCAGCCCACTTATGATATTAGTGTCCCATAGACACATTTTGGGAAACCACGAAGTAGCCACACGGCCACCGTATTCTCAGGGTGACCCATCTCAGACGAATGCTGGGTGCTCTGCATACATTTTCTCCCTCATATTCATCACATCCTAAACCACAGGCCTTATCACCACCACCACACGGGCGTAGAAAACCCAGAGGGTTAGAGGATTTCAGTTACTTGCTCAAAGGCACACAGCCAGGAAAGCGTAGCTCATGGGCAGAGGCCAAAGGTTTTGAACCCTACATTTTATGTTCTTTTTCCTTATGAAAAAATTTTAAATGAGGTTTTAAATTTTCATTCCAGTATAGTTAACACAGTTTTATATTAGTTTCAGGTGTATAATATAGTGATTCAACAATTCTGTACATCACTCAGTGCCCATCATGGTAAGTGTATTCTTTTTTTTTATTAAAAAAATTTTTTTTAATGTTTATTTCTTTTTGACAGAGAGAGAGAGAGAGAGAGAGCATGAGAAGGGGAGGGGCAGAGAGAGGGGGAGACATAGAATCTGAAACAGGCTCCAGTCTCCAAGTTGTCAGCACAGAGCCTGATGTGGGGCTTGAACCCACGAACCATGAGATCATGACCTGAGGTGAAGTCGGAAGCTTAACTGACTGAGCCACCCAGGTGCCCTAAAATTTTTTTTCCATATAATTTATTGTCAAGTTAGGTAACATACATTGTATACATAATGCTCTTGGTTTCAGGGGTAGATTCCCGTGATTCATCACTTACATACAACACTCAGTGCTCATCCCAACAAGTGCCTTCCTCAATGCCCATCACCCATTTTCTCCTCTCCCCCTCTGGGATAGCTTCAGATCCCACATGTTAAGGGCTCAGTCCTACAAAACTGCCCCTCACCCCCACTTAAGACACTGATCACAAGTCCAGCTTGTCACCTGTGCTTCTGACGGACCTGCGGTAGATCAGAGATTCCAACGATCTCCATCTTCAATTCGACCAATTTGCTAGGGCAGCTCACAGAACTCAGAGAAACTTTTTCTTTTCTAGATGACCAGTTTATTATAAAAGAATATAACTCAGGAACAGCCAGATGGAAGAGATGATAGGGCGGATGTATGAGGAAGGAGTGCAGAGCTCCTATGCTTCCCCAGTGCTGCCTTCTCTCCAAATCTCCACATGTTCACCAACCCCAAAGCTCTCAGAACCCCATCCTTTTGGGAAGGAAAACTATGAGGCGAGGATGAGGAAATTGGATAAAAGTGGTCAAAAGGTACAAGTTTCCAGTTATAATATTAATGAACACTGGGGATATAATGTACAACATGATGACTGTAGATAACACTGCTTGCCATATGGTACCTTTGAAAGTTGCTAAGAGAGTAGATCCTAAAATTGCTCATCACAAGGAAAAGAACTTTTCTTTCTTTCTTTCTTTCTTTCTTTCTTTCTTTCTTTCTTTCTTTTTCTTCTTGTATTTATATGAGGCGATGGATGATAGCTAAATTTATTGTGGTAATCATTTCACAATATATATAAGTCAAATCATTATGCTGTACACCTGAACTTCTACTGTGGGCTGCATATCACTTATATCTCATAAAACTGAAAGAGCAAACCCAATGGTTTAATTGGAGAACTTTACTACAGATAACCAGCTAGACAGCAGGATGAATGAGCTATCATAATACAAATCACATACACACACACACGCACACACACACACGCGCACACACACACATACACAGCACAGCAACAAGGAGTGATATGTAGACCTCTGCAGAAAGTCTCAGATTGTTCAAAGAAGAGTGGTAGGCAAATCTTTGATTACCATGTGGATGATGTGAACTCCCTCAGAAATCAGAAGAAATAATTAAGGAAATGATTACTACAGACTCACTGTCAACCAAAAATGAAAGAAGACCTGGGGAAGTGAAAATGAGTCTGGGGAGCAAGTAATCATGTATCTTAGCATAATAATAATAATAATAAGAAGAAGAAGAAGAAGAAGAAGGAGGAGGAGGAGGAGAAGGAGAAGAAGAAGAAGAAGAAGAAGAAGAAGAAGAAAAAGCATAGTAGTTATAGACAGGTATGTATGGACTCTAGAAAGTTGGAAAAAATGATAGCTATGATACCAGGGTCATATACTCTTAAAAGTTCAACTAAAAAAGGATCAGAGCCTCTAAAGTTGAATTCTGGCAGAACAATGATCCAGGATCTTGATGAGGAAGACAAACAGAGCTATGTAAGGAAACCCTGACTCCACAAGAATCTCTCTGAGCCTACCTTTGAAAGATATGTATAAAAGAAGCTATGTGGGTCATGTGACTAAGGCCGAGTATAAAAAGTAGAACACGGAAAGCGGTCCATGTGTCTATCAGAAGAGTGTCAAAAAGACTGTATTCCAAAATGCGTTAATTATTCTAAATACGACATTGATTGCCAGGTCAACAGAACAGCAAGGATGAAGAGTGGAGAATGGTAGAGTTGGGATCATACACAAAGAAAGGGTTTTTAAAATTTTTCTGTTGATTTTAATTAATTAGTGTTTTTGAGAGAAAGAGAGGGTGCTTGGGCAAGCAAGCAGGGAAGGGGCAGAGTGAGCAGCAGGTGAGGGGGGCAGAGGGAAAGGAAGGGAGAGAATCTCAAGGAGGCTCCACACTCAGGGCAGAGCCCACCGAGGGACTCAGTCTCACAACCATGAGGTCATGACCTGAGCCAAAATCAGGAGTCGGTCGTTCAACCATCTGAGCCATCCCGGGTGCCCCACAAAGGAGTTTTTAGATGATGGTGGAAACATGAATCGGAAGAGTAATGAGAATGTGGGGATTGAAGAAGCCAGCTCTATGCTCTGAGCTAAGTGGGTGAGAAGAAATAAACTAGCTCCCCTCCTATGTCTCTGGTAGCAATACTGAAAACCCCAAATTTGAAAATGAAAGCTGGTTATAGAGTTCGTTTTAGTTGGTGATTCCTCTGACATTAGTGATTGTGGGAGGAACAGACATCAGTGAGAAGATGCAAGGCATATTAGGCAACGGAGCTTTTATACATGCCCCCGCCCCTGAAATTACAAGATTCACCTTACATGTATGTAAAAATAGGTACAAACACACTTACATTTATAGAAATATATCATTAAATGTCAATAGTAACTACCTCTGTGCAGTGAGACTATGGATACTTTACGTCTTTCTTGAGGGCCTCCTGTGTTTTCTAAATTCTATATAATAAACGTTTATTTTTATTTATTAAAAAATTACACAAGTGATATATAGCACATAAACATTTGTGAAAAACTCAAGCAATACAAATTAATGGAGACTCTCCCTTGACCAAAAACTGTGACCCTAGTCTTTTCCTTAGAACTAATATTCCCTATCAGGTTGGCATGAATCTTTCCAGATCCCTTTGTTTTAATACACTTAAGTTTGAGAGAATTTTTGGATTTATGCCAAAATAGACTGGAAAGTACAGACATTTCCATATAGTCCCCGCCTACACAAAAGACCAGCGTCCCCTACTATCAAAATCCAGTAGCAGACTGGTGTATTTGTTATATAAAATCTATGAGCTTGCATTGGCCCAGCATTATCACCCAAAGTCCACACGGCTCTTTTTAAAAAGTATTTATATACATATACTTTAATTGAGGTCATTTGTGTATATATATATAGAGTACCACACTGAACATTCTATTCTGCATTTTCTTTTTTTCCATAACGGTATTTCTTAGAAGCCTAATTTCATGCCAATATTTTGTTTCAGTATATACAGAATTGCTTCTTTTTACTTTAGTGATTCATTCACTCAACCAATGTTTATTAAGCACCTTGATAATAAACAGGCTCCAATGTTTGCTGTCATTTTGTAACTTGGGTTTGGGTTCCTACATCTTAAAGTATTTTTCTAACTAGATAAATTACAAAGTATAACTATATTACAGCATATTTACCTTTTCCCTATTAATGGACCTTTTGGTGGCCATTTTTCTGTTATGAACAACATTGCAGTAAACATTTGTGAACTTGTGTTTTCAAGCAACTGTGGGAGTTTAACTCTAGACAAGAAATACTGTTGTGGTGGAAGGGGATATACAATTAACTAGTGAAAAGGCATGTTCTAAAATGATAGCCAGAAATATTTACCAATTTATATTACTAGTATTATTTGTCATTTTCTTACACCTTGAGTAACAAGGATTTTTTTTTAATGTCTATTGAACATTAACTATATCTCAGGCACTAAGTGCTCTGCATATATCAATTTAATATTCTTCAAAACAATGTGGTAGTTGCTATTATTGTCCTATGATAAGAAAATAGAGGCCAGGAAAATCAAATAAATTTTTTTAGTGTTTATTTATTTTTGAAGGAGAGAGACAGAGTGTGAGCGGGGGAGGGGAAGAGAGGTGGGAGACACAGAATCTGAAGGAGGCTCTGGGCTCTGAGCTGTCAGCACAGAGCCCAATGCAAGGCTTGAACTCATGGACCGCAAGATCATGACCTGAGCCGAAGTTGGACGCTTAACTGACTGAGCCATCCAGGTGCCCCCAGGAAAATCAGGTAAATGTGCCAACTCACACAGTTAACAAGCAGTGAACTCAGACAAGAAGACCCTAGAGCTTGTGTTCTGCCACTCAAATGGGAGGAAAATGGAATGTTGTGTCTATTTGAATTACCTTGTCCATTTCTTTTTATGTTTGCCGGCCTTTCATTTTCTTCTATGAATCTCCCATTTGTAACCATTTCTTATTGTGGTAAGCATTGGGCACAGAAGATGGAACCCAATGATCCCCTCCTCCTAGTAGTCACACCCTGTGTGATCACCTCCCTCTGACTGTGGGCTGGCTGCACCTTATGACTCACTTCTAACAAACAAAATACAGCCAAAGTGTTGAGATGTCACTTGAGAAATTAGGTTACAAAAACTGTGATTACTGTCTCAATGGCACTGGCTCCGGTTCTTTCTCATTTGCTCACTTTGATAAAGCCTGCTGCCATCTTGTGAGCTGCCCAAGTGGCAAAGATAGCCGGTGAGGTATTGAGGACCCCATCTACCAGCCAGCAAGAAGCTAAATCCTGCCAACAACCGTGAGCCATCTTGGATGTGGATCGTTGCCAGTCAATCTCTGAGAGGCCTGCAGCCACAGTTAACAACTTGATTGCTCAATCTATCTGCAATTTACTTTTCTGTGTGGAGAAAGTTAAGAATCTTTTTTTTTTCTTTTTCCTTCAAGAGGATAGTCAAAAAACTATTTGTTGCATAGTCCAATATTTAGTCAGTGATTAGATGTCACCCTCATCAGTTATTATATTTTCATATGTATGTCTGTGAATCTGTTTTTCATACTTTCTGTCTGACAATTGATCTGGGTATTTGTGTCTTAATTCTTGTCTTGATTTTAATGACTGACTTTACAGTATATTTTGACATCTGGTACTTCAAGTTCTTTTAGATTACTGTTTTCCAAAAGTCTATTACCTATTTTTTTTTTCAGAAGAAATTATAATCAGCTTGACATTTCCATGAAAAATCTTAATATTTGCAGTAGAAATGTATTAAATTTGTAAATTAATCTGGGGAGAATTAGCATACTTATAATCATGTGTGTTCCCTTTTAGAAACATTGTATATTACTTTCTACTTACCCAGGTTTTGTTTAATGTCTTTTCAGTGAAGTTTCATAGTTTTCTTCTGGTGCATTTTGAATATTTTATCGTTGCTATTATGATCATTTTCCTTCTAATAGGTTAGGAAAATCATTGCTCTGTAAATTTCATGCATCAGCATGATACTTTCTGCTATTTTCTGGTAGTTGCTCGTGTGTGTGTGTGTGTGTGTGTGTGTGTGTGTGTGTGTATCTGTGTGTGTGTGTAGTTAATAAGGGATGGCTGCTGAACTTTAGCAAATACCTTTTATTATCTATCAAGATGTTCATATAGCTTGTATCCTTTAATCTGTTACCACAATGAGTAACATTAAATGATCTTTAAAATTTTGAACTGTATTTTTGCATTTTTAGGTTAAATGCTACTTTGTTATGATGTAACATTCTTTCAACCCACTACTGGATTTGGTATGCCAACGTATTATTTAACATTTGACTTGATAACATTTTATCTAGAATTTTTGCATCAGTGTTTGAAAGCAAAATTAGCCTGCCATTTTCTTTCTCTATGCCAACTGTGTCTGGTTTTAGAATCAGTGTGACGTTAGCCTTAAAATTGATGGAGTCTCAACTTTTTTCAGATTCTGGAACAAGTTTTGTAACGTGGGAATTACACATTCTTGGAACATTATTTTTAATATCACCTGTAAAATCATCTGGTTCTGGTGTTTTTAAAGGGTTACTATGTTATTTTTATAATTAGAATTTTTTTCCGTAAGTGAGACAGAAAAAAAATTGCTTTATTTTTCTTCTATTTACTATATTTCTTTTTTAAGTTGAGGCTTAATGGCACACACTATTATATTAATTTCAGCTGTACAACATGATGATTCAATATTTGTATATATTGTGAAATATTCAGCAAAATAGTCTAGTTAACATCTGTCACCACACATAGTTACAGAATTCTTTTCCTTGTGATGAGAACTTTCAAGATTTACTCTCCTAGCAACTTTCAAATATGCAATATAACATTATTAACTGTAGTTGCCATGCTGACATTATGTCCCCATGGTTATTTATTATATAACTGGGAGTTTGTACGTTTTGACCCTCTTCATTCATTTTGCCACTACCCTCCTGCCCCAACTCTGGCAACCACCTGTAATCATTCTCTCTATGAGCTTGCGGGGTTTTTTTTTTTTTACTTTTCTTTTTTCCTTTTTTCTTTTTTTTAACATTTCATGTATAATGAGATCATGTAATATTTGTCTTTCTCTGTCTGACTTGTTTCCCTTCAGAGCCTCCAGAAGGAACCAACCATGCCGACACTTTGCTATCAGACCTCTGCCCTCCAGAACTCTGAGAGAACAAATTCCTGCTGTTATAAGCCACCAAGTTTGTGTTTATTTGTTATGGAAGCTTCAGGTAACTAATATACCTGGACGGGGAGCTCACTCTCTATGACTGGGTAAAACACCTCCCTCCCTTTCAGATCTTTGGTCCAAAATGTCCTCTTCCACTTCCCTTACCCATTGAAACAGTCTCTGAACTACCTCTGACTGCATTGATGTAAATAAACTTTTTTTTTTGAAGTAAATTCTACCCCCAATATGGGGCTTGAACTCACAACCCCAAGACCAAGAGTCGCTGAGCCAGCCAGGTGCCCCATAAACTTTAAATCTTATTTGGTGGTTTCCCTTTTTAAGGAGTTTGTCAAAATTTGGTGAACATTAGGTGGGGAGCTAGTACTGAGCTGAGAGGTCCTCCTTTTCTTAGTCAAGGTGCCCAAGAATGGTCACTCCACCCTCTATGCTCTCTTCCTCACTACAACTTTCCCAGCAAAGAGGTTTAAAAAAAAAGATGTCTTAGGAGAGAGATAGTAGATGGACATTGAGATAAAATTTGGAACCAGAATAAATTAATCAAGGAAATTTATTACCTCCGGGATTTGACATAGAGAAACTATCTTCTTCAAAGTGGTTGCAATCATTCACAAATTTCAGGACATTCCTATGAGTTCCACATTGAATCCCACTTTTATTTCGATGGTTCCACTAGCTTCCACGTCCTAAAGGATGTGTTCCACCAAGTCAATTTGTAGAAGAGAGGTCACCTCTACTAATCACTTTGGAATGACCCACTTGAATCAAGTGGCTAACCTGGAAGTGTAGTTTTTTTTCTGGGAAGTGGTAAGGTTTAACAGCTTACTACAAAACTTAGTTCACAAGTAACAAAGTTCAAACCACCCTGGGCTGAACTTAATGAGGCTTTGGGGTAAGTAGCAGTAAACAGAATGTAATGGAGTTCATCTCTGGTGTATAGCCAGAACTATCTATTAAAGCGGGGAAGGGAATCAAGAGAGTAGCCTTCCTATCCGTCTTATTTCCTTCATTAGCGGAACTGGATTTGCATCTTTTATAAATAAATCTGATTTTAAAAAATGCCTAATAATGTGTGAGAGGTGTTTATAAAAGCCAAATTCCAAGTGACCAAATTGGGCCTTTTAATGATCTGACTTCCTCCCAACAAAATAATTCAAAGCGATTAAAATAATGATTTCTCAGTGCTTTACATATTATCAAAGGAATTCAGTGTTATTGATTGAATTGTGTATGTCCTTCTAAAAAAGAAACCCTAATCCCCAGTACTTCAGAATATGACCTTGTTTGGAGATATGGTCTTTACACAGGTAATTACATTACAATGAGGTTATTTGGGGGCGCCCGGGGGGCTCGGTCGGTGACGTATCTGACTCTTGAATTAGGTGCAGATCACGATCTCATGGTTCATGGGACCGAGCCCGGCATGGGGCTCTGTGCTGACAGCACAGAGCCTGCTTGGGATTCTCTCCCTCTCTCTCTGCCCCTCCCCACCATCTCAAAATAGGTAAATAATTTTTTTTTATGTTTAGAATGAAGTTATTTGGATGAACCTTAATCTAATATGACTGATGTCCTTATAAAATGGGGAAACTTGGGCACTGAGACAGACATACAGAGAAAACATAATGGGAAGAGACACAGGGATGAGATAAGAATTAACAAGCTAAGGAGAGAGGATTGGAACAGACCTTTCTCTCTCAGCTTCCAGAAGCAACCAGCCCTGAATTTGGACTTCTAGCCTCCAGAGCTGTAAAACAATAGCTTTGTTGTTTAAGCTTCCCAGTTTGTGATACTTTGTTAGCATAGTCCGACCAACATCTCGCGCTGAGGATACACCTCAAGAGCATCTGTTTTTAAATTTAAGAAAATTTAAGAATTTTGGAATACACACACATACACACATACACATGTACATGCACACACAATTACTCATGGTTAAAGAGCTAAATAGTTCTGGTGTGACTTTTTTTATGCTTTTAGTTCTGTTGTTTCTTTCTTTTTTTAAATTTAATTTATTTTTTTAATTTACATCCAAGTTAGTTAGCATATAGTGCAACAATGATTTCAGGAGTAGATTTCTTAAAGCCCCTTACCCATTTAGCCCATCCCCACTCCCACAACCCCTCCAGTAACCCTCTGTTCTCCATATTTAAGAGTCTCTTATGTTTTGTTGCCCTCCCTGTTTTTAGATTATTTTTGCTTCCCTTCCCTTATGTTCATCTGTTTTGTATCTTAAAATCCTCATGTAAGTGAAGTCATATGACATTTGTCTTTCTCTGACTGACTAATTCGCTTAGCATAATACCCTCCAGTTCCATCCACGTAGTTGCAAATGACAAGATTTCACTCTTTTTGATTGCCAAGTAATACTCCATTGTATATATATACCATATCTTCTTTATCCATTCATCCATTGATGGACATTTGGGCTCTTTCCATACTTTGGCTATTGTGGAAAGTGCTGCTATAAACATTGGGGTGTATGTGCCCCTATGAAACAGCATACCTGTATCCTTTGGATAAATACCTAGTAGTGCAATTGCTGGGTCGTAGGGTAGCTCTATTTTTAATTTTTTTGAGGAACTTCCATACTGTTTCCCAGAGTGGCTGCACCAGTTTGCATTCCCATCTGGTGTGACCTTTTAAGTGAAGACCAAACATCTTAAGGATGGACAACCTCCTTGGAAGCTCTGGTGTAGTACTCTCTACTTAGAAATAGTAAAGTTTCAGGACACCTAGGTGGTTCAGTTGGTTGAGTATCTGACTTCAGCTGAGGTCATGATTTCACAGTTAAGTTCATGAGTTTGAGCCCCACATTGGGCTCACTGCCGTCACCGCAGAGCCCACTTTGGATCTTCTGTTCCCCTCTCTTTTTGCCTCTCCCCGACTTGCACTCTCTCTTTCAAAAATGAATAAACATTGGGGCACCTGGGTGGCTCAGTTGGTTAAGCATGTGACTCTTGGTTTTGGCTCAGATCATGATCTCACAGCTCGTGGATTTGAGCTCCTCATCAGGCTCTGCATTGACAATGGAAAGCCTGCTTGGGATTCTCTCTCTCCCTCTCTCTGTCCCTCCCCTGCTCACACAACCTCTCTGTCTCTGTCTCTCTCAAAATAAATACATAAACTTTAAAAAAATGAATAAGCATTTAAAAAATAGAAATAGTAAAGTTTGAATAGAAGTGAATAAAAATGAATAGTGAATAGAATGAAGTGAATAGAATGAAATGAAGTGAGTAGAAATAATGAAAGAATGAAGGATGAATGTAGGTTACAAGCAAACTTATGGCTTTCAACATGATTTAAGCAATAATCAATTCCCAATCAATCGAGAAGTGAGTTACATTTCTATGCAATCTAGTTGGTCCTTTGACTAATTTAAGTTGTCAAGTAATGGAGTTTAAGCGTTCCAAATTGGAATAGTAGATGAGAGACCACAATAGGACTTGAAGAGTACTGTTTTACTGAAGTAAATGCATTTTACTTCCGCTGGCAAATAGGTGTGATTCTAGATCTGTACCCCCCACCATCACACCCTTCACCATTTATCTTATTCTTATTTGTTCATTCCATCGATCTTGTTTCTCTGTAATCCTTACAGTAGATATTTTATTGATTGACATGAACTCCAAGCTTGCCACTTTCTAGACTCTGAAAACCTCATTTTCAGCCCGGATTTGGCTCCTGAATGCCAGTCCCAGCTCTCCTAGTCTGTAGCATGGTTTTCTAAGGCTCATTCCTCTGAAACCACTACAAAGTATAGTGCCTGCCCTCTCATCTGGCGGTAGCTGCCTCTGGACATAATGGCCTCTTCCTCTAGTCTGACTTGCAAACTGGCATGAGTGTCTTTTATCAGCAAATCCCAGCCTAGAACCATTTGCCAGGATGATTCTGGGAAATGTGGTCTCCAGAGAGAGCTAAAAGTGATGTTGCATTGATAACAGATAATTAGAAAATTATTGTAAATCATCATGCTTCCATATGATAAAATACTATGCAAGAATTGAAAAGAATCAAAGGGCATCTGGGTGGCTCAGTCAGTTAAGCCTCTGACTTTGGCTCAGGTCATGATCTCACGGTTTGTGAATTCGAGCCCCGCATCAGGCTCTCTGCTGTCAGTGCAAAGTCCACTTCAGATTTTCTCTCTCCCTCTCTCTGTCCCTTCCCTGCTTGCATGCTCTCTCTCTTTCTCAAAAATAAATAAACATTAGAAAGAAAAGAATCAAGAAGCTTTACATATATGCTAATGTTGAAAGACACCCAAGACATAGTAAGTGGTAAATGGATGTTTACTATACAATAAATAGAGTATAACCCCATTATTTAAAAAAAATGTTTGTATGTAGAAATACAGAGAAAACCATCTGGAAGGTCACATACCAAATTCATAGCTGCGATTACTTCTGGGGGAAGAAAATGGAATTAGCAGATTAGCGAGGAAGAGCTCTCACTTGTGCTTTATATACTCCTTCATTGTTTGACTTTTTCATAAGAACTGATTCATGTACAATTATATAATTAACAGTGTTGAACTATTACATATATATGCATGTGTGTGTGTGTGTGTGTGTGTGTGTGTGTATGTGTATGTCTGTATATCCCCAGCTACCTATCTCTCTATCTTCATTCATATTTTTTTTTTTAATTTTTTTTTTCAACATTTTTAATTTATTTTTGGGACAGAGAGAGACAGAGCATGAACGGGGGAGGGGCAGAGAGAGAGGGAGACACAGAATCGGAAACAGGCTCCAGGCTCTGAGCCATCAGCCCAGAGCCTGACGCGGGGCTCGAACTCACGGACCGCGAGATCATGACCTGGCTGAAGTCGGACGCTTAACCGACTGCGCCACCCAGGCGCCCCTCTTCATTCATATATTGAAATGTGCCAGATACCAGGGAAACAACAATGACCTCAACAATGACCCAAGACACAGTTTGGGTCTTCATAGAATTTACAGTCATCCCTTCTCAGAAACCTTTAATGAATTCCCACTATTGATTAAGCCCTTGCTCCTTAGCATGCCCTGCCTTACCCATTTGTTTTCTCCACCTATCCATTTGAGTCATTTTTTCTTACCATGTCATCTCCCAGAGCCATTCTCCTCTCTTCTTGCTTCCATCTAAATTCTAGACTTCAAGGTTTAGCTCAACTCTTAGTTTCTTTGAAAAGTATTGTGAACCAGGGGCTCCTGGGTGGCTCGGTCAGTTAAGCATCTGACTTCAGCTCAGGTCATGATCTCATGGTCTGTGAGTTCGAGCCCCGCATCGGGCTCTGTGCCGACAGCTCAGAGCCTGGAGCCTGCTTTGGATTCTGTGTCTCCCTCTCTCTCTACCCTTCCCCCGCTCATACTCTGTCTCTCTCTGTCTCTCAAAAATAAACATTAAAAAAATATATATTTAAAAAGTATTGCGAACTGATGAGTGACTCCCAAACTTTAAGTCCCAACCCCATGTGAAGGTGGATGTCAAGTTTCTCCCTGGGAACCAATGTCCCTGCTTTGTTAATATTGTCAAGCACGTGGTTACTTATAACATGTTTAATAGACAAGGAAACAGACTCTGAAAGCCAGAACTGTTTTTCCCAACTGCATGAGGTAGGTGCTGTGAAACCACCTCTAACATCCTCCTTCCATCCTGAGATGAGAGGCTACTTGATATCTGCTGTGTGCTGTTTTGAGAGGAAGCCTTGATGGAGCTGAGTTCCACCATATTTGCACGAGTCGGGATACTTCATACACAGGCACACCTTAACCCTTCTGTTCCCTTTGTTAAATTAATTAAACAAGGAGGCTCTGAGGTGCCATGGCTGCCCATAAGCAAACCAAAACCTAAACCCGTAAATGCCTCGAGGCTACAAAAGTAAAACCTAATAACAACCAATAGCAGACAACTAGGATTTAAGTTATAACCAATCAACGGTTTTCTTATTTTGCTTCTGCCTTTTCTCTATAAAAGTCTCTCTCCGACCTCCTGTCCCAGGGGTACCCCCCAGCCACTTCCTTTTTCCACAGGAGTGCTCCTAGCCACTTCCGGTTTCCACAGGTATTTCTGTGGAAAACAAAGGGCTTACTTCCAACAAGAAAAAAAGAGGAAGCCCCCCACCTTTTCTCTGAAACCTTCCCAAATAACTCCCCTCTACATCCCTGTCCCCAGATAGGATTTACCTGAATGCTCCTGCTCCCTCAGGGTTCCATTCTTCATGCAGCCATGGCATTAATCACACAGAGTTATGGTTAATTATAGGAGTAAAGATTTGACTCCCTTGTGAGATTGTGCTAGTCCCTGGAAAGACATTATGATAATTAAGAGATGTCTCTGGCCTCAATGAGCTCACAAGATCAAGTTTCTCAAAAAATGTCACAAGAACTACAAGTTCCTTTGAGGACTAAGCTTCCTGCCGGTCAGGCCTGTGCTACCCCAGCTTGACCAGATGGCACCAGCATGTTATTCCACTTCAACATGATTTGTGTCCTTAAAAGGCCCAACGTGATTAATATTCATCAGCCAACAGCTATTGATTGAACATGTACCAAGAGCAAGATGATGCAAGGGTAGGGATCCAGCGCTGCCAGGTAAGATACACTCCGTGACTTCCAGACAATTGCAGACTAGAGGTAAGTTTACCTATTGTCATTATGACTCAAGGCTCTTTCTGCTTCTACTGTCCTCGCTATTCCTGTGGTTCTACAGTCTTGCGATTTTGAGTGTCTGCCATTGCCATGGAAAAAACACATCCAGTCAGCTGACTAGTGTCAGGGGAAAGATGAAGAAACTGTGGAGCAACCCTGAATGGTCCCATCCAAGCCTGAGCAAGATGGCTGACGCACAACTAACCAGCAGCTCCGTGAGAATAAATGATGGTTATTTTAAGCCACTGAGTTTGGGGTTGTTCGGTATGCAGCAAATCTAAGCAGATAACTATATTATGTTATAACTGTGTGACCTTATACCCCATCCCCTATTTACAGGTTTTTGATAATTATCTTAACAGGTAAGCAAGTTTCAATGTTCAGATAAACTGCACGGCCTGTCTTTTGTGTTCGCGCTCTACTCTGTTAAAATATTTTCCTGTAACAGATGACAATAACACTTGGGTTGGAAACCCACTTACAGTAACTGTTACACAGGCCTCATTAGCAGCCCGGGACGAGGAGAGTCTGATTGATTTAACATCTGATTTTCAAGTGAAGCAAAATTGCAGCGAGCTTTCACTAAATGATTTTTGGAGTAGCCTAATTCAAGAGTACCCGAGCATTGCAAGGCGGGCAGTTCGTGTATTCCTTCTTTGGGCTACAATGCACCTGTGTGAAACAGGATTTTCATATTATGCTGGCAACAAAAACGAAATGTACAAAAAGAATTGATGCTGGGCCCCTGTTTGCAGATTTGACTTAGCAACATTACACCTAAGAGTGAGCAGATAAGTGATAAGAGAGACACAAAAACATTGCCTTCATTAAAATTATGTTTCATAAAATTTAAATGGCATAAAAATTATTATACATGTTTGTACAGATAACTCTTGTATGCCATACTTTACAGACAGGATAAAAAATTTGCAAGGGTAATTTTGCTTAAATGAGATTTTTATGTGCACATCGATTTTAGAACCTAACTCCAGTTGAAGTGGAACTCTATTATCAATAATTATTTAAGTTGTAAGCTCCCGGAGGGGAAGGTCTATATTATATTTATCTCTCTGTGTCTACCCACCCCCCCTGCACTCTCAGGCTAGTTCAGTGTTTGTTTAACGGAGTTCTCTCGTAGTCATTAAGCATCTCGTTGCACAGGGCAGCATTTCAGGAGAGCTCTGGGGACGGTCTGTTGCTGCCAAAGGCTTGTTAGCGAAGGTGTGTAAGCAGTCATTGTAACACACACACACACACACACACACACATACATACATACATACATTATTAGATATATCTTTTTAATTGAAAAAATTAAAATAAAGCCAGGAAACGCCAGTCTCTTGGGTGCACATTTCTCTTGCCAATTAAACCAACACAATTTTCTTTATCTCTGACTGTCAATCAGGTGCAAATTGGAAACAGGATATTTTGTGAAAATTTTTCCTTCCCTCAGATTTCATCACACATCTGCTCTCAGCTCACCCACCCTGACGATCACAAAATGCCTCATGAACTCTTGCACTTGAAGGAGGCATACTCAAAGTTCTGGCCTGGTAACTGGGAATCTTCCCTGGGAGACCTGACCAAAGTTCCCACTGTGGCTGTAGGAGGCTATGGCCCATTTCTCTTCCCAAACCTGCCCCCTGTGAGATCTAGATCAATGCAGCCAATTTTCTCTGTTTTTCCAGCTGGACATTAGGGATAATGATACCTAACCACCTCACCAGGGTGTTCAGGAGTTCAACAACTATCACTTGGAGGCCTTTGGCTGAAGAGTGCCACAAAACATGGGCAGGAAAGAGAAACCCCCTTTGGCAGAAAAACAAGAGCAGTGTGGCACAAGAAGCCCTCTGGCCAACCAGCCTTTCCCACCCTCCCTTTGGATCCTTCAGCAACCCAAATGTGGCATCTACATCTGCGACCTCAGCCAAACTGAGATAAGAAGTGTCCAGTTGTGAGAGACGCCTGGGTGGCTCCATCGGTTAAGTGTCCAACTTTGGCTCAGGTCATGACCTCGTGGTCCGTGAGTTCGAGCCCCAAGTTGGGCTCTGTGCTGACAGCTCAGAGCCTGGAACCTGCTTCGGATTCTGTGTCTCCCCCGCTCTCTGCTCCTGCCCCACTCACACTCCATCTTTCTCAAAAAAAAAAAAAAAAAAAAAAAAATTAGAAAAATTAAAAAAAAAAAAGAAGCGTCCAGTTTTGATACCCTTTTGTTCTTCTGGTAAATTGTCAGCCTGGCAGGCACTTGATAAATTTTGCTGAATGGATGAATATTGCCATCTCTTTCTTCACAGTTTGTTTTGTTAATGTGTTTCGACTTTCCAACTAAAACTTAAGCTTCTCTAGGGTAGATATTATGTCTTGCACAGAGCAGGAACTCGGTCCAAGTTACTCAAAAGTGTGGTCCTGGGACCACCAGCGTCAAAGTTACATGAAAACCATTTACAATTCAAAATTTGGTGTTCCTGCTGTATTAACGGACTTGAAGCAAGGATCTGCATTGTAAGGAAGTTCTTCCAGTCAGGTGTATTTACACTAGGATCTGTCCCAGGCAAGAATGACTAAAATGCTTGGGGACAGGGGAAGGAGGCAAAGGGGACTGGGGGACACAGTCTTCTCGAACATTGCATTGACAGGTATTTGAACAACATGTCTCAGTAGAAGTTGTCACCGTCAGAAGTACAAGTTAAGTTTTCCTTGCTTTCTTTTTCTATCTCCAAGAATAATCTGTACTTTTACACTGTTGAAGAAACAGATAAAACCAGTCTTTATTTATCGCAGCATATATAGGAGAGTTAGTGTACTTTGACAGTTCTATGATGTTTCTAAGCATGATATTTTTTCCTTTCTGTATTTTGAGAAATGGACCTGTCCAACCCGTCCTCCAGTATACCACCTCCCCCAGACACTAAGTTTATTGTGGAAGTATTTGATTTCTTTGAGATTTCCTTCTATTTTTCTTAACCCAATGCCCAGCATGCATGCAGTAAATACCCAATAAATGTTCCAGGCTCTTGTCGAGATTTCAAGGTTTTGATAAGCAACTCAGTGATTGGTAGGAGAGAGCAGCAAACACAAAGCACTAGGTATAGGTGTTGTAACATACTGTCTTGAAGATCTTTGTTGGGAAAAGGATAGGGAATTATGTGGAGAGGCAGAGTCTGCAAATTCATGAGGTAAGTAGAAACACCTGGTGTGCAGACAGCAGTGGCTGTGCCGATATTTTTGTGAGGATAATCACAATTTCAGTTATTTTCCCAACACTACAGATTTTTCTACTGGCTCTTGCCCCTAAACTATGCACCTGGCAATCTTAAGTAAAACTTGTCTCTTGTCAAACTCCTCTTAAGTGTTGGACGGAACTCCATTTTTATTAGGGGAGATTTTATAGCCATTGTCTGGAGTGATGGGTAAATGCCTTGAAGTGAACAAGGATTCCCCATGGAAATGTTTCACTGTTACAAACTAGAAGCATTCAAGACACAGGGAATGAAGTCAGCACAAGGACAGGGTATCTATTTCTCCCCATTGACTTAGTGATCTTTTTGATCTCTGCAGCAGATCATATTAAATTCTTTGGATTTGACCTCATATGCAAATTGGGAGAAAGAACCCATAAAAGATTGATTGTTAACTCTATAGTGCTATATATAATAAGATGCTGTATATTTGGACCTCTCCCGGAGTACAAAACTTGGAGTGCTTGAACCTCTCCTAGTAGATTAGAATATGAAAACAATAGAAAGAAATTAACAAAACCAAAAGTTGGTTTTTAGAAAAGATCAACAAAATTGACAAAACTGTAGCTAGACTAACAAGACCAAAGAGTGAAGACTCAAATGACTAAAATCAGGAATGAAACAGGGGATACTGGTGCTGACCTTACAGAAATAAAAAGAATTCTAAGGAAATATTGTGAATAACCACATTATCTGGATGAAATTCAGAAATTCTTAAAGAACACAAGATACCAAAACTAACTGAGGAAGAAATAGAAAAGGTAAATAAACCTATAACAAGTAAAGAAATTGACTTAGTAGTTTTAAAACTTGCTACAAAGAAAAGCCCAGGCCTAGATGATTTACCACTGAATTCTACTAATCATGTAAAGAAGAATTAATGCCAGTTCTTCACAAGTTCTTCCAAAAAAGCAGAAAAGGAGGAAACAGCCTCCACCTCATTCTTGGAGGCCAATATAATGCTGTTACCAAAACCAGAGGAGGACATCACAGGAAAGAAAACTATGGCCCAATACCTTTGTGAATATAGATGCAATAATTCTCAACCAAAAACTCACAAAGTGAAACCAGCAACATATAAAAAAAGGATTATACACATGACCGAATGGAATTTATCATAAAAATGCTAGTTTGGGTTAACATCTAAAAATTAATTCTGTAGTATACCATGTTAATAAAGACAAAACCCTACAATTATCTCAATAGATGAAGAGAAAGTATTTGACAAAATCCAATGTCCTTTCATGATAAAAAACATGCATCAAACTAGGGATAGGAGGGAATGTCCTCAAATTTATAAGGCATCTACAAAGCATGAACACCTAACATCATACTTAAGGGTGAAAGATTGAATGATTTCCTCCTGATTCTTGTCTGTGGATTTGCAATAGGCATCTCAAACTATACACATCCTGAGTTGAGTTCTGGATGCTCACCAAACCTGCTTCTTCTCTACTTTTTTTCTGGCTTGGTAATTGGAATCACCATTCATCTGATATTTGCCCATAAAAAACCCAAGTGTCATCTCAGTTATAATCATTCTTCCAACATCACTAAGCACGCCTTAGGTACACAACTCCAAAACCTATCCAATTACCTAAATTCCCTTCCTGCTCCCAACCTACTCCAAGCCACCAACATATTTCACCTGGACTACTCTGCTGGCCTCTGGTCTAATCTCCCGCCTTCTACTCTAAAATCCATTCTCCTCTCCACAGCAGCAGGTAAACTTTTAAGTATATAAACCAGATTATATCATTCGTTTGCTTAAAAATCTAGGGGCTTTCTGTGGTCACCAGCCTTTAAGATGGCCCCCGTGATATCTGCCTTCTTCTGTTCATGCCCTGTGTATTCTCTTCCCACGTTGTATAGGGCTGACCGATGCAACCCCTAGAATATTATAGAGCTGATGCTTTGAAAATTCCTGTGCTGAAACATAAATCACTATGGCTTTCATCTTGCTTTCTCTTGTATCAGGTGCTCTGGAGAAAGCCAGCTGCCATGTCATGAGGACACTCAAGCAGCCCATGGACAGGACTGCATGACAAGGTACTATGGCTTCTGGCCAACAACCAACATCAACTTGACAGTGATTTGAGTGAGTGGGTCCTCACTTAGAGTGGGCACCATCTTAGAAGTGGGTATTCCAGCTCCAGTCAAATGGCTGCACCCCTCGCCAACACCCTGATTGTAACCTAATGAGAGACTGTGAGTGAGACTACCCAACTAAGTTGCTCCGGGGTTCCCACCTCTCAGAAAATGGGTGAAGTGAAAAATATCTGTTCCTTTACACCACTATGTTTGGGGAGAATTTGTTACAGGGCAATTGGTAACATATATATATATATATATATATATATATATATATGTATGGAAGTCAGGTGCTACCCCAACAAAAGCAAAATGTGGGGGTCCCTTTGGAATTGGGAAGTGTGTGGAAGCTGAAAGAACTTTTACAAAAGCATGTTAGTGAAAGTGTAAGGTGTTTTCACCAAGTGTTAGCAGAAGCCCAATGGCCTTAGTAGATGCTACCAGAAAGGATATAAAGGAAAGCAAGAAACGTCACTGGAAGCTGGAAGAAAGAGGACCCTTACCACACAATGAAAGAAAGTTCAACAGCAGTAAACTGTGGAAAATAGAAAATGTGCCCAATGAACGGGGTGACCCAGGTAAGGAGATTTCCGGGCAAAGTGCTGAAGGCACCTCCTGGTTTCTTCTTCCTACTTAAATGGAAATGCAAGAAGAAAAAGATGCAATCAAGGAAGGATTGTTAAAACAAAAGAAGCCTGGACTCACAAGTTTTGAAAATTTTCAGCTTCTTCTAATGACAAAGAATCAGATAAAGAAATAGCTTTGAGGCAAACATCAAACCTATTGCAGCCATCCACAATTTGTTACACAGCAATAGATAAATTATATGCTTTCCATCACGTTCAGAATAAAATCTCCAATTCTTTACTATGGCCTTTAAAATTCCCCTTTATTTACCTATCTAGAAGAGTAACTCCTGTACTGCTCTCCTCCCACCTCACTGGGCTCCAGCAAAGCTGAATTTCCCTTTCATTCTTTTTCTTTTAATGTTTATTTATTTTTGAGAGAGAGAGAGAGAGAACTTGGAAGGGGCAGAAAGGGGGGGGGGGAAGGCAGGGAGGGGGAGGGGCAGAGAGAGAGTGGGGAACTGAGGAGCTGAAGTGAAGTGGTCTCAGTGCTAACAGCGTAGAGCCTGCGGTGTGCACTTGAATTCACAAACAGAGATCATGACCTGAGCTGATGTCAGATGCTCAACCTTTTGAGCCACACAGGCGCCCTTGCTTTCATTCTTGAACACACCAGGCTTTCTTCCATCTAAGTGACTTTGTATTTTCCATTCCCTCAATTTCAAATGCTTTTCCCCCTGGCTCTTGGTTGTCATTCAACGCTTCCATTTGTATGGAGATCAAATGTATTCAGATGAAATACAAAGGGAAGGATTGAATGGGGAGGCAAAATTTCTTTAAGGAGGTGACATTTCAGCTGTGATCTGAATGACAAGAAAGAGCTATTAGTGTCATTCAATAGCTGATATTACTTTTAATTTATTGATTTGCTTACGTTTTAATTGCCTTCATATTACATCAGAAATGTCAACCCCATGAAAGACCCGCTTTTCTTGTTTGCATTGTATCCTCAGTACCTAAAACAGTGACCAGCATGTATCAGGAACCCAACAAATGTTTTTGGAATGAACAAATGAATAGGTGAACGGATGCCTAGTTTAGGTAACTGGGACTAGATCCCAAAGCTAGAAAATGATGAAACTGGTAACCCATCCTCTTAGCCTCTCACCTCAATTATTTGAACATTTCCAATGAAATTGATGTTAGTTATACACATCGACACTACCTTTTTAAAACGTAGTAACAGAAACCTTCAATACACGCAGAACAAAATGGCATCATAAAATGTTAGTTCAAGAAGCTCTTATTTTATTGAAGATGTGGTTGAGGTGCGAAAAAGTGTTACAATTTCATTTGGTCTTTCCTTTCTATATATTTTCCATACAAACTTCCTTTCTTCTGCCAGACTCAGGTAAGTAAGGGTTGGTATTTCATCATTTCTCCCCTTCTTCCTCTGAATAAATTTTACAGAAAGAAATATGACCAAAGAAAAGCCCACCGCGGGGAATATGAACATTGAGGGGCCATATGGAGCCGCGTGGAAGCCATTAGAGTCACTTGGTCTTGTATGGGCAGTAAAATCACTCTGGCAAGTGCAGTCGTGACCCGAATCTGTTGGCACTTGGCAGCGAGTGTTCTGGCTGAGTGATTATTTTTGTAACTCCATCTGCCCGGCATCGCCAGAGCCTCCGAGAGCATGCTGGAAGTTGAGACCATCTCACCTGGGGGAGGAATCCAAGCTCTTTCATTATTGGGTTACTCCAGGGCTTCTGGGGTGTTTTCCAGCTGAGAGTTCTGTTTTGATCTCACTAGGGGTGAATCCATTACTCTCTCTGAGATGGCCCTATTGGCTCACTCAATAACCCTCAACTCTTTAAGCTACATATTGAACATTTTTCTTGAGCCAAAGAGGCAAGAGACACAAATAGCACCTGGCTTTGAAAACCGTGGACAAATTGTGTCTCATTCATCAGGCTTCTCACCAGTGAGTCTCACTCCACCCCCAGAATAATTCCTCAGAACACACAGACACACACACACACACACACACACACACACACACATCCACGCAGATATTACACACACACACACACACACACACCTTTAATAGTGACACTTTCAAACTGGTGTAGAAACACACTTGTACCTTGCTAGGCTACTTTTTTCATTTCCTGAATGTGTTCTTATTTTAAATTTCTTTGCCTGTTATGTACTCAAACTTGAATGGGCATTGCTCTCTTTCCAGGAGAGTCACGAACGAGGGTGTTAGAAGGGCAAGAAGGCTAAATGGAGGTGATAGCGGAAATACTTCCTATAGATACACATAGTCCCCAAGGCTTGGTCTCTGCCCACATGCTCAACCCCAACAAACCAGAGCAGCAAACTACAGTGCAGGTTGGCCGATATGGTGGGCGGTGGTGATGTAGTATATATCTATCTACACATGGAGATGCCCGATGCTCAATTTCTAATACCTACTGGACTCTCTGTCTGGAGCATTATTTTAACATGGGTTTTGGCATCAGATCCTCTCTGGAATAAAAAGAAAGTGGTGTGTGTGTGTGTGTGTGTGTGTCTGTGTGTGTGTGTGTGTGTTGTACGTGAGAGAGAGAGAGAGAGAGAGAGAGAAGGAGAAAGAGAGAACCTGAGAATTTACTTCAGACACGTTTCTAGGCCCTGACAGTAAGTACCCCCTGAAAAATGACTTAACATATTGGAAAGGATGGGGGTAATTGAGAGATATCCGAGGCAGGACCCCCCTGCTCTGCTCATGAGTACAAGGCCCAGACCAACCATCAGAAGAACCTCATCAGCTTGCTCAAGCATATTCCCTAGGGAACTTTAGCCTCACTTGATCCCATAGACCAAGAAGCTTCCACAGTGACCAATTTGTTCCCAGGATACATAGATTTCATTAGCCCCAGTTGGGATTCTCAAAGCCCACAGCTGTACAAATAAATGTTTCCATGTCTTTTCTGGCCTCTGGGCCGCCACAAATTATGAAAACGCCACTACCTGGCACTGATTACGGCATGTTTGCAGACTGAGTAAAAGTTGCATTATGTGATGGACAGTTCACTGGCCTAGGAATCAGAGGGCGTGTATTCCAGTCCTCTGCTACGAAAGCTCGGGCAAATCCCAAACCTCCTGGAGGCTCGGTTTCCCCACCTTTAAAATGAAGACAATAGTAATATCTGCTCCTCCAAACACATAGGTCGGGATCATAGGAACTTGAATATGCAAAACAGCCCTAAAAAATGTGTGTTCCAAAAGAAAGGCATCACTGTGTTTCATGTCAGCTTCCAGTTTGCTTTAGGCAGCTGCATGGGCCCCAGCTGGAGAAATCTTAAATTCTCCCCCTCACCCCATGCATGCTGCTGGAAGCATGTTAGAGTGTATGTTAGTGGTTCTCAACTGGAGGTGATTTTGCCATCTGAGGGACATTTGGCAATGTCTGGAGACAGTTTTGATCGTCACAGACATTAGAGGGGGAGGGGAGATTCCATGTATTGGTACCTACAGGGCAGAGGCCGGGCATGCTTCTAAACGTCCAACACTGCACGGAGTAGCCCCTCACAATGAAGAATTATCTGATCCAAAATGTAAGTAGTTGGGAAATTGAGAACCCCTCGTGTGTTCACATGCTTCTATTCTGTGCCTTAAGGCCAGAACGCAGTTGTATGCCTTGATATGCTGCAGGGTCCTCTGGTGCACACCTTGAAATCATCTCCATCACTGAGCCAGGGCTAATGAAATTCCTTGCAGTAATCCTGGGGAGGGGGAAGAAAGAGCCCCTGAAGTATCCAAATCAGTAGTTTTCAACGTGTGGTTCTCAGACCGGCAGCATTAGCATCCCCCGGGGAGCCTGTTAGAAATGCAAAGCCCGGGGCCCCACTCCAGGCCTGCTGAATTGGTGGGGCCCAGCAATCTGTGTTTTAACAAGCCCTCCTGGTGATTCACCTCCATGCTGCAGCTTGAGAACCACTGATCAAACAATAGTCACAACTCAGATTTTGCCACGCTGCCGTTGGAAAGAGCATTAGCTTGGTAGCTTGGACCCAGCCGTGGGGACTCCTGGCTTATTTTCAGCCCAGGAATCTCCCCATTAGCAATTCTGTGCTTCAAGGAACTCAGGCTGCAGAAAGCAAAATGTCATTCTGACTTAGACCTCCTGTTACATGATGCCTGGTGGAGAATCAATGGGGCGGGGGGGGGGGGGGGGGGGGTGTGGTCAGTGGAGTGCAATGCTGCCAGATGGCACACATTCAGTTTTTATTAGGCGTTTTGGATGATGGGCTTCTCACAGCAGAGCTGAGCATTGGGCTTGACCCTCCCTGGGCCGGGGGCTGGCTCCAGTTTCCCTGGTGGGCTAAGTACTGTGGCAGGTGTGACGATGTCCCTCTCTCTAGCTGGAAGGTCCCTGAGGGATGCAGTTGAGGCAGAAATGGGGATGGATAGGTATAGAACTTTCCAGAACCTGTGACTTTCCTTTCATGAGAGGCTCCTCAGTTTCCAGACATTTACTGATATGACCAGATTCCAACCCCAATGGGAAGAGAATACACTAAGTTCCTTCTGTATACTGGCGGGTATCTCGTCCTATAGCAGACACATTCTCTGACCATGTGGCCCTGGGAAAGGTTAGTTAACCTTCTCTAGACCACAAATACTTCATAAGTGACTTTGGAGTAGTAATACCTTTCCACTACTCCATCAGAATATTCATTCACTTAATAAACATGTATTGCATACCTACCATGGACCATGCAGTATGGAAATTTGGAACTGGGAATTAATGACGCATGACATAAAACCAGTTGGACACACACACACACACACACACACACAATTGTTTATAATATGAGGCCCAGACAAGGAAAGCAGAAGACATCCACCCAGCTTCATCCCACTTGCTCTGATATCAGCACCTAACCCAGCCTCTCTCACAGACCCAGTCTTGGTTATCGTGTCCATCAAGCAGCATGGCTCTCCCCTGGTTGGCTAGGCCCTGGAGCCCTGCTAATTCAGTCACTATGTCCCTGGAATTGTGTTTTTGAGCCAATTAAGCAAAGGCTGAAAAACATGTGAATCCTATTTTTGCTCCTGGGGAAGGTACGAGAAGACTGCCTATCTGCTTCTGTTTCTGAATCCCAGAGCTGCTTTCTGAGACTGATGGTTCAACTTTTCTTCAGTTCTGGGAGGACCCAATACACTGCCAATAAATGTCCTCTTGCTGTCCAGAGTTGTTTCTGTTGCTCACATCCAGAGAATTCTAACTAATACAGGGACGGTGAGACCAAGCCAGCGAAGGTCGATTCACTATGAAGCTCTCTGAGCTTAGGCATCAGACCCCTTGCTTGCCTAAGCTCCTTCCAAGGCACTCAGATGAACCCTAGCAAGGGCTTGACTTCATCAAAGGTTTTCATTGCATTACAAAAGTGAGTTTCAATAGCAACTGGTTAGACCACTGCTTCTTTCCCATCTGGCTTCCTTTTAATCACATTGCCCTTTGTCTTGGATGATAATGGGGTGACCACAGTCATTGTAAGAACTCAGCTAAGGCAAAGTCAAGTTAGCAATACTTTCAGTTGGGGTTTAATGGAATACTTATTAGATTTTCAGATGTAGTAAAGTTATTGCTAGACATTCCAGTATAGGAAAACCACAGGTTTTATGCATCCCAAGCCATCTATAATTTAAAAAAAAAAAGTAAATTTTAATCACCCATGTTGGAGGAATGACTAAATTATATTGCTATTTCTTTATTGAAAATTATAAGTAATATTATAAAACTTGTTATAGGAAGAGGTGATAAAAAATACGCAGCCCCCAAAACGTTAGATAGAAAATAAGGTAGAGGGATCTCAAGCAATTAATTAATAAAATAAATAAACTAACATAAAAAATAATGACTGTAGTGTAGTATTGGTCAGCTTTTCGTAACTTGAATTCGTTGTGATTTTTCCCATTCTAAATAAATATTCATGTTCACATCTGATTTTGTTCCTTTCTTAAAGAAGGCGCCTCAAATTGAGTAAGGATCAGGTCCACAAGAACTGAGCCGACCCTACAGATAAAATTATATATGGGATGGCCTTTTGGAAACTGTGACTTGTTGTGTCCATGGAAAGAATGATAATTCATCCAGCAAACTGGGAGCTGACTTTCTCCTGCATAGACACTGAGGATCCAAAGTGGAAAAATCCAGTGGTTCCCAAACCCAGCCAGGGAGCAGAACTCTTAAAATATATAGATTTCAGGGGCGCCTGGGTGGCGCAGTCGGTTAAGCGTCCGACTTCAGCCAGGTCACGATCTCGCGGTCCGTGAGTTCGAGCCCCGCGCCAGGCTCTGGGCTGATGGCTCAGAGCCTGGAGCCTGTTTCCGATTCTGTGTCTCCCTCTCTCTCTGCCCCTCCCCCATTCATGCTCTGTCTCTCTCTGTCCCAAAAATAAATAAACATTGAAAAAAAAAATTAAAAAAAATATATAGATTTCTGGGAACATGGGGCACCTGGGTGGCTCAGTTGGTTAAGCGTCAGACTCTTAATCTCAGCTCAGGTCATGATCTCACAGTTCTTGAGTTCAAGCCTCATGTCGGACTCTGCACTGACAGCTCAGAGTCTACTTGGGATTTTCTCTCTCTGCCCCCCTACCCCACCTCTCTCTCTCTCTCTTTCCTACTAAGTCTCTCAAAATAAATAAATAAACTTTTCAAATATATATATATATATAAGGACAGAGATTTCTGGGTCCAAATGAGACCCACTGAATCTAACTATTGAGATGGAGCCTATGAATCTATATTTTAAACAAATTTCCTTAAGTGATTTTTACGCAGCCAAAGCAGGATTGCTCCTCCAAGTAATCAGAAAGAACTGGAGTGAGACAGTGCCCTTGCCGCCTTCAAATGATTTAAATTCCAGTGGGAGAAACTGAGAATGAAGCCTATAGTTATGGATTTCATGACAAAGACTATATCAGAGCTACAGAGGTTTGAAGAACACGGACTTCATTTACGTGTATATCAGACCAGCAGGTTAGGGAAATCTTCCTTGATGAGGTGATGTTTAAGTATTACATTGGACCCATTTCAGGTTAAATCAAAGAAATTCAATTCCCCTTTTTTTCTTACTACAAGCTTGTACTTCCACATCCTACAATGAAAATGGCTGACCTTCATCGACTGCTTCATGGTGTACCAGCACCAGCCAATGACGGAGGCCTATTATTGCTTTATGGTTTTTGTCTTTATTGACTTTGTTTATGTTGTTGGTTATTAAGTTTTTAATTTTAATTCCAGTACAATTAACCTACAGTGTTATATTAGTTTCAGATGTACAATATAGTGATTCGACAATTCTATACATTACTCAGTGATTATCAAAAACGTACTCTTAAACCCCATCGCCTATTTTCCCCCACCCACCTCCCCTCTGGCAACCAATAGTTTGTTCTCCATAATTAAATGTCTGTTTCTTGGCTTGTCTCTCTGTCTTTCTTTTTCCTTTTGCTCATTTGTTTCTTAAATTCCACGTATGAGTGAAATCATATGGTATTTGTCTTTCTCTGACTGATCTCCTTGGCATTATGCTCTCTAGATCCATTCATGTCATTGCAAATGTCAAGATTTCATTCTGTTTTTATGGCTGAATAATACATATGTGTATACTATCATATATGTGTATATTATCATGTGTGTGTGTATATATATACATATATTTATATAAATATATAAATATATTTATAAAATATTTATAAATATCTATATAATATTTATAAAATATATAAAAATATATAATATATATATAAATATTATATATATTTATATAAATATATATAATATATAAAATATAATATATAATATAATATATATATAACTTCTTCTTTATCCATTTACCTATCTATAGACACTTAGGCTGCTTCCATAATTTGGCTATTTTAAATAATGCTGCAATAAACAAAGGGGTATATGTATCCCTTTGGATTAGTGTTTTTGTATTTTGGGGGTAAATACCCAGTAGTGAGATTCCTGAATCATAGGGTAGTTTTATTTTTAACTTTCTGAGGAAACTCCATACTGTCTTCCACGGGGGCTACACCAGTTTGCATTCCCGCCAGCAGGGCACAAGGGTTCTCTCTTCTCCACATCCTTGCCAACCTTGCTGCTTCTTGTGTTTTTTATTTTAGCCATTCTCACGGGTGTGTGATGATACCTTATTGCCTCCATTTTCACAGATAAGGAGAGACCTGGAGAGGTTAAGCAGCCTGCCTGACTCACACAGCTGGGTGTAGACTGAAGCCCTAGACCTGGGCAGTCTGACTCCAAGTTCATGTTCTCCCCACTGCAATACACACCACCTCCAATTAATCGCATACACAATGCTGGGGGGGGGCATCAGCATCCAGAACCTCACTATTCAAAGTGGGTGTGGGGACAGCAGCAGGGATTCATTGGGGGGTTTGTTACAAGTACAAAATCTAGATCTATTGAATCAGAATGTGCTTTTTAAGAAGGTCATGGGGTATCAGTGTGCACAGTGGAGTGAGAGGAGCCCTGCACCGGAGAAGGGGGGCAGGTGAAGAAGAAGTTTCCTTGGTACAGATATGGGCCACCCTCATCCCCAGGGGCTTAGGATTTAGTGAAAACGTTCTTCTCTAATAGCTAGGCCCCTCACTCATCCAGGAGAGGGAATTCCCAAAAATGTGAAAAGGGATACTATTCCCACTGAAATTTTCAGAGGTTCTGTTTTTCCCACCGACCTTGTTTTGAACTTCTAAACCTGCATTGTCCAATATGGTAGCACATGCATCAACCGAGCCCTTGAAATGTGGCTAATCCAAATTGAGATGTGATGGAAGTGTAAAACGCACATGAGATTTTGAAGACTTATTCTGAAAGAAAATAAATATTTTTATTGATAATTGTTTATATTAATTGCATGTTGAAATGATAATATTCGGGGGCACCATGGTGGCTCAATCATTGAAGCATTGGACTCTTGACTTTGGCTCAGATCATGATTTCATGGTTCATGAAGAAAGAAGTGACAATATTTGGTATACATTGGGTTAGATCAAATGCATTATTACAATTTATTTTTACCTTTTTATTTTTTTAAATATGGCTTCTAGAGATCATAAATTATATTTGCCAGAAGAAAGCAAGCATTTGTGGCTTATGTGACATTTCTATTGGACAGCATGGTCAGCCATTCCCTTGAGATCAAGTTGGAATCCAAGCAAGGTGCCTTCCATGGGGACTGAGCCAGACAGAGTTTGGGCTTGTCTCTGTGGGTCAATAAAGTGGCAGGGCTGGTCTCTATGTGCATGAGGGCTTTGAACTTGGGGCTGAGGGAGGAGTCTGTTTGCAGCTTCTGGGGAGCAGGGCAGGAATGCTGGAGAAGGAAGGAGGTCTTGGGGTTCCGAAGGCCTCCACAGTGCTGGGGAAGATAGACGTATTTCCCATGCCTTGGTCCCTTGAAGACAACAACTCCATTTGCCTCCTTGAGTCCTTGGTTCAGGACAGCTTAGTTGTCTCACCACGCAATTTGACAGAGAATACATAGATGGAATATATATTAAATTGCGTCTCAGTAAATTGTTCACATCAAGTTTAACAGGAAAAATTAAACACAGAGCAAGGCATCTTTTCTATACAACTGCCTTTCAAACACACATGCTGGGATTATATACAAGGCAAACCAAGGGGGGAGAATGAGCTGGGCGCTTCCTGGAGACCAGAGCTGCAGACCATATGGAGCTTTTGAGGCCTGCCAAGGTCTGCTTCATGGTGAAATAGCTTTCAGCTGCTCCTCCGAACTGCCGCTCTCAGCCGGCTTCAACAGCTTGGTTTCTGAGCCCAAGAAGGGGGGAGATCCCTGAAGGCTGCAATTTAAAAACCAAAACAAAACCTTGCTAAATGTGTTCCAGCTTTTCCTGTCCTAACACAGACAGCTGCTTTGTGGAGCTCATGAAGGTTGCTACCATAGAATATTTCAAATAGGAAGGGAGTTCATATCATTCCCTACTGAAGAAGGGGGCTCAGCGTTTGGGGTTTGGTGAATTACAAAGTATTGACTGTATGGAAGACAATATATGATGTTTTTCATTACGTGATGGTAGTTGGGAGTAAGGGACAAAATACTGGCATCGGTGGATGAACCACAGACATGGTCTTTATTTTGTGGGTTGGATATGAAATATACCCAAGCAATGTGATAAGCTCTCCTGTAAAATAATTAGGGAGTGAGGGAGACCCTGTGCGCTCAGGAAACAAACAGAAATAGAGCCACAACAAGGCCTATCAGGTGACATAACTTGGCAAGATAATTTAGTGCTGGTGGGTAGAGAAGAAAATCCTTTGAGAAGAATTAAAGGAGGCCGTTAAGGTTTGCGTTGTTTGTTAGAATGTAGTCATGTCTTATAGGGAGTAGAAAAGTAATAATAATAGCTACCCTTTAAAAAAAATTTTTTTTTTTATGTTCATTTATTTTTGAGAGCAAGAGAGACAGAGCACAAGCAGGGGAGGAGTAGAGAGAGAGGGAGACACAGAATCCAAAGCAGACTCCAGGCTCTGAGCTGTCAGCACAGAGCCTGATGCAGGGCTTGAACCCATAGACCGCAAGATCTTGACCTGAGCCAGAGTCAGATGCCTAACCGACTAAGCCACCCAGGCACCCCATAATAGCTACCTTTGTGGGAACACACTCTACCTGCCTCCAGACACTCTCACGTTCTCATTCTGATTTTCGCATCAGGCCCACCGGGTAGGTGTTATCTACGTCCGTTTCATGTCAGTTCTCTTTCCAAAGACAGGCTCTGTGGCTAAGCTGTGTTAATGGCAAGGGGTGAGGCCATATAGAGAGAAAAGAAATGTAAAAAGGCATCACATTTGTAGTTTTTTGCATGAATGTTAGGGTCTCGTAGGAAATTACACTGATGCCACAGAGAATCCTGTGAGACAAGCTAGCCCAGAGGTCACGGAACAGAAGTCCTCACAGCCAAAATTAGGATACTTGAATGCATTTAGAACACGTAGCAAGCAGCCAGAGAAAAGGGATGAGAGAGGATAGCACCCGGGGGATGGGGTGAATGAAGCATGGCAGGACCACGCTGCTACGTTCCCGATTAGGCAATGTTTACATGCTGCTTCCCCCTCTGCCACGTCAGCCTTTCTCACTGACGTGCGGCTGCTGAGACCAGAGTCGAGGTCCGAGCAAGGAAGCCCCGAAGGTGGAAAATACCTGGGGCCAAAATACACACTGGCTTCACGGAACAGATGTGGGAATAAGTACCCTGGGCCACAGCGATTACTTGCCAGTCAGCCTGAAGAGCAAGTTTGGGTTGTTCTTGTGTTTTGTGAGCAGAGGGCACATGGGAACAGAATGGGCATCACCAACAGGAGGCCAAATTAAAACTCTGTGAATATTGAAGGGCCTCATATGCCTCGTGCGTATTTAGTGTTTCACGAATACAGGAAAACCTTGGCTTGCGAACTGGATTCATTCCGGAAACATGCTTATAATCCAAAGCACTCGTGTATCAAAGCGAATTTCACGACCCAGTGGCTCCGTTGTGATCATGTGACATTCGGCGACATGTACGACTCATTTTGCAAGACATCGCTTGTTTATCAATATGAAATTTATTAGAAATGTTTGTTCGTCTTGGGGAACGAGTGACTGACAATCCAAGGTTTCACTGTACTTGGTGCCTCATGAATATCAGGTTTCTCTCGGTCCTTCCATTCCTTTCTATGGTCAACACTGATGGGCTCTACTTACTAACTTAGGTTTACTTCATATGTCATGAATTCTGACTATGCCTCACGCTCTGTTTGCTTACTCAGTATGCTTAACGCACCTCGTGAGTTTCACATCTCCTATGGTAGAAGAAGAATATTTGAGAATCCTCAAATAATACTGGAAATGCTCATCACAATTAATTACTGTAGATCATTCCTGTTGTGATGAAGTCCTCTCTTGTTAGTCCTTGCCTCTCTTGTTTATTGCAGTATCTTTAACATTTCATTTCTTAAGAGTGCTCTGTAAATTGCTGAATGAGTGAACGAACGTCTTAGAAATGGGGAAATACAGAGAGAATAATTAGGCTAAAGAAAGGGAGGATCTCATGAATCAAAATCTCCCTCTGCGAAAAAGCCATGGGTCCCAAGGCGAGTGGTTCCCCTCCTTTTCTTTCTTTTTCTTTTTATGTTTATTTCTTTTGAAAGAGAAACAGTGCAAGCAGGGGAGGGGCAGAGGGAGAGGGAGAGATTGGATCCCAAGCAGGCCCTTCGCTGTCAGTGCAGAGCCCAATACCGGGCTCGAACCCACAAACTGTGAGATCATGACCTGAGCCGAAACCAAGAATTGGCCGCTTCAACAACTGAGCCCCCCAGGCGCCCCTCCTTTTCTTTATGTTAATCAGGTCTTGTGCTTCCGCTAGAGCAGCAGCTCTCAAAAGTGTGGCCCCAGAACAGCAGCAGTAGAAATGCAAATGTTCAGCTCCCCAGACCGCTCCCCATCTACTGAGTCAGAAACTCTGAAGTTGGGCCCGGCAGTCTGTATCTTCACATACCTTCCAGGCTCCATCAGGCATGCTTAAGTTAGAGTCACGGTGCTAGGGTATGGTGGTGTCGTAGGGTTCTATTTCAAGACATTTTCCTTCCAGGAGGCTGTGTTTCTGCCCTCTGAAAACAGGGGTCCAGTTTCATTTGTTTATAAATGAAGCCACACATGTGTTTGCAGCCACCCAGGATGATGATGCTTCCTTGCCGGCAGATGCTATATAAGCAAGACCTGCATGGACCCCCACAGGCCGGACACGACTTCCATGCCAGCTCTTTCTAGAGTGAAAATCTAACCAGGGAAACAGGGCAGAAGGAAAGGTGGAAGAGGGAAATAGCAGAAAAAGCCAGCTACGTGAGGGGATCTGTCTCTAAGGCTTGCCTGGGAAGCTCAGGCATGCACACCCTTTGTAAAGAGCACGCTGTTTTCAGCTCTCCAGTCTCCACCAGCAGATGCACTTGGGATCTAATTTGCGGTAACCCTTTCAAACAGAGAAAGAAGGGCCTGGAAAGTAATTCAGCGTCACGTGCCTAAAACAGCCAAACTTCGTGTTTACCTTTCCATGAATTTTATTTTTTGGAGTTACAAATACACTTTCATTTTTTTTTATTTTTTTAACATTTATTTATTATTTTTGAGGGACGGACAGAGTGTGAGCGGGGGAGGGGCATAGAGAGAGGGAGACACAGAATCAGAAGCAAGCTCCAGGCTCTGAGCTGTCAGCACAGAGCCTGACACGGGCTCGGACTCACAAACCACCAGATCATGACCTGAGCGAAGTCGGACGCTTCACCGACTGAGTCACCCAAGAGCCCCACAAATATACTTGTAAATAATACTCTGCTTAATTCTTTTTTTTAAGTTTATTTATTTATCTTTGAGAGGGGGGAGGTGCAGAGAGAGAGAGGGAGAGAGAGAATCCAAAGCAGACTCTGCACTGTCAGCCTGACATGGGGCCTGATCCCAGGAACCATGAGATCATGACTCGAGCCGAAATCATAAGTTGAACACTTAACTGACTGAGCCACCCAGGCAACCCCTCTGCTTAATTCTAATTGTAAAAGTGATATGTTCATTGCAGAAAGCTGGAAAAACATAGAAAAGGATAAAAAGAAAGTTTAAATCATCCAGTACCCACTGGCCGAAAAGGACCACTCTTAATATTTTGGGGCATTGCTTTGGGAGGATCCCCCAAGATTTTGGGGGATTGCTTTTGAGATAGATAGAAAAATAAATAACTGCTTTTAGGAGAGCTAGACTCCACCTTCAGGTTTGCCAGAGATTTGCTGTGAGGTCTAGAACAAGTCACTTTTTCTCTCTGAATGTAAGTTTTCTCATTGTTAAATGAGAGGGCATAGGTTCTTGCATCTCAAACAGAAGTATTGTGCCCCTGAGCTAAAAAATACAAAGCATTACTTTTATATTAAAATAAACTCATATATATTATAGAGCAATTGAAAAACTGAGGTTTTTTTTTTAAAGATAAAATACCGGGGCTCCTGGGTCTTAGTCTATGTTCAACACTGATGGGCTCTACTTACTAACTTAGGTTTACTTCACCTATCATGAATTCTGACTATGCCTCAAGCTCTATTTGCTTAATTATCTACGCTTAACACACCTAGTGAGTTTCACATCTCCTATAGTAGAATAGAAGAATATTTGAGCGGGTGGCTCAGTTGGTTAAGCATCTGACTTTGGTTCAGGTCATGATCTCACGACTTGTGAGTTCGAGCCTCGCATGGGGCTCTGTGCTGACAGTGCAGAGCCTGGAGCCTGCTACAGATTCTGTGTCTCTTCCCTCTCTGCCCCTCCCCCGCTCACTCGCACTCTCTCTCTTTCTCTCTCTCTCTCAAAAAACTAAATAAACATTTAAAAAATTAAGATAAAATACAGAACTTCCTCCTTGTATTTAGCCAGTTACATTTCTCCCCCAGACCTCCCTCAAGTTTGTGCTCACTATCCTTGGCCAGTAAGGGCATGTCAATGAAAAAGTCTGAGAAGAATTGGACCGGGTGATCTTGCATATTGCTTACAGCCTGGCTATTCTGTGCATAGAGAGTCCCTGGCATATAAGCTAAAATATCTTTAGGACATCTTCCAGGTGTATAATTTAGTCTTCATCCCGGGATTGGGATATTTTCACCCATTTTTCTATCGATCAGCTTAATGTAAATTCAGGTTTAAAAAAATTCCGGAATGTATTTTATTTATTTATTTATTTATTTATTTATTTATTTAAATTCAAGTTAGCTAACAAACAGTGTGATCTTGGCCTCAGGAGTAGAACCCGATGGTTCATCTCTTATGTATGGCACCCAGTGCTCATCCTGAAAAGTGCCCTTCTTAATACCCATCACCCATTTAACCCATCCCCCACTGCCCGCCTCCAGCAACCCTGAGTTTGTTCTCTGTCTTTAAGAGTCTCTTGTGGTTTGCCTCCTTCTCTGTTTTTATCTTATTTTTCCTTCCCTTCCCCTGTGTTCATCTGTTGTGTTTCGTTAATTCCACGTATGAGTGAAATCAGGTATCTGTCTTTCTCTGATTTACTTCACTTACTATAATACACTCTAATTCCAACTACGTTGTTGCAAATGGCAAGATTTCTTTTTCAGTACTGACTAGTATTCCACTGTGTGTGTGTGTGTGTGTGTGTGTGTGTGTGTGTATACCCCATGTCTTCTTTATCCATTTATCAGATGATGGACATTTGGACTCTTTCCATAATTTGCTATTGTCAATAGTACACGTGCCCCTTCAAATCAGCATTTTTGTATCCTTTGGATAAATACCAAATAGTGCAATTGCTGGGTTGTAGGGTAGTTCTATTTTTAATTTTTTTAAACCTGATCAATCTGCCCTTAGCCCACAGCTATTCCACCGCACATCATACTGGTTCATAAAAGCTCACCTTCGTGTACTTCTTCACTCACACATTTATTTTTGTTCAACACTATTATGTGTCTGTGTGTCAGACAGCATTACAATGTCAAGTACCAAGATCAATAAGGTATCATCTCTATCCCTACCTTCTAGGAGTTAATCATTATTTCTCATAAAGCATCCCAGAAAAGACCCAATATCAATAGAGATTAGTTAAAAAAAGAAGTGTTCACATCAAATATGTTTGGGCAGTGCTGAGTTAAATTGACTTAAGCAGCTTTGTTTACTGGGGGACTTTTCAGAGCCTTTAATATACTAATCTGCGTTGTGAAACCTCAACAGGGACATAAAACGTGCAGTGTTCTGAAAGTTATTCGTTCAGGAAACTCTTCATTGTGGGGCATCTCCAGGAACTACAGACCCATGGCACACAATTTGAGAAATGCTCGTGTAGGAAAATCTGATCAGAGTGTTTACTCAACAAATAGATAGTACTTTTATAGATAAGCCATGAAATACAGAGGAAAGTGAAGACAGATTCTTCCTCTTGAAGAACTTTCAATCTAATAGGAAGGAGAGTCCTGAAACACACACAGGGAATATGCACAAACAAATGAAAATCCGTGTGACAGTGTGGAGACAGGCGTGCAGTCAGCAGAAAACCATGAAGGGAAATAGATAAAATTAATCACGGAAGGTTTTATGGAAGAAGTAGGCTTTGGAGACAATTTCTCTCACAAACCAAGATTCCAAAATTTTTCTTATGAAAATAATAATGTTGTTTATTAAGGAAAAAATGTTTTTTTTAATTTTTTTTTGTTTTACATTTATTTATTTTTGAGAGACAGAACACAAGTGTGGGAGGGGGAGAGAGAAAGGGAGACACAGAATCCGAAACAGGCTCCAGGCTCTGAGCTGTCAGCACAGAGCCCAACGCGGGGCTCAAACCCACAGACCGTGAGATTGTGACCTGAGCTGAAGTCGGCCGCTCAGCCAACGGAGCCACCCAGGCACCCTGGAAAATACATTTTAAATACAGAAAAGTAAAGAAACACTCCTGCCCTGCCCACATACATACGTACTTATATGTGTATGTGTATTTATATAATTTTTTTCTTTTAATCAGTAAGGATTTTCTTTTTTTAAGTACATTTATTTATTTTGAGAGAGAGAGAAAGAGAGAATGCAAGTGGGGAGGGGGCAGAGAGAGGAAGAGACAGAATCCCAAGCAGGCTCCATCCCATGCTGTCAGCACAGAGTGGGATGCAGGTCTTGAACTCCTAAACCATGCAATCATGACCTGAGCTGAGGTCAAAAGTTGGTCACTTAACCACTGACCCACCCAGGCGCCCCTCTTTTTTTAAATGGCAGACACTCAGTATATCTTTGTTGAATGTACTAATTATAGAAAGTGCTTTCTAAGGAGTATAGGTTCTATTAACTGGAGAATCCTTTATTTTGCTGAGTCCTTGCAAAGAGTTTCCCAGTTTAGGGACAGGAACGGAGGCAGCTAAATGGATCTGGCAAACAGAGGCAGAAGAATTTGAACTTCCCAGGGCAATCTTCGACTGAGGGAATCAGGAGAAGATCTTCATGGAGAAGAGGAATGAGGGGGCATCTGGGTGGCTTAGTCAGTCAAGCTGCCAACTCTTGCTTTCAGCTCAGGTCATGATCTCATGATTCGTGCGATCCAGCCCCGCGTCAGAGCCTGCTTGGGATCTTATCTCCCTCTCTCTCTGCCCCTCCCCAGCTTGTGCTTTTGTCCTCTCTCCCTATCTCAAAATAAATAAATAAACATTAAAAAAAAAAAAAAAAGAAAGAAAACAGAGGCGGGGAGAAGACCATTCTGGGTGGAGACTGACGTTGAGACAGGACTTTGGAGAACCTGAACATCTTCATTTTTTGGTTTTTTAATTTAAGTTGCTTGCCGTAGGATGGCAAGACAGACCGTCTCCGTCTCTTTTTCAAAGTGCTTTGCAAAGGGTGCCTTACTTACTAAAACTTCTGTGTGGGTAGATGCTTTGGTGGGGGAACTCGCAAAAGGGCTGAGTCCTTCATTGATGGCCACGCAGTGGGTACAGGAGGACAGCAAGTGGGTACACAGGAGTGGGAGAGTGAAGCAACAGGCATATGAGTGAAAGAATGAGAGAGATCCCTCTCCTGAAAGACACTCCCCTCTGTCTGGTGAGCCGAACTCCCAGGGCTGTTTTAAAGCGCAGGTGGTTTGAACCCCTGGTGTAGAGTAAGTGGCCGCGGTGTGGATTGCCTACGGGCAAGCGCTTGTGCACGTCTCAGTTTTATTGCACATTTCCTGACGTGCCTTCCTGGAAGAAAACGTCTGTGACTTCTCACACGCTACCTCTCAAATGTCTAAAACTGCACGGCTCGCAAACTTTGAGTTTCGAGAACAGGTTCCTTTTAAACTTCATATCTAACAATGAATCCTGTCCGCTTTATAGCTCTCCCGTCCCCTATTTCAGATCTGAATTGTGTTAGGCAGCCAATCCAGAGGGGCTTTCGGCTCTCACGGGGCTTTTAGGATTTCATTCTCTTTTGATACATGCACCTGCAGTCTGCATCAGGATGAAAAGGAAACAGCTCTGTTTCCATGCTTGATGTCTACATTTATGGCGAACGAAAACCGTGAGCCTGACTGAATGACTTTCGTATTTAAAACTGACTCCACCCTCCCGTCTTCCATCTGCTTGTAGTAGCAAAGAGCACGGTACTGGTACTGGTCGCAGGACTTTGTGGAATTCCCTTTGTAAAAAAACTTCAGTGAAGCTAAAAGCGGCTAAGGGGCACAGTAAAGTGGCCGGGACAGCAGAGTTACTGGTTGTTGACCTACTGGGGAGGCTTGCTACCTCTCCCTCTCCACCACTTCTTCCCTCGCTGACTAAAGAGCATAATTACTCATATCCTTTATGAACATTTGAAATGTTGGTTCTTAAGGTTTCAAGAAGGAAATTGGATAAATTCGCTTTACGGCCACATTAAACTCCTGCACCCGTTCAGAGTGCGTTGATGTGACTCTGAACTTACTCTTTGGGGGCGCCTGGGTGGCTCAGTCGGTTAAGCGGTCGACTTCAGCTCAGTTCATGGTCCCCACGGTTCCTGAGTCTGAGCCCTGCATCGGGCTCTGTGCTGATAGCTCAGAGGCTGGAATCGGCTTCGGATTCTGTGTCTCCCTCTCTTTCTGTCCCTCCCCCATTGGAGCGCTCTCAGTCTGTCTGTCTCTCTCTCAAAAATAAATACGCATTAAAAAAAATTAAACTCACTCTTTTATTCCTGTGAAGTTTTCCTTTTTATCATTTATTTAATTTTCTTATTACAAATATGATTCATGGTAACACAATAAACAACATAAAATATAGACAAGGCTTCTTGCCCTTTATATCTCCTGACCTTGATCTTTTGATTGAAGGTGACGAGCCGTCTTCCAATGTATGCTAGTCTTTATTGTGCCTCAAACAATTGATCTACTCCAGTGTTTTCAAATATTTTCTTGGAATGTGATCATGATTTTGAAAATAATATTTCAGGTACGGAACACGTTTTCTCCCTCTCTCTCATAAAAGAAAACAAAAAGTTTCTCGAAAGAATACTTATTCTTCCCACATGTGCTAAACATTGAAGCCTCCCATTCTATTCTTTTACTTAAAAAAATTCATCCTACTTCCCTTCCCATCTTTTTAAGATTAGGTTTTTAATGTTAATTCCAGCATGGTTATACTGTATTATACTAGTTATAGTTAACATACGGCGTTATGTTAGTTTCAGGTGTCCAATATAGTGATTCAACAATTCTATACGTTACTCACTACTCATCATGATACACGTTCTCTTAATCCCCTTTATTTCCCACCATCCCTCCACCCACTTCCCCTTCGGTAACCATCAGTTTGTTCTCTGCAGTTAAGAGTTTGTTTCTTGGTTTCTCTCTCTTTTTCCTTTGCTTCTGTGTTTTGTGTCTTAAATTCCACATATGAGTGAAATCATATGGTATTTATCTTTCTGACTGGCTTATCTCGCTTAGCATTGTGCTCTCTAGGTCCATCCATGTTGTTGCAAATGGTAATATTTCATGCTTTTTTATGGCTGAATAATATTCCATTATGTATATATACCACATCTTCTTTATCCATTCATGTATCAATGGACACTTGGGCTGCTTCATAATTTGGCTATTGTAAATAATGCTGCTATAAAGAATGCATATACCCTTTTTCCTATTTGGGGGGGTAAATACCCAAATGTGAATACTGGATTGTGGGGTAGTTCTATTTTTAATCTTTTGAGGAACCTCCATACGGTTTTCCACAGTGGCTGCATCAGTTTGCCTTCCCACCAACAGTGCAAGAGGGTGCCTTTTTCTCCATATCCTAACACTTACGTTTTTATTTTAGCCATTCTGACAAGTGTGAGGTGATATCTCATTGTAGTCTTGATTTACATTTCCCTGATGATGAGTGATGATGACCATCTTTTCGTGTGTTTGTTTGCTATGTATATGTCTCTTTTGGAGAAGTATCTGCTCATGTCTTCTGACTTTTTTAATTCGATTATTTGGTTTTGGGGGTGTTGGGTTGTATCAGTTCCTTATATATTTTGGATACTAACCTTTTATCAGGTATGTCATTAGCAAATATCTTCTCCCATTCAGTAGGTTGCCTCTTAGTTTTGCTGATTGTTTCCTTCAGTGTGCAGAGGCTTTTTATTTTGATGTAGTCCCGATACCTTACTTTTGCTTTTATTTCACTTGCCTCGGGAGACATTTCTAGAAAACTGTTGCTATAATCAATGCCAGAGATATTACTGCTTGTGCTCTCTTCTAGGACTTTTATGGTTTTGGGCATCACATTTAGGTCTCTAATCCATTCTGTGTTTATTTTTGTGTATGGTTTAAGAAAGTGGTCCAGTTTCCTTCTTTTGCATGTAAGTGTCCAGTTTTCCCAGCACCATTTGTAGAAAAGATTCTTTTTCCCATTGCATATTCTTTCCTCCTTTGTCAAAAATAAATTGACCATTAATTGTGGGTTTATTTCTGAGTTTTCTATTCTGTTCCATTGATCCATGTGTCTATTTTTGTGCCAGTATTATACTGTTTTGATTACTACAGCTTAATAATATAACTTGAAGTCTGGAACTGTCACACTTCTAGTTTTGTTTTTCCTTTTCAAGATTGCTTTGGATACTTAGGGTCTTTTGTGGTTCTATACAAATTTTTTAAGATTGTTCCAGTTCTGTGAAAAATGTTGGTATTTTGATAGGGATTGTATTAAATGTGTAGATGGCTTTGGGTAGTATAGACATTTTAACAATATTTCTTCTTTCAATCCATGGAATTGGATTGTCTTTCCATTTCTTTGGGTCATCTTCCATTTCTTCATCAATGGTTTATAGTTTTCAGAGTACAGGTATTTCACCTTTTGGTTAAGTTTATTCCTAGACATTTTATTCATTTTGGTGCAGTTGTAAATAGGATTGTTTTCTTTTTTAAAAAAAAAAAAATTTTTTTTTTCAACGTTTATTTATTTTTGGGACAGAGAGAGACAGAGCATGAACGGGGGAGGGGCAGAGAGAGAGGGAGACACAGAATCGGAAACAGGCTCCAGGCTCTGAGCCATCAGCCCAGAGCCCGACGCGGGGCTCGAACTCGCGGACCGTGAGATCGTGACCTGGCTGAAGTCGGACGCTTAACCGACTGCGCCACCCAGGCGCCCCAGGATTGTTTTCTTAATTTTACTTTCTGCTGCTTCATTATTTGTGTATAGAAATGCAACATAGTTCTGCATTTTGATTTTGTATCCTACAACTTTACTGAATTTGTTTTTCAGTTCTAATAGTTTTTTGGTGGACTCAACAGTTTTCTACATGTAGTATCATGTCATCTGCAAATAGTGAAAGTTTTATTTCTTTCTTACCAATTCAGATGCCTTTTATTTCTTTTTGTTGTCTGATTGCTGTGGCTAGAATATCCAGTACTCTGTTTAATAACAGTGATGAGAGTGGACATTCTTGTCTTGTTCCTCACCTTAGGGGGAAAGCTCTCAGTTTTTCCCCATTGAGTATGATGTTTGCTGTGGGATTTCATATAAGGCCTTTATTAAGTTGAGGTATGTTCCCTCTAAACCTGCTTTGTTGAGGGTTTTTATCATAAATGGATGCTGTACTTTGTCAAATGCTTTTTCTGCGTGTACTGAAATGATCATATGGTTTTTATCCTTTCTCTTATTGATGTAATGTATCATGTTGATTGATTTGCAGATACTAAACCACCCTTGCATCCCAGGAATAAATCCCGCTTGATCATGGTGAATTATTTTTTTAATGTATTGTTGGATTTGGTTTGTTAGTATTTTGTTGAGGATTTTTGTATCTATGTTCATCAGAGATATTGGCCTGTAATTCTCTCTCGCTCTCTCTCTCTTTGTGGTGTTTTTCTCTAGTTTTGGTATCAAAGTAACGATGGCCTAAAAGAACAAATTTAGAAGTTTTCCTTCTATTTCTATTTTTTTCTGGAATAATTTAGGAAGAATAAGTATTGATTTTTCCTTAAATATTTGGTAGAATTCATCTGTGAAGGCATCTGGTCCTGGACATTTGTTTGTTGGGAGCTTTTTGATTATTGATTCAATTTCATTGCTGGCAATTTTTCTGTGCAAATTTTCTATTCTTCCTGCTTCAGTTTTGGTAGGTTTTATGCTTCTAGGAATTTATCCACTTCTTCTAGATTGTCCAGTTTGTTGGAATATATCTTTTCATAACATTCTCTTAGAATTGTTTCTATTTCTATGGTGTTGGTTATTATTTCTCCTCTTTCATTTGTAATTTTGTTTATTTGAGTCCTTTCTCTTTTTTTCCTGCTAAGTCTTGCTAGATGTTTATCAATTTTGGTGATCTTTTCAAAGAACCAACTCCTGGTTTCATTGATCTGTTCTATTATTTTTTCAGTTCCTATATCATTTATTTCAGGTCTAATCTTTATTATTTTCTTCCCTCTGTTGGGTTTGTGTTTTGTTTTTTCTTCCTTCCCTAGGTGTTTTAGGTGTAAGGTTAGGTTGCTTATTTGAGATTTTTCTTGCTTCTTGAGGTAGGCCTGTACCACTATCAGCTTTCAGAACTGGTTTTGCTGCAGCCCAAAGATTTTGGATTATTGTGTTTTCATTTTCATTTGTTTCCATGTACTTTTTAATTTCTCCTTTGATTTCTTGGTTGACTCATCCATCGTTTTGTAGCATGATATTTAACCTGCAAGTATTTGTTGTCTTTCCAGATTTTTTCTTGTAGCTGATTTCTAGTTTCATAGCATTATGATTAGAAATGATTTGTGGCATAACTCCAATCTTTTTGAATTTGTTGAGATTTGTTGTCTAGGCTAAGATGTGATCTATTCTGGAGAATGTTCCACGTGCACTTGAAAAGAATGTGTATTCGGCTGCTTTAGGATGGAATGTTCTGAATATATCAGTTAAATCCATCTGGTCCAGTGTGTAATTCAAAGCCATTGCTTCCTTGTTGACTTTCTATTTGGATGATCTGTCCATTGAAGTAAGTGGGGGTGTTAATGTCCTCTACTATTATTGTGTTACTATTGATTAATCCCTTTGTTTGTTATCAACTGTATTATTATTAACTGATGTATCTGGGTTCCTCCATATTGGGTGCATAAATATTTACAATTTTTATATCCTCTTGTTGGATTGTTTCCTTTATTATTATACAGTGTCCTCCTTTGTCTCTTGTTACAGTCTTTATTTTAAAGTCTATTTTGCCCAATGTAAGTATTGCTACTCCCCTTTCTTTTGGCATCCTTTTGCATGAAAGATGTTTCTCCACCCTCTCACTTTCAATCTGCAGGTGACTTTAGGTCTAAAATGGATTTCTTGTAGGCAGCATATAGATGGGTCTTGTTTTTGTATCCACTCTGTCACCTTACGTCTTTTGACTAGAGTGTTTAGTCGACTTATGTTAAAAGTAATTATTGATAGATATGTATTGATTGACATTTTGTTACTTGTTTTGTAATTTTTCTCTCATCCTTTTTTCTCTTGCTTTCTTTCATGGTTTTCTCGCTTTCTTTAGTGATATGCTTGTATTTCTTTCTCTTTATTAGTTGCATACATATGACTGGCTTTTGATTTGTGATTATCATTAGATTTGCATATAACATATTGTGGGTATAGCAGTCTATATGAAGTTGATGGTTGCTTAAGTTTGAATCCATTATTTATTCCTTCCCCCCCACACATGCACACATTTTAGGTATATGGTGTCATATTTTATGTCCTTTTATTTTGTGAATACCTTTACAAATATACTTATTTTTACTGCTTTTGTGATTTCTACATTTTATACTCATTTATGGTCTTTCCTTTCTACTCAAAGAGTTCCTTTAATATTTCTTGTAGGGCTGGTTTAGTGGTCATGAATTCCTTTAGTTTTTGTTAGAAACTCTTTATCTCTCGTTCTACTCTGAATGATAGCCTTGCTGTATAGACCATACTTAGCTGCAGATTATTTCCTTCAGCACTTTGAATATGTCATGCCACTCCCTTGTGGACTGCAAAGTTTCTGCTGAAAAATTCCCTGATGGCCTTATGGGATTTCACATGTATGTAACTGTCTTCTTTTCTCTTGCTGCTTTTAATTTTTTTTTTCCTTATTGGGGTGCCTGGTGGCTCAGTTGGTTGAGCATCTGACTCTTGATTTTGGCTCAGGTCATGATCTCAAGGTTTGTGAGATCGAGCTGCTTCGGGCTCTGTACTGATGGCGTGGAGCCTGCTTTGGATTCTCTCTCCCTCTCTCTCTGCCCCTCCCCCACTTGCATGCGCTCTCTCTCTCTCTCTCTCTCTCTCTCAAAAATAAACTTAATTTTTTTTAAAAATATTTTTCCCCTCTGGTGAAGCATGTGGCCCTGTTGGCAGTTATGTTTCAATCATGAAGTGAGACAGACATAAGATGAAGGCTATATCTTGGAAAGCAGAGCAAGGAGATAGAAAGAAACTGAGTCTTTGGTGACATATTTGAGTGGTGAAAACAAATCCCAAAGCCTCCCTACCTCTGGACTTTCAGAATCACTTTACATTTCAAAATGAAATGGTGGATATGGCATTATTTGTAGAAGCAAAACACTGTAAACAACCTAAACATTCATTCATTCATTCACTCAGAAAATGATTAAATAAATTACGCATCAATATGTTAAAAAAATAAATTAATTAAAGAAATAAAAATATTTTTCCTTTATCACTACTTTTTGCCACTTTAATTACTGTGTGTCTTGGTGTAAACCTCCTTCAGTTGATTTTGTTGTGGGATCTTTCTGTTTCCTGGATCTGGATATCTGTTTCTTTACCCAGATTAGGGAAGTTTTCAGCTATTATTTCTTCAAATCAATTTTCTTCCTTTTTTCTCTCTCTTCATCTTCTGGAATTCCTATAGCAAATGTTATTACACTTGATGTAGTCACTGAATTCCCTAAATCTATTCTCAATTTGAATAATTTGTTTTTCTCTCACTTGCTCTGCTTTATTGCTTTCCATTATTCTATTTTCCAGGTTGCTAATTCATTGCTCTGCTTCCTTTAGCCTGCTATTTGTTCCTTCAAGTGCATGTTTTAATTTTATTTGTTGGGTTCTTCATCTCTGATTGGTTCTTTTTTATCTCTTTGTTAAGGGTCCCATTGATGTCCTTCATTCTTCTCAAGTCCAGTGAGTATCTTTATGATCATTACTTTAAATTCTCTATCAGGCATAATATATCTGTTTTGCTTAGGTGTCTTGCTTTGGTTTTGTCCTGTTCTTTCGTTTGGGACATATTTCCCTATCTCCTCATTTTGTCTGTGTCCATTTCTGTGTGTTTGGAAAGTCAGCTACATCTCTGCTCTTGAAGGTAATGGCCTTATGAAGGAGAGGTCCTGTAATGCCCTGGAGTGCAATGTCCCCTGTTCCCCAGGACCTGGTGCTTCGCTGAGTGTCTCCTAATTATGTCGCTACCCCCTACTGTTGGGTCCTGGCCACTTTTTCCTTTAGTCCAGTCAGCTTCAAAGGCTCTCTTTTCCTGCTATGAGCAATGTTTTGTGGGGTGGGGAGAATTTTACAAGATGCACACTGCTCTGCTTGTGAAATAAGTCCTGCTATCACAGCTGCCTCCAGAAGCAAGGCCCCACAAAATCCATGTGGGTCAGAGATGTGATCTTGGCAGGGTTTGTGCCAGTCTTCTTGGGGAGGGGACCTGCAATACTGGGACTTAGGCAAGATTGACTGGAAAGGGCAGATCCACTGAACTATAAGGGGGTGGGGCTTTGTGTAAGCAAGTTAGGTAGTGAGTGCCTGCACTGTGCTGATTCCCGAAGGTGGTCATGTGTTTATGCTAGGGTTGGGGAGGGAAATGGTGCCTGCCAGTTCCTTTGTTCCTGGAGAGGTTTCTCAGCAATAACTGTTTCTCCAGGGCATGCTCTGAGATAAGTTAATAACTCTCTCTTGGCTATGCCCCAGAGGTTTTTCAAACTGCTGCTTCTATGCTGTATCTCTGAGGGTTGTTTGTTGTGCTGTCTCTTGAAGGGCAGGAACTCAGCTTCCTAATGCTTTTTGGGCTCTCCCAAAACCAAGATCTCTGATTTTTACAATTCCAGGCTTTAAGTCCCGCTGGTTGTAAGAACTCATGAAATTCAGCCCTTCTCGCTTTCAAAGCCAAATGTTATGGGGATTCATTTCACCTGTGTGGGCTTCCCAATGTGATAGTCTATTTCTCATCCTTCTCCTCACCTCTGGCTCTCTCCTAACTGTGCGTGTCCATCGTCCATTTTGCTCGCAAACCACATCTTCACCCTTCCTATCTCTTCTGTGTGGCCTCTTCTCTACCTTTAGTTGTGGAATTTGTTCTGACAGTCTTGGGATTGCTTTCTGGATTATTTATGCTGACATCAGTGTTACCTAGTTGTATCTCTGGGACGATTTGAGCTTAGGCTCCTCCTAATCTGCCATCTTCCAGCCTCTAACAACATTCCCTTCCCATCTTAAGAATTTTGTCAAATACACATTTCCTTGACCAAAGAAATGGTACAGAAATGATGACCAACCCAGAGGAATATAATAAATGTTAATAAAAACTACTGATTAAAAAGAGATACAATCAAGAGTAATTCATTGTAGGAAGTTATACAGGAAAAATGACCCTGTTCCTTTAAGAAAAAAATCTTAAGGGTTAACAAAAGGAAGGAGAGAAGACCTACAGATTAAAAGAGACATCAGCCAAATGTATCCTAGGGACTTTTTGATCCTGATTTGAGCAAACCAACTGTTTAAAAAAATTATGATGAAAAGGAAAAACTATGGAAATAGTAAAAAGGATCCATAGTTGCTAAGGGTTATGACTAGGCAGAGCACAGGGGATTTTTAGGGCAGTAAAAATACTCAGTATGATACTATCATGGTAGATACATGTCATTACACATTTGGCCAAACCTATAGAATATACACACCAAGAGTGAACTCTAATGTAAACTATGGATTTGAGGTGATTATTGTGAATCAATATAGATTCATCAGTTGTAACAAATATAGCACTCTGGTGGGGGATGTTGATAATGGGAGAGGCTGTGTGTGTGCAGGGGCAGGGGATATATAGGAAATCTCTGTATCTTTCTCTTAATTTTGATATGAATTTAAAACTTCTCTTACAGGGGCGCCTGGGTGGCTCAGTCGGTTAAGCGGCCGACTTTAGGTCAGGTCATGATCTCGCGGTCCGTGAGTTTGAGCCCCGTGTCGGGCTCTGTGCTGACAGCTCAGACCCTGGAGCCTATTTCAGATTCTGTGTCTCCCTCTCTCTGACCCTCCCCCGTTCATGCTTTGTCTCTCCCTGTCTCAAAAATAAATAAAGGTTAAAATAAATAAATAAATAAAATTAAAAAAAAAAACTTCTCATACAAATCTTTAAAAAAAAACAAAAAATGATGATAAAAGAAAATTGTCTATTTGATGATATTAAGGAATTATTGTTAACTTGGCTGAGTGGTTGTATATGTTTTAGCTTGTAAATAAGGTTCTTAAAATTTAGAGATACTGCTTACAAAAGAACTTCATGTAAAAATTATAATTGCTTTGAAATTTAGTCTTGTGTTCATGGAAAAGCAGAGAAGGGAATACATCTGTGTACAGATGAAATGAGATTGGCTCTGAATTAATCATTGTTAAGCTGGGTGATTGGTTCATGGGTCTAGTATAGGCTTCTTAAACTAATCCCTCTACTTTTGTGAATTTTGAAATTTCTGTAACAGCAAGGTGAAAACTGCCAAAGCCAGTATGTTTTAGATCAAGTTATCAAACAGCATCAAGAGATCCTGGAACACACAGTGGACCAAGACTGGGGAAAATGCTCAGGAAACGTTGACTGAGGCACAGCAGGCAGCAGGGATGAGGATTGCGCTCAGGCTAAGAGAGCAGAGATGGTGTATTACCCAGATTTGGGCCACCGGGGAGTCAGCAGACCTGTGGTCACCTTAGAATGGACATCTGCCAAAGGAAGGAAGGCACAACCAAAAGGAGGTGGGAGAGGTACCATCTGATGCAGAGCTGACAGGGCATTGGCAGCAGCCAGCTGAAATTGCACTTGGAGGCCTCAGCAAGGGAAATCAGAGTCCCAGATGCATTTCAAAAACAAATAAGGAAGATTTGAACACCCATCAGACTCAAAGGAACTCAGGTTTATACTCTCTTATCCTTGTTTAGGTGCCGCTTCTGACTGGCATCTTCACTTTGTGTGTAGCACAAAGCAAGATGCCTTCATGTTTCCTAGAGTCAAAACCTCCAATCGCTTGTCAAATAGCTCATATGTTGAAATGATGTTGAATGCCCAGGGCAGTGCCTGCCCACAGCAGGTGCTCAGCTGAAATGCTGTAAAGCAGATGGCTGGAGCACTACAGCAATTCTTCTTTTTTTTTTTAACCACTGACCCCCCTCCCCACCCTGCACCCACTTTATATTTTGTTTCTTTATATGTTAATAGGCTATCAGCACAAACATAACATCTCTAGCACACGTTTCTTCAAGTATTCATATTCAGTGTGGATGTATTACTCAAACTACAGTAAAACCTTTGTTCGTGAGCATAATTCATTTTGGAAACACGCTTGTAATCCAAAGCATTCATATATCAAAGTGAATTTCAAGAACCATTGGCTCAGTTGTGATCATGTGACATTCGGCATCACGTACGACTTGTATTGCAAGACACTGCTCGTTTCTCAAGTTAAAATGTATTAGAAATGTTTGCTTGTCTTTGGAACACTCATAGAACAAGTTACTAACAATCGAAGGTTTTACTGTATATCCTTGAAGTGCTCATGATCTCATAGGAGAGGAAACTATCATCAAACCAAAAACCAAAACACACGAAAAAGAGACTCAGCTTTATACTTCTGCCAGGGCTGGAGGAAACCAACACCAGATTCATGGGTGCCAGGCAAACACAGCTCCCCTGTCTTTGACTTTCCCATCTCCTCTTCTTCAATCCTAGAAGACCCAGGCAATTTGCACGCAGGGTGCCGAGCATTGACAGGTGAACCTCATCAAGCAGGTGTGTGGGAGCTGGGGAGGTGGTAGGGGTTGGGGAGCCTTCACTTCAAAGGAAAGAGAGTTTCCACTATGACCTGTGACTAAACAGTTTAACCACAAAAGTGCTACCATTCTTACAATGAAAATAAACAGATACATCGTGAGCTCTAAGAAAAACATAATTCCACAGAACAAGTTTGAATAGTGGGAAGGGATAATAATTGGATGGTATTCTCCTGAACTCACCAGTTCTGCTGCCACAACCAGCACCGTTCAGCGACGTGTTACATGCAGTGTATTCCAGCTTAGCAAAGATACACTGCTTTGCTTTGGTTACCGCCAACAAATTGAGATCGAGAAAATATTCCTCCCAGATATTACTGTAGGGAGAGCTTTGCATTCATTTGGCAGGAATACTTGGATAACTCATTGGAGCATATTCAAACAGCAAGGGTGACTCTAAGCTCCTGGACAAGGAAAGGAGATGGGGACAAAGGAGACAAAAGGAAAGAGTGAGAGGTTGTATACTGTACAAAGTGACCTCCCACCCCAGCCCTTCAAATTCTTCATTGCCTAGAAGCTCAGTTAGGTCTGGCGTTCCTCCAAAGAAGCAATGAAGGTCAAACGTCAGTGTAGGACCCTCCGCTAATCTACCTGGCTACTTTTGTACAAATTAGAAAAGGAGGCCCTTAGGGTAAAACAAATTACAAACTGGTGTACCCTCGGGGTGGAAGAATTACCTCAGACCCTTCCCTCTGGTCTTTCTTTGGAAATCTGAAATGAAGCTAGCTTTAGTTGCCACCCTGCCCCTGGGCAGGGCACCGGTGTGCAGGGTCCAACCTGGTTCTGCATCCTGGTGAACAGCTGTCCTGATTCTCAGCCCAGGTTGATAGAAGAAGAGATGGCACAAATGGACAAGGAGCCAAAAGTCAAAAAAGGCTGTCAAAGCATAAGCCCTCAAAGCTTTGCAAGAAAAATGAAGAAGGGCTGTGGAGTTAGGATTTCAGGCAACCTCACACAATCTTACAAGTCAATCTGGCTATATACATGTCAGGTTCTGTGTGCTCTCTCCGTGGTTTATCTCATCTTGCCAAACTGTATATAATTCAGGGGATAAAAATCTCAGGACTGCCTCGTCTATCACTGTTCACCTTCCTAACAACTGGATAAAAGAAACTGATCAAAATGAACTAATGAGGTGTGTGGCCTGCCTTGGACTGTTTCTGGAATCCCCCTCTCCCTGCCACAGCTGGATCTTAGCCCCTCTCTGCCAGGCAGCAGCCTGAGCTCCAAGGGGCCCATGTGTAGACGATCATGTCCAGGGACCCCACCAGCTGCATCTGCACACTCCACACTTTGTTCAAAGCAGAACCATATGGCAGGTCTAGGTAAGGGTCCCCTGAAAGAAAAACAAAATGTGTAGGCAAAGAAAATAAATACAGAGGAGAAAGAGACAAAAGCAGCAAGTAAGAAGAGGAATGGGGATTTGCAGCTGCTGGTGGGAAAACGTGGGCATCTGGCTGAAGAGATGCCTCAAATGCAGATGGAGAAGACCCCCCGCTAACCAGATCGGCTTCTGCATCTGAGGTCGAATCAAGGGTGTTTCCTTGGGCTGTGAATTTGTGCCACGTCTTGTGGTCAGACTTAGACAACAACTCTCTGCCTTTACTGTTAAGCACCCAGGTGCATGGGGAGAAGGAAAGGAGAGTGGCCTTGAGTGGAAGGATGTGGTGGAGGGTGGCTGGAACCCTGGGAAGGTAAGTTTCACTCAAAAGGTGGATGAATCATGGCTGTGAGGCTGGAAGAGGAGAGGGAAAGATGATTCAAGCCACAGATCACAAGAGGGAATACTCTGTGCTGTACTTTGGTGAGTGAGCTGAGCCCTTTACTGACGTTCCTTCAGATGCACATTGGGAGCAATCTCAGGGACTATTTCAACGATAGCAGGAACATAAATGTTGCAGCAGCTGGACAATGAGAAGAACATTTAGGAGTTGGGGCTTAAGAGGGTGTTAGAAGAGCAATCAATCAAGTGTGGATTGAGGGTGTAGGCAAGCAAGGTAAGAGGAAATATAAAATGAGATTCTCGACTGTTCACTGGGTATTCTGCTTTCCCACTCACTCCAGTCATGAGGATCTATGGGAGCTCCCAATCATGGTGGCCTGTGGTGTTCAAAGTGTTCTCAGATGAGGCTGCTTTCAGCTGCAGCTTAGGAGGAAATTCTACCTTCCACTGTGGAAACAATAGAAATATTTATAAACTCTCAGAATAATAAGACTGTTGGTAGGGCCATTCCAGGGTGATTAATTCAATGGCTAAAAGACTTCATCAAGGACCCAGGCTCTTTCCATCCTTCAGCTTGGCCAGCATCAGCATGAAGGCTTTGACCTCAGCCTGGCTCCCCACCTGGTGACAAGATGGCCTCCAGATTTCCAGCAGCCATATCCATACAAGACACGATCCGGAAACAAAAAGATCATGTCTTCCATGCTTCTTTTTAAGTGTAGGGAAATCTCTCCCAGAAGATTCCCAGCAGATTTCATCTCACATCCTGTCGTCCAAGTTGTATCACATGTTCTGGTCTAAAACAGCCATATCATGGTAATGATTAGCTTAGACCAGGGGTCAGAATGTTTTTTACCTAGTTAAAAAAAAAAATCAGTTCACTTTGGCAGCATATATACTAAAATTGGAACAATCCAGAGGATACTGGCATGGGCCCTGAGCAAGGATGACACACAAATCTGTGAAGTATTCCACATTTAAAAAAAAAAAATCAAAAGAAGAATAATATTTCATGACATGTAAAAAGAACATGAAATTCAAATTTCCATGTCCATAAATAAAGTTTTATTGGAACACAGCCACACTGCCATTCATTTACATGTTGTCTATGGCTGTCTGAGCAGAGTCAGAGGTAAAAATGCACAAAGCAGATTGAGAGTCGGCCAGTCTGACCAATTCTGTGGCCTGTAGGTGAGTCAGGAGACATCCAGAGTCGTGTGAATCCCCTGACAGTTGATAAACAGGGGTCTGGCATGATGCCATTTGTGGATAGTATTATTATTACTTGGCCAGATTCTGATGCAGCTTTGTTTACGCATCTGGAATGTGTAGCAACATTCTGAATTCTCTTTTACTACATGTATGCTAGTAACCCTCCTTAGGAAAGTACTCAGTAGAGTTGAGATCATTTTTAGTGTCTTTCCAAAATTATACATCAGACACTAAGTCAGAGTGACCAGGCTCTGCCCAGTATTACTGAACTGAACAAATCAGGGAAGCTCCCACACTCCATAATTCCCTAAGTCAGCCTTTTTGACACATTGAAAGATGAGGCAGGGAAATGGCTGGTCTCCTGGTAATTATCACCACCTGTTCTCCAAGTGGCTCTCCCCAAATAGAATAGTCTCCCCAGAGGGCAGAGAAGGAGGGAGGGAGGGAGAGAGCCGGACCTATGTATTCAGCAGTTCTGCCCAGTGAGAGTCGCTTTGGGAGACCTCTCTGCAAGGACACAGTCTCTGTTTTGGAAACTGGACTGGAGCTTGGCAAAACTGGGAAAAGGCCAACATTTGTCTTTGAGGCCTCCTGTCTCCGGTTAGTGGTTTCTTCTAAACCATCTTCCCCAACCTTCTACCTTTCTCGGGCTCTTGGAAGTGGCCCAGTGCAATTTTGCTGTCAAGATCTCATTCTTGTAAGCCTGCACAAAATACCTCATCGTGGACATGACTGGGAGCATGCCGACAGCCTCTGTTTAGCCTTCCTGTGCCCAGCTGCGGTCCACTCAAGGGACTCCTCCACGCTATGGCAGTCTGAGCTTTGGAAAACGTCATTGTGAGCCTGTAACCCCCTCCCACCTGGATTCACATCCTTCAAGGATCTTACACTGCCTATGAATAAAGTTCAAGTGCCTTGGATTGATGTAGACCAGTGGTTATTAAGTGTGGCCCCTGATCAGGAGCAGCATCACCTGGGCCTCCATCCCAGCCCTACTGAAATAGGGGTCTGGCCTTGGGGTCTGGCTTTGTGTTAAGCTCTCCGGGCAGTTCTGCTGTAATGCCAAGTTTGAGAACCCACAGACGCAGACTCGTTGCTTACCATTCACTATGTATCCTGTGTTTTCGTCCAGAGATGGCAAAGAGATTCCACCAAGTCTGTCAAGTCTCTCCAAGTCTATAGTGGCCACCTGGCATGCTGTTGGAAGATGATGAAGCCTCAGTCTCAGCTTCTCAGGCAGGAGACCTACTCCATGGTTGATGAGTGACGTCTACATGTGTGAGGGATGGGGTAGGCAGGCACATGTCAGGCACTCCCCAGTTCCCGCTCTAGCCACAGGCTTTCAACTCCCACATGTCACCAAGGCTTGGTGTGGAACCATTTGGTGGAGATTCCAGCCATTCTGGCAGAAAGATGGGTATTTCAAAAGATGACACCCTAGGGGCACCTGGGGGGCTCAGTTGGTTGAGCATCGGACTCTTGATTTCAGCTCAAAGTTGGGATCTCATGGCAGTGGGATCAAGCCCTACATCGGGCTCTGTGCCAGTGTGCAGCCCGCTTTGGAGTCCGTCTGCCCCTCCCTGCTTGTGCCCTCTCTCTCTCTCTCTCTCTCAAAATAAGCAAATAAACGTTAAAAAAAAAATAGGGTTAATTTAGTCCTAAAGAATCGATCCCTAACAAGGAATTGGGGGGACCAAGGTGGGATTTTGAGAGGAGGGGATCTCTGCACGGGAGCTGCGCTATACCTTTTTCTTTGTGTGCTTAGCTGGAACTGATTAGGGGCAGGGAGAAGAGCTTAGCCACAGGGCAGAAAGGAGACACCCCTTGTGAGGCAAGCCAGCCTGTCATCTGTTGCTGGAGATGGATACTGTGGCAAGGCTCCTGCTCGGGATCCCCAAGTCCTAAGGGGGGATTTAAGTGCGATACTTAATTTTTCCTCCACGAGAGAGACGGAGGGCAAGAAGGCCAGACGGGGAGGAGCGACAGGGGCTGTAGGAGCCAGCGCAGCTGGAAGAGATTAAGCCCAGCCCAGAAGGCAGCAGACAGGTAATAGTCTGGAACTGGTAGAGCCCCAGAAAGAAACCTTTGCCCTAGAAGTGTTTGGCAAGCCCTCCCCCTCCTCCACCATCTTGACTCCCCGTCTGCTATGCTGTGGAGGTTTCCACAGTGAAAAATGAAAACTGTCTAGCGAGTTCTTTGGCATTCTAGCAGTGGCGGCCATTTCTGTCCAATTCCCTTATGCAAGGAGCAAGATGCTCCCTCCAGACCTCCCTGAATTAAAAATAACAGAGTTTAGAATTTCCTGTGAACTCTCTTAATTCCCTGAAGTCTTTAAGTTTCTTGCTTGGGACATTTCAGCTGCACTTTCCTTCAGATGACTCTTCAAGGTGTGCTTGGTCCCTTTGCTTTGTCTCCTGACTTCCTCCCTCACCTACCTTTGTCCCCGGTCCAGGCCAAGCAGGGCCACTGTCAGGGCAAGGAGGGCCCTCTCTTCCCTCCAGTTTGGGAGGTTTCTTCCCACTGCTGGAAAACTCTGAAGTTCGTCTTTCCTCCTGGACATTATACATCTAACTCATATTTTACTTTTTCAAGGAAATTTACTTACCAAAAACAGAGCCCTATGTCTCTCTTTGTTATGGGGGAAAAGTGCCATGGGACTTCTTTACACTGATCCATACGTGAAATATTGCAACAAATCCTGCAATAATTCCCCTGTTGTAATACGTCAAGGAGGAAAGCCAACAAGAAGGCGTTTGTGTTTCATCTTAGATATTTCACGCATGCAGCTCCAGGAAAAAAGAACAAACTAAAATGCAGAGGCATTTTTAGGAACTCTGTTCAATGCACTGTTTCCCCTGAATTGAGCATGCTTTGCAGGAATGCAATCTGCACACCATTATCCCTAATTTTCTAAGTCCTTGCTAAGTTATATCAGACCTGCCACCCTGGCTGTTAAATGTCAGTTAAGACCTAATTAATTTAACTGCTCTGACAAGTTTAACTTAGTTCCCACAGAGACTGTAATTTGCCTTTTCCCAACTGATAGTGCTACAGGCATATTTTAAAATAACTCTTATTGTTTTAAAAGACTTTAGCCAAGTAGTATATGTTCATCGTAGAAGTCAGAAAATAAAAATCGAAACAAGATTTAAAAACCAAATCATTTTGTCGTACAGTGATAAACACTATAAATATCTTATAAATCCTTTTCCTTTTTTGGCATCTGTAATGAAAGGTAATATTTCAAAAACTATTAATGAGCATTCTTCTTGCATTTTCATGTTCACGAGTCAAAATAGGATTTTGCAGACAGCCTGAAAGCCAGGTTTGGTTCAGAGAGGGAGGATTTTTTTTTTTTTATTAAGATATAATTGATGCATAATGTTATACTAGTTCCAGGCGTACAACATAATTATTCAATATTTGCATATATTGGCAAATGACCATCACAGTAAGTCTAGTTAACGTCTGTCACCTCCATAGTTACAAATGTTTTTTTCTTGTGAGGAGAACTCTTAAGAGCTACTCTCTTACCAACTTTCAAATATGCAATACAGTAGTATTAGGTATAGTCACCATGCTGTGCATTATGCCCCCAGGACTTATTTATTTTATCACTGGAATGGGGGAGGGGGAATCTGAAGTCCACATACATGTGCTTATAAATTATGGAGAGAGTCAGGGAGAAAGAGGTTGGACTTGTGGAACTCAGTATCCCTGCTCCAAGACAGAGGGATATGTCAGGTAGGATGAGAGGAACTCCCAGAATAGAGGACTTTAGCTTAAGTAATATATTCTAGTCACTTAGTGTAAGACCGGAGGTGGCCTTCCCTGACTGCGATCAGTTCCTCTCAGCTGCTGTTGGAACACTGCTGCTTTCATCCAGCGGCTCAACTCAACTATAGGGTCATTAGAAGGAAAAAAGTTCTTTCCTAGAATAATCTAAGGTGAGTTTCCAGGCTGGTGGTCAGCTCTTCATTCAGGGACTCAGAGTAGTTGTCCTGCCACCAAGCCTAGCACGCTGTCATCAACTGTACGTGACTGCCACTGGGGGACTGCCATGTCTAGGTTTCATTTGCTAGGAAGGGAAAGAGAGCGTAGAGGAGATACACCCCATGTCATAAGACTCTGGCCCAAAAGCGACAGACATCACCTCTACTCATATTTCATTGGCCAGAACTTGGTCACCCGACCGAATCTAACCACAAGGAATGCTGGGAAATTAGTGTAGCAAAGCAGCCATGTTTGCCCAGGTACAATTCTATTATCACAGAACAGAGGGAAGACAGCTTTTGGTTGCTGCTAGCGAGTCTTTTCCATACCTTGTATTATATATAGGGCCCTGAAGTTCCCGTGTGCACTTTGAAAGCAACAATTTGAGAGCCACGGTTTACCATCAGGCACCATGAAGAGCCTTCACAGCTGAGGCTAAGGCTGAATCACCTACACGCACAGAGGTCTACAGAATCAGTGAGAGATGAAATGAGGCTAGCCCCAAAAGGCCACACCATTAGTCCTGGCCAGGCTGAGAGAAACTAGACCATAGTTTATACCAGAGGCCAACGTCAACTGCAAAGCCCAGCCAGATGGGCAGCAACAAGACTGACAAAGAACACCCCAAAATCCAGAAGGGCTGGAGGCCATGTCATAGCTCTGAAGACCCATCACTCCAGTGCCTTAAATCCACAGTAAGCATCCTTCATACTCTGATTGCCATCTGAGGGACAAGAAGTAGATGATGAAGTCCTGAAAAACTGAGTATATAGACCCATAAAGGACTACCTGGACAGATGGCCCACAGAACAGAAGAGCTGATCAAATTGGATGAAATTCATTCAACCCCCATTTCTACGCAGCAGAGTAGAGAGCTTATGAGAAAATCCAGATCAAGTCGTGAGTTAAAAAAGAAACTACTATTTCTTTTCCTGCACATCTGAGTGTGGTCTGAGCGAATAAATTTTACACACCAAAACTTACATATAATGTTGTCTTGGAAACGCCGGAGCTAGGATTGGAAGATGGAAGCTGATGATGTCAGCTGCTTCCCACCCCCACCCCGGAGCTTTGCTGTGCAGACCAAAAATCACTTAGCAGCCACAGAATACTTACCTGGACGTTGGGAGTCCCAGGAGAGGGCACTTGAGCTACGTAGAAGTGAAGTGCAGACATAGTGGGTAGACAGGGTGGGGACAGGATCAGAGTTGACATTTGATTTGAGGGAGAGACTCCAGGGCATCAGAAGTAAAGAAGGCCCCAGTGCTTGGACTGAGCTCAGCAGCAGGGCCTGGGGGTCAGAAGGAGAAGGGGTCCGGGTGCAGTAGGAGACCAGGTCTGAACTGACTACCATCCATTCTCTCCCAAGCCACAGTGGGTCCCGCAAAGGAGGGGGATGGGCTAAAGGGTACACAAAATCCAGGGAAAATGCACTGAATTCCCAATTTCTTCAAAACAGTGAAAAAATCCCCAAAATCTGAGCAAAAAAAAAAAAAAGTTTTTTCCAAGTTGGACACATCTAAACTAAGCTGAAGCCCTTTATGGGTTTCTATTTATCCCACTTAGTATAAATATTCTTACATTTCACTGCAGACCTAATAATAACCCCAGACCAGGGGTGTTATGTAATATATAGTGTTTTCACCATGCTGCCTTTCTCAAATCTGAGACATTGTGAATTTGAAACACATCTGGCCAAGAGCTCATTACCAAGGCATTCATAACGTATATTTCAGAATTGTCCTTGCCACCACGCAATGCCCGGTCTTAACTGGGCAAAATCTTCTTTGTTGTTCTGGCACTAGATTTCCTCTAATACTTAAAGCGTTTCATCTGACAAAGATACAACTGACATTTATTTTCTTCGTCTGGTTTTTAATGCTGATTTTATGGATAAATGAAAATTCAGCCAACTTTTTATTTCTAGTTTATGAGGAAGTAGGAAATGCCATAATATTTTCCCCCATTTTTATTTACTTTCTTCCGTGTGTTTTTCTTAGATTGTATGAAGCAGTAATGTAATCGTACAGTGGGTCAATGGCTAGTTATGCAACACTAAATATTTGGACATGCACTTTGGAACTGTATACTCAGGATAGAGATCATGAGGAAAAGGAGATTAAGACTGAGTGTCCACTATGTAGCACAATGTGTCCTATACCATTTCACATAATCCTTATTGCATTTATCGTTTAATCTATTTAATGGAATCCCCATGGAATGATAAAACAGCCATGTTACCATTACCATGTAATGTGATCCTCACGAAAAGTTTGTAAAGTAAAACTTCCCATGTGTACAGTTGAGCAAGATAAAGCTCAGAGAGGTTGAATCATTTGCCCAAGATCGCACAGCCAGGAAGTAGCAGAGCCAGGTTTCCCTTCTCAGGAAACAGTTCCATCTAGGACCTGAATGTTCCCAATAAAACCCCTTCCTGCTTACCCACCACAGATACCAGTCCTCTGTTTTACCATAAATCCATTACCCATATCCTTGTCTGTGCTCTTTTTAATGGAAAGAAATACTCCCCAAAGCACTTCTTCATGCCCTACTCATCGTTTAGAGAATGAGATAGAATGGTCATCCAAGTTCTCAGATAAATCTTGGTTGGTCCCTTCTTCTACTGTCTCTGCACCCCAGACTGAAGAGAAATGGGAGGCAATGGGGAGTTAGCTTAACCTGTCAGTTTCCCAAACCAGGGCATGCTGGACACCCCACCTCCTCCTTCTCCACTCAGCCTTGCAGGGTTGTAGACAAAGAGATTTGTCCCCAGACAATTAGACCCTAGAGAGATGTGAGGGGAGGGAGCATACTGACCTAAGAAAAACATCTAAAGATTCCTTTATTTAAAAAAAAAATTTTTTTTAATGTTTGTTTATTTTTGAGAGACAGAGAACAAGCAGGGGAGGGGCAGAGAGAGAGGGAGACACAGAATCCGACGCAGGCTCCAGGCTCTGAGCTGTCGGCACGGAGCCTGACACGGGGCTCGAGCCCACAAACTGTGAGATGGTGACCTGAGCCGAAGTCGGACGCTCAACCGACTGAGCCACCTAGGCGCCCCAGGGTTCCTTTAAATATACAGTCCTTTTAGTGTACAGGGCAATAGAGAAAGTATATAAGTAATTGTTTTTAAAATCGATATTCTATAAGCATATTTCTATAATAGTCTATAAGCCTATTTAAAATCAATACTCTAGGGGCGCCTGGGTGGCGCAGTCGGTTAAGCGTCCGACTTCAGCCAGGTCACGATCTCGCGGTGCGTGAGTTCGAGCCCCGCGTCAGGCTCTGGGCTGATGGCTCAGAGCCTGGAGCCTGCTTCCGATTCTGTGTCTCCCTCTCTCTCTGCCCCTCCCCCGTTCATGCTGTCTCTGTCTTAAAAATAAATAAACGTCGAAAAAAAAAATTTTTTAAAAAATAAAATAAAATCAATACTCTATAAGCATACTTTAAAATTCCATTTCTGTTTTATTAACTTCTAATTACATTAGTATATTATAATCAACTAAGTGTTGGTAGCTGTATTCTCGTACGTCCATAATAAATAGATGCCTGATACTGATGACTACTTAAGGAAATAGCTCTCCATCAGACATCGTACAATTCTATGCCGTATTATGAAGATGACTTTTGTCATTCTCTTCCGTTATCGTCATCCCACCTCACTTCTCATATCCTTTTTGCTCAGTGAATTCTTCTGCCAAATGAATTCTTTTCCCCATTCTTTTGCTAAATGGAATCATTTTGTTCAGTGCTTTATAGAAATTGACGAATTTCAAAGACAGAAGAAAATGGGCTTTTTTTATTTGCCTTCCAACAGAGGGTGCAGAATAGACCAGGAGAAATCAAAATCTTTAAAACTACGTGAACACTCATCGGAATGGTAATCCCATGGGAACCGGACCCCATCCGGCTCAACTTGGAGGAAATAATAGGACGTAGGTGGAGCAAACTCTAACCTTGCCTCCACCACCAGGCAGGGCAGGGCCTCAAGGAAAGCTCTCCACCCCGCTGGCCTGGAGGCCTGGAGACTAACCTTTTAGAAGGTGAAGGCCCCCTCTGAGAAAGAAGGCTGCTCCCTGGCACCCTAAGAACTATAGCTTGAGGCTCTGCAGGCACACTTTCTTGCTCCAGAAGGCAGTGAGAGTCTCTTAGGACAGTGTGCAGCTGCAGGAGCTCATAAAGCCAGGGCCATGACTTCATCTCTGGCCTGCGAGCTGACTATTACACAGACCAGGAGCCACCCACTGGTGGTAAATCAGGGGGAACAGGACAGACTGGAAAGGACTGAAGAGTCTGTTTGCATGCATTAAACACGGCACCCTACCAAGAATGGAGTAATTTTGCTGTAAGTTAACAATATCTTGACTAAGCATGGTGGGGGACTGACGAGTGTGCAGGCACCCGACCCAGGTTTCCTTTAACAGATGCCCAGGATTCCTCATCTGACTTCTAAATGGCTGGCCAAGCTCCATATAATAGGGCGTTTATCCTAGCTTTAAGTTGGTTTTGGTCTTTCCCTAATGTTGACGGGGTGTGTGTGTATGTGTTGAATGGTAACTATTTCAGTAGGGGCATATAATAATCTGTGCTGAGGGCTCGTTCTGCAAATGGTATTGGCTGTGGTGTTGTTGACTTTGAATAGCTAGGCATTTAAGGTCACGGTCTCCTCATATGGTCACGTGGTTTTCTATAGCTCATGTAAATAGCTTTCCGTATTATTTAGGACAATACATTGAGTTACTCATTTTGGGGCATTATGCTAGGTACATATGTATTTGAATTCTAATTCTTTGTATTGAATCATATTTCATAAACACTAGGGCCATCCGTTATTTAAAGGATGCTTTGTGAATCCTTTTGTTTGGTGGGCCTGGGGGAATAAATACATCCCTCAGATGAAAGAAATCTTCTATTATAATAGTAATCATATTATTCATACAAATCAGAACTCATCAGTGTTATATATAAAGTCCTTCAATTTAAAAAAATAACGTATTTTTCTTATCACCTATTAAAGATACACTCTATGTAGTAACATTTTTAAAAAACAAAGGTAGCAGAGGACAGCTCTCAAAGCATCGAGGTAATAAGTAACGGCAATGTTTTCTCATTTGTTTCTCAAAGTATCTTCATGATATTGTGAAGTCCCTGACACGTCCTGGGCACTACAAGTTGACCATCCTCGCCCTTCTGTAGGTATTTCCGGTTAGCAAGTCATTTAAAGCAAAGGTTCCAAACTTAGGTTGCCCACCCCAAGCCAGTTCTGAGTCACCCTGTGGTTAATCTGCTGCCCCACGCCTGACCTTCAGGACTGGTGAGATGTCACCAGGGTTATCTCCTTCCCAAGTCTAGGATTAAATGGGGCTTTTAGAGTAGAAGTCAGAATTCTCCAACACGTCAGACCGCAAATCCTCAGAGGGCAGCTGTGAGGAGAGGGGAGGAGTATTTATCTAAGAAGCATCATAACCAACATGAGAATGAACGTCAGTGGTAGTTAGCAATCTGTGCTGCATATACACTACTCTCACAAGTAAGAAAACTGAGGCCCAGAGAGGTTAGGTGCTTAGTTCCAACGGCCAAAATATTTAAACACCAATTGGAGCCAAAAGGCACGCTTTCCTTTCCACCGACCAACATGTGATGGTTCCACAAGCAGTAACTGAGTGCCCTTCATGAACCAAGCACATCAGGTGCCACCGAGAGGTGAACGGAGTCCCAGCTTTTGAAAGGTTTTGCAGTCCGGTGGGGCGGACAGCCGGGGGCCAGGTGATAATAAGCATTGCCATGTCCCACTGTTGCTGCTTCTCTTACGACGGCCTTCTTCTTTGGTCCAAGTTGAGATTGTTAACTTAGACTTGGACCAACTCCATCTTTCCATCCTATCTGGTTACCAAGGGACCATTACCCCAAAATGTGCCACCTTTTATTTCACAGAAGACAAGGGTGACCATTTGAGAGACATAGCTTTGAGTTGACTTTCTAGTGCCGGTGATGAGTTCATGACAACATTGATTCTGTCCATCTTTTTTTTTTTTTTTTTTTTTTTTTTTTTAATTTTTTTTTTCAACGTTTATTTATTTTTGGGACAGAGAGAGACAGAGCATGAACAGGGGAGGGGCAGAGAGAGAGGGAGACAAGATTGGAAACAGGCTCCAGGCTCTGAGCCATCAGCCCAGAGCCCGACGCGGGGCTCGAACTCACAGACCGTGAGATCGTGACCTGGCTGAAGTCAGACGCTTAACCGACTGCGCCACCCAGGCGCCCCTGATTCTGTCCATCTTTTGACTAAAGAGTCCTTTTATTTATTTTATTTAATTTTTAGTGTTTGTTTTTGAGAGAGAGGGAGAGAGACACACACAGAGTGTGAGTGCGAGGGGTGGGGACAGAGAGAGAGGGGGAGACACAGAATCTGAAGCAGACTCCAGGCTCCGAGCTGTCAGCACACACACCCCAACGCGGGGTCTGAACTCGTGAACCGCATGATCATGACCCGAGCGGAAGTCGCACGCTTAACCGACTGAGCCACCCGGGCACCCCTACTGAAGATGGCTTTTAAATAGCAGAAACTCCATAAATAATGACACATCAACCAGCTTGGAGCACAATCTGGACTTCCAAATGGGGAAAAAACCCCACAAGATAACAGCAGAGTAAGGAAAATAAAAACTACAAAAAGGGATTGTATCGTCCTCTGCAGCTGTTTAGTTCATTTTGTTTGATCTAATTCCCCAGTTTGGGTGAGGCCAAAGCTGTGCACACATTTAGCCACATTCCTGCTTCGTTGTGGAGCACCACCCTTGTTTTTCTTTCTCCTTTCATCCTTTTAATTTACGCTTTCCTGCTGTATACTTGATTCCCTATAAGCCTCCTTAAATCCTTTCAGGAACAAGGCAAAATAGAAATTAATCAATAGAGCAAAGAATAGTCTACAATCACGGTCATATTTTTCCATCTTCTCCTCTCTATTCACTGTACTGGCTTCCACCTCCTCTGTTCCCTTGTCACGGCTCTGTCATGAGCCACTGCAGTTTTCCTTATGGCTTTTATCATGTTTCCTCTCTTTGCCAGCTCAGCCCATGGCTCTGGTTGCCACCTTCTCTTCTTCCAGTGGGTTTTCATACCTGGTTCTCCCCTTATCTCTTCGTCTGCTGGTTTGGGGACCCTCTCCTGGTTTCTCTTTCTAATCCCGTTCACTAATTATGACATCACTTGGAGATTCGGTTCCTGGCATTCCGTGTCCCTCTATCTCAAGGTATCTCAACTCATATCTTGTTCCCCCCTTATCGCTTCGTCTGCTGGTTTGGGGACCCTCTCCTGGTTTCTCTTTCTAATCCTGTTCACTAATTATGGCATCACTTGGAGATTCGGTTCCTGGCATTCCGTGTCCCTCTGTCTCAAGGAGAGCGCATTTACTGACTTCAAGGTGACTATAAGTGCCTTGAGGACAAGGACCATCTACTTTTTTTAATACAACAGAAAGCTCTGCACATGCTCAGAGCTCAACACGCATCACTGATTTAACGTGACAACACAGGGCTTCTGGCTGTGGAGGTCTGTAGTGTCCCCCTAGAGAGTTTAGAGGAGTATTTTAAGGGAAAAAAAATCAACTATTTATGGAATATATATAATTATATTGTCCAATGAAGTCCATAGTCTCTTAAACTTATGAAATTAAAATAGTCAAGAATTGGATTGGAATCTTTTATATATAGTGCTAACTTTGGTACATCTTACAGGCGGTGACAAAGAGCCTGTGTCTTATTGGTTTTTTCCTTACACATAGTCTCTAAAACATATTCCTTCACCTCTCCCACTGTGCCACATGCTGCTTGCAGCCCTATCGCCTGTCACCTGGATGACAGCAAGGGACCTCCTACAGGGTGGCCCTGCTGCCTTCTACCCTCTCCGTGTTCTCTGCGCAGCAGCCACAGAGACGTTTAAAAGCTGCAATCTGGATGTGTGATTCCCATGCTCCATAACCTTCCATGGCTTCCTATTGCTCTGTGGATATATTCCTATCCTTTTGTGTGGACTGCAAGGCTCTGCGTGACCTCAGCAGCCTTTCTCAGTCCCTGGGACACTCCACACTCCTGGCCCCAGTGCCTTTTCATGTGCTTCCTCTCTGCCTGGGATACTCTGAACCTACCCTGAAGGGCTCAGCGTCATCAGACAGACCTGTCCTGACTCCTCAGATTAGTTCAGAAATCCTGATTGTCCATTGTCTCTCCTCACCGTGCTTTTCCTTCATAGGTTTTAGGACACCTGACGTGCAACGGCGTTTTGAGCATTCGTTTGCATAACGTCTGCTTTCCCTCGCTTCACGGGAATCTCTCCCGAGGCGGGCGCGGCACCTCTCTCGTTCGCCACTGTATTCAAAGCAACTAACCTGGCGCATAGGAGGGGCTCCATACATGTTTGTCGAGCATAGGAACTCATACAGATTGTGAAAGAATCAGACCCTGCTGTCTGGCATCCCAATAAGACCCTTGAGTTTAGAACGATGTGTAAGGGCGTTGCTAGAGCTGGACTAAAGAGGAGGGCTGAGTCCTGGGTGTTGTGGTGAAGAAATACTTAAAACAGGCTGAAGGAGCTGATTGGAATGTGAGTTTAATGAGGATGCACATGAACGTTGAGGAGAGTAGCCCAGTTGGGGTTTTTTCTCAGTTGGGGAAAACAAAGACCTATCTGATTTTCTCCACCTGCTAAGCCCTCGCATAAATCCCTGGCCCTATTTGTGTCCTTTTTTTTTTTTTTTTTGCACAGAGTTAGATAAATCTGTGATTATCTTCTAGCGATTCAGCTAGGTTGAGGCCAACACACTAAGCAAGTCACAAGTCATGATTCCTTTTAAAAATAACTACACATTGAATTTCCCCTCACCTTTCCTTGGCTTCTCTTTGGAATTTTGACATATTTCTTAGCATTTCAGGATAAATTAAGAGCTTTGGGAAATGAAAGGCAGCATCTCTGGTTTGAGACATCCAAAAATAACCCATATGAAACTGAGCATCCCTACAATTCTCGACTTGACCGTTCATTTGGAGTCCCAGAGCTAACACCACCGCATCTTTCTTATATTCGGTAACGTCTATTTCATTATTTTTTTTTTCTGCATACATTAACCATAGCAAAGTACCTACGTGAAGTTTTTAAATCTCAGGGTTATTTATTTCATTAAAAAGATGTAGGCTTTTTGGGGCGCCTGGGTGGCGCAGTCGGTTGGGCGTCCGACTTCAGCCAGGTCACGATCTCGCGGTCCGTGAGTTCGAGCCCCGCGTCAGGCTCTGGGCTGATGGCTCGGAGCCCTGGAGCCTGTTTCCGATTCTGTGTCTCCCTCTCTCTCTGCCCCTCCCCCGTTCATGCTCTGTCTCTCTCTGTCCCAAAAATAAATAAAAAACGTTGAAAAAAAAATTAAAAAAAAAAAGATGTAGGCTTTTTAATTCTGAGAAAGTAAATTTTGGTGGAATCTTGCAGGAACACAGAGTTTGCCCAAAGATACGCATCATCTTTCACTCAAAAAGGATTTACTGACAACTGCCTACAACAGGCAGGGGCGGGGAGATGGGCATTAAGAGACAGAAAAAAGACTCAAACACAGTCCCTGCTCTCAAAACACTTACAATGTACTCTGGGAGGCAAGAAAACTTGACACTTTTATTGTTTAGTGCACTTGGGTGGCTAGGGTAAGCGCCCGACTTCGGCTCAGCTCATGGTCTCTTAGTTCCTGAGTTCAAGCCCCGCGTGGAGCCCCGCACAGAGCCCCACATCAGGCTTTGTGCTGACTGTGGAGCTTGCTTGGGATTCTCTCTCTCCCTCTCTCTCTGCCCCTCCCCTACTTGCACTCCCTCCCTCTATGTATCAAAATAATAAAAACAAATAAACAAACAAAAAACTACAGTTCAAGGAAGAAAGTGTTAAGTGTTGTTATAGAGACATGTATGCAATTCTATGTACCCTACATGTTTTACGTGTTTTTTACGTATGTTTAGATACGGGAAGGCTTCCTCCTAGATAGTGCTCGCTGTCTTGAAAGATTCTGAAAGAAGGTAAGATTTGAAACTGGCCCTAAAAGACGGCAGGTTTTCTTTTCTTTTGCTTATTAATTTATTTTATTTATCATACATAAATATATGTAGATAGTATTGATGAGTGAAAAGGATCAAATGAAAACCTAATATCACTACGTAGAGATACTCACTATTAGCATCCTTTTATCTGCGCCTATTTATGTGCCTATTATGTTGTTTTACGAAACTGGAATCACACACTATACAACACTCGTAACCTGCTTTCCCACTCAACAGTTTATCACAAACCTCTCCCTGTGTCTGCTTGTCAGTGAACGCTTGAACACTTGGGCACATTTTTTTTTAAAGTTTATTTATTCTGAGAGAAAGAGAGAGCATGAGCAGGGGAGGGGCAGAAAGAGAGAGAGAGAGAGAGAGAGCATGAGCAGAGGAGGGGCAGAGAGAGAGAGAAAGAATCCCAAGCAGGCTCTGCATTGTTAGCACAGAGCCCGACTTGGGGCTCAAACTCGCCAACCAAGAGATCATGACCTGAGCCAAAACCAAGAGCCGGGCACACTTACCCAGTGCGCCACCCAGGCACCTGGGCACGTGGGCACATGGGCACATTTTTACTGAACAGGGACAGGGAGGGAAATACCTAAATCGGAGCTGCAGGATCTTTGAGCACAAAGGTCTAGGAGAAAGCGCGGGCGACGCAGGCGAAGCCACGCTCTCGGTGACGGCCAGGGAGCTCCTACTGAGGACTCAGTCCCAACGTGACCATATCTTCCTTGGCATCAGCCAATGCTGGCTGCTCTTCAAAAACACACCAAAGCATGCCATCTCACCATCTGATTAATGCCCTGATCTACACAACCAGCCTGAGTGCCACTGAGGTATTCGGGGAAACACAAGGTCATTAAGAAAAACATTCTCTACTTGGTGAAGCAGCACTGTGGTCACCGTGGGGAGCGTGCTTGCCTTCTGACTCAGTGCCAACTGGAGCAAACGTGGCATGTGGGCGGGTATATTTTTACTGGGGAAAGAGCTGCCAACTGGATGGAAAAGGCCTGCAATTTTCGGAATGTTTATAATCTAGATGGGCGGGCGTGCTCAGGGTGCGGCCCGGTGAGAAGCTTAATGTTCCGTTTGAAAACGGACTAACCAAGGGTAAAGGTGCACAGACTGGTGGTTGTTTTTCTCTGAAACGGAATACGTGTCCAAGGGCCCAGCATGAATGTGAGGCTGATTCAGGGTGTCTGAGGCTGAGTCAGAGTGTTTGTCGCTGTGACAGTGTCTCAGAGAAGAAACATCGGTGGGCCAAAGTGCATGACGATAACGCGATGAATTTTTGGACCTGCTCATGTCCACAAATGGAGACTATTAGCATCTTGAAAATAAGTGGCCTGTGTCCAGGTTGGAGGTGGCAACAACCTGCCCATGGTTTTATTATTCATCCTGCTTATTCTCTCTCATACTCTCTCTCTCTCTCTCTCTCTCTCTCTCTCACACACACACACACACACACACACACACACACACACACCAATTTACCGAGTCGATTACTATGTGCCAGCAACACAGCAAAATCCCTCTAATAACAAAGAAGGGGCTTTCAAATCTGCCTTATTCACGGGAACAAACAGAGAACATGGTCCCTGGCCAAGCTTGGTCCGGTTACCCGAAGACCACTGCACAAAGAATCAAGACTGAACTGAACCAAACAGTGGGCGGTGTGTTCGTAGAAGAGGTGCACTGTGACTCCATCCTGAGAGTCTATGAGGTCAGGGTTAGATGTTCCCACGATGAAAGAGCCCTTGGGGAGATCCCTTTGACTGATAAAGTACAGACTTCACGGGCAAAGTCTGTACCCGTCTTAACTGCCCCCCAGAGAGAGGAGGGCTTACCTCAAGACCCTCCTAAGAGTCTGTCCAGTAGTTGCTCCTATGCATGTGTTCTCTGCCTTGTGCTCCCAGAATGTGCCAGAATGCACCCATTCTGCCTCACCTGCAAGGAGTCAATACTGCTCATTGTTTCTCCAAGAGAAGTGTTCGTTCCTTTTCTTTGTTCCCTCCAACCTGCCTCCCACCTTGCTTCCAATTGTGCGCCTCAGGCCCACTTACTAAACTCCTCCTCCCCAGCCTTTGTGAGAGGAACCTTTGTGACCTGTCTTTCCAGTCACACATTTATTAAGTGGGTGCCCAAGAGGTAGTCAAGAGGGCAGGCTCTGAGACGTGAACCGTATGAATCCACGTGGGTACAAACGGTGGCTTTGATAATAATTCACTGTGTGAACTTGAACAAATTATTTCACCTCTCTGTGCCTCAGTTTCCTCATCTAAAAAGGAGGGGAAATAATATTATCTACATCCTAGGGTTATTGTGATTATAAGACATAATCACTGCACCCAGTGAAGCATGAGGGAGGGGAGGGGAGAGGAGAGCCATGGGCATCCTGTACCTCCCAAGAGCTCCTTATGGTCTTCTTTGTGCCCAGAGGCAGGACGCAGATGAACACCCGAGAGGAGGGGTATTATGGGAGTTGCAGATGCCCTTTGGGGTCTCAGGATTTGAGGTATTATTTCAACACCGGCTGCAACACCAACCCCAAAGTTTTGCAGGGTGACATAAACCACCAAATCTTCCACCTTTGTTTTTATGGGGAACTTTGCTAAATGTTTTTCCTGTGCCCTCATGTCTGGACACACCTCTGTTTTGAGTCAGGAAAATGATCTCTCTACTATGACTAAGAGGTCCCAAAACATTATATTTAAAATTCGATCAGTGTATCACGCATTATTCCACAAGCCAGAATGGGGCCAGGGGCCAGAATGGCCTTTTGGGGCTGTTTTATCCCGGAGAAGCCAAAGGGAATTTGAGTTAGGTACAGGGCCGCAGGCCCAAAAACGTTTTTAATACTCCCCAGAATCTGCAAACCACTAAGTAGTTCATAAAAGTGTTACTGAGAAATTTCAGTCTAATCCAAAATGCAAAACATTATAAAATTGCATGGTGGGTTTGTAACACAGTCTGGCGCAGAGATTATGAGTATTACCTCTGAAGGAGAATTCCTGGGTTCAGATCTTGGCTCCACTATTTAATATCTGTGCGACCTTGAGCCAGTTAGTTGACCTTCGCTATGCTGGTTTCCTTATCTCACATGTGAGGACAGAGTAGCTGCCTTAAAATCCCATCATCCAAACCATAAGCTTCAGGCTCAACCTTTCTACCTCCTTCTTCACCTTTTATGCAAATCTGCACCAAGTCTTATTAGTTTTACCTCTTAAATTGCTACTGAAGCAGCTACTTCTTCTATATGCGAGTACTTCAGTCCTCACGACCAGCACTCAAGTTCAAACTACCCACATTGCTCATCTGGGCCACTGCCTTTTAGCCAGATGTCCTGCATCCATTCTGGTCCCTCCAAAAATCCATTCTCCAAACTGAAGCCAGAGTACTCTTTTCAAATCTAAGTCACCTCCCTGCTTAAAATATCCAAATGACTTTTCACTGTTATTATTCTTAGAATAAAGTTAACTTCTCTCTCTTTTTCTTTTTTAAGTTTATTTATCTGAGAGGCAGTGCAAGCCGAAAAGGGGCAGAGAAAGAGGAGAGAGAGAGAATACCAAGCAGGCTCCACACAGCCAGCACGGAGCCTGATGTGGGGCTCAAACTCACAAACCACGTGCTTATGTCCTGGGCCAAAGTCCAACGCTAAACCGACGGAGCCACCCAGGCGCCCCTAGAATAAAGTTAACTTCTTGACTTCATAGTTCAGCGTGCAAGATACTGCACGGCCTGACTCTACCCTCCCTTGCCTGTTTCATCTTGCCCTCCTAATTCACTTAGTCTTTCCTCTTCTGTCCTTCAAGCCTTCTTTCTGTTTTTTATATTCTTCATGATCCCTCTTGCCCCAGGGTCTTTGCACACATTGCCTTGAATGATCTTCTATACCTTCTCAACCTAAACAATGCCTACTTTTCTTTTCCTTTATTAAAATATATAATCTACTTGCCTTCATTTTCATTATTTATTTATTTATTTACTTACTTACTTACTTATTTAAATTGAAGTTAGTTAACCTACAATGTGGGATGGTATGAACCCAGTGATTCATCTCTTACATATAACAACCAATGTTCATCCCAACAAGGGCCCTCCTTAATGCCCATCACCCATTTAGCCCATCCTCCCACCCACCTCCCCTCTAGCAGCCCTCAGTTTGTTTTCTATAGTTAAGAGTCTGTTTCTTGGTTTGCCTCTCTCTCTCTTTTTCCCCCACTTTGCTCATTTGTTTTGTTTCTTAAAATCCACATATGAGTGAAATCATATGGTATTTATCTTCCTCTGACTGACTTATTTCTCTTAGTATAATACGTTCTAGTTCCATCCACATTGTTGCAAATGGCAAGATTTCGTTCTTTTTCATCACCGAGTAGTATTCCATTGTATGTATATACCACGCCTTCTTTATCCTCTCATCAGTTGATGGAAATTTGGGCTCTTTTCATAATTTGGCTATTTTTGATAGTGCTGCTATAAACAGTGGGGTGCATGTGCCCCTTCAATCAGCATTTTTGTATCTTTTGGATAAATACTTGGTAGTGCAGTTGCTGGGTTATAGGGTTGTGCTATTTTTAATTTTTTGAGGAGCTTCCATACTGTTTTCCAGAAGTGGCCGAACCAGTTTGCCTTCCCACCAACAGTGCAAAAGTGTTTTCCTTTCTCCGCATCCTCACCAACATCTGTTGTCTCGAGTTGTGAATTTCAGCCATTCTGACATCGTATCTCATTGTGGTTAATGCCTACTTTTCATCTCAACTCAAGCATCATTGTTACGGATCTTCCTTGATCTCCCTGATGTGGTTGACTTCCTCTAGTAAAGAATCTCATGACATCAAGTACTTCTCTTGATAGTATTTTATTAATTAAGTTCACTCAACAAATATTTATTGAGCACCTACCGCACGTCAAGTTGGGATACGTGACTGGACAGAACAAAGTGTCTTTTATAGAGCTGCCATTCTAGGATGGGAAACAGACAACAAACAAATCAATATAAATGTCACAGGGTAAGTACTCTAAAAACAAATAAAGCAGGGAAATGGGAACAGACACAGGGAAGGGGGGGATCAGATTTGTAGTTTTCCATATGTTGGTGTGATTATTTGGTCAGTATTTGTAGCTTCCACTAGATTATAAGCTCCAGGGCTAAGTTTTCTCACTATTTATGCTCAGCAATAGCACATACACGCGAGATAGTGCCTATCTTATCATAGACACCCAGGAAAAATGACTAATTTTCATTCCAACTAACAGCCATTTGTACAGAGTGGAATGCAACACGGTTGGATTATTTTACGTGAGTAGATACCAATAATTCTTAAGAAGTATTTGAAAATGAATACTTTATGTATTCATGCATGTCTCACTTCAAAACAATTCAGTTTTCTAAATCCCGATGTTTGAATGTAGCAGAGTTTTCTCGGGAAATTTCAGGTATTTAATCCTTTAAGTTCCCTTTGTTCTTAGAGGAAAAACAAATCATGAAAACATCCTGCACGTTCTTAATTTTTATGCTGGTAAATGATTTTTCAGGTTGAAAGTCAAAAAAAGCAATTAATTAGTGAATTCTGCTGTGACCAAATAAGCCAGGGAAAACGTGGACCTTACTTTTGGAAGGAACATCCCTCTCCTGAAAGACTGGACATGGGCTCTAAAGCCCATATGCTTTAGCTTGAGCTTTTTAGCTATTTCCAGGGAGCAAAAATAGCTACAGTTTCAAGAGATTTGTTTTTCTTTTTGGTAGAGACAGTCAGCAGTTTGGAAAAACAGAGGGTTCGCCTACTAAGCATTTCTGGTAACACAGAGCTTGTCTCTGCAATTGCTGCTTTATATCTCAATTAGAAGGAAAGCTAAAAAAAAAATGAAAATGAGGCAATGATAATAGGATAGTGAGAAAAATGAATGTAAACAGGATGTTTTGAAGTGATATTTAATTTTACAAGTGCTAAGTCTGTGTGCAATAAATATTCTAAATCATTTTTGGAGTTTATATAATGTTTTCTCTTCATTTTCACATGTTTTACTAAAGAAACTTCTGAAAGAATGATTGGGGGGGCAGCTGAGTGGCTCAGTTGGTTAAGTTTCCAACTCTTGGTTTCGGCTCAGGTCACGGTCTCTCGGGACATGAGATCGAGCCCTGCATCAGGGCTGTCAGTGTGGATGGAGCCCTGTTTGGGATTCTCTCTCTCTCTCTCTCTCTCTGCCCCTCCCCCTGCTCACTCGCATGCACACACACTCTCACTCTCTCTCTCTCAAAATAAATAAACATTTTTAAAAAAGAATGATTTTGTAGGAATGCTTCCAGCAAATGAAAAGAGGGAGGCTCCAACGAGGCAGAAAATTGTGCCGAAACCTGAATTCTAGTCAATGGACATGAAGGTGGGTGTGGGGCGCCATACCTGAATTCATGGCCATTTGGTAAGAAATGCAAAATAAGCCAAGAACAGATCGTCCTGGCCAGGTAGTGGTACCAGTTGAACCATAGAGCTCTACTGACATCTAGTGCACAAAAACATAATTATCTTCTAGGAAATGAAATATTCTCTATAGTTCTACATACTACCAAGTAAAATATTTATGTATTAAATAGGTCAAGGGAAACTATAGCAATCAAAGCCCGTCAATGAAAGCCTTTCTTACATAACATCTCATTTGATTCCTTCTACTATAAGCCTGCAAGCAAAGCAGAGAAATTATTACCAATCTCATTTCACAGATGAGGAAACTGAGGCTTGGAGAAAGAGACGTGTAGTGATTTGTCCAACATGACATGCCTACTGAGGGACAGAACCAGGACAACACCAAAAGCCTTCTTTCCTCTTAGACCTCTCCCTTCTGCAAATCTCTCTGCATCAACAGTTCTGCCTTCCCAGCTTCAGAGGACACTGAAAGACGTCCTGCAAAGGTAGGTGAGAAGGCCATTCTTCATTTGAGAGAAGCAGGGGAAATAGAAGGACAGTTTTATCTCAAACCCCATAAAAATTAGGGTTGAATATTCTCTCTGGATTTATGCCAGCCACCCTGGCGTCTGAAACTACAAGTTAGAAATATCCAACTCCTTAAGGGAAATGCCCCAAACTAGGGAGGAATTAGAAAGTACCAAATGTCTTTTCCCCCTTTTCAAATGAAAAGAAGACACACACGCACACACGCACACACACCCGCACGCGTGTGTACCCACATATAAGTTTTGGGCTATCTCTCTCCTACCACATTTTACACCGGTGGCAGATACCAAGCACCTAATTTTAAGTTTGTCCATTAACAGCAAAAACAAAAAACACGCAAAAACCCGGGTGGCCAAATGACTAGAAATAAATAGCAGAGAAATGACAAGAAGAGATGCAGGGAGATAGCCATCTTCCCATCTAAGGAGTAAAGGTAACTTTATGTGAGACAGCATCTGCCTTCATTTGGGCCCAAATGATTTACTTGGGGATAACTACAGGCCCAATTCAGATTTCTGATCTGACCTCAGTCTTTCCAAAAGCTTTTTAAAATTTTAAGGCCTCTTATTAAAATGCTATGAAGTCAACTTATTTTGAATAAAATTTGATAAGAACTATGCACTAAAAAGGGAATTTATATGAACAGTCAAATTATTTGGGGGAAAATATAACTTTCATTATTCACCTAGGGAAATAATGATTTGTTTAATGAATTTTATAGAAGGGTTTTTATTGTTGAAAAAATCATTACCTATGTCTTCATATATTTTAAAAACCGTAACCTTAATTCCTCAAAGTCTAACTTAAAGAGCAAGCAAAGAAAGCAGACATTTTTTTCTTCATCTGACCTATAATCAGCATTAAACTTTCCACGAAAAATTAAAGATTTTTTAATAACTCATTATGCAATCTGATTATTTTATTTTGAGTTAGTTAGGAAAAAATGTCCAAAGAACACTCTGGAAAATTTTAAATGAGATGCGGGAGTAGTTAGAATTTAAGGATTTTCCCAGGCATTCAGTTTTAGGCTTTGTTAAGATATATTTTCATTGCAATCCTAAAAGCAAGAAAGGTTTTAATTCAGGTTATTTCCTGAAACAATATAATTGTTTGCTCAACCAGAAAATTACTATAATTTCTTAAACTCCCATACAGCTCAGGGTTTCATTGTCATATGTTTCCTTCGACATAGAAAATGAACATATTGGAAGCCTCTGAGAGATTTATTAGTCCATCTTTATCCAAGCAAAAAACCAATTTTGTGTATCTTTAGAATTTGTTTTGTGCCCATAGCAGTTCTAGTACAATAAGCAAAGGAATGGTTTGACAACTGCTGTGTTAATTTCAACAACGTCGGAGCCAACTCAGGTCATTCTAGCTTACACAGCCCCCTACACTGACTGAATTAACCTAATGCTATACGTCCTCTGACAGGGCATACAATAGTCAAAAAACGTAGAAATACAAACAGGAAAGAAGTTAGGAAAACCTGGCAGGAGCTGTCGGTCTCCAGAAACAAACAAAAGCTGATATGGTCGTGACGTTACCTACAACAAGAGTTGCGAATGCAAATATCATTAGGAACCAGACAGATGACACAGAGCGGTAGTGATGGCTGTGGTGATAACCAGAGGTCGTAACAAATGCGAGGAAGTGGACTTGCACACACCCTGTCCCCAGACGCACCATCTACAACCCATCTCCAGTCCATTACACAAGATAAGAATGTGGGGAGAGGTCAGGAATCTGGAGTGTTAATTGAAATCTTCCAATATCTAAGATGTTGCCTGTTAAGTCCACCTAAAATCTCAGTGGGGGCCAAACCAAGAAGGTCTGTAGATTTCATTCAACTCATGAGTCATCAGTTTATTGATATCTAACATACACCATCTGGGCTGCATCAACTTTGCATTTTCTCAGTGTGTATGAATGTGTGTGTTTATGTGTATGTGTGTCTACAGACACAGATTTGCATACCTTAGACCTCCTAGTTACATATCCCAGCATGAGTCAAATTGGCAAATTAAAATAACAGCCAAAAAAAAAAGTCAGTTGGGTTCACTGATCCCTTTAAGCTATGTGATAGACATTGTCAGGCCCCTACAGCACTGGTGAGGCCAAAAGGGTCACCCTCCATCAGACCCCCTCGCTTCCTTATTCTTCATGAACACAACCTACCCCCACACCCCATCTGCCACCTTGGCTGTACTTTTGTGTCCAACAGAGAGTGTTTGCAGCTTTTCTATACAAGACTACCTTAGACCGACTGGAACCACTTTGCTGACAGGTACAGAGGGCCAGAAGTACATCTCTCCAGGGCAGGCAGCCTTTAACTGTTGACTTTTAGGCAATGGGAGCATGAAAGTCCAGTTCTCCTGCCTTGGATTGGGGTGACTTTGAGCTATAACTTACACTCCAGAGATCCCCTGCAAGATTAGGCTGATGCTCCCTTTTGCCAGACTTTGTCTCCATCGGACCTTTGTTTGGCTTCTTCCTCTTTCTCCTTCCATCTCTTTAGCCCCTACTAAAGCTCCCTGGAAACAAGCACTTCCTTAGTCAATCACTTGCACACAAATCCTCATCTCAGAATTATGTTGAATCTAACCTGAGGCCACCAGTCTCCACTGGGCCTTAATTTCCTCTTCCTTAATATGAGGACAGTAATATTCCCTTCTGCATAGGGTGTTGATGATGATCCCATGAGTTAGCATGCATAAAGAGCTTCTTAGAACAATCTCCAGCAATTACCATATAAGTAAGTCTCGGCCAAAATCATTCTTTCATGATAAGAGGATGCAAATAATAATGAAACCATCACATCTTTAAGCCAAGTTCTGTTTTCTAGTGGAAGCACATATTGATTTAAAATTTGAAGATATATCTATCTATCTATCTATAGATAGATAGATAGATATGTCAGCTCAATAGTATATCTTCTTGTTCTCCAAGAATCACACATGACTACATGACCTGTCTCCAGGATGAAGTAGGACCCCCATATAACAAGCCTGACCTAAGCATAAGAATAGGGATGTGTTTGTATATAGGTGGAAAACCCACCAGACCGTGGCATGGGACATCTCTGACACCTCAGACATCCTAATGAAGCATCGCAATTGGTTCAGCTGCAGCCCATCTGTCAAATGAACAGGCCATGGTAAGCTTAACTCCCGTGGCCCATTTGTTTCTTCCATATTGACACGACCTAAGCTTCCTGTCTTTCTGCAGAAATAGGCGTCTCTTTCTCCATTGTTGTCAACAGCATCGTCATCTTTCTAATCCCTCAAGATTAGAAGCTTAGGATAGTTTATTTCCAACTTTATCCCCCAAACCAATCTATCATCATGTTTTGCTTATTGTTTTTTCACGAGGCCCAGCAGATCTTTCCCTTTCTGAAGCTGTAACTGTAATTAATATAAACCCTGGTAATGTCACGTTCAGGGATTCCCACTGCTGACTTGTTCAATACCTTCTTATTTCTTCTGTCTTAAAGTCATTTTCAGTAGAGCTGAATTCAGCTCGTGAATTCTCTCCATAGCCAAAGAGCATGTGTAACCTGCTCACATAACTTAACATGCAAATATACAGTGCTGACTGTGTGCCCGGGACTGTTCCAAGTGCTTTACAAGTAGGAACAACCCTCTGAGGTAGGCGCTATTATTGTCCCAGTTTTATAGATGAGGGAACTGAGAGATAAATAAATTGTCTGGGGTTATAAAGCTAGTAAATGTCAGAGCCAGGACTCAAAGCCATGCAGTCTGGCTCTGGGGTCGGTACACTCACTGTCAGGCACTTCTTACCAACACCGCAAAACCAACACTGCCTCTTAATCAGTGTTGGCCATCACCATCATCAACCTTTACCACTATCTTCTCCCAAACCCCGACTCCCAAGTTACACCCATTTCTGAGTTTGTGTCATTCTGTAGGCAAAATAAAGCAAGAAACATCCTGTGAGTAGTAAGAAGATAGCTCATCTGGGAGATCTAAACAGGGAAATAATAGGAAATCACACTGGGGTGGGGGTAAGCCATCTTGTTGTAAAGGCTGATCTGTTCGCAAATGCCCAAACCAGTGGATATATTTATAACTGGCTCTCAAAATGTTAATAACCTCAGGTTTTACAGCCTCCCACTTTGAGATAAGTTCTTAGGGAACTTGGCCAGAGGTATTTTATGGCTCTACTAAGTCCTTTGCCTCATGGACCAGGAACCAACCTCAGACAGAGTCTAATGTAACTCTTGTACTCATGAGTTCCCTATACCTCCAAGACCCTCCCTGAATGGTTGGAGCATGATTTTTTTCCTTTGCTAGAAAGTATTAATTCCAAATTTCCCCTGCCACCTCGTCAGTATTTTCTCAGGATGGCCAAGGGGTCCTCAAGCAAATAGGACCCTGATGGCCTGCCTAATGTCCCAAAGTCCCACAATCAATGTGTACATTAGGACTGTGGCCCCATTACACTTGAATATATATTTTTTTAGCTTTAAAGATTTGGTGAATTATAAGTAACTCTTCCATCATAACAACACTGATGTATATTTCATATTCAGAAGGACTGTCAACGTTTTATTTCTCTTCATGGCTATGGTGGTAGATCTTTAGTAATTTGCGAATCCTTGCCATAATTCCTTCCCAATTAATTTTCAGAGTAATTGCTTAAATGATCATTTATATCTTCCTTAAGAATGCATTAATATTTGCTTAATTATTTAACCAAAATAGAATTACTAGGGGTGGTTTCCATAAACGATCGCTGGATGGAGTGGTAAAAATAGACAACGCTGTCACATGTCCCAGAAGTTTCACAATGTGAACTATTAAACTGAAGAAAATAAATGAAACCCTTCAAAAATGGTGTTCAGTCACCATCTGGAATGGCTTAATATAGTAAAATAGAAAAACAAAAAATATATAGAACACATCTTACTGTAGTTCTTCAAACTAACTCAATTATAGAGCCATAGAGTGGGAGCAGATTGTGGTTATTCAGTTGGGGGCAAACACAAGTTTTTAAATTATTGCTTTCATTTGGAGCCCAAAAGGAGATGACAGAGAATAGTTGGATGCTAATTCCTTTAAAGTTTTCCCTTGGGGGAGCACAGCAACAATTTCATTTCCTTATAACTAAGATGTAATACCAATATAGCTAATCTAGTTGGATCCAACATGACAAATGACAGGGTCACTGGGCACATATGAGCTGGTGGCATGAGATCAAAGCATGAAGAGGCAGAAGGTACTCAGAGTCCAGTTCTCTTGGCCAAAATTTCTGCAAACTTTAAATAATTCTTAAGATAGTGTCTCAGGATTCAGAACAAGGTGATGGAGAGTTTATAGTCTTTTACAAAGTCCTGCCTTTGGCTGGAATCTTAATTCTACCAGTCACATATGGTCCACCCCATCACAGGTATCTGTATTCAATAATTCCTGGAGGGAATCTTCAACAAGAGATTAGTTAAGGATGCCAAAACCCATTTTAAAACATCAGTACTCTATAAAGCTTTCCATACATTAATTTGGACATGAATGACTATTATTTACCCAAGCCTTAATGTATACCAAATCTCATTTTAAAAGGGGTGTAATTTATAATATGGAAATACAAATAAATGTAGAACATTAGCAAGAGAAAATTCAGAGTAGGAACATATTGAAAGTCAGGGGCAAGGTTAGTACATTAAACTGTAATGTACTCTTGCTGGAAATAGGTAACAAAATTGGCTCCAAGTTTGGCTCCTCACGGCCAAAGCAAAGAGAAAAGTATCTTGATTTATGAGAGTCGCAGAATCTATAAACATAAAAACAGACCAGGTTTTCAGTGGAAACCCAGTTTCTCTTGGTGTGAAGACTTGAAAGGAATTTCTTCTATAATTCCTCATAAAGGAAGCCTGGTCAAATTCAGTTTTACTCATAGAATCTTCCTCAACAGTCAAGTACACGGACTCGTTCCTATCTCTAAACGCTTCACATGTTAATACGTCTTTCACTCCAAAATATTTATTGAGTACCTGGCATTTGTGTCAGATGTTGGGAAGTAACAATGGTGAGCAGAACTTAATCCTGCCATTACAGAGTTTATAGTCTGGTGAGCCAGAGAGATATAAATTTTTCAGAAACCACATACATAAACATATATAAAATTATATTGTATCTCTAATACAATATATAAATATATTCTAAACTATGATCAGTGCTATAAAGAAAAACGATGAGATACTATGAACACAGATGGTTTTTTGACCTACCCTAAGAGGTCAGAGAAGGCTTCCCTGAGGAAATGAATAAAGAATAAGGGGAAAATGAAGAAAGCTATGAAAGGAGTAAGTACTATCTCACTGAATACTACATGGTGCTATATTTTTTCTATTGTTTCAGGAGGAGGGAATCTGGGCTTTTCCCAATTTTCCTTGTGGACACTGGGCTCCTCTAGGCATAAATCATAATTCCTCCTTCTGTATCCCCCTCCTGCCTCAACCATGCTAGGGACACTGAAGTACTCAAGAATCCTCAAATAGGTCAACTGTCGTTGAAGGAGAATAGAATATGGCTTAACACCACCACCAAAAAAGCTCAGCAAGAAAATATAGCTCCCTTTAGCCTTAGTTCTTAGTATTCTCAACTAACAAATGTTTTAATTGACAGGAAATTCAAATACATCTTCCAGGCACTTTATTATTATTACAATTTTGAGGGGGGACTGGAGATCCCCTGGAGAGAAATTTAAGCTGGAGAGCTAGAAAAACCCATGCTTTGTAACAAACTGGGAATTTCTCTTCACATGCTGTTTTTCTCCTGCTCGTGGTAACTGATACTTCAATATTCCCTCTGCAGCGAGGAAGCACACAGCACCTGCAGACCTGTTCTCTTGTTCCTGCCATAACAAATTTTTAATTATTCACAAATACCACCAAATTGTTTTAACACACCATTGAGGTCACCTGAATCAGCCTTGATTCTTCTCTTCCTATCTCTCCTTTTTGTTCTCCTTCTCATCTTCCTTCTCATCCTCCTCTTTTCTTTCCTGTAACCCTTACACTCCTCTCTCTCCCTCTCTCTCTCTACTGGCTCCCCTTCTCAAAATGTAAAAACAATAAAACCTGATGGTCAGATGTTGCATAATGACTCAAAGCCTCTGGAGGTCAGTGATTCTGTGTCTGATGACTTCACCACACCCCCACCTCAAGTCTTTCTACCCCCTGCGTGAGGGCTTTTCCTGCCTGGAGTTGCAGGATGTGGGGCTGGCCTTGGAGGGCACCTACATGTCTGTTGGGGCCGCTTACAGTATAGATGAGGAAAGAAGGCCTGGCAGGACAACAGAGAACTGGTATCCCTGTCCTACATGGGGAGGAACAAAGAGCAGGGAAGATAGATAGAACAAAACCAATAGAAGTGGGCAGAGAGCAAGACCGGAATCCAAAAAAAGGGCCCTCAGTGGGGAATGGGCAAGGCCAAGTTAGGGAGGCTGACTTAGGAGACAGAATTTAGAGAAATTCCCAGAGCCGAGGACGAAAGGGAGAGAGCGGACTCTCAGGCTGAATCTAGAAGGAAGGAATTGATATTGAGGACCATGACCTGTCCAGACATTGTTTTTCCCCCAGCTTTATTGAGATATAACTGACACACAACATTGTGTAAGTTTAAGGCACACAACATGTTGATTTGATACGCTTACATGTTGCAAAATGATTACCCACCGTAGCGTTAGGTTCCACCTCCGTCAGGTCACATCACTACCATAGCAAAGTGATGATAGCGTGTGGGGATTAACTGTAGAGCTCTGGACTCAGATGACCCAAATCTGAATCCTGACTCTGCTTCTTAAGCTATATGACCTTGGACAAGTGATTTACGTTCTCTAAGCCTTGTTGCTTAACCTGTAAAATGGAGAGAATGACACTGACCTACAGTTGTATTATCCAGCAAATGGCAGCTCTTTTTATTTCTTCCAACATTACTATTATAATAGTGTCTAGCAGATAGTAGGCACTATATTTTTTTGTTCTTGTTGATTGTGGAGGGGATATATGTGCTATATATGAGTAATCAGGATAGATTTTTCTCATAGAACAAAGCACAACCAATCAGCACAGACTTTAAACAACTTCTTTCACGTACCACAAATATTGGCTGGACATTAAAAGCTCACTGTAGCCTTGAAGTCTCCATGTGGCCCAAAGACTTTCCTTGCTTGTTTTCCTGGATGTCCTCCTATCATACAATCAGGTTTGCTTCATTCTTTGATAGTTACAACCTGCCAATGGAAACACCAGCATCTTCTTCCCTCAGGCCAGCAAGCTATGCTATAGAAAAGAAAACAGTGCTCCTGACCTGCGCTGAGATGCAACCTTGATTTGGGACATCTAGGAGTTACGAGGCTGGGCTCTGTGTTGATGGTCCCTGGGCAAAGATCACATTTCCAATGATGTGGATCTCTAGCCACAATATGGCAAGAAAAAGGACTGCATGTAATTTGCACTCTTTATGACCCTGACAACATGATTGTTAGGAACACCCGTGCCAATTTGGATGACCAAAGCAAATGAGAAGAAGCCTTAAATAAACCAAGCAGAGATGTCAAAATATTAGGATGATCAGATCCCATCTGGAATACTATGATGAATTTTGGAGACCATATTTTCAATGAATACCCTAAAGCTGTGTTCCAAGGAGAGCAGCATGATGAAAATGATAATGACAATTTAGGGAACACGGCACATCGATGTGTCAGGTACTGAATAAAGAGCTAAAACACTTTTTATAAGCATCATCCCATGGAATGTTCACTACAACCCTATAAGAGAGCGAATGTGGTCTTCACATTACAGATGAAAATGCAAATAGTAGGGAACCATACATAACTTTTCTAAAGTCACAGCTAAAAATCTATAAACATGGGTTATATCCTCAGGTCTTTTTCACTCCAAAATCTCTCCTCTTTACAATGACGGAGATTTGGACCATGACTTTTCAGAAGGAGTTGGAGGCCCTTAAGAATGGTTGAAATGGAGAGAAACTGATAAAGACAGAACATGGAATTTATCTTCAGTGTAAGAAAAACATTTCTGTTCTGTTTAGTCATAGACCTTATTTCTAGGATGGAAATTACCTGGAAGCATATTTGACTTAATTGTAGTAGGAGTTCTTTAACAGCCAGAGCAGACTTTCAGAGAAATGGGCAGACCTAGGAGAGGTAACTCTGCATCGGGTGATGGCCAGACCATCACTTCTAAGGTCCCTTCGATGCCAGGAATATGCCGTCCTAAATTACCACTTTCACTGTCTTATCAGGTCACCGACACACACAAAATGGCCAGCTCTTTTGTACTGCATTGTCTAAAAGAGGGCTCTTCTGATCTCAAAAGATAGAAATCCCAACTCAAACTTGCCTAAGCAAAACATCATAAAAATGGAAATAAATAAACCAGTGGGCACATATTGGCTCAAACAACTGAAGAGTCATGTGGATGTGGACGTGACTAGAAATGACTTTGGATCTAGAGTCACACACGAGAGCCCCTTCTTTTCATCTCTCTGCTCTGCTCCATTTCTCTTGAGTGATTCTAACACAGGCTCTCTCTTACTATTTTTTAATATTAAGATGGCTGCCAGAATTTCAGGAGGATTACACTTTAACAGCTTCAAACCCAACAGGAAAAAAAAAAATCTGAGCTGAGTGTATTTGTCCCAACATTTCCGATGAGTCCTGTGATTCTCTCTGATAAAACTGGCTTCAATTCTGTGCGTGTACCTGGAAATTACTATTATGACTAGAGAAATAGAACGATCTGATTGGCTTGAGCCAGGTCACATGTTAAATTCCCAGAAGCCCCATCCAGACCACATGGACAGAAGTGGGAGAAGACTTTTGAGTCATTCAATGAATATGACCGAGGACTTACTGTGTGAATAAAGCATTGTATTAAGCACTGAAGAACATACAAAGATGACTAAAAAAAATATTAAAGCTGTTGTGTATGACAAAGAGAAGGAAGGTTTATTTGTACTGAGTGGCACTTAGGAAGTAGCTTATAATCATCATTCAGCGTTTGTATAGAAAACATTTTCTTACATTATGAAATCTGGGGAACATTTACTGGTTCTTTACCAGGCAATTTTGTTCCCCAGTCCCCAGCCACCTCCCACTCCCACCCCCACCAGGGGACATTTAACAAGAGATCTGGAGATCTCTTTGGTTGTCACAACCAGAGGAATGATCCTGGCATCTGGTGGGTAGAGGCCAGGGTGTTGCTAAATATCGTAACAATACACAGGACAACCCCTCAGAGTAAAGAATTATCCAGACCAAATATCAACGGCGTCGGCATGAGAAAACTTGCTCTAGTGGAAAGCACAAAAACATGCATTTGCAATGTCTAGAAGCCCCTCAGCTACAGGTGAAACTCTGGAGTACTATAGCACTTGAGTAGAGTGCTAAAAACGGAGCTACGTGCCACATTCATGGTAGGAACAAAGGGTAGACTACCAGGCCCGGGTCCTATTTTATCTGAAGCACAACTAGTAATTACTTGCAGGTGGTTGGTCACCCACACCCTCATTCTAACTAAACCATCCCCAGCTGGAACTCATACCACATTACCTTCCAGCTCCCAGGCAGATCACCCAACAACCAGGGACCCAGAATCCCTAGGAATTCATACCTGCTGGAAACGAGCGGCATAGCTAATGAATCGCACAGGGTTTGTGTCAAACACACATCTTTAATTGGTCAAGAGACCTAACTTCATTTCAAAACTATTTGCTTGCATCTCAGATGGGTGTTCCAGATGTCAAGGACAGAACCCTGTTGATGATCCGGGAATGGTGCCAAAAATATTCTCTGGAAGCCCTCCAAGGAATTGACTTCACACTCTTCACAGTGGGCTGGAGTCAGCCAGTGGTCGTGTTAGGATTATTATTGAATTTGTGCTGCACAGCCAGACCTCACAGTCCAGAAGCTTCATTAGCCTGCAGTGAAACTCTTCCCATTTTAGTAAGTTTGAAGCAGACAGGCTGACTGAAGGATAGAACACGAAAGACCATGGTTGAAACGGTACTATTTCAAACCAATAGTTCTACCTCGCTTTGAATTTGTATAAACCCGCTTTAATAAACAAATTGACAATATCACCTGTAGACCATGTCTATTCAAAACCCCAACACAATCATTTTACTTGTTCCATTTTGTCAATAGGGCAACAAGGCAAACGATGGGCTAAATCAGCATTGATTTTACTTAAATCAATAGTTCTCCATCTTGACTTACCATTAGAACCATTTATAGAGCTTTTACAAGTTCTGGTGCCCAGGCTAGCTCCTCGATGAATTATGTAAAAATCTCCAGAGGTGGAGTTTCGGAATCAGTAGTTGGTTTTTTTTGTTTTTTTTGTTTTTTTTTTTTTTTAACGTTTATTTATTTTTGGGACAGAGAGAGACAGAGCATGAACGGGGGAGGGGCAGAGAGAGAGGGAGACACAGAATCGGAAGCAGGCTCCAGGCTCCGAGCCATCAGCCTAGAGCCTGACGCGGGGCTCGAACTCACGGACCGTGAGATCATGACCCCAGCCAAAGTCGGACGCTTAACTGACCGAGCCACCCAGGTGCCCCCAGAATCAGTAGTTTTTAAAGCTCCCCTGATTCTAAAGTGCTCCTGCCTATGTATGTCTTCTTTGCACTTTATGACCTGGCTGTCACAGATGACTTCGGGACTCTGCAATATAAAAGTGTTTTCCTATAATTTATGCAATTGTAAAAGAAAATCATAGACATTTCAGACAAGAGAATGTGGCCAATGCTGAGATAGATCATTTTCTGCTAGTATTACCCGTTTGCCCATGTTAATAAAAATATTCAGTAATAGGCAACTGGAGGGTGGCAGGGGAGACACTTCTGACTTTTTTTTTTTTTTAAGTAGGCTTCACATCTAGCCCAGAGCCCAACGTGGGGCTTGTACTCATGACTCTGAGATCAAGACCTGAGCTGAGATCAAGAGTTGGACACTTAACCGACTAAGCCACCCAGCTACCCTAAGACTATATGAACTTTCATGTTAGTCAATCTAGGAAAGCACTGATGACTTCTGTATACATGTGTGGTGGCCTGAAAAGCAGGCCTCAGTTCTGTTATGGATCCTTGGCCTCCCTCGGGTCGTTAGAGCCAAGAGATGCCATCCACTCCCCTAAGAGTAGATTTTCCTAACAACGGAACGCAAAGAGATATGATAAACTGCCTTCCTCTCTGGTGCAATTAGCTTCTCTGCAGGAACTAAAACTACCCTGAAAAACTTTATAAATTCTGCCCGAGGGTAATGTTTTTTAAATCCTAGGTTCCGAGTACAAACTGCCTCCTGAAATGAACAACGAGCTGGAAAGAATGTATGTTTGGAGTCTGCGTACATGCACATCGTGTATCGATCTCAGGCCTAGATATCCTTTTTCCTGGGAGAGGTGTGCTTCTCAGCCTCTGATATCTCATCACAAAATTGCTAAATTACTTGCCGTCGTTCCCAATGGACACAGGAATGTTTAATGCCATTTCAAGCAGTGAGGACACTCAGAGGGCAGGGCAGACATGGAATAGGTGTGGGGCAGGTGTTCTACTCCACTGAGACCTTCCATCCACCACAGGCTTCATAGACACGCTCTTCATTTATATCCAAACCATAGAATTTGTAGGGTCATGAAGAAGAATGAGCAGGATTCAAAGAAGATGTTCATTATTAAGTTTAACAAACGCTCCATTCGCAGTTTACGGTGACTCCATTCCACGACGAATCAGTGTTTTTATAAATCCTGAGTACCTTGTGAATAACATCATTACACGGCATTGTTTCCTCAAGGGTTGAAAGTGTTAATATAGGAAACGTGAACGTGTAAAATACGCTTCAATTTTTAAAAACACATTTTGATATGTTCGTTTTTTTAACGAACCCAAACTCTAACATTCTGAGAGGCCATGGTATCAGGGCGTACGGGAGGAGATGCTCAGCAGAACTCGCACAGAGGGAGAGAGGTCCTCAATGTGGCCTCTCTCGTCTGAAGTGGCCGGGCTGGGGATGGGAGTGGTAGTTCTTTGATCTCCCACTTGCTGACAGAACCGCATTTGGCTCTCCCTTGAGCTGACAGAAAGGAGATCCCCTTCGAGTGGCTCCCGCACAATAGAATGCAGACAGATGGCCTGCGGTGGGGGGCGGTGCCCCCAGCCGAGAGGACTACTGGAATAACTCTGGCGTGGGCTGCTGCTTGACACCTTCCCTGGTGAGCAGCCAGAGGCTGAGTTCAAGGGATACACATGAAGGGCCCCGGTCCCACTGGTGAGCACTCAAGGACCATATCCCAACATGCCCTAGACCTTGAGTTGAAGACTTTTAAACATGTGTCTACAGGTTCCTTCTCAGACGACAGTTGCACAGTGGAAAATTCTTTTCAATGCCCCAGCTCCCGGGGCAGAGGTGTCATGGATGACAGGAAAGGAAGAGTGGAGGTGGTTAGGCTAAACAAGGAAAAATAGCCAGTTCTAAACTGGTTGTTATCATGGCGCTGAGGGTAGTATATTCATTTTCTATTGCTGCTGGAATGAATTACCACAAACTTAGAGGCTTAAAGCAACACAGATTTATTATCTCACAGTTCTGGAGGTCTGACTGGGCTAAAATCAAGGTGTTAGCAGGGTTGTGTTCTTCAGTGACTCTAGGGGAGAATCTTTCCTTGCCTTTCTCGGTTTCTAGAAACTTCCCACATTCCTTTCCTTCTGGCACCCTTCCTCTATCTTCAAAGCCAGCAATGATGATGTGAGTCCTTCTCACACAGTATCTCCTTGATTCTGTTTTCTGATTCACTCGTCTGCATTTAAGGACCTTTTCGATTATATTGGACTTCCCAGATAACTGAGGCTAATCTTTCTATTTTAAAATCAGATGCTTAGCAACCTTAATTCCATCTGTAACCCTAACTCCTCTGCTTAGCATGTAACCTAACGTATTCGTAAGTCCCGGGAATTAAGGGGTATATCTCTTTGGGAAGCCATTATCTGCCTACTGCAGATGGCACGTATAAATCACAATTAGAGTTCAAGCTGCCCTTTATTAACAAACATTTACTGAACACTAATTTGCACCAGGGACATAAACAATGGACATGAGTAGAGAGGGCAGTGTGATAAGTAACGTGAGGGAAGTCTTTGCAAAGGGGAACAGCTCACGGCCTGGGTGGGACAGACAGGTCCTCATGCTGAAGATGTTGTCTATCCAAGCATCTCACTTGTTGCCACCACTTCTCGGACAATCATATCCGAGCTTCACAAAAGGTGGACAAATCCTCATCATTGCTAATGTTAACTGAGCACTTACTGTGTCCCAGGTATAGACCTAAGATGCTGTACTTCTATTATTAACCCATTTATTAACCCTCGTAGCAATTCAATGAGGCAAGTACTATTATCTCCATTCAGTAAGGAAGGAAACTGAGGCCCAGACTTTATATAAGTTGCCTAAATTCACAGAACTAGAAAATACTCTCACTCTTCCTCCTTCAGGTGGCTGGATTTGACATTTGTGTGGCAAAAAGGCAGGAGAAAATAATAGTAGCAGTTGTAGTAATAGCAACCGTTTGAATGTTTTCTTTTTAACTGTTTATCGAGTGTTTATCTAACAGTTCTAAGTGGTCTACATACATTAACTCAGTTAATCCCAGCAACAATCCCGAGATATGATTATTATTCCCACTTTACTAACAAATACATAGAAACTCCAAGACATCACCTTGACCGTGGTCACCTAAGTGGAAAGTGGCATCTTCTGCCTGCCTACCTTCAAACCTGGTGCTTGGGAAGAGGCAAGAAGACAAAGTATGGCACAGTGCGGAGCATCTCACACTTCAGCGTGCATCAGAATCACCTGGAGGGCTTGTTACAATCCAGATGTTTCTGATTCGGTGGGTCTAGGGTGAGGCCCCAGAATTTGCATTCCTAACACGTTCCAGGTGATGCGGGGCCTGCTTTGAGACTCATTGGCACAGGGCGATCAGCACGTGCGTTGGAATCAGACCTGGCTTTGAATCTGGTCGTGTCACTTACCAGCTGTGCAACCTTGAGCAAATCCCTAGCCCCTTTAATTTCACATCTGGATAATGACAACGAACCCTACCCTCTTTGTTGTAGTGAAGGATTTAGGTGAAATAATTCATGCAAATCATGAAGCAAAAGGCAGACCACGAGTAAACTTGGGTTTCTTTTCCCCACCAACCTCCACACTGGACATTGGAGGAAGCTCAGGATCAATGTTATCTGGAGGGCTGCCGAGGGCTCTGAGTTCCCAGGCCTGAGTCGGGATATCTCCTAACTAGTTAGATCTAGAACTCTGAGCTCTGGCTACAGAAACGACCGCTTCCTTGTTCTTTCAGCCTATCAGCTACGCTGCACTTTGACCTTTGCCCTCAACAATCACACAATTAACAAGTCAGTGGCTTGCAAAAACTCCACCACAGAATTGCCTTACGATATGATCATGGGTTCAGGCCTCCCAGAAACCTGGATAACAGTTTCATCTTAGGAGAATCATGCTAAGGCCAACAGCTCTATCCTCCTGGAACTTCTCCTGGTAACAGTGATGGGGAGAGAGAGCCCTCTGTGGCTGCAAAAACCGACCAAGGGCTTAGAAAAATGAACACTTCGATGATTGGATCATTACCTTTCTTCTTTAAAGGGGAAGCCTTGCTTCATTTCAAATGTTCCTCTTTCACTCATGTACCTGAAACAAAATCAGCACAGCACCCTTTGGATCTGGTGAGAGGTTGGCATCATTTTTCCCAGGAGAAGTCCCATTGCCCTGCCAACCTCCTGGTCTCCAAGGCGACATTAACCACCAATCATGACCCTCTTCTCGCGTTTTCTGATACACCTGATAGATCAGTTTCAAGATGCTAAAATCACCAGGAAGAGCCACACTCTGAGAAACTTTTTCGTTGTTAAGATATAATAACAAAATTGGCTTCTTGAATATTTTTTTTTATATTATCTCCCTTGAACACAAAATATATTCCTGGGAGAGTTTAATCTCCTAAAAGAAAATGAGAAGCCAATATGTGATTCATTAGGAAGATAACCTTTGGACTGGGATGGGCAGTCCCATTAGGGTCAGCAAGGCCCCAACATGTCGAATCATCAGGATGAAGGAAATAAAAAGACACGATCGATACACACACACACACACACACACACACACACACAGAGCTGGAAATTTTACGACACAACACCACATATCAGACAGCTGTTTAGTTTCGGGGTTGTTTTGTCTACAGACCCTTTGTTGGTGGCTTAGCTGTAGGTGTCTTTTGTCCCCCCTGAAAGTAGTGGGCGTGGCTGCCTTGTCTCAGCACCACACATTGTTTCTATCACCAGCATCGTGGTAGGAGGGGAGGCGGACTGGGGTTTGAGCTCACAGGGCCTTCCAGAAGCTGCCTCAGCACTAAAAGAAAAGTGAGATCTAAATTGGGTGTAAGTTTGATAGGAAAGAAAAAAAAGGCCCCAAAGACAGACGGGAATGCTGATGATAGCAATTCCTTATATCATAGGTACAGAAAGTTTCAAGGAGTTTGGCAGACATAGATTTTCTCAATATGTTCAAGAGCCGAATAAGAGGCATATGGGATCTTTAGCGTCTATTTTCCAGCACTTACATCCTTGCCCCTCTCTGGTACCACACCCAGCCGACTCCCTCTCCCACCACTGATCTTTGGGCAATCTCTCCCACCGACACCCCCACGAAGGTGGGTGTGTGACCCAGGTGCATGGAGCCACCACGCTGGAACAATTCTGGTCCTCCTGTAACGGAAGTACTATTATTATTCCTATTATTAAAAAAAAGGAAACCGAGGCACAGAACAATTAAAAATTTGCTCAAGGTCATGATGACCTCTGGGTGGTAGAGCCAGGACGCTGCTGCCTGAGGCAGTCTGACCCCTGAAGCCCAGCTCTGAATCATTATTGTCTATTTTCTCTGGAATTGCTGACAGCTGCTTTCCCTGCTGCTTGGGGAAAGCTGATATATGGCAGAAGAAAACAAACTTTCCCATTAGGAACTGTTTTCAGCTGCATATCATAGAAAACCCAAATAACACAGGCTTCAACGAGATTTAGGGGTTTATTTTTCTCTTGCAGAATGTGAAGTACAGAAGTAGGTGGTTCACGGCTGGAATGTAGACTTTCAATGTCATCAGGGATTCTGGCTGTTTCTATCTGTCTTCTCCACCCTTAGTGCCCGGTTTCCACCATCAAGGTTGCATCATCCAAAATGGCTGCTGGAGTGCCAACCATCAGGTTATGATTCCAGGCAGGAAATGGGAAGATTTGGGAAAGGGGGGGAGACGGTAGTCGTATTAATAGCACCAACTCTTGAAGCCCCACCCTACAGCTTTTGCTTATGTCTCACTGGCCACTCTGGATGAAGGGAACTAGGAATACAGCCTTCAAGGGGCATTCCTAAGGAAGGAGGGAAGATTAGATAGCAGCTCCCAGGCCCTGCCACAAATGCAGATATGCGCTAACAGGACATTAATGAGCAAGCTTCCACGTGTCCAACTCACTAGCTCATAGTTGCAGAATGGAGAAAAGAGCTCAGTCTTCTGGACTCCAGCCCAGGAAATGTATCATCACACAAAGCACTCACCTCCTAAAAGCAGCGTGTAAATGTTGAATTTGGCGTCCTTATAACCTCAGGAAAGCTGGCAAAATTTAGCAGAATCCACTGGCCTCTCCATGTTATCTTGAGGCTCGTGGAAAGCCGAATGCAAGAGAACTAGCTTGTTAGAAGTGAAACGTGACGCCAGCTTTCTCCAGGGGCCACCAGAGAAAACCCTGACTGACATTTCAGGCAAATCACATAGGCTGGCGTTCAAGTTCTGCTGCACATTGCAACCCACCAAGGACTGAGACCACCAAATCCATTCCATAAAGAACCTAATCATGCAGTTATCAAAAGGTCCCCAGAGCAAATGAGAATGCTTTGTTCACCAAGTCAAATAGCCCTTGTAAACAGGCCCTGAAGTCAGACTTCTCTCTAAATTTATGAGAGCAGTGAAGTGATGTTATTGCATATATCAAACAAAACTGGACGGTTAGGTGACATTTTAAGACCCTTTCTCTCCTGTGTTATTCTTTCCTCAATATATATTCATACGTACACAGCATAGACTGGACTTAATCTTTAAGAATTACATAAAAAAATGCAAGGGTGAGAGCATTGCTGGTAGTCAGCCCTAAACATCTCTCTGTCTTTATAAGATGGACAAAGACGCCGATTCTTCGCAGATGCACACACACACCCTATATACACATTCAGTTGGTCTTTAAGCAGCCTTGGCTGGCCCCCACACACCCAGGGGGCTGTTTGTTTGGTTGTTTGTTTGTTCATTTATGCTTCCATGCCTTTGCACATTCTTTCCCCCTCTGCCCAAAGCACTTTTCTCCACTTTTCAGTCTCACGGACTCCAATTTGTCCTTCAAAACTCCACTTAGATGTCACCTCCTCTGATAACCCTACATTCTAAATTCCCTAAGGTTCCCAAAATAAATCCATTCCCCTTTCTCCTGTCCCATGCAGGTACTTACCATAATTATCATAATAAAATGCTATTCATTTGTTTTCACATCTGTCTCCCTGACTAGGGTGTAAGCTCACCAGCAGGAACCGTGACCTATTTACTTCTGTATTCAGTACTGGGTACATAGGAAGCTTATAAATGTGCTCAAACTCTAAAATGAACAAAGCATAAGAGACTCTTAGAAACTGAGAGCAAACTGAGGGTTGATGGGGGGTGGGAGGGAGGGGAGGGTGGGTGATGGGTATTGAGGAGGGCACCTTTTGGGAAGAGCACTGGGTGTTGTATGGAAACCAATGTGACAATAAATTTCATATTTAAAATTTTTTTTTTAAATAAAATGAACTGAGTTGGATAATAGCTCCCATCTTATACTGGTTTTCCCTGGACTTACGACCCCATGTTATTATTTTCCTCACTCAGATGCTTTTGCTCTGTAAGGAATTGTGTAAAACCTCACAATGTTCAAGTTGCCTCATTTGCCTGAGCAACTGGGTCCAAAATTTCAAAAGCTTCACACTCCGTTTCCAGGAAATCCATTTTCTCTTTGCGTGCTGGTTATTTTTACTTAGCTTCTCAGTATCAGAACCTGGAAAAGAGGCAAATATATCTTTTAACTCAGCAGTTAGAGATACAAATTTTAATTAAAACTCCCTAACTGGTCCAAGAAAACGAAGTGGCTATCATTGGATCAGAAAAGTTCTGTAAGATACTTCTTATCTCTAAATTAGATTGGCAAACTCTGAGCTCTGCTGGAGCCCATGGACTGTGGTTGGGGAGCTGTTTGTGGGTGGAGTGGAGGACTGGATGAAGGTGTTGGCAAGTGACATTTGAGGGAGGGTGTGCGGGAGGCCTGGGTCAGATGTGGTTCATGCACAAAGTTATTGGACTAAGTTTTTGGATCAAATTTCATACGGTTGCTGGACATAAGGAGTCCCAGCTTTGTAGTTAGCTTGATTAAGTTTCAAATGATGGGGTTGTCAGTTACTAAGCTTAATTAATTATTAAGCTTGTGAGCTTGGGCATATTCCGATGAACCTCAGTTTTGTCATCTGTAAAATGAAGATCTAACATTCACAGGGTACCCATTGTGATGCAATGAACTCATCTCTTTAAAATATCTCCTGGTACCTAACTGGAACATAGCAAGCTGTGTATTTATCTCCTTTCTTATTCGAAAGATTTGGGTCAAGAGAGGCAGAGACCATCATCCCTGATTTCTCTCCCACGCCACCCTTCTCCCACCAACTCTGGAAGGAAAAGAAGACTTAGTTTTTATTTGCCATTGAATAGAACCAGTGTAGATGCTTTCATTCGTTCGATGAATATTTAATTATGAGCTGGACTACAGTCCTTTCTCCCAAAGAACTCACACTCCAGAAAGAAAGATCAGTAAGGAGTTAAGATTTTGTCCTAAGAGCAAAAGAAAGCCATCGAAAAGATGATCATACAGGCATACAGTGTAGAGAATGGACCAGCGGCAGAGAGATGTGGCAGCAATGCAGGTGAGATTTTGTACCTGATGGAAGGGGTTGCAGTGGAGAACTTGCAGAAGAGCAGTTAGATCAAGTGTGCTGATTGAAGACACTTTAAAGAGATAGAGCTGACAAAACTTGATAGACTGGGCATAAAAAAGATGAGGAAAGGGGCGCCTGGATGGCTTAGTCTGTTAAGTGACTGACTCTTGAGTTTGGCTCAGGTCATGATCTCACGGTTTGTGAGTTTGAGCGTCGCACTGGGCTCTGCACTGACAGTGTGGAGTCTGCTTGGGATTCTCTCTCTTTCTTTCTGCCTCATCCCCCTTCCCTCTCTCAAAAATAAACAAACTTTTTTGTTTTTAAAGGTGAGGGAGGAAAGGAAACAATGTCTTTTCCTGAGATAGGAATACAAGGTAAAGCGTCTGTTGTGGAAACTGGAAAGAAGGGATGTTAAGTTCAATTTTAGACATTGAGTTTGTGATCCTGTGGACCCTCCAAATAGAGATGTCTAGTGGGCAAAAATGGATGTGCCATCCTTACCCACAGTAAAGAAATGTGGGCCAAAGCTGGGAGTCACAATATAGACAGTAAATGATCTTGACGAGATTATCTAAGAAGGATATGTAGATTAACTCTGCCTTTGATCAGGAAACCTAATAAATGATTTCCTTATGGTTTTTAATTATAAAGTTGAATATGTCTTTGGGACCTAAGGTTGTGTGGCTAAAATGTGGGCAGAGAGTAATCTGCAAGCTCAGAAACAGGACCCTCCCTAACCACAGCTTCAAGAATCCACTGATTCTGTAGGGTTCAAAGATAGTGACTGTCCCCTGGTTCTCTGGGTCCTTCTTCACCAAATGAGTTTTGATTTAACTGTCATTCAGAAAAAGGCTAGAGGTGCAGGTGAACGGATGCATGACAAACATAAGGGTCTCTCTGACCCAGATTCTCATTGCACCTTCATTTAAGGTGCAAGTGAGTGTGGGCAGGTGCCGTGAAGACAGAACTTTGTCCTAACTTGAAGGCAAGCTGATCCTTCTCCCAAACTTCCTATAAAGATGCAGTCTTGTTTATCCTGATATCTTCCAATGAAGCCTCTGTTTTTCAACATTCAGTTCAATGTGTCCACAGCCTGAGTTCCCTAGGTGCGTGGCGTTAGTTCTGCCTCGGCCATTTGGCCATGTAAATAGCATATAGGCAAGTCTCTGGGACAAGAGTAGAATTTCTTACCGTGAATTGTGTATAGTCTTGAGATACCCTCTGGGATCAGATTACACAGAAAGATATCCACCCTGAGCATATATATCCAACTTCAGCTGCTCCCTTCTTGGCCACAGGAATCTGTATGGGCATTTTTACAATTGCCATATATTGAATGATCGCAAATCTTAACACACGTGAGTCACTGAGCTACTTGTCTAAGGAAGCTAACGTTGGCAGGGCTATTCACTGATGTTTCTCATGTCCAGGATAAGAAAATGCAGTTTATCATGGACACGAGTCATAGTAGCATACAACAATTACTTAGTAGTCATAAGCACTGGTTCCGGAGCCAGACTGATTAGGTTCGATCTGTGGCTTCAATGTCTACTAGCTGCAAACTCAGGCTTCTGTTTTCCCACCTTTAAAATGGAAATAATAATCCTACCCATCTCGCTGGGTTATTATGAGAAACGGATACAGAGAAAGGCCATGGAGCAGTGGCTGGCACACAGAAAACGCTCAATAAATGTAAGGTTTTATTATTTATATTACTATTTCCACATCCATTCTAGAGAGAATAATGTGCTCAAACCTGCCTCAGTCTCACATAGGCATCCAAGGAAAACATCACAAATTTGGAGTTAATTGAGAAAAGGTGCATGGAAGTGTACCATAGAGTCAGCTTAGAATAGCTGGACTTGGAACACGAGCTACACACAATCTGGTTGGTGACGTCTTGCAGAAGCAAAGGTCATCGATGTGCTATGGAAAGACTCAGAGCACCACTTAGAGTCCAGTTAGCTCTGACCAACCACATCCTAATGACCTAGGTGCAAATGAGTCAAAAACACATGGACTAGATTTCCTGCCAAATACACATGGGTTTCAAAATTAAGGGGAAGGAGAGCTTGCCAATAGGCATTTTGTAATAATCACCGTAATAATGAATGGTTCACTGAGCCGGAAACATCAATGGATCATCTGCGATGCTCATTAAACCCACGAGGCAGCAGGTTGAAATACTTAGAAAGAGATCAAAGAGGTTCTGTCTCATCCGTGCTTGAAAGTTGAAATGTAAATAGATTTGGGAAGGAAAAAGATGTTTGTTAACTGCAGTCATGAGTATGGCACTAGGAAGGAGAAAGAGACAGGTTGCTTCTCTGGACCGATTGCGGGATGACATATTGGGAGATTGGACCCTGCACCCAGTTCCTTCCTTGGGCGAGTTCCTTCATCTCCTCAGGCCTGTCTCTTCCTCTGCAAACTGAGGATTCTCCATTCGATGTCTTCTAAACTTCCTTGCCATTCTGAACGTCAACAGGCATTTCTCGGCAGAAAATAAGGACATGAATCCTCTTGGTGTCCAGTAAGCAAAACCCACGTCTAAATTAGAAACAAGAAGTTAAGTATTTGAAGATTTGGAAGAGCAGTATGTTCAAGAAGAGAAAACTTCCCTGATAGTAGAGAATCTCTGCGTTTGCCAGTTGAATGCCTCATCGAGGAAAGCTGAAAAACTCACATCCAGACAGGAATGTTTTAACGAGGCAGGTCTGGCCCCGGCTCCCGCTGCTGCAGTCAACAGCAGTTTTTGCTCATGCGCTTTGACAGGATTAGAGATATTAAAGTAAATTAGAGATATGCCAAATGCACATTTTGACTGAATTGCAAATGTCTGGATTTAAAAAAAAAAACAAACAAACCAATATTCATCCAAAGCCAAATATCCTAATCAGAGAACATGCTTCTGGGCTAACCACAATAAGTCTAAATTATTATTATTATTATTACTATTATCACTATTATTATTTAACCTTTATTAGCTAAATTTCACAAAGTTACCATCGAGATTCAGAGCACTGATTTTTTAGCTTTGTCACTTGCTTGATTGCTCCCGGGACTTGACTTCACGTTTGCTGTGCTAGTCATTCACTCTAAACTGATGGTGGGAGAGAAAGGAAGGGTTTATTAGATACCTCATTTTTCTCCAGTGCTTTCTTGTTTTCATTGTAGTCTACATTTCTGATAGCCAGATCAGCTAGAATTTACTATGGATGCTGCTCTACTTGATTATGAAGGTTTTCCTCTTTAGAAAACTTTGAGATGGACAGGTTGGCATTCTGCTTTTAATTCATTCACGGAAACTCTTAAAAATGAATTTTTTTAAAGTTTGTTTATTTTGAGACAGAGTGAGCGGGGGAGGGACAGAGAGAGAGAGGGAGACAGAGGATCTGAAGCGGGCTCTGCACCCACAGCAGAGCCCGATGTGGGGCTCGAACACTCAAACTGCAAGATGGTGACCTGAGCCGAAGTTGGACACTCCATCGACTGAACCACCCAGGCATCCTCCCCCCACCCAGAAAAGGTATTTTTTTTTTGAAAGATGGCGAGGTTAAATCACTCAAAATTAAATAATTTATTTAAGAGTTTGCTTAACATTACGAAAGCTAGTATACCAAATGATTCCACAAAAATTCTAATTAGGAATAAAACTGAGTTCTATTATTTGGCCTTATATTATTAACTTTTTTAGGCACTTGTTGGCTAGAAAAGGATGTAAAGTTCTTCCTCAAGTTATTTAGCTGATAGATTCTCTCAATGTTCATACTGACAGTGAATCAATTTACCTATTTAGCTGTTTGAAAATTCTTATTGTTCTCGTGCATAAAGTTAACAGATTTTACAATAATTAGTAATTATTGCAATATTACACTCTTGAAATTAGTAAGTGTATACATGCTTCAAAGAAATAATAGAATTTCAACAGATAAAACACAGGAAGCGATTTTTACCCCCACAATGCTTTCCTATATTTAAAAGTGAGTATTCAGATGCTAATAGATATGACTGACATGCTTTGTTCCTATCCTTGACTTTTGTTACAATGATTAGATATGATAGATGTGACTGGAACTTAACTGCTGACACAATTATTGAGGCCAACCAAGTGCAGAAAGGCCAGAAACGATACGAAAGAAGCAAACTTTGGCTGTTCAGCCTTCCAAAGGCGGCCAATACTTCAATTAAGTGGGGACTTTTGGCCAAAGCCAACCAGCAGTGCACTTCTGCGATGTTCACAAGGCTCCCGTGACCCCAACCAAAGCTCCTGAAGAGAGTTCCTTGTTCAATCCATTTCTGGGCCTTCATTTCACTCACCAGGGCTACGGTTAGAAATTGACTCTAGAAAAACCAGAGCGGACGTTTATTTACATGAGCCTGGCCTGGATCTGGGTCTGGAAAGTGGAAGCACAGGGTGAGAGAGATCAGCTGGGGTTGGAGAGAAAAGAGAGACAAGGGATTTTGAGGGGGAAGCAGCCGCTATAATAATCTTATGATTATTGCCTCTGCAACTCGGAGGCGAGAGAGATGTTTAAAGACAGTGTTTAGGAAATTATGCTGTGTGTTGTGTAGCAGTTTCCCATTTGCTGGCTCTTCAAAGAGACTTTCATAAATTTTCTTTCAAGACTTTGATGTGAAATTTCTTTTCCTTCGAGATGAATCACATGTTTTTGTTTTGTTGTTTCTAGAACAAGAAGACTATTTAAATGGCAAAGAAGAAAGCCAGTCACGCTGTCCTTACAACACCGCTCACATTTAAATACCTCTTAATGAGAAATGACAAATGGAAATATGCCTCAAGTGTATTAGAAGTGTTCATTTTGACTCAGCAATGCCACTTCGAGTGATCTAGGATAATTAGAACGTGGACAAAGATCTCTGCGCACAGGTATTCATTATGCCATTATTTGTAGGAACAAAACACAGTAGGAATCTCCAAAAGGTAAATGGTCCAATAAATTACATACAATCACATAATGGAATGTTCTTTATTAAGATGATGTTTACAAGAGCATTTTATCAGTTTAGAAAAGTCTCACGTATATTTTAAGGGGTTTTTTTTTGACACTACAAAATATAACTTTCTAATATAAAATATAAAATGATTGGGATGTATTTTTACCAGGATAAAGTTTAGGTAGGAGACAGGGGTTCTGTTTGCACCTTCCTGACCGTTTTCCTAGCTGAAACAGATTTGGCCAGGCTAATGGAATAGAATTTGAAGCTTCAAGTGCCCATTTGTCTGTGATTTGTAGTCCTTTGAAAACAATTTCCCCAAGCGAAAGCCCGGCCTTACTTGGGGACAAGCCACTTCTTCAGCTCACTTCTATATAAATAATGGAATGGCTTTCTGAAACGGTGAGTTAGATTAGACTACTCAGTCCTTCAAAGAGGATTTAACCCTACCCTCCGTATTTCAACACACAATCTCCACCATGGTTACCACCCAAATTGTCTCTTAAAACCCAAGGGTCCGTTTCGTGGTTCTCAAAAAGTAGTGCCCGAAGCAGTAATGCCTGGGAACTCAGATGCAAATTATCGGGTCCCACCCCAGACCCTCCAAACCTAAGATTCTCAGGGTGGGCTGATAATCTAGGTTTTAATAAGCCTTCCTGAGATTCTGATGTAAGTTCACGTTTGAGAACCACTGGTCCGTATTTAACTCCCAATGCTCCTTAGTGAAAAACCTCACCAGTACCCGATACTCACCAGTCCCTGGATGAACAACATTTCAAAACTATATTTACAGGTAATTAATTACAGATAAGAAGTTCATATATTTTTTCCTTAAAATCTAGAATCTGCCTCCATAGATTGATCTGGTCTCCCACGTGACCGCCTTTCCTAAATTCCACTTGGTCTTTATTGAGGGATGCTACAAGACATGGACCACAAACTTCAACATTTTTCCCAGTTGGGATGTCTGCCACCCCCAATCCTCTCCCTCTACTTAAAATGATATATTTTTCATGTACTCACTTGCTTATCGTCAGTTTCTTCCCCTACACTATAAGATCGCTAACACAAAAACGTATTAACTAGTATCTTGCTAGCACCCAGAACAATGTCTGACCCAGAGTAGGTGCTTAATGGTAAGGAAGTGATAAATGAACAAATAGCATCATTTGTCACATTATACAATGGCCTAGTATTTATAAGATTACTTTTGCCTGGTCATAATATCAACAATAGCAGTATTTCTGTTGATGAGTTGATCTGCTTTTAATCTCACGCACCCTGAGAAGTTTGTAATTGATCAGACTCCGATTTTGGTCGTGGTAGCATACAAACTTAGAGAAAACTTTGTAGAGTGCCAGAGGCCAGCATAAAGGTTTTTATGGCTTGGAATTTTCAGTCCGTTTCTGATTTTATTTTATGGTCCTACCCTGGTTTTTTCCTTCTGCAGCTCCTGTTTATAACAGATGTTCCATCACTGCATTTCGTGACTTGGCGTGTGAGTGTCCTGGCTCAAATCCCAGTCTTGCAACTTACTTGTCATGTGACCCTGGACAAATGCTATAACCTTTGTCTGCCTCAGTTTCCTCATCTGTGAAATAAAGATCCTAAGGCTTTCTACTTCATCTGGTACAGTGCTCAGAACAGCGCCAAGCCCTCAGTAAGGGCTGTCATGGTGGGGGTAGTAATAGAAACCCATCAGTCAACGTAGAGACATAGAGAAAATAAACCCAAGTGTTTATAGTGATTATCTCTAGGTGGAGGGGTTGCGGACTTACTTTCTTCGTACGCTTTCTGTCATTTTCAAAAACCTTAAACCAAAAAACATGTGAAAACAAAAAAGAAAGGAAGGAAAAGAAATGGCATATGGGATCCTGGACTTTTGTAACTGAATTAAAAAAAAAAAAAAAAACATGACAAGAGAATTTACTCCAGTCAAATCCCTAAAGAAGCAATATATAGATCTGTCAGGAAACAATCAGCCCTCTGGTTTATCCTAAGATATGTGGATGGAGCCTACAATCGTGAGATACAAGGGAAGATGATTCAATCATAAAGATGACAGTGTTGGTTTATTTCCCTCAAGAATTCCTGAAATCTGACTATGGCCTTATATTTCCCTTATGTGTCTTTGACCACAACAAATGGTGTTATTTTAGGGTTTTACAGCCATTTCTAAACTTGTTGCACCCATTTATCTTTTTTATACTCAGCCTAGTTTTAAATTAGAAAAATAACATGAGGTAATAAGTAGCAAATGACAAAAGGCACAGCTTTAATAAAAGCCACTGAAAGTGTAAAGCTCATTTCTAGTAAAGATGGGCCACTGATAGTCTCTGCTCGCCCTTCCAGATTCCCCCCTTTATGCTGCTCTGTGTCCTGGGACACTGACCTCCATGGAGTTTATCAGGCGGGCTCCTGTGCCTACTGATTTCTGGATGTTTTTGCCAATGACCATGCCTGGCAAGGGATTGTAGGGCAAAAAGAGAAAGGTGTTGGTATATTTGCTCCAGCATCCTTCTCTGAAGGGCCTTGGATTGCCAGTGGCTACATGCCCTCCACCAAGAGCCAGAGCTCCGGCTGCCAGCCCTCTCTTCCAGTGGCAAGATCCTTCCATGTTCCAGCAACGGCTGCCTCTCATTTCTTCTCCAGGCCCGGGCTGGAAGGGTTTGCCAGCCCCTGGACAAGACAGCTGGCCTCAGAACCTTCCACCATAACTTGTTGGTTTCCCTTAGCTCTCCCCAGATCTTCTTTCGTTTCTCCACAGTGACCTTACGTAAGGGCCAGGAGGTCTGACTGATACAGAGAGAAACATACCAGAAGAGATGCAGTGAAGGAAACTAACCAGACACCCATAAAACATAGTTCTGAGCCTCTTAGGAGCTGAGTCAAAAAGTAGACATGATGCATTACATGGCTCCCCTGATTATGACAGAAGGCAACCTATTGGGGAGCAGAAGACATTTTTTTAAAATTTTATTTTAGTTTTTTAAATTTACATCCAAATTAGTTAGCATATAGTGCAACAATGACTTCAGGAGTAGATTCCTTAGTGCCTCTTACCCATTTAGCCCCTCCCTCCTCCCACAACCCCTCCAGTAACCCTCAGTTTGTCCTCCATATTTGTGAGTCTTTTCTGTTTTGTCCTTCCCCGTTTTTATAGTATTTTTGTTTCCCTTCCCTTATGTTCATCTGTTTTGTCTCTTAAAGTCCTCATATGAGTGAAGTCATATGATTTTTGTCTTTCTCTGACTAATTTCACTTAGCATCATACCCTCCAGTTCCATCCACATAGTTGCAAATGGCAAAAGTTCATTCTTTTTGATTGCCAAGTAATATTCCATTGTTTATATATATACCACATCTTCTTTATCCATTCACCCATCGATGGACATTGGGCTCTTTCCATACTTTGGCTATTGTTGATAGTACGGCTATAAACATGGGGGTGCATGTGTCCCTTTGAAACAGCACACCTGTATCCCATGGATAAATGCCTAGTAGTGCAATTGCTGGGTCGTAGGGTAGTTCTACTTTTAGTTTTTTGAGGAACCTCCATGCTGTTTTCCAGAGTGGCTGCACCAGCTTGCATTCCCAGAGCAGAAGACATTTTTCTTCACACTGAGCTCTGAGGGAATTTTTCACATGCATCTCCACACAGTGGAAGACTTCTTAGTGTTCACATAGCCCTCTGCTGTCAGAGAGCTTTACAACCTCACATAGGAAGAACGTGATGAGCATCAGGGTCAAATTAGTGGTCCAAGAGTGAAAAAGATTCAGCACCATGAGAGAAGGTTACTCTGTCTCACCAAGGTGATAATAATGCCAGTGAGGTAACCAGACTGCCAGGAATTTTGTCCTGTTCACTGTGGTATTTCCTAGAATAGTGCCTCCAGGCACTTAGAAGATTCTCAGTAAATAATTGTTGAATAAAACAAATGAATTTCTTAAAATCTTTGTCGTATCACATTTTGGCCTTTATACATTCAAGCTTCTAAATGCCACATTTCCCTTAAGGAGGAGACATGATGTTAGGGAACATGGTTGTCAAATTTGGCTGTACGTTGGTATTATCTGAGGAGCTGCATCAAATACTGTGGCCTGAGTCTCATGCCAAGCTATTCTGACTTCACTGGTTTGGGGTTCAGCCAGGGCATTAGGATTTTTTTTTAAGTTCTATCCAGATGATTCTGATGTGCAGCCCAGATTGAGTATGTGGTTGTGAAAAATGTTCTGAAACTGGAGTCAAGAAACCTGGGTCCAGCCCTCGATCTGTAAATGACAAGCAGAGAATTCAACTCCTCTGAGCCTCAGTTGTCCCATGTATAAAATGAAGATAAAAAAATATCTGCCCTGAATACCTCACAGGCTAGCTGTATGGAAAAGTAAAATTATGTCTATAAGAACTCTTGTAAATTCTAAAGCACTCTGTGTAGATATCACCATCATCATGAACATGTAACATGACATATGTTAACATATAAACATTAGTAACTCATAAACCTGCTCCTACTGTTGAATATTTTTCCTCAGGTCATAGTTTGAGGTCCCACAAAGTCTGTTTGATACTGAAGACTTTCTTGAGATATTACTATAAGTCCATAAACCATTATCCCTTGAGTTAAACAAAACACATCGTATTCTGCAATAAGACTGATAGCTCCAGGTAGAGGAAAACTTTTTTCTCCAAAATTTGACGAGCTTGTAAAAAGACATGCCCTGATGGTGAGTTTCCACGGTCATTGGGCCACAGATGAGTTCAATCCCAAGCTGTGTCATGTCAGAAAGTCCAACTGTGCCCAGGATGGGTGGACGTGACCTCAGCATAACTCCATTCTCCAGCAGGTGTGCATTCCACATGTTGATCATTATCTGGGGTTCTTAGCATTTCAGAATCCTCACGTCTGCTGGATCCCTTCCATTGTTTATTCACCCCTCAATGTATGTGATTATAGGAGATTACATTCCTTTTCCTTACTGAAAACCCCGGTAGATATTTATAAGAATTCAGCCCACAAAGTTGGTATTCCATGCTTTACAAGTATAATTCAATTTAAATCTAGTGAGACATTTGAATCTTTCTTTGGACTCTAACAAATAGTCGAATTCCAACAATACGTTTTTATAAAACTATAGATGGTATTATGTTCTGCTTGGAAAATCTATTTTCTTTATAAAGTGTTTAAAGTGTACTAGACCTTATTTATTTCTATATAATTTTCTAGGATCGGGAGTAGGGAGAGAAAAACCCATAGGTTTTTTTCAACCTCAGCTTTTCTTTAAATTCCCTTAATCATGCAAGTATTATGTTGGCTCATCACCACACAATCATTTCCTAGAGCAAAACTTTGTCAATCAAGTCTGAAGTCCTTAGGAAAACCCATCCTTGTTAATGCCATGATTTTAATTGGACCTTTGGCATCTCTTCAAGCTTACTCTAGGCCCAAATGTCAACTGATGAACTCAGACACTGCTGGGAAATGCCGAATTGGGATGGTGTTGATTTCTAAGGGGCAATAGAATTGTGAGCGTGAGGAAGGGGGAATGCGGAAAAGGTCACTTTGCCCGAAGAATTTTCCTGAAAAGACATGACTACATGGGATGTAGATAGGAAGCAGAACAGAATCCTCATAAATTTCAAAAATATAAGCAAATGTGTTTAGAAAGGGAAGAGGTCAGCTATAAAGCAAGATAGGCTGAGGGAAAGTCAGAAAGGCATTGACACATTTTTTCAAACATACATTGGAATGCTCTAATTCCTTGATAACATTTATCTCATATGCTCCAATGATTTTATATGTTCAACTTGGCAGCTTAACAATTAGAGAGCAAATCACATTGTTTTGGCATATAAAACCGCCCCCAGATAAAAATTATCCTTTTAAAGTATACAAGTCAGTGGTTTTTGTATATTCGCAGAATTCTACAATCATCATCATTACCTTACTATAAGAACATTTTCATCGACCCCCAAAAGAAACCCAGATCCATTAGCAGTCACTAATGAACTCTTTCCCCCCTTTCCCTAAGCCCTACCAAGAACTAATCTACTTTCCATCTTTATGTCCAATCGATGGACATTTGGGTTGTTTCCACTTGAGGCTAATGTGAATAATGCTGCTAGGAACATTCATGTACTGGTTTTGTTTAGACTCAGTTTTATTTCTCTTGAGTGTATGCGTAGGAACAGAATTGCCCAATAATATAGTAACTCTGTGTTTAACATTTTGAGGAAGGAACTGCCAAATTGTTTTTCAAAGTGGTTGCACCATTTTACAATCCCACCAGCAATGAATGAGGGTTTCAATTTCTCCATATCCTCACTAACACTTGCTTTTCTTGTTTTTGTTTTTGTTTTTGTTTTGTTTTTGTTTTGAGAGAGAGAGAGAGAGAGAGAGAGAGAGCATGCACGCAAAAGGGAGAGAGGGGCAGAGGGAGAGAAAGAGAGAGAATCTTAAGTAGGCTCCATGGGGCTTCCGGGTGGCTCAGTCGGTTAAGCATCCAACTCTTGGTTTCGGTTCAGGTCATGATCTCATGGTTTGTGAGTTCGAGCCCCACATCAGGCTCCATGCTGACAGTGAGAAGCCTGCTTGTGATTCTCTCTCTCTCTCTCTCTCTCTCTCTCTGTCCCACCCTGCATGTTGTCTCTGTGTCTCTCAAAAAATAAACAAGCTTAAAAAATATTTTAAGTAGGCTCCACACTCAGTGTAGAGTCTGCTGCAGGGCTCAATCTCAGGACTGTGAGATCATGACCTGAGCTAAAATCAAGAGTCAGGCATTCAACTGACTGAGCCACCCAGATGCCCCTACTGTGTTTTTTTTTTAATTTTTTATTTTTTTTAAATTTACATCCAAATTAATTAGCATATAGTGCAACAATGATTTCAGGAGTAGATTCCTTCATGCCCCTTACCCATTTAGCCCATCGCCCCTCCCACGTCCCCTCCCGTAACCCTCAGCTTGTTCTCCATATTTATGAGACTTTCTGTTTTGTCCCCCTCCCTGTTTTTATATGATTTTTGTTTCCCTCACCTTATGTTCATCTGTTTTGTCTCTTAAAGTCCTCATATGAGTGAAGTCATATGATTTTTGTCTTTCACTGACTGACTAATTTCACTTAGCATAATACCTTCCAGTTACAGCAGCACTATCAACAATAGCCAAAGTATGAAAAGAGCCCAAATGTCCATCGAGAGATGAATGGATAAAGAAGATGTGGTATATATATATACAATGGAGTATTACTTAGCAATCAAAAAGAATGAAATCTTGCCATGTGCCCCTATTGTTTTTTTATTTTAGCTATCCTCCTGGGTAAGAAGAACTACTTCATTGTGGTTTTGATTTGTGTTTCCCTAATAACTAATGCTGTTGAGCATTTTTTTCATGTACTAATTAGCCATCCATATATCTTCTTTGGATAAATGTCTATTCATATCTTTAGCCTATTCCAAAATTTTGTTTTGTTTTGTTATTGTTGAGTTGACAAGTCCCTTATTAGATTGTGGTTTGCAACTGTTTTCTTCCATTCTGTGGGTTCCTTCTTTACTTTCTTAATGGTGTTCTTTAAAATACAAAAGTTTTTCAAATTTTGATTAAGTTCAATTTATTTACTTATTTTTCCTTTTGTTGTTTTGTGCTTTTAGTGTCATCTCTAAGAAACCAAGGGCTAACCATAAGTCATGAATATGCTACTCCTCTATTTTCTTCTAAGAGTTTTAGTTTTCACTCTTACATTTATGTTAATGGTCTCTTTTGAGTTAATTTTAGACTATAATGTTAAATATGGGTCCAGCTTCATTCTTTTGCGTCCAGTTTCTTTACCCATTCTGAAACTTTTGCCATTGGATTGGAGTACTCAATAAATTTACATGTAATGTAATTACTGATAAGGTAGGATTTATGTCTCTGATTTTGCTATATGTTGTCTATATATTGTCTTTTTGTTGTCATTGCTCCTTTATTTTTTTTTAAAGCTGACTTCTTGGTGGTTAAATAAATATTTTCTATTATACTGTTTTAATTCCCTTGTTGTTTATTTTCATATGTGTGTGTGTGTGTGTGTGTGTGTGTGTGTGTGTGTTTAGTTTTTTTCCTCATTGGTTGTCCTGAAGATTAAAATTAATATTTTAGCTTTAAAATAGCCAACTTTGCTCCAATATAGCTGCAACACCCACCTCGTCCTTTGTGATATTTGCCGTCCTTTGTGATATTTGCCGTACAAAACATCTTTATACATTACAAGCCCATCAACACAGATCAATAGTTGTTACCTTATGCAATTATCTTTTAAATCAGATAAGAAAAGGATTTGAACAAAAATGCATATATACTGTCTTTTATACTCACCAATGTAGTTACTTTTCCAGTGTTCTTTATTTCCTCAGGTGGCTTCAAGTTACTGCGTAGTGCCCTTTCATTTTAGCCCCAAAGATTCCCTTTAGTATCTCTTATAGATCTCATATCTATGAATTCTTTCAGTTTTGTGTATTTTTTTTAAGAACAGTTTCACATTTATAGAAAATTTGAGAAGGTAGTACAGAGTTCTCATATACCCCAGATGCAGTTTCCTCTATTACTAATGTGTTTAATATGGTATCTTGATTACAGTGAACAAACCAGTATTGACACATTATTAATCAAAGTGCATAATTTATTAAGATTTCCTTAGTTTTTACATAATGTCCTTTAAAAAAAATACAGTTTACTGTCACATTGGTTTCCATACAACAACCAATGCTCATCCCAACAAGTGCCCTCCTCAATGCCCATCACCCACTTTCCCCTCTCCCCCACCCTCCATCAACCCTCAGTTTGTTCTCAGTATTTAAGAGTCTCTTATGGTTTGCCTCCCTCCCTCTCTGTAACTTTTTTTTTCCCTTCCTCTCTCTCATGGTCTTCTGTTAAGTTTCTCAGGATCCACATATGAGTGAAAACATATGGTATCTGTCTTTTCTCTGCCTGACTTATTTCACTTAGCATAATACCCTCCAGTTCCATCCACGTTGCTGCAAATGGCCAGATTTCATTCTTTCTCATTGCCAAGTAGTATTCCATTGTATATATAAACCACATTTTCTTTACCCATTCGTCAGTTGATGGACATTTAGGCTCCTTTTTATGTTCCAGGGCCCCATCCAAGATAACACATTACATTTCATTGTCATGTCTCTTTAGGCTTCTGTTGGCTGTGACTTTGACTTAGTTAGAAGTCAGGTTTGGCTCAGTTCTCCTTGTGCTGGATGACCTCAACAATTTTGAAAAGTACTGGTGAAGATTTTGCATTTTCCCTCTATTGGGGTTTGCCTGATGTGTTTCTGATGATTAGACCGGGGTTGTGGGTTTGCGGGAGGAAGACCACAGAGGTAGAATTCCATTCTCATCACATAACAAGGGTAGATACTTATCAACATGGCTTACCACAGTTAATATTGACCTTAATCATCTGGCTGAGGTAGTGTTTTTCAGGTTTCTCCATTGCAAAATTACTCTTTTCCCACCCTTTTCTTCTATATTCTTCAGAAAGAAGCCCTATGTGCAATCCACACTTAAAGAAATAGGGATTTATGCTGTTTCACTGAGGGCAGAATATCCACATAAATTATTTGGAATTCCTCTGCAAAGGAAGCCTGTCTATTCTCTCCCATGTATTTATTTATTCAATTATTCACTTATATCAAAATGGACACGAATATTTATTTTATACTTTGAGTTATAATCCAATCCTACTTTATTTATTTTATTGTCCAAATTGTTCCTGCTTTGGCTATTCGAGGGCTTATAACTGGCCCCCGTGTCCCTTTGACTTGCCATAATCAACGTAGGGGGTGGGTTTTTGTTTTTTTGTTTTCAGCACTTCCTTTTTCTGGCATTACAAGATGTTCTTCTTGTATCTTTCCTGCTAAGTCCTGGAATTAGCCATTTCTCCAGGGAGCCCTGACTTTTATTGGAGAATGATATTAGAAACCAAGATCTGGGTGCTAATTGCTAAGGATGCTCATTGCTACTGGGGTGTTGTTGCTTCTAGTCCTCTCAGCTGAGGGAGCAAGAGAATATGTGGTGGATTCTAACCTGTGCGTATACATGTATCTATATTAAGTTAACCTGAATCCATACAAATACACGTCTAATCCATTCCCGTATGGGCCATTCTAGCCACCTCCACTTGCTTATCTGGAAATTCCCACCTCTACAGTGAGAAGCCTGACTCACACTATCCACCATATATTCATTTAATTGTTCAATTCCAGTATACACGTACAGTGGTTTTAGAATTGTTAACCTGTACCTCCCTGGGAAAGACTTTATCAATTAGAGTACAGCGCTCATGGACAGTTTCTTTTGCCTTTGGTCTTACAAATTCTACTCATTTCCAAAGTTATTCAGCTTTCTCCTCCAAGCTCTTCCCATAGTTTTTTCATACATTTGTAATATAGTTATATTCTCTTCTCAGAGTCTACACTCTTTATGGATCTCCTGATCCCCTAAATCATTTTTTTTTAATTTACATACATCAAAGTCTGCTCTTTGTGTTATAAAGTCCTGTGGGTTTTGATAATGTCATATGTCACCCAATTATAGTATCACAAAGAATAGGTTCAATGCCCTCAAAATCACCTGCACTTCCTCTGTTCATCCCTTCCCATCTCCCCAGACATGTGGCAACCATGGATCTTTTTACTGTCTCTATAGTTTAGTTTTTTCCAAAATGTAACATAATTGGGATCATACAGTAGACAGCCTTTTCAGACTAATTTCTCTCAGTTAGCAATATTCCCTTAAGTTCATCCATGTCTTTTTTGTGGCCTCTAACTCTTTTTTTTTTTAATAACTGAATCATATCCCATTATGTGGATATATCATAGATGGTTCATCCCCTCACCTATTGAAGGACACCTTAGCTGCTTGCAGTTTGGGCAATTACGAATAAAGTTGTTTATTGTAAATATTTGCATGCAGGGTTTCGTAAGTTTTTGTAAGGCGTAAGTTTTCAGACCAGTTGAATAAATATCAAGGAGCACAATCGCTTAAATGTATGTTAAGACTTTGTTTCTCTTTGTATGAAATCACCAAGCTCTCTTGCAAAATGGCTGCATCCCATCTTTGCTTTCATAGGATAGTGTTGTTGGATGTAGGATTCTTGGTTACATTCCTCATTCTTCCAGCACGTTGAAGATGTCATCCACTGCCTTCTGGCCTCCATGGCTTTTGATGACATTACATCTGTTAACTTGCTGAGGAGCCCTTGTGTGTGGTGAACCATTTTTCTCTTGCTGCTTTCCAGATCTCTCTCCTTTTGTCTTCCAGGTATGAACCGTACTTTCTTGTTTCTTTGCATGTTTTATAATTTTTTTTTGGAAACTGGATATCTTAAATAATAAAATGTGAAGGTCTCCCGCAAAAAGATTGCTCTCCTCCTTAGGATCTGTTGTTGCTTTTCATTGTTGTTGCTGTTTGTTTGCTTAGTCACTGTCCTAACTAATTCTGTTAAATCTGTATTCCTCTATTTGCAGCTACTGATGCACCTTCTTGTTCAACTTAGTGGTCACCTAATGAGTGAATGGAGGTTTCCTTAAATGCCTTGAACCAATGAGTTTTCCCACACTTTTCTGAAGGGTTCTGTGTGTGTGTTGTGACAGTTTACAATTCTGCCTTAGTCTTTACTACTCCTGTATACAGAACCTCAAAACTAGCCAAAGACTAGAGATTAGAGCCTTCCATTTCCTGGACATGGTCTGGTCTGGTCTAGAAGGTGACTACCTTCTAGACTCCCAACTGTATGTTGGAGCTTTCCAAAGTCCTCTATTGACCTCTCATTCTTGAGATTTCCTTTTGGAAAGTCCCACCTACTATCACTGCCTCCAGTGGTTGTGATGCTGGATGGTTGCCAATAATTATTTTCAACAAACGTCCTGGGGAAAGGAATTTCCCACTGAGCAAGGTCTTAGTGAATTTCAATGAAGACAAGCTCTGTAAATAAGGTTTTCAGGCAGGGACCAGATAGGTCAAATCATGATAAAGCTCTAGATATGGGATTTTAGGGGGAGCTCCAAACTCATCTACCCTCTTCAAAAGGTACTAAGTTGCTTCTTTTCACAGCTACTGTGGTTGTAAGGCTGCTGGTTTTCAAGGCTACCATGGAGCTGTGGAGAGGAGGATAAGACTAGGAATAGTTAAAATGCCACAAAACTTGCATCCTTATCAAGAGGCAGCCTTTCCTCTCAAGTAAACACTCCTTAGATGTGTGCGAACATTTATTTTTTAATTTTTATTTTTTTTATTTTTTATTATAGAGAAAGAGAGAATGAGAGTGGGAGAGAAGGGCAGAGGGAGAGAGAGACAATCTCAAGCAGGCTCCACACTCAGCTCAGCACCGACCCTGACACAGGACTCAATCCTAAGACCCTGGGATCACGACCTGAGCTGAAATCAAGAGTCAGACGCTCAGTCAACTGAGCCAGCCAGGCACCCCGCAACGTGTGCATACTTTTGATTAATTTCCAGAGTTTTCAAAAAGGTCATTTTGAAAATTTTTGCCATTGATTGTGTTGCTTTTATTAAGGCGTGGACTTTGGGAGGAGTTTACTCTGCCATCGTGAATATACGTCTCTCTTCCACTTAATAACCTCTTAAGTGTCATTGATTGAGATAGTGCTGGTTAGGGATCACAGCTCCAATACTTGTCAGCCATGTGACCTTGGGCAAGACACTCTGCCTTCCTAAATCTTGGTTTCTACTGCAGAAGACTTCTGCGAGGGTTATCTTGGAAAGCATGTGTAAAAGCCCGCAGTAGATGCTCAGTAAACATTTCTTTTCCTTTTTACTTTGCCTGAAATGAAATGATGCTAGCACGCCACTCTAGTAACAGATTTATCAACAGATCTGCTGTCCCTTCTCTGTGAGTCTGGACAGGTCACTTCACCTCTAGACATCTACTTCAGCTATAAAATGGAGGCAGTGCTTTCTTCTCAGTTGTACTCCAGCATTCTGTTTCTATGAGAACCTTCGTACTTTCTTTTTCTGCTACGCAAATTAATAAAGCACACAAGCCAGAATTTTTTTTTTTAATTTACTCTAAACGCTGTCTCTAAACATTTTCAAGGTCAAATAGCACTACCTGTTTACCTGCACAACACACATCATTTACCAATTATTTTATCATTTTATTAAATCAGGCATTCTTTTAAGCAAAGTATTATTAACTTCTGTGCTATTAAATCCTACAGTGTTCACAGTTTCAAATATTAGTCCTGATTCTTATGAATTTGAACTGACTGTCTCTTTATATTTTTTCTAAATTTGTAAGGCATGCTACAAAAATGTTCAAAAGTACAGGATAATCAAATTTTGAATTTGAAATAAAATACGGGTAGTTATCTCAAGAGATAAAATATATTTAATATACATAATAAGTATAGTGTATGTAGAGGCGCCTGGGTGACTTAGTCCGTTAAGTGTCCCACCTTGGCTCAGTTCATGATCTCTCAGTTTGTGAGTTCAAGCCCCACATCGGACTCTGCTGTCAGCCCAGAGTCTGCTTCCGATCTTCTGTCTCCCTCTCCCTCTGCCCCTCCCCTACTCAGGCATACACGCACTCTCTCTCTCTCTCTCTCTCAAAAATAAGTCAACATTAAAAAAAAATTTAGGGGCGCCTGGGTGACTCAGTCGGTTAGGCATCCAACTTTAGCTCAGGTCTTGATCTCATGGTTTGTGAGTTCGAGTCCCGCATCAGGCTCTGTGCTGCCAGCTCAGAGCTTGGAGCCTGCTTCGGAGTCTGTGTCTCCCTCTCTCTCTGCCGGTCCCCTGCCCGCACTCTGTGTCTCTCTCTCTCAAAAACAAATAAACATTAAACTTTTTTAAAAATTAAAAATAAATATAATATGTGTATAGATATGATAAATATATTTTTCACTCAAGAACTAAAAGCACATTTAGATTCCATCAAAGATGAAGTTCATGTGCGTGCGCACACACACACACACACACGTACTCAAATGGAGTGACACAAAAACGCTGAGCCTCCTTCAGTTCACTTGGAACAGCAGTCTTCTCCTGCAGAAATTTTTGAGTAATTACATTTCAAACTCACAGGACCTCCCAGATTTCTTCACAATAAATACTCCAATACATGCAACTCCACTATGTCTCTCTTCACTCTGAAACCCACTCTAAAAAAACAGACTGTGGTTAATAATGTGACCTAGTGGCTGTCTTCTGGCATGGCAGCAGGTTCAGTAATCCTCCATTCATGTCTCATGTTTGCTTGAAAAGCTTTATTTTACAATTAATTCCCCTGTGTCAAGCAACTGAAAATATTGGGCAAGCTGAGGACAAATGGATCAAAATTTATATTGGAAACATAAAGGTGGATTTTGCCTCATTTTTAAAGTAATTGTTTACTTCTGATTATAAAAATAATATATCTTATTAAAAATTATAAATGTATTCAAAATCAAAAATAAAAAAGTCACCTATAATCTGATCATGCAGATATAGCTCTTTTTAATATTATGGGGTCTTTATTTTCTACACACACGCACGCACGCCCAGACTTCCCTGAGAGAAGACTAGAGAGAAACTCTCTAACATGTAAGTGTCCATCGGGATTCCATGAAAAGGAACAACACAAAGAAGGAGGAGCCCTGAGCACACGAAGGATCCTGGGAAGGCCAGCCCGCAGTCATTCCTCCTAAGCTGCCAGGGTAGCAGCGGCTCCTGATGGCTGACCCCATAGCCCCCTGGCCCGCCTTGGAGATCCCCTTCAGCTCCAGTGGACTAATTCCTGGCACACTGAGAGCTGCCTACCTCAAGCACCACCTCTCTCCGCTTTTCTGTCTGCAGGCTCTCTCCAGCACCACGAAGGAGCAATGGGGTCAGGGCTGAAGGCCACTCATGTGTCAATGGCATGGCTTCCTTCTCACTGAAGCTGACCTAGCTCCTGCCACCACTGGCCATCCAACCTACCAGTAGCAGACGGATGTGGAGCTCTGTTTGAGGAAAGCAACCACACATCCAATGTCAAGTTGACTACAGCAGACAAGGATGGAGGGAGCGGTGATTCAAAATTACTGGAATTTATGCTTATTCTGGGTATGGGTTTTCCCATCTTAACTCCAGTGCCTCTCCCCAGGCGCTCACAGAATGTCCAAATTACCAGCACAGGTTTCATGTAATATCCTTCAGACCAAGGGGCCCACTTTATGATTTAACAAAAAAGTAGGTTTTTTTTTAAGTTTTTTTATTTTGAGAGAGAAAGAGAGAGAGAGAATCCCAAGCACAGTGCACACCATGTGTGTGCACAGAGTCCTATGTGGGGCTTGATCTCATGAACCATGAGATCATGACCTGAGCTGAAATCAAGAGTTGGACACTCAACCAACCGAGCCACCCAGGCGCGCCCCCCCCACCCCCAAAAAGTTATTTTTAATGGGCTCATAACCATGGAATTCATGGCTCCCACCATACAGCACATCATGCGGCATCTCTTGGTTGCCCTAAGAGAACTTTGAAATGGTCTGCCAAAGGCTCAGCTAGGGTCCCAGTGAGAGGACAACACCTTGTGGAGTTAGGACACTGTCTTCCCAAACGTAATCCATTATTGGAAAAGAAAGGCCATCCATGATGCTGTGTCCCCAACAGCTGGAAGCCGCATGCTGGGAACCGTGGGTGGCAGGGGCATCAGTATTCCCAGTCAACTGCTCTGAAGATTTGTGTTTCCACTTAGGTTCCATAGGATCATGATCTCCAGGAGGAGGTAGGGGATGCCTTCCACCAAAAGATATAATAAATGTTTCACTCAACTTGAATTTACAACTGCCACCTGGTTCTTTTGTGATTCTGATATTAAGCCCCAGGCAAAAAAGAAAAAAAAAGGAGCTACTTTATTGTCAGAGGGAGCCAACCTGGGAGAAGCTAAGGTTATTTTTTCATAGTGGAGGCAGGAGAGGACAAGACCCTGGGGGAACCCACTGTGGGGGAGGTGGCAGTGTGGGGGGTAGGTCTTGGTCCTTTCCTGTCCAGTGATAACTATGAACATCAAATTATAGCAATCACAGCCTGCAAGGGCAAGGTAACCAGCACTCAGATCCCTCAGGGGTGAAAGTCTAGATCGTTCCACCAGGAAAGCAGCCTAGGCCTGATATGCTGGCCCAGAGGGAGAGAAATCTAGAATGGATACAAAGTGAAAAAACAAAGGCACCAATAGGGAATGAGCTGAGTCACAGACGGCACCCAGGATATATGAGTGTGAAATGCAGAAACCACGGACACACCCTCACCCGAAGTCCACGTGAAGGACTGGAAGGAAGGACAGCAGGAAAATAGTTGAGCACAAGATTCCAACTGGACACCCTGTACCTGGATGGTGGCTTAGGCAGGGCCCCCTCATTCAACAGGTTAGAAGAGAATTGATGGGAAGAATTCCAGGAAATCTCATCAAAGAGAAGTAAGTGAACACAACAGGCCCCAGGGGACGTGGTAAGTTTTCACTTATCCACCCCTTCATTCATTCACCCAATAAATAGCTCTTGATGACCTACTGCATGTCAAGCATTGTTCTAGGCATTGGAGATATAGCTGGGAACAAAAAAGTAAAGACCCTGTACCCACAAAGCTTAAATTCTAGGGGCTTCTGGGTGGCTCAGTTGGTGAAGCACTCTTGTTTTGGCTCAGGTCATGATCTCAGAGTTCATGAGTTCAAGCCCTACATCAGGCTCTGTGCTGACAGTGCTGAGCCTGCTTGGGGTCCTCTCTCTCTCTCTCTCCCTGCCCCTCCCCTGCTCTTTCTCCCTCTCTGTCTCAAAATAAATAAATAGACTTTAAAAAAAAAAAAGCTTAAATTTTAGTAGGAAGACAGCACACAACTAAATGTGTAATGTGTCAGTTAGGTGACAAGTACTATGAAGGAAAATAAAGGTAAAGAGAATGATGGGATTTGTTTTTGCTTTGTTTCTGGTTTGTTTTGTTTTAAGGTTAAGGGGTTTACTGGGGGATTGTCTGATAAGGCGACATTTGGGCAGAGACCTGAGTCTGAAGCAGGAAGCAAACTACGTATCTCTCTAGGGGAACAGCAGGACTACAGCACGAGGAGGGCAAGGACCTGTCCGCGACACAACCCTCCAGTAAGAGAAGACGCGAAACAATCTGCCCCAAGAGTGTATTTGTTTGCTCTTGCTGATGTAGCAAACTATCACAAACCTAGTGGCTTGAACAATACCAATGTATTATTTGCAGTTCTGGAGGTCAGAAGACTGACAGGAGTTTCACTGAGCTAACCTCAAAATGGCAGCAGGACCGTGTTCCCTTCTGGAGGCTCTCGGGATACCATTTCCTTGCTTTTTCATCTTCCAGAGGCCACCTGCTCTCACCGTGTCACAGCCCCCTTCCTCCATCTTCAAAGCCGGCAGTGCTGCACCTCTCTGACCCTTTAGTGTCCTCACATCACTCTCTGACCACAGCCCCAGGAAAGGTTATCTGCTTTTAAGGACTTAGGTGATTAGAATGGGTGCACCCAGATCACCTAGGATAACCTCAAAACCTCCTTAACCTTAATATCACATTTGCAAAGTCCTTTTTGTAAAGGTATCCTCCTCACAGATTCTGAGCTTAGGGTACGGACATCCTTGGGGGCCATTTCTCTGCCTGTCACAGAAAGTTCGGGAGAATGATCTTTGCAGCCTCAGGTCAGCACCTTCCTCCTTTCTGGAAACCTCTTTACTGCAAGAGGAACTAAAGGCCCTTCATATTATAAGTTTTATAGGAAAACCTCCCTCCCTTGAGAAGGGCTGTGACCTGGTCACGAAGTCATTGTGACCACAGATCTAAAGTCATGTCATTTCATGTCCTCCAATTCAGTAATAAAATGGATATGTTGGTTCTTATTTGCTTGACTTTATTTTATATCTATCTCTCAGATGGTTCTGAACTTGGACGGGAAAGAGAAGGATCTTATTTGTTCAATATCTAAAAACCCCGAGGCCAACCATAACTATACGAATATCCCACCAACGTCTTTCAGTGCATCTAAAACTAAAGGCAGTATCTCTCTTTCACACTGAGTTTTCTTCCCATGGCCTCTATTCTTCCACTAAATTCTTTATCTTCCACATCCTGGGTTGAAATCTTGTTCCCCAAAACTAGTCAATCACTAACCTTATAGACTGGATCCCCTACTCCTCCTTCACAACCCTGCTTTAGCTCTAATTTATATCTTTAACATTTCTCTCCTGTGTTCTTATGATAGCCCCCCAACTCGCCTCCCTGTTCTCAGAATTGGAACCTCCCTCAACACAGCCATCGCCTTGCCCACGAATAGCTGTCCCAGCAGGATCATGTGATCTCTTTGCTCACGATACCAAAATGGGCATGAAGCACTCAGTATGCCTCAAGGATAAAGTCTACTCACCAGATTGGCATTCAAGGCCCTTCATAACACGGTCCCCGTGTCTGCTCATCTTCTCTCACCACCACTGTCCTCTCTCACTTTATACTCAGTAATTCTGAGCCAGTTGCATTTTCCTTTATAAGCACTGTTTTCTCATGCCTGTCCATTCACAGACTGTTCTTTCTTTAATGTCCTAAACCACCGCAACTTCATCCCCCCTCAAGGTTACCACTTGTCTCCCTGGAAAAATGAAGGCAGGGCAACTTAAAATTTTTCTGCAATGATATAGAGTGTAATTAAAAAGAAAATAAATAAGCTGAGTAGCACGCAATGATATGGTCTATATTGATCCTATACAATTTGCATCATTATTTCTTCACTTTGTTCAAAATTAATTGTTAATTATAGAGCTGTATACCATGAAAGATGAAAAGGAACAAGGACAACAGCTAAAGTGGCAGAGGAAGCAGAGCTAGATCAAGAGAGTCTGTCAAATGCCTTTGCTTGTTTATCCTTGGAGTTTGGCAAAATCCACAAGTTCATGTGTCCCAGGAACACAACCAGGCTATGATGCTCCGCCATGGCTTCCAAGAGCAGCTTTGCCCTAGGAGTGCAAAGAAGGAGATGGAAAATTCCAGTGCCACACTCTAAACCTACCGGACCAGACTCTCCAGAAGCAAAATCAGACACCTACCTTTTAACGTTCCTGAAGTGACTCTAGTGCATGGTCACTGTTTAGGAACCATGGCCATCTTGTCAGAGTTGTATCCCATGTGAACTCACATGATGATTCTTAATTCTCTCACCAAACCCCAAACTAAGATTTACAAATTCAAACTTCTCAGGCAATGGGGACAAGTAGGGACTGAGGCAAACTGAACACCAGTGCCCAGCCACCGCTCGGCTTCAGGGAATGCCCATGTGGAAAGTTGTATTGGGTTGAATGTTTGCCCCCCAAATAATATGACCATGTCTTAATCCCCAGAACTTCTGCATATGACTTTATTTGGAAAAAGAGTCTTTGCTCTTGTAATGAAATGAAAGGTCTTGAAATAAGAGCATACTGGATTACCTGGGTGGGCCTAAATCCAATGACAGGTGTTCTCATTACAGCAAGGCCGAGGGAAATTTGACACAAACAGGAGATGGTAGGAAGATACAGACAGAATGTGTGTGTCACCACAAGTCAAGAACAGCCTGGCTGCACCAGAAGCTGGAAGAGGCAAGGATGGATTCTCCTCTTCAGCCTTTGGAGAGAGTGTGGACCTGCCAACACCTTGATTTGGGATTTCTGGCCTCCAGAACTGTGAGAGAATACATTTCTGACTCATTAAGCCACCAAGTTTGCGGTGATTTGTTACAACAGCCATAGGAACCTAATACAGAAGTATATCTAAATTTACTGAGTTTTCCCACTTTCTAAAAGAAGGCAGAAATCCAGATTTTTTTCTATGTGAAATCTCATTTTTTTTAATGTTTATTTACTTGTGAGAGAGAAAGAAACAGAGCATGAGTGGGGGAGGGGCAGAAAGAAAGAGAGAGAGAGAGAGAGGGAGACAGAGGAATCGAAGCAGGATCCAGGCTCTGAGCTGTCAGCATAGAGCCCGACACAGGGCTCGAACTCACGGACTGTGAGATCATGACCTGAGCTGAAGCCGGACACAACCAACTGAGCCACTGGGCACCCCTGAAATCTCATTTTTAAATGTTGACAATTTTTGAAATGGTAAAACACTGGGCCATCCAAACAAAACACATCCGCAGGTCAATTCTGGATCACTGGTACCAGGTTGTCATCTTTCTGCTAAATATTCACAAAGCTGTCCTAATGCTTAACCATTCATTAGTCAACTTGAACTTCAATGCACATCCAAAAATCTGACTTTTATTCTTCATGGGCTTCTTCTAGAAATAGGATAAATTGCTTTCTGAAATTACAAGTAAAAGTCTTCCTCTTTACATCCATCGTTGCTTAACATTAAAAGCAAGAAACGCTTCAAATCTTCTGTTTGACCTAAACTTAAGAATATGAACACTCTTACTGTTTTTGAACTTGGCAATTGTCTTTTCAACCCAATCTGGGTTGCAAAGATGGTTGCTAAATTTGTCCTGTTCACACAGCCAACCTCGTTAGAGTTTGACCAGGAAACACTGAGTTGAAGGCCAGTGGCCCTGTCAATGGAAATCAGTTGGGAGCCCCTCTCAGCTGCCGGCTCTTGGCGTTCCCAGAGGGTCTGGATATAGCAGCACCACCCTCCCCATGGTATCACTTTCCGTGGTTTCTGTTACCTGTGGTCAACTGCCATCTAAGAGCAGACGTCCTTCTGACATATCATCAGAAGGTCAATAGTAGCCTAACACTACATCATAATGCCTACATCACTCATTTCATCTCATCAGATACGCATTGTAACATACTGTATCATCTCCCATTATCACGGGAAGAAGAGCGAGTACAGTACAATAAAAAAAAAAAACATATAAGAAAACATATAAAAAAACATATAAGATATGGGGAGAGGGGGGAACCCATAGCATATATAAGGTTCCAGTCATCCACTGGAGGCCTTGGGACGTATTCCCAGCAAATAAGGGGCTGGGGGGGGGGGGCGGGGGAGGGACAGGTGACTGTAATTGCTATAATTGCTGTTAGATTTATTTCTCTAAGTAGTTTTAATTTGCCATCCCCTCATTAGCATTTTTAGATTGCTAAATCCTTTTTGCCTGGATTCCAGGGTAATTTTTAAGAGGAAATAACGACTAAGCTTCTCCATATTTGGGCTAGGACTGGCCAGCAGGAGACCTACACAGCTGCACGACCTTGGCCAACTCTCTTCACCTCTCTAGGCCTCAATTTCCTGTAGCTGATCTCCGAATTTCCTTTCAGCTTTAAAAATTATTTTGACAGTGTAATTTAATTATGCAAAAAGATCTCAAATCTAGTTCATCTTTCTTCAGACTCACCCAAGGGTAGGGAAGGCAGGATGCATGCTTTCATTCCTTCCCCAACCATTCTTTGGGCTTCTACCATGTGCCAGACACTCTGCCAAGGGCTGGGGGTACAAACCTAAACCAAAACAGACCTTTCCTCCAAGATCTTACAGCCTTTTGGAAGCCAGGGGTGCAGCTACAAAGAAATCAGCAACTATGATATAAGGCGATGTTAGAAGGATGCAAGGAGCTCAAGGGAAGCCTGGGGAGCACGGTGTAACTCACATAGGAAGTCAGGAGAGGGTCCCTTGAGGCGGTGTTGCTTAAACTGAATTTGCAGAATGAGCAGGGGTTAGAAAGGCAAAGAAGAGAAACAGCAGGGGCGCCTGGGTGTCTCATTCGGTTGAGCATCCAACTTGGGCTCAGGTCATGATCTCGTGGTCTGTGAGTTCGAGCCCCTTGTTGGGCTCTGTGCTAACAGCTCAGAGCCTGGAGGCTGCTTCAGATTCTGTGTGTGTGTGTCTCTCTCTCTCTCCCTGCCCTTCCCCCACTCATGCTCTCTCTCTATCAAAAATAAATAAACATTAAAAAAAAACAACAACAACAGCAGTCCATGCCAACAAAGCATAAAAGAATGAAATTGCCTTGCAAGTGCTTGGGACTCAGAGAATAGCCAATAATTATTAGCTGAATGAATAAAATAGGACAAGAACAACAAGCACTAAACTACATCCTAGTCCATTCCTTCAAGGAACATTATTTGCCAGATGTTGCTAAATAGATGTGAGTCAGGGTGCCTGGGTGGCTCAGTCAGTTAAGCATCCAACTCGTGATTTTGGCTCAGGTCACGGTCTCACGGTCATAAGATTGAGCACTGCATTGGGCTTAGTGTGGAGCACGGAATGTGGATCCTGCTTGGATTTCTCTCTCTCTCTGCCCTTCCCCTGCTCATTTCCTCTCTCTCTCTCCCTCTGTCTCTCAAAATAAATAAATAAATAAATTTTAAAAAACCAAACAAATAAATAACTGTGAGTCAACAGTCTTACTGCTAAATGAAATCTGAGTAATGTCCACCATTACAATGGGTCACAGCTTTCAACTCCTTGGGTGCAGAATAGATTCCCTACCCTATACCACCTCTTAAACTTTTGTTGCTTCATAAATTTCACACAAATGCTGAAAATATTCACAGTACACAAACAGGAAGTTAGGGATAAGATAAAGCTTTCAGCTTATTGTAAGAGACCTTAAAATACCGCATTTCTATGCGAAGGAAATGTTCCTTCTAATTTGCTAAGAAGGAGATTTATGGCAACATCAAGTGATCCCCTGTTCCTGAACGTTCAAACCCTAGAACACAAAATCTACAGATGATGACCTCTCATGATCTAAAGTGTTTTTACAAGTTGTTCCTAAAGTTGGTACCTTTAAGGGTCAAAGGCATCAGGCAGTGAAAAAAGACTGTAAAAAACAGTCGGTAGTCAACAGCTCTTCCTGAACTAGTTAAACTGCGACAGAACTGACCTGTGTACAAACCTCTCTGGAACTTCCAGACTTCATCTGATCTTTTGTTTAGAATTAATATATTGTCAGGAAATTCAGGTGTAAGAAACTGTTAGCATCTTGAGAGAAAGAGAGCTGAAAAATGTACACCATCTATTTTCCTTTCAGAATAAAACCATAACAAATAAGGTAATGTATGCCCATATTCCAAACACGTTTATGCAAATGCTTCTAGACTCAGCTCAACTATTTTTCTTTAGGAAAACACCCTGGAGAACTCAACAGGAATTCTTGTGACACTCCTTTAAAGGCTGGAAGGCATATTGCACCAATGAGGCACTCACCAACCACTGAGGCATAAAGAAATGGAAACAACCACAAACTAGTACAGAAAAATTAGTTTGGACACTTAACAAAAAGCCAAATGTGGAAAATGTCTTGTCACGTGATCTTGTAGTCCCTTCCCTGCTCTTGGCACCCACTCCAAAAACTGTTTGCTTTCTCATTGCTGAAGATGGGAATCCATTATGCCAGCAGTCATAATGCAACCTCGTGTGTCTTGAGAGACTCTCCAATTCTTTTCTTATTAGAATTATTTGATATGACTCACTTAGCTCCCCTAGAGGGACAAAAAAGAAGAAAAGAAAAGAAAAGAAAAGAAAAGAAAAGAAAAGAAAAGAAAAGAAGAGAAAAGAAAAGGAAGAGAAAAGAAAAGGAAGAGAAGAGAAGAGAAGAAAGGAAAAGAAGAAAGAAATAGGGACCATTAGAAATAGATGAAATGAGTTCAAGAACGTTTTGTTGCTGGTGTGATATGTGATTTAAACTATTTCATATACAAACCATGAACACTTGTCAAAAAGACAATGTTTTGCAAAACTAAACATTTTTCTCTTAAACATTCCCTTATCTGTACCAGACTTAACTAGCTACGCCTTGGTTCACATTAATTTTGCTTTCATTTGCCTCTCCTGAATAGTCACGATTTTAATTTACCTTGAAAATTAATCGGTAAAATATGAGACCTTAAAAATAATGACATGAATCATGTTCTTATTCTTTGGGTTTTACAGCAGATCAGGCTGAAGTTAATTTTCTTTTTCTTAAAAAAATTTTCAAAAATATTATCTTCCTGCACCATCGTCTTTAGTCTAAGGGAACCCTTTATTCTTTTCCAAGGGAAGTGCAGTCTCCTAGACCTAGAAGTTCTTTGATTCTCAAAAAGCTGCGATCAAGACAATGGGCTGAACTTGTCCTCAATGGAGATCTGATGCCTCCCTCCCATCTGGCCTGGAGGCCACTGGCTTTGTGTCGTATTTATTACCTGTAACCTACTTCAGGGCATAACAGAATCTCACTTCTCTCTGGACCTCCATCATCAGATATATATAGTAGCAGATGTTCAATCATGATTTGCTGAATTAATTTAATGGCAAAAAGAACACAAAAATCTCTAAATAAGTTGAGAGCAAAACAAGAAGAATAAGAATGAGAATGAGAATGAGAACGAGAATGAGAATAATAAAACAACTAACATTTATTGAGAGCTGCTAGTGCCAGGCAGCCTTTTTGCCAGGCAAAAAGAACATAAAAATCTCCAAATAACTTGAGAACAAAGAAGTAATAGTAATAATAATAATGATAATAATAATAATAGCATTTATTGAGAGCTGATAGTGCCAGGCATTATTTTCAGTACATGGACCAACTTGTTAATTTTATACAATCACCAAAGGAGATAGATTCTACTTCTAACCTCTAGTTTTCAGATGAGGGAAATGAGGCACATACAAATTAGTAATTTGCTCAAGGTCATAAAGCCGAAGAGTGATGGATCTGGAAACCACACACCCCTCCCCAGACAGTCTGATTCCAGAATCTATGCATCTAACCATTACAGCTACTAATTGCCATGTTTCTACAGAGTCCGTGAGCTTTATTAACTTCTGCTGTTAATCGTTGCCCAGATTTTGTGGCTCTTTCCCCACCACATTCCACCCTAAGTTCATTGCCCCACATTTCAACAGAAAAGTTCTGGGGGGTGCCTGAGGTTTCAGGATGGTCAGATGACACAGATCCTCACTATAGAAGTTACAAATATGGAACCAGATGGTCAGAGGGAATGAGGTTTCCACTCATCGGTGTTTTCCCCAGTTGGTGAGTGCCTCTTTGTACAAGATGTCCTCAAACATATAGAAGGGTGTCACAAGAAGAGAGGATTAAACCAATTTCATGTTGGTCCAGACAAGACAATAAAGACTAAGGGTAGAAATTTCTAGGGGCACCTGGGTGGCTCAGTCAGTTGAGCTTCTGACTTGGGCTTAGGTCATGATCTTATGGTTAGTGAGTTCAAGCCTCACGTTGGGATCTATAGTGACAGCTCAGAGCCTGGAGCCTGCTTCAGATTCTGTGTCTCCCTCTCTCTCTCTGCCCTTCCCCACTCATGCTCTATCTCTCTCTCTCAAAAACGGACATTAAAAACAAAATTAAAAAAAGAAATTACTAGAAGTCTGATTTTCCCTCCCAAATCCTTTAGTATTTCAAATATAGTGAAAAGTTGAGAGAATAGTAAAATGAACACCTCTATACCTACTTCGTAGAATCAACAATTAACACTTTGTCTATTTGTTTTATCTGCTATATATAAATATATTTTTTCTGAAATGCTTTAAAGTAAGCTGCAGATATCATACTTCACTCCTATTTTTAAAATGCATCTCCAATAATAAGGACACGTGTGTACATAACCACACTACAGTTATCCATACCTAAGAAAATTAACAAAAACTGGAAGGATGGTTTTGACCTAACACATAAAAGAATTTGCTCATTTGCTCAGAAGTAGAGCCCTTCAAAAGTCAAATATGAAGTTCTTTAGCACAAGCAAAATGACTTCTTAACCACCTATCAACAAAAACATAGAAAGACTTTACACACCAGGACATGACTGGAGTCCTAGCTCCTTCCTGGATTTGAGTTACATAACTAAAGTCCTTCCCAATTATTGTAGCCCAGGGAAGAGAACAAAACCTAGCCTCCTTTTCTAGAAAAAAAAAAAATTGTCCCTTTATCTTTTTGCCATCAGGCCAATGCATATTCTCATAATCGCAGCTATCTGCCCACTTGGGCCACCCAGTCATCCTTCCTAGCTTCGCTACATAATTATTGACTCGAAGTTGGAAGATTCCATCAAGGACACCTATGTTAGAGCCTTCTTGGCATTAAGAAAAAAGAAAAAAGAAACCCTCCTGGGGTGCCTAAGTAGCTCAGTCAGTTAAGCGTCTGACTTTGGCTCGGGTCATGATCTCATGGTTCATGAGTTCAAGCCCCACATCCAGCTCTGTACTGACAATGCAAAGCCTGCTTGGGATTCTCTCTCTCTGCCCCTCTCCTGCTCTCTCTCTCTCTCTCTCTCTCTCTCTCTTTAAAAACAAAACAAAACAAAACAAAACAACCTTCCTTCTGCCCCATACCCACCTCCCTTTTTGCCCCAAAGCTGAATCTGCAGTAGTCCTTCAAAAGCTCCAGACCCAGCCTAATATCTGAACTGTCTTCCCAGAAAGTAAATTTGATGGTTGAGCCCCACCTGGTGTTACAGTTTGTTTATTGGTCTGAGCACAAGATGGGACAGGACTGATCTATGAACCTAGAGTACAAGACTGAGGATGACCTAAGTTCAGGGGGAATGAAATAGCCAAACCATCTAAGTGAAGGGACAGTCCAAAAAGACTAGGCCAAGAGCCCAGATCCACCATCAGGCAATGGGACAGACACTATATTAGTCACAGTTCTCCAGAGAACCAAAATAAATAGGATGTAGAGACATACATGTAAAGAGATTTATTATAATGTGTTGGCTCACACTATTATGGAGGCTGAGAAGTCCCAATGGTATAGATTCCAGTCCAAGTCTGAAGGCTTGAGAACAGGCAGTTCTGAGGGCAGGAGGAGACCAATGTCCCAGATTGAAAAATCAGACAGAGAGACAACCCAACCTTCCTTCACCTTTTTATTCTATTCCGGTCCTCAGTGGGTTGGATGAAATCCACCCATATCGTACAGGGCCAGCCCACAAACTCAAATGCTAATCTGTTTTGGAAACACCCTCACTACGCAGGACCAGTGTTCAACCAGCTACCTCGGCATCCCTTGGCACATCAAGGGGACACATGAAATTAATCACAGAAACTTAGGATTCCACAGGTTTAGAGAGAAGGGTTGGGGCAGAGCCTAGTAATAGACCCTGAGCTGTTAGCAGGGCACTCCTGATAAGTACCTACACCCCAGCTCAGAGTCAGAAAGGAGCTAAAGACATAGAAGGTGGGGAGGGGGTGTTGAAATGAAGTCTAAGTTGCAAAAAGAGGTATATGAGGTAGGTAAGCAGGAGTTTAATCTTCGAATCCAAAGGGTCTAAATTCTCTACTCAGAGCCCAGCCCACCCTGATGGCCTCTGCCTTTCCTGTCTCCCAGCTGAAGATTTGAACCCTCTTCCCAACAAGAGGGAAAGAATAACTGATAACTTTGGGTAGGGGCTATATGTAGTGAAGGAAGAAACAGTGGAATAAAATAGAGAAGTTATAGTAGAGGAAGGGAAAAGAAGGGAAGGGAGAGATTCCAGAAGAGGTGTTCTCTGCTGCCCGGGGGGATGGTCACACAGCATATAAGAAAAATCTAGGATCTGATAGAACATGGGGGAGGCTGACAGACAACCAAAACCAGGCCCAGTTCCCATCTGGCTGTGAACAGGATGATAATTCATGAACCTGAAGTAAAGAATTAATTGAACATTCTCAAGACTGTGGGTGTGGGCTTGATCACTAGCAGGAAGGCCATTGTGTTACAAGAGGGCATGCCAGTCTCTTTTGTGACAAAGGGCATGGTGCAGAGCTACTCAAAGCTTTAGAGATTATCACAGGAGAAAAACAACTTCCCCCATACTTCCATTCCTCCTGAGGGGGCAAAAAGCACCAGAAATTCATTTTTTGTTTTTAGTTTTTTCATTTTAAGAAAATACCATTTTGTTTTTGTGTCCTACTTTCAAAAAATGATGACTGGGGAGATGGGGTTTGAAAGTGAAGGCTTCTGAGCTTTCTCTTTCTTTCTTCTCTGCCCTAGAAGCAAGGAGAGAAGATGAGAAGAAACCCAGAGGCTAAAGGAGGCCAGGAATGGAAGTGGTCTCTCAAGATGCATGTCTGAGAGACCTGAGCCCAGAGACTGCTGCCTGCCTTCCTGCAGCATACTCGTAGGGTCTCTGTGGTATGTCAGCTTGCCTGAATTACATTGCACAGAACTGCCTTTCCTATATGTTTCTGGTTAGAACGAGCCTTAAGAGATATTTTTAGGTGAGACTTGGAAAGCAAAAGCAAAGTGGTGGCCATCTTGGTTCCTGTGCTGGGAAGCACAGGCGCTGTTGTATCACTCATGATGCCGTGCGCTGTCGCCCGCACTGACCAGGCAGCACCTGGACCTACAGCAACACCCTCTTCCCCTGGGTCCTCCTGCAGCCTTATCTGCTCCTGGGCCCGTGTGTTTAGCCATTTGATGAAGGGCACTAATTTCTCCTATGAGACACCACCTCATTAAGGTGGAACCAATGAGAACTAACAGGTTCCAGTCAGTCTTCATGGACTGCAGTCTGTCCCTATTCTTCCCACTTGACATCCACTTCCCCCGTTCCAACTACCTGCCCTGTGAACTTCAAGCTCACAATCAAACACAAAGATATATCTCACACATAAATATGAGACACAGAAAGTATATATACACATACGCATAGTCATATACACACATATAGGTCTGCTTCTCTGATTGAACCCTGGCTGAGTCAACACTCTAGAGAAGAGTCCCAGATCTTCCCCAGCACATGCAGCTCAGTGTTTTTAGGTCACATTAATTTTCCACCTGATTGTTCTCAGCAAACCATTTTATGTTTCCCTGCTAGGAGAAATAAAAACACTAGAGCCATTTCTAAGCAATTCCTCAAACATCTGCAACCTGACAACCTGTATTATACATTCTATGCTTCATTCCAAGTGGAGGAAGCTAATTATTCTCATACTGTCAAAGTTTGTTTGTTCGCTTGTTTGTTTCATCTCTCCATAGAGTGAAAAGCCACTTGTCGACTGTGTGATTTGGGGCGAATAACTTCAACTCTTTGGGCTCCGTTTCTTCATCTATAAAATGGAGGTATAATAGGATTGTTGTAATGATGAAAAATAATGGAAGTAAAGAGATGTGTACAATATCTGGCCTAGGATAATTATTCAGCTGAAAAGAGGAGAGAAAGCCAAGGCGGTCTTGATTTTTGCTGAAGGCAAGAGAAACTTAGCTATCTAGAAGAGAACCTGGCACAAAAGATTAGGCGCAGATGCAGAGAAAGAGCTTAGGAATTTTTCCAGATTCACTCTAGGGTTTCGGGTAAATAAACTTTGAAAGGCCCTTTACTCTAGGAAGGAAAAATGGAGGGACAGTGACCCACAAATCAGTTGGAAACTTCCTCAGCTTGTCAAGTAATTGTGCTTGAGAGACAGGGGTGCCTGCTTCTAGAGGCCACAAGAGAAATGTAAGAACTTCAGATTATTGAAAGAGAAAGTAATATTTTATCCCTTTAAAAATTAATTTGGTCGATAGTTTTAAATGGGAACACCTGTTTATGGTACAAAATTTAAGATAAACAAATAATGGGAAGCCATCCGTCTTCCCCCATTTTCCCTTTCCTCTATCACCCACCTCTTGTGCGTCTATTCAGGGATAGTCTATACTTGTACAAATACACACACCTGCACACATTTACATGTACATCCATCGATAGAATATAGGTCAAGTAGATTTATATGTTTATATATAGTTCTTTAATATGTATTTTATATTTTTTTATTTTAATGTGGTTTGCTCTACATGTTGATCTCTACTTGGCTTTTTATGCTTCACAATGTATCCTGGAATTTCTCCATTTCAATACAAACATGCCTGCCTCATTTTATTTACTGGCTGCATAACAGTTGTATAGGTGTACAAAAATTACAGTCCTTTTTTAAAAAAATTTTTTTCATGTTTTTATTTTTGAGACAGAGACACACGCACAGGGTGCGAGCAGGGGAGGGGCAGAGAAAGAGAGGGAGACACAGAATCCTAAGCAGGCTCCAGGCTCTGAGCTGTCAGCACAGAGCCCGGCATGGGACCCCAACTCACAAACCGTGAGATCATGACCTGAGCCCAAGTCAGATGCTTAACCAACTGAGCCACACAGGTGCCCTAGTTACAGTCCCTTTTGGTCTGTATGGTTACACCATTGCCAGTCTCTTACTATTAAAACAAGGCTGCATGAACATATTTGTGCACACATAATTTCACACATGTGCAACTATATCTTAGAATAAACTCCCAGAAAAGGAAATTGTTGAGTCGAAGGATTTGTATGCTATTTATAAATATTGCTAATCTAATTTTGTTAGAGATTATATCAATTTACACTCCCACTATCCAGTTCTCTTGCTATGCTAACAGCAGTGTGTTATCAAAATTCATATCTTCCCCAATCTGGTCGGTGAAAGCTATATCTCATTCTAGTTGTAAGTGGCATTTCTGTCACAAGTAAAGGTTGGATCCTTTCATATTTTAAGAGTGATATAAAATTTTTTTCTCTGTGAATTATCTGTTACTATGCTTTGCCCAATTTTCTACTGGAGGTTGATTGTGCATTGTAAATACAGTTTTTCTTTGGTCTTCTGACTTTGTTTGTGGTGGTTTTGCCAGGCAGATTTTTTTTTCCAAACAAGATATGTCTTTATATTCTATGTTGCCCCTGAAAAGTGTTGATCTATCCAAGCTTTCTGAGGGCTCAAAAGTTTATTCATGAAAACCTGACTGGTGCAGCCACTCTGGAAAACAGTGTGGAGGTTCCTCAAAAAATTAAAAATGGAACTACCCTATGACCCAGCAATAGCACTGCTAAGAATTTATCCAAAGGATATAGGAGTGCTGATTCATAGGGGTACATGTACCCCAGTGTTTAGAGAAGCACTATCAACAATAGCCAAACTATGGAAAGAGCCCAAATATCCATCAACTGATGAATGGATAAAGAAGATGTGGTGTGTATGTGTATATGTATATATACACGTGTGTGTGTGTGTATGTGTGTGTATACATACACACAGGATAAAACTATTCCTTATATACACACACACACACACACACACACACACACACACACACAATGGAATACTACTTGGCAATGAGAAAGAATGAAATCCTGCCATTTGCAACAACGTGGATGGAACTGGAGGGTACCATGCTAAGTGAAATAAGTTAGCCAGAGAAAGACAGATATCATGTTTTCACTCATATGTGGAATTTGAGAAACTTAACAGAAGACCATGGGGGAAGTGGAAAAAATAGTTTCAGAGAGGGAGGCAAACCATAAGAGACTCTTAAATACAGAGAAGAAACTGAGGGTTGATGGCGGGGGTGGGGGGCGGGGGAGACAGGAAAAATGGGTGATGGGCATTGAGGAGGGCACTTGTTGGGATGAGCCCTGGGTGTTGTATGTAAGCTGTGAATCATGGGAATCTAAGAGCACACTGTATACATTGTACATTAGCTAACTTGACAATAAATTACATTTTAAAAATTTACGAAACCGTATCAATATAACAAATGTTGCTTGAATCTGACCTAATCTTGACATCATAGGTGGACAAATGTCCCCAAAGGTGTGTATATCCCAGAAAAAGCTTGAAGGATTCCATAAATAAGTATTGGAGAAATATTAGGAAAGGTCTAGCTTGAGACAAAAAGAAAATTTATTGAACATTCGTCTAATTAGACTTTTCTGTTTCAAATTTCAATCTTGTTAAGATATCTGTGCTCAAGACTGAATCAGAAAGAAGTATTCATTTAGCAATATTAGAATTCTCATTAGAGTGAAAATAAAATAATAATGATGGAAGAGCCACAAGCGACAAGGCATGCTAAAAACTCATGGGAAGAAACCCCCAAAACCATAAAAGCTCATATCTGTGAACACTGGACTCGTCTCAAACATTTCACAAAGCGATACTCTCCTAGAGACACTCTTCTTACAGGCTGGACAGAGAAGCTTCTGCTGAGAAACAAAGAACAAACCATCACCAGAAACCAGAGCATTTGGGTATTGTGCGGCATTTCTGACCCCACAAAGACATCTCAGTGACTTTTGTCCCCTGAGACAGGAGGAAAATGGAGTAATTCTGTTGTCCAGTTGTAAAAGCCAAGTGCTGTCCCAGGGCCAAACCAAGGGAAAGATACAGGAAGAGAGATACAGGCAATCCAGGCAAAACAGGAAGGGCAAGAGGGTTCCACAGACCTGAATGGACCACAGACAAACCCAGCAGGTCTTCAAAAAAGCAAAGCAACAACTCTCCCCTCTGACCCAGCGCCACTGTTATCCTGGGAAGGGAGCCATCATTCAGCAAGCACACCCGCTTCTCTTCCTAGCCTCTCCTTGAAGAAAGGTCAAACTTTCAGCGAGAGTGCCCCAAACCTGTGACCTCAGAGACCTCAAACAATTGCTTCTTTTCTTTCCGTGACTGGTGTTGTCGCAGATGCTCCTGGTTCCCAGACAGACGCCGGCCTACGGGCCCATTGCCATCCCTCCAGATTGACTTAGCTTTGGATTCCTTTCCAGCCTCTCTCAATTCCAGTTCCTGAGATGGCCTTTGGGGTTGTGGTAGCTGAAAGAGACATTGTCAGAAGGTGCAAGGAAATACCTCGTGGAAAGAAGCTGCCTTTCCCTTCCCTCAGCCAGCATGAAGCCAGAAAAAGCAGCGTGTGCTTTTTATTGCTTCATTCTGGGTCAATGTGTCTAAAATATGGGCCAGAGGGAAGGCAGTGGAGTAGGCTCTTCTGTGGCCGAAAGCAGGAAATTTTCTAAAATAAATATAGTTGTCTCATACCACTCGTTCTCGCTTTCAATATTTTAGCCAGGCTTTCTGCTCCATAAGGGAAGGGGTAAAAAGCCCACCCATTCAGCTGGAAAGTGCTGTAGATTCCATAGAGCAGCAAGCATCTGAAAAATACTAACTTAAGGAAGTGGTAAATTGTGCAGATGCTGTTGATAAACTGGGTCTCTAAAGCCAGCTGTCTGTAGATATGCCAAAGCCTTGACCAAAACAAATGGTCATGGCTGTTAGAGACAGCAGAGACCCTGGAGACTATCACCCAAGTACAGATGTCCTTCTTATAGATGAGGCAAAGAGGCCGGAGGAGGTTAGATGTCTTGTCCAGGGTCATTCAGCTGCCAAAGGCAGAGCCAGGATCCTGAGCCTGGTCTTTTGACTGGAGGTCCTATGCTGTTTCCATGACCTACATTTGAAATGACTGCAAATCCAAGGACACTTGCAGCCATAAGCAACTGGTTGTCCCTTGGGTAGGATTCTGGAAAGGACTGATGTACCCTTCCTTGAGCCAGACTCAGTAAGGGAAATGCCACACAGATAGACACACACAGACATCTTAGGAACAGTGCAGTTTCTATCCTCAAGTCAAAAAGCAAACCCTGACTGGTTCAGTGAGTAGAGCATGCGACTCTTGATCTCAGGATAGTAAGTTTGAGCCCCATGTTGGGTGGAGAGATTAGTTTAAAAAAATAAAGTCTTTAAAAGGAAGGAAGGAAGGAGGGAAGGAAGGAAGGAAGGAAGGAAGGGAAGAAGGGAGGGAGGGAGGGAGGGAGGGAGGAAGGAAGGAAGGAAGGAAGGAAGGAAAAAAGGAAGGAAAAAAGGAAGGAAGGAAGGAGACCCTGAAGCCTTTAGGCTTCTAACAAGTTGTGCATAACCCTCCAGATCTGGTAATTAGGATGCTTTCTGTAATACCAAACCATATGATATCAAACATTCATTTGTCTAGGGACAGTGAAAACTTGCAACCAATCCCAAGAAGTTACGTTCACCAATATCTCTGTTACTATTGCTCAGAGAGGTTTCCAGGTTTTAAGAATTACAGATGGTTTAATAAACACTTCTTGCTGTTTGTCTCTTGACTTTGGTGACATCCAGATGAGGCTTGTCCAGAAAAAAAAAAAAAAAAGATTTAGGGAAAAGAAAAATTACGGACTTTTGCTAAAAGGCTAGATTTAAAAGTTTTATTTGGCTCATATTATGTTTGGCCTTGGGAAGCAAGAGTTTTCCCTTAATTCTGCTCTAGAATTGAATGTCTTACCAGTTTGTACATGCCAGATCTCATATTTTCTTACAAATGTCACCAAAGTGATAAACTTGTTGGAGTAAGACATAGGACTACTTGGAAGAGGTCCAAGTGCACAGAGAACCCCATTTCCTGAACAGCATCCTGGGCAGGGATGCTCGGCTTACCCTCCATACATGGGTAGCTGGTATTCAGGGCTGGCTGTTGACTGAGCCTCCCACCTACAAGGGACTAGAAATCCAGTAGCCTCCTTAGATCCTGAGGAAAAAAAAATAGGGGTTCTGCTGTTGAGGAATAAGGGGTGCTCCTGTATTACCCGCACCTGCTGTAGACAAAACAACAAAGTCAGATCTTACAAGCTCACTACGGTCTTCTCTGCGGGTGAGCCTTTCTCAGATAGAAAAGGTCGCCTGCCACAAAGGAGATGTGGAAGTAATGCCTCCATAGGAGGCATATTACATTTGCTTTCCCTTTTTACATAGTTTGGAGGTCAAGGTCGGTGCACCCGTGGTTGAGATGATGGGGGAAATCCCTGCTTCCACTAACTCTCTCAGCCAGCACAGAGAGCCACCGGGTCTGCACTTGACCTTCAGCTGTAGCTCCTGCCTAATCAGAGCAGCTCTGGAGGGAAAGAACCTCCATGCCTCCCCGAGAAGGATCCTAACTCTGAGCATGTCTGGCAACATATCCCTGCTTGGGTGAGGGGAACGGGAGACCCCATTCCCCATTCCCCCTCCCCAGGTGGGGCTGGATGTCCCACCTTCCTGGCTTCTGGCTTCTAGACACGCCAAAGGAGCCTACCCGCCCCAGTCCTTCCCTTCCTTCCCCATTCTCACCTCTCTTCCACCTCAACCTATTCCCATTACAGAATCTCATTGTCAAGCAGCCAGTCTATAGCCAGGAAGGAAGGGGGGTGGGCATAACCTGAAAGATGTCATGAGTTATCTTTTTTCTAACTCTTAAACACTTTATTTCAACTTGATACATATAACTGTACTATTTCAATTGTATGTATTAGTACCAATACATAAATGCATAACACATAAATACAAAAATTAATACATATATAAATGTGCAATGTGTTTGTTGACATGTAGGGCCAAGGCCTCTACTTTCAATGTAAGTTTATTGTTTGGTGATCTATAAAATCTTCCTGACATCAACCATACCCATAATGCATTGTCTGCTATTCCCAACTTCAATTTTTAAAGATAAACAGAAATTCATGGGGCACCTCCCCTGCTCATGTGCTCTCTCTCTCTCTCCCTCTCTCTCTCTCTCAAAATAAATAAATAAATATTTTTTAAAAATATAAACAGAAATTCAAGGACACTTCCTGTCAGGTGGAATATACAATTTTTATTACTTTTTTCCAGCCTTCATAGTTATCCAGCACGTGTAGTTATAATGTATCTTTATTTTGAGCTTGTAATGCTCATATCAGTGGTTATAGAATAAACATGACCACCACAACTTATATATCTGATTGCATGTGTGATCATGTTTTATTTAATGTTTGCAATTTTTTTCTCTCTAACACGCTGAGAAACGGGGAGGGAACTTCAAACAAAAACTTGTATGCAAATGTTTATGGCAGCATTATTAAAAGATAGCCAAACGGTCATTACCAGAGGGGAGGCGGGTGGGGAATGGGCAAAATAGGTGATGGGGGTTAAGGAATACACTTGTGATGAGCACTGGGTGCTGTATGGAAGTGTTGAATCACTGTATTGTACACCTAAAACTAATATAACCCTGTACGTTAACTATACTGGAATTAAAATTAAAACTTAATTTAAAAAAATTAAATAAAATAAATAAAAACAGCCAAAGGGTGAAAACTATTGAAATGTCTACCAGCTGATGAACAGGTAAACAAAATGTGGTATAGCCATACAGTGGAATAGTATTCAGCCACAAAAGGGAACGAAATATTGATAAATACTACAACATGAAAGAACCTCAAAAATACTATTCTAAGTGAAAGAATCTAGACACAAAAATCTCACATGCTGTAGGACTCCATTTATATGCTATATCCAAAATGGGTAAAGCCATAGAGACAGAAAGCAGATTTGTGGTTGTCGGAAGCTTAGAAGAAGGGAGATATGGGAGGATTGCCTAATGAGTACAGGGTGTCCTTTTATGATGATGAAATGTTTTGGAACTAGATAGAGTGGCGGTTGCACAACCTTGTGAATGTACTAAATGCTAATGAGTTGTATGCTTTTAAAGGTTTTTTTTTTTAAGTTTATTTATTTATTTTGACAGAGAGAGAGAGAGAGAGAGAGAGAGAGACAGGGAGAATCCCAAGCAGCTCCATGCTGTCAACATGGAGCTCAACACAGGGCTCGATCCCATGAACTGTGAGATCATGACTTGAGCCAAAATCAAGAGGCACTTAACCAACTGACGCTTAACTGACTGAGTTGCCCAAGCGCCCCTGAGTTGTGTCCTTTTAAAGGGCTAATTTTATGTTATGTGAATTTTACCTCAATAAAAAAAAAATTGGGAAAGAGGAATAGATCCTGAGAACTTGCAACCCCCTCTCCCATGCACGCACAGCCATGCATATTGTCACAGTACACATACATGGACATGCATTAGTAACGCAGGTAGGGCTTTCTTAACTGATGGCTGTTCTGCCCTCCTAGAGGTGAAGCCTTCTTCCTGTACCAGAGGCCTATTGATCTCTCAGATTCTTAGCAACATTGCAATCATCTCATGTTGTTTTTCTCCTTACCCACACTAAATTCCACTCTCCTCTTCTGCATATAAGTGACTGCCAGAAGCCAACTTTGATTGGCCATTTGGGACCCCGAGAGATCTCATTGGACCAATCACCACTCCATGAGGGTGAACAGGCACATGAGCTATATATCCCTTCTCCACTTGCCTTCACTGAGGACCATTGTTCCCTCTCAGGAGCACAGATGGGCCATGTCTGGAGATGAACGCACCAATTGCTTTTTCCAACGTGTAGACCTTGTAAGCCCAAGCCCGCTGGTATTGCACACACTGCTGTTCTTAAAATCTGTACCTCAGGGTGGGACCAGCTCAACGACCTCTGATTGAGGCTTCCAGATGTTCCACAAGAAGAGGAAGAGAATGAGCTCTAATGGGACACTGAGCTCTGAGGGGGAGAGTCTCCCATCCTTATCTCTGGAAGCCCTACATAAAGCAGACGTAGCTCTGGGAGCCCATCGTGAGATACAGTAAGCCCTGGAGAGGAGGGCTGAAGCTAACAGAAAGCAAATGTCTACTTTGGCAATGGCCACAGCTGACGTCAGTTTATTTTCCTCACCATTGTTAATGAAAAAAAGTTATAACAAGACAGTTTTGTGGAACATGCTAAATACCAAATTGTTCTGTTCGACTTTGATCATTTGTGCTTCCTATGATAAGCAGCATATGGCCGCAACCTTAGCATGCGACTGTAGTAAATTATCAATTTAAATATCTTTACCACAAAACTTTATTGGCTAGGGAAGAAAATGTCAAAGGACTAAGACAAAAAAAGAATTACTCCAGCAAAGCCACAAAAACTGTTTGAATTTACACAATGAGCTTGATTCCATTTGTAACGCTGGTGTCCCTAAATTCTCGTGGTTTCTGGGGCTATTACCCTTTAACATCTAAGTGAAATGGCTCTGGAGCCCCCATTCCCGATGTTGTGGGAAGTCTCCCTCCAGTCTCCTCCAGGGGTTATTGGAGAGCAGAGGGAGATTCTCATTCTCTTGACCGGTCTAGGCTGCATCCTTCTTTCTGACCATCACATGCAGCTGTACAGATCTCGCCTTATTTCATTGGCCTAGTTTGTGCCCTGCTGAACACTTCCCAATCCCCATTCCCCCTAAAGAATCACTAGGCCAAGGGTATTGTGCATCACATGTTTTGGCTAAAAGTTGGGGACATAAAGAGGGGATTTACAACCCAGCATTGTAAAAGGCAACAATTAAAACTCTGTATTAGACATTCCTTAGTCATACCCTGGGATAGAGATTTTTTCCCCCTCTGGTCATGCTCTCTCCTTTGGAGTACAGCTTGCTACCAATTTCTTGGCTTCCGCCACCAACCTGAGACCCTTCTCTCAACTCTAGTTCCCAACCTAACCTCCTAAACAGTGTTTACTTTCTGACATAGAGCCATTACTTACCTACCATGGTGTGCGTTCGCACACACGTACAAATGCACAACTATTCTCTGGGTCTGATTTTGCAATCCAGATAGCCCCCGTCTATGTGCTCTGCTAAACAAAGGATCACCTACTCCAAAGCTCCACCTTTTGGCAGCAGAAAACCCTCACAAAAACTTCTAGTTCATTACCATAGTCAGTCATATCCTTTTTGGTTTTTGTTTTGTTTTGTTTGGGGGATTTGGGGCAGCAAAATATATGGAACATAAAATTCACCATTTAATCATCTTTAGTTGTATGGTTGGGTGGCATTAGGAACATTCACATTGTTGGGCAACCATGACTACTATCCGTTTCCAAATCATTTCATTATTCCAAACTGAAACTCTGTACTCTTTAAATAATAACTCCCCATTCGCTCCCATCCCCCTCCCCTGCACACCGCTATCCTGTTTTCTGTCTTTGTGAATTTGACCATGGTAGTTACTGCACGTAAGTGGAATTCTACAATATTTGTCCTTTTGTGTCTGGTTTTATTCACTGAGCATAATGTCTTCAAGATTCATCCACGTTGTAACATGTGTCAGAATTTCGTTTCTTTTTAAGGCCGAGTAACGTTCCAGCGTATGTTTACAGCACAGTTTGTTTACCCGCTCATCCATCATTGGACGTTTGGGTTGTTTCCACCTTTTGGAGATTGTGAATAATGCTGCTCTGAACTGTGTGGTACATAAGCATCTGTTCAAGTCCCTGCTTTTCTATTCTCTCCAGACGTGGAATTGCTGCATCACGGCAGTTCTGTTTAATTTTTTGAGGGACCACCATACTGTTTTCCACAGCAGCTACAACATTTCACATTTCCACCAGCAATGTGCAAGCGTTCTGGTTCCTCCACATCCTCACCAACACTTATTTTCCATTGTTTTTATTTTTTAAATATTTTCTTTAATGTTTATTCATTTTTGAGAGAGAGCTAGAGAGCGCCCATGCACAAATCGGGGAGGGGAAGAGAGAGAAGGAGACACAGAATTCGAAGCAGGCTCCAGGCTCCGAGCCGTCAGAACAGAGCCTCACACGGAGCTTGAACCCATGAACTGTGAGATCATGACCTGAGCCTAAGTCGGATGCTTAACCAATTGAGCCACCCAGGACCCCCTCTATTGTTTTTCTAATAGCCATCTTGTTGTGTGAGAAGTGCTATCTCATTGTGATTTTTTACTTGAATGTCCCTAATTATAGTGATGTTGAGCATCTGTTCATACACTTATGGACCATTTGTATATCTTCTTTGGAAAACTATCTACTCAAATCCTTTGCCCCCTTTTTAATTGGGTTCTAGTTGTGTTGTAGGAGCTTTTATGTATTCTGGCTATTAACCCCTTGTGGGATATATGATATGACTTGCAAACATTTTCTCCCATTCTGTAGGCTCTCTTTTCACTCTAGATAGTGTCATTTGATGAAGAAAGGTTTTTATTTTGATGATGCCCAATTTATCTATTTTTTCTTTTGTCATCTGTATTTTTGGTGTCATGCCCAAGAAATTATTGCCAGATTCAATATCATGAAGATTTTCCCCTATGTTTTCTCCTAAAAATTTTACAGTATTAGCTCTTATGTTTAGGTCTGATCCATTTTCTGTTCCTTTGTTGGGTTAGGTAAGAGTCCACCTTCATTCTTTTGCATATGGGTGTCCAGTTTTCCCAGTACCATTTGTTAAAAGGCTGTCTTTTCCCCCATTGAATAGCCTTCACACCTTTGCTGAAAATCATTCGACCATATAGGCAAAGTTTCTTTCTTTCTTTTTTTTTTTTTTTACTTTTCTAGATGTTTCTTTTTTTATTATTTTATTTTTTATTTTTTAAAATTTATGTCCAAATTAGTTAGCATATAGTGCAACAATAATTTCAGGAGTAGATTCCTTAGTGCCCCTTACCCTTTTAGCCCATCCCCCCCTCCCACAACCCCTCCAGAAACCCTCAGTTTGTTCTCCATATTTATGAGTCTCTTCTGTTTTGTCCCCCTCCCTGTTTTTATATTATTTTTGTTTCCCTTCCCTTATGTTCATCCGTTTTGCCTCTTAAAGTCCTCATATAACTGAAGTCATATGATTTTTGTCTTTCTCTGACTAACTAATTTAACTTAGCATAATACCCTCCAGTTCCATCCACGTAGTTGCAAATGGCAAGATTTCATTCTTTTTGATTGCCAAGTAATACTCCATTGTATGTATGTAGCACATCTTCTTTATCCACTCATCCATTGAAGGACATTTGGGCTCTTTCCGTACTTTGGCTATTGTTGATAGTGCTGCTATAAACACAGGGGTGCATGTGTCCCTTCGAAACAGCACGCCTGTATCCCATGGATAAATTAGGCAAAGTTTGTTTCTGGGCTTAATCATTTTTATAAATTCTCCTGGATTTATAAAGATCAACTATTTTTACAAATCTTCCTAGAGGAATCAAATGAAACTAAATAATCTTATGTGAATACTGACAATTTTTCCTCTTCATGAGATAATTGCTGCATCTAAAATTTGGGGGAAAGTCATAAGATATTATTTATTTAACTTTATGTTTTAAATGTGATTTAATTGGTCTAAAATATTTTTTCAAATTACTGAGTCCAAATTTAGCCAAGGCCAGTGTCTTACTATTAGCAGCAAAATCAGATTAAAATACATTAGAGGCATCCAACTGAACAGAAAATGACTATGAATTGATGATACCAACAATAGTAACCTTAGAGGCCTCCTGTGTCAAGAGTTATGGGATTATATCTGAGTTCACTACGTCATTCAGTTTTTCAAGATGAAATATTTCAGAATATTTATTTCCTATGAACTACTATAAATTCCCTTAGAATGTTTATTATACCTGCTAAGCACATTTACATTAAATCAGCTCAAAAATTTAAATTCATAAAGTCAAAAATACCATGGATTCATAATAGCCTAAGACAAGTTAGGCTACCTAGAGTTTTTAAAATGTGCTAAGTTAACTTAACCTAGGTACAGGTTAAATCTCCACAAAAAAGTAATTTTGATATCTCCAATTCCTACGTCCTCCTGAAGACTCCTTTCGCTAACAGATCCAAAGAGAAAAACCACCAAGGCAAGAACCATCCTAATCTCAGAGAGAACATTTCACAGATTATGTTTCATTTCACTTATCTCTTTGCTTCCTGGGGATGTTTGATTTATTACTGCTGTCAAGAAAACTCCTCAATTTCCAGTAAGAGGCTGAAGAAAGCCTGAGCCGCCCACATCCCAGATGTCCAAGGTTCCAGCCACATGGCATTTGTGAAAATATGAGCGATAGAGTTCTGCTTTCCAATTTTATTTGAGGAAAATCAAGCTTTCAATTTTTCCTATCCATCCATTGGCCATATCCCTTTTGAAATTCACAGTTTAAAGTAATAACTCCAAGAATATTATAAACCAACGAGCCAAAGACTTTATTTGAAAAAATAAAGCATCTTTTAAAAATATTATCCCACACATAATAACAATCCCCCAAATCCCTATGAAGCAGATTTAGTAAAATGATCCAAGCCTCAAATAACACCAAATCTCAAGAAATAAACACCTTTTTCCCAGATGGGGAAAGACAGATGTATCAAGAAAAAAATGTATATTAAAAAATTTTCATATATGTTCACTGCAGCATTGTTTACATCAGCCAAGATTAAAAAAACAATTTTAGTGTCTATCAGTGCATGAATGAAATCTTGCCGTTTGCAAAAACATAAGATGGACTTCGAGAGCATTATGCTAAGTGAAATAAGTTAGACAAAGACAAATATTGTATGATCTCTTTTATATGTGGAATTAGGAAAGAAAGAAAGAAAGAAATAGAAAGAAAGAAGAAAGAGAGAGAAAGAGAGAAAGAGAAAGACAAGAAAGAAAGAAAGAAAGAAAGAGAAAGAAAGAAAGAAAGAAAGAAAAAAGCTCATAGATACAGAGAACAGATTGATAGTTTCCAGAGGTAGGGGGTGGGAGCAGGAATAAATTTAAAAAAAAATGTTTTTAAGCAATTAAAAAAATAGATTTACAAAAATGCAAAGCAGTATTCTCACTAAATTTTTGTTTTGATAAATACAGTATTTTGAAATAAATGTTATTTATGTTAAAAAAAAACTTTTTTTCAATCTGAAGCATTTTGGATAAATAAAGCCTCAGAAGCTCATAAAGAAGAATTTATATCTACTAATTATAGCCATCAAGTTTCCAGATGGTCTACAATTTTCCATTTTGTGAGAAAGTTTGCAGATTTGTACGTATTCTTGGCAGTACTGAGACTCAGTCTTAGCTGTGAGGTCATTTGGGGAGACCATAGCTGGAGATCAATAAATATAAACCCGAGGAGGTTTTGCACGTGATTCAAAGAAAAAAGAGACAAACTGAGAAACATATTCTTAACTGTAGAGAATAAACTGATGGTTACCAGAGAGGAGGTTGGTAGGGGGATGGGTTAAATAGGTAATGGGGACTAAGAGTGCATTTATCATGATGAGCACTGAGTAATGTATAGAATTCTTTAATCACTAAATTGTATACATAAAACTAGTATAACACTGTATGTTGACTATACTGGGATTAAAAAAAAAAAAAAAAAAAAAAAGAACCTGTGTCCTGACATCCTTGAGCATGTGAATCAACCAAACTTGAATCCTGTCTTACTTCTGTACATGCAATTAATGTGATATTGGATTTCTTTATGTTTAGGCCAGTGTGTTTCAAGGTTCCTGTTACTTGCAGCAAAAAAGCATCTCAACAACAGTATCCATAGACAGAACAGGTAATAGGAATTAATCATAAACTCCTATTTCCACTGCTGGTGTGATTAAAAATATTCATTCACAACTGTTACTGAGGCATTCATACTATCTCATTAATTTCTTCAATCAAAAGATAATAAAAATACCACCAAGCATAGAGGGTGCATGGAAATTTTTTCTATCTTAACGAGAGATCTTTGTACTTGAAAAAGTTTTTTAAAATGGCTGAAGATAATGAGAAATATGCTATTTTATGATTAGAAAAAAACCGACCTATTGTTAACATTTATATAGACTTTTATGATTTCTAAAGCATTTTCAGACCGAAAGAAACATAAGCTAGTATTTTTGTCCAGCCCGAGTTACGCATGAGGACACTGGGACTCCAAAATTGTAGGTGACCCGTCCACAGTCCTACATCTATCAGGAACTTACTCCAAGTCTCAAACCCAGTTCCTCTGATTACAAATACCATGGTGTCTTCTAAGCGATGAAGCCTAAGATCGAGTGAAACCTTGGGCATTCCATCCTCTGCCTGTACTGCCAAGAAAAATTACACACAACTAGGATGACATCCTATTAAGAAATAAGACACCCAAATAGAAGCATGTAGTACAAATGAATCTCTAGGTATTTCTGGTAAGCAATTATTTTTTTTTTTAAGCAATTATACTTTAAAAGGCTGCTTTGAGCAATGCTGGAGTTTTCAGCAGCCACCAACATGCTTTCTGGAAATCATGTGCAGAGAGGAAATTTTCATGAAATGTTCAAATAAACAAAAAAGTTAAACTTAACAAGCAGATTCTTTTCCTTTATTTAGGCTCACCCTGGGTTTACATTTCTGCATTGTTCTGTAATACTTTAATGTGCTTGGTGTTTTTTTCATTTTGTAATTCAAAGGGTAACATACTTGAAACACACAATATGCAAAACAAAGATAAAAACAGTCTTTGAGGGATTTTTTTAATGCTTCTAAAAACATAAAAGAAGGCATGCATAAATGAAAGCACTGAGCATGTTCCTGGATAGGAAGACAATACTGTTAAGTCAATTCTCCCTGAATTAATACACAAATATAGTATAATTTCCTTTGAAACCTCAGCATGATTTATTTTTGTCAAAATAATTCTATACTTTGTATCACTCAGGATTCAGTTGAGTTCTCAGCAGCAGGCAATCCAAACCAACAGTGGCAAAAACAAAACTAAAAAAAATAAAAGCCCATTTCTCTCCAAGTAAGTAGAGTCCAGAGGGGGTGCCATAGGGCTGCAAAAACTCCTCTTTTGTCGGAGAACCTGGATCCTCTCATCTTCTTGTTCGGCCCTCCCCAGACACGGCTTCCACCTCTGATCCATACTGTCGACTCAAGCTCCAACAATGTTGTCTGCATGAGGAAAAAGGAAAGCGAGAGGAGAAGGACACGCTCCTTTCCTTAAAGAACCCATCCCGGAAGTTGACACCACTGCCACTTAGTATTCAATTGGCCGGATATTGATCACATAGCCACACTTAACTTCCAGAGACACTGGAAATGTAATCATTATTCTTGGCAGCAACACTCACCTAAAGAGTGAGAGCTTTGGGGCACCTGGGTGGCTCAGTCGGTTGCGCGTCGGACTTCGGCTCAGGTCATGATCTCACGGTCCGTGAGTTCGAGCCCCGGGTCGGGCTCTGTGCCGACAGCTTGGAGCCTGCTTCAGATTTTGTGTCTCCCTCTCTCTCTCTGCCCCTTCCCCGCTCATGCTCTGTCTCCCTGTCCTGTCAAAAATAAACATTAAAAAAAAGTTTAAAAAAAAGACTGAGAGCTTTATTCTCATAAAAGAGGGTGGCAATGGGATTTGAAGGACCTCTAGCAATTGTCCAACACATCATTTGCCTATTATATATGAAGCAGCTACAATTATTAAAGTATGTTCATACCTTCTATAGAATAAAATAAGAGAAACAGACCGAAATATAAAGCACAAGGGTATGTAAGAATTTAGTATATGATAAAAAGGGACAGCTGAAACTATAATTTTGGGTTAAAGAATGACTTTCAAGTGCAACATCAATGTCGGAAACAATGAAATATGACCTGCCAGATTTGATTTGATAACATTCGATGTACGATTTCAGTACCAAAAAAAGACCATAGAATAAAATAAAATAAAATAAAATAATAAAACAAAATCCAGAGGGGGAAAATCCAACATATAGGATGAAGGGTTACTACTTCTAATATTTAAAAAGCTCTTTAAATTTAGTGATGCCAGACCCCCACCTTTAGCTAGGATGGAGTAACAGAATTGGATTTATCAGAGCACCTGGGGGGACTCAGTCGGTTAAGTGTCTGACTCTTGATTTGGGCTCAGGCCATGATCTCACGGTTCATGGGATTGAGCCCCCCCAGTGGGATTCTCAGTCTCCCTCACTCTCTATCTCTGCCCTTCCCCCCCCAATCAAAATAAATAAACTTTAAAAAAAAGATAGGATTTATTCTCCTACATGAAATAACAAAAAACCTAGACAGATACCTAACACAACAGTTTTCAACTGTGCATTCGGAGATCACATAACAAAAGACAGTGATCCTTTGAGGACAAGAAACAAATAAGGTGAGCCTGAAAGTTGCCCCAGATCAGTCCCTTGGTAGAGGTTCCAGACGGCAGTGGGGTCAGGGGAAAACCAAGTGGAGCCCAGCAAATCCCTGAGGTAAGGAGGTGGGGATGAGAAACACAAAAGACCAAGGAAGCTGGAGTACACAAGGCCAAGGACCTGAGAAAATAGAGGTACACAAAGAAGTCTGGAGATATATAGAAAAGCTTCCACAAGTATTCTACAGAGTACTGATCAGTGGATGTCTTTGAGGAAGCTACCTGAGGTTGAAGAAAGAACGAGCCAAAAGAATTCCAGGGAATAGTATTCAGAGCCCATGGAAGCAGTTGTGCCCATTCTTGCCAACTAAATTGAGAAAACTCATAATTCATGGAGCCAATGAGCCCTAGAACCAATGGTGGTGCCCTGTTCCCTCCTAGCAAATCCCCAAAGCAAGACCGTGAGGTTCAACCTGTTTCCAATTAACTGCATCTCGAAACAAAGCTCAAGAATGTTCTTAAGAACGTAAAAGTATTCAGCACCCAAAGAGGTGAAATACAAAATGTCTAGCATCTAATGAAGTTATTGGGCAGACAAAGAAGCTGGCAACTATAACCCACAGTGAAGAAAAGAAAAGCAATCAAAACTGACCCAGAACTGACACGCATGAATGAATCAGCAAAGACATTAAACAATTATTGTACCTGTATTCCATATGTTCAAAAAGTCAGAGGAAAGACAGAACATGTTAAGTGAAGATGTGGAAGATAATTTTAGAAAATCAAAATTCTATAGGTGAAAATTAATGTGTCTGAGATGGAAAACAGACTGGGTGGGATTAATAGTAGGTTAGACATTGCAGAAGAAAATGTTAATAAGCATGAAAGCACTATCCAAAGCAAAAACTGTAAACCCACCATTGTGAAGTTCAATGAGCCTCCCGCACAAGAAGAAATACTGCACCAAGACATATCATGATAAAATTGCTTTAAACCCGTGATAAAGAGAAAATCTTAAAAAAAAAATTTTTAATGTTTATTTTTGAGAGAGACAGAGACAGAGTGTGAACAGGGGAGGGGCAGAGAGAGGGAGACACAGAATCTGAAACAGGCTCCAGGCTCCGAGCTATCAGCCCAGAGCCCGACGCGGGGCTTGAGCTCACAAGCCATGAGATCGTGACCTGAGCCGAAGTCAGACGCTCAACCGACTGAGCCACCCAGGTGCCCCTAAAGAGAAAATCTTAAAAGCAGATCTGACCCTTCAGGGCAGCACCCCAAAGGAGCCTGGCTTTCAGCCTGCCAGGCTCAAAAGGTGATTCTACTTTTGCCCCACACGTGATAGCAACCAGAGAACATGAATGACATTGGCCAAGTTTCTGAGAGTCCTTCAAGTAAGTTACATGCTCAGAGCAGAGCATCTTACGCAGTTCACTCCAGGTAAGCACTGATGGATACAAGCTCAGTAAATACCAAGTCTTTGATGTGCGCTGACCTTGAGTTTCCATTTTGTCATAACATTGGATGGCAAGGTTGTACTTAGATAAATGAATGCTTCGGTCACTTCCTGGATAACATGTTTTCATTTGCAGTTTGTGAAAAGTCATTCGGACTTTTCAGCGGCAAGAATAGTAAACACAGGAGTGCCTGGGTGGCTCGGTGGGTTAAGCGTCCAACTTGAGCTCAGGTCGGGATCTCAAGGTTCATGAGTTAGAGCCCTCATCAGGCTTTCCGCTGTCAGTGCAGAGCTTGCTTCAGATCTTCTCTCTCTGTCTCTCTCAAAAATAAATAAACATTAAAAAAAAAAAAAAGAATGGTGAACACATACCTGACACAGAGTGAAATGTGTTTCCTTATCCCTTTGTTGTCAGCCCCCATCAGAGCACAAGAGTTTTCTTCCTTTCTCCTTTAAGAAAGATATTGGGTTTGGCAATATCTAGAGTGGAAGAGTTTTCTTTTCTTCTGTTAATGCCAAAAGAAATAAGTGGCAGATGCCCTCAAAGTCTCAGGTATTGCAATTAAAAACTCTCTCCATGCCCAAGGCAACAGCTTGGATTGACTTTGGCCTGGACTTGGCCTCAGGGCGTGGTTCGGGGATCCAGGATGGAGACCACACCCTCTGTCTGCAAGCAACCCACCAAGCCAGAAGAGGCACCACTGCCAGGTCTCTTACTCGACACTCAAGTAAGTGTCTCAGAGCCTTTCTACCCACTGCCGCTGTTCCCTCTCCTCAACCTGCAGCCAATGTGAAGGAAAGGAAAGAGCCAGAGAGGCCTCCCTGGGAGTAAAAGCCGCTCATCTCCCTTCACATGAGTTAGAAAGGATGCTGCTTTCTTACCTGGTTCACTGCAGGGTCCAAGAACAGCCTGTAAAACTTTTTTTTTTTTTTCAATTCATTTATTTATTTTGAGAGAGAGAGCCAGCAGGAGATGGGCAGAGAGAGGGAGAGAGAGAGAAGCCCAAGCGGGCTCTGTGCTCAGCATGAGCATGGAACCCAATGTGGGGCTCAATCCCACAACCCTGGGATCATGATCTGAGCCAAAATCAAGAGTCGGATGCTCAACGGACCAAGCCCCCGAGGCGCCCCTGTAAACACTGTTATGTACACTTTCCTTTGGCCCCAGTCCCTCATAGACCCTGTCGAGGTCTGGTTGAGAACAGAGTCCCACATCAAAGCACTAGCTGCTTCATCCTGATTTTTCGCTCATGTATTCTTTCAACAAATATTTACTGAGCACTTATTTTATAATACATGTGTAGGATATTTATGTGGAAATCATGGCACATGTGATTCACCTGAAACCCTGTAATTTTTCATTGCGTGTGACCAGGATAATATAAAAAGAGATTTGTAGTCAGGAGACCTGAACTTGTGTTCTAGCTCTGCTATTTGTCAGATACGTCCTCACAGATAAGCTTGGTGCGCCTCCCCCTTGCATACATACTATAAATGAAAGTACTATCTGCTCTGCCTAAATTCCAGATTTGTTGAAGAAATAAATATGCGAAACCGTCCATTAACTCTCTATGGTTACAGAAAGATTCTTTTGTATTAACAGACATATTTTAATAATATGGGATCATACGGAACATACCATTTTGCTATTTATGGTTTCACTTAATATAGGGTGAGCATAATACGTATCTAACACTGTATCAGTGATATATTTTGGTCAGCCCTTTAAAATTTTATTGTCTTGTTGAAAGATTCATTTTTAGGGCACCTGGGTGGCTCAGTCGGTTAAGTGCCCAGCTCTTGGTTTAGGCTCAGGTCAAGATCTCATGGTTGGTGAGTTTGAGACCCACATCAGGCTCTCTGCTGTTAGTGCAGAGCCCGCTTTGGAGCCTCTGTTCCCCTCTCTCTCTGCCCCTCCCCCACTCGTTCTCTCTCTCTCTCTCTCTCTCTCTCAAAATGAATTAAAAGATTCATTTTTATATTTAACCAATGATGCTTATATACCTTGGCTTTGTCATTATCTAAGTACCTGAAGGACAACATGTTGAGGGGATAAATCAGGGGTTTTCTTTTCCAGAATGAAGGATACCAGTACCAGTCTAGACTCCTTTAAAATGAATTTGCTTTTCCTTTCTTTGGCCCATAAAATCTGTATCCTTGGGGAAGGCTTGACTTTACCATATGGAAAGAAACCAAAGGAGGAGGAAAATTGAGCCAAATGTAATCAGGGGTTTTGAGACTTGGTGTTTTCCAGAAGCCTCACTCCCTGCTGAGAAAGGTGGTGTGGGGACCCCCCCTCACCCCCACCCTGGGCCCTGGAGAGTAGTCTGAGACTTCAGGAGGGGAGGTGCAGGAGCAGAGAGAACATGAACCCCAGGCAGGTACTAAGTAGGAAATAAAATATGTCAAACCCAGAGTGCAGCTCACTCACAAATCAAAGGAAAATTCTCAGCAGGGATGTCATCAGCAGCAACCTGGATGTCAGCCAAAGGAAAATCAGAGAGGATTATAGACTTCCATTAAAATAAATCCACACAAGTAAGCAGATCTATTTTCCCTAATATGAAGATGAGGGGAGCCGTGCTGCCTTGGTTCGTTCAGGAACGTCTCACTCATTCTAGCACATTTTACAGGGCGAGGGTGTCTCATCACACACGCCTTGCAGCACCAAGCACAGCCGTTCACATTTGTTGGGTGAATTTCATCCTTGTGTGAATCAAACAACTCAGGAGAACAAAAAGAAGTCAATCCCTAACTATTGTCTGAGCACATACCACGCACAATGAACTTGGCAAGGTGTGTACAAGGTGCGACTCTAGAGCAAAGAGGGAGGCGTCCTTATGCAGTCAACGGGAGCGGACTAGTTACCTGACAATCTCATTTCATGCCGAATCCACGCCAAGCCCAATTTTGTTGCGAGAGTTGGGGCTCTCATCCGAAGACAAAATGCCTAAGAACATCAAGAACCCTCCTCAACCACCTTGGTCTAACGGTCATCCCTGTTCCCCTTTCCAGGCAGAAGAGCATCCTCTTTGACAAAGGAGGTGACTGAAGTGTGCAGCTACATGATGGAACCAGGATTCAAACTGAAGCGTGATGCATCCCAGGGTGATACTGACCGTTAGGGAGCCTCTAGCATAGAGCAGAGGACAAGGAAGGAGGGCCACTGAGTCATGCCCTTTGAGCTGAGAACACCACCCAAACAGATCTGAGCACACAGAAGCGTCAGCACTCTGGCCATCAAAGGTGCAACCCAGGTGCTCTGGCTCTGAAGTAGTGATGAAGGTGAGTGGCCTGCCCCTGCAGGTTCTGGGCTCCAGGGAGGATCTTCTAATGACCCACCTCTCACAACCCACTGCTTCCATCCAAAAGTTCCTCCTTCTTAAATACCTGCTTCTTGAGTATCTACAGGTTAGGAATGGCTGTAGCTGTGCTCCAGAAGGCATTCCAACATCTGGGAATGAGGACTGTGTGATCTGCTTGGTCAGACTAATGGGTCCCACACCAACCCTTGGAACCAGGAGCCACCCAAGCCAACTAGAAGCTGTTACCAGAAGAACAGAAGTTATGGAACAGAGGAAGAGGGAATGGGTTGGAAAGACAAAAGCAACAAGTATCTACCATACTGACAGGGGACTACGATACATAGAATCTCGCTCCTCAGACTGTGGGAAGGTAGCACAGGCCTAGGAATAGAAATAAAATGAACAGGAACAAAAAGCTTCCTCACTGACTTCCAGTAGAAGATAATATTATGTTTCCTTTTTTTTTTTTTTTTTTTTTTTGACTACCTTCTACACTCAAAACCCAGGTATATTTTTTTTCTCAAATAATTGTGCAGATTCCGGATTGAGGGCTTGGAGTAAAACATGTTTAAAAGTGGCTCATTCAGTCTAGGGGTAGATTGATTCTGGTTTGTTTTTTGTTTTTTATTTTTTTTAAGTTTATTTATTTATTTTGAGAGAGAGAGAGAGAGAGAGAGAGAGAGAGAATCCCGTGCAGGCTTTGTGCTTTGCACTGAGCCTGATGCAGGGCTTGATCATGACCTGAGCCGGAATCAAGAGTTGGATGCTTCACCAACTCAGTCACCCAGGCTTCCCCAGATTCTGTTTTCTATTGCTCCCCACCTCCACTTCATCCCCAGGGGCTAAGGTGGGGTGTATAATCTTGGTTCAGCCTTTAATACATTTCTGCTGAGGCCCTAGCATGGACAGAGGTGACTTTGTGCCCTTGGTGGTGGGTAGCCATATCCAGTCCACAGAGCAGCAGGCACTGGCACTGGGCAGTACTGCCCTTAGATTCAGGCAAATGGAGCTCTATCCTGGGCCCCAGTTTAGGGGACCCCATCCTGGCTCTCTTCTTGCTGTGTTTCTCCCACGGAACAAGGAATCTATCCAACAGGACACACCCACTCAGAGCCTAAACTCCCTCCCTTATTCTAGACTGCATTCCAGATGAACAGGTTCCCCAGAATCCTATGCCCAAATGACTCCAAGGTTATTTCCAGAACCTTTGTGGTCCTCTTCCCTTATCCATCCCCCTGAAAGGAGACCACTCACACTTCTAGATCCAAAGGCTGATCAAGAGAAGACTTTTGCGGGAGATGTGGGTGGTGCTGGTAGATATTCAGGCTGAAGTATGGAAAAAAAAGAAGGATGTGCTAGGGTGGGGGACAGGAGCCAAGGGCTGGATTTCCACTAATGGAATTCTAAGGAGTCAAGAATTCTAAGCTTGAGCTCTTTTAGCTGACTATGAATTTGTCAAGGAAGGAAGATTTAATATATTTTATTTAATAGATTGTTCACTTGGGGCACCTGGGTGGCTCAGTGGATTGAGCATCCGACTTCGGCTCAGGTGAGGATCTCGCAGTTTGTGAGTTCGAGCCCCTTGTCGGGCTCTGTGCTGACAGCTCAGAGCCTGGAGCCTGTTTCAGATTCTGTGTCTCCCTCTCTCTGCCCCTACCCCACTCATGCTTCGTCTCTTTCTGTCTCTCAAAAATGAATAAACGTTAAAAAAAATTAACAGATTGTTCATTTGAAAATTATAAATATTTAAACATATGGTACTGAACCTCCATCTATACTCTTGGCACTTGTCCTTCAATTGTTAAGAAAAGGCTTAGTCTTTGACATCAGAGGTGGGATAGCAAGCAAGTCAGAAGGACCAGATTGTTCCTAGGGCATGATTTGGCTATCATTCTCTACCCACCTTCCTTTGCTGCCTGTCTTCTAAGTCTCCTTCTCTCATCCTGCCGGCAGCTGTCTTTCAGTAATGTTCTTTTTTAGTCAGTCATTTTTTTTTTCGGTGGGGGGGGTTTAAATCAGTCAGTCAATTTCGGTTTAATGCATGTAAATACACCAAATGAAGAAAAAAATTTCTTTTCAATGGCTTTCAAATTAGCTGAATGGCGTGGAACCACCTAAAGTAGACCCTCCTAAAAAATAATCTGACTTTACAAATGAGCAGAGGACCCAAATAGTCATTTTTCCAAAGGCAACATAGAGATGGCCAGCAAACACATGAAAAGATGCTCAACATCACTAGTCAACAGGGAAATTCAAATCAAAACCACAATGAGATAGCACCTTACATCTGTCAGATTGGTTAGAACCAAAAAGATGAGAAATAGTAAGGGTTGGCGAAGATGTGGAGAAAAGGAAACCCCCATGCACTGTTGGTGAGAATGTAAATTGGTGCAACCACTGTGGAAAACAGTATGGAATGCCTCAAAATATTAAAAATAGAAATGCTGTATGATGAATAATTCCACTACTGGATATTTACCCAAGAAAATGAAAACATGAATTTGAAAAGATATCTGCACCCCTATGTTTATTGCAGCATTATTTACAATAGCCAAGTGATGGAAGCAACTAAGTGTCTATCCATAGATGAATGGATAAAAAAGATGTGATATATATATGTATATATATATATGTAAAACGATATATAAATATACAATGGAATATTATATATATAATGGACTATTATGCAACTATAAAAAAAGAATTAGACCTTGCATTCATGACAACATGGAAGGATCTAGAGAATATCACACAAAGTGAAAGAAGTCAGAGACAGACAAATTCCATAAGATTTCACTTATATGTGGAATATAAAAAAACAAAACCAATGAGCAAACAAACAAACAAACAGAATCATAAATGCAGAGAACAAACTGGTGGTTGCCAAGGGGATAGGGTTGCATGAATGGGCAAAGGGGATTAAAAGTTACAAGTTTCTAGTTTTTTTAAATATAATTTATTGTCAGATTGGGTTCCATACAACACCCGGTGCTCATCCCAACAAGTGCCCTCCTCAATGCCCATCACCCACTTTCCCCTCTCCCTCACCCCCCATCAACCCTCAGTTTGTTCTTAGTAAGCTTCTGGTTTTTAAAATAAATAAATCACAGTGATGAAAAGTACAGCATGGGAATACAGTTGATACTATGGTAATAGTGCTGTATGGTGACCATACTTATTGTGAAGAGCTCAGCGTAATGTGTAGAGCTGTTGGATCACTATGTTGCATACCTGAAATTAATATAGCATTGTATGTTAACTATACTTCAGTTAAAAAAAAAAAAAGTAGACCCTCCTCTTCTGCTAGCTGCCTCTCCCTAGGATCTTTACTCTCAATTTATTAAAAATCTGGCCTTTCTAGTGCTCACATATCCCAGGGACAGTGAACTGTGCTCCATAATCACAGCCACAGTGAGAGGGCCTCTGGGGATTGTAACCCACACAGCTGTGGGTCTGGGAAATATTGTTCTGACTGTTTCCAGCCCAGACCTTAAGCCTGAGTCACCTTTGGGACTGTTACGCAAAGGATGACCCTCCAGCCACAGGCCCAGGCATCTTGTCTCTGGGGATGTCGCAAAGGCAAAAAGTTGGAGAGACTTAGCTCCAGAAGAAAAGGTAATTAATAAAAGCATACCATGCCTTGGCAGGGAGTCCTCCAACCCAGATTCAACAAAGTTAATAGGGTTTCTCCAACTTGTGCCATGATTACAGATGTAGGAGGAATCTCTGACTTATGGCATTATAAACTATTCTAGAATTATACATCTCACACACACACACACACATCATCATCATCATCATCCACGCACAAATGCACATCTATACTTTACTTACACAGAAAGAAGGCAAAGGCCAATAGGAGAGTCATCCCTATGTTCATTGTGATCGCTGACCAAGTGGTAAGATTATAGGTGATATTTTTCTTTTTGCTAATTTATATTTCCTACTTTTTCAACAATAAACAGATTTTTTTTTTAATTTTTTTTTCAACGTTTATTTATTTTTGGGACAGAGAGAGACAGAGCATGAACGGGGGAGGGGCAGAGAGAGAGGGAGACACAGAAACGGAAACAGGCTCCAGGCTCTGAGCCATCAGCCCAGAGCCTGACACGGGGCTCGAACTCATGGACCGCGAGATCGTGACCTGGCTGAAGTCAGACGCTCAACCGACTGCGCCACCCAGGCGCCCCAACAATAAACAGATTTTATTTGTGTCATTAAAGTCCAACAAGCATGAAAGGGAAAAGGGAAAACTGCAGGGAGAAGGTTCAAATTCTAAAACTGAGAGCTTCGGTTTTATTCATAAATACTAGATTAAGGCTCATGGGTCTCCACTAGTGATAAAACTCGGTCAAAATCTTCTTCGACTTGATGAGAAGTTCAGAATTATAACAGACTCAAAGTTTCCCTGGAATCACCACCTTAATTATGTGTTAATATTCCCCTTTAAAATGTATTTAGTAAATTTTTCTCTATTTCCGTGTCAGTTGTGTTGGCTTGAGTGTCTTTCCATTCTGTGGCATTTTGTTGGTTCCTGGAACCACTATGAACACTCATCAGTAGATCTCCCAGTAGAGAAGCCTTCGTGCCCATTCTCGCATGAAGGCTGGGAGCAGACTTGAAATTTAGACCTCATTTCACCTTCCATTCAAACTTTAGGGACATCCTCACATTACTGTCAAAGAGAACTAATTTTTTCTCCTTCCTCTTCTTATTTCAAAGAGTTTGTAATCATTTGACCAAAACTAATACATTTATGATGGAAATGTATTATTTTATAAATTCTCAGCCTAAATTTGTCCCATTGCATGCAGGGACAAAAAAGTCAGGCCCCCAAATAAACTGCTCTTCTGTACAAAAGGAAAATCTGAAGTCAGTCTCTAATATTATAGAGCCTGGAGAGTTCTCCATGTGGGACTCATTGGAGAATGAAAAGTCCAGAAGAGTAAGTACGTGCAGAGGGTGGGCATAAGGCAAAGCAAGTCAGTTTTCAGTTTCCTTTAAGAAGCAAGAGTTAGATGTAAGAGGTATGGGAAGAGATTGGTTAAGAGCTCGCTTTTGGTAGTAAGATCTGGATGCAAATCCCAATCCCACCATATATATTCGCCTTACGATCTTGAAGAAACTACTTAATGTCTCTGCATCATGATTTCCTCATCTACAGAAAAGGAATTCTAGTAGGATCTATTTCATAGTTTTTTTTTTTTTCCTTTGTTTGCCTTTTATATTTTTGTGTTGTTCTGTTTCGTTTTGGAGGATTAACTAAGATTTATCATGTAAAGTACCAAGCACCATATCCGGAACATAATTCTCAATAAACATTGGCCTTCCAAAGTCTATCTGGGGGATACTTCCAGCCAACATGGAGTAACAGAACCAGATTTACCATCCTGCCTGGACAATTTAAAAACCAGACAGAGCCTATGAAGAAAACTTTTCAAGACATTGGACATCAGGCAACGAAGGACAAGTATCCCTAAGAGATGAGAAACAAATGAACCGAGTTTTTTTAATTTCCCTAGCTTACTAGCTGGAAGAAGTTTCCAGACCACGGAGCAGGGACGGGGAACCCAGGTACAACCTGGCAATCTCTCTGTGTTGACAAGACAGAGTTGTGAGTCTGAGGAGGACAAGGAGTCTAGAGTTTCAGGGAAAAGTACTACAGAGGAAAGAGCAGCACAGAGAAGTCTGGGGGTCTGCAGAGGGTCCCCCAGAGGCTCTGGGTGAACACCTATCAGCACATACATGTGAGGAATCTGCCCAAAGCCAGGAAAAGAACCACTTGGGAGGCTTAGAGAACAGACCCCAAGACCACACCAGGCCAAGCATAGCTCTTGTTCCCACCAGCCAGGGTGGCAAAACCTTATAATTCATGGGCATTAGGTAGAGTACACAGAAGGGCTTTGCCTCAATAGTGGGACAAAATTAGCCCTACGTTAAACGCTGCTTTGGTATCGCCTAGAAAAGCTTAAAAGCAAACCCAGGAGGATCAAACTGTTTACCAAGTAACTTAATTAACATTTTAGTTTCTATTGCTGCATTAAAAATTACCCCAAAACTTAGTGGCTTAAAACAAAACAAAACAAAACAAAACAAAAAGAATATTATTATCTCGCACAGTTTCTGTGGACCGAGAAGCCAGGAAAGACATGAGTGACGGATAGAAATTTAAGCCAGGAGCATCTTCTGGCAATCAGCAACCAAAAGTGAACATGAACTGAGGTTTTTGATGCTAAAAGAGCCTAAATGTAAAACCTGAAACTGTACATTTTCCAGGAGAAAATATTTATGACCATGGGTCAGGCTACGATTTCTTAGAAAACATTAAAGGCATGAGCCTTGAAGGAGCAAAAATTTATAACTTGATCTGTGTCAAAATTGGAAAAGTCTGTCCTTTGGAACACGTTCTTAAAGACAATGAAAAGAAAATTCACAGATGGAGAGAAAATATTTTCAAATTATATATCTGATAAGGAACCTGTATCCAAAATTTATAAAGAATCCTTCAAACTCAACAGTAAGAATACAGACAAATGGAAACTGAGCAAAAAATTCAGACGCCATCCAGAAAGATATGCGGATGACAAAAAAAAAAAAAAAGAAAGAAAGAAAAGCATATTCTCAGCATCATTGGTCTTAGTGAAATGCAAATTAAAATCACAATGAGATACTACTACTAAACGCCCGCTAGAAAGGCAAGAACAAAAGAGACGGACGCTACCAAGTGTTGGCAAGAATAGGGTGAGACTGAAACTCTCACAAATTGCTCAGGGGAATGTCCGATAATGTAACACTTCAGAAAATCATTTGCCAGTTTCTTTTTTTTAGTATTATTTAAATTCAAGTTAGTTAACGTACAGCGTAGCCTTGGCTTCAGTAGAACCTAGTGATTCATTTCTTACAGATGACACCCAGTACTCATCCCAACAAGTGCCCTCCTCAATGTCCATCACCCATTTAACCCACCCACCCGCCCCTCCCCTTCCAGCAGCCCTCAGTCTGTTCTCTATATGTAAGAGCCTCTCCTTGTTTGCCTCCCTCTGTGTCTTTATCGTATTTTTCTTTCCCTTCCCCTATGTTCATCTGTTGTGTTTCTTAAATTCCACGTGTGAGTGAAATCATACAATATTTGTCTTTCTCTGACTTATTGAACTTAGTTTGCTAGTTTCTTAAAATTTTTACTATTCACCTACCATATGACCCAGACATTCTGTTCCGAAGCATTTACCCGAGAGAAAATGAAACCATATGTTCATACAAAGACTTGTACACGAATGTTCATAGCAGCTTTGTTTGTGATAACCCCAAACTGGAAACAATCAAAACGTTCAGCAGTGAGCAGATAAACAAATTGTGTTATACCCGTACAATGGAATACTGGTCAGCACTAAAAAGCAATGTACTATTGATACACACAATGGATGAATCTCAAAATAATTATGCTGAGTAAAAGAAGCTCAACAGGGGTGCCTGGGTGGCTCAGTCGGCTAAGCGTCCGACTCTTGATTTCGGCTCAGGTCACGATCTCTCAGTTTATAAGTTCGAACCCATAGTTAGCACAGAACCTGTTTGGGATCCTCTGTCTCCTCTCACTCTCTCTCTCTCTTTCTCTCTCTCTCTGCCCCTCCCCTGCTCTCTCTTTCACAAATAAATAAATGTCTCAAAATAAATAAACTTTAAAAATTAAAAAAAAAAAAAGAAGAAGAAGCTAAGGGGCGCCTGGGTGGCTCAGTCCGTTAAGCGTCCACTTTGGCTCAGGTCATGATCTCACGGTTTGTGAGTTCCAGCCCCACGTCGGGCTGTATGCTGACAGCTCGGAGCCTGGAGCCTGCTTCGGATTCTGTGTCTTCCTCTCTTTCTCTGCCCCTCCCTCGCTTGCACTCAGTCTCTATCTCTCTCAAAAACAAATAAACATTTAAAAATTTTTTAAATAAAAAAATAAATAAAAATTAAAAAAAAGAAGCTCTACCAAAAAAAAAAAAGTATATACTGCATGATTTCATTTATATAAAATTCTAGAAATGCAAATGAATTTATGACAGAAAGCAGGTAAGTGTTGTACCTGCCGGGTACCAGGGGAGGAGTAGGACAGAGAGATTATGAAAGGGCACAAGGACACTTTGGGAGTTAATGGATATGTTCATTATCTTGATTGTGATGATAATCTCATGGGAGTGTCAAACAGAGGCAAAAACTTATCAAATTATACACTTTAAATAGTCGCAGTTTATTGTTAATTATATCTCAATGAAGATGTCCTTTTTTTTTAAGTGGAGCATAATTAACAGACAATGTTATGTTAGTTTCAATTGTCCAACATAATGATTCAGCAATTCTATACATTACTCAGTGCTCATCAAGTGTAGTCACCATCTGTCACCTTACAACATTTTTCCAATATTATTAACTGTAATCTCCGTGCTGTATTCTCATCTCTGTGGCTTGTTTATTTTGTAAGTGGAAGTTTGTACCTCTTAATCCCCTTTACCTTACTCACCCATCTGCCCCCTCAACTTCCCTGTGGCAACCACCAGTTTGGTCTCTGTATTGAAGAGCCTGATTTTTTGTTTGTCTCTTTCTTATTTGTTTGTTTTATTTTTTTAATTCCACATATGAGTGATATCATACGGTATTTGTCTTCCTCGGGTTGACTTATTTCACTTCGCATTATACCTTCTCGGTCTATCCACGTTGTTGCAAATGCAGGATCTCAATAAAGATGTTCTTAAAAATTCCAGTCAAGTGAAAAAAAAAATGTTTGTGTGGAAAATAATGCCTGTGCAATTTATTCACTGTAACATTAGTTTTATTTTTAAATTTTTTGATAGCATTATTTTTAATATCAGAAAATTGAAACAAGCCATACCATTAATACTAAATATTAATATTTAGGAATAAATATAGCATGGTACATTCATATAATAGAATATATGCAGTTGTAAAAAAAAAAAGAATGAAAATATCTCTGTGTACTGATATGGAAAGATCTCCAAGATGCTCTGATATGTGGGGGGGGGGGGGCGGGGCGGGAACCAGCACTCTCCTAGAGCCTTCATCATGGGTAGACATTCATGTTCCCTTCCGTGAATGCCCAGTGGAAAAGTCTGGAGGTTCTGGAATACTGGGAGCTGTATCCAAGTGTTTCTTTAGAAATGTCAGTTGATTTTGGATTCTGACTTTTGTCCCCTGCAATTAAATTAAAATTTTATTTTTGCAAGTGTGTTTTAAATAGTGAGGATTAGAATTTGTATTCGTACGTTCTCATGTATGCATAAAGACATGCCTGGGGGATACGAAACATAGAAAACTGTCGAAGAGAATGGGCAGATGAGGGAACCAGTACAGCAGGGACCTTTTAAAAATTAATTTGAAAGTCTATATCAAAATCATTATTACTATTCTTTAATTGAAAAATCTGTCTGGAGGCTGAAGAAAAGGAGAATTTCTGCTCATAACTCTGAGAAGGCTTATTTATTCAGGAACCCAGAATAAGGACTTCACATCTTCCTCAACCAAGAACAAAAAAGTAGGTAAAATAACTAAATTTCAAAGATATAGACTCTCTCGGGGTGCTTGCGTGGCTGAGTAAGCATCTGACTTCATTCAGGTCATGATCTCCGGGTTCCTGAGTTCAAGACTGGCATCAGGTGAGATCAATCCCCACTCTGGGTGAGCCCTGCTTCTCTCTCTCCCCTTCTCCTCTCCTCTCCTCCACCCCCCCTCACTTGTGCTCTCTCTCTCTCAAAAAAAAAAAAAGATATAGACTCTCTTTTAAGAACTTTTTCCCTAGTTTCTTAGACCTCTTGCTGAATTTCACAAAGCTTATTTCAGTTCCAATTTTGTAATGTATCTTGGTGAATGTTTAGTCTTCTAATACCTTCATAATATGGATTAAAACTTAATAATTTCATAATGTGTATTAAAATTTTTTATGGGTATATTTTTAACAGATAATAATCAACTATTCAAGGGGCGCCTGGGTGGCTCAGTTGGTTGAGCGTCTGACTTCAGCTCAGGTCATGATCTCACGGTTCGTGGGTTTGAGCCCCTTATCGGGCTCTGTGCTGACAGCTCAGAGCCCAGAGCCTGCTTCGGATTCTGTGTCTCACTCTCTCTCTCTGCCCCTCCTTCGTTCATGCTCTGTCTCTCTCGCTGTCAAAAATAAATAAACATTAAAAATTTGAAAAAAATAAAGGAATGATTAAGTCTCATTTATAATATGATGAAATCTACACAATCCAGCTGAAAAATATTTGTCCACGGATGGCTGCCTCATTGTGAGCAGATGTTGCCTTCAAAGAATTTTCAAAAACAATGGGTAAAGAGCTTTCTAAATATAATATATATATATATGTATATATATTTGCTTTATATTTATATTTATATGTTACCCAATGGTCCAGTGACAGATCCATTTTTTATCTGGGATTCAATTTCCTCTTGATTGCCTCGATCTGTCTAATAAGTTTTAAATTTTTTTTAATGTTTATTTATTTTGAGAGAGAGAGAGAGACAGAGTGTGAGCGGGGGAGGGGCAGAGAGAAAGAGGGAGACACAGAATCCAAAGCAGGCTCCAGCTCTGAGCCATTAGCACAGAGTCTGATGCAGGGCTCAACCTCATGAACTGCAAGATCATGACCTGAGCCAAAGTCAGATGCTTAACCAACTGAGCCACCCAGGCGCCCCTTGTCTAATAAGTTTTAAGTACTTGTGACCTTCACCATAGCCCCAAACTGAACAAATTTGGCAAGAAATAAATAGAACTTTGATTTGCTATTCATCCACTCATCAAGGTTATTATTTGCTATTTGTTTGTTTCTTTCTTCATGTGGCTCAAAATGTTTTATTGGAAACACACGTATGATGTGGAGAAATTTAAGCCAGGATTATCTTGTGGCAATCAACAACCAAAAGTGAACACTAACAAAGATTGTTGATGCTTAAAGAGCATTTGGGGAAAAGAGCATTTCTTTGTCTTATTTCATTGGCAAAAAATTTAAAAATGGAGCCTGGAAGCATCATCTCCTATGACACTTATGTTTCACTTTCTCTGTGAATCTAGTGGAGGCTGCAACATTTCAGCTGAGATGCCCGTACACAGCTTTGGGAAGGGACAATTCTGAGGTTCCCAAATGGATTTATTCTTCATAAATAATCCCCTTTTTAAGAAAACAAATTTCACTGACTTTTCCAGAGGTAAGAAACTATATGAATTTGTTTTGTATGTGGGTTCTTCCTCAAACATTCTAGTTTCTATAATTTGGTTCCAGAGATCACATACTTCATGGGTATGTGATCTCAGCAATGGCACAGCCCTACCCCCAACTCTAAGGAGCCTAATGCTTGGCTTAATACTCTACTGTTAGCATCTTGAAATTTTTAATAATTACTGATCAAGGGAACCCACATTTTCAATTTGTACTGGACCTCCAAATTCTGTAACAGGGTCCTGCTCAATTCAAGTGGAAAAGTAACATGGGTGTTACAGAGTATAATAATAATAATAGAGGGGTGCCTGGGTGGCACATCTGGTTAAGTGTCCACCTCTTGATTTTGGCTCAGGTCATGATCTCATGGTTCATGAGAACGAGCCCCACATTGGGATCTGCAGTGGCAGCACAGAACCTGCTTGGGATTCTCTCTCCCTCTCTCTTTCTGCTCTTCCCATGCATTCTCTCTCTCTCTCTCTCTCTCTCTCTCTCTGTCTGTCTCTCAATATAAGTAAATAAACTTAAAAAAATAATAGAGAGGGGCGCCTGGGTGGCGCAGTCGGTTAAGCGTCCGACTTCAGCCAGGTCACGATCTCACGGTCCGTGAGTTCGAGCCCCGCGTCAGGCTCTGGGCTGATGGCTCAGAGCCTGGAGCCTGTTTCCGATTCTGTGTGTCCCTCTCTCTCTGCCCCTCCCCCATTCATGCTCTGTCTCTCTCTCTGTCCCAAAAATAAATAAACGTTGAAAAAAAAAATTAAAAAAAAAAATAATAATAATAATAGAGAATATTATCTGTGTGCAGGTTCTTCCTCAAACATTCTAGTTTCTATAATTTGAAGATTATCTGCTGTTCCAAGAACTTTATGGATATTAACTCATTGGAGCCTTGAGAAAACCACCACAAGGTAAATATTATCATTTGCCTCATTTTGCAGATGGGGAAATTGAAACACAGGTTAATGAAATTAGTCACTCACTCAGTTAATTGAGGGACCAGAATCTGACCCCAGACAGCCTGACTCCAGAGTCTGCTATATGAAGAGGAGCGAGAGTCCTTAAAGAAAATTTCAGAATCACCTGGCTTCCATAACACAGCCTCTACCCCAGAAACTTGTAAATCCAATCTTATTTTGTGCTTCTATTACCCTTGCTCCCCAACCAGTTTCAGACTTTATCTGGGTATAATGTGGACGTTTTATTTAGCAGAATTTATAGGATGCCCCCATTTCTTTGACCCTTGAAGTATTCCGTCTGTGGTATCGCCTTGCACCAAAGGATCACATTGTAATTCTTCTGGGAGCATCCATGATGCATCCAGATGCATTGATGCATCCTTCAATGCATCTGGGAGGTTTAAGGTTGATTTCCTAATTCATGTATTTGTTACCCCAGGAGACACTCTTACTTTTTACTTAAGATGGGCTCAGTTCCTTGGCTGAACTAAAAATGCATTTTGCCCCATTAAACTTGCCTCAACAGACTTCTAATTAGTTTGCCTTCTGTCAGCAATGGGGAAACCAGCTTCTGGACACTAATATTTTTCAGGCAGGGAAGGTCATAAAATCTGGCAGTCAGCATCTATGAATAAAAACAAAGAAAGCAGAAAGGAATTCCCATGTTGTGAGACATGGCAATAATTCACAACCAAGATGTCTGTGCGATAGGTGATTTATTCTGAAGTATTTTTAAACAAAGGAAAAAAAGTGTGGCATAAATACCTCACTGGAAGGAACATGACTGAAGATGATAGAAAGGATTGCCAACGTATACCCAGGGAAGACAGTGAGAAGAGTTTAGCCTGGCGGCTATGAGCTCTGTAGCCCAAGGACCTGGCTTTAAATCCTGGCTCTAACCACACAGTGCTCTGCACTGGGATGTCCATTCTGGTTTCTGAGACCTTACTCCCAATGACAGAGAGAGCTCACTCTTCCCTTGGGCACTTCTCAGGAAGGGAGTCTTTGTTTCTTTCCAATATGCTCTGGGAGATCTTTACTATGGCTTTATGATGCCGGACCTCATTGTGCCTCTAACCTGAACGTTATTGTGTCTGGGCTCACTGTGCAGGGAGCAATTCAGCCACCTATAGAAATGGGAAGGTGTAGTTAACACATTTGTTGACAAGAGTCACTTTTCACTAAAAGTCTAAGCTGAAAACAATGTTGCCTTGTGAAAACATGCATCACTTCTGGCTAATGTCAGCAAACATCCCCCCAGATATACACACTGCTCCTTAGCAACTGTATATTTGATACTCACTACCAGGCAGACTCATATTTCCGAGAAATTTAAGGTGTTCTGTGAACACATGAAGCCTCAAGAAGCTATCTGCCTAAAGCATCAATTCACTCAAAGATCTAGGAGGGAAACTACATTTGGCATTTTTATATTCATATATATAAATATATTCATATATATAAATATATTCATATATATATATTCATATATATGAATATATTCATATATATATATATATAACCAAATTACCAAAATCTTACATCAAGAGTGTAGAGAAACCACCAAATGCTGCCCTGACGTGCAGAGTTGATTCTTATCCTTTCAATCCAGTTCCGCGAATTTATAGACTTAATATGATATCTCACTCATCCACTGACCAGCAGGACAATTAGGAATTGGTTAGGGACTCCGAACATAAATTTGGAGCTCTGTAAGTTTCATGTTTATAAAAGATGCTTTCGGCTACCTTTTCAGACTTGGCAGGCATGATATGATAGGATTGCATGTTAATTCTTTCTTATGTTACTAGATGTTTCCATGAAAAATATGAGAAAAACACTCATTTGGGTTATCCTTATGCACTGTGGGTATTCTTGATTCCCACAACACCAAAGAAGTTAAAAACTAGAATTTTCCATTTACAGGAAACCTTAGAAACTATCTCATCTAGGGGTTCTTCTAACAAACTGAATGAATTTAAGAAAGTGTTGTTTCCAGTTCATTTGTTTCGATTAGCGTATGATTTTCCGTCATCGGGAAAAAGTAGGCACTTCCTTCCTTTAGGGAACAGCCATCACCCTTCTGTTCTCTCCCAGGCTCCGCCCCGCTTCAGAGCCTCGACTCACAATGGATATGATAAACTGAGTGTTTTCCTAAACTCCAATCATTCATGTAACATTTTTATGATTTTCATTACATCTACATCTCCATTGCTCTTTCACTGACATAAAGTTTTCTTTAAATCAGTGCATGTCTTAATGTTAGCCATGTCCTAAGCAATAATATCCATCAAATCATGAAAAAAAGAATGTGCCTTTTTACTATTACACCTTAAAATAAATAAGCTTTGTCCATTTTCAGGGCCAAATCATCTCGTGGGACATGTTTTGGAAAACACGGATCGAGTTTGGTCCATCATCAGAGTCACTGAAGAGTCGTTCGTTCTCTGAAGGCAGCGTGCAGGGGCTAGGTACACAAAATTTAGTAAGAGGCTACGGCCAGTGTGTTTGTTTCTGCTAAGGTGCTATAAATGATACGAAGGTCCAGGTGCCTAAAAGAGTTTCCTTGTCCCCATTTGATTGCTCAGTGAAAACATGTGCCTTTAGGAGAACCAATTTCAATGCTGTGGATGTGTTGTCATTCAGGGTTTTTGTTTCGTTTTGACCCAGGCAAGTTACCATTACTCACAGCAAAGAGACATTGGCATTGGAGACTCCTGTCTGAAATGAGAAGGGACGGCACGCCCTGAAAGCACTTTTGTGAAGAAAGGGAAAGGCCAAACCTCCATGAGTCGAGGACGTAAGTGGTTGTTATGGACTGAATGCTTGTGTCCTGCCCAAATTCATATATTGAAACCATAACCCCAAATAGGAAGGTATTAGGAGGTAGGGCCTCTGGGAGATGAATGGATCCTATGAATGGAATTAGTGTCCTTACAAAAAGAGACCACAGGGGCACCTGGGTGGCTCAGTCCTTTAAGCATCGGACTCTTGATTTTGACTGGGGAGGTGATCTCCCAGTTTCATGAGTTTGAGCCTCGCATTGGGATCCGAGCTGAACAGTGTGGAGGCTGCTTAGGACTCTCTCTCTCTGTCTCTCTCTCTCTGCCCCTCCCCCACTTGTGCTCTCTCTGTCTTTCTCAAAACACATAAATTAAAACTTTAAAAATTACGTTAGGAGCACCTGGGTGGCTCAGTTGGTTAAGTGTCCCGACTTCGGCTCAGGTCTTGACATCACGGTTTATGGGTTCAAGCCCCACTTTGGGCTCTGTGCTGACAGCGCAGAGCCTGGAGCCTGCTTCAGATTCTCTCTCTGTCTCTCTCTCTCTGCCCCTCCCCTGCTCACACTTTCTCTCTCTGTCTCAAAAATGAACATTAAAAAAAATAAATTAAAATAATAATAGTAGTAGTAATAGTAAGTATGTTAAAAGAGACCCAGAGAGCTCCCTCACCCCTCTATGTGAGGTTACAGTGAGAAGAACATGGCCATCCATGAACCAGGAAAGTGGCCCCACCAAACACGGAATCTTCTGACATCTTGATCTTGGACATCTGTGAGAAATGAATGTTTGTTATTTAAGTGATAACACCTATTATATCATTATAATTATTCTTTAAAAAAATTTTTTTAATGTTTACTTATTTTTGAGAGGGAGACAGACAGACAGACTGCAAGCAGGGAAGGGGCAGAGAGGGAGACACAGAATCCGAAGCAGGCTCCAGGCTCTGAGCCGTCCACATAGAGCCCGACGCGGGGCTCGAACCCACGAACCACGAGATCACGACCCGAGTCGAGGTCGGATGCTTAGCCAACAGAGCCAGCCAGGTGCCCCACATTATAATTATTCTTAAAATGATTCCCTGGGTAAACAAGTGGGAAACACTGGATTACTAAAAAAAAATAAATAGATTTCTTTACTGGGAAACTCCTCAGAGCTTTTACTCACTAATATGCATTGCAGCTTTCTGAGAGAGGGATATGGTTTACACCGTTTCTCAATAATTATCTGACCATGGAACACCTCGCTGAGAATCATGTCATGGGGCTTGTGTTCCATGGAATACACTTTGGACAGTATTATTCCGGCAACATCCTGAAGCAGTACTGGAGAAATGGAACTTCGTTGAGAGTTCACACCTCCCTGGCAGAACTTAAGAAGTGGAGTAAGGAGAGAAAGGCTGGATTATGCAGCACCCCCAACCCAGGAAGATAAAAAGAGGTCCGCCTCACCCAGAGGAGTCTCCCACACCTGGGGTCAAGAGAAGACAGACATTTGGATGTCAGTTACACCCTGGGGCAGGGGTGGACTCCATACTTGCCTTCAACAGCTAATGGTGTTTGGGCGTTCTTCCCTTGGAATATTTGAAATACTGAGTCAATGAAGAGGATTCTAAATATTTTCGTAGGGCTAAGACTGTAAATTCAGCTACAAAACTGGAAACTCTTCAAACCTATTTCTCCACGATGTGGGTGTTTGGGATTGTTAAAAATGCTTTCCCGGTAAATTATGCACTGCTTATCCACAGAAGTAAACAGCAGCCCGAAGCCCTTGGCCCATGACTTGTATGAACATTTCTCCTCAAATGTCCCTGCATGTCTGCAGCCCAGTGCAGCACGCCGTGTGTCCCGTATTTACTCCCAGGGCAGCCGCCACTCTTATTTCCGCCTGCAAAGGTTATGAGTCATGTGTGGGTGTCTTGGGGCTTCGTAAATTGTGGTAAATTGAGTCAAATTTTCTTTTTCCGATGTAATTGAGCAACAAAAATCACTGCTCCTGATAACAAAAAATTAGAGCCTGTTGACACGCTCACAGGGCATGTGACAGATTTATAGGTCCCTTTCCCAAGATCTTCCATATTTTCGGGTCCGTGTTTCTCCAGCGCAGATTTGGTTGCCAACCTGAGTGCCTCTTGCATTCCTTGGTCTCTCTGGATGAAAAGCATGGGCTCTGGTCAAGTTAACTTTCCGATTCAAACCTCCAAGGAAACGAAAGAAAATGTGCCAGTGATATGGTCAACGAAATCTGGGAAAAGATCCTAAGGGGCATGGATAAGGAGTGACCACAAAGGGGTGGGTAAGAAGAAAACATCCATTATCTTGAGTTTGATAGATTGTCTTGGGGGGGGGGGGGCAGGAAATGGTTCCAATTATTCTTCTCCCTGTATCCATGCCCTTTGCGATGGGATTGCATTGCCATATTGCAGCACCTGCCATCAAAGGGTGCAGTCCGTTTCCCCAGGCCTTGGATCTGGGCTGGCCTTGTAACTTGCTCCGGCCAGTAGCACATAGAAGAAACGTCGGTGTGCAAGTCCTTGCATACTTCCCTTCACTTTGACCCTGACTTCACCATGTGTACAAGCCTGAGTTGGCCTGCTGGAGGATGAGAAAACACGTGGCCTGTGGTCAGTCAGCCCAGTTGTACCGGCTGTGACCCAGCTGGTACCTGTGGTACTTGGTTCAAGGGCCCCTTGTGACCAAGTCTAGCCAAGAGGAGCTTATTCATCTGGGGCTGACTGTACATGCATGAGCGAGCCCCGCTGAGCTCAGCCAGCCCTGGCCCAAATCATCAGAACCTCCCGGCTACCCCATCAACTTGTGAGCAGTCGAGTTAGTTACGCGGACTTCAACCACTAAGGTTTGGAGTGACTTGGTATGCGGCAGTAATTCACCGGTGCAAGCGTAATTAGCATAGTCTCTTCATCGTCAGAAATCATAAACCATCTTAACATTTTCTTCCACATGATCGCACATCCTACCCCCAGTCTCTGCCATTATTAACATTTTGCGTTAGTGTGCTATCTTGTTACAGTCAATGAGCTAATATAGGTAGATTGTCATCCGCTAAAGTCCATTGTCACATGACGGTTCACTGTGGTGCACATTCTACCTGTTTGACAAATGTATGATGTTAGGCATCTACCAACGCAGTGTCATACTGAATGGTTTCACTGCCCTAAAAATCCCTTTGACTCTACCTATTTGTCCCTCCTTCCCTCCTCCTGAACCCCCGGAAACCACTCACCTTTTTGCCATCTCCATAGTTTTGTCTTTTCCAGCATGTCATGTAGTTGGAATCGTAAGCATGCATCCTTTTCCAATTGGCTTATTTTAACATTTTCTGTGTGTCTCGTACCGTGCTACTTTTTCTAAATTAACTCATTTAACACTGCAGGGTGCTGTTTTTTTGCTGATTGTATAGCTGAAAGAACGGCACTCATACACACTAAGTTAATTGGTCCAAGGACACACAGCTAATAAGCGCTAGAGTCTGAGAAACTCAGGCGTGAAGAGTAAGAATGCTGAACTACCACAGGAAAGGTTGCAAGTGGCGACCCAGAGGACGCATTCAGCCTACAGCTTTGCTTCATTTGGGGCTCACCTACTGTTGTATTTTTGTTTTATTTTTTTTAATGTTTATTTATTTTGAGACAGGGAAAGAGAGCAAGGGGAGAGGCAGAGAGAGAGGGAGAGAGAATCCCAAGTGGGTTCTTGAGTGCCACTCAGGTCTCCATCTCACGAACTATGAGATCGTGGCCTTGGGTGGAAATCAAGAGCCAGATACTTAACCAGCTGAGCCACTGGGGTACCAGAAAATTTTAGCTTTTCTTTTAAAAATTGTAGGGTGTGGCAATTGTAGGCCTGCCTTCTCGCACAGCAAGTGTGTTAGACGGTTGTGTTAGTCACAGAGCAACTGGGCTGCTGTAATGATATACCATCGACTGGGTGGTTTAAACAACAGACTACTTCTCACATTCTAAAGGCTGGAAGTCTGAGATCAAGGTGCCAGCGGGCTTAGTTCTTAGTGAGAACTCTCTTCCCGGCTTGCAGATGGCAGCCACCTTCTCCCAGTGTCCTCACATGGGAGAACAAGGGACCTTTGATCTCCTTCCACCTCTTATAAGGACACCACCGAGCACACCGTGGGGATGTCACTGTCCTGTCCTTACCTAATCCTCATCACCTTCTAAAAGCCCCAACTCCAAATATCATCACATTGGAGGTTAAAGCTTCAACATATGAATGAGGGGGTGGGGCACAGTTAGTGAATAACAGCAATAATTGGCTAAAACTAAATAGCAGCTGCTTCGTTAGGGCATGAAATTGTACTTCTCTAGAGTATTCACCTCTCCCTATTGTATTGGACCTTGTCGTATTTGCTTATTTACATTATCGGTCGGACCCCACTACTATTTAAGTTTTCACTCTACTCTCCCCAAGAGATACTATTGACCCTGGCTGGGAATCTTGCAGGGTCTTGGGCCTTGGAATAAAATGGTAAGTAAGATATCTTGTTGCGTCAGGACAGAGCTGAACACCTGGGAAGTCCTGAGGTAGAGTATGAAGAATTTTAAGCAGATATGTTGGACTTCATTAATATAAAAAACTAGGGGCGCCTGAATGGTTCCGTTGGTTAAGCATCCGTCTGACTTGATTTCACCTCAGGTCATGATTCCAGGGTTGTGTGATTGAGCCCCACATGAGGCTCCACCCTGAGCATGAAGTCCACTTGAGATTCTCTCTCTCTCTCTCTCTCTCTCCCCCTCTGCCCCTCTCCCCTGCTCATACTCTCTCTCTGTAAAATAAAAAAAAAAATCTTAAGAAAAATAAAAAACAAAATTTAAAACTTCTGCTCTGCAAAAGACCCATCAAGAGAATGAGAAGACAAGCCAGCCACAGACTAAGAGAAAACATTTGCAAAAGATACATCTGATAAAGGACTACTATCCAAAATATACAACTAACCTCTTACCACTCAACAAGAAGAAAACAAGCCACCTGATTTTTAAAATGGGGCAAAGGTCTTAACAGACACCTCACCAAAGAAAACATATAGGTGGCAAATAAGCACACAAAAAGATGTTCCTCATCACATCGTCAGAGAAAACGCAAATTAAAACAACAATGGGATACCACCTATCAGCCAAAGTCCAGTCCTCAAGGTGAATGGATAAACTATAGTACATACAGGCATGGAATATTATTCAGTGCTAAAAAGAAATGAGCCATCAAGCCATGAAAAGCCATGGAAGCCATTGGCCTTTTGGAAGCCATCGGACTTTTACTGAGCTTTACTTTTAAAATAAATGCATATTACTAAGTGAAAGAAGCCAATATGAAAAGGCTTCACCTGCCGTATGATTCGAACCATATGACATTCTGAAAAAGACAACACAGTGGAGACAATAAAAAGACCAATATTGGCCAAGGGTAGGAGATGGAGAGATGAATGGGCAGAGCACAGAAGAGTTTTAGGGCAATGAAAATACACTGTATGACATTATAATGATGGATATAGGTCATTACACATTTGTCCAAACCTACAGAATGTACAACACCAAGAATGAACCCTAAGGAAAAGTATGGACTTCAGGTGATTGTGGTGTTTCATTATAGCTTCATCCTTGGTATATATATATATATATATACCATTCTGGTGACTGATGTTGATAATGGGGAAGATACAGGAAATCAGAGCCAGAGATGACAGTGAATTGCAGAATCTTGGGTAGATATTGAACTTTATTTGAGGTCTTTCTTTGGAGGCCTAGGCCAGTGTCACCAAGATCATAAGGGTCCAGGAGACCCCAGATGATATCCAAACCTTTGTGTTTAATCAAGAATTTCCCGCTGAAATCTCCCATCTGGTTCCATTTGCCTGCCCCAGGCAAATGCAAACCACAGGTATTTGACCCTAAATGAGGGACAGGGTGTCCAGACAGCATGAATGTGTAAGCCATGGTGTGTGTATTTTCCCAGCAGTCTCTGCAATTAGAGAACTTCATGATTCAAGATTTGCATAAGTAGTTTTATGACAGAAAAAGGAATCTGTCTGAGGTTTCCCAATGAGGTATAAATAACAACAATCTTTAACTTGCATTGAACTTTTACTGAGCTTTACTTTTAAAATTATATCTTTGGAGTACAAGACATTGTGTCATCTTGACCTGGTGGAAATTTTTTTAGTTGTTTTTATTTTTAATGTTTATTTATTTTTGAGAGAGAGAGTGTGTGTGTGTGGCAGTGAGCAGGGGAGGGGCTGAGTGAGAGGGAGACACAGAATTCAAAGCAGGCTCCAAGCTCTGGGTTGTTAGCACAGAGCCCAACGTGGGGTTCGAACCCACAAACTGTGAGATAATAACCTGAGCCAAATTCAGATGCTTAACTGACTGAGCCACCCAAGCGCCCCAGACCTGGTGGAAATTTTTATCTCCAGCTCTTGACACTATGTCAAGAAACATTTTAATTAGAATGATGGCAATATCGATGAATTTTCATAAATCATTTTTCAGAGCAAATACAATTAAGCCACCATATTAGTTAGGAATTATATTCAGTTGTGAGTAAACTGAGACCTGAAAAAAAAAAGTATATTGATCACATGAGACTTTATTCTCCCATGTAAAAGAAGTCTGGAGATAGGTTCTCCAGCACAATATTGTGACTCCATGAAGTCATCAAGATCCCTGCCTCTCCCACTGTCCTACTCCCCCGTCCTCAGCCTGTGACTTCCATCTTTAAGGACCCATTCCAGAGAAGGCTGCTGGAAATCCTACAGTGACAGGAAGAAAAAAGGAAGAGGAAGGTCTAGTTACCTCCTCTTAATGAGTCTTTTCAGAAATCCCACCCACCAGCTCTGCTTACACATCATTGGGCAGATCACAGACACAGGGCTACACTAGCAGCAAGGAAAACTGGGAAATGTAGTTTTTCAGCAGAGTACCTCACTCAGACTTCCCCTGAGAAAGTGGGGAAAACGGGTATGGAAGGCCACATTTAATATAACCACAGCAGTTTAATTTTTTGATTAACTTTCTATTCTGTGCAATTCAAAACTTCTATTTTTTTTCCATTATTCATTTTACTAAAATTATTCAATTTTATTTAATTTTCACCCCTATCATTTTCCTCAAAGGTAACCGCTATTAAACATTTCTTGTGTATCCTTCCACAAAAAGCTAAATGGATATGATATTTATTTCTTAGCTAATCTGGGAGAAAATAGAGACTAATTTGGTAAAAGAGAACATGAGCAAAGTGAAGAGAAGACTGCAGGAGAGACCCGCGGAAGGAGTTTGACACAAGGAAGCCCAAGCAGACAGGAAGAGTGAGTAAAAGAAAAGCATGCTCCGTCAGCCCAGAAGGATTACAAGGTGAGGCAGGTGAGACCGTGGTTGGGGAGACAGAAGGTCAGAAATGTGCCCATCCCCCTCCTTCCAATGGGAGAGAAGGCATAGTAGGTAAGTCAGGAGGACCTCTTGTTTTGCAGGCCATTTAGACCTAACTAGAGACTGCTCTGTAAGGCAACCCAACACCTCTGATGGCCCCAGAGACAACATGTAGAATGCTCAGGCAGAGGGGGGATTCGCTTTGCCATTCTGAGCTACCCTTGTTTTCTGTGTTTCATGAATGCTAGGTTGACCAGCTGGTCTGCCATCATGCCCACCTTCTTGGGGGAAACAGATACACCCACTGCCCCTACTACAGGCTAGACAACCTGGGCCAAGAACGAGATGGACCCATGAGAAGGACTCCCCAAAAGATGATAGGGATGAGGGAAGACAGGGAAGATCCTCTAGACCCTGACCTATCTGAGAAAGACTAGGCTACATATGTAGAACCCACAAACATCAGCAGAGATGCCAGCAGAACATTAAAGGACAGGGCTAGGCCATACCTCAGGGTTAGACATAAGCCACACATGCCAAAAGTCTAGCACAAGATCACAAGATTCCTTTCCTACAAGACCATATGTTTGTGGAAGCTTATCTCCCATACACTTGGGTGCCATCTTGGAGAACAGTAGAGGAAAGAAGGGAGAGATCTGAAATACCAGGAGGCTATTCCCTGAGACACCGGATTGAACATGCATCACTTTAAATCGTGGAATCAGACCAAGTTTTAAATTGGATTGGGCCAGATCAACTCCCATTCCCCAAAGGAATTAGAGATAAGAGGAGTTCCTGAGGCAGAACTTACCAGTTATATTCAACTACATAAACTTTCTTTGCATGTCAGATTAAGGAGAGGCCATGGATGACTTCACCATAACTTTAAAATTCTTTCATAATCTGAGGGTCAACATGCTCTGCTTCCTTCCATAACTGTTGGCTTGTGTGAGTCTCACTTGAGGTAGGTCTGGAGACATTGTTACCTCCATTGACAAATAATGAAAGACAAAGGATATGGGTCATCAAATAGGAAGTAGCAGGACTGGAGGAAAGGACCCAATGTCTCCAGCTGCTTCTCTTTCCACTGGGCAAATGAATGTGAGGCTCCAGCTTTGCCACCAAAGACAGGGAAAAAAACAACAACATTTTTTCAGGGACAATGGACAAATCATGGGCACTGCTCTCTAGATATACTGAAGTTCCTCACTCCAGATGAGGAGTACGAATTTGGACAGAGAAGGTCGCACACACCAAGGCCTGGGAGAAACAACCAGCTGCCCTCTGTCTCAGTGTTCTATTCTCCCCAGGCATCCACAAACTCTGTTAAAGCTCCAGACCCTGTTCCTCACTTCATGTTGTGCCAAGAACAATTTATTTGCAGCTTCCCCAGCTCTCGTGAGACCTCACTGTACCTCTGTTGATCTGATCTAATTAAAATCAAATCTTGAAAAAGCTCACACACAGGGCTTGACTTATAATAGCGTTCATTGTTCTATAACGGGCTTGACTTATAATAACGTTCATGCTAATTTACTGGAAAACCATCCATAAGCCCCACTGAACCCACTGATTGAAGACTCAACCATATGATCATCCAAAAATCCATCTCTCACTTCCTACACTAGTTATATAGCCAGGTTCAGGTTCACAGGAAGCTCCAAGATCCATGCAACTTTTCCAGGGCCCAAAGATTTGAGCTGTGTTTCCTTTAAGAGGCACTGGAAATCTAGCATTGAAATGATGTTTCTAAATCACATTCTCTCACTCTGTGGGTTCCAGCTGCTCAGGTTTCATGAGGATGACTTCTCAGGGCCTTCGGATCTTATTTCACATCAAGCTAAGTCTGGTCTTGATTAAAGTTGCAGCAAGGAAAGCATATGGCCATCAGACATGCAGAGGCTGCGTAATAAGCCCCTGCAGGTTCATACTGGAGAAGGTAAGAGCCCATAAACCGTCCGCCGTGCACTGAGGTTGGGCTTCCAATGAAACACGAGCTTGCACATTCCCTGTGTTTATATATTTGAGTTAATTGAGTTCTTAATTATTAAAAGTGATTCCAGCCAGGCAAGGGATTTCGTGAACCAGGTATTAAAATAACACATCATTGAGGCAAATGTTCTCCAAGGTTCCCTTAACACAGTAAGTTTGGAGACTCTTTGCTGTCATATATTTTAACAGGAAAGGAGGGGTGGAGCTGAGACCATTCGAATTTCACTAAGCTTTTGCATCTGCAGAGTGGAAGGGATAATGCCTTTAGCTTTTGAATTCTGTTAGGACCAGACAAAACACTTCCATTTGCTGCAAGAACCGGCTATACAAAGAGGAAAATGGAGTTTGTCTTCCCATCATCAAAGCTCCAGGCCAGATCAGACCAGACCAGAAATTACACTGGTCACTTCTTTTTTTAATTTATTTTTTATTTTTTTTAATCTTTATTTTTGAGAGAGAGAGAGAGAGCATGAGCGGGAGAGGGGCAGAGATTGAGGGAGACACAGAATCCGAAGCAGGCTCCAGGCTCTGAGCTGTCAGCACAGAGCCCGACGCGGGACTCGAATCCACGAACCGCGAGATCATGACCCAAGCCAAAGTGGGACACTTAACTGACTGAGCCGAAGCGGGACGCTTAACCGACTGAGCCAGCCAGGCGCCCCACACACTGGTCACTTCTATAGACATAGCATGGGGTGAATTTTTGCAGAGAGATCTCATTACAGAAGGAATAGGTACATGGGTTTTGTCCTTAATGCTGAGGAGCTCTTTAGGCGGTAGGGGAAAAGATTTCCAGGTAAAGTTCCTATGCATCATAAATGTTTCGCTTTTTTATTATAATAGCGGAGAATATTTCAAACTAGAAGGATAGTATTGCAGCAGGGAACTCCTGTTTTTAAGATGTCTGCTTCCTTTCCTGTTAAAACAACGTGCTATTCAGTCCTCTTTCCTATGCATAATTTATAACCACTACTTTTCAAAAATGTTAATTCTTTCTAAAGACACAGCAGTGATGTGTTTTCACCACAGCCCAGAGGAGAACCAGGTTTGACCTGGTAACCCGTATGCTCTACAGCGGGTTTTCCTTGGCTAACAGTGTCCTACCCTCACTGGAGGCTTTTCACAAGTAAAATCCCAGGATTCCTAGAAGTGTCCACAATGACACATGCCTGGGGACCGAAGGCCAGAAAACTGAAAGCCTGGGAACCAGGGAAAGGAGCCCCATCTCTCTGGGAGGAAGGAATAGGGCTGGAGGGAGACATGCAGAGAGGTGAGATGCCCAGCATCTTCAGCAAGAGAAAGCTTAACTTTTACAGCTGCACGTCTGATGTTCCATGGAAATTTGGGTTCTCCACACACTTAGCACCTGCTCTACATTGCTTCAAATTTAGTTCTCATATAAGCATCCCATTTTAGCCATCAAAAAAGAGTCTCAGGGTGCCTGTAGCTCAGTGGGTTAAGCATCCAGCTCTTGATTTGGGCTCAGGTCATGACCTCACGGTTTGGGAGTTCGAGCCCCGCCTCGGGCTTTGCGCCGACAGTGAGGAGCCTGCTTGGGATTCTCTCTCTCATCTTCTCTCTCTGCCCCTCCTCCCGTGCACGCACATGCTCTGTCCCTCTCAAAAGAAATGATCTTTTTCGTTTAATGCACAATTCCAGGGAACGCTGTTCTCACTATAGTCTAATCGGGGCCCCTCAGTGCGACTGCCAGTCCATAAGCTGTTGATCATAGGTCCACCATGAAATAAAGAGCTTGCATCAGAATTTAATCAACTGTGTCCCTAAGCACACTAGTTAAGGCAATTTTTTTTTTTTAATCGCAAGACTTTGTCAATGAAGGAATCAGCGCGTTGATTTACATTCTGCTCCAAGTTCTTTGAAGAGGGACACTTGAAGTAGCAGCGATCCGAATGAGGGGCTCCTTCGGATTGTGAGAAGCAGAATCTGTAGCACCGAATATGGACCGTCTGTCTTCACCTCTCCTGCCTTCCTGAGAGACGCGTCTCCACCAGCAAAACTAGCAGAAAGATCTCTTCAACCTCCCCTTTAATCCTCACCCCCTTTTCCTTACATCTTCAACACCTGAAAGATTTCCTTTCCCTTTTCTGGATTGGCCATGAGATAAAGGCTCTATGACACTGTTCGTGTTAAGAGAGAAAAGTTGGGGTGCCTGGGTGGCTCAGTCGGTTGAGTGTCCGACTTCGGCTCAGGTCATGTTCTCGTAGTGTGTGAGTTCGAGCCCCGCATCGGGCTGACTGCTCAGAGCCTGGAGCCTGCTTCAGATTCTGTGTCTCCTGCGCTCTCTCTGCCCCTTCTTTGCTCATGCTCTGTCTCTGTCTCAAAAATAAATAAAAACATTAAAAAAAATTTTTTTTAAAGAGAAAGGTACCTTCCCCAGGAGGACTTCTGCAATCCTGATAGTCCCACACAATATCTATTTGTTAAAATTAAATACAAATAACGTGGATGCTCTACCACACCCAGGAAGAGTTTCCTTTCTCCCTCAGCCACCCAGTGACACTATCTTATGACTGTTGTATCTCTGAGGATGCCAGAAAAACTGGGGACTGAGGCCCTTTCCCAAAAGTCTCAATCCCCTTAAGAGGTGGGTTAAAGCCTCAGTGCAAAGGGGGCAGTAGGAAGTGTTTCGTAAATTTTTGCTTGGAGACTATTTTAACTTAAACTTAGGTGTGTGGTCGTTGGCAGGAGGGACATTTAACTATCAATTCACTGACTGTAAAGACATAAATTTAAAGATCGATGTTTCTGAAAAATTATCTTGTTAAAAAGTAACATAGAAAAAATATAGTTCAATCAGGCTTAGAGGAGCCAAAATGGAAATCTTCACTTTTTTTTAAACTTTTTATTTTAATGTTTATTTATTTTTGAGAGACAGGGAGACAGAGCATGAGCAGGGGAGGTGCAGAGAGAGAGGGAAGCACAGAATGGAAGCAGGCTCCAGGCTTTGAGCTGTCAGCACAGAGCCCAATGTGGGGCTCAAACCCATGAACCGTGAGATCACGACCTGAGCCGAAGTTGGGACGCTTAACCAACTGAGCCACCCTGGTGCCTGGAAATCTTCATTTTTGACAGGAAACATTTCTGCTTCTGAGAGGTGATTTTAAAGAAAAGAAAATAGTTATTAATGTTATAAATTTTTCTTGCTTTTGTACAGAATTGTGGCTTTCTCAAACATCCTGGCAATATTATCCCTGACATTTCTTAAAAGTGTTTCTTAGCCATATTATTCCATCTTAGTTTTATTTTAGTGAAAACTAAAATATTTTCTTGGAATAACCGTAAGAGTTTCTGAAACTGAGCTCCATACCCAAGACCTGGGGATTTGGAACCTTGGGAAATGCTAATAATTTGAAAAATCTTGGAAATCTTAGAAGATTATTAAAAAAGCCATCAAGTTCTCCTCTTCCCAGTTTAAGGGCAAAGACCTTTGTTCAAAACATTTATTAATAAACTGAATTATGTCTCAGTAAGAACTCTAAGTTGACAAGATGATGGTGTTAGATTGCATAAGAGGATTTTAAAATTAACACACACAAAAATTTTGTTCTGTCAGAGGAATTGCTTCCCAAGACTTGGGTATTAAATGCAAAATCCTTTATTAAGTATAATGATATAGTTATTTAACACTCACATTTTCTATCACACCCTATATTTAATGCCTGGCCATCCTCCATTAATTTAAGTTATTCTCCAAATTTGTGGAGAGCAGTAAAACTAGTAATTAAGTTATATATTTTATCTAAGGAATTTGCCAGGTCAGGTCTCATCTCACTTCTTAAGCAACATTGCCATCTCGTGGCTAAATCCATAACATTTCCCAGGGAAAAACACCAAGCCTAAATAAACCAAAGAGACCCAGAAAGCACCAAAGCCTAGAATTGATTTATGTCCCCAGAATTTCCTCCAACAGTGGATCAACTTGGTTAGGAAGGGAGAAATCATCTCAAGAAATTCTACAACTTTAGTGTCCAATAATCAATGTTGTTTTGTCTTACATTACCACCTTTGGCTACTCAACGAAGAAAAGCTGAAATCAGACAATAAAAACATTAAGAAAAAAATCTATCGTTTCCACCAAAGCATCTCTATTAGAACTATTAGCCCATGCGTTTCAAATCCTGGCACATTCAAACTGGGGTTACATTTGGCCCCTCTGTATCCGTATATCTTTTCTGGAGCTAATTTAGACCTTGCTTTTCAACTTAGACCCTGCCTCGATGAGAGATTCCATCGGGCTCTAAAAGGAAAAGAAGAAAACATGCTTTAGTTTTCATGAATGCAAGCTGAAACAGGTTTACTCCCAATCTTCTTTTGGGGTCATTTGGTACCTTGCAAAGTGAACAGAAAGAGCCAAATTTCTCTCCTCTAGTCAATGTTTGGGAAAATCCCGGAGGAGGTAGGCCACCTGTGAGGTCTAACACTTAGATGTCAGTTTCACTCCATTTTAGATTTTTCACTAGAGACTCATATGAACAATCATAAAGATGTTCCTAAGTCTGAATCATCCAGGTGACTAGCTCCATTTGGCAGACAACCATGACTAGGCAAACTATGGCCGATGGGGACTCATTATTCTAACCATGACTCTCTCAGTTAAACACAGAGAACATGGATCTACGGGGTTGAAGGGAGTAACTTATGAGTTTAGGAAGAAATACATATTCTGACAGGTCAGCAAAGAAGCTATCCAAACAGGAAACACAAGGGAGGACGATTTAACCTGTAGGGAAGAAAAATAAAATTGCTATTGTTTTGCATCCTTTTCTTTTATTGAAAATCTAATTGTATAGCCCACAATTGACCATATTTTATATGTATATATGCAGATAAAGAATGAATGTGCTAGGGGCGGCTGGTTGGCTCAGTCGTTTAAGTGTCCTACTTCAGCTCAGGTCATGATCTCACAGTTCGTGGGTTCGAGCCCTGCATCAGGGCTCTGTGATGACAGCTCAGAGCCTGGAGCCTGTTTCAGATTCTGTGTCCCCCCACCCCTTGCTCCTCCCCTGTTCCCACTCTGTCTCTCTCTGTGTCTCAAAAATAAACATTAAAAAATTTTTTTAAAGAATGACTGTGCTAAATTTCCATAATTACCTATTACTAGAATATAACAAATAACGTAAAATTCTCAGAGGCTTTTAAATTAATACATTATTTTCCATTTAAAAAGTTAAGGGCAGCATAATATATGCAATAAATTATTTCTGCAATATTTTGCTTATGGATCATTAAAGCCAGATATAGACTACTTGTCTGCTGATATTAGAAATACAGATGCCCCTGATATTCTGATTCAGTACGATTGGAGTGGAGCCCAATAATCTGTCTCCTGATGAACATGCCCAGTGGTTTTCTTCATCGAACAAATTTGGCAAATACTAGTCAACATTTTTATTGAAGTGACCTAAGACACAAGTATGTCCACAGCTCAGGCTTATGGGAAGTTTAAGTATAATTTTAAGAACTGTCATCCCAAATATTCAAAATTTTAGAAAATAATTACTTGACATTTTCATAGAATTAATGCATTATATGAATGCATTATATGCATCTTTATTTGGAATGTTTAAGTATAATTTTAAGAACTGTCATCCCAAATATTCAAAATTTGAGAAAATAATTACTTGACATTTTCATAGAATTAATTATATGAATGCATTATATGCATCTTTATTTGGAATGCTGTTCAGTGTTTTAATTTTGAAGAATATTCATTTGTCTCTTTCACTGATTCATAATGGCATTAAAGTTTAACTGCCTGTTTTTAAGAAGCGTAAATGAATGTGCATTAGGGATGTTAGCTAGGAAAACTGAAACCCTGAAAAAGAGTGAAAGTAAGAGAGAATAAGAGACAAAACACAAATGAAGAAGCAAAGGTCTAACGTGGTCAGGGTTTAAGGAAAACCACAAATGCTAGAAAAACCACCCTGATATAGATGTTGGGTTCAAGGGAATTCTATTTTAGGATGCAATTCATAGAAGGGTGAAGAAAATAAGACTAAGGGAAAGGAGCAACAGAGGTATAATGGACAGAGATTTTCATTTCAGGCCTCTTATTTGGGAACTAATTTTTTGGGGGGAAAGTCATAACAGGTGATAAAACCAAGATTCTTCCTCTTACTGTAAAAGTTGATAAAGCCTAACCCCCAATGGTCAGTGGCATCTGTAATTCAAAAAGAATAAATAGGTCCTAAGGAGGCATTTCCTGAAATGGGTCTTGTAGAACAATACCTTTATAAGAGCTCCATGAGGGGCGCCTGGGTGGCTCAGTCAGTTGAGCATCTGACTTCGGCTAAGGTCATGATCTTGCGGTCCGTGAGTTCGAGCCCCACGTTGGGCTCTGTGCTGACAGCTCAGAGCCTGGAGCCAGTTTCGGATTCTGTGTCTCCCTCTCTCTGACCCTCCCCCACTCATGCTCTGTCTCTCTCTGTCAATAATAAATAAACACTGAAAAGAAAAAATTATAAGAGCTCCATGAAAGAAAGGTCCCATGGTGAAATAAATGTGGAGAGTGCTGCACGTGACATTCTCCCTGAAGTGTCCCACAAGCAGCAGAGAACGAAGGGCTCTTCAGGGTCTGGCAGAAAAGATTTGTTCAACTCACTTTTAACTCATTTTTCCAAACTGATAGGGCCACAGGATATTTTTTTTCACCCCACATCTTATTAGTATCCCACAGACTCAGTGCAAAGAGGGTGCGTTCCACTTGACAAAACCTGGATTTGAACTCTTCTCCAACATTTACTGGGATTAGGTTACTTAATGACCTAGGGCCTTAGCTTCTCCATCTGTAAAATAGGCTTAATAACACCAAGTGCTTAGCACAACGTCTGGCTAATAGTAAATGTCAGATGAAGTATTGTTATTAGTATTCCAGAGGATTTTCTGGGAAAACAAAGGCCTCCTTTAGCTCTCTGTCGAATTATTGATATAAAGTATAAATATTAAATTACGCCATCACTCTTAAAACATCTGGAAAAAAATTATTTTTCCAATCAAAGAAAACCAGAAAGTTTTTTTTTTTTTTTTAATTTTTCCTCCCCTCCCCTCTTTTTATTTTCAGCCAGGCGATTTCAAATCAAACCAAGAAAAGTCAGAGGTCAGTGATATCACATCAAGGCAAGTGATTTGTAGCAAAAGGCTATAGTATGGATACAAATGGGTCTTAGATCAAAGGTAACCATTGTCTTAGTCCGTTTACGATGCAATAACAAAAATACCACATGGTGGGTACCTTACAAAACAAACACGTATTTCTTGCAGTTCTGGAGGCTGGCAAGTCCATGATTAAAGTGCCAGCAGATTTGGTCCCCAGTGAGGACCCACTTCATCCTTCATCGATAGCCATGTTCTTGCTGTGTCCTTACATGGCAGAAGGGGTGAGGGAACTCTCTGGGATCTCTTTATAAGGGCACCAATCCTATTCATGACGGCTTCATCCAAATGACCTATCACCTCCCAAAGGCCCCACCTCCAAATACCATCATTTTGGGGATTAGGTTTCAACATATGATCTTGGGGGGGGATACAAATATCCAGTCTGTAGCAACCATTTCTAAGATGAAGCTGCCTTTGGAAAGACAGAACCCTCACTGGCCAGTAAGACTCACACCAAATACAGCAGTAGAGTAGGTGAAACCTGGTTTCCATGCCTTCGACCACCCCATACAAAGGGAAAACCCCTCTCATTCCATAACCTGCCAATACCAGTCACAGACTCAGTGCCCTCGTCATCCCTTGTCTCTCCCTCTATCCACATGACTGTCAAGAAAGAATCAAACACCTCATTTGTGCTCTTGGGTTACTGCTCCCAGTCACTGGCATTCTAGCCTCCTTCAAGGACCTAAGTCTGAGGAAAGCTCTAAAATGTAAATGTCAAGAATGTGCCAAGAAAGTGCAAGTGAGTAGAGAGGCCTTCCTGAGAGGGTTCTGGAAATGACTTCTGTGGAAAATAGATTCTTCAATCTTGACAATGTATCTTGTCTGGTTCTCATTCATGCTTCCTTTCTAAGCATGAGTACAAAGTCCTTTATGCCCTACTTGCCACATGATGTAAGCTGCACATGTATTTTCTCAGAGCATTCTCCTCATATGTTACATTATGCTGGGGAAACCTCCCTTAATGAACTATCAGTGGGTACCAAGTCTAGGCTTCTAGGTGACAGTGCCATGGAAGACTGATGCAACCCACCATCACCACAATGGACTCAAGATGACCTCCCCAAAAGACTGATGCAACCCACCATCACCACAGTGGACTCAAGATGACCTCCCAAAGAAGACTGATGCAACCCACCATCACCACAGTGGACTCAAGATGACCTCCCAAAGAAGACTGATGCAACCCACTATCATCACAATGGATTTAAGATTATTTCCCAAAGAAAACTGATGCAACCCACCATCACCATCATGGACTTAAGATTATCTCCCAAGCAAAAGATCATTACCAGTCACTGCCCATCTTTGAGAGGGACCACAGACCCATCCCATAGGTACATGCTGCCAACGAGGGCTGAGCACATTCTCTTCACAACCAAACGTCTGGTTCACCATTGTATTCTCAGGGCCTAACACAGTGCCTGGAACATCATTTAACCAACATCAGCAAAGTCTTCTTAAATGAATGATGTTTCCATTCTCGCTTCAACTTGTGACTCACCCAGCTGAGCCAATCCTAAACTGTGTTATTCTGAGGACATAGCTCCGAAACTTGTTCCCTTGTCTAAAAAGATGGAACTCAGTAGAAGGGAAATGTAATGCTCCAGCCCCAGTATTCCAAGGGCAGATATCAATTGCTAAAGGTTCTGATTCATCAAATGACACTCAAGATCTTCTGATAACTGTCCAATTACTAAAGATCTCTTCTAAAATATATTTCACATCACATTTCAATACATTAGTTTGTTTGCGTCACTACAAGTTTGGCTTATACTCTACTGAAATAAAGCTATAACACACCTATGTGTCATATTCTTTTGTTTCCCACCCAATAGAAAATTAAGTTAGCTGCCCAATTTTGATATACTAATTGCCAGTGGTACTATGGAAAGTGTAATATTCATGCTGGCACCCAGTGGGCAACGTTTCAAGCATAAAATGTCCCGTTACATTTCATTTTGAAGTAAGAAAATTAGTTCCTGCTTTATTTTCAAGGCCCCTGTTCACTCACTGTATTAAAACCAACACACTTCACTGCTTTGGTATTTCAATGGCAAACCCCGAATGTCACTTACCCATATGGTTCCTGGGCTCACATTTCAATGACCTAATGCAGTTTGTAATACTAGTTTTCTTAAAAGCTCCATAATGTTTTGCCCTTAATTATAGGTATGATATTATCCAAAGTCATACCACTAAGAAATCTCTTACTCAACTCAAACTTTATAGAACACTGTTGGCCGCAATCTAGCTCATGAAGGACGTGGGGTGCCTAGAAATGAATTAGACTGGTCTGCAAATTGCCCTGTTGCTTAGGAATATAGCAGGTGGAACACACGGCTGTGGTCATGGGAAGTGTTAGAATTAACTCATAAGTGTTAGAGTAACTCATAAGATGAGTTTGAGTTATTCCCCCTCCCCACACTCATTTTATTATTAATGATCCTGGGAATCATAGGTTTAGTAGATATTTGTTGAAAGATTGAGTACTTTACCTGTGAATGACATAACTAAGTTACACCAAGTTATATCCTCTTATGCAGTTCACCACTTTTCTCCTACTTCCTTGCAATAACTTTCTTATATATGGGCATTTGCCCTCCCAATTAACGTATTTGAATTCTTCAATGGATACGCTGTGCTGATCTCATTTTCTTCTCTGTCTTCCATCAGTATCTGCTCTCTGTGACAAGAAAATCACCAAAGAGTGCAACTGCACACTACATTGAACTCCACAAGGGCCAGAACCCTGTCCGCCACTCTGTCCCTAGTAATAGGTACTGAATATTCATGAGTGTGAGTGAAAAAACCAATAAACGAAAGAACTAATGTAATAGCCATGGCAGAACAAAACAAGACAGGATAGAATGTTATTCTGAAAGAAAAGGCATTGGAAGAAGGCAGCATGGCGTATCGGGGCACAGCTTCCTTACCTGTAAGTTGAACACATGACTAAATTTGCTGGAGGGGCAAATCAAGTAAGTGCAAGCTCCATTAAAATGGCCAAGCACTACTCAGAGACAGAATCTTGAATATGATGACACGGGATTGTGAATCGTATTAACTAAAACTGGCAATTAAGCTACAACGTAAAATTGCAGCTTTCACAGGGTCAACCCCAGAGCAGGAGCGGAGTCCATTATCTACTAAATGAATCTGTGACCCTGGTTCCGACCTTACGGAATGGAGATGGGCAAAGGATATCGCTGAACATGGGGATCTGGAAAGAAAGCATTTACAGATACAGAAGCACTCTTTTTCTTGATTTTATTATTTAGATGCTAAACCAATAGTATAGACATGGACATTTACCAGTTACAAAGTAAGAGCTTTTCACATTTCAAAGTTACTAAGGTTAAGGTGAATGCCCAGATGAGAGTATAGGTCGGCCTCCTCTGGCTTTGTAGATCCTTCCCCAAAGTTATTCCTGACTCTTCACTACTACTCCCTGTGTGGTTACAGTTCACATCAGAGACTTGAGAGATGACAAGTGGCCAGACAGGGTACAGAGCAAATCAACTAAGCTACATGTGAACATTTTGCAAATCAGCGTACGCGTTCCCCCATTCAACACCTAAAAATGCATTCTCATTACTTAGTGAGATTTTAGAAATGATCTTTAACACACAACACAAAGTAATAGTTGCATGGTTTCAATGTAACCAACTTTTCCAGGAATGCACTTACTATGTGGATCAAGGTATAACTAAGTTTCTCGTCTAAAACTTTACCAAGAGTTGTCCACCATTTTAGAATATCATATCCAACACTGCTGTGGTGTGAGCACACACTGACCTAGAATTTGTAGCTCATGACTCTACACAGGTGTAGGCATCTGATGACTTATCTTCTAGAATGGCAATGCAAATGCCTGTTTACTGAAATACTTATCATTAAAAACTGCTTTCCCTTTGTTCTGCTTTGTATTAGTTAGGACACTACACTCATTGTTTAAAAGTCTGTATGCATTTGGATCATAACGACTTTGAATTTTATCTCAGAATGATCAGAATATTTGTCATAAAGGGGCACTGAATCTAGGAGGGTTGAGAACCATTGATCTCTTCAACCTCCTCACTCTACAATCAAACTGAGGCTCAGAGAGGTGAAGTAACTTGCTCAAGGTCACAAAGGCAAACTGATAACCAAGTCAGAACTGGAGCTACCTGGATACCAACTTCTCCTTGCCTCAATGTGATGACTACATAAAAATACACAGAGGGAGAAAAATTAACCTCACAGTTCTGAATGAGTGGGTGATCTTTGGACCCAAGAGACAGAGGTAGAGAAGGTCTCTCCCATCATCTCTAGCTACCAGCAAAAGGGACAAGATGCTTCAGAGAAGGTTTTTTTGCTTTGTTTCTGTTGGTTTTGGTTTTTGTTTTGTTTTGGTTTTTTTCACCTAAAAAGCATTAGGTGCCGGTTTAGGCACTGGATTTATGCAGAGACTGAGCTGTGGCCAATTCAGAGTTTCTCTCTAAAAGGCACACAGTAAAAGCAGTCATTTGTGAAGCCCGTGTTTAAGGCCACAGGCAAGTGGGGCAGCAGGGAGAAGCAGAAAGAACATCACTTATCTTGGGAAAGCTACATTCCAGTAGTACATTGAACTCGAATTTTTCAACAGTCCTTCACAGGGAGGAAAGCGAGGTATGTTCGCTCCATTCAAAGTCAATAAATGGTACCCCTAGTTTTAAGCCTTGAGTTTAGGCATGTTTAGTCAGATGCAGTTCCTAGGGGGTCTGAATTTGCAACCAACCAGGTGGAGTAGGTAGAACACACGTCCCAGCGAGCTTCTGTACTGAACATGTACGTTAAACTGTATAAAGCATTCCCGCGAGATAAACATGAGGTCATTGCCACTTATCTCAAAACTGGCTTCTGGCCCAATCATTGCTCCACATTTATGAAGCAAGAACATTCTCTCATTGATGCTGGCACCCAGCTAACCCAAACCGGGTATCCTCATAGCAGGAAGCAAGAATAGCAGGAGAAGCATAGAGAAGCAAGCCGGGGAACTCTATTCTCCGAAATCATCACCATCTACATGTAGCCTGGAGCCGCTGCTACCTACTCCAAGTTCCCCAGCCTGCGATGAGGGCTATCTTCCAAACAAAAGGTCATTAGAACACCCAGTAGTGTTTTCGATTCAAAGCTATACCAGCCACTATAATATTTACGATCTGTTTATAAGCTAAACTGATTCTGTCAGCTCAGGTCAGGCTCAGCGTTTGTATAGTTGCTGCAAAAGAGCCTAGCATTTGAGAAGGCAATCCCTAAACCTCTGCGATGGCCTTTGCTTCAAATGAATATGATCCTAAACACCTATGCAATGGTTTTTATCAAATGAATGGAATTTGTGTCTATAAAATAATTATGCAATATATCGGAAAGTTACAAACACGCTAAGCCGAAACACTTAACTCTCTGTGTGGAGTGATACACAGAATTGCCTTTTCACATTATCTTAAGTGAGTTCTGAGGCAGACACAGGAGACAGAGGCACGGGGGAAGTTGGCTGTTGCAGACGTCCTGTGGCAAGGTAACATGTCTGGTGGTTTTAAAACCCTAGGGAGAAAAACAAACAGTTCGTGATTATGGACACTTTCTCAGAATATCTCTTGGAAGGATCTAAATGAAACTGGGGTGGTCAATCTGGGGTTACATCAATAAAACCTCTCGATTGGGAGTTCCTTCTGTGTCACCCATGGGACCTGCTCGGGCACCATCAACGAGAGGGCCCAGAAATGAAAAGGACGAAGTGGGGGGGTTCAAAGATGTTCCCTAGGAGGCAAAACATTCATTTTGCAGCACAACGCTGAGTACCAAAAAGAGCATTGAAAAGCACAAAACTTGTGCCATCTAAACCATCCCACTTACTCGGCAATCCACATCTTATTGGAGAAGGACTCCGGCTTCGAGATACCTGGAAAATACAAAGAGTAATGTTAATTACACGGTAGACAGAGCTCAAAGAATGAATCTTTTTCACAATTTTCTTCCTAAAACCAGCTAGGTAGTTGTTCTGAGGTACTTTAGAACGATGATGTCACCCCTAAGGTTGAGCAATGCGATTCCTCTTATATTTCCTGAAGTAACAGGCACTTGATTTGGCTTAAACTGTGTCACTGATTGAAATCTGGGCTCAGTTGCCTAGTCTGTTTGTTTGTTGTTTTAATGGCTGTGGAAGACTGGGAGATTGGATGCTCAGTGGCCATGGAATGGCCATGCTGAATTCAGCGCTTTCCAGAAAATAATAGTTAGTGGCATTATAATTAATTAAAATTAAAATGACAGAATACTCTCTGACAGATCTTTATATGAATCGTGTCATGTGTCCAAAACCCTGCCCCATTAAGGAAGGTCCCTGGGGAGCCAGAAAAGAATCATTTTTCCAAAACTCACCTTTGCTTTCACTAAGCAAAAGCCAACACCTCTACCTACAAACCTGTTATGGCTCAGAGATAACAGACTACAAGCAACATTCTTGTTCTGAACTTTCACAAACTTTAGATAAATAAACACTAACAAAGATGACAGCTGTTCTGGACGCATCAAGACCTCGAATAAGCCAAAAACTAGACCACTCTAAACATTTGTATTATATTTTGCAGGTGTATCCAGTCATTGTAAGGAGAGGAGGGTGCAGAGACAGAAAGGGGGCAGCAGTTCCACCGTTAAGAATATATTTTAGGGGCTCCTGAGTGGCTCAGTCGGTTAAGCCTCTGACTTCAGCTCAGGTCGTGATCTCACAGTTTGTGGGTTCAAACCCCGCGTTGGGCTCTGGGCTGACAGCTCGGAGCCTGGAGCCTGCTTCGGATTCTGTGTCTCCCTCTCTCTCTGGCCCTCCCCAGGTCATGCTCTGTCTGTCTCTCTCTCTCTCTCAAAAATAATAAAAGCATTTTTAAAAATTAAAAAAGAAAAGAATATCTTTTAGGGATGCCTAGCTGGCGTAGTCAGTAGAGCATGCAACTCTTGATCTCAGGGTCGTGAGTTCAAGCACCACATTGGGCATGGAGCCTATTTAAAAAAATAAAAGAAGAAGAATATATTTTATTCTCATCTAAAGTTTAATTACTTGCTTCTCCTTGGGCACAAAGCAGGAAAGAGAAAGAAGGTGTATGAAACATGTAAAAGGGCTTTATTAGAGGGACATTGCCCACCAATAAGTCTTCTAGTGAGAATCCAGAGGAAAACTCTGCCATGGCTATAAGCACTATAGGTGTCTAATATTGCCTTCTTGGATAAGCCATGCCCTCTTAGAATAAGGGGATTGTGATTCTTCCAGGATAAAACTCTCAAGATTTCCTTTTCATTTATCAGTCCACTAAATGCACTATCCTTTTGCTTTTACCTACTATAAATACTTACTCATGAATATGGATAAGTAAGTGATATTAAAATCTCCAAAAGCAGAAGATCTGTATCAGATACATGCCTTTTCCATTCTCAGGCCATTTCCCTTTTCTGGATATCTCTCCTCAATGTCCCAGCGCATTAAAATTCCAACCATTTTAACCAGTCAGATCCCCATGATCCCCTTCCTCACTATCAAGGACAGAAAGCCTTCCTACCTTCTCTCATGGCTCTAGTCCTTCATGCCTCTTGCATGGCCTGTGGCATAAACCACACTCAGTCACTCTGTTCAAATCATATCGATCTTCCTATATTGAAACCCATTCAGGGGCGCCTGGGTGGCGCAGTCGGTTGAGCGTCCGACTTCAGCCAGGTCACGATCTTGCGGTCCGTGAGTTCGAGCCCCGCGTCGGGCTCTGGGCTGATGGCTCAGAGCCTGGAGCCTGTTTCCGATTCTGTGTCTCCTTCTCTCTCTGCCCCTCCCCTGTTCATGCTCTGTCTCTCTCTGTCCCAAAAATAAATAAACGTTGAAACCCATTCAGGGAAGAGACCGTGTTTTCATCATTTTTGTGTCCCCCTCCAAATCTAGCATCCATCAGAAACAGAGGAGTATTTGATAAAGAGCATGCTGAAGTAACAGATGCTCACTAAACTCAGAAAAGTAGATCTTATTAATGGAGTGGGATGGCAGTTATTTTGGGTTTTGTGTTACGGAGGGAGTTGTGGAAGCTTATAGCTAGAGATGCATTGCTAGAGATTTCAGAGAAGTGGAGTTCTGCCAGAGCTGGTTCTCCTTCTCCACCACTCTCCCTAAAACAAGACTGAACAAATACTTAAAGAATTTCTATTTGAAGAAACAGCAAATTGTTAGCCTATCTGGTGTTCACATGACGTGGTCCAGCCCTATAGTCAAAAGGCATTGACTTAATATTATTTGTTGAATAAGTTAACAGTGATACATCACAACAATGTTTTTCGTTTTCAGAAATGTTTTTGCTGTTATTTTTTTTAAAAATTTTTCTAATGTTTATTTATTTTTAAGAGAGAGAGAAACAAAGTGTGAGCAGGAGAGGGTCAGAGAGAGAGGGAGACACAGAATCTGTAGTGGGCTCCAGGCTCTAAGCTATCAGTACAGAGCTCGATGCGGGGCTTGAACTCACAGTGAGATCAGACCTGAGCCCAAGTCAGACGCTCAACCGACTGAGCCACCCAGGCACCCCTGCTGTTTTTTTTTTTTAACATTTATTTATTTTTGAGACAGAGAGAGACACAGCATGAACGGGGGAGGGGCAGAGAGAGAGGGAGACACAGAATCGGAAGCAGGCTCCAGGCTCTGAGCCATCAGCCCAGAGCCTGACGCGGGGCTCGAACTCGCGGACCGCGAGATCGTGACCTCAGCCGAAGTCGGACGCTTAACCGACTGAGCCACCCAGGCGCCCCTGTTTTCTTAAAAAGAGGTACTAGTAATCCCCCCAAGAACTAATACTCAAGGAGACTAATGTTATTCTTCCTACTTTGAAGTTTGGTGGAAAATTAATACCTGCAGTGCCCTTCATACAGTTTTGAAATCTAGACCATTTGAGCAATTTCTCCAAACTCATGCAATCTGTTTAAGAGAAATCAAGGACCTGTGCCCAGATCACTCCCATCTTCTGTTCAGAAGACTTTATCTATTAGCTCACTTTCATTCCAAAGCAAAAATAAAACTATGAAATAAGTGAAGACTCTTATTCTTTGAAGTAATTAAGAAAAAAACTGCCTCTACTTCCTTCTTTCTAGAATGATAAACGCCTTAGCCCAAGGTAGCATAAAAATTAGTTTGGGATTATCGCAACGAGTTTTCTTTCTACCTATAGGCATACAATCACCTCTGGCATCGGTGACTTTTGAGGAAAAAAAAGTGTCAACCATTAAGATGCTTTGTGTAAAAATGGTTAGATACGCACCGTGCTTAAACCAATATGGCTACGGGGGCAGATGGGACTTAAACTCCTGCTTCGACATCGACTTACAGGTCGCACTGAATTCCACTAAAAACAGAAATAGTCAATAGTTTGTGAAAACTTACATGGCCTAAAACGAATGTCTACCCCACAGAATGAGAGGTTCTGCTGTTATGATTACACTTGCCCATTACTGGGCAGCAATCAGCATGGGATACACTCTTCATTCCTTACAGCTACCCAATATTTGACAATAACTTGAGAGTATTTCTCAGATAAATTCCATTACAATGAACTTCGCAATATTCAAATTCTTGGTGCTAGAATTTTGTTTTGATGAGTAAATTGTTAGACCTGCATTCAAGCTTGCAAGTGTTGGGAGAATGTAAACCCCACGTGGGCAAGGATTTGGGCCTCTTTTGTTCACTGCTGAATCCCCAGCACCTGAACACCGTGCTTGGGTCATAAATAACTATTGAAAAAATAAATATTGTTGAATGAGATGAATTCATGAATGAGGGAGGAAGGTATGGAAGGAATGAACCACCACTGCTGCCCATCTATTAACTAAATCCTTTTCCTTTATTCCAAGCCCTTCCTTTTAGGATCTTCATATTTTGTTTTAGGAGTTTAAGCTGGGAAGGGAAGGAAGTTGAAATGCCTGTTTGATGTAGAATACACGAATAGCGGCTATTTCCTCTCCCTCCTTTTCTAAGGAGGAATCTCCAGTTGGAATCACTGGGGAGAATCTCCAGTTGGAATTTATTAACAAACGGTGATTGTTGTAGGAGCAACGAACACGTTCTGTGAGGTCGTTCATCACAGACCTGTGTGGTTGTTGTCAGATCAACACCCCCCCCCCCATTTCATAGCACAAAATATTTTGTTGAGATACCATTCACTATAGTAGAATGTTTAAGCTGCAAACACCCTTAAGTTCTCTTAAAATATTCCACTCTTGTTCGCCAATGTATGTGTGAAAAGCTGCTATGAAGCCCTTCCCTATTCTCTTGTTCAAAGAGAACAGGAACTGAGACCACCCTGACGGTGGCTTTGCACTGGACTGAGGAGCTTCTCTTCACAATCCACTTAACTCTCTCTAGGAAGGGCAGGGTTAAAACTCCACATGGGAACTATACAGAATACCCAAGCCCCTGTGGCCACCCAACACTCACCACAACACACACTCACACACTTGCACACCTACTACTCCATTTTGAAGGCTGCCCAATTATTTACCATGTTAAAGACATCTTACAACCAATGTATATAGGAAGCAACCCTCCAAAACCGATTGCCTGCTCTCTCCCCATCTCCTCTGCCTTCTTGTTTCCATCCCTCCCCCTTCCCTACACATCATACCAAGGAGAGAAAACAGAGTACATTCGTCATTTCCCAAAATGGATCTCTGTCAGTGTAACTTTGGCCAACTGTTTCCTGAAAGTTCATTGATCACTTCCAAATGCTTAGAATGAGAGAGGGCCTCCAATAAGATGAGCTCAAAGAGCTTTGCCCCTATAATAGCATAATATTTCTAAGGAGGAGGCAAATAGGATGAGTTCCATCTTATAAAGAAAGCAACAAAGAAATTGCTGCCAGAAAATTATGAGGAATCATGGAAGAAACAAAGAAAAGTATCTCTTCTTTCCTAGCCAGTCCCTTTCCTCTCCTTTGTATGAAACCTTATCAAGCAACTCTTTATGAACTTCTTCTATAGAATCTCTGGGTTTATAAATGTTCTCGAACTTGTGAATCAAACACTTGGGATGAATTGTCACTATGCAAGGCCACCGTACAAAGGCCCCTCTCTTGGTGACAGCTTCTCCCTTCATAATGACACAGTCATTCTCCATGAGAGCAGGCCACACGTGATAGAAGACCAAGGGAGCAGTGAAATCGGAGTCATAGCTGCGACGGTACCTGTTTTAAACACACAAAAGAACAAGAAAGAGAAGTTAAGCAATGATGTAGCATCACTGGAGAAATGAACATTGGTGTAAATTTTTGTTTGTTATCACGCTTAGTCGAGGTAAATATGGATACCGATTCTGTTATTGAAGAGATGGTTGCGGGCTTTCAGAATAGGAACCGGTGATAACAAGCACCCAACCATGGACTCACATAGAACAAGTCATGTCAGACTGAACTTATTCCTTCCCTTCTCAGGATTGTAAGAGCTACAGTACAGGAAAACGCTAGAGATGGAGACCATCTGAAATCCGGTAGGCATCCTACAACATTTCTCATGGTGTCTTCGTGGGCAAAATAAGAGAAATATAGGTGGATGATTGACTTAAGGAGGTGAATTACAAAGTGGTCCATATCCAAAGTAAGATAATTAATGAGTCAATGAGAACTTGAATGAAGGTGCTCTCTCTCAATCCCTTGATAAATAACATGTTCCATCAATGATTGCACGAAGTATAGAAAAATCACTCAAAGGTTAAGGACGGGTAGGAAAGAAGAAACAAATGACAGTATAAAAAATTAGCTCAACAGGCAGGAACAATAAGCTGAATCCAATAAGATACCATGTAATGTGGATACGTATGAGGTCCTGAATTGACCCTAAGAAGTGTATCATTGCACAGATAGGAGAAACGAAAGACTTAACCACAGTACAAGTAAAAATAACATGTTTCTGGGGGGGCGCCTGGGTGGCTCAGTCAGTTAAGCGTCTGGCTCTTGGTTTCAGCTCAGCTCACGATCTCGCAGTTTCATGAGTTCGAGCCCCACCTCTGCTCAGCTCAATGTTGTAGGATCTCCATCTCTAGAATTTTCCTGTACTGTAACTCTTACAATCCTGAGAAGGGAAGGAATAAGTTCAGTCGGACATGACTTGTTCTATGTGAGTCCATGGTCGGGTGCTTGTTATCACCGGTTCCTATTCTGAAAGCCCGCAACCATCTCTTCAATAACAGAATCGGTATCCATAATTTACCTTGACTAAGCGTAATAAAAAATAAAAATGTACACCAATGTTCTGCGCTGGCACTATGAAGTCTCTTGGGATTTCTCTCTCTCCCTCTCTCTGCCCTTCTCCCACTCGTACTGTCTCTGTCTCTCTCAAAATAAATAAACTTAAAAAAAAAAACAGAAAAGAAAAAAAAATGAGTACAAATTAGCGGAATTAATAGAGAATAAGGGTACTGGTCCCTCCAGGCTGCTGAGCTCAAAACAGGGGACTACTTTCAGTGTGGACACTCGACAAGGAATATTCAGAAGAGCATGGAGCATAGGCCAAAGACACCCATCTATTTGTCAAGAAGTCTCAAACCCCCTTTATATGGAAAAGCCCAAAGCCATGAGGCCAGAAGAAGGAAGACTTGAGCAATTGCTTTCGAATATGTGAAAGATTGCCAGGGTTTAAAAAAGAAAAAAAAAAAAAAAAAAAGATTACACTTGTTCTCTGAAGTACGTGAAGTAGAACCAAATCCTCAGGCATTGTTAGGAACTCCAGTTCTAGCTTTAGAGCTTTCCAGAGGTATCAGCGTGCCCCAAGGGGCAACATGTTCCCTCTGATGAAAAGCATAGAAGCCGGAGGCCCGCAAGGTCTGTGAAGTGTGCAGATTACACAAAGTAAAGTGGATGAATATTTCTGCATGGTTCAACGCATTCTCCAAAGGAGAAAAGAAGAAAGAAAGAGGGATGACGATAATATGTTCCGTAAGGAAATCAAAAAGGTCAACTACAGTGTGACGTCCTAATTCCAGCTCTTCCAAGAGTGGACACGAGTTGGGAGCAATGATCTGAAAGAAACTAGAAACAGGGCGATGGCAGGAAAATATGGCAAGCGAGAAGGTGATTGGAAACGCCATCACTGTGATTTGGAGAGGCAAAGGAAAGGTATGCAGTCTCTGTCGTTAACAAGCTTGTAGGGATATTGGGCCACCACCACCCTATGACTCTACGGGCTGAACAAAGACCCAAGAGCTAACATTTCCTGTGTGCTGACTACAGACGAAGCAGTGTCCTAAGTACTTTATCTGAATGAGCTCAACTAACCTTCTCCAGCCCTAGGAAACAGGTATTATTACTTCTCCCATTTGACAGAGAGGGCACTAAGGAACAGAAAAATTAAGTACCATGCCCCGGATTATATAGCTAATTGGTGGTAGAACTGGGATTTGAACCCAGGCAGCTTGATGTCAGAGCCTCAGACCTCAAGCCTCAGAGTGTTCTTAACCAGGAGCTTGGCCTCCTCCCAATAGTCCCCAGCCATATCACTGGATCCCAGAAAATTTCAGTAAAATGTTTTAAGTTCATTTAATTTCTTCTGATTTATAAAAAATACTTATCATGTGGAAGTTGATAGAAATCTAATGGTCCCGGGGCGCCTGGGTGGCTCTGTCGGTTAAGCATCCGACTTCGGCTCAGGTCATGATCTCACAGTTCATGAGTTCAAGCCCCACGTCAGGCTCTCTGCTGACAGCTCAGAGCCCGGAGCCTGCTTTGGATTCTGTGTCTTCCTCTCTCTCTGCTTCTCCCCTACTCACACTTTGTCTCTCTCTCAAAAATAAATGAACATTAAAAAAAAAAAAAAGAAATCTAATGGTCCCAGAAAGTCTACAGTAGTCATTCTCAAATGCTAGTGTGCATAAGGAACACATATAGGTGTTTGTTAAATGTCAGATTCCTGAGCCCCATCCCAGACGTACTGCATAAAATACCATGAAGTATAATCCAGGAATCTGCCTTTTTAACAAGATCTGAGTAATTCTGACACGAGTGACCCATAGGCCATACTTTGAGAAACGTGGCCTAAATAATTCAGTAGAAACAAATAAAAAGTAATACACACTTGTATTTATAGAGCACCCTTTTTAAAAGTGTTCCAGACAGGCTTCGGGTACTCATTAGTTCTGCCCAAGACCAATACCTTCAATGGAAATCATAATATCACCTCTGAATCATGTTTGACTGAGAAAGAAAATAAACCCCAGGAGAAGGCTCTGCCCTGTAGTACGGAGAAGTATACAGCAGGACCTGGAAGTCAGGTCACATCTGTTGAGTTCCCCACCCAGAGTTCTTTGCCCTAAATTGTTTCCAGGAAATACAGATTGATTTTTTTTTTTAAATCCCTTAGCTTCTGTTTCTTATGTCTCTTACTTGCAATCATTAAAAATTTCTCCATCAGCCCCAAATGCAATATCTAGGGGTGGGTCTAAAGTCTGCATTGCAAAAGCAATGCAACATATCTCCTGGATGAAGTCACTGAGGAGGCAAAAGTCAACTTCAGGAGGAAATGAAATCTTGGGATTGACATTCATGGCTCGGATCACGTCCTGAAAAACAAAGAGATGGCATTGCCTTGTTACCAACCTGTGACAAGAAGCTCCATCATCCGAAAGAGGTTATGACTGGTGGGGGGTGGGAAAGAGCTCGTAAACTACAAAAGCTGTACATGTGTTAAAGGAGAAAGGCTCACTGCTAGAGACGGAGGAAAGATGATGCAGAGGACCTACAAAAGGGCCAAGAGAATCCCCTCCCTCCCCCCCCCCCAAAAAAAAGAAAACACCCTTTGAGGCTTTTATTTATTATTTCCTTATGTTTCTATTCTGGGTAGGTAGAAGATGTGCTAACTTGCTCATAATCTGTAATAACAGCAATAACAATAGCTTGCCCTTATTGAGTGTTTACCATGTGTCAAGTCTTGTGCTAAGCAAATTACTTGCTTTTTTTCATCTAATCCTCTCAAGAACTCTATGAGGGTGATGACCATTGTTGCTATAGAGACTGGAAAACTGAAGCACAAAGAGGTTTTTAAGTAAACGTGCAAGGTCACATGGCCAGCAAGTGGCAGAACTAGGAGTGCAAATCTACACCTGTCTTCCCCAAGGCCATGGCTCTTAAGCACCATGGTATTCTATTCCCAATCTTAAGGGCTCGTCTAAAGAAGAGAACTATAAAGGTCAGACTATTTTTCCCCCGTAAAATGTCTAAGAAACCGCCAAGCATGCCGGGTTCTACAAAGTAAATCGGACGCTATTCTGTTACATAAAAGCAGTACTAAGCCCTGGATGGATTGCTGAGTTATTAGTATTCCATGTAAAGAGCAGCAACAGAAAACCAGTCCCACTAAGAGATCCACCACTTACGTTAACACTGCTTTGGGAATCATAGAGATCCAGATGACAAATGATATAATCCGAGACGGCATCCTCAAAGTTACTGCACCCTGCGTAAGATGGTGTCAGCGATTTCCTCACACGGATCTTGAAGTGTCTGAATGCCATTTTAGCGACGTGGAACGCCTCCTGCACATGAAAAATGCAGCAGATTTATTAGATAGAAGAAGGGAAGTACGGAGGCCCAAGGTAAGGAATAAAGAATACCCACCAAAGATTCAACAGCAAATGGGTCCTCCGATAACTAAACACAGTTGATCAAAACTGATTTTAATCTGGGAGAAAACACAGACCTCAGTTTTGAAAAGTACACAAATACATATATGACTATGCACCTTCACTAATTCCCAGACAGGTGATCACTGTTCCGGGAATCCTGAGTGCAGGAGGCAGGACAGTGCAGAGGTTTAAGGAAAGAGATGGCCTGCAGTTGCATAAACACTTAAAAAGTGCCGATGGAGTCTATGATCCCACAGCAATATCATATTAACTGGTCAAGAAATGAAATTACCAATCTAGTGTTTACATCATACACAGACACATATCAAGTGTCTGTGGCATGTTTCCTGGCATACGTTAATTCAACAAATATTTATTAAATGCATGTTATGTAGTAGGCACTGGGAAAATTCAGTTATTCGTGAAACATCCTAGAACCCTAACTTCTTAATGAAATAAGCCAGGGCTGGCAAACGTTTTTCTGTAAAGAGCCAGAGAGTAAATATTTCAGACTCTCCCTAAAATACATACAATGTCTTGTCCCTTTTTTTGTTTTTTTGGTAACTGTTAAAAAATGTAAAACCATTCTTGTATTCTTAGCTGTCTAGTGGGATTTTTCTTAGAAATAGGGGCCTGGACAAGATCTGGGCCACAGGTCATAGTTTGCTGACCTCTGAAATAAATTAATGCAGAATAAAGTTCAGTGGACCCTGATAATGCTGCTGTCCCACCAGCGTTTTGTTTTGTTTTTAAATATTGACTGTTCTCAGGGCGCCTGGGTGGCGCAGTTGGTTAAGCGTCCGACTTCAGCCAGGTCACGATCTCGCGGTCCGTGAGTTCGAGCCCCGAGTCAGGCTCTGGGCTGATGGCTCAGAGCCTGGAGCCTGTTTCCGATTCTGTGTTTCCCTCTCTCTCTGCCCCTCCCCCGTTCATGCTCTGTCTCTCTCTGTCCCAAAAATAAATAAAACGTTGAAAAAAAAATTTTTTTAATTTATAAATAAATAAATAAATAAATATTGACTGTTCTCATTTGTCAGAATGGACTCCTACTGGACTCATTTCTCCTAACGGACTCTTAGAACGAATACGTTTGCTTTGGGAATTAAGGATTATATACGAGCACTCTGAATCCGCCGTACTCAAGTAGCTGCTACTCCAGCAGGTTCAGTAACTACTCTCAGTTAAGTAAACAGAAGAGTTAGCACAAGCACAGTCTTCTGATTTTTCTGAGAACAAAAGATCAACCACGTGATAGCCATCAACGGTAACATCTCGCCACTGGTGCACGTAGGCACACATTGGAAATTTCAGTGCAAATCAGCATAGCATATACTCATTTGAGATAATCCTGTACTTATGGATATTTCTTCAACAAATATCTGGTCGATAGAAATATCAGTATATCTAAATAGTTCGTGATTGTGAAAAACTATGCATCCCCAATATCTGCCAAGGAAGAAAGGAAGGCAGGAAGCCAGCCAGCCAGCAAATGGACATGCCGCCCTCCTCCCGCGACCCCAGGATCAACCAGCCCTCCTAGGCCGTCGTGTTCACAGCTGTCTCCCCGCTGCGCCCCAGGGCCTCTGCGCGCAGCCGCCGCAGCGTCACCTACCACGGTGGCGATGTAGATGATCCGCTGCACCGTCTCAGCTTTGTCGATGCAGCGTCGAAGCAAGCACTGTGCATCCAGGCGGGCCTGGGAATAGGCGTCGCTGAACCGGGACAGGAGGGCAGCCTTGCGCGCCACGCTGGACGCTTTGGCACGGTTCGGCGACGGGCTCCTGACCTTGGCCACTGCGGTGGAGGGGCTGGCGGGGCGGCTGCGGCTGCGGCTGCGGCTGCGCGGGGCAGGGCTGGGAGTGCGGCTCCGGACCGACCTGTGCACAAGCAAGAAGCAGCCAGAGAAGCAGTCTGATGCACGCCTCCCTCGGTCCTGCCGCAGGCGCTGCAAGATACCGGGAGGCCCGCGCCCTGCTGCGGGGCCCGGGAGAGCCGCTGTCTCGGCGACCTCTCCGCAAGGCGTCAAATACGCGCTCAGACGCTCTGTATCTGCGTGGTGAGCTCGCACCTCATGTTATCCTTTCAGCAGCCCCGGGAGGTCAACATCGATTGTGGGCCATTTTGCAGCCGAGGAACTCGAGGCTCCGAAAAGTTAATAGGGTCCCAAAGTAAAGTAACACCGCTAGCGAGAGCCGGAGTTAAAGAGATCAGCTTGTCAGTGTTTCTTACCCCAACCTTGGGGCACTAGCATATCCGCAGAGGCCTTATGGTATAAAACGGGATGAACACTGAACAGAGAGAAAGATCTGAATTCTCTCTGGATAGCAGTGGGACCGTTTGCACTCATCTCGTCTCTCCAAAGCCTAAAGTTTTCACCTACAGCATGTTCGCCCTATTTCTGGCCGGGAGTGGGGGGCTGAAAGAGGCGGTGAGCTAAAACAGGGGGACGTACTTGGTGAATGGTAGAGCCCTGTTATCAGTGACACGTATTGCTATCAAGTATAAATTGTCAAAGGAAAGGGGCCCCCAGAGAGGGAAGTGTTACAGAAGAAACCGTGAAGCAAACAATACAAAGCCCTCTCTGAAGGTGGAGAAGGAAGCTGTTGCTTCCTTCTGTCAATGGCAGTCTGTCTGACGATTTCCATGGTGCAAGAAATATTCCCATGGTGGCCAGTTTCAAGCTGTTAACGTGACATCACCCCGAACTGGGAGTTATTAGGCAGAAATGCACAGAATCAGTTCCTGGGGGCCAGTACAAGCTGGTGCCACCACAACATAACAGAGTGACTCTCAAAACTGGAGAACTAAGGTGGCATTTAGGGGAATGGGGACCAGGTGTGGGAGTGGCTTTGCTAGCCTGAGTCAGGCCACTCCGTGGGGCTGAGGGAGGTCGCAGGTGTTAAAAAGAACAACCAGGGGCACCTGGGTGGCTCAGTGGGTCAAGCATCTGACTTCGGTTCAGGTCATAATTGCATGGTTTATGAGTTCGAGCCCTACATTGGACTTTCTACTGTCAGTGCAGAGCCTGCTTGGGATTCTCTTTCTCTCTCTCTCTCTCTCTCTCTCTCTCTCTCTCTCTCTCTCTCCCCTCTCCCTCAAAATAAATTAATAAACTTAAAAAAAAAAAAAAAGAACAAGGAAAAATGCTCTAAGACAAACATCCTGCTTTGTCCTCAGTTAACTCTGAATGACGGGTCTTAGCATTCTGTCCGTCAGTAGAAACGGATGTCACAAGAACACTTACCTACATGCTCCATGAAACAGAGTGAGATACAGCAAGTAAAGTAACAGGTCATCATCCCAGAGAGAGGACTCCCAGGCCTCAGAGAACAGGACCCTCATATCAGGGAACATTCTTTCAGCCAGGGCACCACCCATACATTACAGGCCCACCCAAATTGGCTTTCAAGCCAAAGAACTTTCCCCTCACATATCTCTCAGTTTCATTCCTTGGGCTTCAACGTCAGCCCCAAATTAACTGGTGCTCGAGCTCTGGCAATCCAGGAGGCATTTCCTCTCTCTGGAAGGGCGCAGTTCGAGCACACAATCCCTTCACAATTCAAAGTTTCCCAGATTGGAGGGGTTTGGGTTCAGGCTGTCATTCCATGTTTTTTCCCAGCCACCCTTGGACCGCTACCAAAAGGAGCTTAAATGAAAAGATCTATAAGAATTTGTCCGACCTTCCTTGGAGTACAGATTTTTCAGCGGACAAAACCGCTATCTCGTCCTTCAGAGTCTGGAGCTGTTTCTCATAATCGGATATCACTTCGGTCCGGTGTTCTGTGCTCCTCTTGTCCAGGACCCGCTGCTCCAACTTCCTCTGCTCTGAGGTCCTGGGCTCCGAGCTTCTGGAGTCCACACTCCAGTGCTCTGGGCTTCTGTGTTCTAAGTTTTTGTGGCGGCTTTCCTCCTGGGCCTGAAGAGATTTAAGCCTGCAAACAAAAATCAAGGTGGAGGGGCACGTGGGTGGCTCGGTCGGTTAAGCGTCCGACTTCAGCTCAGGTCATGATCTCACAATTCTCACAGTTCGCAGGTTCGAGCCCCCACAATAGGCTCTGTGCTGACAGCTCAGAGCCTGGAACCTGCTTCAGATTCTGTGTCTCTCTCCCTCTCTACCACTTCCCTGCTCGCACTGTGTCTCTCAAAAATAAATAAATGTTAAAAAAAATTTTTTAAATAAAAAAAATAAAGGAGGAAAGAAAAGAGAGGGAGGCAGGGATGAGGAAAGGTAATAATCACTGGCATACCTAATGACCGAGGCTGCTCTGCTTAGTATGCCCGTTACCGCATTGCACAACTCCGATGGAAATACACAGGCACAAACACAAATCAGAAAAGAGCAGAATTGCCAGGGTCAGAATGCCACCCCCCTCTGCCACTTGCATGAAAAGAGATTCCTGAAAAAAGAATATGCACACGGATCCTCCAACAAAAGCAGAGTGCACCTATAGTCCTCCTGTTCTACATTTGGCTGGTCCCACACAGAACTCTGGAAGCACTTGACCTCCCAAACCTAGGGCCAGAAGCTGGTCTTATCTTCATTAGCTCTTTGACTCTCTGAACAGATGGCATATGGGGGGGGGGGGGCGGATAACAATAGAGATTGAACAAGACCCACAATACTAGGTGGAACAGTGAACTTGTAAAAATAATGTATTCTAGAGACAAAGCTTCAGAAATACAATTGGCATTCTTATAAAGATAAAAATAGGTGTGACTAGGGGCGCCTGGGTGGCGCAGTCGGTTAAGCGTCCGACTTCAGCCAGGTCACGATCTCGGGGTCCGTGAGTTCGAGCCCCGCGTCGGGCTCTGGGCTGATGGCTCAGAGCCTGGAGCCTGTTTCCAATTCTGTGTCTCCCTCTCTCTCTGCCCCTCGCCCGTTCATGCTCTGTCTCTCTCTGTCCCCAAAATAAATAAACGTTGAAAAAAAAATTTTTTTTAATAAAAAAAAAAAAATAGGTGTGACTAAAACAGTAGCAAAGCCACACAAAGACTATGTGCTGTGATGAAAAGGACAGTGATAGAAGGTGAAAAGGCAAAGGCTAAGATTAAGAGGGAGGCAAACCGTAAGAGACTCTTAAATACAGAGAACAAGGTGAGAGTTACTGGAGGGCAGGGGAGTAGGGGGATGGGCTAAATGCGTGATGGGCATTAAAGAGGGAATTTTCAGGAAGAGCACTGGGCGGCATATATAAGAGATCAATCACTGGGTTCTACTCCTGAAGCCAAGACTACACTGTAAACAAATAATTGAAAAAATAAAAAATAATGCCAGAAAAACGAGAGAGGTACACAGAGAAGCTAGAAATGTAATAGCAGAATTAAAAGCTGCGCTGGCAACAGTAAAGAACAGAATCGCTGCTACTGGAAATCACTGAGTTATATGATCACAGAATTTGAGAAGGTCTTTCAAATAGGAAATAAGAGATGAAAACCAAGGCAAGAGGGGAGATAGAAGTGGAAAATTGACCACTACTCCCAGCTATAGTGTGGAGGTGTTCCTGAAGAAATCAGAACAATGGAACATGTTTGAAGGCAACAGAAAGGTATTTGTGTGTGTGTGTGTGTGTGTGTGTGTGTGTGTGTGTGTGTGTGTGTTTTAATACAACTCCCACTTCCTTTCTGGGGGGGGAAATCAAAAATGATATCAAGGAAGCTATATCACCTTACACCTGTCAGAATGGCTAGAATCAAAAAGACAAGACAGAACAAGTGTTGACAAGGATGTGTGGAAAAAGGAAGCCTTGTGCATTATCGGTGAGAATGTAAACTGGTGCAGCCAGTGTGGAAAACAATATGAAGATTCCTCAAAAAATTAAAACTTGAAATACCTTATGATCTAGTAAATTCCACTACAGGGTATTTGCCCAAAGAAAACTAAACATTAATTTGAAAAGATACAAGTAACCCTATGTTTATTGCAGCATTATGTACAATAGCCAAGATATGGAAGCAACCAAAGTATCCACTGATAGATGAATGCATAAAGATGTGGCATATATATATATATACACACACACACATATATATGTATATATATGTGTATATGTGTATATATGTATATATATATGTATATATATGTATATATGTATATATGTGTATATATATATATATACACACACATATATATATATAATGGAATATTACTACTCAGCCACAAAAAAAGAACTAGATCTTGCCATTTGTGACAACATGGATGGGCCTAGAGAGTATCATTCTAAGTGAAATAAGACAGAGAAAGACAAATACCAGAAGATTTAACTTATATGTGGAATTTTAAAACAAACAAATGAGTAACAAACAAAAAACAGTAACAGGCTGTAAATACAGAGAACACACTGGTGGTTGTCAAAGGGGAGAAGGGTGGGGCAATGAGCAAAGGGCAAAATACAACTACCCTACGACCCAGCAATTGCACTACTAGGTATTTATCCAAGGGATAAAAGTGTGCTGTTTGGAAGGGGCACATGCACCCCCATGTTTATAGCAGCACTATCGACAATAGCCAAAGTATGGAAAGAGCCCAAATGTCCATCGATGGATGAATGGATAAAGAAGATGTGGTATATATATATATATATATATATATATATATATATATATACAATGGAATATTACTCAGCAATCAAAAAGAATGAAATCTTGCCATTTGCAGCTACGTGGATGGAACTAGAGTATATTATGCTAAGTAAAATCAGTCAGAGAAAGACAAGTATCATATGACTTCACTCATGTGGAATTTAAGAGACAAAACAGATGAACATAAGGGAAGGGAAGCAAAAATAATATAAAAACAGGGAGGGGGACAAAACAGAAGAAACTCTTAAATACAGAGAACAAACTGAGGGTTGCTGGAGGAGTTGAGGGTGGGGGGCGTGGGCTAAATGGGCAAGGGGCTTTAAGGAAGACACTTGTTGGGATGAGCACTGGGTATTATACGTAGGGGATGAATCACTGGGTTCGACTCCTGAAATCATTATTGCACTATGTGCTAATTAACTGGGATGTAAATTTGAAAAACTAAATTTAAAAAAGAAAAATGTTCTATAGTAGATAGGTAATGTTTTTGTGGTAAGCGAAAGTATATAAAACATTAATAAAAATATTGCTGCCTTTTCTTTGTGAATAGCTTCTTTCATATTGTAACGAAGCACCGAAAAGCTAAATTCAATGATCAATCAGAGGCTGCCGTAATCCTGTCTTTTTTTTTTTCCCTTACTGCTTTCTTAGCTGATTTATTTCCTCCTCTGCAGCCAGAAGGGATATGGCCGATCTGTTCTTGGTTTCTTCAAGAGTCTTTTCAGTTTCAGCCAGACTGTAAGAGAAATCAGTATAACTAAAGACAGATTTTCTAAAATCGGCAGACTTTCTGAATCAAGATATAGGTTCTCCTGGGAATTTTTGGCATATGATATAAATTGAACATAAACAAGATCAAATTGTGAGACATCTGCATTCAATCAGATGCTATTGCAAATATTATGCACAAACATGCTAGTATTCTTTTGAATGTCAGACACAAAGACATTACAGAGCGACTACCACTAAAAGACTAGGTAATAATTATTAACATTAGACTGTAAAGGACAAAGAAAGTTGGTCACCTCCTCCTTCTCACCCTCCTGATTCATCTGCTCTAATTACACCAAACCCTCAGGCTGTGTCTCCCCATAAGATCTCCATTTCCTGCAATAGACTCATGCTAATTTGCAATATACGAATACCATTTTCTGCAGTGTGCTCATTACTTTGCACCGTAGAGTTGCATTTGACTTAATTGTCCCTGACTTCCTAAATATGAAGAAAACGTTATTTGCCCACCTACAAAGAAAGTCTTCCACAATCACACTTAACTACCGAGCATTCCATGTCATCCTGCCTCTGACTCGCGCCACGTATTGAGCACGAGTTTCCTGAGTTTTCAACATAGCTAGGTCACTGTTAGTTTCAAGGACTCTCTCCATTGTAGGCAAATCATAATAAATCATATTACGTCTTTAGGTCTATCTAAAATTAAAAAAGAAATGGGAGTATGCGGATGACATTGGATGGAGACCAGTGGTTCTCAATTAAGTTGCCCTAGTCCAGAGAGAGATCATAGGTTGGCAAAGGTCTCTTGACTTCTCTGACCCTACTTCCCTGTAATATCCAGGCTCTTTCTTCATAGTCGTCCTGGGGCTAAGAGAGTGAAATTGCTATCTACACTCACACCTGTCTTCTTCCTTCCCTTTAGATGGAGGAAGAAGGGTCCAACACTGGGATTCTCCCCTAGACAGTGAAGCAAATTGAGAAATAATGAGCTAGTGGGATTGCTACCAAGTCCCCACAGATCCCAGCCAATCAGGCAATAACAGGAGGTAGTGTGATTACCCAACATTCCTTTGGGTCTCCTCCTCCTACTCCTCTCCTAACAAGGACCCACTCATCCTATGAACGCCCATGCAAATGCCACCCTTGACTCTCTCAAGCGAAGTGTGTCTCCTTTTCTGCTGAGACCTCCAACGCTTGGTTTACACAGTCTCATTACAAACATACCATGAACCACCTAAGGGCAAGAACTTTTTTTATTCACCTTTTTATCCCCAGCACCTAAAACAATGCCTGTAACAGAGTAGATATTTTTCAAGATGAAAAATGAATGAATGAGCAAAATGTCTAAAATCTTTAAAAAAAAAAAAAGCCAAAGTAGCAATAACTTCACAATAAGGCTACTGGAGATTGAAAGGAAATTGCTGTGATTTCATTCACAGGTGAATATGTTACAGTTTTTTTTTAAGTATACGTGGAGAAAAAAGTGAAAATTTTTGTCCAAAGAAGATGGCAGAAAATTAAAAGAAGCAAAAATACCAAGAAAGGAAGGAGAATATGAAAAAGGAATAAAGTAGTGATTTTTTTTCTCTTAAGACACAGCACACAGGTGTGAACACCTGTATGTGTACATACAAGCAAGTATACATGGTAATTTGGCAGCTTGAATGATATACAGAGAGAAGAAAGGGAGATACATTCATGAGCCAAGCATTACTTTAAGCAAGTTAACATATTTTTTTTTAATTGGGGATTTATTCACTCATTGAGAACGTACCACGTGGCAGGCATGATGTTGGGTGATGGAGATACAGCAAGAATAGCAGATAGCAAATATCAGAAGAGCAAATACAAGACAGCACCCCTTTGGACCTTCCAGCCAAGTGGATCATAAACGTGCAAAGAAATGTTTTAACGTTCCAAATGGTGGTAAGTGCTAGTCTCAGATCATTGTGAAAGAGAACTACAGAGGGGGAAACGAAGACCTTTTGATATACATGGTCACAGACAGACTCTGAGAAAAATCTCCTTTCAGCTGAGACCTGAAAGATAAAGAATGAGCTATGCAAAGAACCAAAGGAAGGCTTCCATGTTTATGAAGGAACGCAGGCAAAGGCTTCAGGGTGAGGAGTAGACAACAGACTAGCGGAGGAGACCTTGGCAGGAGGTGAGGGTGGAGAGAGAGGTAGGGCCCCCTCCTCTCTCTCTCTCTTTCTCCTTCTCTCTCTCTCTCTTTCTCTCTCTCTCTCTCTCTCTCACACACACACACACACACACACACACACACACTAGTTATTTGCACATGTCTACATTTTACAAGAGCCATTATTTTCCCTTTAAACTTAAAAATTAAGAACAATTCTTCTTGGAAAAAAGATAACTTGCATTCCTCTTACTCGTCTTGAACCTGGTTGAGTTGATTACGAGTTGAATTCAGCTCAGAGTCTAATTGCTGCACGTCCCGATCTCGATCTTTATGTCTCTCCTTATCAAACGTGTCCTGGAATGATACACAAATCAAAATAGGCTTGAATACAGGAAACAGCATGATGGGTTGCAACACATTATTCTGAGCCAAAGAAATCAAGCAGCAAAGAACACGCGTGGATAGGTCCATTTATATGCAGTCCTACTGCAGGCAAAATTAATTTAGAATGATAAAAATCATGGGGCGCCTGGGTGGCTCAGTCAGTTGGGTGTCCGGCTTCAGCTCAGGTCATGATCTCACAGTTCGTGGGTCCGAGCCCCACATCGGGCTCTGTGCTGACACCTCAGAGCCTGGAGCCTGCTTTGGATTCTGTGTCTCCCTCTCTCTCTCTGCCCCTCCCCTGCTTGTGCTGTGTCTCTCAAAAATAAATAAATGTTAAAAAAAAATTTTAGAATGATAAAAATCAGAAGAGTGGTTGCCATGGGGGAGGAGGGAGATGACTGGGAAGTGACACAGGGAATGCTCCGGAGAGATGGAAATGTTTTATAAATTAATAGGGTGTGGGTTACATGGATATATGCACTTAGCAAGCTATGGATTTCATTGCAGGTAAACTATACCACCATTTTTTATTACACTTCAATTTTTTAAAAAGACATTGAAATATCATCCCATATCTATACTCAGAATAACACCCACGGGGTAAAAATCTAAGTGGCACCGGAAAATCCTCAGGGGTGAAAAATTTGCTTAATAACAACTGACGTCTATGGAGTACGTACCCTATGTGAGTGGTTGCTGCATGTTTATCACATGGAATTTTCAAAATGGCCCTAGCGGGTCAGCAAAAGCATTGTCCCCATTCAGCAAATGAGGAAACTAAGACATGGAAGGTTAGATAACCCACCCACGACCATAGAAGAGCAACCAGAATTCTACCCGGTGACCTCCAGGCAGGAAACTTTCCACCACGGCCTCTTAAGGCTGCCAAGAAAAGTCTGCTCTAAATGCTTTCATTTTAGAAAAGAACTTATGTAAATGCATATAAATATTTAAAATCACGGGGCGCCTGGGTGGCTCAGTCGGTTAAGCGGCCGACTTCGGCTCAGGTCATGATCTCATAGTCTGTGAGTTCGAGCCCCGCGTCGGGCTCTGTGCTAACAGCTCAGAGCCTGGAGCTTGTTTCAGATTCTGTGTCTCCCTCTCTCTGACCCTCCCCCGTTCATGCTCTGTCTCTCTCTGTCTCAAAAATAAATAAACGTTAAAAAATTTAAAAAAAAATAAAAATAAATAAAATCAGGTTGACTAATATTTAATGATGCCAATACCTTAAACGAGTTATGTATTCTCTTTCCAGTGTGGGGCTTCAACGGTTCCAAAGCTGACACTTTTCCCACAGAAATCACCAGCATCAATCGCCAATTATGATGCCCTTTGTCAGCCTCTGAGAACTAAGTTTTCTTTTCATGTTGGAAGTTTTCCATCAGTGTTATTTCACTCTTTCAGAACAGGGAGCTTTCCCCATCTGGTGGTCTCTTCCTCCTTCTGAGGCCCCATGGTACCCCAACTGTCGGTGTGACTACTTTGTCATCCAAAAGTTCCTATTTAATGCCTAGTGTGGGCAATGTCCTACATGTAGGACATCACCAGTCCCTTTTTACAGCTGAGGAAGCAGAGGCTCATTCATTTGTCTGCTGTCACCCCACTGGTAAGTAGGCAACGCTGAGATATGAATGCAGGTCTGTTTGAAGAGACACCTCAACCCGTTACGCCGCACAAGACTATAAACAGAAGCTCACCTTTGGTACCTGTGTCCTAATCCCCTAACTAGAGCTGAGTCCCCCACTGGGTAAAAGCTGTATCTTCTACATGTCTGAGTTCCCAGAGCCTGACCTGGGTGCTGAAAGTCAAGGGTGATCCTTTAGCGTGCCTACCTGTAGAGAGGGGACCTTGCTGTCAACAGTGTTTCCCAGGGAAGCAGCAGTAAAGGAAGCCTCCAGCCAAGGCAAAAGGCGCGATTTGATTATTTCCACACCATCATTGTGTCCTCCTAAAAGAGTCCACAAATCAGGTCAGCGAGAGAAGTTTAGCCACACAGGGAGAGAGTACAGAGAAGAGAAACAAAAGAAGGGAGATGGGGAAGCACAGGCCATTCTCACCTTCTTGGGCAGCCGTGGTGAGGATCCTGAAGAGTTGTCCTTGCACTTTGGAAATTTGTTCAATGAACTCAAGGCAACGATTGAGATTTTGATCACATGTGTTTGTCTACAAAGCCAAAACAGAAGATCAGTGCAATTCCTTCCTCTTCCGGGACCCACCGCAGGTAGACAGGGGCTACCCTGACTTTACGCAGGGGCTGCCTCGCTCTGGTGGGCTCCCATGTGCAGAGACCACCATGTGTTGACCAAAACCTGTCTCTCTTTCCTCCTGGGCGCACAGCTAGATGGCTTTCCCCAGCTTCCCTAGCAGTCTGTGCAGCCGCGTAACTGAGTTCCGGTCAAGGGGACAGGAAGTGATTTGTGCCACTTCGAGGTGTGACCCAGAAGAGATGGCAAAAGAGATGGCCCAGGCCATATGGCACATGCAGACTAGTAGGGGAGGGAAGAGTGTAGACAGTTACACACAGTGGAATAGTAAGTCTCGCCAGACCGGTGAGCCCCAGGTCTACTCCAGAGCCCATGGTCTTGGAAAATCGGGGAAGACTTCTGAGAGGAAGTGAAATCTAGGACAGGAGACGTTGGGCAGACTTGGAGAAAAGGGCAGTTCCAGTGGTTGTGAAACAACAGAACATGAAGAAGCCAAGAGGTGGGCCTTTAACTATTATTCTGCTGTTTTCATCTCCTTGGTGGGTTTTTACCATTTCCTCGCGAGACAAACCTCTCATTGATTCTAACACTAAAGGAAGGAACACAGCTACACGCAACAAACAAATCACGTGGGTGTAAAGAGGCATAGATTTATGTGTTATCTCCAGCCACGGTAAGGCTCGAGCAGTGGGTCCCTCCTGGGCGCCACAAATCCCAAGACGGGAAGCAGGGTGTGAAGACGATTAGAAACCAGAACAAAGGGGCGCCTGGGTGGCTCAGTCAGTTAAGCGGCCCACTTCGGCTCAGGTCATGACCTCACAGTTTGTGGGTTTCGAGCCCCGCGTCGGGCTCTGTGCTGACAGCTCGGAACCTGGAGCCTGCTTTGGATTCTGTGTCTCCCTCCCTCTCTGCCCCTCCCCTGCTCATGCGCGCTCTCTCTCTCTCTCTCTCTCTCTAAAAATGAATACATATTAAAAAAAAAAAAAAAACTAGAACAAAGAGGAAAAGTTTAGATAACCTGCAGGCAAAAGGCTACAGGTCAAATGCATACGTGTGGTCAACAAGAGAAGTGGTTCAGACGGGCAGTAAGCTCCTTGTGGACAGAGGCTGTGCTGGCCTGGTCACTTATGGCACTCCCAGCCCTGCGTTCTATGGTCTCTATGGTCAAACCCAGTAAGTACTGGAGGGACAAATGACAAGAAGACTCACGCCCTCTGTGTTTATTGCATACCTCCCACGCACCGGGCAGGGTCAATGCTTTGCATACATAAGCTCGGTTAACCCCCTCAACACTACACTGTGAGGTAGGAGTACCACTGTTAGCATCCCCGTTTTCAGATGAGAAAACTGACATGCAGAGGGGCTAAATAACTTGTCCGAGGTTACCCAGCCAGGAAAATGGCAGACCTGAGACTGGAGCCCAGGCAGCCTGTTGCAGAGCCCATGCTCTTAAGATCATGAGAAGTGCCGGGAGCAGGGGGAGGACAGGCTGATGTGACACGAATGAATGAGAAGGGCCAGCAGGAAAGGCCTCCCTGAGGGGGAGACACAGAGCCAAGTCTGGCCGCAGATTCCTGACGGAAGGCTGTGCCACGCTGTGGAAACGGCAGGGGCAAAGGCCCCGTGGCAGAGGCAGGAACAACTTAAGCCACCTTGGGAACCAAAAGTAAGCGCGTGTGGCAGAAACACCGAAGGTGAGAGGGGTTGGCAGGACAGACCCTAGAGGGCCAGGGAGGAGTTTGGATGGCATGGACTCACTGCAACCTGGGTGCCGCCTCTGGTTTACATCCATGCCCAGTGGATAGCACCCGGGGACAAGTTCTGTTGTGGCGCCTATTTCGGATGCAGCCGTTTGTTTCTGTCTCATCCTTCTATCCCCTTCTCCTAAAGAGACTAGGAGCTCTTTTATTTTTTTTTTTTAATTTTTTTTTCAACGCTTTTATTTATTTTTGGGACAGAGAGAGACAGAGCATGAACGGGGGAGGGGCAGAGAGAGAGGGAGACACAGAATTGGAAACAGGTTCCAGGCTCTGAGCCATCAGCCCAGAGCCTGACGTGGGGCTCGAACTCCCGGACCGCGAGATCGTGACCTGGCTGAAGTCGGGCACTTAACCGACTGCGCCACCCAGGCGCCCCGAGACTAGGAGCTCTTTTAAAAAATTACTTGGTCTTTTGCCTGTTTGTATCAGTTGCCGCTAGCATGCATAACAAATGGAAGGGCCCCAAAATATTTGACAAATGAATGAATGAAGGAATGAATAACTTAACGGCGTAAATATTGACATAATCAGAACACTTGGAACCTACAGCTGAACAGCTGTGTCCGTCCCTCCCTTGTTGAACCAGCCGCTCCTTGACCTTGCTGTTTCATTCCTGCACTCATCACAGTGAACCTGTTGCTTGCGAACAGCCTTTCGCCCTCTGGCTGGGTCATGCCATTTGCTAAGTGGACAGAGAATGGGGCCCGGGGGTCCAGCAGACCTGAGCGATTTTCTCTGCTCTGTCACCTGCCACCATGCTGTGCGATCCTGCACAGGTTAGTTAATCTGTCTGAGTCCGTTTCCTCTCCAGGAAAATGGGGATGACACCTTGCAGAGTGTGTTAGGAGAATTAAATCCCAATAATGCCTCTCTAGCGTCTCAGAGACAGAAGGCACTCAACAATCTGTACCGATGAGGTAGAGTGTGGTTCTGAAGGGAGCAATGGTAGAGGATAAGGTAAGCCTCATTTCAAATATAGTTTTACACTTACTCACTGTATTCTCTTAGAAAAGATATTTTAAATAGGAACCCCTGTTTACTCATACTGAGGAGGTGGCCGATCTCCCGAGCTAACTTAGGTGCATAATAATTCAAAGTATTGCTGTAGTATTATTACCATATGCTCCTATGCCTTGCCCAGTGCCCGGTACAAAGGAGGTGCCCAGAGGAATGTTTCTTAAGGGGGTTTGTTCACACAGCTTAAATAACAGAAGAGAATACACGGTGGGAGACAGCTTCCGATCCCAAGACCTCTCACAACATGCCGCAGCTTCTAACACAAAGCACCACGCCAGACACGATAGAGTCACGTTATTCTAACAATCACTCCCGCAAAATGAATAGAGCAAAGATATGAACTAATTGTGCTGTCTCCTAATTCCAAAGCTCATCCCTTCCTAAATCATTGAGTTCCTATCATTCATAAGGCGTTGGGCTGCTGGCTCAGGAAACAAAGCTACCTTGAAAAAATTAAAAGTTGCCTGCTGTCGATGACAGCACCAGCTGGGGACACGAGATGGAAAATGGGAGACGCCCAGAGAGGACTAATGGTCACCTTAGAGTGTGCCAAGTGCTCTAGGGGGATGGTGAGCTGTAGAAGGAGCAAAGCTCACCCTAGTGAGCAGGGAGGGGTAAGAAATCAAGATATTTCAAAAGGAGGAACGGCAGGTACCAAGACAAGGAGCAGCAAGGTAGCAAAGTGGAGTACAGGGTCCGGAGACCAGATAATGATAAACTTTATACGCCCCACGAAGGGCTGTGGGCTCTAGCCCATCACTGAAAGATTGAAGGGGTGGGTTGAGGAGGGAGGTGACATGGTCCCATTTATTCTGCGTTTTACGAAAATCACTCTGGCGGAAGCAGACAGCTCTGATGGGAAACAGATAGGTGGGAACAGAAGGGTGGGAAACAGGTGCCAGAGGGATTTTCAGACAGTGTAGGGGACCCGCAGGACCTTCAGAAAGAGCTGTCTAGTAATAGTACCCAACAATTATTGAGCGCTTACTTTGTGCCAGCCAAGCCCTGTGCAAAGTGCTCTAAATACAGTTTCATTTAATCCTCAAAGCAACCCTACAAAATGGATACCATCTGTGATCCCAAATCCACCAAGGAGAAAAAAAAAAAAAAAACGAGATCTTAAGTAATTTGGAGAAAAGGTGGTTGAGCTGGAAATTAAGCCCGTTCCTGCAGCCTTTGACACAGAGCCAAGCTCGCATCCGTGGCACTGTATCAAGAGCAGCAGGAAAGGCATCTGGATCTCAGCCGAGCAGTGGGGGTCGGAGGTGCGTCTCTGGAAGCCTTCAACAGACGGAGAGAGTGGAAGGAGAAGGTATGTGAGAGTGGAACTCACATACCGTGAGTTCGGTCAAGGGCAGAGTTCTCTGGACAGCATGCATCTCCTGGGTCAGTGAGTCTACTCCCTGCAGGCACAGATATTTCCGTAACAAAGTTTGCTTGAGGCGTGCCCTAACTTACCCTAGATTTTCCCACCCGTGTAAGAAATGACGGGAACTTGAATAAGGGCAGTGGTAGCAAGAGGGGAAAATATGGGGCATATTCGGTGGATATTTAAAGGTAGAATCCTGGGAGTGTGATGAACCCATTTGGGAGGCATGATGGAGAAAGGGGCCCCAAGTTTCTGACTTGGACCACAGCGGAGAATGCGGTGCCATTGCCCAACCAGAGGACCCAAGTGGGAGAAGCAGCAAGGCTGGAGAGGGGAAAACTAGTCCTGCTGGGTTCGTGTTGGGTTGGAGGATGCAGAGTGTCCACAGGGTCCTGGTTGGAAAGCTGGTGGTTGGTTACTCAGGTCGGGAGCTCCGCAGAAAGCCGCAAGCTAGAGATAGATTTGGGGGTCACCGGCATCTGGGAAGTAGCTAAAGCCATAGAATTTGGTGCATCAATTGCTGCAGAGAAATCAAGGAGATAAGGACGGGGAAAAAGAAGTAGGACTCGGCCATCCAGTGGCCTCTGGTGACCATGATGAGAGCAGTGACAGCAGAATGGCGTGGGGATATTTGCTGCATTTCCAGATTGCACGGGGTTGAGGGACAAATGGGAGCAGAGAAGAAGCAAAGACAATGAGGACACGTGACTCTTTCAAGAAGTTCCCAGGTGCAGAAGGAGGCCAGCAGGACAGTGGCTTTGCTCCGATCCCTTCAAGGTCCTTGCTCTCTGATACTATCAAGCCTAAATGTTGCCTGATTTCCCAAATCCTTCATAACATGCCTCCGCGTGACTTGTTGAGCCTTACTCCCCTGCGCTTCCCTCCAGCAACTCTCTCCACCCCAGCCTCGCCTTTGCACACGTGACGCATGTGCGAGAACCACCACCCACCCTTTCCCGTCCTTACACGCCTTTTACCGAGCAGCCTTGACTTGTTAACATTTCTCCTTGTAACAGCCTGATCACCCACGCCTTTACCAGTGGTTCTCTCCCGCCTTTGGTTCTACTCCTGACCTTGAAGCACCTCCACAACGTGAAAAAGAAAAAGCTTTCCATCACTGCGTTAATAAAATATATCGTTGCATATCTTTAATCAACTTTCAAACTGAAGTTCGAAGAGCACAAAATATACTGATTTCCATTCTAAGAAACCTCAGTCTCAGGGCGCCTGCGCAGCTCAGTTGGTTAAGCATCCAACTTCGGCTCAGGTCATGATAGCGTGGTTCATGAGTTCAAACCCCACATCGGGGTCTGTGCTGACAGTGCAGGGCCTGCTTGGGATTCTGTCTTCCTCTTCCTCTGCCCCTCCCCTAATCGCGCTCACTCTCTCTCTCTCTCAAAATAAAGTTTAAAAAGAAAAAATAAACCTCAGTCTCACACACACAAAATACACTTCATATATATTAGGTGAGAATTAACAGTACAAAGGATTCATCACAACATTCCTTTAAAACATGAATAGGGGCACTTGTACCCCAATGTTTATAGCAGCACTTTCAACAGTAGCCAAATTATGGAAAGAGCCTAAATGTCCATCAACTGATGAGTGGATAAAGTTGTGGTTTATCTATACGATGGAGTACTACCTGGCAATGAGAAAGAATGACATACGGCCTTTTGTAGCAACGTGGATGGAACTGGAGAGTGTTATGCTAAGTGAAATAAGCCATACAGAGAAAGAAAGGTACCATATGTTTTCACTCTTATGTGGATCCTGAGAAACTTAACAGAAGACCGTGGGGGAGGGGAAGGAAAAAAAAAAAAAAGGCTGGTGGAGGGGGAGCCAAAACATAAGAGACTCTTAAAAACTGAGAACAAACTGAGGGTTGATGGGGGGTGGGAGGGAGGGGAAAGTGGGTGATGGTCATTGAGGAGGGCACCTGTTGGGATGAGCACCGGGTGTTGTATGGAAACCAATTTGACAATAAATTTCATATTTAAAAAAAAAAACATGAATCCTATTGCAACATTACATTATTTACCTGACTTTATTTTTTAAACTTTTATTTAAAAAAAAAAAAGAAAGAATTTTAAGGGGAGCCTGGCTGGCTCAGTTGGTTAAGTGTCGGCTCAGGTCATGATCTCACAGTTCGTGGGTTTGAGCCCTGAGTCGGGATCTGTGCTGACAGCTCAGAGCCTGGAGCCTGCTTCAGATTTTGTGTCTCCCTCTCTCTCTGCTCCTCCCCCACTTGCCCTCTCTCTCTCTCTCTCTCTCTCTCTCTCTCTCAAAAATAAATAAACATTAAGAAAACTAATTTTACATACAAGAATGCCATTCCAAACCTGCCAGTTAGAGAATTAGTAGATGAGCAAGGAAAAAAAACGATGACAGTAAGCATGTAGAGACTAGCCTGAGGGATAACATTATGTAGCTGCTTGCAGCCAGTCATGGAAATTCACACATGGGAAACAAAAGCCTTAATTTCTACCTCCTTTTTTCCTTCTGTCCAGCACATGTATATGAGAGGGGAGGGGCACAGAAGGATGGCAGGAAATGGGCACTGCAAGTGAGTGAAATTTCATTATTACACCTTCCCTCCCCCTGGAGGAGATAAGAGAATGAACTTGGCAAGCAAAAGACCTAGTTTCAAATCCAAGTTCAACCCTTTCTACTGCAGTGACCTCAAGCAGGTTAGCTGCCCTCCTGAGGTTTGGTTTCCTCATCTGTAAAATGTAGAAAATAAAACCTGCTATTTCATAAGTTCTTATAAAGTTTAAAGGCAATAACGCATGAAGAGTGCTTTGAAAGCTTTCAAGTCTTTGAAAACCTTGATGATGCGGGTTATAACAGGCTACAACTAGTCCTCCAGGGAAGTGGCTGTCCCGTACTCGGGCAGGCTTTCAAATAGCTCTGTTTCCAAAATCAACCTTCAATGTTACAGCATGGCTGACTTTGCCACAACGCACCAGCTCCACAACAATGTTTTAAAACCAGAATACTGAATTTCGGGTATAAGAGGAGTAGGCTTATTTATACCCCAACAATTTAGCAAAAGCTTCTATTTAGACCTCACCACTGGGATTTTAGTGTCTTGACTTGCGGTTAATATGTCTATTGGATTTCTTTCATTATTATCCTTAAATATTAAACAGTGATGATGTTGCCATTAACAAGTTTGTCCAAGATGAAAATAAGAAAGGACTGTCAACAGCCCCCTGTTAAAAATAAAATAATCTGGCCCTCTGTTGAAATAATCTGCCTCAATCACTTGTCAAGTTCTTTCACAACCACGGATTCATCATGAGTTGCTGTGGCAGAAACCGTGGCCCCAAATAAATATTCCACCTGCTCTCCATTTGTCAGGCTCCTTTACAATGAGGTTGGAGCCACATAACAATTCTTCTGGTCAAGGGAAGATGAGTGAAAGAGGTGTGTATAATTTAAGTGCTCTCTCTCTTTCTCCCTACAGATCTTTGAGGTCCCTCGATGTGATGGCTGCTCCGCCAGATGGAGGGCACCTGACACGGAGCCAATGGTGGAAAAGAGTTGCCATCATATTATGCAGAAAACTTCTTTTACCGAAGTTCAGACACTAAGATTTGGGGTTTTATTCATCATTGCAGCATAGGAGGGAAGAGATAAAGGGAAAGAAATGTTTTCTATAAATTTACTAATTAGGTAGAATCCCCAAGAATGTAGAAGTATGTTCACTACAGGGAAGGGCAAAGGCAGCCAGGGAGTCTGTTTGGTGACACCACAGTAACCACAACAACCTTTTGTACTGAGAATCAGGGATATTTTGGCATGGAGACAACATCTACTTCAACCACAAAGATTATCTGAAAACCGAGGAGATGCCTCTTTGAGATCTCCTTTTTGTTTTTGTTTTTTATTTGAGAGAGAGAGAGAGAGAGAGAGAGAGAGAGAGAGAGAGCGCTGTGGAGAGGGGCAGAGGGAGAGAGAGAGGATCTTAAGCAGGCTCCACGCTCAGCACAGAGCCCAATGGTGCTTGACACAGGGCTCAGTCCCATGACCCTGGGATCATGACCTGAGCCAGAAATCAAGAGTTGGACGCTCAACTGACTGAGCCACCCAGGCACCCTTGCAATCTCCTTTTTATGTACTGGTAGTTGATATGCTGTTTTTGCTTAAGAGGGCAGATTTCTATAACACAAGAAAGTAATGCAAGAGGGAGCATTATCAGCTCTCCCTATTATCCCCATTCACATATCAAATAATCAAAAGTTCCCAGAATGTAATGTCTTGGTGTCTATTAATTTACTTCAAGAAATGGAATCTTGTCCTATCATAGGGATGGGGTTATCAAGGGTGTAGTAAGAACTTACCATTTGCCCCCTATAATTACATACGGTACATTTTAAAAAGTAATAAATCTCGGAGCATCTGACCAAAGGAACTCCCTAGTTCACAAGACTCTGCGTGGAAAGAAAAGCACCTAAGGAGGAGGAAAGTTTCAGCCCAGAGCTGACCTTCTCCAGGTACTGCTGACATTGGACAGAGGTTAATTTCTCATCTTAATATCTCTATAGAGTCATTAATAATCAGAACCCAGTTCTGCATAGGTGGGTGTTTGACCCTTTCACAAAGTTGACCAAGAGGACCATGCAGATGTTGCATGATCAATTGTGGGCATTTGGGGCCACATACTCTTACTTGAATCTGCAGAACCATTCTCAGAGTCGGACCTTGTTTACTGAATGTGCCAGCATAGTTTACAAGGGGCTGATTCTTGCCTAAAATATTGCCCAGCTCTGTCCGTCCTCCCTAGAATTTCTAATTTCCCCAGCATGCTGCAGCTAGAGCAACCTTGCCAAACAATCCAAACATGTGTCTTCACCGCATGGTGCTTTTAGTTTCCCTCCATTGCCCCCAGGGTAAAGTCCAAACTCCTTAACACACCGTCCAAGACCTCTACCCTCTGGCCGCAACCACCCCACGTCCCCAGCGTCATCTCACTTCCATTCCTTGCCGTGAACTATTCACAGTCCCCCTACATAGGCCGGCTTCTTCATGCCTCCCTGCTTTTTGCACAAGCTGCGTCCTCTACCCCTCATCCTCCGCTCCAACTGGAACCTCATCATTAAGATGCAACTGACATTTCTATTCCTAGCATTCAGCACAGATAGACATATCATAAACTTTGAAAAAATATTTTGTTGAATAAACTAATCGATAAAAGTACACCACCAAAGCTGTAAATACAGTGTCTAGGCCAAAGGTTCACAGATAGCAGAAACTAAATAACCATTTGTTGAGTGAATTCTTAAGCTCTTAATAACTAGCTCAGGTCTTGGTTCAACAAGAAGGGATTATCGATGGCTCTCACCAACATTCTCAATAGCCACAAAGGAGGAAAAAACAATCCTGAGAGTTACATGTTTGCACCAAGCTGTCCTTGAACGGCCGATGGAACCCAAGTTTTAAAGACCAAGCAATACAATAATCAGCTTCTCTTTGATAACTGAAAGAAAGTGAATTGGCAATGTTTGCTGTTGTTTTTATTATGTTTCTCTAGTGGGGTTTTGAAAACTATTCCTTCTTGAAATTTTTTTCAATAAATAAATTTTAAATAAATAAAGTTTTTAAAAAAATCAAGCAAACAGTGGTTTTGCCAAGGCCCCAGAAGATTGCTGGATGTTGTAAGTTTAAAAACCAGTCAACAGGGGCGCCTGGGTAGTTCAGTAGGTTAAGCTGCCGACTTAGGCTCAGATCATGATCTCAGGGTTCGTGAGTTCAAGCCCGACGTTCTGTGTCCCCCTCTCTCTCTGCCCTTGACCCACTTGTGCTCTCTCTCTCTGTCTCTCAAAAATAAATAAACATTAAAACAATTACAAAAAAAAAAACAGCCAACAAATAAAAACCAAAGGCTTTGGGGCAGAAAATTACATTTTTAAAGAATTTACTGTGTCTGGCAATATACTTAGGACAGAGTGAGAAGATAGCGGTGATGGACAGATTAAGGGAGAAGGGATAGGAATCCATATGAAGGAAATTAGATGAGGGAAAGCTAGAAGAAAACCTAGCCAGGATCCAACTGTTAATCCAAATACTAGCTAGTTTGAAGAAAAATAAAATGATCTGCATTGTGTTTTAGAACTCATCTGCTCAAATCATTCATCTTGTTCACTGAATAATAACAGTTTCCCAAAGGGTAACTTGGATCACATCCCTAATTCTAGACTAGTATTTATGGCCTTTTATTTTGCTTGAGTTAATTAGAACTAAATCAATGTGGTCACAGTCAGCAAAATCAACTTTCCACAGCAAACATAATTTAAAACTTTTAGTGAACAAACCTCTACCACCAACATTTTAACAAATATAGCTTTGCTACAATGAATACTCTTCACCTTAAGGTTTCAAGACAAAAGTCCTTGGAACTAGTAAAACAAACTTTCAGCCTTGCAGGAAAGCTCTTAGCAGTTGACCCAAACCCACACTGCAGGTGACAAGACACCGAATAAGTCTAGATGTAACCTAAATTTTAGTAAAGTAGTATATAGACATTTTCTTATCCTCTCTCTTTAGTGATACACAAGCAAGGAAAAACTGTTAAAAAACACTTGCACCCTCTGAATTATGCCCCTAATTGGAAATCATGTCTTTTGCCCTCAACGCAGTTTTAATAAAGGCTGAATTAAAGATATCTGGGGATCACTTTCAACTCTACACTGGATACGAGGTTTCAAGAAGAGAAATGAGTCCAAGAACCCAGGTGTCTGGGAGAATGGTGGTGGCATTCAGTCAGTCACTATTTATGAAGCAACTGCTGGGAGCCATGCATTATTCTAAGTGCTGACAATACAGTGATGAGCAGAAAAGGGAGAAATCTCTGCCCTCTGGAGCTTACATTTTAGTGGGAAGAGGGGGGAGAAAAGATTGACAATAACATAAAAGAACAAGTAAAAATTAGATGTAGCTATTACAGAAGAAATAAAGCAGAGAAGGCACACAGCGAGTACCAGGAACAGGGCTAGGAGACTGAAATTGTAAAGAGGGTGGTCTCTTCTAAGAAGGTGACATTTAAGCAAAGACTTGAAGGGGGAGATAAGGTGAAGACATTATTCTCGTACTGAAATATACTTTCCAGGCAGAAGGGAACAGTGAGTACGAAACGCCCTGAAGCAGGAGCCTGGCTGGCAGGCTCTAGACTCTTCTGTCCAATCGGGTAGCCACTAGCCATATGTGACTATTTGGAATTAAACTAAACTTAAATGAAATTTAAAATTCAGTTCCTCGGTTTCTACTTGCCACAATTCAAGTACGAAAATAGGCCACCATATTGGACAGTGCCTGTATAGAACGTGTCCATAACCGGGGCGCCTGGGTGGCGCAGTCGGTTAAGCATCCGACTTCAGCCAGGTCACGATCTTGCGGTCCGGGAGTTCGAGCCCCGCGTTGGGCTCTGGGCTGATGGCTCAGAGCCTGGAGCCTGGTTCCGATTCTGTGTCTCCCTCTCTCTCTGCCCCTCCCCCGTTCATGCTCTGTCTCTCTCTGTCCCAAAAATAAATAAACGTTGAAAAAAAAAATTAAAAAAAAAAAAAGAACATGTCCATAATAGAAAGTTCTATTGGACAGCTTTACTCTAGAGCAACAAGACCAGTATTGTTGGAGTAGATTAAGGGAGCAACAGATGAGGTCAGAGTCTAAAGGAGCACAGTTGTGTAGGGTTTCGATGGCCATTGCAGGAATTTTGGGTCTTATTCTGAGTAGGCCAGAAAGTCTGGGGGTTTTATCAGAGAAGTAACTTGATCTGACTTGACATTTAGAAGAATCACCTTGAGATAGTGTTGTAATAATCTAGATGAACGATGATGGAAGGTAGACAAGGGTGGTTCCAGCAGAGGTGGTAAAAGGGTTCTGTGAGAATTTCAAAGTAGATGCCAACCAATTAAGCTGGTGAAAAGTTTGGGGGTATGACATGATGAAGACCGTGAAGTCAGGAAAGAGGCCACTGTTCGGGCCATGGGCAAGACTAAGGTAGGTTTTAGATTGATTTGATTTTGAGATGACAATAGCACAACTGAAAATACAGACATGAGGTTCATGGCCATATGTGTAAGAGAGAAGCAATAATGGAGGCCCAAGAGAAGATTCCTAAAGTCTTGACGAACTGCCAGAGGAGGGAAGTGGGTAAGGCAAGGAGAGAAATTATTAGAGCCTTAGAAGAATGGCGGTGTCCTCAGTCAAATGCAACAGAGACACTGGAGAGCCAGAGAGAAACGATCGCCTGGGGAAATGGCCGCAGATTTTTTGGAAAGGCATTGGGTCTCGAAGAGTGCGGTCTTTACAAAGGTGGAGGGAGGGACTTGGCACAGGGGAGAGATTCTAACTGAAATGCTTTCGGTGACAACAGACAAGTGGGATGGACCGCTGTTACTGAGAAAGTTAAGTGTGATAAACGTTGGCATTTCTCAGTTACTTCTGAGCAGTTTCTAAAACAATCACTTAATTCGACGCAGACAAACGCTAGTGTTACCTTTGTTAAACACTTAACATTTATTTAATGTTAAACATAAACATTTATTTAAGCCACAGGGTAATAACAAGAGAAAAAGAAAAAGAAAAAAAGAAAGAAAATGCTGTAAGATGTAATAAGAGTAAATTTTAATTTTCCTGCAATTTTGATGGGGAGAAAATAGTCACAGAGCTCGTTCTTTAGAAGTGGGTAAAGGTGGTAAACACTGAACCCTAGTAAGGGGGCAAGGGGGAAGTTGTTGCTGTTCTTTGAGCTCCCGTCCACCATAGGAGCCCTGGTCAAAGGGTGAATGGGATAGCCCAGAGACTCACACAGCATCTAGCTGAATTTCCTGGTGGGACTTCAGAAACAAACCAATTTAAATTGTTTAAAAATTGAGATTGGGACGTCTGGGTGGCTCAGTCAGTTGAGCGGCCTTCCTCATCTGTGGTCATGATTCCCAGATTCGTGGGTTCGGGCCCACGTCCGGCTCTGTGTTGACAGCTCAGAGCCTGGAGCTGCTTCGGATTCTGTGTTTCCCTCTCTCTCTCTCCCCCTCCCTTGCTCATGCTTTGTCCCTCTGAAAAAGAATTCTACATATCATCTGGTTGAGTCTCTTCTATGTAACAGATGAGATACTGAGGCCCAGAGAGGTGAAATAAATTACCCCAGGTCGTTCAGCTAGTTCTATCTAGAGCCAGACCTAGAACTCGAGTGGGGTGGGGATGGGGGCTGATTCCGGGTCCACGAGTGCCCAGCTCTGTCTGCCTCACCGCTGCACTCGCCACACTAGTGGGACTGTCCTATTTAAGACAGACGGATCAAATCCACCAAGTGCAACGCTGAGTTGTACTTAATGTGCGGGGATGGTTAACGCTAACCACAGTGGGGGTAAGGCTTAATGAGACTTGAAGAGCGCTTATGGGTTCGACGACAGAATATTTGCTTCCTACAAATGCCTTGGCAACAGGCCTCCGGACATCTGCCTTGGTGTCGAAACTGTGCCCTACCTGCCATGCAGATCAGTACACAAACGAAACCAGCAACGTTGACAAGTGTCCATTTCACTGACTTCTGGCTAACAACTCCTGGGAGTATTTTTATAAAAAAAAATACATTGTGATACAACCCCTGAGTATCCTCCGGGACTTGCGGAAAGGCAGGACAAGGGGTGTAGTAAAAAACTAATTCGAGTTGGGGGTAGGGAGGTGGATTGCTGGTGGAGGGGATGGAAAGGAAAGTGAGTGGTAGGCTGGGGCAGATCTCTGGCGGACCGCGGATCTTTCCCGTCGCTAGGGCCGCCAGCGTCCTTGGTTACCGCTGGGCGGAATGAGCGCTCCGGGAGGGGACTCCAGAGTGCGCTCCGCAGGCCATGCCAGCCCTGCGCCGCCTGGCGCCGCCGGGAGAAAAGGACACCAGCAGACCGGTGCCTTTCCTTCCTTCCCGCGATCCGGGTCCGAGACTGGGTCACGGTTAGGAATCACAACCTCCTGGCCATTGCTAAGCGGCCTCCCCCAGCCAGCCCTAAGAAACCCCGGCCGAAGGTTCTGCAAAGGAATCAAAGCCTCCCGGGGCTCTCCCACCCCGACTCACGTTGTAGTCCCTCAGCCAGGACTCTAGCTTGTCGTGCATCGATTGTAAAGTTTCGCTCGAGACCAGTTTTCTCAGATTTTCTGCCATCGCTCCCTTTTTCACTCGGCCCTGTTTTGGGAGATGGAGACGTGGAGGGGACGAGGCGGTGGCCTCCGCACGACCGCGGGTGATGTGGCCGGAAGGGTGTTATTTTCCTGAGGGGCTCAGAGCGCGGCTGGTTCTTCCATCCTCCCCCTCGGGTCGGACCGGGCAGGGTTCGGGAAGCCGGGGGGGAGGTGCCCGAGGCCACAGCCGCCGCGCCTTATCCGCTGCCCTGCGGTGTCCTGGTTCCCGGGCGGCTGCCCGGAGCCGCAGGCATAAATACCTGGGCGATTATTAAACAAACTTTGACGTGGGCGGGCAGCTGCTAGGGACGCGCGCCCCGAGCGCCTTGGCAACGCCAGCCTCTACGAGCTGCAGGGACAACAGCTCCCACCCAGGGCCCACCCAGCCGCCCTCCCGGCAGCTCCTGGGTCCTGGCACCCGCCCTGGAGCAGCTCCTGCTCCTGCTGCTGCTGCTACTACTGCTAGCCGAGGGCGAGACCACCCGAGGCCCCTGAGACTCTGGGTGGGCTCTGGGGCTGGAGAGGCTAAGACTACAGAGTCCTCCGTCCCTCGATGGACTAAGACGCACCCGCAGGGTGGGCTGGAGGTAACCGGAGGCCTCTTACTTAGGAAGGCAAAGGTTGTTTGTCCATTGACATTGTGGTTTAGGCAAGCACCCGTTTCACCCCTTCCTTTATTTAACTTCTCAGACCTTCAGTGGTTCCTTTGTAACACTTAGGATTCGGTGGGTCAAGTCGGCAGATCTCAAGCTCCAAGATGTTCACCAACTAAAGTTCATCCCTCGAGTTTAGGAAAGATTTGGTAATATTTTTAGAATCGTCGAGCACTCCAAAGTTTCATTTAATTCTCCTTCTCTAACTGAAACTTTGTGAAAAATCAGACCAATTTGGCACTAGGTCAAAAGGGTGTGTTGGCCACAAGGATAGTTTCAACTACTTCAGAAATAAAACCATTTCAACCATCCTTAGGGCACTTTAGAAACCCTGCTTTTAGGGGCGCCTGGGTGGCTCAGTCGGTTGAGCGTCCAACTTCAGCTCAGGTCACGATCTCGCAATCTCGCGGTCCGTGAGTTCGAGCCCCACGTCGGGCTCTGGGCTGATGGCTCGGAGCCTGGAGCCTGCTTCCGATTCTGTGTCTCCCTCTCTCTCTGCCCCTCCCCCGTTCATGCTCTGTCTCTCTCTGTCTCAAAAATAAAATAAATGTTAAAAAAAAAAAAAAAAGAAACCCTTCTTTTATATGCATCAAATGATGAGCTGAGTGTAAACCATCCTTTTCTAGTCATTACAACAGCAGGGGTGGAGCCGGGCCTCAGCTAGCTAGTTTGGTTCAGTTCTCTTTCTGCAGGTACTTGAAAATACATGAACATTGCTCATGTCCCAGGACAGTAATACTCAGAATTTTACCACCTCTTTTTTTCTTATGTCTCTTAGTTCCAGTAGTTTTACTGTCCTCCAATAAAAATGAGAGGCTCGTAAAATAAATAAATAAACAAATAAATAAATAAATAAAATTGAGAGGCTCGTTTCCGGAGCCTGTGTTCCTACTATTTTCTGTACCCAACAAAATCAGAACTATAAAAGTTCTCATCACAAGGAAAAAATTGTGACTATGCATAGCGATGGATTTTAACTAGATTTATTGTGTGGGTCATTTCAGAATATATGCAAATATTGAATCATTATGTTGTACCCCCGAAACTAGTAGAATGCTATATGTCCTTTATTTCTCAGTAAAAACAAAAGAAAAAATAAGGGCTCTAAGGGTACGTAACATACTTTATCATAGTAGATTATTAATTACTAAAGTAAAAGAAAAACAAACCCACTAAATATTCATTAGAAACTTTCTTCCTTTAAAAAAATAAAAAGAAGGAGGAAGAGAATGGAGAAAAATCCCACAAATTTCTTAATTTGGAGCCAATAACTGCATGTTTCAGTAGGCAGTGGGAATCTTTGAACAGTCCTGTTTACTTATTCATAAAAAACAATTTGGAATATTTACTTATGTCAGATTAGGGGTTAAATTCTCTTCCTTGTTGTGGGCTCTTTAACTGCTACTCCTTGGTTACATTATCTACAAACAAGGGATAATAGTTCTTAATCCACAGGATTATTAAGAGACCAAAATGATTTGTATGAAGTGTTTAATAGTGTTTGGCATATAAAATAGTAAGTGCTTCATAAAAGTATGATCATTATTACTACAATGTAGATCACAGTATTATATTTAATAAAGAAAACTAGGTTGGAAACAATAGGGTAATTGTTGGGCAAATCCTTCAATGAAACGTTGCACAATAGAAATCTTATTACTGAAGAGGGGTGCCTGGGGGCTCCAACAGTTAGGCCTGGGACTTTTGGTTTCAGCTCAGGCCATGACCTCATGTTTCATGAGTTCAAGCCCTGCATTGGGCTCTGCACTGACAGCATGAAACCTATTTGGGATTCTCTCTCTGCCCCTCACCTGCTTGTGCTCTCTCTCTCTCAAAATAAACATTAAAAAGAAAAAGAAATCTTGTTAATGAAGAACATCTAGTATCCGGGAATTCTCACTATATAAAGTGAAAAAAGCAGGTCACGGAATTATATATATTATATATGTGTTATATTATACAATAAGCACCCAAAGCATTATTGTAGATTATTTTAATTTGCTCCTTTGTACTTTTCTGGTTTTCTGAACTTCTACCATTAACACTAATTACTTCTGTGAAAACTCATTCAGAAGCAAAGTTACCCGAGAATTTTGCCACCTTCAGAAAAATGTTAGCCAAAATATCAATATTTAAGCTGATTCAAAACAGAATGCTTTTTGACCAAATATCCAAATGACTGATTTAGTAGTCTTATAGGGTGTTCAGATAGAATGGATCTTTGAAATCTGTTTAGAATTTACTACCTGATATTATTTATCTCTCCATATGCTCTAGCCCTACAGGTTGATTCAAGACCCTTAAGGCGTGCAGTCATTTCGTGTACCTCTTGGTTTCCCCAGAACTCTGGAGCATGTGCTTATGCGTAGTAGGAACTTCATGTTTTTCGATAACAAAGCTGCATAGTCATCAATGACCCAAAACAGAGGAAATGTGTTATGTATTTATTCATTATTTACTCCCCACTACATCTAAACGAGGATCTGAGGGGCGCCTGGATGGCGCAGTCGGTTAAGCGTCCGACTTCAGCCAGGTCACGATCTCGCGGTCTGGGAGTTCGAGCCCCGCGTCGGGCTCTGGGCTGATGGCTCAGAGCCTGGAGCCTGTTTCCAATTCTGTGTCTCCCTCTCTCTCTGCCCCTCCCCCGTTCATGCTCTGTCTCTCTCTGTCCCAAAAATAAATAAACGTTGAAAAAAAAAAATTATAAAAAAAAAAAATTTAAAAAATAAAAGAGGATCTGAGATAACTTACAGTAAAAGACTTATAGAAATATTTTTTTAGTGGAAAAAGCAAACATGCCCCCAATGTAAACCTGTGTACTAAGATCGAGCTTCATTTAACATTTAATCTGTACCTCGTGGAAGCCAACTCGGAAAGGAAAATGACTTTTATGATTATTATTATTTGAGTTTAAAAGTACACACACATACCACTTCTTTGAATGGAAACACCTGTGCCTGGTACCGATTCCACAATAATGCTTATCCTTTTTCAAAGAGCCTAGAGCAATACAGATGATGGTGTCTCTGATACCTCCCCCACTTTTTCTAGAAAATACAGAAGCAGTCTTGATATGATTGTTTCTTGCAGTCACCTTTCTTTGATCAATGCCAAGGGGGTAATGCTAGAACACCTGTCATCAAAGAGAGGGCCGAGCAATTGACATCCCGTTTCTTAGCTCTCCGGTGACGTTACTTGATACAAACTTGGAACTTCCATACCAGAATAAGAACAAGTGGATATCCTCATAAGTGCCCTTAATAATGATCCCCTCCAGAGAGCTTTTGATGGGTGCTGGCTAGCAATCTAAGAGAGAACTAGAGCCTGGAGTGCAAACAGTCTGTGTTGCTAATGAAAGAAGGCTCCATATGCTTCAGATTACAACTATGCAGACAATTAGGTTGAAATTCTATTTTTAAACCCTACTTTTTTATACATGGAAGAACTATCAGATTAGTCAAAGCTCTATTTAGACGATACTTTGATGCTCTAATTTTGTCTCAATTTGATTATTTTAGGATATTATCGACTAGGCGATTATTTGGAAAGAAAAAGGAAACTCAAGTTTTTCTTTTGTCGTACACTATCCGGTACTTTGAAGAAGTTGAAAGAACAATAAACTTGGATCATAATGGACATTCTTGCTTTATGTCACCCTCTGCCAAGTGGTCAGGTTTCTTGTGACTTTACATAAGTCTTTTTTTTTTTTAATGTTTTTGTTTATTTTTGAGACAGAGAGAGACAGAGCATGACTGTCTCTTAAAATCTGCTCAGCTGATTGATGCAGGTAAAATTCAGAGTGGACAAAATGAAGGACTTTTAGAAAGCCTGTTCCATCCAGACATCCAGGGGAGGGGCAGAGAGAGAGGGGAGACACAGAATCCGAAGCAGGCTCCAGGCTCCGAGCTGTCAGCACAGAGCCCAACACAGGACTCGAACCCACCAACCACAAGGTCATGACCTGAGCCGAAGTCAGACGCTTAACCGACTGAGCCACCCAGGCACCCCATTGACTTTACATAAGTCTTTAATCACTCTGAGCCCCATTTTTTCCCCATCTACATACTGAAAAACGTGGACTAGATCAGCTTTAAGATCTGTTGCAGTTCTGACATCCTTTAGCACTGGTTGTTCTGTTTGTTTCTTTTAATACACTGGTTAGGTTCAGACTGAGCAAATCTCACCCTTTATTCCAATTTTTGGTTCACAAATTCAGTTTGGGTCAGGCCTTGATTCAGAGAACATTTAGTCAGTCACCAAAAGTGGAGCATTTTTCTTGAGTACAGTTTATTCTGCAGGCTTGCTGGAATAACTAATATACCTAACCTCCAGGAAATAGACAAGGGGGTTCTCTATAGTTGCACTTTCAATAAATTTAAACCCAACTGAAAGTGACAAATTCTTCCAAACTCCCCACCACCACCCCCAGTCTCTCAGAGCTCATCCAGCTCTTCTTCATGCTTTCTTTCTTTTACTTGTGGACATGTTAATATTGTTGCAATTATCACACTGTTCTAAACTTGCTTGTCTGCCTCCTGGATAAGCTTGTGAGCTTTTCTTTTTTTTTTTTTTTTTTTTTTTTTTTGGGAGAGAGAGAGAGAGACAGAGCATGAGTAGGGCAGGGGCAGAGAGAGAGACACACAGAATCTGAAGCAGACTCCAGGCTCTGAGCTGGCTGATGCACAGAGCTGGATGCGTGGCTCGAACCCATGGGCCGCGAGATCATGACCCGAACCGAAGTCTGATGTTCAACCATTGAGTTTGTGAGCTTCTTGAAGAAATGGGACAGAGGCTTGTTTAGCTTTTCCTCAGCACATTAACAGACACATTCTAGGCCCTCTGTAAAAGTCTGTTGAGCTGACTTGTTAATAAAAAGTGAAAGAAAGAAAAAGAAAGAAAAGAGAAAAAAGAAAGAGAGGGAGAAAGAAAGGGAGAGAGAGAAAAAAACAGAGAGAGAAAGAAAGAGAGGGAGGGAGGAGATGATTGGCTGCTTTTTACCTGATGTCATAATCCTGTTGAGACAAAAGAAAGCAAATTTAATAGCCAGTTGGTTGTTTTTATGGCATCATAATTCTACCACCCAGCCAGGAGCCATTGGTTCTAGAGAAGTGTCAAGTAACAAATGTCTGGATGGAACAGGCTTTCTGAAAGTCCTTCATTTTGTCCACTCTGAATTTTACCTGCATCGATCAGCTGAGCAGATTTTAAATTTGGGGTTTTAAGAAGCCAACAAGATTAACTGAGCCATTCAGTGTAGTGAGGGGCGTATATGTAGTTCCATGCCACACTAAATATAAATATATGCAATAAACTACAAGGATATACAGTGGGATCCTCATCATAATTTCCAGTTCTTCCTCACTGAGGACGGTTGTGCACCCTTAGTGTGCCTAAAAGAATACTCTTTTCTGCTCTGGCCTGGTTGCTTTCACAGGCGCCCCTGCTCCCCTTCTGTGCTCTGTGCTCTTCTTGGCCTACAGCTGTCTGTATTAGGACCTCGCTTCTCTCTCTTTTTTTTTTTAATGTTTATTATTATTTTTGAGAGAGAGAGAGAGAGAGAGAGAGAGAGAAAGGGACAGAGCACGATTGGGGGAGGGGCAGAGAGCCAGGGACACACAGAATCTGAAGCAGGCTCCAGGCTCTGAGCTGTCAGCACAGAGCCCAATGCGGGACTGGAACCCGTGAACCGTGAGGTCACGACCTGAACCGAAGTTGGACTCTTAACCAGTTGAGCCACCCGGGCGCCCCAAGGACCTCGCTTCTTTAGGTTGGGACCTATTACCACATGAAGAAAGTCTTTTAAACTTTTCTCACCCACTTGCAAGAAATTTCCTTTATTTTTTTTTTTTTTAATTTTTTTTCTTCAACGTTTATTTATTTTTGGGACAGAGAGAGACAGAGCATGAACGGGGGAGGGGCAGAGAGAGAGGGAGACACAGAATCGGAAACAGGCTCCAGGCTCTGAGCCATCAGCCCAGAGCCTGACGCGGTGCTCGAACTCCCGGACCGCGAGATCATGACCTGGCTGAAGTCGGACGCTTAACCGACTGCGCCACCCAGGCGCCCTGAGGAGAATTTTAATATATCACAACTGTATCACCTTAGCACCTAAATAACTCAGAGCATTTGTAGCAAATACAGATTAGGAGGGGGGGGGGCGGGGAAAGGGGCACCTGGGTGGCTCCCTCGGTTCAGCGGCTGACTCTTGATTTTGGCTCAGGTCATGACCTCACGGGTTCATGGGCTCGCGCCCCGCATCGAGCTCTCTGCTGTTAGCGCAGAGCCCGCTTAGGATCCTCTGTCTCCATCTCTGCCTGTCCCGCACACATACTCTCTCTCAAAAATAAATAAACATTAAAAATTAAAAAAAAAAAAAAAAAAGAAGGGAGGGAAAGCTGATTTGGTGTGATTTTCGAGAGCCACAATATACCCCTCATATCTAACCCAGGTTTCCATTATTATAATGGAATATTGAGGCATCCTTGCTTTCAACCTTTTCAGCTCTGCCAGCTAAATGCCATGGCAAATACTTGGCTCTGTGAAAATGGCCATTGAAGGGGTGTACTTTGGATACGTGAAGCTGTTGCAAATGTGCATTATGGGTATGGTCTACACTGTAAGATGTCCTTAAGCATCACAAGAGAGGATCTGGGACAGCACGAAGGCAGTCCCTAAAATGAAGAATGTGGAAATAGGTTTTTTTCCATCACATTTGATCAGAATTTACTGAATTTCTCATGCAACCAAACATCTGCCTTAATTATAAGGTAGGATTAGACGCGGTTCCTGCTCCTAAGCATCTCACAATCTTTTCAGAAGACGGATACGCAACCATAGGTCAATGTGACACGTTACAATAATATATAAAATACTCTGTGGAAATACTGACTCTTCCCTTACTTCCTCCTCCAGCCCCTAAAGAAAGGCTCAGAGGAAGTTATGGAAGAGAGTAACATTTAGAGCCAGCTCTGGAAGGATGGAGAGAAGTTCACCGAGAAGAGAAGATGGAACAGAATGGACAGTAGCAAAGAGGCATGAAATTGCCTGGAGAGGCAGGGAATGATGAATGCTCGTCCAGCGTGACTATAGGGTATTCAGGGAATCAGAGACAGGACTGGAAAGACAGTCCTGGATTCAGCTGTGGTAAGTCCTGTATATGAGGCTAAAGAAATTGATCATTATTTTGTAGGCAATGGGGAAGCAGCAAACAGCTGTAAACAGAAAAATTATATGTTTGAGTCTCTTTTTTATATCATGTTGGAGCTCCTAGAAGTGAAGTTTGGGGCCGTGCTGGACCCAGAAAAATGCTTAGGAGACACAGATTTGAGGGTTAATGACGTTCTTCTCTGGAGTAATGCATAGTGAGCATCAGCATGAACATACGTCAAAGACACTTAGATGCTAGTAATATTTTTTACCCAGTAGGACAAATTAATCTCATATTCACTCATCAGAGTTATTAAGTACATATCGCATACTTGGTTCCCAGTGTGTTCAAGATTTGGAGCACAAAAGTGGTAACCCATTGCCCCTGCTTTGTAATGAATTTATAATCTACTTGGGAGTGAACCATACATGCATGAAAAGTAAAATAACACAAAACAGTGTATTATTAAGTATCAAGGGGGCATCATAGCAAATCGGTGCCATAACAATTACAAAGAGAAAGCAATAATGATTAGCTGTAATTTTCAGGAGGAAGTGGGACTGAGGCTGGTCTTTTAAAGAGGGTTAGAATTTAGGGAGGTATGCATTCATAAATAAGACAGATGGGCAACTAAAGAAATTCCCTTGTACAGGGATAAATGTGATCACAGAGGCCTGCTGAGGATCACACAGAGGGTCACAAAAATCAGAGTTTTGTAATGAGGAGAAAGATTAAAAAGGGCTTCCCAGAAGAGGTATCCCTTAAGCTGAGTTTTGGTGGACAAGTAGGAGAATAGCTAGATAAAATAGGGAAATATCCACATATGCAAAAGCATAGAGATATTAAGAACTTGATGCATTCAGGCAAATAGATGGGAACTGCAAATACCGCACAAGGCTGGAGTGAGGATGAGTTTGTGGAAGAGGCGGGAAATGAGGCTAAAAAAAAGGTAGACGGGGACCAGGAAGTACGAAACCTTATGTGCTAATAAAAGGAATTTAATTTTCATTGTGAAAGTTATTGGAGGATTTTAAAGTTTGGGATGAAGAGTGTCATGATTTTAGAAAGATCAGGGGCACCTTGGTGGCTCAATCGGTTCAGTGTCCTACTCTTGATTTGGGCTCAGGTCATGATCCCAGGGCCATGGGATCAAGCCACACATTGGCTCCACACTGAGCATGAGCTTGCCTAAAATTCTCTCTCTCTCTCTCTCTCTCTCTCTCTCTCTCCTGCCCCTCTTCCCAACTTGCACGCTCTAGAAAGAGAAAGAAAGAAAGAAAGAAAGAAAGAAAGAAAGAAAGAAAGAAAGAAGAAAGGAAAGGAAAGAAGGAATGAAAAGGAAGGAAGGAGGGAAGGAAGGAAAGAAGGAAGAAGGAAGGGGAAAGGAAGGAAGGAAGGAAAAAGGAAGGAGGGAAGGAAGGAATGGGAAAGGAAAGGAAAGGAAAGGAAAGGAAAGGAAAGGAAAGGAAAGGAATGGAGGAAGGAAGGAAGGAAGGAAGGAAGGAAGGAAGGAAGGAAGGAAGGAAGATCACACTACAAATAGTGTAGAATGACTTTGAAGGTTTCTGACCAGATGCCAGTGCCTTTCACTAAGGAATACGCAAAGAGCAGATCGAGGGGAAAGATTTTCAGTTCAGTTTTTGGATGTGTTGAAGGGCCACTGTAACAAGTTACCACAAATTTGATGGCTTCAAACAATAGAACCTTATCTCCTCACCGTTCTGAAGGCTAGAATTCAGAAAATCAGCAGGGTTGGTTCCTTCTGAAAGAATCTGTTCCATGGCCTCTCTCCTAGCTTCTGGTGACAAGTCTTGGCATGACCTGCCTTGTAGAAACATTACCCCTCCAATTTCTGCCTCTGTCTTCACATCATCTTCTCCTCTGTGTCTTTGTCCTCTCCTCTTCTTTTAAGGACACCAGTCATGAGACTTAAAGCACAACCTAAATCCAGGGTGATCCTTGAATTAATTATATCTGTAAAGATCCTATTTCCAAATAACATCACAATTGCAGGTACTGGGGATTAAGACTTGGATATTTTTGGGGGCGCCTGGGTGGCTCAGTCGGTTAAGCGGCCAACTTTCAGCTCAGGTCATGATCTCGCAGTCCGGGAGTTCGAGCCCCACGTCGGGCTCTGTGCTGGCAGCTCAGAGCCTGAAGCCTGTTTCAGATTCTGTGTCTCCCTCTCTCTGACCCTCCCCTGTTCATGCTCTGTCTCTCCCTGTCTCAAAAATAAATAAAATGTTTGGGGCGCCTGGGTGGCGCAGTCGGTTAAGCGTCCGACTTCAGCCAGGTCACGATCTCGCGGTCCGGGAGTTCGAGCCCCGTGTCAGGCTCTGGGCTGATGGCTCAGAGCCTGGAGCCTGTTTCCGATTCTGCGTTTCCCTCTCTCTCTGCCCCTCCCCCGTTCATGCTCTGTCTCTCTCTGTCCCAAAAATAAATAAACGTTGAAAAAAAAATTAAAAATAAAATAAAATAAATAAAATGTTTAAAAAAAAAAAAGACTTGGATATCTTTGTATTCAACCCATTATAAAGTGAATGCAGGGATAACTGTCTTCATAATCTGACCAGAACTCTAGCCTCGGTTTGCACGCCCACAGGCAAAAGGAAATGCAGAATTAAAGACTGTGTTCTGTGGCAGAAAGAGCAAAGACTGTAGGTCAGATAGACCTAAGTTCAATCCAGGCTCTGTATCAGTTGAAAACTTGGTAGGCTTTTAACCTCTAGGAGTCTTGAGTTCTTCATTTGTAAAATGGGGATAATATGACCTAAACATGAGATTGTCAGGGTAATTAGAGAGACATTCCCAGGTATGTGTAGACTCTACATGTTATTTACAAAACAAGACCAAAAAAGGCTTGAAGATAACACATTTGGGAATGACCCACATTAACAATGGGGTCATGTGAGTATACTGGATCTCTTTGAAGACTATAGCAATTGACATCAAGAAGAATTGTGAAGTGTCCTGTCAGCTGGAGATCAGCAATAAGGACTCCAAGAAAAGGTGATTTTTCAGAGAGTCAGGGGGCATTTGGCATCAAGAAAATTAGTTGTCGGTATTTCATCACCTAAGTGGAAGAGAAGTTGGCAAAATAAAGGCAGGGCTTCTGGTCTTAGAAAGTGGGGTGTCAGGCAGATTTCTAAAACATTTACGAAGTTTCTTCGCTATACTGGGCATTGCAAGTAAAAGGATATGTAAGACATGAACCTTCCAGATAAAGCTCCCCATCTTTCAGGTGACATCAGACAGGTAAACAAGATAAAATACAATGCCACATAAAGTGCTACAAAAGACAGCGCAGTTAATTAGGGGATGGACCAGCTAAAAACTGCCTGTGGAAGCCTGGGGAGGCTTTAGAGGGAATGTGACATTTGAATGGATTCTTGGAGGATGAATAAGAGTGTGCTTGCCAGAGAGAGAAAGAGAAGCTCTCTCCAAGCAGAGGAAAAAGAGGCAAAACATATAGGATGTAAGGACTGTGGTACCAGAGCTGGAGACAGGAGCTAAGGATCAGTCAAAAGCCCAGTTATCTGAGTTGATAACTCAGCTCTGGGACCAGAGCCAGAGTGTTGAAGACTTATTGCTGACTCCAAGAGCTTTGGGCTGTAATTTACAGTCGTCCTGGTTAAGATGCAGGTTTATCCTAGAGATCCCAGCAGGACTGAGCAGAGAGATGTGAGTCAGTGGTTCTAGCATTCAGGAAAGAAGATACACAGAGATTGATGACCAGTGTGCTACTGGCATCAGCCAAAATCAGGAGAGACGGGAAAAGTTTGTGAGGGATTTATTATGCGACAGATTACCTAATTTAAACTTCACAACAATTTCTGATGTATAGCAAGCAGAGCAGCGAAATAACAGCTCCAAGTCATCAAAAAGCAAAACTGACCTAGTTCCTAGAGAAAGAAAGCTTTTTGCCAGCTGGTCTCTTTGTGTTTCCTGCTGACTTAGGCAGCCCTGGGGCCCAAAGATGCTTTCTAGAAGTCTGTTTCAGCTACCTGAGGAACAGCAACCTTGGTTGCCACTGCCCTCACTGCATTTTAAAAAGGCAACCAAACAAAAAAACAAGTAACAGCAAATTAAGAGGAGTGTTGGATTATACTGACAAGGAACAAGGAATGTATACTCAAAGTCTTGTGCATTTTGGATGGCACGTTCCGGGTGTGCAGAGAATATCTGTTAAATTAGGTTCCCCAGACGTACCGCCCCGGACAACACTGTCTCCATTACTACATGGAAAATCCACCCCCAGTACCACAGAAGAAAGCGCCAGACTTCATAGGCCCTCTGAAGTTAAGAAGCATCCCTAAAGCGATTTTCTGTCCTCCTTGAAGACGCTCAGTTTCCAAGATTTTAGCTGGCTAATTGGCAACTTGTCAAAGTCCGTGTATATTGTCACTACCGCCCGTCCCCGGGTCCTCTCCAAGACGCCCCTTTCCACCCTGGCCAGGGAGACCCCGGCCCATCAACCAAGAGGACGGCACCAGCTCTCCGTGACGGCAACGTAGGGGGAAGGGAGCGGGGCCCTCCTCTTTTGAAGCGCCCCTCGGGTAGAACCCATAAGCGGCCCGAGGTGGCGTGAACACCGGTGCCCCGGAAGACGCGCCCCGAAGCCACAGTCCTGGATGCAGAGGCGGCGGACCCCGCCCGCAGCCCCGGGACTCCAAACCTCCCTCCGAGGGGCGGGGCTCGAAGCCGGCGAGCGGCGCTCCCCCCAACCCCCACGCCACGCCAAGGCGCAGGCGCAGGCGCGCGGGGTGCGGCCGCGGCGCTGAGAGCGGCGGCGCCAGGCGCGGGAAGATGGCGGCAGCGGCGGCGGCGGCGGCGGCCGAGCAGGTCTGGGAGCCCCGCCGCGGCCGGGGGCAGGAGAGACAGGGGAGGCCCGGGTCCTGCCGGTGGGGCCCTCCGCGGGGCTGGCTGCCGGGGGAGGCGGCCGGGACGCGAGGGCGCGCCGGGGCCGGGGGCCGGGCTCCAGGGGGGCGGAGCGGGCGGGAGGAGCTGTCCGCAGCCCGGGATGCTGGTCACGGCCGCCTGGGACCGCGGGCAGGGGCTCCGGGCCGAGGAGGGGGAGCAAGCCGCGGCCCTCGGCCAGGCCCGCTGCCCCCCGGCCGGGCTGAGGAGGGGTCGCCGCCTGAGGGGCGGGGAGGCGGCCGCGGCAGGCGGGAGCCTGCGCCAGGACGTGCCGGAGACGTGCCCGGCACGGTGGCCAGCAAAGATGCGGGTAAAAATAGCCTCAGCCTGCGAGCTGGGAGGCTTCCCTGACACCCGCCAAGAAACAGCTGTTGCCTGGGTGCCAGCTTGCGGCCACTTCTTGTGTCTGCCATCCCCGATATGCAGACATCAGGTTTCTCCTCCCGTTTTGGTTTTAGAGATTTAGTCACCAGTTTAAAACTGCCTCCTGTCCAGTTGGTTTAAAATTATTTGCTAATGCTTTATCAAGTATTTCCTGATCTGCATGGGAAACTTGTAACTTAGAGTAGTTTAAAAGGCTGTTATTCCTCCCCAAAGCGAGCTCTACCTATGTATACGCATATATGCATGCATCTGTTACATATACATACCTGTCGTTGCTAGGGTCTTTGTTAAAATAAAAATAGTTTTCATAGTCACTTTCTCCTTAACTGTTATTCCCTTTACAAAACTATGATATGGTAGTTCCCTTTGAAAAAGTCTCATTCTTCAGCATCGTTGGAAGAATAAATTGGAGTCAAGTTGCCATCATTCTGTTCCCAGAAAAGACCTTATTAACTAATTGACTGCTTTTAGGGACCTAATAGAGATATATAACCGGAACAGTCATTCCAAGGGACATAGAAAGCAGAAGACATGAAATCTGTCTTCAAGGAGCTTCAAGTCAGATTAAGTGCAGAAAAATCAGCCACAGGGGCAAGCTACAGATCTAACAGTATAAAACCTAAAGGAATGAGTGAAAGTGAATGGAGACACAGCTTCTGGGAGTTGTTGAGACTAAAATTGTTCCTTGGCTTTCCACATTTCCCTCCTGATTTATCAGCTCTTGTTTCAGCCTGTTCTTTTTTTTTTTCATCCACATCACTTATGAATGCTCTGGAGTTTCCACCAAGGTTCTATTCTTGCTTTACACAGAAACTGGGCAGAGTGGCCCATTCCTTAGTCTCACTTCAGAGTAAAGCATTTATGTCTCCACCGTGAACTGAATTTTCCACAGGCACCCCAAACTGAAAAATGTACAAAATTGGATCTCATCATATTTACCATTAAAAGGGCTCCAGGGGCGCCTGGGTGGCTCAGTTGGTGAAGCGTCCAACTCTTGGTTTCAACTCAGGTCATGATCTCACGGTTGATGAGTTTGAGCCCCTGCATCGGGCTCTGTGCTGACAGTGTAGAGCCTGCTTGGGATTTTCTGCTTCGTCTCCATCCCTTCCCCGCTCATGCTGTCTCTCTCAAAAAAAAGTAAATAATTTTAAAAAAGGGCTACAACCATCCATTCACTTGGTTAACCGAGCTAGAAACTTGAGAGCAGGGCCAGTTTAAGGGAGCTCAGAAAGGACCCACACTTGGTTTAATGCTCTGCTGTCCCTGGATTCCACACATTATGTAGCAGGTCCTACCTGGGAGTCGCCTTAGAACTTTCTGTGTCACATACAGCCAATCAATCACCAAGTTCTGTAATCCGTCGTCTTTTTTTAATGTTTCTTGTTTATTTTGACAGACGAAGATCATGAGTGGGGAAGGGCAGAGAGAGAGAGGGAATCTTCCTCTTAATGCCTCTCCCCGTCATCTCTTCATCTAAAGCTCAGTCAAGCTCTCCTTTGGACTGTTAGATAAACCTGCTGTTGATATCTTCATCTCTGAACTCTTCTGTTGCCCTTGATCTCTTTTTGGCACATGAATTTGATTTTGCTGTGATGCAGATCTGATTGTATCACTAACCTATTTTAAATCTTCAGTGGTTCCCCATAACCTTCAGGATAAAGTCCGTTGTTCTTGACATGGTAACTTACGTCATTCATTTACCGGCACCTACCCACATCTCACACCTTATTCTTTGCCCCATTTCTGTACTCCTCCTTTTCACGGTCCACAGAAACTACCAAAATCGGTTCATACTGATGTGACTTATAGTCACAGTTTCGATGCTGTTCCCTTTGCCTGGAATACCTTTCCCTGCACTTTTGCCTGGCTAACTCCCATTTATCCTCCCAAAATTCAAGTGAGATCTCAGCCTTTCTTAACCTTCACCTGATGCCCCTGCTTGCTAAGTAGAGTTACGTTCCTCTTTTGTACCGTGTCAGTAGTGTATTTGCTACTCCTGCACTTGCCATGTTGAACTGGCATTGTTAGTGACCTGTCTGTCTACTGTCCTGGCCTGTGAGGAAGTTCACTGAGGGCAGTGCTATGGCTTGCTTGTCTTGGTGATCTGGAGCCTCTGGCATATAGTAACTCTTCAGTGAATTATAAATGCATCAAATTGAATATAATGATGTACATGAATTGGCAGAGAAGAGTAAAGAATGCCTCCCAGGAGGGATCAGTTTTGCCCCCTCTCCTATGTAAACCTGTATTCAAGCCCTGACTTTTAAGTTGCCCCTACTGTGTCTGTGAAAATTAGAAGAAAGCACACCTTCCTTAAGGTATTCCATACCTTCAGCCCAAATACTTTCAAAATGAACATTCAGCTCTAAGAGGTCTGCAGTGTCAGTGTACCCTCCTAGATGTTGCACCTCATGCAGACACACAACTTACACAATACTCAGCAACCTGTCTTGTGAAAAAAAATCTGGTAGTAGATTGAGGCGTCTTCTATATAGCCTTCCTTACCGCTTTGTGGAATTAAAAAAAAATTTTACCTGCCACATTACTCACAATGATTGTTCCTGTCCTTTTCCATTTTCCACAAGCCCTTAACCAGCCTGCTGCCTCGGCCGCCGTGATAAGATTCCAGCAGCCGTCTCCACTCTTCCTTGGCAGATGACCTTGCCTTTTCCATCCCAGAAGAAGATGTTTTCTCTTCTGGGTGTGAACTGTTTCAGCGAAGCCTATCCTTAAAGATTATCTTTTCTCATGTACTCTGTGTCAGCTTCTTTCCTGCCTCCTGAAGGATCTCATTTCCTCCATTATCCTGCCCCACTCTGAGACCTTTGGCCTTTGCCCCGCTTGGCATCTTTCCCTCTGCGGTCAAATAGATGAGTCTTCCCCCAGATTGCACGGAGAGGAGAGGAAGACACAGCAAAACTGAAAACACAGTTTTCTTCTGAGTGTACGTAATTCTCTAGCTACAGTCCTCTCTTTCCTCTTTCCTCTTTCTGGACTCAAAAATAGATACATACATGTGGCATCTTTTCAGGCTGTTCCTGCTTACCCATTTGCTACTTAGAGTTCATCTTTGAAAGTCACAGAAGCACTTCTTAACAAAGCAACAGTGCACATGCTTGGTTCTCTTACCATTCATTGTAGTCCTCATTTCCCACTGTAGCTGCACATTTAAATTTTCCCCAGACCATGTCCTTGGCTCTTTGTTCTCTTTCCTGTATACTGTTTTGCACAGTAAGAAGATGCACTCGTGGATTTAATTTACCTCAAGGCTAAGGATCTCAAATCTCTGTCTCTAGCCCTGACCGACCTAATACCCCATCCCTACCTTCCCCTTGCCTTTGAGTCACGAGGTTATTTCTCATTCAGTTTAAGTGCAGCATATGTAGAATCTTCTCCCTCCTTCATTCTCCATACTTCACTAGTCACCATTCAGTAAACACGGGATTTTTTGAAGCTGGCTGAAGATTCAGTTAACTCTTCTTTTGAAGTATGGTTTTATTTTTTATTTTATTTTTATTTTTTTGTATCTTTTCAATCTGTCTTTTTCCATCCCACCTTAGTTCAGGCCCTCATTACCTCATTACCTCCAACCTCCATTATGACAACGTCGCCCAACAACCTACTTAACTGGTATTCCTGTTCCGATCTCTCCTACAAACACCCGCATGTTTAGGATCTTGAAATATATGTCATTTATGTTCATAAACCTCCAGTGACTCCCAGTTAAACAGAGAGGAAGACTGGAATTTGTACCCAGCAGGCCAGGAATTTTCCCAACCAGCCCTACTTTGCAGCTTTCTTCTCCCTACATTGCCGGCTCTGACCACCTACTTCCTGTTTCCTTGAAAAAATACTCCAAGCCATCCTGTTTCTCCTCTCATTGGACTCCACAGCATGTGTTGCCCAGACTATTGATTTTTGCACCTGAACATACAGAATAATTTATTGCATCGCTGTTTTAATAACATGTGTAACATCTAGAGGATAAGGATCCTGTCCTATATTATTTTTGTATTCCTACTAGTGTTTAAGCATGAAATGTTTAATAAATGCCTATTCAAAAAATAAATTGTCTCAGAGCTCTAAAATACATGTAAGTTGGGCAGTATCCATTTCTACCCATTTGGTGTTTCTGATGTATTACCAAAAATGTCATTCAACCATAGTCTAAATTAGAGGCTCTCAAACTTTCTGGTCTCGGGTTACTGTTTTATGCCCTTAAAAGTTACTGAGGATCCCAAAGAACTTTTGTTTATGTGGGTTATATCCATTGATACCTATCATATTAGAAATTAAACCTGTGAAAATTTGAAACACAGGAATACACAAGCACACATTCCGTTAGTTGTTAGAGCAGTGATGTCATCACATATTTAGCCTCTGGAAATCACTGAACATTCACGAAAGAAGGAGAGTAAAAAAAGTAAATAACATCTTGGTGTTGTTTTGAAGATAGTTTTTACCCTCCAGTCTCCTGAAAGAGTTCAAAGGGCTCCTCTGGGGCCCCCCTGCCCATACTTTGAAAACTACTGATCAAAGATAATATTATCTTTAGCCAGTTGGGGTCATAAACAGCAAAGTGTGTCAGAATTTCCAAATTCTTTTCCTATAAATGAAAAAATATATATAATGAAACAAATCATTGTAAGTCATTAACTAAAAAAAAAAAAAAGATTACCGACTGTGGAATGTCTGTGTCAACTCTTCCCCCAAATGAGCTAGCTGTGCACTTTAGTGACAATGGGACTATTCAGAACAGAGAGTGGAGATGTGTTATCAAATAGTCTCACTAACGGTTCTTCTCTACTATCCCTCCAAGCAAAATAATGTCTTGAGTTGGAGCTTGCAACTCAACACCTTAAAGTTTATTTATGGCAAATATATCACTAACCAGTTCAGCTTTCTTTAGGTAGCAATTTGCACTTCATAAATAAATGCGTCGAAAGGAGTGGGTATGGCTGTTCCATTGTGCTGTATTTTGTTTTCAGCAAAGTTCCAATGGTCCCGTAAAGAAGTCCATGCGTGAGAAGGCTGTCGAGAGGAGGAATGTCAATAAGGAGCACAATAGTAATTTTAAAGCCGGATATATTCCAATTGATGAAGATCGCCTCCATAAAACGGGGTTGAGAGGGAGAAAGGGCAATTTAGCCATCTGTGTGATTATCCTCTTGTTTATCCTGGCTGTCATCAATTTAATCGTAAGTATCTGCCACAGAATTTTCTTGGTTTTTTTTTAATTTTTTTTTAATGTTTATTCATTTTTGAGAGACAGAGACAGAGCATGAGCAGGGGAGGGGCAGAGAGAGAGAGGGAGACAGGCTCTGAGCTGTCAGGCTCTGAAGCAGGCTCCAGGCTCTGAGCTGTCAGCACAGAGCCCAATGCAGGGCTCGAACTCACTGACCGTGAGATCATGACTTGAACTGAGGTCAGACCCTTAACTGACTGAGCCACCCAGGTGCCCCAGAATTTTCTTGTTTTAATTACCATGGGGAATTTTTCAGTGAAATCATGGACTTTGTATAATTTCTTGTTGAAGCCCTCTTTCTGCTTTTCTAAACGTGTTTTATCTCTTAAGGTTTTTTTTAGATGCACAGTTACCCTTTACAGTTTGTACAAAGAGCCCCTGATTTGCTTACTCTCCAAAATATTATATGACAGAATCCTGTCTTCCTAATTTCACAACCAAGAGTGCGTTTTATCAGATGTTCCTTCTTCTGATATATACTTTGAAAGACAACAGGAGATTCCATCTTTTAAATACTTTTAGGAAAGACCCACTAGCCTTTTCTTTTTTTATTTATTATCGAAGTGTAGTTAACATACAGTATTTTATTAGTATCAGACGTACAACATGGGGAGTCGACAGTTCTGTATAGCACTCAGTGCTCACCGTAAGTGTGGTCACCATCTGTCACATTACAACATTATTACAGTGTTATCGACTATATTCCTTGTGCTGTACTTTTCATCTCTGTGACTTATTTTATAACTGTAAGTTTGCACCTCTTATTGAGTTGTCGTAAATGTTACCTAGTATGCTCATATTGCCATGTATTAATTTTATGTTGAAGAAAATGTTCATGGAGTATTTTAAATGGCTTAAATTTTGCAAGGGTAAAGTCAACTCAGCAAAGAGACCTTTGCACCATGACTTTACTGCCTTTGTCTGTCCTAAAAAATAATAATCATTTCTGTTTTCATTCAGCTTTTCCTACATGAAGTCTTACCTGCTCAACTAGATTTTAAAATTGTAAACCCTTGTTTGACAGCAAAGGGTTATATTTTATAGTCTTAAGTCTCTGTTGTCAAAGAATGAAAGGATGTGGCAGGCCAGTTTACACTAAGGTGCTGAGGACTACTATGTTGCCTTTTCCTAAGATACTTGCTTTTTTAAAGAAGACTTAATCCAAGGTTGTAACTCTCTGAGGGTTAAACTTGAAACCCTCTGGCATGTGTGTAGATGACATTTTCAGAGGGTAGTTTTTGGTATAACTAAGACTGGTCGTGAGCATGGGCTGCAGCAGTTCTAAAGTCACTCCGTTTACTTTATTTTTGACTTCCAGTACTTTCAAGCCAGCCCGTTATATTTTACGTACATCCAAAACATTTGTGTCGAATTCTTCCCTTACATTGAAAAGAGCTGGTATTATAAATACTGGGAGCACATATTCTGAAATTATCTTATTTTAGAAATTTATTTTATTGGAAACTCCTGGTTAAGGTGGCAGAATGAAGACTTTTTTATTCCCATCCCATTTAAAAAGCTCATCCTAAGATGACAATGTCAACAAACAGAAATATCTGGAAACAGAGCGAGAGGCAACTGAAATCCTAAACCATAATATGTGAAGACCAAAAAGCAGGATGAGAAACGGCAAATAACTTATCAGAGAAGAGAAACTGCTTGTGTGTGTTGAGGAGGGGGCTGCAGGGTGTGTTCATGAAAGTGCCTTGCAGAATCATCAGGATTGCCTCAGGAATTGGAAATACAAGTATTTTGGAAAGCAGGAGTGAGGCAGGAACTGAAAACAGCTTGTTTGAAAAACCTACAGGAGGAGCCATGAGATCCCTAGCCTTCCTCACCCTTCCAGCCAGCAGTGAGGCCACTATGCCTCCTAACCCCACACAGTGTGTTACAGAAGGGAGGGGATTCTTCCTGCCTGAGGATACTGTTGTGCAGAAGAGGGTAGGGATGGTTTTCCATTCCGGAAGCAGGGAAGTGTGAATCCTGGAAGCACTGAGACTGTTTCCAGCTCCATCTGTCTCCTGTCTCTGTCCTCTATCTCCAGCTCCCCGGCACCAGGCACATGTACCCCAGGCAAGACATGAAATAGCCTTCTGTGGAGGAAAGACCTGTAGATATTGACGCTTGGCAGGTCGCAGTGAAAAAGCCACCTAATCTCGTACTCTGAAGCCTGTCTACCACAAGCCCACCCCACACAGAGAACTCTCTATGCGCTTTTTTAAGCCTCAGTGTTAAATATGAACACTGAGCCACCAGGGATCAATAGATTTTTTGGAAAGCTCCCAGAACTGAGAAAATGATGGAGACCAAAAACACCCAAGCCGTAAGGAAATAGAATTCAGGGAGAGAAAATGTGATGAATGGCAGAAAACAAAAAATTAAAATCAGTATCTTCAGAGAAATAAGAGTATATTACATCCATGGAACAAGAATAGCATGCCATTAAAAAGGAGTGATTAAAGAATAAGGAAGAACTTGTAGAAATACACAGGGATGGATGGATGGGTGGATGGAGAGAGAAAGAGATTGGAAGATAAAAGGAACCCTTCCAGAAAGTTCAACAAAATTAAAGAATCAATCAAGGAAGTGTAGCATTCTGTTAATAGGAGTTTCAGAAAGAGAGAAGAAAGAACACTGGGGAGAAAGTTACCAAACAAGTCAAGAAAATTTCCTAGAACAGATCGAAAACTACCATTCTGGGTCCAGTGTCATGCATAAAAAAGATGCACACCAAGGCCATTACTGTAAAATTTAAGAAAACAGGGATAAAGAGAAGATCCTAAAATATTCCACAGGAAAAATAAAAACAGGTTATGCATGAAGAATACAAAATCACAGGCATCAGACCCCTCAAATGCAGCCCTGGAAACCAGAAAGCAGGGGCCTTCAAAATTTAGAGAGAAAATAACACCAAACCTAGGAATGTATATATCAAGCTAGACTAGCCACCAAATGTGAGGGCTTACAGAGACATTTTTTAACCATGTACACTCTGAAAATTTACTTCACATAGATTCTTTCTAAGGAGGCCACTGGAGGAGGTGCTCACCAAAAGAAGTCATTAACTCCCAGAAAGCTGAAGAAAAGGACACAGCAAACTGGGTATCTAGCACTGGAGAAAGACAAGGAAGTTCCAGCATGAAAATGAAGGAAAAAATTCATGGTTACAGTTGTGTAACAGACCCAGGGCTAACAGACTGGACCAAGAATATAAGAGTTCCGGCAAGATTTCCTGAGACAGAAAACTAGAGCCAGTAGAATAAGCTATCTGAAAGGTTTGGGCTTTCAGAACATTTTACTGAGTGACATTTTACAGAAACATCAGAGGTTTTGAAAAGATTCAGTCAGGCTTCCAAAGAAACTCACCAACCTTGGTCTGATGCTAAAGAAAGGGTAATATGAAACTCCAGGAGACACAGAGTATAAGAAACGAACTGCTCTCTTAGTTACAGTATTTGGTTTGGGATTGAAAAATACTTACATGTTTGTAATACTGAAAATTCTGAACATGGATCTAGCCAAGACTTGAGATTGGGGGAGAAGAAATGAGATAAATTCTCATCTGGTAAAGTAGGAAATGAATAGATAAAACCTAAAAATGATGAGTGAAGAAATAATATACTCATATTACTTAAAAATACGGAATAAATTCTAGATGAAATACCTAAAATTGCTGAAAGTGGTTGTCCCTGGACAAGATGTGGAGGGAGCAGAAGAAATAAGAAACTGTTCTTTTAGCACATTTTTTTTTTGACTCTTGGCTATTTGCCTTGATAAAAATGAAGTTGGTTTCATTGATACGTGGAAAACCAATTGATGTGTTCATCACTGATGAGACATTTTGGCAATGATCTTTTCTGTTTTTTTTCCAGTTATGTTAAATGTACGTGACCTATCAACAGGGGGCTTGTTTCCTTTTTTAGATAACACTTGTTATCTGGGCTGTGATCCGCATCGGACCAAATGGCTGTGACAGCATGGAGTTCCACGAAAGTGGCCTGCTTCGGTTTAAGCAAGTATCTGACATGGGAGTCATACATCCTCTTTATAAGAGCACAGTAGGAGGAAGGCGGAATGAAAACTTGGTCATCACGGGCAACAACCAGCCTGTAAGTTACCACATCGGTTGAGGGACATTAGAGAAAAATTCTTAGTAAAAACCCAGTGTTGATTTTTGGAAATGGATATTTTCCTTGAGAGACTGTCCATAAGCATATTTAATAATATTGTTGGTCTCACAATCTATTAATGTAACATGCTTTCTTAATATCTGAATGTGGTATCCTTTTTTGTGGTAGATTAATTACTATGAGAATACAGAATGTACTCTCTCTCCTCCACATGAGGTAACCAGCACATGAAGCACCTTCCCAGGTTGGAATACCCTCTACTTTCTGGAGGCTGGAAGAGAATATGCCAGTCTAGTCTGTGGCAGCCCATGCCAAGTGGCTGCTATAACATAGGTTTTTGATGGAATAGAACCTCAAGGAGGTATTCTTACCACCCCCCGCCCATCTTAGGCCTAGGTCTGTATGCCCTGTGACCCATGGATTTGTGCAGAGCAGCGTAAGCAAACAAGCACATAAACCCTCATTCTAAAGACCTCTTTTCCCAAGTGGATAGAGAGGGGACAGACAGAGGCAGTTAAAATTACTTGAAGTTAGGCTGTTATTATAAAGTGTTTTTGGTAATGTTCTTGATGAGTTTTGGATGCAGTCTCCTTTGAAAACATATTTATGATAAAGTGTTTTTCTGAAGATTGTTTTTCAGCAAGGGACAACAAAGCTCAGTGTAGAAAAGAACAAAACTTCTATTACAAGTGACATTGGTATGCAGTTTTTTGACCCGAGGACTCAGAATATCTTATTCAGCACAGACTATGAAACTCATGAGTTTCATTTGCCAAGTGGAGTGAAAAGTTTGAATGTTCAAAAAGCATCTACTGAAAGGGTATGATTTATTTTGTTTGCTTTCTTACTGGAAGAGAATTACTGTCTGAATTTACAAAGCGGGAGGGGAGTTTTGCTGTTTTACAGTGATGTGAAAGGGTGAATTCTGGAACAATGGGAAGGGTTGATTTGTTCTAGATTTGTCACCTGATCATTATCAAGTCACGTCTCTCTATCTCAACACCTATAAAACGTGACCAAAAATACTTGCCTTTCATATTCCATGGTTGAAACTCCTGTTCCTCTGTCTCTGATAATAATTCTCACTTTAATTTAGAAACACTTTTTATTGCTTTCTTTTTTTAATTTTCAGATTACCAGCAATGCTACTAGTGATTTAAACATAAAAGTTGACGGGCGTGCTATTGTGCGTGGAAATGAAGGTGTATTCATTATGGGCAAAACCATTGAATTTCACATGGGTGGTAATATGGAGTTAAAGGCAGTGAGTATTAAGAGTTTTAGAGAATTATTAGATTCTTGGGTACATAAATCCATATGTGGAACAGTATACCATTATTAAAAACAGTAATGTAGTTGTATATTTTTTGATATGGCAAGATGTTCAAAATGGACTTTGAAGTGAAAGAAAGTTACAATTTGTGAAATATCTCATTTTTATTTTGCAAAATATATATACGTTTATAAAAACCTGGAAAACTATGCCAGAATGTCAACAGTGGCTGGCTATGGGTAGCAGGCTAACAGCTAATTTTAATTTTATTTGTCTTTCTGCCTGCCTGCTGTTTTCTAAAAAAAAAATTTTTTTTACATAATGATTCCTCTATTATTTTAAAAGGCAAAAGTAATCTTTTAAAATTCTGAAAGAATTCTCCAAGTGGGAATTCTCGAAGTATCCATTCTCTGAAGTTGTTGGGGTTTTACTTTTTAGTTAAAGGTTGTTCATATCCTTTCACGAGTTTTATATCTAGTGACGTGAAAATCAATTAGCAGGTGTACAAAATGTATTTTATTCACCCATCTATTAACTAGAAAGGAAAAAGATTTTGCCTTCATTATAGCTATTGAAAAGTGAAATTTTGTACTTCACAGATTATATCTGAACTTCAGTAAGTAACATATCTCATATAAGGGAGCCAGAAGTCCAAAAATGGCTTACCTGCTGGGGCACCTGGGTGGCTCAGTCGGTTAAGCAGCCGACTTCGGCTCAGGTCGTGATCTCGAAGTCTGTGAGTTCGAGCCCCACGTCGGGCTCTGTGCTGACAGCTCAGAGCCTGGAGCCTGTTTCAGATTCTGTGTCTCCCTCTCTCTGACCCTCCCCCGTTCATGCTCTGTCTCTCTCTGTCTCAAAAATAAATAAACGTTAAAAAAAAATGGCTTACCTGCTTATAGTTCTGATCAAAGCATATTTCTTCAAAATGTCTTTGGCCACCTGCTATATGCAACTTAACTGAAACTAATTAAATTTATTTTACCAAGCATAAAATATGGCAAAAGTGAGCTTGAACCCCAGGACTTATAAAATAATTCTTTCCTTTTATTTAAGTTTAATTTCATAGTTCTAGAAAAAATAAGCTTTGAAAAATTAAGTTCTTCCATTTTCATAAATAGCTTTTCTCCCTTAAAGCACATATTCCAATTTCTAAAAACAAAAAACAAAAAACAAAAGATGAACATAAAATGTGTTTCTTGCTAGGAACTCAATAGCAATACTGAGTATTTTTTGCACATATTGTAGTAAGAAGCTATTCCTCTAAGAGAGTAATGGTGAAGAATGGTCACAGGGGGCTATGAAACTCAAAGAAGCAAGAAGTGTGAGAGATATGTATATAACCATTAGCAAGCTACCTAACTCCTTGTTTCCTATCTGAAAATTCTAACTGTTGTTAGTATGAGAAATATTAAAATACTTTGAAATGCACATAAACACATACCAGTTTCTCCACAGTTAGAAAAAAAAATCCAGTATTGAAAAGATAATTAGCTTTAAAATTCAGTTAACATCAGCAGTTAGTTTTTAAGTGTATGGCTAATTATAAAAAAAGAAAAAATTTTATCAAAAAAAAAATATTATCAAACTGCTTTTAAAGAAGTAACTGCTTTAGCAGTTAGAAGAAAGGAAAATTAAATGACCACAAGATGGCAACATTGGAACAAAATTTCAAAATTCATCACATACGGATTGTATTTATATCCTGTGCATAACTATCACTAGTCCATAGCCGCTTCCGTGACTTTATAACCAACTTTGTCTTATTGCTTTAAATACCTTCTGTAACCTGATAACTCTCACATTTGGAACTCCTGCTCTAATCTCTCCTCTGAACTAAGACTCGCACACCCACCAGCTGCCTTCTTACCTCTCCACTCCAGGACATAATACACATCTCAGATTCAACAAGTCTAAAATCTTCGTATCCTCCCTCCTTCCCCAACATGCCTTTCTTTTTTCAGTGTCCCCCTCTTGTGAAATGGCGCCCATCAGCCCATCAGCAAAGCCTTCTGGCTCTGCCTTCGAAAGATAGAGTCTGGCCGCTTCTCACTGCCTCCACCACCACCAGCAACAACACCCCTCATGGTATAAACCCACCGCTTCCTGCTGCACTGTTGGCTGCTTCCACTCTCGCCCCTGTAGTCCGTTCCCTGTATGGCAGCCAGAATGACCCTTTCTCAGAGATCACGTCACTTCCGTATTCAGATCCCTCCAAACAGCTTCCCATAGAATTCAGGATAAAACCCAAAAGTCCATTCCCTTTCCTAACATGTCTGGCCCCTAGTTATTTCTTTGACTCATCTCCTACCAGTCGACTCCCGCCTGCTCTCTGCTTTAGCCCCACTGGCTTCCACCTGCTCTAGAACACCAAGCACATCTTCACACCGGGGCCTTTGCATGGATTGTTTCCTCTGCCTGCAGTGCCCTTCCCCAGTTTCCCACATGGCTTTCTCCTTCATATCACCCAGTTTGCACTGCACTGTGACCTTATCAGAGAGGCCTTTCCTGACCATCCTGTGTAAACACAGCTCCTGACTGGTCACTCTCTCTCTCTGCTTACCTTGAGTTATTTTTCTCCACTGATGTTTTATTTGTTTTACCTGTTCATGTATTTATTGTCTGCCCCTCCCCCATTAAAATGTCAACTGTGTGCGAACTTGGGCTCACCTGTCTCTTGACTGCTGTATACAGCACCTAGAATAGTGTCTAACACATGGTAGACATTTAATAATTATGTGCTGGATGAATGAAAAGAAGAAAAGGAAAGAAAGGAGGGAGAGGCTTAGGAGTTCCCAAAAAGAAAAGACCTAAACGTTCCTGAAACAGCCTGGAGAACCTCCAGGCAGTTTCTTTCCAGCCTGGTCTTCAGAATTATTTGGTTTGAAACTTCATTTGTGGCATTGCGTAAACATTAGAAATCAAAATTAATTTTCTGTAAGAGAAAAACAAGCCTTTTTCTTCTCATCAGAAACTTACCAATCATTAGTAACTTTGTAAAAACTCTCAGGAAGTAACAAATGAAAATGATCTGAGACTTTATCAGTATCAGTCCCATATACTTAGGAATTTTGATGTAATTTTAAGAGTGTTATAACCGTATTGATGTACATTGTGAACTATTACTAAGAGGTCACTAGTTGAATCTTGACATTGGTTTTGTTTTCTTTGTTGTTGATTTGGTCATGACTTTACTGTTTCTTACTACATATTTTTCTTGTTAATATTCTAAGTTTTGTTTATTAACTTTGTTCTGTCACCACTTGTGGAGGTAAACAAATTGTATTACTATTCTCCTAGGAGAACAGCATCATCCTAAATGGAACCGTGATGGTTAGCACAACTCGCCTACCTAGTTCCTCCAGTGGGGACCAGTTTGGTACCGGTGACTGGGTACGCTACAAGCTCTGTATGTGTGCAGATGGAACTCTCTTCAAAGTACAAGTAACAGGCCAGAACATGGGCTGCCAGATCTCAGACAATCCCTGTGGAAACACTCATTAGAAGAACCCGCGAGGCCACCAATATGTTCATATATTGACCTTTTTTTAAGAGTGTGCATGCAAATCATGTTTTTAGAGAGTTTGCGATAACTCTTACTTTATCCGCAGAGCACTATTGTATCTATTATATGACCTCCATATTGAAAAGATTCTCAGAGAGCCTAAATTTTAGCACATTTCTTTAAGTTGCACTGATCTTCAAATGGCAATTCTCTAAAATAATTACCAGAAGTGAATAGAAGCAAAATTAATCTCTAAAGAAGTGTTTTTAAAACTCCACTCTTCCTGGTCTAAAGGATAACTCTTTAGGCCACTCACTATAAGAAAGCTTTTGGTAACTAATGGGGATACACCCACTTAAGATAGTTGAAAGGGACACCATTAATAAATGTCACATGCTCTGTCTTTTGGCTTCCGAGAGAAAAGACAGATTTTTGATGCATTAATTTTCAGCTATATTCTCAATGCAAGTGAAGTCATTAAAGAACTTCACATATGTGAGCTGGCATGAAACTATGGTTCCTTAGTTTTGCACCAGGATGAAAATACTCTGTAATAGAATGTTTACTTGTTAAATACTGATAAGTCGTGTTCACAGTGTGGTAGAAATTGAAGCACCGTCTCAGCTTTAACTAGCAAACGATGATAGCGGTCATCTACTGTGCATCTTACACACCCGAGGCACTGTCCCAGGCATCTTGTGTGTGCAATCTCTAATTCTCACCACAGCTCTGCATGTAGGTGTTACTATTCCAGTTTTACCCATTAGGAAACTGAGGATGAGAACAGTTAAGAAGCTTGCCTGATGTCACATGGAAAAGAGCAGGGTTGAGATTGGAATTCACATGGGATTCAAATAAAATGTACCTGCTTCCAACTCCCATGTTCTGTTCACTATCTGCACTGAAGTCTTAATTATTTAAAACTCCAGAAAAATGAATGAAGAGTAACTCAAACTTACCTAAGTAGATAAGAATCAAACAAAAAAGTTATGCTTACTCAGGTTTAAAAATAAATAAATAAAATGGCCAACAGCTATCAGGTTTTAAACTAGCTTAAGCCAATTCCAAAATTATAATTTAGAGAAGTCAAATTAGTGTAGGGGTGGGTTACCCCAGTTTCCTAACTGATGGGCCTTGGCACTTTGGAGAACCTGAATTGGGTAAAAGGATTGCTAACTTATACCCTCAGCCCTCAGGGGAGCGCAGTGAGAAGGGAGAGGACGTGGCCCCAGGCAAGTCCTGGTGGCTGGGGATGGCTGGGAAGGTTACCACAGCCACGTGCCCTACAAATAGTCCCCTTTGCAGTGTGCGCCACGCCTTGAACAAAGTTGGGAAGCGCTGGAGTTAAGGGTGTTGATACAGGAAATAATTTTTAAGTAATTTTTGAGTAAGTATGAGACTTGATCTCTGCTCCTCATATTACAATCCCATCATAATGATCAACCCTCAAGCCAGTTGACTTTTAAGGTATTTTATATTTGACTTAAAAGGGACTCTCTGGTATTCATCAGACACACAACACCAGGGATGGAGTTTTCAAAAACAGTTTGCTGTAAAATAAGCAGTAGAGATGAATGGTAAGCCCCACTCTGCATTCAAGTACAACAGTATTCTGTCATGGTCTTTGAACTGTGTAGATAAGAAAATCAATACAAAAAGCAATTTGCATTCACTACAATCACAGTTCTCTCTGATAGGACAACCAAATGCCTTAGAGATTACGAACAGTCATTAAAGTATTTAAAATAGATTGACTTACTATAATACTGAGTGCAGTTTTTAAAGGAAGGGGGAAAAATTGAACTTTATGACCTCTGAGTGTTACGATATTCAAATCCTATTTGAATATATTCAGTGTCATTTAATATTTGAGTGATATTCAGAAAAATCCATTGGAATTTTCATTCAGATGCTCAGTATATTTTTAATTTTACATTCTTTATTTGTCTGCTTTATTTAGGTTTTGAAGGTTTCTTTAAATATTTTTACAAAAACTACAAAACACTACAGAGTATTATTTATTGAATATAATTCATGAAACAATCTATTTTTATTCCTCTTTGAGAAATACTTGTGTTTTTGATACATCTCCATTAAGTGCTTTTAATGAGAGGATATTTTGATGTTTTTATAGAAGTGATTGTTAAGGTAACAGGTAACATATTTTTAGGACATTTTGCAGGTAACCCTTGCCTTTTCCTTGAGATGTAGTCCTGGAAAATTCACCGGAAAGGAGATTAAGAACAAACCGTCCATTTTACCTGTGATCTGTTTTGCACAACGGCAAAGCTTTAGCTACGCATTCTCACCACCAGATGGTATTGTCCTATAAACTGAAACGTTAGCTTTGCCTATTTCTGCTGGTTGTACCTCCCCTGCATTGAGCACGGACATGACAAGCAGCAGACTCCGGCAAGGTAGATGGAGACAGGACCCCAGGAGAAGGGGCGTGGATACATGCTTGTTTAACCTAACCGGAGGTAGGTTACAGTGACAACAGGGACAGATGAAACGAAAGCAGAGTACTTCAGAAACCGTCCAAAGGGCAGTTAGGAAAATGTAAAACAACACAAGGAGGGACTGCCTATTTATGGGCTGCAAGATTTAAAAATATTTGTATTGTTTTTGCATTATGAAAAAACAAATTTTGTGCGATAGTTTTGATGAAAGGTGGAAGTTCTGCCTAGTTTTGAGTGAATTTTTTTTTAAAGGATGAGAATGTTACAGTGCTAAACTTGACAGAAAAGAAACCATTGAAATGCTGATAATTTTAGTAGTCTTTTAAGAAGTGTTGAGGGGGCAAAGACTACAAATTATGCCATACAAAGATAACCCTGTAACTCTGTTTTGGATTGCTAACCTGAGTTTCAGTTAATTCAGTTTGTAATAACTATTAATGATCTCTGTTTACAATAAAGACTCTAAATTGTTTGCTGTTGATTTTTTTAATGGTTTAAATTAAGGTTCCTACTTAATCGTTCAAACATGATGGATTTAATTATAGCTTGATAATACTTAAATACATTGGTATTTGTATAATCTCTCTGGAATCCCGGAGCTTACAGTTCGAAGCTGTCCAGTTCCTGTCTGGACAGTCCTACCCTCTGTGCATTGCAGAATGTCTCTCGAGTGGCTCCTCCCTCAGTGTTCCAGGGAAATATGTGTCCTGTCACTGTGGCAAGAGGCCAGAGCCTGAAGGATGAAAGGGCGAAGGTTTGCCACGGGGTGGGCAGACAGGCTCCAAAGGCAGATGGGTGGAGCCTCAAAGGCTCAGGTCTAAATCCCCACCTGGCTAGATCCAGATAGAAGACTGTTGGCACACTACCTAAGAACCACAAGGTATGCCTTAGAAACTGTTACCGTTCTTGTTGCCTTCCTCCTACAGCTACCCTCTGCTTTTGTCTTCTAATTGTTTTTACTTCTTTAAGAATTGCCTCTTTGGTTTCTGTTGTACTTTGTTTCTTCTACTGTCTTCTCCCTCTCTCACCCTCTGACACACACACCCAGTATCTCTAACTGCTTCCTCATACTTAGCCTTGAATGTGTCCATTTAAAGACTGACATTTTACCTAATTGTGTTCAGTTTCGTCGGAAAGTTTTTCTGGAGTTCACTGTGGTTCCTTACCTAATACATAGAAGTTTGTATGTAGTATATATAATTTTTCTTTAAAAATTAGCATCTTTCACTTTAAGACCTCAAATTATCCTTATCTAGCTTTTTTTGAATTCAAATCTATTAGTTAGTATATAAATCTCTTCAACTTTGAAAGAACCAGGTCAGTGAAAATCTAACTTACGCCCCCATAAGTATCTTTCAATCACATGTTTCTCAAGTAATGTGCCTGTGAATAATGACTAAATTTTTTGATTGTTCGTATTGTTACATTAACTTGGTATACAATTGTACTTACAATGACTGCAGCTTTGAATACAGAAACAAATATCTTTCTGGCTGTACAGATTAATTCAAGTTCTGGTATTGTCTGAGAGGCATGTTATAAAAATAAATCACTCCTCCATGCCGTAGGGCACCTTTACGCTTCGTGGCCATGTGTACCTGGATATAGGTGCCCTTCAAATGTAGGAGAATTGACCTTGTATAAAACTAAAGTTTAAAAGTTACATGTTAAATTTCACTCCATGCACTTACTCATCCAAACAACATAGTGGCAGATGACAGACTATTGAAAATATAAAACTTGGGGGACAACGGGGAGAGATTTATATATGTAGTTCTTCTAGTCCTTAAAAAAATCAAGCAAGAGTTTCTTTTGTGAATTGAGAGAGGGAGAGAGAGAGAAAGAAACATGGCCCTTCTGGGAGCATACAGCCTTTTGAGGAGTTTACTATCCCATTTTCTTTAAAATATTTTTGTGCATACATTTGGCCATTGTAATTTGTAGAGGCTTATTTTGAAATTTTTAGTTTCTTCTCAGTCTTTGGTGAAAAAGATACTTATGTTTCTATATCTTATTACATCTTCGTGGTTCTGAAGCAGAACATCCTTTTTATAACCCATTTTGTTTATGTTGCATCTAAATAATTTCAAAAGAATTTGAAAAGTTATAAAAAATTTAATGCTAAAAAATCAAGAGTCTATGTGGATCCTGAGAAACTTAACAGAAGACCATGGGGAGGGGAAGGGGGGAAAAAGAGAGGGAGGGAGGCAAACCATAAGAGACTCTTAAAAACTGAGAATAAACTGAGGGTTGATAGGTGGGAGGGAGGGGAAAGTGGGTGATGGGTATTGAGGAAGGCACCTGTTGGGATGAACACTGGGTGTTGTATGGAAACCAGCTTGACAATAAATTTCATATCAAAAAAATAAAAAATCAAGAGTCTCCTTTGTGAGTTGAACTTTCCATCCATACAGTTCACAGTTTAGTGTAACCGGATGGCTTGTTACTCACATAATAAACCACATAGCTGATTACAGGTTGTAGATAAGCATAAGAGACTTTGCTCAGTACTAATGACCAGCAAGAAAACAGAAGTCTTTAATCTTGGTAGGTTTCCCTCACTCCGAAGAAAACCGCAGGCTGAATGTTCCTGGAAAAGCAGACACAGAGGTGAGGCCCAAGTGAATATGTATTTTCTGAAAAATCAGGGGAGTTCTTACTTTAAAATGTCACATAAATGTAATTGTAGACTATAACTATAACATGTTTTTAGCTGTCTTTTTAATGCCCCAATTTCTAAGAAATCCTTCACTTAAATTGGCAATCAAGGCAAGATAATTTTCCTAAATCTTAAATTGAAAATTGAATTTTCTGTTTATTCACTGTTAATTTTTACATACGTTAATTTGAATAAGTCATTTCATTTTCCTTTCTCTAGGCATTATGAAAAACCTGCATTTCAGAGCCATAACAATGCTAATAGGTCTTTATTTTACTGGAACAATGACAAACCCATCAAGGAAAAGCAGTATTTCATTCAATTCTGAGTGCCAACGGAAGGGATATATTCTGACAAATTGTTCTTTTACTGGAGTGCATGATACACCTGTGGACAGACCACAGACAGCAGCCACAGTGGATACAAGTGCCCATTTCTTTAGGGCTCTCTTACAGTCCCCCATGAAAAAAGGAGACTGCAATATAAAACATCTGGACCTCAGTAACAATCTCTTTTCAAAAATAACCTTAAGCCCCCTTGCACACTTCCATGCTTTGGAAATACTAAACCTCAGCAACAGTTCCCTCTGCTCCGTCTGGTTGGATCTACCCAGTCCTAAGTCACCACGGCAGAAACGCCGCAGACGCAGCTTGAGACGTGGGCCTGCATTTCTACAGCTGTTAATTCTTCGAAGAAACAAACTCCGTGACATTCCCAAGGGTAAGTACAATTTTAAAAGATGGACTAGCCCAAGAAACAATGAGTATGTGGAGAGTTCATGTTTTACGCCCATTGGAATTCCATGGTGGTTTTCAGATTTGAGGAAATAGCTGAAAGTAAACCAATTTTATCAGAACAAATAAATGAGTTCCTTAGTGGGATTTCAAGTTATAATATGTGGAATTCATAGTCAATGCAATTTAATCTCCCATTATTATAACTTACAGTAATGTGATGTAGATTTGTCGAGAGATACTAGGAACTATTTAAGTGCTAAATAATCAGGTTTTTAAATTACTTTATCATATACATGTTACTTAATATAGAAAAGCACTAAGGAATAACTAGTTCATATACTTTCAATATTTAGCACAATTCAAATTAAGTATGTTACCATATTTATAATTTTTCTTTTCTTAGAATACATTTTCTGCTTGTCTAGTTGCCCTCCAAATGTAGACTAGAAATATGCTAATGTTATATAATCAATATGTAAACTTTCTGATTCAGATCAAAATCAGAATTCTTCATCCTGGTTTCTAACAGGATACTCCACATATCCTGCTGTTATAATAAATTTTCATCCATTCTGACATTCAGTAGTCTACACGTTGGAGCTCTTTAAGGAATCACCAATGTTTTAATAGGAAAATGTGTCAGATTCATAATCCCTAGCTTCCTTTGCCATTTTTTATATTCAAGAGTGCTAAAACAATTTCCTTTCCTTGTTTGTTTTTAGGCTTGGTCACTGTTTGCTAAGTACTTACTTTATATGAGACACTATACTAAAAAAGAAAGTGTAAGGATATTGTCATTTTTTCCTCCATCCCAAATTGTGCATATTTAATTTTTCTTATTTTCAGTTCTTTCATATTTTTATTGATTTGCTCTTTCTCCAGCTTCTGATCTGTTTTAAGCATCATTTTGAAAATAATAGCCTGGCAAGTGAAGGAATGATTATCCCAGGCACCATATCAACAGAATTGTGTAAGAAGGGGGAGGAGTCTCCTTTCCCTAAGCTTTTCCATAAAAGCAATTTGCAGGATTTTCAGTGTGAAGTATAAACTAATTGCACCTTATTTTATAATTTTTTTGTATTAGTATTTTTAAAAAACCTATTATTTGTAGAGCATTAGGAATTAAAAATTTTTAAAACTGAAGACCCTCGTGTAACACAGTTGATCCTTGAACAGTGCAGTTTGAAGTATGCAGGCCCACCTATACATGGATTTTTTAAATATATAAATACAGTAGAGTACTGTATATCTTTTCTTTTTTATGGCTTTCTTAATAACGTTTTCTTTTCTCAATATTACTTTATTGTAGGAATATAGTATATAATACATATAACATACAAAATATTATTTGACTTTAAAAAAAAATTTTTTTAATGTTTTATTTATTTTTGAGACCGAGAGAGAGAGTGTGAGTGGGGAGGGGCAGAGAGAGAGGGAAACACAGAATCCGAAGCAGGCTCCAGGCTCTGAGCTATCAGCACAGAGCCCGACGCAGGGCTTGAACCCACAAACTGTGAGATCATGACCTGAGCTGAAGTCTGATGCTTAACCAATGAGCTACCCAGGCACCCCTATTTGACTTTCTTTTATGGGTAAGGCTTCCAGTCAATGACAGGCTTTTAGTAGTTTGGGGGGAGTCAAAGTTATATATAAACTTTTTACTGTGCTGGGGGTCAACACCCCTAAATCCTGTATAGTTCAAGGGCCAACTGTATATATTAAGGTTTTTCTTTATGTGTATGTAGATATTTTGCTTTCAAAGTTGGATCATACTTTGCATAATATTTAATAATTCATATTTTAATATCACAGTATATTTTGAACATCTTTATATAATTAAGGAATCTCAAAAATAATATTTTAAATAACTGAATAGCTTTTATATGTACATATGTTATAATTGGATTGATCAAACAATATTTAGACTATTTCCATTTTGCTTGCTATAACTCTTTGATGATCATCATTATAGCTACACATATCCATATGATATAGCATATTTTTTAACTAGTATGGTATATGTGAATTTCAACCCCACAAATTCAATTGTACTAACCTTCTATTGTCTATAAGTCAACATAATTTCTGATTCTGAGCCCCCATTCAGTTGAGGGTGGGATATAGAGATACTTGCACTTGACATCAGTCTTTCATGGGCTTTCCTCTGCCTTTCTCCAAATTTGTACCACAGCTCTATCCAGAATCTTCTACTCAGACAAGGCATCAAAGTATCTGTGTGTGTGTTTGTGCATATGTGTGTGTGTGTACATGAGTGTGTATGTGTGTGTGTGTTTGTGTGTATCCCTTACTCCTGTCAGGCAGAGAACATTACTTTAAAATTTTTCAGTTTGGAGAAGATTCTTCCCACTTTTTATTTTTTTTAAACCCTCTGTCTAGGGGCACCTGGGTGGCTCAGTCGGTTGAACGTCCAATTCTTGATTTCAGTTCAGGTCATGACCTCACAGTTTGTGAGTTCAAGCCCTGCATCAGGCTCTGCACTGACAGCATGGAGCCTGCTTGGGATTCTCTGTCCCTCTCTCTGCCCCTCCTCCACTCTCACTCTCTCTCAAAATAAATAAATAAATAGACTTAAAAAAACACACACACTCAACAACCTCTATCTAGATCTAGAAATTCTTTTCCTCTAAAGGTTTAGGCCTTTAGAAAACAAAAACCAGAAAGACTTGTAGACTCCTCTGCTTTCTGCCCCCCACTGTGACTCCTTGGGGTCAGAACCTACCTTCTGCTTGAATGAGGAGAAATGGAAAGAGAGAAATAGAGATGAAAGATTAATATCTCAAAATATTACCCCACCACTGAACATATCTCCTTAAGGCGGACAAATTCCCCAGAGCTAATTAGAGGTTGGAGGGAATACAATTCCATTTAGGACCTAACACCCCTGTAAGATGCACATACAGCCCCATCTTCGTTTTCCAAGTTCAATTTCTGCCTCCCAAAATACCAGGAAAAATATTAAACTTGCAAAGGAGGGAAAAATGTGAAATGAGCAAATCCTGTATCTGAGTTTCTATTAGAAGTCTAGTAAATGCAACCATAGAGAGATTAATGAAACCAATAGATGATGGAAGACCAATGTAAGCCCTGAATCTAATTGCATATAATTCAGAGTTCTTTTATCCATAGCATTGTGTGATTTGAATTATTTTCCCATAATCATCATACATTTCAGTTGAGTCCCCTGTAACATCCTTTTGCTGTTCTGGGATTCTGTAACTGTGGTTTACTGACTCTGATTTTGAAATCCTATCTTGGGGAGAAAAAGCTGGTAAATGAGAGGTGCTTCCTAGAGTACCATTCGATTTCTGACCTCCCCTTTTTTTTTTATTCCTTTGTTTAACCCTGTTTAAAGGTAACATTTGGGGGTGCCTGGCTGACTCAGTAGAGCATGCTGCTCTTGATCCTGGGGTTGTAAGTTTGAGCCCTACGTTAAAAAAAAAAACAAACTTTTTTTAAAGGTAACATCTGGATAATGTAATTTACTCATAGAATTGTTGTGAGGATTATTAAAGGAAAAAATGTATTTCCAGAACCTAACTTAACATGGTATTTGGCATAATAAATGGTAGCTATTAAAGTGTGTGAAAAGTACTTTGTATACTTGTAAAGTGCTTTGCAAATATTAGTTATTTTTACTCTCTTGGCACAAGTTGAGAATAGCAGTCTATTTAGAAACAAATTGTAATTATAAATTCCGTTTTGTCTAAATCTCAAGCTATCTTTTGAAATGTTAAATAACTATTGTAGTAGATGGAACCCCTACCCCACTATAATTCACAAGCAGAGAATCATTTGTGTTTAACTATTTATATAAGTGCTTGCACTCATCTAAAATAATAATAAATTAGAGGTTCTCAGAAAGTAGCAATCAAGCAACTGGCCTGTAACACATGCGTACTTTTATAAATCATGCCTCACGACTTAAAATGGTGACAGTTTATAGAACCAATGAAAAGTTGCTTTCAGGAAAGCCCAACTTTGGACACTAACCCAGTGTCAACTGATCGCCTATCTTCAGAATCACATGTGACGTCACCCACAAGCTTCATGTTGGGAAAAACACCCAGAGGAGGTGCCAGCCGATGCAATTTACAAAACAGTAGCTAGCCGTGACTTTAACCTTACTAATGATGCCACCTTCCTCCTATATTTTTGGAATACAGCATTAATAACAGAAAAATCAGTTTTAAAACATTTACAACAGTGGAATCAATCTCCAGTTATACTATCCCACCTTCATCACGTGACTGGAGTGCCTGGAAATGTCTAAGGGCCAACATCTTACTGGGATTCCAATTAGGTTGACAGACCAGATTTGACAGCCTGACATTAACACACTAAAAATTTGTTTGGTAAAAACAAAAGTATGTTGTATTCTTTTACATTTTTTTAAATGTTTGTTTAGTTTTGAGAGACAGAGAGAGCCTGACTGGGAGAAGGGCAGAGAGAGAGGAAGACACAGAATCCGAAGCAGGCTCCAGACTCTGAGCTGTCACCACAGATCCTGACAAGGGGCTCGAACTCATGAATCATGAGATCGTAACCTGAGCTGAAGTCAGATGCTTAACCTACTGAGCCACCCAAGCAACCCTAGTACTCTTTTAATTTTTAGGGAATTGAATATTGCCTGCTGATTGTTATTGGATTATGGAAATACCAACAAGCTGTATTCTCAAAACCAAGTCGGGTTCTAAAATAACAAAATGAAATGTATCTCATTAAGCTAAGAGGGCAAGGTCTTTGGCTCATGTATATAAAATAGACCACATCGAGGGCTGACCTTATAAATCAATACCTGTCTAGGACCATTCCAGACTCTTCCAATTCTTAATACTCTTTGAACTCGAAGCAATAACCCCTGAATATCATTGTTTCACATTATCAAGTTATCACTCTTAGGAGAACATTTAAGAAGTTGATAGTCCAAAGGAATGTTTCTAAGGCAATTTAATGTCTGGGCATACCTTCTGTGGCCTTGCTTCTAATAGACACTGAAATAATTTCTTGGAAATAATAAAACACCTCTGGCTTCTTAAATGCAAAGGCTAATCAGATTCCTGGCTCCCATGGCTTATGTGATCATCAGAAAGCAGTTCAATAAATAATTCCATCCCCACAAAAGTGCCTCCATATTTTCTTCCCAATGTTTGACTCTAGCCTCCTGAAACATGGAATCTACCCTCTGATGTCCAAGCCCCAGCCATGAATGTACTTCTCAGCCTCTTTCATTCACCTGAGCATCCCCTCAACATTGATTCACATGCTAAATTTTTAAAAGAACATATTTTCCCCCATCAAGAAACACAGACAAGTATCTTATTTTTTTAATATATTGTCAAATTGGCTTACATACAACACCTAGTGCTCATCCCAACAAATGCCCTCCTCAATGCCCATCACCTACTTTTCCCTCTTCCCCACCCCCCATCAACCCTCAGTTTGCTCTCTTGGTTTGCCTCCCTCTCTGTTTGTAGCTATTTTTCCCCCTTCCCTTCCCCCATGGTCTTTTGTCAAGTTTCTCAAGATCCACATATGAGTGAAAACATATGATATCTATCTTTTGCTGACTGACTTATTTCACTCAGCATAATACCCTCCAGTTCCATCCATGTTGCTGCAAATGGCATTGATTTCATTCTTTCTCATTGCCAAGTAGTATTTCATTGTATATATAAGCCACACCTTTATCCATTCATCAGTTGATGGACATTTTAGGCTCTTTCCATAATTTCACAGCCAACTATCTTGGAGTTTACTCAAATTTCCCAACTCTGTCTTGGGAGACCCTAAACAAACAAAGTCATTTATAGGACCCACACTAGTTCTTTCCATAAAATTAAACCTTAATTCTCTAAAATTGGAAGTAGGTGGAAATCCTTCACATAGGAGGCGTAACTGAACTCAACAGTCTTAATTCCCATCTACAGAAGTTCTCCTTCCTCTTGGGGATCTTAGCTTGATATTATGAAGGGAATCAAATAAGGGGGTATCCTCGTAACTCTCTGCCTTCAAAATCCCCACCCCCCCCCTTATGCTTAGGATGTTCTGGTCCCACCCTTCTTATTTACTCTTATACTCTTCTATGCTTCTATACTTCTTGTATTAAGATAAGTATTAGACTTCTGTTAATTGACCTTAAACAAGTGACTTAACCTATCTGCCCGGTTCTTATTTTTAACAGAAGATAATGGCATATACAGGGAGGATGCGAGGGTTAGAGATGGTGTTTGTAAATACTTGATCACACAGAGTGATGGTGTATGTAAAACATTTCTCAGTCCCTGGGACACAATAGGTGCTCAAAAATGGCAGTACCCCTCTAGTGCCTTTTGATCACCTTGAGGCTCTAATTCTGTTTCCCATCCCAGTCTTTGCTATGATGGTCACTTCTGTGATTTGAGGCACAATGGGTAACTGAAGGTGATTTCCCTTCTCTTTCTGCAAAAGTTCAGAGTTTATATGAAGTTCAGAGCACTCATCAACAATCTTGTCCCCACTGCTCAGGCTTCTGTAAGTCTAGGCATTGTTGGAGCCTCCTGCTTCTCCGTGTTCTGAGCACTCTTTTGATCCATCCTCTGACTTTCTGAACCACCCTGATCTGCGAGACCATCACCACTATCAAGATAAGGAATTATCCATCGCACCCAAAAGTTTCCTCGTGTCTCTTCGTAATCTATCTTTCCTACCCATCCTCTCTCCTCTGCCCAAGTAGCCACTGATCCCCTTTCTCACACTATAGATTTGTTTACATTTTCTAGAATTTTATATTAATGCAATCCTATGACATGTACTTTTATTTTGGGTATAGCTTCTTGCATTCAGCATAATTATTTTGAGATTCATCCATGGTGTTGTATGTATTAAAAGTTCATTCCTTTTCAGTGACAGAATTCCATTGTGTGGATATGCGTTTACCGGTCAGTGGACACTTAGGCTATCTTTGTTAGCTATTATAAATAAAGATGCTAGCTAAAGGATTGGAGAAAGATAAAGTATTAGATAAACACTAGTCAAAAGAAAAGCAGAGGAGGTACATTAATTTTAGACAAAGGAGACTTGAGCATAAGGAAAATTATCAGGGATCAAGCACTACATAAAGGGGATAAAGGGGCCAATTCTTGAAGAAGACATAATAACTTTAAACATGAATGCACCTAACAGAGAATCAAATATGTGAGGAAAAAACTGACAACTGAAAAGAAAAATAGACAAATCTGCTGTAGCTGGAGACTTCCAACACTCGCCTGTCAATTGATAGATTAAGCAGGCAAGTACTCAATAAGGATGCAGTTGACTTGAATATCACCACCAATCAACTTGATCTAATTGACATGTATACAATACTCCCTCCAACAACAGTAGAATACACATTTTTTTCAAGCTTCTACGAAACATTTACCAAGACAGACCATATTCTGGTCCATAAAACCCATCGTAACAAACTTGAATAAACAGAAATCATGCTTCCTAAACTCACATATTTCACATATAAGTGAAATCATATGGTATTTGTCTTTTTCTGACTTATTTTGCTTAGCATAATACACTCTAGTTCCATCCATGTCATTGAAAATGGCAAGATTTCATTCTTTTTGATGTCTGAATAATAGTCCATTGTGTGTGTGTGTGTGTGTGTGTGTGTGTGTGTGTGTGTGTGTGTGTAGTGTTACTCTATATAGAGTGTGTTTGTGTATGTGTATACTTTGCAAAGTATACTCTCAGATTACAATGGAATTAAACTGGAAATCAGTAACAGAAAGTTGCAAAACCCTCAAATCTCTGGAAACTAAACAACACATTTCTAGATAAGACATGTATCACAGAAGAAGTCTCAAGAAGGATTTGAAAATATTTTAAGCTAAGTGAAATGAAAATGCACTTATCAAAATATGTGGGATGTGGCAAAAGCAATGGCTAGAGGGAAATTTATAGCATTAAAACCACCCATTGGAAGAAAAGTCTAAAATCAATAATGTAACTTTCCACCTAGGGAAATTAAAGAAATGAGATCAATGTAAACCTAAAGCAAGCAGAAGAAAAGAAATAATAGAAATTGCAGCAGAAATCAATGAAATTTAAAACAGTTAAAATCCACAAAACCAAAATGTGTTTCTTTGAAAAGATAAAATTGATAATCCTCTAGCCAAGCTACCAAGAAAAAAAATAAGACACAAATGACCAGTCTCAGAGATAAAAGAGGGATCATCCCTACTGTTTCTATTGACGTTAAAAGAATAATTAAACAAAGTCTTGTGACCAATATATGCTTTCATTTCTCTTGGGAAAATAACCTAGGCATAGAACGGCTGAGTTGTATGTTAAGTAGATGTTTAACTTTTGAAGAAATTGCCAGTGTTGTGTGAAGTCACAATGTCATTTTAAATTCCCACTAGCATTGTGTAAGAATTTCAGTTGTCCTACATCCTTACCCACACCAAGTATGGTCAATCTTTTTAATTTCAGCCATACTAATTGATGTATAGTGGTGTATCATTGTGGTTTTAATTTGGATTTCCCTAATGACCAATGGCATTAGATATCCTTCTGTATGCTTATCATCTGTAGATCTTTGATGATGTCTAGAAATCTTTGGCCAATATCTAAATTTTTTATAACTATTAAGCTTTCAGTGTTCTTTATATATACTGGATATAAGACTTTTCACAGATACATGATTTGCAAATATTTTCTCCCAGTCTGTGGCTTGAGTATTTATTATTTTAACAATGTCTTTCAAAGAGCAGAATTTTTAATTTGGGGGAAGTACAGTTCATCTGTTAGCATATAAATTGTGTTTTGGTATCATATTTAAGATATCTTTGCCTAATCCAAAGTCACAAAGATATTTCCCCTATATTTTCTTCTAGAAGTTTTATAACTTTACTTTTTTACATTTTAAGTTTATGATCTATTTACATGTAGGTTTAAATATAGGTTTCACAGCTAGGTTTATGATAGTTTTAAAATAGTCTGGGTTAATTTTTGTACATAGTATGAATAGCATATAGAAGTTTTAAGGATATGCAATTATTCCAGCGCCATTTGCAGGAAAGACTATTTTTTCCATCCTTTAACATGTATCCTATTCGTGTTTTCATAGTTAAAGTGGGTTTCTTGTAGGAATTATACAGTTGACCCTTGAATTTTTATCCAAACGGAGTATCTCCGCCTTTTAATTGGTGTTTTTAGACTATTATTTATATCTATCATATTGATATTTTTTTTCCATTTGTTCCTTCTATTCTTAGTTCCCCCTTTTCCCTTTGCCTATTTTGCATTAATGGTGTATTTTTGAAATTAATCCTCTTTATCTCATTTCTAACCATAATTCTTTGCTGTTGCTGTGCTGTTTTAGGGGTTGCTTTGGGGGTTTTGATATACATCCTAACATCACAGTCTGTTTTTTATGTGGTATTATACCACTTGCCTATAACACAAGAAACTTACAACAGTATTCTTCCATTTAATTTCCCCTGATCTTTGTGCTAGTATTGCCATTCATTTTGCCACTACATGTTATACTATTTTTTCTTTAAACATGGGCCTGCCCGTGTCTTTTTTTTTTTTCTTATGAAGTGTCCATGGTTAAACAGTAATGGTTACGAGATCTGAGTTTCAATCCGAGCTCCACAGCTCCACCTACTATGACATTGGGCAAGTTCCTAACTTCACTGCGCCTAGGTTTTGTCATTTACAAGCCGGTAACAGCTCCCAGGGCTTTATGAGGCTCAAAAGGACATGTTTGTGACATGCTTAGGGCATAAAGAGAGTGTACAATTACATAGGAGTTTTACAATGATGTCTTCCCTCCACTGAACTCCTAGGGTACACGTTCAATTCAGTTAAGCAGTGAGTTACTATAGGGAACTATGGGCTCACATCCATATATAGGCCAGGTAAGTGTCACGACAATGTTAAGGAAACTATAGTTGCTTTCATATTGGTGTCTTACGCTGCATTTTTTTTTCTCGCAGACCCATATGTTTGTAAATGAAAATGTGTAGGAATATTCTTCACTCCACGAAGAAACATATTTTTTTCCAGGGGTTATATTCAAAATACTTAACAACTGGACTGTAGCCTGGGCTTTCCAGTTGCATGCCTCCTGGCCATCGTGATGGAGCAGAGTCCTGCTTTGGTGGGGGGTGGACATTGCAGGGGAGGGGACTCACTGAGGTGCCTAGGGTCATGTGGCATCACAGGAGAGCTCCGCAATCATTATTTACAAACCAATATGGAAGCACTTCTTACTAGCATCTGCCAGCTGAATATCAGCCTTGGTTCTCTCCCATTTGTTTTTTTTTTTAAACAGGCAGCTTCTTGGCCTATCCTTTGTTTTCCCGGTTTTAATAGAGGCGTGAGTACAAAGAAATCATCTTCTGTAAGTGTCTGCCCCATCTAAAGCAGGCAGCCCTCATTTGGCTCTCACCAAACACTGTCTTGTGCCGGTTGGAACTTCAGCTTTTTCAAGAGAAGCTAGAAATGCAAATTTTTGTATTGCATCTTTATTGTTAGTTCAATAATTTTTAAATCTCTGAGAAGGTCAAACACCGTAACCTCTGGCTTATTGAATACATATTATATTCCAGGCATGGCAGGAGTTCACAAAGATGTGAATTCTGCCCTGAAGGGACTGGTCACCTAATGGAGAGGCTGACAGACAAATAACAGTTTTATAGTAGGGTGGTGAGGATGTAGCTGCCTGTATAACTGGTAACTTTTTCTTGTATGTCTTATCACTCAGTCAGACACACGGGCTCTATGCTCTATTTGTCCTCAGCACTATGTGCCTTGCTCTTAATGTTTGGATTGAGCTGTCCTCCTGATCTCTTATTTCACCTGTACGGCTGATGTGAACATACGATAACATGGGTGGACAGCTATTTGAAGTAGGTCATCCTCTCTCTGCATGGTCAGTCTGATTACGAGGTCCTTGCAGACAGTACAGAGGAACAAACCCTTCTGGAATCGAACCAACCTGCTCTATTAGGTAGTAGTTGGTTAAAGACTCAAAGTACATGTGAGAACAGAGTGGAAGGAAACGTAAAAATGCAGGGCTGCCTTATGAGACTCAGACGAGTAATCAAATTTGGAAGTCTGCGAGGACAGGCACCTCCTTCTCTGCCTTTATTTTCTGGGCCAAATGGGCCTCCTGGTTACTCTCTGGAGTCAAGTGAAATACAAAGACAGAGACCAAAACCCAGTTAGATTATTTTGTCAGAAAACAAAATCTAGCTACAACTTACTACCTATGAAACATACATGAATGCCTAGTAATGTTCATAGTATCAACAATACCTCTGGAGTGTTCCTAGTACTGATCGTTTGGTTCATCTCCTTCCCAGGCTTTTTCTCTGCTTGCTCAGAACATATGTATCTGGTTTGCATGTGGCTTTTTCCCCAAGAACGTTGGAATCCTACTCTCTGCTGTTCTGCAACTTGACCTTTCCCCTCCCTCTCCCTCGGTCCCCCCCTTCTCTTTCAGACGGAACAGTATGTTGGGGTACAGCTGTACCGTGCTTTGTCCAGCCACCTCTCCACTGAGAACCACGTAGAGCAACTCCACTTTTTCACCATGATAAACAATGCAACAGTAAATATCACCCATTTATATTTTAATTTGCTTTTTATTTTTAACAGGACTGTGGAAACTGAAGTCATTACAGAGTTTGGACCTGTCGTTCAATGGGATATCACAGATAGGTTTGTCTGACTTTCATAACTGCCTACGGCTGGAGAACCTCAACTTAAAGAGCAACAAAATATTCAGAATTCATCCAGGAGCCTTCAAGGACCTCAAGAAGTTACAGGTTATAAACTGACTTTTAGAGTATTTCCATTATGTAGCCATATGGGCAATTACATTAGAAGAATATTTCTATTGAAATATTCCCTGTGCCCAGGAGTACTGGCTGTTAGTCAAAAAGGATAAGTCTATTTAAGCATCCGACTTTGGCTCAGATCATGATCTCATGGTTTGTGGGTTCGAGCCTCACGTTGGGCTCTGAGCTGACAGCTCGGAGCCTGGAGCCTGTTTCGGATTCTGCATCTCCCTCTCTCTGTTCCTCCTCTGCTCTCACTCTGTCTCTCTCTCTCTCAAAAATAAATAAAGATTAAAAAAATAATTTAAAAATTTTTTTTAAAAAATCAAATGCCTCAGTCATGGACATGAGTGTTATTCAAACATATTACCCAGCACCAATATTTGGCACATTATTTTTCTAAATCAAACTAAACCCAGCTCCAACTTACCACTTACCAGCTGGCAAGAAATTAAATCGGAGTTATAATCGAGGCCCCCTCCCTGATCTGCAAGGTGGGTCAAAGGTCACTGGGGTCTTGTGCAATCTGGAACACTTGGGGAGGTTCCCCTGAGCCACGCTGGTCAATGCTGAGATGTCAGCAACCCAGGATGACATGGGGCCCTGAAGGCCTGTGACACTGTTGCTTCCAAACCCAAACTGGGCACTAAATATAAAAATGATAGTAACAACAGCTCATGCTTGTACATTACCACATGCCACATACTGTTCTGAACGTCAGACCCATCCATCCTGGGGTCTCAACGTCACATTTTGGAGCCAGGACACCTGTCTCTCAGGCACTTTGCAATGAATCTCACTGAAGAACTGACAGCTGGGAGGGGGAAGCATCCCAAAGCCCTGCTCTGGGCCCAGCAGCTTCCGTCCCTTCCCCAAGCACTGTCCTCCACCTCCCTCTTCTCTGGGGGATATTGTAAAATCCTCCCACAGTACTCCCTTTAGAGAGGCCGAGGGGCCTCTGGTGTGACATCTAGCGATGTCTCAGGAAGAGACTTAGTGCCCCGTATCCTCTGTCACACACCCTCACTCTTCATGTAGGCCAGCATTGTTCGAGAGAAACCATTGTGAGCCAGGTATGCAGTTTTAGAGGCTCTAGTCACTAGATTCAGAAAGTAAAAATAAGTAGGTGAATTTCGTTTAGTAATCCATATTTTTATTATTTAAAAAAAATTTTTTTAATGTTTATTTCTTTTTGAGAGAGAGAGCGTGAGTGGGGGAGGGGCAGAGAGAGGGAGACACAAAATCCAAAATGGGCTCCAGGCTCTGAGCTGTCAGCACAGCGTCCGACGCGGGGCTCAAACCCACGAACCGCGAGATCATGACCTGAACCGAAGCCGGACGCTCAACTGACTGAGCCAACCAGGTGCCCCTGGTAAAATATTTTTTAACCTGGTATACCCAAATATTTTTTACAAATATAAAGTTATGTAGGGGCACCTGGGTGGCGCAGTCGGTTAAGCATCCGACTTCAGCCAGGTCACAATCTTGCGGTCCGTGGGTTCGAGCCCCGCGTCGGGCTCTGGGCTGATGGCTCAGAGCCTGGAGCCTGTTTCCGATTCTGTGTCTCCCTCTCTCTCTGCCCCTCCCCCGTTCATGCTCTGTCTCTCTCTGTCCCAAAAATAAATAAACGTTGAACAAATATAAAGTTATGTAATCAATATAAAAATCATTAATGAGCTATTTCACATTGTTAAACCCTGGTGTATATTATTCACACCCATATCCCAATTTAACTAGTCACAGGTCAGTGCTCTAAAGCCACATGGGTGGTTAGTGGCCGTCAGATTAGACAGCAGCACCATAGCTGATTTTTCCCAATTTTATGAGAAGTGTTATTCAAGTATTGCTGCAAGACAAATTTCCAACTGCCCCCATTCAACCAGGGTCCCCCAAGTCCCTCCGCTATTGAAGGGAGACCAGTAAAGTGGTGGTGAGGTGAGTGGACCCTGGGGTCAGCTGCCTGAGTTGAAACCGAAGCTCTGCCACTTTGCAGCCCCACAATCTTGGGCAAGTGACCCAATGTCTCTGTGCCTCAGTTTTCTCATTTGAAAAAACAGAGATGACTTCATTCCTTCCTCATAGAATGTTGTGAGAATTAAATGTTTGAATACACATAAAGTGCTTTGAACAGTATTTGGAACATAGCAAGCTCTTTTTTTTAATGTTTATTTATTTATTTTGAGAGAGAGAGAGGGAAAACCCCAAGCAGGCTCTGCACTAACAGTGCAGAGCCTGACGCGGGGCTTGATCTCACCAACCACGAGATAGCGACCTGAGCCGAAATCAAGAGTCAGATGCTTGGCCAACTGAGCCATCCAGGCGCCCCAAGCTCTTTATAAACGTAGGCTACATATAGAAATTCTAAAGTGGCCACGGTATCCCACTAGTTTAACATACAAATCTGCTTGTGCCACTTCTTGTTAGAACCCCTCCTAAGCTTTCGCAACAAGAGCTTGGCCCCCGCCTGCCTCTCCAGCCTCATTGCAAACCACTCTCCCCTTGCTCACTGCACTCCTTCTATCTTCACACTAAGGCCTCCCCACTTGCTGATCCTTCGTCTGGAAGAGCTAACTCTTATGAATCCCTCCAATGTCACTTCCTCAAGGAAGCCTTCCCGGGGCCTCCAGATTGAATTAGTTGCCCGTTTATATACACTTATAATATGCTATGCTTTTTCCTTATTGCATTCATCACAACAGAAATCATCATTTAGTTTTCGGGATGGTTAGTTGTTAATGCCTACATCCCCATAATCCTTACGCTCCTTGAGGACATACGCCATAATCTATTTTGTTTTCTAGTGCTTTGCATATGTCTAATTCATAACACATATTTTAAAACACTTGTCGAGCAAAGGAATGAATAAGCAGATGATCATGAACAGGTGTATTAGTTACCTATTGCTGTGTAACAATTACTACCAATTTAGCAGTCCCAAACCCCACATTATCTCATAACTTGCGGGGTCCGGAAGCCAGGCAGGGTCCCTCGTCCTTTGCTAAGGCTACTTCAAGAGGCTGCAGTCAAGGTGTTGGCCAGGGTTGGAAGCTCACCTGAAGGTCCAGCTGGAGATGAATTCACTTCCAAGCTCATGTGGTTGTCGACAAGACTCAGTTCCTGTGAGCTGTTGAACAATTCCTTACCGGCTGTCAGCCGAGGCCTCCCCTCAGTTCCGTGCCATGGGGGCCTCTCCATAGAGCAGTTCACAGCGTGGCAACTTGCTTTAGAGCCTGAAGGACAGAGCCTGCCAGCAAGAAAAACATTACAATCTAATATAATGTGATTATGGGAGTGACATCACATTGCTTTTGCCATATTCTGTTGCTTAGAACCAAGTTACAGGCCCTGCCCACGCTCTAGGGGAGGAGACCACTCAAGGGTGTGAATACCAGGAGGCAGGATCGCTGGGGACCATCTTTGCCACAGTATTGATCAGAGCAGATGAGAAAGTGCTCCCCAATTCACCACAAATAGGTTGCCAGATTGCCTGGGAACCTCGTTTAACACACTGGATACTGATTATAAGTGTATTTGTGTATGTAATTGCCCTATGTCTGTTTTTATCTCCTGTGCATTTTTGCTGTGCTTCATTAGTGTTCCGTAGCTCGCATGCAACAGATGCTACAAGCCAACTAAAAACCAGCCCCAGGAATGTTTTCAATCCTCTGTAATTCTTGCTTCACCTGACCTGCCCAGAACCATACAATTTCTCCTTCTCCATTATCCCTTCTCCATGTTTGGCAAGAACTCTAAAAACTGGTTTTGGAACTCGATGGATATATTTGGTACCAGAAAGCTGAATATTAAAATAGATGTTTTCTTCTTTTTCAGGAGATGTATTTAATACTTGCACTATGCTATGTGTTTTCCCGTGAGGGCATCTTTCCAGAAGCCAGATAGATTTTTCAAAGCATACAGTCATCATCGTGTTTAGATAGAATGAGATCTATGTAAACTGACATTTCAGATTAGCATTCTGTATCTTTCCCGTTCTTCCTAGATGCAGTGATTTGTGGAGCTATATTAGGTGCCTCCCAATCTTTCTGTAACGTACACCCCTTTCAGATGTTGGTAGATGGCTTCTTTCTTTAGCCAAATTGGACTGTTCTGCTTTCATCTTTTCTCAGAAATTACTCCTCCTGAATCATTTGATTCGTTTTCTGTCCTTGCTTCAGTTTTGTTTTCAGTCCCATGATTTGTAATATAATAAGATGCTAGGGTGACACAAATGTAGCTAATGCACTAAAAAGAAAGTGACCAGCTGAAAACCATCAGAGGATTTCACTCTGTTGCTGAGGAGGGGTACAGAAGAAAGCTATTGGTCCCAGGCCAGGCCGGGCCAAGCAAAGTGGTTTAATTTTCTCCCTATCCCCCTCCTGGTCTCCTACTTCCTATTTTTGGCAACCCTCCCTTGGGAGTCAAGACTGCTTGGTTACTCAACACTGGAAAGTTTGCCCTCACTACCTAAGTTCAGGGAGAATTCCGATTCTACCTGTAGTGGTCTTGGTCATGGTGCTCTTGTTTGAATCTGCTCTTCTTAGGAATTTATATAGCCCAAGATATCAGTGCTGTTTTTTTCCCCTGATGTTTAGAAAACAATTGACCTGGATAACATTCAGTCTCTCTGGCTTTCATCCATGGCCCACTTTCCTTTTTTTTTTTTTCCTTCCAGCAAGGTTTGCATTTTCTCTTTTATGATTTTCTGTTCTTCTAATGACTAGCTGCCCCTCCTCAAGCCCCACCTCTGCCTCCCGCTGCCTCCCCCCACCCACCCAGCCCTGCACTCCAGTGCAGTGGGAGATCAGGCTCTGAGAGAGTGTGTTCCAGAGTGGAAGGCGCACGGCTGTGGGGCTAGATCAGCTCTCAACTCTGCCATTTCATTCATTCATTCCTTTCTCCATTATTTACTGAGCACCTGCCATGTACCAGGCCCTAGTAGCAGGGGCTAGGTGGTAAGTACTGTGTGACCTAGCCCAGTTTCCTCCTCTGAGGAAGCTTTGGAGAAGATTGGAGATAATGCATGTGAAGTGCCTGATGGAAGGCCTGGTACACAGCAGCACTCGGTCAATAGTAGCTGGAGCTACACCCAACTGCTCTTCCTGCCATATCGTGTCATGGCCATATCCAACTTCAGCAGATCTGGCTCTGTGTTTCTAGAGCCACCGAATCCTTTTTGTTTTCCAGGTTCCCCTTCGTTTCGTTTCTTTTTTTTTTTTTAATGTTTATTTATTTTGAGAGAGAACACGTGGGAGCAGGGGAGGGGCAGAGAGATTGGGAGAGAGGATCCCAAGCAGGCTCTGTGCTCACAGCGTAGAGCCCAACGTGGGGCTCCATCTCACAAACTGTGACATCACGGCCTGAGCCAAAATCAAGAGTCAGACGCTTAACCAACTGAGCCACCCCGGCGTCTCTCCCCTTCATTTCTGATCAAACTAGAAAAATTAGTCATCTTGTGTATACTAGGTATCCATGGATGCAGGGAAATGTACTACTACCCTTGAGATAATAGTTGATGCAAAAGATCTCTCTGCTACTTCTGGTCAACCACAGTTCTGTGTTCTATGCACTCATCATCCAGCATCTTCTGTCACTGTCAAGATCACAGTGCTTCTAGAAATTCTAGACCTGGTATCTAATTCTAGACCTTGATAACAACAGGAAGTCTAAGTTTTATCTAACAGTTCAAATCATAGGAGAGAAGAAAGGGAAAATGATTAGGCATCTAATATAGGTAAGCACAATACTTAAAGCTTTCACATTCATTTAATCCTTACAACAACCCTAGGGGGTAGGTTCCTAAAAAGTGAACAGTTTGCTGAGGCTGATAGAGTTGCTAGGGGCAGAACAGAAATTTAAACCCAGTATTCTCTCTCACATCAGTGCAAAATTCATATTGCCTCCATACCAATGTAAGCAATATCTGTATTGTTTATTTTGTCTCCAAATGTCTTTTATTCACAGACTGTCCTAAATTTGTTCCTTCTCAAGCAGGTTGTAGACCTCAGCAACAATGTTCTCACCACCATCCTGCCAATGATGCTCATTGCCCTAGAATTTCCCCATCTGGAGGTGGACTTGGCTGATAATCGATGGCAGTGTGACCATAGTGTGGCAGCCTTCCAAAATTTCATTTCTGAATCCTGGAGGAAAACATGGAATATAATTTGCAGCCAGTCTGTAGGTAAGTCAGTGGTACCTCTTTTTCCTAGAACGTTCCAGCCAAAATGAAAAAAAAAAAAAAGACCCATGAAAAATTTAGTCTTGTTTGAAATGGTGACAGTCTCCCTAAAGCAAAAATGTTGATTATGGCACTAAGTCAGCCACACACTGTGTCACAGAATCATCACTGCTACCTAACTATTTCTCTCACTTCATGAATAATTTTCTTCACAGGGTCAAAGAAACCTAGTTTAAATAGCTCAGAAACAATTAGATTTGGTCAAAAACAGAAATTTCACCAGAAGAGAAAGCCCCAAAATGTCGCATTTTTACCCCAATTCTTAACAAATATTTGATCAAAGAACGAACTTTTAAAATGTGAAACATGAAAATTAAAAATAGACCTACCCTATGACCCAGCAATAGCACTGCTAGGAATTTATCCAAGGGATACAGGAGCACTGATGCATAGGGCCACTTGTACCCCAATGTTCATAGCAGCACTCTCAACAATAGCCAAATTATGGAAAGAGCCTAAATGACCATCAACTGATGAATGGATAAAGAAATTGTGGTTTATATACACAATGGAATATTACGTGGCAATGAGAAAAAATTAAATATGGCCTTTTGTAGCAACGTGGATGGAACTGGAGAGTGTGATGCTAAGTGAAATAAGCCATACAGAGAAAGACAGATACCATATGGTTTCACTCTTATGTGGATCCTGAGAAACTTAACAGGAACCCATGGGGGAGGGGAAGGAAAAAAAAAAAAAGAGGTTAGAATGGGAGAGAGCCAAAGCATAAGAGACTGTTAAAAACTGAGAACAAACTGAGGGTTGATGGGGGGTGGGAGGGAGGAGAGGGTGGGTGATGGGTATTGAGGAGGGCACCTTTTGGGATGAGCACTGGGTGTTGTATGGAAACCAATTTGTCAATAAATTTCATAAAAAAATAAATAAATAAAATGTGAAACATTATTTAAAGTGCTTGCCCCTGAAAATAACACTGTATGTTAACTATACCGGAATTAAAATAAAATAAAATAATTCCTAACCCTCTGAAAAGATATTCCTATAGATAAACAAAACATACATATTTCAAAAGTATACTTTGATTTGTTCCCTGACACTTTCCCCAAATGCTAGACCACATTACTAGAGTTGAGCATTCTGAAAACCTTTTTTTGCCATTAACTATCTTGGCTAAAAATCCCAAACCCCTCCCTCCTGGTTGTGGGGTGGGAAGTGTTTTTCAGTGAGCCCTGAGCTCTGTTCTGTTCACGGCTGCACCAAAGGACAAGCAAGGCCATGCTTACCAGGTTTAGAAGAAATCCACGAAGACCACAAGGAAGTCTTAACGTTAGCCGTGGGAAAGATAATGGTGCACGTGGGCAGAGCCAGGGCGGGCCTTGCAGGGCCCTGATGGAACGTTCTCGGAAATGTGCAGCAGGGGAGGATGCGGAGGAAGGAGGAGCGACGTAGATGTCCCCTCCAGTCTGGGCAAGTTCTTTCCTCCCCTGGACAGCAGTCGGGCAAGAAGCCTAAGAAACACCCAGCCTCCTGGGCCTACGAGTAGCAGACCTAAGCCAGACAGCCACGTGCACAAGCGCAGGGAGCCACAGACATCCTATTGGCATTAGACAATCGCCCGATCCATCAGTAAGGCTGCTTATACGCTTCAGATGTAGTTAGATAGGGCCCTGAGGGGGACTCACGCAAGCTTCTGAAGCCACCAGAGCCCTCCTTCAGTGTCCACTCACTGTGCGTTTCCCCCACCCCACTTGCAGGGAACGAGGAGGCCTACCGGTGGACTCCCCAAAGAATTTCCAGGGAGACCCACCTTCCTCTCGTTACTATGAATCATATGAAAAGCCTCATAGCAGGCAGAGCCGAGCGGCCCCAGGAGGGACCATCCAAGCACTTTTCCACCCCGGGGAGCAAGGACCCTGCCGGTACCCACCCCAGTGAGAAGCGGAGCCGGCTGCCGAGATGGGTCAGGAGCCCCGTAAAGGAGGAGGCTTCCCAGGACCTCACCCTGGCGGTGTGCCTGGCGGTGTTCATCACGTTCTTCGTGGCTTTCTGCCTGGGGGCTTTTGCCAGGCCTTTCCTGGACAGACTGTGGCAACAGAGGTGCGGACACAAAAGGCCCAGTTCGGATAACGCGTACTCCAACGAGGGCTTCTGTATGGACATCGAAGCTGCAGGCAACACCCAGGGCCTGAGGACAGACCTGCCCCTCGGTGAGCAGCAGGCCCCGGCAGGCCCCGATGCTGCTGCCCTCCCCGACAGAATTCTTTCTGGCAGCCGGCAGAGCAGGGGCCCGTGCGGGGACCACAGTGGCCCTGGGAGTGGAAAGGATGACGTACTTCTGAGTGACAGCGAGGCCCGCTCCACTCTCCGAGGACAGACAAACGCCGATCATAAGGAACCAACTCCTGCAGGACAGGATCACATCTACCAGAAAGATGTTTTTGGAGAAATAAATTATGCGACGGTGGCCCAGGAAGATTCTCTCAGCGAGCACTCAGTGGGCGTCCCTGCGGCAGCTGGCAGATTGCTAACTGTCTCTGGATCAATTCATAGTGATTCGGATGAATTCAACGCACCACCCTCACAAGGAATGACAGCTTCTCTCTCTAAAATGCAAGCATGTACGAAAGCACAGAGGACTGCAGAGAACGAGAAAAGAGGGGACACCGAATGGTTACCTTCAGAGTTTTCGGAGGAAACGCAAGTGAGCATTTACACGAATCTGCTGAACACACAGCAGCAGAGGCTCACGAGGGCCAGTGCTGAGGAGGGGCTTCCCGCCTGCTCCAGCGAGGTCACACTCAGTGACCCAGGAGAGATGAACCCATCCCCACCAGTCCTTCCTCCGGGATGGGGCTGTGACCTGCGTGTCACGCCCGATAACACGGAACCAGAGCAGAAACATGCTCCTTTTGACCCTCAGTGCGAGCTGGACAGCAACTACGATTCTGATGAAGGGTCTTTATTTACCCTCAGTTCAAGTTCAGATGATGAAAGAAATGTGACCGAAGAAGAGGCACATGGCGAGGAGAGCCACAGGGCCAGCGGGCCCCCAGAGGACAGGGACTCAGGGGTGAGGAAGGACAATGTTACATCATTAGAGGATCCTGAGGCCTACAGCACTTTCCAGAAGATTCTGGGGAAATGTGAGAATCAGGAGGATCGTTTTGAAAAACCTCTCATTTTTGGTCCAGACTCTGGTTTATACGAGACTCATCTGGAAAGTGCCTCTAACCCTCATACAGTTGAGGATGCATTGACCTTGCCTGGATCACCGGGCAATAGTCCCCTCAGGGATGTGATCGCAGGCAAGGTCACTTATGATTATGCCATAGCTCTCCAATCTGAGGCAGTAGAGTGGCAGTGCTCACTTAGAGACTTAGAGTTTTTCAGTGTAGATGTCTTACCACAAAGACCATCATGTTCTCCTGAAGCTCCCTCAGATTCTGATAAGAGTGACTGTCATGAAAGAGACTCAGATATTTACAAATACGAACCTTGCATTCAGGGGAGAAACACAGCTCAAAATGATACTCCTCTCAAGGTCACTACAGGTGAAAACTTAAGACCCTCACCACAAAATCCTGAAGGGGTCAACATGAATTCCCACCCGATAGACACTGATGCAAATGAGGAGTTGACATGTCCTCTTGAGGACTATGATTCCAGGAAGGTTATAAGCCAAACTCGATTGTTACAGTCCTGTGGTGACGAGCCAGCTCTTCAGTGTGAAAGAGAAGAGAGGGATTATACTGAAAACAGTTCCAGGAGCCAGGGGCCGTTGTTACAAGAGCCTCCAAATGAAACCAGTTCAGTAGGAGCACAGGAGCCCTTTGGTGATAGAGACTGGGATACATATTCACAGGAGAACGTGTCGCAGTCAGAAAAGGAGCACTGTAACGTCTCTACTCAAATGCAGACCCAGAACAATCTGTTGGGAGTTGGCTCTCTGTGTGAGGACCAGCTCTACTATGACAGCGACCAGGACATTTGAAAGTCAAACGGAACTCAAATAACATTTTAGTATAGACCGAAGCACCGGACAGAACAGCTGAACCCATTTTAACAAATTCTGCACAAAGGACATCATAGCTTTTGAGAGGTCGATCATGAAACTACAAAGTTGGGGGGGATTCAGAGTAACTCTAAATTGGTTTTTTTTCCCCCATAAGTTATGTTAAAAGAGGGACCATTTTGTAGACCAAACAGTAAATTAAAAATCAGTCTTCAAGAAGAGACGTGATATGTTTTGTACAAGGAAAAGATACTCTGCCATTATCTTCAACTATCTCTTCCTTAGTATGACTCTCCAATCTGGGCTGTCAGGAGCTGTGGTCTTCTGTTCATTCTCCACTTCTCTGGCATTTTCTCCTTTTCCTTTCTGACACTCCTTCCCCACCTCTTCTTGCCCTCTCAAAGAGCATTCCTCAAGGATCTCTTCCCAGTTTTTCTTACACACCACTCTCCTGGGACCCTGCTGTTTCACAACAGATCCATACAGATGGCGCCTGCATCTGTACGAATAGGCCCAGCCCCAAGCTTCAGACTCACATTCTCAACCCCAATGGCCCAAATCCACATAGATCATCCTGGGACCTAAAATTCATCATTTTCCTTCACAAACATGGTCTCCCACATTCTCTTTCTTGGTCAATAGCATCACGACATTCACCCAGTAAAGCCAGTTAAAATTTCTGACTTATCTCAGACTCTCTGTCTTTTATTTCCTAGATCTGAGTAGCCTCTAAGGTCTATGCAGTGGGAGTGTATGCAGCGTATGTCTATACAAGGAGACGTTTAAGTGTGGCGTTTTAAGTCTGGATAGGGCGAGGCAGTTTATGTCAAACCAGTATTTGCATAGAAAGCACCCTGTTTTAACTTAGAGTGTTTATTTAGGGTGATTAGGATCGGAGGTGAGTGAGTTTGGGGAAAGGAACTAACCATCCCTTAATTCACCTGTTGGCATCACCACTAGTCTTATAGGATCTAGCTCCTCAGTGACTCTTAAGTTTGTAATCTCTACCCTCAAAATAAGGCACATCCCTATCTATCACCTAGATTATTTTAAGGCCTTTTTGTGACCATTGGTACTTCTCCATGTCCCCACTTACTCCCCCAAAAGTCTTATGTTCTCTTCATCTCTCCATTACTCAAAAATCTTTGATGAAGGCACCTAGCTGGCTCAGTCAGTACACCATGAGACTCTTGATCTCAGAGCTGTGAGTTCAAGCCCCACGTTAGGTGTAGAGATTACTAAAACAAAACAAAGAACTTCCCATGCTCCCTTCTGCCTATATAAATGCCAAATTCCATAGACACCTCCTAACTTTCCAACTTTATCTGGCGACATTATAACTTCATCCTGCATTCAGGTTTACATCATTTAGACCAATCATTTACTCATTTATCTTAGCAAACTTTTGAGGTCTTCATTGGTCCTGGATCAATTTTTCCCCTGTTGTTCACAATTGCTATTTTGAAATTTCCCTGTCCTTGAATTTCACTGAGAAAATTTAGGCTGTCAGGAAGAAACTTCCTCATTCCTTACCCCATAGCAGTACACATTTACTATCCACATTCACACTCCTTGGCCCGTCGAAGAAGTGAGCATTCTGTGGTCAAGGTTTAGCTCTTGCTACAGTCCTGGGCATGGATCCATTCATACTCCCCATTCTTTCACTTACAAGCTTTCCTTATCTAATGGCTTCTTCCCATTGGCTAAAGCATGCCCAAGTAAAGTAAAAGTAAAAGTAAAAAAACAAAACAAAACAAAACCCTACCCTACGGCTCCCTCAAAATACCACCTTCTTCTCTTTCCATAGCTAGATTCCTCAGAGGAGTTTTCAGTGGCTCTCCATTGACTCCTCAGTGCACTGCCATCAGGCTTCAGCTCACCATGCCCTTGACCTGTGCCAGTAAAGGTCACGACAACCTCCAGCTGCTACATACCAGGGACTCCTCAGTCTTCCTCAAACAAGGTCTCTGCAGCATTGGACACTGTAGACCACCCCCACCTTGAAACTCATCCTGTGGTCTGTGCTAGCTCTTTTCAAGGGCAAGGATCCCAGCAAGACACAGATGGCAAGAAACAGGGAGACTGGAGACAGTCCAATGAAGGCACCACTTGAAAAGATCTAGACAGGATTAAGAGCGACTAGCAAAGGAAGGTGAGGGACCTACAGACAAGCAACAGAGGGTGCCTTTCCCACCCCGAGGCCTGCAGAGGCGAAAGAACTGTAGCTGTGTGTGCACAACGGGAGTGTGAACTTTGGTGTGCACAACGGGAGTGTGGACTTTGAGTGTGGACACCCGCTGACAATCCACAATGTGGCGGGAAAGATCACCCAGCTTCCCTCTCTTCTGGCCTTCCCTTCTCCTGTCAGTGCCTCCCAGCAGCTGACCTCTGGAAGCCAGAGAGCAAGAGAGCTGGTAGTTGCAGTCCACAGAGGTCAGCCTTCCAGGCCACAAAGGATGATAAAGAAGGGAAGAAAGTAGATCTGGAGGGGCAAATGGAGAATATCCAGCATGCCCTTACCTCTGATTCTTCTACCTCTCTGGTCATTCTTCCTCGGGCTCCTTTCTACTTCTTCTTTCTACGCTCACCTGTTAAATACCTATGTTTCCTAGGGTGTGGTCCTTTCCAGGACCTGTCTTCCGTCTTCTCACTCAATCCACTTTCCCTGTGTGAACTGTCAATTCCACCACCACCTTAACTGCTGATGTTTTTTGTTTCTGTAACTCCAGCTCTGAAATCTTCCTGGAACTTCACACTCGCATCCAGCTGCCATTTGGATATTTCCATAGGCACCTCCAACCAAGTGTGTCCAAAATGAAGCTCATTAGCTCCGCCTAATCCTCTCCACCCACCATATCTGATCCTCTGTGCCCCTTTTCACCATCTACTCGGTTGTTTCATCCAGAAACCCAGGAGTCATTCTTTTGACTTCCTCCTCCTCACTTCCCACATCTAATTCATTAGCAGGAACAGCCAAGTCTAGCCCCTAAACATCTACCAAATCTAGCCCCTCCTCTCTGTCCACACTGCCAGCTTTTGCTCTCACTTGACCTTCCCACCGGATCTAAGATAATAGCACACCAACAGGTTTCTTTACCTCCAGTCCTATATGCTGTTATTATTTCCCACAGTACAGCCAGGGGGCAGTCCCTAAAATGCAAATATGATCATGAGGCTCCCCTGATTGGAGTCCATCCATAGGCTTTTCTGCTTCACTTCAGCCCCAGATAACTCCCTGTCCCCAGGTCTTTGCCCCTGTCACAACTGTCCTCAATGTACTTCCCAACCCCACCCAATGACCGCACCCAAACAAGCCCTCCTCTGGCTCAGTAACCCCTACTCTGTTCTCACGTTCATGTTCACTTCCTCAGGGAAGGCTTCTTGGACCCCCTGAGCAAGTTAGATTTTTCCATTACAAACTCTCATTACATAAGCATCGTCCTTCACAGACAAGAGCTTATCCCAAGTAAAATTAAATAGGTATATTTGTGATTATTGATTTAACGTCTGTCTGCCCCTTGTATATTATAACCTCCAGGAGAACAACAATAACAAAATGTGTCTTGCCTCCCCAGGTCTGTCATTTAGGTTTTCCATACAACAATGTATTAAATAAATGAGTGAAAACAAACCCTTTAGTACAATGTACAGGGATGTCCATGATCTGGCCCTGCTTTCCAGGCAGTTTTCCATCCAGTATTTATTTCATTGTGCCCTACCTCATTCCTGACCTCAAAGTTACAAACACACTGGGCTATAACGCCCCACCACACCTTAGTCCACACTGTTCCCCCTTTCCAGGCTGCACCTATGAGCTTTCCACTAAACTCAGCCTCATCTGCCTGGCAAACATCTACCCTTCTTTCATGATACAGTTTAAGGATCACCTCCTCCATGAGTCTTTCTCACCCAATTCCACCCAAGTAGAGTGGACCACTGCCTTCTTCCCTGGGGCCCCCACGGCACGGCTGTGTATTGTGGAAGAAACAAAGCTTCACATGGTGTGATTGAGTTCTTCTAGACATCTGTGGGCCAACTTCCAGTTGTTAGGTGACATTCAGTTCTGACTCAAGTCTATGAAGCTGCAAATCATCTCAGGGTGGACAGTTCTTTTATGAAGTGAAAAATTACTTTGTATTCCAGCAGCATAGAGCAAAGGTAGACACGGTTTTGACTCTTTTTGTTTGTTTTTCTTCATGCTTCCAAAAAAAAAAAGAAAAGGCTTATGGTAATGTGGCATAAACATCACAGGCATTCTATGTAAGTAGCTCTGTTTCTCAGCAAGTGCTTATAAAAGCAAATTTTTAAAACCCCTCTCAACGTGCCTGCTGTAAGCGTGGTTAACATTACTTGATGTGAGTGAGATCTGAGGCCTGTGAATTCCAGATTTCCAAAATGGCTCACCTTTGGGCTCTGCCCACAAACTGCCTCAAACTTGAAACCACCTAAGTTCCATAGATCTTTTTTTTTTTTAAGATTTGATTTTTAAGCAATCTCTACACCTTGAACTCACAAGCCTGAGATCAAGAGTCACATGCTCCAACAAATGAGCCAGCCAGGCACCCCCCCATAGGTCTTCTTACCTCCATTTTCCTTCTGTTTTAGTTTCATTTATTTTTATGAGTCTCCAGTTCTATGATTACATAAATGGTCTTTAAAACTTGTCTTACTTTTCATTAACATAAACGTTTTTGCATTTTTCTAGCAGAGTAGCTCAAATTTTTATCAGCCTAACAATTCCATAATAGCAAGTTTTCATCTAAGAAACATTTGAAAAATCTCTTGTATAATTTACCTTCACATGCTTCTAAACCTATTACATAAATCTCGGACCAGTGACTGTAAACCCAAAACATGAAACATTAAAATCTTAGTCTTCTTAAATCACTATGCTACAGACCTTAAACTTACACAGTGCTATACATCAATTAAATCCCAATAAAATTGGGGGGAAATATCTTATTCTTGAAGAGCAACCAGTGCCATAAGTGAATTGCTTTTTTAAAGAAAATTTATTTATTCTTGAGAGACAGAGGGAAAGAAGGAGGGAAGGAGAGAATGAGCAGGGGAGAGGCGGAGGGAGAGGGAGAGCACCCCAAGCAGGCTCCACACTGATGTGCAGGCTTGGGGCTCAATCTCACGAACTGTGAGATGATGAACCGAGCTTAAATCGAGAGTCGGGGGCACCCAGAGGGCTCAGTCGGTTAAGCATCCGACTCTTAGTTTCAGCTCAGGTCACAATCTTGCAGTTCATGGGTTCAAGCCCCACATCAGGCTCTCCACTGACAGCACGGAACCTGCCTGCAATTCTCTCTCCCCCTCCCTCTCTACCCACCCTCTGTTTTCCCTCTCTCTCTCTCTTTCTCTCGGAATAATTAAATAAAAAAAAAACAAAAAGAGTCAGACACTTAACCGACTAAGCCACCCAGATGCCCCATGACTCAACATATTTAATCAACCATAATTTTTTGTTTTTGTTTTGATACTCAATTTGTGGTAACCTGGCCAATGGCTCCACCCTTAACCTGGTTTCTGTGTTTTCTCCAGAATTTCTAAAGCATCATTGCTTTCTGGCAATAAATGTTCCACACCAGGCTACAACATTACCCCAAGAATGGAATCAGCTTCTCTCCAAAGATTCCTGCTTTCTCTCAGCAGAGGATAAATAGTTCAGGTTTTCCTGCTATGATATGAAATTTGTGTATCTGAAAAACGTCACATTCTGTAGAGTCACATTAAAAACCATGGGACTTTGAGACATAAAACTGGGGAGACCACTCAAAAGTCAGGCAACCTTGTAACCAGAGTGCTAAGGAAAACAGTCATTGGTACCTGACAGTCACCTTGGATGTCCCAGGCAGGCAGGGAGGCACAGCTAGAGGCTAACAATGGTGGTTGTGAAAAATTCACATGGTCTCTTGAATGGAAATGCTGGCCACAGTTTAGTTAGAGCTCGGGGGTGCTGGGACAATGCCGGCTGAACGAAATCTGAGCCAGGGGCTTCCTAGGCAGAGCAGCCAAGAGTGACTCAAGACCAGGATGCACCAATCTGGGCATCCCCGGGGAGCCCGGTGCACGTGCTCATTTTTAATTTTCATAAAACACAACTAAAGAAATCCTGCTTTGCTTAGTTTGTGGATTTTTTTTTTCTTTCCTGCTGAAGGTTCTAATTCTACTCTTGCTCTGCCAGCTTCCCTTGCACAGAAAAAAAATCTGGTATGATCAAACTTGAGTTCTAGGTTAGACGGACATCATTTTTAATCGCACGTGAACTAATTCACATGGTAGAAACCTGCTTCGTGAAGCCATCGACTCTTCCCTCGGTGCACATGCAGGGCACATCGCGGGGTGGGGGCTGTCCTTCCCCCTCCTCGAATCAGAGCTGATTTGTGACTGCTTTAACCAATGGAGACAGTGTAAGTGCACTGAAGGACTTCGGAGACTGTCATAAGGAGTTTTACAGTTGCCGCCGCCGGTGTTTGGGAAGCTTGCTCTGGATGAAGCCAGCTCCCTCAGAGGAAGTCCAATCACCTTAAGACCACTGTAGCCTAAGAAAGCCCAAGCTAGCCATGTGGAGAAGCCACATGGAGAGACAGATGCCCAACCAGCTCCCAAATGTTCCAGACCTCCTAGCCTGGATGCCAGACATTATGAATAAAGCCAGTGACTTCAGCAACAGCCACGACCTGATTGCAACCCTATAAGATCCACAGCACTGACAACTCAGCTGAACTCACCACCCTCCAGAACTGAGAGAGATGATAGTAAAATGCTGTTTTATGCCACTACGTCTTTGAGTGGTTTGTTTGCACGCTGTTATCTGAACATAGAGGAATATATTGTACTGGCGTGTAAAAATTAGGCATGGGAATGCAGACTAGATTATTTCTATGGAGTGTGAGGCAGGAACTGGTGTCGGTCCCCTCAACCCGAACCACAAAATCTAGCATTCCTGGAGAGCTGAAACCCTGTGCCCCATGAGTAGCATTTCTTGCAGAAATGCGGAAGCAGGGTGCTTGGCTCAAGGAGGGACTCAACTACAAGACTGAAGACCTGGCCAAACCTGTCTGTGCCAAGATGGACCCCAGCACTGACCTTTCACTGACTTTCTCCCTCATCATGATACGAAAAATGATGCCCAGAGGTGGAGATTTCACATGCCACAACACGCGTGCATGTTCTGGGCACTGCGCCTGCTCACCAACTTCCTGTATGTCTCCCTGCCCCAAAGGTCTTAGCGGTCACTCCTTTCCCCGCCTCTGCCCCTTTAAAAGCTTTTCCCCCTTTTGTATGGGGAGTTAGCCCGAAGGACCCTTAGCTTTCTGTACCAGCTCCCTTGTGCTGGAGCATAACCCCCTGTGAAAAGCCTTACCAGGAACTCCCATTTGGCCTCTAAATTTCTGTTGTTTAGTGAGTCCAAGGCCCAAGAGGGTAACAAGCGTAGCTTTGGGGTAACTCCAGGCGGGCTATTTAGGGGCAGAGCTAGAAGTGATCTCCTTTGTATACAAGAGTTCACATTAATTCTCTGGCTTTCTTTTAGATTTTCTCTATGACATACCTACTGAAATTCCACACTTTGATTTTCTTTCGTAAATTTGCCCCGCCACAGAATTATTTATAACTCAAAATCAAATAATATACGACACAACTTGTTTATCCATTCAACAGTCAGGGACACTTGGGCTGCCTCCAGAATTTGGCTATTGTAGCTAATGCTGCTGTAAACATCAAGATACACATATCCCCTTGAATTGGAGTTTGAGAGACAGCACATTCCTCAGTGGGGGAGGGGCAGAGGGCATCCCAAGCAGATTCCATGCTCAGCCCTGAACTAACTCAGGGCTCCACGCCACCACCGTGAGATCATGACCTGAGCAGCACTCAAGAGTCGGAGCTTAACCGACTGAGCCACCCGGGCGCCATATCTCGTTCTGCTTTGAACCACATTGTTTTTCTGACAGAGTTGTGTCTAGGAAGAAGCCCCTGGATAGTCTCCTTTGGGAGCTTATCCCTTCCTTAAAACACCATGCTTTCTTGAGTCATCGGACTGTCCTCCCAACTACTAAGACAAAAGCCGGCTGAGGAAGCTTGATTGCGAAATAGCAGCTTAAATTCAGGCCCCAGTATTGTGCTTAAAATGAAGGTCTCACTTTTTGCCATCTATTTTTATGGGATTCGTAGGCTATTGTACCTGCATAGTCCAGGCCCTTAAAGCTGGCCTACTTGATATGGGTCAGAACAACACGACTGACCGCATAAAAAGAGAGGGCCCTCTGACTTTTTCTGCAGTTCGTCAAAGGCAACAGGATGTTCGCTGGGAGGTGCACGGGGTACAGCTTGGAGACTCTGGACTATCAGAGCAACTCCTTCTTCCTTCCCCTCTCTGACAATGCTCTGTGCTCTACCCAGAAGGGCTGGAGATGGCAATGAAGCTCACTGGGGTTCTACCCATACCTCGTGGGGCTGCATAAAGATCCACTGCTTTAGAGAAAAAAGAACCTGCCTCCGATTCCAGGCCCAGAACCAGAATGTCAGTCCTGAAGCAACCCGTGCCCTGTAGCATCTGGACCATCGGCTCATTGAGGAAGTATCATGTTTGATACATAACTCCCACCCCCGACATTCCAGGATCAATATTGAATGGAACTTTAAAGGTAAAGTCAGATTTTAACTAATTATTTGGTGAATTATTTCATAAAAATAAAATGAACATAGAGCTGACTGTCCAGTTTTAATGAAAAGTGGTTAGGTGTAGCTAATAAAAAAAGGAGAATTAGCACATTAACCAGTTGTGCCGGAAAGCATGAGCCCACGGGTTCTGGTAATTCTTACCCGGGATTTGGTGCAGAAATCAGAAATGCTTTTCAAATCAAATGTAAAGTTCCAAAAGGAACAAAAATGAAAAATCACCCCTCGCTGTCTGTTTTTGGAAGAGAGAATGTTTTATTAATACTAGATATTGCCTATCAATTCTTTGCACGCATATAAAGTTAAGTCTTTCTCTGTACTTAATGCCTTTAATAACTAGTGCAAACATTACAGTCATTTCTTATATCTCATTGATTTGAAAGCTCATTTTCCATTCAAGTGCAATGCTTTGTTTAAAGAGCAGCTACCTGAATACAGCTGTGAAAAATCTAGAGTTACATACACCTTCATTGACTATTTTTAGATTCACTAAGAAATATTTGCTTTCTCTGTCTCGAATGTGTATGCAATATACATATATATGTATAGGTGTGTGTGTGTGTGTGTGTGTGTGTGTGTATTCCAGAAACATAGTGAATATACTTAATGCTCTACCCAGAAGGGCCCTGTTGTTACAAATATCTTCAATCTGAAAAAAAGGAAAATGGTACTGTTTCCAGACTCTCTGGACTCTGCAAATACCAAAATTACTATAGGTACACTTCTGTTTTGCCTTAGCTACAGTTTATTTATGCTGATCACATTCCCTGAATGGTATCTCACACCTCCTTCAGCAAAGGAGGAGGGACTGTTGATTCAGGTGGCTGGTGAGAAATAATGTTGATAATTATGCAGGAAACAACAAGTCACTTCCCCTCCATTCCCCCTTCCCCCAAATTTGTCATTCTATTCTTTCTTACAGATGACATAGGTAACTGAACTGCCTCTGGGGAAGCATTGTTCCAATTCGGAGCAGTTTCAAGCAGTTTCCGGGTGAATAATGAGATCAGAGCTGTAAGAGCCCACCAGGTTCTCCAGCCTGATTCTGCCGAGGAAACTGAAGAGCAGATAAGTAAATTTATGTGCCCAAGGTCACTTAGCTAGTTCGCGTTTCCAACTGGAACTCACTTGGGACATCCCGCATCCATGCGGACAGTCCTCACCTTCGGTCTGCCGTTCCTGCTGGGTATGGAAGCCCTGCTCCCCAGGAGATTTAGAACATTCTTCCCAGGATGGCACAGCATCTCCAGATACTCCCGCCCCAGGAAACCATCCGCCTGCTGCAGCAACTGCCTGCCTGTGTCCTCAGGGCTACACTCCCTGGGACAGGGGTGCTCCCCCACAGGTGAGTGTAGCCCTGTGCTTTCCACCCTTCCCGCCTAAACTTCTTCTTGCCATCTGGGCTCCACACACCATCTTCCAGGGCCCTTCCACGTTCGCACTCACCATCACCCCGCATGGGGGGCGGTGGGGCTGCATTTCTCCTCTCCCCATCCTCCCTATGTCCACAATGCCTTTTCCCTCCGTGGGCCAGGCAGCAGGGACGCTAGAGCCATAGAATGCTAACTGCTAAAACTGCCTGCGTTGATCCCCATCCCCCTCTTTTTATTTTTTTTTATTTTTTTTATTAAGTAGCGCTGGAGCTGTTCCTGCCACAGCAGCCCCGACCCAGCTGGCAGAGGCCCATCTGCTCCGAGACCGGCCTCCCTGCCTCCTTCCAGCACCACATGGCGGCTGGACAGTGAGGGCCTCGCTCCCCTCCCGTGGAAAGACCGAGCACAGCAGAAGACCTTGAACCGACAAGAAATGCTCCATCCCTGTTTACCGATGGCGACTATCTGCCGGCCGGCAAGCCACCGTGATTTTCATCAGGGCGGCCGGATTTAGGAAATACAAATACAGGACGCCCGGTTGCGTTTGCCTTTCAGGTAAACAAATACTTTTTTTTTTTTTTTACTATTCAACTATGTCCCATGCAGTACTGGGGGCCTACTTATACTAAAATATTATTCTGTGGCTAAAATTCAGATTCACCAGGGTGACCTGCAGTTTACCTGGCAACCCCATTTTAACATTCCACCAAAATGAACTGAAAATTTTCCCGTGCAACACAGGGTCTGCAGTTGCAGCCAGGGTGGAGGAAAGCAAGTACGGCTGCGATGCATTTGCCGCAGCAAAGAGGTGATTAGACGTCTGGTATGTTCTGCATTAGGCATTAAGCACATGCCACCCGTGCCTACCAAAGTGCCTCCTTCAAAGCCTGGGCAATGATTTACAAAGCAGTAAAAATGGAAATTCACTCACCCCCCAAATCCAGCCGGGGGGGGGGGGGGGGAAGGGCGGGGAACATCAAGTCCTGCCTGCAGTTACCAAGGAAAAAGAAACAAACTGTGACAAAACCGAATCATTGCAAAAGTGTTTCCTTGCACAGAAGCAGAGCGCTGATAACAGGGAGAGTGGATTATGTAACAGCTTGCCATCTCCAAATGGAGAGCCTTCCTGGGATCCTTCCGCGTTGGAGGTGCTGCGGCTTGTGGTCACACACACACCCACCCACACACACACATTCTCCACCTACTCCCCCACCTCCCGGCTTCAAAATGCATCAGCTTTGACTTTGGCTGACTCAGCAGTCTGGAACGAATTGCTTCCAGTCAACTTTGCGGCTCGCTTAAAATGCCGTAAGGACTACTTTGACTCATGCGCAGAAACAGTCTTGTATTTATCCTACAATTCAACGGAAGGCCTCTGATGTGCAAAATACTGTGCAAGCCAGTGAGGGAGGATGGGATGTGGGGTGTGAGGGAGGATGGGATGTGGGGTGTGACGGAGGACGGGGTGGGACAGGACCGACACAGTCCTGTCCTCAGAGAGCTCAGAATCCAGAGTGAAAGACTCCCAAAGACGTGCTTCTTGCACCAGAAGTACAAACATGTGCTGTCCAGAAAAAATCAGTTCCACATTTGGGAAGGAAGAGGTGAAGACAAGGGGGTAGGAATGCGAAGCCAGGGAGGTAGGAAACATGCATGCTGGACTCTTGTCCATTTTATAAAGTGATGTATGCATGCATGCAGGAAGAATCTCAATGTATTGTCTAAAGCACATGTGCGGGGCGCCTCAGTGGCTGGATCAGTTAAGCATCCGACTTTGGCTCAGGTCATGATCTTGCAGTTCGTGGGTTCAAGCCCCACACTGGGCTCTGTGCTGACAGCTCAGAGCTTGGAGCCTGCTTTGGATTCTGTGTTTTCCCCTCTCTCTGAGCCTCCCCTGCTTGTGCCTCTCTCTCTCTCTCTCTCTCAAAAATAAATAAACATTTTAAAGCACATATCCAAATAAATAATGTTAAACTGAATTCAAAAGTACGAAAATGTAATGGGCTACAGCCTTACTTCTGTCAGTAGAGGAAAACTCAATGTATAAATTGATTCGATTTATATTTCAGTTACGAAGGCCCGGCCATTTAGGATGGTCTAAATCTAAAGACGGAAGCATGTGGAAATTTTGTCTTTGAGTACATAATGTCATGAACTGTGTGAGCACAACTCAAAACACTGGAGGAAATGCTAACGTACACCTCTATGCCTACGAAGAAGATTGCTACTAAGCAGAACATGAAATATTTCTTTTTCAGACATCTGAATCCTGACCCAGAAGTGAATGTACAAACTGCCATCTTGTTATTTTCCAACGAAAATACAGGGATAGTTTCCATGCAGCCACCAGGCGGTATCACTGTCCTGTAAAACCTCCCAGCTCAGCCCCCACTTGGCCCACAGCACCCCCGTGCCACCTTCCCTGCCTGCCTCCCCCACAAGCCGACTACCTGCCACTCTCATTTCACCTCTTCAGCTACACTGGCTTTTCTCTCCGATCCCAGAACACGCCCAGTGTGGCCCCATTGCAAGGCCTTCTTGTTTGCCGTTTCCTGGGCACGGAGTGTTCTGTCTGTGGTTCTTGCCATGGTTGCTCATTGTAATAAAGGTCTCAGCTCATAGCTCACCCTCGCAGCTGGGCTTTCCCATCTCATCCTGTCTGAGGTAGCATACCCCATACAAAGCATTCTTTATCACATTTTACCGTCGTCTTCATACTTCCTAGAATTATCTGCCAAATTATCATTTCAGTGTCTGTCTTCCAATAAGGGCAAAAATCTTGTCTTGGTCACGATAGCATCCCTTGGCCAAGGACAGTACTTGGCACAAAATAGGTGCTCGACAAACATTTGTCGATTGAACAAATAAATTCCAACTCCCGAGAGCTGCGCTTACGTTAGAAAGGACACGCATAATCACGATGGGAACCAGGCCCCAGACTTTTCACTTTCAGAAATGCCCAAAGGAAAATGCAGCCAATTTCCGCTAATAACAACCGTGTATGATTTATTGGGAAGAATTCTTGTGCTCTAGAAAATTTTAAAATTAAAGGAAGAATGTTTACTCTTCCTGACTTTGTCTTTTTCTTCACTTAAAACATTTCGGGGGCACCTGGGTGGCTCAGTCTGTTAAGCGTCCAACTCTTAATTTATCTCAGGTCATGATCTCATGGTTCGTGACTTTGAGCCCCACACCAGGCTCTGTGCTGACAGCGCGGAGCCTGCTTGGGATTCTCTCTCTCTTCCTCTCTCTCTGCCCCTCCCCTGCTTCTCTCTCTCTCAGAAAATAAACTAAAAACAATTTTTTTAATAACAAAAATTAAGACATTTTCATAAAATTTCAATAGTGAGGGGCACCTGGGTGGCTCCATCAGTTAAACGTCCGACTTTGGCTCAGGTCATGATCTCATGGTTCATGAGTTCAAGCCCCGCATCAGGTTCTGTGCTGACAGCTCGGAGCCTGGAGCCTGCTTCGGATTCTGTGTCTCCCTCACTCTCTCTGCCCCTCCCCCACTCACACTCTGTCTCTCTCTCTCTCTCTCTCTCAAAAACAAACATTATAAAAATTTTCTTTTTAATTTCAATAGTGAGGCCTACCAAACCCCTGCCTCTCTGACAATTTTCATCATTGAAAGATGGTTGCTTTTACCCCACCTTTATAGGCTTTGGAGAAAGGAAACCCACTGCTAAGTGTATCTTTAAAGGCACTAGCCAAGGATTCCTATGGCGTCTAGGTCCGTGGTGGTATCTATACTAGTCTTTGGTCTCTTGAGTTTGACGTCTTCCTTGGCCTCTTTCAGCACGTTAGCCAAAGTCCTGTACTGGGCCTGGCTTCCCACCCATGCTTGGACACCACCTTGATTTCCGTATGTCCCACATGCCTAAGTGACAGTCACCAATGGAAGTCTTTTATCATAATCCTTGGTGTTCTCATCAGCAAGTGTATCTTGAGATTTAACACTCTTCAAGGGCGAGGATCAGGTTTATAGAATTCTCTCAGTACAACCTCAGTCTACAGGACAGGGAGGGTGAGTATAGTCAGCGCACGGAGGGCCTCCCTGCATCTAATTAGGTGATTTCCGTTCTCTCTCTTGTTACCATAAAAAATCTTTTACAGACTTTGCACACAACACTGGCATACATGAATAATCTTGAAAACTTTAAAACTAAGGACAGCTAATAGTTTCGCGTTCCTCCCGCTGCTCTGTTGAAGCTCATATCAAATCAGAAATTAGATTATCTGGAGCCATAAAGGCAATAGGCAGCTGCTTATTTCTGGAAACAGCACCTGGCTTTGTCCATGTTCAGGCTCCACAGCAGCCATGGATTCAAGCTGCCTACAATAAGAAAAGAGGAAAACGCCACAAAAAGCCACCCCTTCCCACCTCCAAATTCTTCACCGGGACTTGCTTGGTGCTCACAAGACAGGCTGGGGACACGGTGGTGAGGCTGGTGTGTGCCATAACCAAGGAACACTGAGTTTAGGGAAGCACCTCTTACAGAGCAAGCCCGCTCTTTGGGGGAAGAGGCTACCTCATCCCTCGGGCTGCTCCCTACACACTCAACCCTGAGAAGTGGCCAGGAGGAGGCGAGAGAGCCTCGCTCGCATTCTTGGCACACCCAGTAGGAACTTGCAGGCACCCACATGGCAGATCGCCTCTCCCAACAAGGTCGAGAGCCAGTCTCAGAGGACCCGGCCCGGGGAGTTCTTCCACTGAATGGGGAAGATCCTTCTTCCCATTATGCCTCAGCCATGGGCTTGCCGTTTGGGACGGGAGGGTATGACATAGTGGAAGTGAAACCTGGGAACCTGCCTCTTCTGTTCTGAGGGACCAGAGGAGGCGATGAGAGAGGAGTAGGAGGGCAGAAGGGAGACGTGCCACCTCCATGTGGGGGGTGTTGAGACCAGGGTCCCTCGGGACGGGTGAGAGGAGACCGGGGAAATGCTGAGGGCATCAGTCAGGACTCTGGGCGGGGGTCACCTCAGACACCACCCTTCCCCCACAGACCTGGGGCCACCACGGCCAAGAAGCAGACTCAGCCAGGCAGCACGGTCAGGAGATGGGGGGCTGGATGGTAGCTTTCCAGAGCTGCTCTTTGCACCATTGCAGTGTGGCTCAGACCCAGACAGTCCCGCAGGGACCCAGAAGGGGGTGTGCTGGACCTAACTTGTGTGCCTCCCCAGACTCCTCTGGGCACGTGCTCCTGGGCCCAGTCAAGTGACAGGGAATGACAACAAGATAGGCAGCCACTGGGCGGTCCAGGACTACCTCCTGCAAAGCCTAGTTTGAGAATCCTTTCTCCCCAAAGCCTCAGAGATCAAGGACGGCCCTCATATACCCAGATACCAACTGGAAGCAATGAACAGAGAGAAGAAGTCACCCCAGAAGACTGCTTCAACCATTCCCGATGGAGAGTTCCATTGCTTTTCGACAGATTCAAATTTTCAACAAAGAGAAGACAATTGAGATCAGAAGAAATAGAAATATTTTTCATCACTAAGTCTAAGTGGTCCCTGCTATCCCAGAAAGAATATCCGTAAAAGGTGAAAGAAATTCTCCTTGCTCTGCAAGTCTGTGTGCTTGTGAGCTGTTTTGTGGCCCTGCTAGAATTTGCCGGAGCACTGGTGAGACCCTTTGCGGTGGGCCAGGATTACAGGTCCGGGAGCACTGGAATCCACCCTCAATGGACCTTGTGAAGGGGAGATTAATTCTTTCCTTACCTTGAAATGTGGCTGTTCCGCTGGCTCCGTAATCCCAAGGCACGGCTACAGACCGCACAGGCCCACAGGAGCCAGACAGGTAATGGAAATGGGCCAAGTGGACTGAGAACTGCGTCCAGGGGACACAGCCCTGTAAGCCACAGCCCAGTCACTGTCGCCCCCTACGGAAAAGACAGTACAGTGCTCCCAGATAGTAGTTTTCATTACCGAGGCAGAAAGATAGCCTCATTTTAAGCCAGCAATAACCCAATGAGGAGGCACTATTATTATCCCTATTTTTCAGATGAGGGGAAAAAAAAAAACCACAACTCCTTACTGAGTTAGAGTCCTGAGGCACAGGGAGGTTAAGTAACTCCAAGGTCAAGCGAGTCAAAAGGGGCAGAGCTGGGATTCAGACGCAGGCAGTCTGGCTGCAGAACATGCCTGCTAATATGGCATAATTCTGCTGACTTTTTCATTAGTCGGAAATTAAGACCAAAAAATATTAATCTCCCAATTTAAATACTCAAGTGTTTTAAAAAAAAAATACCCTGCAAGCCAAAGAAAACCAGAGTGTGGGCCAAGATAGGGCTTGGGAGTTGCCAGCTTGTGTTTGGTGTCCCAAGAGAGTAAGTTATGGGGTATCCTTGGAAAGCTGTGTTTTTCTTTTTGCTTCCCCCCCGCCCCCCGCCATATATTCACAGCAGAGTGAAAACTTATAGCTTTTCCTTCAGCGTAGTCAAGTTGTGCACCTACCCACTTGTAGCAGTAATGCTTCCATTGCTCAAAATATTTCTGAATTCCTCTCTTGGAATTGCCTTCAGAAAGGTTTACAAGTCAGCTATCTTATTTTGTAGCCATAGCTTCTTTTTTGATGAAACTAGCATTTCCCTGCGTGGTTCCAATCATCTTCACCAGATGTGGCTCTGAATCACTTTCAGCTATTTCCAGAAATCACATCCATTCTGAATGCATGGCGACTGACTGCCCAGGGAATTGTTCGCAAGAATGTGTTCTCAAAATCATTAAAATAGGTTTACAGCCTTCAGGATAACAACATTTGAAAGGACACACCAATTCATCTCCTCACGTTCTTATTGGTTCCAAAACCAGCCACTGATATACGGCTTCATCTCCTTTATGTTACCCTAGGCTGGATTTTGCGAGTGATGCTGCGATATTATCTCTTGTAAATTCTGCCTTGTGAAATCAATCATTCCCTCCATGCCCCAGTGCCACAAATTATGAACAAGGGACAGAAACTTGAATGGTCTACAATGAAACAATTAAAGATAAGATTACTATCTGATCCAGCTACTCTATTTCCGGGTATATACCCCAAAGAACTGAAAGCGAGGTCTTAAACAGGCATTTGTACACTCATGTCCATAGCGGCATCATTCACAGTAGCTAAAAGGTGGAAGGAATCTAAAGGTCCACTGACAGATAAATGGTCCCTAGAGTAGTCAGACTCATAGACACCGAAAGCACAATAGTGGTTGCCAGAGGCTAAGGGAAGGGGAGAATGGGAGTTGTTTAATGGACACAGAGTTCCACTTTTGCATGACCAAAAAAGTTCCGGAGATAGGTTGCAGAGCAATGCGAGCCTACGTAACACTATTGACCTATACACTGAAAAAATGGTTAAGATGGAAAATGGTGTTATGTGTATTTCGCCACAATAAAAAATAAAACAGTAAAGGAAGCCACCATTCTCCTCTATAAAACACAACACAACACAATACAAGCCACTCCACACGAGCATATCTCTTGCATGTGTCGCATCTCAGGGCTGTTTGGGAACCGCTGGGCCAGGAATCTCATGCTTCTAGGAGGGGGCCCAGGTTCTAAGCAAGAGACGGAAAAGGAGAAGTGGAGTGGCTCTGGCCTCAGCTCCCAAGGGAGTTTACCCAGGACAGGGCAGCTCCCAGGGGGTGGGGGTAAGGGTGGGGGGCAGAGCGCAGATGTGTCCCCCGGCCCATGGAAGCCTGCCAGTCTCTGGCCACTCTTGACTTCAGAGGAGGAATCCAAGCTCTGGAACATGTAATCTTATTTATTCCCCTCAGCACGGGGTAATATTCAACTATTTTAAAGATAAGAACTAATCAGTCAAATGGATGTTTGCCGAGTGTGGGGCAGGGATCTGGAGCTCTCTTCCTGCTTCACTACTTGTTCTGCCTTTGCTGGGGGGCTTCCATGGCACTTGGGGGGGGGGGATTCCTGAATACCAGCCGGCACATAAGTGTTCCCGTCTCTCCCCTCCCCGCTTTTATTGAGGCACAACTGACAAATGGAAATTAAATGTATCGAAACGTGATGTTTCGATATATGTATATGTGGCAAAATGACCATCATCAACTTAGTTAACATGTTCATCATGTCACACAATTAACTTGTGCGTGTGTGTGTGTGTGTGTATGTGTGTGCAGAGAACATTTAAGACTTATTCTCTAAGCAAATGTCCAAGTGTACCAAACAGCATCGTTACCTATAGTCGCCATGCTGTGTATCAGATCTCCAGAATGTATTCATTCCGCATAACTGCAACTTTGGGCCCTTTGCCCAATGTCACCTCCTCCTGCCCCCTCATCCCCTGGCAACCACCATTCGACTCTTTGTTTCTGTTTGACTGTTTTAGATTCCACATACAAGTGAGATCATGCAGTATTTGGTTTTATTTCGCTCAGCATAATGTCCTTCAAGTTTATTGATGTTGTCTCAAATAATAGGGTTTCCTAATTTTCCAAGGTTGAATAATATTCGTGTGTGTGTGTGTACCACATTTTCTTTATTCGTTCATCTGTTGGTAGACATTTAAGTTGATTCCATATCTTAGCTATTGTGAATAATGCTGCAGTGAACATGGGAGGGCAGATATGTCTTTGAGATCCTGATTTCCTTTCCTTTGGGTATATACCCAGGAGGAGGATTGAAAGATCGTAATATATGGTTCTGTTTTTAATTTTTGAGGTACCTCCATACTGTTTTCCATAATGGAGGTACGAATTTATGTTCCCACCAACAGCATACAAAGGTTCCCCTTTCTGCACATCTCAGCCCTCATCGGTTGTCCTTTTGATAATAGCCATTCTTTTTTTTTTTTCAATATATGAAGTTTATTGTCAAATTGGTTTCCATACAACACCCAGTGCTCATCCCAAAAGGTGCCCTCCTCAATACCCATCACCCACCCTCTCCTCCCTCCCACCCCCCATCAACCCTCAGTTTGTTCTCAGTTTTTAAGAGTCTCTTATGCTTTGGCTCTCTCCCACTCTAACCTCTTTTTTTTTTTCCCTTCCCCTCCCCCATGGGCTTCTGTTAAGTTTCTCAGGATCCACATAAGAGTGAAACCATATGGTATCTGTCTTTCTCTGTATGGCTTATTTCACTTAGCATCACACTTTCCAATTCCATCCATGTTGCTACAAAGGGCCATATTTCATTCTTTATCATTGCCACGTAGTACTCCATTGTGTATATAAACCACAATTTCTTTATCCATTCATCAGTTGATGGGCATTAAGGCTCTTGCCATAATTTGGCTATTGTTAAGAGTGCTGCTATAAACATTGGGGTACAAATGCCCCTATGCATCAGTACTCCTGTATCCCTTGGGTAAATTCCTAGCAGTGCTATTGCTGGGTCATAGGGTAGGTCTATTTTTAATTTTTTGAGGAACCTCCACACTGTTTTCCAGAGTGGCTGCACCAATTTGCATTCCCACCAACAGTGCAAGAGGGTTCCCGTTTCTCCACATCCTCGCCAGCATCTATAGTCTCCTGATTTGTTCATTTTGGCCACTCTGACTGGCGTGAGGTGATATCTGAATGTGGTTTTGATTTGTATTTCCCTGATGAGGAGTGACATTGAGCATCTTTTCATGTGCTTGTTGGCCATCCAGATGTCTTCTTTACAGAAGTGTCTATTCATGTTTTCTGCCCATTTCTTCACTGGGTTATTTGTTTTTCGGGTGTGGAGTTTGGTGAGCTCTTTATAGATTTTGGTACTAGCCCTTTGTCCGACATGTCATTTGCAAATATCTTTTCCCATTCCGTTGGTTGCCTTTTAGTTTTGTTGGTTGTTTCCTTTGCTGTGCAAAAGCTTTTTATCTTCATAAGGTCCCAGTAGTTCATTTTTGCTTTTAATTCCCTTGCCTTTGGGGATGTGTCAAGTAAGAGATTGCTACAGCTGAGGTCAGAGAGGTCTTTTCCTGCTTTCTCCTCTAGGGTTTTGATTGTTTCCTGTCTCACATTCAGGTCCTTTATCCATTTTGAGTTTATTTTTGTGAATGGTGTGAGAAAGTGGTCTAGTTTCAATCTTCTGCATGTAGCTGTCCAATTCTCCCAGCACCATTTGTTAAAGAGACTGTCTTTTTTCCATTGGATATTCTTTCCTGCTTTGTCAAAGATTAGTTGGTCATATGTTTGTGGGTCTAGTTCTGGGGTTTCTATTCTATTCCATTGGTCTATGTGTCTGTTTTTGTGCCAATACCATGCTGTCTTGATGATTACAGATTTGTAGTAGAGGCTAAAGTCTGGGATTGTGATGCCTCCCACTTTGGTCCTCTTCAAAATTACTTTGGCTATTCAGGGCCTTTTGTGGTTCCATATGAATTTTAGGATTGCTTGTTCTAGTTTTGAGAAGAATGCTGGTGCAATTTTGATTGGGATTGCATGGAATGTGTAGATAGCTTTGGGTAGTATTGACATTTTGACAATATTTATTCTTCCAATCCATGAGCATGGAATGTTTTTCCATTTCTTTATGTCTTCTTCAATTTCCTTCATAAGCTTTCTATAGTTTTCAGCATACAGATCCTTTACATCTTTGGTTAGATTTATTCCTAGGTATTTTATGCTTCTTGGTGCAATTGTGAATGGGATCAGTTTCTTTATTTGTCTTTCTGTTGCTTCATTATTAGTGTATAAGAATGCAACTGATTTCTGTACATTGATTTTGTATCCTGCAACTTTGCTAAATTCATGTATCAGTTCTAGCAGACTTCTGGTGGAGTCTATCGGATTTTCCATGTATAATATCATGTCATCTGCAAAAAGTGAAAGCTTGACTTCATCTTTGCCAATTTTGATGCCTTTGATTTCCTTTTGTTGTCTGATTGCTGATGCTAGAACTTCCAACACTATGTTAAACAACAGTGGTGAGAGTGGACATCCCTGTTGTGTTCCTGATCTCAGGGAAAAAGCTCTCAGTTTTTCCCCATTGAGTATGATGTTAGCTGTGGGCTTTTCATAAATGGCTTTTATGATCTTTAAGTATGTTCCTTCTATCCTGACTTTCTCGAGGGTTTTTATTAAGAAAGGATGCTGAATTTTGTCAAAGGCCTTTTCTGCATCGATTGACAAGATCATATGGTTCTTATCTTTTCTTTTATTAATGTGATGTATCACGTTGATTGATTCGCGAATGTTGAACCAGCCCTGCATCCCAGGAATGAATCCCACTTGATCATGGTGAATAATTCTTTTTATATGCTGTTGAATTCGATTTGCTAGTATCTTATTGAGAATTTTTGCATCTATATTCATCAGGGATATTGGCCTGTAGTTCTCTTTTTTTACTGGGTCTCTGTCTGGCTTAGGAATCAAAGTAATACTTGCTTCATAAAATGAGTCTGGAAGTTTTCCTTCCCTTTCTATTTTTTGGAATAGCTTGAGAAGGATAGGTATTATCTCTACTTTAAACGTCTGGTAGAACTCCCCTGAGAAGCTGTCTGGTCCTGGACTCTTATTTGTTGGGAGATTTTTGATAACTGGTTCAATTTCTTCACTGGTTATGGGTCTGTTCAAGCTTTCTATTTCCTCCTGATTGAGTTTTGGAAGGGTGTGGGTGTTTAGGAATTTGTCCATTTCTTCCAGGTTGTCCAATTTGTTGGCATATAATTTTTCATAGTATTCCCTGATAATTGCTTGTATCTCTGAGGGATTGGTTGTAATAATTCCATTTTCATTCATGATTTTATCTATTTGGGTCATCCCCCTTTTCTTTTTGAGAAGCCTGGCTAGAGGTTTATCAATTTTGTTTATTTTTTCAAAAAACCAACTCTTGGTTTCGTTGATCTGCTCTACCGTTTTTTAAGATTCTATATTGTTTATTTCTGCTCTGGTCTTTATTATTTCTCTTCTTCTGCTGGGTTTGGGGTGTCTTTGCTGTTCTGCTTCTATTTCCTTTAGGTGTGCTGTTAGATTTTGTATTTGGGATTTTTCTTGTTTCTTGAGATAGGCCTGGATTGCAATGTATTTTCCTCTCAGGACTGCCTTTGCTGCATCCCAAAGCGTTTGGATTGTTGTATTTTCATTTTCATTTGTTTCCATATATTTTTAAATTTCTTCTCTAATTGCCTGGTTGACCCATTCATTCTTTAGTAGGGTGTTCTTTAACCTCCATGCTTTTGGAGGTTTTCCAGACTTTTTCCTGTGGTTGATTTCAAGCTTCATAGTATTGTGGTCTGAAACTATGCATGGTATGATTTCAATTCTTGTATACTTATGAAGGGCTGTTTTGTGACCCAGTATGTGATCTATCTTGGAGAATGTTCAATGTGCACTTGAGAAGAAAGTATATTCTGTTGCTTTGGGATGCAGAGTTCTAAATATATCTGTCAAGTCCATCTGATCCAATGTATCATTCAGGACCCTTGTTTCTTTATTGACCATGTGTCTAGATGATCTATCCATTTCTGTAAGTGGAGTGTTAAAGTCCCCTGCAATTACCACATTCTTATCAATAAGGTTGCTTATGTATGTGAGTAATTGTTTTATATATTTGGGGGCTCCTGTATTCGGCGCATAGACATTTATAATTGTTAGCTCTTCCTGATGGATAGACCCTGTGATTATTATATAATGCCCTTCTTCATCTCTTGTTACAGCCTTTAATTTAAAGTCTAGTTTGTCTGATATAAGTATGGCTACTCCAGCTTTCTTTTGACTTCCAGTGGCATGATAAATAGTTCTCTATCCCCTCACACTCAATCTGAAGTTGTCCTCAGGTCTAAAATGAGTCTTTTGTAGACAGCAAATAGATGGGTCTTGGTTTTTTATCCATTCTGATACCCTACGTCTTTTGGTTGGCGCATTTAGTCCATTTACATTCAGTGTTATTATAGAAAGATATGGGTTTAGAGTCATTGTGATGTCCGTAAGTTTCATGCTTGTAGCGATGTCTCTGGTACTTTGTCTCACAGGATCCCCCTTAGGATCTCTTGTAGGGCTGGTTTAGTGGTGACAAATTCCTTCAGTTTTTGTTTGTTTGGGAAGACCTTTATCTCTCCTATTCTAAATGACAGACTTGCTGGATAAAGGATTCTCGGCTGCATATTTTTTCTGTTCATCACATTGAAGATTTCCTGCCATTCCTTTCTGGCCTGCCAAGTTTCAGTAAAGAGATCGGTCACAAGTCTTATAGGTCTCCCTTTATATGTTAGAGCATGTTTATCTCTAGCTGCTTTCTTAATTTTCTCTTTATCCTTATATTTTGCCAGTTGCACTATGATATGTCGTACAGATCGATTCAAGTTATGTCTGAAGGGAGTTCTCTGTGCCTCTTGGATTTCAATGCCTTTTTCCTTCCCCAGATCCGGGAAGTTCTCAGCTATTATTTCTTCAAGTACACCTTCAGCATCTATCCCTCTCTCTTCCTCCTCTGGAATGCCAATTATGCGTAGATTATTTCTCTTTAGTGTATCACTGAGTTCTCTCATTTTCCCCTCATACTCCTGGATTTTTCTCTCTCTCTTTTTCTCAGCTTCTTCTTTTTCCATAATTTTATCTTCTAGTTCACCTATTCTCTCCTCTGCCTCTTCAATCCGAGCCGTAGTTGTCTCCATTTTATTTTGCAACTCGTTGATAGCATGTTTTAGCTCCTCCTGGCTGTTCCTTAGTCCCTTGAGCTCTGTAGCAAGAGATTTTCTGCTGTCCTTTATACTGTTTTCAAGCCCAGCGATTAATTTTATGACTATTATTCTAAATTCACTTTCTGTTATATTGTTTAAATCATTTTTGATCAGTTCGTTAGCTGTTGTTATTTCCTGGACGTTTTTCTGAGGGGAATTCTTCCGTTTCTTCATTTTGGATTGTCCCTGGAGTGGTATGGGACTTCGGGGCACTTCCCCTGTGCTGTGGTGTATAACTTGCGTTGGTGGGCGGGGCCACAGTCAGACCTGATGTCTGCCTCCAGCCCACGGCTGGGGCCACAGTCAGACTGGTGTGTGCCTTCTCTTCCCCTCTCCTAGGGGCGGGATTCACTGTGGGGTGGCGTGGCCCATCTGGGCTACTTGCACACTGCCAGGCTTGTGGTGCTGGGGATCTGGCTTATTAGCTGGGGTGGATCGGCAAGGATAATAGCCATCCTAACAAGTGTGAGGTAATAGCTTATGGTGCTTTTGTTTTGTATTCTCTTGATGACTAGTAATATTGAGGATTTTATTTATTTATTTATTTATTTAAGTTTATTTCTTTATTTATTTTGAGAGACAAAGAGAGCACAAGTGGGGGAAGGAAAGGGAGAGAGGGAGAAAGAGAGAATCCCAAGCATGCTCTTCACTGTCAGGGCAGAGCCCAATGCAGGACTTGAACCCACGAACCATGAGATCATGACCCGAGCTGAAGTCAAGAGCTAGACGCCTGAGGTGCCTGGGTGGCTCAGTGGGTTAAGTGTCAGTCTTCGGCTCAGGTCATGATCTCGCGGTTTGTGAGTTTGAGACCCGCATCAGGCTCTGCGCTGACAGCTCAGAGCCTGGATCCTGCTTCGCATTCTGTGTCTCCCTCTCCCTCCGCCCCTCCCCTGCTCATGCTCTGTCTCTGGCTTTTTCAATAATAAATAAACATTAAAAAAATTTTTTTTAAAGAGCTGTATGCTTAACCAGCTGAGCCACCCAAGCACCCCAATGTTGAGCATTTTAAAATTTATCTTCCAAAGAAGACAAATGTATTTTTTAATGCCTTCTTTTGAGAAATGTCTATTTAGGTACATTGACTATTTTTTAATGAGTTACCCATTTTCTTGCTGTAGCATTCTTTGAGATCCTTATATATCTTGAATATTAACTCATCAGATATATAGTTTGCAAATATATTCTCCTGCTCTATGGATTGTTGCTTTATTCTGTTGACTGTTTCCTTTACTGTACAGAAGCTTTTTGGTTTGATGCAGTCCCATTTGTCTCTTTCTGCTTTTGTTGCCTGTGCTTTTGGGGTCATACCCAAAAAAATCATTGCTCAGACCAATGTCAAGAAGCTTTTCTCCTATGTTTTCTTCAAGTAGTTTTCAGGTATTATGTTTCAGGTATTATGTTTGAGTCTTTACTCCATTTTGAGTTGATTTTTGTATATGGTGTGAGATAGGGGTATGGCTTCATTCTTTTGCACATGGGTGTCCAGTTTTCCAACACATTTATTGAAGAGACTCTCCTTTCTCCATTGTGTATTCTTGGCACCTTTGTCAAAGATCAATTGACTGTAAATACATGGATTTATTTCCAGGCTCTATTCTGATCCATATGTCTGTTTTGATGCTAACATCATACTGTTTGGATTACTATAGCTTTGTAGTAAATTTTGATATCAGGAAGTGTGATGCCTCCAGCTTTGTTCTTTTTGTACAAGATTGACTTGGCTATTTGCGGTCTTTTGAAGTTCTACTGAATTTTAGAATTGTTTGTTTCTATTTCTAGCAAAACTCCCATTGGAATTTTGGAAGGAATTGCACTGAATCTGTAGATCACTTTGAGTAGGACAGTTTAATAATATTAACTTCCAGTCCATGAACACAGGATAGATACCTTTCTATTGTTTTGTGTCTTCTTTCATTTCTTTCATGATGTTTTATAGTTCTCAGTGTACAGATATTTAATCTCCTTCCTGAAATTTATTCCTAAGTATTTTATAGCTTTGCTATTATAAATAGGGTTGTTTTCTTAATTTATTTTTTGGATATTTTGATATTACTGTATAGAAATGCTACTGGTTTTTGCATGTTGGTTTTATAATTTGCAACTTTACTGAATTTTAATACATCTAACAGGTTTGGGGGGTATCTTTAGAATTTTTCTCTATATAAGATGATGCCATGCACAGTATTTTAATATCTTCATGACAAGTAGAATCATACTGGTGAACACCAACTCAATACTGGCTTGCCCTTTAAGTTCCTAATGAAGCTCTTTCTGAAATCTTCCAAACTCTGAGGAGGGAGGAGATTTGTCTGTATCTGGAGCAAGTTGGTTAGGAAAAACCAAGTGATCTCCATCAGGTTTATGGGTGTAGGGGGGAGTCAGGAGGAGGGAGTCAGCAGCTGGCCCCCTGGAAAATCAGGGAAGAGCCAGGTAAGCTGTGGTAAGGATGTGGGCAAAAAGAAGTTGGAGAGAGTGCGTGGAAAAACACCTCTCCCTTCCCTCTTTGCAAGGATGTGTGGGGAGCCCTGGCATAAATAATTAACCTTGTAAACCTTAAAAGTAAAGACAGTTAATAGTTAGTTTCAGCTTCCTGCCTCCACTCTTGTGGAGCTTGCAGCAAATCACAACGCAGATGTTCTAAAGCCAGCAAACCAAATAAAGAACCGGTTAGTTCAGGAAAAAGTGAGTTTTTGTACACATTCGGGCTCCATGGTGTTTTGGCATCTTGTGGGCACAGTCTCAGTATAACCTCCTTTCCCTTCTTTCACCAGGAGGTGATGACATTGACAGACAAGAAAGCTGGAAGCCAAACAGGAAATAGAATAGACAGCAAAGGGCCTGGAGAACATCCCAGAAGAATTAAATAGCAGGCAGCACCTCCCATTGGAGCAGCTTTGACCACCATCAGGTTTAAACTTGAGAATCCTCCCCACGCTGGGTGGCGGTGTGTGTGTGTGTGTGCGCGCACGCGCGCATGCAGATGTGTGCACCTCTGTTCAAGCACACACACAGGTGCGGCTGCTCATGTTTTGTTGATGCATAAACAGAGAGATGTAGACAATGTCACGGTTCCAGGACAGCAAAGAATTAGCGGAAGAACCGGGAATAAAGACTAATCTCTGACACAGTGAAGCAGGTTTTTACAGCTACATTTACTCTAGATTTCCCTCCTGTTCACTTCTATCTTCTGTCCTCCTCACTCCGCATTCACAGAATGTATAATTCAGAATACATCTGCAGTATGGTTGAGTTTGGGAAAAATGATCTCAGGCAGTAGGAAACAGGAGAAAACTGATGGAGGGAGAATGGCGTGTGGAATTGCTGAATATAATGTTTGTTGAGTGAATGATTGGCTAGAACGGAAAGAGCTAGGAGGTACTAGACTAGTTAGGAGGTGGATAACAGCAACCACACTGAGCACTTCCTGGGTATTTTCCATATAGCCATATCTCAATTTACTGTGCTTTGTTTTATTGTGCTTTGCAGATATTGTTTTTGGGGGGGGGGTTGTTTTTTGTTTTTGTTTTTGTTTTTTTGGTTTTTTTTTGTTTTTTGTTTTTTGTTTTTTGTTTTACAAATGAAAGGCTTGTGATAACCCTGCATTTAGGACTTTCAATAGTTAGGAGAAGTCAGGGCCTGGCTTCAAAGCTTCAAAGACAGGCTGACTTTTTGGGGCCAATGCAGCTGGGGACTTTAGGTTGAAGTCAGTGCTCATTTACCATTTCAAAGCTCCTAGGGCCCTTAAGAACTATGCTGAGTTGGAGCACCTGGGTGGCTCAGTTAAGGGTCTGACTCTTGGTTTCAGCTCAGGTCACAATCTCACGGTTTGTGAGTTCAAGCCCTGCATCCGGTTCTGCGCTGGCCGTGCAGAGCCTGTTCAGGATTCTCTCTGCCCCACCCCCATTCTCTCTCGCGCGCTCTCTCTCTCTCTCAGAATACATAAACTTTAAAGAAAGAGAAAATTATGCTGCATCTACTCTGCTTGTGCTCTATAAATGAAACAACAAGGCCTGGGTGACAGCACATCTGTTGACAACATGGTTTACTGAATATTTTAAGCCCACTGTTGAGATCTGCTCAGAAAAAAGATTCCTTTCAAAATATTACTGCCCGTCAACAATGCACCTGGTCCCTCAAGAGCTCTGAAGGAGATGTATAGTGAGGTTAATGTGTTTTCATGCTTGCTAACACATCAGTTCTTTAGCTCATGGATTAAGGAGTAATTTTGACTTTCAAATCTTATTAAGAAATATTTAAGAAATTTTATAAGGCCAGAGCCGACATAAACAATGATTTTTCTGATAGATTTGGGAAAATTGAAAACCTTTTGGAAAGGATCCACCGTTCTAGATGCCATTAGGAACATTCATGATTCACGGGAAGAAATCCAAATATTGGCAGGAACAAGAGTTTGGAAGAAGTTGATTCCGAGCCTCGTGGATGACTGGGAGGGGTTCAGGACTTCAGTGGAGGAAGTCACTGCAGACGTGGTGGAAATAACAAGAGAACTAGAACAAGTGGGGCCTGACGATGTGACAGGATTTCTACAATCTCAGGGCAAAACATGAACAGATGAGGGGCTGCTTCTCATGGACGAGCAAAGGAAGTGGTTTCCTGAGATGGAGTCTACTCCTGGGGAAGACGCTGTGAAGATTGTGGAAATGACAGCAAAGGAGTTAGAATATAGAATATGACATAAACTTAGCTGCTAAAGCAGCAGCAGGGTTTGAGAGGATTGACTCCAATGTTGAGAGAAGTTCTGCTGTGGGTAGAATGCCATCCAACAGCATCACGAGCTACAGAGAAACCATTAGTGAAAGGAAGAGTCGATCGATGCAGCAAACGTCAAAGAAATGTCTTATTCAAAGAAATTGCCACAGCCACCACAACCTTCAGCCACCACCACCCTGATCAGGCAGCAGCCTTCAACATCTAGGCAAGACCCCAAGATCAGCGAAAAGATTATGATTTGCTGAAAGCTAAGATAGGGCTACCATTTTCTAGCAAGGTTTTTAAATTCAGGTATGTACGTTGATTTTAGACGTAATGCTATTTCACACTTAGTAGACTACAGTATAGTGTAAACACAACTGTTGTGGGCACTGGAAAACCAGTAAGTTCATTTGACTTGCTTTATTGTGATGTTTGCTTTATTGAGGCAATCTGGAACCATACCTTCAAGGTCTCTGAGGTGCGCCTATACGTTCTCTCATTTAACTCTCACAGAAGCTCTTTTGGGGTAAATACTATTGTCATCCCCACTACATGGATGAAGAAACCAAGGCTTAGAGGCACAGGTGTGCAGGCAAATGCTGGAGGGAGGAGGATGCTAATTTGCAGCATTTGCCAGCGTTCACGGCGTAAAACATCCCCAAGGCGAATTTCAACCTGCCAACAGGAAGTCACTGGACATAGACTTGGGAAAAGATGCACAAACTCTGTTCCCCTGTGCCACCTTGGGCCAGCTCTGGCACGGGTCTGCTTAGGGGTTAAGCAACTTCCCTAGAAGCGCTTCCCTGCACATCAGTGGCAGAGTCAGGGCTCAAACCCTGGACTCGCTCTAGACCACCCTTCTAACCAACGCGCTATAGGACCCCTCCTCAATCACCAGGTTGTGAAAAGGGTCTGCATTGGGGAGGTGACAGAGGCAAAAGAGAGGAAAGAATGGAAGAGAGGTTTTGCAAAAAGCGCTCTAAAAGACCAACATTTTTCACTGTTTTAGCCCAGTAGTCTGAAAAGGCAGAGTTCAAAGATCGATGCCCAATATCAGGTGCCAAAAGAGAACTGTGCTTTGACCTTAGCAGAAAATTACGTAAACTCTCCCTGGACAAGAGACTTCTTAGGGAGAATTAAGAGGCGGTACAGAGAGAGTTCATTTGGGAAGAATTAAAGGAACTTTCCTATACAATCCCTCCAATTCTGGCCGAGGGGTGCAGCACAGAGGGGGAGCTCCATAACATCTCTTGATGTCATCTTATGACATTAAAGAACCAGCTTTCAATAGGTATTCCAAAGCCAAAGACAGAAGGTGGTGGTGTTGGGGGTAATTTCCAAATTCTGCCTGGAAGCTTCTGTGTCGCCTTCTGGACCCAAGCTTGACTGTTGTGGTAAAGACCATGGCTTAATCAGGGCCAATGGCACATTGGTGCTGTATTCGATAAGTATGGAGTACAGTGTGGGAAAGTGGAAAGTGCTCTGCACTGGATTCTAGTCCCAGTCCTGCCATTATGGCCTGGACGATCTTGGGTATGCCCCCCAGGGCCTGTTTTTGCCACTTACAACACAAAAGGTTTGGACTAGACTAATTTTTTTTTAATCCATTTCAGCTCTAAAAGCCTACAATACCGTGACACTTAAATATATTCATTTGCTAAGTCCTATGCTTCACAAAGGGACTCTGATGAAGCAAATCTAACTCGAATATACAGTAACAATAACGCAAACACTTATATGGTACCTATTTGCACCAGGCATTGTTTTAAGTGCTTTATTCATGTTAAATCATTTAATCCTTACAGCAATCATTTGGAATAGGTGATATTATATGAGATGATAGATGTTAACCAAAGTTACTGTGACAATCATTTCGCAATATGTATGTCAAGCCATTATGCTGTATACCTTAAACAGTCTGTGTATCAGTTATAACTATAAACCTGGGATGGGGGAAAATGGGTAATATTATTTTCATTTTGCAGAGGAGGCAACAGAGGCACAAAGTGGTTATATAATGGGGTAGGTGCCGTTCTCATCCCTATTATGTGGATGAAGAAAGTAAGGCTTACAGGTGGTGATGTGCTGGTGGCAGAGGATGGGAAGGGTCCACATGACTGGGCCCAGGAGCACGTGCCCAGAGGAGTCTGGGGAGGCACACAAGTTAGGTCCAGCACAACCCCTCTAGGTCTCCGCGGGACTGTCTGGGTCTGAGCCACACCGCAATGGTACAAAGAGCAGCTCTGGAAAGCTACCGTCCAGCCCCCCATCTCCTGACCGTGCTGCCTGGCTGAGTCTGCTTCTTGGCCGTGGTGGCCCCAGGTCTGTGGGGGAAGGGGTGGTGTCTGAGGTGACCCCCGCCCAGAGTCCTGACTGATGCCCTCAGCATTTCCCCGGTCTCCTCTCACCCGTCCCGAGGGACCCTGGTCTCGACACCCCCCACATGGAGGTGGCACGTCTCCCTTCTGCCCTCCTACTCCTCTCTCATCGCCTCCTCTGGTCCCTCAGAACAGAAGAGGCAGGTTCCCAGGTTTCACTTCCACTATGTCATACCCTCCCGTCCCAAACGGCCAGCCCATGGCTGAGGCATAATGGGCAGAAGAAGGATCTTCCCCATTCAGTGGAAGAACTCCCCGGGCCGGGTCCTCTGAGACTGGCTCTCGACCTTGTTGGGAGAGGCGATCCGCCATGTGGGTGCCTGCAAGTTCCTACTGGGTGTGCCAAGAATGCGAGCGAGGCTCTCTCGCCTCCTCCTGGCCACTTCTCAGGGTTGAGTGTGTAGGGAGCAGCCCGAGGGATGAGGTAGCCTCTTCCCCAAAGAGCAGGCTTGCTCTGTAAGAGGTGCTTCCCTAAACTCAGTGTTCCGTGGTTATGGCACACACCAGCCTCACCACCGTGTCCCCAGCCTTTCTCGCGAGCACATGGGAGTCCAGTGAAGAACGTGCAAATGGGAACAAATATTGTTTGCTCCAAAGGGCTCTATAATCTTACATTAGTCACATTCAGCCTTTAGCAACTCATTAAGAATCTTAGTTAAATCCTTGTTACCAACTTCGACCCATCCAGCAGCATCTGTTCTGGCCAAACACGTGCTCATGGCCCATTTCTCCTTGGAGGTGCCTGTCTTCCCTTAGATTTCAAGTTCATGGGTTGACCTACAACCTCAGCTCTCTGACAGGTTCAGGAAAAGTTGTGAATTTGCAGATTTTTTGGCAGACCGTCACTGAATCGATTAAGGCCTAAAACCCCGAAGAGAAAGATCATGATAAACCAACTGAATGAAATGATTCAGCAGTAAATAGACAAATTAGAGAACAAACCAGTGAGCAAGAAGAGAAGTCGCCTGGGTATCAAAAACATAACAAGGAGTGAACTGAGCTGAAAGTGAGTGGTACAGATGACTTGGTTTTCATTGGAATCCTTTCTGAATTATGCAATCCACACCCATGTTCATATATTCCTCTGATAAAAGGGTTTTAAAGTTATGGAAGGACACAAAATCTTATTAATCACAAAGTCAGAAAAATAATCAAAGCATTCCAGTCATATGTTGTTGGTGGGTGCCTCAGTGTGGGAATATAACAGCAGAACAACAGAACCCAAATCTGTCTCACTGAGAGAATCTGAACCAGCTTCTCTCCAAGAAACAGAAACTAGAAATCCAGGAAGTGCTGGCCATCATAAACTTGGCATATCTATGCCTCCCCTTTACCTATTCAATGACTCATATTAAAAACAAAATGGAGTTTCAGTGGCACAAAGTCAGCATCTAAGAGTATCCTTAACATTTGTATTCATATAATTAAGTTGCAGGCTTCACACGCTGGGATTACTGTCCGGACAAGCAGAAACACTGCAGTGGTTACAACAGTTCATGTTGGCTTCATTCAAGTTTCATTCCAGCAAAGAAACGCTTTGCCATCTGCTGACACCCGACAGTTACCTGGGTTGGAATCCGAGTTCCCAGACAGCCTGGCACCCCTAAACTATCCAAGCCGTGTTAGGGTGCTACTTGTCTCAAATCACTTTCTTTAGGCAAGCATTTCCAGAAACACGTTTACAGGAAGGCATGAGTCATAATGATATGATATGTAATATTTTAGCCGTTAGTGAATTCCTTGGACACTTTCCATTTGGTTGCTTAGAACTTAGTTTGAAGAAGTTAACTAGCTTTCACTTACTATAAGATGAATCAGATCAAGCAGACCTTTGAAACTTTGGAAATGTCGAACAATCTTAACAGCTTAAAGGAAGGGGGAAGGCATCAAAATTTGGATTGCTGGTTCCCGCAGTGGCCCAGCTGCTCTTCAGAAAAACAAAAAACAAATTCCTATAATCTCATGTATCTTCACATAAACAGATAAATAAAAACCAAGAAACTCTAACAAAAAATATACTGAATGGAATCTGAGAAAAGTCTGATGTTACCAAATGATAGGCAGTCTATAATCTCCCTTCTTCCTGGGGAATTAGGGTGTTTGAAACAGACAGGGTCTTGAGCAGAACAGAGCTTTGCAAAGAGAGGATTCCTACTGCTTCCAAAAATGGATAGTGTTACTCATAGTCACGGCCAAGTTTTCCTGAGGTCAGAAGCTTCTAGTTGGTCAGCAGCCTCCCCTAATTCCAAGCCTCCCACTTTACTAGGCAGAAGGAGGAGGTTTTTTATTGCAAAGCTGCCAATGCAAGGGCTTTTCACACAGATGAGTTTCTAACCACAGCCAGCGGAGGAAAAAAAATATATTTTCTTTGGGTGGGAAGAACATTCTTCCAGTGAATAAAAAGTTGTATTCCTTCTGTATCGTTACTGAGCATATATGCAAGAGCAGTTTGTGAAGCTGCTAATTAGCCTGGAGGAGCTGTGTGATTAGAAGCGAAGAGTATGGGCTCTGAGGCCAGACTGCTTGGTTCAAGTCTTGTCTCTTCCCTTCTCTGTGACCTTGGAGAAACTGTTACACCTGTCTGTGGCTCTGATATTTTCATCTGTGTAATGAGAATAATAAGGCTGTAGTGAGGGCTGAGTTATTGCCTACAAAAGGCTTAGGACAGAGCCTGGGTCACAGAAAGCACTCAGCAGATGTTACCTACGATTACTTTAGTGGCAAACTTTTCACGTCTCAATTGCTTGCGAGGCACAAAGCATCCTCTACCGGCCAGCGGAGGAGAAACATGAGAATTCCCATTGGGTATTTGTTAACTGAGCCTTCTCCTAAAGCCCTGCCCCATAAAGCATTTTCCTCAATCATCTTCTGGTCCTTGAGGTCACTGGCAGCTTGGTGGTTCCATTATGCCAACTGAGGAATTTATATGGATACTTTACAGATCACATCTATAGCTTATATTGGGCCCACTGGCCCGATTCTTGGGTTACGTTAGGGTTTGTGCACTCATAGGACAAATTATTGTTGTCTTTCAGAACAAGAACCAGGATGCTATTTGTATGTCAATTCGAAGATTTTAGAACTTCAGCAAAATAGATGGTTGCCTATGTTATAATGTTAATATAAGTTCTTTTATTGAAGTAGAATACATATACAAAAAAGGGTACAAATATTAAGTGTACTGCTCCATAAGTTATCACAGGGTGTAGAAACCTGTATAATCATCATCCTAAGACAAGTCACTGCCAGAACCTTAGAACTTCACCACCCCACCCATTCTCTCTCCAAATGATCATTCCTTCCCTCTTACTCAGAAGTAACCACTGTCCTGGCTTCTAACATTATACATTAGCTTTTCTGTTTTTGAAACGTATATAAATAGAATAACAGAGAATGAATTGCCACCCATTTCTTTCATTTTATATTAGAATTATAAAATCACGTAAGCTGTTGCATGTAGTTTGCTCTGAACATTGATTTCTATGTCATTTGGTGCCCTTATGCAAGCATTTCTGATGAGTGTATACCTAGTGGGAAATGATCCATCACTTGGTATGTGTATGTTCAGCTTTAGTAGATAACGCCAAACAATTTTCCACAGTATTTGTACCAAAGTGCACTCGTGTTAGCCACGTGTGAGTTTCGGTTGTTCCATATCCTCACCAAAACTGGCTATTGTCAGTCGTGTGATTTTTCACGTTGGCCATTTTCGGGTGAGAGTGGAAGTGTCACACTGGGATTCCAATTGGCACTTCCCAGATGATTCATGGTGTGAATCATCAGATGCTCCTTTAATGAATCTCGGATGCTTTGTTGTATGCAATCTTTTATCCATTAAGATTATTAGATGTATTATATAATTTTTTCTTATTTTATAAATATGGTAGATTGCATGGATTGATTTTCAAAAGTGAAAATAACCTTTCACTCCTGGAATAAACCCAGTTTGATGGTCTTCATATTTTTGCTCAATTCAATTTGACAATTTAGGATTTTTGCACCTATGTCACAAAAGAAACTAACCTACAATATTTTTTCTCGTAAAGTTCCTAGGTTATGCTGATATTATAAAACAAGATTCAAAGTGTTAGTGTTATCTTTTCCTTAAATCCAGGCTTGAAGTTTTGCTTTATTTTGCTTTAGAGGAAGGCTGTTGTTGTTCACTTCTTAAGCAGAACCTTAGGAAAGTGCACGTAAGTATACTGCAGTACATTTTCACAAAGCGAGTAATGGCCATGTGGCCAGCACCCAGATTGAGAAACATAATCAGCACATAATCAGCACATAATTAGCATTCCAGATGCCCGTTTCTTGTCTACTTCCAGCCATTTATCCCCTTCCCAAGGGTAACTGCTATCCTGAATTCTGAGACCATTACAGTAAAACCTTGGATCATGAGTAACTCGTTCTGAGTGTTCTGCAAGACGAGCAAAGATTTCTCATAAATTTTAACTTGATAAATGAGCAATGTCTTGCAATATGAATAGTACATGATGCCGAATGTCACATGACCACAACCGAGCCAATGATTCTTCTCCGTCTCTCGCTCTCCCTCTCTCTTTCTGCGGGATTGTGCGTGATTGTCTCCCATGTTCAGATGCTTGGCCTCAGGCTGCAGTGTTTGGCAGAAATCAGTGACATTTCAGAATGTTGGAAGGTGACCACAACTGGCACTAGGGTATTTTTTGTCACTTCAAAGCACCTATGGAAAGTCCTTTGCTTTTCCATACAAAAGTAAGCTTAGGAATGCTTTGCTTCCTTCCAGGTCATGCTGCCTGCCTTTCCTCTGCTGCCTTATTGCCAGTTACATTAAATACAATATGACAAGAGTTTATTAATACTTTACTGTAGTCAACATCCATGTGCGAGCATATACAATGGCCCCCATGTACAAAAAGATTCCATTGAGCCAATAGAGAGCAGTGATTCTGTTAGTGATAGTGAAAGTCGTCCTACAAAATAACCCTCCTCTCTCTTGTCGCCCTCACATCAGCCACTAAGGGTTTCAAAGGTAAGTGCAGGCTAATTTGTTTATTTTCTTTATATTTTGTATTTTCTTGATTATTTTGTATTATATTACAGTATTATAATCATTTTTATATGAATATTTTTGGGTTGTGGAATGAATCATCTTAGTGTCCATTATTTCTTATGGGGAAATTCGCTTTGATATACAAGTGCTTTGGATTACAAGCATGTTTCTGGAACAAATTATACTCATATTTAGTTTTGCTGTTTTGGTACTTTATTGGAAATCTATTAGGACTTACTTTTTTAACAAGTATATGGTTATTTTTGGTATTGTTTTGTGTACACTTAAAAAATTGCCTATTTTGAAGTTGTTGAAAGCAGTGTGCTATAGAAGTCAATTAGGTCAAGTTTGATAACTGTGTTGTTCAAATGTTGAATATCTTTAATGTCTGTCTGTGAGCTTTGTTCAGTTAGTGACAGAGGTGTGATAAAATCTCCAACCGTGTAGATTTGTCAATTACAAATTTGGTTCTGTCACTTTTGGCTTCTTATATTTTGAAGTCATCTTATCAAGTTCATAAGATTTAGAATTGTTATATTTTCTTGATGGATTGAACATTTTATAGGTATGAGAGATCCCACTTTATCTTCAGTAACATGGATTGCCTTGAAACCCACTTTGTCTGATGTTAGAATTGCTTACCAGCCTTCTCTTTGTTAATGTTTGCAATGACCTATCTTTATCTACCTTATTATTTAAATATTTTGGTATTTAAGATTTGCCTCTTGTAGGCAGCATGTAGGGTGGCCTCTTGTAGGGCAGTTAGAGTGGTGGTGTTATTCTGAACATCTTTGACTTTTAAGTAGTGTAATTCATGCATTTACAATGAATCTAAATTACTGATATATATGGGTTTACATGTACCATCTTAATATTTATATTTATATTATATATACTGTGTTTGTTTATCTCTTATTTTAATTAATTAGATTACTCCATGGCTTCCCTTTTATTAACTTGTCCTACATTCTTTACCACTTATATCGGATAGGATTTCAATTTAGCCTGAACAATTTCGTTTATTATTTCTCAGACTGCAAAACTGCTGGGAACACATTCTCTTGATTTTCAGTTATCTGAAATGATCTCTGCCTTTATTTTTGAAGGATATTTTCACTGGGTGTAGAAATTCTGGGTTAACAACCTTATTATAAATTTATAGCCCACAAGGTGTTGGTCCAAGGTCTTCTCAATTTCATTGTGTTTGATGAGGAGTGATGGTTACTGAAATGGCTGTCCTCCTATATACAGTGTTTTTGTTTATACCCTGCTACTTTTGTGATTTTCTCTTTTTCTTTAGTTTTCAGCAGTTTGACTATTATGTGCCTACGCACGGTTTTATTCATAATTATTTTGTTTTGGGTCTCCTGAACTTCTTAAATCTGTAAACATATGTGTCGCAATAAATTTGGGGGAAATTCTAGTCTTTGGTTAGATCTTTGCTGTTGTCCCATAGATGCATGAGCTTCTATTCATTTTTTTAAAATGTCCCCCTCTTCTTCACATCGGATTAATATCCATTAATCTATCTTCATTTATATTGAATCTTTCCCCATGAATTTTTAGTATTCAGGTATTGTATTTTTTACTCCTAGAATTCCCATTTGGTTGTGTTTTATAGTTCTTATTTCTCTCTTGAGATCTCCCATCTTTTTCCTTATAACAACTGTTTTCCCTTCTGATTTTTGAGCCAGTTATAATGTCCACTTTAAACTTCTTATCTACAAAGCCTAATATCTGGATCACCTCAGGACCAGTCTCTGCTGATAGTTTTATCTTTTGAGATTTGGTTATATTTCTTGGGTCTTCATTATGATAAGTAAGTTGGGGTTGTATCCTGGATATTGTGATTGTTTTGTTGTGGAAACTCTGGGTTCTGTTAAACTCCTCCAAAGAGTGTTGGTTAATTCACTTAGATTCAAATAGCAAACTCTGCCTATTGTGTGGCACCTCAAAATGCATTTCAGTATTTTTATCTTTAGCTGTGCCACTTGCAAACTGTCCTGCATATGCAAGGTTTAGGGATTAGCTGAAGATTTGGGCAGAGTTAATACTCAGAATTTGGGACTTCTCCCTTCTGGCTCTGTTTCTGGGATTCCTTCTCACTTTCTAGAGGCTGTGGTTGTCCTGAAATCTGTCTTCTGGTTATTTGAAAGACTGCAGGGTTTCTATGAAAGTTTTACTCTCCCCATGTGGTGCAGACTATGGCATAACTAAAAGCTAAAAAGCTAAACTAAACTAAAAGCTATAAAAAATGGAAAACCTTTTTTTGTGCCATTCTCTTAATCCAGGTGTCAACTTACCTTCAGATTCTGCCTGGTTTTGCTTACTCTCCAGTGCCTTCAGGTTGTTTTTAATTTATTTACAGCACTTTATAGTTTCTACTCGTACATGTGGCTGCTTTTTAAGATTTTCTGTCCTTGTTTTTCTAGAAGTTTTATTCGTATGTTGCTTTCTATTTGTCCTCTTCAGGTATTTGCAGCATTCCTGAATTGGGACTTCTTGTCTTTCATTAGTTTAGGAAAATTCTTGAACAATGTTTTAAAATATTGCTTCTGCCACTTTCTCTGTCCTCTTTCTCCAGGACTAAAATTATTTGTATTTTAGACCTCTTCCCTGTGCCATAAATCTCTGACTTGTCTCTATATTTTCCACTTCTTTTTTTTTTTTTTTTTAATTTCTTTGGGCTTCAGTTTGGATTTTTTCTGACATATCTTTTATTCATTAATTCTGTCTTTGTTGGGTTTAATCTTCTATTAAATCCAATCCACTGAGTTATTTATTGCATCTATTAAATTTTTCAGTTCTAGAATTTCCATTTGATTCTTTTTTATAGTTTCCAGTTCTCTGCTGAAAGTCTGTCTTATAGATATAATTCATAGTTATTTAAAGTCCATGTTAGATAACACTAGTATCTCAATTTCCTATGAGCCTCTTATCTATTGGTTTTTCTCCTTTCTTAAAAAAAAAGTCTTGTCCTTGGGGCACCTGAGTGGCTCAGTGGGTTAAGTGTCTGACTCTTTTTTAAATTTTTTTTTTAACGTTTTAGTTATTTTTGAGACAGAGAGAGACAGAGCATGAACGGGGAAGGGGCAGAGAGAGAGGGAGACACAGAATCAGAAGCAGGCTCCAGGCTCTGAGCCATCAGCCCAGAGCCTGACGTGGGGCTCGAACTCACGGACCGCGAGATCGTGACGACCTGAGCCGAAGTCGGACGCTTAACCGACTGAGCCACCCAGGTGCCCCAAGTGTCTGACTCTTGATTTCAGCTTAGATCATGATCTCGAGGTGCATGGGATTGGTTGGGCCCTGCATTGGGCTCTGCACTGCCAGTGCAGAGGCTGCTTGGGATTCTCTCTCCCCCTCTCTCCCTGCCCCTGCTACACTTGTGCTTTCTCTCTCTCTCTCTCTCTCTCTCAAAAATAATCAATATGGGGCACCTGGGTGGCTCAGTCAGTAGGGCTGACTTTGCCTCAGGTCATGATCTCATCATTTGTGGGTTCAAAGCCCCTCATGGGGCTCTGCACTGACAGCTCAGAACCTGAAGCCTGCTCTCCACAGAACCTGTGTCTCTCTCTTCCTCTCTGCCCCTGCCCTACTTGTGCTTTTTCAAAAATGAATAAACGTTTAAAAAAAAAATAACAAACATTAAAAAGTCTTGGCCTTTTTGTTATTTTTGACTGATTAACATTTAACGAACATTGTGTATAGACAATGAAGTTGTAGACATAAAGTTCTGTATGATATTTCTTTTTAAAATTATTTTTAACATTTATTCATTTTTGAGAGACAGAGCGTGAGTGGGGGAAGGGCAGGGAGAGAGGGAGACACAGAACGTGAAGCAGGCTCCGGGCTCTGAGCTGTCAGCACATCTGACAAGCCCCGATGTGGGACTTGAACTCAAAGACCACTGAGAGATCATGACCTGAGCTGAAGTCAGATGCTTAACCAACTGAGCCACCCAGGTGCTCCCTGTATGATATTTAATAAAAGAAAGATTATTTCAAGGTTTCAAGAGTCTTAAAGGTACCTAAATGTAGACCTCAAAAAGTGGAGCAAAGACAGCTGGGAAAATGCATTCTGGTCTTAGAACTTTGGGGACTAGAGCTGCTTCAACTCTCCCTCAGGGACCTGCTCATCTCAAAGCTGCTTCTTACCGCTGCTCTGGGTTAACCAGCTTTCACTTGACTTACTGACATATAAACCATGTCAAATGACAGTCTACCTCAGATCTTCAAGACATTCTGGATCTCATACCCACCTATTTCCTCCTGACTGATTCACTACAGTTTAGTTCAAATTGCTGAAAAAGAGAATATGAGAGGCTCAGCCAACGGATTGGTACCCGTCGGGAATGGTGTGTATTCCTGGTCTAGTCAGTCATAGCCGTAACCATAGGTGTGAACTCACATGTTCAAAAAGGGCAGCAAGATCAGGCTTGGAGGGAAGTCCCAGCAGAACCAAAGATCATCACATCTAGTATAGTCTGAAAGCACTGATGACAGCATCATTAAATTTTATGTTATTTTCTTCATCTATTAGCTTTCCTGAAGATAAATTACCTCATTGTTTTAAATTTGAATTCCATTTTTCGTGAGTGAATAGAATTTTACTTCACATATGAATAACCCATGGGAGATACATATATATTTTTTTTCTTTTTTTTCTTTTTTTTTTTTCCAGAGAGAAGTTACATCTAAATCGGTCAGGCAGTTAGACTGAGGGCAATCACGTCAGGGATTGAGTTGATTCAGAACTGAGCTCTAGTCCTGTGAGTACTGGTCTATCTCTAGCTCATCCTTACTTGTAAACCCCTCTAGCTTCTCAGAGTCCTAATCGTAAGTCTGGGGGTTTACCAAAGCCCATCCTCCTCAGCAGACTCTGAACTCAAATTTTATCACCTCGTATCAACGAGTCCTTCAAAAGACTCAGTGAGTCATGTCAGTGAGCCCTCAGCCTCTGCTTTCACTTTCAGAATGGACTATTTTCTGAAGGGAAAAAAGTGACCTCAAATACTACCTCATCTCCTTTGGCTTCTTTCTTCTTCTAGATCTTTGCCCAACAAATGTTCACTTCCTTAGTAGCCTTTCAATTCCTCAAACAGATTCTAAAAATATCTTGCCTAACTTTTGAAGCTATCCTTATGAGGAAGTTGTCAAGACAGCCGCTGTAGGAAGCAAACTTCATCTGCTGTCTACATGCTTCCCAAGAATGTCACCAATTTATAATAAGAACTGGTCTTATTTCCCAGGACCTTTGGTCCTTCCATATTATAAAAGATTTTATAGCTAACTTTTACATTAATTGTTGCACCTGGTGGTTTTTCTCAAGGCCATTATAGCACATTCTGTCTTCTTGCCCCGTTGCCTCAGAGAGACCCCAAGTTTGGCCTAAGCAACTCATGAAGGTGGAAAAGGGTTATCTAGTGGGATATACATGTCCTCCTCTACTCCAGTCATCACTTTTTTTAAATGTTTATTTATTTTTTGAAAGAGAGTTTGTGTGTGAGGGGGACAGAGGATCCTAAGTGGGCTCTGCACTGACAGCAGCAAGCCCAATATGGGGCTCGAACTCACAAACCATGAGACCGTGAGACCATGACCTGAACCGAAGTTGGACGCTCAACTGACTAAGGCACCCAGACACCCCACTTTTTTGTCTTGGATGAGGGTTGTGATTTCTCCCACTTTGCCTGGCACATGGGTAATGACAAGTGTTAACCTAATGGGATAGTTAGGACAAAGTGAGACATTTGAGTGGACCCTATTTACCACCATGACATGAGACTTTCCATAAGAAAAAAACTATCACCTCTCCCCTTGTTTCCTAATATGTCCACAGATCATTCTGGCTGGTCTTACACAATCACAACCACCAATGGCCAGGCTTCTCAAGAACTCTCCAGCTCTTATGCGAGCTGGACTTTCAGCTCTCTCATCAAACAGGAGACACATTTGGAAAGTGACAGGGGTTACCCAGCTATCATTTGATTTCTCACATTGAGAGAACCTTCAGAATATGTTTTCCAATCCTTCCACTTGACTATCACATTGAGGTACAGTCTCTCATCACCTGAGGGACCTGATATTAGGACTCCTTGGTCCATGGAATTATTCCAGTTAGTCTCCAAAGCTTGGGTTTGCGGAGTACAGGGTTGGATAATGATGGGGAAAGTCAACCTCTGATTCTTTTTTCTCTATTAAGTGTGTTACCATGCCAATGATGTCACAGTCCTGGTGGGGAGGCCCACCCAGATGCATTCTTCAGCTTCCTCCCATTACCATCCATTCCATTTCTAGATTCCTCCCCACAGGAGTGGTTGTCTCTTACCTAGTTAGGTTCTTGGTCTCCTACACTTCCATCCTCCAGAACATCCGTCAGGATCTCCTGTTTGTCAGGTGGGACTCTAGCCCTGGAGATGGCCCGCAGGAAGAAACTAGAGCACCACTGGGTGAGTCCTCTTTATCTAAGTAATCATAAATTGTCTTTCTACCTTAGTATCTCACTCTCTGTAGAGCTTACTGTATTCTTGGGAAAATTTGACCTCCTCTGATGTTTGTTCCACATTAGTAAGGGATAGTCTGGTATTCCTCATATTGTAACTCTGAGCACAGCGTGCCCTCTCATCCCACTTTTTCTTTTAATCTACCAGATGATCCATGCCAGTATCCCAGAATAATCACACAAATGTCATCAACCATTGTGCCTGCAGCTTGAAAGCCACAGAAAGCCACTGGCTGGATGGCACCACTCCAGTAACTTAGGAAGTTTCTCACGCTTGCCTTAGTCTTTCTCTGCTACCTTCTTACACATGAGGTCTTTCTGCCCAAGTGTGTTAACTCTTCACAGGGATTGACCACAGGGCTGGTCTGGATTTGAAGACTAGTAGGCATGGCATCTCAACTATGGAGACTTCCACTTTGTTTTACCACCCCTTTACCTAGAAAACAATGCAAAGTATATGCAAGCCTTCAAGGATACATGATAGTTCAAACCAGTGGACATGGCGTTACTGGGTTTCCCTTACTTTTATTTCTCTCGAGGCAATTAGACCTATTCCTTAATCATTTCTCATTCTCCTCAGGGGCTCTTCCATACTCTATCTCTCTCCTTGAACCTCCTACTTCTCCCTTCCCTCTCTCAGTAGAAATCTTTGAATCAGTCTCTGCGATCCGGTCTCATAAGGTGACACCATTTAACTGCCGCCTACTCATAGACATTTCCCCCTCTTGTCTCAGGGGAAAACTGGTCCCTTGCCCTAAGTCTCCACTTGGCTGTAGGGTCGGTTCTTCCTCCTGCTTATCTCCAGTCCCTCATTCCATCACCATCTCCTTTCTCCCCTTTATCTTGAGAATAAAAAGGTCTTATACTCCACTTCAAGAAAGGAGGGAAAAGCAGCAGGTTCACTGGCCATAGTAACATGTAATAACTACTAGAACTGGTTTTAAACTTGTCCCTGCTGATCAATGACAGCTTTGTATCATCAGTACCCATGTGTGATATTGTGACTGATAGTAAGAAATGTGTATTTGGTTTTGATCCCAGATCCTGTCATAGTTCCTAAACCCCTTGGAAATTACCTAAGTGATGAGAGGATTAGGATACCTTTTGTAATGTTAATGAGGTGACTTTTAGAAAGCCCCTAGGTAACCTAAGGATGGGGCTGGCTTCCAGGGAAACTAACCATGTGATTAGAGAGTTGGAACCTTCAGTCCCACCCCCTTGCCCCCAGGTCCATAGAAGGTCTGGAGATTGAGTTCAATTACCAATGACCAATGATTTAATCAATTGTGCCTATGTAATGAGGCCTCCATAAAAACTCCAAGAGACGGGGTCCAGAGAGCCTCCCGGTTAGGGAACTCATGGAATTTGGGGGAAAGTGGCACACTTGGAGAGCATGAAAGCTCCATGCCCCTTCCCACATACCGTTCTCTATGCATCTCTCCATCCAGGTGTTCCTGAGTTACATCCTTTTATAATAAACTGGTATATGTAAGTAAATATTTCTCTGAGTTCTATGAGCCACTCTAGCAAGTTAATTGAACCCAAGGACGGGATGTGGAAACCTCCAACGTACAGGCAGTTGGTGAGAAGCACAGGTGACAAATGCTCTTGCTACTGGTGTCTGAAGTGGAGGGGGGATGTGGCGTGGTCTTGTGGACTCAGCCCTTAAGCTGTGGGATCTACCCAGGTAGATAGTGTCAGAATTGAGTTAAATGCTTAGTGGTGTTGGAAAACTCACACACATCAGACCATGCCTTTGAAAGCCAGCCCCACACTTCTGAGTTAGCCAATCAGCAATATTCTTATTCCAGTGACCTCAATTTCATGGCTGAAGTACAACCAATCCATAAACATTCCCACTTCTGAAAAACTGGCCAATCCCTGAACATCGTGTGTTCCTAGAACTCGATAAAATTCACAGGAGAGGGCCACCAATAACCCTATCAGAGACCCAAGCAGCACACACAGGGCTGCCGTGCCTCAACTTTCCTCGTGGCAAACTTTTCTCTACACCACGTGGCCCCCTCAGCAAATTGTTGGAGGTGGACGCATCCGAGTTGAATCCTCACTCTCCCCACCTTCCAGCCACGTGACTTAGCACAAGTTATATAAACGTTCTGAACCTCCATTTCTTCCACATGTTTCCCATGACAGTTGAAAGGTGTCTCAGGAGGTGAGCATAAAGCATGTTGCCTGGCTGGCCATCTTCTCTTCTGAAAGGAGCTAAATGATGCCAGTAAGCCACCAACTGGCCTTCCTGTCTTCATCCTTCAGATCCATCACAGCTTGCTAGCAATCAACTCTCAAAACAAAGTCCATGAATATACGCATGATATTCAGCATCTAAAGTAACAAAGATGATTGTGTTGAACCGGAAAATCTAATTGTTTTCTGGTTCCCTCTCATGAGCCTGTCACCTACAATGTCATCTCATAGTGGTCAGAATTCAAAAAGTACTCTGCCTAAAAGACCCATAAAAGTCTATTCCCTTACACCCCCCGATTTCCACGTTTGAGCAAGGGGCGGGGGGGGGGGTGGTTGTGGGTGCCTTCTAGCAGCCTGTTCTTTTAACAGGGAGGGTGGAGGTGGGGTAGGGGGAGACCCAACTGCTTAGCTGCAAAGATTCTGACAGACTCCACAAAAGAACATGCTGTATGAAGACTGACTCAATTCTGATGACGCGGAGAAAGCACAGGCTCTCTGCTAGCCTGTGTGTTCTCCCTGCTACTGAGACTCGGCTCTCTGAAAATCTGTTAGCAGGTGAACTCCCCACTTTCCGAGCACTTGTCCATACCTTGGTCCCGCTTGCCCCACTGCTCCCCACGGAGGTTCTCCTCCCCTAAGTCCCTCTGCCGTATTGTCAGACCCTTCTCACCTCCCAGCATCTCAGCTTCCGACTCCCCATGCTGAACCTCGGGGGTCTTCCTCCCAGGAGTGTCCTCCCTTCTATGGAAAATGCCTAGTGGCTGGGCCCCGGGGAAGGATACTCTTGGAAAACTGACACTCCCGTGCCCCTCCTGTGCCCCTCCTGTGGAGAGCGGGCTGGGGTGCTCTGCACCAGTTTCCTCCATCTGCTGAGTGGGCAGGCTCAGGGCCGATCTCCAGAAGATGGCAGAGGTCTACGCCCTCTGTAAGAGGGCAAAGGGAGCATCTCACACCTGCTAGAAGCCTCACACTGTGTGCAAGTTTTCCACTATAGTCAGCCTTCCCCAGAGTGAACTTTGGGACTCTAGGAAGGTGTGCCTCCACCAGGAAACACGCTTGACTGTGCCCCTGCTTGATTGTAGCTGCCTCGGTACATTCCTTATCATTTGTCAGGAGATACTTCTTCTGTTAGCATCTTTTCATCAGTTGTATTGCTACCTCTTGGTGACAACCACAAACTCCTGTCCTGAAAAGCCTAATCTAATGCCGCCCCTATTGCTATCTTTGCATACACGACTAGACGCCCCCCGAGAGCTCTCCTCGGCCGAGTCCCCATCTATCCCTATAATGCCCTACTCTCCAGAGGAACTCTAGGCTCCGACTGTGCTGGTGTCTTTCTCATCTACCATTTATTTGTAAGTGGCTGATGCCACTTACAGCCAATGGGCACAAGACCCCCAGGTCCTTTCCAATTCTTCAGTCTGGTGATTTTCTATTTACTCCAGTCCCCACTCTACACTTGCACGTTAATGCCCGTGTTCCCAATTTCACACAGGAGCCCTGCCTAACATATAAAGTTTGTTGATACAATGATTATACTGAGAATCTGAAAATCAACCTTGATTAGAGCAATAAAGGAGGAATAAGAACTTGAAGCGTTTATGAGCACTCTGAGACATGCAGAATAGGCTGCTAAAATGCACGTATTAATCTATCGGGATTATGTGTGATGGAGTCACAACCCTCGTCCAAGTCCCATTCTCAAAATGGAGTGGGTAGGAGCCCCTACAGGCAATGAAGCCGAAACACGTAAGAAGCAAGGAGACATGAAATGCAGTGGCCCTTAATATACTATTGAAAGTTGGCCAACACTTTTTGGTGAATTAGCTCACTGGCTGTGAGTACAGCTGCAGCTCTCCTTTATCATCACATTTATCGCAAGATTTCTAGAAAACGCTAGCTTGAATTTCAGATATTCAAATGTAGGCAATTCTGAGATGTCTCTGGAAAAACACAAACGCTCCTCAGCTTACTTCCTTCCTGCCCTGGTTCTTCACAACCCACATGCTTCAGGGAGTGATTGCAAAGAAATTTTTTTCAAAGGACTGAATACACTTCTCCAGGAGAAGAGATTTACATTTTAAATGATGTTTTAAGACATTTCCATTTAATTACTACAGACAATTTCTGTTTTTCGGTCTCCAATTATTATTCTCAGCATAGTCTACTTACTCACCATAATTTCTAAGCAAGTACTTGGACACACGGGATGATTTTATTTGTTGTTACAATTGAAGATAAATGTTAGGAATGAATTCAGGGTGGGGGGAACCCAAACTATTTTTTGCTGAATGGGCCAAAAGTGGTAAAAGTGGTCTATTTTGGATTATCTTCTGCCCTAAATGCTTAGATAAGTAGACAGGGCCAGCGAGCTTGATGTGTTCTTTCCTTACGTGATAGGTTTGTTTCCTCCCTAGCTGTAACTAAGTTCCACTGGCAATTCTTCTCTAAAGGAATCATGAAAGCTTTTCTCTCACCTTCTGCTTGAAAGTTATTCTTCACACTAAGATTTGGGGATAACGTTCAAACGAGTCATATAGGATGATGTAATGCATACTGCACCACAGAGAACACGTCCTGCCTCCCTGTTGGTTCAAAGAAAGCAAGAAAGGTGCTGTCCAGAAGTAGCTAATTCTCTTCCTCACTTCTGTAGCCCTGGGGTGGACTCGGTGACCTTCCATCTTTTCCTGTGGGTGTTTGTCATTTTTCAGTTCACTTTCCTCTTCATCCCATTATTGCAAAAAGTGGTCTTTAAAAATGCTCTTCCTTTGAAGCAAACTTCCTATAAACTTTTTTTTTATTTTTATTTTTTGAAGTTTATCCATTTTTGAGAGGGGGTGGGAAGGGACAGAGAGAGAGAGAGAGAGACATAGAATCCGAAGCAGGCTCCAGGCTCTGAGCTGTCAGCACAGAGCCCAATGCAGGGCTCGAACTCATGAACTGCGAGATCATGCTCTGAGCCGAAGTTGGGCGTTTAACCGAATGAGCCACCCAGGGGCCCCCTGGAACCCTTCTTCCTTCAGAAATCTGCTGCAACACACCTCAGCTGGGTTTTTTGTCTTGAGCAGGCATTAGTGATTTATTCTCTCCCCAGTCTACCCTGTTTGTTACATTGCTGGAGAACTTTATTTCAATTCCTCTGAATTTTTTTAAATGTTTATTTTTGAGAGAGAGAGAGAGAGAGAGAGAGAGAGAGAGAGAGAGGAGAGGCAGAGACAGAGAGAATCCCAAACAAGCTCCATGCTGCCAGGGCAGTCCGACATGGGGCTCAATCTCACGAATGAGATTGTGTGTGACCTGAGCCGAAATCAAGAGTTGGACATTTAACCGACTGAGCCACCCAGGCACCCCTCAAGTCCTGTGAATTTTCATATAGACTAGTATTGCCCAGAGAAACACATCTCATATTCCTATTTTGTAGCACTGGATGAAGCGGCCTGTGGTTTTCTGCTGTTTGCTGTATCCCAGGTTGGGTCCTCGGTCCTAACACTGGCCACCTCCCACTCCTTACTATCCATATAGAATTAACCTCTTCCCTTCATTCCACCCACCGCCTTTGTAGGTGTCTGCAAGAGTATCTTCTTGATTTGATCCTCAGCTTTTGGTCCAAATTATCGTTGAAACACCATCGACAGCACCAGTTTAAACAAAGTACGTCTGGATTCTGTATGATAGGAATCTTGTCTTTGACCTCCGGTCTTACTTTCAAGCTTCTGGGAGTCTTAAAGTCTGGATCAGTCCTTGAGGATCTTCTCATCTTTACGCGAGGTTTCTGAGCTCCTGGCAATTCTCTGCCAAGTGCCAACTGTGTGACTTGCTTCCTTCCGCGTACATTTTCTGGGCACCCACTCCGGGCCAGAGGTCCTGCCATCAGGGAGCAGATATTCTAACGTGAGACACTTTCAGAGAGCGGTAACCAGGACTGACACATGCTAGAGACTAACCGCACGGTAGCGCTGGAGGCAGTAAAAGTGGTCATTTCCGTCCGGCTCTGGCACATAGTAGACACTCTGTTATCCGCTCAGTATTTTAGAAATATATAACCATGCGGTTGTAGATCTTCTTATCACAGTTTGGCTGAGGAGCGTTTGTACTGTATCTGGAACCGTTCTAGCTTAAAAGAGACCAAAGAGGAATGACAGCCAGATGCAACGCTTTCCTCCAGATTACGAAAACAAAATTGCTATCAAGGCCAATATCGGTACAAACAGAGAGATTTTAATCTGTGCTGTATATTAGGTAATAGTCTTGGGTCAATGTGAAATTTCTGGAGTGTGATCACTGTACTGCGGTTATAAAAATGTCCCTGTTTCAAAATTTGAGGTCTGGAGCTTCATAATGTAATTTACTCTCAAGTTCAGAAACAAGCGTACCTATCCACAGAGAAGGGCGTATGCACGCGTGTGTGTGTGTGCGTGCGCACACACCCACACACTCGGTGGTACAGAAAAGGTGGCAAAATGCTAACGAGCAGAAATTCTGGGTGACAGGTATATGGATGGGTGTTCACTGTATTCTTCCGTTTTTTTTTTTTCTGTAGCTTTGAAATTCTTTAATATAAAGAATTGGCGGGGGGGGGGGGGGCGGGGAGAGGAGAAAATAAAAGATAAAAATACTCTGGAACTACCTTCAGTGGTTTTTGAAGCAAAAGCCCGGGAAGTGAAGAAAGAATTGACAAGTCAGTTCTGAAACCAAACACAAATACTTTTTATTTATGGGATATCATTTTACATCAATTCCATGAAAACCTAAAACCAGTTTGCTGTACTCAAGTTAGGTGGCATAACAGTATTGTAGTTAAGCTGGAGTCACAGGACTTGCACGCGTTTATGGATGTAATGCAAATACTGACGACACGAAGCGTTCACAGTTACAGGTTGGCTGCTGTCCACTTAACAGTAACCCCCAAGGGAAAGGATTCTATGATAAAAAGCAACCCATGTTTTGGTCTCATTTACAGACACCCAACGTTTAGTTGGTCAATGAATTCTATACATTTATTATACAACATATGAAAGAATAAAAGATAAGGCTTACAGAGGTATTTTAGCAGTTGTAAGAATAAAAACCAAGGGCACAAACTAACTTGGAAAGCTTTCTGTATAAACTTCAAAAGCACTGTTAAAACGGAGACTTGAGAGGCAACAGATGTCCGTTGTTAAATGAGAATCTAGAGGGGTGTCTGGTCAGATTTTGTAAAAACTTAATTCAGAGTTCATGTTTCAAAAAAGCGGCACGTAACATTACAGTGGGTGTTCATGGCAAATCAAATCATGAAACTTCTGACCTACCAGGAAACACCGAAAACTTGTATTCCATGACAACGGAGTATTGCAATGTGTAGTTCAAAACACAGCGGAAAGAGAGAAATGGTGTAGACAGGTAAGAAAGAAAAACCAGAAGAAGGCACCCTAATTTCTTTAACATTAACCACTAAATAAGTGTCTGATGACTGCTCAATTTTATGTAACTTAGGAACATTTTTAAGAGAAAAGTATCTTATTACTCATTTGGCCCCTTTTCTGCTCCCTAGAAACAAGTGCTGACTGCATAAAATCAAGAACTGAGGGCAAGCACTCCACAGTCACAGAGGCTTATTTTTCAAGGAAGTTTGAAAATTATTTGGAGTTTTCTAAATATGCAAGATTATCATCACGTTGGAATACCTACTTTCACATTCTGTACCACGAACAGTTTTCACTCGGGTTTTCCGCCCATCATCAAAATGGTCACTATGGATGAAATGTAACGTCTCCCCATAACAATCCTTTTATTTTAGGATTAACTGTGCTTAGTGTTTAAAACATTCTCCAGTTTCTAACAATAACTTTTACAATAACTTTATCTGTGATTCATACTTGTTTAAACAAAACTGTAATTGATCAAATGTAAGAACTGTGGCCATTAAAGTGTGTTTTTGTTTTTTTAACTTTACAGGATACTTTTGGAAACAAATCAAGCTCTTCGCCAATTCAGACTTGGCGATGGCCAATCGCCACTGGAGTAACAGGCACCCGTTGGAACGGAACCCCTTGCAACACATCGGTCCCAAGAGCTGTGCTTGCCATCAACACCTTCCATGCTTCTCAGGTATTAATTTGTGCAAACTGGTATGAATTTGTAAGGTAGAAGTGAGTCTACAATTCCTAAGCAAGGAATGATCAAGTATGCTGAATCACTACAGAGTTTTTCACACTTCTGGTTTATTTCACAGCAAACCAAACATTTCTATTTGGTAGAAAAAGGAAGTAATTTCACTCTACCATATCATGATTTTGTATATGCACACACACCGTATATACATACAAAATTTCTGTCTTTGGTGGTTCAGTTAGGGAAAAAAATAATATGAAAATCTGAACACTGTTTGCAAATAAACTGTGAAATAGTGGTCAAGAGTAGCATCGTCTGTGTGCTTTACTCATTTAATGCCATTTAAAGGTTCACATTTAATCCAAAAGATTTTTTTGGCCAGATTTTGAAATAACCCAAACCTCTTCCAATCATTATTTAATCATGGATCCTGCTCACATCTATAGGATTCATTTGTTCAAATGCACCATTAGCTTTTTACTTGGTTTATATCATTAGACTTTTACGTTTTCACAAAACTTTAGGGACTAAATCAGGCATTCAATAGCACCAGTTAGTTGAGGGGAAACATGTTACCTAAAAATTTCCTCAAGAAGGGTAAGGCAAGGGTGGGGGGGGGGAGGGCAAAAAAAAGACACAGCATACAAACCCCCAAATACCGTCCTGTTTAATCTTGTTTCCTCATCCACATAAATAATGGCTATCACCTTTCTGTACAAATTACCCAGGTAATGAATGACGAGTGGCCCCTCCAGGAAAGGTCCTACTGCGTAATAAAGTTAGCTCAATGCTGGTGGTTTCGTGTCCACTGCCTGCAATGGACATTCTGCCAGGGAAAGCCTAGCATGAGAGAAACAAAACGAAACGAAACGAAACCTCTCGCTTACAGTAGAGTTCTTTTTCCAAAAAACTAGAAAATTAGACACCGTGAAAGCTTAACTGAAAATCCAAACCACAACTAAAAGTGCTCTGCGGTGACAAACTGCCAGCGAACCATTCGGCTTCCACGGAGGAGGCAAAATCAAGGTTACTTCGAATGGCACGGGAAGCATCGGCAGACCCAACACTGACTAGGAGAATGCAAAAGGAGAAACAGAACCGCTAAAGGAAGCTTACGAGAGTGTCAAGCTCTTTTCAAAACGTGCGATTTTCATTTGTTCACGTGTACCTATATTCGAACTACTCCGGCTTTAACCTCAGAGGATAAAATCCTACACCTCGCATGGTGGAAAGGCTTGTGGCATGGTGCGTGTCTGTATGTTCAAGTAATTAGAACTTCCGTCGTTTAAAAGCGCTCATATTTAAGTAAACCAAATTATATTTGGTATATGCCTCTGAAAATGTATGACTCCCACCTGCTTCACGAAAGTTGGCCTCTTAAACAAGAAGGTTAATTCAGGTAACATTTGCTTGTAGTAACAGTTGTTCTCTCTTGTTTTCTGAAATGCTACATTTGAGACCAAATAAAGTAGAATTGGTTCGTCTGAGAAAAGGGACTAAGAAATATGCCACAAAAATTATTTTTACAATACAGTTTTGCAGAAATAATCTCTAGGTGAAGCTTTTTCTTTTTATACACATATACAAAATTTAAACAGCAATATACACATCATCACAGTGAGGACGTTGGCAAATTCACCAATCTGTAGTGTAAATACAAACCGCAAAGCAGCCTTCCAAGAGAACAATGCTACACAGCAAGCAGAGCTGACCCGTTCAATAGCAAACACCACAACGTCCCTGCAGAAGGGAGACAGTGCAAGAAAAGCAGCATGCGCTTGGATACAAACAGCAATTTATGGCTAATGGTTGACATATCTGTGGTAACAGTGACTCTCTCGCTGCTATGCATAAAGTCCTAGGACATCTGTTTGTCTTTATACCACTCCACAAACTCGTCCAACAAAACTGGCCCTAAAGAGAGAGAGAAAACAACACGGCTATGAGGCTCTTCCTCACAGGGGGATGGATGTGCGAATGCACGGTGGCGGGGGTGTGAGGGCGCCCAGCGCCGGTACTTACACGCTCCATCTTCGTCGTAGTTGCTGAGGTCAAGGTTAATTGTCCTGCTAAACTCTAGCACATTGCACCACTGGTCTTTGTTAATAACTTTATATTTTGATTGCTGATGGAGGGAAAAGTAATATGAATTACCGACACTCAGAATTAACAAATGGCACGGTTTCAACTGCTGTATGAATCAACATAATCAAGTTCACGAAGGTTAACTCTTTCCACTTGAGGGATGTTAAGCACCAATCTAGGACAAGGATGAGAGAGAGCAAGAGGACTGAAGATGACAATTTGCATTAGGAAAATATTATGAGGGCTCAACACAAAATGACAAGCACATCAAAGAAACGTGATTTTTGTCCCTAGAAGTGAAATTCCTAACCTGCAGAAGTCCTTTTACAAAAAAGAGGTAATTAACCTACTTCACAGAGATACTGCAAGAATTAAAAGAGAGAATCCATGTAAAGCACTTCACTCGGTGCTTGGCAGAAAGCAGGGGCCAGAGAAAGAGCCGCTCCCATGAGTAACGCTGTCCTGAGCGGCACGGCTCACTGCCGGGTGTCAGCACAAAGTACACACAGCAGCGACTTACTCTACGAGAACTTACGAAGTGCTACCAGCGGTCTCAGAGCTAGGTGCTCTGTCCAGCCACTGAAGAAAGTTACTGTTCTAACAATTCAAAACTTGAATCTGATCACAAAAGTAACAAATCAAGGATACCCATGAAGTGGTTTTTCCATTCCTCTTAGACCAGAAATATGCCGCAGGTAGATTTTGAAGTACACGATTCCTGTAGAAAGACTGAAAACTAAAACCCAGATTCAACGGCTTTGGAATCCTAACCACTAAAAATCAGGAACACCGGAAAACAATACAAGTACATCAAAAAGCAAAGAGCTGAGCCAATGGTTTTGAGGATGCAAACACAAGAGAAACTCAAATGAAAGGATCGCTGTGTCCTTTGAAAAGAAAAAAAGCAAACTAATGTAAAAGAGAGAACAAAGCACAGACTACAAGTTGAACTTTCTAAGCAGTGCAAAGCAAACATCGGTCACGGAAACAGTTGAAGATGTTTCTGGAATTGTGCAGTCAGACCTGCCTGCGGCAAGGTCTCTCAGCTAAAACGCACCTCCCACTCAGGCTCAGTCTCCTCAACTCCAAGAACAAGGACCTATTTCTACTCATTTTCCAAAGAAAGCTAACATGTCATGGGATGGCCAGAGAAATTAGAACAGACCATTTGCAGACATGGATTGCCGTGTAAACAGACACTTCTCACAGTAAAACTAGAGTTTTTAGACCTGTTTTGAGGATTCCTGGTTAGGAACATCAAAAGCAATTTTTAGTAACAGTCCTCAAAGAATCGTATCAGCTGGAAGTGTTTCCAGACCCATACAAAAAGTGGGTTGCACAGAAGATTACGGCAGGAGTGAAGTCGGTCAGGGTACGGCCCGAGCTTTCCTCAAGGACTCGGCACCTTCATCCTTTCAAGCAAAGGGCACCTTTTAAAGGGTTTGGGGCTGGAGGGCAAGAAGGATGCCATGTAGGACAACCCAAGTAGCTCAAACCTGCATCTCAGATACTCGCAGGTCCTACAGCATCCCACAGCATCAAAACCAGCTCCTGAGAACCAGCAGCTCAGCACTTCTGATCATTAACACTTAAAGCAAACAAACAGCGATGGAGTAAAACGCTGGCGTTTTTCTAACGCAGACGTAAAGCAAGTGGAAACTGAGGGGGATACAGCCAGTGCGCCTAACGCTCAGGTTGGTCTAGGTCCCCAAGTTCCTGGAGAGAAGACAGATCCCTTACCTATCTAGACGAGACTAGACAACAATATATCACAAACTTCTTTTAGTAAGAAGGCAGAAGGCTGTTTTTTAACCTTTGCTCGCTCAAAGTGGAAATTCATCTAGAGCCACAAAAGAAAGTGAATCTTGCTCATGCAGAGTAGGAAATCCTGACAGAAGTAAAGCTTTCCGAGCGGGGCGAGAGAAAGGAAAGGACAGAGCTCCAGCTGTCTCGCTTGCACCTGCGCCGGGGAGCGATGCGACACATGACCCCACACACAGACACACCCCAAGAAAACGGGTAACTGCTCACGGACAGCAATTACACGTCACCATAATTCCTAAAGGCAGAAAAGTACAACAGACAAAATTACGTGAAATGGTTAAATAAAGTATACTTGGTAGTTCTAAGCAAGCAAACATACATTCCATAAAATAGCAATTTGGTACCTCTAAGAATTGGTGAAAAACTGGAAAAAGGGGCCAGATTTTTCCTAATAACAGTCCCAACATGCACTTGGCAGTGTTTATGTCTAGGCTGCGCTGGTCCTTTTCCTGTTTAACAAACAAAAACAAGGATGAGCCAGATGCCCCCAAATAATAAATTCCAATAATCCAAATTTCTATTTCACTTCGACACAAAATTAGTTAACAGCTCATTTATCATACACCATAAAAACCCTGAACCAAGACTAAGGGAGGGGGGAGGGGAGGCAGTCAAACGCAACGGAGGGCTTAATCGTTTGGGTACCGTACCAATTTACCACAGGAAATTCATGTCAGCTGAGTGATCGCCCTAATGCAAAGTGGATCAGTTATGTAGTAACAATACCGATGATTATTTCACGGGATAAAGAAAAAGCTACAACTCAATCACTCGCCATTTGACATTTCTGATGATCATCCAAATCATTAGTATTGACCCCAAAGCCCGTGACTTAACTGAACGGAATTTAAGGGTTTCGGTTTCCATGCTTAGGAATCAGGTTTCCTTAATAAAAACCATTTTTTCCAACAATTTCATTTCATTGGTAAATGTTTTTCTTGTACCTAAACATGCTGGAATTAAATTCAACTCATAATAAATGCTGGGGCTCTGGGGATTCTAAGAGGACGAATGCATCCCCCTACTCTGCGGGAAAACAGTCTAACCTATTACAGTCCTTCTTACCTTGGATTTATTAGATGTGAAATCTCTTAGCAGAATACACGTAACTAGTAGCCCAGTGAAAAACAACATTTTGTAAGGAAACCAGAAGAGAAATATTACATAAACCTGAATATGGGCAGATTAAGCTCAAATTCACTGATATTTGCAGTTAGGATCCTCCTCTCTCACTGTCCCCTTCTGTACAAGTTTCCATTCCGGAACTACAAGTGGGCACTTTCTATGCAAAGGGACAAAGGACCTGGGACCATAAGCGGTAACCTCACACATCCAAAGCTAGCCTCCCTGTGGTATTTTAACTACCGTGGCAATTTGCAGAAGTACTTTTCTACAAAGGGAGAAAGTGCCTGGCTATCTCACTCGGGGTGGACTCTAAACGTTCGCCAAATTAACAGACGATGCTGTGACCACCACTGTCAGCCACATATGCAGCCACACATACCTTCCGATAAAGTAAATTGTTACCTCGAGGACTTAATGCTGAAATGCTCTTTAGTACACAGAGAATTTCTGGCCATGACACCGGATTTAGAAGTAAAGGACTAAAACAATACAGCAAATGTGAGGGCCTCACTCAACAACAGCAAACAAGGTAGATGCAGATACAGGAAGATGTGCAACGGGGTCTGTCTTTCGGTCCCGGTCATAAAGCATAACGACCGTTCTCGTACAGACCAGGTCAGATGGCTCCAAGTCACCCTTCTCTGTTACAGGCCACACAACTGAGTCTGAGGATGGCGGGGGCCCAATTCCACAGTTCAATGCCAACAGGTGGGACCTCCTTTCCACGGCGTTCTCTGCCTGTCTCCCGGCCATGCATATGGGTCTTGCTCAGGGCTGCGGTACTCACTCCCACGGAGAGGAAGACAGTAGAAAAGGTGCTCCCGAGATTGCCCACCTTTTGCCCACCACCTCATTGGTTTGTTGCATTTCGGGGGTTCATACTTCTGTGATGCACTGTGCAAGCAAATGGAAAACTTCCTCTTACCCTGTAACATAGGTGTGGCAGACAGCAACAGCACACCATGCTATAAAGCAATCCACAGAAAAATAAAAAAATAATAACGAGTAAACTGTGGAGAACACACGCGGCACCACAGGACTGGGCCCAAACGTCGTTTGTTGAACAACAGCTCGTGCAGCACAGGGCTGACGCCACCGGCATTCTGGAAAAGCTTTCCCTCTGAGCAGTTTGTCATCATTCACCACACCTAAAATCACTAGTCTTGCCTTGATACATTTGTGCCTTCTTCCAACATCAATGCCTCTGTCCCCATCACAATGGACATACACTAAGGTGACAAAAAAAAAAAAAAAAAAAAAAAAAAAAAAAAAAAAAAAAAGATACGAAGGACCTGGACAGACTCTTTGCAACAATATAATCATCTGACAAACTGATGATCATGAAGGATTTCAATGCATGTGTTTGGCAGTGATGCCAAAACATGGAGGAAAAGGCATCAGACTCACAGGACCGGAAGCTGAACAGCACTCACTTACTCCTGCTCTGCCAGGGTGCCAGCCGGCAGCTCGCAATCACTAACACCATCTTCTGCCTAGCAAATAAGAGAAAGATATTATGGATGCACTCACGGTCGGAACAGTGGCATCTTGCTGGTAACCAACATTGCCAGTGGGGGGACTTGACTAAGTGCGAATGACCATAACTGGAAAGGCTCAAAATTCCTGGAACAGCACAGTTGAGAGATCTCACAGCAAACATCTCCTAAACAGCAAAATGGGAGACACACTCAGGGGGTTCTGTGACAATGATCCTAATGGCAGTCTCTGCAAAGGAGTCCCAATTAAAAGTGAAATGAATCTTCTAGAATGCCATGAGGCAGCCATCAACATCATGGGCAGTTTAAAAAAAAAAAAAAATTCACCTTAACAAATTCAAGGAGTACGGCAAAGACACACAGAAGCTCCTCACGAGAATTTAAATAGTACACTATCAACACCAACCCTAAGACCCTCTGCTCATAGAGCACCAAGGAGCGAGGGACAGATTTCCGCATCTCAAGGTCAGAATCTAAGCAGAAAGTGCCTTGAGAGAGACAGGCAAGAGTCGCTCAGTATCCCCGAAGGCCCATCAAGGTTAAAGGAGAAGAAACGAAACTTTCCTTCCTGCCTACTCCTGACCCAAAACGTGTAGGTATATATTTCACGCACTTGCATTCAACGTAAGATAACACATTAAAAAACAATTATATTTTTCTAATAATAGGAACCAAACAGGTTTATACACCAAAGATACACTAACTCCCTACAATACACAACTAGATTCTGCCTTGCTGCCTCCTTAAACACAGATTTTTAAAAAGCAGTTACAGATGAATCAGGCCTCTTAGCGGTGCCGCGTAAAACCAAAGGAATGTATCTGAAGATTTGAGGAAGTTATGTTTTGTATATGGAATAAATGCATTCCTCAGGCTGAAGTCTAACAATAGCTAACGCAGAGAGTAATGAAGTTCTATTAAGGTCTGATCTAAAGTTCTAATACATATACTTTTAAGAAGCACTCATGTTTATATAAGACTGTTCCAGGATAGGTCTTCTTGTAAAATGTGAAGATTAATCATTTTTTTCCTTAAATGGCTCAAGTGACTTAAGAAACAATAATAGAAACAAAGCAATTAACTGTAAATATGTAAATGTAAGTATGGTATTATAAAGACGAATCTGCTAACGTCTTTCACGTCCAGTATCCAGATATGCTGTATCAGAGGCCCCCAACTGTTCCAGATGATCTAGTTCCAATTTTCACAACGTGTTCACAGCTTAAGACTTGTATGTGAAAAGGGGGATGGACCTTGAATTATTAAAATGATGAAGGAAAAAAACCTTCAAAATAAAAAAACTCCCTAAAATTTGCGAGACAGCCTTTACCAGATGAGCTCAAGAAACAATACATGTGACCACAATTCACAGACATAGATGGCAAGAACCAAGTCGGAAATCGGTGTGTGAGATCCAAAGGCCTAAACTGAAAACGGAAGACACGCGTCCTGCACTTCTCGCTTGAGACCACAAGGATTACAAAAAATAAAGAGAGAACGCAGTCCTCCTCAACACAGCTACCTAAGAAAACAAACGTAAGGGAAAAATAATGCTAAAGGACTCAAAGCTTACTGTGATTCAGTTTACAAAACTGACAATGCAGTAAATCAGTTTTTTGAGCGGGAGTTTTTTTTTTTTTAATGCACATTAAAAACAAGCTAAAAGTCCAAAAAAACCAAGAGTCCCCTCTCATTGGGAAAAATGAAACTAAATAATTATGCTCTTAGAACTTACCCAGCAACTCACTTACAGATAACAATGTTTGCAAGGCAATTACTTAATTAAGCTAAACTATTGACACTTCCTTTAGAACAAAAGAAAAAAAATCTGCCAACAGGCACAGTCTCTCCTTGTCATTTTATTTGGCACAGACTGTATTACTGTAAGCACTATTCTTGGAAAACAAGTCATTATTTGAGACTTGAGGTATGCAGACAACCTAAACAATGCCCGTGAAGAGTAACACAACAACTATTTGCAATTCTATGGGTAACTTTTACGAAAAACTTAATCTGTGCCAGAAACTGTTGTAAGTGCCTTAAACTCATTTAATACAACAACCGTGTCAGGACAGGCATTATTAGAATCCCCACTTTATAAATAAGGAAACTGAGGCACGGGGCACTAAATAACATGAACCAGGAAGTGTGAGTCCAAGCCTGAGCTCTTCACCGAGTACCACGTCGCTTCCCTGAGAAGGAACGAGGAGAGAGGCTGAAATACTGAGGCATAGGGTCCAATTAGCTTTACGAGTACCTGCTGGGCAAACCTGGGTGTCCACAATAATCACAGCGTAATCTTAAAGATAAAACTGACCAGATTTTCAGGGTAACCAACCTGGGATTAGATGACTACATATTCTTCCTTTCTTCCTGCTTTTGTCCTCGCCCAGGACAAAACCTTCTGTTTTCTTCCTAATTCACAATGAAAACATGAGAAGTGGAGGGTGTGTGTGTGTGTGTGTGTGTGTGTGTGTGTGTGTGTGTGTGTTGGGGGGACTGTGTGGAGAGGGAAACTAGACAGACACACTGGTTAAGAAGAAATTTATTAGGGGAAGTGACTCAAACCACCGCAACAGGTGTAGGTTAGAGTTGGGTGGGATTCTCTGATAAGAGGTTGCTGAACGAGGCCTAGGAAAACTTTCCTTAGTAAACTCTATGAGTGACGTGCTCAGTCACGTCTAATTTGCATGGACAGACATGACTCAGCTGCTATTTTACTGACAGGAAGACGACACAGGAGCTTCGATCTGTGGGGCTCCCTACATCTTCCCGAAACACCCCCTCAGGAGTGGTCACAGAAGCGCTGGGAGCCTGAGGCCGGCAAAGCACGAACAGCCAGGGAGGCTGCGGGAACCACCTGCGGGAACCACCCTGTCGCCCAGTAAGCGCCGCCGTGAGAGCGCCTCCCAGTAAGAGGGGCTCCCAACGGGCTCTTCTGCCTCCACAGAACCCTCTGTTACAACTTCTTAAAGCTTTAGTTTGAGGACTGCAAGGGCAAGGACTCCCCCCAGAGAAATCGCCCGCTGCTCCCTGCACCCCCGCGCCTCACAGGGAGGGCCTCCCTGCTCTCCACCTGGCAGCTCGTCCTGACTCCACTTTCCTCCCCACCCCGTGTGGCTGCACCTGTGTTGGTCTAGGAGGCCTCTCGAGTCCCTCTGCCCCCCACGCCCACAGCCTCCTCACTCAATCTGCCCCTCATCTCTCCTTTCTGCACCAAGTCCAAACATCCCGCCAGGGGAAGGCCAAGAACGCCCGCTCTTCTCAGGGCTAAGACGCTGCTGCTCTCAGGCCCTCTCAGCCCAACATCTGTCCTCCTCAAAACTCCGAGGTGTCCACTCGCTCCATGACTTCAGCACGCTACCTGCCTCTGCCACAGAGAACGGAGAAAAATCAAATTTAACGGACATTTAATAACTATTCCCAGATCAACAAAAACTTACTATAGTTTTTTACCTCATTCCATTGGTACAATCTTACTGTCAATAGGTCCTTTGTTTAAAAAGGAATCAAGAGGTTCCTGGGTGGCTCAGGTGGTTAAGCGTCCGACTTGATTTTGGATCGGGTCACGATCTCACCGTTTGTGAGATCAAAGCCCTGAATGGGGCTCTGTGCTAAGAGTGTGGAACCTGTTTGGGATTCTCTCTCTCTCTGCCCATCCCCCGCTCACACTATCTCTCTCAAAACAAACAAACTTAAAAAAAATTAAAAAGGAATCAAGAAAAAATGGCTGTTTTATTTAAAGGAATTCATACAATGATATTTGCTTGTATAATAATACCTACATCGAGGAAAAAACCCTTCCACATAAAAATACTCAGATGAAATCCCACTTGTATGGAAAAACTGGCCATTTCAGCCCCTGAATGTATGTCCCACCATCTTCCTCCAACAAGACACCACAGGGTGGTGACAGTTTCCAGTCAGGGAAGGCGCTGTGGCTCTGTGAGAAGACAGTGACGTGCACCACAGGGGCGGTGCTTGGGCCCTCCTGCCGTCCCCTCCTTTCTGGCTCAGTCTCATCATCTACGTAACAACAACACTGGACCAAGTGGCCTCATATGCTTTCTTTCAGCTCTAAAGCTCCACAATTCCACGGCATCCATAAGACTAAGTTCAAGTCAAAGTAAAATTAGGAGAAAAAGAATGCAACTTTACAGCCAAGCACTATTTTTAATTGGCTACAAGGTTTGAAAGTGAGGGGAAAAAACCCAATCACATCCTCAGGACTATAGTCTTGGTGGAGAGATGTCAAAGAGTTCATTTTACCACTTTCTAGTATTGTACTATAATTTATTTCCTGGTACATTAAAGTATAAATGAAAATATTTAACATATGCCATTGTTACTTACAACAGGGAATATTTAAGATGTTAAAACGATCAGAAAGTTTCACTTCTATTAAAAGTTTGATTTTTAAAAGGTCTGCTGTGTTAAGTACACATTATTACCTCCAGGAGTCATGTTTTAGTAGGAAAAAAGAAAACGTTAGAGGGGGGAAAAAGAAGAACTTGAGTTCTGCTTCTAACCAAGATGCAGTTAGAAAAATCAGATTTCCCCTTTCACTTCCAACAACCAGAAAATTGGACTGAATATATGAAGTGATGCCTCTCACACACTGGACAACGGACCATGACCACTGAGAAAAAGGAGACAGGAAGTAAGCCCTACGGTGATCCCAGCTCACTGTTGGGACACCCCTCTGAGGCCAGAGCACAGGAGGGGGAACGCAAACCAAGTCCAGTGGTCTTGCTGAGTTGGAAAAGACAAGAGTTCAAGGACACAAAGGTGGTTATAATTTGTAGGACAGAATACCAAGGTGGGACCTACACAGAGAGGGATCTAGACATTTACAAAGTGTCTCCCTAGTCACTGGCCAAGGACTTCTCTGTGTCTGTGCAAGAGGAAACTGCCTGAGTCTGGGGAAGGAATCACACGGCAAACAAGCAGGCAGGGTTCCTGCAGGGTTAGGAAGCCCCTGCATTCCTACCAGCTACAGTGAAAGGACCTAACACACATGGCCTGGGGTAGAATCCTCAAAAAGAGTCTTACGGTGAAGCTGAATCACCCCTAGACTGACAGCAATCTCCAAGTAACTATAATTATACGCCAGGAAAACTTTTAAATCAAATCTTATTTAAAGGAATACTAGAAAACCCTGGAACCCACAACATAAAATTCACAATATCCAGCATCCAATCAAAAAACAAAGAAACAAAAACTACTAGGAATGTAAAGAACTTGTGAAATACGACACATAATCAAGATAAAAATTAAGCAATAGAAAGAAGTCCAAAAACGACATACATGATGGTACCAGAAGATAAAGTTGTTAAAACAACTGTTATAAACATGTTCTAGATATTCAAGAGGTAGGAAATATTATCACATAATGAGGAGAGAAACATTAAAAAAGGCTCAAAAGGAACTTATAAAGATGAAAAACTACAGTACTTAAAATTAAAAATACACTAGCTAGGATTAACAGAACTAGACACTGCAGAAGAAAAAAGATTAATATTAGCAGATGTAGCAAGAAATATTACAAAGGGGATGGGGGGGACCCAAAAAACTGAACGTGGCATCACTGCCTTGTGGGACGGTATCGAGCATCTAACATAGGTGTAACTATAATCCCAGACAGAGGGCAGAAGAGAACGGAAAAAATGATGACCAACTTCCCAATCTAATGCAAACTATATGTCCAAAGATTCAAAAAACTAAACAAACCGTAACCAAAATACATATAAGGAAAATTATGCCAATGCATATCATAATCAACTTGCTGAAAAGCAGTGAAAAGAGAATAAAAAACAAGACACTATGTTCAAAGGAAAAATGAACATCAGACTTATCAGAAATTATACGAGACACCAAGGGAGAGAGATTGTTAAAAGTACTGAAAGAATATTAGTCAATCTAAAATCTTTTACCCAGAAAAGCACCTTCTAAATTGAAGGCAAATTAAAAGCTTAGAGAACTCATTACCAGAAAAGCTGTACTACGAAAAATGTTAAAGGGAATTTCTTGGGTAGAAGGAAAATGATACCAGGAAGAAATGTGAATCTACACAAAAGAAATAAAGAGCACAAAGACGGTGCACCAAAGATATTTTTGCCTATTTAAAGCAAAAATGGTAACAATGTATGCTATGGGGTGAATGTCTGTGGCTCCCCCAAAATTCGTATGTTGACATCCTAACCCCCAAGGTGATGGTTATTAGAAAGCATGGGCTTTGGGAAGTGGTTAGGTCACAAGGCTGGAGGTTAGTGCGCTTATATAAGGAGACCCCAGAAGCTCCCTCTTCCTTTCTGCCACGTGAGGTTACAGCAAAAAGACAGCCATTCAAGGATCAGGCTCCAGGCAATCACCAGATACCTAATCTTGCTGGCAACTTGATCCTGGATCTCCCAGCCTCCCTTCTACAGAAATAGATTCCCGCTACTTAGTCTCTGGTATCTTGTTGTAACAGTTTGAAGAGACTAAGTAAGACAATATATTGTGAGATTTATAGCATGTGTATGTGTGTGTGTATATATATATATATATATATATGTAAAATGTACAACAGCAGCAGAAAGTATGGGAGGGCAAAATGAAAGTCTACTGTTATAAAAGTTCTTCATTATACATAAAGTAGTAGAATATTATTTGTAGACTATGAAAATTTAAAGATGTATATGTAAAGCCTAGAGCAACCGCAAGAAAAATGAAACAGAGATGCAGCTATTAAGACAATAGTGGAATGGAATGATTAAAATGGAATCATTAGAAAAAACAAACAAAACTCAATCCAAGGAAGTCATGATAAAAAGGAAAAAGAAACAAAACAGATAAGACAAATAGGAAAAAAATACTATAGGAGATGTAAATTTAACCATAGCAATAATTACATTCAATGTACATGGTTTAAGCATCTCAATTAAGACAGGTATTGTCAGACTGTGTATATGGTATCTGTAAGAAACTATATCCTACCTATAAGAAACCCACTTTAAATAAAGATACATGGACAGGTTTAAAGTTTTAAAAGGATGGAAAGAGATCTATCATGCAGACTTTAATCAAAAGAAAGCAGGAATGGCTTTATTTGTCTCAGACAGAGCAAACTTCAAATTAAGGAATATTACCAGAGATAAAGAGACATTTCATGATGCTAACATGTCAATTCTTTAAGAGCATAGAACACCATGAAGTAGATCTAAACCTAGTTATCTGCTTCAAAATCCATGTTGGAAACAAGAGGAGGAACAGAGCTGGAGAGTTTAACAATCCCCTCTCAGTGAGGGGCAGAGCCTAGCAGGCAGACATCAGGAAGGATACAGAAGACCTGAACAACACTATCAACCGACATGACCTGACATTTATAAAACACTTCCCCGAACAGCAGCAGAATATTCATTCTTTTTATGTGTTTTACACATAACACATTCATCACGAGACCATTCTGGACCACAGATGAGGTCCCCATACCCCTAAGTGAACTGAAATTACACAGGGTATCTTCTCTGACCACAACAGAATTAAACTAGGTATCAATAACAGGAGGCTTATGTGGGAAGTCCTAAACACTTGGAAAATAACACCAACAACACGCTTGTAAATAACCAGTGGTCAAAGAGGAAATCACAAGGGAAAACAGAAAACATTTTGAACTCAGTGCAAATGAAAATACGTACATCTCAAATCTTGTGGGATACAGCTAAATACACCAAAGCAAACCAAAGGATTCAATAAAAAATCCATCTTAGGGGCGCCTGGGTGTCTCAGTTAAGCGTGCAACTTCAGCTTCGGCTGTGATCTCACCGTTCGTGGGCTTGAGCCCAACGTCGGGCTCTGTGCTGACAGCTCCGAGCCTGGTGCCTGCTTTGGATTGTGTGTGTGTGTGTGTGTGTGTGTGTGTGTGTGTGTGTGTGTGTGTGTGTGTGTGTGTGTGTGTGTGTGTGTGTGCGCGCGCGCAGCGCGCGCGCGCGCGCACGGCTTTCTCTCTGCCCCTCCCCCGTTCACGCTCGCTCTCTCTCTTGCTCTCAAAAATAAACATTGAAAACAATCTTTTAAATCCATTTTAGAGCATATTTTAGCCAAACTGAATCTATTTGGCAATGATTAAATATGCGTGCTTTTCACCTTCCATAAAGGGGCTTATTAATTCACTGGTAATGCTCACCAAAAGCAAAGACCTCTGCTGGCTGTTACTGGGGATGCGAAGAAAGAGAAGACACAGTCCCTGGCTCGGTCTGAGAAGACGAACGCCTGTCGTACCCAGACGCCACCCAGACGCCACGGCCGAGCCGGAGGAGGTCGCCAGGGTATGCAGCGAAGGCGCACGATCCCCCAGGACAGGAGGACCCGGGAGGCTGGGCCCAGGCGCCCGACGCAGGAGAGAGCTGGGAGAGCACCAACAGGACTCGGGCAGAGGCCCGGAGGGACGAAAGGCAGAAAGCAGAAAGGCCAAAAACGGCGGGCGGCAGGTTCAGCTGACTGGACTTCCCCACAACACAGGCGCCATGGGAGAAAGGAAGCCTGGGGTGACCGGCAGCCTGGACTTGAGGCCAGAACCCGGGTCTGAGTCCTGGATCCACTGCCGCGGACAGAGTGACCACGGTGCAGTGTGTCTGCTTCTCCGAGGCCCACTCTCCTCCTCGGTGTAGTAGACCGAAAACGCCCCTGCCTGTCACTCGAGAGGCTGCAGAGCAGCTGCAGGGGGCGCATGGGGAAGCCCCACGTGAGATCCGGGCACCGGGAACTGAAGGCTTCGCGGCGCCGGAAGGCGGCCCAGTTGGGGCTGAAGGTGGAGGAGTGGCACCCTGCTAATGTGATGCTGGAGGGGACGTGACAGACCCCGGGAATAAGGGGACCACAGCAGCGCAGGCAAGGAGAAGGAGGACCGAGGGCCTCGATCGGATCGGCAAGGCTGCGGTGGAAGGCGCCACAAGAGGCGAGCAAAGGAGTCCTCGGGGCACAGGCTGCGCTGACGGACCACGGCCGGCGACGGGGCTACGGCAGATACGTGGGCAACTCTGGCCCCCAAACAGAAAAGCTGGAAAACAGGCTTACTTTGGTGAGAAGGTAGAACGCTTCTACACAAACTTTACCAAACAGGAAGAAACAGCTGACTTTGGGAGGAAAACGATCTCGCGGGATGAAATACTTAATCCTACAAACTGTGTATCTATTCTAAAAGCATCTGGCAAATAACTTCTGCATACGATTACGCTAATGCCATTTAGTGGAACACTGTATCTGAATTTCACCATACCATTTCTGACATCTATCAACTTTCACGGGTTGGGATTTTATGTGAAGGTTACGAGAAATGCAAAAATGCACAAATGAGGACACCACAGAGAACTACTCATGTGCTACCGCAGATGCACCAGAATTCACCGTCGGGTAAACCTCTGGTGGGGAACTAGCAGAGCCGAAGCACGTAAGCAGTGAAAAAGACCGACATGGTGGTAAGAAAAAAGGGAGTCACCTGACACTGAATTCTCTGCTTTAAATCACAATCGATCAATCAAGCCCAATGCCCTGAATGCACCAAACACACCAACTTAACAGAAAACACGACACCGCTCTTGAATGGAGTGTGACCCTGTGGGCTGTGGACTGCGGGCGAATGAACACAATGCCAACTGGTGCCTCAGAATCCACTGCCTACGGTGACGAGGCTGAAAAACTGAGCCTTCATTCCGCTCCAGGAGAACCGCGGTCACACACTTAGCCCAGCCTCACGATGTGACCAACAAGATGCTCACTTTTCAAAATGACGACTGGAAATTAGGGTTGAATAATGTTCATTGCAATTAGCTTAGGTCAGAAATTCAAACGATTTCCAAATACAATACAGGAAGTGAAACAGAATCAGATCTGCAGTTTACTCCAATAACTCAATGGGTGAAGGTTTGTTGTTTCAGGAGAATGAAAAGCTTTTCTAAGCCTATCTAAAAGACATTTAGAAAAGTGTCTATTACATGCCAGTTTATAAATTACTTCTCAGCCAATAGCAAGAGCTATTCAAGGTCTGGCACCATAGCTTTTTGCTAACAAACTACATTTTTGCCCAGAATCAGGGTTAGTGTAGAAAGCGTACACGTAGAAAGAAATCCTAACTAGCACCCTGGGAGTAACTTACTCAACCTTCTTTGCTTGCAGCATGTAAAAGCAAACCTCAAAAGGCAATTAAAAAAAAGGGGTGGGAGGGAGGGCGGGAGGAGAGGGAAACATCTGGATAGGCTCCAGAGAACTCACCCGTGCAAAGTCAAATGCATATCTGTAAATAAGTTTAAAGTTTGTAGAATCATTTAATAATGATCTTAAGTAATCCAAAGTATTTCTGAGTTTTTCTGTTGTATCACATCTAGAAAAACAGAATAAAGGCAAATTATAACCTGAGTTTTTTACTTAACTGGGGCAGTAACATGAAACAGAAGACCAAAAGACAATAAAACCCTGGAGTTGCAACACATTCATGATGACCCATTTCCCTAAGTTTTTGATTTTTAAAAATTTCAAGTGTACAGAAAGACGGAAAGAATAATGAACAAGCACCCATATACCCATCCCCTCAGTTCATAACACACGTTGTCACATTTGTGCTCTCATGTGCACTTTTTTCCGTACCACTTGAAAGTAACTTACTAACATGATGACACTTCACTCCTAAACACTTAAATACCATCATCACTCCTAATATTCTGTCAGTGTAAACTTTCTTAGCTAATATACAACCCATATACAAAGTTCCCCAGTGTTCCCTCAATTTTCTTCACAGATGCTTTTTCTTGATCCAGGATCCAATCAAGGCTCACGCATTGCTTTTAGGTGTCGTATTTCCTTAGTCTCCAGAAGGGTGTCACCTCTCTTCTTTCTTGACAATGCCAGTTTTGAGAACGGTTGTTTCGTAGAATCTCCGTTTGTCAGATAATTTCCCTCTGATTATACTTAAGCTAAATGGTTATGACAACGCCGCTTGTGAGGCCCTTCTCAGTGCACCCCATGAGAGGACTTGTGACGTCAGTCTGTCCCATTAGGAGTCACGGTAAATGGACTCATTCAGTTAAGGTAACATCCCCCCGATTCTCCATGAACAGGTATTTTCCCTCCTCTGAAACAGTATGTAATCTATGGGATGATATCTTGAGACTGTGAATCTTGTTCCCGAACAACCTTCCATCCGGTGGTTTTAGCCTCCACTGGTGATACCACCCGAATCGGCTTTGCATTTGAAGATGCAAAACGGTGCTTTTTCTGACTCTATCACCCTTACCGGCTGAAGTTATTCTATAAAGAAGAGTTCTACTCACCACCTTTTGCGTTTTCTGGACTTAGGGATTTTTGCTTTTTATTCAGTGTTACAATCTTTTACTGCCTTTATTCTTTTTGGTGCACAAATCGTCCTCATTTGGGCAGTGGCCCATTCAAGCTGGTGCCAGTGTCCTTCTGACATGTGCCATCAGTCTCTGAGCACGTCCTCGCTTATGGTACAAGATATTCCAGCTCACCTTGTACTTTCTCTACCCTAGACTTGAAATCAGCTATATCTCCAGGGAGCTTTGGTGATGAAAACCTGTTTTTACAGATAAGGGACACACTGTTTATTTTTCCTAAGGAAGCAGACTGATTGGCTAATTTTACAAACTAATTTTCTGTTCCTCATATCTAGCCCTTAAAAATGAGAACCAAGAGTCACCATTTCCATCAGCAAAATCAAAGCTTCTCAATGCTGGACGTGCTTTCTTGTGTTCCCCTGTAGGGCTTTCACCTACCACTAAGCATAAGTAATACACAGTAAAAGTATTATCAACGTAAACAGTTTATATACTTTATAAACTAAAATACTGTTCATACGTTCACATCATAGATCAGCACACTGATCTATCTTTAGCAATAAATTTGTAAAGGTTTCTTTTTGTAGCTAACTACAAAATAGTCCCCATAATCTACTGAGATAATAAAACACCTAAAAGTCAAAAATTAGAGTAAATGTTTCACTTCTATGAATCTACAACAATTTAGAATGTGCTGAATTTCTTCCAGATGTTTGAAAACTAAAAAAGATAACAATTAGACTGTTTCAGAAGTCAGAAAAGGCAGGGGCGGCTGGGTGGCTCAGTCGGTTGGGCATCTGACTGCGGCTCAGGTCATGATCTCCCAGTTCGTGAGTTCGAGCCCCGCATCAGGCTCTGTGCCGACAGCTCAGAGCTTGGAGCCTGCTTCTGATTCTGTGTCTCCCTCTCTCTCTGCCCCTCCCCCACTTGTGCTCTGTTTCTCAAAAATGAATAGATGTTAAAAAAAAAATTGTTTTAAGAAGTCAGAAAAGGGGCGCCTGGGTGGCGCAGTCCGTTAAGCGTCCGACTTCAGCCAGGTCACGATCTCGTGGTCCGGGAGTTCGAGCCCCGCGTCGGGCTCTGGGCTGATGGCTCAGAGCCTGGAGCCTGTTTCCAATTCTGTGTCTCCCTCTCTCTCTGCCCCTCCCCCGTTCATGCTCTGTCTCTCTCTGTCCCAAAAATAAATAAACGTTGAAAAAAAAAAAAAAAAAAAAAAGAAGTCAGAAAAGGCTTCTTTAAGGGACTGAAATGTTAAGCTAATGGCTGAGAGCAGAAACGGGATATTTCTGGAGCAGAGGGTTTTCCAGATAAAAGGAACAGCATGCGCAAAGGCCCAGTGGCAGAAGGGAGCATGCCAAGCTCAAAGACTAAAGAAACCCACTGTGACCAAACGGAAGAGAGTAAGAGGGGAAGTGGTTCCAGGATAAGGCTGAAAGGGAGGTGAGGCCAGGCCATAAAGGGTTTTGTGGTCCATACTGTTTTTTGTTTTTTAAATTGAATCCTAGAAACACTGGAAGCCACCTCCAACCATGGGAGAGACCACAATCAGGCTTGCATCTTGAAAAATTCGCTCTGAATCTCTGTGGAGAAAGGCTGGGGAAGAAAAAAAAGAGAGATGCCGATAGCCTAGTTAGAGATCTAGCGCCAACCCCCAAAAGAGGGCTGGTAGAAGCTAACAGGGCACACAAGAAAGCAGGAAGTTGGGAGTCTAGGAGGCAGGAAGGGAGCAGGGCCTTCTCTGCACTGGGGACTCTACTGTATGGTTTTTTACTATATACATAAATAACTAATGATACTTTATTAACAATATGGCAGAGGGTCAAAGAGGAGAGAAACCAGCTAACCCCGAAATATTTAAGGCCGAGGTCTCTCCTCTTCACTGGAAAGGAAGGTTAAGGACCAAAGCCACAGGAAATTGGCCAGATTTTGGCAGGGGGTTTAGTTTAGTCCTGTCCAATGAGAGGAAGAAGAACAGATGTCTGTTTCAACAGATTCAAGGGCAGAGAGCACTCATTTAGACATCTGCTACATAGCTAAAAGAAAATAAAGTAGCCACGAGTCTTTGGGTAGAACCGCAAGGCAAAACGGAAGTTCGTTAGCATGCCTAGGAGTCTAGCTCCCACCCTGGCAAAAGATGTCCCCTGAAAGACGTTTTCATTTGTCTTAAGACGCTCAGAGATCCTGTCTGGAGTATAAAGCATAAAATACCAAAGTACAATTTTCACTTCACGTATGTAATAAAGACAGTTACACATGTTAGAGCTATTACCATCAATAAAGAGTTTAATCTGCTTTAAAAGGGGCCCTGCCCCGGGGCGCCTGGGTGGCTCAGTTGGTTAAGCGTCCCACTTGACTCGGGTCATGATCTTGCGGTTTGTGAATTGGAGCCCTGCATCAGGCTCTGTGCTGATGGCTCAGAGACTGCTTTGTATTCTGTGTCTCCTCCTCTCTCTGCCCATCCAATGCTCATGCTGTGTCTCTCAATAATACATAAACGTTTAAAAAAAAAAGGGGGGGGGGCGAGGGCCCTGACCCACAGAGCCTCTGGAGTGACCCCCAGCAGGGAACACGCCTCTGAGTCACCCGGTCAGAACTACAGGTTGCCATCTAGTGGCCACTCAACAAGATCAAGTGAAGAAACTGGCTGGTCGGGAAGTTGAAGCAAACCAGCCCGGGACTTCAGGAAGCAGCCACATCTTCAGCCTCCCCCCTGCCCCCTCCCCCCTCCCCACCCCCGCTTTCCGGTGTATCACACGTAAGAAAACTCCTGTTACTTTCTGAGTGACATAGTGCCACACCGCTCAAGAGCACCGTTTTCCAAAACAAAACGTGGCCATACTGTGGGATCATTTCTTCTGTGACTTCTGCTCCTGTTACAGATTCAGAAGCACCAGAAATTGGGACAATAAGCACCAAAGGTTAAAACCAAAAGGAGTTCTCCATTCCCTGGGGAAAGGCCTTCACCCCTTCAGTTAGCCAAAGGTATTTTTCCAGCCAATCCTCACTTCTATGCAAAGTAAGCTACAAGTCTAACACACTTTTGTTTAGCTTAAACAGCTTTGTAAATTTGATTCATTAGAAGTAACCTTAAACCCACGTGTTCGAACAAGGCGATAAAACAGTCCACTGAAATGAGTCGTGCCTTCTCCTGACTGAGAATGAGCTACAGAACGTGGAATGAACATATCGGCCCCCCCACCCCGCCAGATGCCCTCCGTCACTCCTTCCAGCACTGCCAAAACACTGGCCCTGGTGGGGCTTGCACACAGCTCACTCCCCTCCCCAGTGTCCAGGAGATGGAGTTCTGAGAGCCCAGGTGGGAGTCACAGAGCATCACTTCCCTTTCCTGGTTCTAGACGTGCTGCCAGAGACACCCAGGGAGCAGCGGAGCATAGTCTCCACTCCCTCTGTCCAGTAACCATTTTCTTCAAACCTAGCATCTTAATCAAATATTCTATTATAAATACAGGGATTGTCACATACACTTTAATTCCAGATTGAGTTCAAGACACTTCACTGGACAGGTTTAATAAAACCAAAAAAGGGCAAAAAAGACAAAAATCCAAACTAGAAGACAAAACAGGCAATTCAATAGACAGGCTACTTTCTATCTCTAGAGCATATTCGTCTGTGAGTATTCTTATTTACCGGGTGTGGACACCTTACAAATACAGTACTTATGTAATCAATTCGAGAAGCATAAAGAGAAGTGGCCTTACTATTTTTGGATCTTTTGGCTGCACTTTGCTTCTGAGCCCCTGCCCCAAAAGGACTGTCTTGCTCGTGAGTTTTATTTCCCCAGAATGCAGAATACTGCAGTTGGCACACGCTGCCATCCAAACACTTGCTGAACAAATGAATCTAGGGAGGTTAAGGGAAGGGGAGTCGAGGTTCTTAAAACTTGCAATTCGACTATTCTGAACCATAGAGAACCTTAAAGGTTGTTCTGGGTAATGATCTCTTCCTCATTGATGAGGAAACCAGTCTCCGAGTTTCGTATCACACAAGAAGAAAGCAGGCTCCTCCCTGCCCTTAGAGTGGACCCAGCTTGTCACCTCATCTTGAACTACAAGGACCAAGTGGCAGTACCCTAGAGGAACCCAACTGCCCCCGTGTGTGTCACACTGAGTGGCAAGCAGGGTTCCCAACAAAGAACCTACGGGGTGGGGTCCCTGCAATTCCCCTCTGCCCTCCCTGAACTTACATAGACCTCCCAGGAAACTGCATACTTCCCAGGTGGTGTGGCCCTCAAAACGCAAGGGAAAGGCCCGGCAGTGTGTAACATTCTTTTGTAAAGGCAAATGTAAAAAATAATCTAGAATTACTTAAAAATGGATATTATAGCCTCTTAAGACAAATGAAAATGTGCCCGAAACATACTAATGGTGCCTCCTCTGAAGGCTTGAAATAAAATCTTGATATGGCCATGCATTCATCATTACACGGGCCCCCCTTTAAAAAGTGCAGCCATTATGTGCTGTATTCAGAAGGCAGTTAAGAAAGGCAGGGGGGGAAACAGTGAAAGTTAGTAGAGTTAAAATTGTTAAGGAGATGTTCCCAACATGACAAACATAGTTTTTAAAGAGATTTCAGAGGACTTAACCCTAAAATTCTAGAGCATGATGACAGGAAAGCATATGGCTTTACCTAAAACTCATTTGCCATCAGACAACAGTTGTTAAAGGAAGAATGTGACTTAAGAATCAGAAGTCTTGGGGCACCTGGGTGGTTCAGTCAGTTAAGCATCCAACTCTTGATTTGGCTCAGGTCATGATCTCCGGTTAGGATCAAACCCCACGTCGGGCTCTGTGCTGAGTGTGGAGCCTGCTTGGGATTCTCTCTCTCCCTCTCTCTCTACTACTCCCCTGCTCGCTTGTGCTCTCTCTCAAAATAAACATTAAAAAAAAGATCAGAAGTCTTGGGTTTTCTTCCCATTTCTGCCACTTACTTTAACACATCATGTATCCCATGTGTCCCTTCTAAGCCTCAGTTTCCTCATTTGTAAAATGTGCAGGATAAAGCCTGATTTGTCTTCCTCACAAGGAAGGCAGCTGTGAGGCTCAAGTGGAAAAGCAGCAAAATGACTTAAGAACTACTAAAGCATGGTGCAAATAAAGCATTGTTATCGATAACAAATGGATAACAATTTTGGCAAATTCCAAAATTATTTGAATAAAACCATAAAACCATTTCCACTCCAATTTCAATCCAGTAAATGTCAAAGTCTATTATTCCTAGTAAAAGTAAAAAAAAAAAAAAAAAAAAAAAAGAGTCATTCCTAGATCAAAGTTACTATGTTAATAATCTCTTCTTCAGGTACCACTGAAATATTTACTTACCCATCTCAACTGTATCCTTCAATTCAGAATACAGAGTAACAACTGTTCACTTGAATGAAACTTTGTGTACACACACACACACACACACACACACACACACACACACACAAAATGAACACATAAAACCACTGTTTTTTTTCTCATTCTGGGTAACACAAATAGACTCTTTATTATTATTTTTTAACCATTGGAGTAATGAAGTTCCAATTTTGCCCAAAGGTAAAATCAGAATATATAAAATACATATTTTCATTTATAAGTTAAACTTCAGTCAACTTTTTCTCCCTAAATGTAAACCAGATGCTGATATAAGATGCCTTTGCTTTTTAAGCTCTGAGCCTGTGCTAATATGACAGTCACTAGACACATATGGCCATCAAGCACTTGAAATGCAGTTAATGCAAACTGGGAGGGATCATAATGTAAAATATGTACCAGATTTTGAAGACTTAATATGAAAAAAAGAATGTACAACAGCTCATAAATTTTGAAAATATTGATTACATGTCTGAATAATAAATAATATTTTGGATATCTGGAGTTGAATAAAATATATTAAAATTAATTTTACCTGTTTCTTTTAACTTTTTTTTTTAATGGGACTGCTAGAAAATTTAAAATTACATATGTGGCTCACATCTGTGAGAAGAGGACAGGCTGGTCTATTTTCTATTGGGCAGCTCTGCTCTAGAAGAATACTAAAATAAACAATACACATTATATAAAAATTATAATTGCAAAACTTCATGCATACTGTCTTCTCTTCATCATGAAAATGGGATTTGGCCTTTACACCTATAGCCACAGGTGAAGCTTGCCAGGTCACCCGGCTTTCCTGCAGTCACCCAACCCAGGCTCCTGACCCGCCAGGGAGGAGGCAGCCAGCTGGGGAGTGCAAGGACGCCACCCCGCCTCCCGACCAGGGCAGCCGCGGGACTTACTGTAGAGAAGTCATTCCTTTTAACCATTCCTGCAGAGTAAAATAACCCATGTTTTGTGCATCCAATTTCCAAGCTAGGACAAGCATAACTACCTGTATAAAAACAAACAAAAAAACAGACCAATCAAATCAGAACGACAGATCTCAGTAATTAATCATATTAACAACTCTCCAAATGCTTCTGTTCGCCGCAGTTTAGTCACTGGAATATCAACAAGGTAACTTCAAAAATGAGCTCTAGGCTGGGAAACATCCAAAAGCTTGGTAATTCATCTGCTGACAAGGGCTTGGGGAGACGTGAAGTCTTATGATGCAGAATGGTGGAAATGTAAAGCCATTAACCTCTCCACAGGGCAATTCTGCAATATTTATCAAAATTAAAACCAGTGTTTGACTCAGCAATTCCATTTAAGGAAAGTTATATTATACCTTATACCTGTGCACGAACACAAAGATGTATATTCAACAATATTTTCTGCAGAATTATTTATAGCAGCAAAAGACTGAGAACAACCAAACATTAATCAGGGACTAAGTACATACTTCCTTGCTGAATACTTTCTATACAAAGGAATACTATGCTGCCATTAAGACAAATGAAGTAGTTATCAGTACAAATAGGGAACAATCTCCAAGATTTAGTGAAAAGAGCAAGCTGTAGATCAGAGGGCTGAAAAATAAAAAGGCAAGTGGTGAGTCATACACAATAATGCAGCTGTACCACAAATACATTAGTGTTTGTGAGTTGAACTATACACACTGAAGAAAATTATTGTGAAGTGGCCCCACATCCCACTTAAATAGCGCTGTGCCTGGAATGGGCACAGGATGAGTGACAGGGCCCAATCACTTCTCAGCGGGGCGCCACTCTCGCTTTTAGTGAATCTTCTGAAACTCCGTAGGCATCAGGAACTGTAACAACTCTAGTTTATGGCACTGCTTGTCACTTAGCTGCTTTAGAGAAAAGATGACACAGAGATACTGCCAGTGAGTTTAATAAATACCTGAAGGAGTAAAGACAAAATTACATTTCAAAAGCGCATCTAGCTTCCAACTATCCAGGGCTCTGCAGAGGGAAAGAGCTGAGGCCATCCATCCAAGAAGAGGGTAAAGAAGAGGGACAGGGATTTCCGAGGACCATCCTGCCGCTCTGTGGGACTGCGTACCTCAGGACACTGTCCACACCTAACGCACATCCAAGTCCTGACCTGGGGATCACATATTCACTGCTAAATGGCTACATCTCCATTTGTTGTAACAAAACAAACAAACAAACAAACAAACAAACAAAAAATCAATGGTAAGAAAATAGATCTGTGAAAATTGGCCAGGGACTAGCATGTTCCACATTTGGCAGCTAATTTGATTTCTTTACACAGGACCTGAAGGCTTCATTTCGACGGCTGGAAGAACCAACCCAACCATTCATCTATCACCCACGTGCCCCACTGGGTCAGATGGCGACGGTGGTAAAAGGAATCGGGATGATGTAACACGAAAAAAGTAAGGCAAGCAGTCAATTAGAAATCACTCCAGATGATTTAATTGGCCTCTGAAAGCCACTACACAAATTAAGTACTGCAGAACAATACTATTTAGGAGGTTCAGAAAGTCGGTCCTTGCGTTTGCCAGCAAGCTAGCTTGTGGACTAAAAATGTCCAGCTTTGTCTAATTTATAACTGCAAGATTAATGAAAAGCTTTCTCTTAATGCTGACTCTATGGTTTTCCACGTTAGAAGTGATTAGCAGTGAGAACCCACTGAATCTCTAAGCCCTTTCATCAAATCTCAATTAAATCAGTACATATCAATTTTTAAAGTCACTAGGGTTTTTAGATTAAACAATCTAGATTACTAGGTAGATTACTAGCACTGATTAGTAAACCAATGTTTCTACATATGCACACCATCACAAAACAGCATTGCTTAATGGGTTAAAAATTTTTTTTTAATTTTTTTTTAATGTTTATTTATTTTTGAGACAGAGAGAGACAGAGCATGAACAGGTGAGGGACAGAGAGAGAGGGAGACAAGACACAGAATCTGAAGCATGCTCCAGGCTCTGAGCTGTCGGCATGGAACCCAACACGGGGCTCAAACCCACAAACCACGAGATCATGACCTGAGCCGAAGCTGTAAGCTCAACTGACTGAGCCACCCAGGCGCCCCTACGTTAAAAATTTTTTAACTTAAGAAACCCAAACTTCCCCAAAAGAGCACACATGTTCTTCCAAATATTTACACATTAGTGGATTTCCCCTCATCCCTCAGCTTTTCTTGGAATTCTGACTCCCACATAACAATTTACCTAGGTGAAATAACCCTCATTTTCAGTTTTAAAAAAACTATTTTGAGACAGAGAGAGAGAGAGAGAGAGAGAGAGAGAGAGAGCGCGCGCGCACGTGTGCACATGGAAGGGGCAGAGAAGAGAGACAGGATCCCAAGCGGCCTCTGAATGGTCAGCACTGAGCCGGATGTGGAGCATGACCTGAGCCAAAATCAAGAGTCATATGCTCAATGCCTGAGCCACCCAGGCGCCCCTAACCCACATTCTAGAACTCAAACTTCCTATGTTCTCAAACAATATATATACTAAATGCTCAATAAGAAAGATTTAAAGTTCCACATAAACACTTGTTAAATTAAAAAAAAAAAAAAAAGGTTAGGGCACAGAAACACACACAAGTATGCATGAAATGTGGCTAAAAAGTCAAAGTAGATATTCACGATGAGTATTTCTTTACACAAAATGGACTTTTCTTATGGTAGCTAATAAGGAAGCTAATTAGGCAAACAAAAGGTTTTGCTGTGGCCGTAGTAAATGACAGATTTGAATTTTACAAACCTGCTTAAATTTCCTAGGCTATAAGTATCAGGCAAGGTGAAGGTTTTAAGTACTTTAAAGTATTTGAAAGTGCTAACTCAACAACGAGGACAAGGCTTTAAAAACAATTTTACTTCTTATTTTTCAAATGTTAACATTTCTGAAATTGGGATGCATTCCAAATGGATGCATATCAGAGTTTATTTAGCAACATTTTTTCTTTCTTAGTGATGATATACAACTTCTATTAATGGCAGCTTAGAACTGAAGTACAGTAATAAATACTTTAGAATAATCTTCTGAATTCAGTTTCCTAGTCTTCAATGTGATTCAACATGTTAAGTCTAGTTCTATTCCTAAGAGGAGAACTAAGGGACACCATTGCCCCCCAAAAGGATAATAACAGCAGCTCTCTGTTACGGAGTACTGCTATTTGAAGAACTGTGCCTTTCTTCAGTTAGAATCAACACCAGCCCTCCCTCCCACCTGACAGGCCTCCGGGCCTCTGAGAATAAATGTTCAGACAGTGCCTCTGACACCTGCAGCCTGACCCTGGCCTCCCAATCTCCTCCCTTTCCGGCCCTGTTGCCCACCTCTGATCATAGGCTGATGACAGTCCCCTGGGCAGAACCTTTGGGTCTGGGGCACCTTGGTAGCTCAGTTGGTCGAGCATCCAATTTTGGCTCAGGTCATGATCTTGTGGTTCGTGAGTTCGAGTCCCACATCAGGCTTGCTGCTGTCAGCCTGTCAGCGCAAAGTTTGTTTCGGATCCCGTCCCCGTCCTGTGTCCCTCCCCGGCTTGCGCTCTCCCAAAACTAAATAAAAATTTAAGAGAGAGAGGGAGAGAACCTTTGGGTCTGCTCTCAGGTCCAACTCACTCTTGCCCTTCTTATTATTCAGTCCAGAAAATACTCTGCCAACGTTGGCCCAGCTGTCATCAGGAAACTTCTTTCATAAGCCAGTGTTTGTTTTTTTTTTAATCTTTAAAAAAAAATGTTTATTTTTGAGAGAGACAGAGACAGAGACAGAGCACAAGCAGGGGAGGAGCAGAGAGAGAGGGAGACACAGAATCCGAAGCAGGCTACAGGCTCTGAACTTTCAGCACAGAACCTGCCAAGGGGCTCAAACCCACAAACCATGAGATCATGACCTGAGCCAAAGTCGGACGTCCAACCAACTGAGCCACCAAGTGCCTCTGAAGTGTTCTTTTCTATGCTTATGACTAGTCTATGGGCAAGATCAGACAAAATACTACTGAAGTTCTCCCCAAACCTTTATACCAAAATGAATAGTTCATTAAGATACTGAACTAGATCACATTAAAATAAAAACTACAAGACAAAAATCCACGTAATGAGCAAAAGGCTCTTTAGAAAATGTAAGGTGCTGGAGGGAGCTGGGAGAGGACAGAGGCATACAAATGTCAAGGGTAAGAAAAGTTTTAAGAATGAAGTGTGAAGTCTTTAGAGTTTTGTTTTTTTTTTTAATTTTTCAAAGTTTATTTATTTATTTTTGAGAGAGAGACAGAGAGAGCGACTGGGGGAGGGGCAGAGAGAGGGGGAGAGAGAGAATCCCAAGCAAGTTCCTCTCTGCCAGCACGGAGCCCGATGCGGGGCTCAAGCTCACAAACCGTGAGATCATGACCTGAGCTGAAACCAAGAGTCGGACGCTCAACCGACTGAGCCACCCAGGCGCCCCAAAAGTGTGAAGTCTTAATTTCCAGTTTTAAGAGCATGACATATGTGCATGGGCAGCACCTATCTTCCAAGAAGAGTCTATACGAGGGGGATGATCTCTTGTGATCTCTTCCCCATCATAAACTCATTTAGGACCTTAGACATATTTGTTAAATTGGAGGCTAATGCAATATTAAACTGCATAGTTAATGAACCAGGGCACCTGTATGAGCATAACTTTTCATTTTAGTGTAAGAGAGATGATGTAGGAACAGGAAAAAAATATTCAACAATAACATGACGATAAGAGTTGGGAAAAATAATTAAGCATATAAAATAACTTCTCAAAAAAAATTTTTAAAGAAAATACTTAAGGCCTTTATACTAAAAAGCAATCCCTGAGTTAAATTTAATCGGAAGTGAAAGAGCTATGAAAGATTCTTCATAATTACAACTTATTCCAAACCCCTATGAATAACTAATTACTCAAAAATCTGGACAAACTCTACATTATGCTGAACTAGGGAAGGGGACAAAGGTACAGAATAGACTATGACTCGGCCCCCCAGCTCATGTCTCACGGGAGGTACACATGCCCATAACACTTTCTAAACATCTAGTTTAATTACTTTACTATCGTACCTTGTAGATACAAGAAACAAACAAGAGGAAAACATGACTGACTAGTTACACCATGCCAATTAAAACAAAAAAATTTTGCTTAGAAATCCAATTAGAATTGGAACTTGTTTCTTAGATTGCCTCACAAAACTAACACACCATTCCTTCTTTACTGTTGCTTTATTTGTCAAGGGACAAAAGACAAGAAAAATAATCAACCGATTTGCCCAACTTAATAGGCTAGACTTACATTTTCTGGTTCAACACCAATGTCTTCGCAAAATTTCTCCATGCCTTCAGGACCTACAATATCATCAGTACCTGCGATGAAATGCAATCTTACATAAATTAAATCTGACCACGTACATGATTATTACCACAGTGATATTACACTGCTGAAATATTTATTATTAAAATAAACGAAAATCAAATAATACCTACAGGCCAGAACTCCTTTCTGAAAAAAAGAAATCACCAAGTGTAAAGTGAAAAACATTCGGGAATTTCAGTTACTTCTTTAAAGGATTCGGCTCTGCACAATCATCTGTCAATGTATTGCCATGCCTTTCGACCTACGGACAGAGGCTACACATAATTTTTGTCTGAAGATAAGGCCACTTTGCTTCTTTAAAGTAGCGTACAGCTCTGCCTGATTTTGGTAATAATTTTTGGAAACATAGCAGAGAACCACACAATGTTCTTTATAAAATTAACTGGGAAATAACATAATCGTTTCTTTTACATAGAAGAAAAGCCAGTAGTCTTTTTGTTCCTGGTAAGGCCAAACAGCCTCTTCCTCCTCGGGCCTCAGCTCTGCTTCTTCCCAAAAGAACCCCCTGCATGGTCCATCTCCACTTGACCTCCTGTTCCTTCTTCAACCACTGCAATTTGGTGTCTGTTCCTCTCTCTCTCTCCTGAAACTTCTTGCAAGGTCACCAATAACACCTTACCTGCCAAATCTAATCAACAGTTGGATCTTTATTTTATCTGACCTTTCTATGGTATCTGAAACTCTGAAGCAATTCTTTGCAAAATCTGCCTCCTCCCACGCCTCGCAGAAGGACCCTCCCTCCGGTTTCCCTCCTACTTCTCTCCTCCTCTGGCTTCTTAATGTGTTCCTTCGCTTCTCCCAGCTTGTTAGATTTCATGTGCAGGGTTCCATCTTTAACCCTCGTCTGGTCCATTCTACACCTTCGCCCAAGCTTCAACCACGCTCGAGTTTCCAGGCCCACACTTTCCCCCTGTAGTTTTGGACTGTCTACCACATTACTGCCCGGCTACCCCACCTGCTGTTTCACTGCCACAGCTAAACTCGGGCTTCTGTCCCAAGCCTCTTCCTGCATTTCACATTTTCAGCCATCACCTCACGGAGAAGGACCATCTGTCCATGCCAAGCCTGCTTATCCTCCTGTACTCTGTCCCACTGGTGGCACCAGCAGAAACAGAAACCTGGGAGTCACTCTGGACTCTTCCCTTCTCTTACACTTTCCACATCCAGTCAATTACCGAGTGTACTGCCCGTTTTTCCTGCCAAACACTTAATTGTACCTATCCCGTGCTGACCTGCTCAGGCTTTATTCTCTCACTCAGATGACCACAGCGGTCTCCCCAGGATCTCCCTAACTCCATAGCCCTGTACCCTCCAGCCCCTCCTCCACACAGCTGCCTAAAGGAGGCATCCCAAACACAAATCCCACGCTGGCTTAAAATCCTTCAATGGCTCCCACCACCTGAAGATAAAGTCCAAAGTCTCAACCTTACCAAATAAGGTTCTCAATGATCTAGTGCCTCCCTTCCTCTTCAGCCTCCTATCTTTCCACCTTTAAATCAAGTTTCTTGAAAATAAATGAATCAATAAATATTATTAAATGAATAAAAACTGAGACCCAGAAATACTTACCTATGGTTTGCTCTGCACACAGGTCCTGCCACACACCCGATACCAGACTGTTCTTTCTGGCCTCGGCCCATCTTCCTCTCCCTTCCCCGTGTTATCTGGCCAACTCATTCAGTCTTTAAGGGGAAAGCAGACGGGAGCCCTCCCGCTCTTCCTGACTCCCACCTGCAGAGGCTGGGAGGGGCGGTCCTCTGTGACCCCAGCAATGCTAGGAGTGGTTCTCTCACACTTAGCACATCTGTGTTAAGTCCCAGCTCATCTGCCTTTCCCTCTAAGTTCCTCAAAAGTAAGAGCTATTGTAGTTCTTGTGTAACCTCAGCATACCACCTGGCAAGGAGCAGCTGCTTTTATAAAATTTACTGAATAAATAAATGAATGAATACCTGAATACAGGAACCACTCTACCACCTTTCCACAGCCTCTAGATCCAGTGGTCCTGCAGCGTCCACTCCTCAATAGATCTCAGTTTCACTCAGGTAACATTTACTGAAGCTATAGACTGTCGTAACTGCTAAAGATTAAGAAAGCATGGTCCCTGCCCTCCAGGAAGACCGAGTATAGAGTAATTTCTTTTTTTATTTTTTAAAGATTTTTTTTTTTTTTTTAATTCAAGTTCGTTAACAGTCAGTGCAGTCTTGGCTTCAGGAGTAGAACCCATCGATTCACTTCTTACATGTGACACCCAGTGCTCATCCTGAACAGTCCCCTCCTTAATGCCCATCACCCATTTCACATACCCCCTACCACCTCCTTGCCAGCAACCCTCAGTTTGTTCTCTGTATTTAAGAGTCTCTTACGGTTTGCCTCCGTCTCTGTTTTTATCTTATTTTTCCTTCCCTTCCTGCATATTAATCTGTTGAGTTTTGTATGCAGAGAAAGGGAAACCCTTTAGCACTGTTGGTGGGAATGCAAACTGCGGTAGCCACTTTGGAAAACGGCATGGAGGTTCCTCAAAGTTCCTCAAAAACTTAGAAACAGAACTACCCTACGACCTAGCAATTGCACTACTAGGAATTTACGCAAAGGATACAAAAATGCTGATTCAAAGGGGCACATGCACCTCAATGTTTACAGCAGCACTATCAACAATAGCCAAATTATGGAAAGAGCCCAAGTGTCCATTGACTGATAAATGGATAAAGATGTAGTATGTATATGTCCATATATGTATATATGCATATATACACGTATATATACGTACACACATGTACACACACACACACACAATGGGATACTACTCAGTGACGAAAAAGAATGAAATCTTGCCATTTGCAACAACGTGGATGGAACTAGAGTGTATTATGCTAAGCGAAATAAGTTAGAGAAAGATATCATATGGTTTCATTCATATGTGGAATTTGAGAAAGATTTTATTATTTTTTTAAAGTAATCTCTACATCCAACATGGGGCCTGGACTCACAACCCCAAGATCAAGAGTCACGTGACCCACCACCAAGCCAGGTGCCCCAAGAGTAATTTCAATACAAAATAATAAACAGGAGGGCCTGGCTGGCTCGGTCAGTGGAGCGGGCGACTCTTGATCTCTGGGTTGCAAATTCAAGCCCCACGTTGGGTGTAGAGATTACTTAAAAATATAATCTTAAAATAGTAATATATAAAACACAATAAATGTATAAAGTAGTTGTCCTCAACAAAGGATAAATATTAAAATCACCTAGAGGGCTTGTTGGAAAGTCTTATGTCATTCCTCTGCTTCAAATCCTTGGCTCCCCTAAAGTCACACTCAGGCCCTTTCCTTGTAATCTGGCCACAGCAAATACTTTTTTTGCATGCTTTATTTCCCTTGTAATCACAAATGTGCTGTTTTGTTACAAAATGTTTTGTTTCATATTTTCCAATCCGTTACCTTTTTCTGGGGTTTTCTATTTTCTCCTTTTATTTTACATGTTTGTCCAAGTATTCCTAATTGTCTTATCTTGATTATTAGGGGAATAGCTATTATTCAAATAAAAGTTTAAATACTGAAATATTTAAATAATATTTAAATATTAAATATTAAGATAATAAAAGTTATTCAAAGAAGATGACTTCATTTTTAAGCTAGTTATTTTTTGCTACATTAACACATAAACATGATACAAAATTTCATTTAAAAGTGAAAGTGAAAAAATTTACAAAGCAAGTTTCCCCTCCAACCCCTCCTTACTCCTCAGAGACAACCATTTATTAAAAATTCCTGTAAGCAGCTTTCCCAAAATAACTCGTTTATAGAATTCTACATGCATATAATATATACATATTTATTTGTTGCTTCTAAGTGTTAATGAAATTTCTCTGTGGCTTTCCAGGTAGAATTTAATCATTTCATTTCCAACAAATGATCATTTCTGCCTACTCCTTCCCAATTATTTATTTATTTTTAGCTATTTATTTTTATTATTTTTTATCTTTGAGAGAGAGAGTGCACGCACTCGACAGCGGGGCTTGATCCCCTGACCCTGGGATCAAGAGCTAAAATCAAGAGTCGGATGCTCAACTGATTGAGCCACTCAGGTGCCCCATCCTCCTTTCCAATTATTTATGCCCCTTCTTTCTTCCTTTTATCTAATCACACTGGCTAATAATTTCCAAAACAATGGCAAATAAGCATTCCAAGAGTGAGCATGCTTTTCTCATTTTCCACTCAAAAATGGAAATACATTTTGCATGTTATCATTTGATAGGCTGCTAGCTTTGGCTTTGAGAGTGCATATACCCATGTGTGCCCACATGCACATATTATACGAATGACACAGTAATGCGTCCACATAGCAAAATACTCATATAGGCAAAGTCAGAGCAAAATAGACTAAAAAGAGAAAACCGTTTTCTCCCTTTCCTTACCAGTCAGACACGTGTCCTGAGACCTTTGTGCTTATATTTATGTATACGCAAATATACAATGAAATCAGTTTTAAATTTATCTACACGCAGGGGTTCACGCTATGCCTATGAATCCTATACCTGGCTTTTGTCACTGAGTACGCCTGTAACCTTCCCGTGGGAATGTCTATACATCTACTTTGTTAGCGGACTCTTCTTACCTTACTCCACTGCATGTATGTGTGTATGTTTCATTGTTTTTTTATTATTCTCCTACTAAGAAAGAATTTTGGCTAGGAGATCAAAGAATAATTAGTCTCATAAGGAAATATTCGCCTATTCCTATTGTGCTAAGAGGTTTTATTTTTAGGAACAGATGCCTTTTTTTGGTACCTACTGAGAGGACTCCCTGGGAGGTAGTTGCAGATTTGAAAGAAAAAGTTACTTTACAATTCTTTTAAAATTCCTGTCTTTGGTTTCCATTCCTCCTGATTTAAAAAAGCTCTTTCCCCATAACCAATTCTTTTTTTTTTTTTTCTTTTGAGAGTGAGTGCTAGTGTGCGCATGCGAGCGGGGAAGGGGCTGAGAGGGAGAGAGAATCTCAAGCAGGTCCCATATCCAGTACAAAGCCCAATGCGGGGTTAAATCTCATGACCCTGGGATCTTGACCTGAGCCCAATTCATGACCCGGATTTTTAACCAACTGAGACACTCAGGCGCCCCCACCATAACCTATTCTAGAATCTCAAGAGCCACCTGCCTTCCCCCTATCTGTGCACAAGACCTGGGTGGGTCCCGGCTTACTCCCCCTCATCCGCCCTCCAAACCTGGCCACTGATGCCTCTCTCTGCCAGCGTTCATCCTAAAGACGATGGTTCTCTGTCTGTTTGCTGCACAAAAAAATGGGTGGAGTGCGTCACCCCAGCAAGCCCTCAAAGGACGTTTGCTGAGGTATACTGTGCAGGAGTAATGTTAAGTTCTCCATGCTTTTCTCTTTTCTTCCAGATTCTGTGCAATGCCATTGTCATATTACTTGTATGCACCTGCATCTATGTTTTTATTTTCCATTGTTATTTTTTACCTATTACATTGACTTTATATCATTCAGGCTTTCTATCTCAATGCTATTCGACAGAAATAATACTGTAGACAACATACGTGATTTAAAGCTTTCTAGTAGCCATGTTCAAAAGTAAAAAGAAATAAGTGAAATTAATTTTATTTTGTTTTTTTAAATATAACTTATCGTCAAGTTAGCTAATATACAGCATATACAGTGTATAGAGTGTGCATCTGTGTTTTTAAAGAGTAAGTTTTTAACCATATGATTTGCAAAGGCATGACTCTGCCAAAAGTAGTATTTTATCCTAAAAACAGTAAAATATAGCTTGTTAATCAACAAGCTTTTCCATATCTTTTAAATACCCACAATTCTGCTTCTTAAAACAACGTTTCTTTTTTTGCCATTATCTTTCCCACGCACACAGTTAGATTTAGCTGTAATCACACTGTTATTTGGGATTTTGACTGTATTTATACTAAACTTATAATCCACCTGTAAAATTGACCAATCTTAATTCTAAAATTAAGAATTGAGAATTCTGAATATGTAACTGGCTAACACAAGGCGGGTTAGAAGTGAAGAAGGAGAGGATTTTAAGAAGTTATATCTAAAATCCTAAGCTGTGGAATGTCCTGGTAACGAGACACTGAAGATACGTTCAGAAGACAGATATACTGACAACACTCTAGGAAAAAGTGGTCCTCCCACTTTCCCTGCCATTTTAAGCAGGGGCCCATAAAAAATATATGTGACCTTTTTAACGATGGCCCAAGACCCTCACGATAAGGTTTCCATAATGACACCACACTGCATCCCTGAGGAGAACAAGGCCACACTGTCCCTTTTTAACATCTCTTCCTTTGCTGACAGACCACTTCGTCACTCAGCACCTGCTCCTGGGTCCCTGATCTCATTTTAGTAAACCAAAAAACAATTCCATCATGGAACTTAATCATAAACAGAAACTAAGGGCCTACAGTCAAGACCTAGAGAACTTTCACGATCTACCTATGTGAGATTTAGTGTAACTTTGAAGTCAATGTTGGCACGGGTGTATTTGGCTTAATTCCTTATTCTTAGATATATTTCAGAAAGTGGGAGTTATTAGGTAAATTGTATATTATGTAAAACTGGTTATTTTCATTCTAACGAAAAGAAATGGAGCCCCAGTTTCAGATGGAACCAATCCTTTCTAAAGTCACAGAGAACTAAGGTAATCAAAGCACAGAAGGGCGTAAACCTGTAACCACAGAGAACAGGAGGAGCCCCCAGTGGAGTAAGTTTCCCTATTAAATCTCTGAGAACCAGAAATGGAGTTGACAGGGATTCTAAAAGGTGGGAGGCTGCATCCTAGAATGTGTAAAGGAGGGCTGGGGTTAACCGGCTGGGCCAAAGCTGGGAGGAGAGGGGCTCAGGCTGCAGGAGCCATGGATGGTGGAGGCAGGGTAAGGAGTGGAATGGAGAACTCTGGGAAGAACAAGGCGGCACCCATGTGAAGCAGCTCCACTACCAAGGCCTCTACCCACCCCTCCATTCACTCTGGATTAAAGTGCAGGGAGTCAGCCCACACCAGCTGACTTTTTTCTAAGGAAACAGGATGCACCACAGCTTGTGAAGCCTTCCTCATTCTAGCATCCAGGGAGCCTGTGGCCTACAGACTCATCCTACAGCACAACCTGACAGTCACACCGGGTCATTTCACCATTGGTTTTTCTAAAATAATAATGATCTACAGTTTTTATTCATGTGGTTCGATATTAAAAGTGAAGTGGGTGTCAGTTGGGGCTCTTAATTATTTCCACTTTCAAGGCATTTTCCCTATTGATACAGGAAAAGAAGAAAAGGGTGGCGGGGGGGGGGGGTGCTTGGTAAAAATAGGGATGGCCACACCCACAAACACTTTTTGCAGGGATGAATGCAAGGAACCACCTGGCAGGGATCTCCAGGATCCTAAAAACTGTGGCTTAATCTTTATCCCAAATGTCACCTTCCTGAGCCAGAGAAAAGAAAACAAAAAGGAAAACTGTAATCTGCTCTCTTTTTAAAGGAAACAGAAATGTGATCATGCCATGGAAAAATTATGTTTGCTTGTAAACGAAGACACATCCACACAAAAAATCAAAATAGCTGTGCTACAATGGTGGGATTAAGTATACTTTTTGTCTGTTTAAAACCTCCTTTTCACCAACAGACACACTGACAAGATGCTAAATGTCACTCATCATCAGGGAAATACAAATCAAAACTACAATGAAATATCACCTCATGCCGGTCAGAGTGGCTAAAATGAACAAATCAGGAGACTACAGATGCTGGAGAGGATGTGTAGAAACGGGAACCTTCTTGCACTGTTGATGGGAATGTAAACTGGTGCAGCCGCTCTGGAAAACAGTGTGGAGGTTCCTCAAAAAATTAAAAATAAATCTACCCTATGACCCAGCAATAGCACTGCTAGAAATCTACCCAAAGGATACAGGAGTACTGATACATAGGGGCACTCGTACCCCAATGTTTACAGCAGCACTTTCAACAATGGCCAAATTATGGAAAGAGCCTAAATGTCCATCAACTGACGAATGGATAAAGAAAATGTGGCTTATATATACAATGGAATACTACTTGGCAATGAGAAAGAATGAAATCATGCCATTTGCAGCAACGTGGATGGAATGGAGGGTATTATGTTAAGTGAAATAAGTCAGCCAGAGAAAGACAGATACCATATGTTTTCACTCATATGTGGATCTGGAGAAACTTAACAGAAGACCAGGGGGGAGGGGAAGGGGGGAAAAATGTTACAGAGAAGGAGGGAGACAAACCGTAAGAGACTCTTAAGGACTGAGAACAAATTAAGGGTAGATGGGGGGTGGGGGTGGGGGAGAGGGGAAAGTGGGTGATGGGCATTGAGGCAGGCACCTGTTGGGATGAGCACTGGGTGTTGTATGGAAACCAATTTGACAATAAATTATATTTTAAAAAAACTAAAAAAATAAAACTTCCTTTTCATAACACATTTCATAAAAATAAATGTGAACCAAGATAAGAAAGCAAAAAACTTTCATAATCAAGGTGATACGAATACGAGAAAACTCTTCATTCAGTACCTATATATCAAACACCTGGAAAAGTGCCACCCATTTTTCCTAGGGACACGAAATGTCTTCAAAAGATTCGTATTCTCATGATATAAACATGGGAACACACACATTCTAATACTGCGTTAAGTGTTTATACTAATGTCCGTGCCTGCAAACAAAATCTAGCTCAAACTAGTTCAAGTAATAAAGGAGAATTCATTAGAAAGATACTGGGGTAGCTCACAAAACCAAAGACCTACAGGAATCAGGATCGCGTCCTTTCAAACCTTCCACCCGAAGAGAAAGAAGCCCTTCTCCCTCCCAGCTTCAATCTGAAAATCCTGGGAAATTTTATCTGTCGGCCTGGCCTAGGTAACCCGTCAGCCCCTACAACAACTTCTGTGGCCAAAAAGGCAAGGCTGTTATTAGAGAAGGGCTAGGGTCAGGTGGGGGTGGGGAGAGGTGGGAGGGGTGGCAAGATCAGGCCATAGGAGGAACCCTCACTTTGACCCCCAATAAAAGGGTATCAGAACTAGTTAGGAAAACTGTCCTGTGCTGTGTTAAGTACAAAGAAGGCTATTAAGCAAATTAAGGGGCTCAGAAGATGTACAGCACAGCTGTCAGATGGAAAAGTGGAGAAAAAACACTCCAGGTAAGGGGACGGCAGTGAGTCAGATGTCTTTCAACCCATATATAGGTAGCAGGGATTTTTCAGCAGGGGGCGAAGCTGGAGTGGATTGTTAGGGAATGACGTGTATGATCTACCTGTTCAGTTTTTTGTTTTTGTTTTGTTTTTTTAAATGAGACAACGGAAGGTGCGTGAAACCTAGCTGGGAGCAGAGACACATGATACGAAAATCGGTCTGAAAGTGGCTGAAACTGTCAAGTTGATAGGGCAGGAGAGGGCCTGAAATAAGGTGAAGAGGAAAAGTAAAAGAGCCTTGAGCTCAAACTTATCTGGACATATTCCTTTTTCTTTTTACACCACGCACAGCTACAGTGACAAACAACCCCTAGACTCCAGTATTATATTATCCAACCAGTTACTGTCAGCTGCAAAAAACAGGACTGAACTTAAGACATTTTAAATGACAAAACAAACATTCTCCACCAAATGATCTTTCAAAACAGACACTTAATATAAGAAATTCCATTGCACAAAAAGGTTCAAAGCAAGCAAAGCTTATTTTAACTTTGATATACAAACCAAATCATCACCCACTACCAGCATTCTAAATAGGTTTCCTAGCAATCCAGAGTATTTCTCCCAAGTGCATTCATCTTTTCAGTTCCGTTCTAGTGTTCTGAATTCTTTGGCTTAGCTGCTGGCTATAAATAGGACATTTGGTGATTTGTTTCGACTGTGTTCCCTCCCTCAAACAGGAAGAGACAGCACAGAAACCACATTAGAAAAGTACACATTTTAAACTTCTTTAATCTCCCCTAAGGTATTCCTTATTTTTATGAGGATCAGTATTAGATAGTATAAGCGAGGACCTTACCAGCATATTCGTAGAACCACTCTAAGCATCTCTTACTTGAAAAGGCTTCTTCTTCAGTCTTTATTCTAGTTGAATCGTATTTTCTATACATGCTAGAAATTGAGAAAGGAATCTGAAATTATTTAAAGATGCTGAATTTCTTTTCAGTAGCAGATAGTTTTTACTCTTTTACCCAAACCAGATACCTACTCAATCAGATTCCCAGTGTATTTTAAACATTTTACTTCCTGCATTCAGAAGCTTCAGCTTTTATAACTACAGTTTTAAACACAGTCATACCCATAACAGAATTAAACAGTAAACACTTGATACAGGTTCTTCTCTGATTAACAAGTGATCAGTAAGAACTGACTGGATATCCTCCCCTCTACCCTACTAGCCAGAACCAACTACAGAATGATATAGTGAGACATGGTCAGCAACAGCTGAGGTGTTTTCTTCAAGTAATGACCCTAGAACCCACTCATGTCTCTGCATGAAAAGCCTCCTGACTTTCATGTCCTACAAGTCAGGCTGGGCACAGAACACAGTCTAGGGAAGAACCTGTCAGTATTAGACATGTCAAGGGACCATGAAGCAAATAAAAAGAAACATCAAATTATGTCTCCACCTCCAGGAAAACACCTCAGGAGAGAGACGTACAGAGAAGCCTTGGTTTCTGCCACTCTCTTGCAACACCCCCCTACTGTGGGGACGGCTAGCATGAGCTGGAGAACTGAGTCGGGAGGCAGGGTGGCTTCCTCCTCCAACACTGTGACTTGCTGCAGAATTCTCTATTTTATGATGACCTGGGGCTAAGGACCAAGATATTCCCTACCTGGGGAGGGGAACGAAGGAAGGATCTTGAAAATAGTCACTTTAATAGAAAAATTAGGAGCGTATACTTTTTCTTTCTCTCATTTCTATATAAGTTGCCTAAATAGGTGTGTGTGTGTGTGTGTGTGTGTGTATATATATATATATATGAACATTTATGAATGTAGTTTTATATAGTATATATTGTAAAGGTCACACATAATTACTTTTTAGTAAGTATTTACTCATGACCTAGGCATTTATCAGAGTAACTGTATGTACCTCTGATTAGAGATTCTGGGTTTTGATACCAAACATGGCTACAGGGTATTAAGATACTGAAACTGCAAACCACCAGTGTTCTATTTCTTCTAGAAGAGTTAGCCATACTACCCAGAAACAAAGGGGAGTACTGGCCAAGAGTTCAAACGCACAGGTTCCAATCCTGGGCCTAGACATTCTTAGCTCACAGTCTATGTAACAACACGGAGACCTCCGTATGACACTGTAATGTCTGAATGGCCTAAAAACACCCCACATAAAAAAGGACAACTGAATACCATCCCATAAATAAGAGAAAAATATTGACACATGCTACTACATGGATGAACCTCTAAAACGTCATGCTAAGTGACAGAAGCATGACACATGAAGACCACTCACGTGAAATGCCCAGAAAAGGCCAATCTGTAGAGAGAAGTTGGATGGGTGACTGCAGTGTCTGGGGGCAGGAATGCGGACAGACTGTGAATGGGCATCAGGGATCGCAGTGGGTGGTGGGGACCTTCTAACACTGCCTTGTAGGGACAGCTGCGTAATTCCTAACCACTTCGTAAAAATCACTGAGTTGTACACTTAAAATGGATGAAAGCTATGGTATGTAAGTAAACTTGTTTTTCAAAAAAGACCAAGAGGGAAACTGAGCTAAAGCTACAGACCCCTACCCCCTGGGTGGCCAATGAAATGCTATCAGTAAGAGTACCTCACATCCTTCTGCAACACAGCTACCAGTTTCCAAACTAGCTCCTTCATACTAAGTTCTGTCGGACTGTGGGGAGAAATAACAAGTCTACATACACCGTCACAAAATGCTATGTGATTATCAGAACTTAGTAATTCTTTACACCAAAGGGGCGCCTGGGTGGCTCAGTCAGTTAAGCATCGACTTCAGCTCAGGTCATGATCTCACGGTTTGTGAGTTCGAGCCCCATGTCGGGCTCTGTGCTGTCAGCTCAGAGCCTGGAGCCTGCTTCAGATTCTGTGTCTCCCTCTCTCTCCACCCTTCCCCTGCTGGCATTCTGTCTGTCTCTCTCTCAAAAATAAAATATTTTAAAAAATTTTTTAATTAAAAAAAATAATTCTTTACACCAAAGAAGTATCAAGTAACCTGGCTTCCCAAAGCTGAAAATCACTGGTCTACACACTGCTGGTGCTTATCTTCTAAATCACCACTGTCTTCTTAGAGATCATTATTTTCTACTCATCTGGGATATGAAGAGTCATATTATTTTCACATTTTCAGAGTCTATCTCTCTATCCTTCCAACAGAGTTGGAACCTATTAAGTATCACAGCAAGAAAAAAAAATGAAAAAATCTCATCTAATCTCCTTGATTTATAGATGTGAATATTCAGGCCCATCAGTGAAGTAACCTGCAGGCCAGAGTGGAGGAAAATGTAAGAAAAGCAGCAAAGACTAAAATTATGATGTTTGTTCATTGTTAAAAGAGAGAGACAGAGAGAAAAGGAAAAATGATGTATGAAAATCAAGGCGCAATGATAGAGATGCCTCAAATCAACAAGTCTAATGACTTTTTAGAGTTAGCAAAATTAAACAGTTCACTTGTCGGAAAAAGAATTCGTTGACAAGGTCTTATTTTTTCACAGTTCCTAACAAATTCTCACTCATCTGAGACTCAACCTCTGCTCGGCTAATACTCCGAGTGGGCTCAGAGCGTTCAGTCCCGGCAGCGCTCTCTAGCAACCCAGCCTGGGTCCCTTGCGAAAGCAATTACGGATTCCTGTGGTTGTGTGCTCAGTGAGACCTCTTAAAGAACACACGCATACCAATCCCGCGGTCCTCAACACGCACAGATGGCAGGCCCTTCAAAGGAAAGAAAAACTCTACACGAGTTTTGGTGGATCAATGGACTAAGATAAAACTTCGGTTCCTAAGAACTCAACTTACCGAAGTTTGTTTTCGTTTTAGAAACCCCCACACGAAAGAAGAATCGCAAGATAATTACACCTTGAAAATACACCTGGCAGAACCAAAACAACATTCCAGTGGAATCTGCGCACGACCAGACCCACAGAGGGCTGGGTAGGAATGTGCCTCTTTGATACACATCATCCGCGCTGATCTACGACATACCCGTCATGTCTACTTTTCTTGGCGGACAAATCATCTCCAGAGGCAGGTCTTCTCTTTTTCCTCGGCGGCATCACTTTACTAAAGCAGTCTGAGGAACTGCAAGACCGCAGGCTTCCTACGAACAGAGAGTCAAAGGGCACAACATCAAGTTTAGCCACATCCTAACATTTCCAAAGAATACCACCACCAAATTAAAAACTCTCACGGCTTGTACTGTAAAGGGTTTAGAGGTTATCTGTAAATGTTATAAGGTGAACAAAAGGTTTTTAGTTCCTCTTTGAGAGAATGTTACAGTCAAGAAATAAACCTTGCAGTGACACAAATAAGTTAACACTGTCCCCACAAAACCACATCAGAAACGGAAGTTATCACAATTTCCATTTACTCTCCAAAAACATTAATATAAATCATCAAAGCTTTCGGTCTCTCTTATTTGTCAACGTTCCTTCAAAAGGAACTGCACTGCTATCTCAATTGCGTATTTCATGAGGCAAGGCCAGATCAACCAGTAACCTTGAATCTAAAATACAAACAGGCACCTCAGTCCCAATACTCTTAAGCTTCAGGGATATCTCATCTTAGAAAAACAGGGTTTAGGGGCGCCTGGGTGGCTCAGTCGGTTAAGCATCCGACTTCGGCTCAGGTCATGATCTCTCGGTTCGTGAGTTCGAGCCCCGCGTCGGGCTCTGTGCTGACAGCTCAGAGCCTGGAGCCTGCTTCAGATTCTGTGTCTCCCTCTCTCTCTCTGACCTTCCCCCGTTCATGCTCTGTCTCCTTCTGTCTCAAAAATAAATAAACGTTAAAAAAAATAAAAATAAAAAAATAAAAGAGGGGCGCCTGGGTGGCTCAGTCGGTTGGGTGGCCGACTTCGGCTCAGGTCATGATCTCGCAGTCCGTGAGTTCGAGCCCCGCGTCGGGCTCTGTGCTGACAGCTCGGAGCCTGGAGCCTGTTTCAGATTCTGTGTCTCCCTCTCTCTGACCCTCCCCCGTTCATGCTCTGTCTCTGTCTCAAAAATAAATAAAACGTTAAAAAAAAAAAAAAAAGAAAAACAGGATTTAGATTTTTTGGACAGAAGCCTGACATGATCTTGAGCACAATTTCCATACTAATTTTGAGTTTGTTTCTGCCACTTTCAGTCTGGGTTTTCAGACGCATAACTTCCATTTGGTAAAAGATACTAAACTATAGTAACAACAATCACAACGTAGAGCACTTACAGGGACCTCCCTGTGAGCCAGAACCCGTTCATATGACCTACTGACCTGTTACCTCCAAACAGGCTTATGAAAAGAGAATAACCTTTGTTGCCCATGCAGATGAGAAAACGGAGACGGGGAGTTAAGTGGCAAAACTGGGGTACAAACCCAGACAGTCTCGTTTCAGACTAAAACCGTTATAAATTAAAATACTTGTATCCATCCTGGCACAGGGGTAATCAGATATACCATCTGGTCCCCACAATAACCCCAAATGTCAGGCAGGGGAAAGATCATAATCTGTACTTGACATATGGGAAAAACCAAGGCTCAGGCAGCCACGTGATTTTCCAAGGTCCCAAAAGTGTTCAGCGGTGTATTCTGGACCCCCATGACTCTCTCCTCCTTCTATCAGCTCCTTGGTGGAAGGCTCTGGGCTCTCACTGAGTCAGAGACAAGAGGCAGCATAGGGGGCTAGTGTTTAAATGACCTGCATTCGACGAGTAAGTTCTGGCTCTTCATCTAACTGTGTGGCTTGGTCAACCGCTACCCTATTCCGGTTCCTCATTTAAGGAGTAAGAACTGTGATACCTACCTCTCCGGATTTTTACGAAGGAAAACATCCATTCAGTGAGTGCCTAGGTGCCAAGCGCTATGTGTAGACAGATGGCAGGGACATAAAGAAACACGCTCTAACTTCCATACTGGAGGTATGCGGGCAGTGCTCAGGCTGCATCGCAACCCTGCGATGTAGGTATGATTAGCACCCCATTTTTACATACTAAGAAACTGAAGAAGACAGATTAAGTGACAGCCAGAAAGCGGTAGTTGAAATGGATGGCGGAAGCCAAGCAGCTTGGCAGCAAAGTCCAAGCCCTCAGCCGCTATTTTCTGTAGCCACTGAGGCCATCCAGGCAGAGATGAGAAGCAGGAACTCAGGACACAGCCCTGGGGAGTACGGATGTTTAAGGGTCAGGGAAAGACCCAGACAGGGAGAAAACCTAGGAAAGTATAATGTCCTACAAGCCAGGAAGAGACAGTTTCGGGCTGCGGTCAAGTGCACACAGAGGTCAGCTCAGGGAAGGAGCAAAAGGGACACACCACAACGGGCAACGAAGCACAGCAGCGCGGGGCTGGTGAGGGCGGGGGCCACACTGCGATGGGCTGCGGAGGGATTCGAGGTGAGGGAGCGAACACAGTGCACACAGACAGCTCCTTCTAGAAAACTGTTCTGTGGGCAGGAAGAGAGTTGTCAATAGCTCATGGTCACAACCACAAGAAATGCAATGATCAGGACTGGAACCTAAAGCCCAGTTCACAGTGAGGCTTCCACACTGTGCTAGGTTCCCAGGGTGATATGCTTTAGGAACGGAGCAGCCAAAAGCACCTTTTCTGTTACAAACCAGGACCACAGCCTGAATGAGGCTTCTACCCAATGCCAGGTCCTGAACAACACGTGAGCTCGAGGGTCCTGCTTGCTCCTTTAGCACGGAAGCAGACCCCAAACAGGGCTAGAAAGACGACCCTCAGTGGCCCTACTCCAGGTCCCAACCAGATCCTGTCCTTGCAAGAATGCAAGCAGGGGGGTTTTCAGAGACACAAGGCGTACCGTGTCTCTCTCCCCGACAACAGCAGCAATAACCCGAAGAGAAAGCCAGAGAAAGTGTTGCCCACCACCACACACACCATCTTCCCTATGAAGGGGTGGTCCTGCTTATAAACAACACGGGAGCATACAAAAAGGTCCAAAGAGTTTCAGAGCGACCCAAGCTTTTGGAGACTGCCAACACACAAGAAAAAGATTCATTCTTGTCCGTTAACGCTTTGGGCTGGGGCCTGCAGAACGTAAAAGTACATCCTGCCTAGCTGGAAAGCCTGCCACACTGCTCAGAAATAACAGTCTGTCCAAGAAATAACAAATGTTGGCGAGGATGTGGAGATAAGGGAACCCTTGTGCACTGTTGGTGGGAATGCAAGCTGGTGCAGCCACTGTGGAAAACGGTGTGGAGGTTCCTCAAAAAAATTAAAAACGTAACTACTATATGACTCAGCAATCCCACTTCTGGGTATTCACCCAAGGAAAACAAAAACACTATTTTGAAAAGAATATATGCACGCCTAGGTGTGCTGCAGCACGATTTACAATAGCCCAGATAGGGAAGCAACCTAAGTGTCCCTCAACAGATGAAGGGATAAAGCAGATGTGTGCACATACACAATGGAATATTATTCAGCCACAAACAATAATGAAATCTTGTCATTTGAACAACATGGATGGAGCTAGAGAGTATTATGCCAAGCACAAGAAGTCAGAGAGAGACAAATCCCACAGAATTTCCCTTGTATGTGGAATCTAAAAACTAAAACAAATGAACAAATGAAAAATAACAGACTCATAAATACAGAGAACAAACTGGTGGCTGCCAGAGGAGAGGTGGGTCGGGGGGAGGTGGGCAAAATAGGTGAAAGGGATTCAGCCGTACAGACTTCCAGTTATAAAATAAGTAAGTCACAGGGATGCAAAGTACAGAATATAGCGAATAATACTGTAATAACCGGGTATGGTGAGAGGCGGTAACAACACTTACCTCGGTGAACGCTGTAACGTACAGAACTGCCAAACCAACATGTTATACACCTGAAACTAATACAACATTGTATATCAACTATAACTTAAAAAAAAGAAAGGAAGGAAGGAAGGAAGAGTAGTCTGTCTTAAACCTTGAGGCTCACTTTCCCCTCCCTGAATGTGTACGTATGAAGAAAAGTCATTTCCTTCCAGTGCCGGTCATGGCTTAGTTCTGAGCACCTAGTCTGGCAATAAACTCTCCCTCACACCAGTGTCTGCAGAACACAGAGGAAAATGTACTATCCCCTCAGCCCGTGGAACAGCGAACACTATTTAAACTAACGTCTTCACAATATTCGCCAATAAAGGTTAACCCACTCGATCCTCTCCTACCCGCTTCCTCATAGACAAACAGGTATAATGTCTGGCTTTCACTGAACCCTACTCAACAAGAGCATCATGTTTTTGGGAAACATACAAACATCTTAAGTTAACTAACGTTTTCAACTTTCTCTTTTTTCTTCCTTATTTGATGCTTTCTGTGAAAAGGTTTCACAAATCACTTTTCCTCGTGTCCATGTAAAACGCACTCATATTTGAGCCCCAATTTGGCATTTTATTCTTTTATTTATTTAAAATGTTTTCCTTCTAGCCAAGAACTATGGCTTCTGTTCAGATCTCTCTACTCTAACGATCAGCGTAAGTGAGTGGCTACTGTGAGGCCATCTTTCACAAAGAAACAACATCTGTTCACCTTTCCAGCACTCACTGGCTCACTGAGCCTTTCAACCCTGCCTCAGAGGAAAGACACATCCAATTCCCATGCCAGGGAAGATACAAAGGACGACACAGCACAGCTTCACAGGTAGAACCCGAGATAGAACCCATAACGACAGTGAAAAGTTTCAGGCTACATAAAAAGCAATTTTTTAATGCAAGGAAAACAAGTTTACTTGAAATACTTTGCCAACACGAACCAAGTCAACGAAATACACAGAGAGCACACAACTCAAGGCGTATTTGCCCCAATACTGCTCCTCTTCCCCCCAACACGGCTCCAGGGATCCCAGCTGAGCAAGAGCAATAAACTAGGGTTTTTAAGCGCACATTCCAAATACGCCCTGGCTTGCAGGGCCCCGTTTGGTTTACCTGTGCATAGACAGCAGGCAATACAGTGTCTCAGTACAATAATAATAAGATACATACATTATTGAGAATCCAAAAGGAGACTCTCAATAAATATTTGTTAAATAAATGTGTTCCTAAAACATGTATAAATCAAATTCTACTTTAAAAAGTCAGTACATTTCGGGGCACCTGGGGGGCTCAGTCGGTTGAGCGTCTGACTCTTGGTTTCAGCTCAGGTCATGACCTCACGCTTCTGTGAGAACGAGCCCCGCACCAGGGTCTGTGCTGACAGCGCAGAGCCTGTTTGGGATTCTCTCTCCCTCCCTCCATCTGCCCCTCCACTGCTCATGTGCACACACACATTCTCTCTCTCAAAATAAACAAACAAACAAACAAAAGTCAGTACGTTTCTTCAGTACCTTTCCAGAGATTTAAAATACCTATGAACAGATAACATACCATAATTTCAGATTTTTTTCCCATTCATCAGGAAAATAAGCACTTCACTTTAAGTCTCCTGGAAAACTAGGATTTTTTTAAACAAAAATATTCAAGAATGTCTGCCCCTTAAAATAACTCTGTGATAAGTCTTTTTGTAATAAAAATTGTATTTGTTTAAATGAATGTTTTACAAATTTGTATTTATTTGCATCATTATATTTATGCAACTTATATCACATAATCTACTTCAATTAAACTTTATCTTTAAAAAAAACAAAATAATAAGTAACAAGAACGTTATGAAATGTTTATCTGCTTCAAAGAACGGACTATTTGGGGCACCTGGGTGGCTCAGTTAGTTAAGCATCCGACTGCTGATTTCAGCTCAGGTCATGATCTCACAGTTCCTGTGATAGAGCCCCACGTCGGGCTCCAAGTAAGAGCTCAGAGTCTGCTCGGAATTCTCTCTCGCCCTCTCTCTCTCTGCCCCTCCCCTGCTCACGCACCCTCTCTCTTTCTCTCAAAATAAATAAATAAACTTTAAAAAACAAAACAAAGAATGGACTATTTTAACACTCTGTAAGTATTTACTTAAACACAATCAATCTGACATTACAGGTAGAGGCAAAATATTAGGCAAAATATTAGAGGCAAAATATTATTATTAAAATATCTGGCATTTTAAAGATAACTCTGAAGAACTTTCAAAGTTATGCTCACTAATCTGAGAGGTTTATTACTGTCCCAATTCTACAGATGAGAAAATTGTCCCATTAGGTTGAGTACCCAAAAATTCCTACATCAATAAATACTTAACAAAGAAAAGCAACTTCCTGTAGATGAACTTTAAGAAACCCCAAAATTCATCTGAAATGATCAGAGCTGCAAGTTTTCATTCTTTGCCAATCACCCAAGAAAAAGTGGTGATGAAAAAGATTTTAAAGATCTATCTTACATCAGGAGAAATATTTGGCAGATACATATGAAAGAAGAAAAGCCTTCTGATAATCATAATAAAGCAGGAGAGAGAGAAGACTAGTATCAACTAATAATCCCAAGCTAGAATTCTCACTCCTTATAATTATCTTGATGTTCTGGTGTTCAGTCTCAATACTTCTACACTAGACGGCCAGTCAGTCTGAAATCTAGCCTGAGATGCTAGGGTCGATATATGATCCATAGGAAGGCAATAAAAATTGTTTATATTTTTTACCCCAGGTTATGATTTGAGTTCATTTCTTTTTGGCTTAGTTTTAAAAGAACTTCAGATCACTAAAGTAGATCTAAAGTGATCTAAGTTGTTACAACAAATGAAATATTCTATTAATTGACCGCATTTTCAAATAAATCAGGTAGTCAATGAGTTCTTCCCACATTAAACAATTAGAAATACTGCCAACATTTTTCAACATTTTTTTTTTTTAAATAGCTGATCCTAGAAAATCTATTTTAAAGAGAAACTTGAGTTCACCTGTTTGGACCAAGGCCCTTTAATGACTATCCAGCTTGTTGTCTTGATAATAATTTAACTAAATTATGTTATTCTTAGTAAACATTATTTAAGTAGGTGCACCACTGCCTTTCCCTTTTTGACCTTTTTGTTTGTGGGCCTCAAGAGGCCCATAAAATTACAGAATTATTCTGACCTTTCCTAACTTAGTAGAAATGCATGTTCCAGTACAAAACTTTCACTGTCTGGGGTGCCTGGGTGGCTCAGTCAGTTAAGCATCCGACTCCTGGTTTCGGCTCAGGTCGTGATCTCACAGTTTCGTGGGTTCAAGCCCCAAGCTGGGCTCTGCACTGGCAGTGCGGAGCCTGCTTGGGATTCTCTCTCTCTCTCCCCCTCCTCTCTCTGCCCCTCCCCAACTCACACTGTCTCTGTCTCTCCAAAAATAAACTTAAAAAAATAAAAAACTTTAAAAAATTCCACCATCTAATTTTCCATTTTATTGAGTTTGTTGCATCATAACCTCGTTTCACTTAATAACATTTTACGTGGTTCATTCTGCCACTTCACTACTTTTTATGGAGCTATCTCACCTCACTATTCACTGAAGAATGTCACAAAGACATAGTGATTTAAGTTGATAAATAGATCGTGTTTGAAAACATCTTTCCAGTACCTAATATTTTCTTTCATTTCCTTGAACAGATCATTGAACTACTTGCTTGCTTGAGTGAAACTATTAGGGTCCAAATGTGCAATTTGCATCCTACTACTTAAGACAAAAAAAAATTTTTCCTTTCCTTTGTCTCTAAATATTGACTTCTGACATCTACCTTCTTTGTTACTCATTTTTTTTGTCCTCCCCGTCCACCATTTTTTATTCACTCCCTATAATTCGGATTTGGGGCTACTTGTCCAAGATCAATTCTGTCCGTCTGTCTGTCTGTCTCTCTTTGGTGGGAGGAAGACTGAAAGCACCAAAGGAAAGTGCTGGAAGAGACAGAGCAGGAAGACCCCAGCCTCTTTCGCACTTGGTTGGCTCTTCCACATACAGTTTCCGGCAGATACTGCTGAGACCCCGTTGTGCCAAAACATTCAGAGCAGCATTACAGTGATTAATGTTCTCGGATTTCCAAACGTTACAGATTTTATGTTGTTTAATTTTTTGAGTATACTCAGGTATGGGAATCACAAGTGATGCTATAACCAAACGGGGAAACGTTAACGAAATGGACTATTCGAAGGAATTACTAATGCTAATTGGCACTGACTGGCACGTCTGGGGTACCAGGCACTGCCCCAGCATGTCACATACCAAGTGTCACACATATCCACTATCCCCAAGGGGGCAAGAGGAGGCACGAGGCCAAACACACTTTCCACTTTCATTTTCTTAATTACAGCTTCCAGTTATTTAATTGCTATATTCAGGTCAAATATTTAGATATAAAATTACTATAGTAACAACATTCATTTAAATCTGAAGTTCAAAGTTAACTGCATAATGTATAGGATTCAGAACTCAGAGGTCTTATTACCCCAGCTAAAGAAGAGACAATCTCCAGGCTATACAAACACAAAAAGCAGTTTTAAATCAAAACTACACTAACTCTTAAGTTTAAAAAATCCTCAGAGCCACCAACATATTGTTTTAGAATTGGAGAGAAATGTGCTTTACTACTTAACTATTAAAGCTGGCCCTGAAAATTTTATTTCAGCATTGCTTGTAGCAGCCAAGTTAAACACACTTAAATGTGTATCAATAGGAGGCTGCAGAAACATATTATGATATATCCATGAACTTTAAAAATGCAGAGACATTAAGGTATAGAACACATGCTTTATAAATGGGCTGCTATGAAGAGATCAAGATATACTGAGTGACAAACACAAGAGGCACATACAAATGTATACAGTATTGGGGGGGAAATATCATCATCTGGGACATAAACAGAAGACTGTAAGAGTTACCCCTGCAGAGTCAAGCATGGAGTACTAGTGGGGATGAAAGCTGGGGGTAATAAAATGGAACAGAAATTTTCATTTTTTATTTTACACCTTCTTTTTTTTTTAATGTTTATTTATTTTTGAGACAGACAGACAGACAGATGTGACCAGGGAGGGGCAGAGAGAGAGGGAGAGAGACACAGAATCCGAAGCAGGCTCCAGTTGTCAGACCCCGATGTGGGGCTCGAACTCACAAACCACGGGACCATGACCTGAGCCGAAGTCAGATGCTCAACCAACTGAGCCACCCAGGAGCCCCTATTTTAAATTACCTTTTCGACACTTCTTTTAAAACCATGTGCACACAATGTTTTTAAAATTTATTAAGCAAATTGTTTTTGACTGCCCTCGAGTTGATTTGCTGACACAAAAAGATCAGATGAAGGGAGCCTCTGTGGCCTGGCCTTCTAGAACACTCCTGGCACAGACTCTGCTCTCCTTCTCTGACTCCTTGCCCTGGAAGGAGGACTGTCTAATCCAATTAGTGGTCCAGGGAGAAGGAGCTGAGCAGAGCGGCCCAGCCCTCGTCTGAACCCCCTCTTCAGACTGACCTGCCGGCAGAAGTTCAGACTCTTTGGGCTGTCATGAAGTGGGGAGTTGGGGGTGAGTGGGGACAACAGGTGTGCTGGCCTGTGCTCATCTAGTTGTGCCGGTGACTGGGTGTAAGGCTATTTATTTAGTTCAGGTAAAATACTACAACTCCTCTGCATTCTTGCTATATATCTAAGCTGTGTTTTCCAACAAAACTGGTACTTCAATCTCCATCTTGTGTCTAATTTTCAACTGGTTCTAAACCAATGTGGAGGAGAGGGTGGGAGAGCTCTAAATCCCCAAACCTCCAAGGATATACCATTACATGAAAAATGAAAGATGCTGTATAATATGTACAGGTACGATCTTAGATGCTAAATTTTTAGAAGTCCTATAAAAGTATAAACGCACGCATAAAAATCTCTGAAAGAACAAACACTGAACAGCATACTGGGGGAAGGCTGGATTGGGAGAAGAGAAGGAAGACTGTCACTTGTCACTCCATTCGGTTTTGTGCTATTCAACATTCACCAACAAGCATGTATTCCTGTATTCCTGTATAATTATAATTACCTGAAAATTACTGTGGTAATTTTCAAAAAATCTAAATACATTTTAATAACTTTTGTTGGAAGTCATAGAAACCATAGAACAAGTGCAAGTTTCTAAACGTTCTGCTTCTCAACAGTTTAGAGAAGCGGTTCTCAGAGTGTGGTCTCCAGACCAGCTGCATCAGCATCATCTGGGAGCCTGATAGAAACGCAAACTCTGGGGCCCCAGCCCAAATCTACAGAATCAGAAACCCTGGGGGTGGAGCCTAGCAATCCGTTTTAACAAGCCCTCCCTGGCTGATTATAAGCCAGCTGAAGTTTGAGAACCACAGGACCAGAGACCGGCTCATAATAACTGTTTCAATGTTTCCATTTGTAAATCCTCTGGACCTATACCACCCACCCACCCACACCCCTACCCACCAATCAAATTATCTTTCGTCTCAATTCAACACGCATTTATGGAATACCTTTCAAACTGCATTACTGTAAGTTTTTAGTATAAACTAAAGCACTTTAGTAAAGAAACGGTATCGTGAGGCCACTAGGGAGAGTCCCCAGCCTCTTTAAAGGGACTGAAGTAACTCTGACATAAACCAGAGACCCACAACGGAGCTACACCACCGGGAAGGAGCTGCAACATGGTTTCCTTCACACACCCTGAAAAACATCCTCAACCAAGTAGCGACTTGTCAGTGTATTACAACACACATCATTCTCAGCTAGTATTTCTCCTTCGTAACTTTGTATTATGAAGCTTATTTAAAATTAAGTAAAAAAATAAAATAATAATTTAAAAAATTAAATTAAATTAAATTAAGTAGCATAAGCATTTGTAGATACCTGTTGGGTGATCGTCTTGGCCAACGTCTTCTGTTAGATTCTGCAAGAAACATGTTCATGATTACCAAGAAATCACATACCATTCAGCAAGTTTTAAAATTCAGTATTTGCATAAACAGCTGGCATCTCAATATCCATAATCTGAATTTTTGCCAAATACACTTAAAACAACTACTTTAAACAGTTGGTGGTCTTTAAAAGCTTGACTTACTAGCTTATTAAGGGTGTGGTAGATCTTATGAATATTTGCCAGTGTTGAGAGATGAGAGTTCAGCTGGAAGTCTTTAAAAGAAAAAGAAGAAAATTCAGGGTCATTTATTTCCCATGCTGCCAAACAACTGTAAGACAAGAAAACTCAGAAGTGCAGAAAAACAAATGTTTTGATACCACTGAATAGTACCTCGTTAATTTGATACTTACTAAATAAAATTCAACATGCAACTATTGACCTAGCTCTTAGAACCAAAGTCTGACAATAAAGTTAAATCCCCAGCCAAATGTTTAAGTTCATGAGATTTTCATGTTCACTTTCTCTTTCTCTTTCCCTTCCCCAGAATTACTGATACAGTATCCAATCAAGCTCCTGGCAAGAAAATAACAGAAAAGCATCTCAGCCATTTGGCGTTTCTTACAATATATTTATTTTGCTGGCTCCTATAAAAGAGAGAGAGCAAAAATGGAACCGAAGTCCCTCCTCTCCCATCAAGCAAACACAGGCACATTAAAGGACTGTGCTGCAAGCAGAGTCCACGCGCCCAGAGCCCGAGGATGGAGGCTACAGTCACTCGCACTGCAGAACTGACAAGCGCCACAGAGCCAGGAGGGAAGCAGCAGAAACCGGGCTCACAGACGTGTCCAACTCAAAGAACATATCCCGCCCCCCAGCATCTCTGATAATTTCAGGACTACATGCTAAATCATACATACGTCGTAGAATCCCAAACAACATAAAACTTTCAACTGTTAGGCTTGTGAATCTCTAACCTCAAATGCTTCTTTTAAAGTCAAGTATGCTTGCATACATATTGGCGACACAAATGCAAGTTAAAAGTCAATGACTAATTTCACATTTGAAAAAGCATCAAGGAAGTATTCTCATAAAATATCAAGATTTATATTGGCTCCTTTCCCTACTCTATCGTAAAGGCTAGTCTGAAAGTAACCTTGAAAAGATACTGTAACTCCCCAAGTTATGCCATTTGGATAAAAAAGAGAACAATCGCCCTTCACGGCACTAGTTCACTTGGGACTCGTATTGGGTGCCAAGAACAGAGCAAACGGCAGACACTACAATACAGCCGTCTGTGCTGGGCTGGACTCTGGGCTGGACTTGGGGCTGCTGCTCCGAGTCTGGGAGGCACGCTGACTTCGCTGCCAGTGTTTAGAGAGCTTTACTTTCTTTTCTCAGTTGTGCCAGGAATCCAGCTCTGGACTGGCCTGCAGAGCAGAGGGGCTGGCGGGCAGCAGGGCCTCTGGCCCTCACACGTCACCATCAGGAGCGGCAGGCCACACTTGCACACAAACACGTGGACTGCTCTGACCCACCTGGCGGTGGCCATGGTCTGACACTCACAGCCACTGAGAGCTGCCCAGAATTTTTGGCTGAGAGACGATCAGAGCAGGGCCTCAGACTCTAAATGGGCTTCAAATACAGACAAGTGTTAATTGTTTAGCATCTGAATGGTTTGGCCGCACTTAAGGTAAATGATGACATATTGTGGCACAGAATCTTGATTTTCCATCTTAATTAGTACAGTTGCATAGAAAAGGTATAGGAAAGCATTTGGAGCATGTGAACGTGTGTGTTTATTTACTTATGTTTACATTTAATAAACATTGATGGGGTCTCTAAAGCTAGAAGCAACAGCCCTCTTCTGAGCCACAGGAGGCTTTGGGGAGCTTAAACATCCGCAGCCCCCTTGACCCACATCTACCACCACACCATAACCGCCCCTTTTCGTACTTGCAATTTAAAAACTGGAGGACAAATGATACATTCCATTTCCATCTCCAAATTAAATCCTGAATTAAACTCCTGCCCCCCCCCCCCAAAAAACAAAAACTAAAAAAAAAATTAAGGGTCTAGATTCTCTCTTCACTGAGGCCACATGGAGCAGGGAATAGAAAAGGGGTCTTGCCAAAGATCATTCAAGCACTGAGGTTTCCAGAAGCCCCCCCCCCCATGCTATACTTTTTCCACCCCTCTGATGTTAATTCAATTGTCAAAATTCACATAAGAGAATCTAAATGAATTAAAATTTCTAAATCCTTCTACACACACACACACACACACACACACACACACTTCCATACAAAAATCACAGCCAAATAAACACCTTGATTTACAACCTCTCTGTGGAGTCTGAGCGCTTATCTGAATCTCAGGTCTACCAGTTATTTAAATCTTGATTTTTCTCATCTATAAAATGAGATTACAACACCTTGATGTGTCATTCATTCATTACAATGTCTGCACCATATTAAGTGCTCACTAAAAGAGACCAACGATCACTACATTTGCTGATATCATTTTCCAAATCACACTTCTATCTAAAATGGTCTCTAATTCCCATAGGTCCAAGTCAAGCCCCACAACAGAAACTCCACAAAGTTGGAGCTCCCTCTGTGATTGAGGCATGTGGCCCAGTATATCGTTACAGCCTGTGATGGCCTTTCTGTATTCACACACCACCAACTGATGTCCACGATGATGGTCAAAGGTAATCTCAACACAGTGGAAAAAATATACAAGAGCGTTTAAGACCAGGTTCTAGATACAAAGTTTCACTTCACAGGCAAGGAGAATAACAAGGCTTATTTCCCAAATCACATAACACAGTCAGCAATTCTCCATTTCCATATCCACTATCATCACTTCACCGAAAGGAAAAAGAAAAGGAAACAGCAACACACATAATTTTACTTTAGCTTCACCAAGGTAAGAAGAAGCTAAGGAGGTGGCACAAATTCAGTGGGAAAAAAAGACAAAAATGGCATTAAAAGATAAATCCACAAAGGTTAACACATATTGAATTTATGGTTCATCTGTTCAGTGCTCAGGGCAAGTAATAGACCTTGAAATCTAAAATAGATTTCACATCCTTAAGGAATAGATGTTAAGGCTAAAGATCAAATGCTTTACACAGAATGTATTTAGGAAAGCACTAACTGATTCATAAAAATTTCCTTCTGCTCATATTTCAATTCCAAAGGATAAATGCCAGGTTAAGTCACCTTTACTCCAGGACCACATGGCTCTCCACAGTAAAGCAGTGACTGGGTGTCACTCTCCTGTGTGACATGCAAACCCTAGATTCTGTATTAAAAGCAAAACTGGCTCTGCAAAAAGGCACAGCCCGCTTGATAAACAGCTTGCCTAAATTATCTTCTGGGTATTCTGGGTATTCTTAAAACGATCAACAAATGGTGACTGGGCATAAAGCTCCCTGGTTTTTTGTTTGTTTTGCAATTACCATTTGGCATGACCTACATAATGGAAAAGAAAAGAATGCCACTGAGGGGAGGTCAAAGCCCGTGTCCCCAAAGTCCCCTGGGTTTAGAGCTCCACAATATAGACAGGGACATAAATATTAGGAATGAAACAATTATGTGAGTTCAGACAACTGACCGTCAGCAACAAGAATCAAATTTAAAAATGAACAGCCCTTATAGGAGTTTACTTCCAGAAAAGGATCAGACACAAATTAAACACTTAAAAATCAAATCCTTTCCTTCATACCATCCTCACTTGTAAAATATAGCTGGGAGATGATCCCCATTGTAATAGCAACAAAAAGCAATAATACCTACAGGAATAAACTAATATGTAACATACAAGTGAAAAAAAACAATAAAAGTTTACCGAAAGACCTAAACGTAGAGATATGACACTCCTGGAATGGAAAGGCTCAGTATTGTAAAGCAATCACTTCCCCTTTGCACTAAACTACAAATTAAATGTAATCAAATTCCTATTCTTCCTGCCTCCCAGATCTCCACCCCAAAAGAGGTGGAGAAAAGGAAGGGACTCGGGCAGATTGATTCTAAAGTTCATCTGAAAGAACAAACATGTTGGCCTTGCCAAGAAATTGTTGAAAAAAGAAGAATGAGGGAGAACCTGCCCTATCAGATATCAAAACAGAGTATAAAACAGAGGTTGGTAAGCTCTTTGTAGAGAGCCGGATAGTAAATATTTGTAGGCTTGTGGGCTATGCAATCTCTGTTGCAACTACTGTGCCACGGTAGCTCAAAGCAGCCATAAATACATAAACAAAGGAGTGTAGCTGTGTTCCAGTAAAACTTTATAAAAACTAAGTGGTAGGCCAAATTGGCCTGTGGGCCACGGTTCGCCCATGCTTGGTATAAAGGTACAACAATTATAATAGAGAGGTACATGTGCAAGAAGACAAATCAGTGAAGACCACTGATGAACATATGTGCGTGTCTATAAACACACATATTAATTAACATATGATAAAACGGCATTTCAAATAAATGAGGAAGAGCTAATCATTCAGCAGAGGGGCAACTAGCTAGCAGGTGGAACAAATTAAAGTTCACTCCAACCTCACCCAAAAGTTACATACAGATAGAAGGGGAAGGCACTCAAGGCAAAACAAAAGGCCTTATCTTGGGCTCCGGGTTCTGCTCTGACTCTACCCACCTCTCCAATCTCATCTCCTCCCTGGTGCCTGGGTGGCTCAGTTGGCTAAGCAATCTCATCTCCTCCCCATCCTCCCCATGCTGCTTCCTCAGCCACAACGAGCTTCCTGTTGTTCAGTGACCATCCCAAGCACACTCCTACTTCAGGACCTTTACACATGCTTTGCCTTGAGCCTTCTTCTAATAATAACACAGCTTGCTCTCACATTTCACCAGGTTGCCATTTAAATATCACCTTTTTTTTTTAAGTTTATTTATTTAAGAGACAGAGAGAAAAACCAGCAGGGGAGGGAGAGAGTGAGGGGGGGGACAGAGGATCCGAAGCAGGCTCCAGGCTCTGTGCTGACAGCAGAGTACCCAATGTGGGGCTCAAATTCACAAATGGTGAGATCATGGCCTGAGCCGAAGTCGGTCGCTTAACTGACTGAGCCACCCAGGCGCCCTTAAACATCACCTTCTTACCAACCTTGCCAGACTAACGAGCAGGACCCTTTCTTTGATCTTTCACCTTACCATGCTTTCTTTCTTTCTTTCCTCTGTATTTGTCATCTCTCTCTCCCAATTAAAGTGTAAGTTTCACAGAAGCCAGGACTCAGGTCTTGTCCACTACTGTATCCCTAGTACCAACTTAGAACGCTCTCTGGCACATAATAGGTGCTCAATAATTACTCTGTGAATAAATGCAGATACAAAGGCACCAAATCTTAATTTTGATGTATTCAGGGCATTTCAAATGCATCCACACCATTAGACCTTGAACTGTGAGAAGCAGTGTGGTAAAAGAGAAACTCATAAGGAAGGCAAAGGTCAGAAAATGAAGGCAAAGGTCAGAAAATGGTGAACCCTGCTCACCAGTTTCCATTTACTCTCTTAAGGACTCGTATGTCCCACTGGGCCACCAGAGGGTATGCAAACCAAGCAGATAAACATGATGCATTCAAGCAGCATCGATTCTACTCAACAGAAGGCACCTCTAAGAGTATTCTATGAACACAACAACACGGTTATGGCACAAGACTTTAAAGAAACTTCATCACACCGAGCCATGCTGCCAAGACCCTGTGAACACTTAACTCCCTGAACCTCTGCCATGGCAGAGTGTTGCTGGAGAACTCGGAGAAGCACTGCTGGGAGCGTGGGTGCTGCACAGGGTCAAAATGTTTAAATCAGGAATTCTTTAGAAGGATCACTCTGCGGCAAGAGCGTGGCCTGGACGGTGGGTGGCCTCTCATGAAGACGACTGGGAGTGACTGAGGTGGGGCACAAGCAGGGCCTCACGTTACACAGTGAGGAGAGGAGAAATCCCGGTACAGTGGGAGTGCAGAGGATCCACGCTTAACTCACACAAATTCAACTTCATTCACTTGCCAAAAAAAAAAAAAAAAAAGAAAGAAAGAAAGAAAGAAAGAAAGAAAGAAGGGAGAAGAAATTTCAATTGTCCCACAACCGCCCTCCATCCTACTTAACGAACTGGAGACAGGCAATACAAATCCCATAGCTGCTCCTAAGTCTCGGTTTCCACGTGCCAGTCACATTTTGTGCATCTCACGACACTTGACGAGTCTAGTATTTAAAAGTGGATTTCCCATAAAACTCGGTCCCTCAATGCAGGCCAGCTGCTTCGGCTGGTGCTCCACTGAAGAGCCAGTGATCTGCTCCCATGCTGGAGGAAAGAACTGGCCGTCCTGGGTGGATCTGAGAAAACCCCTCGAGGGGCACCTTCTCAAAGTGTTCCCAAGTGCTATCTTTAATACAGGTGACTTTGACCTTACACATGGACGCAGAACTAACCTCTTTATAAAATGTCACTGTACTAGGAGGAAAAACCACTATGACTGCATTCAGGAGATGCGAGAGGAGTTCAACGTTTCATGTCCGTTTGTCCAATTCTCCTTTTACTGGCTCAGGCGGATCACACAGCTAGCTGTGGCCAAGCCGGGAATGATTCACATCTTCTGATTCCCCATCCAAAGTCCGTTCCTCCATTCTAGCTTATTTGTAATCAGAGCAAAAATTGACCTATCTCCATGCTCCATAAAAGGAAAAAGCAACACCATTTCCCACCCAAAGTTGTTAATAATCAGTTACACAAATTAGAGTCACATTTTCTTAAAAGTTACTAAAACTGGCTGAATCCAAAATAACCAACTTTTTAAGAGAAAAGATGTGCAAAGAAGCTACCACTAATAACACCTGTGTTATTTTGATTTGAAGTACACTTCTTCTAGAGCACTAACGATGAATGAAAGTATTTTATTAGCTAAACTCTAGTTGGGCAGTGAGCAATGCTCTCAGGTCTAGAGGTTTTCAATGCAGCACTATGCACAGACATGTACTTAATAAATGCTTCCTGATGACCATGAATGAACTAAACCAGTAAAGGCTCTTGAGGAGGGGAGGAGCAGAAAAACCATGTTATTGACCAAAAAAAGTGAAACAAGATCGGACAAAATTAAAGGTTATCAAATCAGCATGGGTCCCTGATGTTTCTGGGGCAGAACAACAACATGGTCGAGCAGAGTGGGCTAAGGCCTAACTCAGGTTCAATATGTAATGCTACGGGTTCTCCAAGCTACAGGTTACATGGCCCATTCTCCTGAAATGTCGATTTTACTCAGTGATAAGGAAAATGAAAAAAATTCTGTTGTCAAAATCAAGGGTAGTTGAAATTTATTCTTTAGGTTTGCCTTGCCTCCTTCCTTCTAGAAACAGAAGCCCTTTGTCCAGTGAGTTTCAGAGAGACGGAGAATGAGAATGCCAATGATGTCAAGAGGAGACCCCTGCCAACCTGCAAAGAACACGGAACAACCTCTGATTTCAAGCAACACAATTTTGGATTTGTTACTGCAGCATAAAAGAAAAAAAAAAAAAAAATCCAAGTCTTCAACAAGTCCTTACAAGGCCCTACATGATCTGACCTAAGTCATCTCATTCCATTATCCTTGCTCACTCCATTCCAGCCACTCTCTTCCTTGAAGACTCACGTGAATTCCTACCTCAGGGCCTTTGCATTTAATATGCCTCTGCGTCAATGACCTCTGGTGTCCACAAAGCCTGCCAGCTGACTTCACTGAAATATCTATTCAAATGTCACCTCATCAGAGAGGTCTCTCCTCTCCTGACTCTATCAAAAGCAGCACCTGCACACCCCAGCTTTAGATTTACTGTATTACTCTAAGTTTGTGTGCTAGGTTTGTGGGTCAGTTTCATACTACATGCCCTTCGTTGCTAGTGGGAATTTCTTTATGAAACAGAAAATAGCAGCGCCTGCCTCACAGGGCTACTGTGAGGATTAAATGAGTTGATGCTGGGATGGGCTTGGAACAGTACCTGGCACACGGTAAGCACTGAGCGCTGGCTGGGACGTCACACAATGAGCAGGAATGGCTGGCTATCCGCCCAGCGCCCTCTCCCCCGTAGCCCGAACCAAACCCAGCTCGCTAATTAAGCTTCTTAAAGCTAATCCAGTGGCTGCACATAAGAATCACCTGGGAAGCTTGAAAACCGGCCAGGGCCCCAATCCAGATCAATTAGATAAAAGTGGGAGCAGGGTCGTGGATGTTTCAGTAACCCAGGTGATTCTAACATGTAGCCAGGGAGGGGAGTTCCAGCCCCAGCCTGCCAGCACAGCCCAGAACGAGCTCAGCACAGAACAGACCAGAACCCAACTCATTCACGGGGACCCCGTCAGCATGGGAAAAAGAAAAGCTCCAGATGTAGGGGAAAGATTGTACAGCTGGAAAGATTATAAGGTGAACATGAAAAGAAACAAAGTAGCAGTAGGAAGACGTTAACATCATTCCTCTCATCAATAAACACTTGCTACTTAAAGGCACAAGAGCCAAAAGGTGAGCCACACAAAGAGGACGCTGATAAGGGGTGGGAAGCAGGTCACTGTAGGTGACTCAGCATTTTCACTGAGCACAAGATCCAAAATTAAAGCTGTCCAAGCATACTGCTGCTGGCTTTTTCCTTCTAACTCTCACAGGACCCGTAAAAGAGGCTGCGAGAAGCCATCCGCCCGGGAGAGGCGGTGCGCCACCTAGCCCCGTCTTCCACTCCACGACCTGTGCCTGCTGGTGCCGTCTCAAAGGAGTCGGCCACTTCAGGACACCCTGTCTGGCTGCGTTCCAAGTGTGACAAGGTACAAGGGGCCCTAGATTCATTCCCTTTGCCCCACCCCACCCACCGAAGAACACAGACCCACTCCGTGGTTCAGAGTAAAACTCATCCTTTAATCTCACTGATGTCACAAGAGCCCTGACGCTCTGGCATCAGAAAGGCCCGGGTTAGAGTCTCAGCTCTGTGACACCCTAGCTGAGTGACCCCTTGTGACCCAATCTCACTGTGCCTCAGTGTCCTCATCTGTACAGAAGCACGGGCCCCCCTTCACAAGGCCATTGTGAGGAGCAAATGAGATGGTGTGTGCCAAGCACTTAGCACAGTGCTGGCCCACGCTATGCACCCATTACGGTTCACTGTTTTAACCCCTGTTATTATTAGAACACAGAACAGACTAAGACACGCTGAACCTGGAAGATCAAAAAGTAAAGACAGGGCAGAAGGGATGACAAGGTGACAGGCCTTTAAAAGTGTGGCGCCAATGGCCAGTAGCCTGAACTTGACCATGCCACTATCCTTCCCAGCCTCCCGTTTAATTAAGAACAAGTAATCTGTGGTCTAACTGCTGGGAACAGCATCTGCAGAAAGGGATACTGAAGGGGAAAAAGAGTCGAACTCAATCTCAACTACAGAAAGAAAGAAAACAATTTCAAAGATGTTACACAAAAACATGTAAGTAGCTCTACTGAAAGGTAAGTTTTAGGTTTTCTCGCTTTTCTGCAATGTTGTTAGGTATGTCCTAGATTTAAAAATAATATAAAGAGTATGTTTTAGGGGTGCCTGGGTGGCTCAGTCGGTTAAGTGCCTGACTTCGGCTCAGGTCATGATCTCATGGCTCGTGAGTTCAAGCCCTGTACCGGGCTCTGTGCTGACAGCTCAGAGCCTGGAGCCTACTTTGGATTCTGTGTCTCTCACTCTCTCTCTCTCTGCACCTCCCCTGCTCACACTCTTGTCTCTGTCTGTCTCTCAAAAATAAACAAACATTAAAAAAAATACATATTTTTAAAAAGCATGTTTTAGAAGTAGTTAATACAGGTTTATTTAAAATAGACACCCAGGTGGCTGGAGCACCTGGGTGGCTCTGTCAGTTAAGCATCTGACTCTTGATTTTGACTCAGGTCATGATCCCACAGTTCGTGAGACTGAGCCCCATGTCGGGCTCTGTGCTGACTGTGCAGAGCCTGCTTTGGATTCTCTCTCTGCCTCTCCCGTGCTATCAAAAATAAATAAATAAAAACTTTAAAAATGTAAAAAAAAAAAGAAAAAAAGTAAAATAAGATCTAAGGAGATGAAATAAAAACGACTATTCCGTGAGTTAAGGTATGCAATACTTTGCCACAATCAGTCCCCCAGTTAGAATCAGTTTTTAAATGCCATCTGTCACTGAGAGAAGATGGCAGCAAGGAGGAGAGAGGAGTGGCAAAGAAGGAATTCATCCTCCATGCTGATGCCGTTGAGGCCCACTCCAAGAACAAAAGAGCCAGAAGCAAAATGGAGACGATGAGGTCAGCTGGCTCTGCCGTCACCATCCACAGGCCAGAGACAAAATCGGGGGTTCCAGGATACCTGCAGGGCTGCCATAAGGACTAAACCAAAGGCACAAACAGAACGTTGAGTATTATTTCATCGGCAGTGGTGGGGCATCTAGCCCTGCGGTCAGAATGCCTGAGTTAGAATCTCAATTCGCCACTTACTTACAAGCTGTGTGACGTTACGAAGACGACTAAACCTTTCTCGGCCTCAGCTTCCTCATTTGCGAAATGGGAATAATGGTACACAGCCTGCTTCTGAGGGCCGTGGTGAGGGCTGAACGCGTCAAGACGGGCAAAGCAGCTGGAACAGTCCAAGGATAATCACCAAACCTGTCTCAGCCCCTCTCCATTCCCCCTTGTTCCTCCTCTCTCCCTGGGCCCCACCTTGTCTGACTTGTGCTTCCCTCCTCTCCTTCCTACTCATACTCTCTCCCTGGTCCCTCTTCGCAGCCCTCCGCCCGTGTGGCTCCTGCCCACCCCTCCACCTTGTCCCCTTCACTCTAGCCTGCCAAACACCCATTCTACTGCCCCAGTTCTCAGTACTGTCACCCCTGCTTGTCCCCACTGCTGGGAAAGCACCCTCCTACCTAATCCTCCCCCCAGGCACACCTAGATCTTTTCCTTCACACAGGAAAACTTCAAAAGCAAAACCCAAAGTATAAATACTAACCTTTCCGTGAAGTCTAATTTTAATGACTTCCCATTTGGTCCCAAAGCATCCAACTAACTTAGCTGCCATCGTGTCATACTCAAACCGTCCATTACTTCTCTGCCTCCACCCCTAAACCCGCTGGAAGAAGCTTCTTAGGCACAGGGACCCCCTCATTCTCACAGTCACGTGTGTTACAGCAATGCCTGGCAACAAACAAGAAAGCCTCCAAAGTTTGGTGAATGGCTAACTGAAGGAATGCCTCACTTGGTTCTTTTCCTTCTGATAACCTCTCTTCCTCTCAAGGGTCTCCTTTCATAGCCTAATGAGGAAGGCGTCATTACACAGCAGTCATCAGCGACAAAAACAGAAAAGAGCCACACACGTCTCTAAACTGCGTGTTTTATCTCATTTAATCCTTGGGATCACTCAGACCTTGCCTCCTACTTCTTTCTCTCTGCCCGACCCCCAACTCCACTCGAAGCACAGCAGCCTCTTTGCGATTCCTTCCTCGGTTCTGGGCCTGCTCCCACCCAGAGCCTCGCATTCATCTCCCCTGCTGCCGGGAATGCTCCTCACTCCCATCAGGTCTTAACTTAAAACCTGACCCTGCTATTTAAAACCACAACGTGCTCCATTCCTTTCCCCTCCCTGCTCACACACCTGTGCTCCCCCCACCCTCCACCGCTTTATTTTTTTCTTTACACAACTTATCACCATCTGACACACTGCATGATTTACCTGCTCATTATCTCCCTCCCCCACACTAGACTGAGAACTTCACGAAAGATGAAGAACCGGGCCTGGTACGTGGTAGATGCTCAATAAACACTGCTAACTGACTGCACAACTCCATATTCTGCGGCAGGGAAGTTTTATACGTGAGGGCTCTGAAGCTCACCGAGTAGCTGACTAACTTACCCATGGTCACACAGCTAATATGTAGCAGAGCAAGGATCTGAATCCAGGCAATTTGACTCTAGGGCCCACACTTAACTATTATGCTTTCCTGTCTCTCAACCTGAGCCAGATAACAATCCAAGACATCAACACATCCAGGGAGCAAACCCTGGATGTGACCCTCTTTGGGCCACAGAGAACAGCCATCCACTGGAAAACTTCAAGAGAACAAGTCATTTCACTCTAGACAGTTCCACGTGGTAAAGCATTACCAGATTTATAATTTATACAGTACTGATAGTTTTTCTTTGGATTTAACAGTTCAGTAAAAAAAGGGAGAGAGATTAATACTGTACTGTATAAATACTTTTTATACTGTAACATCCCCATGAACAGCAAAGTGACAAATCATCAACTAACATGGAAGCGGCCTACAATAACATAGATCAAAAGCCAAAAATTGTGGTGCAATGTGGAGGAGAGAAGTACGGACTGCAAGGGGGCACAAGGGAACTTTTGGGGGTAATGAAAATGTTCTATATCTTAATTTTAGTACTGGTTATACCAGTATAGATATTTATCAAAAATCATCAAGCTATATACACTTAAAATAGGCACAACTTTATAGTATGTATATTATACGCAATAAATGACTAAAATGCAATAAAGACATTCAGATAGGAGTTTTAGGTAAATATTCTACCCAAAAAAACCACAAATATTATTTCCATAGCTAATACTTCCCAATCAGATCCAAAAAGACACACTAGAAGTTATACATTAGTTCCTGAGCATCAGACTTTGTTTGTTTGTCTGTCTTCAGGGCAAAGAGGCAATTAGGAAAAGACAAGCAGTGAAAAGCTCTGTATACTGAGATCCAGCAGGGTGGCTGATGTGTGGCCCAGAGTCCTGACTGACCACAGGCAAGACAGCACCCACAACCGACGTCATACATGCCTATGTGTCCTTTCTGTCCTTTGAGTAACCTGGGACCAGGAACCTAGGACTCTGAACAGAGTCCAGTCAGGGTGGAAAGGCACATCACTGCTCTTCTCCACAAGGGCCTCTGCCACGAACGGTCCGGTGACAGGTCTGGATGTTGATCTTCAGAATTCTTAGTTTGTCGAGCACCAGAAACCAACTAGCTAATATAACAGGATAACGACTGCTCTTTTAAAGGGCCACCGTATAATTCACAGCACGTCTAGGAAATCCAGAAAACCAAGTTACACAACCAAAACAATTGCTTACGGGCACACGGCAGAGCACACAGACACAGCCAGAACTGGCTGGCCCCTGGGACCAGGGCAGCTGCCCCCACTGCCCATCCCCTCCAAACGGCCTCAGGGCACTTCCCCAGCTTCTTTCCATCCCTTGCCTCCAGCTTCAGATTCCATTGATTCACATTCAAGTTCTGTGGTGGGTGTGTGTGAGCAGGTCTGCCTACAAAGGTAGGAGTTTCCCAACCAGAGAAAGAGCCAGGGCCCCGAAGACTGACAATGCCCATCACAAACACAAACGGATGGCACACCATCTCTGGGAATACTGGCGATATGGGCCAGCAAGTAGCAAAAGGTTTTCAAAAAAAAAAAAAAAAAAAAAAACAAGAAAAAAACCCCTCGGGGCGCCTGGGTGGCGCAGTCGGTTAAGCGTCCGACTTCAGCCAGGTCACGATCTCGCGGTCCATGAGTTCGAGCCCCGCATCAGGCTCTGGGCTGATGGCTCAGAGCCTGGAGCCTGTTTCCGATTCTGTGTCTCCCTCTCTCTCTGCCCCTCCCCCGTTCATGCTCTGTCTCTCTCTGTCCCAAAAATAAATAAACGTTCAAGAAAAAAAACCCTCAAAGATGGAACTAAAAGGAATCATACCCAGAGGTAATGCTATTTGGGGAGGGTGGGGGTCTTTTTCATATCGTTTAGTGTTTTAGTATATTAGTCAGTTGCAAAAACTACAAGCCTACCTTCCTAAACTGAAAATAACTCATTAAGAGTGTTTTCTAAATAAAAGAAAAATAATTCAAATCTGGAGTAGTAAATTCTTTGTTTGCTAGAATAATGGACACAAGAGGGGAAAAACAAAACACTTAGGTCTGAAACAGTAATGCAATTATTGCCAAAATACATGATTCTATTTAAAATGCGTTTGGATATCTTTTTCTACTTAAAGCATATTTTTTAAATGTATATTCTGCTTAAAAGAATAATTCTCAAGAGATACTTCTCCTAACCTGAATCTCAGAATAAGAAAAAAGAACAAGCTCTGAAAAGCTATTAATACGAATGCAAGATGACCAACTATAAAAAGATATCAGCATTAATGGCACATTCTCAGAAAATTCACCTTCAACTAACAAAGTTTATTATCTAAATGAAGAAAGCTTCCAGCAATCTCAATGTACAGTTAACATTACGAAATAAACCCTAAGGACCAGAATCTGGTCACAAAACAAAGAGAGGTAATGCCAGTCTTCTCAAGCCCTGCCTTAGCCTTCTCCACACAGACTTACACACCAGATCTGAAATGGAAACATGTGCTTTCACACATAGACTCCTGGTCCCTTAGCACATCACCAGCATTTTACTTTCCCCTTGAGAACTTCTCCGTGCCTCAGGCATTCTTCAAAACTGATATCTGCATGTATTTAAAAAGAAATATTATCGGGGCCCCTGGGTGGCTCAGCTGGCTAAGCGACCAACTCTTGATTTTGGCTCAGGTCCTGATCTAATGGGTGGTGGGATCAAGCCCCAGGTGGGGCTGTAGCTGGGCGTGGAGCCTGCTTAGGATTCTCCCTCTCCCTGTGCCCCTCCCCTGCTCATGCTTGCATTCTCTAATATATTTATATTTATATAATTGAAATTGGTTTGCTTATGGCTGACTTTGTTAAAAAAGAGAATGAATAAGTGAAAGTTTGTATTCCCTGAAGACAATCGGAAGATAATGAAAGACTCAGAAGCATACTAAATAGGAAGGAGAATTAAAATTTTCTAGATAATTCACTATTTAAGAGTTGACCATTTAAGTGCAATTCAATACATACTTGAGGACCTAAACAAAGCATCATCTTTGATGACAAAGTGGATACTAAGTCAGATAGTCCCAGATCTCAAGGGGTAATAATCTAATTGGGGAAGGGACAAATAAGTAAACAAGCAGCTACTGTTATAGAAGTTAAAACTGAGAACAGAAGTAAACAGTACTTTGGAGATTCAACACAGAGAGAGAGGATGAGTCTGCTAGAGAGGGAACAGGAACCCGGTAAGGAAAAGCTCCCCAGAAGTAGCACTGATGACAGTGGACAAGGAAGCAGCAGTTCAGGGAGAAGAAAGCAAGCTTCAACTACAGAAGCTGGTTCAAACCCAGGTTCTGAGGAGTCTGTATCTCATGCAGCAAACGGGAACCCTCGTTTTGTCTAGGGGAATCCTAAGGACAAAGATGATTGGACTAGCGATGAGGAAGGCAAAGGGAGAGGAGGCTGAGGCTAGCAAAAGGATTACTGCCCGTTCACTACAACGTAAGGAAAGACGGATCAGCCCCAGGGTGATGGCAATAGGTCTGAGAGTTCAGTAGACATGGGGAAGGATGAGAAATATCTAAGCTGCCAGCTTGGGTCAGTAAATGAATTGCAGTTCATGAACCAGAGGAATAAAACTAATTAGTCTTGTTTTCCTCTTTGTTTTGACTGCTAGGATGCTCAGAGCCAAAATATGGCCTGTTTCTAACATACAGCAAGCATTTATATGCAGCCTGTAAATCTACAGTTTATTTTCCTTCTCTTGACAGGCTTTTATTTATACTTAGTAAGTCACCTTTGTTTTAAAATGAAGCAGAAAATATAGTGACAGATAAAAAAAAAAAAAAAAAAAAAAAGACTGAGACCAAGCCAGAAACAGCTGGACAAAGTAGCTGGCTCAGGGATATAACCTGTAGGCTGCCGACCCAGAGCATTTTCCTCGCTGTTCTTACACCTAGCACAGGCCACATCTCACAAAAGCAGCTGAAAAATGCCAGACTTTCACTTTCTCAACCTTCCTTACAAGTAGCAGTGCCATAGGATCAGTTCTATTCAGTGAAACTGAAAGGGGGGGGGGGGGGGTGGGAGTCTCCAAGGTGACCTTCTAGAAGACTCCTCTCTGCTAAGGGGGAGTTGTAAGAAAATATATTCCTTTCTTCCCTGTCTTACACAGGCATGATGTCTGAGGCCCCAGCAACCACATTGCCAACAAGAGGCAACGAGCCCGAGGCTTTCCAGAAGTCAAAATATTAAGGAGAGAGGAAGAAAGCGATGCAAAGAACCTAGAGTCTTCAAAGGTATCATTCAGACACTGCACCAGAATCACCTATTCTCTACATTTCTTGCTACTGGGCAATAATAAGTTCTATTATTTATGCCATTTTTAGTTGTGTATTGTTACTTGCCAATAATGGATACAACAGAGGTCAAATCATGAGGTCGGTTTCTGACAGGCTGATTTTTTATTCTGCTGATTTAACAAGATCCTTATTCTTGAGATGACAAAATACCAAACATGTATTATTAGCCAGGAAGAAAGCAATAAACTATAAGAGCTGCTGGGAGCGGCTAAAGATAAAAACAGAAAGGGATATAATGATAAATAACATCTGGAAAAATGTGATCAAGTACAGGCAGGGGCACTTCTTGGAGGAACAGAGGAAGGAAAGAGTAAATGTACAGAAGTTCTCTATGATGAAGAAAATGAGGGAGACTTTGCTGGCAGTGCTATAGACAAGATAACCTAAAAACTTTCCCAATATAAAACTGTGAAAAAATACTGGGCCAAGGGTAAGAAACATCTGTTTAAATGCATAGATAAGTTCACATGAAAATAAAGGACCTCCATTGGGGCGCGTGGGTGGCTCAGTCGGTTAAGCATCCCACTTTGGCTCAGGTCATGATCTCGAAGTTCACTTGTTCCAGCCCCACATTGGACTCTGTGCTGACGGCTCAGAGCCTGGAACCTGCTCTCCCTCTCTCTCTGCCCCTCCCCCTCTCATACTCTGTGTCTCTTTCTGTCAAAAATAAATAAAACATTTTAAAAAATTAAAAGAAAAGAAAGGACCTCCCCAAAGGCCAAAAATTAAAGAGGAACCTAAAATCCACAGCATAAAATATAAGCTCATCAGGTTTAGAAACCTAGGGCTTGAGGGGCTGGAGAAGAGGGGGACTGTGTGTGTGTGTAAAGGGCAACTGCCCTTTGGGATATAAGAGATAAAAAGGGAAAAATTACTAAGCTAATACTTCTTTTAAAACACCACCTTGAAGACAATTATAACTCTTGTTTTCATCTTCATACACTTTACCCTTTGTATGAGAACAAATTCCACTATTAAGTGCATATTTTAAAAAACATGTCCACATTACATAGTTACACATCACAAAAGGCTTCCTGAATATTTCGTCACAAGATTAAGCGAAACGTAAGATAAACAGAAATCTTTCCCTGAAAAAATTACACACTGCCCAATTTTTCAGCCATCATTTAACCATTAATCACTTAATCAAGTATGCAAGTTCAGTATATTTGTAACCATAGTAAAAGGTTTCCAAATTTTAGGACTTTTTGGTAAAATTTTATCATTAGGATCATTATAATATTCTTCTAGTGACTATGCTACCAATAGTTTCACAATACCTTATATATCACATAAAATCAGTCTGTCATCTCTGAGCTAATCTTACGGCCCTCTACATTACAGATTCTGTGATGTACAGATTCAGTATTTAAATGGTAATGGGAATCTGCAAAAGATGTGGCATTTAGGGCACCTAAAGACTGAGAGGGTGGTCTCTAATATTAAAGAGGCAAAGAGAAAGAATGACAGCAGTTAAAAGCAAACCAAAAAAAAAAAAACAAAAAAAAAAACAGTATGAAAACTTAAGGCCCTCCACCAAGTTTACCTTCTTCTAGCTTCCTATGCTCCCCTATTCCCTTGAAAACTGAAAACATCACATATTCCCTTTGTTCGTCTTCATGCTGGCTTTATGAATGGGCACACTTCCACCCTAAATTCCATTAAGACTCCTCCATCACTCAAGACCATCTTTTTTCAAAAAGTCCTATCTCTGGGCAGTCCAAACAGCCCAAGAAATACAACCACATAATCTATACTACCTTCACAAGGGTTACGCTGGTCTCCACTGCATTCCGAGATTTATGTAAAATTAAGCCTTTTAAACTAGTGTTTACATACACTGGATGCCACAATAAACACAGCGTCCTAAACTCTGCTTTAAGATCGTGCTGAATTTTGAATGTTTTTCCAAACCTATGGGCTAGATGATAAAAGACTAAGCATTACCCTACAAATTACAAATAAGGCCACCAAATGCCGGAGGAAGTAATCAACTAGTGAATCAAGAACCCAAGTGCAAAAGGACTGTGTCTGGCTCGGTTTTCCCCCTCCCGCTGACACAGAGAGGTCTAGTGAATCGCTCCAGCCCCAGGGGACAAGAGAAGATTCCCAAGAGCGCGCTCGGGTCCGCCGGGGAAAAAGCACGAGTTAGCCGAGCCGGGAAGCTCCGAAAGGCGCGAAGCATTCTGGGACTCGTTTCCACAGTTACCCACGTGCACCCAACCCAACCGCGGCCCCGCGCGGCGCGGACTACAAGTCCCAGAATTCCGCGCGACCGCCTTTCCCCTTCACACCCGGCCACTAGAGCCAGACCCTAAAGGAAACCCCTAACGCATCCTCCCCGCAAGCTAGGCAGAGGTCGCGCTCCGCAGGCGCTACGTGGAGCCTGTGGTCCAGCCCCCCCGTGCAGGGAAGCGGGTCCCTAGGTACCAGCGTCCACACCTGACGACCAGAAATTAGACAACTGCGTCACAGACTGCCAAACCCACGGACTGCCTGGGACCCCAACACCTCCCCTGCGCAAAACCCCCCACCTGGTCTCCAGGGCCCGACCCCTCCCGCTCCCGCCGCGGAAAACCCGCAGCCCGCGCCCGTGCCCCGCCTCCCAGTCCCGCAGCCGGAGCCCGCGCCAGCGCTGACCTCGCTTCCCGCCGCTCTGGGGGAACCGCGGCCAGCGCCAACCTCAGGGCACCTCCCCGCCCCCTCCACCTCAGCCCCGCCCCCTCCTCTCCCGGCACCCCGAAGCTCAGGGCTCCCCCTTACATGGACCCTATCTTGATCCGGGGGAGGGAACACCTCCCTGAAAACTGAGTTTGCCACCTTTCCCCTGAGCCCCGCGCGGACCGAATGTGGACTTGACAGTCCTCCCCCTGCCCCCGGCCCCTCCCAACCCCCCTTTCCTCCCAACTAGCTTTACACCCCCACCGCACCTCCCCTACCCCTGCCCCCATCCTGTCACCTCAAACCCTCCCCTCCTTCCTCGCCTCTAACTCCCAATATTACCCTCTCTTCCCAACACCTGCTCAATCCTATTACCCCAGCGTCTGCCCCCCTCTTAACCACTCCCAATTACCCTACCACCCTCCCTATGCCTCTCCAGCCCGCCGGACTCCCCAACTATCCCATCACACCCCAATCCTTCCCACCACCTCGCTCTCCCGTTACATCAGCCCTCATCTCCGCGCCCGCCCTCCAGCCCCGCTCGGCCGCTGCCCCCATTCCCCCACCGCATTGTTCCCCCCCCCCACCCCCGCCATCCAGCCTTCTTCCCATTGTCCCCGCCCCCGCGCTCCCCTAGCACTCACCCGCCTTTCTCACGGAGCCGCCCGCACCACTCAGCCCCTAGGAAATCCTCACCCCTGCGCCCCGCTCGCTCGCTCCCTCCCTCTCTCCCCGCGCCGGTGCCACCCCCGGCCCTGCCCGCTAGCGCCCGCCGCCGCCTCCACCTCCATTCACCCCAGGCACTCCGGTCCCAGCCCTTCATCGCACGTCCCGCCCCCCCTGCCCCCAACACTGAAAAGGAGCCAGTCCCCACCCCCCTCACCTCCGCCCTCCCCCATCAGGCCGGCCCCTTCCCCCCCACGCCCGCCCCCGCCCCGCGCCGCCCGCAGCGTCACCGCCCGCCCCGGCCCCGGGAGGGGAAGGGGTGGCTCCCGGGCAGGGACTCCCGGCGCGTTTCGGGACAGGAGGAGCGGGGCGGGGACTGCGGGAGCGGAGTGGAGAGTGCTAGCAACCGCCCGGCCCCGGCCAGCTCGCTCTCTGTTACTCACTGACAGCGGCGGCATCCGAGTGCATTTTCGGGCAGCTCACACCCCACTCGCCGCCCAGGCTCCCGCGCTCGCCTCGCGGTCCCCCCACCGGCTCGCCGCACCTCGGCTCGGAGCTGAGGACCAGCCGCCAGCACTCCCGGCCTGCCCACCTCGCCTCCAACCATTGGCTGAACCTCGGTCGAAGGACCGCCCCTCCGCGTCTCTCATTTGACAAAAGGAGTAAGGAGGGCGCCGGTCTGGGGCTGGCAAAGAGGCCCCGCCCCTTGAGGTCCAATGCGATTGGTCCTGGCGTCTCGGCCCCGTAACGCCCCTGGCGGAGGCCACGCTCTGGAGCAGCAGGTTGGGCCCGGCTGCTGTCACTCATCCCCGGGGGTCCGAAAGCGCGTGTAGGGGCGAGGCTGGCGAATTGGTCCACCTTGACCCTGAAGCCCCGCCCCGTCACGGGCGGGATTGGTGGAGCTGCAGACCAACCGAGAAAGAAGGGTCGGCTTCTGAAACAAAGCACGCGTGGCGTTGCGTGAAGAGCGGTAAAGGGAAAGCACAGTTGGGGCATCTTGTGTCCCGCTACAAGGAGTAGGGGAGTTGGCCCCAAACTTGCGGCACCCACTTGTCTCGCACGCCTCGGAGCGGTCCTCAACAGAAGCCCAGTCCGCTCCGAACTTGGACTGGGACTTCTCTTGTTGGAAACTGAATAAAGAGTCATCGCGTTCTCGTTTCCAGCAAACCCTCTAAGGAACAAACTCCTACTTCTTGTACAACAATTACAACAATCCATCCTCTTCCCGGTTTTGAATTGCACTTCTTTTCCAGAATCAACACACTTCTCCCTTGGTCACAAATGGGCTGTTCTAAAGGCTTCGAATGCTAACAGGCATTGTCCGTCGTCCTACACACATCTGAATACGCCCCCCCCCACCCCCCAGCACGCAGGAAATCAGGGCCACGCTCTCAGCTTCAGGCTCAGTCTGCCATGTTGGCAAGTCCAGAGGATAGGTTCTGAGTCCTCGAAGGACAACTGGCTGAATTGAGAGACTGTCATTCATTGACGCTGAGAGGGCCTCATTTGGCTGTTAGTTGGCAGAGGAAGGTGTTAATTTAAGTGAATTCCTAGGATCACTGAGTTTCCTAAGACAAGAACTGACACCATTCTTATGAGTTCCAACCATTTTTTTCAATGCTTTTCAACCAAGTCGTCACACTTAACCATAATGTAGCAGAATAATATTTTGAGATACTTAGGAAGGATAGCCCTCTCCTACCCCAATCACGGGCACATCCACCGCTTACCTGTATCCCAAGGCTCTGCCCCAGCCTACAGCCAGGGCATTACACGCGCACACACACACACACACACACACACCCGCCGCCTCCAAGAATATTACAAACAACTGGTAACAAAACATTAGCCGTTTAAGTTTTAGATTTCTATAGCCAAGGCTTTTGAGTTTCAGAGTTCTGAAATTTAGGTTTCAAATCAGTGGATAAATGTTACACCAAAAACAAGATATTTTGAAAGAACAGGATCAAACCAGTTCATCTGTCCACACCACTCCTGTTGTAGTATACTCTATCCCTATAAATCCCTAATGTCTCCCGAGTAAATTACAGCCTTATAATTTTGTACCTATCATTAACACATTTATGAATCACTTCACCTTAATTATAGAATCTCAGAATTGACCTGAATTTATCCACTTCAGTTTTCTTCTCAAGAATCTCTTCCATATTGGTGACTTTTAACCTAACAGGTCTGTCAGCTGGGCCTCACAGAGATGGGTAAGTACCTCCGGACTCTGAAATAGGCCATTCCTTGTTGGGCAGATCTAATTCTAAGAAAAGTCCCTTCTTACTCTGAACTAAGAGCTGTGCTTGCAATCCTTATCACACTTATGTGTTCAACCGACTCTATATCTAGGAAATAGTAAATTATATATAGTTTACACAAATTCATAATATTTTGTATATATATTTGTATGTTTTTTATTGATCATGGTAATTTAAGGGCTGAGACACAGTTATTTTGCAAAGAAAGGAGGTTGCTTCTTGACACCACCAAATTAAAATAAACCCACAACTAATTTGTTCTAGGGAGCCATTTACTGTATTGATTTTTTTGCACCAAACTTTATAATGTATATAATGGCTAAGCTACATGAGGGATCTGCCCGCTGCTTTGCCCCTAGCACCCAGCACTTCACTGGCTCAGGGTGTCCACGAAAATATATAGGATGTTCAGCCTTTGTTACTTCTCAGCATCACTTTCAGTCAGGCCTGTATGGTTATTTTCAAATGAAAAACAGGCTTAGTAATTAGTACACATCTTTCTGGTAGGTCAGCTACAGCCTGAAGGTTGAGGGGCTAAGTTCATTCTTAGTTTGCTAAGACTTACTGCCCCACATGTTGAATGAATAGTAAAACAGGTATAACTAAATGATTACATAATATTCTGTAAATATCACCCCATCATTTTAATAATCCACAAGACTAGAAACCTTTGAGGGCAGGAAACTTGTTATATATATCTTATGTCCCCAGCACCTAGTATAGTGCTTTCAAATAGTAGGCACCAGTTAGTCGTTCCTTAAAGTGAACGGAATGTTGACTGTAATGTGAAATTTTAGATCTAGGAGAAGCCTTGGGAAAACCCAACTTCCTCATTTTAAGAATATGAGACTTGAGGTCCCAAGAAGTTAAATGTCTAATCTAAATCACTCAGCTAGTTAATAGCAAAGCAGTAACTAAACTCAGGTTTCTCACCTCCTAGACCAGGTCTTTCCCCCCGTACCACACTGTCCCATACCATACCTTCAAACTCCAAGGATGGGTAAGCTACTCTTCCTTCCCATTTGAACGTTATTATAAAAACCTGATACAAGTTCTATACTTCATAGCTGGAATACTGCCTTCTTTTTTATGAAACGCAATAAGAATTTTTTTTTCAATATGTAATATAACATGTAACGTTTTTCTCTCTGGTGCCATTTCCAAATTACTTGATCCTTATGGGGATGCTTACAGAGATAATAATGTTACACTTCTGTGCATTTATATTCAAATCCTTGGAGGGAAAATTAGTAAGTATCTTGGGAGTGTGATGGTAGAGTAAAACTTTTCTCCAAATTCTACACATCCCACAATAGCAGGCTTTTCTGCATGTGTCGGGGATGGGGATACAGAGTGGAGAATGGCATAGTCCTACGACTGAAATAAAGTTGGGCCTGCTTAGATAAGTAGATAAATGTGCCCCTGGTAAAATTTGAAGAGAATGGAAAAGAACACATGTCAAGGAGGAATCAATTCAGCCTCAGATTGCAATGCGAGAGTGTGTAGAACTCCACTCTTATCAAAAGTCAGGCTACCTGGGTTTACATGGAAACGAAAACAAAACAAAGTAATATATCTGTAGAGGTCAGGATAATTCATTTCTCCAGACTCATAACCAACTGACAGTTTGCTAATCCAAATGATGACAACTTTTTTTTTAGTTGCTTCCCATGTGATCGTGCTTTGCTTGTTAAAGTATTCCACCTAACCTTGCAACACTCCAGTAGAGTACTAATATTATCCCTAATTTGCAGATAAGTTAACAGAGGCTTAGACAGCTTCAGTAACTTGCCATCTAGCTAATGAGGAATAGTGTCCCTAAGTGGTGAAACTCCCTGCGTTATAATGTTCCCCCTCTTTTTAATCAGGTTAATATATGCCCTGCATACCTAAGAGACTTATGTATAAGGATACAATGATATGGATATGAATGTGCTTTTAAAAGACAGTGAAACCTGGCCTTATTCTCAAGTTGAATATCTAGACTCAGGTTTTCTTTGTAGATATATATTATGAAAAACAGGAGTCAGAAAGATTAGTTCCAGGTTACTCTATCCTTCTTACCTGTTTTATCCTTTGACCTGATTTCAATAGCAACTATCAACTTCATGGTATTTTTTTTAATGAGATTATTTATCTAGAGTATCTAATGAGGCTCTGCTGAATGTAATAAATTCACTACTCTGATATACCAGTGGGAAGGGACAGCCTCTTCGGCCTACTGGAGTTAACCTTTTAACCATTGAGGCCTGTGTTATTGGGAAACAGTTTTGGCTCTTAAGCTTTTAATTTCATAGGAATGTCACTGTAACTTATGCTTCTTTTCACTTATATACATAGAACAGTTTTGCAATAGCCACTTGCAGATGCTACTAGGGTAATAAAAGTGTAGGTTTCATTTTTCAATACCTGTATATAGTCATGTCCCAATTATTAGGCTAATGGAAAAGGCTTAGAAGTAGACATTTTCCTCCATTGTCACCAACAGGGACAGTCTCTCCTCAAAACTGATGATGATTGGGGCGGCTGAGTGGTTCAGTTGGTTAAGCGTCCGACTTCGGCTCAGGTCGTGATCTCACGGTTCGTGAGTTTGAGCCCGTGTCGGGCTCCGTGCTGACAGCTCAGAGCCTGGAGCCTGGAGCCTGCCTCGGATTCTGTGCCTCCCTCTCTCTCTGCCCCTCCCCCACTCACACTCTGCCTCTCTCTGTCTCTCAAAAATGAATAAACGTGGGGGAAAATTAAAAAAAAAAACTGGTGATGATTGACAAGCTGAAAAGATGGCATCATTTGCCATATATCTTGTTTAACACACTTTTTCTTTCATCAGCTTCCTTTTCCCCTGCCCCTATTATGCTAGAGGTTAGAACACTGACAGTGAAACACAAGCAAGTGACCTCTATAATCATCACAGGTTACTTCGTAGAATTGATAACCTGTCATGTGGGTTTATAATGCACATTAACGGGACTTGCATATTTTTCATCAGCCTCTATTGGGTCAGTAATGTAACTCCCAAAGTGAAAAGAAGAGACCTTAAGAGATGGAACTTTTTAGAACCAACTCTGTACTGGGCATTTTTAGACATGGCAGAACTTTTGACATTTTTTTTCTGAAGCAAGACATAGGCTTAACCCAGATGGCCTGGATTAAAAACCCATCAGCTCCGCCACTTGAGAAGACAAATTATTTTGGGGCGCCTGGGTGGCTCAGTCAGTTAAGTGTCCGACTTCAGCTCAGGTCATGAGCTCATGGTTTGTGGGTTCGAGCCCCGTGTCAGGCTCTGTGCTGACAGCTCAGAGCCTGGAGCCTGCTTCGGAATCCGTGTTTCCCTCTCTACCGCTTCCTGCCTCGTGCTCTCTCTCTGTCAGAAATAAATAAGCATTTAAAAAAAAAATTTTTTTTAAGAAGACAAATTATTTCACCTCTCTCTGTGTCTTAGTTTCCTCATCTGCAAAAGAGTGAAAATAACATGAACTACCTCATAGTTATGTTGTGAGAAGTAAGCATATGAATAAGTACAAGGAAAGCATATGAAAGTACCTGGCTCAATACCTGTTAGTTGCAGTACTCATCATACTCTTGAATAAACCCTTCCCCTTCACATCCACCTTGTCATCCCAGATCCTCCTTTTCCTCTAAGCTGGTCTCTAACTCCACAGTCACTATGTTTCATTAAGTTGGCTTCCTTTCTCCTTTCTAGAGTTTACAGTGAACACTGAGTTGGGATACAAAAGCCTTCTTCACCAAGACATGCCACCAATGTGAAATTAACCTAGTTTGAAACTGACATGTGAGACTTTACACAATAAAGAAGAAAATGGGGACCCCATATCAATGCTGCGTCATTCAAACTCTTTGAAAACTAGCTTAATGAAAATTGATTGATACTGAAAGTTCAGATGTACGTAGGAAATTTCTAAACAATTAAACAAATTGTAGCAAATTACAGGGGATTCTACATAAATAGAAGCATATATTGTGTTCCCATAGTGAATAATTTCTCTTCCTTGTCCTTTGAAGTAATATTACCCTTCTCTGAGTGCCACAGTTACTGGCATAAAAGACTTTGAATCTGCTATACCAGAGGCAAAATGTCTTTAAATACTACCCTTGAGCCAGCCTGGAATAAGATGCAGACCCTACCACTTTAACCCTTGAACAGGAATTAAACTTGTCTGGGCCTCAATTCCTCCGTCTATAAAAATGGGAGTAATATCTTCCAGAGATAAATATGATAAAATATGTGCAAACATTTATAAAAGTAGGAAAGGGAAGCAGAAATAAATGCATGAGCACCAATTATGTGATGCATCCACATTTTTCTTTGTGAACCTCATGCAGTCTTGTGAGGTACAGTTGGTTGGCTAATTTTTATGCTTGGGGCTATTTCAAGCAAAAATGAGTCTGTGTTTTTAAGTTATCTAGAAAATCCTGGTTTCCTTCTTTATGGAGCTGCCATTTTAGGGATCTCTCAGAAAAGCTAAGAATTTTCCAATTCTGATGAGATTTGACATCAGTATTTCAATTTCATTTTTTTTTTTTTGCCTCTCCTGGATATAGAGAAAAAATTTCATTTATTTTTAAAACTATTTCCAACTTCCACGATTTCTTGACACATGACTACATGACTATTAGGGTAGCATTAATAAGCTTTTTTTTTTTTTTTTTTTTTTTTTTTTTTTTTTTTTTTTTGCTAATCTTTTTCTCCAGCCCAACTATACAATGCTTCAACTGGCACTTTTTTTTTTTTTTAATTTTACCCAGGGCCTTTTATTTTACAGAAATCACACCTGCCTAGGGACTTAACAGAGTATTTGAACAAAAATGTATTCATTACCACATGTTCTTTTCTGAATTGGGTATTTTCACCTTATTCGCACTGAGCTAATCAAGTCCTAATGATGTTGCCTTAAATTAGATCTCAGAAGGTATAATTTTCCAGTGGAATCTAAACAATGCATGACGCTTATAGTGACTTTCATGAATATAGCATTGCTTTAGTTACTCCAGCTAGCAGGGTTTGGGCAGAAAGAATAACCATTTTACTTGTACAATGGCTTCTGTGCTGTCAGGCTCTTCGTTTCTCCTCGCCTTTTCTAGCCTGCTTCCATGAATACAATGTCTTTTTAACATCCCTCTCAGGGCAGTACAGGAGGCCCCATCCATCTCCAGACGTCGGTGGCTGCCGAGCATCTCATTATGGCAAAGTGGAGCATTCTGGGAGAGTGGATGGAGCCGGCAGGCAGCAGTAGGAAGTGGGGGAGGGAAGAGGAAGACAGGAGCTGAGGAAAATATATGCTCACTTCCTTGGTGATAACATGTTATGGAAGTAAGAACTTCCTGTTCTAGAAAGGAAGAGGATGTAGGGTGTGAAAACACCTGTGACTAAGCAGATTCCAGCTCCTATAACCCAGTTACATCTTCCTCAGCTACTGCAAGTCTCCTGACACTCATACCCGAACCCCCCAAGAAGAACCCCCCAACAACAGAAGCCATGTTGTGGGAAGAAAGCAATGAATCCAAGTATTTAAGAAAAATATCTGTGGTTCCAAAATAGAAAAAGAATCTGGAGGCCTGCATGCACACACACACACACACACACACACACAGGCACACATACACACACGTACAAATCGCTAATTTACCCAATTGAAAAATATTTTCTTCCAACTAACCTGAATGCTTATTACACTTCACTTTGTTACACTGCCTTCGTCCAAATAGGTTAAAGCAAATGCCCCCAACATTTTGGGAGTCACAGACCCCTTTAGGAAGCATTGAAAATGATGACTCTGTCAAAGGCCTGAAACCCACCTATGCCCACCCCATCACCCCCCCTAAATTAAGAATTCCTAGATTAGACATTCATTTGAGTTTATATTTCCTTTTTAAAACCCAGGCACTTTAGGGATTAGTCAGTGGCTATGAGTAATTTGTTGATGAGAGAGGAGTTCCACACTACCCTCCCGAGTCTGGCTGACCTCTGGGCCTGCACTCAAGTAGGGGGACCTGAACAGTTTCAGGCTGTGGAGTCGTGGGAGAGAAGGGAAGGCTTGGCTCGGGACAGGGGGCAGCATTTTCAACACGGTATGGAGATATTGGACTATTGGACAAAGAGCAAGAGGAGGTGCCCAAGATTTCTGTTTCTAAATTTTGCTCCCCTCCAGTTCCAAACGGGGTTGCAGTCAAAACTGCTTTTTCTGCAGCCACCCACACTCAGACTCGGGGTCCTCCCCAGCGCACAAGGGACCTTTTGCCTTCCCTCTCATCTAATTGTTTCACCCTCTCATCCATTCCCTGACCCCAGGCCCTGATCAGCCCCACTGCGCCCCGGGCCTCCCAGCTGCCCTGCCCCACCCCCACAGTCTGGTCAATTTACTGGGGAAGTCTGACCTTGAACCCCTGCCACTGCTCCATTTCATTCTGCATCCCTCCACCTCCCAATCATGTATTCTGGCTTCAAAGCTCTAATACCACCACCGTAGTCTGTTCTAAACCTCCATTCAAATTTATAACTATAGCTTTGGGACACATTTCAGATTCGCAGATGATAGACCGGCGGATATAAATACTGTATTGGCAAACACTTAAGCACCACTCACTTGGCACCGGGCACTGTTCTAGTGTTCCTGTCAACCCATGTAATCCTCTCGACAATCCCAAGAAGTACAAACTTTCATTAGACTCATTTTACAGGTGAGGCGACTAAGGCACAGATAGGTGAAGGAACTTCCCCAAAGTCATACAGCTAGTAAATGGCTGAACTGGGAGAAATTAAACCCGAGCAGACTGGCTCCAGATCCGTATTTTCAATCACTTTGCTATATTGCTTCTTTGCATAGCATTGTACAGATGGCTGTGTGCCCACCCTCTCCACCCCTCCCCCAACACACAGCCCAAAGTCCTCTGTTGCGGAGGCTGTACCTATTTTTCCAGCAACAGTAGGCAGTCACACCTAGCATAGCTCTAGGGGGCTGGGGCAAATGTCCTGTGTTCTCACTGCCCATCATCAGTGGCAACATGAAACATGGTTTTCCCAGTTCCAGGGTATGGAAATTTATTCTCTTCCTTGTTTTTGGTTTTTTTTTATTTTTTCCAATATTTACTTATTTTTGAGAGCGAGAGAGAGAGCGAGCCTGGGAGGGGCAGAGAGAGAAACGGGGACGCAGAATCCAAATCAGGCTCCAGGCTCTGAGCTGTCAGCACAGAGCCTGACGCGGGGCTCGAACTCATGGGCTGTGAGATCACGACCTGAGCCGAAGTCAGACGCTTAACTGACTGAGGCACCCAGGTGTCCTTACTCTCTTCCTTGTTAAACCTATTTGGGGACCTGGTAACAGGACTACATGTTGGGGGTCTGTAAGAGTAGGGCCAAAAGTAGCAGAATATCGTTACAGGCAATTCGACTTTAAAGGGTTGCCAGTGCGCGTGGGTCAAAACTGTGCCTCTTGCCCCTGCCTCCCTCTTGACCTTGCTGAGCCTTCTCTCCCTTTTCCGGCTCCCTTTCCAGCAGTCCAGGGCCCCGTTGTGGTGCCTGGTGGCCAGCCCTCCAGGACAGAGGGCGCCCATTTTCAGGATGAGGTCCGCCCTTAGTGAGTAAGGAGAAACCTCTCTGTTCCCTGATAGGAGCAGGATTGAAGAAGCCAGACTTGAGTTTAAACAACATCCTGGAGGGCAGACACAGAGGGGTTGCCTGAAGAAGTGGAAGGAGAATAGGCCAGTCCTGAGAGGTTATTGCACTCTGCGGTCGGTCGCAGGAAGGGGGTTAGGGCCCATTCCTCCTGCTGGTCTTTGCATCAGCCAATGGAGACACTTCTTTCTTCCCTGTCTCTGAGTCACTCTGCCACTATTGGAGCCCAAGACACAAGGGCACCGTGTAGACCCCAGGGCGACCAGCCTGCTTCACACACCCTAGAGGCGCTTGTATTGGGGACCTATTTTGATGATTAAAACTTACCTGTCCAATGTCTCATTCCCTCAGCTCCTTGTGCATGACTGGCTTGCTGTTCTCGGGTAAGCTAGTTCAGGGGAAACATAGATGTATTAAGATAGTACCCCTTGCAAAGATATTTACATTTGGAAAAAAAAAAAAGACTCCCGACAAACACCAATAACATACTTCCCACAGCCAGCCTCCCACCCCAGGTCTGCCCACGTCTGTCTCTCCTTTATAGCTCCTCCCACTCCCAGCCTTTCCCACTCAGCACAGGCTCACCTCCATTAAGCCTTCCTTGACTGAGGCTGCCCACAGTCATGTCTTTTTCCACTTAGTACCTTCAGCACTAGGACGGAACTTGGCAGGAGTGAATGGAACCAGAACAAAAGGGAACAGAACGTTGGGCGGGACAATCTCAGAGATGAGCTGGGCACAGTCCCTCATCTCACAGGTGAGGAAGCACAGACACAGAAGTGACTGGTCAGACACTGCCCAAGGCAGGCCAATGGCTGGGTGGGGACGCTTGGACGCTTTCCTGCCCGGCCTGCCCCTCTTTTGCTTCTTTTGGGGAACTACTCACCCCACCATTCATCAAACAGAGTTATGATAGCCAATCAGCATGCCTCCCACTCCCAGTGAGCACATGATCTCTTGCTAGCTCATTCATTTATTTATGAAATGACCAGTATCAATGGCCTTCCATGTGCCGGACACTGCTGGGCTCTAGAAATTACACGTTGAGCAAAAACAGACCCAATTGCTGCCCTCATGGAGCTTATGAGATTTCAAAGGAGGCATACCTTAAATAATCATGCAAGCAATGTAAAATTTTTTTGTTTTTGTTTTTGTTTTTTTAGAGAGAGAGAGAGAGCACGTGTGGTACAGGGAGAGAGAGAATCTTAAGCAGGCTCCATTCTCAGCGTGGAGGCTGATACAGGATTCCATCTCACAGCCCTGAGATCACAACCTGAGCCAAAATCAAGAGTCGGATGCTTGGCCAACTAAGCCACCCAGGCCTTCCTAAAATTGCTATTTTAACAAGTAATAAGCAGAAAAGGTATACAGTTGTTGTTGTTGTTTTTTTTTAAGTTTATTCATTTAGAGAGAGTGAATGGGAGAGGGACAGAGAGAGAGGGAGGGAGAGAGAATCCCAAGCAGAAGTCAAGTGCTGACAGCATAGAGCCTGATGTAGGGCTGCAACCCATGAACCGTGAGCTGAAATCAAGGGTCCGAAGCTTAACCGACTGAGCCACCCAGGTGCCCCTCAAGAGCTTACAATAGGGGAACTGGCTCAGCTACTCTGCACAGGTATACAGTTTGTGCACTGCACAATGGAGCACAGCCATGGGGGCAGGGGGCTGGAATACCACTTAAACAGCCTGCTCACCAACCCATGGGGCTTGGTGTGAAGCTGTGTTTGCTCAGAGGAAAGGGTACTTTGTTCTTGACACACTGGGCACTGTCCACCCAAAAGGGTCATCATTTTCTAGTTCGTCCCAGAGGCTCAAAGAGGCCAGCCAGGACTCTGGGTGTGATTCAGTAAGAGAAATGAGTGGAAAGAGGGCAGGTTGCCCCGAGGAGGCAACTGGAGACACATGAATGATGGGTAGTAAATAAACTTAAGTGGAAAGGAAGAGCTTTCCAGACACAGGGAACAGCCCTTGCAGTGACTTCGTCATGATGGCTCTCTAGTTCCTAGTTCCAGTCACTTCTGAGGCTTGGCTGATGCCTCGCCTTTCCAGGGCCTTGCTCTCACAACATCACATTTTCTATTTACAGTTCAAATTTGGTTTCTGTCACGTGCAACTGGAGAGTCCCAGCTCATAGAGCCAAGCTGGTCCAGCTCTCACTTCTCCCAAGACTGTTGGGCCTCCTCCCTCGGCCACGCCCCCATCCCTCCATGTCAGAAACCTCTACTCTCTAAGACTGCCTCATCTTCAGAGCAGGAACTCTGTCTTTGATGATCTAGTATTGCCTCCAACATGTAATGGAAACTCAGTACAACATCAAGACTTGAGTCACTCTTACTGGCGGTCATTCTGTCCACTGGGACTGGATGAAGTGAGTATTAGAGTACAGAGTAGCTTTTCTGTGTGTCTCTCGTTGCCACCAGTTCGCCTGTGATTTCTACTGGGCCTGAGTGTATGCAGACTCCAACTTATGCTTATGTTAATAGATGGCTCTGGTTTGTCTAGAATTTGGCTGTGGAGGGCTGGTGGGATTGATTTCATAAGCAAGAGTCAGCAGCTTTTATTCTGTCTCTGCATGCTGAGTGCTAGTGGGCTGCCTTTCAGGTGAAGCATTTTCTAGATCTGACATAGCTGGATGTTAAATATGCCTAACGCCCTGTGTAGGGGTGTCAGGCAACTTGAAATCCTCTGTCGTTTTGTCAGCCAAGAACAGTCCACTTTCCCATTGGTCTTTGTATTATTCCCAAATTAAGGACAGTCCTTCTTTTGGGTATATCCTTCCCCTTTAATTCCAGGGCCTGAAGAATTTCAGCTGCATGCAATATCTCATGCCACTGTGGCTATTAGCTTTGTTAAAGGAGCTGGTATTTGAGGTTTTGTGAGACTCGAGTCCCCTTTTAATAAGCCAAGCTCTATTGGCTTGAGATGCAGGCTGTCCTATGGAGGCTGCTGAATAAGCCAACATTTGGAAATAAGATTCATAGAATTAGGTTCCTTTTCTTCCCTGTATCTCAAGATCTGAGAGATTCTGCCATTCTTTTCTCAATTCATCAGACACGAAGGGAAACACAAAGATGATGCATCCGTCAGATCCTTTCCATCCTTCCTTCACCACAACTCCCACGCCAACAAGGCTATTGAAGCCAGGTAGAAGGGTTATGAAAACATAACGCACCCAGACTTCGGAAAGGCAGCCAAGGCTTGAACGTTGGCTCTTCGGCTCAACATGGGACACATTATTTGAACTCTCTGTGCAATATTCCTTTATTTTCGAAACGAGCATGACAGAACTGTTGTGAGGACTCAAACAGATGAGACGTGTGGTAGACAGAGTAATGGCACCCCAAACGTGTCCACACCCTCATCCGGGAAACCTGTGAATATGTTACTTAACATGGCAAAAGGGACTTTGTACATATGATTAAGAATTCTGAGGTGGGGAGATTATCCTGGATTCTCCCAGTGGGCCCTCTGTAATCACAAGGATCCTTACAAGTGAAAGAGAGAGGCAGGAGGGTCAGAGTCAGAGAAGGAGATGTGATGAGGTCGGGGCGAAGCAGCTGCTGGGAAGGGCCAAGGAATCCTGGCATCTTTTAGAAGCTAGAAAAGGCAAGTAAGTGAATTCCTTCCAGGAGGAACACAGCCTGACAACACCCTGACTTTACAGCCCCATGAGACTCATTTTGTACTTCTGATTCAAGAACTATAATAAGTATGTGTGTTTTAAACCACTACATTTATGGCATTTTGTTACAGCAGCCATAGGAAACTAATACAACAGTATGTAAAGTATTTACCTGCTAACATACCATAAATCGTGGCTGTTACTATTATTTTTATTTCCTTTAATCAGATTTCTTTTGTTGTAAATGACAGAAATTCAATCAATGTAGCCAAGACCAAAAAAAAAAAAAAAAAAAAAAGGGGGTGGAGAGGGGAATTTTTTGGCTCAGGTAATCAAAAAAAGGCAAAGCAAGTGTAATAATAGAAGCAAATTTATTTATTGAATGCTGGTCCTGGCACTGAGAGGAGGGCCCTGGTGGCTGACCTAGGGCCACATATGAAAAGTAGAGGCTCTTATCCAGGACTTCACCTCTTAAGAAAATGGTGCAGAGGTCCAAGAGTGAATTAGAGATGGTTTCTTGACTGCAGGAAGGTTGAGGGTCCAGGGGCAGAGAATTCAAGAGTAGCAGGGTCTAACACAAGCCGGAAGTCCAACCAAAGCACAAAACTTCTACGGCAGGATCTAAATCATGCTCTACCCTCCTTGGCTCTCGCTTCAGCTAGGTTTTTCAAACTTCCCATGCATTCTGTGAGCTTCCCAAAGCCTTCCCATGAATTCCTCATCTGTGTAATTTAACCAGAGTCGTTGCATTGTATACAATTGAGAATCCTGCCAAGCTTAGCAGAGATAGTCCAGCCTCAGGGGCCACTGGATCCGGGAACTAGAACTCAACAGGACACTCTTCCCATGGTTCTCAACTTGGTAGGGTGCATTCTTTTACAGTTGGGGTCACTTCTCAAAACGTGTGATCTTAGGACAGAACTCTGATTGGCAGGGCCTGACTCACATGATCATACCAAAGCCTATCAGTATGACAGGAAATGGAATGGAATTGGCCAGCCCTGAATCATAAACTGTCTTCTGAGGCCAGGGGTATTGGATACTATGATATGAAGCCCCAAAAGAACAACATGAAGTTAGTAAGGGGTAGTTTTCTAAGATAGTGTGAGTGTTCTTTCCAGAAGAATAGAGGGAAGGAATGCTAAGCAGGTTTTTTTTTTTTCCAGAAATGTCTACTTCATAATTATTATTGTTGTAATTTTATGAGAATTTATGTATTTATTTAAATAATACTTGTTTAGCATTTACCATGTGCCAGGACTGTGCTGAACTCTGGGGATACAGCGATTAACAAAACATAAAAATTCATGTTCAGCTATTCAAGGGACCTCAAATAGCCAAAGCAATCTTGAAAAATATGAATAAGGTTGGATGATACACACTTCCCAATTTCAAAACTTACTACAAAGCTACAGTAGTCAAGACGATGTGGTCCGGACATAGTGATAGACATATAGATCAATAGAATAGAATTGAGAGTGCATAAATTAAAATTCTGAGCATTAATATTTAAGTGATTTTCAATAAGGGTGCCAAGACAATTCAATGGAGAAAGGATAGTCTTTTCAACAGTGGTGCTGGGTGTCCACAGGCAAAAGGATTAACTTGGACTGCTCCCTCACACCATATACAGTAATGAACTCAAAATGAATCATGGGCCTAAATGGAAGAGATAAAACTATAGAACTCTTATAAGAAAACATAGGCATAAATCATTGTGAACTTGAATTAGACAATGCGTTCTTAGATAAGACACCAATAGCACAAGCAACAAAAGAAAAATACAGATAAATTGGACTTCATCAAAGCCAAAAACTTTTGTGCTACTAAGGACACCATCATGAAAATAAAAAGACAATCCACAGAATGGGAGAAAATATTTTCAAATTATTTATCTAGTAAGGGACTTGTATCTAGCCAACATAAAGAACTCTCATACCTTTAAAAAGATTATCTGTACTCTGAAAACTATAAAACACTGATGAAAGAAATTGAAGAAGACACATAGAAATGGAGAAACATTCTATGCTCATGGACTGGGAGAACAAATATTGTTAAAATGTCTGTACAACCCAAAGCAATCTACACATTTAATGCAATCCCTACAGCATTAATGCAATTCCAATAGCATTTTTCACAGAGCTGAAACAAACAATCCTAAAATGTGTATGGAACCACCAAAGACCCCAAAGAGCCAAAGCAACCTTGAAAAAGAAGAGCAAAGCTGAAGGCATCACAATTCCAGACTTCAGCTTATATTACAAAGCTGTAGTGATCAAAACAGTATGGTGCCAGCACAAAAATAGATACATATATCAATAGAACAGAATAGAAAACCCAGAAATGAACCCACAACTATATGGTCAATTGATCTTCAACAAAGCAGGAGAGAATACCCAATGGGGAAAGAGTCTCTTCAACAAATGGTATTGGGAAAACTGGACAGCAGAATGCAAATGAAACAGGATCACTTTTGCGCACCAAACACAAAAATAAATTCAAATGGATTAAAGACCTAAATGTGAGACCTGAGACCGTAAAAACCCTAGAGGAGAACACAGGCAGTAACCTCTTTGACATTGGCTATAGCAAATTCCTACTAAATACGTGTCCTGAGGGGGCACTTGGGTGGATCAGTGGGTTAAGTGTCCGACGTTGGCTCAGGTCATGATCTTATGGTTCTTGAGTTCAAGCCCCACATCAGGCTGTGTACTGACAATGCAGAGACTGCTTAGGATTCTCTCCCCCTCTGCTCTGTCCCTCCCCCACTCACACTTTCTCTCTCTCTCTCAAAATAAATAATAAATAAATAAATATCCTAAAGCAAGGGAAACAAAAGTAAAAATAAACTATTGGGACTTCATCAAATTAAAAAACTTCTGCACAGCCAAGGAACAAATCAACAAAAATAAAAGGCAACATACAGAATGAGAGAATATATTTGCAAATGACATATCTGATATCCAAAATATATAAAGAACTTATCAAACTCAACACCCAAAAAACAAATAATCCAGTGAAGAAATGGACAGAAGACATGAATAGGCACTTTGCCAAAGAAGACATCCAGATGGCCAACTGACATATGCAAAGATGCTCAACATCACTCATCATCAGGGAAATACAAATCAAAACCACAATGAGATACCACCTCACACCTGTCAAACGGCTTAAATTAACAACACAAGAAAGAACAGAGAGAGAAAGGGGAACCCTCTTGCACCGCTGGTGGGAATGCAAACTGGTGCAGCCGCTCTGGAAAACAGTATGGAGGTTCCTCAAAAAGTTAAGAATAGAACTACCCTCTAACACAGCAATTACACTACTAGGTATTTTCCCAAAGAATATAAAAATACTAATTGAAAGGAACACATGACTCAATGTTTAGAGCAGCATTATCTACAACAGCCAAATTATGGAAACAGCCCAAGTGCAAGTGTCCACTGACTGAAGAATGGATAAAGAAGATGTGGTATATATATATATATATATATATATATATATATACACACAATGGAATATTACTCAGCCATAAAAAAGAATAAAATCTTGCCATTTGTGATGACAGAGATGGAGCTAGAGTGTATTATGCTAAGTGAAAAAAGTCAGGGAAAGACAAATACCATACAATTTCACTCCTATGTGGAATTTAAGAAACAAAATAAATGAACAAAGAAAAAAAAGAAAGATAGAGAGGGAGAGGGAGGCAAACCAAGAAACAGACTCTTAATTACAGAGCACAAACTGATGGTTATAAGAGGGAAGGTGGGGTGGGGTGGGTGAAATAGGTTGTGGGGATTAAGGGGGGCGCTTGTCATGATGAGCACAGGGTGACGTATGGAAGTGTTGAATCACTATATTCTACACCTGAAGCTAATTACACTGTATATTAACCAACTGGAATTTAAATAAAAACCTTAAAAAAAAGATACGTAACCCAATCAAAAAAGAGCAAAAGATCTGAATAAACATTTCTCCAAGGAAGATACACAAATACCCAATAAGAACATGAAAATGTGCCCAGCATCTTAGCTATTAGGGAAATACAGATCAAAACCTCAATGAAGACATTTAACATTTACTAGGATGACTATATGAAAAAGACAGATAATAACAAGTCTTGGCAAAAGGGTTAGAGAACAAGTGTTGAAGAAATTACATTGCTAGTGAGAATGTAAAACTTACAGCTGTTTGGAAAATAGTTTGGCAGTTCTTTAAAGGTTAAGCAGAGAATTACTCTATAACCCAGTAATTCCTCTCCTAGTTACATACCCAAGAAATATGAAAACATATATACACACAAAAACTTATATACAAATGTTCATGGCAGCATTATTCATATCCATTAACTGATGGATGGATAAATAAAATGTGAATATCTATACAATGGAATACTAGTGAGCCATGAAAAGGAATGAAGTACAGATACTCTATGGCATTGACCTTGGAAACATGCTAAGCAAAAGAAGCCAGTCACAAAAGACCATGTATTGCATAACTCCAATTTTATGAAATGTCCAGAATAGGCAAATTTATAGAGACAAAAAGTAAATTAGTCACTGCCTATGGCGGGTGGAGGGAGTGGCGGATGGCAAGAAAGAGAGTGACTGCTAATGGGCATGTATTTTGCAAGGAGAAATGAATGAAAATATTCTAAAATTGGAATGATGGTTAGACAAATCTGTGATTATACTAAAATGCATTTGTGTACCTTTTATTAATGTTTATTTATTATTGAGAGAGACAGAGTGTGAGCAGGCGGAGGAGGGGTAGAGAGAGAAGGAGACAGAGAATCTGAAGCAGGCTCCAGGCTCTGAACTGTCTGCACAGAGCCCATGAACTGCAAGACCATGACCTGAGCTCAAATCAGATGCCTAACTGACTGAGCCACCCAGGCACCCCCAAATTGTATACTTTGTAGGTAAATTGTGTGGCATGTGAATTATATCTCAATGTTAAAAAAAAAAATCCATGCCCTCATTGAGCTTGCACTCTATTGGGAGATGTTTATATATAAATAAACATAATGTTTTCAGTGTTGCTAAAGCAAATTCTAAAGCAGAATGGGGGAGAGGGAGGTCTGGAGAGTGGGCAGAGGCTGCAATTGTAACTAGAGTATTATTGAAGGCAAAGAAGATTACACATGAAGAGACCTACAGCAGATGAGGGTACAAGCCCTGGGGAGATCTGGGATAAGAGTGCTCTAGGCAGAGGAAACAGTAAGTGCAAAGGCCCTGAGGCAGGAGTATCCCAATCACATTGATGAACAGCAAGGTCAGTGTGGCTGGGGAGACTTTCTTTCTTTCTATTTTTTTTAGGGGCCCCTGGGTGGCTCAGCTGGTTGAGCGTCTGACTCTTTATTTCAGCTCAGGTCATGATCTCATGCACGGTTCGTGAGTTCAAGGCCTGCATAGAACTATCAGTTCAGAGCCTGCTTGGGACTCTCTCTCTCTCTCCCTTTCTGTCCCTGCTGTGCACTCTCTCTCTCTCTCTCTCAAAATAAATAAATGAAAGAAAGAAAGAAAGAAAGAAAGAAAGAAAGAAAGAAAAAGAAAGACCAAGTGTGGACAAGGATGTGGAGAAATTGCAACCATTCCATTTCTGGAAGGGATGTAAAATGTTTCAGCCACTGGGGAAAATAGTTTGGCAGTTCCCCAAAAGTTAAACAGAATCACCATATGACCCAGCAATTCTGTTCGTAGGTAGGTGTACCCCAAACAATTGAAAACAGCTACTCAAACAAATACATGCACATGAACAAGCAGCACTATTTATAATAACAAAAAGGTGCGAACAACCCAAATATCCATGGATAGATGAGTGAATAAATTAATTTGTGGTGCATGCATACAATGGGGTATTATTAGCCATAAAACCGAAGAACTGATCCATCCACAATGTGGATGAAACTTAGAAACTTGGAAACATGTGCTACATGAAAGATGCCATACACAAAAGGTCACGTGTTGTGTGATTTCGTTTTATGTGAAACATCCAGAATGGGTCAGTCTGTACAGACTAGATCAGCAGTTGTCAGGAGCTGGGGGTAGGAGAGAGGAGAGAGTAACTGCTTAATGGGAAAGAGTTTTATTGAGGGATGATGAAAACATTTTGAATTAGGCAGAGGTGGTGGTTGCACAACATTGTGCCACTAACTTGCCCCTGAATTGTTCATTCTAAAATGGTTAATTTGTTGTTAATTTACCTCAATTAAAAAAAATAATAATGCATTCAAATGTAGGCCTTTTATTATATACCTCAACAAAAAAACAACAAAGCATTCAAATTTTGGCCTTTTATCATTGTCTTTAAATGTTTGCTTGTTTTTGAGAGAGAGAGAGAGAGAGAGAGCGAGCAGGGGAGGGGCAGAGAGAGAGGGGGGGGGACAGAGGATCCAAAGTGGGCTCTGTGCTGACAGCAGGCAGCCCGATGCGGGCCTCGAGCTCACAAACCATGAGATCGTGACCTGAGCTGAAGTTAGACGCTTAACCGACTGAGCCACTCGGGTACCCAGATCTTTTATTATGAATATGAAATAGCCTAGTAACATACCTGTCAAGACACCATAATCTAAAGTGCTCTACTGTAGCAATATTGCTTCCTCCCCCCCCCCCGCCCCCCCAGCAATTTCACTTCTATTTCCCTTTAATTCTCAGCTAAGTGCTTGCCACTGTGTATCACCTAGAGATGCGTGGATTGTCAGGTAAGTGTGTTCTTATAGACATACAGGTTGATTCTGCTCCCTTTTCTAGCAGCTGGCTTCTTTTGAAGAGGACCTACTCTTGATTACCTTAATTCACTTATCACTCCTATCTTAGCAATCTCAGAGATACCTGTAGGTCTTATTTCCTTGCACTTGTTAACATCTCAAGCCTACTTTGTCTTGCCACTGTGCTAGCTCCTCAAAAGTGGAAACTGTGGACCAATTGCATCAGAATCGCCTCACCCCAAATCCAGACTTACTGAGGCAAACTATCTGGGGGGCATCCCCAGAATCTGAACTTGTATTAAGCAGCCCTGCCATATGCTTTTGTGTGTAGACATTTAAGACCATTACCTCTGTTCCAGATTCGCCTTTAGTGGTTAATTTACTAACTCATTCAACCATTCATTGAGTGCCCATCCAAGCAGTTTCCTAAATACTACAGTGAAAAAAGAAACGGAAACCACAATTGGTAAAAAACAAACAAACAAGAAACCTGTATTTTTGATTTGCAAAATAGATCAACTGTACCAAATCATAATATGCAATATGAACTATCTAAACGCAAATTATTTTAACACTAGCTCATTCAGACCCATATATTCCAAGATAAGACTATAGTAACAGTCACTTCACGTGGATTCATTTCTGTGTTCCAAAGACCGCAGACAGTTCTAGCAACCTGCCAGATTTACAAATTCTGTCGATCCTGACCTAACCCCAGTCCTACAAACTCTGCAAGTACTCTTCCCTAATTTTCCTCTCCGGAGACCCGACTGAGATTCCATCCAGCTCATGTTCTTCCTTGCTCACAATTTCAGTAAACTCAGCTTGTATAAGCAGCAGGTGTCCGTGGTGTTCTTTTTGTTGGGCTTCAACAGCAGGTACAGATATGAAATTGTTATTTTCTTCTATGAATTATTGTTTATCTCCTTTACTGTTATTTTGCATTCTGTTTTATGTGATACTATTCCTAGAATCTAAATTTAGTGTTTCTGTGCATTTTCCTCCGGAGGCACATCGATCAAGACACATCCATTGGCTGCTTACTCTCTACACCTCGAGAACAGAGTATAGGAGAATTATTTCAAGAGTTAAGTTACTGAAGCAATAACAATCCCACAGTCTTCAGCAATTTGAAATGTGTCTAGATCCTGTGGAAATGAGGGCTGTGATTACTGAAATGTTGCCAGGGTGTCTCTCAATGTGGATTTAGTCTCCTTCATCCCATTCAGGATTTGGAGGATACATTCAATCAAGATTCCTCTTTTTCAGCCCTGGACATTTTTCTTCTATTTCTTTATTTCTTTCCCTCCAGTCTCTTCATTACTAACCTCTACACAAAGGCATAAACTTCTAGACCTATCCACCATGAGTCTTAACTTTTATCCCCTCTTTAACCATTTCATTTCATTTTGTTTTTATTTAAATTTTAGTTACCATACAGTGCAATATTGGTTTCAGGAGTAGCATTCAGTGATTCATCACTTAGATACAACACCCAATGCTCATCACAAGAGCTCTCCTTTTTCTTTTTTTTTTTTTTCCAGTGAGGCATTTTATTAGTATGAATGTATTACATCCCTAGAAAAAGAATCCCAGGACTTTCCCTCCTGTGTGTTTTCGTCTTGCTTCTTCATGGTCCATGATGCCAGCCGAGGTTGTCAGTACAACGAAACCAAACTGGCGGGACGGGAGCAGATTATTCTGCCATTTTTCTAGATCTTTGAGTTGTACATCACACCTGGGGCTGATCACTCCACACTTGTTTAACCTGCCTGTGGGGTTCACAATTTTCCCAGCTCTGTGATCATCGATGATTTCAAATTCACCAATGTTGCCATGCTTCATCATCACAGTCAGAAATCAGACGATGACTTTGGAGAGTGGCCTAATAAGAACCTGGCATTTGCCTGTCTTTTCATCATTGTTTATGCCCTTGAGAGCATCTGCCAGGACATTCATGCACACCATTATGGCAGCACGGAAAGATGGCGGACAGAGAGTGTCCTCCTTACTCCCCATCACCCATCTAGCCCATCTTCCACCCACCTACCTCTGTCAACCCTCAGTTTGTGCTCTATTGTTAGGAGTCTCTTGTGATTTTTTCCCTCTCTTCTCTCCCCCTACTTCTCATATGTTCATCTGTTTTGTTTCTTAAATTCTACATATGCATGAAATTATATTGTATTTGTCTTTCTCTAATTGATTTCACTTAGCATAATATACTCTAGCTCCATCCACATCATTGCAAATGACACGGTATCATTCTTTTGACAGCTGAGTAATATTCCATCATATATATATATATATATATATATATGCCACATCTTCTTTATGCATTCATTAGTCGATGGACATTTGGGCTCTCTCCATAGTTTGGCTACTGCTGATAGTGCTACTATAAACATTGGGGTGCATGTACCCCTTTACATCTGTATTTTTGTACCCTTTGGGTAAATACCTAATAGTCCAATTCCTGGAGCATACAGTAGTTCTGTTTTCAGTTTTTTGAGGAACCTCCGTACTGTTTTCCAGAGTGGCTATGCCAGCCTGCATTTCCACCAACAGCGCAAATGGGTTCCCTTTTCTCCTTCCAACACCTATTGTTTCCTGTGTTGTTAATTTTAGCCATTCAGACAGGTGTGAGGTGATATCTCATTGTGGTTTTGATTTGCATTTTCCTGATGATGAGTCATGCTGAGCATCTTTTCATGTGTCTGGTAGCCAACTGGATGTCTTCTTTGGAAAAGTGTCTATTCATGTCTTCTGCCCATTTCTATTTCTGCCCATTTCTATGAGCTATTTGTTTTTTGGGTGTTGAGTTTTATAAGTACTTTATATATTTTGAATACTAACCCTTTATCAGATACATCATTTGCAAATATCTTCTCCCATTCCATAGGCCGCCTTTTAATTACTTTGATTGTTTCCTTTGCTGTGCAGAAGCTTTTTATCTTGATGAAGTACCATCAGTTCATGTTTGCTTTCAGTGACATGTCAAGTAAGAAGTTGCTCCTGCCTAGATCAAAGAGGTTGTTGCCTGTGTTCTCCTCTAGGATTTTGATGGTTTCCTTTCACATTGAGGTCTTTCATCCATTTTGAATTTATTTTTGTGTATCATATAAGAAAGTGGTCCACTTTCATTCTTCTGCATGTTGCTATCCAGTTTTCCCAGCTCTGTTGTTGAAGAGACTGTCTTCTTTCCATTGGATATTCTTTCCTGCTTTGTGCAAGATGAGTTGACCATATAGTTATGGGTCCAATTTCTGGGCTTTCTATTCTGTTCCACTGATTTACGTGTCTGTTTTTGTGCCAGTACCATACTGTCTTGATGAGAACAGCTTTATAATATAGCTTGAAATCCCGTAACCGTTTTCATTTTGAGTTCTGGCCACACCCCTTGGGTTGATCTCCCAACATAGTAATTCACTTGTCAGCTGTGTGCTATTTAATAACCCATTAGCAAAGGGTTGTTTTGTGGATAAAACGTCTTTGCAAATCTCCCTGAATCAGGTTCTGCCATGAGGAATTGTTACCAACTGAATGTTTATATCACCCTAAAGTCTATATGTTGATGCCCTAACCCCTAATGCATTTGGAAGTAGGGCTTTTTTGGAAGGTAATTAGGTTTAGACGAGGTCATGAGGATGGAGCCCCGGTGATGGGATCAGTGTCCTTACAGAAGAGAAAGAGATACCAGAGCTTGCTTTCTAACAGAGACTTTGAGAAAGCCTGAGTTGGTAAAAAGGGCCCTGACCCAGAACCCAAGAGACCTAGATTCCATTCCCAGGTCTGTGCCTCACTAGCTGTGTGATTTCAGCTGAGCCACTCACTTCCCCAAGCTCCTGTGTTCTCATCCAAAAACCAAGAGGGTTGGCTAAATTAGAGGCCCTCAACATGAGGGTTGCAACATGTGACAAAAATCCAGAAATAACAGTGGCTTAAGTTAGATAGAAATATAATTGTCTACACACAGACAGCCCAAGGATCTCATGATAGCTCCGGCATCTTCATGGACCCAGGCTCCTTCTACCTGGTTCTCTCCTTTGGCACCCTTAACACATGCTTTCCACCACATGGTCCAAGATGGCCGCCATAGCTTTCATCTCCACGTTTCAGGCACAGAAAGGAGAAAAGGGCATGGCCCCTTTAAGGACACCTTCTGAAGTCTCATACACTCCTTCCTTTTATATCCTGGCGTCAAGAACTTGTGCCATGATCGTTGTAGCTGTGAGAGAGGCTGGGAAATGTAGCCTTTTTTCTGGGTGTCCATGTGACACAGGAAAACCAATATCAGGGGACAATGACAGGCTCTGCCACAATGTCTCCATTGTGATTTGTATACCAGGAAACCTACTGCTCATGAACTACTCAAGATTACTAACGAATTGTTTTACAAACGTGAGTGGATTCAAAGTCATCCCTGTGTTAGCACTTATGCTCTCTTCCTTCTACTTTTGATAAGTTTTCTTGAGAGGCAGTGTTTAATTCAGTCATACCGAATCAAGTAAAACACAGTCTTTTCAATGACTCAGTCTGCAGTGAATTACTGTCACTAATAGTCCTTACCAACATTTGTGGTTTTGTCAAATGTGAAAATATTAATAAGAGAGTGCCATGTGTGTATCTTGATGGCAATCGTGTTGGCTTTCATGAAGGGAAAAAGGTTAAGAAATCTTAAATGAGCTCTAAAAGTGCGTATCAGCTTGAAAACATCTGCGATTCAGGGAATATAAACTCTCTCCTTCATGAACCCCTTGCAATGTGAAGCCTGCAAGGGGGAAGCTTGTTAACAATACAAGTCCTAGGCCCACTTCATACCAACAGACTAAAAATCTCTGGGGGTGAGGCCCAGAAATGTGCCAGTTTCACCAGCTCTCCGAGGAGTGATTCCTATGTACACAGGGTTGGGAGTATTTCAGGTCTTTTAGGGAAAAGCTTTGGCCGGCCACTTTTCATTCTGTCCCACTGACTGATTCAGCTGCGTCTGGCTGCCGGGCTGTATGCACGGCTTGAGGCAGAGGTGACTTGCTCTATCAGGATCATCAGCGATGTCGTGGTTTTACCAGGTGTCCCTCACCACAGCATGATGTTAAACTGCTACCGTCAGTCTCCCACTGCATCACTGACACTGCTGTTCTTTGCAGCTCGGAATTCAATGGAAAGTCAGGTGCCACTCATGGAAGGGGTGAATATGTTGAATAAACTGACTCTGCCTTGTGCACCTGTCTTTATTGTCAAGGCTAAACCAAGTGTAATATATCAGGTTACAGTCTGTAGAGGTAAAGGATTTTTTGGGCTTCCATACATATAACATACTGGTGGTTTGGGGACTGATAGGTGTACCCTAGCAGGCGGAGAACGTAGGTTGTTGTGTGCTGGGGTCCACAGCTATCGGGGAAAAGACAAACCAAGCATCTGGTTTATGCTCAGGGCTCACTCCGTGTTTGTAGTCTACACAAGTGCACGTAACACCCATGACAGTCCCGTGAGAGAGCGACATCTCACTTTATCCTCATTTTCCGGGGTGGTCAAGTAACTTGCTTAAGCTCGCCCAGGAAGTAAAAGAGGCTAACTCACCCTCCTCACCTCAGGGTCAATTGGGAAAGCAGGAAAAAAAGGCAAAAGATTTGTGGTTCTTGAATCAATGCATTTCTACCACACCATCATCTTCAAATTTCTGTATTTGCACGTCCCATTGGGAAAAACTTCTGTGTCTCCCATATGTATTTATTTGTAAGTATATACATTAGAGGGGCCCCTGGGTGGCTCAGTCGCTTAAGGGTCCAACTTCGGACCAGGTCATGATCTCGAAGTTTGTGAGTTCAAGCCCCACGTCAGGCTCTGTGCTGACAGCTCAGAGCTTGGAGCCTGCTTCGATTCTGTCTTCCTCTTTCTCTGCCCCTGTCCCACTCATGCTCTGTCTCTCTCTCTCTCTCAAAACTAAAAAATAAAATGAACATTAAAGAAAAAAGTATATACATTAGAAAACAGTTTGCTCTTCAACGTTAGTACCAGCATCACCCGGAAAACTTATTTAAGCACAGCTCATCGGGGCCCATCCCCAGAGCATCAGACATCCTGTGGGTTTGAGACGTGACCCAAGAATTTTTGCCTTTTTTTTTAATGTTTATTTATTTTTGAGAGAGAAAGAGCACACAAGTGAGTAGACAAAGGGCAGAAAGAGAGGGAGATAGAGGATCTGAAGCGGGTTCTGCTCTGACAGCAGAGAGCCTGATATGGGGCTCAAACCCACAAACTGTGAGATCATGACCTGAGCCGAAGCTGGATGCTTAACCAACTGAGCCACCCAGGTGCCCCAAGAACTTGTACTTCTAACACATTCCCAGGTGGTGTCAATGCTGCGATTGATGGACCTTCCTTTCAGTAGCATTGCTATAAGCATGACCCCAAGGTAGAAATTTAAATTTTTTTAATGTTTTATTTATTTTTGAGAGAGAGAGAGAGAGAGAAAGAGAGCGTGAGTGGGGAAGGGGCAGAGAGAGAGGGAGACACAGAATCGGAAGCAGGCTCCAGGCTCTGAGCTGTCAATACAGAGCCAGATGTGGGGCTCAAACCCACAAACAATGAGATCGTGACCTAAGCCGAAGTCGGACACTCAACCAACTGAGCCACCCAGGCATCCCCCAAGGTAGAAATGTAAAGCACTAAAATATTATGGAATAAAATAGTAATTCTAATTAATATTTTTCCTTCACCCAGATAATTGTCTTATAAAGCTCCAGGAGTGAAAGATCCCATTTTGGAAACCAGTGCATTAAGCTGAGCCACTCTGTCCTTTGCCAGAGAGGCAGGCTAGTCGGCACTTCAGAAATCACAGAAATTTCCCAAACCTCAAACATTGAGAACAAAGGAGATAATAAAAGGACACATCAGATGGGCACAGCTCTCGGTCCCACTAATCCCCCCCCACAGGGCTCAAGCACTCTGCTTTTCATTTGCAGCTAACTCTACTCATATCATCTTTCTTCTGCCTTAATTTTTTTCCCTTTGTGATAACAGCTACCATCACTTTTAGGTAATGCAATCTAGCACCCCTGTTGTTCCTTTTATGGAAATTCTAGCCACTGCAAGTACATGTGGTACTTGATATCCACAAAGCAAAAATGTTCTGAGTGAACAACGTTTTGATTGAACTTTAATTTTGCTGTTACTTTGAAGTTCTGGCTCTGCACAAGCGATGTTAGGCATGGGTACTTTCAGAAGCACTTGCAAAGGAATTTTTCCCTACTCACATATGATGTAGATTTCCAAAGTGCTCTTGTGGATTTCTTCCGTGCTTTTGCTGTTTGGTGAAAAATGAGGCAGGTTTACATGCAGTGAATAAAACCAGTCCCAGCACCTTGAAAGAGAAGAGACACAAGTATTTGCAAAAACTTGGTGCATAAATTTAATACCTATATTATATACAATCTATATGTCTAATATAATGTAATATCTAATACAGATAATATCTAAAGGGTATTATAGCAATAGGCTATAATAGCAATAGCAACAGCAATATAATTATAAATAGCAATATAATAGCAATTGCAACAGCAATATAATTATAAATAATAGATGATATAATTAAGATATACTATTATAAATACTCTAAATTATAGCAATAGGCTATACTATAATTATAAAAAAACAAGGTTAGTTGGCCATTGCTTCACTGGAAGAGAAAAGAAGCCTCTTGTGAAATTTTGACATAGAGGAAAGTGGAAGCATAGTTATTAGTAAAGACAAAGTGCCGTCTGCCAGAGATAACCCCAGAATTTCCTGTGACCAAATCTGAGCAATAGAGAAAATGTCATGTACTAGAAGGTCCTTCTCAAAAAGCCATTTGTACCATACAGGAAGACTGCTGTGACACGCTCTGGCTTTTGTTGAATACAGTCTCAATTTAAAACCAGATTCCAAAGGACTGATGCATATTGGCCCATGAAACTGCTCATGCGCATTTCTTTGCCCCACAGCTATTTATTTTTTCACCAGTTTTCCACCCCCATTCGCCTCAAATATATGGTGTTTCTTCCAGGGTTAAGCCTTTACTTGCTCCGAACTTAAAGTAATGTTAACTCAGCAGCATGCATTAAGGGAATCATCTCGCACTGCTACAATTATCCAGTTCTTACAAACAGCCTTCCACCTTTTACCTCTTGCCTCTCACCTCATTCCTGCCTCCGAAAGGAAATAGGTCAAATGGGAAAAGAGAGGCACTGGGACCATGTAGCATCAGAAACAGACACATAAGACCCGTCTGGGCCCTTAGATACCCGGGACTTCTCCAATGACTTTTAAAAGAGGAGGAGCAGGGGTGCCTGGGTGGCTCAATCAGTTAAGCGTCCAACTCTTGGTTTTGGCTCAGGTCATGATCTCACAGTTTTGTGGGTTCAAGCCCCCCATCGGTTCTGCACTGGCAGCACGGAGCCTGCTTGGAATTCTCTCTCCCTCTTTCTGCCCCTCTCCCACTTGCCCTGTCTGTGCCTCTCTTATAAAATTAAAATAAAATAAAATAAAATAAAATAATGAAAGAAGAGGAGCAAAAATGAAGCAATGTTAACACACTGTGTTCCTCAGAAAGTATTTATTTGAGTCCAGTACGGTGTCCAGCAATGTATCTATGTCGGTCTTAGAATCACATTACTAAGTGTGCTGTTCTGGGCAAGTCAACTCCATTAGCCTGAGTATTAGTTTCCTCAGCTAGAGAATGCAAACAACACCTCCTGAAATCTAGGTGTGGCAGGTTAAAGATGGCCACACACTTTTTGACACCTCTCCTATTGAGAGGTGGAGTCCAGTTCACTATCTTTGAATTTATCCACTACTTTGGTGAATAGGATACGGCAGAAGTGACACTGTTCCAATTTCTGAGCTTAGGCCTTACTCTTCTGGAAGCTTCCATTTTCTATCTTCTGGGATACTCACTTTGGAAGCCCTGAGCCACCATATAGAAAGTCCAACTACCCGACATCAGACAGAAAACAGCTAAGGGGTTCAGCTAAATCTAGCCTTCCAGCTGTCCTCATCAAGGCACAGTCACATAAGTAAAACTAGCTTGGACATGCCAGCAAGTGACCCCAGTCAATGTTACCCAGCCAAGTTCCTTTTTTTTTTTTTTTAATTAAAAAAAAAAATTTTGGGGGGCGCCTGGGTGGCGCAGTCGGTTAAGCAGCCGACTTCGGCTCAGGTCATGATCTCGCGGTCTGTGAGTTCGAGCTCCGCGTCAGGCTCTGGGCTGATGGCTCAGAGCCTGGAGCCTGTTTCCGATTCTGTGTCTCCCTCTCTCTCTGCCCCTCCCCCATTCATGCTCTGTCTCTCTCTGTCCCCAAAAAAATAAATAAACGTTGAAAAAAAAATTTTTTTTTAATAAAAAATAATTTTTTTTAATGTTTATTTATTTTTGAGACAGAGAGAGACAGAGCATGAATGGGGGAGGGGCAGAGAGAGAGGGAGACACAGAATCGGAAGCAGGCTCCAGGCTCTGAGCCGTCAGCACAGAGCCCGATGTGGGGCTTGAACTCACAAACTGTGAGATCATGACCTGAGCTGAAGTCGGACGCTTAACCGACTGTACCACCCAGGCGCCCCTATGCAGCCAAGTTCTAAGCCACAAAATCATGAGACATAGTTTACTATATAATAATAGGTATTCCACATTAGTTACAAATATGATTGTGAGACTCAAAAAGAGACTATAGATGGAAAAGGACTTGTAGACTGCAAAGCAACATGTTTTGTCAATAGTGTATAAAAGAACAAATACAGTCTCCGAACACGGGCATTTACTCAGTATTAACTTTGGTGACATTTGCCATTACTACTTAGGGATGCAAAGTCAGTTGCGGTCTGGTGATAATAGTGGAGATTAAGAGAAATACATTCAGCATCTAAATATTTATTTTGAGGAGGGCCAAGGCTTTGTAAGCAAGGGATACTAATGCAAACTCCAGCAAAGCAAAGAATACCATTAGGCTCTAAGTTATTTATTTCATAAAGGAAATTTGGAACAATGATTTCTTTTCCTAGGGTTATATTCATTCACCTTAGAGTATTTTGATATAATAAAATCAGTTAGCCAGAATATTCAAAAGCATGGTACTGTATGTGAAAATTCCATCAATGCTTCTTGTTGAAAATCTTTCCAAAATGCCATAATAACTTTCTTGCCTCTTGAAAAGATTGTGAAAAGTTACTTTATAAGTTGAGTGTTTGAAACTTAAAATGCATTTCCCACTGAAAGAGCACTATAAATGATAATAAAATTTGCAGACACAAAGCCAATAGAATTCCAAATGCTTTATAATGCTGCATAATTATATATTTTAAGGTTTAAAAAAAATTCCCCAACCAATTCCATGCAGTGATTTCTTTAAGTCTCATAAAATATACTCGTCCTTATCAAGTCCTTTTCAGTCAGACCTAGGGGGTTTGCAGGATGTCAGAGCCCAGTTAGAAGGCAGCTTTAGAAGGTAGAGTTTGCATGCTGTTGCCAGTGTCTGTCCAGGGCTTAACACAGTGCCTAGCCCAGGGAGGCACTCGGCAGATGTCTACTGTTGAGCCCTGAAACGGCGACTAAAACACGGTTCAAGTCCAAGAGACCTAGCTTGGATTCTGCCCTGCTTCTTGCTTGTGGCGACCGTGAACAGAGCTCAGCGTCTGCAAGCCTTGCTTTCTTCAACAATAAAATGGGAATCAGTAATGCCAACCACACAGTGCTCCTGCAAAAGTTCAATGGAACATTTCAACAAAAGCTTGGTACTATGCCTGGCACACTCCTGTGCATCCTCCAAAAGTGGCAGCAATTATTATTACCGTTACTGAACTCAGACATATCCCATTTGTGGGTCCATTCACTGCCTAATTCAGCAGTTCCGGGGAGTGGCCAGGGCAGGAAGAGCAAGGAGAAACAATTACAACTTCTCTGTATTTCTTTTTATCCAAAAATATTGGAGATGAATTAAGCTTTACTTCTATTTGATACCTGGATTTATAGTAGTATGTATTTGTAAGTTATAAATAAATATATTGAGAGTATACACTCCATTGTTCAATTTTAAAATTTTAAAGAATGTGGCTGCACATCAAAATGTTTGAGGAGCATTGGCCTGATCCTTCAAATAAGTCACTGGAACTGAAGCAAGGGCAGTGGTAGACACTGGCCTCAAAGGAGCCCAGCTGTGGGTAGAGGGAGCTAAAAGTCCTTAGCCACAAGAGGGATCTTGAGTCTCTGTCCCTGCAGCCTCCAGGAGAGGCATAGTCCTGCCTCCTTGAGGCAGCAGGGATGCTGGAGGGGAGAACAGAGAAGGAGAGTAAGCCAAAGTGGGATGAACTCTAAACAGCCAGCCAGCCAGGCAATCCTTCGGTGACAAAGTTAGCCAGCAAGTGGGCTTGGGTTCCCTCTGGTCAAGGGACTTCACGAGATGGAGGAAGTCAAATTTCCACAGGGCTGCTGACAATGGGTCTGACCAAGTGAAGGGGAGAAATGAGGTCAGAGGGGTGGCTGGGAAAGAAATCTGCATCGGAGATTCGGGTCCTGTGCTAGTTCCTGGGTAGGGGGGGCAAGCGGTAGGTGGAAAATCAGCTCTGTCCTAGTAGGGTGGTGAATCCAGAACCGGGGCACCGTCTGTGTATTTGAGACATGTGCAAGACAGGCAGACATAATTCAGTTTGGAACACCTGTTTTTATGGTGCAGAGGTTTGGGCAACCTATCAGATCTTCCTGAGACTCTCTGGAAATATTTTCATTTCCAAACAAATTTTATAAGAGGCAGGATCATGAAGAAGGTGGAATGCTGGGCCAGGGAGTCAAGAAAACTGTATTCCTGTTCCAGCTTCTATTATTTAGCTGTATCCTTCCATGAGTCGACTACCCAGGGCCTCTGAGTTCCATTTTCTCACCTGCACAGCCAGAGTTGATTTACCCAGTCTCTGGATTCTCCTCCAGCCCTGGGATTATGAATTCCAGGATTCTGAAATGGGCATATTCTCTTATGATTTGCCTCTTATGCCTAAAAGCTGAGTACAGAGAAAAATTACAGTTTACTAAGGGTATCTGATTATTTGTGTTTTCAATGTTTGATTTAGTGGCTCTCATTCTAGAGTCTTCTTTAATGTCTTTTCTCTAAAATAACAGCTATATTACTGCTCCGGTTTGCTGCACACAGAATGAGGGCAGCTTGCAGCATTAACTCTTCCAGAACTCCGCAATACAGATGAAGGTAGTCTAAGAGTGAGAAAGAGAGAATAAGAAATTGAAATATTAGCTCATAGGAAGCTGTAACTAAAATAATCAGATGCTTCCCAAAAGCACAGGAATGAAAATAGCTACTGACCCAATTGTATAAAGTAAGATAAATTCACCACTCCACAGCAGATAAGCAGTTTTCCCTTTTTTTTTTTTTTCCCTTGTCTTTTCCATTGTTCCCAGAATCCATCTGATCATCTAAAAAGTGTCCTGGAATTCAAAAACAAATGAGGCAAGAGGACACAACTCTTGAATTGCCAGATTCCACTAAGTAGAAAATCGGTTTGGAGAGCAAGCAGAGAAGAACGGAGAGCCCGGTCTCCAGAATGGAGGAGACAGTTCTCACAAGGGTGTCCATTGTCAAGTAGGGACAGGGATTTGGATGTGTCCATTTTTCCCCATGGGACTCTGCTCTCCTCTCTCTACCGACCACCCCCACCCTAGGGTGAGAATCATCAGGTTATCAGATCTGTCCTCCCAGTTTGGGTTGCTGTAACAAATTCCTGCGGACTGGGTGTCATAAACAACAAATATTTCTCACCACTCTGGAGACTGGGAAGCACAGAATTAAGAGGCCAGCTCTCTTCCTGGTCTGTAGATGAACGTCTCCTTGTATCCACCATGCTGAGGAAGAGAGAGAAAACTCTTGAGTCTCTTCCTTGCAAGGGCACTAATCCTAAGCATGACAGCTCCACCCTTGTGACCTCATTTCCCCTCAAAGGCTCTTCTCCTGATACCATCAAATTAGGGGGCAGGATTTCAACATATGAATTTCAGGGGAACACAAACATTCAGTCCATAATACCTGTCCCCCTAAAGGCATACTCAAGAAATAAGTGAAGATGAGAATCTTAAATTTAAAAGGAATCTGAGGGAAGAAAGAAGGAAAGAAAGAAAGAGAAGAGAAGAGAAGAGAAGAGAAAGAAAGCAAAAGCCATATTTAACATATTGCTAGCTAGCTAAAATTTTTAAGGGGGAAAAAAACCTGAATGGAAAACCGCCAGAAATGTTAGAAAATGTTTACAGGGATATTGTTAGAAAGTTTCTGTTATGACCAAAAAAAAAAAAAATGTTTATATAGTGTTTTACTCTGCCAGGAAGCAGTGCAAACATGAAGAATCTGTACACTTTCCTTCTCTACAAAGTAAGCTACAACTGAAGAGGAATTAGGTCTCCAGAACCCCTAATCATCCTGTATCCAATTATAGAATATGAAGTGTGGTGTTCTCATTAACAAGAACCCCAAATTCCCATAGAATTGATTTAATTTCTAACCCACAGATTTCCTCAGAAACCCTGAAAGCAAAGAGAGCTAAGAACATGTTGTGTTTTGCTGGGTTGACCAATTACACCAATGTATTAATCATCTCAAGGTCAGCCACCTTCTCAAAGTCTCCAAAGAAGTCCTCGTGATCTCCCAGGATGGCAACCTTCCCTTCCTTCAAACTACCACAGGCCTTAGTCTCCTACTCCAAGGGGTCTGCTAGGAGGGCCCGGCAATCAGAGAAATTGTGGTCGGCCACACCCTCACCCCACCCAACACATCAGGACCTTGGTTTTACCTCAAGACTCAGCAATAGCAATCGAGGGCCAGGCCAGATGGTTAGAGGCACTCTGAGTTACTAAACTTGCATTGGAATAGTAATCATTGGGTTAAAGGGGATTACATGATACCAGTGCTCCTCGTACTTTCTGCTAAAACTAATGGAAGGTGTAGACTTTGACTTGCACAAAGCACATGACTTTGAAGCACACTACTGTAAAGGTATAAAGAGATTACGATATATGAGCCCATTTATCTTTAGAGTTTATTTCTTGGGGCACCTGGGTGGCTCAGTCGGTTGAGCGTCCTACTTTGGCTCAGGTCATGATCTCATGGTTCATGAGTTCAAGCCCCGAGTAGGGCTCTGTGCTGACAGCTCAGAGCCTGGAGCCTGCTTCGGATTCTGTGTCTCCCTCTCTCTCTGCCCTTCCCCCACTCATGCTCTGCCTCTCTCTCTCCAATTATTTTTAGGTTTATTTCTTTTTGAGAGAGAGAGAGAGAGAGAGAGAGAGTGTGTTTGCACACAAGCAGAGAGAGAGGAAGAGAGCAAACCCCAAGCAGGCTCCGTGCTGGCAGCGAGACTCAAATTCACAAACCATGAGCCGATATCAAGAGTCAGCGCATGACCCACTAAGCCACCCAGGCAGCCCTGAGTTTATTTAAACATAGGCAAAAGATAGTGTCTTTGCAAAAATAAAATGTATGTGTTTGTCTTTTCCCCTTATCTCTTATTTCTTGGGAGACTTCCATCTCTAGATCTGAGTTTCTTCTCACCGATCTTCCAGTTTTTCAGCTATTTCTCTATTCTGATATTAAGACATTTTACTGAATTCTTGATTTCAGCTATGGTATTTTTGAGAATTCTAGAATTTTTCTTTTTTTTCAAACCTGCCATGTCACTTTTTTATGGTCTTAGTTTCCTGTCAGAATGTTCAAGCATGGCTTTTATGTCCCTGAACCCAGTAAGCCATACTTTCTATAGTCTGTCTCTGATAAATCCTATTCCCGAAGTCTCAGTATGTCTGTTTCTGTTGTTTCTGCTGAACATGGTTTATGGTGTCTTATCTTCTACTGTGCTCAATCATCTCTGATTGTGAGGTGGACATTGTGTATGAAAATTATTTGTAGAAATAATTTGAGATATATTATCTTCCCCCTAAGAGGATTGTTAATTGTATTTTGTTTTATCATATTTTATTTACTTATTTTGCCAGGTGTCTAGGGGCATGAGCCATCCAGAATCACCTTAATCTTGGTTCAGGGCTTCAGATTTTTTGGTCCACCAGGATCAGGGCCTCTCAAACTGACATACTTTGTGGATCTTGTTAAAATGCAAATTTTGATTTAGTAGAACTGGGGCAAGGCTTGAGACTCCATATTTTTAACAAGCCTCCCGGGTGATGTCAGTTCTTGTGATGGTTAATTTTATGTGTCATCTTGACTGGCTACAGGATACCCAGATTAAACATAATTAAGGGCTTTCTGGATGATATTAGCATTTAGATCTGTAGACTCAGTATATTTCCTTCTTCAGCATAGATGGGAATCATTCAATCTGTTCAGGGCTTGAATAGAATAAAAGGTGGAGGAAGGGAGAATTCGCCCTTTCTTTCTTTCATCCTAATTGCTTGAATTAGGATGTAGGTCTTCTCCTGCCCTCAGCATTCCTGGTTCTCGGGCCTTCAAACCCAGACTGGAATCTAAACCATTGGCTTTTCTGCTACAGGCCCTCACACCCAAACTGAATTACACCACCAGCTTTTCTGGATTTCCAGCTTGCAGATGGTAAATTATAGGATTTCTCAGCCTCTGTAATTGGATGAGCCAATTTCATCTAATAAATCCAGAGGTAGATAGATAGATCGATCTCCATCTTATTGGTTCTGTCTCTCTGAAGAACCCTAATAGTCTAGTGCTGATGGTCCATGGTTCTGTACTTTAAGAAAGAAGGATTTAGAATGACTTGAAGCAGGCTTGAAGTTCTTTTGAGAGCTTATTTCCAGTTTCTCCTAACATGGGTGTTTTCCATCTGATTTCCGCTTCCTGTAATTCTAAATTTTTGTTTAATGTTTATTTATTTTTGAGACAGAGGGAGACAGCGTGAGTGGGGGAGGGGCAGAGAGAGGGGAGAGACACAGAATCTGAAACAGGTTCCAGTCTCCGAGTGGTCAGCACAGAGCCTGATGTGGGGCTCAAACCCACGAACCGTGAGATCATGACCTGAGCCGAAGTTGGACGCTTAACCGACTGAGCCACCCAGGCGTCCCTGCTTCCTGTAATTCTAAAAGTTTATCTGCAGATTCTGATGAGTTTTCTTACAAAAACAATCATATGTTCTGAAATAATGACAATTTTATTTTTTCTTTTCCAATTCTTACAGCTTTATTTTTGCTTTTCTAGCCCTATTGCACTGCCTAGGGCCTCTGGTACAATCGAAGTAGTTGTAGCAGGCATCCATTGATCTCATAAAAAAAACCATGCCTGATCTCAATTAAAAAAAAAATTCAATAATTCACTGTTGTCATGTTCACTATAAGATTTTATATGTATACTTTATTAAGTTAAGAAAGTTTTATTTTTATTCCCAAATTGCTAAGGTTTTTTTTGTCTCAAAAATAATGAATGGGTATTAAGTTCTATCCAATGCTTTCTTACATATATTTTCACATATATTGTTGACATGGAGAATTATATTGGTTGACTTTCAAGTGTTAAACCTACCTTGCATCCTTAGAATAAACCTAACTTCGTCATTAACACATCTTTTTATACAATGCTGGATTTGGTTTGCCGATATTTTGCTTAGGAATTTTGCATCTGTGGCCATGATAGAGACTGCCCTTTAATTTTACCTTCATTTAACATTCTTTTCAGTTTTATATTGTACTAGTCTGGGTTGTCCAGAGAACAGAACAATAGGAGATGAAGATGGTAGATAGATAGATAAGAGAGATGATAGATAAGAGAGATAATAGATAGATAGATAGATAGATAGAATAGCCTATATGTAGCATACATACAAATAGATACAGATACAGGTATATCTGTATGGATTGGATGATGCCCATTAACAGGAAATAATTTTGGCAAAGCACTTGGCTCAATAGAGGGTCAATAGTCTATTTAAGTTACTTGTATCTAAATCTGTATCTTCCATTGTTTCTGTATCTCTCGATATGCCGTATTTTCACTACTATTTGGTTCAAAATATTTTCTAATTTCCATTGTGAGCTCTTCTTTGACCTATGGATTACTTAGAAATTTATTATTCAATTTCCAACATTTATAGATTTCTCATTATCTTTTTGTTATTTGTTTCTGACTTGGTTTCATTGTCATTAGAGAATATACTCTATTAATTCAGTATTTCGACATTTGTTGAGTTTTGGTTTTGGGGACAGCATAGGATCAGTTTAGTAAATATTCCATATGTAAAGAATGAATAATTTGAAGCTGCTTGTGGCACTGCTCTGCACATGTCTATTGGGTTAAGTTTTACAGTGTTGTTCAAATTTTCTGCTTGTTCTGTCATTTACTGAGAGAGGTGTATTGAAATCTCCACCATGGAAAAGCCATTTAAGATGTAAGGTAGGTCCTGTGGTGCCTGGGTGGCTCAGTTAAGCGTCCGACTTCGGCTCAGGTCATGATCTCATGTCTCGTGGGTTTGAGCCCCGCATCGGGCTCTGTGCTGACAGCCCAGAGCCTGGAGCCTGCTTCAGATTCTGTGCCTCCCTCTCTCTCTCTGCCCCTCCCCTGCTCTCAATCCCTCTCTCCCTCTCTCCCTCAGAAAAAAAAAAAAAAAAAAAAGATGTAAGTCCTGAGAGCTTAATGAGAAAGAAGGAGACAAAGAAAAAGAGATAATCTGATCTGCAGTAGAAATTAACAGATATCTTGGGTGAATGTGGAAATCAAAGAAGGTAAGTGGGAGATTCCTAACCTACATGATGTGGAGGAAACAAAAGATTTGTGAAACAAGAGAATATCTATTCCATTTGAAGATGTTTAGGGTTTCTATAATGTAAACTCCTCTCTCTTTCCAAATCTTCAGTAAAATACAGTATCCACTGAAGCACATGGTGAGACTATTTTACTTTGTTTTGAGGAAGTCAAGGGAAGAATCAAGTTCTATGTTTACTTGTCACAGTCCATAGGTGGCACTTGCTGTCAGTGTAGATCTATTTGCTCAGAACTTTGGGAAGTACGGAGCACCTGCTGAGTGCCAGGCACTGACGAGGTGCATTAAATGCACCCTCTCCTTGCATTTACCTTGCTTTGTAGCATAACCCAAGTGTCAGAAATGCAAGAGCAAGAGCATCTATGAACGGAAATGTGACAGTGGAAGACAAATGAGAGAGACCATAAAAATGTGAACTTTGCCTTTCAACCTCCTACAATTCACAGAAGTCTTGGGGAGGACGCTCTCTTCAGGAGGGAGTGGAATGTGGATTCTGGCCATCTTATCCAGAGCTGGAAGGGAAGGAGACCTCACTTGGCATCTAGGCTACATGACTTTGCAGTATTGCTGTCAGGAGATAGTGTTGATAAAGCACTTGGCTCAATAGACGGTCAATAGACAGTAGTTACTCTTCAAGATGTCTTTGTATCTTTCTGTCTCTCCAAATTGGCAGTTAGGATCCAGAGAAAAGGGCAATGTCTTTTGCAGTTAAGTGACACCTCCTACCACCACCTCATGCTAGCAGAGAACTATGGCCCTGACACTAATACATTTGCTGTTGTCGGGTTCTCAAAGTTCCCCCAACATGAATAGGTTCAAGGACTATACTTGTTATCTATTGATGCATAACAAAATATTGCAGTACATATGTGGCTTAAAACAATAGTTATTGTCTGTTAAGAATTTAGGAGCAGCCAAGCTAGATGGTCGGGCCTAGGTCTCTCATGAGTTACAGTCAAGATATCACCTGGGGCTGAGGTAGAGTTTGGAGCTTGACTGAGGCTGCAGGGGCCACATCTCAGGTGGTTCACTGACATGGCCTTTGGCAAGGGGCCTTAGTTCCTCACCACTTTTCCTCAGGGCTGCTCATGACATGGAAGCTGGCTCTTCTCAGATCCAGGACAGTGAGACTAAGGCAGGAGCTGCAATATCTCTTACAACCTAAGCTTGGAAGTCACAGGCCCTCCCTTTCGCTTTACTCTCCTCATCAGGAGTCAGCCATTAAGTCTGTCCCAAACTCAAAAAAGAGAATTAGGCTCTACCTTTTCATGTTTATTGATTTATTTTGAGAGAGACAGAGAGAGAGAGAGAGAGAGAGAGAGAACAAGCAGGGGAAGGGCAGAGGGGAAAGGAGAGAGAGAATCTCAAGCAGACTCTGCACTGTCAGCCCAGAGTCTGATGGAGGCCTTGATCCCTTGAACTCTGAGATCATGACCTGAGCCAAAATCAAGAGTTGGACACTTAACCAACTGAGTCACCCAGGCACCCCATGGGCTCTGCTTTTTGAAGGAAATGCCAAATCATTTCTAGTAATTTTGCTTTTTACTTAATTAAAATTTTTTTTATCTGAGTATAGTTGATGCACGTGACATTAGTTTCAGGTGTACAACATAGTGATTTGACAAGTATAGGTTATGCTGTGCTCACCACAACTGTAGTAGCTACCATCTGTCACTATACAATGCTATTACATCAACTGTATTCCCTGTGCTGTGCCTTTTATTCCCATGATTTATTCATCCTACAACCGGAAGCCCATATCTCCCACTCCCCTTCACCCATTTTGTCCAACCCCCTACCCCCTCTCCTCTGGCAACCATCAGTTTGTTCTCTATACTCCTAGGTCTGATTCTGCTTTGTTGTTGTTTATTCATTGCTTTTTTAGATTCCACATGACTGAAGTCATATATTTGTCTTTCTCAGTCTGACTGATTTCACTTAGCACACCCTCTAGGTCCAACTATGCTGTCCCAAATGGCATGATCTCACTCTTTTTTATGGCCGCATAATATTCCTGTGTGTGTGTGTGTGTGTGTGTGTACATATCACATCTTCCTTACCCATTTGTCTATCAATGGACACTTAGGTTGCTTCCATATCTTGGCTGTTGTAAACAATGCTGCAAATTTCAAATCAGTGTTTTCATTTTTTTTCATCAGAAAGTTTTTATTGATAAATTATATAGGAAGTAAAGTATAGAAATGATTTGTTGTATTTAAATATTTTAGCTATTTTAGTTTATAACTTTTTTTTAGTATGAAATTTATTGTCAAATTGGTTTCCATACAGTTTTCATTTTCTTTAAGAAAATACCCAGTAGTAGAATTATTGGATCATATGATACCTCTATTTTTAATTTTTGAGGAACCTCCATACTGTTTTCCACATTGGCTGCACCAATTTACATTTCCATCAACAGTGCACTAAGGTTCCTTTTCTCCACATCTTTGCCAACACTATCATTTCTTATCTTTTTTATTTTAGCCATTCTGACAGGTATACATGATACTTCATTGCAGTTTTGATTTGCGTTTCCCTGATGACTAATGATGTTGAGCATCTTTTCTGTGTCTATTGGACATCTGGATGTCTTCTTTAGAAACATTCAGGTCTTCTGCCCATTTTTTAATCAGATCATTTTCTTGGTATTGAGTTGTACAAGTTCTTTGTATATTTTGGATGTTGGCCCCTTACTTGGATATATCATTTGCAAAGACCTTCTCCCATTTAGTAGGTTTTTTGTTTTGTTGATGATTTCCTTTACTGTGTAAAACCTTTTTATTTCGATGTAATTCCCGATAATTTGGTTTTGCTCTTGCCTTAGGAGACATATCTAGAAAAACATTGCTACATCTAATGTCTGAGAAATTACTGCCTGGGTTCTCTTCTAAGGACTTTTACAGTTTCAGGTTGCATATTTAGGTTTTTAACCCATTTTGAGTTTATTTTTGTGTCTGGTGTAAGAAAGTGGTCCACGTTCATTCTTTTGCATGTAAGTGTCCAGCATTCTGAATGCCACTTATTGAAGAGATGGTCTTTTCTCCGTTGTATATTCTTGTCTCATTTATTGTAAATTAATTGGCCATGTAAGTGTGGGTTTATTTCTGGGCTCTCTATTCTATTCCATTGATTTATAAATCTCTTTTTCTGCCAGTACCATATTGTTTTTATTACTACAACTTTGTAGTATATCTTAAAATCTGGGAGTGTGATACTTCTAGATCTGTTCTTCTTTCTCAAGATTGCTTTGGCTGTTTGGGGTCTTTTGTGATTCTATGCAAATTTTAGGATGATTTGTTCTAGTTCTTGGAATATTGATAGGGATTGCATTGAATCTGTAGATTGCTTTGAGTAATATGGACATTTTAGCAATATTAATTCTTCCAGTCTATGAGCATGGAATATCTTTCCATTTGTTTGTGTCATCTTCAATTTCTCTTATTCATGTTTTACAGTTTTCGGAGTACAGGTCTTTCACCTTCTAGCATAAGTTTATTCCTAGATATTTTATTCTTTTTGGTGTAATTATAAATGGAATTATCTTTTTCTCTTTCTGCTACTCAGTTAACAGTGTATAGAAATGCTGTCAATTTCTGGGTATTAACTTTGAATCCAACAACTTAATTCATTTGTTACTTCTAGTAGTTTTAGGTAGAGTTTTTAGGATTTCCTATGTACATTATTATGTCATCTGCAAATAGTAACAGTTTAACTTCTTTACCATATAGATGCCTCTTATTTCTTTTTCTTGTCTGATTACTGTGCCTAGGACTTCTAGTACTATGTTGAATAAAAGTAGCAAGAGTAGTGGACATCCTTGTCTTGTTCCTGATCTAAAAGGGAAAGTTCTCAGTTTTTCACTATTGAGTTATTAGCTGTGGATTTTTCATATATGGCCTTTATTATGTTGAGGTATGTTCCCTCTGAACCCACTTTGTTGAGAGTTTTTGACGTGAATCAGTGTTGAATTTTATCAAACGCATTTTCTGCATCTATTGAGATGATCATATGTTTTTTATCTTTCATTTTGTTGAGGTGTTATATCACGCTGATTGATTTCAACATATTGAATCATCCTTGCATCCCTGGAATAAATCCCACTTGATCCCGATGATCCTCTTAATGTATTGTTGAATGCAATTTGCTAATATTTTGCTGATGATTTTTGCATCTATTTCATCAGGGATATTGGCCTATAGTTTTTTTTTGGGGGGGGGCGCGGTTTGTGGTGTCTTCGTTTGGTTTTGGCATCAGGGTAATGCTCACCTCATAGAATTTATTTGGAAGGTTTCCCTCCTCTTCTATTTTTTGGAATAGTTTGAGGAGAAGAGGTGTTAATTCTTTTTTAAGTGTTTGGTAGAATTCACCTGTGAAACCGTGTGGTCCTGGATTTTTATTTTTTGGTAGTTTTTTTGATTACCAACTCAATTTCATTACTAGTATTTGGTCTATTCAGATTCTCCTACGGATTCAGTTTTGTAAGATTGTATATTTCTGAGAATTTATCCATTTCCTCTAGGTTGTCCAATTTGTTGGCATATAATTTCTTATAGTATTCTCTTATAGTCCTTTGCATTTCTGTAGTGTCATAGTTACTTCTCTTTAATTTCTGATTTTATTTATTTGGGTCCTTTCTGTTTTTTTCTTGATGAGTCTGGCTAAGGGTTTATCAATTTTCTTTATCTTTTTGAAGAACGAGGTCTTGGTTTATTGATTTTTTTCTATGTTTTTTTTTCATTTCTATGTCATTTTTTTCTGCTCTGATTTTTATGATTTCCTTCCTTGTACTCACTTTGGGATTTCTTTGTTCTTCTTTTTCTAGTTCCTTTAGATGTGAAGGTTAGATTGTTTATTTGAACTTGTTTTCTGAGGTAGGCTTGTATCACTATATATTTCCCTCTTAGAAGTGCTTTTGCTGCATCCCAAAGATTTTGGACCATTGTGTTTTCATTTTCATTTGTCTCCATGTGCTTTTAATTTCTTCTTTGATTCCTTCATTGATCCATTGGTTGTTTAGTATTATGTTTCGATTCCATGTTTGTGTTTGTGCTTTTTCCAGGTTTTTTCTTATGGCTGATTTCTAGTTTCATACCATTGTGGTAAAAAAAGATGCAGGTATGATTTCAATTTTCTTGAACTAACTGAAGCTTAGTGTGTGGCCTAACTTGTGCGATCTCTTCTGGAGAATGTTCCATGTACACTTGAAAAGAATGTGTATTCTGTTGGTTTGGGATAGAATGTTCTATATATATCTGTTATATCCATCTGGTCTAGTGTGTCATTCAGAGACACTGTTTCCTTATCGATTTTCTGCCTGGATAATCTACCCATTGATGTAAGTGGGGTGTTAAAGTCCCCTACCATTTTCGTATTACCATCAAGTTCTCTCTTTATGTCTGTTAATATTTGCTTTATGTATTTAGGTGCTCCAATGTTGGGTGCATATATTTTTGTAACTGTTATTCTCTGTTGTTGGATTGATCACTTTATAATTATGTAATGCCCTTCTTGTCTCTTGCTACAGTCTTTGTTTTCTCTGATTTTGTCTATTTTGTTTGATACTATATATTTTTTTTCTGCTTTCATTTTCATGGTAAATGTGTTTACATCCCTTTACTTTCAGTTGGTATGTGTCTTTACATCTGAAGTGAGTCTCTTGTAGGAAGCATACAGATGAGTTGGGTTTTTTAAAATATATTTTGCCACCCTATGACTTTTGATCAGACCATGGAGCATTTAGGCCACTTGTATGTGAAGTTCTAGCAGACAGGTGTGAACTTATTGCCATCTTATTGTTTTCTGATTGTTTTTGTAGTTCTTCTCTATTCCTTTCCTCCTCTTTTGCTCTCCTTTTTTGTGACTGATGAGTTTCTGTAGTGTTATGTTTGGTTTTCTTTCTCTTTATTTTTTTGTCTATGTCATCGGTTTTGGGTTTGTGTTACCATGAGGTTCATATATAGCATCCTAAGTATATAGCAGTCTAAATTAAGTTGATGGTCATTTAAGTTCAAATGCATCCTTAAAAAAAAATTCTTGGGTATTCTACACATTCAGAAAAACTTCTCTAGTAATGAACTATTGACGTGATCCCTGAAAGTATCATGTAGATACATTTTAAAACCCGAGAGACATAATATTTTGAATATGGCAGTGTGCTCAGTACATGTTTACTAAATAGATGTAAGGAAGCCCCTTAGATTGTGACATAAAACCTCTGAATTTCTCTCTCATATTTTTTGATCTCTATCCCAAAAGATAAAACAAGATTTAGGGCCCTTTCCAGTTCTAAGATGAAATGTGCCCCCATGAACATTTAAATTACTATTCCCCATAGAGATGGTGCTGTTGGGCTGAATTCTCTCCATCACCTACCTGCTTGGTTCTAGGGAAGAAAATGCATTCTGTGGGACCTGTGTGCTGAGGTGTGCTCCTTGACAGCCGGGGCCTGACTGCAGATAACACCACAGTGTGTCATGTACAGCCATGAGAGAAAAGACAGATGATTCTATCATAGCTCCAGCAAGAATGGTGATGGGCATGCTTCTCCTGATGAGTTAACAACAGTTATATGGACACATTATTCTTCTAACAATTAGACTTAATCGTTAAACATTTTTTTCCTTGCTTTGTCCCAGGAGGAAAATAAGTCTGGGTTTAATGTTTGTAAGTAGTCCTTCTAGCTCATCAGTAAATCAATTTTTCTATTTTAAGCATTAAAAAGGTAAGGCATTTTTTATTCTTTTGTCTCTAGTATTAAAACTTTCTATTACCCCACATTCTATATTTTATCAGAAATTTAAGAAAAGCAATTTGGAGAAATGCTTTTATTTAGTAAGATATTTAAATAAATTGATAGAATTTCCCACTGCATAAATACCATGTTTTTTCAAAACTGAGGTTCTTTGTGTGTAGTTTCCCATTTTCATGCATCTCTCTTCTTATATACTTTTGTTTTCCACAGACTTGTTCAGTCAATGAATCCTGTTTTAAATAGGTCATAAAAAGTATTTGGGAGTACTCATATGAAAATGGTGATCGTTCTCATAATGGTGTCCTTCTTTATAGGATCCAAATCTAAAAAACAAAAACAAACAAAACAAACAAACAAAAAGACATGTAACTGACATGTAAAAACCATTCATGAAGGTACATTCTTATATAAAATTTCAACCATAATCTACTTTGGTTTTACTTACCTATCATAAAACCAAGAGAGATGTGATCAATTTACAAATCAGTAAATGAAGACATAAAAAAGGATTCATGCATATGGGAAAGGCAGACTAAAATTTTAATCTTTGAAGTCCTCTTTCCATGTATATGAATCATTCCAAAAGCACAACCATTTAAGAATTATTAGCTGATAACATTGGCCGAAAATAAGCCTGGATTTTCTCTCTAGTGTTCAGTTTGCAAAATATCCATTTTATGGATGAGGGGATCATGAAACCTGAAATGTTATTCGTGTTACATTAATGCACGTGCAATCTACTTGCAATTTCAACTTCTTAGTCTTCTACAGGTGCTACAGAAGAACAGCTTACTTTACTGATGAATAATTAATTCTATAGCTCTTGTTGGTATGATGAAATATAAAAGGCACTAGAAAGGAACCTAAGACATGAGCAAATGAAGCCACTGACTTCCTTTTCTTCATCAGCAATCGCAGCATCCAAATAACCTTCATAATACAGGAGATAGGAGGTCTGTTTAATTTGTAATCTCAAAACAATAATAAGGAATATTAAAATAGCACCTCTGATCTGCGATGACTAGAACTGAGTCCTAAGGAAGTAATCAAGGATGCGCCCAAAGTTATAATTAGGAGTCCCCAGAAGACTTCTTATAATAATGAAAAGAATAAATGAGCAAAAACAACTCATTTGGTTAGCTATATTTGGTACATCCATATAATGGAATATTATGGAAGCATTTACAAATATTTTCAGAAGAATATATTGCTATGGAAGGAAGCTCATCATATAGTGTTTGGATGAAAAAAATCAGGTTAATACATAAAATGACTATACAGACATATGCACATATACATATATGATTCATACATTTATAAAGTTGGGATAATTGTGTGATATATAGATATATATGCACATAAAAAGCAGAGATGCACCAAAACTATTACCAGTGATAACCTCTGAATTGCTCGTCTCCCCAGTAGAACATAAGCTCCATAAGACAAAAATTTGGTCTTATTCACCATTTTGTCCTCAGTATCTAGCACCAGGCCTGGCCTCAGGCCTGGCAATGAGTACTTGTTGACTTAAAGAATGGGATTTTTGGTGAACTCAATATTCGTTGACTTTATTTAATACATCTTCATATATATATATATATATATATATATACACACACACACACACACATATATATATACACATATATATATACACATATATATATATATATGGAATTTTTAAATTAAGACACGCTTTCTACTTATGCTTCTGTTATTTTCATAATTAAACTGAGTGCGAAAACAGATCTAGCTCCCTTCACAGGTGGTTTGGATCAGTCTGCAGTTGTGATTAGCTAAAAATATTTTATTTGGACTTCTCCACACTCCTGGTATATGAGAATAAGGAAACAGGGAGACCTTTTTCCTTCCTAGATTTTCTAGCTTCCATATAAGAAGCCACCTCAGTTGACAAAAGGAAGAAAACTTCCTATTTCACTTCTACTGCGACTACTATAAATATTACTGTTGCTATTGTATCTACTGCCTAATAAGCACTCACCATGCACTATTTTTTTTTCTAAACAATTTTATCGAAATGTGCCAAGAGCACACGGTCAGCACAAATGTATGAACAGGAAAAAACCCACATGTATCACCATGCACTATTCTAAGAGCTCTAGGTGTCGGTCAGACCTCAAATAACCTTAGGAGGTAGGTGCTACGATTTTTCCCGTTTTGCAGGTGAGAAACTTGAGGCTTAGAGGGATTAGCCAACTTGCCTGCAGTTACCCAGCTGTTTCTGACAAAAGTGAGGATTGGAACCGGGTAGCTTGACCCCAGAGCCCATGCCGTTCATGAGCACATTTCACACACTAGGGAAGAGATCAAACAGTAATGCAAGCAATCAAGACTTGGTTATATGGAGCGCCCAGGTGGCTCAGTCAGTTGAGAATACAACTTTTGATTTCCACTCCGGTCATGATCTCACGGTCGTGAGATCGAGCCCCAGGTTGGGCTTTGCACTGGGTGTGGAGCCTGCTTGGGATTCTCTCTCCTCTCCCTCTATCCTTGCCCCTCACTCTCTCTCTTAAAAAAAAAAAATAAATAAAAAAGACTTGACTGTAGCTCTTCTTACATGTGTTCCCTATACTTCGGTACAGTTTTTTCTTGTTGTAAGGAGAGACAAGGAAGAAAAAGAAAATGGATAAATTCCATCACCAACACCACACCCCCCCACCCAGGCAAATAAAATGAAGTCTGAGAAGTTTCCATAATGACTAGCTGGTAAAAGTAGTATATATATCAAATAATAATAACATATATAGATATGTTCTGGCTTTGGTTTTATGCAAACATTTCTTCTCATTATCTAGTCATAGGAAGAAAAAAGAGCACATACTCCAAAGCACATAGTTTGCTGCAAGTAGATTTCTCAGATAGCCTCTATTCAGAACTAAACAAAATCCAATATATTTCGCATGCTAGAATCTCTGTGGTGAAAACGAATTATCCACTCTCCACAGGCTCAGTCTTAATTGTACATCTGAATAACGGGGAACGATTTTGTAAAACTCAAAGCCGACACCACCAAGAGGTCCTGCTGAGTCGGTCTGGGTGGGGCTCTCCACGTGAGTGGCACGTGCAGCCAGAGCTGAGAATCTCAGCAACCTAACGATGCTAACAGGCTTCCTCCCCAGTTGTTAGCTCTGTCACTCACTAGCTATGTACCCTAATGAAGTTACTTCATGTTCCTCAGCCTGAACTTACCTATAAAATGAGGACAACAAGAGTACCAACCCAATGACGATTAGTTGAGGTAATACCCAAAGCACCTAGAACAGGGCCTGGGACACAGAACACTCACAGATTCGCTCTTGTGATGGTGTTGATGGTGATGGTGATGAAGAGGATGCCAATGTGATCTTTTTCACCTGAGCCTGAGACCATAACATGTTTCTCTATCCCAGAAAGCAGGGACCATAACTTCAAACCAAGTGGGATAGTATCTTTTTTACCATGAGATCCCTTACCTTGAATGAACCTCTAGAACCATATATAATTCGGAGCTCATTGTGAGATAGTATTTAGGTCTGTAAAGGGGATGTGGTGCCTCAACTGTAGTCAACAACATGAAAGAATTCACTCACCTAGGATTGAAATGAATTTCCTTAGGAACTGCCCTCTGGTCTGTGACTACTTTCTGGTTGTCTCTATAATTAATGGGGTCATCAGGGATCCTAAATTTGGCCATCTGAATTTCAGAGTCACTCAGTTCAGCACGGGAGATTCTTGCATAGCCCAATCTGTGGCAGAAATAGAAATGGTTTGCAAAGGTTTTATCACCAAATAGAAATCTGATGAGATCTAATAGATAACACCTGCATTATTAAGCCAGTTTCCCATTTATAACTCTACTCTGTACATCACTACAATTAGCTTGATTTATTACTCCAAATATTTATCAAAACATTGCTTTTACTATATAAATGAATCAGGAACATGCACCCAGGCTTAATTAACTAAACATACACTAATGAATATTCTGTCTCTACAAATTGCCTATCACACGATTATATTTTGCATCGAGAAAAGAAGTTCTCCACAATGACAGCAGCATATGCCTAAATTCTTTCTTACCTTTAAAATTCAAATATCACATGCATATTTTCATCCACATTTACAAGTCTAATAGAAAAGATTTTGTATGTCTGAAAAAAACTGCACATCCTGTTTTTGCTTAGAGCTGTCAGTTCTTCAGGAAATCAAAGCATTTTATAGGTATTATCCAAATAGTTACAGAGAAGCCCAGATGGAAAAATGAGGGAACCATAAGCAACCAAGAATTCATTTTTATTTTATTTTATTTTATTTATATCTGGTCTCTCTAAAAAATACCCTATCAGCTTCAGTTATTCATTTATTCGAGGAACAAAGATGTATCGAGTCCCTACTACATACAGGCATTGTTCTAGGTATTTGGGATAAACAGTGAACAAAACAAGGCCCTTGCCTTCATAGAGCTTTCGTTCTAGCTGAGGAGGACAGATTAAATATGTATGTGTACACTCTATCAGGTGGTGAAAAGGCCGAAGTCCCCTAGGGGGCTAAGCAGAGTAAAGAGGACAGGGAATGCTCAGTGGCAGAGGCTGCTATCTTAGAGTAAATGCTCACAGCATACTGCTCTGACCGAGTGCCATTTGAGCAAAAGTGTGAATGAAGTAAAGGAGCAACCCCGTACGGATACTGGAGGATGGGCGCTCTGGGGAAAAGGCATAGCAAATGCAAACATCCCGAAGGAGAATGTGCCTGGCTTTTTTGAGGGCCAGTTCCACAATGACCAGAGTGGAGTGCCTACGGGCAAACACCTTGGGGGTGAGTTTGCATGGGTGCTGGGGATAGTAGACGATACAACTTTCCTTGCAGACCACTGGAGACTTCAGATATTTTTCCGACAGTGAGATGGCAATCCAAGGCATTCTGTGCAGAAATGCAGTGGCTACTGTGTAGAGGATAGACTCCAGGGAAAGGGGGGAAGAAGGGAGACCAGGTAGGAGGCCACTGCAATAATTTCGGTGAATGCTGGTGGGGGCTTGAGCCAGACTAGTAGTAGGAGAAACATTTAAAACAAAACCCGTACCTACGTACAAAATAGAGGCAGGAACCCAGAGCTGAGACAAGTAGAGGCAGCAGGTCTGCGCACCACGAAGGGTAAAAGGAGAGCCACGGCAGCATCGGAATGGGGTGGAAGCTGTCTGACAGGCTGACGTGTTTACTAAGCTCAGGTCCCAAATCCGTGCGGTACCCTGTAATTCTAGGTCACTCTGTCCAGTGAATCTAGGGGTTTTTATTGCTCAAATATCTAAGATCAACGTTCTAACTCCTTTCATGGACACTGCCTTCAAGGTCCTTCTAAAAGTCCTTGAAGATAAGGAACCTGACAACCAAATCATCTACTAAAACAAGGGATTTCTCATTGTCCATAAGTTTTTATTAAGTGCTTGACTGAGTGCAGATGACTGAGATAACGTTTACAGAATTGGTCTTATGGACAGAAACTGAAAAACAGTAATCCCTAACTTCATTAATTTGGGTATTTTTTACATTTTAAAATCCAGGATGGTTAACATACAGTGTAATATTAGTTTCAGGTGTACGATCTAGGGGTTCAACACTTACATACATCAGCCAAGGCTCATCATGACAAGTGCCCTCCTTAATCGCCATCACCTGTCTAGCCCATCCCCCCTCCCCCAGCCACTTCCCCTCTGGTGACCATCAGTTTGTTCTCGATAATTAAGAGTCTGTTTCTGGGACTGCCTTTATCTCTTTTTTCTTTGCTTGTTTTTTATTTGTTTCTTAAATTCCACATATGAGTGAAATCATATGGTATTTGTCTTTCTCGGCCCTCTAGCTCCATCCACATCATTGCAAATGGCAAATTTCATTCTTTTTATGGACGAGTATTATTCCGTTGTGTACATACACCACTTCTTTATCCATTCGTCTATCAATGGACACTTGGGCTGCTTTCATAATTTGGCTATTATAAATAATGCTGCCGTAAATATAGGGATGCATGTATCCCTTTGAATTAGTGTTTTGTATTTTTTAGGTAAATATGATTACTGGATCGTAGGGTACTTACACTTTTAACTTTTTGAGGAGTCTCCATACTGTTTTCAGAGTGGCTGGAAACCAGTCTGCATTCCCACCAACAGTGCAAAAGGGTTCCTTTTTGTCTATATTCTTGCCAACACTTGTTATTTCTTGTGTTTTTTCTTTTAGCCATTCTGACAGCTGTGAGGCGATCATTGTAGTTTTGATTTGCATTTCCCTGTTCATGAGTGATACTGAGTGTCTCTTCATGTGTCTGTTGGCCATCTGGATGTCCTCTTTGGAGAAATATCTATTCATTTCTTCTGCCCATTTTTAGTTGGATTATTTGTCTTTGGGGTATTGAGTTTTATAAGTTCTTTATATAATGTTTTGGATACTAACCCTTTATCAGATAAGTCGTTTGCAAGTATGTTCTATATCTTCTCCCATTCAGCAGGTTGCTTTTAGTTTTGTTGATTGTTTCCTTTGCTGTGCAGAAGCTTTTTATTTTGCTTCTATTTCCCTTGCCTCGGGACACAAATCTAGAAAAATGTTGCTATGGCCAAAGTCAGATAAGCTCCTGCCTGTGCTCTCTTCTAGGATTTTTATTGTTTCAGGTTTCATATTTAGGTCTTTCATCCATTTTGAATTTATTTTTGTGTATGGTATAAGAAAGTGGCCCAGTTTCATTCTTGTGCATGTCACTGTCCAGTTTTCTCAACACCATTTGTTGAAGAGGCTGTCTGTTTCCCAATGGATATTCTTTCCTGTTTTTTTGAAGATCAATTGACCATATAGAGTCGCGGGTTCGTCTCTGGATTTCCTGTTGTGTTCCATCGATCTATGTGTCTGTTTTTGTGCCAGGACCATACTGTTTTGATCACTACAGCTTTGTAATATAACTTGAAGTCTGAAACTGTGACGCCTCCAGCTTTGTGTTTCTTTTTCAAAACTGCTTTGGCTATTTAGGGTCTTTTGTGGTTTCATATACATTTTAGGACTTTTTTGGTTTTAGTTCTGTTACATTTCCATCTGTTATAGACTAAATGTTTGTATCATCCCCTGAATTCATATGTCAAACTGTAATCCCCAATATAGCCCTATATGGAGATGGGGTTTCAAAGGAAGTAGTTAAGTTAAATGAGGTCACAGGGGGTGGGACCCTGATCCAATAGGACTCTCATTCTTTTAAGAAGAGACACCACACAGCACGTGTGCCCACTCTCTCTGTCTCCAGAACAGTGAGAAAATACATTTCTGTTGTTTAAGCCACCCAGCTATATTTAGCATATATGTGTAAATATTTATATATAAAAATCTGCTCCCCAACTCTTCCAAGGAAAGGTGATAAAGGTCTTGGGCCACAAGTATACATAGCCAAATGATTAGCTATTATGGGCACTGGTATTATAAACAGCACTTTTCCTTGGCAACTAACAATATTACAACTTCAATTTATACCTATTTCGGTCTATATCATAAACTGTTTTCTAGAAATTCCCATGAAAACAACCACTTTGATATGAATGTAAACAGAAACAATGTTTTCAATCTGATATACATGTTACAAAACTAATACTTTAGCATCTCCCTCCCCCACCTTAACCCTTTGGAAACCCCAAAATAATAGTCGACCTGTCTGTCCTGCGGCCATGTGGGCATGTTCTGGGCCTCTTGGACTTTCTGAGTTATTAGTGTAACCAGAATGATCCTGACATCTCAAGCATCTCCTTGTCTCACCCCAGTAAGCATATGAACCCGTAGAATTGTTCAGGACCTAATAAAGGTCACCATTATATTAAGTCATGGCCAAAGTTCTTAATTAGAGTCCACAGAACTCGTGACCTGCTGCCTTCCTCCCTGCCCATATACTCCCCTTACCTCTTCTCCCACCTCCATTTAGCTACACACACTCCAGCCCCACTAGCCTCACTTTTCTTTAGATACATCTGGCACTCTGTCTTTGGGCTTTTACACTAGCTAGTCCCTGGAGGGGTCTTCTCTCAGATAGCCACATGGTCCACTGCTTTAAATCTTAGCTCCAATGTCACTTTCTCAGTAAGACCTACCCAATCCCCTACTTATAATGGCACCCCACCTCCATACTCTGGATGCTCTTTACCCTGCTCAATGTTTCCCCACCACACTCATCACTTCCTAAAATACAACATCATGGAATTATTGTGTTTCTTTCTCCTGCCAGGGTACAGATCTTTCTCTGTCTTATTTACTACTTATACCCCTGGTGTTCCACATACATTATGTTCCACCAATACTTGTTGAATGACAAATAAGGTAAAGAACAGTTGGACATAATGGTTTGCTTTCACCAGACTATGACTCATAACTGAACAAGCCATGTCTCCAACGGGAGAGAAGCTGACCCTGTGATTCTGTATCATCCCTAGAAGGCAACTGTTTTCTTCCATAAATGTGGACCACAGATCTTAGAATGTTACTTAGGGGTGATCAGTTCAACATCGCCCCTAACTTCACCAGGTAGCCAATGCCAGGACACCTCTGGGTGATGAAGTGCTCTGTGCGGAGGAGGGTCAAAGGCCCAGGGAGGCCCATTCATAGAAGCCCACACCAGAGTTCCCAGCACTTTCCCAAGGAGGGTAGTTAGGGACCTCGGGCCAAATATCTCCAAACAGATTGTGTACTAGCAGGAGAGAGCTGTGAGCATCGGGGACTGTCTCCAGCATGTTCCCTCCACTGAAGAACCCTGTAAGTGGAGGGACCTGTGAATTGATCCGCTGTCCACAGGATCTGTCCCCACTTACCTCTCTCATGTCACCTCCCATCTCTCTCTATTCTAGCCACGCTGGCCTCCTCACTGTTGGCAACCAACACCAGGCATGTGCCACTCAAACTTTTGTACCTGCTCTTCCCTTTGCTGGCAGTGCTCGTCACAGGATATACGCAGGTGACCTTCCTCATGTCTTCCAGGCTGCTGCCCACCCTAAAGATCACACCACAGCCACCCCTCAGCCTGCACGCTCCATCCCCATCCTTCTTACCTGGCCTCACTCATCTTTTCGTCACATTTACCACCACGTGCCCTTCTCTTTCTTCGGTGCTTACCTTCTGTCTCCTTCCACTGGAATGTAAGCTGTATGGTAGTCAAGGGTTCTGTTTGGTTCCCGTGACAGCCTCACTGCTTAGAACAATGCCTGGCACGTAACAGGCATTTAATAAATACTTGTTGAATAAATGAGTGAATCCAAGAATAAATGACTAGTCCCTTTTTTGGTATTAAAACTGCTTCGGCTTCTTTAAAGGAAATACTACTTTCAAAACGGATTTACAAAGTTCCATATTTGAATTTTAAGATCCTTCAGGTATATTATTTTGGAATATACATACCCTAATATATGCATATGTGGATAGTATTCACTTTTTGATATGGGGTGATTTTTTAAAAAATATAACTTACCTAGAGATCTCACCACAATATAGTAGTGATTCCAACAAGTGAGTTAACCTATCCCAAATTACATGATTAGAACTTGGCAAAGCTGGGATTCAACTTATTCCATGGTCCATGATGTTCCCACCATGCAAACAGTCAAAACTGGGAGCATTCCTAACATGTGTTAATATGTGTTTCTCATGCTTAATAACTTACACAGTATCCTTTTTATGCAATCAAGCTTAATTTACTCTGTCATGTATTCTTTCTTATATCATTAGACCATGCCTTGAAAAAATGGTTAAACCGTGTAACTAGCCAAATCAATGTGTCTAAAAAGTCACAAAATGACGTCTGTAAAGTTTTTTCCTTCCGGGATAGACCCAAAAGATCGCAATCGTAATAGATAATAAAACAACAACAGTCAAAAACCTATGCTCACCTGATCAGCCCTCGATACATAATATATTCACACCATCTGTCTCGATCTGTGCTGTCAATATCCTACATAAAGAACAGAGAAGAGAATGTTTAAAGCATAAAAAACAGTGCTCTATTCTGAATTGCCAAGGAAATGTGTGAAGGACAGTAATAAATATGCTTTTGTGCATGCTGTTTTCTCTGCCTCACTCCTAATGATCTGTCAAGGTCCAAATTATTTATTCACCCTACAGACATTCCTGGAGCACCTACTGGGTGCCCATCTAGGCCCTCTACTGGGTGCTGGGGGCACGAAGGTGAAGGTGGTCTACAGAGAGGGTTAGGCAGGTGAATCAGCAATACAGGCACTGGCTTCCTGTGGCTTTCCACGTCCTTCATCCCAAGCAGGATTTACCGCATCCTCATCGTTCATGCCCTGCAGTACTTTATACACACCAGCTACACCATTCTGGACAGTTATTCGTTTCTAGGTCTCCACCCTCCCCTTCCTGAGCGGAGGGACCCTTCATCACGTTGCCGCCCTGGTACTTAGCACGAAGCCTGGCATTCGGCAGGAGCTCAATCTGTGTTTGTTAAGTTGAATCATTGGAAATAAACACATTTGGGGAGTAACCATGAGTCTTTTAGATGTTGAAAGCTTAAGACCGGTGTTATTTTTCATCAGAGAAGCAGAACATAAACATATTCTTTTTCTGTAATGTGGTGGGAAACTAAATATGGAGCTTTTATACTGAACAAATTTCCATCTCCTTCTTTTTAAAAATCCTATCAATAAAAAATATACGTCACTTTTGATCATTTCTCAATTTTACTATTAAAATTTAACTTAAAATATGTTTTTAAATCACTGAAAGAAAACACATTTATTACCTATTTCTTCATTTTTTTCATAAGCTTAGTGGTGAACACATAGATGCTTGTTAATCTTTACTATTATTTATATGCCACACTCAACCCATTTACATGCCTTTGCATACATGGAAAAATTATACTACATTTTAAAAGTTAAACTTTAAAATGTTAATGATGAAAAAAGCGGATAAAATTGAAAGAGTACTGTTTGGTTTGTCTTGGAAAGAAATAAAAATTTAGTCATTCAGCTGTATATACTGGGAACCATAAACTATGAATATGTTTAACTGTCATGTTTTTTATTAGATTTTTAAAAAGATGCTGTCAAATTTTAAGACTGCAGAATTCAAATACTCATTTCTTAAAGAGAAAAATCTGTTCATCCAAGCATTTATGATTAAAACTCCTCTCCGCATTAATAAACTTCCTAATAGAAAAAGCTATATGAGAATTCACTGCCAGTCTTGACACAGCTTTTGACCATGATAGTGGTAACCAACAGAGGATTAAATAAAAATCAAATAAAATGCCTCTTCCTTAACACCATCCATATCCCTTACACACACACACACACACACACACACACACACAGACACACACACACACACACACACACACACACACACACTATACGAATTCCTTCTCTTATTAGGACCCAATTGTTTCTTAGACTTGCCCAATATGGTCATCTAACATTCTTTTATACTTTATAGACTATGTACTCACACGTTTATCTTATCTGATTTAATGCGTACAGCCAGATGCACATAGTACATATACATATACAGAGCTCCCACTTCCTGAGTGCCCCCTACATACAAGGTGGAGGGCCCTGCAGACATTATCTTATATTTCATCCTCATATCCACCCTGTGATACAACAGACATTACTCTCACCACTTTACAGATGTGGCCACTGAGGCCTGGAAATTTTAAATAGCTTGCCCCCAGGTCACACAGCTGGTAAATGAGGCACCTGTTGGGCTAGTAAGACCACATGGAGAGAGAGGCCCAGCCATTGACCAGCACTGAAGCCCCAGGCATGTGAATGGGACCATCTTCGAACCCTGGCCACAGCCACCAGCTGACTATACGAGTGAACCCAGGCAAGAACAGAAAACCCACAGAATCAAAGGAGTCTTAAACTACTGTTGTTTTAAGCCACGAAGGCTTGAAGTGGTTTGTTACACAGTGCTAAGTAATCAATACGGCCTCTGACTCCACACGTATCAGGATTTCCTTTTTTTCTTCTGACCTCTCTTTAATCTCTCTTCTGAAATAAACTCCCTGGGGCACCTGGGTGGCTCCGTCGGTTGAGCTGGGGTCATGATCTTGCAGTTTGTGAGTTCAAGCCCCACATTGGGCTTGCTGTTGTGGGCTTGTCGGTGCAGAGCCCTCTTCAGATCCTCTGTCCCCCTCTCTCTGCCCTTCCCCCACTTGCGCGCTCCCCAAAATAAATACATCTTTGATAATCTCCCTTCTCTTCTCTCACCATCATCCCCATGATAGCTACATCAGTGTTTATTTATTTTAGAGAAAGAGAGAGAGAGAGACAGAATGCAAGCAGGGGAAGGGCAGAGAAAGAGGGAGACACAGAATCGGAAGCAGGCTCTAGGTTCTGAGCTATCAGCACAGAGCCCAACAAGGGGCTCGAACTCAGGGACTGCAAGATCATGACCTGAGCTGAAGTCAGACACCTAACCGACTGAGCCACCCAGGCACCCTGATAGCCACATTAAATGCAACTTTATCAGAGGTTCTCTTTGGCCTTCCTTTTACGCTTCTCTAACTTAGTAGCCGTATCATCCACTTCCAAGGCTTCCACGATTACCTAGATGGTGGCAGTTCCTTAATCTATTTTCTAGTCCTGACTGTTCTCCTCAATTCCAAATCCATATATCCAGCTGCCTGTTGGACATCTCCATGAATATCCCACAGATGCCTTGAGTTAGCCGAGAGCTAAATTTATTATCATCTTTGCAAAGCTCTTCTTCCTTCAGTATTCTCTTTAATAATGTCACCATCATAAACCCTCTGACCAAAGCCAAAATCGTGGGTCCATCTTGACTCCACTTCCTGCTTTATCCGTTGTCACAGAGATTCACTCATCTCCCCGATATCTGACTGTCTTTTTCCCCGGCTTGTAGTATTTTTAGCTGCTGGGTGTATCATCAAGATTTAAGAGTGTACCTCCTGACTTCTTATACATCCAGTCAATGAAATGTAAGTATGGTGTTGGAAGTCAGTTTCCTGGAATTTGCACTCTTAGCCCCTTCTTAATCCCTTCCTCTATCTTGCTAGCTAGAACATGGATGCTGCCATCGTGGACCATGAGGCAAATTTGGGAATAGAAACCTTGTAAAGTGATGCCACAGGATAGAAGGAACACATTCCTGAAACCATGGAGTGCACCAGGACTGGATCACCTGCCCAGAATTTTACATAAAGAAATACAGTAGTAAAAAATATTTTTAGAAAATTTAAGGGGCACCTGGGTGGCTCAGTCAGTTAAGCATCCGACCTTAGCTCAGGTCATGATCTCGCGGTTGTTGAGTACAAGCCTCGCATCAGGCTCTGTGCTGACAGCTCAGAACCTGGAGCCTGCTTCAGATCCTGCGTCTCCCTCTCTCTCTGTCCCTCCCTTGCTCAGGCTTTGCCTCTCTCTCTCTCAAAAATAGATTTAAATATTAAAAAAATAAATAAATAAGGGGTGCCTGAGTGGCTCAGTTGGTTAAGCATCTGACTTCGGCTCAGGTCATGATCTCACAGTTCGTGAGTTTGAGCCCCACATCAGTCTCTATGCTGACAGCAGGGAGCCTGGAGCCTGCTTCGGATTCTGGGTCTCCCTCTCTCTCTGCCCCTCCCCTGCTTGTGCACGTTTTTATCTCTCTCTCTCTCTCATTCTCTCTCTCTCATTCTCTCTCTCTCAAAAATAAACATCAAAAAAAATTTTTAAACATGTTTAGAAAAATAAAAATTAAAAAAAAGAAATACAGTTCTCTGCTATTTAAGCCACAGTAGAAACCCTATTCATACTATGCTCTTTCTCATGTCTTTCCAAGCACTTGGTAACATAGGTAAGCTTTTTTCTCTGCAAATATCTCAAGAAGATGAAGTTGAAAACAAAAGGTAAAGGACCAAGAAATCTACACAGGACTTAATGGAATATAACAATTATATTTCTCATTATAAGTCACTGCATTTATTAGCATTCTAGTGTATGTATGTCTTAAGGATTTGATTTGTGTGTCAGTTCCCCAGAGCATGATTATATCTGGGTACACTGACAAATTCAGGTTTTGGACCCAAACAGGTAAGGACTAAATTCAGTTAGTGAGGCCCTATATAGCTGATCAGCCAGCCTCTCTATATATTTCATTCTATCTTTTACACTCAACATCATAATTAACTTGCATAATGTGTCAGATTATAGTTCCTAAACATGGCTACGATAACCCACTTTCCATATGGTATTCTTATAATGTGACTTTGATTCTCCTCCCATGGAGATGATGGGATTTCTGTTTCTCCTCCTTGAATGTGAGCCGGCTTCTGATGATGGCAGAGGTCACACTATGTAACTCAAGGCTAGGTCATACAAGGCAATACAACTTCTTCCTGGTTCTCTTTGAAACACACTCTGAGAACCCAGCCATCTGCAGGGAGGAAGCCCAAGTTAGCCCATGGAGAGAACCCAGGACCTCGCACCCAAAGCCTGAACTGGGCTCCTGGTCAACAGCCAACAGCAACTTGCCCCCTGTGGGTCATCTGCAAAGTGGATCCTCCAGTCCTCAGTTGAGCCACATCTCTATATGAAGCACAGATAGGCTATGCCCTCCCAGCCCTGTCCAAACTGCAGATCTGTGAGCAACCGAGGACTGCTGCTGTTTAAAGCCCCTATGTTTCTTGGTTTTCTATGCAGCAGTATATAATCAGAATACATATTAAATTGTTGCACTGGGGTTTTTTTTAACGTGAAGAAGAAACATTTTAGTTAGGAAATCAGAAATCCTATTAAGATTATGTTACCTTCACATTGCCGTGTTCAATGAGCTGTGTATAATCCCTGGAACCAGGTGCTGAAGTGATATATCCCAGAAATATCACTTGATTAGAGCTGCTTTTCAGTAGTTTTGAAACAGCAATAGCCTGAAGTTTCCTGTCAAGGTCATCTCTAAAATGCAAAAAAAAAAAAAAATGTACTTCTTAAAAAAATGTACTTCGTCATTGTACTTGCAAGACCATTTTTTAAAAGTACTAGGTATCTAAGTTCCCAAAGAGGATCTTCAAACAGTACACAACCCGAGTGATTCCTACTTGGGCAAATGACTGAATGTTATGCCAATGAACAAGACAGAGACCCAGTGCTTCAGCTGGGTAGGCTGACAGACTTTGGACTAAGATCATGATCTCTCCCCACAAACTAGTTGGAGTCAAGTTGATTTAAATACCTATTCTAAAATAGCGTTTGCTCAACTTTTCGTCAGAAGAAGTTATGTCAGTAATCTGAGACCTGATCACCAGTATTACAGCTAAAGACTAGGAGGTAATAATAATAATAATAATAATAATAGTAATAAAATAGAATTTAAAAAGAGCAAGAAGTACTGGTAAGAGAGAGAATCCTAACACTCACAGAGCACACCAGGCTTATGTAACCTACTCAGTTCCATCAACTGAACACTTACTAAAAGCCTCCCGAGTTTCTCCTGGTCAAATCCTGGCTAAACATGAGGCTTCTATTAGTCTAAGCACCGCTGATGTGTAACTGAGATAATTAGGTAGGTACATCATGCTTTTGAGGGTTTTACAGTTGGTCTGTTTGGGGAAAAATAGGGATATCATATTTGACATGATCCAGCCAGGAAACCTGAAACCACTCTAGGTGTTTCGAACAGGGTGAATTTAATATAGGAAACTGGTTACCTAGCTGATAGGAAGCAAAACAGGAATCAGTGAGGCAACCAGAGTTTAGCAACCAGTACCACTTGTTGGGCTAGAGGGACAACAATAGGAGATGATATTCCCAGCGTCTGCAAGCCAGCCATGGAGGAGGCAGCCCAGAGGTTGCTGGGGCTATCTAAGGAGGAGTTAGAGTCACAGGAGAGACTCAGCTGCAGCAAGAAACACTAGAGAAAGCAGAGAGAGAGAATGAGAAACACCTCTTCTTCTCTCCTCCTCCTGCTCTCCAGCCTTGCACTAATGTCTTCCATTAGCTAAACCTACCCAGCAGCCAGAAGGCAACAGACTCTGGGAAATGTGGTTCCCTGTGATGTGTAGCCAAGAGGGACACGAGCCAGGAATGGATCCAAGAGCAAATAGGCAGCAGAACCAACACAGGCATTTATAGAGAAAAGTAGCTAATAAATGACTGTTCGGTAAAAAAAAAAAAAAAAAACAGGCAAAAAACAGTGACAAAGGCAGATAGACATCACCAAGTACTGAGAATATTGGAGAAAACTCATTGATGTAGGAAGGTAGGATCTGAAGGCAGAACTAAGCTTAGATAAGAATGTATAGACAGCTGAGTACCATTCAAAGATACCTTAAGAAATAGAAGAGTGAAAAGAATGACCATTTATTAAATATCTTTGATACTGAATATTCACAATAACTGACAGGCAGGCATTAGCTCTATTTTTTTCTTGTTTTATATATTAAATATAATTTATTTTCAAATTGGTGTCCATACAACACCCAGTGCTCATCATTAGCTCTATTTTTAAATGAGATTAAGTAACACGCCCATGGTTATTTTCCAACTGCCCTGTCTGGATCTGTTCTCAGTCGTTCTCTGTGCCCTGAGAAGCTAACCCAGGCAGATTTCATGTCCTGGGCTCCCTTTGCTGCTGATTTCCAGTTAGGTTTGGTCAACTACAGGCACCAGTAGGAGATAAAAAGGAGAGAGAAGTTGTGGTATTTCTTCCCCATTAGCTGCATTCTTTTTGCCTGTGGCCCCTCTTCCTGAATACTATAGTATCTCTTATCTCTTCTTTTGATCCTTCCAGCCTCTTGGTAAATAGTCCCTTATTTAGGTCTGCAGTGAATTCTGTTCCTTCTGATACACACAACTGGGATTCAAATCTGGTCTAGAGAATTCCAAGGTCACTGTACCATTAGAGAATTCCAAGGTCACTGTACCATAGATAGTGTTTTCATACAAATATATTAGCAATATATTGGAAAATAATCTATGAATTTGGTTTCATATTTTCTCAGTCGATAAATTTTATCCAGTGATGATAATAAAAGTAAATAGTATATGTATGAGTACAAAGAAAGGAGAGGAAAGGAGATGGGGGAGAGAGAGGGAGAGAGCAAGAGAGAGAACACATTTTATATTTCCTTATCGGTTAATATGTGATCAGCCCCAAAACCCTATAATGTGGGCTGGAAAAAATAATTTCATCCCATTCAGAAATAAAAGGACTGGAACTCACTGAGGTTATGTTACAGCAGGACCAAAAGTATAACTACAGACTACCGGTTCTGTACTCTTTCCTCTTTGTACATTTCTGATGTTACAGAAAACAAAGTGGTGATGGACTGGTGGCTCAGTTAATTACATAAAATAACATTGATTTTAGTTAGGGTGTATACCTAAATGCTTCTAAGGAACGCTGCTATTTCCTATTTATTGGTTGTAAAGAGGTATTTGTGTAGTCAATAATTTTAAAAATCCTGTTGAACCAGCTAACAACATGCATAAGCATTCCATAATTCATTCCTAATATGACTTCGTGTTTATATGCCATAATCAGTAGAGAACGAAATCTCTAAATATTTACTCACAGTAAGAATTTTGTATCTAGTATTGTAGAAAACAAAGGCAAATGAAAATATGGAATGATGGCTTCACAAATCCTTCAATGTATGAACGTCTTCATGTCACCTGTTGGAAGGCTACAGGGTTCATGGACAGGGCTTCTAAGGAGTGACACAGAACTGTGGCTCTAAGGGGAAAGACTGCAACTAGCACTGTGCCTGGGACACGGCAGATGCTTGATCTGCGTTTGATGAATGAATTCTTTTTTTAGCTGCCCAACACACCTTACATTTAGGGTTATCTGATTTGGTTTAATAACAATGGCCAGTATTAATGGAGCACTTGCTATATTCATGTAGTTTGCATGAGATAATATTTCTCACAAGAACCCTATAATGGATTATTGCCCCTGATTTACAAATGAGAAAACTGATGCCCAAGGTGATTAAATAACCTGGTGAAGGATACACCTTCCATTAGTACTCAAACCAGATTGTCTGATTCCAAGCTCTGGAATTTCATGCTTTTAACCACTCAAACACACCACTTCCCTCCCTGGTGCTACATGTCCTCAGTAAATGTTAGCTAGCTTTGTCACTGCTGTCATTGTCATTGTATATATATGTGTGTGTGTGTGTGTGTGTGTGTGTGTGTGTGTATTATTAAATCAAGTGAATAAGTGAGAACACGTGAAAAGTGTGGTTTTGATTAGAGAGCTTTAAATATGCACTTAATAGAGGGCGCCTGGAAGGCTCAGTTGGTTAAGCGGTTAAACATCTAACTCTTGGTTTTGGCTCAGGTCATGATCTCACAGTTCGTAGGTTCAAACCCCAAGTTTGGCTCTGTGCTGACAGTGCAGAACCTGCATGGGATTCTCTCTCTCTCTCTCTCTCTCTCTCTCTCTTTCTCTCTCTCTCTCTCTCCCCCTCCCCCACTTACACAAGTACTCTCTCTCTCTCTCTGCCCCTCTCCCCTGCTAGTGCTTGCTCTCTCTCGAAGTTTAAAAATTGTTTTAAAAAATATGTAGTTAATAGAAAGTTAGAAAAGGTAATCCTTTCCTCCTCTTTTCCAAACACATTCTGAGGGCTATCTTTAGTCTTCTCTTTCAAGTCTATTCTTTACATGTTGGAGGTTGGAGGGGGTTGAAGAGGGCAAGGGGGAAAGCAAAGGAAAAATGGGAAGGACTTTATTCAACTGTTTCTCAGGTTAAGACCTTGCAACTTTAATCATAAAAGTGCTATTTTTTAAAAGCTAAGCCCAGGGCAATTTAAGGTCAGTGGAATGATTTTGGAATGCCTGTGCTTGCTACATGAAAATTATTGAGAGAAACAGAGGCATTTCTTCAAATAGCTTTCTAAAGAGACATGGACCATCATCTATATCATCTGTCCTCTGAACACCCTTCTTATTTCTAAGACAAGCAAGAGTCTGGTGAGTGAATGGCTCACATAATTACATTTGGATGGTTTGTTTATATTGCTAAGTCTGATTTCGTTCAGAAAATATTCAAGTATACCTTCACAGAGCCACATGATGCTGTGAGAAAAAAGCGAGGTAACAGGAAAATAAAGGTAGCAGACACATTAGTTTTGTTTAGGTGAAACTTATAGTACAACCATGTTGTTCTAATGTACTGTATGTCACTTCAAAGCTCTGTGGCCTCTTGTCATGAACGTGGATAGGACCTATATGCCCTGTATTATAGTACTTTATGTTACCGTTTTCAATTATTATTACAGAATGTTTAGTATGGCAGAGTACAAATTATATACTTTTATCTTTGTTTTTAGATTACATTGTTAGCATCATTCATGATTTATTCAGTACTAAGTCACTGGTTGTAAATGTTATCCTTTGGGGATAAAATTCATTCCCCATTCCTCATGTCTCCTTATAGAAGGACTTGCTTAGAAAACCATGTCTGGCCTCTATCTCCCACCTTTTACACTTGGGGAAAACTTTCCTAACTAGTTGAGTTTGGCAGAATTAACTGGGCATGCTTGTCTCAAGTCCTTCCTCTCTCTTCTCCTTGGAGCCTGCCAGTTTGCAGACAGGGTATTTCTGGGATATTCTCTCTACCAAGGGGAGAGTTTGACAAGGCAGACATTGCACCTGCTGGTGGGTCGGCTGCTTTGGGGCAGTTTCATGTATTATTGGCGGATGAATTAGCAGGTCCACATAGACACAACTAAGCCATGCCATCCACATAAGTTTATCAGAATTAAGAGATACTTTGATGTCCCTGCCAAATTCCTCTACCTACCCATCAGTGGACTCTGAAAACATGAGGAAAACAGAGTATCATTTAGTACCCTCAAATCCTAACAGTACTTCCAACTGTAATAATCCTGTAGGAAAAGAATATTTCATTTTTCTGTAGTCTGGTTTACTACATGGTCCCAAGTACATGCAGGCTCTGAGTTAGGTCTACCTAATGCCTCATTGGGTGACACTCTCAGACTAGTCATCTAACCTCTCTCAGTCCACAGTCTTTATCTGTAAAATGGGGCTATAATGGTACTAACATTATACAGAGTAAAGACTAAATGCAATAATGTACTTAGCACAGCACCTGCTCGGCCATTGCTGGCTAACACAGCCATCATTGCTGTCCCGTACCATCTCTAAGGACCACCCACAAATGTTTTATGCTTCATTTTTTAAAACCAGCTACATAAGGAAAAATACTTTGGGAGGAAAAAAAAAAGAAAAGTCACTGCGTTGAAATCAAAGTAATGTACTAATAATATTTCTTGGCATTTGTGTACTATTAGAAAGACCAAAGAAACCCACTCATGATTCCCAAAGTGTGTCACGACAAAATCCACCAGTTTGTCCGAGATGTTAACAGTCATTGTTATAGCTGGTGCGATCTCGCCCTCTGGTGATGGAAGAAGGTGGTGCTCTGACTTCACAATTGGGTATCGGGACAAAACCATAATCCTGCATTGGAATGAAAAGAAACATGTGCATCATTATTGGTCCCACCATATCATGGAGACAGGACTAAGCACATGTGTTAAAAAGGGATGTGCTCAAAGCACTAATATGGCTGTCTGAGACAATACATTGCATCTCTGCTATTTAGCATATCTCTTTATGTCGCTAAGCACAATGCCATCAACTCCGTTTTATTAAATACTATGGAGACACAAAAAGGGCAGAGTTAGCAATACACAAAATCTATTTTCCTTAAATTGTTACTCTGGCAACATATTTGCATAAATAGTTCTAATATTAATCAACACATTTGGGAATGTACAATCCTGCCAGCAAGGACACAAAGTAACAATTTACAAAATTGGGAATTATAAACTGTCCAATAAAGATATGAAAACATGTTCTACCTCACTCTAAGTCAAAGAACTATATATAAAAAGGATGAGCAGAGCTCAGACCTCAGCCAGGTCTCTTCCCTGGTCCCTGGCTGCATGCACTCTCTCTGGCCCCTCATGGAGCCCCTCCAACAGGATGACCTCTACAGTGATGTCACCTGAATCTGTGCACATGTCCAGCTTACCCTGTCCCACTTGGCCCTCCATGCTGCACAGAACATCCTACTAGATGTCACTTGACTGTCCACAGGCATCTCAAATTTAGCATAATCTGTCTGCTCTGCCTAGTTGTCCTCGTCCCATTAAACAACATGTCCTATCAGGTATTTGGGTAACAAACATAGATATTGTCTTTTATCACTTCCTGGCCCCTGACATCTAAACCATCAGTAAGTCCTGTCAGCTCTGTTCCAAAGTAGGTCTTAAATTTGCCCACCCCCCTTCTCCCCATGACCACCGGCTCCTACTGTCATCTCTCACCTGTGCTAGTGCACCTACCTCATCACCTGTCTCCCTGCTCCCTCCCATCCTTGCCCCCAACAAGCTGTTCTAGGAACAGCTAGAAGGATCTTTTTGAAATGTAAATCAGATCCGATGGCTCCCATTTAAAATGCAGCCAATGGCTTCCCGTCAAAATTGAATTCCTCAGTCCCCAGCATGGATTATGTGACTTTCTAAGATCAGGGGCCTGCCCTTGACCTCATCTCTTACTGGTTCCCCCTCAGTCCCCACATTCAGGCCCACCAAGCCTAACCCTGCCTCAAGTCTTTGCACTGGCAGTTCCCTCAGCACTGCCCACGGCTAGGTCCTGGGTCCTCCTCATGGTGAGGTCTGCAAAGAGACCTTCCTGACCATCCCTCAGCATCCCCTGCCCCTCCTACCCAATCATGTTCCTTTTCTACATAGCACTTATCACGATTTCAAATTCCTATTTATTTCCATGTGTACATATTGATTTTCTGTTTCTTCACACCAGAATGTAAGCCCTGTGAGGACAGCATCCAGGTCAGACACGCTTAGCTAACCCTCAGCTCCTACACTGAATGGTTTATAATGCTGAAGAACTGAAAAAATCCAGCAGCTGGGCCACCATGAAAAACAGTCACGGAATATGCTATCTTCAGCACCTTCTCATCCCTCCCAGGAAGCACCCCTAAGGCATATTCATAGGACAAAGGAATGAGAACATCAACCTTCCGCTCTAAGCCCAAGCTTCCTGGTCTTCAGGGCTGTGTTCCCAAAGTACACTCACCCCCACGTGTGATCCCTTGTGCTTGGGCCAAAGTCGGTATAGAAACCCAACTTCTCCCCTAGCCACATGGTTAAGTCATTGTTCCCAATATAGGGCTTAGAAGCATCACTCTCCAAAATTGTTATGAAATCTGCACCTATTCAGGAAAAAAAAAAAAAAGCATGTAGTGATTAACCACAGCTATGCAAAAACAGTTAGTAAAACTTTCTTCTTCAACCCTTTGCCTTTCCTCATAAATCAAAAAACAAAGTAATTTCTAATGAGTCACTAAAGTGAAATGGGTCAGGCCTGAGCCATAAGAGGAGTCTTCCCATGTTTAGGATGTAATTAAAACATGGGACACCTGGAGAAAACACAGAAAAGGATGAAAATGTATCTTTTACATTTTCAAATATTTTTAACATCTTTCCCAAGATTTCAAATGAGCATAATGTTTGTTTCAAATACGCAACTTATGTTCAGAAATACAAAGTGGTATGTAACAGCATTTTATTCCTGGGAAAACACTTCCACGGTATTGGCACAGAAGTAAGTTTACTGGTTTTCTCTGACTCGGACCAGCTGTCCCGCAGGGCCTATAGTCAAGAAGAAAGGCCACGGAAATTCCTTACTGGCATTAGAATCATATAGACTCTCAGCATAAGTATGTCTCAGGGGACATGCTTATCATTAGGAGCAACCAGAACAGTTTAGACCCTCACAAACCTTGCTCCACGTTCCACAAAGTTGATCTAAGAACCAAATACCCGCACCTTTTAAAGGATGCTTCATACAAAGAGGCGCACCCCAGGGCACAGAAACTTAAAAACTGGCCCTTAGGCTCTTGAAAGCAATGTGCTTCACAAATGAGCCCTCACTCTGACCCATTCTGCCTTTTGATCCGACTGCTTTTGGGTCCCCCATGGTGGGTCCCCAAGCAACAGAAAGCACCAGGAAGAGTATCTCTTGGAGCAGGGGCCTGACAAGAATTCCCTGCAGACACTCAGTGTGAGGCTTTGTTCAGGATCAACTGAATTGACTGCTCTCAAAGACAGATGTGGTTATGGTAGCTTAATCCTTCTGCAGCTGCCTACCAAAATGAAGCCTTTTTATGAGATTAGTTTATGATCCAGCAAAGCCTCCTCCTGTTCCTTATGATCTCGTTCAAAATAAAAATAACAACAGCAGTTTCTCAAAACCTGGAACTAATTCCGGTAAAAGGCTTACCTGTTTGACTGAGCAGCTGAGCCGATCCTTCTAGATTGGACCATCCTTCATTGTCATAGCCAAACCGAAAAGGCCAGATGGCAGCAGAGACCTCTGTGGCTGGTCCCTGAGGAGTAATTTTAATGGTAATTTACAATGACTAGGAACAATGGCGGTTCCAATCACCCAGCTTTCTCCGCCTCTCTCTACCAAAATTCCTATTTCAGCAAAGGAATTTTCTTGGTGAATTTTCCCACATTTAATTCATAAAACAGGGAGCTATTTGCTAGGCGATATTCTAATAATAAATCTTCTATGAGCTTCCAGCTTAAGCTTGGAAGTGAGGAGGAATATTTGGAAAGTGAGCATTTATAATAAGCATCATTTATAATAGCAAAAAATTAGAAGCAACCTGGCTGTTGTTTCAATAGGAAAAATAGGAAAATGGATAAATAAATGGTGTCACAGACCTACAATGGAATACTACCCAGCCCTAATAAATGAGACAGGGATGAATCTCATGAAAGTGATTTTAAGTAATAAGTTGCAGAATGTATATGTCAAATGTCATATAGGTGAAGTTGAAAACACGGAACAAACGATACTGTCGGGGGTTATCTCATAGGTAAGCACAATATAAAGAAATGTATGAAAAATGATAAACACCATATTCCAGATGGAGGTAACCCTTGCACAGGAGAAGAATGAGATCACATTCTTCTACACTACACTACACTACACTACACTACACTACACTACACTACAGAGTCCTTCCACGTATTTGTAAAGCAGCCTGCTGATTCTGAGTTATACACATTGTTACTCCTCTATGGCACTGACAAAGCCAATATTCAGGAGCACAGCCGCCTTTGAGAGTTCATCTTTTGGGCTCATGGGCTCAGTCAGAGAATCACTGCCCAACCCTCACCATCCATCTTAAGCAAATACCTCACTGATCTATAACAGGGATCCTGAGGAATAGTATGGCTGCATTAGAACAAATCTATCACCGCAACTGGAAAAGCAACTTCGAGTGAACCATACAGGTTGAAGTTGGGAGGATGATAAGTAGCAACCTCTTGCAACGGAATGCCACCATGTAAACACTGGTGACTTGGTATGCTACCAGCAGTAAGCTGGGCTTTTCATCTTCATACAAGGAAAATTATTCAGTTTAGTGAATGCCATATAGAGAGAAAGGAGCCATCATCAGGGATTTCAAGAGGCATGATTATATTCATTACACTATCCCTTTTCATGTAACTATGTAACTATAATTAACTCTGGATTTCACCACTCCAAAACCTATTATTCTCTCATTCTTCCCATGTCAGTAAACGCCACCACCCTCCATCCAGTTGCTCAAGCCAAAGACATCAAAGTCATTCTTGATTTCTTCCTTCTCTTTATTGAGCAACATCTAATCCATCAGGAAATCCTGTCAACTCTTTCAGAATACCTTTGACTCTGGAACAACATGAGAGTTAGGGGCTCTGTCTCTCTGCACAATTGAAAATCCATGTATAACTTTTGATTCCCCAAAACCTTAACTACTAATAGCCTACGGCTGACTGGAAGCCTTACCAATAACATAACAGTCGACTGACACACATTTTATACATTGTATACATGTATTATGTAAGGTATTCTTATAATAAATATAACCTAGAGAAAAGAAAATGTTATTTAGAAAAGCATAGGGAAAACAAGACATATTTACAGTAGTGTGCAGCAGTTATCGATGCTGTAAGTTTGTATCATCTGTTTACAAGATGAATCTTGTGTGTCTTGTGTCTATATCAACATGGTCTTATACAAAACACTATAGGTATTATACATATTACTAAGAGCAGACATCAAAAATGAAAAGATGAGGTGAGGAGTGCCTGGGTGGCTCAGTTGGTTGAGCAACCGACTTTGGCTCAGGTCATGATCTCACAGTCTGTGAGTTCGAGCCCCGCGTCAGGCTCTGTGCTGACAGCTCAGAGCCTGGAGCCTGCTTCCGATTCTGGGTCTCCCTCTCTCTCTGTCCCTCCCCCATTCATGCTCTCTCTCTGTCTCAGACATAAACATTAAAAAAAATTTTTTAGATAAAAAAAAGAAAGATGATGTGAAAAAGAAATTCATATTTACTTCCAGCTATAACAATTCATGCATTGATAATGAAGAAGCAGCAATATGTTTGCTTTATGGTAACCTAGTATAATCGATATGACAGCTTCATGCTAGCCTAGCCTATACAATTAATGAATGAAACATTAAAAAATTTTTATGGCATACAGTATTATAGTCATCGTTATAATGCAATTTTGGAAACACTGTTCCATTTTTTTTAACCACTTGTCTGTAATGATAGGGTGATACACAGTTTCTCCAATTATAAGAGAGAGGCATACTATATGCTAATATAATTCTTTGAAAGCAGAGTTATAAAACAGTGGGAAAACTAAGACGTGATTAATTTTACATTACATACACTCACCTTATGCCTACGTAAGGATAGGCTGTCCACCTCCATGGGAGTCTTGCACAGAGTGTTCTGCATGGTGAATACTTTGATGACAGGGACACCAAATGTCTAAACAGTTCTTGCCGTACAGGTGGTAGATTTTCACAAAGACACACACACACAACAGACAGGTTTATTAGGTGTACAGCGTGATGATTACTTACAATTCATAAAGTGCAAGTGGATCATAATCAAGGTCTTCATCCTCATTGTGTTCATGTTGAGTAGACTGAGGAGGAAGAAGGAAGGGGCGGGAGGGTGGTCTTGTTGTCTCAGGGGTGCCAGAGGAGAAGAGGTGGAGGAAGAGGAAGGGGAGGCAGGAGAAGCAGGCACACTTGGTATACCTTTCTGGAAATGCACTGTAATTTCTGTCTGACTTCTTTTGCGTTTTCATGTCTCTAAAAATGTTTCTACATGGTACCAGTCCTTCTTCCACCGTGTGCTTTAGGTTCGGTGCCCTTATCGTAGAAGGGTCTGTGTCGCAAAAGAAGTCAAAAGCAGTCTTGACTCATTGGACCCCTTCTGCTAGACTGTCTAATGTTAGTTTGTCTTCTGACACTGCGTCCTCTACATCTTCCTCATCATCTGGCTCTGGTTTGGAAGCACTCATCTCCAGTGGGTCATCTGTTCATTCCTCTGGTGTGGTGTCTGTTACCCCTTGAAGTTCTCTAAGATCCGTATCTTGAAACGCTTCAGCCTCCACTTTTTTTTGCCATTATCCACAGTCCCTTTCGTGATTCCCTTGATTGGCTCTGTCATAAATCCTGTGAAGTCATGCACAACATCTGGGCACGGTTTTCTCCATTAGGGATTTATTGTCTCGAGCTTGATGGCTTTCGTGACTTCTTCTAAACAACGGCATCTTCAGTGATGTAATTCTTCCAGACTTTCATGATGTTCTATCTGTCAGGGCTCTCCTCCACAGCACTGACAATTCTTTCATAGAATATTGTGTGTAATGAGCCTTAAAGGGCCAGAGAACTCCCTGATCTAGAGGCGGAATCAGCAAAGTTGTGCCTGAGGGCAAGTAGAGCACTTTGATGCCTTTGGTGTTGAACTCATGGGATCCTGGGTGGTCAGGGGCATTGTCTCATATCAAAAGAACTACAAAAGGCAGTCCTTGCTGGCAAGGTACTTCCTGACTTCAGGGACAAAGCATTAATGGAACTAATCCAGAAAAAGGGTTCTCATTGTCCAGGCCTCCATGTTATACAATCAAAAGACTGGTAGCTGGTGTTTATCTTTTTCCCTTCAAGGCTCAGGGTTAGCAGCTTTATAGGTAAAGACAGCCCTGATAATAAATCCACTGCATTGGCACAGAACAGTGGAGTTAGCACATCCCTTCTACCTTAGATCCTAGTGCTCGCTTTTTTTTCCATACAAACAGGTGTCTTTTGTGGCATTTTTTTCCACAATAGGGCCCTTTCCTCTGCAAGAAAAACCTGTTCAGGCTAATATCCTTTCTCCTCAATGATTTCCTTAATGGGGTCTGGGAACTCTCTGCTGCCCCCTGGTGGGCAGAAGCTGCTTCTCCTGTTATCTTGACAGTTTTTAAGCCAAAACCTTTCTAAAGTTAAATTCCTCAGCTTTAGATCCTTCCCCTGCCTTTTGCGCTAAGTTGTTACATAATGATCTCGCTTTTTCTCAAGTCGTAATGGAGTCTATCGGTATGCCTCTCTTACAGCAATCCCGCACCTACCTAAAAGCTGCATTTTCAGTATGACATAGAAAGGTATTTCGCAAAAAAAGTGTGAGGTTTTCACGCCTGCTGGTGTGGCCGCAGCGACAGCTTCATGAATCTCCTTTTCTTTTTTCCTTTTTCTTTTTACACTGGATCTTTTATTTCAAGACGGCTGGTGAATGTAGCTGCAGACCCCAATCTACAGGATATCAAGCAATTCAACGCTTTCTGGTCATGACTTTTCTCTGCTTCTTGGGAGCACTTCTAGCACCACTAGAGGCACTTCATATGAGTCCCATGTTGATGTTCAAGGTCTACAGTATTGTTTACAATCAAAACCACCTGGGAACCATGAGAGATCACTTTTTACTGTAATATGAAATTTACTAGGGACAAACTGCTCACCTGGAGATCAGCATCACACCGAGTTTTAAACTGATACGACGCTTGAGCTCGCCGCGATAGCCGCAGGAGGTGCGGTAGTACAGTATGGACTACGGGTAATTTGATGCAGTTATGATTTAATATTGCATCTGTATGTTTACATTTCTCTCCACTGCAAACGAGCCAGGTGCAGTCTGTGTGTGCGTGTGTGTGTGTGTGTGTGTGTGTGTGTATGTATGTAAGTTTCAGTACATTGTAACTTTTGATAATAAATCTACCGACACTTTCTGGTAGTAAATGACAAAACAGACCAGTCTCTATGTATATATTCCGCATTCACAACACACCTTTTTCTTAATTTTTTCACTATTTCTACATTGTGTGGGTGGCCTGCAAGTATTTGCAAATTGTCACAAACCTCCAGTATACTTTCTTTTTTTTTTTTTTATGTTTATTTATTTTTGAGAGAGACAGAGACAGAATGTGAGTGGGGGGGGGGGGGCAGAGAGAGAGGGAGACACAGAACCCAAAGCAGGCTCCAGGCTCCGAGCTATCAGCACAGAGCCCGCTGCGGGGCTCAAACCCACGAGCCGTGAGATCATGGCCTGAGCCGAAGTCGGACACTGAACCGACTAAGCCACCCAGGCGCCCCTCCAGTATACTGATTGAAAAAAGATCTGCATGTAAGTGGATCAGCACAGTTCAAATCCACACTGTCCGAGGATCAAGTCTATCCTCTAAGTCTGCCCACTTGTCTCCAATGGCACTGCCACCGCACCCATCCAAACCTCCATAGTCTCTCTCTTGGATGACTGAAAATGCCTTGTCACTTATCTCCCTGCTTCTACTCTACAATCCATTCTTCACAGAGCAGCCAACCTGCTCTCACATTTCTTCATGTTCCTGCTTGAAATACCCTATGGCTTCTACTGAAAGAAAACTAAAATCAGGACACCTCACTGTGCTCTGTAAGGCCCTGTATGATGTGACCCTTCCCGGCCTCCCCATCCTCATCTTCTGTGACTCTTCCCCTTACTCACTAAGCTTCAGCTGCACCAGCCACCTTGGTGGGCCTCAAACATGCTCCACCCGTTTCCCCTCAGCTCTTTACACACGTGCCCTCTGCCTGAATCCTTTACCCCTAGCTCTGTGATTAACTGGCTTCATCTCAGCTTTCAAGTCTCCACTCAAATATCACCTCCTCAGAGCAGCCTTCTCTAACCACCCAGTCCCGTTACTCTCTACTCCCTAATCCTCTTTGCTTCCAAGCAGCCTGATCTAAAGTGACAGTCTATTTCCTCCTCTGAATACCGTCTTTCTTCCCTACTAGAATGTAAACTCCATGAGGGCAGGGGTCTTGTCCAAATTGTTTATGTCTGTACCCCGGGAACCAGGCACACAGGAGACATTCAGTATGCATTTATCAGATGAATGAAGGAAGGAAGGAAAGAATGAAAAGAACAGGTATTAAATCTAACTGAAATGACTCCTTTTGAAAAGAGGAAGATTAGGTATCTTCATTTGACCGACATGCTGCAATGATAACAAGTAACAAAGGACAAAAGAAAGGGACCACGTAAGGAATTATTCACTTACTAAGAAACCATTACTGAGTTCTGAGTGTGTGGCAAGCCCTTTGTCAGGTGCTGGACGTGCAAAGGTAAATAGGAGAAGCATGCTCTCCGGCTCAGTATAGCTTTTTATTTTCATGAAAAATTTGCCTGGTTGATGCAGATTACTAAAATTCAGAGCTGACCCTCAAATTCTGTTTTAGCCAAAACTGTAATTCTAACTGCATTATGAAGCACATCACACTTCGTCAGCGCAGAAAGCAAGCACAACACGGCAATAACTTACTTTTTCTTCTACCCACCTATCTAGAAGAGAAGGGGACAATAAAACATTTAAACCTGTCGACCGCAAGCAGGGAAAGGAAGAACAGGAAAACTTCCATGACTCATCAATACACAAACTACCCATAATCTTCAAAATCAAGAATTATCTAGAAGATTGTTTTTAAATCAAAGGCTCTCATATTGTTGCCTTCAGCAATATCTGCCCATAAAAAAAAGCCCATTATAAAGTAGTTCTTTACTTCATAGTTTAGATATATTAAATGATAGAATGGCAAAGATAACGTCATACAACAAAATTTTGAGCAGCTTGCCTTTAATAAATGGGTCTATCCTGTCCCAAGAACCCAACTTCATGAAATAATTCCATTATATTATTAGCCTGTGACCTAAGGGTTAAAGAAATGGGGTTCAGGGCCCTGAAGTCATGAGATCCAGATCTACAGTTCAAACACAATGATAAAGTGTACAAATATATGCATATACGTACATAACACATAACATTCTATATCCAAATTTTTCATTACTTACCCCTTTGCCCAATTTCCTCTCATAGGTTTTATGCCGTAGTCCTAATCCCAGTAGCCCCACACCAACAAGCAGCCACAAAACTAAACAAAAAGAAGAAATACTTTTTAAAAGAAACTAAGTTTGTCTTTTTATAAACAATTTTTTAAATAATGCTGCACTAGGGGCGCCTGAGTGGCTCAGTCGGCTAAGCGTCCGACTTCCGCTCAGGTCACAATCTCACAGTTTGAGTTCGAGCCCCGTGTCAGGCTCTGTGCTGACAGCTCGGAACCTGGAGCCTGCTTCGGATTCTGTGTCTCCCTCTTTCTCTCTGCCCCTCCCCCGCTCACACGCTGTCTCTCTCAACAATAAATAAACATTTAAAAAATAATTTAAAAATAAATAAATAATGCTGCAATAAACAGAGGGGTGCATAGATCTTTCCAAATTCATGTTTTCATTCTATTTGGGTAAATATCCAGAAAAGGAATTACTGGACCATATATATGGTCATTCTATTTTTAATTTTTTGAAGAACCTCCATACCGTTTTCCACAGTAGCTGTACCAACTTGCATAGATGAATGGATAAAGAAGATGTGGTATATATACACCATGGAATATTACTCAGCCATACAAAAAAAATGAAATCTTGCCATTTGCAACAACATGGATGGATGTAGAGAGTTTGATGCTAAGTGAAATGAGTCAGTCAGAAAAAGACAAATACCATACGATTCACTCACATGTGGAATTTAACAAGAACAAATCAAGAAAAAAGAGACAAACCAAAAAACAGACTCTCAACTATAGAGAACACACTGATAGTTACCAGAGGAGAGGTGGGTGGGGGATGGATGAAATAGGTGAAAGGGATTAAGCATACTCTTGTGATGAGCACTGTGTAATATAAAGAATTGCTGGGGCGCCTGGGTGGGTTAGTCGGTTAAGCATCCGACTTCAGCTCAGGTCACGATCTCGCGGTCCGTGAGTTCGAGACCCGCGTCGGGCTCTGGGCTGATGGCTCAGAGCCTGGAGCCTGCTTCCGGTTCTGTGTCTCCCTCTCTCTCTGCCCCTCCCCCGTTCATGCTCTGTCTCTCTCTGTCTCAAAAATAAATAAACGTTAAAAAAAAAAAAAGAATTGCTAAATCATTATATTGTACACCTAGAACTAATATAGCACTGTACGTTAATTATACTTGAATAAAAAATAATTTTATGAAATTATTAAATCTATTAGGCAAGGATTTTGTGCAAAGGAGAAATGTCTGATTCCTGGGTTAATTTTCATATGCGACATGCATGTACAACCCATACTTGAAACTCAGGCTTCAGGGAATCTTCCCTGAAATGTTCCAAGGACCATGAGCTTAAGGTAAAAATAAATCATAAGTATGTACAAGAAATAATACACAAGAAAACAAGTCTCCATGGGCAGACACCAGCAGGGAAAAAAATAATCCTTTAGAATCAAACCCACGAATACTTCAGATGTTGAAACTTCTAGAATCAGAATATAAAATAAGCATGCTTAACAGGTTTAGAAAAATAAAAGAGGTTATTCAATAGGATGATCAGGAACATGTGTGAAGAAATAAAATAGACTTCTAGAAATAAAACTACAAACTCAGTGGACAAGATAAGTAGCAGCAGACAAAGCTTAATAGAGAATTAGTGCAAGGGACGGCTTAAAAACAAAGGTAGATAATATGGAAGAGGTTAAGGGACATGGAGAGATAATAAGAAGATCCAACACAATCCAACTGGATTCAAAAAGGAAAAAGAGAAAGAATGGAAAAACAGCAATATTTGCAGAAATAAAACTGAGAATTTTCCACAGGTGATATAAGACATGACTCTTCAGATTCAGAAAACCCAAACACTAACAAGCAAGGTGGAGGGAAGAAGGGGAGGGGGAGTGCAGAAGCAGGAATCCACATCCAACATATCACAGGGAAACTCTGGAACACCAAAACAAAGAGAAATCGTTCAGCGCTGCCAGGCAAAAAAGACAGATTATTTCCAAAGGAGCAAAGATTACACCGACAGCTGACTTCCCAATAGCAAAACCTGATGCCAGATAACAGAGTAGTATCTTTAATGTGCAGAGAAAAAAATAACAACCAAGTACTAAAAGAGCAGAAAGTGAAGATATAATTTCCAAACTAGAAAGAGGAGTAGGAAGGCAGAGGATAAGAAAAAGAGAAAAGGAAAACCCAATCAATGCAAAAGAAAGCAAGAAGAAAAATAGGGGGAAATCTACTTAAAGTAGAAAAGCAAAAGCAAAGTAAGATGACAGAAATAAATCATAATGCATGAACAATCACAACAAAAATAAATTACATTTTCAAGTTAAAAGGCGAGACTGACCGTCTAGAACAGGCACAATGGAGGCTGTAAAAAGATGGGTAGTTGCCAGGGTTTGGAGGAAGGAGGGAAGGATAAACAGGTGCAGCACAGGGGAGGCTTAAGGAAGCGAACCTATTCTGCAGGATACTGTGATGGTGGCTAGATGTCATTATACCTTTGTTAAAACCCACAGAACATGGGGCGCCTGGGTGGCGTAGTCGGTTAAGGGTCCGACTTCAGCCAGGTCACGATCTCCCGGTCCGGGAGTTCGAGCCCTGCGTCAGGCTCTGAGCTGATGGCTCAGAGCCTGGAGCCTGTTTCCGATTCTGTGTCTCCCTCTCTCTCTGCCCCTCCCCCATTCATGCTCTGTCTCTCTCTGTCCCAAAAAAAATAAATAAATGTTGAAAAAAAAATTTTTTTTAAAAACCCACAGAACATACAACAGAGAGTGAACTCTAATGTAAACTATGGACTCAGTATCGGCTCATCAGTCGTAACAAATACACCACACTAATGCAAGATGTTAATAATGGTGGAAACTGTGGAGGTGGGGGTGTGAGGGGGTGTATGAGAAGGAACTCTATACTTCCTGCCCAATATATCTGTAAATCTAAAACTGTTCTAAAAAATAAAGTCTATTCTTTTCTTTTTTTTAAAGACAAAGTAGTTGCCATCGGTAGAGGCAGGGAACGATGAACAGGCAGAGCACAGGATTTTAAGGCGGTAAATCACTCTGTACGATGCTATGATGGTGAATACATTTCATTATACATTCATCAAAACCCACAGAACATACAATACCAAGAGTGAGCCCTAAAGTAAACTAGGGACTTTGGGTGACAATGATGTGTCAGTATACATTCCTCAGTTATAATAAATGTAATAATAAACTCTGGTGGTTACTGGTAGTGGGGGAGGCTGTGTGTCTGTGGGGCCAGAGGGTATATGGGGAACTTCTATACTTTCTGCTCAAACCAAAAGCGGCTCTAAAAAATAAAGTCCACTTTTAAAATTTACACAAAACTGTCTAAATAACTTTGTAAATAAACTGTTCCAAATGCCTCAATTTGATGAATGAACTGAATAATTATGGTTCTTAATACTCTTACTACTACTACTAACAACAACAGCAACAATAGAGACAAAGATTGTCAGGATTAAAAATAAACAAACAAGGGGTGCCTGGATGGCTCAGCTGGTTAAATAAGCGTCTGACTTCGGCTCAGGTCATGATCTCACGGTTCCTGAGTTTGAGCCCTGCACCGAGCTCTGTGCAGACAATTCAGAGTCTGGAGCCTGATTCAGATTCTGTCCCTCCCTCTCTCTGCCCTACCCCGTTTGTGCTCTCTCTCTCTCACAAAAATAAACATTAAAAAAAAGTATTAAAAATAAGCAAACAAAACCTGCCGATCTTAGTTTAAGAGACCTACCTAAAACATAAGAGCAATAAAACAAAACTCTAAATTTTGAAAACATCCCCTAAAGTTTAGTACAATCTTTTCAAATTATGATGGAACAGTATGAAGGTGTTTACATAATGGTGGTGCTGCTTTGTGGCATTTCTTTCAGAAATACATTGAAACTTTATTTAGCTTGTTTTCTATCTCTTCACACTAATATTTTGTCTTCTTTATACAAGTATCAAGTCACTCAGGGTGGAGACCTGTTTTTACATCCGACATAATGCTACGTAGTTCATAGTTCGGTAGTGTATTGTATCCTAATACACTACCTGCAAATGCAATCCTTTCAATAAACATTTCTATTTAATCTAGTTCATTTGAAATCAGTCAGATCGAATAGTAAACTAACTTCATGTTTGAGTTTCCAGTTCATCAGTATTCCCAATGTTAACATATTTAAGCTCCCAAAAAAGAACAAGAAATGAAATAAATAGTTTGAAATAGAAAATAGTTCTAATGAGAACAAAGCATCTTGGAAATTCTACCTGTTAACTAATCTTATCTACATGAGAAGTGAAGCAAAACTAACAACAGAGTATTTGTGCTTGACATGAGAGGCTACCAGAGATTTGCTTCAAAGTGTTTCACCAAAACAAGTAAGGAAGACAGCTGTTAAGGATACTGGCAAAATGTTAGTGATTCTTGAAACTGGGTGAAGGGGGCATATGCGGGTGCACTATACTCTTTAATTTCATACATGTTTGAAATGTTATTACAATTAAGTGATTTTAAAAAAGAAAGCAAAACTTACAAAGTTTCATATATTTTTCACTCTTTCTGAAAAGCACTTTAGGACTGTTTTTTGTTTGAAGAAAGTCAAGGCTTTTCTTAGGACTAAATAGCATATTTAGTCCAATAATTAGCAACACTGTCCCTGTTAAAAGAGAAAGCAAGAATGTATTACATTCTAATCCAAAAATCCTCCCAATGGTAAATTTCAGGTTCCTAGATTTCATTTCAGTGGACATACCCAGAAAATTCAGTGATTGTGTTAATTTATCTCAGTACCTAAGCAACTACTCCAGCAGTGTTTTTGATAATTGGAATTGATCATAAGAAATTGGGGGGACGGGAGGTTCTAGGAACCCTGCTTCAAATGAGAAGACTCCAGCGTTTTCTTGATGAGGAATGTCTTTTAATTTCCTGAGTGTTTCTTCGTTGTTAGGTTGGTAATGGGCATCGCTGTCGATTTTGCAGAGGAGGGTGGAGCCCAAGAGAAAGGCGCCTTTTGAACTGCCCTAGGGACTGAGTTTTCTCCGTTGAAAAGACCTCAAATGCACCAGGTTGAGGAACTCGAAAGGAAGATAGGTGGACTCTTACTACAGCCGTGTCTGGGACAATAATTCTGGCTTGGGATGTGGGTCCTCACAGTGGATGCACACTAGAACCGACCACACGTGCCAATAAGGCCAATCAAGACGAGCTCCATTCGGATGCATTACAATGTAACTTATATGTAAAGTTTACATACTTCTGAAGTTGTATACAATGAGAATGGAAACAGAATGACTGAACGGTATGTAAGTTAGAAAATGTCAAGCAGAAGTTAAGCTTAGGCAGGCTAGCAAAAAAACATTATATGCAATTTTCAGGAAATAGCTGGAGTAACCTTGACAATAAGTTTATTGCTAGTTTCTGATTCAATACAGATTCTTTTCAATTGTATTAAAAGCTACACTGAGCATTACCAACTCAGTGGCCCTATCAGTTTTTGTGGCCCTATCAGTATGGCAGTCTTACTTAAAAAAATGTTTAGTTGTATGCAGCTTAAAAAAAAAAAAAAAAAAGCACTCTCTGCAGTTTCAGGGGCAGCAAGCACTCAAAAAGCACAACTTCGTAACATTCTGAAGAAATAAACATATGCTTAGAATGGCTCTTACTGTTGTTCGTTTTCTCCACATGGCAGACCCCTAAGCAAGCTGGAGTAAGGAAAAAGCAGGGCATTGGACAAGGAGATAGAGCAGGACAGAGTACACACACCTGAAAGAAACCAGAAGAAACACAAAGTTTGCAAAGCCAAGGTTCTTGCAAAGGAAGTGCAGCAATTTATGCCTCCAGCTGGATGAGTGCATGGGTGTTTACCCGAAATAGCAAATTCTCAGCTGTTTTAAAATATTTCATACAATTTAAAAAAAACATATCTTCCAAATCAGCCTGTCTTGCTAGATGTCTAGCTCAGGGAGTAGAAAAGTTTACGCGAAAACGTACAGTTACCGTAAAAATACCAAGGGCACAGGGGGATGGACAGGCAGAAGCCTAGACCTCTGTGCAGCCCTCACCCCCAACCATAATTCTGTAAGGATTTGTCTAATTTTATGTATGGTGTTTCCCCTACTACAAGTGCCAGATGGGCAAGGACCCTGTGTCTCTTAAATCTCCAGCAAATGGCACTGTGTCTGGAAGATACAGGCACCCAAGATTTTTTTTTGAATGGACGAACGAACAAAGCGAAAACTACGTTTGTGAACACAAAAGAACCGAATCCCTAACTGACATGTTTTGTCTCCTGAGTTTTTCACAATTTTTATCCTGGAAGCACTTGACATGTTTTACTTAAACTAAAATGATAGGCAACATTTGATTTGTGGATGCCTGTATACATCAGTAATTTCATCACTGCCAGAAGGCAATTTTTGAAATACTCAACTGAACTAAGTCTACGAAATTTTAATTGGGTGCATGGAAAATATTTATCCTATGATTTGGGAATTTATCATTTAGACTAAGATTCATATATATAAAATATATTTTATTGGTTAAAAATATGGTAAATAAAAATCACCGGTAAGACTTGGGAGAACCAGAAAAATCCCAATTTCTTTATATGTTTATCAGCAGCACTCAAGTAGCAACATGAGCGTCATGATCATACTTTTCCTAGCCTATCGTGTAATACAACTGTTACATAGTACCTCTTTATACTTTACTCAGGATTAAACTTGGGTTTGTTTGTTTTTTTACAACTAATTTACCTAAAAGGCCTTTACAGTAATGAGTATTACTGAAACTCACTGATGAATTAAGAAATCTTTTAAGTAGTAATTTAGACATTCCTCCAGTTGTTTTATTTTTATCAAGAGAGTCTATTTTAATAATAATTTTAAAAAGACACAATTATCCTATTTAAAGTAGGTCACATAAAGTGCTAAATCCTAGTCAGCCTGACGGGTATTTTCAAGCAGTTACTTTAATCCAGACCTTTCAAATATACTCACCCAAAAGCAAATCAGATCTTTCTCTAGCGTAGACACCTCCTGGAACAAACTTAAAAGCCGTGCACCATGCACAGAAAAGTATCTCCAGGAGATAAAATACCATGGCAATGGTCATGGCTTTCCCAGGGCCTGACCCTGAGCTAATAAGATGTCCAAGCACTTGAGGCCACATGGACGCTGTGAAGACAGCAAGCACACAGCCAGAAACGGCAGCTGCCCATGTGGGGAGGTAAAGAAGGCCCGCAGCTGAAGTTGCTCCTGTTTGTGACAGAGAAAGAAAAGAATCAGACAGGAAAAGCAGAAGAGTCTCTCCCATTTTCTTAAAAAAAAAAAAAAGGAATAATGGGCTCATAGGATGACCAATTTATAGCTAGCTATTCAGAGCCAGAAGGAACCTCGAGGGCATCCTGGTCCAATTTCCAGACTGATGAGAAACTGAGGTCTAGCGAGGTTAACGGGATTTGCTCAAGGTCATGCGGCTAGTTACTTGCACAGGTGGAGGCAGAGTGTGAATCTAGTAAATCTCAGTGCTATTTCTTCTGGAAAGGCAGGGGGAATGAAATGGCATTTTTAGCTTATTTGTGTTAAGACCCTAATAGCAAAACAAAACAAAATAAACTTCTAAAGTGAAATTTTCTGTAATACCAAAACTGTGTCCATTTAATTTAACCAGCCGGATCCAGGACATTGGAAAACACATAAAGTCAGCGCGGCTTCTACAACATTTTTGTTAAGGAATTTTCTTGAGGACTTTCCATCCACTTAAACGCTGCCCCTTGTCCTACAATATGTAAGTTGGCTTTCCCAAGCTCACATCCCCAAAAGATGTGACTGAGGGAGGATTAGTGGGCTTGCTGCTTTAGCAATGCTGCAGTCAGTTCATTCGTTACCCAATAGCCTGGTAGGTGTTGAAGTCTATGCCATCTGCCCAGGCCACAGCAGGCACTTAGCAAATGTTTGCTAGTTTGCTGAGCTAAACCTGAGAGTATAACATTCGTCCCAATTCCTGGGAAATCAGCTCTGAAACAGCACATCAGGGTCTCATGGCACCCCACTTTCAAGCCACCTGTGTAACACCTTCCTACAGAATATGACTTTTTATAGACAATTCAGTCAATTTTGTTAGAAGTGTGACCCACCCTTCAAGGATGTCTCCCGCAGGCTCCTCGCTGCTGGGGTGAGAACTGCAGAAAAGGAGTAAGGAACAGGAAGCGGTTCCAGCCAGCCTCTTGGTGCCCCGTGGTGCCCATCCATCAGGAAGTTCTACTTGTACCACGACAGGGCAGTGCTACGTAACCGCCTATCCTTCCCACCCCTGCTTCAAGATCATCGCTAAGATCAACGTGAGGACCAGATTCCAGAGCCCTCTACAACCCACAGAGTTTAACCTCACAGTGAGACCTTAAACTACTTAGATTTCATAATGGCTATTTTCATAACAAAAAATTTTTTCATTTTGAAATAAATAAATGTAATGACCAGTTACCGTAGAAATTTTAAAAATACAGAACTGTAAAGAAGCAATTAAGAATTGTTGGGGCGCCTGGGTGGCGCAGTCGGTTAAGCGTCCGACTTCAGCCAGGTCACGATCTCGCGCTCCGTGAGTTCGAGCCCCGCGTCAGGCTCTGGGCTGATGGCTCGGAGCCTGGAGCCTGCTTCCGATTCTGTGTCTCCCTCTCTCTCTGCCCCTCCCCTGTTCATGCTCTGTCCCTCTCTATCCCAAAAATAAATAAACGTTGAAAAAAAAAAAAAAAAAGAATTGCCAAAAAAAAAAAAAAAAAAAAGAATTGTCTAAGACTGAGCTGATCACAGCCAGTACTCCTATGTATTTTCCCTTAAGTCTTGTTTTATGTACATATGAAAATATTTTTATACTAACAGAACAATACCACTTGTTGAAGATTATATTCTTCTTTTTATGTAACATTATACTGAGAACATCTTCTCACATTATTCGTGTTTTTTTCTAAATCATTTTTATGCATATATACCATCCAGTAGATAATCCACAATACAAGCAACCATTTTCTTATTGTTGGCCATTTATGAAGCTTCCAATGCTGTGAGGAATATCTTTCTTTCGTTAATAATCTCTTACTACATCTCCACTCATTTCCTTAATTTTTTTTTTTCAATGTTTATTTATTTTTGGGACAGAGAGAGACAGAGCATGAACAGGGGAGGGGCAGAGAGAGAGAGACACAGAATCAGAAACAGGCTCCAGGCTCTGAGCCATCAGCCCAGAGCCTGACGCGGGGCTCGAACTCACGGACCGTGAGATCGTGACCTGGCTGAAGTCGGACGCTTAACCGACTGCGCCACCCAGGCGCCCCACCACTCATTTCCTTAAAATAGTCCTTTAAAAAGAGTCTAAAAAGTACAAGTACTGGGGTGCCTGGGTGGCTCAGTCGGTTAAGTGTCCGACTTCACCTCAGGTCATGATCTCACGGTTCACAAGTTCGAGCCCTGCATCAGGCTCTGTGCTGACAGCTCAGAGCCTGGACCCTGCTTCGAATTCTGTCTCTCTTGCGCGCTCTCTCTCTGTCCCTCCCCCACCCACTCATCCTCTCTCTCTCTCTCTCAAAAATAAACACTAAAAAAAATTTTTTTTTTTGAAGTATAAGTACTGTGTTAGGAGGTAAAAGCATTTTAAAGAATAATTAATTATGGGCAACTGCTTTTGTGAAAGGTTAAGAAACCTTGCTGGGGCACCTGGATGCTCAGTTAGTTGAGCATCTGACTCCTGGTTTCAACTTAGGTCACGATCTCACAGTTCGTGAATTCGAGCCCTGTATCAGGCTTTGTGCTAACAGCACGGAACCTGCTTGGGTTTCTCTCTCTCCTTCTCTCTCTCTGCCCATCCCCTACTCCTCCCTCCCCCATCCCCAAGTAAATAATAAATAAATAAACTGTAAAAAAAAAAAAAAAAAAAGACTTGCCAGAAGTCTCACCTTTTGAACCCTGCAGAATTATTCCTTTCTAAAAATCTTTACCAAATTAAAGATGAGAACAGTATCACATTTTGAGTTTCACTTTTCCAATGATTAGTGAGAGTGACTTTTTCCTGTTTACCAGCTTACAAAGGCTATTTTTTAAAAACAATGATTCCTGAGTTGATATTCCAAATGAAAGACATTAGAATGACTTTGTTGTTTCTATTACAAAGAATTGTCTGGAGGGAAAGAAAACATCTTCTCAAATTCCCTTGACTATTACTGTTTTTATTTTTAATTTATATTTTTAAATAGGCTATATATATATATTTTTTTAACGTTTATTTATTTTTGAGACAGGGAGAGACAGAGCATGAATGGGGGAGGGGCAGAGAGAGAGGGAGACACAAAACCGGAAGCAGACTCCAGGCTCCGAGCTGTCAGCCCAGAGCCCGACGTGGGGCTCGAACTCACGGACCGCAAGATCATGACCTGAGCTGAAGTCGGATGCTTAACTGACTGAGCCACCAGGAACCTCTATACCAGTGGTGGCATATGACCCACACTGTTGGTCACTTTGCCTTCTTCACTTACCTCTATACCTTAACTGTTTTGTGTTGGAGACTGAGTCCTTCCAAATAACGTCCTCCAAATCTTTACAACATCTAAGACACCAAGCAGAATTATTTTTTTAAGTTTATTTACTTTAGAGAGAGAGAGAGAGAGAGAGAGCAATCAGGGAGGGGCAGAGAGAGAGAAGAAGAGAGAGAGAATCTCAAGCAGGTTCTGCACTTCCAGCTCAGAGCCTGATGCAGGGCCCAAGGCCACGAACCATGAGATCATGACCTGAGCCGAAATCAAGAGTCGGATGCCTAACTGACTGGGCCACCCAGGTGCCACGACACCAAGCAGAATTAATAGTAACTGAATATTCCAGTACTATTTATAATAACTAACATGTTAGTTTTCAATAGATCAGATTTTTCATACAATAAAATTATAGGAACACTGTAAAATACACCGGGGTCCTATCAATACGTTTGGCACATCTGTTTTTTCTTTTAATAGAACTTTGATTTTAGTAATTTAATTGCCACCAAGATTTAAAGCCCATTAGAAGCTTCAAATCTGCTTGGCCCTGAAGTCTTTTAAACTACTATTTAACACTTCAGAGAGACAGCAAAACTACATTAGGTTTGACTCTACTTATCTCGGGAAATAAGTATAAGCATAACACTATAGGTTCACAGCTTTTCTGTCTTTTAACTGACAATGTAGGTTTCTGGGTCCCCCAGTTTTCCATGTTTAAAATTAAGCTGCCAATTACCTACCCAGTAAGCATTTTCCTTATATTCCATGAAAATAGGCATGACATCAGGGCTGAACAAACCTCCGATGTATTTCATGTTCCTTTCCCCAACTGCATAGAGATTAAGAAGCTATATATGCTCATTGCAAACTCAGCATTTACAAAAGTATCTGGCCCTTTTCTTGAGGAATCTCATGAGGCATCTCTCTGATAAGAAAGGTTACTCTTAAATTCTATTCATACTAACTTCCACAGACGCCATAGAGAATGCCTACCACAAAACACGTGTGCAAGTAAAAAGGGCTCAACACGACTACAACACTTTGCTCGTGACGCTCCAGGACGACGAGGACCTGGCTAACTTCATTAAATGAGCCAATCTATTCAAATTACACATATGTCAGGGCGCCTGGGTGGCTTAGTCGGTTAAGCGTCCCACTTTGGCTCAGGTCAAGATCTCATAGTTTGCGGGTTCGAGCCTTGCGTCAGGCTCTGTGCTGATAACTCAGAGCCTGGAGCCCACTTCAGATTCTATGTCTCCCTCTCTCTCTGCCCCTTCTCTGCTCACACTCTGTCTCTGTCTCTCTCAAAAATAAATAAACATTAAAATATAGTTTTAAAAAAATGAATTACACATGTCTCCATCCAAGAGTAACGGCACTTAGGATGTAAAGAAATTTCCTCATCACGTTCGTCGATCCACACCTTCTATTACCAATCCACAGTCTCGAACCCACACAGGGCATCCAGTGCAACACTCTGAATCACCTGGTTAATGAACATGTAAGAGGGCATCTCTCTTCACAGAGACCAAGTTCACTGCTCTGTTACAGAGTGTGGAGTTTTTTATTGAACACTAAAACCAACTCTAACCATTTTCTGCCTTTTAAGGGGAAGGGAGAGGAGTGATGTAATTCAGGCATAGTAATAAAATAGTCAATCGTAAAAATAAGTAGTTGCTCCTAACATATGATGGCTTCCATCAATATCCTGTAATCCTAACCAGTGTGACTGGGAGTGGAGGGTCCCAGCCTTGAATAAGCAAACGTGGACCCCAAAGGTAAGTCGAGAGGTGAGAAGCTCAGGAGGGCATTCCTGAAAACCAGAGAAGCAGGGAATCTTGGAGAGGGCAAGAGGTCTGGCAATGCGGTAATGTCTGACTTCCATCTTCTCAGACCTGCAGTAGAAACAGGGGCGCCTGGGTAGCTGGGTCGGCTAAGCCTCTGACTCTTGATTTCGGCTCAGGTCATGATCTCACAGTTCTTGAGTTTGAGCCCTAAGACGGGCTCTGTGCTGACAGCGCGGAGCCTGCTTGGGATTCTTTCTCTCTGCCCTTCCGCCCTCAGGCACACGCACTCTCTCTCCCTCTCTCTCAGAATAAATAAATAAACTTAAAAAAAACTGCTACTGACACACATGCCTTGTTTGGGAGATGGGGGAGAGTATGTGAGCACCGTGAGGTGGCAGTATGGCCGCTATAGGAGGAGAGAGGTAATGAAGGAGGAGGAAGTAAATTGTCAACTGAGTGGAATGCCGGGCACAGACACGTACAGGTAAACCCACGTACCTGTGACCCACCAGAGTAAACTGGTACCAGGAAACCATGAACAAGCTGAGAGCATCAATCCGCTCGCCAAGCTCAGCAGAACTGCACCTCTGTAAGAAAATAATGTGCTGTAGGACATCTACCATCATTAATATTTTATTGTCCCAAATAGAAAATACATCTCCTACCTCTGGGTACATCCAAGAGATAATATGAGTGTGAAAAAACCCAGTGAGATAATGAGAGCTCATTGAAAACCAATATTATATCCAGTCAGAACATTGAGGGGTAGCCGGGTGGCTCAGTCGGTTAAGTGTCCAACCTCAGCCCAGGTCATGACCTCACCATTCCGGAGTTCGATTCCCCAGCCGGACTCTGTGCTGACAGCTCAGAGCCTGGAGCCTGCTTTGGATTCTGTGTCTCCCACTCTTTTACTGCCACTCCCCAGCTCAGGTGTGCACGCATGTGGGCACGTGCTCTCTCTCTTTCCCTCTCTCTCTCAAAAATAAATAAAACATTGGGGCACCTGGGTGGCGCATCCAACTTCGGCTCAGGTCATGGTCTCACTGCTTGTGAGTTTGAGCCCCACATCGGGCTCTGTGCTGACAGCTCAGGGCCTGGAGTCTGCTTCAGATTCTGTGTCTCCCTCTCTCTCTCTGTTCCTCCCTCACTCCCATTCTGTCTCTCTCTGTCTCTCAAAAATAAACATTAAACATTTTTAAAATAAACAAACATCAAAAATCAAGAAAAAAGAACACTGAAGTAATAGCAACTCAGACTTGAAATAAATGATATCTTCGATCTTTCACGGCGATTGAGTATTCTCAGACTATTATAGCCCATATTGGCCCTGTAACATGTGACATGTGACAACTCTGCCGAAGACAAAGAGAAAAAGTCACTGGGAATCGTTTCTATTTAGTTTGCCTCTTTTTCCTTCCTCTGCCTCAAAACAGTCTGGGCCTTTCTGGGACTGCTGTCAACTGTATAAATAATCGACAGTTGTGTGAGTTTTAAAACAACCACAAACTGCTTCATTCTTTTGCTACTTCGGCAAAAACTTGCAGGAGGAGGAATCAAAAAATGTAACTCCACTTTAGGGGAACATCCAGAAGCAATAATAGCTACCACGTGGCACTCAATTAAATAGCTACAACATAAACTAAGCTAAAAAACACAGCACTTACTACCTCCCATGCACTGCTTTAAGACTTTTGCATCTTGGGGCGCCTGGGTGGCTCAGTCGGTTGAGCGTCCGACTTCAGCCCGGGTCACGATCTCGCGGTCTGTGAGTTCGAGCCCTGCGTCAGGCTCTGGGCTGATGGCTCAGAGCCTGAAGCCTGTTTCAGATTCTGTGTCTCCCTCTCTCTCTCTAGCCCTCCCCCGTTCATGCTCTGTCTCTCTCTGTCTCAAGAATAAATAAACGTTATAAAAAAAAAAAAGAGACTTTTGCATCTTATTAGGCTCTCAATCTTCCCAAGTCTCTAAGGTAGATGCTCTTATTATTCCCATTTTGCAGAGGCAGACACTGGGGGAAAGAGCACTTAAATAACCTGTCGGAGGTCATACACAGCAGCCCTGCTAGGACTCAGAAACCAAAAAAGGTCATCAGGCCCTGGAGTGAGGCTCTCGGCTACTATCCTGCCCACCCCCACTTCCAAGGTGAAGGATCACCCTGGGTCTACAGAAGACCAGATGTGAAAAAAGGCGGTGGAGGACACTGTTGATTTTTTTGTATCCCCAATTCAACGACAAATGTTTACGAGGACCTACTATGTGCAGGCTGTGTTCTAGGGGCTTGGGATACATCCATGAACAAACATCCCTTTCCTCCCGAGGGCTCCCATTCCAGTGAGGGAGGAACAGACAGTAAACACAATTAATAAATAATTCAGGATATCAGAAGGCGGAAAGCACTAGTGGTAAGAGTCCCAAGGCCGGGAGCACTGGGGCGGGCTGATGGGAAACTGGAAGCATGAAGAAGACACAGTTTATCTAGCTCCCTCATTCTCTCGGGGTCTACCATCAGCACTGATCCTTCGGCTTCCCAACGTCCCGTCAGTACGCTCTGGGCCCCTCCCTCACCCTTCTCCCATCCCTCACCTCTTTACCACATCAACACTTACCTGGGATGCAATCTCTTATGGATTTTAGAAAGCGATTTCTACTACGATGGTCATGACTCATGAAAGCCTAATGCAACATTTCTCCAGCAGGGTTCTGAGAAACACTAATTTTATGAGATGTTAACAGGTGTTCTAAAAGAGGAATTCTACTTTTTTTTTTTTTTTTTTTTTGGAGGGAGAAAGAGAGCGCACACAAGTTGGCGGGGGGGTGGGGAGCAGAGCGAGAGAGACAGGGAGAGAAAATCTCAAGCAGGCTCCATGCTCAGCGGAGCTTAGGAGCCCTACGTGGGGCCCCATCTCACGACGGTAAACTCATGACCTGAGCCAAAATCGAGAGTCGGATGTTTAACCAACTGAGCCAACCAGGCGCCCGGGAATTCTATTTTCAAATAAGTTTGAGAAACTTCCAGGAGGTCTCTCGTCTGCGGATGTGCATTGTGAATCACAAAGAGAGGAATATGAAGTGCAGATTTAGGAGACGTTGCCTTTTTCTCTCAGGGTATCTATCAACATCCCAAGACACCAGTGTCCCACAGAACACAGTTGGGGAAATGCTGGTCCCATGAGCTACATCTCCATCTTCAATGCCTCCCTTCAACAGACAGAATTACAACACGTCTACCAAAAAAGCCCCTCATTCTACAGGTGAGAAAAACAAAGCCAGGGACACGACGTGACTCGTCCACAGTCGAATGATGAGTTACTGTTGGCTGAGCAGGACTCCAGCCCTCAAGCCTGGCCTCGGGGTCCTGGCCCAATTCTCCCTTTGCTGTTTCATATAACCAATGCCTATTTTTAAAGGGAATTTTCGAAACAAAGCTTTGATGCATGGGAAGAAACCCCTTCCCTTCTCTTCCTTTGTGCCTTTCTTCCTTCTTTTCCTTCCTCCCAAATATGCGAAGGCATCCAGGATCAAAAGATACAAACTGTGAATGAGCTAACATATGGAAACTTCCTGGCTCCATGCCTGACAGAGTTAAATCATAAATAGTAGTTCTTTTTCCCATTCCCTGCCCTCAAGTTGCTTACTGTCTAGCAGGAAGATCTAAAATAACTGTAATGGTCTTTTTTAAAATTTTTTTATTAATGTTTTTATTTATTTTTGAAGGAGAGAGAGAGAGACAGAGCACGAATGGGGGAGGAACAGAGAGAGATACAGAATTTGAAGCAGGCTCCAGGCTCCAGGCTCCAAGCTGCCAGCATAGAGCCCGATGTAGGGCTCGAGCCCACGTACTGTGAGATTATGACCTGAGCCTAAGTCAGATGCTTAACTAACTGGCTGAGCCACCCAAGCGCCCCTAACTGTAATGTTTTTTAAAATTGTAATACACAATAATAATAAAAGACAGAAGAGGGTAAGGGTGGAATTTAAGGTAGTATGTAGCATAAAGGAACCCTTGGGATAATCAGAGAAGACTTCACAGAGCAGATGCTTGAGCTGGGTTTAGAGGGGTGAGTAAGAGCTTGCCAGGACACCAAGGCATAGAAGGCAGCCAGACAGAGGGAAGAGCACATACTTGCAGACAAAGGCCTGCAACAGTCCAGCACTTCTAGGGAACTGGAAGTGATTTCAGCCCAGATGAAGCACGGGGATAAGGTAGGAAGTGTCTGTAAAAGTAAGAGGGGTAGGGGAACAGATCCTGTCTCACATGACCTCGTATGGAAACACCACTTAAAGGTTCTAAGCCAGGGAGTGATGGAGTTAGATGTGCATTTCCGGAGAGTTCACTGGGGGCGGGGCTAGTGGGGGCAGTGCAGAGAAGGCCACACTGAAGAGAGACCATGAAGAGGCAAGAGAGGAAGCCTAGATGAAAGATGGTGAGGGCTCCACAGAGGCAGATAGGGTGGGGATCGCAGGGGAAGGGATAGATCTGAGAGAAGTAGTAGAATTGACTAGACTTAATGCCAAATAGACACAGAAAATGAGAAAGACACAGTTGTAGGAGTTTCTGGCTGGGATGGTTTCTGGTTCCTGGTTTCTGGCTCGGATGACGGAGTGATAGCTAGGAAGGGTGAAGCAAGGCATGGAGGAAGACGAACGTGTTTGAGGACTGGGGACTTCTGAGTCCAGACCTGGACACCTGGGAGTATGCTCTCATGTCTGCTGGGGAAGGATCCACCAGGCATTTGCCAAATGTGGGAACCTCCACACTGTAAGAGCAAACAGTTATCTGAGGCAGATGTTTTAAAGGTTCCTCCAATCTTTGTACATGAAAGGCTGGGCCTGAACACAGGAGAAAAGACGTATCCCAAAGGGTAGAGACAGGGTTAATGAGGACCAGGCATATGCTGGTTCTGACACTTAATCTCAAGATTGCTGACTCCCTGGGTGCCCCATGGTTGGAGCAAGTCCCAAAATATCACAGGATGCAGAGATCTCTCTGGGCGTCCCTCCCTCGCAGAGAATAGAGATCCATGCCCAGGCTGCCAACCTGTTTTCTCTCATCAGGGCACCGTGGTCTTGTCCCATCAAATGCCCGTAACTGTAAGGAGGGGTCTGAAGGAAATGGCAGCAGCATGTCTTCTCTGCCCCTGAGAATGCTCCCCCATGTGGAAACTTCCTCAGAGCACCCAAGCAGGAGCTTCCAAAACCTTACTTGACCAGGCACAACCTTCAGCCCTCCATCGTCTGCTTTCTAGCAACTCTTCAGCACCGGGGCAAACACCCTCCACAGTACGCAGTAACGTCATGCAACATTGTTGCTATCTAGGGAAAGTGGAATATGAAATACCTGGCTGGCGCAGATCTAGCTGCTCAACAAAAGAAGTATTTCTTCCTTCAACTTTAATAGCCAATTCCTTGATGGCTTCCAAACCGACACTCACCCAAATGGGTTAGGATCTGGCCCTGGATGGGGGTGCCCACTCACGGCCCATCTGGAAACAAGCGAGACCTCTCCAAAAATCCAGTGGGTGAGGAACACGAGACTGCCAAAGGCAGCCCCTGCCAGGCACCAGGTAGGTCTGGAGGCCACGCCCTTGACTGCCACTCCAGTATTTTTCCCCTCTGGCTTACTGCAGTCGCCATCTAGGATAAAAAATGGGAAATGGTCAATTACATGAAAATGTACCCTCTATATTTCACAGACTTGTAGCAAGCAAGAAATGGTATCTGGCTTCAAGGAGCTTATTTTAGAAGGGAAGACGAGATGTGGCACTGTAATACAAAGCGGAACGTGCTGAGAGCTAGTTGGTGTGAGAGATGATTTCAGGCAGGCTAGATCAGGAATGCTTTGGGGAGAACCAAGCATTTTGGGATTTCACAAGGGAAAATGCAGCGAGTTCTTTACTTCATGTGAAGTTAACAGTATGAGCAAAAACATATACAGGAAGGGGCACCTGGGTGACTCAGTCGGTTAAGTGGCCTACGTTGGCTCAGGTCATGATCTCGCGGTCCGTGAGTTCGAGCTCCGCATCGGGCTCTGTGCTGACAGCTCAGAGCCTGGAGCCTGTTTCAGATTCTGTGTCTCCCTCTCTCTGACCCTCCCCTGTTCATGCTCTGTCTCTGTCTCAAAAATAAATAAACGTTTAAAAAAAATTAAAATATATATATACATATACAGGAAAAGTGACTGGTATGTTGAGGGAACAGATGCAGTCCTACTTGAGTGGAACATATTCAGGACACCAGGCCATGTCCCCGCCTTCCCCCAGGACACCAGGCCATGTCCCCGCCTTCCCCCCACCCCCAAAGAGGGCTCTCACCTACCCCACTGTGCACCCAGGGTAATAGTCGTACACTTACTGAGCAGTTCCTGAGTTTCAGGTCTCTTCCTAGCCTTTGATAGGAACTCATTTAATCCTCTCAACAACTTTACAAGGTAATCTATGTTACTAGACCCATTTAGTAGATCCAAAAACTGAGGCCCAGAGAGAACAAGTCACTTGTCCAAGATCATACAGCTGGTAAAGAGAGCTCAGGCAGACCAACTCCACCACCTGTGTCCCTAACTATTCCCTACTTCCCAGGGCTGTTTCACCAAGAGGTCTCATTTCACTGCATCAATGACTTCACACACAAAAACGCAACAACCGGAGAAAATGCTGGCAGGAGAATGTCTTTGTAAGAACAGACAGCCTGCTGGGCTGATGGCCTGTGCTACTGGGAAGCTCTCTGCAGGACAGAAGAAAGTCTTAAGGTCTGTTTCATGAGGAGGAGGAAAGCCATTCTGCCAATAAAGGCGTCAGAGGGAGAAAAGCAGAGCTGTGAGCCACAGGGATGATGGGAAGGGTGGTGAAGACAAAGGAGGCCAGGGCCTGGAGACTGAGCAGTCTTTGGGTGGGGAAGAGGGAGACCTAAACTGAATTTGCGGAGCACCACTGCTGTGGACTCTGGTCGGGGACCCCTCTCCCAGGACCCAGCAAATCTTCACGAAAACTACAAAATTGCCTGGTGTGATCTGATATTCTGGGGAAACTGATGAGGAGTCTGGGGTTTTGTAAATGAGGTACGGGGCAAAAACAGGAAGGGACCAACAACTGGGTCACATAAATTAAAACAGAGGTGAGAAAAAAGAAAACTCAAGTCAGGAAATGTAAATGATACCCTGAAGTTCAGATCCTTATCAGCCTGTACCTGTGAAATTTGCTGCCTGAGTTTCCACCTTTCAATGTTAGTGTTTTATGAAACATAAAGCATATATTAGGGCACCAGACTGAGTTCTAAATGTTCTAATAGTAATGTCACTTGACCAATATCCTTGAATGATGTTCCCTTGTTCTCACTGTCCCTGTTTCATGCCAAAATTGGGGCGAGAGGCGGGTTATACAAGCACTTTGTTCATGCTGAGCCAAAACCCTCTAAACTTCCATTAATCTGTGAGATTTCTCCTTGTATTGACAAAAGAACAGTGACTCACTGAGACTCACACAAAAAGCCAGGTGCAAGTTAACCAGAATCTAGTAACACTTCTCCCTTCTTTTCAGAAGGATCTCAAGTTAGCATATGGGGTAAATATGCAAGCTGGGGATGTGTATGTCTCTGAGAAAGTCAGCTCCAAAGAGAGACAGGTGATTTGGTACAAATATGCAAGATTTCCTTTCTTTTGCAACCTTCAGACTTGGAGCTTAAACATCTTCAGACTCCCAGAAAAGAAAAAAAGAAACAAAAAACAAAAAACCCAGATAGTTCCCAGAGCCCTTGCTCATGAATAACTTCTCAGTGTTAGACATATACTGGGGTCAGTGTGGAGGAAGAGAGACGAAGGGTCTCATCCCTCAGCCCCATCCAGAGGGAGAGGGGAGAAAGACAAACTGAAAGCCAGCTGGGAGTTTCAAGCCTGGTTTACTCTCCCACTCCACACTGATACAAGCCAGAAATGGCTTATTATTTTCATCCTCAGTTCTGGCAAGGAAAAGGTGCCTTCTGCTTAGATAATAATCCACTGGCTGTGCTGGTTACTCTTTCAGAGGGAGCAAAAAATTGAAACAGAGGCAAAATGCAGAAAGACTTCTTATCTTTTCAAGATGTGTTCCATTCAGATATAAGTAAACTATGCAAGAGAGCAGATCCCTAAATAAATTGGGCGTACGCTTACCTGTGTAAATGCGATCAAGTGTAGCTATGGTACTTAATGTCAGTATCACTCTGTTGGACATCTGATAACTCCAGATTGGATTTAGTGAAGTGTACCATATGCGGAGAACAAGAAGAAGAATCTGTCCTAAGATGAATCCCCAGATTCTGAGGTACCTGTAAGAACAAAAGTATTTTTAATAACTTTTTATGTGCTTTCAATGTACCATGGTCAGAGTGAATTTCATAGTTTCATAGAATGAGTCTATAAAGTAGCCCTGTTGGTAATTTGCAGTAATGAACATGCCTTCATCTTCAGTCTTTATAAAGCCCATTACCTAGGCAACTTGTTGCAATTTCCTAATTCTCAAAACATCGTGGAGACTGATGGCAAGTATTCGCATTCCGATTTTGTGAAAAGGGGGAAAAAGTGAGACTTCTAGAAGCTGTATGCAAAGTAAAAACTATCACTTAAATTCCTGGTCCCAACTTTCCCTTTGGTAAATGATCACACTTGTTTAAGATACGAACCTTTGTCGATGGATATAAGATACCATACCTTTGTAAGCCACTTCCTGTCCACCATGTCACGGCTTGTACTATCAACGAGGAAGACACTCCAAGGGCAAGGACCACTAGCCGAACTCTGGCATTTGGAGCCTGGAAGGAGGCGATGCTGCCTACAAACAAATTAAGGAGAGCTCAACATTTCCGGCAATCATGCATTGGAACAAAATGATCTGCATTCGATAACTGTTGCATCTGACACCATCTCTACACCCAGACAGATAAATATGGACTTGTGTGTATAAATTAAACAATTTTTAATTTTTTGTGATGTCATTCTTAACAATACGTTCACTACGTTCAAGTGTACAATTCAATGGCTTCTAATATATTCACAAAGTTGTGCAACTATTACCACTAATTCCAGGATATTTTCACCACCCCAAAAAGAAACTCCCTTTTCCTCCTCCCTACTGCCCCAGCCCCTGGCAATCACTAATCTACTTCCTGTCGTATAGATTTTTCCCATTCTGGGCATCTCGTATCAGTGGACTCCTATACTAGGTAGCCTTCTGTGACTGGCTTCTTCCACTTAATCAGAATATTTTCAAGGCTTATCCATATTATAGCATGTATGAGTACTTCGTTCCTTTTTATGGCTGAATCATATCCACTGCATGGATATACTGCATTTCATTCATTCATCAGTGATGGGCATTTGGGTTGTTTCCATTCTTTGGCTACTAAGGATAATGCTGCTAGGGGTGCCTGGGTGGCTCAGTCGGTTAAGTGTCCGACTTCGGCTCAGGTCATGGTCTCACAGTTCGTGAGTTCAAGCCCCACGTCAGGCTCTGTGCTGACAGCTCAGAGCCTGGAGCCTGCTTGGGATTCCATGTCTCCCTCTTTCTCTGCCCCTTCCCTGCTTGTATGCATGAGTGCTCTCTCTCTCTCTCTCAAAAATAAATGAACACTATTTTTTTAAAATCAGGATGCAGAAAAAACATTGACAATTATTAATTTTATCATTCATTTATAAATATATAAATCATACACTGGAGGCACCTGGGTGGCTCAGTCAGTTAAGCAACTTCAGCGTAGTTCATGATCTCGCAGTTCATGAGTTCGAGCCCTGCATCGGGCTCTGTGCTGACAGCTCAGAGCCTGGAGCCTGCTTCAGATTCTGTGTCTCCTTCTCTCTGCCCCTCCCCTGCTCGCTCGCTCTCTCTCTCTCTCTCTCTTTCAAAAATAAATAAACATTTGTATTTTTTTTTGAAAAAAGAATAATACTGCTATAAACATTTGTGTACAAACAAGGTCTTATATGAACATAGGTTTTCGTTTTTCTCAGGTATATACTGAGAAGTGGAATAGGTCATATGAGAACTCTGCTTAACGTTTCAAGGAACTGCCAAACTGATTTCAAAAGCAGCTGCACCATTTTATATTCCTACCAGTCATGTGTGAGGGTTCAAGTTCTCCATATTCTTGCCAACACTCATCACTACCTATCTTTTTGATTAGAGCCATCCTAGTGGGTCAAAATTTATCAGGCAAGAAAAAACCTAAACCAATAGGAATATGAACTAGTTTGTTGTTAAGTACATAGTAATTAACCCAAAACATCTGAGGTGCCAGATGAGGTGATAGCATGTAACACCCAGATCTTCTCTGTCGTTATATAAGGATTCCTTAGGACTTTGTCTTTAAAGACAAAGTTGTTTCATTTCCTTAGCAGCATCTGAAGGGAGTTTTAAGGTAAACCATGGCTTACAGCAGCCTCTGTCTAGCATCAGCAGAGCTCAGTGACTACCCAGAAGAGGATCTGGCCAAAACAGTCTCTTCATCCTCAAACTCGACATCACTTTCCTACCTACTCCATTTTCTCAAATTGAACTCCACCTCAACTCAAGTGATGGATCGGCAGAGAGGAAGGAGGTGAAATGGGAACAACAGGAAGCTTCCCAAATACCATACACACCCCAAACTTATTAATATCAACATCCCTTACAGCCACCAGAAGTTACTGGGCCAGAAGTGGATTTAAACAATCAAAAAACCACCCCAGTAACTCTCAGTCAATAGCTCTGTAGATAAGGCTTGACACAGGCAGCATTGAGCAAAGGCAACAAAGAAGTGCCACTGACGAGACCACTCCCATAAAGCCAACCAAGGAGCGTGACGAGAAAATGAAGCCTGCAACACTCAGGCCACAGTAATTCCTAGGAGGGTACTGTAAGCCGAAGGCAGTGTAGCTGGGCCACTATACCCTCAACTCAGGGTAGGACGCCTCATTTCTATTATTTCTGGAGCTGACATTTTCACATTTGATTGGTCTTTCCATTTCTCTGGACGTCGTCTGGATAAAGGGTGCATTTTTCAGTGGTCTTTATCACTATCCTTTCGGAGCCCAAGATCTTGAGAAGCTGAGTCCTCCACCCTTGCGGGTATCCACAGAACTCACTGCCCTGACCTCATTCTGCCTTCTTCGGGGACTGGCCCACAGAAAAGCAGAAGGCAATTTCATAGTAATTCCTGTCACTGTTTCTGAAAAAAAGTCAAATGACTGTATCCAGAGAGAAGAAATACACGCCACTTGGAAAACTCCAGAGAAACCGACTGCACTGCATTGTAACAGAAGAAAGAGTAAGACATCTGGAGTTTTCAGCTACAGATTCAACCAGATCACAGTCTGGTGTTTTTGTTTTCTAAACCTTTTCTTCCATGACCCCACCCTCTTACTTTTTTACTCCCAGTGCTTCTTCAAGGTCTCTCAATATTTATTTATATTAATAATCTCAATTCCTTGGGACAGTAAGTGTACATTCAAAATTTTTAATTGATAACTGCTAATGGCGACATAACACACTCAAATTCAGAATCTAAAAGATACCAAAGGTATGTATTGCAAAGCTTCCCTTTTATGTCTGTGTCTAGATACCATTTTCAAGTAACTAAAATGCTATCGGGATTTTGTTGTTTTTTTTTAAATCCTTCTAGGGCCATTTAATGCATTAAAAACTAAATATATTTCCATCTAAACTTTCTTACACAAATGTTAGTATTCTGCACACACTGTTTAGTGATTCCTTTTTTTCACTTAATAATATATTTAAAGACTATTCCATTCCTTACATAATGTTCTCATTCTTTTATATAGCTGCCCAGTATTCTACAGTGTTCCAATTTTCAAAACCATAATTTATTTAACCAATCCCATATATAGGACATGTAGGTTATTTCTAACCTTGCTATTACAAATATTGCTATAATGATTAACAGCCTTATAGTTTTACCATTTTTTAAAAAAAATTTTTTAACGTTTATTTCTTTTTTTTTTTTTTTTTTTTTTGTTTCAACGTTTATTTATTTTTGGGACAGAGACGAGCATGAACGGGGGAGGGGCAGAGAGAGAGGGAGACACAGAATCGGAAACAGGCTCCAGGCTCTGAGCCATCAGCCCAGAGCCTGACGCGGGGCTCGAACTCACGGACCGCGAGATCGTGACCTGGCTGAAGTCGGACGCTTAACCGACTGCGCCACCCAGGCGCCCCAACGTTTATTTCTTTTTGAGACAAGGAGAGACAGAGCATGAATGGGGGAGGGTCAGAGAGAGGGAGACACAGAATCTGAAACAGGCTCCAGGCTCTGAGCCATCAGCCCAGAGCCAGACACGGGGCTCAAACTCACGGACCGCGAGATCATGACCTGGCTGAAGTCGGACGCCCAACTGACTGTGCCACTCAGGCGCCCCAAGTTTTACCATTTTAAGCCATATGTAAGTATATCTGTAGGGTATATTTCTAGAAATGGAATTGCTGAGCAAAAGGGTATATACGTATTTGTAATTTTGATAAATGCTGATAAATTATCGTCTAAGGAACTTGTGCCAATTTACATCCCCATCAGCAATGTCTGAATGCCCGCTTTCCCATCCTTACAATACAGTGTTACCCGACTTTGTTCTTTGGCAATCCAGCATATGAAGCTACATACAAATATGTGTGTGTGTGTAAGTTGTATTCTACACATTTTAATTTTAAAATACATATTTAAAAAATTACATTTTTTCCCAGTAAACTGATCATATCCTTTGCTCTGTTATCTATCAAATTGTTGTTCCTTTTTATTATTGATTTGGAAAAACTCCATGTTAGTGATATTAGCCCTTTGACAAAAGAGTTACAAATATCTTTCCTAATTTGTTTGACTCTGTTTACTATAGTGTTCATTGGGCATAATTTTCCTACTTTCATGAAGTATCATTCAACAAATTTTAATGGTTTCTGAGTTTTCTGTCATAGTTGGAAAAAAAGTACACAAAATTTTCAAGAGTTGACCTGTTCTCCCTCTTGATTTCAGTGACTTTTTTAGGCTTTTCTGATCTGACAGAAAAGTTAGAAATATAAAAGACATTGGCTCTTGGTCTAGTCTTCCAGTTCTAGTAAAACTCTTTAAGACAGTAGTAAGAGAGTGATCTTTGTTTTTCATTTAATTATTTAGCATACAAACAACAGTGTACATACTTTCACCTGATTTTGAAAAAAAAAAAAAAACAAAAAACAAAAAACAAACACACACACACAACACCTTCAAGAAGCACTTTTAAATCTTACCAATAGTAATTATCCGCAACAGGATTAGCATCCACTTCTTGTTAGCCAATTTCCAGAAAGGAGTAAGTGTTAGGAATATTGGAGAAAGAAACACTATGCCAAAACCTTCAAGCCCAGTGAGTTCTAGAGTTTGCAGGGGAAAGTAATAAATCATCGGTCCCAGGCCATGGCAGAGAGACCAAGAAACATACCCTAGGAAAAAAAAAATGATTAAGGAGAATGTGTAAATGTGACTTTGTTTCAAACAGTAGCCCTGCCCCTCCACTGTAAGGGCTCCGGCTGACCACCCTCCTTCACGATTCTGACCCTAACTGGGTTCCTGTACAGAATTAATTCCTCCCCTTCCTCGGACAAGAAGAGAATGTCCCAGGATGAAAATGGCTTCCTGCTGTTGTGAGTCCCTTGACACCCCTTGTTTATTCCTTTAACCTTGTTCACACCCACACAGGTCGTCCCTTTATTGAAACCTCTTCATTTGAACCATCTAGGTTGAAATTGATAAAATTTCTTTACCTAAGTCAACCATTCTATAAAGAGCAATATCATGAAAATCAAAAAGAGGAACTAACAAGGGTGTCCAGCTGGCTCAAAAGGAGGACTATGCCACTTTTGATCTCTGGGCTGGGTGTAGAGATAACTACCAAAAAAAAAAAAAAAAAAAGGAACAAACAGCAGGTGGCCCCTCCTTTGCTCCCACTCCAGACTACATCCAAAGGCAGGTTAGTCAGGCAACAATCATTTACTTGTAAGTAGACTTTTTTAAACCTAACCTTATAAGACAGTATGGCGTAGTGAAATTCCAGGATCTGGAGTCAGGTTCACCTCTGCCAACTACTGACTGTATAATCTTCTACAACAATAATTAACTAATGGGCACTTACTATGCGGCAGCATCTGTGCTAAGTATTTACAGAGATCTTATTCCTCCTACAGCTCACGTCCTATGAAATGGACACTTTTTACTCCCCTCTCACAAGCGTAAAAACAAACAAGAACAAAAAAACTTCTGAGATTCAGAAAGTAATTGTCTAAAGTTGAAAAAGTGGCAAACGGCAGAGTGAACTTAAACCCCCGCAGACTGGCTCCAAACGTAGCCATCTAACCATCACGTGTAGTAACTTTCTCCCGAGGTATTTCTCGGGCTCCCTTTCTGAACCAGCAAAGTAGTCCTTTCAGCCACCTCACCGAGTTGCTAAGATTAAATGAGATCAAGTACACAGAATACCTAGCACCCTGGGTACTTACTGAACGTAATTCACTTTACACCGCTGTACTTAACACATTTGAAGCTACGGGGAAAAAACAGTGGGGGGTACCCTCCCGAGTATTACCAGCTCCCAGAAAATCAAGTTCTTAGGAAGGTGCCCCTCCCAAGCGAAAAGAGTGTTTCATAATGAACAGCGAGATTATAACACTGTCCCAAACATTTGGGAAATCTGACTTTAGTCACACGACTCCGAGAGAATTGCCCAATAATTGTCCTTGGGGCTTTTTGCAAAGCTTCGAGGTGCGCACACGGGACCCCCAGTTCGACGCTTTTCACGCAATGCCCAAACGTGCAGCCGCCACCGAGGCCACTCGTGCGGGGCCAACACAGGCAGCAGCTGCCTCCCTGCGTGCTCACCTCAAGCCGCTGGGGGACACGGGGACCCCTTTCCTTGTGAAAGTTAAGGTCCAGTACTGAATCTTACTAACGAAAAGGTCGCGGAGGGGGCCGGTTCGGGAGCGGTCCCAGCCGCGCGGGGTCAAGGTCGACACGTGGAGAATAGAGCGCCATCCCAGGGTGGAGTGGAGCTCGGAGGCACCGTCTCCCCCACGGAATCCTCGGCTTCCGAACCTCAGTCTAGGTCTCGTCTTTTTTGACGGCGGTAGCAAAAGTTCCCAGAGGACTTCTGCATCCTGGGCGCGCGGCGCGCTCCCTCCCGAGCCCAGCCAACCGGCCGAGCGCCGCGGCTCCGGGCCGAGTGGGGGGCAGGCCCCCGCGAACGCGCGCCCGGGGGCGGCCTCAGCTTACCCAGGAGGCTCTCCAGGAGGATTTCTCGCCACAGCCAGGACATGGCCGCGACGCGCAGCGGCGCTTCCCGAGCGAGCAGCGAGCGCCTGCCCCGCCGCGCACGCCCCGCGCCCGCCGCCGCGTCCTCCGGAGCCGGGTCCGCGCGCACGTCCCCTCGCCGAGCCTGCTGCCACCCTCCAGCCCCGCGGCCCGCGCGCCGGGCCGGGCCCAGGAGAGGGTGGGGCCGCTGCGCGTCCGCCCCCGCCCACCACACCCAGCCCAGCCTGCCCGGGCCCGCACCACCTGCTCGCTCCGCCGCCGCACCCCGGCCGGCCGCCGGCCCCCGCCCCGCGCCGTGGCGCCAGGCAGACTCGCGGGGGCCTGGAACCCCGTTGTCGGGGCGAAGGCGGGGTTGCCCGGCTCGGCCGCAGAGCAGCGCGGGGATGGAGCGCTGCCGGAGCCCCGGAGGACGGGCGGCTGGTGCGGGGTCTAAAAGGAGCCCCACGGTGGTGCGCTGCGAGGCGCAGGCTGGACGGGAGGGGGCCTGCAGGACGGGCTCCGGCGCCCGGGGCCATCAGGTGCCAACAGGACCGTGGGCCTTCTTTAAGCCGGGGCTAACGCTTGGGAGGCGGCATTAGCCTCCCGAGATCGAGCTACTTCTCAGCCGGGCGGTAAACAAATTGCGCTCTGGAAGGGTGGTCCGAAAATCCCAGAGGCTCCAGGATTTTCGATGGCTTGTAGAGACCTTGCAACACTTGCTCAGGGGAGAGGAAACAGGTGAGGTGAGTGGAAACTCTGCCCTCCTCAACTTCATGAATAATGATGTCTGAGAGTGCCCATCCCGAAGGGGAAAGGGAGAGGAGTTCCAATCAACAGCGGAGCCAGTGAAGAAGGCCGGTGGTTTCTCGCTCACATATTACCACACCCCAGAATGTCTTGAAATTTTTTTTGAACCTTCTCGGAGCAATTTATTTTAATTCGCTTTAATTTTTTAGAAGAGTTTATCATTTATCACTGCTGGCAAGTTTGCTCTGAAATGAAACAATGATGAGTTGCCTAAAAGCCTCAGAATCCCTTAAGAGCAGTTGTTGCTAAAAGTCCATAGGAGTTTTAGGCAAAGAGTTCCAAAATCACTTAGTTACTTCCTAGTACTCCTGTCACAAGGATAACATATACATCAATGTAATAGAACTGAGAGCCCCAAAAGGAATCCTCCCATTGGGGTCAGATGCTTTTCAACAAGCTTGCCAAGACAATTACATGGGGAAACGGATCGTCTTCAACAAATGGTTCTCGGACAACTGGATAGCCACCTGAAAAAGAATAAAGTAGGACCCTTACCTCACATAATATGCAAACACTAACCCTAAATGGATCAAAGCCCTAACGGTAAGACATAAAACTATAACTGAGAAGAACACATAAGAGTAAATCTTCAGGGTCTTAGGTTGGGCAGTGGATCCTTAAGAATGACACCCAAAGCCCAAGTAACAAAGACGTAAGAGGTAAGTTGGACCTCATCAAAATTAAAAGCTTTTGGGCTTTCCATTTTTTAATGTTTATTTATTTGTTTTTGAGAGAGAGAGAGCACATGCACAAGCTGAAGAGGGACAGAGAGAGAGAGACAGACAGACAGACAGACAGACAGAATCCGAAGAAGGCTCCAGGCTCTGAGCTGTCAGCACAGAGCCCGATGAAGTGCTTGAACCCATGAACCATGAGATTGTGACCTGACCCAAAGTCAGATGCTCAACCTACTGAGCCACCCAGGCACCCCAAAAGCTTTTGTGCTTTAAAGGACACTATCAAAAAAAGTGGAAAAGCAATGTACATATTAGGAGACCGTGTTGTCAAGTCATACATCTGGTAAGGAACTGGTATCTAGAATATGTATTAAAAAAAAATACAAGTCAACAGTGAGAAGACAAATAACCCAATTTAAAGATGAAGAGATGTGATAGACCTTTCTCCAAAGAACATATGCAAGTAGCCAATAAACACAGGCAAAAAATATTCAAATCATTTCATTAGGGGAAGGCAAGTCAAAACCACAACGAGATGCCCCTTTACACTCACTAATATGGCTGTAATCAAAAAGTCAGACAATAACAAGTATCGGCAAAGATTTGGAGAAAGTGGAACACTTCTACATTGTCTGTGGGAATATAAGATGGCATAGCCACTTTGGGAAACAGTCTGATAATTTCTCAAATGACTAAATAGAGTTAACATATGACCTATCACTGCTCCTGAGTATGTATACCTAAGAAAAATGGAAGTGCAGAATTTGTACACAGATGCTCACAGAAACAGTATTCAGAATAGCCAAAAAGTGGGCAAACCCAAATGCGCGACAACCGTTGAATGGATAAACGAGATGTGGTATGGCCAAACAATAGAATAATATTTAGCAATAATGGAATAAAGTACTGATATATGCTACACGATGAATACAGCTTAGAAACGTTACACTAAGTAAAAGAAGCCATCACAATGTAAGCCACATATTGTATGATTCCATTTAAATGAAATTTTCCAAACTGGCAAATTTATAGTGACCAAGAGTAAATTAATAGTTGCTCAGGGCTGGGGGCCAAGTGGCAAAGGAAAGGGAATTAGTGGGTATATGTTTCTTTCAAGGGGGGATAAAACGCTCTAAACTTAGATTGGGGCAGTGGTTGCACAATTCCATGAATACACTAAGAATATTGCATAATACTTGTTAAATGGGTGAATTATGGGTGTGTGAATTATATCTCAAGAAGATAGTTTTTTTTTAAAAAAGGAGACAGTTTTTGAAAATGCAATTCATTCTGGTTATCTTATTTTGTAAAAATGTTTTGGCTGAGTTTCAGTCATTTGGTATCAGCCATTCTTCAACACGTGAGGGACTTCAGTGAATATAAACAGCAGACACTGCATTTTCCTCCCTTTTTGCCCACATAGGTTTATTTTTCTTTTTTTTTTTCTTTTATTTATTTATTTATTTTTTTAATGAAATTTATTGACAAATTGGTTTCCATACAACACCCAGTGCTCATCCCAAAAGGTGCCCTCCTCAATACCCATCACCCACCCTCTCCTCCCTCCCACCCCCCTTTTTTTCATACACCCATATGAAAAACATCTAACCTAGTGCTCTGTGTGCCATGTAGGTTTCAAAGCTAAGCTTTAGGGAAAACTTTGCTTCTATTAAGGATACACTGTGTTTTCTCTTCCACTCAGAGCTCAGTTTTTAGTCTTAGTATTTTCTTTTCCTCTTTAACTGTTTGATCACAGCTAACTTCAAGAGAATCTGGAAAAATGCAGTCTAGCTGTGGGCCCAGAAAGGAATGAAACCAAGTTATGGTGAGCAGTTGTCTGTCTTTGCTATAAACACCTACTTTATACACAGTGTTGACTTGAGGTTTAAATAGACCTCGTACTAAGGCACTCAGCACATCGCCTATGGTATTCACGGTATTTAACAAATGGTAGCTTGCATTATTATTTGTATATTCCTTCATAATATTTGACCTCATGCTAAGCATATTGTAGGTAAGTACTCATTTGACCATTACATCAATAGCCTCTCCATCCTGAGCTCATGTTAATTGCCTTTTCTAGGCACTCTCCAATATATTCTGAATTTTTTCCAACTGCAGAGAGAAGAATGGCGTCAGTATGCCAATGAAAATTTCATCAAAGGTTTTTTTCCCCTTACCCTCTACAAAGGGATAATAATATTTCGGTTGTATTTGCAGTAATTTTTCTGATTTACCATTTTGTCCCTCTGTGGCGCATTGTGGGAAAATGTATCATGATTCCTGATCCTTTCCTATGTAGCTTGTAAGTGTAGTTTGAATTATTGTTCCCTTAGAAGGTTAATTATGAAGTTGCTTTTAATTTCACTCCCAAATACCATAAGTCAAATAGAATGCTTATATGAACTTTTAATTAGCTTGCTCTCCATTGAATTTCATTGGTATTTAACTACTGTTATTATATAACTTTTACTAATCACATACAGAATATGTTACTGTATAGCTGATATCAGCACCATTCAGTTTGACCTGCTCTGTGAATGCATCTATTATATATAATTCTCTGCTGCTGCCTCACATTCTGTATTTACAATCTGCCTGGCTTTAATTTAATTTCAAAGGCCATGGTCTTTTCATTTTTGTCATTATCTCTTCTTTGATCTCCAAATGCCATTTGCATTCTTATTTTACATGGAAGTGAATGAAGCCCATTATGGCATTGCCCACTGCTTCTTTCTTCTTTCCCTATTACTTGGAGCATGAACACGTCAAGGTCAGTCTGAGCATATTGAGACTATTTTTATCAGAAGACAAAAATCTCTACTAGAAGATAATACTTTTATGGAATAATGAAGATCTTCTGGTCTAACAAAAAACAGAAATGATTTTCTTTGAAGAGCCAAAATAAGAAGAAAGTCCTTCATGTCACTTCAAGCTCTCAATTATGCTCATGATTTTTTGAAAAGGGTCTGTGCTTCTTCATATAAGCCAAGTTCATGTTTTACAATGACAAATGTTTATTACTCCCTCACATCACATGTCCATGGTGGGTCGGCTGCGGCGGCTTCCCATCATCAGGAATCTGGGACTCAGGCTGAAGGAGCAGCATCTATCTGTGGGTCTCATGGAAAACCACATTTCTTACAATCACACTCAGCAAATACAGTGGTCAAGCCGACCTCAGTGGGGCAAAGTCTGTACAAAAGAGGCAGGAAGGGTTTTGAACAATAATGCAATCTATTACAGCATGGATACACACATACATGTATATATACATATAAATATATATATACACATAAATATATATATATACACACACACATAGAGTATGCCATATACAGAAAATGTATAGTGCTGTTAGTCCTTTACATTTTAATTAATAATTGATTAGTAGTTATTTAATTATCTTTGATTATTTGCTTCTTTTTGCCTAATACATTGAGAATATTTTCTCCTGTCCATAAACAGTCTTCTGCAATGTGACTTTAAATGGCCATATGTTATTTCATAGGACGATTATATATCATTTACTTAACCATTCCCCTTTTGATGGATATTGAGGTTGCTTTGTTTATGATAGTATTCAATAAACAGATTCCCTACCTAGAAAACATGAGAAGAGAGAGTTTACACGTCCCTAACAAAATGAAAAAAGTAATGAAGTTCTCTAAGAAGCTGATGATCTTTGGCTTTGCTTTAGCCAAAGTCTTTAAGGCACTGGATTTTACTTGAGATTAGCTGACTTCAACTTGTCCCTGTGAAGAAAGAGTACTCGTTGCCTGCTTCTCTCCACTTTGGAGGACTAAGTGTCTTTCCTTGAATGGAAGCAAAGTGGAAGCTCTCCATGGCAGAGAAGGTTGGCTATCTACCAGACATTCCTGTCTGTCCTCCGCTGTCTGTAGGATAGTGTTGTTACTGGAAAGGAGCTGCTAGCCAGAGGCTGCACTTCTCAGCTCTCTGGCATCTCCACGGGGTCTTGTGTGACTGGTTCTCATCAGTGGAATGTGACCAAGTGACATGTGTCACTGCCAGACAAGGAGGTTGAAACGTGCTGCCCTCTCCCCTTCTCTCCTCTTCTGCTTGTGATAATGAGGCCCCAGGGAAAGACTGAGCCACAAGAGGAGGGGGGCTTAGGTCCTTGACTCATTACAAGGTGGAAAACTAGTCCATTGACTGGGAACACCAACCTTGAACTGGTATATGTGATTAAGCCACTGAAATGCTGGGGTTTATTCATTAGAGAACTAGCATTGCCCCAACCAATATGCCCACATATTGGTTAAGTGGGTATGAAAATTTAAGGGAATGCCATTGAGCACTCATCCTATGCCCTTCTAGGCACAAAAAAGAGAACGAGGAATAATCAGGTTACAAAATGTGAGTGTGATGTTTGTACTAATTTGTCCTCTAGGAATTGTGACGCTGCCCCTCATGAATATTTGGTCAGTAAACACTCTCTAGGGAAATCAGTCTCCTCAATCGCCAGAGTCTTCTATCAGATTTTCAACTAAGGTTACCTATAAAATCATCACATTCGTTTGAACTGGAAAAATGGGAACCATAATACAGTTATTAAGAGTGGGGCTTTAGGAGCACCTGGGTGGCTTGGTCGGTTGAGTGTCCAACTTCGGCTCAGGTCATGATCTCACAGTCCGTGGGTTCGAGCTCCATGTTGGGCTGACAGCTCAGAGCCTGGAGCCTGCTTTGGATTCTGTGTCTCCTTCTCTCTCTGCCCCTCCCCTGCTCATTCTCCCTCCCTCCCTCCCTCTCTCTGTCTCTCTCCCCCCCCCCCCTTCTCTCTTAAACACAAATAAACACTTAAAAATTTTTTTTTAAATGGGGCTTCAGAGCTAAACCGACCCGTATTCAAATCCCAGCTCACTCATAGACTAGCCCACAGCTAACCCTCCGGAAACAATAGCCAAAAACCAAACTGCATTACTGATGTGCGGAGAAAACCTCTGCTACCCTGGGCAATGATGCCACAGCTTGCTCCGCTGACATGTCCATGCCGGAAACCCAACTATCCTGCAATTGCTCCTGCTACCGGCATCAGAGCCACCATGGCCCCCAGATCATCCCTTTCTGGCTGTCGTATCTGCCAGCACCTCCAGAGAGGGTGTGTCCGTTAATGTCCCTAGGGAGGAAGCACACACCAGGACAGAATTGGAAGTGAAAGATATTTGTCGCATACTACGCGTCTGGGGTGCTCGCTTGTCCAGGAAGAGAGCAGACACAGAATTGAATATGAGAGAGGCTGACGTCTACGAGGAGACAAAAGCCCCAAACAGGGGTTTCAGCTCCATATTTATTGAGCGCTCAAGATCTTACACACACGGTGAACGTGAAGAAAACAATCAGATAGTAATCAACTTGTGTGTGTAAGAAGCAAAGGGTCTAGGGGACAAGCGGAGTTTGTGATCAAAATACAATAGTACATTGGTGTCAGATGGAAAGTAATTCCCTGCAGGTGATGTAACAAGCTACTCATGATTCCATTATAATATCTCGCCAGCTAACCCCGGGCGCTTTTGCCCCGTGGTGGTGGCTTTCCAACCTAAGCTTTTTTCTAACCCATTTACATAAATAGAACCTATTTCCCCATAGATATTTATGAGGGAAATACTCATGAAAAACAACAGGGGAGGGAGCAGGGGTAGGCAGAGAGATCCTTCAGAGGGTGATGCAGGTCTGACACTCAGGAAAAGAGAGCAGGTGGGAGGGAGGATGGGGTGAGAAGAACCTAAGACTGCAGTGACCTCTGCGAAAGTCTCAGCCGGATGGAATAGGAGCCTGTTTCAGGATCCTGCATGGGAGAGGAATAGCCCAGCCCCCCTGTACACCCCTTTTCCCCTCTGTTGAATGGAGTTGCTTGGTTAGAGACATGGAATCAATGCCTCAGTGGATGCCAGAGGCTGTCTGCTAATTGTACTCCTCACAGCAAGATTCTCTTGAAGGGTGATCTGAGGGGCACATTTCCCTGCTGCCAAAGAAGCGCTCCCATCTTTTCCTCTGGCATCACTGGCTCCTAAGTCAAAGTCTGATTGATGGAGATTAGACCACGTGCCCTTACTGCAAGGCAGCCCAGGGGAGCAAGTGACTGGCATTTTCAGCACCAAAGGAGGAAAGAGTCTTCTTGGATATTGGTCAAAACAAATGAGTGTAAAATATGCAAAGCACTTTGCCCAGTGCCTGGTGTGTAACAGACCCTGGATGGATGGAAGCTGATTTCCTCACTAACCACACCAAGGATGTCAGGGAAGGTGATGGGAGGATTCGTTGTTAAATCAGTCTCTCCCCGGCTCAGATCTTGACTCCAGATTTCCAATGAAATTAGGCAAGTGATTTAACCTTCCTGAGCATCAGTTTCCTCATCTGTAAAGTGTCCTTTGCAGAGTCATTGGGAAGATTTGTGTTACTATATGGAAAATGATTGGCCTAAGTAGGCTCTGAGAAAAGAGCAATGCTATAGTTACTTTGTAGTGAACAGAGAAAGGAGCACCAAAATTAGAGTATACACTCTGGGGGGGTGGGCACTCTGCCATGTTCATCCTTGGAGGCCTGGCACTCAGTATGAACCGCGGCATATGCCAGGCCCTCAATAGACACTTGTTGATGAATGAATGGATAAAACTATTTTTTCTTATGGATAGATAACAAAGACAAAGCTACATAAATCTTTTTTTTTTAATTTTTTTTAATGTTTATTTTTGAGACAGAGAGAGACAGAGCATGAATGGGGGAGGGGCAGAGAGAGAGGGAGACACAGAATCGGAAGCAGGCTCCAGGCTCTGAGCCATCAGCCCAGAGCCTGACGCGGGGCTCAAACTCACGAACCGTGAGATCGTGACCTGAGCTGAAGTCGGACGCTCAACCGACTGAGCCACCCAGGCGCCCCAACATAAATCATTTTAAACTAGGATTTTATTTTGCAGATTATTTTTCTTATTTTTTCCCAATATTCTCACTCAACCTCTCCAAAGAGCATAGGAATTATATAGTCAAATCATTTTATTTCATTAATTTGATCTTTATTCTTATCAAAGTAATAGAATATATGGTTTTTAAGAGTCACATGGGGCGCCTGGGTGGCACAGTCGGTTAAGCGTCTGACTTCAGCCAGGTCACTATCTCGCGGTCCGTGAGTTCGAGCCCCGCGTCGGGCTCTGGGCTGATGGCTCAGAGCCTGGAGCCTGCTTCTGATTCTGTGTCTCCCTCTCTCCCTGCCCCTCCCCCGTTCATGCTCTGTCTCTCTCTGTCCCAAAAATAAATAAAACGTTGAAAAAAAATTAAAAATCAGAGTCACATAGTAAGGACAAAAGATCTTTCCCCTGGTGCACCCCTCCCCACCCTTGATCCGCATCCCTCAGAAGCAACCAGTTTCAACTCCTTAGCTAGTTTTTTTGGTATTTACTTTCCTATTTCTATTTCTTGATTTTTTTAAAAGATATTGGACACCGTTGATTTTTTTATTGTAGAACATGGGGGCTTAAATCTCTTCTCCCTATGTACATAGACACATACATACACACACACACACACACACACGCACGCACACACACATAATTCTTACCTTCTATCCAGTACAGTTGTTACAGTGATTTCACAAACTTATCATAAGTTAGCAGTGTGTTTGTTGTATTAGGATCATGTCACTGCTGAGCCTTGTAGAATACTGCAATTCTATTTTATTTCTCCTATAGTTTTTGTGTCCTCTTTAGTTTATAATTGATTGATTTAATTTTTTTTCATTTACTTACCTGTGACAACCACAGATAATTCCCAAACTATCCTCAGAGTCGTAAAACTTCCTGAGAGTCAAACCCATGAGATATCCTACCAGTTCCCTTCTTCCCCTGGAATCATCTCTCCTGGTTCCCTCCACTCTTCTGCTCCAGTCATGGCAGGCTGCCTTCCAGGCTTCTCCGGGGCTCTTGTCTCGGAGCTTCCCATCAGCGCCATGGGAGATACTCCTTTTATCTCTCTTCTGTGTTGGACTCCCTGTTCCCAGGATTCCATGTCTTCCTCTTGACTGGTTTGCTCCAGTGACTTCCTGAGAAAGAGGACATAGAGAGCACGTAGGTTTTTTGAGGCTTTATCTGCAAATGTTATTATCCACCCTGCCAGTACAATCCCCTGAGATTGAGAAATTATCACAATAGGAAACATATCATTGCAATGATTCATCCCAAGGCTTGACCAAAAATGGCACAAATTCCAAAATAGCAGTGCCTTCAACAAGTTGGGGTTTTGTCTGTCTCACATGAATGTCAGCATCAGTAACCCTGGGTTCGTTTGATGGCTCCACAGTCATCAGGAACCTAGGCTCTATCTTGTAGCTCACCATCCTCAATGGGCAGATCCCACTTCATGACCCAGGATAACTGCTTCCGCTCCAGACTTCATATGCTCAGTCAAGCCAACAAGAATAAGGAAAGAGGAGAAGGAGAAGGAGAAACGATGGCCCTTGAAGGACATTCCATCAAAGTTGCACCCACTGCTTCCGCTTACATGTCATTGACCAGAACTCCATCATATGATTGCATTGACATTCTTTGATTATTTTATCCTGGTTTTTCACTTTATTCTTACACAGATTTTATTATACTTTATGTCTGCATCATGATTGTTATTGTATTTTAAGGACATGGTGTGAAGTAAATATGCATCTTAATTTTTATGACATTTATAGCTTCAATTTGCAACCCAGATGCTGGGTCTTACCAACCAGCGCTTCTGTTTGATAAGTTATACCCAATTTGAAGCACAATATCAGCACCACCCACAGATGAAGACCCATCCCACAGATTAATGACTTTTGAAGGCTGGCCTGTTGTCTTCCATGGGAACTCTGTCCGTGTTGGTGGCTTTAGGCTTCGTAATTAGTTAGCTTCATTGGTGGTGGGTGTCACACAATGTAAGGCAGGGAAATGGTGCATGTCTCCCACCTTGCAGAAGAAAGTGCTTTGCACTGGGAAAAATGACCACATGAAAAGAAGGGCAGAGAAGAAAGAACAGTCTTGGCAAGTGTTCAAGTCCCTCGTTATGTTTCTAAGATCCAGCTGCATGTATGGCTTTCCCATAGTTTGCTTGTTCAATTCGTCCATGGAACCTGTTAGACAATAAATCCTCCCATTTGCCCAAGCCAGCATGATTCAGGTTTCTGTCACCTGAAAACACAATAATCTTGACTAGCTCATATTCAAACAAAATACCTTCTTGTAATTGCAACAGAGCTTTCTCATTGTGCACCCTAGTTTCCTGGGGAGAGGTTAGGGAGTGATGGATAGGAGATACAAACTTTCTTTTCGGGGTGATGAAAATGTTCCAGAACTGGGGGGGGGGGGGGGGGGGGGTGATGGTTGCACAACTCTACGAATACACAGAAAGCCATGGAATCATATATTTTAAATAGGGGAATTTTAGGGTATGTGAACTGTATCTCAATAAAGTTGTTTTTAAAAACCAGTATAACTTGTAGAATTTCATTCTGTGCCTATCAAATAGTTAGCAATGGATTCTCGTTATATCTACCTGGAGCCAGTTTACACTCACTCACTCTTACACCTGTAAGATTACGATCATCCCCACAGGACCCAAGGCAGGTTGTGTTCCTGGAACAGCAGAGCAGGAAGTGCCCCTTCTCAGAGACCAGCAGAAACAATTACTGTGGCCTGGGACACGGGGGTTTCTCGAAGAGTTGAAAGGAAATCAGTCACGTTGGCCAAAGTAAAGAAGATCTGCCTGAGTGACCATTTTCAATACAGTAAAAATACAATGAGAAAGTCTTGAGAAATAATGAGTTCACAATGCAATATAAGCATTAGGTTTTCTTTCAATGAAACTTAATCATCAAGAGCACTATTTTAGCACAGGTCACAAAGAAGACTTACTTAGGACACAGGCCTGGAAAGTCAAGAATACATTTTATACATTAAAAATATGTTTTTTGATGTTTATTTATGTTTTGAGAGAGAGAGAGAGAGGGACAGGGTGTGAGCGGGGGAGGGGCAGAGAGAGAAGGAGACATAGAATCTGAAGCAGGCTCCAGGCTCTGAGCTGTCAGCACAGAGCCTGACGCGGGGCTTAAACTCACGGAACACGAGATCATGACCTGAGCCGAAGTCGGACACTCAACCGACTGAGCCACCCAGGCACCCCATTTTATACATTTTCACTTATTCATTCTAGCATTTCCTGGAAGCCCTCTGTGTGGGAGGGGATGTCGTCATCCCCGAGTGCACAGAGGGCATCAAGACATAGTCCTGCAAGGGAGGAGCTCATGGTCCAGTGGTCGAGTGGAATTGCTCAAGTACTAACAGCCCAGGGTGGAAAGTGCTGCAAATCCTCACAGAACGGAGTAGGCCTGCAGACCCTTGGAGGCATGGCTGTTAAGAGTCTATTTACTCGTAGCATAATGTGATGCTCATTTACATGCCTGAGCCTCCATTTGCCCACCTACAAAGGTGAGCTCCCTTGGAAGACTGTGACCCAAAATAATAAATTTCCAGAAAGAGTTACCTAGTATTAGTATTGTCCAATTTGGATATCATATATTCATCCAATAAATATTTGTTGAACATCTATTGAGCCGTGCTTCTCAAACTGGAATAAACAACAGGGCTGAGCAGCAGTGTATCAGAGAATATGGAGACTCGGCAATTCAGTATCACACGTCTTTCATGACATGTAAGCATTTCATCACATTTTTATGTTAAAATAGATGTTAAAAACAGAGAAGGATGCAGAATGCTTATGAAGTTTCAGGATAGAGCACTTGAGGCTCATAGTAGATTTCTTTGTCGTGTGTCTTTGCTGGAGGAGAATTTGCTCCAGAATTTGCTCCAGAATTTGCTGGAGGAGGAAGGAGATTTGTCCATTCTTTTCTGCCATTAACTGAACACCGGTTGTTAAATAAGCATCTCGGGAGATGCAAAATAACATCCCTGCAAGAGTATGTAACCTGAGCTGAAACAAAACACTTGAACAAATGAATCAAATAGAAATCCATAGGTGTGTCTTTTGAGAAGTGTAAGAGATCGCTTCTGTGTCTATGAAATCACTTACTAGTAGACTCCTACACGACAGAACTATGAAAGAAACAATTCAGGGGCCCCACTAGAGAAACTTCAAGAAGAAAATGAAGTTCAAACAGGTAGCTCATTAAGGAAGCAGATTTAAGTAGAGAAAAGAAAGCGTCCTCCTCACATAGAGCAAAATCTCACATTGCTAGGATGATCAAGGCAGATGGGCTTGCAGGTAGGAAGAGGATTCCAAAAGGCAGGGATTGGGAGAAGCCCATTCCAGATAAGCAGAATGACATCTAGAAAAGGGACAAAGTCAGGAAAAGCAAAGTTGTATATGGAATTCAGGGAGTGAGCAGTAGATCTAAAACAGAAGTTTCACCAAGCGTGCCAGCACAGTCTAACGAAGAAACCTTGAACCCAAAGACGAAGAATGTGAAATGTACCTGCCACTGAACACAGGCTCAAATGAAGTTTGCTGACTTGCGTGAAAAGGACTAGACAGATGTGATAATGTACTCCACTGCTCCCTGGCAAGTTAAAACACGTTCAGGACCAGAATCGTCCTGAAATAGTTCCAGTTTGTTGTAGATTCTGGGTCTGGAGTTCTTTCTTGTCCAGCAAGAAAGTGGGACGCAGGACTAAAAATGCGAGAGAGGCTAATGTCCGGGGGAAGACAAGAGCCCCGAGTAAGGGTTCTTGCTCCATTTTTATTAGGATCAGAAGGCTTACAAACATGGTGATGGATGTGCACAAAGAGACAGTGAAATCGGGAACATTAAGTCATGGGCGTCAGGGAAAGGGGGTTTTGAAGATATGTGGTGTTAGGGGTTTGGGTCAATACAAAACAAAATAGGGCAGAAGGTTGTTTAGAGCAGATGTGAGGCACCACCTCTGTTTACCTAAACTGGCCTAGGGGACAAGAAAGAGAGCATGCTACCTCAGGGTCAACAGGGCACCTATCTTTTGCTAATTAGCTCCACTCTGGGCAACTGTCTATAGCCCTATTTACCTGTTTACCTAATTTGGTCATTCCTTCCTGGGAAAGCAGCTTTCTTCTATAGTACTAAGTTGGGGGGGGGGGGGCTTTCCACCCTGAATACGTAATCTTGTTTACCTCACATACCTACTGGACATATACCTTGTCCTACTGGGGCCTTTACCCCGCCTTACCTAATCTTATTTACCTAATCTTGTTTACCCAAACTTGGGTGTGAACATCCTATGGCTTTCTAATTCTTTATGCCTTAGTAACCCATTGGTTGCAGGCTCAGGGAATTCCTAAACTTATTCCTCACACCGGTTAGCTTCCTCCTCCTTTTCTCTCATCTCCTGTCTATTTTCTCCCATTCTAACACACACAAAGAAAATATTTTGCAACACTGCCCACACCATTAGCTTCATCATACACAGTTATGTCCAGGAGTAGCCCTGATGGTTCATCCAGAGGAAGAATAGCTCGTGCTGGTAGATAAAGGGGGAAAGAGTTGGGCTTGCTCAGTTTGGGGTGAATGTTACCCATGCAAATTTGTCATTTTTACATCTTCATAGTTCCTAGATTGTCCACTCACCTTGGGAAGGAACTCTATCTTGATTAATGTAGTTCCCTGTGTCTTGGCACATGGTGTGGAGGTTTGAAGGAATCAATAAATAGCACCATTTTTCCCCACCCAATACCTAAACCAACTGAGAAATACAAAGGAAACAAGCAGCTGGAGATTTAAAAATTAACGGCTTGATTACAGGTAAAAAGCTGAATGGGAGCATGTGGTTTAGATTGGCAACAACCCTAGATGTCTTAATAACAATGAAAGAAGTAGACAGACTCACCCACACAGCTACAAAGCACCCTAGGAAACCACAGGTCTCCACCCACCGGGCAAACAGAGCACCTGCTTTCTGCAGATTGATTCCAGAGAGAAAGGGAGGAGGAAAGACTGAGCATTGTATGCTAGGAACTCCTTCCCAAATCAATAGCACCTTGGAGACATTTGAGCAGGATGCATGAGAAGCAAGATGTGTTGCCTATTAGGTGTCCTGAGGGGCCAAGAAGTCCCTCCCCCAATATGTGGCATTATGAACCATGTGTGCACTGGATTGCCTATGTGACGGGGAACTTACCAAGGTCAACTTGAAATAAGAGGTCCATTGAACAGAGGTGCTCAGTTATTCTAGCTGATCCTCTCTGATGATGGAAGCTTCAGTGCACCTTCTTGTCCTCAGGAAAATAATCTGATCATATGATATACATTGTCCAGGTGGCATTGGAGGAGGGCAAAGGGTGCATCAGAAAGAATGAACCCCAGCACTGCAACTCCCAGAGATCTCTAGAGTGTGAAGCAGGTTGCTGGAGAGAGATGAAATGAATTTGCACAATGAGCCCAGGACCTTCTGGGAGAGAATAAATCAAGGATCCAACATTTTGGCTATTTCAGAATAAATTCTGAAATCCAACATTGCTTTCAGAAAACCAAAGCCTTTGTATCCAAAATCTATGAAGAACTTATCAAACTCAACACCCAAAAAACAAACAAGCCAGTTAAGAAGTGGGCAGAAGACATGAATAGACACTCCTCCAGAGAAGATATACAGATGGCTAACAGACACATGAAAAGATGCTTAACATGACTCATCATCAGGGAGATACAAACCAAAACCATGATGAGATACCACCTCACACCTGTCAGTATGGCTTAAATTAACAACTCAAGAAAGAACAGGTGTTGGCAAGGATGCAGAAGGATCCTTGTGCAGAAGGGAACCCTCTTGCACTGTTGGTGGAAATGCAAACTGGTGCAGCCACTCTGGAGAACAGTATGGAGATTCCTCAAAAAAACTGAAACCAGAACTACCCTATAATCCAATAATTGCACTATTAGGTATTTACCCAAAGGATACAAAGACATAGATTCAAAGGGTTGCACCCACCCCGATGTTTATAGTAGCACTGTCAACAATAGCCAAACTACGGAGAGAGCCCAAACATCCATTGGCTGATGAATGGATAAAGAAGATGCAGTATATATATATATAAAAGGAGTATTACTCAGCCATCAAAAATAATGAAATATTGCCATTTGCAATGACATGGATGGAGCTAGAATGTACTTCGCTAAACGAAATAAGTCAATCAGAGGAAGACAAATCCCATATGATTTTACTCATATGTGGAATTTAAGAAACGAAACATGATTATAATGGGAAGGTGAGGGGAGAAGAGAGGGAAACAAACCACATGAGATTCTTAACAATAGAGAACAAAGGGAGCTGATGGAGGGAGGTGGGTGGGAGATGGACTAGATGGGTGATGGGGATTAAGGAGGACACATGTTGGGATGAGCACTGGGTGTTGTGTGTAAGTGATGAAGCACTGAATTCTCATCCTCAAACCAATATTGCACTATATGTTAACTAACTAAAATTTAAATTAAAAAAGAAGAAAGAAGAAATCTGAAGATTTGCAAACTGGCTGGGTGAGGTGGAAACAGCATCAATCTTTCTAAGAGACAATACAATTTGGGAATGCAAAGCCGATTAAAGCAAAAGACTTTTATCTTTTATTTATTTTCAAAACAACATTTTCCCCTAGAAGTCTCATTATTTTTCAACAATACAAAAGAAAGTCTAATGAGACAATGATGTTTTGCTAGTACTGCTAATACTATATATGTATATATTTATTATATATATATATATATATATATAAAACATTCATTGGACAATATAAGTCACTAGTAATCACCATGGAACTGAGCTATAAGTAAATTGTGTACTATAACAGAAGAATCTATAATATTAAGATTGTGACCAAAGCAAATGTTTAGACCACTTATTATAACCAAAATGTTCAAGCTTAGTAGCACACAAATAAGAAATGATCCCCCTAATTATAAACAATTACTGCAAGTTCATTTTTGAGAAAAAGGTCTGATTTGTTCTCTTCTTAAAACAGCTCAGTGTATGTGTATTTATGTACATCAAGTGCACAGAGTTTTTGTTTTTTTTTTTTTTTTTTTTTTTTTTTTTTTTTTTTTTAATTTTTTTTTTCAACGTTTATTTATTTTTGGGACAGAGAGAGACAGAGCATGAATAGGGGAGGGGCAGAGAGAGAGGGAGACACAGAATCGGAAGCAGGCTCCAGGTTCTGAGCCATCGGCCCAGAGCCCGACGCGGGGCTGGAACTCACGGACCGCGAGATCGTGACCTGGCTGAAGTCTGCCGCTTAACCGACGGCGCTAAGGATCTTAGAAATCATCTAGTTATTTAGTTCAGCGGATACCCAAGTACTCTCACTTTACAGACGAGTAAAGTCACTTTACAGATGAATCAAGGTCAAGTTGTTTCAGGGACAAAACCAGACCAGTCTCTTATTTTCTAGCCTATACCTTAAAATGTGTATTTAAAAATATTTCCTATTTCTGAATTTTCTCTACTTTAGCATGACTTTCCATCTACCTGATCTAAATTAAAGCAGTTTTCTGCACAGACAGGAACCGCAGAACAGAATCAGGAAGTGACACAAAGCTGTCCACACACCGTGGCACTTCCTGGGAACAGAAGTAATTACAGTAAGGTGTGGAGATTTCCAGTGGACCCAGTGACCCCTGCAAAGGGCCCCAGCAATGTGCTCTCATGGGCATACGTTTACATACAATTTGCAAAGATAAACTATTTTTTTTTAACGTTTATTTATGTTTGAGACAGAGAGAGACAGAGCATGAACGGGGGAGGGGCAGAGAAAGAGGGAGACACAGAATGGGAAGCAGGCTCCAGGCTCTGAGCCATCAGCCCAGAGCCCGACGCCGGGCTCGAACTCACGGACCGCGAGATCGTGACCTGGCTGAAGTCGGACACTTAACCGACTGAGCCACCCAGGCGTCCCAAAGATAAACTATTTTAACCACAGTTGGTGCAGACAGCCCACTGTCCCTTTCCAGTCCAACTTCCTGTCTGTCACATTTCCCTGCTGCAAGGGTATTAGAGCATCTGCAAGAAATTTTGGGATCCCGCTAAGGAGGAATTGAGTGGGGAATATGTTGTGTCACTTGCAATTTGGAAAGTGTTTTGGAAAGTTTCAGTAAAATGAGTAAGACACAACAGATATCATTGGACTTCTTATTTATTAAAGAACCAGAAGAAAAAAACTGTCTAGCTTTATTGAGGTGTAATTGACAGATAAAGCTACATAAATTTAAGGTAGACAGTGTGATGGATTGATATATGTAGACGTTGTGAAATGATTGCCCCAATAAATAAAGTTACTTAACATATCCCTCACCTCACATAGTTTTTCTTTTGAAAGAAAATTCAGATTAAAAATTTATTTATTTATTTATTTAAAATTTTTTTTTCACGTTTATTTACTTTTTGAGACAGAGAGAGAGACAGAGCATGAATGGGGGAGGGTCAGAGAGAGAGGGAGACACAGAATCTGAAACAGGCTCCAGGCTCTGAGCTGTCAGCACAGAGCCCGACGCGGGGCTTGAACTCACGGACCGCGAGATCATGACCTGAGCTGAAGTCAGCCGCTTAACCCACTGAGCCACCCAGGCGCCCCCAGATTAAAAATTTAGAAGAATATGAAACAAAACTGGTTACTATGAAGAATGAAATCAATGGAAATTAGTCTGACGTTGAGAAGCAAACTTGTGACAAAAAATTCTTTTCAGCATCAAGAGAAAAAGGTAAATTTCAAACAGAAGTAATATATAGGTTTTCAGATCGTTTAACAATCCCACGAATGAAGAGGAACAGAACCATATGTGAATGGGAAAGATATTTAAATTTCTTGCTAACTTGTCATGAAAGAGTGGCATCTGAAAAGATCAGAAATCACAGTATACTCCCAAAAGGAAAGGCAGAGGATCTGAGGTGGGCTCCATGCTGACAGCAAAGAATTGGACACCGGGCTCGAATTCACGAACTGTGAAATCATGACCCGAGCCGAAATCAGATGCTTAATTGACTGAGCCGTACAGGCGCCCGCAACAGTATTTTATTTAATTTTTTTTAATTTTTTTTAATGTTTATTTATTTTTGAGACAGAGAGAGACAGAGCATGAACAGGGGAGGGTCAGAGAGAGAGGGAGACACAGAATCTGAAACAGGCTCCAGGCTCCGAGCTGTCAGCCCAAAGCCCGAGGCGGGGCTCGAACTCACGGACCACGAGATCATGACCTGGGCTGAAGTCAGACGCTCAACCAACTGAGCCACCCAGGCGCCCCCCGCAACAGTATTTTAAATTAGACACTGCACTGGGGTGCCTGGGCGGCTCAGTCAATTGAGTATCCAAATTCGGCTCAGGTCATGAACTCGTGAATTCACGCCCCATGCCGGGCTCTGTGCTGACAGCTCGGAGCCTGGAGCCTGCTTCAGATTCTGTGTCTCCCTCTCTCTCTGCCCCTCCCTCCCTTGTGCTCTGTCTCTGTCTCTCTCTCAAAAATAAATAACCATTTTTAAATTTTTAGATTAGACACTGTACAAGAAAGCTAGAAAATTTCCTGAAATCATATAGCAGATATATGAACGACAGACTTCCCCAGATTTGACCACAAACCTCAATGTATACATGACATTACAAATGAATTGTGAAGCTGAGGAAAATTCTTCTCAACTGTCAGTAGTAAACAAATGTCATTGAGCCATGATGGAAGAAAATGTGAATTATCTTTCTACTCTCACATAGAAAATATTACAAAATCATTTTTTATGAAGAGACAAATAATTGTTTACATGTTGGGGAAAAGTGTTAAGAGAGGTGTATGAGACAGTTAATTAATAAAAAAATACATTCTTTTTCTGGGTTGTGTGATGTTTGTAGTAGTTGTCCACTTTTTGAGATTTGTAACTTGTGATCATTTCTCATTTTTTTTTTAATTTTTTTTTCAACATTTATTTATTTTTGGGACAGAGAGAGACAGAGCATGAACGGGGGAGGGGCAGAGAGAGAGGGAGACACAGAATCGGAAACAGGCTCCAGGCTCTGAGCCATCAGCCCAGAGCCTGACGCGGGGCTCGAACTCCCGGACCGCGAGATCGTGACCTGGCTGAAGTCGGACGCTTAACCGACTGCGCCACCCAGGCGCCCCCATTTCTCATTTTAAGATACTCTCTTCCGTATCTGATTTTGTATTTGTAATTTTGGATTCTTTCATCTTGAAGAGGGTCCCTCAAATTGAATGAGCTTCAGGTCTCACAAAACCAGGACCTGGCCCTGGATTTAAGTTTAAATGGCAATAGGGGCACCCGGGTGGCTCAGTCGGTTAAGGGCCTTAGTTCAGCTCAGGTCATGATCTCTTGGGTTCAAGCGCTGCATTCGGCTCTGTGCTGACAGCTCAGAGCCTGGAGTCTGCTTCAGATTCTGTGTCTCCCTCTCTCTCTATGCCCCTTCCCCACTCATGCTCTGTCTCTCTCTCTCTCTCTCTCTCTGTCCCCAAAATAAAAACATTAAAAAAAATTTTTAATAAAACAAATTTTAATGGCAATGTATTTTCTTAATAGGAAGAAATGAGGGCCTCTTTTTGCAACCTCTGGGGAGCCCTCAGAAGCCCAACCCTGCGGTCCTGGGACCGCAAGTTGTACTGGGCCTTGACCAGCAGGTGGCAGTGAGGGAGAGCAATTCCAAATAACCTCAGCTGCCATCAAAAATAGCTGAAAGGTAACAGGTTAATTTTGCATACTGCCTGATACCAGATGTTTCCACTTTGGTGCTTCGGAGTATTTTAGAGGAAGAATTTTTAAGAAAGATACGAAGCATAAATATAGCCTCCCTAACCAGTTAAAATATACCAAAACAATAATATATTTAATAGCATGTAGACCCCCTCCCCCCGCCGTGTTATAATTATTTTGTTATACCACGATGAGCACTGTGCTTCAGAGTTTTACTATACCCCGACCAGTTTCTCCTAAAGGTGTCTTCTTCCTCATTACCCTGCAGAAGCCGCTGTTTTTCCACTTAAGAACAGCCTCTTCTGGGGCGCCTGGGTGGCACAGTCGGTTAAGCGTCCGACTTCAGCCAGGTCACGATCTCGCGGTCCGGGAGTTCGAGCCCCGCGTCAGGCTCTGGGCTGATGGCTCAGAGCCTGGAGCCTGTTTCCGATTCTGTGTTTCCCTCTCTCTCTGCCCCTCCCCCGTTCATGCTCTGTCTCTCTCTGTCCCAAAAATAAATAAACGTTGAGAAAAAAAAAAAAAATTTTTTTAAATAAAAAAAAAGAACAGCCTCTTCTAATCTGGAAAAGCAAAGATTAATTTACAACGTCTGTTACACGCAAAGCTAAGAGAACTTCGTGTTGATGAAAACCAGCCAAAGCAACCATAGCAGCAGCATAGGCTGGCGGCAGGTGGAAAGACTGTGGTCAGTTGAACCCCAGGGTTCTTTCCAGCGCTGACACCCCAGATCCTTAGCATAACAATTAACAGTCGCAGGAGAATACTTTCATGGGGCTGGCTCCGTGCCAGGCATTGTTCCAGGTCATTCACAGTGTTTATTCAGTTTAAATAATGCTCCAACAATCCTATCAGGTGGTCCTGTTATTACTCTTGTTTTCAGATGAGGAAACGGGGCCACAGTGAGGTTAAATATGTTGCCTTCTGCTACACGCCAGGCAGGAAGGGGTAGGGCTGGGCTCTGAGCCTAGACAGGCTGCTTCACGAACTGAGGCACTTCAGCCACCTGCTACTGCCTCTGCTATAAATCCGGTCCTATTCGTATCCCTTCCAAAGAGAATGTCATTGTAAAATAGTCAGCAGGACATCCCCCTAAAACAGTAATATTGCCATATTCCCGTCTCTTACCAATGCTACAGAGGACGCTGCTGCTCAGTCTCACCCCCACCCCCCACCCCTCCATCTCAGAAACCTGCATCGCCCAGAAGTGGGAGAGAGAGAACTCTACTTGCCTCACGTCTCTTCTGCAGTGACTGCCCCCGCCAGCTGCCAGCTCTGTCTGCAACTCCACACCGCATCTCCCTGGCATTTCTCCCCACGGGGTGCTCCCCTCCGGTTATCCGGAGTCTCTGCTTTCCTAGCTGCGCACCGCTGATAGACTAGGCGGGTCCCACCTTGCCCGCCGCCTCATCACCCACTCACCCCCCCCCCCCCCCCCCCCCCCCGCTCCCGGACCCGGCTTCGCCCCATCCACTCCTGGGAAGCTGAAATTCTTGAGGTTCCCGAGAACCTTCAATCAGCCCAAACCGGGACCTGCCTCTTCCCTCGGCTCGTGTAACCTGTCTCCCTCCGGGCCTCCTCCCACCGCCCTGCCCTCCCCTCCTTAGCCCTGTGTGCTGATTCCTCCTCTGCCTTTTCTTCTCTTCACTTTTCTCTCCACCCCTCTCCCTGACCCTCTCATCCTTCTAACCTCACTGCCGCAGGCAGACTGGAGCTGTCTAACCCTTCCTGGTTCCAGCGGCGCTCCTTTGCTCCCGTCTCTTATTTCCTGCGGTCCCTCCTACATGTCTTTTTAGATGTGTCCCCTGCAAGGGCCCCAATATTATCTTCTGCCCACCAACTGCATTCCTTCTCTCATACCCTGTTTCAGCCAATGGCCTCGTCCCTCACTCAAGCTGGAGATCCCAGCCCCATCTTGCCTCCCTTCCTTTCCCTCAAATCCTGCCCCATCCCACCCCCCGACCGGCCACCCTATCCCTTCCCACCCCCCCCCCCACCCCACCCCCGTCTCCCTGAAACAGACACTGCCAGCAGAGTCACTCTCCTACTCGAAGATCTTTGGTGGCTTCTCACTGAGGACCGTGTATGTTCCTCAGTATGTCATTTAGGGACCGCTGCAGGCTGGTTCCAGCTCTGGCTCCAGGGCCGGCTCTGTTCCCTCACTGGACACCCTCTGTGTCAGCCACACGTGGGCACTTAGCCACACAGCTGGCAAAGAATAGAACTGTGGGTCGATATCTAACTGGGGTCGATATCGAACTCCATCGCTTCTAGTTACATGACTGTCAAACTATCATTTCATCTTTCTGTGCCTCAGTTTCCTCATCTACAAAATGGCTGTGATGATCCTTTTCTAACAAGGATGGCTATTCGCTGAACAAATATTTCTAGAGTATCTCCTACATACCAAATGTTACATTCAGAACGCAATAAACATTAGTTCGTTCTCTCTATACCTACTTCCTCTTTACTTTTGTTAACGCAGCACTTTCTACATGAGCAGGAACCCCCCTCCACCATCCTCCAAGGCCAGTCCAATAGTTGTTTGTGACATTGGGACATTCACTGAGGGCTGAGCCTTGCCTTGAGGGCTGGGGGAATACGTGGAACCAGTGTTACACAGTGGATCTTGTTGGTTTTCTGGTGGGTTCTTTTCTCTCTATAGACTGGGAGCTTTTTTGAAAGCAGGAAGGATGCTCTATGTATCTGCATCTGATGCATCTAAATATGTATGTCAATATATTCAGGAGGAAAAAATTACAGTGTTACCTGGTGCTACCAAGACTTTATGACTCTTAGCATGATTCTCTGGAAATTAACTCTCAGTATACTCGTGTTAAAGTGTCTCCAACATTTTCAGACTGCCTTTCATATTGTGCCAAATAACTTCCTGCCTTGATATAATAAAGCCTTCTCAATATGACGTATGAAGGACTAGAGCAAATAGGCTTTGATTGAACTGCGTTTGGATTTTCTATTTTTTGTATTAGAAAACAGCTCGTGATGAGTTAGAAAATAGGTCATTGTTAATGTGTATTATTTTCAATAAATAGTTTTGAATTAATGATGTTTAACTATACTTGTTTCTGCTAGTATTGGACACGTTTCCGTTACTTAGGTTTTTTGGTTGTTGTTTTTTGTCTGTCTCTCCTACTGGAATGTACATGTTCAAAAATGTCTATCTTGTTCATTGCTGTATCCCCAGAATCTAAAGCAGTGCTTAATAATATTTGTTGACCAGACGATGAATAATGAATGCATATTCTATTTTAATTTTTAATAGAATATAAATTATTAAAATGTAAAATATGTGCACCAACATATTTAAGAAAGTCATTGAGTTCTAACCAGAGTGATCCAATATTTGTAGATCTCTCCATTTGTATGACCTATTAACACCTCATGTCTCAATGTCTAGTCGAGTTTCCAACCCATATCCTACAGCCAAACCTTTTCCATAGTCCTTGGGAGTCAAATTCCATGCCATTTCTTTCCTCCTTTGAATACACTCTTGTTTCTTTCCTTACTTGAAAGCTTAGGCCATCTCTGTTGTGATCTGCTCAACTTCCTTCTTTTCTATTCCAAAGTTAACTCATCATCAACTTGACTTATGATCTGCTTTCCATGTCTCCCACTGTTTCACCTCTGTACACTTCCTTGTTTCCTAGAATTCTCTTTCCCACTCCATGTGCCTGAATCCTGCTCATTCTTCACTACTTACCTCAGAAACTGTTTTCTCCATGAAGCCTTCTGGGACCTCTCCATCTAGAAGTAACCCACCCCTCATCTGACTTTCCACAGCACTTTATGTACCTTTTCTTTAGGGCATCCTAACAAAAGTAAGACCTACTTTGCACAGAGCATTGCAGGTGTTGGGAAGGTTAACAGAACATGGCTCCAGGCTTTGAGGAGTTTACTATCTAGGAGTGCAATGCAGTCCAATGAACAACTACGAAGTATTATCATCAAGAATATTTTAGATAGCTTTGAAGAATACAAGCTACCTAAAGCAGGTCTTTGGTTTTCTCAACTTTATATTCCACAGAGCACCTCGTATGGTGTCGTGCACTGAGCAAATGCCTGTTTCTAGGTTATTTAAGAAAATTCTGGCTTTCTGCAAAAAAGGGCTTGCCTGCCCTTCATACAACATTGTCCAGACAGGAAGTTCCCCACCATCACTCCCAGAATAAGGTAAGATTTCCTATGACCAGTCAGCAGACCCAGATGAGAAAGCCATGTGCTAAAAAAAGGGATTGTTCCTTTTTTTTTTTTTTTTTTTTTTTTTTTAAATCAGCCTGGAAGGAATGGGGACTGGAGCAGAAAAGGGGAAAGAGGTGAAGGATGTGATCGTTAAGATGTGCTAAGAAGACCTGAAGACCTTCCAGCAGGCAGATGGTTATTTTCCATAAGAAAAAAGAGGGAAATAAGGAAGGGAGGAGAGAGAGAGAGAGGGAAAGAGGAAGCAGGAGGGGGCATGGGAGGGAGAGGGTAGGAGAAGGAAGGGAAAGGAAAGGAAAAGAGCCACCTTTCTGGGAAGAATGTGTTGTTATGCCCGTCAGAAGCTAATGAGAAGGTTCTGGGTTTTTTAAATAATTTTTTAAGTTCATTTATTCATTGAGAGAGAGTGAAGGAGGAGTAGAGAGAGAGGGAGAGAGAGAGGATCCCAAACAGGCGCCACTGTCAGCACAGATCTCGTGACCCTGAGATCATGATCTGAGCAGAAACCAAGGGCCTTTTAACCTCTTAACCGAATGAGCCACCCAGGAACCCGGAGGTTTTTTTTCTTTCTTTTTAATAAGAAAGATAAATGTTTTTCAAAAACGCTTTCTTAATGTATGCTATAGCATGAATGAAACTTGAAAACATTATACTAAGTGAAAGAAGCCAGTCACAATAGGCCACACATTATATGATTCTATGGGTATGAAATATCCAATATAGGCAAATCCAGAGAGACAGGAAGTAGATTAGCAGTTGGGGGGAAGGGGAGGAAGGGGGGAGTAACTGCTAAAGGGGTATGGGGGGGGTTGGGGGATGGTGAAAACGTTTTGGAATGAGTATTCTTGGTTGTGTTATTTTGTGACTATACCAAAAACAATAACAACAACAAAAAACACGTCACTGAGCTGTACATTTTAAGAGGGTGGATTTTTTTTGGCATGTAAAGTATATCTCAATACAACTGTGCTCTTTAAGTAACTATCTTTGACAGTAAGAACTTTAATATCCAGGCAAAGGGACTCTCTCCACCACCCCCCACACCCTCGAAGGCCTTCACCACCTTTCCCTTTATCAAACCCTAAACAGCAGGAATTATCTAGCCAGTTGTAATGCTAATACTTTAAAATTAGGGAGACTTTTTTCTTTCCCCTTGAGAAACCATCCTTAAAGTCTGTAGAGACTCATTCACAAGTCTGTTCGTTTTTTAACGGAGCTATTTATTGATCTGTTTTGTAAGAATACAAAAATTTGTGGGGCATCTGGGTGGCTCCGTCAGTTAAGCATCTGACTGCGGCTCAGGTTATGATCTCGAGGTCCGTGAGTTGGAGCCCCTGCGTTGAGCTCTGTGCTGACGGCTCAGAGCCCGGAGCCTGCTTTGGGTTCTGTGTCTCCCTCTCTCTCTGCCCCTCCCCTGTTCACACTTTCTCTCTCTCTCTCAAAAATAAATAAACATTAAAAAAAAAAAAAAAAGAGTTGGTGTGTGTGCACAGGAGGCATGACCTCCAGCCTTAGCTGGGCTGGGCTGGTCCCCTGGGTGAGCAATTACCCCTGGAGAAAAAAGACTTAGGACACTTCCTTCTAGCTACCTCCCCTCCCCACAGTTCTCTGTAAAAGGATCTTAACATTTGCCTTCCCCCACCAAAAAAAGCCTATCCTGATAATCTGGGATTCCTCCAGCCCCACAAGTTTTCCCCATGTTGCTCCCTGCTGCCTAAAATCCCTTTAACTGGAATCGTGCTCTTCACGCACAATTAAGATAAAAAGCTCAATACTGAAAACTTATCATGCCACAGGTCATGGACCACCCACCATCACTCAGATGGTACAGGAGGTGGCTCAGTGACCATGAACCATCATCTTCCTCTAACCTCTGGTCCTAATCCAGTGTTTCCCAAATCCCACGTGTCATCTTCAGGATGCTGGCTTATCCACCTGTTCTCTTATTTAAACGTTTTATTTATTTTTTGAGACAGGGAGAGACAGAGCATGAACAGGGGAGGGTCAGAGAGAGGGAGATACAGAATCCGAAACAGGCTCCAGGCTCTGAGCCGTCAGCCCAGAGCCCGACGCGGGGCTCGAACTCACGGACCGCGAGATCATGACCTGAGCCGAAGTCGGCCGCTTAACCGACTGAGCCCCCCAGGCGCCCCTAATTTTTTTTCTTAAAATAACTCATGCTTCTTCTTAATAAGTGTATTTTAAGAGAAGATTTTACATTAGATGCTAGTTTTAAATCACGGTTGAATATAAATATTAACATTTTCCATGTCCGTGTACCTAGGGGGTCATGTAAGGACCATTTAATAATGCAGAGCAGCAGGGGGGCCACGAACTAGCAGCAAAGCTCCTTCGATTCTTACCACCTGAGTGTCCGCCCCGCCCCGCCCACCTAAAATCATCCTGTGCACGGCCACACAGTGCACTTACCATATTTTGGAAACTCTGCGGCTGCCCGTGCTCATGCATTTGCTAATTTAATCTGCCTAAAACACAAATTTGATGTTATTTTCCTGCTCAAAAATATTCAATGCCCACTGCCCCATATTGCCTAGAACAGGAAGGCCAAACTGCTTAGCTCTTTGATTCTGGCATTCAGTGCCTCTCTGATGTGACCACAGCCTGCCTTTAATGTACTCATCTAATGGGTATTTATTTACCAAACACACAAATGTGTCCTTCCAGCTTTATCTTCGACTCCTGTCTTTAGCGGATAAAAAGTGCTACTTTAAGATATCTTAGACCCCAGCCACGCTTAAACCCCAGAACATGGCCTTCTTCTTCCCATCTTTGTTCCTTTGCTCATACTATTCCATCCCTCCCCAGTGCTGCTACCACCAGCCATCTCCATCTATCAAAATAATACACAGCTTCGGGACTCAACTCAAATGCTCTCTCATTCATGAGGCCACCCCATGTCCTTCGGGACCACAAATAGTCTCTCCCTCCTCTTCTTTCCCACAGCCTTTGACCATCCCCAGGGTGTTAAAATACATCATAGTTACATTCAAGCTAGACGTCACTCCCTTACAAAATGCGTACATTCCTGACAGCAATCTTGCCTGACTGATCCTCCCCTCCCCTCCCCTCCCCAGTGTCTTGTCCAATCCCTCGCATCATTAAATACTGTTTCTTGGAATCAATCTCACATGCAAACTGTCCCCTACCTATTCCATAGTGTCTCAAGTCTAAAAATACAAATTAGCCCTAGCACATATATGGACTGAGTTGTCATTTGTCCAGAGATATCTGTATTAAAATTTTTCCCACACTTTGGACCTGCTTTGCAAGCTATTCCATTGTGTTCCATTGGCTTGCACTTCGGGGTCTGGGTGGAATGTTTCAACAGGCAAGGAAAAGAAACTGTGGGGAATTGAAAGATCCATAAATCTTACCTGTGCCAACAAGTTGCAACTAGCACTCCCCGTAAAAGATGCCAAGAGGGAGAGTCCCTTGTGAGTCAGCCATGGTGCCCATGAAAACAAGGGAAAAAACATTTCCAGATGCTTGGCCATCAGGAAACAGCACCGTCATCCCCTCTTAATTTCTAATATAGCTGGAAAGGCCATAAAGTGCTTTGCAAATTTATTTCTTGGGCTTTCAGCCATGTTAAACTTTTACCCTTTGTATTTTCCCTTCTCAGTTAAAAACTATAAAATTCAGCTCTAATGAGGCCTCAATAACGTGGCATGACATTTATTCAGAACTTCTTAAATGTGCACCTGCCTCACAGTTGGGGGGGGGGGGAGGAAATCCAAAAATTCATGGGAAAAACAATATAAGCAAAACCACCATCCCTTTTTAAGGCGTTGAACTCTTGAAATTGAATCTTTGACTCTCCAGGTGGGACACCAGGGAGTTTCATTTCCCCTTAGAATTCTTTTGCTTTGATTTCTACTGCCACCCCAGTCCCCATGGCTTCCAATGTCTGCTTGCTCCACCTTTAAGAACTTGTTTTGTGCATATCCAAGAAACATTTCCTTACCCCTTAGCACAGCTGAGACAGGACAGAATTTTGAGGAAGACCTTATAAAATGCCAAAGGTCAAACAAGGGAAGTAAATACAAAAGCATAAGAAACAGTCTAGCTCAGTGGTTCTCAAACAGGCTTGCCCAGGGGACATTTGACAATGTCGGGAAACATTTTTTTTATTGTCACACCCAGGGAGGTGTTATTGCTATCCAGTGAGTAGAGCATTCAATTTCTCCCTGCTTTCAGTACCTACAAGTATGATTCTGCTAACTCTCCTAAAATGCCCACAACAGCCCCCTGCAACAAAGAATTATCCAGTCCAAAAACCCGGTAGTGATGAAGTTGGGAATCCCTGGTCACAGGTTAGGAAGCAGGAGAAAGAAGAGGTCCCAGCCCTTTGGAATCAGAGGATAGCTATCTCAGATGACAATGACAATAAGATAGGGCTGGGACTCAGACAGAAAGTGGCCACATGGAGGGTGTCATGTAAAGACATCCTTCTCAAAGTCTCTCCGTAATCATCTTGACATCTCAGTGATCACGTCCAAGAGAAAGAAAGACCCTGGGGCACCTGGAAGGCTCAGTCAGTTAAGCATCTGACTTCGGCTCAGGTCATGATCTCAGGGTTCCTGGGTTCCAGGTTCGAGCCTCACATCGGGCTCTCTGCTGTCAGCACAGAGTCCGCTTCAGATCCTCTGCCCCCCCACCACCACCCCTTCTCTCTCTCTCTCTCTCTCAAAAATAAATAAACATTAAAAACACAAAAGAAAGAAAGATCCCCATTCTGTTACCCCCTTACACTTCTCTCACCCAATTCTGGGATCAAGGTCTCTTGCCTAGTTGATGACACAATGAATTATCTTACCCTTTAGGCATGACCTCACTCCTTATCACATGACTGGATTTACCTATGTCCAACAGTATAAACATACATTATGCAAAACAATTATCATCACATTGACATAACACCAATGCTCCATATATGGCCCTCAAGCATATCATTCAGGCACAAGTAACATCCAACATGAACAGTTCTAGGAACTAAGGAAGAGTACCCCAAATATTATCATGGGTTGGAAGTCATTCAAGTCTTGGTGCCAAGCCCTGGGCTAGGTCCTGGATATAGCACACTGAGCAAGACAGATTTGGATGAGGGGGGAGCAGCCAAGATGGCAGAAGAGCATGGGAGTTTTTTTTGTGTCTCACATCCATGAAATACAGCCAGATCAACACTAAACCATCCTGCACACCTAGAAAAGTTACTTGAGGATTAACACAACAATCTGCACAACCTGAACCACGGAATTCAGCAGGTACGCAGTGCAGAGAGGTGAACTTGGAGAACAAGAAGCCACAGAGGGCAGGGAGCTGTTTTTGCTTGCAGAGAGAGGACAGAGATGGGGGGGGGGGGAGAAGCACCCCTTCCAAAAGCAGCTGGAGAGAAAGTGGAAAAGTGGAACAGCCACAGGGACTGAACTAAAAAGGAAGAAAGGAGAGGGTTTAAATTCCATTAAGACTCTATAAACAGGGGGAATGCAGAGTCTAAAACTCCTCAGCTCAATACCTGGCAGTGCTCTGGTGAGAAGGGCAAATCCCTAGGAGCAGAGTGAAGTCTGGGGATCTTCGGGCCACACAGGGAAAGGTGGTTCCCCTGCTGGGAAGTCATCTGGTAGAGGCTGTGTGGCCCCCCACAGGCAAAACCCCCAGTGGACCCAGGAGAACAACCACATTCTGGAACAAGGTCGTTGTGGGTGAAGTGTGGTGCTGGATATGTGTTGTGATTTTCCATAATCCTTGAAATGCTGCTACTGCATAATTGCATGAACTTTCTCTGGGATGGGCTGGCACCCAACTGCAGTCTCTGGGCATCAGCAGCAGCACAGTCCTGTGAATGTTCCTGGGTGTGGCTGGCACCCAGCCATTGCTCAGTGAGACCCTCCTCCAGAGGATCTGAGCAAGTCAAAGCTGCAGTCCCTCAGAAATAAGGGGCCGGGAAAAATAGCTGCATCTGAGATAAAATGCAGGAGGGAGATGCTGCCTGGGACTTGGTCACAGACAGTGTAAAAGCAGGGAGTGGACAGAAGCCAAAGACAAAGGACAGGCACGCAATTGCTGATCGGGGAGAATAGAGTTCGGATACTAGAGACTGAGTAGCTGGGAGACGCCATTTTCACCGCTCCCAAGCATGCACATACGCACCTAAAAGTGCCACAACAATCCACCCCCTAAGCTAAGCAGCCATCTAGTGGAGAATAGAGCCATTACACTAAGCCCCGCCCAACTGGGTCAACCTCACTCTTCAGGAACACAAATCTCTCTGCCTGCTTAGTTTATGGACTATAAAGCACTTCATAGTTTGACTTTCAGGGGAAAATGAAGTAATTTCAATTGTATTTCAGTCTGTTCATTGGTCCATCTATTGAATTTTCTTTTTTTTTCTTTTTCATTTCTTTTCTTTTTCTTGAATACAGAAAGAGAAACCTTTATTTTTATTTTCAATTTTTATTAAAAATATTTTTCCTGGGGCGCCTGGGTGGCTCAGTCGGTTAAGCGTCCGACTTCAACTCAGGTCACGATCTTGCGGTCTGTGAGTTCGAGCCCTGCGTCGGGCTCTGGGCTGATGGCTTGGAGCCTGGATCCTGCTTCAGATTCTGTGTCTCCCTCTCTCTCTGGCCCTCCCCCGTTCATGCAGTCTCTCTGTCTCAAAAATAAATAAACGTTAAAAAAAAAACAAAAACCAAAACTATAAAAAAAATATATTTTCCTTAATTTTTTTCTACTATATTTTTTACTTTTGTGTAAATTTTTTTAAATTCTATTTTACTTCCTTCATTTCATTTTATTCTTTTTCAGTGTATTCATTTTTTCAAATTTTCAAACATTTTTTTTTTCTTTCCCCTTTTTTCTCTAATCTGTCAAGCCCCTTTCAATACCTGGACCAAAACACACCTAGGATCTAGCATCATTTATTTGATTTGTGTGTGTGTGTGTCTGTGTGTGTGTGTGTGTGTGTGTGTGTTGTTTTTAATTTTTTAATTTTAATTTTTTTAATTTTAATATTTTTTTACCTCATTAATTCCTTTTTTCCTTTCAACATGACAAAATGAAAGAATTCATCCCAAAAGAAAGAGCAGGAAAAAATGACAGCCAGGGACTTAACCAACACAGATACAAGCAAGATGCCTGAACCAGAATTCAGAATCACGATAACAAGAATACTAGCTGGAGTCAAAAATAGATTATAATCCTTTTCTGTGGAGATAAAAGAAGAAAAAGCTAGTCAGGATAAAATTTAAAAATGCCATAACTGAGCTGCAATCTCAAATGGATGCCACAGTGGCAAGAATGGATAAGGCAGAGCAGAGAATCATTGATATAGAGAACAAACTTCTGGAGAATAATGAAGCAGAAAAAGAGGGGGAGATTAAGGCAAAAGAGCACAATTTAAGAATTAGAGAAATCAGTGACTCGTTAAAAAAGAACAACATCAAAATCACAAGGGTTCCAGGAGAGAAAGAGGGAGAAATAGGGGTAGAAGTGTTATGTGAGCAAATCATAGCAGAAAACTTTCCTAACCTGGGGAGAGACACAGACATCAAAATCCTGGAAGCACAGAGGATTCCCATTGGATTCAACAAAAACTGACCACCAACAAGGCCTATCATAGTCAAATCCACAAAATACTCAGGCAAGGAGTATTGCTTTCATGAAAGCAATGAGGGGGAAAAAAAAGTCCTTAACCTACAAGGGAAGACAGATCAGGTTTGCAGCAGACTGATCCCAGAAACTTGGCAGGCCAGAAAGGAGTGGCAGGATACAAAGTACTGAATCAGAAAAATATGCAGCCAAGAATTCTTTATCTAGCAAGGCTGTCATTCAAAATAGAAGGAGAGATTAAAAGTTTCCCAGACAAGCAAAAATTAAAGGAGTTCATGACCACTAAACCAGTCCTGCAGGAAATTTTAGGGGAGAAAAGATGATAATAAATAAATAAACAAACAAACAAACAAGCAAATAAACAAATACCAAAAGCATCAAAGACTAGAAAGGACCAGAGAACACCACCAGAAACTCCAACTCTACAAGCAACATAATGGCAATAAATTCATATCTTTCAGTACTCACTCTAAACGTCAATGGACTAACTGCCCCAATCAAAAGACGTAGGGTAATGGAATGGATAGGAAAACAAGATCCATTTATATGCTGTTTACAAGATACCCACTTTAGACCTAAAGACACCTTCAGATCGAAAGTAAGGGGATGGAAAACCATCTATCATGCTAATTGTCAACAAAAGACAGCCAGTGTAGCCATACTTATATCTGAAAACCTAGACTTTAAAATAAAGATAAAATAAAACAAGAGATGAAGATGGGAATTATATCATAATTAAGGGGTCTATCCACCAAGAAGACCTAACAATTGTAAGCATTTATGCTCCAAATGTGGAAAGCACCCAAATATGTAAATCAATTAATGACAAACATACAGAAACTCATTAATAATACTACAACAGTAGGGGACTTCAACACCCCACTTACAACAATGGACAGATCATCTAATCAGAAAACCAACAAGGAAACAATGGCTTTTTTTTCTTTTTAAAAATTTTTTAACGTTTTATTTATTTTTGAGACAGGGAGAGACAGAGCATGAACAGGGGAGGGTCAGAGAGAGGGAGACACAAAATCCTAAACAGGCTCTGGGCTCTGAGCTGTCAGCACAGAGCCCAACGCAGGGCTCAAACTCACGGACCGCGAGATCATGACCTGAGCCGAAGTTGGCCGCTTAACCGACTGAGCCACCCAGGCACCCCGGAAACAATGGCTTTGAATGACACACTGGACCAGATGGACTTAACAGATATATTCAGAACATTTCATCCTAAAGCAGCAGAATATACATTCTTCTCCAGTGCACATGGAATGTTCTCCAGAATAGACCACATACTGGGACACAAATCAGCCCTCAACAAGTACAAAAAGATCAAGATCATACCGTCCATATTTTCAGACCACAACCCTATGAAACTCAAAATCAACCACAAGAAAAGATTTGGAAAGGTAACAAATACTTGGAGACTGAGGAACATCCTACTAAAGAATGAATGGGTTAACCAAGAAGTTAAAGAGGAAATTAAAAAGTACATGGAAACCAGTGAAAATGATAACACCACAACCCAAAACCTCTGGGATGCAGCAAAGGCGGTCATAAGAGGAAAGTATATAGCAATCCAGGCCTTCCTAAAGAAGGAAGAAAGGTCTCAGATACACAACCTAACCTTACACCTTAAGGAGCTGGAAAAAGAACAGCAAATAAAACCCAAAACCAGCAGAACACAGGAAATAATAAAAATTAGAGCAGAAATTAATGCTACTGAAACCAAAAAACAAAAAACAAAAAACAAACAAAAAAACCAAAACGGTAAAACAGATCAATGAAACCAGAAGCTGGTTCTTTGAAAGAATTAACAAAATTGATAAACCACTAATCAGTTTGATCAAAAAGAAAAAGGAAAGGACCCAAATAAATAAAATCAAGAATGAAAGAGGAGTGATCACAACCAACACAGCAGAAATACAAACAATAATAAGAGAATACTATGAGCAATTATATGCCAATAAAATGGGCAATCCAGAAGAAATGGACAAATTCCTAGAAACATATACACTACCAAAACTGAAACAGAAAGAAATAGAAAATTTGAACAGACCCAATACCAGCAAAGAAATTGAATTAGTAATCAAAAAATCTCACAAAAACAAGAGACCATGGCCAGATGGCTTTCCAGGGGAATTCTACCAAACATTTAAAGAGGAGTTAACACCGATTCTCTTGAAGCTGTCCCCCAAAATAGAAATGGAAGGAAAACTCCCAAACTCTTTCTATGCAGCCAGCATTACCTTGAATTCAAAACCAGACAAAGATCCCACTAAAAAGGAGAACTGCAGACCAATTTCCCTGAAGAACATGGATGCAAAAATCCTCAACAAGATATTAGTCAATCAGATCCAACAATACATTAAAAAAATTATTCACCACGACCAAGTGGGATTTATACCTGTGATGCAGGGCTGGTTCAATACCTGCAAAACAATTAACGTGATTCATCACATCAATAAAAGAAAGGACAAGAACCATACGATCCTCTCAATAGATGCAGAGAAAGCATTTGACAAAATACAGCATCCTTTCTTGATAAAAAACCCTCAAGAAAGTAGGGATAGAAGGAGCATACCTCAAGAGCATAAAAGCCATATACGAAAGACACGATGCTAATATCATCTTCAATGGGGAAAAACTGAGAGCTTTCCCCCTAAGGTCAGGAACAAGACAGGGATGTCCACTCTTGCCATTGTTATTCAACACAGTGTTGGAAGTTTTAGCCTCTGCAATCAGACAACACAAAGAAATAAAAGGCATCCAAATCGGCCAGGAGGAGGTCAAACTTTCACTCTTTGCAGATGGCATGGTACTCTATATAGAAAACCCAAAAGATTCCACGAAAAAACTGCTAGAACTGATTCATGAATTCAGCAAAGTTGCAGGATATAAAATCAATGCACAGAAATCAGTTGCATTCCTATACACCAACAATGAAGCAACAGAAAGAGAAATCAAGGAATTGATCCCATTTACAGTTGCACCAAAAACCATAAAATATCTAGGAATAAATCTAACCAAAGAGGTGAAAAATTTATACATTGAAAACTATAGAAAGCTTATGAAAGAAATTGAAGAAGACACAATAAAATGGAAAAAGATTCCATGCTCCTGGATAGGAAGAACAAATATTGTTAAAATGTCAATATTACCCAAAGCAATCTACATATACTATGCAATCCCTATCAAAATAACACCAGCATTCTTTACAGAGCTAGAACAAAAATTCTAAAATTTGTATAGAACCAGAAAAGACCCCAAATAGCCAAAGCAATCTTGAAAAAGAAAACCAAAGCAGGAGGCATCACAATCCCCGACTTCAGGCTGTATTACAAAGCTGTAATCATCAAGACAGTATGGTACTGGCACAAGAACAGACACTCAGATCAATGGAACAGAATAGAGAACCCAGAAATGGACCCACAAACCTATGGCCAACTAATCTTTGACAACGCAGGAAAGAGTACCCAATGGAATAAAGACTTTTCAGCAAGTGGTGCTGGGAAGACTGGACAGTGACATGGAGAAGAATGAACCTGGACCACTTTCTTACAGCATACACAAAAATAAACTCAAAATGGTTGAAAGATCTAAATGTCAGTCAGGAAGACATCAAAATCCTCGAGGAGAAAGCAGGCAAAAACCTCTTTGATCTTGGCCGCAGCAACTTCTTACTCAACACTTCTCCAGAGGCAAGGGAAACAAAAGCAAAAATGAACTACTGGGACCTCATCAAAATAAAAAGCTTCTGCACAGAGAAGGAAACAATCAGCAAAACTAAAAGGCAACTGACAAAACGGGACAAGATATTTGCAAATGACATATCAGATAAAGGGTTAGTATCCAAAATCTGTAAAGAACTTACGAAACCCAACACCCAAAAAAAAAAAATAATAATAATAATCCAGTGAAGAAATGGGCAAAATAGACACTTCTCCAAAGAAGACATCAAGATGGCACACAGACACATGAAAAATGCTCAACATCACTCATCATCAGGAAAATAAAATCAAAATCACACCTGTCAGAATGGCTAACATTAACAACTCAGGCAACAAACAATAGATGTTGACAACGATGCAGAGAAAGAGGATCTCTTTTGCATTGCTGGTGGGAATGCAAGCTGGTGCAGCCACTCTGGAAAACAGTATGGAGGGTCCTCAAAAAACTAAAAATAGAACTACCCTACAACCCAGCAATCGTACTAGTAGGTATTTACCCAAGGAATACAGGTGTTTCGAAGGGACACATGCACCCCCACGTTTATAGCAGCACTATCAACAATAGCCAAAGTATGGAAAGAGCCCTAATATCCACCGATGGATGAATGGATAAAGAAGATGTGGTATGTATACACACACACACACACACACACACACACACACACACACACACAATGGAGTATTATTCAGCAATCCAAAGAATGAAATCTTGCCATTTGCAACTATGTGGATGGAACTAGAGGGTATTACGCTAAGTGAAACTAGTCAGTCAGAGAAAGACAAATATCATAGGACTTCACTCATATGAGGACTTTAAGACACAGAACAGATGAACATAAGGGAAGCAAAAGTCATATAAAAACAGGGAGGGGGACAAAACATAAGAGACTCTTAAATATGGAGAACAGAAGGTTACTGGAGGGGTTGTGGCTAAATGGGTAAGGGGCATTAAGGAATCTATTCCTGAAATCATTGTTGCACTATATGCTAACTAACTTGGATGTAAATTTAAAAAATAAAAGCTAATTTACAAGAAGATAGACATGGATGATAAAAATAAAGCAGTTATTGGTGATTATAGTTAACTGCGTGCCAGGCACAACGCTGTCTGGTTTATGTACATAATTTCAACTAATTATAACAATAATCCCATGAATTGGGTGCTTTAAAGTTGAGAAAATAGGGGCACCTGGGTGGCTCAGTCGGTTGTGCGTCCGACTTCAGCTCAGGTCATGATCTCACGGTTCGCAGGTTCAAGTCCTGCGTCAGGCTCTCTGCTGACAGCTCAGAGCCTGCAGCCTGCTTCGGATTCTGTGTCTCCCTCCCTCTCTGCCCCTCCCCTGCTCATGCTCTATCTGTCTCTGTCTCTCAACAGTAAATAAATGTTATAAAAAAATTAAGCTGAGAAAATTGGGGCACCAGGGTGGCTCAGTCAGTTAAGTGTATGACTCGAGGGGCGCCTGGGTGGCGCAGTCGGTTAAGCGTCCGACTTCAGCCAGGTCACGATCTCGCGGTCCGGGAGTTCGAGCCCCGCGTCGGGCTCTGGGCTGATGGCTCAGAGCCTGGATCCTGTTTCCGATTCTGTGTCTCCCTCTCTGTCTGCCCCTCCCCCGTTCATGCTCTGTCTCTCTCTGTCCCAAAAATAAATAAACGTTGAAAAAAAAATTTAAAAAAAAAAAAGTGTATGACTCGATTTCGACTCAGCTCATGATCTCACAGTCCTGGGATCAAGCCCCGTGTCAAGCTTCATGCCTAGCATGGAGACTGCTTGGGATTGTCTCTCTCTCTCTCCCCCTCTGTCCCTCCCACGAATGCACTCTCTCCCTCTCTCAAGAAAAATTAAAAATAATAATAATAATGAATTAAATAAAATAGGATCTGAGGGTTGGATAACTTTCCCGATAGGCATGCTTTTTTTAAGTTGTGAAGGCAAGATTCAAGCCCAAATCTGTTTGAGGCCATACTCTAAGCTCAAAACCCCCTCATGGGAGGGGGGGGGGGTGTCAAGAGGCACTTTTTAGAGCACAAGCCTCCTGTCTGGGTCGCACAAATTTTACACCCCTTCCATGGCAATGACAAGAGGGGAAATGAGAGGGGTGCGTGCCCCTCACTCATGCTTCTCCTCGCTCCTCCAGAACAAGCACTGGGTCCTTTGCCCTAAGCATCTCTTTTCTGCACCTGAGGTTATATCCAGAGGAAGCAATTGAAGGCCTTCTCCCACATGTAGCCATATCTGCCATCCTGTGACTAGCAAGAGTATAATGCTCTTCTGGAAAAGCCAGAAGATAAGAAATGAGGACGTCTTTAAATGACGATCAGACTCAGACAAGAGTAGAAATATAGTAGAAAAATATAGAAATGAATCAGCTAGAAAATAAATTAGTTAAATGTAACCCAAAAGGGGGCTACAAAACTCCATCTTCACAAATGTTAATGGAAAGGATCCAAGATAATCATCTGTGACATGCAGCATGGAGCCTGCAGGTCTGTATGCTGTTTAAACTCCAATGCTGTGCTCAGGAATGGTTAATCCTGTAATCTGGACCTAGGCACGGTGGTACAATTATTTCTGGTAATTGGGTAAACGCTTTTTCAACCCTAGAAAAGATTGGAATTGAACACAGATGAAGAAGCAAATCAAAGCTATACATAACAGCTTTATATTCACTTTAGGAATCAGTTTTATAATCACTAAGACTATCTGCAGGTGTTATTGGAAAGTTTCGTGGGGCGCCCGGGTGGCTCAGTCGGTTAAGCGTCCAACTTCAGCGCAGATCATAATCTCACAGTTTGTGGGTTCAAGCCCCACGTCAGGCTCTGTGCTGACAGTTCAGAGCCTGGAGCCTGCATCAGATTCTGTGTCTCCCTCTCTCTCTGCCCCACCCCCTACTCACGCTCTGTCTCTCTCAAAAAAAAAAAAAAAAAAAAAAAAAATTAAAAAAATTAAGAAAAGTTTCAAAAATATGGCAGATTCAAACATCTACTGGATTATGCTTGTGGCTTCAATTTGAAAGGTGTAACTGGCTTTTGACCTGTAATTTTAAGTTGAAAAGCAAAAGAAAACTTGAAGAGATATTTAACCAGTAGTGAACTACTTAAGAGAATAAAAAGATAACTACGTTTACAAATTTAATTCATTGAATGTACAAGAGTTATCCAAATGCTTAGAAAGCTTTTGCTTGCTAGGTGATAAATTTGCCTTGTCAGACACTTGAAGTACTTAAGAAAATTAAGTATATTACATATATAAATAGAGTTGAAAATGTTTAAGGGAATTTAATTAAATTTGTAAGTGGGACCAATGTTTGGGGGACATTAATCTATTCAAATTGAGTTAATCGAACATTAACCTGATCTTATTTTATTAGGTTTATAAAACGTCTAATGAGATTTCTAAATTTAACATAAAGGCTTAAGAAAACGAAGTTTTAATATTTATGACTTTTAAACAGTTGGAATTTCAAATACAAAAACAAAACAAAAACCTGTAAGTAGTCCTCTCCAGACAAAAAGACCACTCCCTGAACATTCAAAAACTCAGGGAACAGGGGCACCTGAGTGGCTCAGTCCACTGAGTGTCTGACTTGGCCCAGGTTATGATCTCACCGTGGGTGAGTTAGAGCCTTACATGGCGCTCTCTGCTGTCAGCACAGAACTTGCCTCAGGTCTTCGGTCTCCGTCTCTCTGACCCCCACCCCCACCCCCACTCTCTCTCTCAAAAATAAACATTAAAAAAAAAAATTCAGGTAACAGATCATGATGAGGAGGCGTGCTCTAGAAGGATGGGTGGTAGTGGAGATGGCCAATTCCACTCTCTTTGGATTTTTTTTTTAATCCAAATAGATTTGGCATTCCATTCCATAATATTTTTTTTCCATACGAAAATTATTTTTCCTAAAAACGCTCTAGGAAAATTGACATTCCAATAAGAGGCATCATGCTTATGCTGTAGCTTCATGCACTTCCTCGCATTCTTCTGGATCCTTCCAGGGGACAAGCACCCTTGTTGGAGAAGCAAAAGCCTAGGCCATCCGCCCAGCTGTGCTGGGGAACCTCATTCACGTGAGCGCCCCCTAACGGGTGCTCTCTAGCTCCACCCCCCACGCCTGTAGCTCATCCCGGGGCTCTATTGCAGGAGAAATCTGTCCTCTTCCGATGAACTTGGATCATGGATCTCTGCTTAGAGCAAAAGGGGAGTTGAACATAAGCCTCTCACGTCCCCATCCCCAGCCACTGTCTTCCAGACCTTCAGATGAGCTTGGGCTTCCCCGGCTTGCAATGGAAAACCATCTGTGCTGGTTATTAAGGCGTTGCTTCTCGGTTCCAAACCCGACGGTTCGGAAGCGGGAATGCGGAGGCTGGACTGTACCAACGAGATTTTTCTTTTGCCTGCTTGCTCCTCTGGTTCTGCCATTAGAGGGCACTAGAGAGACTGGAAAACAACCAGCGGCCTTCTGCCCCAGAGGCTGGAGTGGCTTAGACTCCAGCTTTTTCCAACCTGCCTGGAAACAGCCTCATTTTACCACCCTCGGTGGTGCCAGCACCACGGGGACATGGCTTCTAACTCAGAGATCTACATCCCAGCTCCCAGAGGCCCGTCCTCTGAATTTCTGGGTTCTGGCAACCCCCACCGCTCCCTTTGGTTCCAGCCGCCCTTGGGGGGAGGGGGATGGGGTACTACTTCCTGTAGTTGCTCTGTGTTTAAGGCCCGTGTGCCCTGTTTGCTCCTTTAGCCCTCCCACACGATTCTCTATATTAAATTCTCTCTGTTGTAGCAGCCAACGTGGCTTCTGTTTTCCTGCATGAATCCGGCTGTTACGTGAAATCCACTCCCTGTTGCCCATCCCGGCTGCTTCCACGAAGAGGCTCTAGAACTAGCCCTATAAGGTGCAAGGAAGAGGAATCCCAGGCTCAAGAGTGCGCATGAATCTAAACTCGCGAGGGTACCACGGCCTGTTGGCACTCGGCAGACAAGCCCCAGTGGGTAGCTTGGTGCTCTGTAATTTGTTTCGGTCTCAGGGGAAGTACTTTCTGTATATCTTCGGGAATGAAAGAAACTGTTTCATTCAAAAATCGATATAGTCAGTGTAGAAGAATCCTTGTGAGGAAGCTTGCTACAAGTCCCGGAGCTTATATTGTCTTAACATGTCAGTCTTCGTATCTGATTTTTATAACTGGTTTGGAGTCCCCAAAATCCCATGAGGGAGGCAGGGTGAGCGTTATCATCTCCAGTTTACCGGGAGGAACCTAGGGGGAGGTTCTCTTTCCTGTGATGCGCTCCCCTAGAGCGACCAGTGGCAGAATCACGTCCCTTTTATTTCTTCTCTGTTCGCTCTCCAGGATATGTTTAATACAATGATATGGGTTTCTTCTTCTTTTTCTTTCTTTTTTTTTTTTTAATTTTTAATGTTTATTTTTGAGAGAGAGAGAGTACAAGTGGGGAAGGGATAGAGAGAGGGAGACAGAATCCAAAGCAGGCTCCAGGCTCTGAGCTGTCAGCACAGAGCCCTAAGCGGGGCTTGAACCCACGAACCATGAGATCATGACCTGAGCCAGAGTCGGGCACTCAACCGACTGAGCCACCCAGGAGCCGGTAGGTTTACTTTTCTATTGCTGCACAACAAATACCACAAGCTCAGTAGCTTAAAACCACCCATCTATTAGCTCAGCAGGCCTGATGTGAGGAAAATTTGTTTCCAAGATCCTTCTTGTCTTTGGTGGAGTCAGGCTCTTGCCATTGTGGGACTGGGGTCCCTGTTTCAGTGCTGTCAGCTGGGGGCCCCTCTCACTGCCTAGAAGCTGTCCATACTCCCTGCTACTGCTTCCTCCTCGAAACAGCAACACCCACCACAACCCTTCTTGTGCTTCTGAGCTCCAACTTCCTCTCCTGCCATCAGCCTGAGAAAACTCTCCATTTTCAAAGGGTTCATGTGATCAGGTCCGGCCCACCTGGATAATCAATTGTGCGGCATAATCTAACGTAATCACGGGAGTCAAATCCACCTCATTCACAATCCTGGGATCCTGCTGGATGCGTACCCCAAAGGCAGGACATCCGGGCAACTTCTCAGGATTCTCCCATCACAGTGTTGTCTGCGGACTCCTGCATTAGAGTAACCTGGGATACTCATTAAAACTGGAGATTCTCTGGTGACACCACAGACCCCTGAACCACTCTCTGGGGGCACTGGGTCTAGGAGTCTGGATTCACTTCTCAGATAATGCTGATGCTCACTCCGATTTGAGAATCTAGGGGCACCTGGCTGGCTAGATCGGTGGAGCATGCGACTCTTGACCTCGGGGTTGTAAGTTCAAGCCCCGCGTGGGGTATGGAGATGACTTAAAAATAAAATCTTGAAAAACAAATTTTTGAGGCTTTAAAATCTGAGCTTAGCATTTCATCAGCCTGGGATAAAATACAGCACCATATCCACTTTGCTGCAAGTGAGGGCTACGTGGGCTCTAATGAATGGTGTGCTTGAGGGGTGCTGAGCATTCAAATGCTCAGTTATGACCTGGGCACTCATTTCCCCAGCTGCGGAGAGTGCTGGCCCAGGACCACTCCCAGCTGAGACCCTCTGCGGCCATTGCCCTCCCGGGAAGTGAAGGGAGCAGCCGTGCCCAAGGTAATGTACTCCCTCCAGCAGCGGCCCCCTTCCAATGACTGCTCCACTGGGAGAACAAAGACCTACACCTTCCTTGCTTCAATTGGGGACATATCACAGGGACTATCTCAGCTTTGGTCTTCCTCTGCAATTGCCTGAGACCATTGCTGTAAGTGTGGCTCCACTTCTCTGTCTGCCCTACTCTATGCTCCTCACTTTATTTATTTTTGAGAGAGAGAGAGAGAGAGAGACAGAGGATGAGCAGGGAAGGGGCAGAGAGAAAGGGAGACACAAAATCCAAAGCAGGCTCCAGCCTCTGAGCTGTCAGCACACATCCTGATGCAGGGCTCGAACCCACGAACTGAGATCATGACCTGAGCCGAAGTCAAATGCCCAACCAACTGAGTCACCCAGGCACCCCTTATCTATGTTCCTCAGTTTTTCATGGGCTTTCAAGAGCACCCCTCAGGCAAGTCCTGCCCCTGAACCTCCACCTCAGAATCTGTTTCCAGAGTCTAACCTAGGTAGCCTGACATCATTTGCTTGAGATCTGTAGCTCTGCTTCACATTCTGTCCGAGATCTGCCCATTTCTCTCTGTCTCCACTGCTACCACTCTTATCCAAGGCACCACCTCTCTCTCTCAGTCATCTCTGTCTGCAGTCACAGCCACTAGCCATCCCTCCTCCCTCCCCCATCACATTCCATACTCCACACAGCAGCCCCACCGAATTAGAACAGCCCTTGTTACTTTGCTTGTGGTCTGTTTCCTCCATTAGAATGCAAGCTTGTGGAGGGCAGGGATTGTTTTTGGCGGTTGAACTTCTTCACCACTGTATCCCTGGCATAGAGGAGATGCCAATAAGTGCTTGTTGAGTCGATTAGTAGATTAAAGCACCAACCTCCCACAGATAACCAAAAGACACCGTAAGATACCCAAGTACAACAAATTAAGATTAGAAAATAGGCTTTGTGCTTTCTTGCCCGGAATTAATGATATGAAGTCCACAAAGTTGCTTTCATAATAGGATTTTCTTCTGGAAACTTCTCTTAAACACCTAGGATTTTAGGTTACTGCTGGAAAACGTCAGAAGAAGGAAGAAACTTGGGCCTCTGAGTCACTCTGGGTCCTAGTATCCAACTGTCATACCTTTTCTTTTTTATAATAGTCATATTCCAGCAAAATAAGTTATAGTAGTCATATCTGAATAGGAAATCTCATTCTCTCAAAGCGTAGCAAAATTAGTGGCATATTTCTTGGGTGGGTTGGAGGAATCATTTATGGATAGATCCAACAGAACACTCTTCAGGAAGACACGTGAGCCCCCTCTTACATAATTCTAGAAATTTTAACTTAGCTATTGTGGGTTTATTTAAAATGGAGTGTATCTGAATAATGTAATTTGCCAAGAACTTGAGAAATTAAAAACACTTAACTCGTCTTTACTGATGACTTCCTTTTTGGAAACATGTCTGTCTCCAGTGCAGTCATTAGTCAGGAATGGGGCACACACTCTCTAAACTAGTCATTCCTGAAACAGGATTTAGGACAGGTCAGTTTTGTGATACAAGTGCAATTTTGGGATGCCTATTATTAAGGAAGAAAAAAATGCTCTCTAGGTAGTCAGGATGATTCAGACTCCAAAAGTATCACATGATTTATAAGTAGTCATTTGCCAGCATTTGCTTCCTCAGGAGGGAAAAATCCTTGAGGATATATATATATATATATATATATATATATATATATATGCAACCTATATATGTAACATAATATACAATTATGTTATTATATATTATAATTATATATATATGTGTGTATATATATATATATATATATACACGTAATACCTAAAAAGTACGTGAAATCACCATCAATTTAAAAGCAAAAATTTGAGATCATGAAAAATAACTAAAACCCATTTATTGACCAGGGCAATCTTATGCAAGACATAGAGAATGAAATCCTAGTGTTTGGAGGCATCCAGTGCTCACAGAGCATCTTCCTCAAGTATTACAGTGAGTTACAAAGTAATAAATAACAGAAATATACATCCTGGTGTCACATGGACCTAGTTTTTCCTGCCGAGGTGCCAACATCAGATTAAAAAACAACAACAACAAACAAACAAACAAAAAACATTGAAATTTATTAGACCCAACACCCACGGAAGAAATTGAAAACATTTTCAGAGAATTGGCTGTATCCATGGGCTTTAACACCAAACAGTCATACTGCCCACACTCTCACACTTTCAAAGGACAATTAATTCCAGTGCAATGTATGTTGCTCTGGCAGATAAAATAGAACTACCCAATTTATTCTATAACATAACTGATAGCAAACCCTGACGTGACTAACCCCCAAAATAAAAAAAAAAATATGAAAACAGCATTCCTTCCAGAGAGCCTTTTGGTTTTATTAGCCAAATGAAGAATGTGTGTGCCCTCTGACTCAGAAATTCACTGCTGAGAATACGTCCTGGGGACATTCCCACCCAGGCCCATGAAAAGACATTGTAGGTCACTGCAGCATAGTAGTGGCAGGGAGCTGGGGTCTTGGGCATGCATCACTGGGAGAATGAATGGGGAAACGTGTGAGCAAACGGGGATGATTTTGCAGCAAGTAGAAGCAATGAATTGGACATATTTACAGCAGCATGGGTTGATCTTAAAAACATAGTGCTCAGTGAGAAATTCAGGAAGCAGAATAATACAACATCACTTAAATAAAAACTATATTACACAAGGCAATAATATACATTTTTCAAAAACACAAAATAGGAAGAGATATAAACAGGGGCACCTAGGTGGCTCAGTTGGTTGGGCATCTGACTCTTGGTTTCAGCTCAAGTCGCGATCTCACGGTTCGCGAGTTTGAGCCTCACATCAAGCTCTCCTCATGTAGCGTGTAGCCTGCTTGGGATGCTTTCTCTCTCTCTCTCTCTCCTTCTCTCTCTGCCCCTCCTCTGCTTGCACGCCCTATCTCTCTCAAAATAAAAATAAATACACTTAAAAAAATAAATGTACACATCAAAAGGGTAACTTACTGGAGACAATAGGACTGAGACATACGATAAAGAGAATACATACATGCAGGGCTACATTCTGATTTCCACAGGCCCTGGGCCCTTTGGCACTTGTGGGTCCTTCTGTCCATAAAAAAATTAAAAATCACATTTTTAGGGGTGCCTGGGTGGCTCATTTAGTTAGCATCTGACTTTGGCTCAGGTCATGATCTCATGGCTCGTGGGTTCGAGCCCTGCCTTGGGCTCTGTGCTGACAACTCAGAGCCTGGAGCCTGCTTCGGATTCTGTGTCTCCCCCTCTCTCTGCTCCTCCCCTACTTGCACTCTGTCTCTGTCTCTCAAAAATGAATAAACGCTAAAAAAAATTTTTTTAAATAAATCATATTTTTAATGACCAGCCCTAAAGCACCAGGCTTACTGTGCCCGATGATAAATTGGCTCCAGATAATGAATGACTGAATTAGAGAGGGGCCTTGTAGGAACCAGGAATAATCATGTGCTACAAACTGAGGAGTATGATTCATCCAGTCCTCTGCACCTGAGGTCCAAAAACTCTTCCTTAGTGTTGGGGGCCAGGCATTGGAATTAAACTACTGACTCACTATCATTTGATTGCTCTCTAAAGTCCTAGACCTCAAGGGATCTAGAGGGAAAATTCTGTAACCAATTCACTGCATAGTCATAAGAAAAACAGCAAATTTAGAACTGAATAGACTGTGGCTACGTGGGATTTTTCCACAGGCAGCACAACAGGCCTGAACTTCTGATGATAAAGTCTAAGGCTCAGTGGCACCTTCTCTGGAATAATGAGTAAACAACGTGTTCCAGGTCAGCTGAGGGAGGGACTGGAGAGAAAGGGGTCAGTAAAATCTGCAGTGCCTTCGAAGGCTAAGGAGCAGTATTACTTACACATTGGCCTAATGCAGGAAGAGGAAAAAATGGCTGAAGCCCAGGCTCAAAAGAAAAAGAAAAACAAACAAACAAAAAAAACCTTCTCAAAAAAAGTAGTTCCTTAGGTGAGAGCCCTAATGCCCTGGGATATTACTAAGGCTTAAGAAAAAAAAAAAAGAAGGTTCCCCAAAAAAGGACTCCATCTAGGAAATGCTGAGTTAAACAACGTCAGGCAGATTTTCTCATCGTATGATCTATCATAACCTTTACTCTACACTATAATATGAATTGTGTATCTCCAAAAGGGGGGACACAGAGATTGGTATGTCGCATCCCCCAAAGCAATTGGACAATAGAATCCTTCTGCTCTGATGGTGGATGCACTGACAGCTGAGAACTCCCCAGGAAGCGTGGTCCACGTCAGGTCTGTCCCCAGTTCAGGCAGGTGAATTCACTCACAAGAGTCTGAGCCCACAGCCTGGGCTGCCGTGGCCTGTCTGTGCTGCCTACCTTAGGGGAGCTGGACTACCCCTTGAGGGCAGGGGGCGGGTATGGCTCCCTTAGCCTCCAGATTGCCAGGACAATCCCTGGGGAGTGCTGTGACCATGCTGGGCACAAGGGCTAGGCTGCAATAGAGCTTGATTTATACTTTTGGAGCATTTAGAGATGTGGCATGCGGGCTTTCATTTATACTATTGAATGAGCCCCTCAAATATTAGGGGCAGTCCAGGCCTGATGGTTTTTCTAAGAAGGATGATCCTATTGTGCCACAACAAAACTTGCCTTGCATAATCAAAATCACCATCATTCAGTCCCCCAAGATCCTTCTCCCAGGTGCCGGTCAGCCCCCAAGATGCCTGGGCAGGTCAGCTTTGAGTATGCACTGCTTCGTGGACTCAGAACCATCACAGCATGTGAGTTCTGGGCCCTCCACCTCAGAAGTTCCCCTCTTTTCTCTCCCAGCCCAAGCCCCTGCAGGGAAACACACACACACACACACACACACACACACACACACACACACATCCAGGGACACTCACAATACATACAGAGACATACATCTACACCGACATAAACACAAAGGCATACATACACACACACACACAGACGTACCTACACACGGACACACAGAGGGACACAGACATACACACACAGACACACACACACAGATACAGCCAGGTTACAGTTATGAAACCTATCTTTAAGAAAAATCCAAGGTCTAGGTTGAGCGATAACATTCGAGAATTCCCAGTGGAGATCAGAATTTCCCTAAATACTCTTACCTCAGGCACTGTGCTGATTATTCTCCACATGCCCCACCGAATTCATCTGCTGCTCTTTCCTCTTTTTTTTTTTTTAAATTTACTTATTTATTTTGAGAGAGAGAGAAAGAGAGCATGAGTGGGGGAGGGACAGGGAGAGGGAGAGAGAGAATCCCAAGCAGGCTCCGCACTGTCAGCGCAGAGCCCAACGCGGGGTCCGAACTCACCAACCGAGAGATCACGACCTGAGCGGAAATTGAGAGCTGGACGCTTAATCGGCTGAGCCACCCAGGTGCCCCCACTGCCCTTTACTGCCATGCTCTGTGTTCCAGGGGGCTGACCCCTAGGGACTTCCCCACTGGGCTTCCTTGTCCATTCAGGCCTTCAGCTTTCGAGAAGAGTGCGAGGAGGGATGAGGGAAGAGAGGACACTCAAGTATCAGAGCGGTGGAGGAATCCCCAGAGTGCAGCTTTCACAGAGAAGGCACATTTATATCTACACTCTGGAAAGTGCTGCATTGAGAAATGTTTCTTTGCGTCACCAGACACTGCGGGAACCACTAGACCTCTCACCCTACCCATTTATGAACGCCTGATGAAAAGAGATGGAATTATCTGGATTGAGCTTGGAACAACGCAACCTGGATTGGGTTTTTGATATTTCCTACACGCTTTTACTTTAGATTGAATAGACCAGCTTTTGGGAAATGTACTAAACATGAGGCCATGATAGGATTATGTTATTGATGCCATAGGGCCAGACCATGTTCTCCCGTACAGTTTCCCCAGTAAGAAATGATCATTTCCGATTCTTAATCATTCGTGCATAGAATAATCATCTGCAGCAAGTAGGCCAAGGACAGAAGTGAGGAAGAAGCTCCCATTTCTCTCTAGGGATGGGAGACAGTTGGTACGAAACACGAAGTGTTTAGAACCTCCGGTAGAGAGTGAGCTGCCCCCACCTAGTGCAGGGACATCTGGGATTAGGCAGGGACACTGAGTACTTTTAGGGAAACTGAGTCTTTCTGGTCTTTCTCTGCTATATTGCACATCCCTTTCGTTATTATCAAATCTCCAGGAAACTATCCTTAAAATAGAGGCATAGGGAATAAAGAGATAGGAGTGTAAGCTGCGTTCCCTTCACCTGCTCAGAGTGCAGATGATATCATCAGTGAGTAAGAGAAGAGCACCTCCACCAACAGAAAAGACCCCCTTGAGGGTCAGCCACAGACAAGGTCACAGCAGGAGGAACAGGTGGCAAGGCGTGGAACGTACATCCTGAGGATGGCTCAGAAATCACTAAGGGACAGGCTGCGAGGGACTAATCTCCAGGAACAATAATGTGAGTTACAGGAAGGAAAGATCAATTCAGATCGCTGAGAAAGAGAGACACGTTGGTTATACCTAATCCTGAGCTACTCATTCAGTTTTGGGAATTAAACTTCAAAAACAGCACTCTCAATCACACATGATGGTCTTTTGTCCAGCGTTCACAGAATACAATTCTTAAATAGGTGGGCGGCTGTTTAAAAATTCTGTTCCTGTATTTGAAAAATGGGACAGCTTTATACTCCCCAAAGCCCACTTGCCTGGAAACTATAAAAAGAAACAATCTTTTCAAAATGTATCTACCTAAATCTCTCGGTGCTCCTGAGACATTAAAATAATCAAATGAGATTGTACAGCACCTGATCAATGGCCTTGCTCATAATACTCCTTCCAAAGTGCATTTGGGCTTGCAGCTGATAACAGCCATGAATCACATGAACCACACAGAAGACTGGGCAAGGGGTAATTATATCAGGTAATCAAAGTGAGAAATAGCCAGCCATAAGAACTGGGAAGCTATTTTTGTACAAAGTACAGCCTGAAAGTACAGGACAGCCTGAAAGTGACATATTCAGGATGGAGCCATCTATGTAGAAGCAGCGAAAGTAGGAAAATCTGATCCCGAAGTGAATGTTTCTACCACATAAAGCCACGGAGGACTTAATGCTCAAAGCCAGCCCTGGTGTGGGATGGCATCCAGGAATAGCCATGCCATGCATAGCAACTGGCTGGGTGTCCCTAACAAGTCACTTAGCCTCTCTGGCATTCAGTCTCAGCTGCAAAAGAGGAAGTTGGAACAGATACTCTCTAAATGCCTTTCTAGCTCCAAATTTCTCTTTGTAATTGATACAGAACTCATTCAACACTTGGGAGACAAAATCAACCCAGAAATTGGTGTCAGCTCTGACTTAAACAAAGCTTATGATCAGCAGTTTTGATACTTGGTGTCCATCAAGTACATAGATAGACTTGTGAGATATAGTCCCGAAAATTCTGATTCTGTGCTTTTGAAGTGGGTATCAGGTGGTGGTATATTTCACAAATTTCTGGGATGATTCTGATATGCTCTGAAATTTGGGAACTACTCGTCTTTTAAGTCAGCAGTTATGGGAAGGCATGACGACCCGTTATAGGAAGGGGCGTTTACTGAAAACTTGCTTTATGCCAATATTGACTACATGCTATCTCATTTAATCTTCTCAGCGGTCTTTGGTTCAGGAAGAAAGGACATCTTTCCTTAGGAAGAGAAACCAACCCCAGTTGAAAGTAAGGCAATAATGGGGTGCCTGGGTGGCTCAGTTGGTTGAGCGTCTGACTTCAGCTCAGGTCATGATCTCACAGTTTGTGAGTTCGAGCCCTGCATCAGGCTTTGTACTAACAGCTCAGAACCTGGAGCCTGCTTCCCATTCTGTGTCTCCCTCTCTCTCTGCCCCTCCCCTTCTCATGCTCTGTCACTCCTGTCTCAAAAATAAATAAACATTAAAAAAAAATTTTTTTAAAGAAAGTAAGGCAATGAAGAATCCTAGATAATCCCGATAAATTAATTCCCCTTATTGACTCTTGCCCAGTTAAATAAATGATGACACTAATGGTATGCATTCTTTGCACAATTTCTTTTTTTTTTTTTTGAAGTGGGGTGATAAATAAAATGAGAAATAAAGTTCATAAATTCAACATAGTTGCATAAATATAACATACTCACTTTATAAGTAAACTAATTGAAACAGCAAAAAAACCCAAAAAACCATCAACGAGAATTGAGACCTTCCTCGGGTACATAAAACTTGTCAAGCCATAATTTAAGTGTATATTTCATCTTGTGTATGCCAACCAACACTCTGGACAAAGATATTCTCAGCTGCAATAGAAAATGAAGGTCTCTTAGACCTCACACTTTACACATAAACTCTCTATTTAATGATGTTTGGGTTTCTCCTCTTAGATATGCCAAGCGCAGAGGAAGACTAATAAAAAGCTTTAAACCCCAGGTTGCTAGGTTACATTATCCATTTATTTTAAAGTACAAATCTCCATTCTTGCTCAGGCTGAGATGAATTATCATTACTAAGAAATCTTTAGAAATACAGTCCATTCTCAAAGTACTTTCCCCAGAATATTTATTCAAATAGCACTGTTCTAGAAAGGCTCTATGTTCTTTATTCTTAGTAACTTGGGATGGTGTGCAGAGCATCCTATGAGTTAGCATTTGGTGAGACATTTACACCCTAGTGGTAGTTCACCCACCAGAGAAGGGAAATTTATAGCCATTTTGAAACTTCAGAGTGAAAATAGAATTCGGACCTTGGAAGGGTGGGGTGAAGTGAATGGAATTTTTTCCAATATTTATTTTTAGCATCCCTTCAGATCTAAAGTCATTTTGTCTGGGAACATAAAGATTGAATTATGATTAGCTTAGTTTACTTACCAAAGTATCATGTGTGATGTCTTCTATTTTAAAGTATAATTTATTTAGATAGTTTCAAATACATTACTTGGGTGTTCTTTTCAACATTCCAAATTGTTCCTACAGGTGGAGCCGTCCATTACCAAACTGAAAGAAATCCAGCACCTTCCAAATTTGCTAAAAGCAGGCCAAAATCTACAGAAGAGGAGAGAGGAAGGAAGCATTTTAGGGTGCTTACTGTATGCAGGCACGGTGCATAGGTAATCTCATAGGTCATGTCAGAATCCGGGGGAGGTGGGGATTGTTGGCCCATTGTACAGGTGAGGAAGGTGGGGCTTAGAGAAGTCACTCAGCTAGTAAGTGGTAGAACTGGGATGGAACTCAGTCTACCGGACCCCACAGACTGTGCTTTCTCTCTTACATCACTCAATGACTGGGGGAAGCCATTAGCCGCCAGGGGGCTGCAGACTGTGTGTTGCCCACTACCCTCACGCACCCTAGGAGGTACGGAAATACCACTAACCCTTTTCTGCCTCCACTGCCTCAGTGGCACCCATGAAAAAACTTGTGGGGGGCAAATAAAGAGGCGGGTTCTGAAGTTCACCGTTGACTGCATCCACCCTGTAGAAGATGGAATTATGGCTGCTGCCAACGTGGAACAATTTTTTGGGGAAAGAATCAAAGTGAATGGAAAAGCTGGGAATCTTGGCGAAGGGGCTGTATACCTTGAAAGGAGCAAGAGCAAGACCACCTTAACTCCTGAAGTGACTTTTTCTAAAAAGTATTTGAAGTATCTCACCAAAAAAAAAAAAATATATATATATATATATACATACATGATATATATGTATATATATGTATATATGTATACATATGTATATATTATATATGTATATATACATATATGATATATATGTATATATGTATATATGTATACATATGTATATATGTATATATATACATATATCATATATATATATATAATATATGTTTGAATAGTCAACATGCTTGGCTGCATGTAGTTGCTAACAGGAAACAGAGTTACCAAATACCTTAACCACATTAACCACAATGAAGAAGGGGAGGAAGATGGGATTAAAACTTGTTTACTTGGAACGTTTTGTATGAGTTCTTGAATAAACGTGGAAACAAAAACAGAAATGAAAAAAAATGCCATTAACCCACCATCATGCATCGAGTTCCTACCATGTGATTCTGATTCTGTCATTCTTTTTTTAATGTTTATTTATTTTGAGAGAGAGAGAGTGCACACACAGGAGGGGCAGAGAGAGAGAGTTCACGCACAGGAGGGGCAGAGAAAGAGAGGTTGAGAATCCCAGTCAGGCTCTGCATTGTCAGTGCAGAGCCTGATGCAGGGCTTGAATTCACGAACTGTGAGATCATGACCTGAGCCAAAATCAAAAATCTGATGCTCAACCAAGTGAGCCACCCAGGCACCCCTGATTCTGTAATTCTTTAATACAAAGGGCTCATTAGTGCAGGACAGTTTCCCTGCATGAAGAGAGCCAGTGCCTTAGCCCAAGAGCTCAGGGCAGTGTCTCCAAGGTAGCCCCACTCAGCCAGGGATGAAAGCTGTCACCAGTCCAGCTCCTGCCAGCAGCTGGTGCCTTCTTGCGTCAAGAGGCATCAGGACTAGAAAATGCATAGTAATGTGGTTCCAGGAAAGTGATTCTAGTTTCCGGCTCTACTATCTGAAAGTGTAACCTCACTTCTGATGTCAGGAGTGGGCCCATGACACATACCTGGCCAATCATAACCGCATTTCCCCAGGCACAACGAGTAATCCAGGAGTGGGTGATGCCTCAAATAGAGCCAGAGACTTTCTTGAGTCTGATACGTGGATAACGGGAAAGAGAAGTTCCAAGTTGGGAGGCTGTGACATTTTGGCTGCCAGCAGCCATCTTCCCTATTATGAGCCTGGGGAAAAAACGTGTCTGCAAAATGAAATCAGAGATGAGAAACAGTGAGAAAACAAGAGAGTTCTGGTGGTGCCCCATCCCGGGAATAGGCACTGCTGCGTACAAGCTTATAAACTAACCCAGAACTGTCTCAGGTGTGTGAACCAATATATTCTCTTCCGCTTTTAAACCAACTGGAGTGGATTTCTGTCCCCTGGACTCGACGCAGCTTTGATTAATGCATTCGGTTACCTTTCCCAGGGACTGAAATTCTCTTGGTTTACAGCCATGTCCTTGGCCTGGTTTAGTTTACAACTTCCCCCAATGAACTCCTTGAACATGAACCATATTGCCACGCATATATCCATCTCTTGAATCATTCAGCATTATAAATCATCCTGAAGAAACAGTGGCACTGTATTCCGGTTAAAATATTCAGGGATACTGATTACACAGGATAGCGATGCCATGCAATGGTGATTGATTGCCTGCGGAGGTGGCTAAATCCCAGATAGGGGATGACAAATGAGGGGCCTCTGTGGGGCCAGCTGCTTCTATTTCAGTGTGGAATCTGTCCTCATGGAATTGCAGCCTTCTTATCTGGTTTCACTTTTAGGATGGCACATTTTGTAGATGCCTTTACGGAATGTGTGCTGATTACTCCCTTTCCATATGCGTTTACGCCAGGGTTCCTCAGCAGTGGCACTATTGACCTTCTGGGCCAGGGGATTCTTTGGGGAGCTGTCCTGTACATGGTATGCACGCCCTAGCTGCCAGGTGCACTTTCCTCCATTTGTGATGATCAAAAATGTGTTTGGGCATGCCAAGTATCCCCTGAGGGACAAAACTCCCCCAGTTGAGAACCACTGGTTTAGAGAGATCACCAAGTTTGAATATTTGGTCTTTAAAAGATACCTTTTTTTCCAATCATTGTCCTGAAAAAGTACATGCTAGGTCCCTATTATTCTCAAATAATTGAGAATGTTTCTCCAGCAATGGCTAGACTTAGGCCATTATTTCAGGTGAGTTCCTGTAATGCGTTTGTACATTTAACCATGCAAACACATGTGCACGGACATTTTTCAGAGTTTTCATTCCACAGTCCTCTGATTGGACTACTCCATGTTTCCTAATTGCCTCAGTCACAATGACTGTAGTTTATAACAAAGACTTCAGTCAAGGTCTGATTCCAGCACCCAACTTTTTTCCAACACTGAACCCTTGTACCCCCGTATTTATGCCTGAGCATCTGGCATTGAAGCCAGCTCACAACATGAGCTTCTTCTCTATTAAGGTTGCCAGATTTAGCAAATAAAAATGCAGGATGCCCAGTTTAATTTGAATTTCATACAAGCGATGCATAATCTTCTTTTTAAGTGAATTTATTTATTTTGAGAGAGGGACAGTGAGTACAAGTGGAGTAGGGGAAGAGAGAGAGGGAGAGAGAATTCCAAGCAGGCTTCATGCTTTCAGCGCAATGCCCAACTCGGGGTGTGAACCCACGAACCATGAGACCATGGCCGGAGCCAAAATCAAGAGTCGTATGCTTAATGACTGAGCGACCCAGGCGCCCCCTACAATGCATAATCTTTTAGCGCAAGTATCTTCCAAATGTTGCTAAATATCATACGATACATGGGACAGCCCTGACAACAAAAAATTATATCGTTTATAACTTGCATGAAACATACCTACATTTGATCTGGGCACCTTATATCTCTATCCACTCTGTCTTAAATCTGCTTGGAACCAGAAGGACATTCCTTTGTCCAGAGTTGCCCTTGATGGTAGTGTGCTTGTCAGATTCTGGGTTACTCAGGGTCCAACCAGGAAACCAGAAATCAAATGGAATTTTAATATAGAGAAGTGGCTCTACAGATGATGTAAGAGGCTTGAGAAACAGAAAATAATGAAGTAACTCACAGATTAGTAAAAGGGTAACGTTTATTCCCATCCCTAGCCTGGAGGGACAAAAGAAGGGGATGGGGTTACTGAGGCCAAGGTCTGAGGTCATCTGGCAGACCTTACCTTGGAAGAAGCCTGATGCAGCAGAAGCAGGAGACAAAAAGAGATACGATGCCTGTCTCCACCTAAGGAGAAAAGGAGAGAGAAATATGCTGGCTCCTCCCACCAGCCTATTTCCTACCAGTGCCTCCCACTGGCCAAACCCAGGCAGTAACTATCTAAGACACCTGAGAACTGCAGCCAGTCTAAAACAGTCTGAGCTCACCGACCCTGATCTTCAGGGCCGCTTCTCTTCTCAGGGGTGGGCTGTCTCTTCTAGATCCACAGAGCCCAGGAAAGGTGGAATCGTCCTGTCTCTGGGATTCAGACGAAGTCTTGGCAGCCACCGCCTCATTCACCAGTGCCTACTCCAAATCTAGTAGTGAGAAATTTTGAACTGGTTTTTAGAAAATTCTGGGGCACCTGGGTGGCTCAGTTGGTTGTGTCCGACTTCGGCTCAGGTCATGATCTCATGGTTCACGAGTTCGAGCCTCGCATCCGGCTCTGTGCTGACAGCTCAGAGCCTGGAGCCTGCTTCTGCTTCTGTGTCTTCCTCTCTCTCTGCCCCTCTCCTGCTCACACTGTCTCTATCTCAAAAATAAATAAACATTAAAAAAAATTTTTTTTTCAACGTTTATTTATTTTTGGGACAGAGAGAGACAGAGCATGAATGGGGGAGGGGGCAGAGAGAGAGGGAGACACAGAATCGGAAACAGGCTCCAGGCTCTGAGCCATCAGCCCAGAGCCTGACGCGGGGCTCGAACTCACGGACGGCGAGATCGTGACCTGGCTGAAGTCGGACGCTTAACCGACTGCGCCACCCAGGCGCCCCTAAAAAAAATTTTTTTTAAGAAAAGTCTGATGGTGTCCACTAAGTCACCTACTGAGTTTTCCTGTGATGAGTCACAGTTTTGCTGTTCTAAGTGCTATTCTTTCCAGTTCTGCTCTTCCTGCATGTTAGTCCCTACAGCTATTCACAGACACTCTGGCTCCCCACTGTGCCAGCACCGCACACCTCCCTCCTCGGAAATCAAGTGCGACCACGTGACTTGCGCTGGCCAATGAAACGCAAGCAGACGCATACATGCTGCTGCTTCTGGTTGAAGCTTTAAGAGCAGACACATAATTCACCACTTCTTGTTTTCAGCCTTAGGGCCCCTGAGAGAGTCTGTCAGGACGGAACACAGGCCCCGCTATTGGTTTCCTATTGCTGCTGTAATAAATTGCCAGAAACTAATTGCCTTAAGACAATACAAATTTGTCATCTTACAGTTTTGGAAGTCAGAGTCCAAAATCAGTATCACTGGGCTTAAGTCAGAGTGTTGACAGCTGGCTCCTTCTAGAGGCTTCAGGGGAAAATCCTCTCCGTGCCTTTCATAGGGTCTAGCAGCTGCCTACACTCCTTGACTTGTGGTTCTCCCTTGCATCACTCCAGCCTCCTCCTACTATGGCCTTTGATCTGCTTGCCTCCCTCTTTTGAGGATGCTTGTGATTACATTGGGCCCACCTGGCTTATCCAAGATGATCTCCCCATCTCAGGAGCCCTAACTTCATCACATCAGCAAAGAGCCTTTTGCCATATAAGGCAACATATTCACAGGTTCTGGGGACTAGGATGTGGAGATCTTTGGAGACCGTTATTCCCTCTACCAGCGTCCTTGAGAGATTTCAGTGAGCAGAACCCCACCTGCCAAGCAGCGCTAGACACATAGTATGAGTAAAAAATAAACGTTTATGGCATTGAGTCACTAAGATTTAGGGGCTTGTCTGTTACTGGTGCACAACTTAGCCCTCATTCACATCCTGTTTCCTTTCTGTCTCTGTCTATATTTTCACAAAATTTAAAAATAACTTAGAGTATTAAATATGGCTATTCTCTGCACAAAGTACACTTTTAAATAGTATGCCATTGGGGGACCTGGGGGGCTTAGTTGGTTCAGCATCCAACTCTTGATCTTGGGGTCATGAGTTCAAGCCCCGCATTGGGCTGTGTGCTGGGCGTGAGGTCTATTTAAAAGATAATAAAAAAATAAAATAAAATAAAATAAATAAAATAAAATAAAATAAAATAAAATAAAATGTATACCATAAATAATCTATGAGCAAACCAAGGAGTTTGTTGTTCCTATTGTTCCCAACTTTAGATCTGCAAAATAGACTTAAAAATAAATATTGCACGTATTCAACACCCTAACAGAAGTCTTTTCTGCATGTGAAAAATCTTCACATCTTCCCTTTGTTGCAAAAAACCAACAGGTTAGAAATGTTGATTTACTTAGATGTTGACCTGGGTGAAAGTGAGAAAGAAAACAACTCACTGAAAGATTGCTAAACATAATGTTGTTTTTCATAGAAGTTGGGGGAGGGAGAGGTCTGACCATGGAAAGAAAACACTGAATTTCTAAAGTATAATCCTTCTCTTAATTTCCGTAATTATGTCATAGGTCATAAAAAGTAGAGTGATAAATGTCTAACAATCCTGAAAGCTGAAATGCAGAGTCTGAGCTGGGCCAGGACCCACACCACTTCATCATATGTCAGATGGACATGTGGACACGTCAGTTTCAGTCCCAAGCAGTGGTCACCAGCATTTTGGTCCTGCTCTTCTATTCAGTAAGAAGCCTTCAGTACATGCCTCCAATATGCGTACTTACCAAAGTGTTAATGAGCGTTACAATGAATGCACATAAAAAAGAAAATTAAAAGATCATGTTGGGGTGCCTGGGTGGCGCAGTCGGTTAAGCGTCCGACTTCAGCCAGGTCACGATCTCGCGGTCCGTGAGTTCGAGCCCCGCGTCGGGCTCTGGGCTGATGGCTCAGAGCCTGGAGCCTGTTTCGAATTCTGTGTCTCCCTCTCTCTCTGCCCCTCCCCCATTCATGCTCTGTCTCTCTCTGTCCCAAAAATAAATAAACGTTGAAACAAAAAATTAAAAAAAAAAAAGATCATGTAAAAATGAAATAAATAACATTTTGAAATGCCTTGCTAATCACAATGGCATCATACTACCCTAGTTAATATTTTAGGACACAAGATGCCCTTAAGGAAAGATTCCTCGTTAGTGATAGTAGATGCAAATCCAGTTGTAAACTTCTTGATAATTTTGAGTATTTTTGCCTGACTTTTTTTTTTAATGTTTTTTATTTATTTTTGAGACAGAGAGAGACAGAGCATGAGCAGGGGAGGGGCAGAGAGAGAGGGAGACACAGAATCCGAAGCAGGCTTCAGGCTCCCGAGCTGTCAGCACAGAGCCCGATGCAGGGCTTGAACTCACGAACCATGAGACCATGACCTGAGCCGAAGTAGGACGCTTAACCGACTGAGCCACCCAGGTGCCCCTGCCTGACTTTTTTCAGATCTAATTTGACCTGCATTATTTTTACCTTTTAAATTTTTTTATGTTTATTTATTTATTTTGAGAGCAAGAGAGAGCATAAGCAGGGGAGGGACAGGGGAGAGACAGAGAGAGACAGAGAGAGAGAGAGATACAGGGAGAGAATCCAAGCAGGCACCATGCTGTCAGCACAGAGCCCAATATGGAGCCCCATCCCATGACCCCAGGATCATGACCTGAGCCAAAATCAAGGGTCAGACACTTAACCGACTGAGCTACCCAGGCGCCCCTATTTTTTATTTTTTAATGTGGATAGCCAAGCATTTGTTTTAGGAGTAAGAGTATCTGTTTTGTCACTTTTGGTGTTTGTCTGCTTGCACTTGTGTTATTGTTTTCACTTCAATCCATGGTTCCCTTGCAGGAAATGCCTTTGAAGTCATTTGTCTATTTTATGATAGATAATTAATGTAATTAGACCAAAGGGCTTTTATGGCAAAATGGTGATGCATCATACTAAAATCAAATTGCTTGCTAAAAACAAATGCAAGAGTGAGGAAACCACCTTCAACCTTCTAGAATTCCCAGTAGTCTCTCCTCAGAGAAGCTCCATGTGATACAACCAGGACACAAGACCATCTGACGTTTGGATCAAGTGAGGCTGCCTATGTCAATCCATGTGTTTAACATTATAATGCTTCTGGGATGCATGTGTCATACTCCATACAACTATAATACAACCCCCCCATCGGTGGGGATACTTTCTAAGGCCCCAGTGGGTGCCTGAAACCACAGGCAGTACCGAACCCTATATGTACTATATTTTTCCTATACATACATACAATAAAGCTTGACTTATGAATTCATCACAATAAGAGATTAACAAGAACTAATAATAAAATAGAACAATTATCACAATATACCATAATCAAGGTTATGTGACCATGTCCTCTCTTTCTCAAAGTATTTTACCATGCTGTACTCACCTTTCTTCCTGATGTGAGATGATAAAATGCCCATGTAAAGAGATAAGCAAGGCGAATGGCATAGGCATTGTGACCTAGCATTAGGCTACTACTGACCTTTTGACAATGTGTCAGAAGGAAGATCATCTGCTTCCGGTCTGCGGTTGACTGTGGGTAACTGAAACCACAAAAAGCAAAAACCGCAGATAAGGGGGGAATACTGTGTAAATAATTGAAATGCAAGTATCTAAAAAGGCCTTTACAAGAGCAATGAATTCAGGTATGTGGCAGAAGATCTATAATCTATCCAATTAGCATTTTGCTATCATAAAACAAATTACAAAGAAACTGAAGCCCAAAGAGGCTGGACGACTTTCCCCTAATCCCACAGATGGCTCTTGGCAATTAGGACCAGAGACCAGATCCCCTGTGCCTCAGGCCAACATGCTTCCCATTACACCGAAAGATTATGAATGAGGAAAGTTAGCAATTTTGTGGCTCAGTTAAGTCCTGCTGGCCTCCATTCAGCATAGTGCTTTATGATGAGGGGGAAATACTCAGGCCAAAACAACAAGCAGAAACCAGGAGGTGACACGTTCAGCCCTCGAGATGGAAGGAGATTTTTGGCTCTTTGCAAGATATGAGGGGAAATAGTTGGTCTTTCCACTGTGTCTCCAGCCCCCAGGTACTGTTTGTCTCCCTAACAAGGATCCTTTTTTTAGTATTTATTTATTTATTTATTTATTTTATTTATTTATTTTTGAGTGAGAGAGAGAGAGAGAGTGCACAAGCACGTTCCATGCTGTCAGCGCAGAGCCCAACTCGGGACTCAAATTCACGAACCGTGAGATCATGACCCCAGCTGAAACCAAGAGTTGGACGCTCAAACCACTGAGCCACCCAGGCGTCCCTCACCGACAAGGATCTTTAGATTGACTCATTAAGGTTCTCCTGGAAAGAGTTCTTTTATGCCTCCCCTACCAGATATTCAAGGACATTGTATTCAATGTCACACTGATCATACTGCTATATATTGATTATATTCAAGGACAACGATCCAGAAAGATGTCTGGTATGGCCATATATAAAGAATGATAAAATGTCCCTGGAAATGTAATAAGATGAAGATAATTAGATTTCCCTCCAGTAAAGTTCAATCAGGGAAGCAAGACCACTATGTGTATTGTAGGATAGATTAGTTATTATAGTGTTAGACCTCACACAATTTGGGGAGGAGTTGAGGAAGAAAAGTTTCCAAAAGTATCACAGAAAAGTCCTCACCGGCCCTGTGGCTGGTGGACAAGTCAGAGCTTGTTGATGCTTGGTGAATCCAACCGCTGGAGAGGAGCCACGAAGGAGGCTGGTGTAGAAGCATCTGGAAGGCTGTTCGCTCTTTGTGGCTTCCACCTCTGTGAGCTCACAGCAAAGCATCTCATGGTGCATCTGGAGTCACTGCTGGTCAGTAGGGCCACCAGTCGGGAAGAAGAGCTGGAGTCAGAGCAGGAAAAGCATGAACAAAATGGAACCCGGTGGGGCCTCTGCAGCTGTCCCTACCGACTTCCACTGATTTCCAAAATGTAACGGCTGCTGCTTCACTTCTGGCTCTCAAATATCATACAAATGTCCCTTGTGGCAACTGGGTAGTGACTCTGAGCCATACAAGGTATTCCTGTATCTGGGTATCTGGAAATTGCAGGTCCAATTTAGCTAAGCCGACATTGTACAAAGCCAGCACAGCTCCTCTCAGGGACAAATACTGTGTGGCTGGAAGCAGTAAGTAGTCTGATAAGCGGCTCAGGGTAGCATGTAAGACACCCAAAGCTCTAGCTCCAATTACAATCCAGGATAACTGTGCCGCCTTCTAAGGATGTGAAGCTGTCTCCCTGCAGGGCTATTGCTTTTGGGTGGAATATTCCAGTTTGGAACCAGACCGGAATCATGGAGTGAGGCAGTGGGATGCCTCTTACGACACTTCTTAGCTGCCTTTGCCTACTGTGGGTTCGGCTTCCCTAGAAATAAACCTGGAACCATTTATAGAATATAGGTTTGGAGAGAAATCTACAACAGCTCTTAAAATTATAAATGTGGAGTGCCTGGGTGGCTTAGTCAGTTGAGCATCCGACTCTTGATTTCAGCTCAGGTCATGATCACATGGTTCGTGGGTTTGAGCTCTGAGTTGGGCTCTGTGCTGATAGTGCAGAGTCTGCTTGGGATTCTCTCTCCCCACCCCACCCCTGCCCCTCCCCTGCACTCTCTCTCTCTCTCTCAAAATAAATACACTTAAAAAATAATAAAATAAAATAAAGTAATAAATGCACTTACTCTTTCGGCCAACAATCCCACTGCTGAGAATTTTGCCCTCACCATTTACCAACTATATGAACTTGTATATACCTACACATGTGCAAAATTCTGCTATTGATGTATTCATTGCAGCATACGCAAAAATTAGAAACAACCATAGCATTTATCTATGGGGGCCTGGGTAAATAAAATGTGGCATAGAATTCAATGGCAGAACGGTGTGCTCACTTTATATGAGACAAAGAGGAAAATAATTACACACACTTGGATTTGCTCGTACATTCAAAGCATTGAAAGGTTACAAGAAACTAACAGAAGGAGTGACCTATGGGGTGGGGGTAGGGTGACAAGAATGTGGTGGACAAGGACAGTGATGGGAACCAGAGTTCTCAAGGTATACCTTTGCATACAGTATGAATTTTTGAGCCATATTTGTGTTTCAGTATTTTTAAAAAATTGAAAAATTAAATTCAGTTCGCCTTCAGAGAAAGAGAAGAAAAAGAAGAAGAATTTGGAGAAGCATCAAATTATTAGCCTGCCTGGAACAGCAGATGTCTAAGTCAGGCCCTGTCTCCACTCCACCCAACCATGGGATTTGGGGAAAGCCAGGTGAACAGAATTCCATACAGCAGGTGCAGGGAGTAGTTTGGAAGGCAGGATGCTGTCGAGGTGCAGAACACAGATCACAGAGAGAGCCTGAATAGATTCTACTTTGGCCCCACAACTTACAAGCTGGGCAACCTCAAGTGAGTTACCTAACTTTTCAGTGCCTTAGTTTCCTTACCGGTAAAATGAAGCGTAATAACAATACTTAGTGTGGCCGTTAGGAGGATTAAATAAGTTACCACATCTGAAGTGGTGTGTTTAGAAAAGTGCTTAGCATACAGAAAGGAATCTACAAGCCTATTTATTTATTTGCCCATTATTATCTAGAAGGGTCAACTCAGGGAGAGATCTTCAGCATAAGTCTCGTGCTCTGCTTTGAACCAGGGACCAGGTGGTCTTGAATCTTCCACTGAGACTCGGTAGACAGTGATTCTTTTGCAAGCCCATAACTAGTCTGTAGAAATCCTCCTAGAAGACCCCTCCAACACATAATTTAACCATCTGATTCACTTTTCTTCCAAAGAGGGCTTCAAGGAGATTTTCTTGGGTCTGGGGTGTCCTCAGCTCACCGCTCTACCTATGAGAAGTCAGCAGCATTAGGATTCCCTCCAACAGAGGACTGAGATAGCTTATCTCCGAAGAAGTTCTCGGCGTCTGCCTGGAAACAGGGTCCCACCACAGGCTTCTGCTCCTCCCAGAAAAGCCCATGAAGCAGGGAGGGGTCTCAGGCTGACTCCTACATCCTCTCCCTGGCTTATCTGAAAAAGGAGAGGATCATTTCCAAGGCCTCCTGGAGTGCTGGTGTTTGCACTCAGCACCCCATCTGGAGAAAAGGCTCATGCAAATGAGAGCCTCCACCTGATGGGGAATCTCTTGTCCTCTCATTAGCCCATACTAGTCCTGAACCCACAGCCAGGGTGAACCAAGGAGTTACGGCATGATTTTCTAAAGCAGTATCAAGGGCCTATCAAAAGTCAGAACCAAAAATCTGAAGAAGCACCACGCTGCCTTCACTGTGAAGTTTTTCAGAAGCATAAGGATAGAAGTGAAAAGAGGGAAAAGAGGGGCACCTGGATGGCTCAGTCAGAAGAACATTTGACTCTTCATCTCAGCGTGTGAGTTCGAGCCCCACGTTGGGGGTAGACATGACATAAATAAATAAACTTCTAAAGAAAATAGAAGTGAGAAGACTGTATGTAGCTTCACAATGCCTGGATTTGGTTCCTGGAGTGGACACAGAGGGACTCTTACTGCATTCAGGTTCCAATCTTTGAGAACTGCGATACAAAAGACCTTCAAGTCCCCTAGAAAAGGTGATTTCATCTCCTATTACCCTCCTGTAGTGACATTTCTGAGTCCTGCCTAGATGCCCTTCCCTAGGCTGGTGCACCACCTTCCAGCTGCTTTGAATAGCTCATGGCAGCTCGTTGTCCTGGGAACGGCCCTTGGCCAATGGGAGCCACCTACTATGGTTTGAATGTTTATGTCCCTGCCAAATTCATATGTTGAAATCCTAACCTTCAGTGCAATGGCATTAGTAAGTGGGGCCCTTGGGAGGGAATTAGGTCATGAGGGTGGAGGCATCATGAATAGGATTAGCGCTTTAGAAGAGAACGCACAGACTTCCCTGCCCCCTTTCACCATGTGAAGATACAATGAGGAGTCTGCGTCCCAGAAGAGGGCCCTCACCTGACCACGCTGGCACCCTGATCTTGGACTTCTAGCCTCCAGAACTATGACAAGTTTCTATTGTTTACAAGCTACCCAGTCGGTGGTTTTGGTAGAACAGCCCAAAGGGACGAAGCACCACCTCACCTGGCAGCCCGCTGCCAATGACTCACTGACACAAGGACACCAAAGTCCAGCCCACTTGTCCCAAAGTGGGGGACACACTCTGTACGTGCAGCTCCCCCTCCGGAGCTCCCCATGGGCCAGGCTGTACCCACTGAGGCCATGCCACTGCATGGTTCCCTCACCTGCTCTCTTCTGCTTTCCTGTCTTGCTTTTTTTCAAGTTTTATTAACCCCATTTTGCTGATGAGGAAACTGAGGCACAGAGAGGTTAAGAACTTTCCCAGAGGTCATACAGTTTGTAAGTGATGGACCCTTGACCCCAGGCTGTTTGATTTCAGACACTGGGCCACTACATTGTACTATTATACTGATGTATTTATTTACATAATTTACTTATTTATTTTGGTTATGGTGTGCCTCCTCCCACTAAAATATGAACTCCTTGAGCATATGGATGTTTGTTCTGTTCAGTTCACAGCTGTGTCCCCTGTGACCTACAGAAGTCTGGGTACTTTACTAGGCCCTCAAATATTTATTAAAATCCATAGCTCCTGTGACTTCAACTCCTTCTTTCTGGATTTATGGGGAAAACAAATTATAATAAGGGTAGACTGGTTATTCGAATTTCACCCAACATCCTCAATCATGTAATAAGAATCTCTTTCTTCCCATCTTGACTCTGCTCTGTAATAAGTTGGATGTAATATATTTTAGGCACATGGTGGTGGCTTCAATGTTTGGCTTCCATTTTAGAACCACAAGGACCATGCAGCTGTGTAATTGCTAATGAAGATAATAATCTCTGGCATTCTGAAGGCCAGAATTTGCAACGATGTTGTCGAGGCCTTACCAGAGACAATCGAGGCTGGGAGAAGACCTATATGAATCTAGATGGAAAGTTCATGGCCAACATCATTTGTTATTACAATTTAGTACTGCTCGTTGTGACTTTAGGGAACCCCCAAAATAGTACCTCATCTAATTTCTGAACTACTTGAGAAACAGACCAAAAAAAAAAAAAAAAAAAAAAAGACACAAGAAAATCAAAATGTCATGTTTACTGCTAAGAAAGCTGATATTGCGGAATGTGTGGCTTGGATTTAAGAGCCAAATGTTTTCCTAATACTAACCCCCCTAATTAGACAGACTGACCCATGGATGACCTCAGACCTCCCAGGGCAGGGCCCTGGCCCTTTAAACCTTTGGCATGAAGGAATAGAGCAGGATACACCTTTTCTGTAGGTCCACCAGCTCCCAAGAGGACTGCAGAGGGGAGCGCTGGCTACTCTACCCAGATTCTCCTTCTAAACCCACTAGCTAGACAAGTCACTGCATCTCCCCAAGGGAAGAGTGACTGATAGTGCAGAGAGATGCTAGGAGTGTCACATGATGGCTATCCCTTCCAATGAAAGGAAATATTAAGAGCGGGAAATAACACGGACTTCAAGCCGTATTACAAAGCTGTAATCATCAAGACAGTATGGTACTGGCACAAAAACAGACCCTCAGATCAATGGAACAGAATAGAGAACCCAGAAATGGGCCCATAAACGTATGGCCAACTAATCTTGACAAAGCAGGAAAGACTATCCAATGGAATAAAGACAGTCTCTTCAGCAAGTGGTGCTGGGAAAACTGGACAGTGACATGCAGAAGAATGAACCTGGACCACTTTCTTACAGCATACACAAAAATAAACTCAAAATGGATGAAAGACCTAAATGTAAGACAGGAAGCCATCAGAATCCTTGAGAAGAAAGCAGGCACAAACCTCTTTGATGTTGGCCTCAGCAACTTCTTACTCAACACCTCTCCAGAGGCAAGGGAAACAAAAGCAAAAATGAACTATTGGGACCTCATCAAGATAAAAGCTTCTGCACAGCTAAGGAATCAGCAAAACTAAAAGGCAACCGACAGAATGGGAGAAGATATTTGCAAATGGCATATCAGATAAAGGGTTAGTATCCAAAATCCATAAAGAACTTATCAAGTTCAACACCCAAAAAACAAATAATCTAGTGAAGAAATGGACAAAAGACTTCTCCAAAAAAGACATCAAGATGGCCAACTGACATGTGAAAAAATGCTCAACATCACTCATTATCAGGGAAATACAAATCAAAACCACAATGAGATACCACCTCACACCTGTCAGAGTGTGACAGGGGGCCTTCACAACTCAAACAACAACAGATGCTGGTGAGGATGCACAGGGTGAGGAAACTTTTTGCACTGCTGGTGAAAAGGCAAACTGGTGCAGCCACTCTAGAAAACAGTATGGAGGTGCCTCAAAAAATTAAAAATAGAACTACCCTAAGACCCAGTAATTGCACTACTAGGTATTTATCTAAGGGATACAAGTATGCTGTTTTGAAGGGACACATGCACCCCAATGTTTATAGCAGCACTATCAACAATAGCCAAAGTATGGAAAGAGCCCAAATGTCCATCGATGGATGAATGGATAAAGAAGATGTGGTATATATATACAATGGAGTATTATGCAGCAATCAAAAAGAATGAAATCTTGCCATTTGCCATGGAACTAGAGGGTGTTATGCTAAGCGAAATTAGTCAGAGAAAGACAAATATCATAGGACTTCACTCATATGAGGAATTTAAGATACAAAACATACGAACATAGAGAAGGGAAGCAAAAATAATACAAAAACAGGGAGGAGGATGAAACATAAGAGACTCTTTTTTTTTTTTAATTTTTTTTTCAACGTTTATTTATTTTTGGGACAGAGAGAGACAGAGCACGAACGGGCGAGGGGCAGAGAGAGAGACACAGAATCGGAAACAGGCTCCAGGCTCTGAGCCATCAGCCCAGAGCCCGACGCGGGGCTCGAACCCACGGACCGCGAGATCGTGACCTGGCTGAAGTCGGACGCTTTAACCGACTGCGCCACCCAGGTGCCCCACATAAGAGACTCTTAAATATGGAGAATACTGGAGAGGTTGTGGGAGGGGGGGATGGGCTAAGTGGGTAAGGGGCATTAAGGAATCTACCCCTGAAATCACTGTTGCACTATATGCTAACTAACTTGGATGTGAATTAAAAAAAATTAAATTAGATCAAATTTTAAAAAATGAAAAAGAGAAAAGAGTGGGAAATAACATTATACTTCCAACAGTACTGTCCCATGGGCTGCCTATTCTCGAAGGAACTTCAGTTACATTTCCGGCTTATGAATTTGGTGTTACAGAATATGTAATAACCTCCTATAGCTACCATGTTGCTACTTAGTTATCATTGCTGAAACGAGATTAAAATCCTAGAGTTTTGCAGCTAAAAGTGAAACTTCAAAGTTAATCTAGTCTACCGCTCTCCTAAGATATGACACTGAGGCCCAGGAAGGTGGAATATTTTGCCCTGTAACAGAAATGTAGACAGGTTACCCAGAGCCAACACTAGAACTCATTTTTTGTCTCAATCCACAGGCTTTATCTATCCAATGGCCTGTTTTTCAAATTGTCCCTAGTGACAAGAAAGAGAAGAAAAAGAAAACCTCCACCAATAATAAGAAACAAAAATATAATATACATGTCTGTTTCACAACCAAGACTATGCAAGTGGATGAGTGAAAATGAGGTGTTCAAGAAGACAGAAGTGATTTCTCTAAATGATGGAAAATGAGGGCCTCATCAACTCTCACTGTGCCTTTCGTGATTTGATATTCCCCCACTGACATTTTTCATCTATCCAAGTCCATGGTGCTATAGTTATCTATGTCTCTCTGTTCAGGGAGACTTTGCTTTTGACTTTCATAAAATTGAAGAGAACTAGATAGATTTTTATGTGAATATAAGCTCAGTATCCCAATGATGTCTGTTTTAAATTATTTATGCACAGCTCAAAACTCCTAGGTATTGTTTTTAAAAAATCCTACATTACTATGAATCATATGAGCTCCTTCTCAAGGAAGGGTAAAAGAAATGAGTGCTGTCTTCAGAAATCTGAAGGAGAGGGACATCTTATTTCCAGATTCAAGATTCTTTCACTTTCTATAATGCAGTATGTATGTATTAAGGCTGTAAAATGGAGCCTGATATAAAGATCATAAATCATCATGTTTGAAAATAGAAACAAAGACTGTTTTCAACACCATAAGTATATATGGTATAATACTAGCAATGATTTTTTTCATTCTATATATCCATAATTACTGCTGAGGGTATCCAGTTTGTTTCTCTCAATGCTTAATATGAAAAGTTAATGCTGTATTTTAAATTATAGAAAGCTCCGGTAGGTACAGAAACTAGCTATGGGGAAATACCAGCTGTTTTAATATTCCTGATCGAGAACTACTCGCCCAGGTAACATTATGAGCAGCGGCCTTGAGCCATGAATTGTGGGATGGATGCACATATGGTTATGCTGTCTGGGGACCCACGTGCTTCTGTGTCCTTGTGCCCCAAGTAGGCCAGGCCACTACAGAGACTGTTATATACTGCAGCACGATGGTGATTTGGTTGCTAAGGGAGTTAAAGCCTTACCTGGTGAAGTACAGGCTCTCCCAGCAAATTCAGGTCACTGTATTGTGGAAATGCACTGTGATGTCCTTTTTTATTGGAGTGTATGGAAATCGTCGCAGTCAGATATCTGTAACAGAGAGACAAAGTCTACTGGCCTGGCAGTCCTGAATTGGAAAAGGTATGGCTCATGATTTTAAAGTTCGCCTAGAATGAGAAAAAATGCTATTAGGCCTCACCACGGTTCACCAACCTCAAAACATTTGTTGAGGCTTTTCTTGGTGTGGTGAAAGGAAGAACTCAAAAGATGGGTCCCCAGGAATCTGAGCTCCCGTGGCTATGAACAGTATACCAGAAAACCCTAGAAACCGTGCTGATTGTAGCAGTTTATGCCAACCCAGCATCTTCTAGGGTCATGCTCCTCAGGAGCAAAAACGGTAACGGTAATAATAATAGCTAACACTTCTTTAACAATTACTTTGTGCTAGTAACTGTTTTAATGGGCTTGTATGTATCTAACTCATTTAACCTCACAATTTACTCTATGTAGTAGGTTTACTAATATAGTATTATACCTATATTACACTTGGGAAAACTGAGGCACAGGGCAATAACGTACCTTGGCCAACATCACACAGTTACTAAATGGCAAATCATGCCCCAGCTGCCTTGTACTTTCCCTAACCAAGTATACGTGTACTGTCTCCCTACCCAGGTACTTGTAACAAAGCAGACTTTCAACTTACTGGGTCAAGTAATAAAGATCTAATGTGAGGGGCGTCTGGGTGGCTCAGTTGGTTGAGCGACTGACTTCAACTCAGGACATGGTCACATAGTTCGTGGGTTCGAGCCCCGCTCCAGGCTCAGAGCCTGGAGCCTGCTTTGGATTCTGTCTCCCTCTCTCTGCCCCTCCCCTACTCACACTCCGTCTCTCTCAAAAATAAATAAACATTTAAAAAAAAAATTAAAAATCTAATGTGAGATCTTCCAGATCAGTTCAGTTCTTCCAGATTTTATACTTTTTTTAATGTTTTTTTATTTTTGAAAGAGAGAGAGAGGGTGCAAGGGGGGAGGGGCAGAAAAACAGGGAGACAGAGGATCCAAAGCAGTCTCTGTGCTGTCAACACAGAGCCCAACGCGGGGCTCGCACCCACAAACCGTGAGATCATGACCTGAGCCGAAGTCAGACACTCAATCAACTAAGACACCCAGATTTTATTCCGTTACACTCATATTACTTACGCTGAAGTATTTTACTTGAAAAAAATAGGTTTTTTCAAAAAGTAATTCACTTTAAATTACAGATATCATGATGTTTCGCCCCTAAATACTTCAGTATGCAACTCAAAAAAATGAGGACATCTGACATAACCCAAATAAATACTTAGCAGGCCTAACACATCACAATATTCATCATCTTAATGAGTTTTAGTATCATTTATGACCCAAGCCATATTCCAATCTCCATAATCATTCCCAAAATGTATCTTGTAGGTGTTAAAAACTGTACACCCTAGGCTTTAATCCAGGACCACATTGCACACATGCTTGGGTCCCTTCCATTTCTTCTCCTCTATAGCAGCCTCTGTCTTTATGGTGATGATGTGCTGAGAATCCAGGACAGAGGACCCATGGCATATCTCACCTTTGAGATTTGCCTGAAGGCTCTGTCTTAGTGTTTAGCTTGTTCCTACTTTTTCCATTTGTTATCTGCATTTCAGATACTTTTACAATACTTAGAAGGGCAAAAAAATTCTACCAAGTCTGCAGACTCTTACAGCAGCCTGGAAAGAAGTCTCTGAAGACCGAAGAGGGGAATGAGCAGAAACAAATGATCAAAGAAACATTTTTGGATTCTTTCCAGATTTGATTCATTCACGTAATCCCCGGATGAAGGACCAGAAGTGATTGAGAGTGGAAAAAAGAACAGCTTAGCACCTTTCGTTCTGAGCAAGGACCAGGCATTGTAGGCACAAGGCAACCTTGTGAAACGGATGCCAATATGCACAGTAGGATTTGGGGTTTTTGTCTTACAAGCTTTATCATATGAGGTGCAGTTTGCTGATACAAGTTCTGACTGGAGATGCCAATCTTTCCAGAGTCAAAGTGTAAAGTAGACAGCCTTGGTTGCTTAGGCAACCAACAAGTCGAGACCGATTAAGTTATAAATTCAACTTGTTGCTAACTTTCAGACACAAAAGTCTTTTGAATCTTTGTTCCAAGGCAACTCATTTGAATGTGCTTTAAATGCTCAGGAAATAGCCCTGAAAAACCTTTATTCAAGGCAGGTAAACAAACACTGTTTCCATGGTATTATTAAAATACCACAGATACTTTTTAAGATGCTTCCTGCATGCCTCTACTCACCAAATATTCCATGTGCCTACTTTTGCCAGGACCAAGGACACGTTGCAGGTATTCACCAAGGTTCAAAAAAAAAAAAGCCATGTTTCTTTGTGTCTCAAATAAAGTTAGGTTTGTCCCAAGCCCTCATCCACTCAGGATATTCAATTTCGTGAAATTGGTCAGTACAGGATGAGGAGGTAATTCTTCTCCTGGGGTCGGGAGAGGGGATCTGGGGATCTGGCACAGTCCAGAGCATTTTAGAAGGCTCTCCGATCCCCTCTGGCCACCGTCAAAACGTTCAGTGTCGAAATCCTCATGGTGCCTTGAAAGCAGTGGTCTGGGCCCCAGATTGGGAAGCTACATGCTTAGTGAGCCTCCTGCCTTAGGACATCCAGCAGCTCTCTTGCCATGAGGTCCTTCCACAGAGCGGAGCTGTGGGAGGAAGTGAAATGCTGTCTCCACGACTCCAGGACCTGCACACCTCTGCTCCTCTGCCAATCTCTCAGAAAGCTCAAAAATCTTCCCTCTAGATCCATCCACTTCTTCCTCCCTCGGCTGGGGTTTTCTCTACAACAAAATTCTATATACTGATAATATTCTGGATGTCTGTTTCATGCTTTATTTATGAACTCTCCTTTTATTTCTGTAACACAAAAGACATGAACAATCCTGAAGGTAAGCCCCCCCCCCCACCCTTGGTGACTTTCTTGGAACAAGGAAGGGAGAATACCTACTATTTGTTGAGGCTGCTGAATGAGTACAAAACATAAATTAATATCTCAAGATGGCTGTCCAGCCATAAACGTGAAGGTGAGAAAGACAGTCCCTGTCTTCAGGGATCTTACATCTTACAATAGAGGCAAATAATAGAGGGGGGGGGGTGCACGCTATGCATGACTTGGGGCAAGGGGGATATGGAAAATCTCTGTACCTTCTACTCAATTTTACTATGAATCTACAACTACTCTAAAAAAATAAAGCCTATTTTGTAAGTAAGTCTTACCCAACCTTTATCAATTAGATTTTCAAGCCTCTCTTCTAGAACAGAATCATGCCCTGCAAGGAGATAATCTGTGTTTGGATTAACACCCTGTTGTGAATACTTTTCACCATAAAATCAGATTGCTTTTCTCCCACCCTGACTCTAGCCAGGTGGGAGGATGCCCTAGGGAGAGGCTTGGGGAAGACACAGGACACAGAGATGACAACACACTCTTGGAATGAGATCAAAATATCTGCCACAAAGGGGGCACCTGTGTGGCTCAGTCGGTTGAGTGTCGGACTTCAGCCCAGGTCATGATCTCACCGTGTAGAGTTCGAGCCCTGCATCAGGCTCTGTGCTGACAGCTCAGAGCCTGGAGCCTGTTTCAGATTCTGTGTTTCCCTCTCTCTCTGCCCCCCCACCCCCACACACTCTGTCTCTCTCTCTCTCAAAAATAAACTTGAAAAAAAAAAAATATATACGTATACATACATACACACACACACACACACACACACACACACACATACACACACACACATAACTGCCACAAAGTATTACTGGCTTCTGCTCGACCACATAGTCTCTCTGCTATACCAGGAGCATTCTGGCTTTTTGCACTCAAACGGCTTTGCATGTCATAGGCTATGGAAAGCAGTTCTGGAATATTCAAGCACTACATTTACTTGCAGGATGTCTGTTAGCAGCATTTGTGAGTGAAAGAAAGGATGAGCCAGTCTCAAGGAAGACTGGAGACACAACCAAATCAATGTGCACTCATCTTCACATTTCAGGTTTTCTCCGTTTGGGGAAAATCGTGATCTCCAGGGACGCTTTTGCTCTTGCTGAGTCTGGCAGTCTCAACATCAAATGCAGATGAACCTAACGCGGCCAGGACTCTGGGTTGGTGGCCCAAAAGCTCAAGCCGAGACCTTGGCGACATGCCTCTCCTGACAGGAGTGTCAGCTCATAAAGGGAAGCAGAACCCGTGCTCAATCTTTGTGTGACACCTCATAGAAACCCGACCGTTCTGTGCTTTTGTGAGACTTGACGTTATTTATTCCTCAGAGAACGAATGAGTGACTCACAGGATCTTGTGATTCACAGAGCCTCTCACAGAACTAGGCAGATGGCAAGTGGAGGGTTGGGGCAGGAAAAAAGATGACAGGCAGATGAGGGCTGCTCTGGTGCCTCTGATGTCATCCAACATGCCCCTCCCCCAACCCCCCTACACACACACACACACACACACACAAACACACACACACACACACACCAGGAAACTTCCCCACCAGGAAACCAGCCACAGCCCCTTTTACCCAGCAGGGAAGAAGAGGTGGTTGTGAATGAGCCCGGAGCTCCCTGTGGGGCTGATCTAGAGTCCCGCCTGCATTAAAATCTATCCCCACCCCTCCCACCCTCAGGAGGGCCAGCCACATGGCATTGTGCTTTCTCCCACCTGCTGTCTGCTTGCTGGGTCCCTCCCCCGCCCCCCCCCCCCCACCAGCTCCTGCCCAAGCTTCTGTCTGTACCTATCTCCTGTTCTGTATCAGTTTATGCATCTCTTCTGCCCAGTGAGGCTACTGGGGACATAGATAATTACAAAGGTTAAAAGCACGAGTCTGGAGCTAAGCCACTAAAGGTCTGAACCCTGGATGTACCAATTCCCAGCTATGACCCTGGCCATGTTAGTTACCTTCTCTGGGCCGGATTTTTCTTGCATGTAAAGTCAGAATGAGAATACCTATTTCTCACGTTGTTTAAAAGGCCCTGCAGGAATCTCACATTTTATGTGAATTTGATTACACATGTCATCAAATTTTATTTCCTCCTATTAACTAATCAATTAATTTAAATTCAAGGTCCTGCAGCCATTTTGTGAAGGAAGAAAGGAAAAAAGGAGAAAAAGAATTGTGGGCCCCTTGAAATAAAGGAGCAGGTATTACTCATTTTTTTTCATTCTGTGCCCCAATGAAATCATTTATTTGTTCCCGAGTTCACACAATGTCCCAGTTACTGAACAAAATCAGTCCCTGCCCTCAAGAAGCCCATAGTCAAGAGGTGGCAATGAATGACATCAGTAGTTGTAACACAGTGTGATGACAGTTGAGGGACAGCGGGGTGGCATCGCTCTGAAAGCACATGGCTCTAGAGCCGGGGTTCAGATTCGGGTGCTCTCACTTCCTGGCTATGTGACTGAATATGTTCCTAGCACCTCTCTTGCCTAAGGACAGTGCAGGGCTATGGAAAGAGTTCAAGCTGGAACCTGCTGTGAACATTTTGGCACTTTCTAAATCAGCCCCATTTTTCACAGCATTAGCCAACGATAATCATCTTTGTGGTCATGATCCTGAAGCTCTGTAGGATGCTGAAGCAAAGCCTAAAAAAGGACTCTGTTCAATGTTATATTCTTCTAGGGCCAAAACTATTTTACTTTATTCTAATTTTTCGGGAAATGACAAATTCTTTGTGGGAAGGATCCACATCTTTTCTCTTTTGTCTGAAAGTGTCTAAAACAATACGTGGGCACACCAGATTTGTCCAACAAATACTAAGTGAGGAATTTCTATAGTTCCTGCACATTACATATAGGTAATTTCTAGTTATTTAAAGCAATTAACTGAACGTTCTGATGGAGAGTAGAGATGAAGATTGGGACATGGACATTATTTTAGCAAGATGCTAAAGCCCCTAGGGTATTTATTGGATGTTAGACTTTGGTGTAATGGAAGGCTGTTCGGGTTTTTTTGTTGTTTGTTTTTTTCTTTCTTTTTTTTTTTTTTTTAACCAAATCAGTTAGAAAGCTGTTCCTTTCAGACCAGAAAATGGCAGAGGGTTATTTCTGACTTCTGGTACCACAATGTAAAAGTAACAATAGAATGCTATGCCCTTGGGGTGCCTGGCTGGTTCAGTTGGTAGAGCAGGTGACTCTTGATCCCAGGGTTGTGGGTTCAAGCCCTGTGTTGGATGTAGAGATTACTTAATAAAGTCTTAAAAAAAAAAAAAAAGAATGATATCCCCTTCCATTTGGAAAGGAAAAAAGGAATGGAAAGAAACTGGTAAATTGCAAAGAGTAATGTGGTCTGGGGGAATTCTACTAGGGAGCACTGATCCTTCAAAACAACAGCATCTTGACAGACAGCCTTTGAACCCAGTCTCCTTCATTCATTCACTCGACAGCCATTTTTGAGCCCCTTCGATATCTGAGGTGCTAAATACCCAACAATGAACAAAACAGATATCATCTTCTTCAGTAGCTCGTGAAGATTACACTGAGGCAGAGCAAACAGGTTTTTTTTTAAAAAAAAAAGAAGCTCGGGGCGCCTGGGTGGCGCAGTCGGTTAAGCGTCCGACTTCAGCCAGGTCACGATCTCGAGGTCCGGGAGTTCCGGCCCCGCGTCGGGCTCTGGGCTGATGGCTCAGAGCCTGGAGCCTGTTTCTGATTCTGTGTCTCCCTCTCTCTCTGCCCCTCCCCCATTCATGTTCTGTCTCTCTCTGTCCCAAAAAATAAATAAATGTTGAAAAAAAATTAAAAAAAGAAGCTCACTGGTAAGTATATAATAACAGAGGTGCCTGGGTAGCTTAGCTGGTTAAGTGACTGACTCAATTTCAGCTCAAGTCGTGATGTCACAGTCATGAGATCAAGTCCCGTGGTAAGTTCTTTCTGGAAGTGAGGAGACTGCTTGAGATTCTCTCTCTGTCTCTCTCTGTCTCTCCCCCACTCTCTCTCTCTCAAAATAAATAAATAAACTTTTTAAAAAGTATATAATAACAATTCATGATAAGCGCTATGGAAGAAAACAAGGGGGCATCCTGCTTTGAAAGAGAAGGGAGACCTACTTTTGTCTGATGGGGGGTCAAGTCAGGCTTTCTGAGGAAAAGTCAGAGAAAGATGAGTATGAACGAACCAGGACAGGATTGATGGGGTGGGGACTCCAGTTAGGGAGAGGCTCCATGCCAGGCCTCAGGTGGGCAGAGCTGCCTCAACTTGAAGAAAGAAGAATAGAAAGCAGGCAGGGGTGGCTGGTAGAGGGGCTAGAGAGGGGGTGAGGACTGTGGAGAGCCAGAGGCATTAGAGACCAATCAGGATGGTAGGAAACAGTGAGAAATGATGAGGGCCTTCTACTTGACTTACAACCTGACTTCTAAGTCAACATACTCTCTGAGCCCCAGTGCTGGGCATCCCAGGGGAAGATGCTCAGCTTACAAGGATGAGGAGGTTGGGGTGAGTGATAAAGATGACAAAGGCACCCGGCAGCTTTCCCTCAGTGTCAGTGTCAGTATCAGCCGTTGGGAGTGGCAGGCAGCCAGAGCACAGGGACAGAGAATAATAGAAAGAGAAGGCTTGGGAGCCAGGCTGACCTGGCTTTGACTCCAAAGTCCCAGGCCTTGCACAACACCTGTCTACTCAATAAAATGAAGATGACAGTACTCGCTCTAAAGGTTGTAAAAAGGATTCCACGTGGATGGGTGAAATGAGCGAAAGGGGTCAAAAAGTACAAACTTCAGTTATAAAATAAGTAAATCATGGGCGTGTAATGTACAGCATGGTGACTACAGTTCATAATACTGCATTGCCTATTTGAAAGTTGCCGAGAGAGTAGATCTTAAAAGTTTTCATCCCAAGGGGGAAAAATGAATTGGTTTTGGTTACTGTATAGTGAGCCACGTCGACTAGACTTAGTGTGATCATTTCACAATGTACGCAAATATCTAATCATGAGGTTTTACATCTGAAATATAATGGTATATGTCAATTATACCCCCCCCCCCCCCCGGCAAAAAAAAAAGGAAGGAAGGAAGGCTCGCCTGTAAGTGCATGTGAACACCTGGCCTAGAGAGAGTGTTCGGTAGATGGTAGTTGCAGTTATTGTTGGGATGAAAGAAGTTCTCTGAACGTCGAGGAGGTAGAACCTACCAGGTGTCCAGACTCGTGAGGGGGTGGGAGCCTCCGAGAGCAGCGTTTCAGCCGGAGCGCTGGCGAGCGGGCGCTGACGTCACCGCGGAGAAAGGCGGGGGTTGGGTGCACTCGCCGTGCGAGCAGAGGGGCGGAGCAAGAGGAGGACGGAGCGGCGCGGGCAGCTCGGGGAAGAGGCTGGGGCCCGGCGGCGGGGAGGCGGCCGAGGCGCGGGGACGGCGCCGGGAGGCGGGAGCAGTCCCGCTGCAGCTGCGGCCGCGGAAGGAGGCGGTCTGGGCTCGGCTCCGCGGGCCCCCAGGCGCGGCCAGCGACGGATCCCTACCTACGCAGGTGAGCCCGCCCCGGCTGACCGCGGGCGACAGCGGGAGGGACTGCGAGGAGCGGGAAGGGTTGGGGGGGGGGGGGGGCGCTCCTCTGCCGCTTTACCGCCGGGGTCCTCAGGGGTGGGACATCTAGAGTCGCCCCTTCCAGCCCCTCCTCTCCTGGCTCGGGCTCCGGCCGACATCGGGCAAACGTACGACGTTTGGGGTTGTGCAGGTGGCCTCAGGGTGTAGATCGAGGTAGAGTCCTGCGGGCTGTTTCCGGCTTCCCTCCCCCGCCGCCAGAAAGTGCGGCGACCCCCTCCGCTGTCCGTCTGAGCTAGCACCCCTCCTCGTGCTGCTGCGGGCCTCCCCCCCACTGTCCAGCTGCCAGCACCCCTGCAACCCCAAGCACTGGGGAAGCAGAGGGACCCCAAACCAGCCCCGGGCACGGTGGCGGGAGCTGCACCTGGAAGGCAGCACGCTCCCGGGAGGTTTGCTCAGATGTGGACTGATGATTCACTGGGTTTGAGGGGACCCCCAAAGCTGAGATGTGGTGTCCTTGCTTCCGGATTTGAGGCAGGGGCCCAGTGCCTAAGCAAAGACTATCTAATTTGGCCTTAGGTCAGCAAAGGCTTCCTGAAGATCCTCAAGAAATAGAGTGCCCAGGGCCACTCTGACAGCTTGCCCTTTACTGCTGATCCGCCCGCGGTGCGCAGGGTCCTGAGCTGGGGTTTATGGACTCCTCCCTCGTCTTCCTTCCTCATCCTTGCAATAGCCCCTCAAGCCCCTTGCTGTATCCATCACCCCCACGTAACAGGTGAGAATGCTGAGGCACAGACACATTCAATCACTTGCCTCAAAGCACAAGGCTAGTGAGGAGTAGAGTCGGGATCTGAACTCAGGTCTCCGATTTCAAGACTTTTCACTGTAGGGTATCGTCATGCTTCCTCTATAATAACATTAGATATCTGAGGTGAAACGTGGTACAACTAACGGTCCCCTTGGCTCATATGCCTGGCATTTTAGTAGGAAACTGAAATGTGTATAATATTTACTTTGCAGGGAAATAGAATCCAGGGCTATTGAGTGTAGTGGCCATTGTTGGGGTGAGGAGTGGGGTGGGGTCCCCCTGGACTATGCCCAACATTGCCAAATCACTTTTCTGAGCCATGTGATACTGATAATTCATTCTCTCCTTTAGAAATTCCTACCCCTCTGTATCAACTATTCCTTCTCAGTCATTTTCTTGGCCTGTTTTGTTTTGTTTTGTTTTTCTTCTCTTGTTGGTATTCCCTTGGCCTCAAAGCTCACATCTTCCAATACTCTTTGTAGATCATTTTATTCATGTTTCTTGCTTTACCTATCGTCTTTACGATGGCACCTCCCAAATTCATCTTTTCAGCCTATGCCTAATCTGTAACTCCAGACCCAAATTATCAAATATTCTAATTCCTGCTGGCTAGTTCCAATGTATGCACCCACAGGCACCCATATCCAGCATTTCCAAACTCAGATTTATCATCTCTGTCCTTCCACATGGTCTTCTTGGTTCAGGTCTTTTCAGTTCCTTGGCTGGACAATATATTACCTTCCAAACTGGTCTTCCTGCCTCTGGAGCCCACCCACCCCTTGAAAGCTCAAAAATCTTAGCCTTTGGTGTCTTCAGAACTGACTGGAGAGAATAGACCTTTCTTTCTCCTTCCTTAGTACCCTGTACGTACCTGTAACGGAGCCCTTTGCCTATTGTGTAACTGCTGACTTGTCTTTCTTCCCCTTTAGACCCGGGGCTTCCTCAGCACTGATTTGTCTTATCCATCTTTGTATTCCCTGGTCTGGCACATAGTAGGCCCTCCAGAAATATCTGTCGTACCTAGTGACCTTGTAATGAATTGAAACTTTTTTTAGGACACAATTTTTAAGTAGTAGCACTGTGCATAGTGCCATTTCACTACACTCTAATCTGTCACTAGGTGAGTTAATTTGTGTGCGTTGGTGGGGAAGAAGCATTAGAATGTGAGTTTCGCAGGTGGCTGGAGATGAAAACTAATGATAAAACGAAAAGAAGTTTTCCAAATTGGTGAGTTGATACTAAGGGTGTTTTTAAGGTTGATTTAAACATTCAGCCACGGCATAGTGACTCCCTTCTACTTTCCTTAGACTTCGCGTCAACGAATAAGCTGAGTACGCTCAACTAGAAGAGAAGCAGAGACAAAGTCATCATGGCTTCGGTGTCTACTCATGGAAATCAAGATAAAGGCCCCCATTTGCCACCACCAAGCAAGCAGGTATATTTTTAATTTGGACGTCTGCCAACTGAAGAGGAACATCATCCAGAACCTTCCTTAGACCTCATCCTTGGCCAGTCATCTTACTTTTTGCAGTCTGGCACTTTGTTGGATGGGCGCAGAGACAATGGAGTGGGGAAGGAAACTATTTTTCTAGCTTCCTTGAAAGGAGCCTTTTCAGTTTTTACTTATAAAATCCTTCCTTTATTCTTCCCTGTTTAGAATCTAGCCTGACTCTTACGTAGGCTGTCAAGGACTGAAGAGGTTTCCTTTAGCAGAGCAAAAGCCTTAACTGAATCTAACAGAATGATACATCATGCCAGCTTTTACATTTTTGTTACCAGGGCTAATCATACTAATCTATGCTGCTGACAGGTGTTCCTTAACCACTAAATTAGCGATCAGATTGACAACCCTGGTGTTAACACGGGCACAATATTTCAAATTGTTCAGAAGGAATAGTATATGTTTCGGGGACACGTAAATGAAGCAAAGAGAAAGTATTGTGATGGGAAAATGGAGTTCCTGTTCTCCAGCATCAACTTTCCCAGCTAAAATGAGTTTATGAAGGGGGGGTGATGTTTAAGGAGCAAAGTTTAGGAGAGGTTAACAGACAAATGACACGCAGTCACAAGGAAAAGAATTTAGACACCCGAGTTGCCTCTGTGAAATAGAGAACCATGAAACATTTATGGCTCTACAGGAAAGGGTCACCAGAACTCCTCTGTGGAGACTGTGCGGGAGCACCAGTCTTGACTGCAGGACTCACAGCAAGTGTGGTAGTCAGGGTCCCTGAGTCTGGATGCATATATATGTGTGTGTTTGGGACAAAGGAGGGAGGGAGATGTGCCCCACCCCTGCTGCACCCAGAGGCAGAACCAAGAGGAGGTATTTACACTGCGATAAGGAGTGCTTGCTGAGGAACTAAGGTAAGTGGAGGGTGAGAAGAGCTCCCTCTCTCACCCCGTGACTCACTTACCCTGACCACTGTCAGCCGGGCGCTGTGCTGTGGGGAGTTACAGAGAAAGAAGACAGAGGTCGCCTGCTTGAGTGGTTTATAGAACTCTGAAGGCATAGGGGCCGTGAGGTCTTCCCACCTGTCATCATGCATGTAAAGTGCTTGGCACAGTGCCTGGCCCGTGGAAAAGTACTCAAGAAACGGTGGCTGTCATCCACATTGTTATCTACTACAAAGAGTCCAAAAATGAATATTGGCAAAATCAGCAAGGCAAAACTCAAAGAACTGCACCTCAAGAAAAACATGAAAAATCCAAGAGGTAAACGGCAGAGGTCCTACATAAATAATTCACAAACAAGGAGATACAAGTGTGACTAATATAGTAAGGAGCAAATTAAATAAAATTTGTTTTTAAAAAATGAATGAAGGGCACCTGGGTGGCTCAGTTAGTTAAGCCTCCGACTTCGGCTCAGGTCATGATCTCACAGTTCGTGAGTTCAATCAAGCCCCACATCGGGCTCTGTGCTGACAGCTCAGAGCCTGGAGCCTGCTTCGGATTCTGTGTCTCCCTCTCTCTCTGCCTACCCTCCGCTCACACTCTGTCTCTTTCTCTGTCTCTCAAAAATAAACATTAAAAAAATTTTTTTAAAAAACGAATGAACCACCCAGAGGATGGAAAAAATTATTTTCAAATGCATATTTGGCAAGGGTCTATTATCCACAATATACAAAGAGCTTTTACAGCTCAACATCAAAGAGAAAAACAGTCCAATTAGAAAAATGGGCGAAGGACTTAAATAGGTATTTCTCCAAGGAATATATGTGAATGACCAACAAGCAAATGACTAGATGACCAATGTCATTGGTCATTAGGGAAATGCAAATCAAAACCACAATGAGGTACCGTTCACAATCACTAGCATGACCATAATTTAAAACAGAAACAACTTAGCTTATTTAGCTTAAATTAATGAAATAATTCATATTGAGAATTTTAACGTGCTAATTTGAAAAGAACAAACATAAGAGAAAATGAGAAGTGTTGGCAAGGATGTGGAAAGGTGGGGACTCTCATACTTTGTTGGTGGGAAAACAGTTTGGCAGCTTCTCAGTAAGTTAAACATAGAATTACCGTATGGGTCAGAAGAATTGAAAACAGGTGTTCAAACAGTTCGTAGCAGCTCTATTCACAACAGCCGAAAGGTAGAAATGACCCAAATATCTATCAGTAGATGACTGGAGAAACAAAGTGTGGTATATCCATGCAATGGGATGTTATTGAGCCACAAAACGGAATGAATTAATTGACACGTGCTAGAAAACATCATGCAAAGGGAGAAAAGAGAGCCACAAAAAGAAACATACTGTATGACACCACTTACATAAAACTACCCCAAACGGGCAAATCTGTGCAGCCAGAAAGCAGATTAGTGATCGCCAGGGAGCCAAGGGTTGGAGGGAGCGGGAAATGAGGAGAGGCTCCTTAATGAGTATGGAATTTCCTTTGGGGGTGATGAAAAAGTTCTGGAACTAGACAGTGGTTGTGGCTGCCCAACATTGTGGATGGACTCAGTTCCGTAGATTGTCTACTTTAAAATGGTTGAAATGGTAAGTATTATGTGTGTGTTAACCACAATCAAAAAGCATTGAACTACCATATAACAAAAGAGCACAGCCCAGGTTCAGTTGAGGGATTGCCCCAACATTCGAGGAGAAGGGCGTTGTGGCTGAAGAATATGTAGATTCTCAAACACATTAGTTATCAGAGAAGTGCAGATGAGAATAAAATATTAACATTTATACCTATTGGACTGTCAACATTTAGAAAACTGGATAATGCCAAATATTCCAAGCTTTGGTTCTTTAACCTGCTTAGAGTCCAGCTTCACTGGCCCCTAGGTGGAGTCTGTAGGCATAGAGGAATGTTCAAGACTGCTGGTGTGGGTAAGTACGATGCAGCCATTAGGGAGAGAACTCTAGCGAGACTTTGTCAAATCGGGAATACACATGCCCTGTATTTTACTTCTAGGGGTATATCTGAGAAATATTCTCACAGGGGACTGTAAGGAGACATGCCCTGGTGAGGAAACATCCTCCAGGAAGCATCCTGGAGAATTAGCCAGCAGTTGGAACAGTGAACTAGATATGTAAGCAACATGGATGGATCTTAAAAGCATAGAGCTGAGTTGAAAACATTTTAAGGGGCGCTTGGGTGGCTCAGTCGGTTAAGCTTCCAACTTTGGCTCAGGTCACGATCCACGGTTCATGGGTTCGAGCCCCGCATCGGGCTCTGTGCTGACAGCTCAGAGCCTGGAGCCTGCTTCAGATTCTGTGTCTCCCTCTCTCTCTCTCTGCCCCTCCCCTGCACACCCTCTGTCTCTCTCAAAAATAAATAATAAACATTAAAAATATTTTTTAACATTTAAAGTACAATTAAATATACAAAACTTCCATTTGCATAAAAAAAGATGCATGCATCCATAACAGTGAACATTTTGCAGCAATGCATACCAACAAATGATCGGCATTAAGCCCCCAGAATGGCAGCGATAGAGAATATGAGAATAGAGAATGGAAGTAAGAGTGAGTGAGTAATATATACCCACAAAAGGGGAAGGGTGGTATATGATGGGAGTTAGTCCAGATTATAGCATATCAACACAATAAAAAGATCTAGTAAAAGTGATCATTTAAACCATGTTGGTTATCCCATCAGAAATTACGTGCAGACCACTTGTGAATGTGTAAAAAAGAAACCTGTTAAGATAGAGTATGATGACTAAAAGTCGTTTGTTGGCGAGTTCTTAGCCTAAAAATGCATACAGAAGTATAAACAGATGAATTGGAATGCAGATCTATAAATAGCTAACTTGTAGTACACTGCCCTGAATGGGATCCCAGAGATGGAAACATTGTGCTTTGGGGGAAATCTCTTCTTCACCCAGGAGGCAACTGGGTCTCAAGGACACCAGGCAGGCAAAGGGAGTGAGGAGCATTGCAGGCAGGATGAGCTGCATGGACGGAAGCTGGGGGTAAGAAAGAAAATGTGGCCTCGACAGTGATTCATTGTGACCAGATATCTGCTCCATACTCGCGAGTCCATGAGTCACTCTGCTTCTGCAGCTGGGATGCTTTCCTTGCCTAAACCCACCCAGCGTTCCCACTTGGAAGGCACTGGCTGAGACTGGTCATTACTCTGCTGGCAGCCACACAGGACACACGCTGTGTGACCTGAGTGAAGAGACCTCCCTGCCCTCCTCTAGAGAAAACAGCAGATGCTTTTCTAATGATTTCAGTCAACTCACCACATAACTTTCCTTGCAGAGTCTATTATTTTGTCCAAAATCAAAACTGCACATCCACAGAGGAGAGATTTCAAAGATTATCCGAGAGTGTCAAGAAGAAAGCTTCTGGAAGAGAGGTAATTGAACCCCTCTTAATCTTTGCTAACACCATATTTGCTGCAATAAACTGCCCAAATATCACAGTAGAATTATGGTAATGAGTCCCTTTTGAGCAGAGACTGCATAATTCCCTGAAGAACTTTAAATATCAGTGGCTATTTCCATTCTAAATCCATATTGAAGCCCTTTTAAGTGCAGAGGTCATACCTGATGTAGGAACACCTTCCCTCACTTAGCAAGAAGTGATACACACTTTCCTCTGTGTGACCAAAGACGTGTGCCAAGAGTGTTATTTAGAATTTCTGGAAAGATTTGACCCTCCTACATTTCACTAAACTTTCATTGAGTTTGGAAACAATATCAGGTTCATTGCTTCATCCCAGAGCCAAGCACAGCACTACACATATAGAAATTGCCTATTAAATATTTGTGGAATAAGAATAAATAAATAAACATTAAAATTTTTGTGATATGAGTAAAAAGTGGCAACATTCCGTTAATAATAATTCTCTTACAATGTCTCTGAAATAACCTTTTCTGCTGATTCACTTCCTCTTGCTGGGCCTGTCTTATATAAGGCGAGGGTGTGAATTCATGCTGCGCATTAAGGTCTCTTCCAATTTAAAAAATTCATGATTTGTCATTTGAAAATGTCATAATAGAGCCCATAGATTTAGTCCCAGTGTTTTGCAGCATTGGGATAATTTATACTTTGAAATACACATTTTTTTCATTTCTCAAATCATTCAATATCAATTGTTTTGGAATTGGAAGCAATACTTTAGAACTTGATATTATATTTTATGATTCTTGATTGTGCTCCTAGAAATTCACAGGTTTGTTTTTGGTTTTTTGGGTTTTTTTTGCAACCTATGAATAAGTAATTTAAGTAAGCACTAGTAGATTAACATTTCAGTATGACCCATTTGTCTCCCATCAGGTAGATATGAGTGGAAACATTGGTTGCTATTTGATTTTTCTCTTGCTAGGAGGAGCTGGATGTTGATCAGTGGTCTTTGCTCTTGGAAGAAGTGTTGCGTTTTGATAGAACTAGATACTGCCTTTGCCAGACTAACTTGCCTGTTTTAAAAATCATAGCTCAGCACCGCCCATGTTTAACATGAATGTGATAATCTCATAATCTTCAGAAAATAGACATATCCAAATTGTGACATATCCAAAATATCCTCTGAGACAAAAGCTGGGAACGGTCCTAGATAGGTATGCCAGAGTTTAGTGTATTGTTTTTTAACTTTTCTGTAGGATTGAAATTTTCAAAAGACAGCTAAAGGTGACTCCCAGATTCAACGGCTAAGTGTGCACTCTCACTAAGATACCTTTGTCGTCTGTGGTGCTCAGCATCTGGTGCGTGGTGGGCGGTCCCTAAAGGCGGGTGTCAGAGCTGGAGTGGCACGGGGCTAGGTTTTGTCATGGTAATGCTGTGCCTCCCGGCTGAGTGACTGGGACAGATCTCAAGAAAATTCTTCATGCGGTGCTTAATAAATACTTGTTGAATAAGTAAAATAACAAATGACTAACACCTCGTTGCCAAGGTAGATAAGAGAAGAAAACACAGGTTAATTTCCCCTGACTTCTGGGTGAGGTGCCAAGTTTTAAACTAGCGATATTGAATGGCATCTTTCTTTTGCAGCTCTGCCTTTTTCTCTTGTGAGCATGCTCGCCACCCAAGGACTAGTCCACCACGGTAAGATTCAGAATCAGTTATTGTTCGACTTGAGAGCCCAGGTTTCAGTGATGCTCCTGGCAGCTTTTTGGCACTTGGCATTTGTTTTTTGGTGGAAGATTTATGTATGCAGGTTTTTGCTTATTTTCAGCCTAAGCACCCCCTCTCCCGAAGATGTCCTAATCTCCAGAAGGAGTGGCTATATTAAGTTGCGTGGCAAAGGGAAATTAAAGTTGCAGAGAAATTAAAGTTGCAGCTGTTCATCAGCTGACCTTAAAATAGATTATTGGGGCGCCTGGGTGGCTCAGTCCGTTAAGCATCCGACTTCGGCTCAGGTCATGATCTTGCGGTTTGTTGGTTTGAGCCCCGTGTCAGACTCTGTGCTGACAGCTCAGACCTGGAGCCTGCTTCAGATTCTGGGTCTCCCTCTCTCTCTCTCTCAAAAATAAATAAACATTAAAAAAAATTTTTTTAAGTAGATTTTTCTGGATTATCTAGATGGGCCCAGTGTAATCAAAGGGTCATTAAAAATGCAAGGGTGGATGAGAAGATGGAACCAGGGGGATGGCAGCACCAGAAAGGCTCAGTTCCACACTGTTGGCTATGAAGACGGAGGAGGGGCCCAGGAGTCTGGGATGTGGCTGGCCTCTGGAAGCTGGAAATGAGAGAAACTCTAGAACTTCCAGAAAGGAATGCGGCCCTACTACTATCTTGATTTTAGCCCAGTGCTGTGGTCTGAATATTTGTGTCACCCCAAATTCACTTGTTGAACTCCTAAGGCCCAGTGTGATGGTATTAGGAAGGGGGCCTTGGGCAGGGGTGGAGCCATCATGAAGGGATTAGTGCCCTTGTAAAAGAGATCCCACAGAGCTCCCCAGCCCCTTTCATCACATAATGATGCAACAGGAAGTCTGCAACCCCGAAGAGGGCCCTCACCCAACCATGCTGGCACCTGATCTTGGACTTCAGCCTCCAGAACTGTGAGAAATAAATTTCTTTTGTTGCTAAGCCACCCAGTCTGCCATATTTTGGTGTAGCTGCCCAAATGGTCTGTCACCCAGTGAGACCCATTTTGAGCCTCTGAGCTCCAGAACTATAAGGTAACAAATTTGTGTTGCTTTAAACCACTGAGTTTGTGGTGAGTTGTTACAGCAGCCACAGGATACTGAGGCAGCGGCTTTCTCTGTGCCAGAGTCCCTGTGTCTCCCAGGGTCTCCAGGTATGGTTAGACAGATTGTTTCCCGCCCAGCTGTGCTCCAAGGAGGTAAGTCACACTGAAATCCACCCGAACTCTGTCCATCACGCCATTCCTCATGGCAAGAGGCTGCATGCAAGAGGCTACATCTGCCTAAGGAAGGGACCCTGCCTAATCTGAGCAACAGATCAAGAGAACTAGCAGCCGCCCAGCACCTCCCCACATAACCTCTTCCTGCCTCTTAGAGGTTTCCACTTTTCCTGTCTGTTCTCCCTTTCACGCTCTCTTCTTTCTTCTCTCTCCATCTCACCAGAGCCTCCATAGACATTGCTTGGTCCCCAGATAACAAGAAGGTTCCTGGCCTTGTTGAAGACCACTATACTAAACACTGCTGATTACCAGGATTTTTTTTTTTTTTTAAAGTAGGCTCCATGCCCAGCACAGAGTGCAATGCGGGCTTGAACTCATAAGCCTGAGATCAAGACCTGAGCTGAGATCAAGTGGGACGCTTAACTGACTGAGCCACTCAGGTGCCCCAATTACCAGGATTTTTAAAAGACTATTTGTACCCAGCAAACATGAGGGAAAATGTTCTAGTTCCTTTTGGGGTGTCAGAGACCACATATGTCACATTTCCAGGAGAATCCCATTTCACTCAATATTATTCTTGTCTTTAAAGGTGATTTGTTAAATATAATTTCATTTTTATAACTTCAAGGTAGCCTTTTTATAGAAATATATTCATCAATCAGTAACAAGGCTTCATCAGACCACTTCTGACAACAAAAAAATATGGCCATGACATCTATAGGGGTTATGTTTTATAAATATTAAACTGCTTAAAATCTACAGTTTTCTGCATGTGTACAGATATACCTTTCCAGGTTTGTATATTAATTTTCCATGGCTGCTATAATAAATTACCACAAATATGGTGGCTTAAAACAATACAAATTGCTTATCTCGGGGTTTCAGAGGTCAAAAGTCCAAAATGGGTCTCACTGGGCTGAAATCAAAGTGTTGGCAATGCTGCATTCCTTGGGGGGGGGGGGGGGTAAGGGGGGTTTGGGGCTTCCTTTCCCTTTCCAGCTTCTAGAGACCACCCACATTCTCTGGCTCATGGCTCCTTCCTCTGTCTGTGAAGCCAGCAACACTGAGGCGAGATCTTCTCATACTGCCATGATATGTCTCTGAATCTCTCTTCCATATTCAAGATGATTACATCTTTTTTTTTTAATGTTTTTAATGTTTATTTCATTTTTGAGAGAGCATAAGCGGGGGAGGGGCAGGGAAAGAGGGAGACACAGAATCTGAAGCAGGCCCCAGGCTCTGAGCTGTCAGCACAGAACCCAATGCGGGGCTCGAACTCACAAACCACGAGATCATGACCTGAGCCAAAGTCAGCACTTAACTGACTGAGCCACCCAGGTGGCCCTCAAGATGATTGCATCTTGATTAGATTGGGTCCACCCAGATAATCCAGGATAATCTTCCTATTTTAAAATTACTCGATTAGCAACCTTAATCCCATTTTCTTCATAGTTTCCAGGGATTGGGATGTGGACATCTTTAGGAGACCATTACTCTGCCTTCCATAGGTTTTATTGTTTTCATCTTAAAATTATGATACATATACTGTGAATCTCTAAACTGAGACTTCGTGTTGAGTTACTTAAAAAGGGGAGGGGACTATGCCTAATTGCTTGGAACTAGATTGTTAGCCCCCTCTTTGCGTTGATACCATTTTTTTTTAATTTTATTTTTTAAGTAATCTCTACACCCCATGTGGGGGTTGAACGTAGAACGCCAAGATCTAGAGTTGCATTCTCTGCGGATTGTGTCAGCCAGGTGCCCCCCTTAATATATTTAAATTAGTCTTAAATGGTCTGTTTCATGTTCTTTTTCTGTACATTAAAGCTACTAATACTTTGCTACTTGCTAAAAATGATTGAGAGTTAAGTTCAATTAAGAATTGACTTATAACTTTTAAAAAATCATCTCTTTAAGAATCTGTGTATATCAAGATTTCCTTTAAAGGTTTATTTACATTTTATAAATTTAAATAAGATATAAAATGTAATAATAATGTATTTATATATTACTTCTTAGGTTATTTAGCATCTAATCCAAGATTTGGATCATTGCCCAAAGTTGCACGTAAGTTATAGAAGTTAAAAAAACAAACCCTAAAGATTCATTTTTTTCTTTTTAAAAACAAGATGTTTATAGCAACTGGAGATATGAATGTCAGGCTAACAAACTGCCTGCGTTGACTCTCTGAAAAATCAGTCTGTTTTTTTGTCGCTTTGAAGTTCTTAGTTCATTCAACACTTTCTGATATAAGACTGAGTAGTAGGGACTCCACCTTAGGCCTCGTTAAAGCCTGGACTCAGAGGCATGGGCACAACATACAAGAAGAGACCAAGCAGATGATCTGGATGATAGAGCCATTAGGGCCTGTCATTCTCTTCTTTTGGCTAGTTAGCCGGTTTTTTTCTAAATATTTTCTTTTTTTTTTTTTTAATTTTTTAATGCTTATTTATTTTTGAGAGAGAGAAACAGAGCATGAGTGGGGGAGGAGCAGAGAGAGAGGGAGACACAGAATCCGAAGCGGGCTCCAGGCTCTGGGCTGTCAAACTCACAAACCGCGAGATCATGACTGAGCCACCCAGGCATCCCCAGGATATTTTCTATAATGGACCTACCAAATGAATAATTTTTAAAAATCAGAGACTTTCTGGTAATACATTTCCCACAAACTTGGGGTTTCATCTTCTTCCACTCATACACAGACCCGTTATGGACAAAGAGGACGCGTTCCAATTCAGGGTCTGAAACCTCATTCCCAGCAAGAAGAGCAGGTTGGACATTTCTCCCTTAGGAGATTCCCTCTGCCTCGTGAGCTCTCTTCCCTGCAGGCAAGATGGAGTGCCGCTGCCCCTACTGTAACCCATCAAGAGAATTAAGGGCCTTTGCCCCAGGATTTGGAATCCACCTACAGCCACCTACCGCCCAAAGCCCACCCCTCCCTGCCCTGGGACCTCAGGCATTTGTTTGCCACCTGGGCCTCCCACTGGCTGCCTGCCTCAGAGACAGCACCTTTGCTGGCTCTATCCTGGCCCTTCCACCACCAGCTCAAAACTGAGGAGCTCAGAAAGCCTCCATTTCCCAATCCTGCTCTTTAATAGGGAGACTCATTGTCAGAGGTTTTGTTCGTTGATTTATCACAGTACTTTTCATGTAAGAATTACTACTGTTAATGTAGAAAGTTCTAGAAGATAATTAATAGAGGCGATGCTGAGCTTTTCAATTATCTTTCCTCACCTGCTTTTACAGTTGCGGGTATCTTGGGATTTGCCCTTGGAAAGGCATCATACATACGAGTGTGCCAGAGTAAATTCCATTCTGTCGAAGATCAGCTCCGTGGGGCTGGTTTTGGTCCAGGGCATAACAGGTTTGTAACTGTTTAAAAATTTTTATTAAGTTCTTAAATTTTAATTCCAGAGTAATTAATGCACAGTGTTCTATTAGTTTCAGGGGTACAATACAGTGATTCAACAGCTCCATGTATTAGCCAGTGCTCATCATGTCAAGTGTATTCTTAATCCCCTTCACCTGCTTCCCCCAGCCCCCCCACCCAGCTCCCCCCTGGTAACCATCGACTGTTCTCTATAGTTAAGAGTCTGTTTTTTAATTTGTCTCTCTCTCTCTCTCTCTCTCTCTCTCTTAATTTGTTCCCCTTTGCTCACTTGTTTTGTTTCTAAAATTCCACATATGAATGAAATCATATGGCATTTGTCTTTCTTATTTCACTTAGCATAATACTCTCTAGATCTATCCATGTCATTGCAACAGGTTTGTAATCTTTTTGGGTGAGGGACTGTTTTTATTTATTCATTTATTTATTATTTTATTGGAGAAAATAAAAGAGAGAGAGTAAGCACGCATGCGCACAAGCAGTGGAGAGGGGCAGAGAGAGAGAAAGAGAATCTCAAGCAGGCTCCATGCTTAGCATGGAACCCAATGCAGGGCTTGATCCCACGACTGTGGGGCTCAAACTCAACAACCATGAGATCATGACCTGAGCCAAAGTCAAGAGTCAGATGTTCAACCGACTGAGCCACCCAGACACCCCTTTGACTGAGGGATTGTAATGAAGATAATTATAAAAAGTTAAATAAGGCCTTTTCACCACTTACAATATTAGACAATTTTTAACATATCTCTCTGTTGAAAAAAACCTCTTTAACTCTCAATTTTTTGAGCTGTTGCTATTCAATAATAATTACCTGTTTCATTTGCTCAACATTGAGCACTTACTGTGTTCGAGACATCGTGCAGGTCTCTAACGAATACCTTCATCAGCAGACATGGCCTCTACCATCACGGGGTCACACCGGATTTGAACAGGTTTCTTTACAGCGGGACTTCTCAGAACCCTTCTAGGTTGGCGTGTATTGCGATTCTCATTCGAGGTGTCAGCCACGGGACTCTGGAGTTAAGGACATTACCCCGGTGGTTAGAGTACCCAGGTGAAAACCAGTTCTACCGCTTACAAAGCTGTGTAACCTTGGACAAGTGTCTTACCCTCTCTGATTTTCAGTTTCCTCCTCTGTAGAAAGTGGTGATCAGAATTGTTTTCGTGGCATGTTACAAGGAATAGGAGTGATTATTTATGACAGTGAGGGCCCAGTAAATAGTACTTATTTCTATGATAGTATTGATAGGTTTGGTGTTAGGAACCCATTTCTTTCAAGACCTTGACTTGTCACAGTGGGTTCTATTTGAAAGGCAGCATGAAACCTGTGAAAACATCAGACGTGAAGATCATTATTGACCTTTGTGGGGGGGATGAGATTCTGGGGGGTGGTCTCAAACCAAGAGACAACTCCTGTTTTTCCTTTAAATATTAGAACTTGTGAGGGGCACCTGGGTGGCTCAGTCAGTTAAGCATCCAACTCTCTTTTGGCTCAGGTCATGATCCCAGGGTCATAGGATCGAGCCCCATGTCAGGCTCCGTGCTGAGCATGGAACCTGCTTAAGATTCTCCCTCTCTGCCCCACTTTTGCACGCACACTCTCTCTCTCTCAAAATAAATTAAAAAAAAAAAATTAGGCTAGTGAACTTCCACATAGAAGACGCCTCTCAGTCACGCTGTGTTAAGACTAGATAGACCAACCAGTGACAAAGCACAGACTTCTGCTTTTGCTTCCATTCTAGGCACTGCCTGCTTACCTGTGAGGAGTGCAAAATCAAGCACGGATTACACGAGAAGGGAAGCTCTCAGCCTTCAGCTTCTTAAACTTGTCTCTATGGCTTTGGAAGTTCCTTAAACCTCTCTCTGAATTTGTACACATTTAGAATTTCAAGTGTACTTTAAAATAACATATGTATAGTGGAACAGAAACATTGTGCTTCTCTCTTTTTGACATGCTTTCTGGGGAAGATTCTCAATTGAAGCGAGCAGTATATGTTTGTCTGCGATTTGAGAACTTGTCGGGGGCATTCACACACCAAAAAAGAAATTACAGTGCATTCCTTAACTTGCTTACAGCTGAGTAAAAGTGCTTCAAGCCTTCGCTGATTTGGGCTATCCATTCTTTCACTCTGCTTTTGTCCAGGGTTTTAAGATCGCGGATACAGGAGGGGAGTGAATATTCAGGAACTTGGGAAGCCATGCCCCAAAGAAAACCAATGTGTCTAGAGGTAGAAACACGGGACTAGAAAACCAATGTGTCTAGAGGTAGAAACACGGGACTGTGTCTTCTAGGTTTGAGAAGTGCTTTCTAAAATATAGGAACCAAGATGTTTAAGTTGATAAAAAATATTTCCCTTGAAAGAGTCAGAATTTGAATCCACTGCCCTTTCAGTGACATAGATGACTTTGTGCCTCATTGGTGTGGTGAAGTTTTGGAAGAACCCATCATCTTTAGGTTACTTGTTTAGCATGCTCATGGTCAGCACTAAAGAACTGGGTTCTTAAACTTGACTTTCCAAACTGCCCCTCCTTCTCCCAAGGAACAATTTGTTTATGGGAAGGATCACTTGAAGAATTAATTCACGGAATGATAAACTTTTGGGGCTATAAGAAGCTCAGAAGCAGCCAATCCAACCCCAGGAGTTGGATTCCTATTCTCCTACCAGGTTCTCTGCATGAAAAAAACCAACCAACCAACCAGCCAGCTAACCTCTTCCACTGGAGACCTTGCATTTTATGGCGAGTTGTCTGAGACCTTCATAAACATTTAATTTGCATCTTCGCATTTTCTCAGGAAAATGCTTTATGTACGTGTCGCCATTTATTTACTGGTTTGTGTGTGTGTGCGTGCACGCTTGTGTGTACGTGTACCTGTTTGTATTAATACATCTTGAAACCATGTATAAAAAGGACAATCTCATCAGAAGTTAATAATTGATCTGAAATATCTCATTTTAAATATCAAAAATATTTGGGAGATTTTCTTTTTACATGAACCTTAAGTGTTTGACATGGAGGGTTTTGTTTTTTTTTTTTAAGTTCATTTATTTTTGAGAGAGAGACAGAGTACAAGTGTTGGGAGGGGCAGAGAGAGTGAGAGAGACAGAGAATCTGTTAGCACAGAGGCTGACGTGGGACTTGATCTCACGAAGCTTGAGATCATGACCTGAGCTGAAATCAACACTTGGACGCTTACCACCCAGGCGTACCTGAAATGGTGTGGTTTTGACTTCATCTCCTTCATAGTACATATCCTGGTCTTTCAGTTGATAAAGTTCTATTTCTGTAAATCAGAAGCCAACAATCCTAGCTTCGTGGATGCAGTTGAACTCCTGACTCTGGCAACGAACTAGTGGGGACTCTGTTATCTGGGTGATTGCCAACAATTCAGAATTAGGCACATTTATTTCCTACAAGCCAGAAAATGATTTCCCAGGGATCAGAACATCTTCAGATTGCCAAGCACAGCAAGTCAGTGTTGAAATCAGTCTTGGGGTACTGGGAAAAGATGAATCTATTATTGTTGAAAAGGCCCATTGTTTTTATAGCTGACGTCTTTATATTTTCTCCTGAGTCAAATTGGATTTATTGTTTGGGCTCTCTGCTTTTCCTAAGCAGGTAAGTTATTCATTGAAACAGTTCATCACAGTGATCTTTCCTTTCACGGGGTGAAAGGAAATCAATAAAGAAAAAACTGGAAGGTCATCCAAGAAATCTCAAATATTTTGCTGCTTTCTCTATTGCGTATATTAGGAAGCATGTATCGTGGGGAGAATGTTTCTTGCAGGAAGATGCGTCAAAAGAGTAGCATTTGTCTTGCAGCATTTAGAGATTACCAACACTCGTCACCAAGCTGGTCATAAGCTTATGAGAGCATTGCCTTCATGATAAAAACAGACAAAAAAGAGGTACTATATATAATGCTTACATATGTTAAAAATTCTCACTTAAGGGACTCAATCAGTTAAGCATCTGACTTTGGCTCAGGTAATGACCTCACGGTTCATGAGTTTGAGCCCTGCATCTGCTCTCTGCTGTCAGTGCTGAGCCCACCTTGGATCTTCTCTCTCTCTCACTGTCACTCTCTGCCCCTCACCTGTTCATGTGAGCGTGTGCATGCACATGCACACTCTCTCTCTCTCTCTCAAAAATAAACATTAAAAAAATATGTCTCACTTAAGCAAAGATATTCTCTTCCCTTGCTGTCAGAATAAATGACTTATCTATTGTCTGTTAATGTCATGAAAGTAATAAGTTATCTTGAATGACTTGATTAAGCAATGAAAAGGTCATACAGATCATTTTCTTGATGTTCAACTAATGCAATCTGGTAATCAACAAAACTTTTCCATGTTAGAGCTCAACTATAGAATTTGATTTCATAGACATTTGAGGTTTGAACAGGGGCACCTGCGTGACTCAGTGGGTTGAGCGCCTGACTCTTGATTTCAGCTCAGATCATGATCTCATGGTCATGAGATCGAGCCCTGCATCAAGATTCTCTGTCCCTCTCCCTCAACCCCTTCCCTGCTCTCTCTCTCTCTCTCTCTCTCTCACTCTCTCAAAAGACAAAACAAAAGTTTGCAGAGATTTCAGTGATTAACCCAGAGGCAGCAAAGTCCAGGACCAGATAATCTAGTGAAGCTGAACTAGTGTAGTGGCATGTTAAAACCAGTCTTCTTCCACAACACACACAAATATGTGGGCCCACTGTTGCCAGATCTTCCAGCTTTTCAAAACAAATAACACAGGTTTTTATGTGAGGATTCTGGTTTTTATATGTTCATTCTTTCATATATTCAATTACTGAGCACCCGGTCTGTGCCTAGGCACAATCCTAGATCCTGGAAATGTAACAGTGAACACAACTGACAGAATTCTATGTCTTTCTGGAGTTGGTATTCTTTTTTTTTTAATTTTTTGGGGTGCCTGGGTGGCTCAGCCGGTTGAGCATCCGACTTCAGCTCAGGTCATGATCTCATGATCTGTGAGTTCGAGCCCCGCATCGGGCTCTGTGCTGATGGCTCAGAGCCTGGAGCTTGCTTCGAATTCTGTGTCCCTCTCTCGCTCTGCTCCTCCCCTGCTCATGCTCTGTCTCTCTCTCAAGAATAAATAAAACATTAAAAAATTTTTTAAAAAATCTTTATTCTTGAGAGACAGAGAGAGAGAGACAGAGTGAGAGTAGGGGAGGGGCAGAGAGAAAGGAACCCAGAGAATCTGAAGCAGGTTCCAGGCTCTGGGCTGTCAGCACAGAGCCTGATGCACGGCTCGAACTCACAAAACGTGAGTTCATGACCTGAGTCGAAGTCAGACGCTTAAACCGACTGAGCCACCCAGGTGCCCCAGGAGTTTCTATTATTGCTAGTTTGCGGCGTGAAATCCAGTCCAACCACCCACCGCTGTGAGAATCCCCTCCACTCTCTGGGCAGGTGAGATTCCAGGACGCACATATGTACTTCTTGGGGAAGGACACCTGCTGATCTACGGTGCTACGCTTTACACCGCCCAGCTGTGCAAAAGTGTTCGGAAAGGTCTTATGGGAGCCCAGGTTCGCCTCCCTCCCCCCTAGACTGGAAGCTCTTCCAGGATGAGAAGTATGTCTTCTTTTACTGATGTCTGAGTCTCCAGCCCCAACCCGAGTTCTTGGTCAGATATAAGGACTTCGTTTATGTTTGTCAGCCTACACCTGTAATTTCTCTGTGGCTACAAAATAGGATTCTTATTCTTCTTTCCCAGAGTGGCCTTTAAATACTGGAACACATGTTCCTCTCAGTTTCTTCAACCACTGGAGTGGGTTTCCAGCCCTGTCACATCCTGGTCTTGGGACACCTTTGGTACCTGTTGTCCTTTCTTACACCAAGACCCCAGACATGGATTGACCGGTTCAGAAAAGACCGGAATCATGGAGCTTTTCATTTCAGGCACGTGCACTGACAAGAGTGACCCTGCATGACGCTCTGTGCTCATATCCAGGCTCCGCCGCTGACTGAGTCAGCTCTGTGCCTCCATTTCTCATCTGTAAAATGGAAACATTTTAGACTGTCCTGACAGGTTGTTCATGAGGATTAAACGAGCTACTACTTATTATTTTTTTCAAGTACTCTCTATGCCCAATGTGGGGCTCGAACTCACGACCCCAAGATCAAGAGTGGCATCCTCTAACCACCGAACCAGGCACATACCCCTTAAATGAGTTAATACTTACAAAATGCTTCCAATAAATAATGCATGGCTCAGAATAACCACCAAGGGATGTTAGCTATTACTACGACTACCACGACTTTTAATTGGAGTCCAAAAGTACGTGTCACACTTTTTTGGCCTGTGCTAAGCTTTTCACATGACCTACCTTTAAGTCAAGTCTCCCCATTTTATGCTTAGGCAGCTGGTCATTCTGAACTCCAGTCTAACGCATGATATCTTTAGTTCTTTTTGATTTCATGATGCTATTATCCATCCTTTTGAGTTTCAAATTTGTAATTCAACAGGTGAGTGTTGTGTCAGCTGCCCTGGAAAATATTCAGTTAACCCCTTTGGTTTCTTAATGTATAGTGTCCCTGTAAGTGCTCAATCTTTATTGGCTGAATGATCGTCTTGAAGAATGTATTACAACCTTGAAGAGTAGTTTGGTTTATTAGAGAGAAGAGACATCTCTAGATATGGTGGGACAGGAATGAGGCTAGGAAGGGGAGGTGACAAAAGGGGAAGGGTGGGAGGGAGGAATTAATAACGGTGGGGAAACAAATATCAAAAAGGAACTTCCCTTAATACCTCCCTGGTTTTGAAAATCAGGGCTGTTACCACAGGCCTGATTATTTGGAAGCCCAGAAGTGGCTTCCTTCATTAATTCGACAATAATTTTTCAGTACCTACAATATGCAAGGCAATGTGCCAGAAGAAAGGGGGGTATTTTCATACACAAGAAGTAGAGAAAAGATATGTAAATAAACAGCTGTAATACAATGTGGGGTAGTGTCTGTATGAGACAAATGAAAGGCCCACTGGAATTCGGGGCAGCAATAGTTACCTTTGCTGCCCTCGTAGATTGTATTACCAGCCTAATTCTTCACCTCTCCTTACATCCTTGCCTTCGGACATGGAATTTTGCATTTCTTCCCACTGTGAGTGGGGCACAGTACCTAGCTCTTGACCTTAGGTTTTGTCCACATGACTTGCTTTAGGCAGAATGTGGGGCAGAAATGAAGGTGTGCCAGTTCCAGACTTAAGCCTTACAAGCCCTGTGTGTTTCTATTTGCGTCTTTTTTTTTTTTTAATTTTTTTTAATGTTTATTTTTGACAGAGAGACAGCGCATGAGCAGGGGAGGGGCAGAGAGAGTGTGAGACACAGAATCTGAACAGGCTCCAGGCTCCGAGCCGTCAGCACACAGCCTGACGCAGGGCTCGAACTCACGGACTGTGAGATCGTGACCTGAGCCGAAGTTGGACGCTCAACCGACTGAGCCACCCAGGTACCCCTCTACTTGTGTCTCTGTCTTAAGGACAGGCCCAACACTAGATGCAGAGGCACAAGCCTGCACACTGATCTCCAGCTCCACAATTGCCAAAGACCCAGTCGTTATAATAACCCCCTTACTCTGTATCAGAGCAATTCGGCTTTTCTATCAAACTCTAATACAGAAACTTGGTAGCTGTAAGTGGGGTGCTGCCATAACACAAACCTAAAACGCGACATTGGTCTGGGGGACAAGAGGCAGATCATGTACTGACAGGACTTTGGGGACATGGTTAGTGAAAACTAAAAAGCCTGGATGAGGCTCTCAAGGTGACTGTCAAGGATCACAGGAGAGGGAAACGTTATTGGAAGCTGGAAGAGATTTTGAGTATGAGTCACACAGAGTTTAGCAAAACTCTTACCCGTGGTGACGCAGAAAATTGAAAATGTACCTAAAACTTGATCTAGCTGAGACTTCCGGGCCATGTTGAGGGTGACACTTGGCTTCTTCTAGCTGTCTAAAATGAGAGGAGATGTAATTAATATAAAGAACAATTTATTCCAGGGGCGCCTGGGTGGTTCAGTCGGTTAAGTGTCCAACTTGGGCTCAGGTCATGATCTCGTAGTTCGTGAGTTTGAGCCATGCTTTGGGCTCCGTACTGACAACTCGGAGCCTGGAGCCTGCTTTGGATTCTGTGTCTCCCCCTCTCTCGCCCTCTTTATAAACATTAAAAATAATAAAGAATATATTCCACTTCCAAATGGGATTTGTAGAAAATATAAAGGTTCATTAAGTCTCTTAAGCCTACAAGTTTCTCATACTGAGAAATGGCTTCCAGGCAAAGACCAAATCCAGAGTGGGACAAAAGGTTTTGTTCAACAACACACGACAGTGCTTCATAGGACATTTCAGACACACAAATGGCCCTTTAGGAGTCTTACAGGCGTAACCTGTAGACCCTGTCCAAGGTTTCTAATTGCAGGGAGCCGCCCAGCATAGAAAAAGGAGTCTCCAACAGACTTATGGATGGCTTTTGTGTAATGGAATGGATCGTAAATGGATACTTCAGAACTGCAGATTTAAAGAACTGTTATCAGTTTGGACAGGGATAGTAGAGGTCTTGGAATGCTGGATTACTCTGCTGCCAATGGGAACTACATTCCAGGGAAAGGCAGGACTGAGAGCTACGGTGAACCCCTGGGTGGGAACGCCTAAGCTCTAACAAAGAACTGGCATCGTGAGCCTGCTGGACTTGTGGGAATCGCCATGGACAAGTGACTGGCATTGAGCCTCTCACTTCCCCCTTCTGAGCAGGTGTGGTGACGTGATACCCAACAGCTATTTGGGATGAACAGGGCAGGTGGCTTCTCTTCAGTTCACAGGTCTGAAGCCTGAGAAAGGGTACTTCAGACACTCACCTTAGTGCCTCTTCCGCAACTGGACCTGATGAGATGCGCTCCCAGACTCTGAGCTGTTATAATGGATGTGAATTGGAGGTCCTGGGAAAATAGTTAATTTTGCATGAGAGGGATGTCAATTGCTGTGGCCAAAGGGTGAAGAGTTGCAACACCTTCCACCCCACTGTTCTTTTAAAAATGTGACTAAGTGGGAGTCTTATGTTCCTGCCCTTTGATAGGAAGGCTTGTGAAGAAATGATGCTACAGGACTGAGGCCAAACCAGAAATAAAAGGCAAGGCGGCTGCTGACATTCTTGCTGCACCATTCACATCAGAGCTTTAAGAGGTCACAGTCTGTCCCGAAAACACCATGTTGTGAGACGTCCACAAACCCACCCACGGGATGTGACCAGGTCCTGAACCCAGACGAAAGGAGAGATGCCATGCGGCATCTGAGAGACACAGCCAAATCACTTCGCTGAAACCTTCCTGAATTCTGGACTCACAGAGAAAATGGAGATAATAAGTGACATTTTAAAGCCACTGAGTTTGGGGACTTACAATAGCTAATTGAACATTCTGTTTCTGGTAGAACTGCAATGAGAAAGCAGAATTTAGAGGAGACCGTAATTTCATTTTCCATTCACCTGAACCAGAAACAAATATTAAGTCAATAATGAAGTATACCAATTTTCATTCCTGTGGAGTTTGCAAATATTTCAAACACAGCCACTACTCTAAGGCGTTCTGCTCTTTACCGTCATGAGTCACAGTCACTGTATCGTTATTATTCAGAAATAGATGATTTTATTTCCTATCCCCATGAAACACCACTTACTTTAAGAGATTACAAACAATAACACCATGAAATCAATGAAGATGCATGTTCCTTTATATTTTATTTACCATACACATTAATAAGTAAATACAGCAAACACCGGAGAAAGGCTTTTTAATAATTTTTTGAATGTAAAGCTTAACACTTAAAATTATGCTTGCTCCCCCCCGCCACCCACCCCAAATCCACATGCAGCTATCATTTATTTTCATATATGCTGATCCTAGAGAATTACAGACTCTTTACAGTTTTAGAAGAGTATCCTTATCCTGTAACTTAAAACAATTTCACAAACTGCATGTGATCATGGTATAACACCATCATTCATTCATATAGTTCCTCAAGGTGAATATAGCCATACAACATTCACATTAAAATCTGTGTTTTAAACATCATTTTAATAAGCCAAACCACAAGAACCCAGGTTCTAGTTTTAAATGTGTTTATGAAGACTGCTGCTGAGCTCAAAGCATGCAGATATTCATGACCACCTAGATGAGGCTGGATATTGAAAACTCCTTCAGTAGGTCCAATGATGCAATTTTTCACTCATCCCAAGTATCTCCATATTTGTTTACTTTGACTAGGAAAAAAGCACAAATAATTGATGATTCCAAACCGTAATAAGTAAGAGATACTATTTAAGTTTGCTATTATACTAAAAAGTGCTTCTCATTTTGAATAAATGCACATGACAGAAAGGGGCTAGCCAGACTTTTGCAAATTGGAAGTTCAGACACAAATAATGGTGCACTCTATCAAGAACTTGACATAAATATTTGATTCTCGTAACAACCTTATAAAGTAAACACAGCCCCCATTTTAAGGGTGAGAAAACAGATTAGTAACTTGCCCAAGGTACAAGCCTAATAAAGCAAATAGAATTGAAATCAGAACACAAGTCTGTTTAGGTCCAAAGCATGCGTGCCTTTACAAGTTTGCCATACTAAGTGTGGTATATATTATAGCACACACCAAAAAGTTACCAGGAAATAAAATATAGTAACAAACATTTGAATTTTGTTTTCCACAAAAAATATAGTAATAGAAATGATCAAGTCTTCAGGTTGTGGTTAATTCATTCTTTTCTCCCATGAGCTGTAATACTATACAAGAAGGAAAGTTTCCACAGTCCTACATCTTACATGAAATTACATTTTGAAACAAGCTCCTCTGTCTTCTCTCTCTTACTTTTAGCCTCTGTTCTATGTAGGGTTCATCGATGGATTACAGCTGTTCTAGTATTCATAACAATGTAAAGGAGACGTTGTCAAAGTATGGACTAGGGACCCTTTCCCCAAGATTCTTTTGGGGAGTCTGTTTAAAACTATTTCATTATTATAAGAAGATATTATAGGGTTTTCCCCCCTCATATTTTGACTTTTTCCCTAACCTTCATATCCTCATGAGTATAAGGTAGTCTTCTAGAAGCTATATATAATGTGGTGCTACCACTGCCCTGACAACTGATTGATAATAAGCTTCTGTTTCTGAAATTTCTCAGTCTTAATTTCTGATTTAGGTGAATGTCAACAAACATATTTTAGGTGACATTTTCTGACCAGTGATGTCTCAGTCAATGTCAAATTTTCTGTCTAGACTCTAAAACAGAACATTCTAAAAAAAAAATCACCCAAACTATTTCAAAACTGTTTTCTTTTAAATTCTGTATACAAAGCATACAAACACACACACACACAGCTTTCTTTTTACAAAGAAAAAAATTATTTCATATTAGTGTCATGTGACAGAACTTCACGACCATTCAGTCAAAACCACAAATGTCAGAATCCAGCAAATGCCAAAGATCTATTTTGTTAACCTTTATTACTAAGGCCCAACCACAACACTTCATATCTGAAACATCAGGGCATGGTACTACGTTGTGCAGAAAAAGAATACAGAAATGAGAGAAATGCTACTGCCTGCCCTCGTGGAGCTTACAGTCTAAATCCTCAAATTAATTAGTGAACAAGTACCAATAAGTCTTTACATATTACAAAGTAATGGCCACTTGAATGCATAATGTTTATGCTAAAGCTTCTTTAATGATAAACATCAACAAGTATTTATTACAAATATATTTGAAAGCTGGGTTTTTTTTTACACTAATACCATGACAGTAATATTATCCAACATTGTTAGGAAAACAAAATTCTAAATGAAGCAACTGCTACTGATTAGAAATAAAATTGGTTCTAAGGGGCGCCTGGGTGGCTCAGTCTGTTAAACATCCAACTTTGGCTCAGGTCATGATCTCACAGCTCGTGAGTTTGAGCCCCGCGTCGGGCTATGTGCTGACAGCTCAGAGCCTGGAGCTTGCTTCGGATTCTGTGTCTCCCTCTCTCTCTGCCCCTTCCCCACTCATGCTCTCTCTCTCAAAAATAATAAACAATTTAAAAAATTTTTAAAAATTGGTTCTAAAAGAACAATCATAATAAAAAATACAAAAGATTTTTATGTATTTTTGCGTTCTTTGTGGTGTATGACTCTCAAGAAGGTACCAGGGACTTCCTTCCTTCCTTCCCTTTTTTACAGTAGTAAATAGAAAACCTTGAAACAACTGACATACCCTCTAAAATTCCTCAAGAAAGACATCGTGAAACTCTAACACTGAAACAGGTACAAACCCCAATTCAAAATGCCTTCTTCCATTAGGGGTAAACTTCTGTGCCAGAAAATTTACTTTGGGTAATGTACAGCAGTTCCAAAAGGAATTAAAACAAACTGTGATTTTTAAATTTATAAAGTAAAAGTACTATTGGAAAAAAAAGGTCAAACTCCTCTTTTGGAAGTGCCCTAAAAGCCGGTTTGTAAGGCAAATAACTCTTATTCCAATTTCACAAAACATACAAGAAAATCAATTTCACTACTCAATCATGAGTCTCCACTTCTGCTAAAAGTGGCATTACAGCCCATTATCAAGTCACCAGATACGGTTTTATGCAACAGATGCATCATTTAAAAAACATTATCAAGCCCCAAGGTGACTTCTGATAAGAGAAAACATTCAAATGGATTTATAATTTCTACAATGTGTTAAAACTAGTCTCATTGTCTTAAGTCATACTACCATCTGGACTTCATTATTTTCTAACACAAATGGTCTCTGGAACACCTCAGAAAAGGAAAAATTGTTAACTGATAGCTATTCTTTTTTTTAAAAAAAGGTTATTTTGTTAATTGCTTGAGGAGTTAAATCACATATTCGTATAATTAGTATTTTAAACTAATGCTGTAGTTTCCAATCCTAAAGAGTAAAGTGATTCATACTAAACTATCATACCTTCTTTTTTTGGCATTCTTTCCTGCATAGGCCTGACTGAGGGGTCAGTCTTATGTGTTAAAGTTACTTCATATGACTCTCTGTTCTTATTCCTTAATTCCTCATATGTAATATTTTTTCTTTTAGGACTTTCTTCAGGGTTGGGATCAGGTCCTAAAACAACAAACAGTTAATAAATGGCGATAAAAGGATTTGAATAAATCCAAAGCAACTACATTTTAGAAATGCTTCTTCCCTACGATAAAAACAGAATAAAGTAAAATAAAGGCTCAAATTATTACCACCATCCCAAATTTTTCCCAAGATCATTACAAAACTAAAATTGACTTTCTTGTACACTGTTAAGCTTTTATTTCTAAAATTTAAAATCCACATAAAAAAATTAAAAAGTAACCAGGGCCAGAAGAATGGATATCATAATATATGCCAGCAAAATTCATATTCACGAAAATGTTAGTTTTTAAACTAGAAAATTAGTCACACTTTTTATATAATTAAAAAGAAATACAGCATACCAGTGACAATTGAACAAAACCTGACATAGTACACATTTTACTTGGTATAGTTAAATGTTCCTATAACCAGAGCCTATATGCAAATAACTATAACTATTAAAAAAAATTTACTATCTTTATACTTAAACAGAAACACTTCAAAATACATACTGAGAAGTATAAAATATAGACTTTAATGACAGCACGGATCATTTTTCTCGGATCTAATGGATGCAATACTAAGGCAGAAAAAAGCGGCAGTGATAATTTTGGCCGGGGAACCAGCATTTATTCTTTCTCTCTCCCAAGGAGAGTCAAGGTAGGAATACATATCATTAAAGAGTCAAAAACTGACGCAAAAATCAGGAAGTGGTTACTCCTAATATTAGATGACAGGAACAAATATTAAACATAGTTTACAAAATGTATAACCAGCAAGAAAAGCCATATAAACACTTTAAAAGAAATTAACCAATGCCAACATGACATTCAGTCAACAACTACTTACAAAAGTCTTACACACCACTCCAAAAATAGTATCTTTCAAAATTTTACACGCAAATTGGGTGTATCATTTTATTAACATAATCATATTAATTAAAATAATTTTTTAAAAAGAAGTTTTTATCTAAGTGGAATTTTAGAACTCCACAGGAAGATCCCAGTAAATAATCAGAATTTTCAAATCAACATAACTATACATTAAATGTTTTCAACCATAACCTTTTATTTTGCTACACAGTATACTGCATTGATACAAAGCAAAAAGGCTTTAAATTTCTAACTAGTCTTAATACTATATACCATTCTTGAAAACTAAATTTTTGCTAAAAAAGAATGCAAATAAAAATATTATAAACTTATATTGGATTTTAAAAGCACTTACATTTCATTGGTAATGAGTAGTTATAAAATTAATTTCCCTTCACCGTAAGTGATATTTTTTAAATTGTGAAGGAAACTGTGTACTAGATTATTAGTTAGGAACCCACAATTCTCATTCCCACTTAGCTGACAAGCACTGAATGTCCTTGGGCAAATCACTAAGCTTCTCTGAATCTTAGTTTTTCTCAATTGTGAAATATGCAAGTTTGACTAGATGATCTATCTATCTCTAAAGTTCCTTCCAGGTCTAATACTTTTTCTCACCAAAAAGAAAATATTTCTTTGTTCTGAAATTGTGGCAAATGATGGAACATAAATCAGAAGATTAGGGAGAATTTTTTCCACTTACAAAAGCCCAATGAAAATATTCTGCATTGTGTAGCGAGCATGATTTACTACTTTGGGAAGGTTATAAAGAGCTGGAAGGAATAAAATATAAAACAGCACTGATTTAAATCTAACTGTAATAAACTACCTATGATAAGTCTCCTTACAGCTACGAAGGAGTGCTTTCTACTTTGAAAGATTAATAATTCTCAATTTCTGGTAAGAGAAAGCAGAACGAAATAGGGCAGGCAGGACTTAAACAAAAGGGGGGAGTGTCCTGGTAAGGAAGGACAGCACCTGGGGCAAAGCAGAGGAGGCCACGACTGGCCCCTGTGGAGAGAAGTGGAGAGTGGAGAGTGGCAATCCTGATTTAGAGAAGGGGCTGAGAAAGCAGAGCAGTGGATGGAGAGATGGCTGTTCTGGAGGACATAAAATACACTGAAATATGGACTTTGCTGTAGTCCTTAGGCAGATACCAAAGGGCATTTTGTCTGTTTGCTTTTATTTGGAAAAGGAATTATGTAACGTGGAATGGAATTTTCTAATGCAAATGGAAGGAAAGATGAAAATCATTACAAAGGAAGAGGTGATGCACGGCTAGAATCCAAGTAGAATGGATTCGGACTTGAGAGTCTGGCAAAATGAGAGATGCAGTAAGAAATAGAACAGCTGCCTCTGAAGATACAATAATAACTAACCACTCTCTCCTAATCTGCCAGCCTTCTTTCCTTTCTAATTGGGAGGTCTTTGTTTCCAACCATTCAGGAAAGAAAAAAAAAAAAAAAAAAAAGTCAAGGCTCTCGACAACTTCCACCCACTTACGAATGTCTTTAATTACTGTAACTTCCGTTCTCTCCTGTCTCTTCTTTTCCGAAAGGTTAATTAATACTCACCACCCCCACCCCATCCTGCTCTAAAGCAATGCTGGCCAATGTAATTCTCTGAAATGATCAGAATGTTCTGTATCTGCACATTCCAACAAAGCAGCCACTAGCACGTGTGGCTACTGAACTGAAATGCTTACAAAGCAACTGAGGAATTGAATTTGCATTCTGATTTAATTTTATTTAATAGCTACATGTATTTAGTGGCTACTTTATATTCTGACCTACCTAGAACCCCTTCTACAACCTCTGGAACCTTGACTTATAATCAACTTCTCCCTTCCCACTGTTTCCCCTCTCTCCCTTTAACTTAAAACATGGACCCAAATCTGTCTCAGCTTAAACAACAAAAGCTCAAATGTTCCTTTAACCTTGTTTGTTCCTTACAGTTACTGGCTTATGGTATTTGCATCAAAGGAAGCGTTTTCAAAGAACGTTCTATCCACAATCTCTTATCCAAACCTTCATAGTCAGAAACTTTTCAAAATTCAGTTTCTCAGATTTTAGAAAAATGTCATAGTATATGGCCCTTATATTGCTTCCTATCCATCCATTCAGTGATTTGAAGCAGCAATGCATAAACAAACATTTATATTTCTACAACAAAATGCAGGAAAATCACATTTAAGATAAAGATTATAAACAGATTTATGTCAGTGTAGGTCAGGGTCTAAAATGAATTAAGTCAGATTTTATCATCAGTTTAATTACTAAAAAAGCTTTGTAGGGGCGCCTGACTGGCTCAGTTCATAGAACATGTTACTCTTGATCTCAAGGTCGAGAGTTCAAGCCCCATGTTAGAAAAATAAATAAATAACAAAAATTTTTAAAAATAAAGCTTTGTGGTTGTTAGAATTTTTTGGATTTTAGGATTTTAGATAAGGAATTGCAAACCTGTACTTTCTCATTCTTTACTCTTCACTGCAAACTAGATTGAAAGAACGAAGGAAGGAAATGAATGTCTGCTGAGAGCCCATTACTTGCCAGGCATTACCTCTGATTATTTCATCTGATTCCAAAAGCTCTTTAAGAGAGGTGTTATTATCTCCATCGGGAGATCAAGAAACTGAAGGAATCACAAATCAGTTACTTGCCTAAAGTCACATAGCTAGCCAATGTCAATCATTCAAATCCAGGCCTTAATCCAAAGTTGATGGTGTTTCACTTACATTCTGTGATCTTCAAAGCTAGTATTTACACAAACTTCACAAAGCATTTTCACATGGATTTTCTCACTTGACAACAGTTCTGTAAGGCAGGTAATTATTATTTTTCTCACATTATAGACAAAAAAGCTGAAAGCCTTTAAGACCAGCCTAACAAGTATAACTTCTTTGAAGCCTCCCTGAGGTCCAATTTAGCACTTCTTCTTTGCTAGATCACTAAAGTTTGTTAGTATTTTCAATTAATGGGACACATTAGTAATTTTTCCTTATATTTCTGTATCTTCTAACAGTCTAAGACAATTTCTCAGGGACAAGGACCACGTCTTATTCATCTACACTTCTTCCATACCTAGCTGAGTGCCTGACATCTACTGGACGTCACAAAACGTAGAATGAAGGAAGACACAAATGCACAACAAACATGCTGAGTTTAGGGTGGTGGTGGAACATACAGGTGATATCCAGCAGAAAAGGTGATCAAATAAAGTTTATACATACGTTGGACCATAAAATGTTGAAATTCATTTCAAGAGAAGTTTCTACCTTGGGCAATATGATCAGTAATACCAGTGGGAGTAGATTCATTCATAGAAGCACTGAATGGAATTGGCTCATAATGAGGAAGCATGTCTTTTTCTATGTTGTCTGCTGCTGGAGATGTCACAAAAGATGAATGACCACTCACATTTGAGTCATATTTTGACTTCTGAGAATAGTGCCTGTAATTCATATTGTATAAGAAACACAAGTTACTGTCTACACCCTAAGAAGTGTGTCAACATATAAAAACTAGTTATCTTATTTTCTAAAGGAATCATGTAATTTTAACATGGTCATTTATGATAGCAAAATGAAGTCTTTCTCTCCACCACAAAAACCTTAAAAATAGATTCTGACCCATTTATACAACTTAAAAATGTCACTCTTAATATAGAAGAAAAGTGCATTAGTCAATATTCTAATCCCTAAGCTTCAGAGATCATTTTTAATGTGTTTAAAGTTCTTAGAAAAAAAGTACTTCAAATCAGAAATATGTCCAGTATGTCCAGTTCCCACATTAATTGGGAAGTTACTTCCATAGCTAGCAGGCCATAAACACTATTTAGCTAAGGCAGATACGTAAGGATTACTAGCATTCATGGACTTTATCATTTATAACAATTTATCTATTAAATCTACTTAATTACATTATTGATCTACCTATCCAGATGGACAGGATTCATTTATTTATACTAACATAATTAAAACAAAAATTTGGAGAATGTACATACATAACAACAGAAGGATTAAGAGATGGGACTGATGAAATTTGGGAATTCAAAAGAAAAGTCCAAAATATAGTAATCAAAAGTGTTTGCCAAATTAAAATCCTTTATTCTGGGATTAGCATTCCCAATAGGATGCAACTCTCTATTTAAAACAAAGGTAGGGGTGCCTGGCTGGCTTAGTTGGTAAAGCCATGAGACTCTTGATCTTGGGGTCATAAGTTCAAGCCCCATGTTGAGTGTAGAGTTTACTCAAATAAATAAATAAAATTTAAAAAAAACAAATAAAAACAAAAGCAGACAAATTTTACTCCAAGTAAAACAGAAATAGTTTTAGCTTGCTGGAAAATGGCAAGTTTCCAATGGTCCTTCAGGTTAGGCAATGTTTCATGCCCTCAATTATGGCAATATCCAATTACAATTTTTTTTAGCTAAAATTAAAAACCTTTAATAAAAATCAGAGTTTGGCCTACCCAGATGGTGAAGATCGCCGTGCCTGTCCTGAGCGTAAAGCTTCTCCAAGAGGGGAATTCTCAAGATTCTTGAACTTCTCTTGGCAAGTTTTCACGTAAGAAAGCTTTCCAGCAAAATATCCCATGATACAAGCAACTTATTTGTAAAAACAAACAAAAAATGTGACTCAATGTGTCCTTTTAGATAAAAATCTTTCCTAAAAGGAAAGTTGTTAAGAAATGTGAGCCTGAATAGAGGTCGTTGGTACGGGAAGACTGAGATTTCTCGAAATAATGGTACAAGTACCATTATATCAGCCTTAGAGCAAACAGAGTCTGTAGATATAATTCACTTTCACAAAATAAAATAATCCAAAATAAAGTTGCTTTAAGATATATAAATTTTACTTTACTAATTATTAATATAGACAGGAAAGACGTGGTAAAAGTATAACGGAAATGTGGAATTAAAGCAGAGTTCTAGCCTAATCAGAAGGATTTTAGGCCGTTTCTTTTCCTGTAAAATGGGAATGCTACCACTTGACCTGCTAATTTCATAAGACTGTTTTTAAAATTAGGTGCAACAAACCCCTTAAAATAATGAATTATGAAGTGATACCTAAACATGGCTAGTGTTGCATCATTATGTGTTTATTTCCAATATAAAAGAGAGGCTAACCTGGGAAGATTGATAGAAAAGCCACAAGTGCTCTTTTTTAAAGCAATTTATTAGCTTCTTTCCTATAAACCATACTATAGTATGTAAGTAAATTACGCTTGCTTACGCTTTAAAATGTAAAGAGATTTTTAAAAGTTGGACTTAATTTTAAGACACTTTACTCTGGTTCATCACTACTTGACAACGTTCTTTCCTCATAAACCAAGAGAATTTATTTTAAAATACTGTCTCCTTACACATCACTTAAGAGGAATAGTTTTATTATATTATAAAGAAAAAAATTCCTCCTATTAGTAACTTGTGATTCTTAATGCCCAGGTAGTCAGTCTGTTTAATGAAAAGCTTAAACAAACTAGTCAAAACAAATACACCAAATAATGGCTAGGAGTTAGATGAGACAAAACATTTGGTAAAAACTACTTATTTTACTTAGAAAGGAAAACTAGGGTTATTCATACTTACATAGAAGTTTAGGGATGGACCCATATCTGGGGTGACTTGAAAGGATTCCTGAAGATAAAAGGGTAGATATTCCTGAGTAACACTATTGGAGATAGACACATTTACATAATTAGAATATTTCATTTTCTATTAAAATAAAAAGGTTTATGCCAATGTTTATGCTAAATGTAAGAAAATGACACAAATAAGCAAACTATTTCTGTGAATCATAATCTTCATCTCTTCTAATGGGAGACAAAATAATAAATTTGGAATTGCAGTATAAAGACAGATCTATTTCTCAGCAGCTTTGGGCAACCCACAAAGATAAAAGGAAAGATCAGTATGGACTACCTTTAAATACTACCTGACAACATTAGCTCTCTCCATAACCCCAGAGAGGTCTAAGACTATAACTACTGGGCGCCTGGGTGGCTCAGTCAGTTAAGCGGCCGACTTCGGCTCAGGTCATGATCTCGCGGTCCGTGAGTTCGAGCCCCGCGTCCGGCTCTGTATCGACAGCACAGAGCCTGGAGCCTGTTTCAGATTCTGTGTCTCCCTCTCTCTGACCCTCCCCCGTTCATGCTCTGTCTCTCTCTGTCTCGAAAATAAATAAACGTTTAAAAAAAAAAAAAAGATATAACTACTTAAAACAGAAAACCAAAGCGCCTCGGTGCTCAGTCGGTTAAGCGCTGGACTCATTCAGCCCAGATCAGGATCTCAGTTTTTGAGTTCAAGCCCTGCATCTGGCTCTGCATTGACAGTGCAGACAGAGCCTGCCTGGGATTCTGTCTCCTCACTCTGCCTCTCCCCCACTAGTTCTCGCTCTCAAAATTAAATAAACCTTTTTTTAAAAGAGAGAGAAAACCAAGTAAATCCAACATTAAGAGAAAAATGAAATCCAAATGACTCTATAATCTATTAGCACAGGTGAATTTATTAGCAAGATGACTTGAAACAAAGTCAATACACAAAAAAAATATGTATCATTTCTATATACTAAAGACAAACAAACGAACCACACTTTTTGAAAGATACAAAAACAATCAAAGATCCAGGAGTAATCTAATGAAAATTTCAAAGATTTGTACCCTGCAAACTACAAAACTTACGGACAGAAATGAAAGCTACAGGGAGGAACATACCATGTCCATGAAATGAAAGACTAAATATTGTAAATATGGCAATTCTCCATAAATTCAATGCAATCCCGATTAAAAATCAAAGACAGTGTTCCCAGAAGTTGAAAACCTTATTCTAAAAATCATGTGGAAATACAACAAGGCAATATTGAAAAACAACAAAAAAATGGAAAACGGACTACCAACAAATATCGAGATCTATGATAAAGCTAGAGTAATTAAGACTGTCGTAAGCGCAAGAACAGATAAACCGACCAAAACCAGAAGAGAGTCCAGAAACAGGTCCACACATAGTCACTTATGAAAAAGGCAACACTGCACGCAGTGAAAAAGACAGTTCTTTCAAAATATGGTGCCGAGTCACCTTCATAAACATAAGGGGGTAAAATGTACCTTGATCCCACCTCATACAACATAGGCATACCTCAGAAATACTGAAGGTTCAGTTCAAGAGCACCATGATAAAGCGAGAAAAGCAAAAAAGCAAGTCAAATGATTTTTTTTTTTTGTTTCCCAGTGCATATAAAAACATTTATGCTATACTGTAATCTTTTTTTTAATGTTTTATTTATTTTTGAGAGAGACAGCATGTATGGGGGAAGGGCAGAAAGAGGGGGAGACACAGACTCTGAAACAGGCTCTAGGCTCTCGGCTGTCAGCACACAGCCCAACGCGGAGCTCGAACTCAAAAACCGAGAGATCATGACCTGACCTGAAGTCAAACACTCAACCAACTGAGACACCCAGGCACCCCTGTAATCTTAAGTGTACAACAGCATTATGTCTAAAAAATAAAATACTTTATTGCTAAGAAATGCTAACCATCGTCTGAGCTTTTAGAGTTGTAATCACTGATCACAGATCACTACAACAAATACAATAAGGAGAACATCTGAAATATTGTGAGAACTGCCAAAATGTCAGAGACACAAAGTGAGCAAATGGTGTTGAAAAAATGGTGCTAAGACTTGTTCAGAGCAGGGTTGCCACAAACCTTAGAGATTTGTAAAGAGTGTAAAATCTGTGAAGTGCCATAAAGCAAAGCACAATAAAACAAGATATGCCTGTATTCAAAAACAATTCCAGATACTTGAAAATTTAAGTGGGAAAAAAATAAAGCTTATAGAAAAAAAGCATAAGAGATTCTTCATGTCCTTTTATTTATTTATTTATTTATTTATTTATTTATTTATTTATTTATTTATTTTAACGTTTATTTATTTTTGAGACAGAGAGAGACAGAGCATGAACAGGGGAGGAGCAGAGAGAGAGGGAGACACAGAATCTGAAACAGGCTCCAGGCTCTGAGCTGTCAGCACAGAGTCCGACGCGGGGCTCGAACTCACGGACCATGAGATCATGACCTGAGCCAAAGTCAGACACTTAACCGGCCAAGCCACCCAGGCGGCCCTCTTCATGTCCTTTTAATAGCCAAAGATCTCAGAGCACAAAAAACCCTCATCATAAAAAAATATGATAAATTAGACTCGATCATATTGAGAACTAGTTAATCAGTGGGAAAAAAATAATATCACAATACATGTATCTGACAAAAGACTCACTTTCAGAACATACAGAGAACTCTCATAAAACCAACAGAAAAAGAAAACGCAATGGAAAAATGGACAATAGACTTGAACAGACACTTCACAAAAAAAGAATATATTCAAGTGAGCTATAAACAAAAGAAAAGGTCCTCAACTTCGTTTGTCATCAGAGATGCAAATTAAAACCACAATGCAATCAGTATCACTATTCACTCACCACAATGGCCAGAATTCTGGAAATAGGAAGTGTTGGTGGTAATGTGACACAAATAAAACTCTACTAATAAATTGGCGTGAGAGTGTAAATAGGTCTAAACAATCTAGAAAGTTTGGCAGTTATCTACCAAAGCTAAATATATACATAATCTACGACCCAGCAAAATGTCTACCAAAAGATGCTGTCTGTATTCATAAGAGAACTATTTGTAATAGTCAAAACTGTGAACTACCCAACTGCCACTGTACAAGATGGATAAGCTGCTGTGGTGTATTTACACAGCAGAAAACTACATGGCAACAAGAATATATAATCTACAATTACATGCAACAATGTGGGTGAATCTAGCGATGTGCTGGAAAACCAGCTCTCCAAATAACCAGTCCTGATTTGTAATGATCAGCTGCCGTGGAATAAATACTTGCACCATGACCAATGTCAGCTATCAATAGTTTAAAAATTGGCTTGCCAAGTTCTTAAAAATTTAACAACCAGCTCTCTGGAGGTGGTATAAGCCAGTTCCGATATACCACTGAACGAATCTCATAACACTGAAAAAAAGTGTACAAAAGAGTACTTACTTGTATAATTTCACATATACAAAGTATAAAAACAGAACTAAATTATGCTATCAGCCTCAGTTACACAAGTGAGATAAGGAGAAAAAGGAAGATGGTAACAATACCCACTTTCATACAAAAGAGTTGTTCCTTCATTCTGTCACCAAATAGTTACATACCGCTTACAACAGACACTATGTACTAGGAAGTAGGAACAGAACAAGGAACAAGATGCTCTCTTTACCACCTCACAGAGTTTTTACAGTCTAGAGAGACAATGAAGGCAATACAGCGTGGTCTTATTTATCCACTCAAATATCTGAGTATCTACTACATGCACCGTGCCCAGTGGTCAATGCAAAAGACAGTCTGTTTCCTAAAGGGAAGTAGCAGGAATAGAGGCAAATAGACTTGTCGAAGGTTAATTCAACACTCTTGACAACAGATGGTGGCATTAATTATAGCGGCTATGCAGATGGAGGTGAACAGTTCACAAAGATATTTAAGAGCTGGACTAGAATGGACATTTATTCCACAAGGCAAATAAGGGGTAGAAGTTAAGGATAATGTCTCAGTGTCCTGAAGAGTGATACCATTCAGACATGGAGAAAATAGAGAAACTGGTTTTCGGGGGGGGGGGAGGGCGGAAATGAACTCAGTTTGGGATGCAATATGTCAGTGTGAGGAACCTGTGAGGCGGTCCATCCATGTAAAGATACGCAGAATATGGTTCTGGAGCAGGTGTCTAGGCTAGGGATAATCATGGGGATTTAGAGCAATACATGGTCTCTGAAGCCCAGTTATTACCGGGTTAACAGTGTATATACGGACTGAAGACTGAAAGTCAAAGCAGAATTCTGAAGAACACAGGTGGAGGATGAAAACCCACACTAGAATATTAAGTACCAACAGGTCATAGATTTTGGTCTTTTAGTGCTAGCTACTAAAAACAGTGTATAGTATAGATCAGACACCCAAAAACCATGAAAAAATGGAGGAGGTGCCACAGGCAGGAGAAAAATCAGAATATGCTGTCATAGAAGCCTAGGGGAGAGAATGTTTCAAAGACTGGTTAAAGTCCTATAATCAACAAGAACAGAAACTGCCCATGGAATTTAAGTAACAAGGAGGTTGTATTGGTAACGGTTCAAAGTTTTGGTAAATGTCAGGGGCACCTGGGTGGCTTGGTCGGTTAAGTGTCCAACTCTTGATTTTGGCTCAGGTCATGATCTCTCAGCTCTTGGACTGGGCCCCACGCTGGGCTCTGTGCTGACAGCATGGAGGCTGCTTGGGATTCTCTCTCTTCCAAAATAAATAAACTTAAAAGTTTTGGTAAATGTTGGAACATATGCAGAATTTTTTGACACATGGGTTTGCAATGGGTTAAAAGAAGTTAAAAGTGAAGTGCTCCTTCATGAAGTCTGGCTTCAAATGCGAGACAGCTGGGAAGAGTTGGAAAGGGACAGGAGGAAAGGTTTTTCTTTTTTTTTTTTTTTTTTAATTTTTTTTTTCAACGTTTATTTATTTTTGGGACAGAGAGAGACAGAGCATGAACGGGGGAGGGGCAGAGAGAGAGGGAGACAGAATTGGAAACTGGCTCCAGGCTCTGAGCCATCAGCCCAGAGCCTGACGTGGGGCTCGAACTCACGGACCGCGAGATCGTGACCTGGCTGAAGTCGGACGCTTAACCGACTGCGCCACCCAGGCGCCCCGGAAAGGTTTTTCTTTTTCGTGTTCTCACGTTAAAACAGACCTGGACATGTTTAAATGTTTTCATAGAAAGAGACTGAGTAGTGATGGAGCAGCTAAGACTACGTGGAGTATGACACTGTGGATGAAAGCATATACAAAACGTTAGGTATTTTGATTAAATGCAAAATGTCTTGATGGATTTTGGATTCTCTTCCTAAAGTCTTTTCCAATTTCTTTCTTTTCTTTTAAATAATTTATTTATTAATGCTTATTTATTTTTGAGAGAGAGCGAGTGCAAGCAGGGGAGGTGCAGAGAGACAGGGAGATGGGGATCTGAGGCAAACTCTGTGCTGACAGCAGAGAGCCCAACATGGGGCTCGAACTCATGAACTGTGAGATCATGAATGGAGTGGAAGTTGGGCACTCAATCGACTGAGCCACCCGGGCACCCTCCAATCTCTTTCTTTGAGACTGACTTTTTTATTAGAATACTGCACCCAAAACAAATCTTTAATACAACAATAATAAAACGTCTTAATCCTGGGAAAGTTACCTGAGTAATATATCATTCAATGTTGTTTTTTATTTTTTTTTATTCCAAATTATCAAAACCCTAAGAGTAACAACAAACTGACAGTTATTACACATATTATATAATAAACATGATTCCATAAACTAAGTTAAATCATTTTCAGCAATTCAATCTTTCTAAAAAATGGATAATGGAATTCTACTGTAAGGCTCCAGGCTCAGACATTAAGGACAATTACAGAGGCAGATTCTGGGAACAATACTCTTGATTATGGTATGACTTTTGCAAATGAAACCACAGAGGCACAAACTGCCACTGATGACAAGTCAAATAATGAATCACCAAATGGTGTCTAAGAATCCAGGAAGATTTTAGCTGTAAGAAAAATGTGCCTCCTAAGTTACAGGTTCTAACAGTTTCAGTGGGATTCACCATATCCAGAAGCAGTTCTATCATGAAATATCTGCAACTAAAACAAGGGAATTTCTGCTTCAGTTAGCTGTATCATTAGTTATGTGTAGGATTAGTTATGTGTAGTTACGTGTAGGAGCAAGGCATTTCTAAGTCAAGCAGGGTGTTGGCTTCAGCAGCACATATACCAAGCCAAGCAGGTGCAAACAAAAACAAACAAACGAAACAGCAGGGGTGAGATTTTATTGTTAAAGCTAGAAGGTCTGTCTAAATGAGGAAGTACAATCCGATTCTCCTAACCACTACCACTTCTGCCTTAACCTTCAAGCTCTCCAGTCTCCTACTCTACCGAGGCTCAAAAGCTCCAAGAGTTTCTACCCTGTTCTGGGACACCTCATTCCAAGGATATATAGTTCACAAAATAAATGTAATAACCATCTAATTTTAACATGTGGATACTGAAAGACTTAAAAATTACACTCAATACCCACGCATGAATGCACCATAATATTCACGCCAAGAGAATCTGGGACACAAAGTGTCCCCCCACCTCTCCATACTATAAGACAAAGCTCTGGTTCAAGGAGCTAGGGAGCCACTGATCTTTAAGACAGTGTAGAAGAGTCACCTGAAGTTTGTTAAAACACAGATACCTGGGCCCTACCTTGAGACTCTGATTAAGGAGGTCTGGGATAGGGCCCATGAACTTGCATTTCTTTAAAAAAAATTTTTTTTTATGTTTATTTTTTGAGAGAGAGAGACAGAGCACAAGCAGGGCAGGGGTAGAGGCAGAGGGAGACAGAGAATCTGAAGCAGGCTCCAGGCTCTGAGCTGTCAGCACACAGCCCAATGCGGGGCTCAAACTCACAGACTGCAAGATCATGACCTGAGCTAAAGTTGGACACTCAACCGACTGAGCCACCCAGGCGCCCCTGAATTTGCATTTCTAACAAGATCCTAGGTGACAGTGATGTCGATGGCCATTCCCAGACCAGGTTTGTCTCTCTAGCTGTTTGCAAACCTTCTTCAGGTTTTTAGTTACTTTTTGCTCTTGTAGATTGTTAATGTTGCTACAGCAAAGGAAGACATCAAATTTTCAAATCAAGACATCTGAGTCTGTGGGTCCACAGAGACATAACTCTACTGAGAAGTGTATCAGTGATCATGTTTAATACATTACACTTTATCTAAAAATGAGGAAAATAACATTTTAAAAAACATGATGATATCCAAAATGCTAAGTAAATTCGAAGTTTAAATATTTACCTTTACTAATTAATCCTTGAGTAATCAACATACTTGTTGCAGCCAAAGGCACAGCTAGAAGAGAAAAAAGAACTTGTCAACATCAACGAAACAGATTTTGTCCGAGTTCATTTGAAAAAATGTGTATCACTAAAACCATCTAGGAAGTATGTTGCACAATTAAGATCTTTAAAAAAAGATTTTTCCATTTTTAAAAGTTGTATTATACAGTCAATAAAAACATAAAAGAAACATTTTAAGTTTAAGAAAATATTACAAAACATTAAACAATATAATTCAAGAACCATCTAGATTTGGCTTTAAAAGAACCTAATTCAAGAACCATCTAGATCCGGCTTTAAAAGAACCATTCATTAGTATCAATTAAGACAACACAGTAAATAGCGACTAAAAACTCTGCATTCGGTAAGAAGGAATACATTAACAAGAGGCAAGAAGTATTATTACAAATAAGAGCCACTACTGAATAATTACTCAACTCCACGGACCATGCTAAGCACCTTACGTACATTTTCTCACTTACTTTTCACTATCTCTGTAACGTACAGTACTTTTTATTACCACCTTTTAAAGATATGGAAACTGAAGCTTAGCGATGTTAAGTAATTTGCTCAAGGCCATACAGCTACTTCAATGGCAGGTTCCAGATTCTAATAGTCTGTCTCTCATACCAGACCTCAATCTTTCAAGTTCTAAAGTACGCTGCATGAACCAAAACACAAAATGTTATTTGTCTACAATTATACTGTGGCTGAGGCAAGAACAAGCATAGATTTTTCTTCTAAACCAGTGAATTCCTTAAAACTACATGAAATATTATATATTACAAAATATTAGTGTCAACTACATTAAAAAAAAAAGTATATATGTATATACACGCATATGAATCCAGGCTGAAAAATCCAAAGCTCTCCATTAGAATCTCAAAGGAGCTCATAATTTAAAAATCACTGTTTTCAACACCAGCAGTACCCAACAGAATTTTCTGTGATGATGGGAATAGCCTGTATCCATGTTTTCCAGTTAGTGTGCGGAAAAGGTTTAAAATAGGAACCCTGAGACTATTCTTTTTCATTTATGTATTTATTAAAAAAATGTTTTTTATGTTTTATTGATTTTTGAGAGAGTGACAGTGTGAGCTGGGGAGGGGCAGAAAGAAAGGGAGACATAGAAACTGAAGCAGGCTCCAGGCTCCAAGTGGTCAGCACAGAGCCACATGTGGGGCTGGAACTCATGAACCTCGAGATCATGACGTGAGCAGTCGGACACTTAACCAACGGGAGCCACCCAGGCGCCCTGAGACTGATACTCTTAAGAAGACCTCCTTATAAGGTTCTTGGCTGATACATGGGAATCTAACTGGTAAACAGTTCCCTGTGAGTGATCTAAAACTTTACCTGAATGGTAACTGGCTCACTGCACCTAAACTGCTAATGCAAATACACTTGCTTTCCTTAGGAGACTCTGGAATTTTGGTACCTTCTAGACTGAGGGTGTGTGTATGTGACCAGCCCCCAGTAAAAACCCCAGACACTGAGTCTATTGAGATTCCTCGACAGGTAACACTTTATTCGTGTTATCCCAACTCCTAGCTGGAAAAACTTACATGCCCTTTAGTGTGTGACTCCACTATCAGAGGAGCCTTGGAAGCCTTGCCCTGGTACCCCTGGTCTCCTCTGGAGTTCACCCCATATTCCTTTCCTTTTGTTGATTTTGCCTTGTATCCTTTCTGTTATTTTAAATTTAAATAGCTACATGTGGCTGCTACCTTGAACAACACAGTTCCAGACCAGGGGCTGGGAAACATTCTGTAAAGAGCTAGAGGCAAATATTTTAGGTTTTGTGGGCCCCAGGTCTCTCTGTCCCATCTACTCAACTTTTAAAGCAAAAGCACCAAAACAATACTAAACAAATGAACACAGATGTAGTCCACTAAAACATTATTTATGAATGCAAAAACATAAATTTCATGTAATTTTCACATGTAACAAAATATTCTTTTCTTTTTTTCAACTATTTAAAACTAAACACATAAAAACTATTCTCAGCCCAGAGCCATACAAAAACAGATTTGGCCCTTTTAGGCTATGGTTTGTTCAACTCTGATCTAGAATACATGAACAATTTAAGAACTAAGGTAATTAAGATGTTCAAATTATTAGAGATTGCATGATTAAAATCCATAAAGTTAGAAGAGGGCATTAGCTTTGCCATCAGAAACAATCTGCAGTAACCCTAAGGTTTGAATCCCTAGTCTACTACTTACAAATGGATTTCACCTTTGCTAGAAAAATGCTTTAAGATTCATTAAAATACCTTCAGGTATTTTCATTTAAAGTTTTGTGAAAGATAAGTCCGTTTTAATTATAGCATCAGTACAATTTGTAATCATTCTTTTCCTTCAGCTTGATTCAAGAATTGCAACATGAAGGATTCAAGAATCATACAAGAATAAAAAGTGTTGAGTCAGTTGGCCGTCTCTACAAAGGACAATGCTATCCCCATTTCACTGTCCTTAGGCCAACATGGTATAATGCAAAGAGTAAGTTTGGTTAAGAAGATTCTAGTACTGGGGGGCCTGGGTGGCTTAGTCGGCTAAGCGTCCAACTTCGGTTCAGGTCATGATCCCACACTTTGTGAGTTCAAGCCCCACGATGGACTCTGTGCTGACAGCTCAGAGCCTGGAGCCTGCTTAGGATTCTGTGTCTCATTCTCTCTCTGCCCCTCCCCGTCTTGTGCTCTGTCTCTCTCAAAACTAAATAAACATTAAAAAAAAACAAAAACAAAAGATTCTAGTACTAGTTTTGCCATTCACCACTATGTCTTTGCATAAATCTCTTAACTCCTTTTAATGTTATAAAGGATAACAGTTTAGAACTAAGGTCTCTCTGGAGCGCCTGTGTGGCTCAGTGGGTTAAGAGTCTGACTCGATTTCACATCATTGGTGAGATCAAGCCCCATGTTGGGCTCTGCACTGGCAGCTTGGAAGCTGCTTGGGATTCTCTCTCCCTCTCTCTCTGTCCCTCCCCTGCTAGTGCAAACTCACACTCTCCCTCTCTCAAAATAAATAAACTTAAAAAAAAAAAAAAAAAAAAAGAGGGGCACCTAGGGGGCTCAGTTGGTTGAGCGTCCGACTTTGGCCCAGGTCATGATATTGTGGTTCACAAATTTGAGCCCCACATTGGGCTCTGTGCTGACAGCTCAGAGCCTGGAGCCTGCTTTGGACTCTGTCTCACGCTCTCTGCCCCTCCCCCACTCACGCTCAGTGTCTCTCTCTCTCTCTCTCAAAAATAATTCAAAAAATTAAAAAAAAAAATTAAGGTCTAATTCACGTATTCTATCAGAGTAAAAGGGAACAGTAAACTGAAACAGACTTCAGAGATTTCTAGTCTTTAACTGGAGTAAAGGGATACTCAGAAAGAGTAAGTCATGTGCCCAAAGCAACACAGGTAGTTTGTGGTAGAGCTGAAACTAAAACCCAAGTCTCTTGGCTCCCTGGTCCATGGCCTTATTCCACTGCGGTACATGACTCCTATTTCAAGATCTGGCCCTCGGGCTATGGTTCCCTCAACTCCCGCAACTCTATTTACTCTATTTGCTCTATTGTGTCAAGTGGCACCTGACTGGCTCAGGTCATGAACTCACAAGGTTTGTAAGCTGGAGCCTCACATCAGGCTTACTGCTATCAGCTGCCGTCAGCACAGAGCCAGCTTCGGATCCTCTGTCCCCCTTTCTCTCTGACCCTCCCTTGTACACACGCTTTCTCTCTCAAAATTAAACATTAAAAAATAATAATAATCTGTTTCTTTTGGCAAATGAATAATACTGCTGACTGAAAGCTATTTTGCATTATGACCACAGTCCCAACCATATCCAATACAAGGACTCCTAAAATTCCTTAAACTATTCTCTTCTTACAATAGCAAAATGCCACGCTAAATTCATAATAGTACCCAACTGAACCTTTTATTTCATTAATCACAGTAGCATTAACCATTTAATAAAGAAAACACCTACAAAATAAATTGAATTAATCCCCATAATAATCCCATGAAATGAGTTGTTATCCCCATTTCACAGATAAGGAAACTGAGGCATACAGGCATCAGGTACTTGCCCAAAATCTCATAGCTAATAAATAAGTGATGGGGCTGGGATTTGGATCCAGACAAGGGACCAAAGTCTATACTCATCATTCACTATACTGTTTCATTAAAAAACCAGTAGAACACATGTATATGATCCACAAAATCCATAAATGATGCATAAAACCAGTATGAATTCATACATCTTTTTAATAATAGAGACTTAGAACTACTGTAACATGTAATACACACTAAACTGACCCTCTTATGTATATTCTTTCATTACCTGTATATTTGGGCAGGGGTATAGCCATTTTTTTGTTAGTGCATAGGGCCACAATGTCAAGCAACTAGAAGTAAGATCCCTTCACAGCTATACTTTAAAATGACCCCTAGACCAAATCTAATTTTAAACCAAGATGAATATATTTAATTGATCTAAAAATTATGTAAAAATTACCTTAGTAAGTACTTTTTCTACCCATTCCTATTTTCATCACACCTTTTTTTAAAAATCACTGGACGGGGCGCCTGGGTGGCGCAGTCGGTTAAGCGTCCGACTTCAGCCAGGTCACGATCTCGCGGTCCGTGAGTTCGAGCCCCGCATCAGGCTCTGGGCTGATGGCTCAGAGCCTGGAGCCTGTTTCCGATTCTGTGTCTCCCTCTCTCTCTGCCCCTCCCCCGTTCATGCTCTGTCTCTCTCTGTCCCAAAAATAAATAAACGTTGAAAAAAAAAAAAAATTAAAAAAAAAAATCACTGGACATAAAATGATACTCCCCAAAGTAACATGGATTCCATGAATTCATTTATATGTTAACAACATCACATATTGCATATTTAACATATGTTAAACACACACGTCCTTATATGAACATACAAATGTTAATGTACAAAACTCCCTGATGCATGACTGTTAGTTCTCCTGGTAATTGTACACTGAATTGCCTATCATCTGTGGCTACAGCCAAGGTTCTGTTTTCTATATTTGATGTTATTACAATATGCAACACCTAGCCTATCTCTGTTTTAAAAATAATCATTATTAATGTACTCATATAAATTATTCAGTAATTTCCCAGTAACTCATATATGGTATATAACTAACGAGCTGGGTTTTAGCCTCTCCTTATTACATGCTTTCTAACTTGTGATTACTGGGTTTTTTTTTTTAAGATTTTATTTTTAAGTAGTCTCTACACCCAACATGGGGCTCAAACTCAAAACCCTGAGATCAAGAGTCACATGTTCTATCTACCAACAGAGCTGGCCAGGCACCCTGTGATTAATCTGTTTTAATACACAGAATTAATTACTGAGGCTTCTATTATTCATACACTACATGCCCTACTTTTAACAGCCAGGCATATATGAGTACTCTGCCTATTGATCACTGTTCTTCAATACTTTCAGCATAATGCTGTCAGAGCTATTTAGAATGTTAAGCTTGTACAGGAACATGAATTTATCATCCAGAAATCTATCTAGGCACCGTAGTAGCCACGTGGCCATGAGCCTAACATTACAATGATCTCAAACCCCCATGTACCAGACTGGTCTTTTCCTTAATTCTGTGTCAACAACAGACTTGAAAACAGATCACTTTATCTACTCTATGCAATCTACAAAGATAAAATATATGTTGCCAGAGTACAATTATGTTCCCAGAGAAATTATTCCCAAACTATGAGCTGTGAAAACCTTTTACAAGTCTTTGATCCATGATGACAATGAATCTAAAACAATTCTTCTCATCTGCAGATGCATCATCATCTAATTCTTACTCAGGTTCTTTCTAGCTTGAAAGCTCTGTAAGTCTCTGAATATTAGACTGAAGACAAAAGGCACAAGATTATGAGAGCTCCTATTATCTTCTTGGTCTTTGTTAATTCTTTTACCACCACTTGTTCCCTTACCCATGGGTACTACCCAAATTGATCATGTATTCTACCATTCCTACATATTAACTACATGACAGGTACTATTATCAGTTTTACTCTTTTATTTCTATACTTAATTCCTTGAATTCGCTAATATAACACACCTCAAACCCTAATTTCTCACATACTCCTTTGCTTCTCTCTAGTTGCTTACAGATCTTCCACAATCAAATGTTACAGCAGGAAATCAAAGTGCAACTAAATGTTTCCTCCTTCCAACAGGAACTCTCTCAAACTACTTTTTAATCAGTAATGCCATCATTAGTTGGTCTCCTAATTTGGACATCTGAAGTTAATACACCCTATTGTCAGTTTGTTTAAAAACTATGTTATGTATCCTTTAAAAAAAATCTTCCAGGGGCGCCTGGGTGGCGCAGTCGGTTAAGCGTCCGACTTCAGCCAGGTCACGATCTCACAGTCCATGAGTTCGAGCCCCGCGTCGGGCTCTGGGCTGATGGCTCAGAGCCTGGAGCCTGTTTCCGATTCTGTGTCTCCCTCTCTCTCTGCCCCTCCCCCGTTCATGCTCTGTCTCTCTCTGTCCCAAAAATAAAATTAAAACGTTGAAAAAAAAAAATTTATAAAAAAAAAAAATAAATTAAAAAAAAAAAAAAAAAAAAATCTTCCAGGGGGCACCTGGGTGGCTTGGTCATCAACTACTGATTTCGACTTGTCATGATCTCACAGTTTGGGAGTTCGAGCCCCACATCAGGCTCCAAGCTGACAGTGCAGACTGCTTGGGATTCTCCCTCTCTCTCTCTCAAAATAAATAAATAAACTTAAAAAAATCTTCCAATGCCATCCCACCTGCCCTAGTCGAAACGACACCACAATCAATGACATCTCCTCACTGACCGTACGTCTGATACAATTTCAAAAGCTCGTAACAGATTTCACAAAGTACAACTTATCCTTCTAACCTGTCCTGCAACCCTGGTACCTAATCTTCCTTTTAAAAATTTACAAACCAGATGAACATAAGGGAAGAGAAGCAAAAATAATATAAAAACAGGGAGGGGAACAAAACATAAGATGACTCTTAAATATAGAGAACAAACAGAGGGTTACTGGAGGGGTTGTGGGAGGGGGATGGGCTAAATGGGTAAGGGGCATTAAGGAACCTGCTCCTGAAATCATTGTTGCACTATATGCTAACTAACTTGGATGTAAACTAAAAACATAAATTAAATTAAAAAATAATTTAAAAAAACTTACAAACCAACCCCTTGGCCCTAAAACCGAAAGAATATAATGAACCCAATCTTTAACTTCCTGGTATTATGTTCATTTTCTATCCCCGGCAAAAGATCTCTATTCCAATCAGTTCAACCTCAAGTCTCCAATAGAGACCAAGTTATTGTAGACTCTGCCTTTGTTCACTATTCCTTTCATCTAAATGTTCCCCCAACATTCTTCTTCATTTACCTCAAGTCCTATTAGTTGTTAAGACTCATTTGTTTACTAAGGCCTTTTTTAGTTAAATCAACTCCAATTAATTCATCCCTTTTTAAAATTCCTACAGTCATCATGTACTTAATCTTTCCCTAAGTGTTTCATGTGCTATCATTGTCTCAATTACAACAAAAACTACTTTAGGACAAAGACTAGGTCTCATAAAATTTAAATGCCAGGCCAACTGGTGAAAATATACATCTTCTTTAATTATTTAAGTTACCTCCCTTTTTCTAAAATTCCCTTCTACTTTTTTGGTAGAATTACTTTATCTGAAAGGACTTCAGTGACCAGATGAAGCAACTCTAGGATTCTGTTCCAAAGTAAGACTCTGTTTTGTTGCTTTCAACATAATCCCTGTATTTATTTATTTATTTATTATTATTTGAAATGTTTGTATTTGAGAAAGAGAGAGAGACAGAAAGAGAGAGTACTGAAGTAGGGGAGGGGCAGAGAGGGAGGGAGACAGAATCGGAAGCAGGCTCCAGGCTCTGAGCTGTCAGCACAGAGCCCGACACGGGGCTCGAACCTACAAACCATGACATCATGACCTGAGCCAAAGTCGCCACCCAACGGACTGAGCCACCCAGGCGCCCCGTATAATCCCTGTATTTAAAAAACAAAATCCTCATGGATAAGGTCTCTAGTCAAAAATCCGCTAGTAGTGTGACAGCATTTCAGAATAATAAAGTGGAAACTGACTAGGTTTTATCATGTAAATTAGGAATCTTAAGAGTTAAAATCCCAAGCTTCTGTCTCAGACAGACCTGGCTTCAAGTCCAGACATAACAACTGATCAGCTGTGTAACACTGGGTAATTCATTTAACATCTCTAAATCTTAATTTCTTCATCTGTAAGGTGAGGGTAATAGTTATCAATCTTACTGGGTTGTTTTTATATAATCCATGCACACTCAGTAAATGCTAGCTATTATTGTCACCAACAGAATTAACTCATAGTTTTGAATAAACTTTCTAAACATTATTACTTTAAACATACACAATTCATTTTCCTTAATCAACCTCTTTTAGCAATAATCATACCATACCAAAAGCACGCCATTTTTTTCCATATGAAGTCAAAATAATTTCAGGTACTAAAAGTCAAATTTTGGGGTCGCCCAGGTGGCTCAGTTGGTTAAGTGTCCAACTCTTGATTTCGGTTCCAGGTTCATGAGATTGAGCCCAGCGCCTGGCTCTACACTGGCAGCACAGAAGGGCTTGGAATTCTCTCTCTCTCTCTCTCTCTCTCTCTCTCTCTCTGCCCCCTACACTCGTGTGTGCACACGCATTCTCTCTCAAACAAACATTAAAAAAAAGGTCATGGGGCGCCTGGGTGGCTCAGTCAGTTAAGCATCCAAGTTCAGCTCAGGTCATGATCTGACGGTTTGTGAGTTTGAGCCCCATGTCAGGCTCTGTGCTGACCTCTTGGAGCCTGGAGCCTGCTTTGGATTCTGTGTCTCCCTCTCTCTCTGTTCTTCCCCCACTTGATTGTGTGCACGCTCGCTCTCTCTCTCAAAAACAAACATTATAAAAAAGGTGTTTTTTTTTTTTTAAAAAAGGTCACATTTTATTGATTAGAAAAGTTAACTTACATCTGAACCAGAAGCTTTCATCATTGCACTCTGCGAAGACTCTTCTTTCTTCCTCGGTTGGAATGTAATCAGCCCCTATGTCTTTGTACCAAGGAAAATTGGCAAACGTTAAAGTGCTCATGGAAAAGCTAAGCCTAAAAATTTAATTTAGTCTGGACATTAACAAAACACTCTTTTTTTTAAACGAAATAATGAAACAACTGGCTTGTAAACTTTTAACAAACTTTGCCTTCAAACAGGAGTTAGTGCTATTATCTACTCATCAGGACTAGCTACATAATGTGGTGGTCCAGTGCAAAATGAAAATATGGAACCACTGTTCAAATTATTAAGAACTTCAAATGGCAACACATCATTCAACCAAGTGTGTGTGACTGCAGTGGTCACATCCTCAAGCAGCCAGTCCAGTTGCTATTATTCAAGGCAGGGAGCTTTTCTGCATGGAAAGTGCTTCTAAATACAAACATTTAATATTGATAATTACGGGGAATTGGTCTTGGAACTTCTGCATTCGGCTCTCGAAAATCAGCCCTCCCATTCATTTTTTCCTGCATCAAAAACAGTTAAGTATTAGAAATGATGAGATATACCAAAATAAATTAAGATAGTAAAATCACTAGTCTACATGGCAATCAAGAAACAAATATTTACTAAACACTACTACATCTGAAGTACTTATGTAATAAAAATAGTCACCTAAATAAAAAAGTCACAGACCTATTAACTAATTTGGAACTGATTATTCATCTTAGGTCCCTGAATTGAAAAAAGAACAATAGGGCCTTTATAAATATTTATCAACAGATTACCTCAAATTAAGATATAAAAGGATATCGATAAAAGACACATTTTTCCTCCTGAATCTGGTTATTTCACATTATCCTATGTTTTAAACCTTCCAGACATAGAAGAGGAAAAAAATCTCAAAAGTCATTTCTGGGATTCCATTTTTAAAAAATGAAATAATCATCGGGGAAGATACAACCTCTCCCACAAGGCACTACTCCACAAAAACTGAATAACAAAGACGTCACACCCTTCTCCGTAGGGTTAAAAGCTAACAGAAAATTCTGTATTCTCCAAACTTTTCTCGCTCCCTGGGCAAACATTTCAAGAACATATATTATTTTTATTTACTGGTTTTTTTTTTTTAACCCATGCCTCAAGACTTAAAAGACAAACAGATTCGATAACTGCGTATTTGATAAAGTGCTCACACAGGATGATTATTCCATCTTAAAAACCATTTACATAAAAATGGGAAATGGCATTACGATTAGGATAGCAACTGAGGCCCTTGCATATTTCACTCACTCAGTAAACCTACATGTCAATCCCTTGGCTAGGAAAAAAAGGATACATGAAGTCTGCTAAACAGACTACTTCCATCCTGCAACAACAATTAAGTTAAAAGTGAAACCTGATTTCCTGTAACTGCATACCACCTAGAAACCCTAGAGACACGGCTGACAACACAATTTTAACCTCTTAATCCCCCAAAAGACCCCTGAACTGAACCCTCGTCGGCCTAACGTCGGTTCCCGCACTCCATCCCCCACCACCATATCGACGTCTCGCACCTGCCAACACCCCAGTACACACGTTCGTCACCACGAATCACTCCCTCGCCTCCCCGGGGCACCCGCACTCCGAAGCCCGAGAGCCAACGCGCGATCCGCCAACCCTCGCAGGCGGGAAAATGGCGGAAGGTGCAGGATAGCGGCTGGCCGCGCGGAGGTGGTGAGTGGGCAGGTTGGGGCGGCATGGGGGCTCTTTGCGTCACCTCACCCACCTCCTGACGACAGCGGCGAGCGACGGCGCGGCGAGTCCGGCCGATCGGGGGCAGAAGGCCTGGAAAGGCCAAGAGAGGGGAAGGCGCGCGGCGTTGCACCGCAGCAGAGTTGGGGGGTGGGGAGCAGACAGCAACTTGGCCTCCAAGAAGTCACCCAAATAAGGGATCAAAATGACCGCGACCCGGAAGCACTGGCGCTGCGGAAGGAAATGACGTCAAGACCCCCCCCTACGGCATCCAAACGCTAGCTGCCTCGGAGTGGACGCCGGCGCGGGCGCCTGTCGGCACCGCCCCCTCTGCTAGTCCCGCCTCCCTTCACCCCCAGGCCGCGGCGCTCGCGAGCTACAGTGCGGCTGCGCGCGCCACCACTGCGGGTCAGGAGTCCCGCCCCGCCCCCTTCCTGACAGCCGCGGGACTTGGGCCTCAGGCTTCTGTGACGCACCTGTCATCTTCCGGTGACCGGCTGACGGGAAAGTTCAGGAACACCTTCTTATCCCCTAGTTGAGATAACCGATTTTTCTTGGATTTCTCTGGTTTGAGGCTTTACACGATTTATTTCATTCTTTGAAAGTGGTGGAAAGTAATTACTAAGCATGCGTACTTGGCTATGTGTCTTGGTGTTTTGAGCTCAGCTGCCGACTAGTTCTAGAACCTGGGGCATGGTACAGTACCTCTTTGAGCCTCAGATTTTTCTCATCTGAAAAGTGGAAATTACACCCATCTCATAGGGTTGTTAGGATTAAAGCAACACGTCTGAAAGCAGACAAGCACCCAACGGTTCTCTATTAATGGAAGAGTCTCTGTTTGGGGGGCTCGTGACTGCTGCTCATCGGACAGGCGACATTCATTCATGTATTCATTTTAGCAAATATTTACTGGGTGCCTACTGTGAGCCAGATGCTGAAAGTTCCCGGTGACTCGACAGAGAACAATTAACTCTACCTGTTCTTGTTTCATCGACTCCGAACAACCTCTGGTTTCTTACCTCTTCCTGAAACCCTCTGCCACTGTCCTCATTTCACCCTTTCCACTGCCCGTAGAGCTGCCCTATATTTATTCTCCCACAGGAATATTTAAGAGAGACAGCCTACTGTGATCCATCTAAAACACAAACCTGTGGTTCCTTCTTTAGAACCTTTTGATGGCTCCCGTCATGCACAGAGTATAAGGCCCTTCGTGACTGGGCCTCTGTCCTCTTGAGCCTCACTTTCTTCTGTTGCAGTGTTCAATAAGAAACAGCCTGGGGCGCCTGGTTGGCTCAGTCCATTAAGCCCGACTTTGGCTCAGGTCATGATCTAACGGTTCCAGCCCCGCGTGGGGCTCTGTGCTTCCAGTTCAGAGCCAGGAGCCTGCTTTGGATTCTGTGCCCTCCTCTCTCTCTGCCCTTCTCCCACTCATGCTCTGTCTCCCTCTTTCTCAAATAAATAAATGCACATAAAAAAAAAAGAAAGAAAGCAAGCGAGCCTGTGGCCTTTTGCACTCACAGTCCCTGTATGCTGTTCCCCCTAACTTAACCCTCTTCCCTGCCTGGTCCACCCTGTTGGTATTTCAAAATCCTGCTTTTACATTACTTTCTTTATAAAGCCTTCCCTGAAGCACACCACAGAGAATTAATCACTCCTCCTCCTTAGCACCTCTTTTCTTTGTACATATTTCCATCATTCCAACATAGATCTGCTTTGTATTGTGATTTTTTGCTTGTCTGTCTCTGTTAACGGAACTCTTTTGGGACAGAGACCTTTACTGATGAGTCTATACACTTCCAAGTATATTCCTAAGATATTCAATATTAACAATTAATACTCATTTTGTTTCAGGGACAATGCTAAGCGGAGAGTAGGCCCAGGGGGTTTGTACTTGCTGTTCTCTCTTCTAGAACACTGTTCTTCCAGGTGTTCACATGGCTTCTTAGATCGAAGCTGATGTCACCACATCAAAGATGCTTTCTTTGGTTATTAAAATAGAACCCCAGTCACTCCCTGCTACCGTATTTATTTTCATAGCACTCATGATCTAAAACAATTATTTGTTTTTTTATTGCTTTTCTCTCTCCACTTACTAAAATAAAAGATCTATGAAAGTAGGAGCCTGACTGACATCAAAATGATTGGCACATAGTATGAAATCAATAAATATTTCTTTAATGAATTTGTTGAGTACATTTAAAAAATTTTTTTAAATGTTTATTTTTGAGAGACAGAGAGAGAGACAGGGTGTGGGCAGAGGAGGGGCAGAGAGAGAGGGAGACACAGAATCTGAAACAGGCTCCAGGCTCTGAGCTGTCAGCACAGAGCCCAATGCGGGGCTTGAACCCACGAATCACGTGAGATCATGACCTGAGCTGAAGTCGGACGCTCAACCGACTGAGCCACCCAGGCGCCCCTGTTGAGTACATTTTTATAAGAAAAGAACAAAAAAAATTAGAAGACCTACTGAATGAGCTTTATGCTAAAGCAAAATCTGATCTTTGCTTTCTGACTAGATTGTAAGATCCCAGAATCCAGTTATATCATTTTCTTTATATTTACTGAGGCAAGCCTAACACATGGCACATGGCATTTGGTAAGTATATGTCCTATTGCCCACATATTTCTCAGCAATCAAATCAACTGATAAATTGGATTTCTGCTGATGAAAGGTATGGTGCTCTTTTTCAAGCTAAACTGTCATTTTCTATGCTGGCATTTAGAAGTTATTAGGTCTATTTGTAACGGGTGATGCAACAACCAAAGAATTCAAACATAAATTGGGTAAAATCCAAAGTCGTACTAGAAGTTGACTCAGAATTGATAGAGGCTACAGGATTTATTAGCAAATTCAGAACTTTGGTGCTTTAATTTTGAACTGTGAGATCACCAGAAATAAGTTTGTTTGGATTAAATTAAGTCAAGTCACTTCAAAATACCTGCACTGAGGTAAGGTCTAATGAAATGTCACCATAAGAATGTTTGCTTGTTAGACATAACTTAAAAAAATTAAAGGGGGCCTGGGTGGCTCAGTCGGTTAAGCGTCCAACTTTGGCTTAGGTCATGATCTCGCAGTTTGAGAGTTTGAGCCCTGCGTCTGGCTCTGTGCTGACAGCTAAGAGCCTGGAGCCTGCTTCTGATTCTGTGTCTCCCTCTCTCTCTGCCCCTGCCCCACTCACCCTCTGTCTCTCTCTCTCAAAAATAAATAAACATTTAAAAATTTTAAAAAATAATTAATTATAAAAGAATAGTTGAGGGTGGTCATTAGTTCATAAAAATGAAATCCACGGGGGCCCCTGGTGGCTCAGTCAGTTAAGCATCCAACTCTTGATTTTGGCTCAAGTTATGATCCCAGTGTCATGAGATCAAGCCCCATATGAGGCTCTGCACTCAGCATGGAAATGCTTATTCCCAATCTCTCTCTCTCTCTCTCTCTCTCTCTCTCTCTCCCCTCTGCCCCTCCCCCCCCACTTGTGTGTGTGCTCTCTCTCTCTAAAATAAAAATGAAAAGGGGCGCCTGGGTGGCTCAGTCGGTTGAGCGTCCGACTTCAGCTCAGGTCATGATCTCACAGTCTGTGAGTTCGAGCCCCGCGTTGGGCTCTGTGCTGAGAGTTCAGAGCCTGGAGCCTGCTTCAGATTCTGTGTCGCCCTCTCTCTCTGCCCCTTCCCCGCTCATGCTCTGTCTCTCAAAAATGAATAAACATTAAAAAAAATAATTAAAATAAAATAAAAATGAAAAAATACATGAAACCCATGTAATAAATTCCTCCTTAATTTCAGTGTCAAGAAAAAGTTTGTCGGGGCGCCTGGGTGGCGCAGTCGGTTAAGCGTCCGACTTCAGCCAGGTCACGATCTCGTGGTCCGTGAGTTCGAGCCCCGTGTCGGGCTCTGGGCTGATGGCTCAGAGCCTGGAGCCTGTTTCCGATTCTTGTCTCCCTCTCTCTCTGCCCCTCCCCTGTTCATGCTCTGTCTCTCTCTGTCCCAAAAATAAATAAACGTTGAAAAAAAAAATTTAAAAAAAAGAAAAAGTTTGTCTTCTCAGATGAACTCTTGAAATTCCATAATCACAATTATTGTTGAGCATATTTCCATTTTTGCTCCATGAGGGTAGAGATCGTGTCTTATTTGTTCACCATAGACTCTCCAGCGTTCAACACCTATTTATTGCTCAAAATGCAATGTAATAGAAGCCAAAGGAAGAGAATGTTCCAAGAAGGAAGGAATAGTCACTCATGTCAAATGCTGATAAAGACTGAGAACTATCCATTAAGTGCAGCAACAAGGTTATTTATAACTTTTGCAAAAAGCAGTGTCATACCTAGATAGCAGTGGGTTTAGAAAAGAGTGGGAATAATATGGAAAAAAAGTGTGACTCTGCTTTCCCAAACCTTAGTTGTTGAGTGAAAGAAGTCCTAGAGTGGTAGCTAAAGGGGAAATATAGAGTGGATGAAGGTTAGTTTATGTTTTTTCTTTGAATTCCATAGAGACTTAACTATAATTGTTAAAGGGGAAGAGCCAATAAAGAAGAGTTGAAAGAAAATACGGGAGTGAAAAGGGATAATTCATAGCTTAAGGCAGATTTCCCAACTGGTGTTCTGTGAATGTGCTATAGGTAAGCCTACAGCTATGATCCATTCAGCCTTCAGGATGAGCTGTGGGCAGAACCCACAGGCCAGTTGCCTGTAGCCGAGCAACCTTCTTTGAGGTCCTCTGAGGGTAACTGGTACAGACTAAAGTCTAATGGGATGCACAGATGATGAGCGTGGTGGGCATCTTTCAGCTCTTCTTCACCCTAAATGGCAGAAAATTTAGTCAAAGGGCACATTGCTGCACACTGTGGGCAGGGACCCTAGATGCTGCCGGAGATATTTATGTTCTTTCGATGCCCAGGGAGCATGGCAGGCATCCTAAGGCTCAACTAGCAGGGGAGAGACCCAAGGAGATAGGACAGGGGCTCCTGGTGGGTGTAGCTCCAAGGAATAGCCCCAGACAGCAGCCCCAAATCTCAGTCTTCAAATTAATTCCACATGTCTGGTGAGTACTTGACGTCCAGGTGGGTTGCAGGTGGACTGCTCAAATCATGCAAATTAGAACTCATCGATATTTTGGTATACTTAACATCTCAAAGTTCATTTGGACTCCAAGTTCACTGGGATTATCATAGGACACTTCCATGTTATGTTTGTTAATGAAAGATAAGAAAACTGTTAAAGAGTCATTAGATAAAATTTCAGTAAACACTGAAAGGTTATTACCTTCTAAATTTCTCATTGATGAGAGCTACTAAGAATTCATTACTTACCAATAACCTTTACAAAAAAAGGGGGTATCTGGCTGGCTCAGGTGAAAGAGCATGCAACCCTTGATCTTGGGGCCATGAGTTTGAGCCCCATGTTGGGTGTAGAGAGTACTTAAAAATGAATAAATAAACAAACTCCAAAAAAAAAAAATTCAAAGAAATAATCGCTAAAAAGTCAGGAAATTTGTATGGCCATTTCAAATTTAAACCTAATATTTACATTTAGAGCTGTCTGGGTGGCTCAGCCAGTTAAGCATCTGACTTTTTTTTTAATTTTTTTAATGTTTATTTAATTTTTTTTCTTAAATTTTTTTTAATGTTTATTTATTTTTGAGACAGAGAGAGACATGAACGGGGGAGGGTCAGAGAGAGGGAGACACAGAATCTGAAACAGGCTCCAGGCTCTGAGCTGTCAGCACAGAGCCTGATGCGGGGCTCGAACTCACGGACCGCAAGATCATGACCTGAGCCGAAATCGGCCGCTTAACCAACTGAGCCACCCAGGCACCCCAATGTTTGTTTATTTTTGAGAGACAGAGTGTGAGTGGGGGAGGAGCAAAGAGAGAGACACAGAATCCGAAGCAGGCTCCAGGCTCCGAGCTGTCAGCACAGAGCCCGATGTGGGGCTCAAACTCACGAGCTGTGAGATCATGACCTGAGCTAAGGCGGACGCTTACCGACTGAGCCACCCAGGCGCCCCTTCTGACTCTTGGTTGTGGCTCAGGTCATGATCTCACGGTTCGTGGGTTTGAGCCCTGTGTCGGGCTCTGTGCTGCCAGCACGGGGCCTGCTTGGGATTCTCTCTCTTCACCTTTCTCTGCCCATCTCCCACTTGTGCTGTCTCTCTCAAAATAAATGAAGTTAAAAAAATAAAAAATAAAATTTACATTTAGAGAAGCAAGTTCAAGTTTAAAAGATATTATTTGGGGATTTTATACAATTTAATATTTATTCAAATAGAGTCAATGTTTTGTTCTCTCCCCTTGTATTTTGTATTTTATCGTAATTATACCATAATAAAAATACACCCAAACACATAAATAGATGTGTGTCTATGTATTTACCATATATACATATATATCTCCTGCATAGATGCCTCAATCCCCTCCAGTTTATTCTAGTGAATAGCACAAATATTGTCATTTTTCTATGTTTTCCATGATGTAACAAAAGTTGGGACATGTATAGAATTTCTGAGGAGAAAGGGGATAGTGAATAGGTTGATGGATAAGTATAGACGGGAGAAGGAGTGACCCATCCTTTGAGACAAGGAGGAAGAAAGTAATAAAAGGTACAAAATACCTGTTTATATATTTGTGACGGGAAGACAAGGAAGTTGGGGATATTGGCGAGAGAATGTCTGAAATGATAGGCAACGGAATTGTAGAAGGAAAAGTGAAGACGGTCAGATAGGCATAAAGTTAGGGTTCCCAAAGAACCCTGGCAGTTGCCACATTGTGAAAGCACAGTTGTACATAAAGTTATCTATGTGGGAGAGCAGGAAGAATATAACATTGACCAGACAGTGCAGTGTAAATATTTCATACTTGGTGGCTTTACATCACCACCACCAAAGACTTTGTCGTCATGAAAATGGAGGTTATGGGAAATGAAAGGAAAGATAACAGAGTTTGGGGTTGCTTCAGGTTCGGAGCTACAGGCTAGTCCCACAGTTTGATTCCTCCTAGCCATTGGAGTAGGAATCTAAGGGATTTACAAAGAGCAGAAGAAACAACATGTAAGAGTGAAAGGAGGTAACCAGATTGTTCCTTACATTGTCAGAACCCAGTTTAGTTCACAAGCCTCAGGAGTAAAGTCTAGATTTACTCACATATGAAGTCCACTATAGTTTTCAGATTTTTATCACAATAAGGCACTTCTTGAAGGCCCTCTAAAAGGCAGGCTTCCCAGCCGATGTGAATTCACGGGCAGATTTGGCAGGTGACCCCAAATAAGCATAGTTTTTGGCAGAAGTTTCGAGACAATTTACCCCCCCCCCCCCCAGCTCTTCCTTGCAAACACATTACCATTCCTGAGTCTCTTCTGCAGAGAAATCTTGTATCTGTGACCAGGCGAATTTCTTCTAGAGCTGGTCTGAAGGAACTTCAGGAAACTTGGGATTCTAGCATGCATCTGAAATTATGCTTGGACATATTTTCCTGGCGCACATTTTGTACTTGGTTTCCCTTTTAGCAGAAGAGATGAAGAGAAACATCAATAATTAGGGGTTTACATGAATGTCAGAAAAGACAGTATCTCTGAGCTCCTAAGTCATACAAAGTTATAAGAAGCACCTAGCACAGGGTCCAGCCTTTAGTTTACATGCAATCAGTGTGAGTTGATTTTTACTTTTTTAAGGATTTGAGGTACTAGAAAGGAATTTGAAAAAAGAGAGAGGAGTAAGCATACAGATGATGTGGCCTAGACTATTAATTCCTGGTTAACAGCCTCAAACACTTTGTCCAGCTCTCTAATTAAAATTTAAAACAAGCACTTTATTTTTCAGGGCACTATAGGGCTTCCAGGGATGAAATACTCCAGTTCTCATCAATACTGTTTTGGGGCTGATAAAATCCCAATTATACCATTCCTTTGTTCTTTCATTAATCTCAGCTCTATCTCCAGTATCCTGAGTTCTGCGTTCACACCTGAATTTGTCTACTTTCTTGTAACCATGCCAAGAGTCAACTCTTTGTCAAAAGTTAGAGAAGGAGAATTTTTTCCACATCTAAGTAACTCTGTTGCTGAGAATCTTTTCACTACAATGCATATTCGAAAAGAAAGACTTTCTTCCTGGCCATCCCCTGCTTTTCTTTCTTGTATGAAAGTTTCATTTGTAGGCAGAAGCAGGAAGGAGGAGGGGGAAACCCTCCACAAGAGATGACCCTTGCTGTCCTCGCTCCTCAGGCTGTCAACCATCTGCCCCCCCCCCCCCCCCCCCCGCTTTAGATGGCAGGAGCCATCTTACACATCTGCTGTGCCTTTTCTAACGTCACTTACAGAACCCACTAAAAGCTGTTAGACAAATGAGAGGAACCAGAATGCAGCTGCATGTAGCTGATTTTGAATTTTTGCAGCTGGGTCCTACATGCCACTCTCAGTTTTGAAAGTTTTTTGTTTGTTTGTTTGTTTTGTTTTGTTTTGTTTTTTATGAGATTGGATAAACAAAGAGAACAATTCCCTTTATAATAATGACTCCTAGGGTCTTAAAGTTTTGTTCTCTGCAAGTTTAAAATAATGTATCTCTTTTAAAACTCCCACCGAATGTTTAAAATTTAAGCCAACTGTAAATATGTAATCATTCATGAGTTCCTCTTAAGAAAAAGTGTCACATGGAAAAAAATGTTTTTAAAACTGATTCAAGGGTTTCTGTGCTCGTGCTGGTCGCAGCAGCAGCAGACGCGCCCTGGACATGCAGAATGAGGCCAACCAGTTGGTGGACCTGTACATGCCATGGAAATGCTCCCTCAGCAACAGGATCATGGGCGCCGAGGACCACGCATCCATCCAGACGAACATGGCGGACTTCGAGAAGGTAACAGGCAGGTTCAACGGCCAGTTTAAAACCTGTGCTATCTGTGGGGCCACTTGCAGGATGGGTGAGTCAGATGACTCCATCCTCCGACTGGCCAAGGCCAACGGCATCATTTCAAAGAACTTCTGACTGGAGAGGATGACGGAGGTGGAATTCTTGCCATAAAAAAATAGCAAAAGCCCAGAGAGAGAGAAGTGGGGGGAGAGAGAGAGAGAAAGGAAGGAAGGAAGGAAGGAAGGGAAGGAGGGAGAGAGAGGGAGGAAGGAAGGTTGATTCAGGAGCCAAGTACTTTCTGAGATGGAAGCAAGTTTGGTATCTAGATGCCAGAAGTGTGCAGGCTAGAAATCTAAAGTATTATCACCTTCAGGCCAGTTCCCTATATCAACTTGAAAATGACCAAAAGACACAGCACTTACTTATTTGTCTATGTAGGAAATAAGAATTTTCACGTTCTTACAATGTTATATCATAGAATTTAAAAAGCTTGCTGACCCAGAATATGAAACCATAGGAAATCAGTCCTGGCTGCATGCTTATGTACTCTGAAAATTCTGTTTACTGTTTTTCTCAGTATTCGTTCCTGCAGCATCTTCATATGCCTTTTTTGATAACACTTACCACACCACCATTATTTACCTGTTTCACCCACAATACTATTCCTTGCAAGAAAAGACCCCCGCCATGGTTACATCAACAGTGTCATGTATACTAGGCTTTTTAAGAAATGTTTAGTTATGTAACTAAAGCGATTTGTGTATGTAATAGAAAAGTGTTCTAATATTCCTTAAAAGAGCCTTTAATAGATGGAATTAGAAACTGCAGGCTCATGAAAACATCTGCCTGCTTACCTGCATTGGTGCCCACATATTCTGTCTTTCCTCCTGTTACTACAGATCTTGTGTCTGGATTCCCATACAGGACCAGCCCTACGCTTGTGAAGTAGATCCTATCCTCTCTCATTTACTCAAGGACATCCCCTCAGCAGTTCTGCCCGCTCTCTCCCACGTCCTTGGTTTGCCTTCACTGTTGAAAAACTTCCCATCAGTTTATAAATGACCTATAATTCTCATACCTTTAACAATAGACTCTACAAAATTTCTCTTCACCCCCTCATCCCCATTTATTGGCTCACTTATGGCAAAACTCCTTGAAAGAATTGTCTAAACTTCTGTCTCCAATTCCTGTTCTCCTAAGCTCTTTCAGACCTACTTCAAACACGCTTTTACCCTTACCTTTCCGTGGTGAATGGTTTTGTAACCCCCCCCACGACCTCCATATTACTAAACTGATTTTTCATTTCTCACTCCTTGTGTTAGTTGACCTAAAATATTTGACACAGTTGATCACTTCTTATTTAAACTTTCTTCACTTGGTTCCAAAATAGCTCACTTTTACATTTTTTTTTCTCTTACTGGCCTCCCTTTCTCAGTCTCTTTTATTGGTTCCTCCTCATCTCTGTGGCTTCTAAATTTTGGGGTGCCTTTGGATTCAGATCTTGGACATCTCAGTGGTCACTTCCTTGGTAATCTCATCCGGTTTCTAGGATTTAAATACAATCTCTACTCTGGTAATGTCCAACTTTAAATTTCTAGTACAGTCCTCTTCTTCTGACACCCTCGACTCCTATGTCTGTGTACGTATGTCTAATTGGTATCTCAGACTTTACATTCACCAGACCAAATCCTGGCCTCCGACTCTACAGCAGGAAAAAAGAACCTCTTATTTTCAATCTTCTCCATCTCACTTGAAGGCAGTCTCTCTTTCCAGTTTATTAGGCGAAAATCTTTGGAGGCATTTTGGCTCTTTTTCATCTAACAATCTATGCACAATCTCTAGGTAAATCCTATTGGTTCTGTCTTCAAAGCAGATCTGTAATCTGATCCCTTCTCCCCAGACCCACCACTACCGCCCTTGTTCACACCACCCATCATTTCTTTCCTAAATTCTTGCATGAGTCTTCTAACTGATCTCCCTACCTTGCTTCATTTTAGTCTTAACTAGCAGCCACAGTGATCTTGTTAAAACCCATTTCAGGTATTTACTCCTCAGAACCCTCCAATGGCTTCTCATTGCTCTCCAACAAAGGACAAAGTCCTTACGATGGCATACAAGACCCTGTGATCTTTCTCAACCTCCCTTCCAGATGTCATATTCTCCTACTGTTTCCCTTACTAACTACATGCCAGCAACACTGCTCGTGCATTGTCTCAAACATGCCAGGAGGAGCCCATCTTCGGGTCTGTGTCATTGTTCCCTCCTCTGGGTGAGAGAGCTGAGTGCCCTTGCATATCTGCCTAATTCAATCTCTCATCTACTTCAGATCTGTGCTGAAATGTCATCTTCTCCATGAGCCTTTTTAAAAATTAAAATCCTATTTAAAAATTGCAACTCCTCTCTGCCTTTTCTCTTATCCTCAACCTCTATCACTAGTATTTCCTATCCCTCCTCCAATCCCCTGCCTGTTTTTCACTTTCCATGTTACTTACTGCTTACCTATTGTTTTACTTATTCCTTTTTTGTCTCTAAGTAAGGACTATGAGGATAGAATTTTATATTTTTCATTGATGTATCCCTAACGCCTAGAAAAGTGCCGGACAGGTACTCAACTAAAATTTGTTAAAAGACTTAATGAGTAAAAGAATCATGGTCCTCCATGAGTACCATATGCCAGAGACTGGATTAAAAAAGCACAGAGGTTAAACAACAAAACACAAACACAGCCTCCACTGCTAAAAAGCTAAGTTCATCAGCAGAGATAATAATCATCTCTAATGTCTGTCAAGCACTTAACTTTGTGCCAGACACTGTTCTAGAATTTTACCTGCCATAGCATTTAATTCTCAAAATAAGAGGTGAAACTTACAAAAATAATCTTTTTCTAAAAGGGGAGACACAAGCACAGAACTTACATAGCACACTCCATGTCATGGAGCCAGAAACCATTGATTCTAGGATTCAGATCTGTACAGTCTGACTCTGGAAACCCCTATGCTTAACTAAGTAAGTGTGCAATTTATAATGCAAGAAAATTACTACTTTATAGTGAAATCTAGGGCATTCTAGGAAAACATAGTGAGGCAGGGTTTCTAGAAAAGATGATTCTGAGAGATAATGAGTTAGTGGAAGGAAAAATGCTTGAGTCAGAAAGTGCAATACATTGCACCATAAGGTGAGAGAGTGGGGTGCTTTCTCAACCCCCTCATCCAAAACATGTTATTAATTATAGCTAAAGAAGAAAGTGGTGGACAGAAAGGCATAAGGGTGGTATACAGGGGCCACACCACAAAGGGCCTTGTATGTCATGGTAAGAATTTTACATTTTTATCTTGAAGGCAACAGGGAAGGCATCGATGGATTTTAAACAAGGGAATGGAAATAAGATCAGATTTGAATTTCAGAGAAACCACTATCAGCCGTGTAGGTAACAGATTAAATGATAGGCAAGGAGCACAGCTACATTCATTGAAGCTGTTTTGATAGTTTAAAGAAGAAAAGATGAAGGCCTGAACTAGGATGGTTGAAGTGGTGACAAAGACAGGAGACAGGATTTCAGAAATAATAAAAAAGTATTTTTAGGGGCACCTGGATGTCTTACTCGATGAAGCAAGTGTCTGACTCTTGATTTCGGCTCAGGTCATGATCTCAGGGTTGGTGAGACAGAGCCCCACATCAGGCTCTGCGCTGACAGCATGGAGCCTGCTTGGGATTTCTCTCACTCCATCTCTCTCTACCCCTTCCCTGCTCACACTCTTCCTCTCAAAATAAATAAATAAGCAAACAGACATTTTTAAAATGTATTTATATTACATTAATTATCTCACTAGACATTCTTTTTTTCTTTCTTTTTTTTTTTTTTAGTAATTTCTACATCCAATGTGAGGCTTGAACTCACAATCCTGAGATCAAGAGTCATATGATTTACCAACGAAGCCAGCTAGCTAGGCGCCCCCTAGTTAGGCATTATGAACTAAGTAGGAAAGGTAAAGAGGAAGAGGACAAGAATGACCCCCAGGTTTCTGGGCTTGGTAACAGTATCAAATGGTGGAACCATTGACTTACAAGAGAAAATGGCGGAGGGGGAAAAACGGGGTGGAGGGCTGAGTTGTGGACATGGGGATTCGACACTGTCTATAGGACACCCAAGTTGGGGGTGGCTGGATATGCCGGTGTGAAGCTTGGCAATCTGGGCTAGAGTCATCAGCCCATTGATGGCATTTATGTCATAGCAATGATTTAGTAGGATGTCCACATTTAAATGCACCAATATTTAAAGCAGTGATTTCCAACCCAAAGATTTGGAACATTAGATCACCTCAGGAGGCTTTAAAAATATAGATTCTGTGGAGCCCCTCTCTAAACCTACTGCATCAGAACCTTCAGAAACGAGACTGAGGGAGCCATAACATTTTTTAAATCTTCCAGTTGATTCTGCTGGGACTAGCCTGCCATGCCAGAGAGGCAACTGAGAACCATTGATTAAAATGATAGATAGAGGAGATCAAGAAGTATTACTTAAAAAGAAAAGTTGATTAATAATACCTAACGTTTGTTGTGCACTTACTATGAGTCAGGCACTGTTCTAAACAGTTTAATGCAGTATCGTAGGAAATCCTCACAACTCTATAGATGGTAGGTACTATTATTATCCTCACTTTACTATTATTATTCTGCATTTATTATTCCAAATGAGAAATTTGAGGCACAAAGAAATTGAGTAATTTATTCAAGGTCACATAACTAATACGTGATAGAGCTAGGATTTGAATCTAACCCATGTTTTAATGCCTCTCAAACTTTAATGTGCATAAGAATCACCTGGGGATTTGTTTTTAAAAGTAGATTCTGACTGGGGCACCTGGGTGGCTCAGTCAAGCATCTGACTCTTAATTTCAGCTCTGGTCATGATTTCACGGTTCATGAGATCGAGCCCTGCAGTGGGCTCTATGCTGACAGCGCGGGTGTGGGGTGAGGGGCATGCTCTCTCAAAATAAAAAAAAGTAACTTAAGGAAGGATGAAAAACAGCCAAGTGTAAAGTTCAAAGGTGACAATGTTCTAATCAAAGCAATAAAAATTGATTACTTTCAAATATTTATCCAAATTTAAATGACAAATGCCAAAGCTAAACATTAAACTGTGAATGAATAAAATGTGAGTGGTTCCAATTCTAGAAGACAAGGATATTGGGGCGCCTGGGTGGCGCAGTTGGTTGAGCGTCTGACTTCAGCCAGGTCATGATCTCGTGGTCCGTGAGTTCGAGCCCCGCGTCGGGCTCTGGGCTGATGGCTCAGAGCCTGGAGCCTGTTTCCGATTCTGTGTCTCCCTCTCTCTCTGCCCCTCCCCTGTTCATATTCTGTCTCTCTCTGTCCCAAAACTAAATAAACGTTGAAAAAAAAATTTTTTTTAAAAGAAGACAAGGATATTGTCTTTCCCAGAGATCATTAGTCTATAAAACCAGCATAATCCACATACCCATGTAAAAAAACCTAAAATTTCTCACCACTTCAGTTTAAATGACGTAATTTTCTTCTACATAACTGCAAACTAAACAGACATGGATATACAGACAAACTTGGATAAAAGAAACAAGGAAGATTTCTGGTAAATCTTATAGCTGTTGCTTTTCAAATCTATCCAAACTAAGTCCTACTGTGAGCCACACAAGGATTCCAATTGTTTACCTTGCCTATCTGTTGCTATTCATGCTGAAAAGATACGTTTCCTGGTATTCTGTTGTGGAGTCCGTGTACAGTGAGTTCTCAACCCTGGCTACACATACGTGTTTGTGTTTCACGTTGACATAAATTTTAGCGGTCGTTGTTGTTGTTGTTTTCAAAATGCAGTACTGTGTTTCCAAAATCCATCCATGTTGCTTGTGTATATATAACCTGTTGTTTCTAATTTTTGTCAATCTTTTAGATGTGAAGGAACAATCTCTTTGTTGTTTCTATTTGCGTTTCACTGGCATTTTGAAGTAGAGTCCTCCAAGAGAGGTAAGCATGATGTGTTCATTTCCTAAGGATGCCATAAAAGAGTACCAAAAATTGGGTGGCTTAAAACCAGAAATTTATTGTTTCACAGTTCTGGAGGCTAGAAGTGTGAGATCAAGGTGTCAGCAGGGTCCCTGCTGACTTCTGGTGTTTGGAGCAATCCAAGGTGTTTTTTGGCTTCTAGATGCATCGCTCCAGTCACATGGCTGTCTTGTCTCGGTGTCTCCACATGACCTCCTTCTGTGTGTCTGTCTCTGTGTCCAAATTTCCCCTTTCTCTGAGGACACCAGTCAGACTGGACTAAGGTCCACCCTAATGACCTCATTTTATCTTGATTATCACTATAAAGCCCCTATTTCCAAACAAAGCCACTATCTGGGGTACTGGGGGTTGGGACTTGCACGTATTTTGGGGGGTAGGCAAATCAGGCCATAACACATATTACATTCATTTCCATGTATGTAAGGAAAATAAGGAGAGGGCATTATGTACCAAATATGAAATCAGTTGAGTACTAAAGGTACTTAAAATTTAAAAATCAGACAATGTAAGTATAAAATGGACTATTTGATAAGAATAGAACTGCTCGGGCGCACCTAGGTGGCTCAGTCAGTTAAGTGTCTGACTTCGGCTAAGGTCATGATCTCACAGCTCGTGAGTTCAAGCCCCACGCCGGGCTCTGTGCTGACAGCTCGGAGCCTGGAGCCTGCTTTAGATTCTGTGTCTCCCTCTCGCTCTGCCCCTCCCTTGCTCATGCTCTGTCTCTGTCTCTTTCAAAAAATAAATAAACATTAAAAAAAGTTTTTTTAATGAAATAAAATAAGAAAAACAATCAGAAAGAAAGAAAGAGAAAAAGAAAACAATCCCGGAAGAATATATACAAAACTGTTAGAAGTGATTATCTCAAAAAAACAAAACAAACAAAAAAGGAGGGGTGGAATTTCTCTTTGGAGAATGGCACACAGGTATTTTTACCTTCTAAATGATATATCTCTTTATGTAACAGAATTTTGGATACTAAGCATACATTTATCACTTAAAATTAATATGAGATAGTGAAAAATTGGAAATAACAGAAGTATCCCACAATGGGGGAGATAATTAAATAAATAATGACTTCTCCAAATAACAAAAGTTTATTAAAAATCGTGCTTTCAACAAATATGTAATAACATAGGATGATGGTCACTATTTTACGGTGAATTAAAAACGTGTCACACAAATGACACAGTAGAATCATGGTGTTGCAGAGAGAATAATGGAGTGCTTCACGATAAGTTATATGGTATTCAGCCAGATTATCTCCCTGAACTGATTTTTCGCCTGTGAAATGTAGAAGTTTCTCACAAGGTGGTTATGAAGAATAAATTAGACAATTCAAGTAAAACATCTGCCACATAGCAAATATTCCCATAAAGGTTATAGGTATGCAGGAGCGCCTGGGTGGCTCAGTTGGTTAAGTGTCTGACTTCAGCTCAGGTCATGATCTCACAGTTTGTGAGTTCAAGCGTCGCATCCGGCTCTCTGCTGTCAGCCCAGATTCTGCTTTGGATCCTGTCTCCCTCTGTTTCCGCCATTCCCCCACTAGTGCTCTCTCTCTCTCTCTCTCTCTCTCTCTCTCTCCTTCAAAAATAAATAAATAGGGGCGCCTGGGTGGCGCAGTCGGTTAAGCGTCCGACTTCAGCCAGGTCACGATCTCGCGGTCGCGGTCCGTGAGTTCGAGCCCCGCGTCAGGCTCTGGGCTGATGGCTCGGAGCCTGGAGCCTGTTTCCGATTCTGTGTCTCCCTCTCTCTCTGCCCCTCCCCCGTTCATGCTCTGTCTCTCTCTGTCCCAAAAATAAATAAACGTTGAAAAAAAAAATTAAAAAATAAATAAATAAATAAATAAATAAACAAACATTTAAAAAGTTCAAAAGAGGGGCGCCTGGGTGGCTCAGTCGGTTAAGCGTCCGACTTCAGCTCAGGTCACGATCTTGCGGTCCGTGAGTTCGAGCCCCGCGTCGGGCTCTGGGCTGATGGCTCAGAGCCTGGAGCCTGTTTCCGATTCTGTGTCTCCCTCTCTCTCTGCCCCTTCCCCGTTCATGCTCTGTCTCTCTCTGTGTCAAAAATAAATAAACATTAAAAAAAATTTTTTTTTTAAGTTCAAAAGAAAAGGTTATATGTATGCATTAGAAAAACTTTTGAGAAAAGTACACCAAAATTTTATTTATTTTTTATTTATTTTATTTATTTTTATTTTTTAAAAATGTTTATTCATTTTTGAGAGAGAGACAGAGCCTGAGCAGCGGAGGGGCAGAGAGAGAAAGGAGACACAGAATCTGAAGCAGGCTCCAGGCTCTGAGCTGTCAGCAGGGAGCCCCACACCAGGCTCCAACCCACAAATCGTGAGATCATGATCTGAGCTTAAGTCAGAGGCTTAACCAACTGAGCCACCCAGGTGCCCTATTTTTAATTGTTTTAAGTTTGTTTATTTTGACAGAGAGGGATGGCGGGAGGGGCAGAGAGAGAGAGAGAGGAAGAGAGAGAGAATCCCAAGCAAGCTCCGCTCTGTCAGCACAGAGCCTGATGCAGGGCTTGAACTCGTGAACCGTGAGATGATGACTTGAGCTGAAACAACTGAGCCACCCAGGTGCCCCACCGAACAGGTGTTGCTGTTTTTGGCTATGAGCTTACTGATAAATTGCATTTTCCTGTATATACTTTCTATGTTTTGAAAAGTATAATGATGAAAAAAAAATGTATCTAGTTTCCTATAAAATATAATAATGATGGAAGAAATTATCAGCAACAACATTCCATATCTCTGGAAGATTTAGTGCAGTTTCCCATTTAGAAGGTAGATACGTATCTACACTCCCAGATTTGTCTCCAGATAAAAATATGTGGGAAAGGGGAAATCCTGGGTAGGTTCTCAGCCAAAAGGGAAAATTTGAAGGAAGTCATACTAATATCTCTATTTGTGTAGCACTTTTTACTTTACAAAGCCTATTTACAAATGCTATTGAATTGTCAGAAAAGATCATATAGATACTGTTGTTTCCATTTCACAAACAAGAAGGTGACGCTCAAAAAGATTAAATGACAAAAATAATGGAATTTGCAAATAACCAGCCTGGGACTTGAATTTAGGTCTTCTAGGTTAAAAAAAAAAAAAAGTGATAAAGAAGAAAAAAGAACATAGCATTGGTGTTGTTTCAGAAACTTTTCCTAGAAGTTGCCCATGAAAATAATATTAGATACTTTTTCCTGTGACTCATTCTGAAAAAAAAAAAAAAAAAAAAAAAAAAAGCTGTTTATTCCCTAGGGAAATTCCACACTATTATTTTCAAGTTTTAGGAGTATTTTGGTTTTTATGTTGTTTGGTTTTTGTTGGACAAAAATGTTCGGCGCTGATGGCTATTTGTGTCGTTCTTACAAAAACAATGAAATTTCAAGAGAACTTTGAACAAGGCAAATAGCACTAGAGAGTTTTAGTGGGTATGTATTTGTGTTCGGGTGGAAACTAAGATAAAATGAGGAACTCTCATTAACCAAAACTGAATTGAATGTTTACAGTCTAAACATTAATAAACATTAAAAGGTTGAGAAGCTGAAAGATACTCAATCTACATAGAGAGGAAAATGGCATGTGGATTTGTTAAAAAAAAAAAAAAAAGTAAGAGCCTCAAATAAATCTGGGCAGGAATAATGTGTTTGTCCTAAAGTCAGGGCAAGAAGTCTGCTGTTCGCACAAAGACCAGCAAAGGCCATTAAAGGGAATTTTAGGACGGGAGTGACATTGTCAGAAGGGCAACAGAGGAAGTTGATTTTGGCAGCAGCTTTGGGAAAGGACTTAACGAGGAAAAAAAGGCTGAAGAAGAGGCTTCTCTCAAAGGGAGTAATGACTATACAATGTACATAGGTGGAGTTGTACAAACGGAAAAGCTTGCGCATACAAGAGTCATCTGTTTTAAACTTTTAGGGAACCTTTCTACTTCAAGTCCTTTTAATCAAATCTTATTTTTCACCTGTCTGTCCACTATACTTTTGCATTTAGCTTTCATTAACTTCCTCACAATCATTATAACCACCGTTGTGTTTTAAAATCGTCTGCTTTGACCACCTGCATTAACCTTAGGTTGTGTCCCAACAAGGCTCAGGCATGTTTAATCAGTTGTTGAGCCCGACCATCTGGGCATTCCAAACTCCAGTAGTAAGAATTAACACCTTGGTCTTGAAATTTTAGAACAAAACACCCATTGTTTCAAACATCATTCTATGTCATGAATTTGTGTTAAGGGGTGTTGGAGTAGGGGCGAAAAGCTATTACTCAGGCTCTTTTAATAGCTTTTAGCTTGTTGGGACGTGAGTTTCAATTCTTTGAACTCTTCTCCTCCTATTTATCCAGAACAGTTCATTGTTGGATAAACACCTAGCAGCCTCTAGGGTTTCTCTTGTTTGTTTTTTCTTTTTTTCCATACTGTTGCTAATTTATTTTGCACCAAGCTGCTTTGTATTTTTAAGCTATATCCAGACTAATGGCAACTGTTAATACATGTTTAAAGTATGCAAAGTAAGATACCAACTGTCAGAAAGAAAAAAAATATACTTTAAACAGTTACCATTTTCGTATATACTATTTTCTTAAGTTTATTTATTTTGAGAGAGAGAGTGCGTGTGTGCAGGAGGGGCAGAGAGAGGGAGGGAGGGAGAGAGAGAGAGAGAGAGAGAAATAGGATCCCAAACTCAGATCTCATGAACTGTAAGATTATGACCTGAGCCAAAATCTTGAGTCAGATGCTTAACCCACTTGGCTCATATATACTATTGTTTATCATGAAATTTAAGAGATTTATGAGTCTTTTTTTTTTTTTTAATTTTTTTTTTCAACGTTTATTTATTTTTGGGACAGAGAGAGACAGAGCATGAACGGGGGAGGGGCAGAGAGAGAGGGAGACACAGAATCGGAAACAGGCTCCAGGCTCCGAGCCATCAGCCCAGAGCCTGACGCGGGGCTCGAACTCACGGACCGCGAGATCGTGACCTGGCTGAAGTCGGACGCTTAACCGACTGCGCCACCCAGGCGCCCCATGAGTCTTTTTTTTAGTGATTTAAGTTGTTCAGAACAGAGACAGTACATCATACCAGTCTTCATTGGTGTGATGTAGGAAAGGCCAATGCCATTTCTAGATCGTGCTTTTTCATCTCAATACTACTAGAGGATTCATCACGTAAGCAGACTACAGTAGAACTGATTAGGCTATTGATAGATGTGCCTAGGAGCCACAGCACGTGCCTTTGGACACTGAAGGAAGGACTTTTTCCAAGAGAATGTGTTCTTGATTGCTTAATGGAATTTATGTGTAGAAAGGCTCCAGGGATTTAAGTGTGGCCATGAGAACTCATTGGCCTTGGTAAAATCGGCCCTCTCCCTACTGTCACACCACCTTTGGCAGGATCGAAGGAAGGGCCATAAACTGCGGCTTCTTAGTGATCCCACCTGGCCCTCTCCTACAAAGTGTTAGCAATCAGGCACAGTGAAGAATGATACCCACCATCTCTTAAGTGACCATCAGAATTAACCTCATTATGCCACATGCCTTATCCTTTCCAGCAGTACAGACAGAAATCCAAGCCCCTGGACCAGGCATTTTCATTCATAGAGTTTAGGACACCCACTGATCTGAATCCATCTCCCACTCCTCCCCAACCAGCCAAACCCTTCCACTGAGTGCTTTGGAATGTATGGTTGCTCTTTCCTTCACTAGAGTTTGGCTTGCCTTTGAAGACACTTCATCCTCCGCAGTGGTAGCTGTGTTTTCTCCCCTACCCCACTTACAGAGGACCTAAGGGTGATGTCTGTGTTTCTTATTACTGCTTTTAGGTATTTTAATCATTCTTCCTCCCGGAACAACAATAACAACTACCACTACCCCCACCACCAGCTCAGCTTCTTTGAAGCACATGCTGTTAGACCACTAACTCGCCTTGTTGACTCATCCATTACCCTTTTGCTAACTTCCTCAGTCAAAGAAGATTCTAGATTCTGGTCTTTTTTCTCTCCCTCTTTCTCTCTCCACCACTTTGGACTATACTCCTATGCTGGGTAACTTCAGCACGCACAAAAATTATCCATGTATCCACGTATATCCGTGTATATGCATTCCCTAGCTTTTAAGTTCCTTAATCTTCCTACTTTCAAGATTATTTTCCTCCACTACATTTCAGCAAAATGCTGTTGTGATCATATGCCTTAGAGGACTCCTTTCTACCACATCACGTTATCACCTTCAAAAATTCCTGACTTCTGGTACTCCATACTCTTATAATCAACCATCTGTTATGTTTCTAGCTGTACCATGACCACCACCCCCAACCAACCCCTTTGGAGCAGCCAATCTTTGGTCTATCACCTTTTCACTGTCCGTTTTTCTACTTGTGTTACTGTATTTTCTCCTTCTGTGGCTTATTGTAACCAGGTCTATTGCATATACCCACAGCTGTCGTGTCCCTCCCACTTTCCATCTTACTCACTAGAAAAACCCAACCCTGGCTTAAACATAACCCTTTACTTCACATCAACACTGATCAGTTGACTATGGCTCGAGAACAATATACAACCGTGTTGAATGCTCTTCAAAACTTTTTTCACCATAAGATTCCAGTCAGTCTTACCCTGTTCAACAGTCTTCTGACACTTCCCTGGGCTTTCCTACTTCCCTAGATAGTTATTTCACAGCTTCTCCTCCATCTTTAAACCTCAGACATCCCCACTCCACTTCTCACTTTCAGATAATGACCATTCTTCTTCTTCTTTTTTAAAAAAAAATTATTTCTATTGAGAGAGAGAGAAAGATCATGCATGCTAGCGGGGCAGGGCAGAGAGGCGGAGAGATAATCCCAAGCAGGCTCCTCACTGTGGGTACAGAGCCCAAAGCCGGGCTCAAACCCATGAACCATGAAATCATAACCTGAGCAGAAATCGAGAGTCGGATGTTCAACCAACTGAGCCACCCAAGTGCCCGATAATGACCACTCTTCTAATTTCAGAAAGTAGAAGCAATTGGAAGAAAATTGCCTGATTTTTCTTCATTAAATCTATCAATCTACCAACATTTGTATCTATGCACTTTGCCTTCCCTTCTGTTAGCTTACATAACCCTCAGTGCTCCCATCCGAAGACAGCATTTTCATATGTGTATCAGATCCTGTACTTTGGGCCCACCAATGATTCTTTTTTCTTTTTTTAAGTGTATTTATTTTGAGAAAGAGAGAGAGACACACAGAGAGAGAGAGAGAGAGAGAGCCAGGGAGGGGCAGAGAGACAGAGAGGGAGAGAGAATCCCAAGCAGGCTCCGAGCTAACAGCGAGGAGCCCGGTCCAGAGCTCAAACTCAGGAATTGTGAGGTTATGACCTGACCTGAAATCAAGAGTTGGATGCTTAACCGACTGAGCCACCCAGGCACCAATGATTTCAATCAAGTAATATCCTCTCTCCCCTCTGCATCCATAATTTTTCCTTCTCTTCTTAATTATTCCCATCAGCACATAAGCAGGATATGAATTCTCTCTAGTATCCTTATTCCCTTCAACTAACGTCACATTTTCCTACTCTTTTTTTCGCAATAGTCCATCAAAAGTTGTCTATTATTACTGTCTCCTCTTGTCACCTTGCATTTTCAATTCAATTCATTCCATTTCCAGCATTTGCACTATTCCTCCAAGAACACTCTTGTCAAGATCAAATAATGGCCTCTATCTTGCCAAACCCAGCGGTCATATCTCACTTCTCACCTTGCATGGCCTCTTAATAGAATTTCATTTGATGATCTTTACTTCCTTAAAGATTTCTTCACTTAGCTTCCAGATCACATCTCTTTTTGGCTTCTCCTACTTTGCTGGCCAGGCCACATCAGGGCTCAGTCGTTTGCTTTAAAAAAACAAAAAAAGTCATCTTGGGCTCCTGGGTGGCTCAGCTGATTGGGTGTCTGACTCTTGATTTCGACTCAGATCATGATGTCACGTTTCCTGAGATTGAAACCCCTGTTGGGCTCTGCTCTGACAGTGTGGAGCCTGCTTGGGATTGTCTCTCTCCCTCTCTTCTCTCTGTCCCTCCCCCACTTGTAAATGTGCTCTCAGTCTCAAAATAAATAAATAAATAAATAAATAAATAAACTTAAAAAAATCATCTATGCTCTTTGTGCTCGTTTCTTAGATCCTCTCATTTAGTCCCATGGCCTTAAACACCATCTATACACTGAAGCCTCCTAATTTATGTCTCTGGCTCTAACTACTCCTCTGAGCTCCAGACTTCTATTCCAGCCCCAACTTGATATCTTCCCTTACATATCTATTTGGTGTGTCTTTTTTTTTTTTTTTTTAATTTTTTAGGTGTTTATTTATTTTTTAGAGAGAGAAAGAGGTGGGGGGAGGGGCAGAGAGCGAGGGAGACATAGAATCCGAAGCAGGCTCCAGGCTCTGGGCTGTAAGCACAAAGCCCAATGAGGGGTTCGAACTCATGAACTGGGAGATCATGACCTGAGCCGAAGTCGGACACTTAACTGACTGAGCCACCCAGGCGCCCATGTGCCTTTTTTTTTTTTTTAATCCAATGTAAATTATTGATTTCTTCCCCCAGAACCGCTCCTTTCCATGTGTTCCCTTTCTCAATAATTGGCACTTATCTTTCACTCCACTGACCTGCCATTCGTCCTGGACTCTCTTCTTTTCCTCGTCGTCAATCCATCAGCAAGTCCTGTCAGCTGTCTCACCACCATATATCCAGGATCTGATGAAGTCTCACCACCTCCATTGTTACCACTCAAGTCCAGGACCGCATAATCTCTCCTCCAGTCTTTTGCAGTAATCTTCTAACAGGTCTCTGCTTTGATTCTTGCCCTTACACAATTCATTCCTTGCACAGAATCAAGAATAATCTTCTTTAATTGGTAAATCGGGTTATGTCATTCATCAGCGTCAAGGCCTACACTGGTTTTGCATTGCACTTAAGAATACAAACTCAGTCTTTAACCATGTTTACAAGGCCCTAATGACCCGGCCCACTTCTCTGACCTCATCCGTATAACTCTCCCTCTCCTTCACCCTGATTTAGCAGCTTGGACTTCCTAGTCTTCTTTGAACATGCCAAACTTGTTCCTGACACAGGGGAAAAGTACAGCTCGTAGAGAATCTGAATTTGCTTTTAGGATAGACGAAAACTTGGCAGTGTTCAGGTTGGTAAAGCGTGTTGGGTCTCATGTGGATCTATCAATTGAATCAAATTGCATTTGCAATTTTATATGTTTGTTGATTGACCTTTGACGAGGTAGTGAGCTCCATCGACATGTCGGAAAGCTCATAATCATATCATCTAGTTCATCGGCTGCTATTGGTGGTAGTTGCTCTTTAGCCAAGACTGCCTTGATTTGGGTTATTTATGTCACAGTGTACTTCTTTTTTCCAGCAGAATATGAGATGGAAGATGTTGCTCTCGTGGTTAGTATATTAATAAGCACTCATGAAATCTATCTCTAGGTTATTTTTGAATCAGCCCAGCATTTCTCTTCTTCTCTACTCCCTTTTCTTCACCTCTCCTGTGGGAAAAGGCCCACATATCTCTTTTCCATTTACTACTTTTTCCCTTCATTCTCATTCTCATCCCAAAATCCATTAGCAGAAATTTTACTTGCCTCAAATTCAAAGCTAGTCTACACTACAGGCAACCTGAGGGCAAAGGCCATGCCTGTGTCCTTCGCTGCACTCACAGTACCTAGCACATTGCTTGGCACATAATTGGCATTGCTAGCAATTGTAGAATGCACAGATGAACGGAAAATAGACACTTCCTAGTTTGTAAACAGAAACATAGCATCTTATTGTTGTTAGGACCTAGTAGATAAAGAGATTCAATCTTTGGAGAAATCAAAATGTTTCATTTGGTAAGAAGAGAATTGTCATGATAGAAAGGCCAGCAACTCAAGAAACTTCCGAGGAATGTGCATTACTCAAATGGTGGAATTTACAACTATCACAGCCATCGTTATCAAGGGACTCAATCCTAGCCTTTTTTTTTTTTTTTTAATTTATTTTTGAGAGACAGTGAGAGAGCATGGGCGGGGGAGGGGCAGAGAGAGAGGGAGACACAGAATCTGAGGCAGGCTCCAGGCTTTGAGCTGTCAGCACAGAGCCCAACGTGGGGTTTGAACCCACAAACTGGGTGTTCATGACCTGAGCTGAAGTCAGACGCTCAGCCAGCTGAGCCACCCAGGCACGTTCCCCTTTTTAAAAATTTTTTTATTTATTTTTGAGAGGCAGAGAGAGACAGAGCAAATCCTAGTCTTACTTAATAGGTTCTGAAATCCAATTTTATCAACAGACGAAGAATAGATCCATCTATTACGACTGGATCGACATTACCCAAACTCATAATAATGACATACGAATGCCAACTTATTAGTTTATCATGAGAGCCATCATCATCACAAGAACTTAAAAATATGGAGTCTGTATAATCACTACATGTCTGTAGGTAGTCCTTTATAAGAAGGTGCATCAAATAAGATGTTTGCTTGATGAATTGCGTTTAGAGAGGCATTAGAACATAGTGATTAAGACTCAGACCAGGCTTGACCTCAAATCCTGAGACTGCCACTGACTAGCTCTGTGACCTTGGGCAAATTACTTAAGCTCGAATGCCTTAATCTTCTCATCTGTAAAATGGAGATAATAATGGTCTATATCTGTGAAAGCTACTTTTTGGGATGCCTTCACAGGTCACTCCCCCTCAGAATAAGTATTTTCCCATTTCCCCTCCCTCCCATCTTCCATAAATCTGGGCCTCTACTATCGGTATTTTTGTTATGACCCGGTATCACTGTGCACAGAAAAATGGGTGAGGGATGGACTCCTTATTTAGGTGGGGCTAATCAGATTCTCTCACCCAGGAATTTGCAACTGAGACTCAGAGATTCCATTCAGTCTGGTCTGTCAGCTTGAATGGAGTGATGGAAACTTTGGACTCGAGGCTGCCACTGTAGAGTAATGATGCCTGTCCATGTGCTATCAGAACCAGTCGCAGTCGAGGCTGCTCTGCAGAGAGAGAGGGAGAGGGGGAATGAAGCAGATTTGCCCAGAGAAGCAGAAGCCAGGAGCATAGGCACCAGAGAGAATCTGGAGCAGTGCCTGCTGGTTCCCTCTTTTAGGTCCTTCAGAGGCTCAGCAGCTTTACTCTTTCTGGAAACATCCCCGTTCTCTCATAAACCTCCTCTTTCTTGCTTAAGCTAGTTAGGGTTAGTGCTTGCCATTTGCAACAAAAGAACCTTAAACAAAACAGCACTACATGATCTTTTTGAGAAGTCGGGAAGTTAGCACGTGTAGAGCATACGTAGTAACAGTATTCCTGACAATTGGGACGGTCAAGTTGTCTCATTCAGTCAAGGTGTTCTCTCTCCATAAAGGCTTGGATGAAGGCTGCTGACAGTTTTCTGTGACTCTTCCACTTCCCCGCCTCCGTGGCTAACCATCCCCATTCTGTTGGACTCTTGTCTTATTATATATGATGGCACATTTTATCCTTTTCACACAAGTCTTGCAGTGTTAGGAGCCATTCTCTTCATAGTGACTTTGGATTTCTCCTCTGTGATTTATTATGTGCTGGTTGTACAATGAACTCCAAGATGACCCTTAGACACCTCTCATTTCCAGATTCCTTAAAGATACTTCAATGCATTCTCCAAACACTGAACATAATTTATGTTTCACTCGGCTTGTTGGTTCATGGGCATAAAATAAGGTGAGCAGTTTTAACAGTTCTGTTGTCTTAGTCTCACCCTCCTCGGATTCACTTACAGATTTCTTAGGGCCGTTTATAGGGGCTTCAGCCAGGCTTCTCTATCTCAGCTGCTCTAATGCCACGATGATTAAGTACTACTCTCTTGACTTCTCTGTTAACCTTGAGCCCTACTCTTCTGAGAACTTTTTCAGTACTATAGGCAAAGGCAATAAAGGAATCTGGGGGACAGCATGTAGACCGATCTGATCCAAGCATCCCGGGATAGTGGCAGTTGGTGCAAGAAAAGTAGGTAGGGGTCTGTAATGGCATTACCGTTAGAAACAACGACTCAGATTCCCCGAGGTTGGCAGAATCTCCATGTCAGGGCAGAGATTAACTTGAAGCTTAGATGCTTTCTCCTTCACCGTCCCTCAACAGTGACCGCTGGCTCCATCACACGGGCCTGGAAGAGCCACTGCCCCTCCCCCGATTAGCACTGCCGCCTCAGACGTGCTCTTGCCACTAATTTTACTGCTTTTGCTAGAAGTTCTTCAGGCACAACTTCTCCAGTGTGAAGGACACTTTCGATGTCAGTACCATTTTGGAGGCTAGAACAAATTGTTATCTTACTTGCATGAAAATTACCAGGCTGACATCGTACAGGCTAAAAATGTTCACATAGCAGGACTTCCATAAATAGACCTAAAATACTAAATTGTGTTGAGTGGGATTTCACAACAGTGATCAGATAGCTACATATGGTTTGTAAAACTTTTCTTATGGAGAAAGTGACCTGCTAAAATTCCAGGATATAGAAGGTGGAGGGTTTTCTTTATCACAGACAAAGATACCGCCTGAGTGAAAGAGCCTAATTCTCTAAGAGTAAGATGTCTCTTTGAAGGATAATTTAAAATAGTTGTTGTGACTTTTTTCTATGTTAAGGGTTTAGTTTAATGAAAGCGGATTTAATTTTTTCAGTTGGTTTGTAAAAATATTTACTATGTTGGTACTTTTATTATATGTGGGAGTTAATATCTGATGTGTGACTTCCTGAAGAAATGACACATCAATTCCCTATTGTTCTGTTACTTGAACTTGAGCCTGTGCTTCTCTGTGATCATATGACCAGGGTAGCTGCTATACTACTAATCTGCTTGTCATTTACATAATTAATATATGTGATATATACATATATACCCGTCTCTATTTCAGTTTATCAATACACTGGAATTCAGGCCAAATTTACACTTGAAGAAAGGTAGCAAAACATTAAGGCTTTTATTTGGAGAGTTCAAACAAACCCCCCTCCCCACCACTGATCAATAAATGGCTAAATATCAAGATAATTGTAGCAAAGTCATTTTTGAATGTACCTATACAATTGACTAAGTTCTTTATTTCATTTTGCTGTAGATGAACTCACAGGAACATGTATTCGTAAATCTTCATATTATTATTCAAATTGACTGGCGGGATCACTACACATACGGCATGTCTGTACGTGGCTTTTGCAGTATCTCAGGACAATCTGGAAAATAGGCAGACAAAGCTAAAGTTAGAAGACAATCCTTGGGGGGTGCCTGGGTGGCTCAGTCGGTTAAGCGTCCGACTTCAGCTCAGGTCACGATCTCGCGGTCCGTGAGTTCGAGCCCCGCGTCGGGCTCTGGGCTGATGGCTCAGAGCCTGGAGCCTGCTTCTGATTCTGTGTCTCCCTCTCTCTCTGCCCCTCCCCCGTTCATGCTCTGTCTCCCTCTGTCTCAAAAATAAATAAACGTTAAAAAAATTTTTTAAAAAAACGACAATCCTTGGAAAAGATAATGGGATAGGATGTGAGCCAAGGCTATGGTTCCACAGAGCCCACTTTTTCCGTATCTTTCCATCTTTTCTTTTCTTCCTGAGTTTATATAATAGCTTCTTCGTTTCTGCCTTTCTTTCTTTCTCTCTCTCTTTCTTTCTTTTCTTTCTTTCTTTTTCTTTCTTTTTTCCCGTAAAAGAGCAGGCGGTGCTTCCAACAATAGCAAATGGTGATGTGTTCACCCAAACCTTTCTTTACCTTGAGAAAAGTAACTGACTTTAATTTGAATTAGATTTCAAGGCAGAGAAAAAGCCCAGGTTTATCTGTAATCCACAATGGGATCCAAAAGGCTACCTATTCGGTTTTCCTGAACTTTGTCACAAGGCAAAAAGCAGTGAAACTTCTCCCAAGAAAATGATGATGTAACTAGTAAGGATGGGCCCCTTTGGCTATAACCAAAAGAGATATCGTTCTTTGTCCTGCATGCTGGCAGAAAATTATGGCAACAACTTAAGAGAAAGTGATTATTGTCTCATCTGCTGGCATCAGAATTCTTCTTAGCGAGAATTTCAGACTGTCTTTGTTTTGAAAGAAAGCCTCAATAAGTGATTGAGATCCTGAGGTCTTGGGAAATCAGCTGGCGATAAAGCTTTAGAAAAGGAGTCAGACCTGCTTAGTTTGGGAATTTGCTCTACAGGAGGAGAGACATTCTTGGCTACTGAGAGAAGGTCAAGAAAAAGACACAAGAGGGGAAGAGGCATGTCAAGAGGGTGAGCAGGACCTAGGGATAATGGCAGAGGGTCATGAGAGAGCATTGGTGGTAGGTGGCTGAAAGGACTCTAAGGAACAGAGTATAATAAAATTCTGCTCTGAGCTGTTTGTGAAGCTATGCCTGATGGGGCTGCTCCATTCAACTCTCCACTCTCCTGTGAACATCCTCATGATGTTTCCATAGGTTTGCTGGTTTTCTTGATATTAAAAGAGTTCAGAAGGGAGTCTTCAGTGAGAAAGAATGAGCCTGGAAGCAAAGGTGAAAACAGAACCACCCAAATCCCACACCCTTGCCCCGGTAATTCACAAAAATCCTTGGGAAGGCCTTTGGATTTTACAACATGTACAGGATCATTTTCTAAATCTTAAGGGTCCAGGTATCTCTAGCTGACATCGAGGTTTTATAGGAGCGACTGTGTTTCCATAGTGTAGGCTTGCCAGATAAAATACAGGACACCCTGTTAGGTTTGAATTTTAGATAAACAGGGGGGACTTTTTTAGTGTAAGTATGTCCCAAACATTATGTTGAGTGTTTTTTTGTAGCAATGAGTATTTTCACATGGGCTTCCCACAGATACCCAAGATAGCTACCTTGTTGAATTTGGGCTTCATTCCCAATAAACAATATAATCTCTTGAAAAAGAGACTTGGGTCTGAGTCAAGGCTACGGTCCCACAGAACACAACTTCCTCATTTATTTCTGCCTCTCTCTCTCTCTCTCTCTTTTTTAAAAGTCTATTTATTTATTTTGAGAGAGAGAGAGAGAGAGAGAGAGAGAGCGCACACACTTGAGCAGGGGAGAGGTGGAGAGACAGGAAGAGAGAGGATCACATGCAGGTTCCAGGCTGCCAGTGCAGAGCCCAGTGCAGGGCTTGATCCCACGAACCTCAAGATCATGGCCTGAGCCAAAATCAAGAGTCAGATGCTTAACCAAAGGAGCCACCCAGACGCCCCTCTTCCTCTCTTTTCCTCCTCACTCTTAAACTTTCTCTTGCAATTACTTCCCATAATTCTATAGAGACAACTGGGGGGGCCCTAAGGGAAGGAATTGAGATATAGTCAGTCTCCTCTTCCCAAAAGGGAGGGTGGCAGTGCCTATATATATGGAGTTGTTGTGAAATTTCAATGAATTAATACATGTAAAGTATTAAGAACAAGTGCCTGGCATGAGTGAAATAGTGGTATTTGGCTCGAGTGCCTCGAGTCCAGGGTCAAGAAGCCTCTGACTGCTGTAGTCACCACTGTTGCCCTCCTCTAGTCTTTTCTCCATACTACAGCTAAGGATCTTTTAAAAATGCAAATCCGACAGTGTTGTGGTTTTTTATGACTTTGAATAAACATTAGGCCCTGATTGCTTTTGCTCTTACTTATTTCTCCAATTTGACTGCATGTCTCTTTTCACTTCATTTTGTATTTTGTGGGCACAGGGCCTTTCTCAGTGCCAACAAGGTGGTGCACCTGCTGTGCCTTCTGCCTGAAAGATTTTTCTCCTCTCCACCCCCCACTTCCTCATGTCAGTGCATACTCATTTTTCAGTCCTTGTCAAAGAATACGTCCTTAGGGAAACCTTCCATGACCTCCTAGTCTAGATTATAACTCACGATTTAGACCATTCTGTACTCTTCCCTCATAGCCATTGATTACAGTTTCTAATTATATATATTTGTGCAATTATTATACCATAAGCTCTATGAGGACAGAGACCACATCCATCTTGTCACCCCCTAGAGTCCTCAGACCTAGCATAGTGTGATAAATAAGCCCACTGACCCAATCAAAGAGGGACGCAGAGACTCGGAGCACAGTGAAGGGAGGCAAGAGCAGGTGTCTGATGGACAGGCACACTCGGGCAGTTACAGCAGACAATTTATCTCCTAGCGTGCAATGGCTTCACCTGATTCCTCATTGGCTGAGGACTACAGAGACTATAGACTTACCCGGAAGTAGCCTGTGCCCATATAAGGCAAAAAGTACTCTGATTGGAATAAATGTACATTTCTTTAGGTGAGGCAGAGACCTTCAGTCCCTCCTTTGTTCTTTGATGCATGCTCATTGCAAAGCCCATGAAAATAAGTCCACGCGAAAATAAGCCCGCAAATCGGAGAGGGGAAGAAGAACCAGGAAGTGGAGTGTCCAAGGGTTTGGGACTCCATTATGGAGGAGGGGGGGGTCATATATATTTCCAATAGGTTGTAAACCTACTGTTAACTAGACAGCACAGCTTTTATTTGATATTTCTGAAATTGAATCATCTTCTTTACTTCTCACACATAGTACGTGACACATACTAGGTACTCAACCAAAAACAAAAACAAAAAAAATTTTTTTTTTGATGAATTAGAGTTATGTTAGACCAGGAGTCAGTACTATAGCCATAGGCAAATCTGACCCACTACCTCTGAGACCTGCAAGCTAAGAATGGTTTTTATATTTTAAATGATTGAAAAAAATCAAAAGAAGAACGATATAGCTTGACGCATGAAAATTAAATAAAATTCTACTTCCGTGTCCATGAATAAACTTTTATTGGAACATGGCCCTGCATGTTCATTCACGTAATCTCCATGGCCACTTTTGTGCTACAGCGACAGAGTAGTTGTGAAAGAGACCAGATGGCCCACAAAACCAAAAATATTTAACTATCTGGCCCTTCACAGAAAAAATTTGCTGACCCTTGTGTTAAACAATAGTAATTTTGGACTCTGGGGCAGCTTGTGTTCAAAAGCACCTGCAGGTGCCTTTTCTCAATTGTTAACAGTTTGCTTCTGTTGCTGAAACAAATGATCTATTTATTTTGCTTAGTTGGTAGGATTAATTAAAGAGACTTTCCTTTGTCCTTTGTTTTTCTGTTTCTCGATCAACAGACAGAAGCCCCCCAAAGAGATCAGTCATCTGGCATACTCCTTTGCCGGTAGTATGATCATGTAACTGTCTTCTGTCATCAAATTTCCCAGTTCTTTGGATAATTCATGAGTTCCTTTCCCAAATGAGATAATGAGTTGATAAGTGGTAGCAATGAATTTAAATAGAGTGCCTACATTTTCCCATCACCTTCCCTTCAACTCACAAACTGGAAATGGACTAAAAAGTGTTTCCTGTCTTTTTTAAAGGGACTATTTCCCTTACCAGTTACAAATTCATACTTACCAGAGCAACACTTTAAAATATGCATTACAGGTTTAAGACAATTTCAAAGCGATTTCACAAGAGTACTAACTAGATAACCATTTTAACGGGGACAGATGATGTGTTCATTCCTTTAAATTATTTAATTTAAAAATCTAATCTGTGGGACGCCTGGGTGGCTCGGTTACGTGTCCGACATTGGTTCAGGTCATTATCTCACAGTTTGTGAGTTCAAACCCCGCGTGGGGCTCTGTGCTGACAGTTCAGAGCCTGCAGGCTGCTTCAGATTCTGTGTCTCCCTCTCTCTCTGCCCTTCCCCTGCTTACACTCTGTCTCTCGCTCTCTCCTTCAAAAATAAATAAACATTAAAACTATATAATCTGTAAAGTAACCACTATATAGTCTCTTGGCTGTGGAATTCAGACATTTTTACTGAGAAATGGACAAAGGGGATCGTACTGAATATAGGTGTTTTTCTTTATGTCATGCTTTTCACTTCTGAAAAGCTGTTTGTGAGTGGAAATATCAAGTTGAAAAATATTCTCAAAATTCCTTCAGAGTAATCCACTTATAAAGTCAGTATTTAATCCTTGATTTATCTCTTCTTTAAGTTCACATTTTCACACAATGGGTCTGTTTAGAGTGGAAGTCCCTTTGTAATAATGAAAAAAAAAAAAAAAGAAAAATGGCAAAATACTAACATATTACCAGTAAAATATTCTTGGCAAAGTTAAGATCTTATTGATAAAGGTATCCCAATTAATAAAATAATATTAAAATATAAAGCTCCTAAATTATCTAAAATAGGTACAGAATATGAAGACAAAATAAATGTAATATCTTATTAATAAAAGGTGAGTCCAAACACATTAATCATGTATTCCACTGAATAAGCAATTATCTGAAAAAAAAATCAATTACTTGACCCAGTTTAGAAGGTGATATTTCTAGACCTTTACCATACATAGCATTAGAAGATTTCTTCTATACGATGCTTAGCCATTATGAACTATCCCATCATAAAAAATTTGTATCTGATTGGGTTGCACTATTTAAAAAAGCACCTTTATATATAATTATGTATACTTGAGTATATACACATATATAAATACATTTGCATTAATATAACACAAACATTTATCCATATGCTTTAATATGACTCATATTATCATTATCTAACTGTGACAGGATAGGCATTATGATATTTATTGATGGTTATCAGGCATTTAAACTAAATTTTTGTAAGCTCAGAAACTATATGGGTAAACATTTTTTTTAAAAAAGGACTTAAATTTCTATTGTTTGATTCATTGACAAACAAGGGGGGAACTTTCTAAGGATTAAACAATGATTTTTAAAAAGTGGTAAGCTTCCCAAAAGAATAGTAAGGGAACTCTATAAGACATGGTAGATGAAGAAATGAATTCAAGTAGCATTTTGCAAGGGCTTTCATAAATAATAGTTTCTCTTGGGGCGCCTGGGTGGCTCGGTCGGTTGAGCATCTGACTTCGGCTCAGGTCATGATCTCGCGGTCCGTGGGTTCGAGCCCCGCGTCGGGCTCTGTGCTGACAGCTCAGAGCCTGGAGCCTGTTTCTGATTCTGTGTCTCCCTCTTTCTCTGACCCTCCCCTGGTCATGCTCTCTCTCTGTCTCAAAAATAAATAAATGTTAAAAAAAAAATAATAGTTTCTCTAAAATATTCTGGCAGGAAGCTAACAAGTCAGTCAGTGTGACCCTATGACATTTACTCACAGGTAGAGTGAAAATTAACAGAAAATCAAATAGTTTTTCCTCCTATGGACATCATGGGGGAAAAAAACCTTAGGAATATTTCAGTTTCTAAACCATTCTTTAAAAATAGATGAAAAGAGGCATCAGATTGAGTAACTTAAAGTGCAATGAGTATGCTAGTCTCAATTGGAGGTTTGTGCAAGTTCTTAATAATGTCTAATTTATTCAAAGAACGTTTATTTTGACCTTATGACCTTCCCAATTTTGGTTTTTAAAATATTTTTATTTTATTTTATTTTGTTTTCATTTTTTTTAAACATTTATTTATTTTTGAGACAGAGAGAGAGCATGAACAGGGGAGGGTCAGAGAAAGAGGGAGACACAGAATCTGAAACAGGCTCCAGGCTCTGAGCTGTCAGCACAGAGCCCGACGCGGGGCTCGAACCCACGGACCGCGAGATCATGACCTGAGCCGAAGTCGGACGCTCAACCGACTGAGCCACCCAGGCGCCCCTAAAATAGTTTTATTTTATGAAATAATGGGAAGAACAGATAGATGGTTTATTTATACTTATTTTTAAGCTTTTACTTTGCAGAATAAAAAACTTGTTAAAGCCATGTTAGTTACCAAAAATTCCTTGCAATTTTTACCAGTCCATGAAATAATGTCTGGGAACCAGTGATCTAGACTGACAAGACAGATTTACAATAAAATATTAAGTAATTAAAATATTCCTAGGGGTTCCTGGGTGGCTTAGCTGGTTGAGTGTCTGACTCTTGGTTTCAGCTCAGGTCATGATCTTGCAGTTCCTGAGTTCAAGCCCCAAGTCAGGCTCCGTGTTGCCAGTGCAGAGCATGCCTGAGATTCTATCTCCCTCTCTCTCTGCTCCTCTCCTGCTTGTACTTTTTCTCTTTCTCAAAATAAATAAATAAAACAAAAAAAATTATAAAAAATATTCCTAGAATAGTATTCTGGTTAATTAGATTTTCACATTGTAAGTTAACCTTTTTGTTTCGGCCTTACTCATTCAACTCAATTTGACATGGATTTATTAAAAGCCTTAGTTAGACCAGGCATCAACCCAAGTGATGCTGATAAAAAGATGTATAAGCATGGCCTTTGATCTTGGAGAACAGATCAGATTAGTGCAAGAGACAGAAAAAGAAATATTTAAAAAATATATTTATATATTTTGAGAGAGAGATTGTACATGCTCCTATGCCCTCAAGTCTGGGGTGGGGGGCGGGTGGGAGACAGGTTGAAAGAGAATCCCAAGCAAGCTCCAAGCTGTGAATGTGAAAACCGACCTGCGGCTCCAACCTACCATGAGCTCATGACCTGAGCTGAAATCAAGAGTCGGTGGCTTAACCAACTGAAAGAAACATTTAAGTCCTGCTTTCAACTTGACACTTGGAATTGAGATGTACGTATGTGGTAGAGAAATAATCATGTCAGGAAAGGGGGTAAAATCTGAAAAGTCTTCACCAAGAAGGCAATGCTTCTGTTAGGTTTTGATGGATATCTGAGAATCCTCCAGGAGAGCGTGGAAGGGAAGGCTATTCTACACAAAGGGAACCACGTGCCCAAAGGCATTGAGGCTTGAAAGAACAGGATCATTGATATTGATAGAGGAGTCATTTCAAGTGTCAAAGGAAGGAGTGGCCAGAGAAGAAATCTGAGAGGTAGCCTGGAGTCGGATTATAAAGGGAGATGTCTGTTTCGCTGAGATGCTTGGACTATATTCAGTATGAGCCTAGAGAATCTTGGAAGGATTTTAAGCAGGAAAGAATTAGAAATCTAAAAATGTATTAGTATCTCCTTTCCGCCTCAATAGATAGAATATACTGAACAAAATTAAATCTTTCACTGATGATTGAAGGTTGTTCAGTGAAATTCTCAATGAATATCAGTTCTCATTTTACAAAGAAACATGTTGAAAGCATGAAAGATGGAGGACATGGGCCTCCTCTATAGGGTCTCTATAGAGACCCAGGAAATATTTCTTGAAGTTTCTTTATAAAATCAAATTACCATGAATTTATTTTCTCCTAATTTGCTTCATTCTTGTTAATATTAATAAAGGGCTGGGGGAAGAGATTTTTGTTGACAGCTTCTAGGAATTGGATTTTTCTTCATTTTACTGCAGAAAATCAGTGGTTAATAGATGGTATCCACAAAAGTGCTAAGTGAAGGGTAAAGTTGTGCCACTTTTGAGTAGATTTTGGAGATTCTGTCTCTGCACAGTGGAGATATATTCATTTTTTTTAAATGTTTATTTATCTTGAGGGAGAGAGAGACAGAGTGCAAGCAGAGGAGGGGTAGAGAGAGAGGGAGACACCGAATCCAAAGCAGCCAGGCTCTGAGCTGTCAGCATAGAGCCCCTTGTGGGGCTTGAACTCAAGAACTGCGAGATCATGACCTGAGCCGAAGTTGGAAGCTTAACCAACTGAGCCACCCAAGTGCCAGGAGATATATTCATTTTTCCCTCTATTCTTTACTTAACACCTAATAGTTACTATATAAGTGTACAGTGAACTGAAAAGAATTTACAGTATAAATGATAACAATTTTCCTAAGGAAAACTAATTATTGGCATTTCACTAGTAGTTCTTTGACGTGGTTTACTTTTGTGTATGAGCAGGGAGAATAAATCATCATAATGTATTTCACCCTCTAAAAGAGTTTTAAAAAGATCTCTGTACAAGGATGTTAAAAAGCTTTAGTCATATTGGCACATTGGTAGAATATTTTATTTTTTATTTTTAAAAGTAATCTCTACACCCAGTGTGGGGCTCAAACTTACAACCCCCAAGATAAAGAGTTGCATGCTCTACTGACCGAGTGAGCCAGCTAGGCACCTCTGGGAATCTTTCTCTTTAAAGAATGGGGATCTAGCTTAAGGATGAGAAATAAAGGCATGGGATAAAGTCCCTCCGAAGGGGAAAGTGCACATTGTAAATTTCTCCAGGAGATAAAGTCTGTCTGAAGGGGAAAGTACAAATAGTAAATTTCTTCAGGGACTGGTTTAGTAACACTGAACAAATGACCTGCATATTGGAAACTCTCGGTTTGCAGATTTTCTAAATTTTTCCTTGATGTGAAATACTAATGGTGCTTTTAGGAGTAGGAGTTTCGATGTATGAGCTAAAAAGTGATAAACAATCTTATTGTGGGCAAGTGTGAAATAATAATAATAATATAAAATAGAAAAAATAATATAAATTATGTTTGTCAGGTGATGATCTCAGCATGGTTGGTTAAGTGTAGGGAATAGAATTTAGAGGTTACTACAGATGGGCTTCTGGAATTATGAGCTCAAATGCCACTGTAATAGAACAATCTGGACATCATAAAACAGCTGTTTTACAAAGAACTTGAAAATATCACCTAGATCTTGAACAAAACCTACTACTGTGTACACATCTGATATACTAGATGTTTTTATTTCCAGAAGATCATACTAGATATTAGAGTATAGAATATTCTTAGTCTACTTATATTCTAATAGAATATCAGAACCCAGAAGCAATCTCAAAACTTGACAGTAGTAAATCAAGAGAAAACTGGTATTACTTTACCTTGACTACGGTAAAACAAACAAACAACAAAAAAACCCTAACCACCAAAAAACAAAATGGAATAGGCTGAAAACAGGGATTTAGTTATAGACACTTAAGAAGAGATTTATAGAAGCATCTATGAAGGCCATATAAATACAACCCAGATATTTCCTTGTCTCTTGCCCCTACTAGAAACACCTAAATTACCTAAGGCGTTTTCCCTTTTCTGACTGCCCGATATTTATGGGTATGTAAGATTTTTGAGCTGAACTCACATTAAAGTCCTTTGGACCACCAATGTTTATTTCCCCCTTTCTGGCACTAAACTCCCTTTCCAGGGTACTGCTGAGTGCTGCCATTTTCTAGGCACCACTGGGCTACCACTGCAAATGCACTAAATAAATATCCTGAGGTCCAAAGGCTGTCAAAGTTCATTGGCAAAGAGGCCAGGACCCTTAACCGTTTCCCCCTAACATTCTTAGATGGGTACCAAAGCACTAACTGTACCCAGTGTTAGTAGTTACAACTCTTTCTGTTCTTACAGCTCTGGTGGGAAACTGGGGACATCATAACCCCCTAGGCTGTCGTAGAATTTCTCCTCTCCTGGGTGAGGTCTTGCTGCAGGGTCTACCTTCCGGTGCCAGACTCCTTATCCCTCAAGGAATAGCCTTCTGGTGCCCGCTTCGGTCAACCTGGGCTCTCCCTGTGATAGTTCTAGCAAGGGCGGGGGCGGGGGAAGGGGGGTGCGGACGCCTTCAACTTTTGAAGCTGGCGGGAGAGGAACCATCTATGGTGTAGTCTTTTCAGAAGAACACCTTCGCTTTCGTGGCAAACGCCGAGACAACACAGAGGACGTGAATGAAGCGGAACTTTTAATGCAAGTGATTTAGTTTGTTTAAATGAACGATTGTGAGATAACGACACCTCCAGGTTTGCAGATATCTTTACGAAAGCTCTTCGGGGTAGCGAAATGCCAGTAGAATCGACGGTGAAAGTAGAGTGGGCAGTGAATGAAAACTTGAGTGAAGCTCCGGAGGAGTTAGTACCAGAAGTTCAGGTATTCTAACTCATTCTCACCACTCCATTCACTAGACCACAGGACTCTGAGGATCAGCAGGATCCCAGCTCAGGATAGATTACTCGAGAAGATTTTGAATGTTTCTCGTCTCCCTTTCTCGCTTTCCCCAATACAGGCTGTGAGTCTGTCCACGACCCCTACCACCATTTAAAGGGAAAGGCGCTTAGAAGGCAAAGTAGGGAGGACTTTGCGGCTCTATTTCTCAAACCCGTGAAGAGAGAGCGAGAATGGGCAAGGGGCGTGCAGACTAACTCCTTCCTTGCCCAATCAGGTGCACAGGAAGATGTCCTTTTACCAATAAAAATAAAGTTCGCTTTCCGGAGGCGGGAGGGTGAGCCTTGACTGCCAGTTCTCCAAAGCAACGATCGAGTAGAAGACAGAGAGTGATTAGACGTAGGGCCAACCCGGGAAAAGGGGCGGGGTGGGGGCGGGAGCCACTCTGAGCGGCGGCTGGGCTGGCCAGTGGAGTGCGAGGATTGCTGTTCCTGTTGTAGTGTTTCTCGCCAATCAGGGAGGCGAGGGAGTAGGCGGGGCGGGGAAGGGGTGGGAAGAGCTCGCAGCATCGCCGGGCGTCCGTCGGGCTCAGGGGGAGAGAGAGAGAGAAATCCGGTTAAAATCAGAGTCGGAGGTTTAACCACAGATCGGTTCCGATCGGATTATTCCTTAAAGGGGACGCGCCATTGTCAAGAGAACGGAGCCCGGGGCCCGAGGGCGGGGACCGGCGGCGCCCGAGGAGCGAGGCAGCTGCACTTGGACTGGGGACGGGTAGGTGTCGCCTGGGGAAAGACGCTTCATTTCACTTTCTCTTCCAGCCCCAGGGGCAGGCGCCGGGATGCCCACCGCCCGGCGGCCGCAGCCCTGGCAGGAGACGAGGTCGCCGGCCCTCGCCCGGCTGCCCTTCCTGATGAGAGCCGAGGGGGAGGCGGGCCAGGATGGCTGGCAGGCTGCGGCGCCCGGGCAAAGACTCATAACGGACGGTAAACGGCGGCGCAGCCCCCGCCTCAACCGAAAACCCGCCGGAGCGGCAGCGGGTCCTCGGGGAGCGCCGCGCGCCTGGCTCCCCCGCGCGCCCGGCTCCCGTCGCGCGCGCCGCTTCCTCGCGCGCCCCCTGCCCCTGGAGCGCCCGCCTCCCCTCGCGCGCCCCCTGCCCCTCGCGCGCCCGCCTTCCCTCTCGCGCCCCGTTTCCCTCGCGCGCCCGGCTCCCCTTCGCGCGCGCGGCTCTCCTCGCGCGCGCCGCCGGCTCGCCGACTCGCAGGAGCCGCCCCGCGGGGAGGAAGGCGGCGGCGGCCAGGCGGAGGGAGGCCGGCAGCCACGGCTTCGCCGCCCCGGCCGTGGAGGGAGGGCTGAGGAGCAAACTTGGCGCGGCAGCTGGCGGCCCCGGGCGGGAAGAGGCGCTGCGGACCCTTGGAGCGCGCGGAGTCGCCCGCCCGGCCCAGCATTGTCCCTCTTTTCCTCTGCTCTCGTTTCTCCGCCCACTGCTCGCGGTCGCACCCCCAGACCCGCAGCCTGCCGGAGCCGGAGTCAGCCCCACGGACGCCGCAGCCCCGGCTCGCGCGCCGCCCGGGCCTGATGAGCTTCTCTGCTGCTCTCGGTGTCCGCACCCGCGCGGGCTGCCTGGGCGCTGAGCTCTTCCTTGCAACTTTTCTTTGGCGGGGGATGGAAGTTGTGCCTTCCGGGCAGCAGGTTCTTTGGTCAGCGACTCTATTCTCCTTTCTGGAGAGGATGGTTTCTAGGGCGAGATGGTTCTTGATTGCCGTCGGTTTTTCCTCCTCTCCCAGTTTCGTTCCCCGGCACCGAAAATCACTTCTCTCTTGGACTGGCAGTAATACGGGAGCATTAACCTCTCTCAGGCCAAGATAATAGGGAAAAAAAAGGGAGCTATGTTGATGAGGGGTAACAGGTCTATGTAGAACTGAATTTGGAAAGTTACCTCGATTTACTGGCGGAGGTTCTTTTGGAAGTGGGGAAGAGCAACCCACGCAACAAAACCAACCATTAGGTTGCTAGGGTCTATAAGATTAGGAAAAAAAAAAAACTTTTTGTAAAGAAATGAAGTTGGTTTTGTAGTGTTCTGACTAGCAGGTATCAACCATACAGTTAATTTCTTCTACAGAACTCCTATGCCTTATAATTAGTAACAGCAACTTTTACTATTGATAAAACAAGTATGAGATTTTTTTTTCCATCCTGAGCATTATTGCTGTGCTATACTTGTCAATACTTGCTAAAGAAATCATTTAGAAACAGCACATCCCTTGTTAGAGACCTTATTTAGAAAAGAAATGTTTTCATAAGCATTCATTTTTGACAGTTTCTTCTTGAGCAATACTTTTGTAGAGAACTTGCATGTGCAAGTTACAAGCCTATAAACAAAGTAGCAGTGGGTGTGTTATTCTGTAGTCTTTTTTTTTTTTTTTTTTTTTTTGCTACTCTATCAAAAATAGCATTCCATCCCGTCTTTTCTTCCATTCTGAGTTATTTTGTAAAAATTGCTTCTCTGGAAGAGTGAATTTTGTTGGAACGCCTGGCCCAGTGATTTTTTTTTTTTTTTAATGCAGTACTAACAACTTCCCAAAGTGTTCCTTGATGAACTCACTGTCTAGTAACTTTCTGACTGGTGTGGAGCATTATTTCACAGTCTTGGCAATAACAAGAAAGGAGAAATTATACTCGGGAAACTGAAAGTCAATTTCAGATAATAATGTTTGAGAAGTACTTTATTCTTCCCACAGAATTTAGGAAGTGCAGACACACACAAAAAAACATGTTCTTTTGTAGTAATCTTGATAGTATCTAGCATTGTTACACCTATATTCCTCTCCTCCCTCCCCTTTGATCCTCTTCTGTGATAATGATGTCAAGCTTGCAGCCATAGTCTTCCTTTCCATCTCATAATGTAGTAAGTAGAAGATTAAAACAAGTTTCCAAATTTCTTAGTTTACTTCCAGTTTAAACAATAGAGGAGAGAATCTGAACTTTCAGAATTATCTTTGACATACCTAGGCTCTGCTTTTTGGAAAACATTTTTCCTGTGTGCTTTTTGTATTGTTTTAAACACATTGTCTTCCATATACACAGTGCCAAGATATTTCTTGAGTTTGTGAACTGTCCCTTGAGATCCTTGGGAACTAGGACTGTCCTTCATTTCTGTGCAAATTCACTGTGTCACAATAAATGTGTTGTCTTAGGACTTTGTGACAAAGAGATAATGTTCTGTAAAGGCTGCTTCAGAGACTTAATTTTTTTTTTTTTAATAAGCACCTTTGTGAACAAGTTATACCAAAGCACAGCAATTAGTTCAGTGTCTAGGGGAAGCATCTAGGATGCTTTTAGTTCTTTGTACAAAAAATGTGATTTAATTGTTTACAATACCTGTTCCACAGACGTCTTTTGTGATAGTGATAGCTAATTGTCACAATTATTAGGACTAGGTTTAACTTGTCAGTGATATCTGTTGAGTATCCATTTATTTAAGGAATATTATGGAAAGATAAAGTAGAAATGGATGACGGTCATTGCTCTCAAAGGTATGCAGTTTAATGGGAAGATGCAAAATTATTATCCATAGGAAAAAGACAGTGTATATCTCAGCACAGTAACAGGTGCAAAGTGACCGTGACATAGGACTCGTGCCCAAATGGTAAAGGAATAGTGGTATAGAAGAAATCTAGGTGAGATGGGAAAATTTTCATTGCTTTATACAGCAGGTTTTATAGTTTTAAAGAAATTTTAAAAGATAAAATATGTTTGGGGGTTGGCTGGGTGTATGTTCTCTACTTGAACTATTTTTATCTGTAAAATATTTTTTTGGGGCAGAGCATGTGCTCTGAATTTCAACTGTTGTTACCTCGCTAGAGAGATCATCCATCTAACCCAGCTCAAATGTCACCTTGTCTGCACGCTCTTCTTCTGTTCTCCTAATCGTAAGCGATTGCTCTTTCCTCTTGCTCTTATAAAACCTTTTACAGCACAAGCCATGCTCTGACTTAGGTGTGGTTATGTTTGTATTTCCTTCATTAGATTGTAGACTTTGGTAAAAAACCATTAACAAACGTTGGAGGTCCTCCCTCTTTTTTCTTTTTTCTTTTTTCTTTTTAATGGTTGCTTAAAATACTGGAGCATTTTTTTGTTATCCCACCAGTATTCTGAAAAAACCATAAGCTTTAAAGAAGTTCAAATTGTTTTTATTTGGAGAAAGTGTATATGTGTGTTTAGAGGTAGAACCATATTCCCCTTATCACCAATATGGTGATACATATGCTATCGTAAAACATTGGTACAAAAGAAATGTAGAGTTTGGGAATTAAAAATGCCCCCCATACACTTCCATGATCACATTATAACTACTGGTAATGGTTTGGTGTTTATTCTTCCAGTTCTTCCCCCTTCTTTTATTACCTTCTGGTAGGACTTGCCTTAAACCATCATATTTGAAAGTTTTAATTAGTAAGTTGTGTTTATTGGGAATGGAGAAAGATAATCAGTTCTTACACACTTATTACCCAGTTCTCTGGGCTCAGTTATGTTTTTTCTACTTTTTCTTGAGATACAGGGCTACCACTAGTGTGTGTTCAAAACATTTCAAAAACTGGTCAAAACCTGTGTTGCTGAACAGTTTACCTGCCTTTACCCGAAAATACTTTTTGGAGTACAGGGGCGCCTGGGTGGCTCTGTTGGTTAAGCAGCCAACTTTGGCTCAGGTCATGACAACTTTGGCCCAGGCCATTATCTCGAGATTGGTGGGTTCGAGCCCCGCGCCGGGCTCTGTGCTGACAGCTCGGAGCCTGGAGCTTGCTTCGGATTCTGTGTCTCCCTCGCTCTCTGCCCCTCCCCCGCTCATGTTCTGTTTCTGTCTCTCAAAAAATGAATAAATACATTAAATAAAATAAAATATGTTTGGAGTACATACTTCTAAACTTAATCTCTTCTCATTTCTTGATTCTTTTAATCTCTAGAGAGCATTAAAAATTGCTTTGAGATTGCCAACAGGCACTCCTCATAGTAGCCCAAGGAGGAATGTGGGAAGACATTTCTTCATTATCAAATCACATACACAGGTTGTATTCAAACCTTATGTTGCTCCTTATAAAAAGGGAGCTCCAGGGGCACCTGGGTGGCTCAGTGGGTTAAGGGTCTGACTCTTGATTTCGGATCAGGTCGTGATCTCATGGTTTGTGGGTTCGGGTCCCACATCCGGCTCTGTGCTGACAGAGCAGAGCCTGCTTGGGATTCTCTCCCTCTCTGTCTCTCTGCCCTCCCCCCACAATAAATAAATAACTTAAAAAAAAAAAAGGAGCTACAATTTGGGCCGATGAATTGGGTGATAAGATTCTGTTGTCTTAGGTGATTCTTTAAGCTAGCCTACGGGGAAAATGGTTTTCCAAAGGTTCCTTAAATAGAAAACCCAGCTGTAAGCAGTCAGTTGGCCTAATCAACTGAGAAATCTCCATTCATTCAGCAGATTTTTATTGAGACTTGCACCTACTTACTTGCCTAGCATTGAAGATAAAATTAAGTCTGTTTCTACCAAAATTGTGAGCTTCTCTGTGTAGGATCCTTAAATAGGCAGAGTGGTACCTGAGGATTAAAACTAGTGTAAACAAAGGGCACACCCAGGTGCATTTATTATTCACTCTTGTATATTTTTCTGCATAGCTTCTTCCAAAGTATGCTAGCAAACAAATCTGGTCTTCCGCAGGGTGCTGGGGGCCATGGAGACTGTTAAAATAAATAAATCTATGAGCTCTAGAATTTTTTTTATTAAAAAATTTTTTTTAATGTTTATGTTTGGGAGACAGAGGGAGAGCAAGCGGGCGAGAGAGCAGAGGAGGGGCAGAGAGAGAGAGGGAGACGAAGAATCCGAAGCAGACTCCAGGTTCTGAGCTGTCAGCATAGAGTCCCACGCAGGGCTTGAACTCACAAACTGAGATCGTGATCTGAGCTAAAGTCGGGCCTTAACCGGCTGAGCCACCCATGAGCCCCTATCTTTTAAAGATTATTTTGAGTGGCCATTTTTGATCAGACCTAAGACACTTTGATGCTGCTGCTTTCTTGATGTTTCTAGGAGATAAAATTTTCACCAACTACATCCTGTTGTTGGGTGACAGCAATTGTAAGATACACCTCTATTTCAGAGCATCCATACTTGAGAGAGGTTGAAGTGTTGTGTTTTGATCGTTTTATTTATTAAAGGGTGTCGGAGTTGATGAGAAAGGGATATTAGTTTGTTCACTCACTGTAATGCAGCCTCACTTTTTAGGTCATAAAGTATTCACACGTATGCTCTGTTGCCTGAATGAATTTTAACATAATATTTCAACTTCTCAGGATTCCTTGTTTTGTTCTGTTTTGAGTTTTGTTATATCTCTATTTCATGGTAAAATTCAGATGTGATGTAATTTAGTTCCAATATTAAAGAATGCTAGAATATGGATAATTTAAATACAATTTTCAGTTTTGTTTCTTCATTTAAAAATTTAAGATGGATTATGCTGTCTATAATACTGGTTAAAAAACACCACTTTATTTTTATTTTTTTTAATGTTTTTATTTATTTTTGAGTCAGAGAGAAACAGAGCACGAGCAGGGGAGGGGCAGAGAGAGAGGGAGACACAGAATCTGAAGCAGGCTCCAGGCTCTGAGCTGTCAGCAAGAGCCTGACGCGGGGCTTGAACTCACAGACTGTGAGATCATGACCTGAGCCGAAGTCGGACGCCCAACCAACTGAGCCACCCAGGCGCCCCCAAAAAACACCACTTTAGTGGTTCCGTGTTTCACGTGTCTTGGGCGCCCATGAGCACATAATGATTTATTTGCGGAAGAACCTCCAGCCATTAGTTTCCTCAGGCAGCAGCATGCAGACCACCGTATTTCATTCATTTGTTGGTGAAACTGTTCCTTTCTAAATCATGTCTGGTTGGGGATTGATTTGCTTATAGCTTTACTGTTAGCTGTATCTCTTTGCTCTCATTATACCCGCTTCTCGTACTTTCCTTGCCTTTCTAATTTGATATTTTTAGTGTGCTGTAAGAGTAGAATCTGCAGCTACACTCGTTGAATGGTGGATAAAAATGATAGAAGGTTCTGAATAAGGAGCCAGAGGAGCCGGTCCTTTAGTGCTAGGACCTTGTTCTGTTGGCTTTTACTGCTTAGATGACTCTCACTTCTTCCCTGGTTTTGGACTCTGTTTCAGGTAGATGATGTTTCTGGATAGCGGGTTGTGTAACAGGATGGGATTATTACCTTGTGGAGGTTTAGCTTCCCCTGAATAATAGACCTCTTAAAATTCTGTCTTACTAAGTCAAGTGGATGGTGAGTAATTAGTTAAGTGGATGGAAAAGAGGAAAAGAATTCTTTCTTAGATGTCTTGATATTCTACTTGCTCTGCATCATGATCCCCAAGCTTGTACATCAGGATACTTGAATGCATGGGATATCGTTTGTTGCAATTCAGAACCTAATGTAATTCCAAGAGCAGAAATTAGAGGCCTTCAAGAACCATGAGGCTGCATGCAAAATAGCCACCTTTGCCTGTTACCTGGATATTATATGTCACCTGGATCTTTTGGTAATCTATTTTCTTTTAGGTAAAATTGTCTTTGGAGGTGTCCTTTTTGATGTTTGTGTTAATGATAACTTAGACTCTGTCTTGTATTTAATATTCCTGGCAATATTGAAACTTTAGTATACTTTCAGCAAATATTGGTTAGAGTTTTAGTCCTATATTTCTTTATGGTTGCTTCATTTTTTCCTGTTGTAGAATTCGTGGAGTTAGTGTTTTCAGAACTGGAATGTCTTTGGGAATGCTCTGATACAACCCTTACATTTTGTAGATGACAGTGAGATTGTGACTTGTTTAAACTGCAAGTTTAGCTAGAATAGAGTTCTTTTCAATTCTCAGTCCAGTGTTTTTCCTGTTCTTGTATGCGCTTCCCTAAGTAAAACCTTCAAGGGACAGATAGAATCTTAGACTTTTGTAGCCTCTATTAGTAGAGATCTGCAGTTTTCCTGTCACACCCCAGCTGTATAAATAATTGTGTCTGCATTCTCAATATGTCCGTTTGCTGTAAACTACATACCACATATATTGTACATTGTAAGACCCTAACAAAAATGAGATAACGTTGAAAAACATTGTAGAACAATTTAAAATGTATTATTTTTATGTTTTCGATACATTTAAAATATTAGTAAAAAAATAAGTATGATTGAAGACCGTCACTTAAAAAAAACCCTTTATTTTGAAATAATTATAGACTCATGGGAAGTAGTGAAGATAGGCAGGGAGTCCTGTGTAACCTTCATTCAGCTCTCCTGGTTATAATATCTTATGTAAGGTGATGTTACTAACATTAAGTCAGGAAACTGACATTGGTACGGTACTGTTAAGTAGCCATATTCAGTTTTCATGGTTTTTAAAATTTTTTTATTAAAAAAAATTTTTTCTGAATGTTTATTTATTTTTGAGAGAGAGAGAGACAGAGTGCGAGCAGGGGAGGGGCAGAGAGAGAGAAGGATACACAGATCTGAAACAGGCTCCAGGCTCTGAGCCGTCAGCCCAGAGCCCAACGTGGGGCTCTAACCCACAAACAGCGAGATCATGCTCTGAGCCAAAGTCGGATGCTTAACCAACTGAGCCACCCAGGCGCCCCAGTTTTCATGTTTTTTTAACGCACTCATTCAGGTGTACATGTGTGTATAGTTTTGTGCAATAGATAACGTTTCATGATGTCTAGATTCATTTAATGACCACTACAATCAAGATTCAGTACTGGTCCATTACTGCCAAGAAACTCCCTCATGCATCTCAAAGTCCGCCCCCCCCCCCCCCCCCCCCCTGGTTACTGGCAACAGCTAATTTGTTCTATCTCTCTATAACTGTGTCATTTGAGAATGTTACATAAATGGAATCATACTGTATGTATCTTTTTGAGGTTGACTTTTGCACTCAGCACAATGCCTTAGAGAACCATCCAAGTTGTCCAACGTATCAGTAGTTCATTTCTTTTTATTACTGAGTACTTAGTATTCATTGTATGGATGTGCCACAGTCCCAGTTTGTTCACCTGTTGAAGAACATATGATTTGTTTTCTAGTTTTTGGCTATTACGAATAAAGCTGCTCTGAACATTCATGTATAGGTTTTTGTGTGAACATAGGCTTTCATTTCTCTGAGATAAATGCCCAAGAGTGCAATTGCTGGTTCATATTGTAAGTGTATGGTGAATTTTATAAGATTATTTTCCAGAGTGGCTATTCCCACCAGCAACGTATGAAAGATCTGGTTTCTCCACACACTTGTGAGAATTTGATATTTTCTCTATTTTTAAAAGGTTACACATTCTAAAAAGTTGTGATATCTCATTGTGGTTAAAACAATTTTTTAAAGTTTTTATTCATTTTTTTTGGAGGGGGGGGGAGAGACAGAGAGAGAGAGAGGGAGAGATAATCCCAAGCAGACTCTGCCTCATCAGTGTGGAGCCTGACATGGGGCTTGAACCCACAAACCGAGAGATTATGACCTGAGCCGAAATCAAGAATCGGGTGCTTACCCGACTGAGCCACCCACGTGCCCCTCATTGTGGTTTTAATTGTCTTTCCCAGTGGGCAAATTGTTTCCCTAATGAACAATTTGGATTGTTTTTTATTATTGAGCTTTGAGAATAAGCTCTTTGTCAGATACGTGATTGGCAAAAATTGTTGTTGTTGTTGTTGTTTTTTTTCATCCTTTTAACAGGGTCTCTTACAGTGAAGAAGTTAGAAATTTCATGTAGTGCATTCATTTTTTTTTTTCTTTTATGAATTGTGCTTTTGGTGTCACATCTGTGGACTCTTTGTCCAGTGGTAGGTCTCAAAGATGTTTTTCCTTTGTTTTCTTCTGAAAGCTGTATAGTTGTACAGTTTACAAGATAATCACTTTTACCTTACACTTTTGATAAAGTACTGGTATTGTTAACACACAGTTGTCAGTTCTGCCATTTTCTTGTTGCTTGCTTGTATTTTGCTTTATTATATTTAATCCACCTTTCTTTGCAAAACTCTTATTTTTTTATTTTTAAATTAAAAAAAATTTTTTTTAAGTAGGTTCCCCAACTCTGAGATCAAGACTTGAGCTGATATGGGGCTCCTGGGTGGCTCAGTCAGTTGAGCATCTGACTTTGGCTCAGGTCACGATCTCATGGTGCGTGAGTTCGAGCCCCGTGTCAGGCTTGCTGCTGTCAGTGTGCAGAGCCTGCTTCGGATCCTCTGTCTCTCCTTCTCTCTGCCCCTCCCCTGCTCACACTCTCTCTCTCAAAAGTGAATAACCATTAAAAAAAAAAAAAAAAAAAAAAAAAGACTTGAGCTGAAGTCAAGAGTCGTCTGTGTCCCCCAGGAGCCCTTGCAAAAATCTGTTCTTATTTGTTACAGATATTTTAATTAAGTATCCAATTCTGGCAGTCTTTATTTTTATTTTTTTAGTTAAAAAAATTTTTAATTCTAGTATAGTTAACATACAGTATTCTATTCATTTCAGGTGTACATATAGTGATTCAACAGTTGCATACATCACTCAGGGCTCATCACTGCAAGGGCACGCTTTAATCCCCATCAGCTGTTTCCCCCATGCTGGTTCCTGCCCCCCTCAGTTCTCTATAGTTGAGAGTCTGTGTTTTGGTTTGTCTCGCTGTCTCTTTTTCACTTTGTTCGTTTGCAAAAATGTTTGAAAACCCATTAGTGAGTGAGATCATAATTGTAATGAGATCTGCAGATGTACTTAATTGGGCCCAAGGAAGCTGCAGGATGTGGCAGTTTGCTGAAAGTGAACAAACCAGTGAGGGCGTCACAAACAGCCCCTCCAGGGTGTGGAGCCTGCCTTCTTTCCTTGACCTACTTGGACCTCCTAGAACACTGTGTGTGCAGTCAGTGCCACAAACAAAACTCTTCTGAGTATTTGAAACAAGACGAGATTTACTGAAAGGGTATAAGATGCTTACAGAACTGTTAGAAGAGCCTAACAGCTCCTCTAGGGCGACAATCCAGAGGTGACCCCTCGGGGGAACTCAGAAGGCACCGCCGTCCCTGTCCCTGTACTGGGAGCCAGAGCTTGTGCCACCTCTGTGGCCGCTCTGGAAACTGCGGGACAGACGCAGCGCATCAGCTCAGGACTGGGAAGTCAGATCAAAAAGCTTCCGCTCTGTGGCTCCTGCCACTCTGCTTCTTGCCACCCAGGAAGCTGGAGACTGGACGCTGGAGTGATGCTGTAGACAGAACTCCTACTTCCACAACCGTGCTTACCCCCAGACTCCTAGGAGAGGTGGCTTTCAGGGTGCCTAGAGGTACGCTGGAGGTCGAGTGAGGCAATCCGTGGTAACTGGCGTTCTTCACGTAAAGGCCACAAGGCTGCGGCAGCCTGATGCAGGAACGGGAGAACGTGCTGGTGTCGATTTCATGTACTGAGTATTCGTAAAGCTCAATTTCAAATTTAAGAGAACACATACGTTTAGTCTTACAGGATTTTCTTTTCACCCCAGCGGCATGATCATCACCCTGTCTCTGACAGGTGTGGGTACTCCTCTTTGAGCTTAATACATTTTGAACTAGTAGGTCTGGTATGCTTTTTTCCTCAAATATTTACATGTATATTAATGTTTCCCAATTTTATTTTTTTTTAATTTTTTTTTCAATGTTTATTTATTTTTGGGACAGAGAGAGACAGAGCATGAACGGGGGAGGGGCAGAGAGAGAGGGAGACACAGAATCGGAAACAGGCTCCAGGCTCTGAGCCATCAGCCCAGAGCCTGACGCGGGGCTCGAACTCCCGGACCGCGAGATTGTGACCTGGCTGAAGTCGGACGCTTAACCGACTGCGCCACCCAGGCGCCCCAATGTTTCCCAATTTTAAAACCCTGTCTTTCCTAGGGGAACCTGGCCGGCTCAGTCAGTAGAGCATGTGACTTTTGATCTTGGGGTCGTGAGTTCAAGCCCTACATTGGGTGGGGAGCGTACTTCAAACGAACCAAAGCACATCTTTCCTTTTTATAAGTATACAAAGTATAAAATGTTATTATTTTGGGAAACACTCATTAAATTCAGTTAACGCCATTTTCCTTATTGTCGGGACCTGAGCCTTGTAACACCCGTGTTTTCCCAGGTCTCCCTGGGGAATAATGTAAAAGAGGTTGGTTTTCCCTGAGACCCATGTTTTGGTGCCAGAGGCTCTACAGCCAGCAGTCATCACTACTTTGGTATCTGTTTGTCAAAAATAATTAAAGTTTGGTTCGTTTTATTGCATACTTTAGGTTTTTATTTCTGGGTGTAGCAAATTTTGGCACACAACCAAAAGTGAGACATACAGATATCCTTGTAAAGACTAGTTTTATATGGTCTGTGATGGCAGTAGATTTAAAAGGCAATAAAATGGGTTGTATGAAAAATTTTGAGTGTGAGTGCATATGCATTTTTCTAGTGGGAAGAGGTCCATAGGTTTATCAGCTTTCAAAGCAGAGTCCATGATCCTGAAAAGATTAAAAATGGCTGCTCAGGACACCTGAGTGGCTCAGTAGGTTGAGCATCCGACTTTGGCTCAGGTCATGATCTCACGGCCCCCCATCGAGTTTGCTGCTGTCAGCGCAGAGCCCGCTTTGGATCTTCTGTCCCCCTCTGTTTCTGCCCCTTCCCCGCTTGCACTTTTTCTCCCAAAAATAAATAAATCTTTTTAAAACATGGCTGCTCGGGGCACCTGGGTGGCTCAGTTGGTTAAGCGTCCGACTTGGGCTCAGGTCATGATCTCACAGTTCATGAGTTCGAGCCCCATGTCAGGCTCTGTGCTGACAGCTCAGAGCCTGGAGCCTGCTTTGGATTCTCTGTCTCCCTCTCTGCCTGCCACTGCCCTGCTCGAAGTCTGTCTGTCTGTCTCTCTCAAAAATAAATAAACATTAAAAACAATGGCTGCTCTAGAGACGAAAGTTCAATCAAGACATTTGCCAACCATGACATTTGCCAACCATGTAACATCAAGGCTTTTGCTGTCAATCACAGACCATTTCCCTGATCTCCATCCTATGCCTGGAGCCTTTTTTTAGGACATGGAAAGAAAATTATTGTTACCCAAGTGTTTAAGGAGAGCGATGGAACAACATAAGAGTTCATTACTAAATGAGGAGAGATACCTGGAAGTCAATTATATTGCAATCATTTTTTTTCAAAAAGGAACCTTTCCTATATGTATGGTTGATGGGATCCTGAAAAATAATGGGTTATGTGTGTCGAGACATATTAAAATGTTGATAATCTCTAATCCAATATATTATACCTTGGGGGATATATCTGAATACTTGAAATAGTTATAAAAATAATTTATATGTTCAAATCTGGAACCTAAAATTATACCATTTAGGAAGGAATCTACAAATGAAATAATTTTAGCCTTACTTCTTTTTTTAAATCAAAATCTATTTTTTTCAGGAATAGAATTTAGTGATTCATCGCTTTCCTATAACACCCAGTGTTGCCTTATTTCTTAACATACTACCATATGACCTCATCGCATACACCAAAGCCTCAGTGGAATGCAGTCTGGTGTGTAGAGATTTACAAAATCATGCACAGAGATTTCACACGATGAAAGAGGATATGGTTTTGGTTGATGGGAGAAGGAGAAGCCTTTCTCCCTTCACCCTGACACACACACACACACACACACACACACACACACACACACACACACACACACACACACACTCGTAGAGAGAGGGGTAGTGAGGGCTTTGGGACAGACCAGTGGAGGCTGTGTTATCTCGATCCTGATTCTACCGGTTCAGTTACACAAGTAGTGAATATTATTATAGTAGTATCTCTTATGAGTCATGTCAAGTCTGAAAGTGGGGTGGCCCCAGATTCCTCACGTGTAAAATAGAGTTGTTGTGGGGATTAAATTAAAAGATATAGACAAAGCACACAGCATAGTGCTTGTGGCAGGCAGAATAACGGCCTCCCTCCCCATCTTAATCTCCGGAACTGAGGATGTTGTATCACACAGCTGAAGGGGATTTAGGCTTCAGGTGGAATTAAGGTTGCTAATCAGCTAATTTTGAAAGGGAGTACTCTGGGTTATCTGGTGAGCCTAATGAATCGCAAGGGTCTTTAAGAGAAGCAGGATGCAGAAGAGTCAGGACCAGAGAGATAGCATCATGAGAAGGAACCAAACGTCCACCGAGGCTTTGAAGATAAAAGGGGCCTGGGAGCTGAGGAATGTGGGCAGCGTCTATAAACTGGTAAAGGCAAGAAAATGGATTATCCTTAGCGTTTCCAGAAAGGAACCCAGCTCTGCCGACACTTTGGCTCTAGTCCAGTGAGACCTGTTTTGGACTTCTGACTTCCAGAACTGTAAGATAATGAATTGTAAGCCACTAAGTTTGTGATAATTTGTCACTGCGGCAATTGATTGCACTACAGGAAACTGACATGGTGCTTGCTTGATAAATATTAGCTAAATATACATGGTCTTCCTCTCTTAAAAATCACCTATTGAAGTTAACCCTTGTCTGGTTCAATGTATCTGTGTAGCTAGCTTTCCTTTTTCAGAAGGAAAAATGTCCTTTATCTTCTTTTTACTGAGCCCCACAATCTCATCTCTTCCATATTTTCCGTCACCTCCTGTGTCTTCATTTTTTCCTGCCTCCTTGCCTGCTACCTAGAAATATGCACGGAGCTCTCTCATCTCGGAGAACCTTCTGTTTGACGCTGCTTTCCCTTAGTTACCACACTGCAGCCACCCCAAAGGACCACAATACTCTGAAATGTCTTCACATTTATCAGATAATTTCCTCTTTGATTTCAATTCTGGATAGGTTTCTAACTATTATATGCGATATAAGTTAATATAAGAACTTGAGTGCTTACCTTTTCATAAGCATTATACTATGTTGGTGGTGATGAGGTTAGAAATGAATGAGCGTCTCTTCTCTGCAGGAGCCTGTTGCGGACAATAGGTAAATTAGCCAACTGTTAACAAGCAGTAAATACCAAACATCAGATGTTAAAGTGAGTGGTGAGGATAGTAAGTAGGTATGAGAGGGCAGAGTAGGGGAGGCTGTTTTAGACCTGAACAACCTAAGAAGGCTTCATAAAAGAGATTTTTGAGTGAGGAATGTGCTCTTAAAGGAATTAGGAAAACTGGTTTCAATAAGATAATCTGTATTACTAGAAACAAAAGAGTTCTTAAAATCTCATTCTGCTTTGGATTGGTGGAAAATGTTTTTTTTCCTCTTGAATTTTTCTGGTTGAGGAGAGACTCTTGTAGAATTTAAAAGATGTATAAACCTAAATTACAATAAATTGACGACACATTTGTCTTGATAATCTCAAGTATAACACGAGATACATACTGCTTTTTCTTTGTATTAAGTTTGTTGGTATATAAAACTCCAAATAAGATTTGAAATGTAGTATGACTTAATCTGAGTTCATTGTGTTTTATGTACTAAAAACATTGACTGTGATTATATTTTTTTTATTAAAAAAACATTTTTTTTTAACATTTATTTATTTTTGAGACAGAGAGAGAGCATGAACAGGGGAGGGTCAGAGGAAGAGGGAGACACAGAATCTGAAACAGGCTCCAGGCTCTGAGCTGTCAGCACAGAGCCCGACGCGGGGCTTGAACCCACAGACCGCGAGATCATGGCCTGAGCCGAAGCCGGACGCTTAACCGAGTGAGCCACCCAGGTGCCCCTGTGATTATATATTTTAAAGGAAAGTATTACATGGGCTCACTAGAGACAATTATGTTAGACAAACCTTAGTTGTTTGTTTGTTTGTTTGTTTGTTTTTTAGTGTTTGTTTATTTTTGAGAGAGAGAGTGCACACATGTGGAAGGGGAGGAGAGAGAGGGAGACAGAGGATCCAAAGCGGGCTCTGTGCTGACAGCAGAGAGCCCGATGCGGGGCTCGAGCTCAGAACAAACCGTGAGCTCATGACCTGAGCCAAAACAAAGATTGGGACCCGTAAGTGACTGAGCCACCCAGGTGCCCCAAACCATACTTCTTTTTAGGTAGGATTATTAGGCCAAGGGTCAGGAGAATGCAGAGAATGCAGTATCAGTGAATTTCAGACAGGCATTCTGCAACATTTCTCTGTTGACAAGTGGAGGAGTGTGGCCTGGATGACCATAAAATCAGGTGGAAATATGAGTGGTTGAGTAGCAACTCTAAAAATTAGTAATAATGGGGGCACCTGGGTGGCTCAGTTAGTTGAGTGTCCGACTTCAGCTCAGGTCACGATCTCACGGTCCGTGGGTTCGAGCCCCGCGTCGGGCTCTGTGCTGACAGCTCAGAGCCTGGAGCTTGCTTCGGATTCTGTGTCTCCCTCTGTCTCTGTTCCTCCCCCGCTCGCACTCTCGCTCTCTCTCAAAAATAAAGATAAAAAATAAATAAAAATTAGTAATAGGGAATTCGTGACAAGTGGAGAAAAATTCCTATTGCTGAAGGCTGCTGTCCATATTTTTGTAATGTGAATAAAAACATTGATACTACGCTTATCACATTTTTGGATGAAATGTATTTTTTAGGGGTAACTTTAAAAAATATTTCTGACTGAAATGGTGGGCCAAGGCTACCATGATAACTTAAAGGAGTTTGATATGAAGTCCTGTATATGAGTTGAGAAAACATCTGCATAATTATAGGAGTGAGGGAGATGTGGTTGAATACAAACAACTTAGGTATTTTAATTACTGTAATAAACTCCATCTGGATATAAAATGTAATGGGACTACGAGAAAGCCTGCATCGATTCCTAGACGGGACTTAACAGGAAGGAGGCTCAGCTCAGAAGAGGAAAGGTGTTAGTCTTACTTTATTCTGTACCGTCCAGACAACACCTGGAGTATTGTGTTGAGTTACGGATGTCACATGCGAATGAATCAGAAAACAGAAAATCACATATGTTGGTGAAGATAGGGAGAAATTGGAACCCTTGTACGTTGCTGGTAGCAGAATGGCACAGCTGCTGTGGAAAACAGTTTGGTGGTTTTTCAAACAGTTAAATCTAGAATTATGACATGAACCAGATAGTCTACTCCTACATATGTACCCAAAAGAATTGAAAACAGGTACTCAAACGAATACTTGAACATGAATATTTATAGTAGTTCTGTACTTACGTAGCCATTTACATTAGTTAAAACATAGAAACAACCCAGATGTACATCAACTAATGAGTGGATAACCAAAGTGTGGCTTATCCACACAATGGAATATTATTCAGCCATAACCGTGAACTACTGATAAACGCTACAGAGTGCACGAACCGCAAAAACCTGCTGAGTGAAAGAAGCTGGACACAGAAGATCACATGTGATTTCACTGATATGAAATATCCAGGACCGTTATGTCCATACGGATGTGAATTAGATGAGTGGTTGCCAAGGTCATGGGGAATGAGGATGGACTATCTGATGGATGTGGGATGATGAAAAGGTTTTGGAAATAGGGGTGTTGGTTGTAAAACATTGTGAATGTACTGTGTGGTATTGAGCCATACGCTTTATTTATTTATTTTTTAATGTTTATTTATTTTTGAGACAGAGACAGAGCATGAACGGGGGAGGGTCAGAGAGAGAGGGAGACACAGAATCGGAAACAGGCTCCAGGCTCTGAGCTGTCAGCACAGAGCCCGACGTGGGCCTCGGACTCCCAAACCGCCAGATCATGACCTGAGCCGAAGTCGGACGCTTAACCGACTGAGCCGCCCAGGCGCCCTGAGCCATACACTTTAAAACGCTTACTTACATTACCTGGATTTCACCTTAAAGTGTCAGTACGTATAAATCAACTGAATAGTATTGAGAATCCAGAAATAAAACTTCTGTGATCAATAGTTTTTTTTTTTTTTTTGACAAATGTGCGAAGAAAATTCAATAGGGAAAGAATAGTCTTTTCAGCAAATTGTACTGAGAAACCTGGAGATTTACATGCAAAAGAACGAATTTGAACTTCCTCCTCACATCATATACCCAGATTAACTAAAAATGCATCATAGGCCTAAATGTAATAGCAGAAATGATAAAACTCATAGAAGAAAACATGAATAAATCTTACTGACCTTGGCTAGGCAAAGCCTTCTTAGGTAGGACACTGACCGCACAAGCAACAAAGAATAAAATAGATAAATTGGACTTTATCACAATTAAAAACTTTTATGCCTCAAAGGACACCATCAAGAAAGTGAAAAGACAACCCACAAAATGGGAGAAAGTATTTGCAATTTCTATCTAATAAGGGACTTGTATCGAAGTTCTCTAAAGAGCTCTAATAACTCAGTAATAAAAAGACTAAAAGTAAACTGGTGTATTTTATGGTATGTGAATTATATTTCAATAAAAACTTAAAAAATGGGTCAAGTGGAATATGCTTAGAGATTTCTAGTCTTCAGGGATTCAAAATTAAAATCCTACTCTTTCCCACTGCTTGTCCTTTCTGTTTTTGCTCTCCCTCACTCCAGCTTCCAACCTCTGTCAGCTGTGCCTTTTACACTGACAAGGTGGAGAACATTTATGTTCTGTTCTGCAACCTTAATGAAGGCTGTGGTGCTTGGCTTTTATATTGGTCTGATGTCTTAATTATTATGCAGATATTCATTGCAGAGTGATGAAGTAATTATGGTGACATTTCCTTCTCTCTATGCCAGTATCATGACCCAGGCCAACAGAAGGATGATGCTTCTAATGTCAAAGACAAATGGATTCTCTTCCTGTAATCCATTAGTTGCTCGAAATCCTGTCCTTTTTTTTTTTCCACATTTGAACCACGACTTTCTCTTTTTTTCTTTTTAATTTTGATTTTTCTTAAGCAGTCTCTATACCCAACATAGGACTTGAACTCACGATCCTGAGATCGGGAGTCACCCACTCTACCAACTGAGCCAGCCAGGCACTCCAGAGCTATGACTTTCCTGACTAGCTTTTTGTTTATCCTGGTGTTTCACTTTGGTTCTTTTGGCAGCATTTTGCAGAATGTCTGACCACAGGTGACCCAGCTGATGGTCTTGACCTTTCTTTTACTGCCGGTGGTTACCGCTGCACCAAGTATCCTTTTCTCGCTTCCTAAAAGGCGGAGAGAAGGGCATAGAATGGGTGCTGCTTCTTGTGGATCTTCCCCATTTTTAAAACCTATTTTAGAAAAATTTAAAAACTCATAAAATTGTGAGAAGAGTCATGTGGACTCTTGTCTAACTTTTACCTCGATTCCCTTGTTATAAACATTTTGCTATATTTGCTTTTTCCTTTATCTTTGTCTATGGGTCTATAGTTGTTTTGGGGGAATCTTTTGAGAGAAAATTGTAGAGATCATGACTCTTTATTCTTAAATGCTTTACTGCATATCATCTAAGGAAAGGACTTCCTCATGTGATCGTGGAACAGTGATTAAATTCAGGAAATTTAACACTTGTATTCGCTCAGAAGCAGATGCTGAGGCCAGGATAAGGATTGCATAAATGTAAAAAGAAGGAAGCAGTAGTGGGCAAGTGGAGCCGTCAGATTGTGGTGGCTTGTCTGCCAGCAGAAGGAGGAGACCTGGAGGCAGGATTGTCCATTAGAACCGTTCTGTGTTGGGTAGAAATGGCTTGGCCTGTACCTTGCTTTCTCAGTTATGAGCTTGAGCTGTCCAGAGAACACCGAGATCTCCTCTTGACAGCTGAAGCCAACTGTGATGAAGCTAACAGCATAACCATACTTCTCCGCCTGCTGGTGACTTGTTTGGATGTGGGTGGTACCTCTCCATGTCCGCCATGATGCAATACTATCATCTAATACAGTCTACATTCAAATTCGCCAGTTGCCCAATAACATCCATTATCACAGATTTCCTCCCTGTCCTATCTCTTTTCATCTTGGAAAATCTTTCAAGAAGCTCCCCAGATGATTTTCCCGTATGTCTCGTAGGCCGGAAACGAACAGCTTCTCTACAGTGGGACAGGAGCAGTTGCTCAGGCCAATTACTGGCAGAGGAGACTGGGATTTCCAGGCTTAGTTTAGATCTACAGGGACTTTGTCCCATGGGTCTGGGAGAGAGGCTCCCTTCTCTAATCCTGTGATTTTACCTGATAACCTTAAAAAGAAAGAGAAAAAACAATTAGGTTTCTTTGGCAAGCAGTAAGGGAGGAAAACTGGGTAAAACAATCAGCATTTTGTGGGAATTTTCTGTTGCATAATTTTCTTTTTTTATTGAGAAAAGAAACATATGCATTCCTGTCATTAAACCAGCTTCTTAGTGATTGTATCTTTTGAATGGAGTCCACTCCTTTCTTCCTTTCATGGAGTTCACTAATTTTGTTTTAATAGGATGAATTATTGTCTATTTCTGCTGCACAGCTGCCATCCTGGGACGTCTTTTTCATTTCACTCTTGGATCATTTCCACTGTGTTCTCGCATCTACTTTATTGGGTTTCATCCTTGTTGCTAGAGAATACCCTCAAGTAATGCCCTTACATGTCTGAAAGTGTCTTTTTTCTGCTTTCTTACTTGATGGATCATTTGAATATAAAAATCTAGGTCACAATTATTTCACTTTAGAAATTTCTGCGACCTTGCTCTCCTGCAGTTGAGAGTTTCTGATTTTAGTCAGAGTCTTCATTTTTTGTTTTTTCCTCAAATCATTTAGAATCTTTTCTTGGTTGTTGTATGATTTCACAGGATTTGTCTACATGTTTTTTCATGGAACAGAAGGTAGGTCACTTCCTCTCACTTACCGAAGCCTGGCTCCCTGTCTTATTTTGTACCTGTTCTTTATTACTAATCTTTTATTCCGCGTGACTAATCTTTTATTCCACATTGATGTGGATGGTTCATCTAATACCTTTGACACACACTGTACCTATTCGTATCTTTCCTTGCTAATAGAGGCCCAATTTTGTCCAGATATTTAGTGCCCATGAGTTTCATGGACTTCCCTCGCCTCCATTCCGAAGGTGGCAGTTTGTGAGTATGGCTCAGCCTAAAGCCCATTATGTTCCATTCTCCTTGCTTACGATTGGTTTCGGGATAGTGACACAGACGTCTGCTGGAGTCTAGTTTCCTTCCGTATATGAAGGTACAGCCCCTCTCTTGGATGTTGTTATATGAGCTTATGATACTTGGAGCTGCCATCTTGGGTCACAGAAGGGAAAAGTGAGTTGAGAATGACCCTCAACTCAAAATTGTCTAAAATTGAACTCCAGATCTCCAGTTCTTCCCCTATCCCAATTTTCCACTCCATCTTTCCAGTTGCTAAGGCCAAAATTTTTGGTGTCATCCCTAACTTTACTCTTTCACATCCCATGTTTTATTCATTAGAAGATCCTATGAGCTCCTCCTTCAAATTATCTTTACATTTTACTATTTGTTCCTACTTATACCAGTGCCATCCTGGTCCATGCTACTGCTATTTCTTGCATATTCTACTGCATTAGAACAGTGCCTACCCAGGGAATTTTAGTAGGGTTCAACCAGACCTGTGGCCTGTGGCAATCCGTATTTGACATCACATTCACTTATGAGGATATGGGACAGGAAACACAGCTTGTCAGCAGAGAAGCACCAGTGTTCTTTTTGGGAGGTCCTGGTGGCAGTGCTGAAAGAACAGCCAGGGGTGGCTCAGTCGGTAGAGCACCCGACTCTTGGTCTGGGGGTTGTGAGTTCAAGTCTACAGTGGGCCTAGAGTTTACTTTTAATGTTATTTTTTTTAAAGAAGAAGGAAGAATAGCCAGAACTATTCTCTGTGCCCCCTCCTTCAGGTGGAGCTTAGGTGTGAATAATGAGGCTCCCACGAAGGGGGTATGTAGCCAACCTGTCTAAGAAGCTGCATGTTCCACAAAAGCCATTACCTTGTATGACCACCCATGAGCAAGGTTTCTAGGATCCCCACGGGGTACATGCTCGATTACAGCAGTCACCACACTAGGAGAAGTCCAAAGTTACAGCCACTCTCCAGGTATTTTTAGTCCCTCTCAGACCCAAGCAATTTACCAATGGGTCATTTTTACCATAAGCCATGTTGCCTAGTAACACAGCTGACATTCTGTGGTTTCTGACATTCATGGTTTCCTGGGGAACAGAGCTAGACAGTTAACCGAATCCAAGAGCAATTTCTCATGCTGAAAGACCAGGGTTTTTCTAACACTTCAGTCACAAATAGCCTGCCACCGAGAGGTGCTCCCCTTCTGTGCTTCTCCCCTGTGCTCTTTGTCAGCACAATAGCCAGGGCGCTCCTTGAACACGTACGACCGTCCTGTTACTCTTGTGCAGATCCTGCAGTGGCTCCTACCTCACTTCAGGCGCATTTGTCTGTAGGCCATGCTTGAGTCAGTCTCTTCCTACCTTTCTGATCCTTTTTCCCTGCTACTCCTGCCCTCGCTCATCTGCTCTAATCTCCTTTTGTTCTCACTCTGATGTGCCAGGCATGTTTCTGCCTCAGGGCTTGGCTCTTCCCGAATACTCCTGATATTCACCTGGCTGCCTCTTGAATTCTTTGCTCAGATGTCACCTTTTCAATAAGCTGCATTCCATTGAAAAATTGCAACTCCTACCACGCCCAGTGCTTGAAGTTCCATGTTTGGTTTTTTTTATAGCTCTTTTCACCTTTTCATACTCCATAATTTCCTTTTTTTTAAAATTTTTTTTTTAATGTTTTTATTTATTTTTGAGACAGAGAGAGACAGAGCATGAGCAGGGGAGGGGCAGAGAGACAGGGAGGCACAGAATCCGAAGCGGGCTCCAGGCTCTGAGCTGTCAGCACAGAGCCTGATGCGGGGCTCGAACTCCCAAACATGAGATCATAACCTGAGCTGACATCGGACGCTCAACCGACTGAGCCATCTAGGTGCCCCATCATTTACTTATTATATGTAGTTTATCATCTGCCATTGTTAGCAAGTAAATTACAAGAGGGCAACATCTTCATTGACATATTCCCAGCCACCTAGCACAGTGCCTAACACCTAGTTGATGCTTAGTATTTTTAAATAAGTGAGGACACCTTTACAGAGGGCTTACTGTGTGCTGAGTATTTTTTTTAAAACAGAGTGAATAAAGTTTTAATATATGTGGAGGAGCACATAAATACAACATTCTTGTTTATACAAAAAAATTAGACACAGGGAATTTAAATTAAAAGCACTAAATAGTATAGGGTTGCCTGGGTGGCTCGGTTAAGTGACGGACTCCTGGTTTCAGCTAAGGTCATGATTTCGAGGTTCGTGAGCTCGAACCCCTCCTTGGGCCCCGTGCCTACAGAGAAAGATCCTGCCCGGGATTCTCTCTCTCTGCCCCTCCCCTGCTCATTCTCGCTCCCTCTCTCTCAAAATACTCCCCTCCCCCCCTCCCCCCCACAAACACTAAAGAGCGTAAAGAATAACATTATGTTGTGACAAGAAGTGTAGGTTTTAAGGAAATTAGAATACAGATAATACTGTATATGCCAAATAACATAGACAGTAAACGTATCAAAATTTTTAGGAATGCAAGAAGATTTTAGTAAACATTTCTGAGGATTTAAGAGACCTGGTATGCAAAAAAGAAGGGAAACAAGAATTTGATAGTAAACAGTTGTTCTTTTTTGATTGCTTTAAAGTCATTACTGAAATTTGGTTCTTTGAAAATTCATGGAAGATTCACAATAAATCAATCAGACTTTTAGCTGCACGCCCCAAATCAATAAATATATATAAAAAAAGAGCCACCCAAGCTCTCCATCCCTTTTTTTTTTTTTTAAATATGCATGGAAACAGAGAGGTTAAGAAACTTACCTTGTGTCGCATAACTTCTAAGTGAATCCCCACAGGTGGTCTTTGGAGCCCGGGTTTTGACTGATCTATTACAGTTAAGCATCCTTCTGCATACACAATTTTTAACCTGCTTTTGGATTATTTGGTAAATTCCCCTTTGGATTAGAGGTTATGGACCTTTCATAACCTATATGGCCCAATTTTCCAGGGTCTTGTCAACCAGATGTGAATGTATCCTTAAAAACAAACAAAAAAATGGTGGTGGGGGTTTGTGTGCCCGGGCCCCCAGTTGGTTAAGCACCAGACTCTTGATTTCGGGTCAGGTCATAATCTCATAGTTGTGAGATTGAGCCCTGTGGGCCCCCATGCTTGGGGTGAAGCCTGTGTGATTCTCTTTCTTTCTCTCTCTCTAGGGGTGCCTGGGTGGCTCAGTTGGTTAAGTGTCCGTCTCTCGATTTCAGCTCAGATGGTGATCTCACAGTCTGTGAGATGGAGCCCCTTGTGGGGCTCTGCGCTGACAGCAGGGAGTCTGCTTGGGATTCTCTACACCCCTCCTCCTGCTTCACATGCATGCACTCAAACTCGCTCACCCTTTCAAATAAACTTAAAAAAAAAAAAAAGATTCTCTCTCTCCCTCGGCGTCTCCCCAACACTTGTGCTCGCACGCTGTCTCTCTCTCTTTCTCTCTCAAAAACAAAACCAAAAAAGTTTTGGGGTGATTTAATTGACTTCCGGTTGTTGTCTTGTATCTAATAATGAACACTTCTGATGTTCCCTAGCACTTTTTAAGAAAATTTTTTTAATCTTTATTTATTTTTGAGAGAGAGACAGAGTGTGAGCAGGGGAGGAGCAGAGAGAGAGGGAGACACAGAATCTGAAGCCGGCTCCGGGCTCTGAGCTGTCAGCACAGAGCCCAATATGGGGCTTGAACCCACAAACCACTAGTTCATGACCTGAGCCAAAGTCAGAGGCTTAACCGACGAGCCACCCAGGCACCCCTCCCTAGCCCTTTTCTAAATACTTGGGTGGCAATAAATTACTTTCTTTTTATGTCTGTGGAAAGGAGCTATGTACACAGGATGGAAGTCAGAGAAGGTTTCATAAATGAAGGTAGTAGAACCCTTAGTATTAAATAGTGGGTGAATGTCTTGATTTAACTTACACCTAAGAACTTGCCACTCTCAGTCTTATCTGGGTCATGCATGGCTCTCTTTGAGAATTTGACAGCTGTGGACCTCTCACTAGAAAAATGCTTATAAACACATACTTTGCATTTTTTTATGCCACTTAGTGTATTGTAAATTGATTTCCTTCACAGGCCGTAGAAAACCAGTCTTTGCAGTGATTTCTGTCTCATTTTTGTATAACATTATTTGCGTGTTTGTGTAAAATTATTTGCTACATCCAGGAAAAAAAAATCCAAATTTTTTGATGAAACAAACTTTATTTTCAACAGTTAATTTTTTTTTTTTTTTTTGAGCAAGCTTGAGTGTGAACAGGGGAGGGGTGAAGGGAGAGTGAATCTTAAGCAAGCTCTATACTCATCATGAAGCCTGATGCAGGGTTTGATCCCATGACCCTGGGATCATGACCTGAGCTGAAATCAAGAGTTGGACGCTCAACCGACTGAGCCATCCAGGCACCCCTTAAAAGTTAATTTTAATGGAAAGAGCAGTTTATGATAAGTTGAAATTCTGCCATTGTCTTTGATACAGCTACATGTATGTCATTTAAAAAAATTTCCAGACAATTTTACTTTTTTCTTTTAATGGCAACCAAAACTGAAAACCTGTTTTGTAAGATGTGTGGGAACGACTGGAATCAGAGCCTGATCAGATAAGGCAAGAGTTTCCCCCTGCCCCCCACTAACATTTTTTTTTTAATCTTTATTTTTTATAGACATTCTTTATAAAGCCTTTTGTTTTGTTTTGAGCAGTTTCAGATTCACAGCAAAATTGACAGTATAGAGATTTCCCGTACACCCACTGCTCCTACTCATGTACACTGTCCCCCATCATCAGGACACCCCCCCCCCCGCCCCCGACACCAGAGTGGTACGGTTGTTACAGTTGTTGAACCCACATTGCCACATCATAATTACCCAGAGTCCCCAGTTTACATTAGGATTCAATTTTGGTGTCATATATTCTATCGTTTGGATGAATGTATAATGATATGTATCCATTGTTATAATGTACAGAGTATTTTCATTGCCCTGAAACCCTTTCTGCTCTGCCTGTTCATTCCCCGTCCTTAACCCCTGGCAACCTGTCGTCTTTTTACTTCCTCCATAGTTTTGCCTCTTCCAGAGTAACCAGTAATCGAAATCATTTACTGTGTAGCCTTCCAGATTTGCTTCTGTCCCTTAGCATTGTGTATTTAAGGCTCCTATATATCCTGGCTCGATGGCTCCTTTCTTTTTAGCACTAAATGATGTTCCAGTTGTCTGGATAGACCACAGTTTATCCGTTCATCTACTGAAGAATATCTTCGTGGCTTCCAAGCTTGGGCAATTATAAACATGCCTGTGTTCAACATCTGTGTGCAGGTTTTTGTGTGGGCATGTTTTCAAAGCCTGTAAATACCAGGGAGCACAACTGCAGGGTCATATGGTTAGAGTACGTCTAGTTTTCTAAGAAACCTCCAGACTGTCTTCCAAAGTGGTGGCTCCATTTTGTGTTCCCACCTGCAATGAGTAAGAGTTCTTGTCCCTTCATGTCCCTCCCAGTATTTGTGGTTGTCAGTAGTTCTGAATTTTGGCCTTTCTAATAGATGTGGGGCAGCATCTCATTTTAATTGGCATTTCCCTGATGACATATGATGTGGGCGGCTTTTCATATGCTTATTTGCAGTATGCATAGCTTCTTTGGTTGGGTGTCTGTTAAGGTCTTTGGCCCATTTTTTTAATCGAATTATTTTCCTATTTACTTGTAAGATTTCTTTGTGTATTTTGGATAACAATCTTTTACTAGGTGTTTTTGTTGTTTGTTTTTTTTCAAATATTTTTTTTTCCCAGTCTGTGGCTTGGCTTCTCATTCTCTTCACACTGTCTTTTGCACAGTAGGGTTTTCATTTTAATGAAGTCAGTTATCAAGTATTTCTTCCATGGATTGTGCCTTTGGTATTTGAAAAGTCATTGCCATACCCCAGGTCATCTTGGTTTTTGCTTTTTGTTATTTTCTAGTTTTATAGCTTTGCATTTCACATTCAGGTCCATGATCTTTTTTTTTTTTTTTTTAAATATTTTTTACTGTTTTATTTATTCTTGAGAGAGAGAGACACAGCACAAGCGAGGGAGGGGCAGAGTGAGAAAGGGACACAGAATCTGAAGCAGACTCCAGGCTCCGAGCCGTCAGCACAGAGCCCTATGCAGGGCTCAAACCCACGAGCTGCAAGATCATAACCTGAGCCTAAGTCGGATACTCAACTGACTGAGCCACCCAGGTGCCCCTCTATGATCTATTTTGAGTTAATTTTTGTGAAAGGTGCAAGATCTGTGTCTGGATTCTTCTTCTTTTTTTTTTTTTTGCATGTGGATGTCCAGTTGTTTCAGTCCCATGTGTGTAAAAGGCCATAGTTGTACCACTGTATTGCTTTTGTTCTTCTGTCAAAGATCAGTTTGGCTGTGTTTATGTGGGTCTGTTTCTAGGTTCTCTGTTCTGTTCCATTGATCTGTTTGTCTGTTTTTTCCCCCCAATATGATACTGTCTTGATTATTATAGGTTTATTTTAAGTCTTGAAGTCAGATAGTGTCAGTCTTCCAACTTTGTTCTCCTTCAATATAATGTTGGCTATTCTGAGTCTTTTGCCTCTCCATATAAACTTTAGAGTCTGTTTGTTGATATCTACGAAGTAACATACTGGGATTTTGATTGGGATTTCATTGGATACATAGATTAAATTGGGAAGAACTGACATCTTGACAATATTGAGTCTTCCTGTCCATGAACATGGACTGTCTCTCCATTTATTTTGTTCTGTGATTTTGTTCACCAGAATTTTGTAGTTTACCTCATATAGATCTTGTACGTATTATGTTAAATTTATACCCAAGTATTTCATTTTTGGGGAGTGCTAGTGTAAATGGCATTGTTTTTAATTTCAAATTCTGCTTGTTCACTGCTGGTATATAGGAACACAGTTGTCTTTTACATATTAACCTTGTATCCTTGAACCTTGTTATAATTGCTTATTAGTTACGGATGTGTGTGCGTGCGTGTGTTCTTTTGGGTTTTCACCTTAGATGATTGTGTTATCTGCAAACAAAGACAGTTTTATTTTTTTCCTTCCCAATCTGTATATCATTTCTTTTCTTTTCTTGTCTTATTGTATAGCTAGGACTTCAGTACAATGTTGAAAAGGAATGGTGAGAGTGGACATCTTGCCTTGTTCCTGATCTTATTGGGGAAACTTCTAGTTTTTCATCACACCATTACGTATGATGTTAGCTGTAGTTTTTTTGTGGATGATCTTTATCAAGTTGAGGAAGTTGCCCTCTATTCCTATTTTATCGAGAGTTTTTATTAGGACTTGGTACTGGATTTTGTCAAATGCTTTTCCTGTAACTGTTGATGTGGTCATGTGATTTTTCTTTTTTAGCCTGTTAACATGATGGATTACATTAATTGATACTCAAATGTTGGACCATATTTGCATGTCCGGGATAAATCCCACTTTGTCATAGCGTGTAATTCCTTTTATACATTACTGCTAATATTTTGTTGAGGATTTTTGCACTTCTGTTAATGAGTGATATTAGTCTGTATAGTTTTCTTCCCTTGTCTTTGGTTTTGGTGATGCTGGCCTCATGGGATAAGTTAGGAAGTATTCCCTCTGCTTCTAATCTCTGAAAGTTATTGTAGAGATTTGTTATAGTTTTTCCATAAATGCTTGGTAGAATTCACCAGTGAACACATTTGGGCCTGATGCTTTCAGTTTGGGAATACAAATTAAATTAATTATTGATTGAGTTTGAAAAATAGATATAAGGCCATTCAGATTATCTATTCAAAGAATTAGTCCATTTCATCTAGGTTATTAGATTTGTGGGCATATAGTTGTTCATAGTACTTTTTTATCTTTTAATGTTCATGGAATTTGTAATGATGTCCCTCTTTCATTTTTCATTAGTAATTTATATCCTCTCTCTTGTTTTTCTAAGTCAGCTTTTGGTTTCATTGATTTTTCTCTAATGATTTCATGTTTTCAGTTTCATTGATTTCTGCTTTAATTCTTATTATTTCTTTCCTTCTGCTTCCTTTGAATTCAATTTGCTCTTCTTTTTCTAGTTTCCTAAGGTGGAAACTTAGATTGTTGATTTTATTTCATTTTATTTCATTTTATTTTATTTTATTTTATTTTATTTTTTATTATTTCTTATTTTTTTAATGTTTATTTTTGAAGGAGAGAGAGACAGAGCATGAGCCGGGCAGTGGCAGAGAGAGAGGGAGACACAGAATCCGAAGCAGGCTCCATCTAGCCTCTGAGCTGTCAGCACAGAGCCTGCCGTGGGGCTTGAACTCACAAACTGAAATCGTGACCTGAGCCAAAGTTGGACGCTTAACCGACTGAGCCACTGGGCGCCCCTAGATTGTTGATTTTAGATCTTCTTTTCTAATATATATATTTACTACTACAAATTTCCATTTAAGCACTGCTTTTGCTGCATCCCACAAATTTTAAGTATTTTTCATTCAGTTCAAAATATTTTAAAATTTCTTCTGAGATTTCTTTTTTGATCATGTATTATTTAAAAATATGTTCTTAAATCTCCAAATACTTTGTGATTTGCCAGTTATCCTTCTGTCATTGACTTTTAGTTTAATTTCACTGTGAACTGAGAGTAGGCATTGTAGGATTTCTGTTCTTTTAAGTTTCTTAAGTTGTATTCTGTGGGCCAGAATGTAGACTATTTTGGTGAATGTTCCATGTGAGCTTGAGAAGAGTGTTATTCTTCTCTTACTGAATGAAATGGTCTAGGGATGTCAATTATACCCAGCTGATTGATGGTGTTGTAGAGTTCAACTATGTCCTTATTGATTTTCTGCCTGTTAAATCTGTTCATTTCTGAAAGGAGTGTTGATATCTTCAACTATAATAGTAGATTCATTTATTTCTCCTTGCAGTTTTATCAGTTTTTGCCTCATGTATTTTGATGTTCGTTAGACATATACACATTGAAGATTGTTAGGTTTTGGAGCATTGACCCTTTTGTCATTACGTAGTCGTCCTCTTTATCCTTGATAACTTTCCTTGCTTTTAAATCTGCTCTGTATGAAAGTAATATAGCTATTCCATTGTTCTTTTTATTAGTGTTTAGCATGGCATATCTTTCTCCATGCGGTTACTTTAATCCATATGTGTCTTTATATTTAAAGTGAGTTTCTTGTAGGCAATCTGCCTTGTTGTTTGCTCTTTTGAGCCAGTCTCTTTCTTTTAATTGGTGCATTTAGACAATTGATGTTCAAATTGATTATTTCTGTTGTTGGATTAATAACTATCATATTTGTTACTGTTTCTGATTGTGACCTTGTTCTGCGTTCTCTGTTTTGTATTCTAATCTTTTTCTGCCTTTTATGGTTTTAAGTTGAGCATTTTATATAATTATGTTTTCTGTCCTTTCTTAGCATTTTTTTTTATGTTTGTTTATTTTTGAGAGAGGGAGACAGACCATGAGCAGGGGAGGGGAGGAGAGCGAGAGGGAGACACAGACTCCAAAGCAGTCTCCAGTCTCTGGGCCATGAGCACAGAGCCTGACGTGGGGCTCGAACCCATGAACCATGAGATCATGACCTGCGCTAAAGTTGGACGCTTAACCGACTGAGCCACCCAGGCACCCCTCCTTTCTTATCATATTAATTGTACTTTAAAAAATTGTTTTTAGTAATTGCCCTAGAGTTTGCAATGTACATTTACAACTAATCTAAATCCACTTTCAAATAATGCTATACTGTTTCCTCTCACCCTTCCCTTGTATCATTGCTATTTTTCATTTCATGTACATAAGCATACGTAATTGAACACATTGTTGCTAGTGCTTTGAACAAACTGTTGTTAGCTCAATTAAGAATAAGGAGAAGTTTTAATTTTACCTTCGTTACCCCTTCCCTGATGCTTCTCCTTTCTTTATGTACATGAACAGGTCCGCTGGCAACAAATTACCTTGGTTTTTGTTTGAGAAAGTCTTTATTTCTCCATCATTTCTAAAGGATGATTTTGCAGGGTACAGAATTCTAGGTGGTTTTTTCCTGTCGACATTTTGAATATTTCACTTCACTCTCTTTTTGCATGCATGGTTTCTGAGAAATTGGATGTAATCCTTATCTTTGCTCCTTCGTTAGGTAGGGTGTTTACCTTGTCTGGCTTCTTTCAGGAGTTTTTATTTTGGATTTTCTGTAGTTTGAGTGTGATATGCTTGGTTGTAGTTCTTTAGTACATATCCTGCTTGGTGGTCCCTGAGCTTCCTTGATCTGTAGTTTGGTATCTGACGTGAATTTGAAAAAATTCTCAGGCATTATTGTTTCAAATATTTCTTCTGTTCCTTTCTTTCTTCTTCTATTATTCCTGTTATGTATATGTGCCATCTTTTGTAGTTGTCCTGCAGTTCTAGGATATTCTATTCTTTTTTTTTTTTCCCAGTCTTTTTTGTTTCTTTTTTAAATTGATTCAACTAATTCTTTTTTTTTTAACTTAAAAATATTTTATTCACTTTTGAGCAGGGGAGGGGCAGAGAGAGAGGGGGACAGAGGATCTGAAGTGGGCTCGCGCTGATAGCAGTGAGCTCAATGTGGGGCTGGAACTCACAAACTGTGAGATCATGACCTGAGCTGAAGTTGGATGCTTAACTGACTGAGCCACTCAGGTGCCCCCAGTCTTTTTTTTTTTTCTTTTTAGTTTTCTAATGTATTTTTTGGGGGGGGGTAGTTTCTATTGAGCTGTCTTCAAGTTCAGAGATTCTTTCCTTAGCCAGGTTCAGGCTACTAATAAACCAATTAAAGGCATTCTTCATTTCTGTTAGTGTTTTTGATCTCTAGTTGTTTCTTTTGGTTCTTAGAATTTCCATCTCTCTGCTTACATTGACCCTTTCTTTTTGCATGCTGTCTAATTTATCCATTAGAGCCCTGAAAATATATAAATCATGATTGTTTTGAATTGCCGGCCTGATAATTCCAACATTCCTGCCATATCCCAGTCTGATTCTGGTGTTTACTCTGTCTCTTCGAACCGTGTGTGTGTGTGTGTATGTGTGTGTGTGTTTTCTTTTAGTATGCATTGTAATTTTTTTCTTCAGAGCTGGACATGATGTACTGATTTTGAGTAAATGGCTGTAAATAGACCTCCAGTAATGTGGTAAGGTGGGGGGAGAGAAGTGTTCTTTGGTTCTATGATGAGGTGTCAGTGTGTTAGTGAGCCTGTGCCTCTGGACTGTGAATTTCACAAGTGCTTCTCAGTTCTCCCTTTACCCCCTTAGGTAGGAAAGGATGGCTAGAGTGGGCTGGCGTTGGGTATTTCCTTTCCCCCAGGCCAGTTAGGCTTTGGTTAAATAGTTTCTCCTAAAGACTGACCTTGTTAAGAAGAACAGAATGCTTTGGAATATTCTTACCCCCACCCCCTCCCACTGAGAAGCATGAAGGGATTTTTCTCTGATATTCATTATGAGAACCAGGTCTAGCTCTTGGAGATAAAACTCATAAATAAAAGTGTAGAATTTCTCCTATGACTGGGTCTTCCTGGAGTTTTTAATCTCTCAAAGTTGTCCACACTGAACCTCCAGCAAATTGTCAGTTAAAGTTCAGGTTTTCTTACCCTGGCACTGATTTCCATGGAGGTTTCTGTTCCATAAGTTGTGACTCTGTATTTGTCTGTTTCTTCAATTCTGGGAATTCTGATTTGCCCTATGACCTCACTGTTCTCCTGCATCTAAGAAGAGTTACTGTTTTTTCAGTTCATCTTTTTACTTTCTGTTAAGATGAAGTAGTGACTTCTAGAAGAATGATGGTATTATTACTAAGATACAATGTTGGGGGCAGGTGAAGATTTAAGGAGATGTATAAAGAGTTGAGTTTGAGATCCTATTTGATGTCCAAATGGATGGTTGGATTTTTGAGCTTAGTGCTCAGGAGAGAGAGTGGGGTTAGAGACACCATCTATATGCTGACAATCCCAAATTTGAATTTAAGGCCTTGAGACTGGATAAGGTCACTTAGAGGTAAATGCCAGTGGACAAGAAGGCCAACAACTGACCTTGGGCTCTTCAGTGTTCTGAGCTGGGAAAGAGGTGGAGGAAGACCATCTCATAGGAGGAGGAAGAAAACCAGGAGTGTGGCATTTTGCAGTCCAGGCGAAGACAGTCTTTCAAAAAGGAGGGAGGGAAGTGCTGCTGTGGAGTCAACTGAGATGAGGCCTGATATTGACCTTTAGATTTCATGAGGCATGGAGGTCATTAGTGACATCAACAAACAGTCCTGGAAGGTAGAAAGCCTTGCAACGGGTAGATGAGAAAAGAGGGTGAAGAGAAGCTAGTAAAATACTGTACAGGGACAACTGTGTGGGAGACTTTTACTACAATAGGGAGCAGAGAGATGCTCTAGTCATGGACAGGGGTTTTGTGGTCAAGGGAGGTAGACGTTGTGGTCATCAATTCCAGATGTGTGTGTATGTATGCATGGCTTTTCCCACACCACCAGGCAATTCTCAGACACCTGCTGTGTGGCCTACAATTCAACTCAGTTCCGACACTACTGGGACATATCAGCAGATCCTACAGTTGAAGGACCGAGTGCTACAACACCACGTCCCCATGTCCACTCCCGCCCCCACAGACACACTTCAGACACCAGTCCAGGTTGTCAACCTGGGTTTCTGACCTATTGGCTGTAGGTTAGAGGTTCCAGAAAATTCCTCCTCGGGTTCAATTCATTTGCTGGAGTGGCTCACAGAACTTGAAGAAGCATTTTATTTATTAGATTACTAGTTTATTATAAAAGGATACAGAGCTGGGACAACCAGGTGGGAGAGCTGCACAGGGCAAGATATGGGGAGAGGGCCCAGACCTTCCCTGCCCTCAGAGTGTGCCACTGTCCCCTTGTCTGCACATAATGCAACCCGGAAGCTCTCCAGACAGACCTCATCCTTTTGTGTGTTCATGTAGGTTTCATGACACAGGCATGTTGATTATATCTCTGGCCGTTGGCGATGGATTCATTCTCCAGTCTCCCCCCTGACGCCAGGTGAAGGGCAAGGTGACACTGAAAGTTCCAGCCCTCTAATCATATGGTTGCTTCTCCTGGCAATTAGTTCGGATCCTTAGGTGTGGCCCCCAAGTCACCTCATTAACAACAAAAGACACCTTTAAGTCTCTCATCACTTAGGAAATTCTAAGGGTTTTAGGAGTCCTGTACCAGAAATGGGATGAAGACCAAATATGTATTTCTTAGTATAAATCACAGTATCATGGGAGGCCCTTTTTTTTTCTCCCCTTAAGGTAGGGATCATATAATATGTTTGTATACTGATGGGCATGGTCCCTTGGGAATGTAGAAAAAAGATGTAGATTTTTGTCACCTTGAAACCAATATTCTCAGTTTTTTAAAAAATGTTTTTTCTTTTTCTTTTTCTTTTTTGAGAGAGAGAGAAACAGAGCGTGAGTGGGGGAGGGGCAGGGAGAGAGGGAGACATGGAATCTAAAGCCAGCACAGAGCCCGACGTGGGGCTCGAACTCACCAACTGTGAGATCATGACCTGAACCGAAGTTGGTTCCTTAACCAACTAATCCACCCAGGTGCCCCAATTTTCAAATATTTTTGATAACTTTCATTTATTTATTTGAGGGAGAGCTGGAGCTCAAGCATGAACTGGGGAGGGGCAGAGAGCGAGGGAGAGAGAGAAAATCCCCAACAGGCTCCACATTCTCAGCATAGATCTGGGCTCCCTGATACTCTCAGTTTTAAAAAGTAGCTTGGAGATGGTTGGTGTTGGGTTGGAAGTTTTCTCCACCCTGCCCTCTTTGTAATTTTCTTTTCTTTTTCTCTTTTTGGCTTGCTTAATTTCATTGTGTATCTTGATAGATTTTTATCTTTCACATTTCTGGTAAATGGTGATTATTAGGAAGTTGAACCAATTGTGTATAAAAAAAAATGTAAAAGACATTTAGCGGGAATGTGTTTCCTAAGACCCATTGTTTACCACAAAAAGGAAACCACTGACTTCTTATTATATCAGCGAAGATAAAATTATTTTGTGAACACAGTACTTCTCATATGAGTAAGAGTGCTCATATTGTGCTCAAAAGAAATTATTTTCTGCAAACAATAAATTAGTGGGAATTGTAGACTTTGTTATAAGTGGGGATTTATTTAGTCAGAGTCCTTAAAAATCAGATTTTGCTTCATAACATTTTATATTCTAATTGTGGATGTACTTGCTGTAATTTAAATTACGAAAAAATAGTTTAAGCAAGTTAAATGTTAGGTATTTAATTCATAATGACTTGAAATGTAATAAAAGTCGTAACTAATTTGAGGGAGAAAATATAGCAATACAGGATGGTGGGAATATTTACTTTCATTCCGAAGCAGAAGGAAATCAAATTACTGTAAATATAGCTAATATTATAGGGAGAATATATTTAAGGTGTAAGTAGACTATCACAACCTTGTGATATCGCCCTTTCTATTGTAAACTCATGCTTAGTAGAAAAGTCCTCAGGTGAAGTTTGATGGAAACAATAAAACTTATAGAACATAAGAATGTTCTAACAGATTTGGGCTCACTGGAAAACAAGCCTGTTTGGACTTCTCATTTGGAATTTTATCCTCTACCCTGGCCTTCCAATGCCTTCCACCTCCCCTCCCTGCTGGGGGTAAAAATCTCTAAATATATCTTTGGCAGTAATAAAGTCTCCTAATTTCTGAGTGTCTAAAGAAATGTGCCTATGGGGGCACCTGGGTGGCTCAGCCGGTTGAACATTTGACTTTGGCTAAGGTCATGATCTCACCGTTTGTGGGGTCGAGCCCCGCATCGGGCTCTGTGCTGACGGCTTGGAGCCTGGAGCCTGCTTCGGATTCTGTGTCTCCCCCTCCCTCTCTGCCCCTCCCATGCGCATGCTCTCTCTCTCTCTCTGTCAATAATAAATAAACGTTAAGTAAATAAATAAATAAATAAATAACCCCTTAATGTATTTGCTTCATTACCATATTCTCCACCAGAGTATAAACTCAGTCGGTGGCTCAGTCAGTTAAGCATCCAACTTCAGCTCAGGTCATGATCTCGGAGTTCGTGGGTTTGAGCCCCGTGTTGGGTTCTGTGCTGACAGCTCAGAGCCTGGAGCCTGCTTCGGAATCTGTGTCTCCCTCTCTCTCTGCCCCTCTCCTGCTCGTGCTCTGTCACTTGGGCTCTCAAAAATAAACATTAAAAAAAAAAAAGTGTACCTATGGACAAACATCTCGGAAAAGCCAGAGATTGTAAGATGCTTAGTTAAACTATGTTGTGTAATAGACACAACTTTGTTATATAAATGTGACCCTTCGACTAAAGTAGTGATTTTCAGTGGTTTTGGTCTACACATAACTGGCACATAAGGAGATAAATAAATGGATATATGGGTATATGTCAGGTAAGAACAAAATGGAAACAGGAAAGTAGCATGGGAGGCCTACCTAATACCGCATGGTCCCCTGGGCCCCCTTTTTGTCCTTTACCAGTCGGGAATGATAATAACACTACCTCCTCAGAGTTGTATGGAGCAGAATGCCTGGTATCAGACTGGATTATCTGGTACCTGTTATTCTTCTTTTTCCTTTCTTTCTGTAATTTGAGTCTTCTAAATCTCTAGGGTATAGAGTATGTTTAAACCATGAGTTTAAACTAGAATCTGTTTAAACCATGTCCTTTCTGTGGTTTTGAAGTTCTTAATGAAAAATGATAACACTCATGAACCTTGAGCACATCATGCTTAGTAAAATAAGCCAGTCACAAAGAACAAATCCTGTGTGGTTCCGCTTGCGTGAGGTTCCCAGAGCAGTCAGACTCCTTGATAGAGAAAGGAGAAAGGAGAATGCTTGTTACCAGGGGCTGGGCCGGGGGGTGGGGGGTGGTGGGGGTAGGCGGGAGAATGGGGAGTTAGTGTTTAATGGGCACAAAGTTTCAGTTTTGCAAGATAGAAGGAGTTCTGGAGATGGGTGGTGCTGTTTGCAAATAGTGTGAATGTACTTAATGCTGCTGACTGCACACTTAATGATTAAGATGGTAAATTATATGTTATGTGTATTTTGCCACAATTTAAAAAAGATAATGAAACTATTGTCTTTTGGTAAGGCTTGCCCTCTTTCCCTATTTTTGGTGGATATTACTGAATAAAGTGAATCAAATTGTCCCCCCTTTTTATTGAGGTATAACTGACATGTACCCCTGTATGCATTTAAGGTATACATCATAACGACTTATGACATACATTGTGAAATGATTACGAATCAAGTTGGCTCTTGATTAAATAAAGAAATAATGGGTTGCTGCTCTCACATCATGAATCTGTATGAGATTCCGCGTAATTGAAACCTGTTGATGATCAGGAATTCTCATCATCATGACTTTCAAAGGTGTCAAACCTTAAACTGTTGCTTCTAGAGCCAAGAGTGTAGTATGTCTGGAAAACACAATTTTTTAATTTTGTATGTCAATTTAAAAAATATTTATTGGTTACTTTGTTGAGTGAGTAGCAGTAACATTTGTTGAGTGATATATGTTGGCTCTTCTTAGTTTATACTTCATACTTACAATACTTGCAGTACCCTTTATAGTCTTTGTAAACTAGTCCTTGAAGGTGTGAGAGTTGAGAAATCCAATGCTCTGGTCGGATAAGTGATTTTTAGCTTTAAAAATGATTTTAGAGGAATTTCAGTGCATGGAAACAAAGGGTGGGCATTCCAGATGGAAAAAAGATGTGGGTGTAGGAATGGGATATGTTTGCACGGAGCAGAGTTCAGCTTGCCTGTAGTCTAGAGAATATTAGGGAGATGTGCTGGTAGTTTATTCTCTGCCATTAGGATCTTGACTTTGAGGCTAATTAATTTCTGAACTTTATTCTGTAGGAATTAGGAGTACCACTGTACTACCAAACCAGAGAATTTTGTGATCCTAGTTGTGCACTTGGCAGCAATCTGAGGTTCATTGGAGTAGTGAGAGAGGGGAGGTCAGATACAAGTTAGAATGGGCACTTAAAATTCTTTCAAAGTCATTAGGAAGAGTATTTTAGTATTTAGTATTGGGTCAGAGTGCAAGTGACTGGAAACTGAGAGAAACAGTATACCCATTAGTCATTCCCCATCTTCCTCTCCCCCGCAGCCCTTCAACCACTAATCTGTTTTTTCTGTATGTAGATTTGTCTATTCTAGGCATTTCATATAAATAGAATCATGTAATATGTGGCCTTTTGTGACTAGCTTCTTTGACTTTGCATAGTGTTTAGGATTCATCTATGCTGTAGCATGTATCGTTACTTCATTCCTTTTTGTGGCAGAAATATTCCATTGGATGGGATCTATCACATTTTATTTATCCGTTCATCAGTTGATGACCATTGTCTTTTTTTTTCTTTAAATATGATACATAAAATACAAGCCCACCCTTTTTATCATTATATTCAAGGAACATAAATTTACTCTGTCAAATTGCTATAAAAGTGGATGACCATTGTCTTATTTCTGCCTTTTGGTTATTACAAATAACACTACTGTGAACACTTACGTTTTTATTTTTGCATGGATGTATTTTATCACTTGTTACATACCCAGGAGTCGAATTGCTAGATCATGTGTAACTTGGGTTGTTTTCAGTGTTTCACTTTTACAAACAATCTCACAACAATCTTGCTGTATACTTTATGAGTGTACAAGTACGTGTGTAGGAGAATGTCCCAGAAAGAGGATTGTTGGGTCAAAGGATAAATTCATTCCTAACTTTGTAGATATTGACACCACCACCAGGAACAGAGGGTGCTTATTCGTTGGGGTACTTTGGGGGTACCTTTTGAAAGAAAGGCCGTTCTGGGGTCATTACCCCAAGTCCTATAAGGTATATATCCTCAAGTTACTGTGGAAGCACTCCTTTGATGATCCCCCTTGTTTCATTAAGAAACAGGTAATTGTGTTTAGATGGTAGGGAAATTTATAATGTATTTGACAAAGAAGTTATGGGTGGCAAAGAAATCTTTAATTTAGAACCTTTGGAAGACTAATTCTCATTTTCTTGTTTTCTCTCTCCAGATAGATTCTTTCCCTACGTAGTTAAGATACTTATATAAGTAAGTTCTTCTTGTGCAAGTTCTCAGTTATAAAAACTTAGCTTCAGTAATGATATTTGTTCTATAAAAACCACTAAAATGGGACACCTTTTGTTTTAAACATGGGTGCTACTAATAACCAGCCCGAGTATTTTCCTTTTCTCTATTTTTTATCTTCCAGCCTTGAACATTCCATATTCTGCTTCGTACATGGTGAATCACTACGGCTTTGCACTACTGTGCCCACTTGCGTGCCTATAAAGTACAACAAGCTCCAGGTCGAAAAAGCTTCTAGATGGATCCTTTCCAAAATTGGTGTCTTTTCTACAAACTCTGTGCCTCAACAACCCTTTCTAAGTGGTAAGGATACGTACTTTTTTAAAAAAGAATAATAGAAGTTTGTAAAAATAATTTTTGTGTGGATTGCCTTCCCCTCTATGATGCCTTCTCTTCTTATAATACCTGCCTTTTTTTTTTTTTTTTTTTTTGCTAACTTAAAAAAATCACGTCTAAAAATAGCAGTAACATCAGGTTTTTGGAGGCTCAGAACATTCCTTCCATGAGATTCTAGGTCCAGGATTATATGTAACATTTATAGAGAGTACATTAAAAATACGTAAACGTGTGTGAAGTCTGTACTCCGTGCATTCTCCATAATCCCTTATTGTAAGACTGAGGTAGTTTATCCTGTTACGGTCTTTTCCTGTCAGTTTAGGTGCTTTGAGTCCATCCGGTCAAGAACATCGTCTTACTTCCCACTGATGTGTACATTATGTAATGACACATTTTTGGAGATGATAAGAGGAGAGTGACGTCAACTCTTTTTTTTTCCCCCTGGGCACTATGTGTGCCTTTTCGCGTTCTAACATTTTTTGGAAGCATGGATGCTAGTTAGCCGACATGTTTTTTGAACACCTCTGAGATTTCCTCAGTGCCTTTTTATTGGGGGGCAGAAGAGTAAAAGTGAGCAGAACCAGTTGCTGATATGGGAGACCTTTGAAAGAAAATCATTGAAGTAGGCTCACTTTGAGTGTCAGGCGACAAATACTTATCAAATGCCTGCTATCGAAGCATGAAAATATATAATGGCGTTTAGTGTTGCAGAGAAGGCAGTCACCAGATGGTAAACCATGGCATTAAATGAGGATGCAAGGTCAAGAGGGTGAGTGAAGAATGGGGTACATTTTAGCCCTAGTTCTGATCATTAATTGTATGGTGTTCTTGAGTGCAGGTTAATTAGCCTTAGTAGACCTCAGTTTTCTCATCTATGAAATGAGCGAATTAAACTAAATGTTTTTTCAGGTTTTTTGGTATTTTCATACATCTAACACTTTATGATCATAATGAACAAATTGGTAGATTTTTTTGGTCTTTTGAGGATGCCTTTCTTCTGTAACCTGTTTGATAGATTTTTAGACTACGTTCTTGGAAGTGTGGGGTTACAATAACGCCTTCACTAACACAACATTTTTCAGTTAATCATTTTGTTTGGAAGTTGAGGTCTTTCATTCTTTCTCTCCACATTTCTCTCCATCCTCTTCTGTTGACCTCTAGAATTTTCCTTTATTTGACTCTGATGTTGTCTCTTGTATCATGTTGGTGGCTCTCATCCTGCTTCCTTGATACGTCTAGCATTCATCATTTTCATCTTACTGATTTTCCAATATCACTACGTCTTAGACCAGAGCTCCCAATCCTGGGACCTTTACACATACAGTTACCTGTTGAAATAAGCTTGGGAGAAGGGCGTGATTCTTTGGCAGGGAGCTGAAACCGATTAGTTACCCAGCATTCGTTCATCAGGACTGGAACCCAAAAGTTCTGCCTGCTGCGCACACCCCATCACTTCGTACCTTAGACCTCACCATCGCCTGGAAGACTTCTAATTTCTGAGGCTTTGGCAAACTTCCTGTCATGATCATAACCCTCTGTCACATCCCACTTGTTTTTTTTTTTTTTTTTTTAATTTTTTTTTTAACGTTTATTTTATTTTTGAGACAGAGACAGAGCATGAATGGGGGAGAGGCAGAGAGAGAGGGAGACACAGAATCGGAAGCAGGCTCCAGGCTCTGAGCCATCAGCCCAGAGCCCGACGTGGGGCTCGAACCCACGGACCGTGAGATCGTGACCTGAGCTGAAGTCGGACGCTCAACCGACTGAGCCACCCAGGCGCCCCTCATCCCACTTCTTAAATCTGTTTTTAGTATTAATTTTGACTTGTAGTTTCTTGGCATTTGTTTTTGTTTTTGTTTTGTTTTCTTTAACCAGGTGGGCCGTTTCCTAGCCTCATTAGCTTTCCACTTACCCAAACTCCACGATCATTCTTACATCTTATGGTCTCTTGCCTTTTTAAAACTCTGAGGAACACGTCTTAATTAGTTCTCAAACCTAAGTTCGTTGGCCATATATATCCTTTTTCTAGGTGCTTGAAATAGTTGGAAAAGGGCACATAACTCAGTTTGTAAAAGTCATTTGCTTGATCTCTGAACTGGTTCTTTTCAAAGTTGGCTTCTTACCCTTCTTTTGAAAGATCCCACACCTTGTCACGGTCCAGTTGCCTTTTTGGGGTGATCTAGCATACTTCCTGACCTTTTTCCATCAGATTTTTTTCTGTGTCTGAGTAAGAAAGATTTTGCCTTATTTTTAATTTTTATTTTGTAAAAAAAATTTTAACTTGTACAAAGTAAACAGGCTAGTGTAATGAACCCCTTTGTATTCATCACTCAGGTTTAATAATTATCAAATCATGGCCAAATTGTTTGTTTCTCTTCCATGGACTTCTTTCCCACTCTGTATTATTTTAAAGCAAATCCTAGACATCATATAATTTGTTTATATTCCAGTATGTATTCTTAAAGTAGATCTTCTTTTAAAAAATACAACCACAATACCATTGTCATCTTTAAAAAAAAAAAAAACAGCAACAGTCCCAACGTAATAAAATGTGCAGTTCGTGGTAATTTTGATTCTTTCATACATTTCCAAAGCAGTTGAGCTGTTTGAATCAGGATCTAGATAAGCCCTCCCTTCATTGCAATTAGTTGATTTTTCTCCTAAGTTCCCCCTGCCTTGTGTCCTTAAAATTTTTGTTGAGCAAATTGGGTCTTTGGGCCATAGATGTGGATGTTCCTGATTACATTCCTGTGAAGTGATTAAATGTACTCATCTGTTGGTGTGCGTGGCTGGCTTAGTCTGTGGAGCATGCAACTCTTGATCTTGGCGTTGTGAGTTCAAGCCCCGTGTTAGGTGTAGAGGTTACTTAAAAATGCAGTCTTAAAAAAATAAGCATATTCCTCTGTCCTTTGTTTTTCTTGTTAATTGGCAGTTGGATCCGGAGATTTGCTCAGATTCAGGTTCAATTTCTTTTGGCAAGTGTCTGTCTGGTACACAAGTGTTTAGTCGTCTCTCTTAATGCTGATTAGTTGCCGTTTATGCTCAATGCTTTAGATGAGAGAATGCCAAACGTTCTCTGTAAGGGGCCAGATAGTGTATTTTTAGGCTTTGTGGGCCATCTGGTCTCCTCTGATACAGTTACTATACTCTGCCCTTGTAGTGGGAAAGTAGCCACAGACAAAATGTGAATGAATGGCCATAGCTGTGTTCTAATAATACTTTATTTACAAAAACAGGCAGTGGGCTCCCTGCTTTAGGTCTATTAAATAATTAGGGGTTGCAAGACGTAACACTGTAACTTTACTGTTCACTTATTATGTGAAATCTTTTATAAAGGGAAACTGTTCCTCATGTACTATTTGTTACCTAGTAGTACAGTATGTATAGGAAAGGTTGGAGAAAAGCTTGATAGTTTCTTCTGACTTACCAATTTCAAAACAATGAGTTGGTTATATTAGCCTTCTCCAATGGTGATCAGTTAGGGTCGCCTCTTCTTCCCTAGACTCATTATGGACTCTTAGATTTAAACATACTGAATTTTGAAAAATTCATTGTCTTTTTTTTTTCTTTTTTTTTTTTTTTTTGCTGCTTAAATTATTTAATCTTGGACCAGTGGGAGCCTTTTAAAGTTGCTGAGTTATTTTGACATGACTCTAATAGTTTGTGATCGCTTCTTTGATTATCTGGTATGACAGGGATTTCTAGGCACATCATGTACATTTCCTCTCTACACCTGATATCGCTGGACCCAAAAGGACCCCTGATTCCTTTACTGGGGAGTAGGATTTCAAGACTACAATCTGGCCTCTAGAGGGTCTTATTTCTAATGGATTGACCATCGTCACTAGATCTTTTCAGTTGTCAAAATTAGGAAAAAAATTTTTTTAAGATTAAGAACCTCATGAGTTTATACTGATATTTCCAATTCTGTTTCAGCTCTATAAGATTTTTGCTCAGTCTTTTATTTTACATCTGTATCTTTTTTTCTTAGCTAAGAATTCTGGTTCTCAATGACACCAGGGATAATACTATCAGAACTGGGTGCCTCATGTGTCTCTGTGTTCCCATTGGTAATGTGTGAAAGTGCCTATTTGTCTATGCATAACCTCAGCAACAGAATATGTTGTCAAACTTTTGTTTTTTTACTGAATGGAATATCACTGTTATGTTAATTTCACTCATCTCATGCGTGAAATTGAATATCTTTAACTTTAAAAATTTCCTTATAGACATTTTATTTTATTTACTTTTTTTTTTTTTTTTACTTTTTTTTTTTTCAACGTTTATTTATTTTTGGGACAGAGAGAGACAGAGCATGAACGGGGGAGGGGCAGAGAGAGAGGGAGACACAGAATCAGAAGCAGGCTCCAGACTCCGAGCCATCAGCCCAGAGCCTGACGCGGGGCTCGAACTCCCGGACCGCGAGATCGTGACCTGGCTGAAGTCGGACGCCCAACCGACTGCGCCACCCAGGCGCCCCTGCTTTTTAAATGTTTATTTATTTTTGAGAGAGACAGAATTTGAGTGGGGGAGGGGCAGAGAGAGAGGGAGACACAGAATCTGAAGCAGGCTCCAGGCTCTGAGCTGTCAGCACAGAGCCCAATGCGGGCATTGAACTCACAAACTGGGAGATCATGACCTGAGCTGAAGTCGAACGCTTAACGCACTGAGCCACCCAGGAGCCCTATACACGTTTTAGAATCATTTAAATTAACAACAATTTTTTTTAAAGATACTCTTATACCAAGTTTACCTTGAGGTACACATTGGGCTGAATATATTTTTATATGGTTAGGAGGCATTTGCATTTTTCTTTACTGTTAACTGTCCATTTTTTTTTTTTTTTTTTAAATTTTTTTTTTTTTTTTTTCTCAACGTTTATTTATTTTTGGGACAGAGAGAGACAGAGCATGAACGGGGGAGGGGCAGAGAGAGAGGGAAACACAGAATCGGAAACAGGCTCCAGGCTCTGAGCCATCAGCCCAGAGCCTGACGCGGGGCTCGAACTCCCGGACCGCGAGATCGTGACCTGGCTGAAGTCGGATGCTTAACCGACTGCGCCACCCAGGCGCCCCTACTGTCCATTTTTTTAAGCCTCGTTTTCTTCAGGTTTGTTGATATTTGCTATTTTATAAGCCCTTTACATATTAGGAATATAAACCTTTTGTCTGTTTTCTTCTTCCTCCCACTTAAATAGAGGTTTGTCTTATCTGCTCATAGCTTGCTTTATTTTGCTTCTCCTTTTCCAGTAATGTTACATTTATTCTTTTGGCTGAGTGATCATTCACTGGTGATTCTACAGCTCAGACCTAATTCACTATTTCTTCAACTCAATATTCCCCAGGTAGAATTCCACTTTATCCACAGATTTGATGTTCCTGTGTTCCCTTTATTAGGTAATGGCATTATTATTTTCCCAGTCAAGAACTCAAAGTGGTCTCTTGTGGTATATTTATTATTCAGCACGTGCTTGTTTTTTTGTTTTTTTTTTTTTTAAAGAAATTTATTTATTTATTTTTTACATTTATTTTTGAGAGACAGAGGGAGACAGAGCACAAACAGGAGAGGGGCAGGAGAGAAGGAGACACAGACTCCAAAGCAGGCTTCAGGCTCCCAGCTGTCAGCACAGAGCCCGATGTGGGGCTTGAACCCATGAACTTTGAGATCATGACCTGAGCTGAAGTTGGACGCTCAATCGACTGAGCCACCCAAGCACCCCCAGCAGGTGTTTGTTAAGTACCTGCCAGGTGCCAGGTACTGGGCTAGGTATAGGTAACAAATAGTTATAATCCTACATCTTAGGAATAGTCTAATGGGGAATAGATATTAATCAAATATATACATAAACCCATGTTTGCATGTGTGTAAGTATTCCAAGAGAGACTCTAAAGGTTGGGACATGGTACTAGACTAGAGAGTTTAGGTGGGTAGGTCTTTGAGGGAGGGACATTCAAATTGAGATTTGAAGACCGGTTAGGGGTTAGGGTTCCGCCTGGTGAAAAACACCAGGGTGCCAGTTTTCGGATAAAGGAAAACAGTGAGTGAAGGATCCTGAGGCAGGAAAGAAGTTGAATGTCTAGGAAGTGAAAAGTCCAGTTTGGTATGTAGGGAGGCGGGGTGGAGGGCCTTGAGATGCAACTTGATTTAGTTTGTAAAACAATCACTCCCAGCTGTAGCGGGGCAATGTATGGGAGGGAGAACTTTATAGGAGGCTGTGGTCGTATTTGTGAAAAGTGATGGTCCCCCATTCGTTCAGTTGTGAATTTCTTTCGGTTCTACTTCAGTGCTTTGTTGGTGTCTCCCACAGCCTTAGTTCAGAAAGTTATCTGTTGGCTACTCCAGTAGGTGTTTACAAACTGGTCCTGCTCATTCAGCCTTCTTTCCCATATGCTTCTAAAGGTAACTTTTAGAAATCACAGGTCCATTCATATTACTTACTTCGTCAAAAACTCATGGTGGCTCCCTGTGTTGGTTACTTTTGTGTGTCATCTGGACTAGGCTAATGGATGCCTAGAGAGCTGGTAAAACATTATTTCTGGGTATGTCCGTGAGGGTGTTCCCGGAAGAGATTAGCATTTAAATGAGTAGACTGAGTAAAGAAGGTCCACCCTCACTGCTGTGGGTGGGCATCACCAATCCACTGAGGATCCAAATAGAACAAAAAGGCAGAGGAAGAGTGAATTTGCTCACTCTCCTTGAGCTGGGATTTCCATCTTCTGCTGTCCTCAGACATTTTAGCTTCAGGTTCTTGGGCCTTTGGAGTCTGGGACTTATACATATTTATTTATTTTTAAATTTATTTATTGTTTAATTTACATCCACGTTAGTTAGCATATAATGCAACAATGATTTCAGGAATAGATTCTTTAATGCCCCTTACCCATTTAGAACATCCCTCCTCTCACAACCCCTCCAACAACTCTGTTTGTTCTCTATATATGAGTCTTTTATGTTTTGTCCCCCTTCCTGTTTTTATATTTTTGCTTCCTTTCCGTTATGTTCATCTGTTTTGTATCTTAAATTCCTCATATGAGTGAAGTCATATATTTGTCTTTCTCTGACTAATTTTGCTTAACATAGTACCTTCCAGTTCCATCTATGTAGTTGCAAATGGCAAGATGTCATTCTTTCTGACTGCTGAGTAATACTCTGCAATATATGTATATATATGTATACACACACACACACACACACATCTTCTTTATCCATTCATCCATCGATGGACATTTTGGGCTCTTTCCATACTTTGGCTATTGTTGATAGCACTGCTATAAGCGTTGGGGTGCATGTGCCCCTTCGAAACAGCACATCTGTGTCCTTTGGATAAATACCTAGTAGTGCAATTGCTGGGTCGTAGGGTAGTTCTAGTTTTAGTTTTTTGAGGAACCTCCATACTGTTTTCCAGAGTGGCTGCATCAGTTTGCATTCCCAACAGCAGGGCAAAAGAGATCCTCTTTCTCCACATCCTCGCCAACATCTGTTGTTGTCTGAGTTGTTAATTAATGTTAGCCATTCTGACAGGTGTGAGGTGGTATCTCATTGTGGTTTTGATTTGTAATTCCCTGATGATGGGTGATGTTGCGTATTTTTTCATGTGTCGGTTGGCCATCTGGATGTCTTCTCTGGAGAAGTGTCTATTCATGTTTTTTGCCCATTTCTTCACTGGATTATTTGTTTTTTGGGTGTTGAGTTTGATAAGTTGTTTATAGATTTTGGATACTAACCCTTTATCTGATATGTCATCTCCCATTCCGTCAGTTGCCTTTTAGTTTTGCTGATTGTTTCCTTTGCTGTACAGAGGAAGCACAGCAAAGGATGTGCTTTATCTTGATGAGGTCCCAATAGTTCATTTTTGCTTTTGTTTCCCTTGCCTCCGGAGACATGTTGAGTCAAGAAGTTGCTGCGGCTGAGGTCAAAGAGGTTTTTTGACTGCTTTCTCCTTGAGGATTTTGATGGCTTCCTGACACATTTAGAGCATTCAGTATTTGATTTCTATGGTGGTGGAGAATGGCCAATAAAATCATGACCATGTAGCATATCTAAATCTCTTCTTTTACCTGAGATGTCTTGTAGACAAACTTATACTTGGCTAACTTGTTATTGGGATCTTGCTAGCTTGAAAGCACTAGTCTGCATGTTGACAATATTAGTATACTTGATTCTCATATGTGATTTTGTTTGTATATCAGAGCCAGCCAGCATGTTTCTTTTGTGAGGAGAAGAGTCCTATCATTTACTGTCTGCAAACTTGGAAAAAATGATCTTATGTGCTCCATCTTTTTTTTTTTTTTTAAGTTTATTTATTTTGAGAGAGAGTGCCCATGAGCAGGGGAAGGGCAGAGCGAGAGGGAGACACAGATTCCCAAGCAGGCTCTGCACTGGCAGCACAGAGCCCGATGCAGGGCTCACACGAGTCATGAGGTCATGACCTGAACCAAAATCAAGAGTCAGATGCTTAAGCAACTTAGCCACCCAGGTACCCGTCCATCTTCTTTTATTTTTACAAGTTTTCCTCTTTTTCTCATGTTTCTTTCTCCTTCCCTCTCTTTTCCTCCTATAAATGAGACTAAGTCACTTTGCCTGGTAATATAGCTTAGTATTGTGTAACTGTACCACATGCCTTGTGCTGATGAGGTCCTTTCTCATTATAACGGACATGGGATTTATATAGATTTGTTTTACATGTGACTTTTCACAGATTAATGTAACTTTTAGTCTCTTTGGATCACTTCTTGAATTAAATGGCTATTTTTGTCCTCTAATACGTATTGATGCAATAAAACAGGAGATTATAATAATTTTAATAATTCCATCCTCAATGGGATTTCTTTTTGTCATTGGAAATGCAATGGTCTAAACCTCCTAAATCTGTTTTAAAAGTAAATTTCCTAAAGTCACATGACAAATTTTTGGTGTTTCAGCGCTATTAAAGTAACGGGAAGTGTTTTGGTTATATTATTTTTTTTTTTATTAAAAATTTTTTTTTTCAACGTTTTTATTTATTTTTGGGACAGAGAGAGAGCATGAACGGGGGAAGGGCAGAGAGAGAGGGAGACACAGAATCAGAAACAGGCTCCAGGCTCTGAGCCATCAGCCCAGAGCCCGATGCGGGGCTCGAACTCACGGACCGCAAGATCGTGACCTGGCTGAAGTCGGACGCCCAACCGACTGCGCCACCCAGGCGCCCCTGGTTATATTATTTTAAGGGAAAAATATCTTAATGGAAATTTTTAGTGAGCTTGCTTAAATTAGGACAATTAAGTCTTAGTTTCTGCAATATAATTTTGTTAAAAAAATGACTTTGAAACATTAACTAGGGCAGATGCTTATCGGTAAGAATCAAATTCTCTCTTGGTACTGTGATCTTCATACTGCATTTAGTTTGGAGTGATGAAAGTTTTTATTTTGCAAACTGAGAACCTATAAGACAAAAAATGTTTCACGTAGCTCATGGTGTGACAGGTTTATGAAAGGCTTAAGAGATAAAATTGTCCTAAGTGAAAGATTACATTCCACATAGGATTTATGTAACCAGTAGCGAGGGTGAAAAACCTGATGAGGTGGGAGAAGTGACTCAGTTCCTAGCTTTGCGCTCTCCACTTCTATTTCCTCTCCTTTCTAATCCTACATGAGTACTCCGGTTTCAAATACAATCACAACCTTAATACAGAAGTCCGATATATTAAAAGATACATGCTTATTGTTTTGCAATGAGTCCCATTTGCACCATATTGAAACTTTCTATAACACTCTCCTTCTAGGACAGTTGAGGAGAGATGGTCCTAGAACTGGATGAGTCTCAGATTCCATAAAGGCATAGATCTGTCTTATTCATTGTGTCCTTCACTACCTAGCTTGATAAACCACTGGGCTCGACAAAGGTAGCAGAAGTAGGTCTATTTTTATTTATTATACTCTAGCTGGTGTTAGGTTTCTAGAAAGCTTAAAATTTTTTTCTTTCCTTTTTTGCTTTACTCTAATAAATCTTCCAGTTAGGATTTACATCTAGCCTTGTTATGATTTGGACATTATGATTTGGATATATTAAAATTCTTAAGAACAGGAGCATAACCTATATTAGGAAGTTGGTTCAGAGACAACATTCCAAGGGCATTATTCTGATGACCCTGAACTCCACTAAATGGAGCCAGGGACCAAATATTGTCTTAACATAAAGCAAGATTAAAGGAAATGAAGCAAACCAGGGACCTAGGAGAAAAAGGATGATTTAAGTGCTGTGGAAGGAAGTTTCATTTGAAACCACAGATATGGCAATTGATACTCGGATACTGTGTCAGGTTTTCCCTATAAATGTAGAGACTGCTAACACCGAATTTTGCAGCCAATTGAATTATCACTGGCATTTGAACTGCGAGCATCCATCTTTGGGAAACATTTTAAGTTAAAGATTATTTTAAGAATTCTGGCTGAAACAGAAGAATGTCACTTTCCTTTATAAAGTTGTTCTTGGACTTTTAAGTTAGTAGGAAGACATTAACAGAAGAGGATTGAACTTAGTCTTAAAATAACCTTCTCTGTGATTTGTTGGCCATAATATGATTTCTCCTTCCCCCACCTTTTGTTTTTACTTAAAAAAACATTGATTTCTGGTTTCTTTCCTTCTTTCTTTCTTTTTTGTTTTTGATTTCTAGTTTCATATCACTGTGGTTAGAAAAGATGCTTGATAGGATTTCAGTCCCCTTAAATTTATTCAGACTTGTTTCGTGTCCTACCTGATCTATCCTGGAGGATGTTGCATACATACTTGAGGATGTATATTCTGTTGCTTTTGGATGAAATGTTCTGTATATATCTGTTAGGTCTGTTGGGTCTAACATGTCATTTAAGGTGATGTTTTCTTATTTTCTGTCTGATCTATCCATTGATGTAAGTGGGGTATTAAAGTCCCCTGCTGGGACGCCTGGGTGGCTCAGTCAGTTAAGCAGCCGGCTTCGGCTCAGGTCATGATCTCCTGGTGCACAGGTTCGAGCTCCCTGTCGGGCTGTGTGCTGTCTTGACAGCTCAGAGTCTGGAACCTGCTTCAAATTCTGTGTCTCCCTCGCTCTCTGCCCCTCCCCCGCTCATGCTCTGCCTGTTTCTCTCTGTCTCTTTCAAAAAAAAAAAAACGTAAAATTGTTAATGTTCTCTGTTGGTATTATATGGCTGTTTCTCCCTTCATGTCTGTTAATGTTTGCTTTATATATTCAGATACTTCTATATTAGGTTCATAAATATTTATAAACGTTCTAGTCTTTTGTTGGATTGACCCCTCTATCATTATATAGTACCCTTTGTCTCTTGTTACAATCTTTGTTTTAAAGTCGATTTTTTCCTTTTAAAAATTTATTAAAAAATTTTTTTAAATGTTTTATTTTATATTTGAGAGCAAGAGAGACAGAGCAAGAGCAGGGGAGGGCAGAGAGATGGAGACAGACTCTGAAGCAGGCTCCAGGCTCTGAGCTGTCAGCACAGAGCCTGATGCAGGGCTCGAACCCATGAACAGTGAGATCATGACCTGAGCCGAAGTCAGACGCCCAACTGACTGTGCCACCCAGGCGCCCCTTAAAAATTTATTTTAGAGAGAGAGAGAGAGAGAGACCATGGGAGTGAGGGAGAGAGAAAGAGGGAAAGAGAGAGAATCTCAAGCAGGCTCTGCACTGTCAGAGCCCAATTCGGGGCTCAACCTCATCAGATCATGATCTGAGCTAAAATCTAGAGTCAGATGCTTAACTGAGCCAGACTGAGCCACTGAGGTGCCCCTGAGTTTTTGGTTATATATCCATAAGTATAGCTACCCTGGCTTTCTTTTGGTTTCCATATGGAATATCTTTTTCTATCCCATCACTTTCAGTCTGTGTGTGTTCTTAAGTCTAAAGGAGTCTCTTGTGGGCAGCATATAGATTTTGTTTTTTAGTCCATTTAGCCACTCTGTCTTTTGATTGTAGTATTTAGTCCATTTACAGTTAAAGTATAATAATTGATAGGTATGTACTCATTGCCATGTTGTTAGTTGTTTTCTGGCTGGTTTTTGCTCCTCTTTGTTCCTTCTCTTGCTCTCTCCCTTTGTGGTTTGCTGACATTCTTTAGTGGTATGCTTATGGTCCTTTATCTTTTGTGTATTTACTACCGGTTTTGTTTTGTAGTTAAGTTTAACTGTAACTATAACAAGTTATATGTATAACAGTCTATTTTAGGTTGATAAAATAGTTGTCAACTTAAGTTTGATTGCATTCTAAAGCTCAACATTGTTACTCCTCCCTCGCGTGTTTTTGATGTCACATGTTTCATCTTTTTTTCTTTGTCCCCTTTCTCTTTTAATCTTCTCCCTGCTTCAACTCTCAAAAAAAGTACCCAGAGATTAAGTGCAAGGAAACTCAAAGAACCAAGGTAAGCCAGCCCAAGATTAGCAGGCTCCCTCGCACAGGGGCCAAAGTCTGGGCCAGAGCCTGGAAGTAAAAGCTGGTGCAGAATAAAGTGGTTCTAGAGGCTAGCAGTAAATGGGGTACCCCCAGCAGGGCCAGGCTGTGTAAGAAGTGGTGTTTGTTGGCTTTGTCTAAGAGCTCCGTCCCAGAGGCATCCGGAAACTGGGCACTGTGCACCCCATAGAAGGCCAAGACTAAGGTCCTGGCTCTAGAGAAGGCACCCAAGCAGTGGAAAGCAGCCCATGGCAGTAAGCGGTCTTGGACTGGACAGACCTACATCTTTTTATCTTGTGTGTGCCTTATCTAAGTTATCCCTTAACTAGTTACTATAATCATAGTTATTTTTACTGCTTTTGTCCTTTTAACCTTAATAAGTGCTGAATCCATTATTTTCATTATTATTATATTTATCCTTCCAGTGAGATTTACTCTTTGATATGTGTTCCTGTTACTGACTAGCACTTTCTTTTCAGCTTGAAGAGGTCATTTTAACATTTCTTGTAAGTTTGATTTAGTGGCGATAAACTCCTTTGGCTTTTGCTCATCTGGAAAACTCTCTCTCTGCAATTCTGAGTAACTTTGCTTGGCTGGAAGCTTTCTTCTTTCAGCGTTTTAAATACATGTGTCACTCCCTTCTGGCCTGCAAATGGTCTGCTGAAAAATGTATTTATAGTCTTATTGGGGGGGGGGGTTCCCTTTTAGATAACAAGTTATTTTTCTCTTGCTGCTTTTAGGGTCTCTTTGAGTTAAGCTCATATGAATCTCCCTGGGCCTCCTGGATCTGGATGTCTGTTTTCTTCTCCAGGTTAGGGATGTTTTAAGCCATTGTTTTTTCAAATAAGATTTCTGTGCCTTTCTTTCTCTTCTGGGAGCCCTGTGATAAGAATGTTAGTCCATTTGATGTAGTCCCATAAGTCCTTTAAGCTATGTTTTCTTTTTTCTTTTTTTTCATTATTTTTCTAGTATTTCATTTCTTTTTCTTGCTGCTCTGATTGGGAGAGTTCCACTGCCTTGTCTTTGAGTTCACTTATCCTTTCTTCTGTGTCATGTAGTCTGCTGGTGAACGCTTCTAGTGTATTTTTCAGTTCAGTCATTGTGTTCATCAGCTCTGTAACTTGTGTTTAGTACTTCTGTATATTTTCCATCTCTTTGTTGGAGTTCTGTGTTTATCCATTCTTTTCCCCATTTTCTCCCCAGTTTGGTGGGCATCTTTATGACCATTACTTTAGAACTCTTTATCAGGTAGATTACTTACCTCTCTTATCATTAAGGTTTTTTCTTGAGGTTTTTTTCTAAGAGCTAGATCTAGGCTCTGTTCCATCTGGTGAGAGTCCTCCAGGATCCCCATGATGTCTGCAAAGCTGCTGGCCTTGGACAGAGAGACACAGTCATCCTCTTCAGACGAGCTGTGGGTTGGTTTGTGTTGTGGTTTGCAGCCTTCAGGGCTGGCAGAACAGAGCAGAGGGGGATAATGGTAGCTCAGGGACCTCTACCTTGGTCTCCTTGGTGATGCCACTAATGGCAAAGGAAGTTGTACAGTGGAGTGAGGATCCAAAACCAGGTAAGGGAGGAGAGACATTTGAACTTCCTGGAAATAAGAAATCTGTTGTTAATGAAACCGAAGGTGTATCAGATGCTGCTATCTTGGCAATCTGGCCGTGCAGGTAGTTCAGCTCATCCTGCAGCACTGTGGTGTGACTTTGGGCTGGCAGTGCTGGAATGGTCAGAAAGATGGTCACCTTGGACCCACGCAGGTTGGGCACTGAGGCATTGTGCTGTGTGACAGTTAGAGGGCTAGGCTTCCAGGTGTGCCTCAGGAGCCACGTGTCACTCCTGACCCGGACATATATCTCCTCTTCATCACAGCATTCCAGGCAGTGTCGGCCAGAGCAGGGATGGGGGGCACATCCTTTAGACGCAGGTCAGACATGTTGGGTATGGGGTTTCAAAGGATGCCCAGGGACATGGCTTCAGGGGGCAGGTTGGTCCCAGTTTTTCTCACTACACTTTGAGTAGCCCCATGTGGCTTGTTTTACCAGATTGGGATGGTCACATTGGCTTCCATTCCTGATATTTCAACTGGCTCCTGCACTTGAAGAGTGAGGCAGCTACTGGGCAGCCCTAGGGACTAGGGGAGGCTGGAGGCATGACTCCTTCATATCAGGTACTCTTCCTAATGACCCTTCCTATCACAGTGGGCTGCCCTCCCCCCCATGTTTTTTTTGTTTTTGTTTTTACTTTTGGTAAGGCAAATTTATTCTTTATGAAATTAACACACAATTTACCTTAACTGTGTTTAAATCTTGTTTTGAGAGGTCTCTAGCTTTTGTTCTGAAAAAATATATTGAAATCATAATTGCATTTTGATTTGAGAAGTTTGTTTCATAGAATTCCACATAACAGCTTATTTTAAAATAGAAGAAAACCCAGGTGAACAGTGTTTCGCCATTCATTTAGTAGCTTCGTCAGTTTCCATAGCTGCAAAGTTGAACATTTATAGAAATGGGTTTCTTTGGGTTAAAATGGTGATGCGTGTAAAGCACCTAACCTTCCTTGTGCATAGTAGGCCCTCAGTAATTAGTGGTTGTTATTGTTATTATTGGCTACTTAATTAATTTGGATTTCTAGGGCACCATTTCTTTGGGTACAGCGAACCAGAACTGAATTCTTCCCTTCTGTATTTGTAATTTATTTAGACTGACTTCACCGCTGTAAAGAATAAAGCCTATTGGTGGAGTGGGGTGGGGCTTTTTGACTTTTGTGTGCAAGTCCTTGTAGAGTTACTGGATGTACTGGAATGTGAAGGATTAAGCTTTGTGGCATGTTCTATATGGTCATCCATAGTGACCAAACTCATTTGGAATGTTGTTTTGTTACTAACTTTGAAATGTGTTATTTTCCATACAGAGGATTTTGATCTGAATACATTGCTTATTATCTTTTATAAATTTCTAGAGCGAGAGGAACTGTCAATCAGTGTAAACCTTACCCTACACAGTGCTTCCTTTCATAAACATGGGGAGGAGGCATTCCCGAGATAACCATTTCTGGGATAAAGCCAGGCACCATTGTGTAACTAGGACAATACAGGATAGCACCCAACTTTGGGGCCTGTCACACTGGGAAGTCACAGCTCACAGGCCTGCAGTGAAATAGTCATGTTTATTGAGCCTTAATTTTTTTATTTTTTTAAATCAGTGGCTAGCCAGGTCCTCAAATAGAGGCACAAAACCATTCATATCTTTGTAGATTGTCGATTCAGTGAACCTTCTGGCGACAGAGGTTGTGAGCCCCACTTACTTGGTGAGGTCGCCCCTGTCTCCTCTTCCACTTAAACTTGATGACTGTTTCTACCTGATTGTAGCTTGAACACATTTAGGTAGCTTTCTTTCTTTCTTTAAAAAAAATTTTTTTTAAAACATTCATTCATTTTTGAGAGGGAGAGAGAAAGAATGGTAGCAGGGGAGGGTCAGAGAGAGAGGGAGACACAGAATCCAAAGTAGGCTCCAGGCTCTGAGCTGTCAGCACAGAGCCCGACGTGGGCTCGAACTCTAGAACTGTGAGATCATGACCTGAGCTGAAGGTGGCGCTTAACCGACTGAACCACCCAGGTGCCCCTAGGTAGCTTTTCTTAAAGCACTGAAACTTGTCATCAACATGTATCTCTCTTCTGGCTAGTCTGTAAGCTCCTGGACGGTGGTGGTTGTGTCGGTATCACTTAGTGCAGATTCTGGAAGCTCAGAGTTGACCATTAGTCACTGTTAAGTTCATGTCTCCCTCTGGCTAATGGAAACTCCTCAACATTAACTGGTCCAATAAATATCATTCGATATTGCCTCTAACAATTCTTTAATGAAAACTTGTAGAGAAGCTAATCCCCATCCTGTATTTCTCCCATTCTACCTATTTTTCTTTCTTTCTCCTCTGCAAATACACATTCTCTATTTCATTTAGGAAATTCAAATCCTTTGTCCTTTAGGACATTGCAAATCCTTCTCCATGAAGGTTTTTCAACATATGTTTAATTTTAGTTGTAATTAAAATTTAGAAATCTGGGAAAAGGTGAGAAATACGAACCAGAACTGGAAATTTGGAATTGCTCCTTAAAATACATTATTCTTTTAGTAATGAAAATATATTTGTAAACGTTTTCCTCATTTAAGAATCGGAAATTGTGGGGCACCTGGGTGTCTCAGTCGGTTAAGCATCCGACTTTGGCTCAAGTCATGATCTCGCAGTTTGTGGTTCTGAGCCCTTCGTCGGGCTCTGTGCCGACAGCTCAGAGCCTGGAGCCTGCTTCAGATTCTGTGTCTCCTTCTCTCTCTGCCCCTGCCCTGCTTGTGCGTGCATTCTTTATTTCTCTCTCAAAAATAAATAAAACGTTAAGAAAAAAAGAATCAGACATTGTGTTAATTTTGGCTAAATTCTCTTATTTTAGGTAAATCATATGGAAAGAAAGTGAGTTGTGTTACAATTTTTAAAAAAAAAATTTTTTTTTGTTTCAACGTTTATTTATTTTTGGGACAGAGAGAGACAGAGCATGAACGGGCGAGGGGCAGAGAGAGAGGGAGACACAGAATCGGAAACAGGCTCCAGGCTCTGAGCCATCAGCCCAGAGCCTGACGCGGGACTCGAACTCCCGGACCGCGAGATCGTGACCTGGCTGAAGTCGGCCGCTTAACCGACTGCACCACCCAGGCGCCCTGAGTTGTGTTACAATTTTAAGGTTATCATGAGAAAGGGTCCTTTATTGCATCACATGGCATTTTATAATATCATATAAAAGGTATAAAGATTGGCTTTATTGTCCTTATTTATAAAAGGTTTTACTGGGATTTAGAATTGGAAGTCTTTTATGTAGACTCTTTTTTTTTTTTTACCCCCCCCCACTTCAATTAAACTGTAATAATTTATTGAAAGTTAGTATATATAGGAAGAAACTTTGATATCATTGAAGTTTATTTTGGAGAAAATATTCCTTCTAAGACAAAGGCAGAGGAGACCATTTGAGCCAACAACTGGTGAACTTTGGAGTACTATAAATCGTGGTTGAATTATGAAAGTTGTATATTGTCCAGTCCTCTGCTGTTCTTTTTTGTATGTACTAGGCCTGTGTTTTGCTCATTTCCTTGCTAATTAATAATGTGTCATGAAGCAGGTAGAGAAACAAAGGTAAGATTGAAACTAAAAGTTAGTGTTTAATTTGATTCTGAGTTTTAGAATAGTTTTACAGTGAATTGTTTTTATACATTTATGGACAACATGACAAGAATAGTATTTGCTTTGTGACATAGATATTCTGTATACATATACATAATAAATACACAATGTATATTTTAACATTTTTATGCTTCTGCGTTTCCAAATAATGTACATTAGCACTGAGTTTTACATTTAATAGTGTGCAGAAAACCTATATTTAATGGCAGAAACCTTTGCATTTATGCTTAGTTTGCATATTATTAGTTGAATTTAATCTTTATTTAATGCTTCAGTATTTTTTGGAAGCCAGTTTGCTAGGTGCTGTGGGAGATGCAATGATGATTCTTACCCTTTAGGGACTCCTACTCTCAGAGCTAACTCTTAGAACCACAGAATTTTAGAACAGGAAGAACTTTAAGAGATTCTCTTCTCTTGGATGTTGTGTGTGCACGTGCATGTCCAGCCCTCTTCAGTGTCTTCTGCCCCCTTCCTCCCCATCTTCCCAGACATGGAATAATGTCCGTTTCTGTGCAGGGGAGAGAGGAGTTGAAGCAGGCAGGTGATTGGCTGGTATGGAATGTGTAGCTTTTTGAGTACTCTCTCCCACCACCTTTGCTGGTAAGCAGTAGGAGATGCAGGCCATTTTTTTTTTTTTTAAGTCCGGGGATTTAAAACTATGAATTCCAGAAATTGTTTTAGTGGGTAGTGACTAGAATATAGCACTTTTTAAAAATAGCTTGGAAATTTACCAAAGTGTATTGCAGATTATTATTTCAAGTATATCATGTGGGTGTGTGTATACACACACACACACACACACACACACACACGTATACTGGGTTGTTATATAAAATGTATTATAAGTACATTTATATACAATGTATTTTTTTTATTGCAACAAAGAGTTTGGAAACACTCTCTAATCTGTCCATTTCACCCTTGTTTTAAACCTGGGGAGCAGCCATTGATATGCTTATCCCTAGATAGATGACTTACTCCTTATACAGTGCTCTCCTATTATCATGACCTCCTTCAAGGTAAACTGTTTGCTACACAGGTAGAAATATACACAGGTGGTATTTTACCACAGTTCATCTGAATAAAAGATATGCAGTGAGGTAGTTTTTTTAAATTACACTGCCTCTGGGTACAAAAAAACCCCACTTTGGTGGATCTGTTAATCTGTAAATTTTGTTTTATGATGGGCCTAACTTAGTACCAAGATGTGATTTAAGCACCAAGAGAATTTGGATTATTTAATACTAGTACATAATACAACTACTTATCAAATATTCATGTGGGCACATACAGAGGCATAATTGTATTCTTGTAATGCACAATATAAATACTAATATTGTTGTGGAGAATCAGCATGGTATGCTGAAGCCATGGTTTGGAAAAAGGCATTGTAGTATGTTTTTATCTGTGGGAATTACTGGCAAGTATAATTGAGAGATTCTAAATACTGTAGTTGTTTACTTCCCTTTTGAATTTGGCTTCAATAATTTTCGTCTTGCTTTTTTTTAAAATAACCCTTGGATTATTCTGTAAGACCGAGGGTACAAGCTAAACTATGATTGTTTTATTGATTTTATATCTTTTAAAGATTTAAAGTTTCCTCCCACCAAAAATAGTTTAAAAAAATATTTCAACAGAGAAGAGTGGAATGAATGTTCATGTGCCCATTCCTCAGCCTCAACATTTATCAACTCTTTGTTATCTCTACCCACTCCCTTTTTCCAGTTCCCAGTTATTTTGATGCAATCCCTTGGTCATGAAACATCATCTGTAAATATTTCAGGATGTATTTCTGAAAGACAGACTTTCATTTCTAGTTTTATACAGTAGAATCCTCACCTGTTGGGGAATTTACTAAAGTTCTGAACACTCACATTGTGTTTGGGATATTAGAGTGATATAAAGGAAAAGTGAGATCCTACAAATGGGCTAAATGGAAAAAGCGAAATACCTGATGAGCAGATGTACCAAAAAACAATAGAGGGGTGACAATGAAAAAACCCTTCAATAGCTTTTAAGTGCCCATGTGGAAAAAAGACAGATGAGCATTTTAAAAACAAGTTTCTTTATTTTGAGAGAGTGAGTGAGCATAAGCAGGGGAGGGGCAGAGAGAGAGGGGCACAGAGAGAGAATCCCAAACAGGCTCCACGCTGTCAGTGCAGAGCCCAATGCAGGGCTTGATCTCATGAACTGTGAGATCATGATGTGAGCTGAAATCAAGAATCGGATGTGTAACCAACTGAGCCTGCCAGGCGCCCCAGCTTTTTTGAACACCTAGTGTGTGTCTACATTCTGTACAGGTCAGTGGGGGAATGAAGCCAAGTGTATTTCATACTATTTGAGATAGAAATTCTGCCAATACCATACTGTCTTGATGCTTACAGCTTTGTAGTAGAGGTATTGGCACAAAAACAGACACATAGACCAATGGAATAGAATAGGGATCCCAGAATTAGACCCACAAAGGTATGGCCAACTAATCTTTGACAAAGCAGGAAAGAATATCCAATGGAAAAAAAGACAGTCTCTTTAGCAAATGGTGTTGGGAGAACTGGAGAGCAACATGCAGAAGAATGAAACTAGACCACTTTCTTATACCACTGACAAAAATAAACTCAAAATGGATAAAGGACCTGAATGTGAGACAGGAAACCATCAAAACCCTAGAGGAGAAAGCAGGAAAAAAACCTCTCTGACCTCAGCCACAGCAATTTCTTACTTGACACATCTCCAAAGGCAAGGGAATTAAAAGCAAAAATGAACTACTGGGACCTCATCAAGATAAAAAGCTTCTGCACTGCAAAGGAAACAATCAACAAAACTAAAAGGCAACCAACGGAATGGGAAAAGATATCTGCAAATGCCATATTGGATAAAGGGCTAGTATCCAAAATCTATAAAGAACTCACCAAACTCCACATCTGAAAAACAAATAATCCAGTGAAGAAATGGGCAGAAGAATAGACACTTCATGAATTGGCACTTTTCCAAAGAAGACATCCAGATGCCCAACAGACACTTTTGAACGTCACTCCTCATCAGGGAAATACAAATCAAAACCACACTGAGATACCACCTCAGTCTGGTCAGAGTGGCTAAAATGAACAAATCAGGAGACCATAGATGCTGGCGAGGATGTGGAGAAACGGGAACCCTCTTGCACTGTTGGTGGGAATGCAAACTGGTGCAGCCACTCTGGAAAACAGTGTGGAGGTTCCTCAAAAAGTTAAAAATAGATCTACCCTATGATCTAGCAGTAGCACTGCTAGGAATTTACCCAAGGGATACAGGAGTGCTGATGCATGGGGGCACCTGTACCCCAATTTTTATAGCAGCACTTTCAACAATAGCCAAATTATGGAAAGAGCCTAAATGCCCATCAACTGATGAATGGATAAAGAAGTTGTGGTTTATATACACAATGGAGTACTACGTGGCAATGAGAAAGAATGAAATATGGCCTTTTGTAGCAACGTGGATGGAACTGGAGAGTGTGATGCTAAGTGAAATAAGTCATACAGGGAAAGACAGATACCATATGTTTTCACTCTTATATGGATCCTGAGAAACTTAACAGAAGACCATGGGGGAGGGGATGGGGAAAAAGTTACAGAGAGAGAGGGAGGGAGGCAAACCGTAAGAGACTCTTAAATACTGAGAACAAACTGAGGATCGGTGGGGGGGTGGAGGAGGGGAAAGTGGGTGATGGGCATTGAGGAGGGCACCTGTTGGGATGAGCACTGTGTGTTGAATGGAAACCAATTTGACAATAAATTATATTTAGTATAAAAAAAGAGATAGAAATTGTTTCTAGATTCTTTCTTGAGGGAAATTAGAAGATGTGTACAATGACTGCCAATTAAGATATTTACTGCAATATTATTTATAGCAGTGAAGAACCTCACTCAATAGTAGTGAAATGATTAAATGCATATATTTACAAAATAGTATAATATTTTGTAATCACTGGAAATGATACAATGTGACACCGATTTTATAAAACATCTAGGGCATATTGAAAGACCTGAAGGAAATTAACCCACATACTAACATGAATTAGTAGTGGCTATTTCTTAGGTGTTAGAATTATCAGTGATTTTTATTTCTTCATTACTTTTTTTTGAAGTGTTGCACATCTGTCAGTGTATATAAGTTAATAAATAATAAACATTTATTGAATACTTTGTGTCAATCACTAAACATTTTCAACTTTTTTTAAAGGTTTATTTTTTTTAAATGTTTTTTGTTTGTTTGTTTGTTTTTTTGAGGGAGAGAGAAAGAATGTGCTAGTGGGCGAGAGGGGCAGAGAAAGAGCGAGTGAGAATCTTAAGCAGGCTTCAAGCTCAGCACAGAGCCCGATGTGGGGCTCAATCCTACAACTGTGAGATCATGATCTGAGCTGAAATCAAGAGTCAGATGCTTAACCAACTGAGCCACTCAGGTGCCCCAAACATTTTTCATCTTTTATACTTAATTCTCCTAATAACCATAAGAGGTTTAATTATCCTTATTTTGTAGATGAGGCAATGAAAGCATGGAGAGATTGAGTACCTTGACGATTTGATTCTATCCTTCTACATTTACTCTTTGCTCTTTTTTTAAATTTATTTTTTATAGTAATTTCTACACCCACCATGGGGCTTGACTCACAACCCCGATGATCGTTTTCGACTTGTGCTTTGTTTTGTCCCTGTCTCCAGCATTCTGCTCATAGAAATAATGGTACAGTGAACATCTTTGCAGATAAATCTGTGTGTGCATTTCTGATTATCTTCCTAGAAAAACAGGGTCATAAAATTACTGGATCAAAGAATATAAAACATGTTAAAGGCTCCTGATGCAAATTGTGAGATTGCATATGACAAATGATCATTTCTCCTTAAACTTAAGATGTTTTGGGGCTATAAATTTGGGAGAAATAGGTCATCTAATCATCAAGGGGGATTTTTGCTTTCATCATTGTTCTTCTAAAAGACCTCTTTAAGCCTGCTGGAGAGACCGTAAGCAGAAAAAAATAGGAGAGACAAACCGGAGTTTAAAGTGGGGCCATATACTGTTATGACCTTGTGGCCATTTACTTTTTCATTTTTCTGAATAACTTAAAGCTTGGATTAGCCCAGCAACCTTTCTATTGCAAATTGTTTTATCAAAATGTACAAAATATCTGTATTAAATTTGCATGTAATTTCTTTGATATTTTACCTGATAGGACCTCAGGATCATAATTAGTTGAAATTTCCATTGTGTCATTTCAAAAATAATAGATATAAAAGGTACAACACATTGATTAGAGACTGTAATGACCCTAGAAACTGTTATTTTTAAATAAAAAAGACTTTCTCCTCTGTTTTCTGTCCCTCCCCCCCATTTTTTTTTTCCCCCTAAGGAATCACTCTCTTTTTGTGACAAGCAAAATCCAAAATTTTGGGTTAATTAGCTGACGGTTTCTGTTAAGTGATTAAGGTTTTATTGTCATTCTCTTGAGCATATCTTCTTCCAAAGATGCTGTAGGGTGACTTTGATTCAAAGACTAACAGAAGATCTGTGCAGGAGGAGGGAGATTTTAACTTAAGGGGATCTAGAGAATAATTAATGAAATCAGAAAATTGCTCTGGTGAAGTTACTGAAGACATTAGGATTGAGTTTTCTAGAAAGATAAAGGGTAATCTGGCAGCCTGAAAATTTGTGAGAGGTATAATTGGAATAAATAAAAAAAAACATTACATTGAAATTTGAAGGCCGTAAATATTTTCAAGGAGAAAAAGTACTATTTTTTACTCTGAATAGTAAAATTATGAAACTACCATAAACGGCAAGTAGAAAATAAACACGAGGAGGGTTTTTATCAGGGCTTCTTAACCCATGATAAACAATTGGATGAGAAAGGTTCATATGTTGCAAAATTAGATATATATATGAGCATTTAGAAGGAGAGGCCTTCAGCAGTTCTTTCAGATTCTCAAAGGAACGACTCCAAAAAAACTCAAGCTCCTATCAGAGTGTAAACGTGACAGGAGGTCAGGAATTTTTGTCTGTTTTATTCACTCCTTTGTCCCTGGTTCCTGGCATGTAGGTCTCCCCAATCGATATTTGTTCAATGTACAATTTCTGTACATTTCTGCACGGCATAGTTACAACAAGAGATTTGTAGCAGTTAGAGATTGGAATACGTTCCGGATTTAGGGAGATTGATTTTACTGGTGTGCTTCTACATTTATTTAAAGTTTTTGTTTTGGTGTTTAAATCTAGATGAGTAGGGAGAACATTCGTGTGATAATTTTGTAATTGAATTCCTTCTTTTTTTCTATGCCAACATGGAAATGTAATAGGAAAGTTATTCTAAACCATACATATTCATTCATCAGTATATTAGAAAATGTTGTGCTCTGATGCTATTTTCGTTCATTCATGAATGAGACCTTTGTACAAAACTTCCCCTTAAATTTTTGAATGGAAGATTTTGCGAATTGTTTTCATTAGATCAACTAGTATGATACTGGCTAAAAATGTAAAATCAACAAGATGTTGACAAATTTACCTGCAGAGAACGTTGCTTCATCAGCAAGAAATGTATGCAGTGAAGCTTTATTTTACCTCACTATCATTATACAGCATTTTTTTTAGCAGGTGATACAGTATAATCTGTGATTACATTAGTCAGCGTAATAAGTTTCTGTACTCTTTAAAACTGAAATTTGAGAGAAGGTTAAAAAGAATGACAGAAGGGTAAAATGCAAGCCTGTTTTAAAAATTGTAAAAATGAGAACATTTCTAAGATAAGAGAAAAAGTGAATTTCTAAAAATTGAACTGTGACGGGAACTGTAGATTTTATGAACCATCAGTTTTCTCTGTTAAAGGGATGATTGTAAGTTCTTTATATTAGTGATTTTTACCAGTCAGACATGAAAGATAATCTGAGTAACTGCTGCCTGTATTCGATTATATGTGAGTAGATTTTTCGTACTTGATAAGATCTCTGCCAGATTTAAAAAATTACTGGATTTTTATATTTTCCATAATTATTTTTGCTACTGTGAATAGGAGCTGTGATTATTCTAAATTTATTTGAAAATGATCGCATCCTTATTCTAAAAGGCTGTCAGAACATTTGGATCATTTTGGTCTTTTGCATCATTTAAAGAGACCTTGTGAGATTCCCGGAATAATCTTAATAGAAGGGCAGGAATGTGCCCTCATAGATTACATATCTTGCAGTCTGGTTCCTTTCTTTAGTTGGAATCTGATGAGTTTCTAGTCACTACACATTCTAGTATTCAAGTCCAGTTGGGCCTTGAACAGCACAGGTTTCAACTGTGCTGGTCTACTTGTACGTGGATTTTTGTGGATAAAGGCAGTCTAGTACAGTTAATGTATTTTCTCTTATGACTTTCTTAACATTTTTCCCCTTATTGTAAGAATACAGTATATAATACGTGCAACATACAAAATAATGTGTTAATCAACTGTGTGTTATCAGTTAGGCTTCCAGTTAACAGCAGGCTATTAGTATTTAAATTTGGGGGGAATCCAATTATACGGTTTTTGACTGCGCAGGGATCAGCACCCTTAACCCCTATATTGTTCAAGAGTCAGCTGTGTAAAATACATCCTGAAGTCAAATTTAGAGTGTTGAGTTGGCATCTTGGAAATAACTTAGGCTGATCTTTTTACCCAGTGGGATAACCCTTTTTATAGCATTTTCTAACAACCTTTGCCTTAAAAACAGTGAGCCGGGACTTCATTTCTTTATGAAGCAGCCTTTTCACCAATTATGTAATAATTATTCTGCGTGTGGAGTTGAAATCTACTTTGTGCTAGCCACCATAACTGCCTTACTCCCCTTTTCAGATTAGGAGGTATACAGACAAATACTGAGAATATCATCATGAACATCACTGAGATTCATTTACTCTTAGTTTTTTTGCTCTGTTTGCTTGAGATTATTATTTTCTCTATCAAAGAAAGACCTATACTTCAAGGGTCTTGAATTAAGATATAATTAAGATACATTCAACTTGTAGATTTCTGTTCTTTATAATTCTAGTAATTCTGCTCAGAAAGGAAGTGAGGTTAATGTGCCATCTGAACCCCGATTCAACTTTCTCTTTTACTTTTGAACTGAAGGGAAATAAGGCTGTCCTTGGAGGACCTCATTTGACCTGAGATCCTCCCAAGCACCAGAGCTGGGCCATTGTTCTCTTTATTTATTGCACATGGAAGCTTCTAGATAATTTTTCTTGCTGCAGGTTTAAAGCCTTGCCCCTTCAAAGCTTGTGCTATTTGGCTATTTATAGTCTCTTCAGTGTTGTTAAATACCAACTGACCTCCCCAAGTCACTCTTGTTTATATGACTTTTTTCTTTGAGAATAAGAAACTATAGCATTGATTACGTGTATACCATGACCACAGTTACCTAACCTGTTTGACCTGAACCATGTGAAAAGTAGTGATATCAAAGTAGTAATAGAAATTACTCTTTTTGTAGATGAAATACTCCTTACATTAATCAAGTGAAATGAAAATTAAAACAAGTCCCATGTTAAGTAATATATATGGAGACAAGATGGAAAAAACAATTGACATGCACAAAGAAACCCCAAACCAAAACAAAAACAATAAAAACCACCCCTGCTAAAAATGATTATAACCCATAAAGAAGGTTAAGGAGGTATAAACCAACTATTTCCTAGGGTAACCAAAGTGAAAGTTGGAAATAGGAAGGTTATGTATCTATTAAGGAGGTATTGGAAATACTAGATGGACATCGGGAAGTCTTAAAATGACACAGTGCCCTGACGGCGTGGTTACAAGAGAAAACATATTTTTATAAAAAGCTTGGCTTAAGCTCTTGCTATGTCTGAACAAGAGGCTCATTCAAAAGTGAAGCAAAACGAAAGACCTGGGCATGCTGGTACAAATCAGACCTCTTTGAAGTAGTTGTAGTATTCCTGAAACTGATTTGTACTCCAGTGGTAACTGGTTTAGTGATTTGTCCTAGAAGATGAAGTGAAAGTTTAAATTTCATTAAACATGGACTATTGCATGACTGTACTTCCCACTATGGACAGAAAAGATCTGTTGCAAATAAAAGCTTTATTTGCTTTGAGGGAGAAATGATTCCATGAACCTAAGATGATGATACTTTAGTATCAAGAATTTTGGCAGAGTTGTAGATACCATTTTGTTAACAGGTTAGGAAATATTTGGTGGGGCAGTCAAAAATTCGACTTCAGTTCAGGGGTGCCTGGGTGGCTCAGTCGGTTGGGTGTCCAACTCTTGATCTCAGCTCAGGTCATGATCTCACGGTTCTGTGGGTTCGAGCCCCACCATTGGTCTCTGAGCTGATGGCACAGAGCATGCTTGGGATTCTGTCTCTCACCCTCTATCTCTCGTTCTCAAAACCAAACCCGCTCGCTCTCTCTCGTGCTCAAAAACAAACATTAAAAAAATCTTTAAAAATATTTCTAGTATGTCTGAATGATATTGGTTATGAATAGGTGCAGATGAATTAGTGTGTTATTCGTATTTACCAGTTTTTTTGGCTTCACAGATTTGGTTTTAGTCATGATTTAGTTGATTATGCCTGTGAACAAATGGAATATCATATTTCTAACTTGGCTAAAGGAATTTTAAATAAAGGTTAAGTACAAAAATAATATTTTAGAGAGTAGTTAGTCTCTTCTCTTGGGTTGAGGATTAAATTCACTAAATAGAGAATAGTAAGAAACCAGTTATAATTTAAAATGAAGGTGAGTTTGAGTTTTCAATGCCAGAGTTAAAAATGTAGCCTATTTACTGAAAAATGCCGCTACTGAATGTGTACCATTACATGAGTTCTTATGTATAGTAAAATGACCACTCCCTGCATAGTAACCATCACATTATTAGAGGTGTGGTATAATAATTCATAATCCATGTCTCCCTCAATTAATACAATTGGACTTTGAAGAATATGTATCTCAAGCCTTCTCTGTAGATGAGATAAATATTAGGCCTTGTAGATATATGAACTATTTTGCCAACTATTTATTTTAGCAAATAAAATAAAAATATATTAAATGTATCATTGCTTAATGAAGGTATTGACATGTTAGTTCAGTCATTGACATTAGTAAAAGCATTACGTGTCACTGCAAAGAGAACAAAGGGAGTGGGAAACTGTAGATTAAAAGGGATTTAATTGACCCAGTAACAGTTGCCTGTATGGATTTTGTTTAGATCTGGATTAGAACAGACTTTAAAAAAAAGAAAACACTTATGAGACAGTTGAGGAAATTTGAGCATTGATTTGGCATTTGATGTTATGAAGAAATTATTATTAATTTACTGTAGATATTATAATGATATTGGCTTATGCTTCAAAAGCAAATCTTTGTCTTTTTTATTTTTATTTATTTTTACAATTTTTAAATTTTAAAAATTTACTTCCAAGTTAGTTAGCAGATAATGTAATAATGATTTTGGGAGTAGAATCCAGTGATTCATCCCCTACATACCCAGTGCCCATCCCAAGTGTCTTCCGTAATGCCCTTTGCCGATTTGGCCCATCCCCTCACCCATAACCCCTCCAGCAACCCTCAGTTCTGTATATTTAAGAGTCACTTATGTTTTTTTCCCCATCTCTGTTTTTATATTATTTTTGCTTCCCTTCCCTTCTGTTCATTTATTTTGTGTCTTAGATTCTACATATGAGTGAAATCCTGTGATACCTGCCTTTCTCTGACTAATTTTGCTTAGCATAATACACTCTGGTTTCATCCATGTGGTTGCAAATGGCAAGATTTCATTCTTTTTGATTGCCGAGTAATACTCCATTGTATGTATATGCCACGTCGTCTTTATCCATCCATCCATCGATGGACATTTGGGCTCTTTCCGTACTTTGGCTATTGTCGATAGTGCTGCTATAAATATTTGGGTGCATGTGCCCCTTCGAAACAGCACACCTGTATCCTTGGGTAAATACCTAATAGTGCAATTGCTGGATCGTAGGGTAGTTCTATTTTTAATTTTTTGAGGAAACTCCATACTGGTTTCCAGAGCGGCTGTACCAGTTTGCACTTTTACCAACAGTGCAAAAAGGGCCCTCTCTCTCTCTGCATCCTCACCAGTATCTGTTGTTGCCTGAGTTGTTAATGTTAGCCATACTGACAGGTGTCAGGTGGTATCTCATTGTGGTTTTGATTTGCATTTCCCTGATGATGAGTGGAGTTGAGCATTTTTTCATGTGTCTGTTAGCCATCTGGATGTCTTCTTTGGAGAAGTGTCTATTCATGTCTTTTGCCCATTTCTTCACGGGATTATTTGTTTTTTGGGTGTTGAGTTTGATAAGTTGTTTATAGATTTTGGATACTAGCCCTTTATCTGCTATGTCATTTGTAAATATCTTCTCCCATTCCATCGGTTGCCTTTAGTTTTGCTGATTGTTTCCTTCACCGTGCAGAAGCTTTTTATCTTAAAACAAATTTTTTTTTAATGTTTATTTATTTTTGAGAGAGAGGGAGAGACAGCAGCAGAGTGTGAGCAAGGTTGGAGTAGAGAGGGAGACATAGAATCTGAAGCAGGCTTCAGGCTCTGAGCTGTCAGCACAGAGCCTGATGCAGGGCTTGAGCTCACGAACCTCGAGATCATGACCTGAGCTGAAGTCGAACACTTAACTGACTGAGCCATCCAGGTGCCCCCAGAAGCTTTTTATCTTGATGAGGTCCCAATAGTTCATTTTTACTTTTGTTTCCCTTGCCTCTGGAGACATGTTGAGTAAGAAGTTGCTGCAGGTAAGGTCAAAGAGGTGTTTGCCTGCTTTCTCCTCCAGGATTTTGATAGCTTCCTGTCTTATGTTTAGGACTTTCATCCATCTTGAGTTCATTTTTGTGTGTGGTGTAAGAAAGTGGTCCAGGTTCATTTTTCTGCGTGTCGATGTCCAGTTTTACCAGCACCATTTGCTGAAGAGACTGTCTTTATTCCATTGGATATTCTTTCCTGCTTTGTCAAAGATTAGTTGGCCATACATTTGTGGGTCCATTTCTGGGTTTTCTATTATGTTCCATTGGTCTGAGTGCCTGTTTTTGTGCCAGTACCATACTGTCTTGATGATTACAGCTTTGTTGTTGTTTTTTTTTAGTTTATTTATTTTTGAGACAGAGAGAGACAGAGCATGAACGGGGGAGGGTCAGAGAGAGAGGGAGCCACCGAATCTGAAGCGGGCTCCAGGCTCCGAGCTGTCAGCACAGAGCCCGACGTGGGGCTCGAACTCTTGAACTGTGAGATCATGACCTGAGCTGAAGTCGGACGCTCAACCTACTGAGCCACCCAGGCACCCCAATTACAGCTTTGGTAGTACATCTTGAAGTCTGGAATTGTGATGCCTTCAGCTTTGGTTTTCTTTTTCAGGATTGCTTTGGCTATTTGGGGTCTTTTGGGGTTCCATGCAAATTTTAGGATTGTTTGTTCTAGCTCTGTGAAGAATGCTGGTGTTATTTTGATAGGGATTGCATTGAGTATGTAGATTGCTTTGGGTAGTATCAACATTTTAACAATATTTTTTCTTCCAATCCATGAACATGGAATAGTTTTCCATTTTTTTGTGTCTTCAATTTTTTTCATAAGCTTTCTGTAGTTTTCAGTGTATAGATTTTTCACCTCTTTGGTTAGTTTTATTGCTAGGTATTTTATGACTTTTGGTGCAATTGTAAGTGGAATTAATTCTTTGATTTCCCTTTCTGCTGCTTCATTATTGGCATATAGAGATGCAACCAATGTCTGTGAATTGATTTTATATCGTGTGACTTTGCTGAAATCATGAATCAGTTCTAGCAGTTTTTTGGAAAAGGCAAATCTTTACCTTAGAGATACATACAGAATATCTACAGATGAAGTGGTATAATGTCAGGAATTTGTTTGAGGATAATCCCGAGTGGTGGTAGAGGGGTTGAGGGGCAGGTGGGATATATCAATGAAACATGATTTGCTGGGAGTTTATAATGGTGGAGTCATTATACTATTCTGAATAATTTTGCATTAGTTTGAATTTTTTTGTGATAAAGATTTAGAACACATCTAATGCGACATTGTTGAAAGGATACTGGGAGCACTAGGTGACACTGCTATATAATGTATTCAGAAATTAAGATGGATATGAGCAACAAATGTACTTATAAGCATGTCTTATGTATAAATCTTGTATTTTGTTTTTCTTTAGAGCTGAAGCCATTTATTTGAATCTTGGATGATTAGCACCTAAATGCTTAACTCTCAAAACTACTCAAGAGTCCCACAGTCAGGATTAGATGATTCAAGTTACCACCAAGAAATTACTGTCTTAAGTTCTCCGGTAAGATTATACCAATATTCTAAAGGCTAAATAGTGACTATGAAGGCTAAAAAGATTTTTAAATGCTATATTTGAGCCACTAGCTTCTATTAGAATTCTTTTAATGTTTGTTTACTTTTGAGAGAGAGAGCGTGTGTGTGAGCTGGGGAGGGACAGAGGGAGAGGGAGACAGAGGATCCCAAGTGGGCTCTGTGCTGACGGTATAGAGCCTGATGCAAGGCTCGAACTCACCACCATGAGATCATGATCTGAGCCAGTCAGACACTTAACTGGCTGAGCTACCCAGGAGCTTCTATAATTTTTTAATCCCGACTACTGTGGCAGGAGTTGGAAGTTGTGATAACCAACCAAAGATCTTAGAAATATCAACATGCAACAAGGCTTTATGGCATTTCCTGCTCACAGATTCAGCTAGTAATGGGTACAGTCTTGCCTCTGGAATGCCTTGTTTTCTCCTTGCTATATGTCTCAGGATGGATCTTCCCGAAGCTGATGCTGAAAAGGAGTTTGGCTTCCAGGATGTTCATTGGGGATCAACACCTGTAAAGAGAGGAGGTTAGGAAGCAGATTAGGCAGAGGAAATTGAATTGCAATTCAGACTTAACAAAGCTTTGGCCACCCTACAGGAAGTTCTGCAGTTGTGAGGGTTTCTTTCCCTCCATAAGTAAATAGTAAGCTCTTTGGGGACAGAGACCTATTTTCAATGCCCTTGCACAGGCCATTGTAAAGCTACTCAGCAAATATTTGTGGAATGAAAGAAATCTGAGTAATATCTTGTGGGTTTTTGTTGTTGTTGTTGTTGTTGTTGTTGTTGTTGTTTTTTCTGTAACACCCAAGCCTTGCCTGTCCTTTCCCCAGATGAAAGTGCAGCTTAGAGCAATGGGGTTATTGGAGACACAGGTGGTTGTCCTCTATATCATGAGCAAACATGGAGGTAACTTGCCCTCTATAATCAGCCTGCTATAAACCACTGTTTCTGGGCTCCATAAGATAAGGAGGACCTGCATCGGGGCCCAAGGAGAACCACTAAACAGGAGTTGTAAAGAATATGAGATCCTAGGGGGAAGGCGGGGAGAAGATCCTGGAAGACACAGTGACAGCTTCTCGCTACTGAGGCATATGGATTATGGTTCTAACCTGTTGTTTTTTTTTCTGTGTGTGGGGAATAGGCTGTGCGGATATGAATTTTTATCCTTTTATGCTCAAGGGTTAAGAGAGCATCTTAGAAGTCTTTTTTTAAAAGTCAACTTGTCTTCTAGTAAGTATGGTCCTGCTTTAGTCTTTCATTTGATTTCCTTGTTTTTCCCTCATTTTTACTGTAGGATTCCCTGAGACAGGATATGTGTTAATAAATCCTCTAAAATTTCCCTGAACTTTACTAATGTATTATTTACTGCCTTGCATGTAGAGACCTTCAATTATTACCTTTTAAATGAATGAAATAAAAAATAATTGATTCTACACCATAATTAATGTGTTGTAGAATAAGTGTTTAATAAGGATTACACTCAGCAATTCAGGACCAGAAATTTGCTTGTTTTTACATTACAGTTTTTTTTATAAGACTTTTTAAATTTTTAAGTAATCTCTACACCCAACATGGGGCTTGAACATAACAACCCCAAGATCGAGAGTCACATGCTCTTCTGACTGAGCAAGCTGGGTGTTCCCATACATTACAATTTTTCTGATGCCTATTTAGACTCTTTTATGCTTCATCTTTTAAAATATGTAAGTTACTTTCTTCAGGTTGACTATTAGAAGAAGGAGATTGTACTTGTGTTTCACTGGGTGAATTACATTTATTTATTTTTCATGATTAACATGTATATCCTTCAAAGTTTTAAATTTGATTATTTAGGGAGTTTATGCCTTATCTGATCCTTCTGTATTTTTATGTCCTTCTTGCTTACTTAGTACCCCACCAGAGGGCAGGCAAAGGAAAGGAGAAAAGAAGATACTGATTTCAGTTCCCAAATTCTTACATAGGCACCTTTCACTTGCATATTTTGTTGTGCTTCTGGGTGATGTGAAGACAATAGGATCATCTGCCTTTTGCTATTTTAAAATATTTAGTAGAATGCTCAGTTATTTGGAATTAAATTATGTAAGGTTGATTTCCGGAATTATAGAACTAAATAAGTATACTTTAAATTCTTCAACTTTATATTCTCAGATCCATGTATTTTTAAGTTATCCATCTTTTCTTGGTAATTCATGCCACTGTTTTCATTGCTACTATTGATCATTACGATTGACTGTAAGGAGAAGATTTTGTGTTTAAAAGTACACTAGAATGTTCACAATACAGTGTCAAGTTTTAAAATACTCCTTTCAATGTCCCATAACACTTGATGTTTCTGAGGTGATCAGGGAATTTTCAGAATGATAAGAATTATCTTTTGAAATTCAAGTTACTGTTTTGCTCTTTTGTTGGAAGTTTCTTTAAAAGAAAGACACGCCTCAAACGAAAGTAAATTTGCCTGAACATTATCACAGCATAGGTTTTAAAGTCTAGATGAGGACGCTAAATATTTTATGGTCTCAGTATTGCCGTTAACACCCATTGTACACGGACACTAGATGTGTATATGAAGTGCAGTTTCATGGTCTCTAGCTGTTTGGCCTGTTATCAGTACGAACAGCAAATGGTGTCCAAATCAGCTTCAAAACAGCTGGCAGTTGACTTGCTGGCATTTAGCACCACCTAAGTACACAATGACAGTTTTTTGCTCTTTGACACAAAGAATGTACCTTCCCTTCTCACCGGGAAGCTGGTGCAACCATCTTTCTGTGTGCTTTTGGATCTAGTAATGCAGAAGAACCTTAAAATGGATTTTTTAAAGAGAGTCGTTCCTCCCATTCTTTCGGGAGATGTGGTTTTGGACACTAGAGATAGTTTTCGGGAAAGCTCCCCAAGATTACTTAAGATGAAACGTCTTAGTTTACTTTCATCAGAGAAGATTGTAGATGAGAAAGATGGAATCCATTTCTGTCACACTAATTATGACAAACACCAGCATCACCAACTAGGTAAAGTAAAAATGTACTATTTTCAATTCTTTAAAATACTTTAGGAAAGGAAAATTATTTTTGTAAGTACCGTTCTAACGAGCATACGTTTTTGTTTTGAAAATCAAGTTTATTAAAAATGTTTAATATAGTAAATGTCTATTTGATCTAATTTTTTTTATAGTATCCAAGTTTTTGCTTTGAGTTTAGATGGAGAAATATTGATGGTATGGATCAAGATGAAGCCATTAATACAGTAAAAAGTCTGGTGATCTTTGGAAAATATTTTGATGAACAAAGTATTATATTTATTGAAACAATGTTACTGGTACAACCTATGGGATATGTAAATGAAAATTAAGATACAGGTTTTATCTATCACTATAGAAGCCACTTATTTTGTTTAAAAAATATATCCCATTCTTAAAAAAAAAAAAAAAATATATATATATATATATATATATATATATCCCACTCTTCTAAAGATAGTGACTATTTGGAGTAAAATATCAAAAAAGTCACATCTTTGAATATAATGATTATTTTGTGTCATAGTATCTTTGTTTTCTTTAATCCAGCAATATTGAATTTGGTGTCTTTTAAAGTCTGAGAGAATAATATTTCTTATAAATTAAGAGAAAGATCAGCTGTGTGTATAGCAGCTGGCAAATATTAAGACAGGAAAATCCTTTAGGAAGAATATGGAAAAATGCTCTAAGTTTTTACATTTTTGATTAAAACACTTTAAAATGTTAAAATGTTTTGTATGATTATGACCTTTTTTAAATTTTATTTTTAATTTTTTAAAATTTACATCCCAATTAGTTAGCATATAGTGCAACAATGACTTCAGGAGTAGATTCCTTAATTCCCTTTACCCATTTAGCCCATCCCCCCTCCCACAACCCCTCCAGTAACCCTCAGTTTGTTCTCCATATGTATGAGTCTCTTCTGTTTTGTCTCCCTCCCCGTTTTTATATTATTTTTGTTTCCCTTCACTTATGTTCATCTGTTTTGTCTCTTAAAGTCCTCATATGAGTGGTCATATGATATTTGTCTTTCTTTGACTAATTTCACTTAGCATAATACCCTCCAGTTCCATTCACGTAGTTGCAAATGGCAAGATTTCATTCTTTTTGATTGCCGAGTAATACTCCATTGTGTATATGTGTGTGTATATATATATATATATATATATATATATATATATACACACACCACATCTTCTTTATCCATTCATCCATCAATGGGCATTTGGGCTCTTTCCATACTTTAGCTATTGTTGGCTATTGTTGATAGTGCTGCTATAAACATGGGGGTGCATGTGTCCCTCTGAAACAGCACACCTGTATCCCGTGGATAAATGCCTAGTAGTGCAATTGCTGGGTCATAGGGTAGTTCTAGTTTTAGTTTTAGGAACCTGCACATTGTTTTCCAGAGTGGCTGCACCAGCTTGCATTCCCATGATTATGAACTTTTCTAATCTTAGGGAATAAATAACTGCTCATATAAATTAATGTAATATTTAGTAGAAAGAAGAGTTTCTGTAAGCTCTCTTAAGTTTTTTATAGCTGTTTTCTATGCATATTTTCATATGCACATGCACATTTTTATTTCTAGAATTTAAAAATGAGATTTACTATCCAAACTCCTCTTGCCTTTTCTTTTAATACATCATAAACATCTCTCTGTCTCACTTAAAGTGCTCTCCGTTGTTGTATATAATAGTTTATTCAATCAGTGTCTTAAACTGATGAACATTTAGAATGATTTTAATTTTTAGTTATTAAAAATAATTATGTAACAAATATTCATTTATATCACTTTTTACCTCTGTATGATTACTTCTCAGTATAAATTTCTTTGTACATTTTAAATTTGAATACACAATGCTAAGTTACCATTCACAAATTTCTCAATTTAAGCTCCCCAGGGCTTGTCCCTGTTTTTTTGTATTCTCCCTATTTCTTGTCAGTTTAAAAAATAGGGTCATATTTATGAGAAACCGTATATTTTGTTTTAAAAATATCAATTGTGTAAAAGAAAGGAGAAGGAAATTTAAGTTTTCAGAAGAAATTTATGTTGGCATTTACAATGTAATGGTTAGAAGTCATTTTTATGCTCTTCACATATTTGGGTGGATGAAGTAAAGGTGAGGCCACTGATGGATTAGTGTGTCTTAATTTAAATTAAAATCTGTAGGGGAACTTGTGTGGCTCAGTTGGTTCAGCATTTGACTCTTGATTTTGGCTTAGGTCAGGATCTCCTGGTTCGTGAGACCAAGCCCCGGGACGGGCTCTACGTTGACAGTGTGGAGCCTACTTGGGATTCTCTTCCTCTCTTTCTCTCTCTCTCTCTCTCTCTCTCTCTCTCTCTCTCTCTCTGTCTCTCTCTCTCTCATTCTCTCTCTCTCTCTACTCCCCAACCCCACTGGTGCACACTCTTTCTCTCGCTCTCTCTCTCAATAAATACATAAACATTTAAATTAAAATCTGTAAGTCATTCAGCCCTTAGTTTTGTGTTCAACAGTGTATGCATATGTGAAACCTATGAATATATTTATATGTGCAGTGATTTCAGCTATTAAAAATTTACTTTAGTGTTCACTCTTGAATCATCTTAGTTTCCTTACCGTACCAAGGACTGCATGGTTGGACTTGGTGCTTAAATGTTCTCTACTATCTCCATTTGTTTAATATGGTTCCTTTTTTTTTTTTTTAAGACTATTTTACACATTTTTGAATGCAGCACACACGTTACAAAGTGTAATAATAAGATTTGCAATTTATATTAATTTGCAAATAAGCACTCAATGGTTAAGAATTTTCCCTAGTATTTATCCTTTTGCCAATCGTGGTCAAAAGCAAAGCAGAATCATGGAGTGCTGAAGAATCTGTTTGAAATTTCAGAGGCTACAGGTTCTTTGTGGAATAACTATTGCCCAGTTTTTCTCTTCAAGAACAGAATTCAGTTTGGGGCGCCTGGGTGGCTCAGTCGGTTAAGCGTCTGACTTCAGCTCAGGTCGTGATCTTGCAATTTGTGAGTTCGAGCCCCGCATCAGGCTCTGTGCTGAAAACTCAGAGCCTGGAGCCTGCTTTGGATCCTGTGTCTCCCTTTCTCTGCCCCTCCCCTGCTTGTACTCTGTCCCTCTCTGTCTCTTAAATAAACAAACAAACAAACAAATAAATAAATAAATAAATAAGTTTAAAAAAATTAGAAAAAAATTCAGCTTTATAGAGTGACTTAAAATTAACTTACAGGACTTCTTTGGCAATTTCTGTAGAGAGATTTGGTTTTAAAATGTCTGGTTCTTCAATTTCAAGTTACTGATCAAATTCCTTTTCTTGAATCTCAAGATGTGATACTAAATTTATATTGTAGATAAGAATAAGACACACATGATTCCCAGCCGTCTGCAAATAGGTTGCTTGCAACTCAGCTTGAGTGAATGTTACTTCCTGTTTTCTGGTGGTTCTGGGATAGAGATAATGCAGTAGTTTAGCCAGAAGTCACGCAGATATGACTGGGTGCAGTTCTAAGGGGTGTTACAGTTTTGTTCATGTAATAAAAGGAGAGATCAAGGCTATCGAGAGATTTCATATCACTAATACAGAGAAGGAACTATTCTTTGGAGAGAAACTGGTGTGGAATCTCTCTTTGTACTTGCATCAGGTGCCGAGTTATTTACTTGTTAACTCAAAATGGAAAATGTCATTTTAAGGGATGTTAGACAAGATTGTAATATGGACTGATAACTATGCTTTTGTGAGAGAATCAATTGAGAATAAGCCAGTCTGCAATATACAGAAATTTTCCTGGTACTTTTCGACCCTAGAAGTGTTCATAGATATTTGGGGTTTCCTTCACAAAAATATGCATAGAATTTAAAGGTGTTTTCAGGGTTGATATTTTGAACATTTCTCTTTGCTTTTGGTAATTTTTTTCACTTTGTAACTGTCTCTGGATATTAAGTCAACATGATATTTTAAGAATTTTGTAGACATTCTCAAACAGCTGACTGGATTTGCCAGAAATCCTCTGTTTTCTCTGTAAAACCTATTTACAGATGCCTGTGGCTGACACTGCACACTGTCCAAAGCCTTTCCCACCGTTTTTGCACCCAACAGGTTGGGTTGTGTGGGCTTACCAAGAGTTGGCTGTGTTTTAAGCCAAACCTGTTTATGCCAATTACGCTTGTAATGGTGATCGTGCAATTTAGTTAGGTATTACCTAATTCAGTGAAGTATGAGACTGAAAAGAAGGGGTTGTTTTGGTGTAAACAAGTTTGCTGTGGTCAGACTCCATAAAATGAATTCCTAAAAAACTAAAAAATTAAAAGTGCTCTTGAGCTACATGCAAGTCAGAGAAGGGTGTAAGACTGGAAGGATCTTTCCATCAGATACCTTCAACTTCCCTCTCTACTTTGAGGAAATTGAAATGGGAAATCATAGACGATGTCCATGGGTTGGATTTTGGGCAAGGCAGACAGCGCTGTGATCAGCAAATTCACCTTAAGGACTTGGCACTATGTCAAAATGCTAGGAATAAACCATGGACTTTATATTTTAAGTTAAAATAAAACCTTCAGTGGACCTATTGATCTTTGTTTCCCCTGATTCCAACTTTAATGGCGATTTTTGATTATATGATTAGTTAATAGTTACACTTTATAGTAGAGGAACTCTACTGTATATAGTTGTGTAATATTGCAATTTTGTTAAAGAAGTAAATTGCTTATTTTCTGCCCCAAATTCTTTATTACAAAAAAAAAAGGACCCAAGGTGTTCATGGGATGTAATCTTATTCATAACTGTGCTTAAATATCCATATATTTTTGGTGTAGAGTTCTAATGTGATCAAAGACTGATTTCACTGATGAGATATTAGTAGAATTGGCATACATAATATCTGTCTTCAGGCATAAAAGTTGGTGGGGAGAAAATGCCCTTCACTGATCGAGAATATACTACAATGTTGTCTGACCACTAAAGAACAATGACTATTAGGCTTGGTCATGAGTCAGATCCTAAGAATCAGGCAGTGTGTTTCCACAGGCTTCTGTTGTGACAGCTGCAAAGTCCTTGCATCTCCAAGATTGGGTTATTTTTATTCTGATGGAATCAACCTTAATTTTGTTGTTGTTCATTCTGTTTTGAGTCAAGAATAAGTGAGTGTAAATATAGTATAAGATTGATTTTTATAATTCACAAAGAACAGAGGTAATGACACGTTGAACAGGACTGAGTATATATCAACATTACGGATGGAAGAAGCTTTTGAGCACCTTCTGTATTCTGGGCATTGTTTCCTTGTTTTGTTTTACCCATAACTTAAGTGGTCTGTTTTGTCTACCTGTTTAGTACATACCTGTTCTCTTTCTCCCTCAAGTAGAATGTAAGTTGAGCATAGAGTTTCCTCTGCCTACTGATGTGTTCCAGGGCTTGGAACGTAATAGTTTCTCAATAAATACTGGTTGAATGAGCAAGTATTCTCCAAGTCTTTCTGAAAACCTTGTGAGAAAGGTTGTTTTTAAAAAAAAATTTTTTTAACGTTTATTTATTTTTTGAGACAGAGAGAGACAGAACATGAACGGGGGAGGGTCAGAAAGAGGGAGACACAGAATCTGACACAGGCTCCAGGCTCTAAGCTGTCAGCACAGAGCCCGACGCGGGGCTCGAACTCACGGACCGCGAAATCATGACCTGAGCCGAAGTCGGCCGCTTAACCGACTGAGCCACCCAGGCGCCCCAAGAAAGGTTGTTTTTTAAATTTTTTTAAATGTTTATTTATTTATTTATTTTTGAGAGAGAGAGAGAGAGAGACAGACAGACAGACAGTGTGAGCAGGGGAGGGGCAGAGAGAGAGAGAAAGTGAGACACAGAATCTGAAGCAGGCTCCTGGCTCCGAGCTCTCAGCACAGAGCCCAATGCGGGGCTCAAACTCACAAGTTGTGAGATCATGACTTGAGCTGCAGTCAGACGCTTAACTGACTGAGCCACCCAGGCGCCCCGAGAAAGGTTGTTATAAAGAGTTTTAAAACTTCAGAGTGGCTTAAGCAAATTATTTTAGGTTTTCTAGCTACTAAATGGTGGTCGTTGGTGTAGAGTCAGGCATTTGTTCCCTGCCCTCCATCTCATTGCAGTGTTTGATGTGGAATTGTTATGTATGAAATCTATTTTTTAAAAGAGTGGTGCATCTATCAAATTTAATTGTGCTATTAAAGAACATATCCTTTTTGGTGGTTTCATTTTAATTAAGAGCTGTATTTCAATAGGAAAAAAACTTTAATTCCAATAGAAAGCCTTACTCTTTGAGACCCTGTGTTTCACTCTAATGACTAGTTGATAATTATTTTTATACCACTCTGGTTACATAAGCTGATTAAGTGAATAGCCGTTTCACGTGACTTTTACAAAAACAATTAAGAGACACACATTGGGATACCATTCCATTTCATTACAAAGTGTTAATGACTCCATGGGATAATAAACATTTAAATAGTATACTAGTATGCCTCTCTTGAGGTATTCGGCATAGTTCCCTAGCAGGGACAAAGTAAAATGTAGCACTTGCTGTAAAATTCCAAATGCCTCGTGGTTGAGTTTTAAAGGCTGCCGTCTATATTTGACTAGTAAAGAAAAGGGGATACTGTTACTAACTGGATTTCCTATTTAATAAGTGATCCGTTTTCAGTTTTGTTTTTGCAGATCCATAGCTCTCAGTCATTAGATTTTGTATCTCCAGAATAGCTCATTTTTGTTTGATACTCCCTGTATTGGGCAGAGGAATACCATGGCAGGCCAGTTTCTTTTTAGAAGGGAACGGGATGGGTAAAGAGTGATTTATATATCTTCATGTGAGACTGGACTATTAATAGGGAGTTTAGAGAAAGTCCTGGGAGAAAATTGAGATGAAGTTTTCTTCTGGTACTTCTCATGCTTGTAGTGAGACCTAAGGAGATTGGAGAAACGTATGGAATTCAAATGTGATAAAAAGGATGTTGGGCAAGGCAATGTCCTCGAAGAACCTGAGCTTGAAATAATAATCAGTCTGCTCTGGAATTTCTGGTCTGACCCAAATGATAATTTGTGGAAATGTGTGAAGGAATTCAGGAACTTTTCTTGCTTATACAAGTGGGATTTGGAAGCATTGGGCTCTCATAGTGTCATGAAATCAAGCAGGGTCCCTTATTTAGGAAAGCCTTTGGAGTACTTTTCAAGCCGTAATCATTGAAGGATGTAGAAGCCTTACCGACATTTACACCTTGTCTGGATCTGTGAGCATTCTCATAATAGAGGAGAGCTATCGGGAAGACCTACTACTACAGGCATGATAGGAGAGGGGCAGTGAAGTACTCTGGAAGGAGTTGGAGTAGGGCTTTGACCCAGACTGAGCTGAGCTCCCGTGGTCGCTGGCTGCATGTCCTTGACTGGTCTGCTTTCTCTCTCTAGGCCAGTTAACCTCACTTATCCATTTGAGTGATAGCTCCTTTTGTAGCGTTGCTTTCAAGATTGTAAAAGATGGCGGCAGAATTGACACATAGTTTAATAATGCACGGTGGCTTTTATTATTTATAAAAACGTTTGGATTTTTGACTTGGAGGTAGATGAATCGCATTTAACTGGAACTTGTCCTTGGATCACTGCATCATAGAAAATACTCTAGGAATTTGGATCTAGGTCTTTTCTTGTGCATAATTCCAGAAACTTGAGCTTGTGATTTATAGCTAGCTACGTGACAGTTCACAGGAGCTTGTGCTGCAACACTTTTTCCTGTGCTTCCTTCTTTGTCCACAGCGTGTGCTCGTCCAGATCACCACGGCTAAGTGAGTGTGTGATTCACATACAAAGGTTTTTAGAAGTTAGTGCGGCAACATGACCTTGTAATTTCTCTTGGTTGTTTTTGAAGTTAGCCTAACACTTCATAAGAAGGGTCACTTTAGACTGTCTCCTTGTTACATGGGTGTGTGTGTATATATACACATATATTTTTTCTTTAAGTTCTAGTTAGTTAACATACAGTGTAATATTGGTTTCAGGAGTAGAATTTAGTGATTCATCACTTACAGACAACACCCGGTGCTTATCACAAGTGCACTCCTTAATGCCCATCTATCACCTCCCTCCCTCCATCAACCTTCAGTTTATTCTCTGTGATTACGAGTCTCTTGTGGTTTGCCCCTCTCTCTCTCTCTCCTCTCTCTCTCTCTCTCTCTCTCTCTCTCTCTCTCTCTCTCTTTTATTGGCACTGTTAAGCATGGCTTCAGTTAGGGTCAGGGTTTTACTACTTTGGCCTTTAGAAAGCACTTGCAAGAAACTTAATTGAAATAAAGATGCACCTGTCTCCCTTTTTAAGGGGTCGGGAATAGCTTTCTCTCTGTCCCCATGTTCTCTGCCGTTTTCTAATCACAGAACTGCTATTCATTCCAGAGTACTGGTGTGGTGATACTCGTTTTTAAAATACTACAATTCCTCCTGTCAACGGAAGGTATTATGTCTGGGATAAGATAGTTGAAACAAAGGAGATAAGAAAAATATACAACTAAATAAATGTTAATCAAAACATACTGAAATCATAAAGGCATAAAAAGGCAAAAAAGGTGATAAATAATGTCTGTCAGAAGGCACTGAAGAAAATAAAGATGAAGTTTAAAAGAGCTCAGTAAAAGAGGTAAAGATGACTGAAGCTGAGTGTAAGTTTAAAATGTAACTAAAGGAATATACTAGAAAAGTTCAACAAAAAATAAAGCGTGCTATAAAGGGAGTTCGGGAAGCAGCATACAGGCCAAGGGTTAACTCCACCCATATACAGGCGGTCGTCTTGGGTTGAGGCACCTGTGGATCTAAGCCTTTCTCCCTGGCCCTGTCCTGGAACTGGAGCTGAAGGTCTCTGCATGACCAACATTGGGGTTGAATCATTTCCCTTGCCCCCAGCTCAGTTAATTATTCTTTGTGTCAGGACTCTAACTCATTGTCCACTAGCTTCTGCTATTCCATTTAATACAAACGTGTTGTTTCTTTTACCAGACGGTGAATTCTTTGTGAATAGACTTGATCTTATGTGAGTAGCTCCAGAGCCTAGCCCAATGCCAAGTACTTAGTAGGCAGCTAGTAAGTGTTTGTTGGATTTTAGAGTCCTCTCTCCTTTGATTCTTGTCTTCTATGGACCAGAGCAAGTTTTTACTTGTTCCTGAGAGCTGCTGTCAGTTGCCATATTTAGCACCTGGCTTTTCCTTTGAAACCATCTAGCACGTTGCTCGGTGGGCAGTGGTTCCTGAGGCAAAACTAACCTTCCAGTAGCTTCAAACAAAAAAAACCCAAACAAAATCCCCAAGTCGTACAAGTAATGATCTAGAACATGGGTTGGCAAACCTCTTCCGGAAAGGTCCAGATAGTAACTGTTGTAGGCTTTGCAGGCCACACGTCTATGTCACAAATACTTCGCGATGACTTTGTGGGGCAAAAGGGGCCTAGATGATCTGCAAGTGAATGTGCTGTGTTTCAGTGAAACTCTGTTTACAAAAACAGGCGATGAACCCAATTTAGCCTGTGGACCCAAGTGTTCAAACCCCTAACTAGAATATAGGAAAGAATATTGGTAACATCAGAGGGTTCTGTGCAGGTAACTTAACCTGGGAAGCAGAGACTGGAAGGGGATCCATTTGAAGGGATCTAATGCTACACTTACTTACTTGTATTTTCTGTAGCCTTTTTTAAAATTTTTTATTAAAAAAACTTTTTTTAATGTTTATTTATGTTTGAGACAGAGGGAGACAGAGTGCGAGTGGGGGAGGGGCAGAGAGAGAGAGGGAGACACAGAATCCGAAACAGGCTCCAGGCTTAGAGCTGTCAGCACAGAGCCTGATGCGGGGGTTTGAACCCACGAACCGTGAGATCATGACCTGAGCCGGAGTCGGACGCTTAACCGACTGCGCCACCCAGGCGCCCCGGAATAGTGTTTTATCCGTAGTAGGTGTTAAGTAAATATTTGTTAATTTGATTTGGGATCCACATGTATCATTTGTCCTCCCTGGGCTTCCGTTGTGTCTCTCATCTAAGATGTAACAGATTATGTTATGTGATCTTCAAAGTCTCTCCAGTTAAACAACAACAAAAAAAATCTGTGATTCAGTGACTCTTTGTGGAAGGCCAGATAGTTTATTCTTTAAAGGTAACAGTTGTTGGCTTACTACATTTCCTGTATGCCCTTTATGTCCTGATGTGGAGCCCTGAAATGGTTGCTTTTAACAATCATTTTGTTTGAGACCTTTCCACATTGGAATCCCCTGTCCGTTAGGCCATAAGTATGCATACCTTCCTCCCATCTCTCACTCACTCCTGCCACATATGTGGACAGAAAACACACTTTGTCTTATTTTAATCATCAAATGTATTAAACCTAGTCTTTTTGTTATTTTAAAAGAATAAGTTAGCTGTAAAGGTAATTACCTAATCTCAGGTGATTCTTTGTAGAAAGATGGCCATTAAGATGAGGATTAGTCTGTTGTTTAGCTTTATATTTTTCTAAAATCTGTATCGGCAAAGTGAACCTTCCATCATTTGATCCCTTCATTTAAATTGTTAAAGTATCCAAAATAACCTCATTATCACAGATGTAAATTATAGTCACCTTACCTAAATTCTAAATTCTTCTTTTTCTTAGGTTTTTGATAGCTTTTTTTCCCTAAAGAATGATTTAAGAATAGGTAAGCTGTGTGATGCTCTCTCATACTATTCTGAAGAAGTATAAGCTGGTATATATTTCTAGTCTAGTTGATGAAGAAATTATTAAAAAAAAAAAAACCCTCTGGGGTGCCTGGGTGGCTCAGTTGGTTAAGTGACCTTGGCCCAGGTCATGATCCCGCGGTTTGTGAGTTTGAGCCCCATGTCAGGCTGTGTGCTGACAGCTCAGAGCCTGGAGCCTGCTTCACATTCTGTGTCTCTCTCTCTCTGTCTCTGCCCCTTCCCCACTTGTATTCTCTCTTTTTCAAAAATAAATTCATAAAAAACATTTAAAAAGCGAAACAAAAAATCTCTGGAAAGTTCTTTGTAGGGAATACAGAAAATTTATTTCTTAGGCTTCTGAATTTTCCTAATCTCTATTTTTAAATGAGTATAAGTGTATACTAAAAATGGCATAAATAAGAGAATGATATTTTTATATCAGTGTATTTTAAAGTAGCTCTTCTTAAACTTTGATGTGCTTGAGAATGACCTATGGATCTTATAAAAATGTAGGTTTTGATTTACTAGGTTTAGAGTGGGTCTTTGAAGAATATTAAGATTATGAAAGTAGAGTTTTCCAGATTCTTCTTAATACAGTATACGTTAAGCTTACCTGTACTTTTTTTTCTGTATTTTGGGCTTGCCCATTTAATTCTGCTGGACAATCTCTTCATCTTTGCTTCCTACCCCTACTGATATTCCGTTTGCTAAGTGTGGTTTTTGTCTGTACGTTTGGTTCCCTGTGCAATGTATTGACATCTCCTTTCCTTTCCTGGTTTCGACTCCTCTACTCCTCTAGCCTTGCTGACTCACCCCTTTGTTGTAAAACTAAGAATGATATCAAAGGTGGCTTTAATGATAAAAACTTTTAGTTGATGGTAAGTTACATGTCACTGGCAATGCAGGAAAAATCCAGAAAGGCGAGCATTGGCAGGAAATGGTGAGCCTTTACTTTTTGGATAAGGTGACCATAGGTCTCCATAGACCCCGGTCAGTTGTGGTTTGTGTCTCTGTTCTGGCATGTCATCAATAGTGCCTATTTTTGTGATCAAAAAAGTCCTGCTTTGGTCATTTTGTGTTCACGCTATTCATAGCTTACAGAATTTTATCTATCTTTTGCCAGTCGGATTGACTAATTATAATGCATATAATAGCCCTTTCTTCCCAGTATATCTCTATAATATGTAGTGGCAGTGAAAGTATCTTAGTATTGACAATTCTGGTTTCTTTTGGGGCAGTGAGTATACATTACGTGCATTGCGATAAAAATACAAATCTAATAGTGAGTAGCCTTTTGAATAGAGAATTTAAATCTGGGTTTTTATTTTTATTTTTTGATTTATTTTTAAAATTTTCATTTTTTAGAGAGAGAGCGTGAATGGGGGAGGGGGCAGAAAAGGGGAGACAGAGGATCTGAAGTGGGCTGTGTGCTGACAGCAGTGAGCCAGATATGGGACTGGAACTCACGAACTGTGAGATCATGACCCAGGCAGAAGTCAGACGCTCAACTGACTGAGCCACCCAGGTGCCTCTAACTCTGGGCTTTTGTTAACAGTATCGTCAAAAATTATTTCAGGTAATTGAAAATAATTTCTGATTTCCAGATACGACTTCAAGAATGAATTTTAAATACATTCATAAACAGGTTTTCTTCTCATTCAAGAAATAATAATATCTTAGCACTGGACCAAATGATAGCAAGTTGGTATGGTTTGTGAAGGCAAGGAAGAAAATATGATTACAGGGTCTGGACTGCTTCATTTTAAGCAGAGGAAGCAATTTTTTTTTTTTTTAATGTGTGAAATGTATAAAAATAACTTAAACCAAAAGCTAGGAACAAGTTGGACTATTAATAAATACCCTGTGTCAGGAAGGTAGCAGTAATTGTACCTTACAGCACACACAATTGTAATATAATTGCTGCATAGGTAACCACACCTCAAATTATAGAGCTTAGTTAAAATGCTCCTTTACAGATTTTATGTTGCTAATTTGTGAACGTATTGATGCATTGGTCCAGTCTGTGACGTTTGTATAAAACGTATCTTTATTAGAAATCCTCTTACAGCTATGGCTGTTAATTCAGAAACTAGATTTGCATTTCCAAAATGAGCAATTAATTTGGATGTCACCTGCAAACCTTACTACCAGAAATCAAGGTGGAATTCTGATGCATTTCAGGGGCAGATTCCCTTCATTACTGACTTGTTTATTTTGTTGGCTCTCTCTCATAGTGCTGTATTTGAATTCTCTCTCTCTCCGAATTCTCTCTCTCTCTGTATTTGAATTCTCTCTCTCTGTTATTTGTTTGTTTATTATTTATTTTTGGTTTGAATTTTCTTTTTTTCTTTTTTTTTTTATTCTTTTTTATTTTTTTATATATGAAATTTATTGACAAATTGGTTTCCATACAACACCCAGTGCTCATCCCAAAAGGTGCCCTCCTCAATACCCATCACCCACCCACCTTCCCCTCCCTCCCACCCCCCATCAACCCTCAGTTTGTTCTCAGTTTTTAACAGTCTCTTATGCTTTGGCTCTCTCCCACTCTAACCTCTTTTTTTTTTTTCCTTCCCCTCCCCCATGGGTTCCTGTTAAGTTTCTCAGGATCCACATAAGAGTGAAACCATATGGTATCTGTCATTCTCTGTATGGCTTATTTCACTTAGCATCACACTCTCCAGTTCCATCCACGTTGCTACAAAAGGACATATTTCATTTTTTCTCATTGCCACGTAGTATTCCATTGTGTATATAAACCACAATTTCTTTATCCATTCATCAGTTGATGCACATTTAGGCTCTTTCCATAATTTGGCTATTGTTGAGAGTGCTGCTATGAACATTGGGGTACAAGTGCCCCTATGCATCAGTACTCCTGTATCCCTTGGATAAATTCCTAGCAGTGCTATTGCTGGGTCATAGGGTAGGTCTATTTTTAATTTTCTGAGGAACCTCCACACTGCTTTCCAGAGCGGCTGCACCAATTTGCATTCCCACCAACAGTGCAAGAGGGTTCCTGTTTCTCCACATCCTCTCCAGCATCTATAGTCTCCTGATTTGTTCATTTTGGCCACTCTGACTGGCGTGAGGTGATACCTGAGTGTGGTTTTGATTTGTATTTCCCTGATAAGGAGCGACGCTGAACATCTTTTCATGTGCCTGTTGGCCATCCGGATGTCTTCTTTAGAGAAGTGTCTATTCATGTTTTCTGCCCATTTCTTCACTGGGTTATTTGTTTTTAGGGTGTGGAGTTTGGTGAGCTCTTTATAGATTTTGGATACTAGCCCTTTGTCCGATATGTCATTTGCAAATATCTTTTCCCATTCCGTTGGTTGCCTTTTAGTTTTGTTGGTTGTTTCCTTTGCTGTGCAGAAGCTTTTTATCTTCATAAGGTCCCAGTAATTCACTTTTGCTTTTCATTCCCTTGCCTTTGGGGATGTGTCGAGTAAGAGATTGCTACGGCTGAGGTCAGAGAGGTCTTTTCCTGCTTTCTCCTCTAAGGTTTTGATGGTTTGCTGTCTCACATTTAGGTCCTTTATCCATTTTGAGTTTATTTTTGTGAATGGTGTGAGAAAGTGGTCTAGTTTCAACCTTCTGCATGTTGCTGTCCAGTTCTCCCAGCACCATTTGTTAAAGAGGCTGTCTTTTTTCCATTGGATGTTCTTTCCTGCTTTGTCAAAGATGAGTTGGCCATACGTTTGTGGGTCTAGTTCTGGGGTTTCTATTCTATTCCATTGGTCTGTGTGTCTGTTTTTGTGCCAATACCATGCTGTCTTGATGATGACAGCTTTGTAGTAGAGGCTAAAGTCTGGGATTGTGATGCCTCCTGCTTTGGTCTTCTTCTTCAAAATTCCTTTGGCTATTCGGGGCCTTTTGTGGTTCCGTATGAATTTTAGGATTGCTTGTTCTAGTTTCGAGAAGAATGCTGGTGCAATTTTGATTGGGATTGGATTGAATGTGTAGATAGCTTTGGGTAGTATTGACATTTTGACAATATTTTTCCAATCCATGAGCAGGGAATGTCTTTCCATTTCTTTAAATCTTCTTCAATTACCTTCATAAGCTTTCTGTAGTTTTCAGCATACAGATCCTTTACATCTTTGGTTAGATTTATTCCTAGGTATTTTATGCTTCTTGGTGCAATTGTGAATGGGATCAGTTTCTTTATTTGTCTTTCTGTTGCTTCATTGTTAGTGTATAAGAATGCAACTGATTTCTGTACATTGATTTTGTATCCTGCAACTTTGCTGAATTCATGGATCCGTTCTAGCAGACTTTTGGTGGAGTCTATCGGATTTTCCATGTATAATATCATGTCATCTGCAAAAAGCGAAAGCTTGACTTCATCTTTGCCAATTTTGATGCCTTTGATTTCCTTTTGTTGTCTGATTGCTGATGCTAGAACTTCCAGCACTATGTTAAACAACAGCGGTGAGAGTGGGCATCCCTGTCGTGTTCCTGATCTCAGGGAAAAAGCTCTCAGTTTTTCCCCGTTGAGGATGATGTTAGCTGTGGGCTTTTCATAAATGGCTTTTATGATCTTTAAGTATGTTCCTTCTATCCCGACTTTCTCAAGGGTTTTTATTAAGAAAGGGTGCTGGATTTTGTCAAAGGCCTTTTCTGCATCGATTGACAGGATCATATGGTTCTTCTCTTTTTTTTTGTTAATGTGATGTATCACGTTGATTGATTCACGAATGTTGAACCAGCCCTGCATCCCAGGAATGAATCCCACTTGATCATGGTGAATAATTCTTTTTATATGCTGTTGAATTCGATTTGCTAGTATCTTATTGAGAATTTTTGCATCCATATTCATCAGGGATATTGGCCTGTAGTTCTCTTTTTTTACTGGGTCTCTGTCTGGTTTAGGAATCAAAGTAATACTGGCTTCATAGAATGAGTCTGGAAGTTTTCCTTCCCTTTCTATTTCTTGGAATAGCTTGAGAAGGATAGGTATTATCTCTGCTTTAAACGTCTGGTAGAACTTCCCTGGGAAGCCATCTGGTCCTGGACTCTTATTTGTTGGGAGATTTTTGATAACCGATTCAATTTCTTCACTGTTATGGGTCTGTTCAAGCTTTCTATTTCCTCCTGATTGAGTTTTGGAAGAGTGTGGGTGTTCAGGAATTTGTCCATTTCTTCCAGGTTTTCCAGTTTGTTGGCATATAATTTTTCATAGTATTCCCTGATAATTGTTTGTATCTCTGAGGGATTGGTTGTAATAATTCCATTTTCATTCATGATTTTATCTATTTGGGTCATCTCCCTTTTCTTTTTGAGAAGCCTGGCTAGAGGTTTGTCAATTTTGTTTATTTTTTCAAAAAACCAACTCTTGGTTTCGTTGATCTGCTCTACAGTTTTTTTAGATTCTATATTGTTTATTTCTGCTCTGATCTTTATTATTTCTCTTCTTCTGCTGGGTTTAGGCTGCCTTTGCTGTTCTGCTTCTAGTTCCTTTAGGTGTGCTGTTAGATTTTGTATTTGGGATTTTTCTTGTTTCTTGAGATAGGCCTGGATTGCAATGTATTTTCCTCTCAGGACTGCCTTCGCTGCGTCCCAAAGCGTTTGGATTGTTGTATTTTCATTTTCATTTGTTTCCATATATTTTTTAATTTCTTCTCTAATTGCCTGGTTGACCCACTCATTGTTTAGTAGGGTGTTCTTTAACCTCCATGCTTTTGGAGGTTTTCCAGACTTTTTTCTGTGGTTGATTTCAAGCTTCATAGCATTGTGGTCTGAAAGTATGCATGGTATAATTTCAATTCTTGTAAACTTATGAAGGGCTGTTTTGTGACCCAGTATATGATCTATCTTGGAGAATGTTCCATGTGCACTCGAGAAGAAAGTATATTCTGTTGCTTTGGGATGCAGAGTTCTAAATATATCTGTCAAGTCCATCTGATCCAATGTGTCATTCAGGGCCCTTGTTTCTTTATTGACCGTGTGTCTAGATGATCTATCCATTTCTGTAAGTGGGGTGTTAAAGTCCCCTGCAATTACCACATTCTTATCAATAAGGTTGCTTATGTTTATGAGTAATTGTTTTATATATTTGGGGGCTCCGGTGTTCGGCGCATAGACATTTATAATTCTTAGCTCTTCCTGATGGATAGACCCTGTAACTATTATATAATGTCTTTCTTCATCTCTTGTTACAGCCTTTAATTTAAGGTCTAGTTTGTCTGATATAAGTATGGCTACTCCAGCTTTCTTTTGGCTTCCAGTCGCATGATAAATAGTTCTCCATCCCCTCACTCTCAATCTAAAGGTGTCCTCAGGTCTAAAATGAGTCTCTTGTAGACAGCAAATAGATGGGTCTTGTTTTTTTATCCATTCTGATACCCTATGTCTTTTGGTTGGCGCATTTAATCCATTTACATTCAGTGTTATTATAGAAAGATACGGGTTTAGAGTCATTGTGATGTCTGTATGTTTTATGCTTGTAGTGATGTCTCTGGGACTTTGTCTCACAGGGTCCCCCTTAGGATCTCTTGTAGGGCTGGTTTAGTGGTGACAAATTCCTTCAGTTTTTGTTTGTTTGGGAAGACCTTTATCTCTCCTTCTATTCTAAATGACAGACTTGCTGGATAAAGGATTCTCGGCTGCATATTTTTTCTGTCTAGCACCCTGAAAATCTCGTGCCAATTCTTTCTGGCCTGCCAAGTTTCAAAAGAGAGATCAGTCACTAGTCTTATAGGTCTCCCTTTATATGTGAGGGCACATTTACCCCTTGCTGCTTTCAGAATTTTCTCTTTATCCTTGTATTTTGCCAGTTTCACTATGATATGTCGTGCAGAAGATCGATTCAAGTTACGTCTGAAGGGAGTTCTCTGTGCCTCTTGGATTTCAATGCTTTTTTCCTTCCCCAGTTCAGGGAAGTTCTCAGCTATTATTTCTTCAAGTACACCTTCAGCACCTTTCCCTCTCTCTTCCTCCTCTGGGATACCAATTTTGCGTATATTATTTCTTTTTAGTGTATCACTTAGTTCTCTAATTTTCCCCTCATACTCCTGGATTTTTTTATCTCTCTTTTTCTCAGCTTCCTCTTTTTCCATAACTTTATCTTCTAGTTCACCTATTCTCTCCTCTGCCTCTTCCGTCCGAGCCGTGGTCATTTCCATTTTGTTTTGCATTTCATTTAAAGCGTTTTTCAGCTCCTCGTGACTGTTCCTTAGTCCCTTGATCTCTGTAGCAAGAGATTCTCTGCTGTCCTGTATACTGTTTTCAAGCCCAGCGATTAATTTTATGACTATTATTCTAAATTCACTTTCTGTTATATTATTTAAATCCTTTTTGATCAGCTCATTAGCTGTTGTTATTTCCGGGAGATTCTTCTGAGGGGAATTCTTCCGCTTGGTCATTTTGGATAGTCCCTGGCGTGGTGAGGACCTGCAGGGCACTTCCCCTGTGCTGTGGTGTATAACTGGAGTTGGTGGGTGGGGCCGCAGTCCGACCTGATGTCTGCCCCCAGCCCACCGCTGGGGCCACAGTCAGACTGGTGTGTGCCTTCTCTTCCCCTCTCCTAGGGGCGGGATTCACTGTGGGGTGGCGTGGCCCGTCTGGGCTACTTGCACACTGCCAGGCTTGTGATGCTGGGGATCTGGTGTATTAGCTGGGGTGGGTAGGCAAGGTGCATGGCAGCAGGGGGGGGCAGGCTTAGCTCGCTTCTCCTTAGGTGATCCACTTCAGGAGGGGCCCTGTGGTAGTGGGAGGGAGTCAGATCCGCTGCCGGAGGTTTGGCTCCGCAGAAGCACAGAGTTGGGTGTTTGCACGGAGCGAGCAAGTTCCCTGGCAGGAACCGGTTCCCTTTGGGATTTTGGCTGGGGGATGGGCGGGGGAGATGGCGCTGTCGAGCGCCTTTGTTCCCCACCAAACTGAGCTCTGTCTTCCGGGGGCTCAGCAGCTCTCCCTCCCTTTGTCCTCCAGCCTTCCCGCTTTCTGAGCAGAGCTGTTAACTTATGACCTCCCAGATGCTAAGTCGCTTGCTGTCGGAACACAGTCCATCAGGCCCCTCCGCTTTTGCAAGCCAGAGTCAGGGACTCTGCTTGGCCGGCGAGCCGCCCCTCCGCCCCGGCTCCCTCCCGCCAGTCCGTGGAGCGCGCACCGACTCGCCGCCCTTCCTACCCTCTTCTGTGGGCCTCTCGCCTGCACTTGGCTCTGGCAACTCCGTTCTGCTAATCCTCTGGCTGTTTTCTGGGTTTTTTAGGCAGGTGTAGGTGGAATCTAAGTGATCAGCAGGACGCGCGGTGAGCCCAGCGTCCTCCTACGCTGCCATCTTCCCAGAATTGGTTTGAATTTTCTTCAGTTCTGCTGTATCCATTACTTTGTGGTTATTGTTGGCTAGTAGGTACTTGAAAATAATGAATTCATTTTTCCCCCCTCATCAATGGAAAAGACAGCTAGAGAGCTTGTGGGGTAGATTGTCTTTCTGCTTCTCTTGTGTCTCTGTATCCTCCTCTTATCTGTAGTCCTGACATCGTTTTTGTACTTTAGATGTATGTAGCCCAAACTCTTCTTGATGTGACCTACACCTGGCTCTCCCATGGTTAGCGCCGTGCCGTGACCCACGTGGTTACCTAAACCTAGGGCTCACTTTTGAGATTTCAGCTTTACTTTTTTCCCCCTTATCCTGTCAGTCATCAAATACATCAAGAAGTATCTGGTAGGAAAAATTGGAATCTCTCCTCTTATTCCTATCTTTATTGCTTTTTTCCTGATTCTTGTAGGTATACTGTTTAGTTTTTTAGTATCTCTCACCTCGGAGACACCTTTAGTGTCTTTCACCTCAGCAACTTCTTCAGCAGACTTCAGGAGAACACAGTCTCCTAACCAGTCTGCTGGTCTGTCTGGCCTCGTTCCTGCTCAAAACTCTTCCATGCTATCCGATTACCAATTTCAATGTTTCGTGGGGGCCCTCTGGATATTTCAGGGGTTCTTGGCAAATGTCCTCAGGTAAGTGAAAGAACCAAGTGGGTATGACTTTAGCACCTTAATCCTTGGCCAGCCAGAGTTAGTTTGATTTCAACCTATTTTCTTTTTTGGGTTTAAGCATAAAGATTCATCCTTTGGGAGATACACTGCCGAACAGATTGGACATTTGGTATTGTCCCCTCAGAGTGTTCATCCCTGACCACCCTAGCTCAGTAGGGCCTTGACTGTTTTCCTCTGTCAGTAGATCCACTTTATTGCCTTAGTCACAGTCTTAGTCACAATTTGTCATGTATATTTGCATGTTTATATGTGGGGACACCCCCCCCCCCATCTCTCTCTCTCTCTCTCTGTCTCTCAATCTGCCCCCTTGTATCCTAACCTTCCTTAGGGCACAGAGATCTGTTTTATTCACTAAATCATCATTTAGCATTTGACAGGGCGCTTGCACCCAGTGTTTGGACGGTTTCTATTTAGCAGAATTAGTGGCATGGTTTGTATTTTTCTCCCTCTTTTGTTACCTTCTTTTGTTACTAATTGTATACTTTTTAGTATTGTAACTTATTCTCTTATTGGCTTTTTTTAAAAAACTCTTTTTTCAAACTAGTTGCTCCAGAGCTTTCAAAATGAATTTCAACTTATCACAGTCTGCTTTCAAATAATAACATAATATTTAATGTATCATGTAAGAACCTAAAATCTTTTTTAAAGATTTTATTAAATTTTTAAAAAATGTTTATTTACTTTTGAGAGAGAGAGAGAGACAGAGTGCAAGCAGGAGAGGGGCAGGGAGACAGGGAGACACAGAATCCAAAGTAGGCTCCAGGCTCCGAGCTGTCAGCACAGATCCTGACACGGGACTCGAACCCACGAAGTGTGAGATCATGACCTGAGCGGAAGTCGGACACATAACCGATGGAGCCACCCTGGGCGCCCCAGAACCTAAAATCTTATACTTCTGTTTCTCCCCTCCAACCTTTGTACCATTGTAGGCAGAATTTTTGTTTTTGCATATGTTATTAAACCTGACAGTATGTTAACCACTTTTGCTTTAAGCAGCCAATTAACTTAAAGAAATTTAAAATGAGAAAATGCAGGTGTACCATTCCCAGCATTCTTCATCAATGGTGTGAATTCAAGTTTCATTTTGGATAATCCTCTTTCTGCCTGAAGAACTTTGACATTTTTTTGTATGCAGATCTGTTGGTGACAGATTCTTTTAGGTTTTGTCTGTCTCAGAAAACTTTTGCGTATATCTTTGCAAGATATTTTCACTGGATATAGAATTACAGGTCATCAGTTTCATGCTTTAAGCTTTTCAGCAATATCATTACTGGTGAAATGTTACCAACCAGAGAAACTCCTTAGGGATTCAGTGCCCATGATAGTGCCTTGTATAGTTCCAGATGAAACATCTGTGTTGATCTGTATCTTTTTTCCTCTGTATGTAACTTACTTTTTCTTTGACTGCTTTTTAAGATTTTCTCTTTGTCATTGGGTTATCTGCAGTTTGATTATGATGTGCCTTGGCATGGTTTGTGTGTGTGTGTGTGTGTGTGTGTGTGTGTGTGTGTGTGTGTTTATTCTTTTTGAGGTTTGATGACAGTTTTGGATTTGTGGGTTGATAATTTTCCTCGATTTTAGAAAATTATTGTTTCCGTAGGGAATATTTTCTGTTCATTCCTTTCAGATTCCAATTACAAATAGGTTGGACTGTTTGGTGTTGTTCCAAAGGTCACTGGAGCTTTGAGAATTCTCTTTTTATTGTTTTGTTATCTGCACTTCACTTTGGAGCTACTATTTCCATTTCTCCAAGTTGACTGTTCTTTTCTTTCCTAGAATCTAATTTTTCTTGCTGTGTCTAGTGAATTTATTGTTACGGATATAGTATATTTTATTTTTCAAAGTTCTGTTTGAGTCTGCTTTTTATATCTTCTATTTTCTCTTCATTGTTTTATTTTTTTCCTTTAAGTGTTTCAGCCTATTTATAAATAGCTTTTTAAAGACTTTATAATAGCTTTTTAAAGAACACATGTGCTATTTCCCTCATTTCTGTCATTTCTAGGTCTACCATATTGATTTTATGGGTCACATTTTCCTACATCTTGACAGATAATTTAATAGAACTTTTTAATAATTTTTAAATATTTTTTTGTTGGATGCTGGAGATTAGAAATGTGGCATTGTCAAGAGCTGGATTTTGTTGCATTCTCTTAAAGAGTGTTATTCTTTGCTCTAAAAGGCAGTACTTACAGATCATTTAATCCTTTGAGGCTTGTTGTGGATCCTTTGAAGCTTTTTTAAGGAGCGTTCATAGTAGTCTTTAGCCCTATTACCTTCTAGAGTATCTGCAGAATGCTCTGAGTATTATATTTTATATATAATTTTATATTATAGTTTCCCACACTTACCTTGTTTTTAATGACCTTGATAACGCTGAGGAATATTGGTTTGGTAATTTGTAGACTCTTCAATTTAGGTTTATCAAAAAATTTTTTTCCCATGGTTAGTCTCGGGTTATGGCTTCTTGGCAGGAAGAACACAGAGATAAAGTGCCATTTTCATCATATTGTATTATATATCAAGAGTGTGTACTCTTATCAGTGATGATGTTAACCTTGATCTCCTGGCTTGAGGTAGTGTATGTCAGGTTTCTCCAGAATAAAGTTACTCTTTTCTCCCTGCTTTCTATTTTGTATGCCTTGGAAGAAAGTCACTTAGTGTAGCTCATGCTTTTAAGGGTTGGGAGTAATGTTTTTCTTGAGGGTAAATTACCTACATAAATCATTTGGAATTCTCCTGAATATGTCACAGAGGTCCCTGAGACCACTCTCAGGTTTAAATGTTTATTTGTTTTTGAGAGAGAGAGAGGTTGAGAGAGAGAGAGATTGAGAGAGACAGGTGGGGAGGGGCAGAGGATCTGAAGTGGGCTCTGTGCTGACAGCAGACAGCCCAATGCAGGGCTCAAACTCACGAACCCTGAGATTACGACCTAAGCCAAAGGCGGACACCTAACTGACTAAGTCACCCAGGTGCCCCTCTCGGGTTTTATGATCTACTAGAAGGACTCGCGGACACAGCATATAGTTGTACTCACAGCTGTGATTTATTATAGCATAAGAGTAATAAGCAGAATAAGCAAGTAAAAAGGCATGTGGGGCAAAATCCAGGGGAAACCAGGTGCCAGCTTCCAGAGTTTTCCAGTAGCATTATAGGGGAAGTACGTGATTCCCCAGCAGTGAGCTATGACATTATGGGTGAAATGTTACCAATCAGAGAAACTCATTAGAGACTCAGTGCCCAGGATTTTTATTGGGGCTGGTCACATAGGTACCCTCTGCCTGACACATACCCAAGTTTTAGACTCCCTGAAGGAAAACAAATGTTTAATCTAAACTATACTGTTTGTACCGACAGTTTAGGCATAGTGAACCACTCTTTTTAGTTCCTGGAATGGTGGGGCCCTCTTAAAATTGAAATTCTCAGATGCTAGCTAAGAACCAATCTTGTAAGTAGATATTTCAAAGGGTAACAGACCTGCTAGGTTAACTGTTTTCTGTACACTGTGAGATTTGTCTCTTCTCTGTTACTTATTTGGTCATTTATTTATATCAGTATAGATTCATGGATGTTTATTTTATACTTGGGGTTATATTTCAAAACTATATTGTTTATTTTATTGTTCAGTGCGTGGGTGGCTCAGTTGGTTAAGCACCTGACGCCTGATTTCAGCTCAGGTCATGATCTCATGGTGGTTGGATAGAGCCTTATGTCCGACTCTGTGCTGGGCATGGAGCTTGCTTGAGATTCTCTTCCTCTGCGTTTCCCCCACTTACCTGCATGCATTCTCTCTCTCTCTCTCTCTCTTTCTCTCTCTCTCTCTCTCTCTCTCTCTCTCTCTTTCTGTCTCTCTCTCTCTCTCAAAAAAATTATTATTATTATTATTTGGTTGGTTGGCTTTTTTGGTTAAGTGTCCGACTTCAGCTCAGGTCAGTTCTCAAGGTTTGTGAGTTCAAGCCCTGCGTCAGGCTCTGTGATGACTGCTTGGAGCCCGGAGCCTCCTTCAGATTCTGTGTCTTCCTGTCTCTCTGTGCCTCCCCTGCTCATGTTCTGTCTGTCTCAAAAATAAGTCAAACATTTTTTTTAAAAATAAAAATTATTACAGCTTTGGCTATTGGCAGCTCTCTCAGTTGGCTCCTATATCCTTTTGATATACCCACATTGTTTTGTATTTTGAGCCCCTTTCTACTTTCTGGCTTGTAGAAAGATGCTCTAGGCTTATCACGTGTGTTTGTGCTCTAGCTCTAGAATCTGCCATTTCCCCAGGGAGTCCTGCTCCCTTTTTGTAGTGAAGTTTTAAAATGTTAAATCCACTGTAGAAAGTTTGGAATATCTATAAGAAGTAGGAAAGTAAGTGCACTAAGAAGTAAATGTTAGTTACTGATGTAATTATAGATAATTACTGTTTATCTGTTTATTTAAAATCCAGTATAGTTAACAGTGTTATATTAGTTTCACGTGTACAGTATAGTGATTCAGTAATTTCATATATCGACTGATTGCTCAACCTAAGTGCACTTTAAAAAAAATTTTTTTTTTTAATGTTTGTTTATTTTTGAGAGACATGGAGACAGAATGCGAGTGGGAAAGGGGCAGAGAGAGAGAGGGAGACACAGAAACCAAAGCAGCAAGTGTACTTCTTTTTTTTTTTTTTCATTCTTTTTTTTTTTTTTTTAACGTTTATTTAGTTTTGAGACAGAGAGAGACAGAGCATGAACAGGGGAGGGTCAGAGAGAGAGGGAGACACAGAATTGGAAACAGGCTGCAGGCTCTGAGCTGTCAGCACAGAGCCCAATGCGGGGCTCGAACTCACGGACCGGGAGATCATGACCTGAGCTGAAGTCGGACGCTTAACCGACTGAGCCACCCAGGCGCCCCACAAGTGTACTTCTTAATCCTCATTACCTATTATACCCACCCTGTACCCCGTTTTCTTCTTTGTATGTCATGTGTGGTATTAATTACCTAGTGAACCTGAGAGCATCTTTCCTTCCATACCTAAAGTCTTTCAATCTTTTTTTTAAACTCCAGAAAAGATAAGGGTTTTTTGAAGAGGCTGAAATTTGTTGGGACAATCGAAGGCTCTAGGAGTGATAGGATAGTTGACACTTTATATAGAAAAAGTTGCCAAGTTTCTGGTTTTTATCATATTGTAATTGTTTTGGATACCAGTTTAATAAGTTCTGAGATATTTATAAAACGTGTTAATATGACGGGTAATGCTTATATTTGCCCCCTTTCTAAGAATGTTAATAATTGAAGACTTTAATTTCCTTGTGGATAAATTTTAGTGAGTTGTATGATATTCTGTTAAATCCAAACTTCGTTATATATTGAGGAACATTTTGTTCAGAACGTATACCTAAATGGAATATTTTTGAAAGATATATTGAGTATTTTTCCTGGTACACATTCCTTTGGTGTGTTAGAATGTACCTCTGTCTTCCTTCTACTTAGAAATGTAAAGCAAGTAACTAATTCCGTGAATCCTTAAAGTGCCAGTGAAAAGAGTGTAGAATTAAATGGAAATTGATTAGAAGGAAGAGGGAAACTTACTTTCTAACTCCTTGAGGGCAAGAGAACTGCCTTAGCCATCTTCTGTATGCAGTGCTTTATATTATCTGCCCCACACCAAGAAGATCCCAGCAAAAGGCTGGTAATATTGAAAGTATGAAATTCTTTTTTTTTTTTTTTTCAACATTTATTTATTTTTGGGACAGAGAGAGACAGAGCATGAACGGGGGAGGGGCAGAGAGAGAGGGAGACACAGAATCGGAAACAGGCTCCAGGCTCTGAGCCATCAGCCCAGAGCCTGACGCGGGGCTCGAACTCACGGACCGTGAGATCGTGACCTGGCTGAAGTCGGATGCTTAACCGACTGCGCCACCCAGGCACCCCTGAAAGTATGAAATTCTTAAAAATATTCTAAATCTTGGGACGTCTGGGTGGCTTAGTCAGTTAAGTGTGTGACTTGTGATTTTGGCTCAGGTCATGATCTCATGATTCATGAGACTGAGCCCCATGTCCATCTCTGCTCTGGCAGCATGGAGCTTGTTTGGAATTCTCTCTCTCTCTCTCTCTCTCTCTCTCTCTCTCTCTCTCTCTGTCTCTCCCCCCCCCCCCCCCTTTCTCTGCCCATCCCCTGCTGGAGATCTCTTTCTCTCCCAAAATAAGTAAACATTAAAGGGGCACCTGGGTGGTTCAGTCAGTTAAGTGTCTGACTTTGGTTCAGGTCATGATCTCGCAGTTGTGGGTTTGAGCCCGTGTCAGACTCTGTGCTGACAGCTCAGAGCCTGGAGCCTGCTTCGGATTCTGTGTCTCCCTCACCCTCTACCCCTCCCTGCTTTCTCTCTCTCTCTCTCTCTCTCTCTCTCTCTCTCTCAAAAATAAGTAAACATTAAAGAATTATAAAAATTCTAAATCTTAGCATTTTAAAAATTAATAGATTTGTTTATATTCTCAAAACCTTACCCCCCCTTTTTTTTAAAATTTATTTATTTTTAGAGGGCATGAACACGCGAGAGGCAGAGAGAGAAAGAGAATCCCAAGCAGGCTCCAAGCTGTCAGTGTGGAGCCCAACATGGGGCTCGATCCCACAAACCATGAGATCATGACCTTAGCTGAAATCAAGAGTCTGACACTTAACCAGTGGAGCCACCCAGGCACCCCTGAGATCTTATCATTTTAAAAGCATTCTTTAATATATTATAATCTAAAAGGTGGAGAGGAGTATAGTTAAAGAAAATTATCCAGAATGGATTTTTCTATTCTGCCAAGGATATGCCCTCAAGAAATGATTTCTCTGGCTATCTTTCTATGGTGAGGATACCAAAAAATACATATGTATGATACAACCTGGAGAATTCCGAATCTATAGACAGAATAAAATAGAGGGTCGATATATATTTTTAAGATGTTTATTTATTTTGGAGAGAGGGCGCGTGCACATCAGTGGGGTAGGGGCAGAGAGAGAGGAGGACAGAGGATCTGAGGCAGGCTCTGTGCTGACAGCGGAGAGCCCGGCTCGGAGCTCAAATTCGAGAACCATGAGACTGTGACCAGAGCTGAAGTGTGACGCTTAACCAGTGGAGTCACCCAGGTGCCCCGAGGACTGGTATTTTGACCGGTCTCTGGCAAGCTCACAATAAGCTCTAGGCTACGTATGTATTTCTGTGATTCATTGATAGGTTAAAATAGAGAACTCACTTGAAGAATGATAGGAGTGCTACTTGTGTAGTGTAAAAATATGACTAGTAATTGAGAGATTGAGAAAGCGTTCAGAATACAGTAGGTCTCTGCTACCCTGGGGTCTTCCAAAAGTATTGTTGGGTACATATATCGTTACGGGTGAATATGTAGTTCTTCTGATTAATACTTGAGTGATTTGGGTGATACAAGTTTGAGAAGCATTAGAAAAGAAGTACTTATCCCATTAAACTTTGTTAAATTTATGATTACTATTTGGAGTAGTAATGCTACTTATTGTGTTATTTGCATTTCAGAATAAAGTTCAGAGCCCAGGCTTTGCCCATATAGTCAGGCCTGTTGAATTATTTCCCATATATATATAGAAAGTGCCATTTTCACTCACCCTTTGTCTCTAAGGAAATCCTGGTATAAAGCGGGACTTCCAAAATAAACCCTGAAATTAATTTTATCCATCTATGCCCCAGAGAAACTATTGACTTGCTTTGACTGTATATACAGGGTAACGGGCTGATTAGATAGATATAACAGAAACTTTAGGTTCTTCTCTATTCTTTCATTATCCGTGTAGGCAAAATTTAAGCAGAAGAAAATACATTTTTTAACATTATAAGAAAATTACCTTTTAACCTCTACCCCCACTCTCAAAAAAGTTCTCATACTCTGATGTTCTATATGACAGTTAGTTTTGCTTGTTACAGTCTTTAAAGGTTCACTAGGAATGAACCTTGACTACTTTGGTGAGACATTATGGCCAAATATTATTAAGTAGCTTTTAAGATTTGTGTGAGGCTAGTAGGCTTACCTCAACAGGGGTAGAAAAATAAGGCAGAATATCTTGGCATGTGCCTCCTGAGTTGCCTGCGTGCTGACATGGTTCAGTTCTTTCTTTCTTTTTTTTTTTTTTAAATGTTTATTTGTTTTGAGTGAGAGAGAGAGAGAGAGAGAGAGAGAGAGAGCGAGCGAGCAGGGGAGGGGCAGAGAGAGGGAGACAGAGCATTCCAAGCAGGCTCCACAGCCGTCAGCATAGAGCCTAACTCGGGGCTTGAACGCACGAAACTGTGAGATCATGACCTGATGCATAACTGACTGAGACACCCAGGCGCCTTTGACATGGTTCACTTCTGAGTCTGGGCATTGAATGGTATACTTTGCTTAGGTCTAGATCAGCTTATTCCCTCAATCTATTAACAGCTGTTTGATGACAAGAGGACTGTATTGTCAAATCACTTTGGGGACTGCTTTAATGAAAAAGAAATATCAAACTGGTCTGTGTACAACTCAGAACCTTTTGGTTGTTGATAATACATTGTTAATGTACAAGAATGGATTGTAGGAGGTAGTGTTTTTGGACCGGGGAATGCTGTTTATTCACGCAACACTGTGAGTCTTTTATATTTCATTTGACCAGGGGAAACCCTGCTCTTAACTGATCCTGAGATGTCTCTGATCAAGAAAATGTATTCAAACAATGTATTTTGGTATTGGCGAGGGGGGCGGGGGTTCTGTGTGACTAGCTTTTTTGCAGCCCTGCTTTGAATTAGGTTTGGGGCCTGTTCAGGACTAGGAGTGGCACAGACTTATTCCATGTTTCTTGAACTACTCTGAAGAAGTACAAGCTTCCAATGAAACTCCCAGCAATACTGTTACCACTGAGTATGTCTTAAAGGGTAGGATTATCTTTTTCCCTTAGGGTATGGAAGTGCCTATGTTCTTTTAGCTTTTAACACAGTGTCGAGCCATTTGGTTATGAATAAATCTATTCAGTTATGACTTTGATCACTGAATTCACTCCTTCCTTGTAGTATTTTAAAGGATGTAATAGCATAAGTGGGTCAATTCAAATGTATTGCACATATGGAAAAACACGTGTTCCATTGACCTTCAGAGTCGCAGTAAACTAATTATGAGGTCAAGACACTTCTTCTGACAGTCACATATTATTTGTTTTGATTATGAAACTTTCCTACTATTTTGAAGAGCCGTTAGGCTTGTAAGAGTGTCAGTTTCCAGTTTCAGAAGTTTCTATGAAATAAAGTTTTTAAAATGTGCATTTTATTTGACCAGAAGATTTCTCGCTGTTCATGGATATTCTGACTGTAAGATTTTCTCGGGGAATTATGTGCTACATTAAGAATAGAAGGCCCTATGTTTTGAAATAATCCCATTATTATAATAGAGTTCCCTCTTTTGACTAAGTTGCATGCCGCAGAGGAAACTTTGTCCTGAGCTGAGCAGTTTTAGAGGGCTGGTGGGGGCTCAGCCACAGTGTTCATTACATCATCTTTTCATCTCTTTAGCCAGCGTTCTCTCTGGTGGGTTAAGTGAGGCAGGGGACTCTCTCACCATAAGCATGCTGAGAAAGGCACTGCTTACTGCCTGGATGTGTAGAAGGGTGGAGAGAATTTACTACTAAAATCGCCTAGAGAAAACTGCCACTGGGATGCAATAAATACCACTGATTTTTTTTTTTTTTTTTTTGTCAGCTATTACAGGAAAAGATTTAAAGGTCTTATGCTAAACCTGAATTTATTTTTATTTCTAAGACCCTTAGTGAGAGAAGTTAGCACCCAAGGGCAGAGCTCTACCCTTGTCTGTTTACTAGCAGTGACTATACTAAAGGCGGCCAGAGACACAGCTCATCAAAACTGATAACAGGAACATAAGCAGAGAAGATAATTGTGGCCACGTGTATGCCTACCTAAGGAAAGGTGATGATGTCCTTCAGGGCACTTGTAATAAACTTATAAGCTTTTATTCAACTGGATAGTTCATCTGCATTCAGCAGCGTTTCCACTATAGTTGTGCGTCACTGCGAGACTGCATGGTAATGAAGCCAAGGCACTGTGGGCCAAAACTCGCTGCCTGCGAGAGGGGAAGGGACAGCGGCTTGGAGAGATAGATCAACAAATCCGTTGCTGCTGCTGCTGCTGCTGCTGTTGCTGCTGCTGCTGCTGCTGTTGTTGCTGCTGTTGCTGCTGCTGCTGCTGTAGCCAGTTGAGACACAATGTTGAGCCTACAGGATTCTGTGTTTTTTGAAATTAGCATAAAGTCCTTGTTAAAGTCCTGGAGCAGCAGCTGTAAGTATATACGTTCCCAAATGGGAGAAATGCTGATGTATGATCATTGCCATTCCTTGCATGCTAATTCTTTAGACCAGTCCAAATAGAAGAAAAGCTGTTGAAAATAACACGAGGAGTATTTTCTTGGATGGTAATCAGTGAGACAGATCTAGATGTGTACACACTGGGCAGTTGTTAAATAGTCGTTGACTGAAATTTACCAGCGTTGGTTTTCTTGCGAATTTGTGTCATTCTGGCAAAGTTTCTCTCAGTTGGTCAAATAAAAGGGGGAGAAATGAAAAATAGACTCTGATCTTTGCAGGGTTATCAGATACCAGTATTATTCCACAGTTCGGTTGGTACAAAATGTTTGTTTGAAGCAACATCAGCTATCTGAAGGCGTCAGACCATTTAATATAATGAGCATAACTTTCCCCTATTACTATAATTGAAGTTACAATGAGTCATTTTCTCTTATACAGTGAATTTTCTGATAAAGAACATTCAAAGTTCAGGGAGGTCAGTAAAACTAATGTCACCGAGTGACTATTTTGTCCATAACTCTCCAATCTGTGGTTTTGTCAGAAATACTGATTTTGTTCAGTATTTCCAGTGTTTTCCAGTGGTACTTTACTCTGAAGATCTGAAAGTACTTATAGAAGTGATTTATTACCATAGTCTGTTTTTTTTTTTTTGCAAAATTATCATAATAATATGATACCAGTCTAATGAATTAATCAAGCAATGATTCTGTTATAATGTCTGTTTTGCCCAAAGAAAAAAGAAATCTAGAAAAAATGTGACTTTTCCAAGGTCATACAGTGGCAAAGAACTAGAATTAGAAGCTAGTTGTTCTTACTCCCAACTGTGCTGCCAGTGCCTGAGCAAACTAATGAATAAAATATGAAAGACTAAATTTAATTTTTTCCAGTTAACTCCTTACCAAAATATTTATTTAGTGTAGTTTTATTTTGTAAGTAAATAATACAAAGGACCAAATGTTGATATAGAAGAGAGAAAACCTCTTAAGGTAAAGCCTTCTAGAATATAATTTGAGGAGATTTGTATTTGTATTGCCAAATATACTGCATTTACAATCTCCGTATTTCTTTTATTTCTGATCTGTAAGTAATTCTTCCATATGGAGATATTGTTGTGCCAGATGGCAGAAAGTTATCTTAGTTCTAGGAAAGTTTCTAAGTGAATTAAAATATTGAGAATTATAATTGAAAGATAATTGCTAATTTAAATTAAATACTTTTACTACTTGAAAGGGTAATACAGAATGCATTTTTACTAAAATAGACTATGGTTTCTATTCTTTCTTTTCCCCTCATCTCTCCTTCCCCCATCCTTGCCATGTACTTTTTAAAAATAGTGAGTTTTATAGTGAGAATGAAGCTATACGTAATAGGTTCCTCTATAGAAACAGTGCATTTAATATTACAGCAGCTTTTGTAAAAATTTAGTTTGTTTAGATACTTGTGAATTATGTGGTTATTTTGTTTTGTGGCCATTTAAACATTTCTACATGTCTTTGCCTGAACCCTGTAACCAGCCACAGCCAAATCTCATGTAATCACATTCCCTTAATCCAAAAGTGAACCAAAAACAGATGTTTGTAAAGCCTTTGCTGTTGGCCCTTTGTAATATGATGATTCAGTTTGTGGGCATCCCGTTGCCCTTGGATGTTCATGGCACATATCTCTTGGAGGTGTTTTTACAGTTGTAAAGCAATAGGTTAATATTGAGAAGACAAATCTCACTGTTCAATAAGGCCCTAACTAGGTCTGTCCTGCCCCTGGAAAGTGGTAGAATTTTTTCTTTTGCCAGTATCTGTGGATGGTTTTTTAAAATCTTCCCTTCCCCTGTTATAGTTAAAAAGGAGAGAGAGAAGATTAAAGTATTTTTAAAACCCTAGAAAAGGACGGTGGTTATCTGTTTCTTCCTAGGGTTGTTTCCATAATCCGGCTCTGGAATCAGCCAGCCTTGATGGAGCACATACTGTACTGTCACAAGTAGATGAGGTCTTTGCACATAAGGAGCTTCTAGTCAGAGAGTAAACGTGCATGTAAGGCTAACAGTAAGGAAGCTAAATGAGCACTGCTGTGTATGCATTATGACTTACCACGTGACTCTTCCATGTGAAAAGAATGGGGAGTACAGAGACCAGGGGAATCCTATTGAACCACAGGAGACACAGAGAAGATGTAGAGGGAAGGAGACTGAGTTTCGTTTTGAATGACAAGATGTTCCCTATCGTGGTAGATAGTACTGCCATCCACAGTCTCCCTGAGCCAGGAAGCAGGTGTCGGTCAACAGCCCTCTGTCACCCCTACACCACCTACTCCCCACTGATTACCAAGACGCGTCATCCTACCTTGTACAGTTTCCTTAGTCTCTCCTGCCTTCTGATGCCGTAGCCACTTAACTTAGTTCAGGCCTCTCTTCATTATCATCCGGATTATTGCCATAGCTTCCTGTTAGCCTCTTACATGTTGCTGCCAAAGGCTCCTTCTAGAAGCCCACTCTTAAAATCTCTCCCCTCCATCATAGTCTTTCTCTCCCCTATGGAATGAAACCTTTTGTCATCCAGCCCCTGCTCGTTTTGTGTCTCCTTTCTTGCTGTGCTTGCCCAGCTCCTGGAGTGTGTTGGGCGTTCGTATTTGCCGCTTCCTTTGCCTGGGATGCACATCCTCTTAGCCCCCCTCAGCCCTTATGTCTGCTTCACAACTAACTCTTCTTCACCTTGGAAGACCCATCTTTTCTTGAGTTCACCAGATACTTCATGCTTCATCTGTTCTGTTCTTCACCTTAAACATCATGGTATCGTTACATATATCACCTCCTTCGTGTCTTTCTTTTTTTACTTACAGTAAAAAAGCTTATAGTATAAGCCCCTGGAGGACATAGTTTGTTTTTTTTTGTTCTTTGCATGCTCAATACTTCTTTGTATACTTAGTGTTTAGTTAAATTCTGGTAACTGTGCAGGCAGGTAAGATAAAGCTTGGGGATGCAATCATTTTTGTTGGAATGGATTACTAATAGGAAAAAGGGTAGAAGGATAAATATATGGTCCCTCTTATACTGGTGTTCATTATTATACTAGTAATGTCTCTAAGGGGAGTAGTTCCTGAAGCAGCAATTTATAAAATGAAACCTTAGCGATTTCAAAAAATTTTAGCATTTCACTAAACTCTATTTAGTGAATTTCTCAGGAAGGACAGAAAAATCTGATTTATTAATAGCCTTTGTATATAAAAAAAAAAGGCAAATAATTTTTCCATTAAATAAATTATATATTTCACATGTTGCCCTTACTCTTCTTGAAGAAAAAAGAAAAATTAAATGTTTGTCGTTGAACATAACTTAATAGCAGTGCATGTTATAATCCTTTATCATTAAATAATAATGTTTCATGTTTATAAGATGCATTTCCCACGATTCCTATTATTGTTCAATGCTACGTTTTATATTAATCGCCAGAGGCCCTCTGTTTTCAAGGCCTGCTTAGCTGGCAGAATGTTGATGCAGTGCTGCTGAAGTTTGATTATAGTTGAGCTTATTTCTTTCAGTAACAACAATGAAGTGACATTCATATGGCCTAAATTCAGGGTTTTGTCTTTGTGCCAACAGTTTTAGGCCTTACTTCTTTTAAAAACTGAATCAGGAACATTCTGTTAAACCAGCTGTGTGGTGAGGATGTTATCATTAAAAGATTGGCTTAGTTCCCTAAAATTGGTAAGACAATGCAGGATTCAGTACTAAGATGTATCCAGTTATGTATTGGCATTGTTAAGGGCACAGATGCATTTATTATCAATAGAATACCTCTTGTAAACATATTTATAGAATTTATTTTGCATACATAATTTTAAGACAGCTAGTGTTTCAAAAAAGTCATTTGTCATCCCAGGCATAGAAGAGATAAATTGACTTATTTTAACCATGGTTTTTGTTAATTAAAATATGAGTAAGATATGGAATGTTAAGAAACGAAATTTGCATAAATTACTTGAGTTTTTGCACAATGAGCAAAGTTCGTAGAGTTTTTAATGCTCAATGATGTTTTTCCTGGATTGCAAAAATAGTAAATGTCAACCCCAAAAGGCTAATTATGCATTTGTCTAAATTTCAGTTAAAATTTGCATGTCACTTGATTAAAATAATTCTACTTACCATGCATTGAGGTAATTATAGTCCTGTTATTTTGGTAAGTACATATTTGTGTGTGTGTGTGTGTGTGTACAGTCCAAATTATGTGGACATATGTTTGTTAAATCTCACGTAAGCATCTTAAAAATTTGGGGCAAACTATCGTTGTTTTAAAAATAATAGGTTTATGATACAATGTAACGTATATACAATTCACATACCATACAGTCATCCTTTTAAAAATGTGTATAGCTTACACATTATATAGTTTTTTATTCACCAAGCTGTACAATGATCACCACTCTCTAATTGTAGAACATTTTCATTACCCCAAAAAGGAACCTCGTACTCACTAATTTACTGTCTGTCTCTAGGGATTTGCCTATTCCGGGACACATCATGTAACTGGAATCCTAATAGGGTTCTTTTGTGACTATCTTCTTTCACTTAGCATATTTCGAAGATTCATCTATTTATCTATCGGTATTTCATTACTTTTTATGACTGAATATTCTGTTGTATGGATATACCACATTTTGTTTATCTACTCATCTGTCGATAAGTTGCTGTTTTTTTATTAGATGAGTAAATTGGGGTTCAGATAAGTTAAAGAGCAGTAAGAACCCACCCCCAATATACACTCAAACTCCCCCCACCCCAGTTTTATTGAGATATAATTGATGTATCACATTGTATAAGTTTAAGGTATACAACATAATGATTCTGTGTGTGTGTGTGTGTGTGTGTGTGTGTGTGTGTGTGTGTATAGCAAAACAATTACCATAATAAGATTAATTAACATCCATCACCTCACATAGAATTTTTTCCCTTGCAATGAAGACTTTGAAGACTTACTCTCTTAGTGACTTTCAGAAATAGAGCACAATGGGGTGCCTGGGTGGCTCAGTTGGTTGTGTCCAACTCGAGATTTCAGCGTAGGTCATGATCTCATAGTTCATGAGTTTGAGCCCTGCATCAGGCTCTGCACTGGCAATGTGGAGCCTGTTTGGGATTCTCCCTCTCCCTCTCTCCCTCTCTCCCTCTCTCTTCCCCTCTCGAGCACTCATTCTCTCTCTGTCTCTCAAAGTAAATTTAACTTAAAAACATACAACAAAATATTGTTAATCCAGTATTTCCAACAGAGTATAGTTATTGTTGTACATTACACACCAAATTCTTTAACATCCTTTAATCCTTCATATATCAATTTAAAGTCTTCCCTGATCTCTAGTGATACTTCAGCAAAATCTGAAGGAAGACAGGATTAACAGTTTGGAGGAAGGGTAGGTGGACAGAAGGGATATCCCGTGCTGGGCAGTGGAGGAAATATGGCCAATTTGGCTGGAGCAGAGAAGCATGGGAATGAGTTGGAAAGGTAGGGGTCAGAGCTCATGTAATTGTGAAGACTTTGTTATGAATTTTGGTCTTAACCCTAAAACAAATGGAGAACCATTGATGGGTTTTGTGACCTTAGTTAGGGTGATTTTTATCAGACTTATGTTTTTCGTGGAATAGGGGTGGTGGGGGTGAGAGAGGGAGGGACCATATATGTAGGTGGATGGCTACTGCAGTAGACCAGACGTGAGATGAAGGTTGAACAAATGAAGAAAACTCATTTTTTTTTTCTTTTTTTTTTCTTTCTTTTAGCAAACATACCTATAATGTCTACCATATTAGGTACTCTTCTGAGTGTTTCACAAAATCTTTCTCATTGAATCATGGATATGAGAAATATTTAAGAGGTGGGAACAATAGATATGGGAGGTGAAGGAGATTTTTAACTTGGATTCTATAAATGAATATGGCAAGGTAATTAATGTTCTCAATTGACATTAATTTCAGAGACGTATCCATCGAGAATTCATATTGATCACAGTAGAAAAGAATCACCTATTGCTTATTGCCAAAATATTCTCTCATCCCTCAGAGAAATCTGTCTACTTTAGGAAATGAAGCCTAGACAAGGAGGCCAACTCATTGTGCTAAATGAACAGTGTGAACTCTGTGATGGTCCCTGAATTTAGAGTTCCTAGCTGTAGGCATCTTTGAATTTAGGAATCATGGGCCTGCTTTATCCATTAAAAAAGATATATATATATTCTAACTCCTTAAGCCAGGTCTACCTCATTTGACAGAGAAACTTTATTTTCAAGACTGAACATTTTGTTTTGTGAGAAGTACAGCTGATTCTCCAACTCATTAAGTATTTGGTTTCACGGTTTGTTTGGAAGTTTTATGTTGGTAAGTGTTAGAATGAAGACACATAGTTTAATAATGAGATAGAAATTTCCAAATTGGGAAAATCTAAACAGATGGTCCTAGTATTCATAGGCATCTAAGATTATTCAAAAGGACAGTGTGAATATCTGTGGTAAGTTTCAGACCTGCTGTTTCATAAACCTGGATGTCATAACCTTCCCCTGTGCGTACCTTCTGTTCTAGTTGTGTCTAAACTCCCATCTTGTTATCAGGCCCTGGTTCCTATCCTGTGCTAAGATGGTGAGTTTTGGAGAGCCTGTGCTCACTAGTCCACCCAACTCGCATCAGCCCCCCTCAGTATGAGCTTTGGCCTGACTCTACTCTTCGGTTCTAGTGTCCAGGCTGCGGTTCCTTCTTGTGCAAAGAATGGAAGTCAAAGCTCCACCTCTACTAATGGGTGTTTCTTCCTTCCTGAGCCTTGCTTTGTCAAACTCTCTGGCAACTCTATTTCTTTCAAATACAGGACTCTGCTTTTGCTCCTCAAGGGAATGAAGTTTTCATACAAAAACAAAAAATAAGGACTCGAAGAGAATCAATTGCTGCTGATGTACCTTTTTAATGATGAGATCTACCTCCCTTAGTGCATGTCCTTGTATTTCCTGTTCTTAGACTATGCATAATATGTTTGCTAACATAACACCTGTTGTTCTTCCATTGTTTTTGTTGATGTTGTTTTTCCATTGATCTCTGTGGTGCTTTTTACCTGTTATCATACTCTGCCTCCATTCCTAGATTTCTTATTACCTCCAACATTGTTGATATTCAGCCATTATACATCCTTATGGCTGTAGTGGTATTTATAGCCAGAGTCCGTTCTAATTGCCCCTCTGTACTAATTGCTAAATATTTTAAATATGACACCTGATAGGTATCTGGCCTACTGTCATGGCTAAGCCCCAAATCATTGGATTCTGGCTTGTTGCAATACTGTCCATATTTTAGACTTTTAGACTTCATTTCTGGAAGTAACCATGTGTACGATCTCATTATCACATTGATAAGACACAGTTTGCTAGCCTTTTGCAGGATGGACTGGGTTATGTTCTCTTTCAAAAAAAATTTTTTTTAATGTTTATTTTTTATTTTTTTTTTAATTTTTTTTTTCAACGTTTATTTATTTTTGGGACAGAGAGAGACAGAGCATGAACGGGGGAGGGGCAGAGAGAGAGGGAGACACAGAATCGGAAACAGGCTCCAGGCTCCGAGCCATCAGCCCAGAGCCTGACGCGGGGCTCGAACTCACGGACTGCGAGATCGTGACCTGGCTGAAGTCGGACGCTTAACCGACTGTGCCACCCAGGCGCCCCTTTCTTTTTTTTTTTTTTTTTTTTTTAATTTTTTTTTCAACGTTTATTTATTTTTGGGACAGAGAGTTTAATGTTTATTTTTGAGAGGGAGGGACAGAGTATGAATGGGGGGAGAGGCAGAGAGGACACAGAATCCAAAGCAAGCTCTAGGCTCTGAGCTGTCAGCACAGAGCCCGAGGCAGGGCTTGAACTCACAAACTGCAAGATCATGACCTGAGCCGAAGTTGTATTCTTAACTGACTGAGATACTCAGGCGCCCTGAATATGTTCTCTTGATTATTCCTCCTCCTAATCTGTTAATGCATGATGTCACAGGACATTGCCTAAGAGGAATTTATTCCAATTTTATTTTGAGTCTACTAGTTGGTTTAAGCATGCTGTTTCCCAATTTAAGACATTTGCTAAAATGAGTAAAGTTTTAAGGGTTTTTAGAACAAGAAAATTAAGAAGTCTGTTTGGGGAAGACTATAGAAGTCAAATTCCTAACCATCAGACCTATTTCTACTAGAAGATAATGAATTGGAAATGTGATGGTGGTTCATAGTAGAAAATCATATGAATGGTTTTAGAAACAATACATATATTTATTGGCACGTGATACAGAAAGTAGTGAAAGTATAAAAATGAAGGATGAACTAATATCCATTAACATAACACTATAAATAATAGCAAATGCAAATATACATTAGATGCATTAAACGGATATTTGTTTTGTTTAAAATAATCTTCACTGATGTTTAGAGCAGTTTTATTCATACTTGCCAAAACTTGGAAGCAACAGAGATGTCCTTCAATAGGGAAGTGGATAAACTGTGGTGCATCCAGACAATGGAATAGTATTAAGTGCTAAAATGAAACAAGCTTTCAAGACATGAAGAGATTTGTAGGAAACTTCAATGTATTATTACTAAATGAAAGAAGCCAGTCTGAAAAGGCTACATACAGTAGGATTCCAACTATAGGACATTCTGGAAAAGGTAAAACTATGGACACAATAAGAAAAGTGGTAGCCAGGGGTTGGGAGGAGGGACAGATGAATGGGTAGGGCTCAGAGGATTTTGGGCGGGGGGGCAGTGAAGCTACTCTCAGTGTTCTTTGTTGATGGATGCATTTGTTCAAACCCATAGAGTATAAAACACCAAGAATGGATTATAAGGTAAATGATGGACTTTGGATGATAATAACGTGTCAGGATAGGTTCGTCAACTGTAACAAATATACCGTGCCGGTAGGGGCTGTTGATCATGGGAGAGGCTGTGCATGCGGGGAGCAGAAGGTACATGGGAAATCTCCGTTCCTTCTCTCAGTTTTGCTGTGAACCTAAAACTGCTCTTAAAAAAAAAAAAATCTGAAAAAAATGGAAAAACTTAAAAGCTTCACATAAAATTTTGTAGCAATATGTGAATGAGTCATTCTTATTGTAGGGACACTGTGGAAGAAAAGAAAATGATGATTCCAATAAAGTGGCCTTAGTGACATTCTTGAAGGTAAGGTTAGTGGTGCATTTTTATGCAGAGTACAGAGGCACGCATTTCTACAGTCTACATAGGGTATCATAGAGATGAAGCTTAATCATGCAGGAAAAAGACGGCGGGGGAGATTCCCTTCACTAAGATGGGGTTTGGTGACCAGATACAGGATATAAGGCACGGGGAGGAATTGATGGTTCTTAAGTTCTCATCAATGAAGCCTCACCCTTCGAAATCACAGATAACGAAAGGCAGAGGATTGATGGGGCTCCAGGATATGTGGTGTGGGGCACGAGTCAGTGAGTAAAGTGGCTGAAAGCACAAGAGAAAAATCAGTTCAAGAGTTCTAGTATGAACGGGGAGAACCACATATGACTTTTTAAGATTAGGTTTTGGGGGCGCCTGGGTGGCGCAGTCGGTGAAGCGTCCAACTTCAGCCAGGTCACGATCTCGCGGTCCAGGAGTTCGAGCCCCGCGTCAGGCTCTGGGCTGATGGCTCAGAGCCTGGAGCCTGTTTCTGATTCTGTGTCTCCCTCTCTCTCTGCCCCTCCCCCGTTCATGCTCTGTCTCTCTCTGTCCCAAAAATAAATAAACGTTGAAAAAAAAAATTAAAAAAAAAAAAAAAAAAAGATTAGGTTTTGGAATTGTTTTATTGATCCTCTGCTTTGCTTCCTAGAGCTTTGCCCCTGACGTGCATTTATTTAACAAGCTCCAAATTGCTTGATGGATGTTATTTGTGGTTATTATATAAACAGGTTTCCTTATTTATGGTACTTTTGAAACTTTTTATTGATCAAAATTAGTTTTAAGTAAAATTATTGTACAGAACCAACTGTTCCACTCTAAAAGAATAGTTTAAGGTAATGATTCTCAACCTTGGCGGCACATGAGAGTCATGTTGGGGAGTCTTCAAAAACATACAGATGCCTGGGCCTCACTCCAAAGATTTTGATTGTGATTTAAGGAATTGCCAGAGAAGGCCAGCAAAGACCGGGATCAGGTCACAAAACTTGACTTTGCCTTAATGCTGAGAGTGGATATGAAATCTTTTTCAGGAGGTGGAATTGTAATAAACAGTCTGACAGAGACAAGTTTTTATGTTTGCCAATCTACTAATTTACAATGAGAAATGTGCCAAGTGGGTGTTAATGCTTGAGCTGGCGGGCCATTCTTTCCTCTCCTTGTGGGGTAGGTCATACAGAACTAAATTCTAATCAGAGAGTTGCATGGAAAGCTTGTAGATCAAAGAAATTAATATCTGTAGTGCTGTGCTATAGGAGCCAGAATACTCGTCTTTTTGTTCAGCATTCCAGACTGTACTTAGGTGGATGTTACATTTCCATCAGCAGTGGGTTAAGTGGTCAGTTTCCCTATATCTTTCCAACGATAGATTACTTGTTCTAATATTTGCCAGTCTGGTGTGTGTACAATGAAAGCTTATTGCTACTTTAATTTGCATTTTATGGATACTACAAAGTTTGAATGTTTTTTCATATGTTGTCTTCTTAGATTTATTCTTACATGAATTGACTAATTATATATAGTTTTGCCAATTTTTCTCTATTGTGTTGTCTTTTTCTTGTTAATTGCTAAGTGCCCTTTTGAATACTTTATGTTAGCTGTCACCTGCATTATATATTTTTCCGACTTGGTCCTGTCTTGTTTACGGTATTGTTTGCCTAATAAATATCAAAAATGTTTACTTGGTTCAATGTATTCATCCTTTTAGAATAATTTTAGGTTTTCTATCTTAGCCAACAGTCTCCTCTGCCCTGGATTCTGTATGTGGACTCCTATGAATTTTTTTCTTAAAATTTTTTTTAAAAACTTAAAATTCATTTTCAACATCCTGTTCATCTGGTTTTTGAGTATAGTGTATTTGTTTTTTTTTTCAGTTGAATGGTCAGGTGATATTCAAACATTATTACTAAATAAATCATCCCCTTTCTTCTGTTTTTGCCCATGTTGAATGCTTATACTGGGATTTTGGGGAGGCTGTCTAATCTTTTACGTTAATCCAATTTATTTTTACTTATGTTTACTGACTATTTTATATTATGGTCTAATATAGTCATTTTATATTTCGATGTAATGTTTCAGATATAGTTATAATGTGTTCTAATTATAGTTATGTTGTCTTCTGATTTAGAAAATATTCTTTGTATTTTTTAAAAATGATTTTTTTTTTAACTTTTGGGAGCTATTTATTCTTCCTTATGTATACTTGAAGATGGCTTTATCCAGTAAAACTTTTAAAAAAATTGTATTGAAATCTTAATTGGAATTGTCATAATTAATAATTTTGTGAGAATTAACCCTTATAATAACAAGTGCTCTTACCCACAAATATGTCTTTCCATTTGCTCAGATCTTTGATTTTCTTTATGAGATTCTCGTAGAGGTAACTGGCTGGCTCAGTCAGTAGAGCATGAGCCTCTTGATCTCAAGGTTGTGAGTTCAAGCCCCACGTTGGGTGTAGAGATTGCTTAAAAAAGAGAGAGAGAGAGAGAGAGAGAGAGAGAGAGAGAGAGAGAGAGTCAGTTTTGGTAGTTTCTGCTATGTAAATCCTATGTTTTCCTTATTAAATTTATCACAACTTATTTTATACTTGTGACTAGAAGATTTTTTATCCATTTTCCTTTCTAGGTGATTATTGCTTTAATATAGAAAGCTGTGTTTCTTTCTCAGTATTTATAACAATTATAATTTTTTTGTATCTTATATTTTTCCTTAACCACCTAGTGTTGAATAATAAGGCAAGAGGTTGCATCTTTGTTTAGTTTCTGTTTTTAATTGAAATAGATTGGGTGTGCTGAAACCTATAATGATGTTTACTGCTCATGTTTGGTAAATATTTTTATTTGCTTTTTTTATCTCTGGCTGCTGGGTATCTGTAGTGTGCAGTTAGATCTCTTTGTCTGCTAATTAAGGGTGGGCCATACAGCTATGGTGTTTTAAAGAGTTATCTCAAGGAAGGGAAAGCATTCTCAGCGTCTCTGAGCCTCTGTTAGCTCCAGTTAAAATATTAGGAGGAAGTCTCTTTGGTCCTTGTCTTCCCCCACCACATCAGCTTCAAGGGTATGGAGGGTTCGGCCCACGTATTAGATTCTGCTCAGCTTCTTAGAAGGCAAAGAAGATGGTTATGCATCAATATGCTGCTGTTTACCTCCCATAGGCCCTAAATCTACATGTGTGTGCCAGATGAGGTCCTGCAGGATTCTGGCCTTCCGGTTTTCACCTCAGGGCTCTCCGATTCTGATCCCCAGATTCATGTCTGTCCAGGGGAGAAAAGGCTGTCATGATAGCTTTTTCCCTGGCAGTGAGTATTTTTACGGGAGGAGAAGAGGAGAACAAAAATGAAAACAACTTTCTTGTTGCTTCTGATACATACCCATGGTTGAGATTTAATTCAGCCTTTTCTTTTCTAGAGGGAAGGCAAAAGCTTGGAAAGGTTAAATAATATGACCAAGATTATAATGATACTAAGTAGCCAAGTCAAGTCTGGGGCCCTGGTCTTCTGACTCCTGGGTTCATGCACATTTTAAAAATACCACATAATTTCTAGATTTTTGGAATAGTTTCTGAGCTGAGTTTCTGAAGGTTCAAAGAGTACAAGAAAATAATAACCTCAGGGAGATTCTAGCTGAGTGAATAATGGATTATTTAGAGATAGGTCATTTTTCTTAAGCTTTATAATAAGCGATATTTCTGTAGTAGACTTCAAGTAAAAAGCATTGGATATGTGCCAAGGATGTCATAGGACTTCTATGTTTAGAAACTGTTTTCAATAGGAATAGTTTAGACTAGGATAAATAAACATTTTAGGAACAGATGTCCAAAGAACAAGTAAAAGTCTTAATTTTTCTATCCATTGAAATTCTACCAGAAGCAGAAATGTGGGGCTGAATATTAAGAAAAATGATTGCATTCACACAGAACAGAAACTTAAAGTATTTACGAATAGAATTAGTAAGAATCACATACTATGATTTTAAAAATTAGCAACTTAAAGAGTGAATAAAAATTCAAATCTAAAAAAAAGAAAAAAAGAATCATATAGATCTCATTTCTCTTTGGACACACAAAAGAAGATAAATTAATGAGGGTATGCCCAGGTTCTACACAAGAAGTCTTAATTAAGATGCCAATTTTTTCCCATTAATTTATGAAGATACATACAAGTCTGGAAGTGTAAGTGAAAAACAATAGCTGAGAAATTACTGAGGGTGATGAGTAAACAGGAGTATTTGTGCCAACAGATAATAAAACTTATTATAAAGCTACAGTAATTAAAAGGAGACACTGATACAAAAACAGATTTTTTATGTGAGTATGCTTATGTCCATGATCTTTCTTATGAGACTGTAGTTTCACTGTATCATTAATTTGTTAAATTTGTTATCAAGAAAGGGATAGCAGTATATCACTCCTCAAAAAGACAGGTACCCAGGCTACAAGGTTTAAATGAATAGTCCAATAGAAATAGGCCTAGGAGGTTTTTTCAGCCTATGTTCCAGGCCTAATCCACCTCCATTCCTTTTCCTTTTTAAAAGAATTTCTTCTCTCAGCTTCCCTTCTGAATATTCTTTTCTTTTTTTCTCTCCAAAACCAGATTCTTTTTTTTTTTTATTTTTTTATTTTTATTTTTTAAAAAAAAATTTTTTTTTTCAATGTTTATTTATTTTTGGGACAGAGAGAGACAGAGCATGAACGGGGGAGGGGCAGAGAGAGAGGGAGACACAGAATCGGAAACAGGCTCCAGGCTCCGAGCCATCAGCCCAGAGCCCGACACGGGGCTCGAACTCACGGACCGCGAGATCGTGACCTGGCTGAAGTCGGTCGCTTAACCAACTGCGCCACCCAGGCGCCCCTCCAAAACCAGATTCTTAATGAGCAGGATACAAAGCACAATTTGAGTTTGGATGTAGTTTATAAACTACAATGAATAAAATCAGTGAATAAGATCAGTGATTGACTTTCAGTAAAGGAACCTGAAAGAATTGATGAAATATTGGAGAAAAGTCTTTATTGAATATCACTCCAAATAAACTCCAGTTGGACGATAGATTTATTTCTCAAATGCTTATTTATTTGACAGAGAGAGGGAGAGCGAGAATGAGCACAGGAGGGGCAGAGAGAGGGGGAGGGAGAGAATCCCAAGTAAGCTTCATGCTATCAGCACAGAGTCTGTTGCAAGGCTCCATCTCACAAACTGTGAGATCATGACCTGAGCCGAAATCAAGAGCTGGACGTGCAACTGAGCCACCCAGGTGCCCCAAGATGACAGATTTTAACGTAAAAAATAAAACTAAGTAAAAAAGGAGTTAAAATATAGGTGAGAACTACCCTATAAGCCAGCAATTGCACTATTAGGTATTTAACCAAAGGACTAAAAGTACAGATTCGAAGGGGTACATATGCCCCAATGTTTATAGCAGCACCATCATCAATAACCAAACTATGGAGAGAGCCCAAATGTCCATCGACTGATGAATGGATAAAGAACATTGTGGATATACACATACATACACACAATGGGGTATTACTCAGCCATCAAAAAGAATGAAATCTGGCCATTTGCAATAATGTGGATGGAGCTAGAATGTATTATGCTAAGTGAAATAAGTCAACCAGAGAAAGACAAGTGCCATATGATTTCACTCATATATGGAATTTAAGAAACAAAACAGAGGAGCACATGGGAAGTGAGGAGAAAAAAAAACAGAGGGAAACAAACCACAAGAGACTCTTAACAGTAGAGAACAAACTGAGGGTTGATGGGGGGAGGTGGGTGGGAGATGGGCTAGATGGGCCATAGGTATTGAAAAGGGCACTTGTTGTGATGAGCACTGGGTGTCGTACGTTAAGTGATGAATCACTGAATTCTACTCCTGAAACCAATATTGCACTGTATGTTAACTACCTAAAATTAAAAACAAAAGCTTCAATAAAAAAGAAAATATAGGTAAATATATCTCTAATCAAAGTGGAAAAGCTGCTTCTTTTTAGTTCATTTTATGTAAAGGAATTTGAAGATCCAACCAAAATATTTGATTTGGGAAATAGTTATTCTAAGCCAATAGTATGTAATCTAAATCCTTAAAAGAGAAAAAAAAGGGATGTATGAAAATCTGGTGATTCTGGAGAAAATAAAGCCACTGATCTGAAAGTTGTTAGAAACTCAGGACCTGAATTCATATTTCACTCCCAAGTGACAAATGACTTTAATTAGGAGTCAATTTCCTCCTCACAAATTGAGTATAACTTATAGTATATTCTGGATCTAGTTACTGCCAGGAATTTTAACTAGTTGGTTGTTAAACTGTTGGTGGCTTGAAATCAATCACGATGACGGTATTTACACAATGGAAATTGGCAAATGCTATCAATCAGAAGACTTTCTTTCTTTCTTTCTTTTTTTTAAAGAGGCATTTACCAGCATATCACTTGAAATAAGACTAGGTTTGTTAGAACTGTAGAGAACAAAACTGGTACTTACCAGAGGGGAGCTGGGGGCAGGGGGTGAAAGAGGTGAAGGGGATTAAAAGTACTCTTAACCATGATGAGCACTGAGTAATGGATAGAATTCCATTAAATCAATATATTGTACACCTAAACTAACACTGTATGTTAACTATACTGGGATTAAAATTTAAAAAATTAATAAAATAAAAGGAACAAATATGAAAAATACCTTAATAAAGTATTAAATACTGTTTCATTTCCATCAGAAATAAACAGTGTCTGGTATGAGTGTCCTTCATTTATGAAGAAATTTTGAGGTCATCTCACCTTGATAACAAACTGTGTGTGTTCACTGAAGTCATCAAATGATGTCTTCATGTTGTACCTTTCAGTACTCACAGCATACATATCATTTGTATTTCCTTATTTCCTTTTCAGATACAGTTGCTTCCAAATGTGCAGTTTTTCGCTGGATAGTTTGTTGAGAGGTTATACCAACCTGACTGGCCTCACCAAAAGTTGAAATTTGCTATTATTCCCTAATATTGATTTTGCTAGCTTTGTTTCTACTTTCAGTCTACCGTGTAACCTGATTTGTGTTTTTGACATTTTATTTTTAATTGACTTATAATCTGTTTCCTTTCTCTGAGCTTGATCCAAGTACATTATTGTTTTAAACTTTAGCTTGAGCTGTTGTTTATTTTGACTCTTCCCAGGCATCTTTGGTTCTGGCTGACAGGGATAGAATGGGCTTTTCTTTCTTTCTTTTTGAATTGTTAAGAATTCACAGACTTTATTTTTTAGAGCAGTGTCAAATTACAGAAAATTTGAGGAGAAAGTACAAACAGTTCCCATGCACCCCCTTATCCTGCCCCGAGTTTCCCTTATTAACATTTTATATTAATGTGATACAGTTGTTATAAGTGATGAACCTATTTGACACATGGTAATCTCCCCAAATCCATAGTTTACATTAGGGTTCACTCCTTGTGTTGTATATTCTTTGGGTTTTAACAAATATAAGGACATGTTCCCATCATTACAATTTCATACAGAATAGTTTCAGGGCCCTCAAAATCACCTGTGCTCCCCTATTCCCTGCGCTCCCCTGTCCACCTCTGCCTCTGACCCCTGGCAATCATGCGTCTTTTTCCTGCTTCCATACTTTTGCCTTCTCCTTAATGTCATATAGTTGGAATCATGTACCATGTACTTTTTCAGACTGGCTTCTCTCAATAATATGCATTTTGGTTTCCTCTAAAGTCTTTTCTTGGCTTGATCATTCATTCTGTTTTAGCACTGAATACTATTCCCTTGTCCGGATGCACCACAGTTTATTTTTGAAACCTTCACCTACTGAAGGTCATCTTGCTTGCTTCCAAGTTTTGGCATTTAGGAATAAAGCTGCTATGAACTTCCCTATACAGGTTTTTGTAACTCCTTTAGGTAAATACCAACAAGCATGGTTGCTGGGTCATCTGGTAAGAGTATGTTTATTTTTGTAAGAAACCTCTAAACCGTCTTCCAGAGTGCCTGTATCGTTTTGTATATTTCCACCAACGATGAATGAGAGTTCTTGTTGCCCCGCACTCTCACCAGCATTCAGTGTGTCAGCGTTCTGGGTTTTTTGGCCATCCTAGTACGTGTACAGTGGTGGGTCAGTGTTGTTTTAATTTGCATTTCCCTGAAGACCTGTCATACGGAGCATCTTTTAATATGCTTGTTTGTCATCTGTACGTCTTCTTTGTGGAGGGGTCTGTGCAGACATTTGTCCTATTTTTTAATTGGGTTCTTTTCTTTTTCTTCTTTTTCTTTTTTAAATATTTATTTATTTTTGAGAGAGAGACAGCGTGTGAGCAGGGGAGGAGCAGAGAGAGAGGGGGACACAGAATCGGAAGCAGGCTCCAGGCTCTGAGCTGTCAGCACAGAGCCTGACACGGGGATCGAACTCCTGAACTGTGAGATCATGACCTGAGCCGTAGTCAGATGCTTACTTAACCAACTGAGCCACCCAGGCACTCCTAATTGGGTTATTTTCTTTTTGACTTTTAAGAATTCTTTTTTTAAGAGAATTTTTTATTTTTTTATTTTATTATTTTAAAAAATATTTTATTTATTAATTAATGTTTGTTTATATTTTGAGAGAAAGAGACAGCAGGGTAGGGGCAGAGAGAGAGGGAGACACAGAATCTGAATGAGGCTTCAGGCTCTGAGCTGTCAGCACAGAGCCCGATGCTGGGCTTGAACTCACAGATCATGAGATCATGACCTGAGCCGAAGTCAGACGCTCAACCGACTGAGCCACCCAGGCGCCCTTGAAATATTTTATTTATTTTTGAGAGAGAGACAGAGTATGAGTGGAGAGGGGCAGAGAGTGAGGGAGACACAGCATCCAAAGCAGTCTCCAGGCTCTGAGCTGTCAGCCCATAGTTCAATGCGGGGCTCAAACTCATGAACCATGAGATCATGACCTGAGCTGAAGTTGGACGCTTAACCGACTGAGCCACTCAGGTGCCTGTAAGAGAATTTTTTTTAATGTTTAATTATTTTTGAGAGAGAGTGAGCAGGGGAGGGGCAGAGAGAGGGGGACAGAGATCTGAAGTGGGCTGTCTGTGGTGACAGCCGAGAGCCCAACACGGGCCTCAAACTCATGAACTGTGAGATGGTGTTTTGAGCCAAAGTCGGTTGCTCAACTGACTGAGCCACACAGGCACCCCAAGAATTCTTTATATATTTTGGATGGCAGTCATTTATCAGATGTGTTTTATAAAGATTTTCTCCCAATCTGTGCCTTGTCTTTTCATTCTCTTTATAGTGTCATTTGTAGAGCTGAAGTTATTAATTTTATAAAGCTCAATTTATCAAATTTTCTTTCGTGGCTTCTATTTTGGTGTTATATCTAAAAAGTCATTGCCAAACCCAAGAATACCTGGCTTTTCTCCTATATTATATTCTGGGAATTTTATAGTTTTCCATTTCATTTTTAAATCTGTAATCCATTTTGAGTTAATTTCTGTGAAAGGTGTCAGTTCTGTGTTTAGAAGATTCTTCTTCCTTTTCTTTTTCTTTTTCTTCTGCCTGTGGATTTCCAGTTATTCCAGCACCATTTGTGGAAAAACCTCCTTTTCCCATTGATTGCCTTTGCTTCTTTGTCAAAGATCATTTGTGGGTTTATTCCTGGGTTCTCTGTCCTATTCCTCTGATCTATTTTTTTTTTTTTTTTTTCACTAGTACCACATTGTCTCTTTTACTGTAGCTTTAAAGTGAGTCTTGAAGTCAGGCAGTGTAAGTTCTCCAGTTTTGTTCTCTTTCAGTATTGTGTTGGCTATGCTGGGTCATTTGCCTCTCCATATAAACTTTAGAATCAGCTTGTTGATATCCACAAAAGAACTTGTTGGGATAGACTTGCTTTTTTAAACTAGAATTTTGGTCTTGCTTTTTAAATTCAGAGCTATTTTATATATTTGTTCTTGTTCCAATGCCATTTGCGTGATACTTTTTTTTTTTTTTTTTTTTTTTTTTGCTGGGGATGGTGGGTGATCACCAACATTTTTATTGTTGGCCAGTGTAAGTAATAATAGTAAGCAGTTGTACAAAACTTTGTTATATTTCTGCATTTCTATACATGAATATATGCACATGCAAATAAAAGATTGTGACTAAAGTAGGAATTTTTACCCCTAAAGACCTGTTCTTGGGATAAGGGTGCTATAGGTATTTTTTCACAGACTCCACTGGGATCTTTTTTTTTTTTTATTTTTTTTCAACGTTTTTTATTTATTTTTGGGACAGAGAGAGACAGAGCATGAACGGGGGAGGGGCAGAGAGAGAGGGAGACACAGAATCGGAAACAGGCTCCAGGCTCCGAGCCATCAGCCCAGAGCCTGACGCGGGGCTCGAACTCACGGACCGTGAGATCGTGACCTGGCTGAAGTCGGATGCCCAACTGACTGCGCCACCCAGGCGCCCCATCCACTGGGTTCTTTTTAAACTACATCTACCCGCCCCTACCTGTCCCTGTTGGAACCATCCCAGTTGTTGAGAATCACTCTGTATTTTGAGTCATGTTACTGTTTAGAGTGCTGTGCATTAGAGCACAGTGGAGGCAGGTTAAAAAAAAAAAAAAAAAAAAAGGCTGAGAATTGCTGCTATCAAGTAACAAAACCAAACATGTCTCCCATTAAGGCTTGTCTGCTCTCTTTGCCTGAATTTAAGTTTATTTTACAAGGGTATAGGAGTCTTAACATGAAAAAAAGAATTGTTTTAGTAAATATGCTAGTGCAGTGCTATATAGAATAAGCTGTCCAAAAATGCCATATTTATTTTTTTATTTGTGCTTTATCTAAAAGAAAGAATAGGCATGCTAGCTTCTATTGCTATATTTTAATTATTCAGGTCGTGGCTTTATTCTTATTATTAGCAGTTAGAGTTTAGTAGATTTATATTCCAAGGATGTTTGATATGACATTGGGTTTCTACAATTTGTAATTCAGTGCCTACATTGTGTTACGAATTATGCTCTAACGGTTATGTCTTCATTCTCTCATAAGCTTACATAAATTTTTCAAAATTTTATGGTAACATGTAGGGAAATATTGTTTTACATTATGAAATATTTAACTCAAGCAGTCAGGGGGTATCAAGTTAATCTAGTTATGTGGAAACTGGTCTTTTCCCCTTGCCTGGAGCAATCACCTCTGTTTCTTCTCCGTTAGCAAAATAGGAGAGAAATTCACACATCTTTACCAAAGGTGAAACATTAGTGAAACACAAACTGGTGGGCTGGGAAACCACTTTGATAAGTGTCATCTAATTTTTACTTGTTTAAAAAAGTATTAGTGAGATTAAATATTGTAACTTGTTTGTTCATATCTTTTGTCTATAGTTTTTGGTTTGGGGGTGAGGGTCTTTTTCCAGCTGACGCCATTAGAGCTTTGTAGATGGAGATAAAAGTGATGAACTCTGTGTTTGTTCTATGCTGCAAATATTCTTTCTGCCTTTTTATTTTATTTTGGTTTTATATACTGTCTTATGACCTTTTTTGCACTCAACTCTGTATGTTGAGTGTTTTCCTGTGCCATTCAGGTTTTTGTTGTTTTGTTGTTGGTTTTTTTGTTGTTGTTAAGAGAGAAAGAGAACAAGTGGGGAAGGGGAAGAGAGGGGCAGAGAGAGAATCTTAAGCAGGCTCTACGTTCAGTGCAGAGCCCGATGTGGAGCTCAATCCCACGACTCTGGGATCGTGACCTGAGCTGAAATCAAGAGTTGGGTGCTCAACCGAGTCACCCAGGCACACCCCCATTCAGTACTTTTGATGATGTCATTTCAGTGGTCTATAGAACGTTCTGTTTATTAGATTATAATTTATTTTGCCGGTCCCCTCATATCAACATTAGAATGTTTTGTGGCCTGGAATTTCAATCAGTAGATCTATTAAGTGTTACTTTTGGGTATTAATTAATTCAACAAACATTCATGAATACTTATTAAGAAATATAATTGAAATTAATTTGATTTAAAACATTTTTCATAAAAATTGGATTTTTTTTCAAACTTGAAATATTTTTGTTTTGGAAGCTAGTGCAGATATTTGGAACAGAATAGAAGATAAGTGCAGATATTCCTAAAATTTTTGGCTTTATTGGCAAATTTCTTAAAATATGCAGTTTTGATATGTAGTGATCATTTATGCTTAATTTATGTTTATGCTTTTTAGGAAGTATAGCAAAGTAAAATGTGAGAAGTTATTTTAATTAAAGTTTTTTTTTCTTTTTTAAAGAAACGATTCAAATAATGTCATTTAAGAAGTTTATACCTCATCAAAGTCTAGAAATTAAGTACCAGGCCCATTACAAGGCTGATTCTTTGGTTACATTTATTGTAAAGTTAAAGACAAAAAAACTTTGTAACTCTTTTATGATCTTATGAATCTTATTTTGAGACTTACAAATCTTAAAAAAAAAAGATATATCCTGTAACAACTACTTTAAGTCAAAATCTTGAAAATGTTTTTGTTTTTATGTCTAAAATGTAAATTAAACTTCAGGAAACTCTCTGAGTAGTTTTTTATTGTTGTTGTTGATTTTTGTTTAATTTTTACTATTTTATGATTACCTAAAGTTTTCCAACATAACATGGATATAAAATATAGAGTACTCTTAATGATCCAAAATGATTTCTTTTAAGATCACCATTTTTCACAATAACGTTTGTTAACAGAGCCTCTTCTTTATAATACACAATGTTGGATCATGAAACAGAGTAAACAAACAGGTCATTGTTTAAAATAAATAGTGTGTACTGTGTTCAAAGGACTGTGAATTTTTGTTTTGAATTGTTCTTATTATATAATTTTAGTTCTAGATTACAATACATATTATATTTTAATTTGATGTGACACAAAGATAATTTAGTTTTAAGTGCAGTATTAAAAATTTGTAATATTCTTTACTTTTTAATATATAAGCATCACATGGGACTGATTTTTAATCTTGGAGGAAAAAAGTCTGTTTTGTGGGGAAAATAAATAAATAAATAAATAAATAAATAAATAAATAAAGATAATAACTAGGGCATGAACAGAAGCCAAGTGTTTGGAAATTCTGTCTTTCAAAAATATTTTTTTCTTAATTTGCAGTTATTTTTTCTGAAGTAACTGCTGTAACCTGACTCTATATTGCTTTCTAGAACATTCTTTTGGAGTTATCACAGGTCACTTTTATATATCTTGGCACACTATGGTAGAATAGGTTTGTTTTTTTTTAACAGAACAATTTGTGAGTTTGGAGAGTATATATTTATAATAAGTTTTTTAATCTTTATTTTTAAGAGAGAGAGACAGAGAGTAAGCAGGGGAGTAGGGGCAGAGAAAGAGGGAGATACAGAATCCGAAGCAGGCCCCAGGCTCTGAGCTGTCAGCACAGAGCCTGACATGGGGCTCGAACTCATGAACCATGACCTGAGCTGAAGTCAGATGCTAAAGTGACCGAACCACCCAGAGAATAAACTTACTGTCCCATAGTTATGCACACACACCTAGGAATTCAGCATTTGAATAATTGTGTTCTTCCCTTTGCAAGGTAGGGTTTGCTTTTGCGACAGCACACGAAAGAGTATTACCTAGAGGTCAGGTCGAGGTAGAGAAGTACCAGCTTGCAGGTTTTTCAGTGAATACTCTAGACCACAGAGGATGACATAAGCTGAAGTTCGAGGCTGGAAGGGTCTGTATTATGCAGGTGGCTGGAAGAGCAAGGTGACCGGATAAACTGTAGATACGAAGCCGGGTAGATCGCCCAGGCAGTCAAGAGAACAAAACCTGTGTAGATAAAAAGCATGTAGCAGTCAGTAGTGCTCTTTGTGTGCCACAGCTGGTGCAGCGGACTGTTTGCCAGGCACTGGGACAGCCCTATCTGAGCAAACGGCACCACCGCCCTCTGAATGATTCTAATGAAAATCCTACAAGTCACTGTTAATGCCATTCTTTCACCTTGATGCCAAATTCACTAACATATGATAGATGGGAAGTCCTTTCCTTCTCTCCTGTGCTCTTTCATCCTCTTAGTCCAAGCCGGGATCATCTCGGCTGGATCTGTGTGGTGGCTTCCCTGATTCTGCCTCTGCCCTCTTTCAGTCCATTCTCCAGAGGAGCCAGAGAGATCTTTTAAGAGAAGCCGGGTCCTATCCCTCCCAAGTTAATACTTCCCATTGAATTTTAATTTCATTTAGAATAAAATCTGACTTTGCTACAAAGTTCTAAGTCCCTGACTAATGATTTTGACCTCATCTCAGATTGCCCTTCACCTCTGCTTCCAAGCATCCTTTGAGTTCCCGCCACACTGGTCTTCTTTTTGTTTATCAAACATACACACTCAAGTTAGCACTTTTCCTGGTGCTTTGCCTTGCTGCCTCTTTTTCATCATCTAGATCTGAGTTCAATGTTGCTTCTTCAATGAGGGCTTTCCTTTTTTTTTTTTTTTTTTTTAAAGTTTATCAATTTTTTGAGAGCGAGAGGGGAGTGAGCATGCCTAAGTGGGGGAGAGGTGAGGGGTGGGGGTGGAGAATCCCAAGCAGGCTGTACACGGTCAGCGTGAAGCCTGATGCAGGGCTTGAACTCATGAACCAGGAGATCATGACCTGAGCCAAAGGCCGTCACTTAACTGACTGAGCCACCCAGGCACGCCAGTGAGGCCTTTCCTGGGCGTGCTTTCCATGATAGTATCTATCAGTGCCCTAACCGATCCCTGTTTCATTTAATCACATCTGTTTTATTTCCTTCATTGCTCACAACGGTGTTTAGAATTCATTCATTCATTCAGTGCATATTTATTGTACCCAGTATATGCTAGGCATTGTTCTGAGTACTTGGGATTCATCAATGAACAAAAAAGACAAAAGAAAAACCCTGTTCTTATGAAATTCACATTAGTAGGGTCAAGAGAAAAACAGTACATAATAAATAACACATAACTAAATTATAGTTGGGCCATTTGTTAGAATGTAGCAAGTGTAATAGACAAAAATAGAGCATGATAATCCAGATGGGGAGATCTGGATGGGTTTTAGGGGCAGAGTGTATATTAAATAGGGTGGTTGTGGTAGGTCTCATTGTGTTGATAATTAAAGTAGAGTTCTTTTGTTTCTTTTGTTTTTAGCTTCAGCACCAGTCAGCAAAGTGAATAAGTACTGTGCTTCTTCCAACTTTCATTCCACTTTGGGAAAAAAGAATATCATCATGTCAAGCATTACGATTGACCCAGATGTCAAGCCTGGTGAATATGTCATCAAGAGCCTCTTTGCAGAATTTGCTGTTCAAGCTGAAAAGAAAATTGAAGTTGTAATGGCTGAACCCTTGGTGAGTAGAGCTGACCTATAAATCTGAAATATTTTCTTGACTTTTGTATTAACCATTCTAATAACAAAATTTCCAAAGGAAATAATGTACTTGAGAAAAAAAAATTAAAGGAAGCCAATCTGAAAAGGCTACATACTGTATAGTTCCAACTATATGACATCCTTCAAAAGGCAAAATTTAGGGAGACAATAAAAAGACCAGGGGGCCAGGGATTGTGGGTGGAGGAGCAAAAAGGCACAACACAGAGGATTTTTGGGGCAGTGAAAGTACGCTGTGTGATACTACAGTGCTGGATACATGTCATCGTACATTGTCCATAGCCACAGAATGCACAGCACCAAGAGTGCTCTGTCATGTAGGTTATGGAATTTGGATGATTAGGAAGTGTCACCCTGGGTACATCACTAGTAACAAATGTAATACTCTGGTGCAAGTGTGGAATGGGGTGTATGGGAAATCTGTCCCTTCCACTCAGTTTTGCTGTGAACATGAAACTGCTCTAAAAAAATAGTCTTTAAAAGACAATTAAGGGATAGGCTAGTCAAGTGGTGATCTAGAAAGCCGTAATGACTTTAGAATCCACCTTAGTATGTTACTGCGGGTTACCAAAGAACAAAAATGGATTTCACCAAGTGGGAATTGTTGAGACAGATAAAACGTAAGAGCAAATAAAGGAGAACCTAGAATATTCTGCAAGTTGATGACGTGGCAGTCACCAAACTTACAATAAACCAGTAAATTTATTTTTAGACATATAGTGCATGAAGCATACTTAAACGGTGTGGGAAGCTCCATGTGATTAGAGCTTATGGTAAGGAGGAAGGAAGAGAAAGACTGAAAGCAAACGTTTGAGTCAGATTCTAGAGAGTGGTGAAGGTTGTTGCGATAGATAATTCAGTCGTTGGACCCTAGGAGAGAGAAGAGATTGAAGGCAGAGAGTTAAGGGGGGCCTGGCTGGCTCAGTTGGTAGAGCACGCAACTCTTGATCTTGGGGTTGTGAGTTTGAGCCCCTCGTTGGGTGGAGAGATTACTTTAAAATCTTTAAAGGCAGAGACTACTATTTAGCTGTTGTATATAATTCAGGCTGGAATGAAAAGAGGCTTGAACTAGAGCATTAACAATGGCAGTGGTTGCAGAGGAAAGTAAGGTAAATGATGAAATCAGTAGGAGTTGGCAGTTAAATAGGAGTAGATGTTTTTGAGTGAAAGTAAAGGTTAAAATTTCTTTGAAGTGTTAGAAGAGATGATGTTAGGTAAAGAACATGAGAATATTATGGGGGTAGAAAAGGGGAATGAGATAATTTTTCTTTTGTGTATGGTAAGGTCAAGATCCTGGAAATCTAAACAATGTGGATTTATTTGATTGGTACCTGGGAATTCTTTGTTGGTGACCAGAGATGGGGACCAGAAATAGAGATTTTTGGCATCATCTACATTAGGGTGATAAAGCCAGAAGAGCAGATTACAATATCAAGGAAAAGAGTATGTGCAATGGCATTATTATTGTCAAATGATATAGAGAGACAGAGTACAGGGAACACTGAGAGAAGTTATTGGACCTAGGAATTAAGCAGCCTGAGAACAATTTTAGTAGGGTGATACAACTTTAGGAAATAACTTCCGGAGTTTGAAGGGGCTGAATGTGTAATGTATCAAGATCCCAGTGTAGGTTAGAAGCGAGATGATCACAATGAAGATAAAGGTAGGGGATGTAACAGCTGAAATGTATTTATTCCTTATACAGCTGGGTTAGGGCTCAGTATTCACCAGTGATTTGAGACCCCAGAGAGTTTGTTACTTCTCCGAAGCTCAAAGCCAGAATGAGGAGTTAGGTACACTAATGGCTTGAAAGCCTGTAAGCTTACTCATTCTGCTGTACTTCCTGGGAAGGAAGGAAGGGAGGAAAGGAACAGAAGAGAGAATAGGTGGTGACCTAAGAAAGGTGGGAAATTGGAAGTATTGTTATGTGCTCATTTTCTTACTGAAGTGTTGGACCTCACGTTGCTAAGATTGCGAAGGTTTGTGGGTGGGTACGTGCATGCCTGTGAGCAGTTTCTTGCTGTCACTAAGTAGGAAAAAAACTGTGAAGAAAGCATCTATGCACAAATGTATATGAGGTCTAATAAATAATAATATGTAAAAGATCATTAGCCAAAATGTATGTTTTAAAACATACATTAAATCCTTCCATAGTTGCTTCCTATGTAACAAAATAAGGATTTTGTTTTTATCAGTGCATATATATTTTAGAGCATGTGTGTGAAGTTCTGCCTTAAAAATAAGATTACAAGGACTTGTAGATATGAGTTAATGGTTATGAGGTTGGATTATAAATGTGCTTAATCTATAAAGTATTATTTTCTTTATCAGTGGTCTGTTCATTACGTGATCATGTACTATACTAGCCTGCTTAGCCAGCATACAGTAAGAAAGGGAGCCACTTTTTAAAAAATACACATTACAAAAAGTTTATGGATCATGGTGACTAGTTGATACTACTATTTTATAAAATTGAAGTTTCCTAAGGGTAGAACTTATGTGGTCTCACCAAAAAAGGAGGGGGTGGAGATCGGGTAGATAATATAAAGTGATGGACGTGTTAATCAAGTCAGTGGTGGGAATCCTTCCACAGTGTGTACATATATCAAGTCATCACAATGTACACTTTTTTAAGTTGATTTATTTATTTTGAGAGAGAGAGAGGCAGCACAAGTGGGGAGGGGCAGAGAGAGAGAGGGAGACAGAGACTCCCAAGCAGACTTCACAGTGTCTATGTGGAGCCTGATGTGGGTCTTGAACCCATGAAACCGTGAGATCATGACCTGAGCCAAAACCAAGAGTCAGACACTTAATCCACTGAGCCACACAGGTGCCCCACATTGTACACTTTAAATACGTTACACTTGCGTTTGTCAGTTCTATCTGAATAAATCTGAAAAGAGAAAAATGTTTATGAAGAATTTCAAGTTTGTATAAAAGTAGGGATTATAGTGTAGTGAACCCTTGGAACCCATTGCCTGGCTTCAGCAACTTTATTTTTTCTTTCTTTTCTTTTCTTCTCTTTCTTTCAAGATTTTATTTTTTAAGTAATCTCTACGCCTGACGTGGAGCTGGAACTCATAACCCTGATATCAAGAGTCGTACCTTCCACCAACTGAGCCAGCCAGATACCCCTGGCTTCAGCAACTTTAAATTCATATGGTTTTTTTTTTTGTAAACACTTTACCTGTTTTATAAAATATTTCATAAATAACAACATGTGGTGTGGTCCTGCTGGATCTCAAATGTTATTCTTAAAGGAATTTTAATTTTGAAATACAAAGTTCTTGAAAGTAAAAGCCTTGAAAGTGAAGTTGCCTAATTTGACTGAGTTTATAAAGTAGTAACTTATATATCTTCCTCCTTCCTTTTTCTTCCAATGCCATTGTCCCTTTCCTAGCTCAGGGTCAAGTTCATGCATTCTAGATCATTGCAGTAACCAGTAGATAAGTGGTTTATCACCTTGCCATTTTTTTTTCTTCTCACCAGACTTTGCTTCATCCAAAACATAAATATTATCACCTTTTCCCTTTAAAAACCTTGCTCACTTTTCATTGCTATGGAATGAATTCCAGTTCTTGGTGGGCCATTCCAACCTCTTCATAGTCTTGTTATGGTTTGTATAATGTCTCATGATTCTCCTATCCTGACGTATGCTATGACACTTCATGTATCCTCTGTGTGTTCTTTTGTCCTGGTCTGTTTTTTTTCTCTCAATCAAAAATACTATTAGCCCTTCTGTATTTTAAGCCTCTACTCGTCCTTCTAAACTTCCCACGTGTTCCCCTCTTACATAGTGATTGTCTTCAAGCTGTGCGAATCTCTGCTTTATCATAATAATTTTTCATGCTCCTAGATTCTGATATTGTCATCTTTTAATTGCTTACATGTTTATCTCCTCTGATGTGACCCACTTGATACCATGAGCCGGGTCTCACTGGCCTTTCCATCTCCAGCTCCTCCTGTGATGGTAAATGCTTAGTAAAGATTTGTATTTTAAGTTGCCCTTAGCCCTAAAAGACATTGTTGTGGGGTGCCCTTTGTTCTTCGAACAAAACATAATGTCATTGTTCCAGCTAGAGCTTTTAATAGTTCTTTCAGAATAGTCTGATACTGACTATATTTTATTCTGTAATTTAGTAGCTAATTTCAGAGACATCTGCTATGTAATCTGAGATGATAAAATTTGGGGAAGAGTGGTGAGGATTCCTCAAAATAGATGTTTCTACCCCACCATTGTACTTAGAAGACGTATTCCCTGCTACTTACTCTTCCTGACATACCAGGAAAACCCCCAGTGTTGTGGGCTGTAGTAGCTAAGGACGAATGCTACCTAGCATCAAGATGAGACAGCGATACATTTAATCCAATACTGTGACAGTGTTTGTGTTACAGCTTCAGATTTGTTTATTGCGATTTCGTTCCTTTTGAAATTTGTCCAGTGTGTTTTTTTGGCAATAAACAACCATCCAAGATGACTCTCTTGAGTTCTTGAATGAAACTCTTGCAGGGTCACTCACTTTAAAGAAACTAGTAATCCATGGATTGTTACCTAAAAGGAGACTAGCATGTCTCATGGTCAGTCCGATAGTAAGTTACATAAAAACTTAGATGCATGTATGTGGATGGATTTTGCCAAAAGAATTAATCTACCACTAAAATGAGAATGCTGGCCTTTTCATTCTCATATTAGAGGCCATAATAAAATAAAGAGACCAAAGATTCGAAGATTAGCGGAGCTTGATTTTTAGCCACAACTTTATTTTCATTTTAGGGGGAAGATTGGGGAAGGAAGGGCAATCACTAATTGAAATTGCAGCTTGCAAATTACAATTCAATACCTTCGGTCTCTTTCTGCCTAAAAGGAAGTGGATCAATCCTGGGTAATGATCCAGGTACATTCCACCTTCTCTGTTAATCGTTTAGATGGTCCGGCGACTAGATAAAAAGATAAGAAAAAAAGGCTTTCACCAACCACCTCTCATCTAGACTTTATGTATCTGGTTTAGGCCCAGCATTTTTACAACTCTGCAATTTTTGCTGTTTTTTGAGAACATTAAATACATATATGTAATCTCTGTATGTATATTTTGAAGTTTTTTCTCCCCGTGTGATCTGTTTCCTCCAAAAGTTTTGCCTTCTCGTGACATGTAAGTCTGTTGTAACATGTTGTGCTTTACAACTGAGGCACTAAACAGACTGGAAGCCCTGTGTACTGGGAGGGGCCTTTTGGACTGTGGTCTTCGGTGTGTAATCATCTGAATGCATCGTCAATGTCAGATCTTTTTCTGGGGTTTGTCAGAGTCCAGTACCACAAATGGCAGGGTTTAGGCATAGTCGCTAATGTTCTGGGGACTTAGAGGCAGAAGATAGTGTTTCTTATATTTGGTATATAAATTTTTACTGGAGCTGCTTGTCTTCAGTGTGATACCTTGTCTTCAACTATAGCATCCACCAGTCAGCATTTCTGTTTTGCTCTCTCCCCACAAGGACAGCCCCTCTGTGGAAAGGTGGAGGGAGGACGGTCATCCTGCTGGGCAGAGCCGGTGAAGGGAATGAAGAGGGGGGAGGGTGCTCAGTCTTTCTTAATCCTCCAACCAGCCCTCTTGTTTTTAACTTCACCTTTACTCCCACTTTCAGAGTCCTGAAGTTCTCCAAAACCTTTGGGAGTTGCAAAGTATTGACTGGATTATCTTCCCTTTGCTCTGTGTGGCAAGCTCACTCACTCACTTTCCTCTTGCTGTGACTGAAATGTCATCTCCTCAGTCGTCCTTCTATCTAAAATCTCAACGCCCATCGCAGCCTCCTATCTCGAAATCTAAGATAATAGATATTTTAGTTGCTCTCTCGTTAGATTTTTGGCTTTGTGAGGACGGGGATTGTTTTCCCGTTTGCTCATGGTTGTGTCTCCAGAGCTTGGCATACTGCACACTCAGGAAATAATTTCAGTGAATGAGTGATGGCTGCATGGATGCATAGCCATCTGACTTCCCGTTGCCTACCGAGGACTCGCTCTTACTGGGGTGGGATGTGTTAGTTGGGCATTTCCGTCTGCTCTTTACCTCCTCTCCCATTCTCGCTGCCCTTTTGGTTTTTAAGTCTTGTAAAATTCTTTTACTGCTGTCTTGATCAGTTTTCGGAGAGAATGGAGGCTGTGTGTGTGTGTGTGTGTGTGTGTGTGTGTGTTCACCGTGCTCTGTTTAGTTGCAGATTATTGAGCTATTTCAGTATCCTTGTTATGCTACCAAAGTCTTTTCAGTAAACACCCTTGATTTTCCTGGAAGCTACATGTTGCTCTTGGTACTCTATACATACCCTAGTTGAAGAATCAAATTAGAACATAAAGGAAGATGAGCCTTAGGATCATTATTAGTTTTTATGTTATTATGAAATAATGACATAAGTGGAAATAGTTCTAAATTTTGCATAATGAAAGTCATGATTCTTCTACTCTGGATCAAGATAAACACTGTCTCCAGGTTTTAGCCCATCATTTTCCATGTCTGTAGCACCTGCCGCTTTTTTTGTTAAGCACAAATGGGAGATTTTATCTATCTATCTATCTATCTATCTATCTCAACATATATCAACAAGCAGAATCATGTTGCTTGTATATATGTGTGTGTGTGTGTGTGTGTGTTTTTAGTTCTTAGATATTTTTAACAGTATAAATTAGAGATTGTTCTATATTAGCTCATATAAATTTGTCTCATTCTTTTTGGTAGTTGAATATTAGTATAATAAAAGAATGTACCATAATTTTTTTTTTTTTTTTACTAGTCTCTATTGATAGGTAGTTTGGGAGTTACCCAGATTTGGGGCTACTGTGGAAAAAAAAAAGCCCTGGTAAATGTTCTTGTGCAAAAGTTTTGCATGCATGTATCTGGGAATATAGAAAGTAATTTCTGTTCTTTTTAGTTGTTATAATGGGTGATATGCTATAAACATTGTTAAATGGTTCATTGTTTCAAAATCTCATATTGAAAGACACTACAACTGCTTGAGCGATGATGAGGGCATCCTCAATCACACTGTCATTAAATTGAGAGGTTAGTACAGAGTTCTTGATTAGTAATTGGTATTTAGTGCAGCACACTTATATTTTTGTACTTACGGTAACATGAGTATCCTTTTACATTCAAAAATCATTTCTGAGTTCTTATTATGGAAAAATAGTCCACCTCCATTTCCTTTTAGGGAAAGCTCAGTGAGGATGTCAAATCTGTAGAAATCTTTGAGGGAGCATGAGTTTATTGAGAAATAAATTATGTTACATATAAAACAGCACTGTAAGTGTTTCTGAAAAGCTTACTTCTCTCTTTTATTCGGCTTGGCCATTACTCTATTGCATAAACATGCTCTGTGAGTAATAAACGACTTCGACCAGCAGTCCTCAAAATACTACCAAAGACCTTTAGACTTATATAACAGGGGATCAAATGAGTGAAAAGAAGCTGCTTATTGTCACCCCCAACCCCTCATCTTAAATAAACAGTTCACGTTAGGAGAGTAAAGTCCCTTTGGCTCACTATTTTTTCAAACTTGTAGATCCTTTCAGAAACAGTGTTCTATGGAACTTGCTATGGGACTTAGTGTTTTCCTTCAATTTTAGAGCCAATTGGGCATATATATTGCTGTGCCGAATCATATTGCTTGTAAATGATAGGTACCTTGGTTTAAGAAATACAAAACTTGTTCTGCAAGATAACTACCCAAGTGTGCTTATCCTTCGAAGGCCCAAGTGCCAAGGACATATAAAAAAAAAAAAATCTATCCCTTTGAGAAACTAAATTGCCATGGAATTCAGGTGCTCAGTTTTTTTTTTTTTTAATTTTTTTTTTTTAACATTTATTTATTTTTGAGACAGAGAGAGAGAGCATGAACAGGGGAGGGTCAGAGAAAGAGGGAGACACAGAATCTGAAACAGGCTCCAGGCTCTGAGCTGTCAGCACAGAGCCCGATGCGGGGCTCGAACCCACAGACTGTGAGATCATGACCTGAACCGAAGTCGGACGCTCAACCGACTGAGCCACCCAGGCGCCCCTCAGGTGCTCAGTTTTTAAGAGTCTCTTATGCTTTGGCTCTCTCCCACACTAACCTCTTTTTTTTTTTTTTTTTCCCTTCCCCTCCCCCATGGGTTTCTGTTAAGTTTCTCAGGATCCACATAGGAGTGAAAACATATGGTATCTGTCTTTCTCTGTATGGCTTATTTCACTTAGCATCATGAATGGATAAAGAAATTATGGTTTATATACACAATGTTATTCTGTTTCTTATTACTGGTGTGTGGTATATATATTTCTAGAGCTTTAAATGTATTTATATGTATATACCACCATGTATACATTTTATCCTTTTATAAGTGTATTGTATCTGTTATTCTCTAATTTATATTAATACACTGAGAAAATTTTCCCAGTCTACAAGTTTATTTCTACCTGTGTGATACTCTAATGTGTAGCTACACCATGATTTTTTTTTACTCGAATTCGTTGTACTTTGATGTTGCTTCTTATTTTTAAAAATTTTTTTTAAACATTTATTTATTATTGAGAGACAGAGCGTGAGCGGGGGAGGGGCAGAGAGAGAGGGAGACACGGAATCCGAAGCAGGCTCCAGGCTCTGAGCTGTCAGCACAGAGCCGGACGTGGGGCTCGAACTCAAAAACAGTGAGATCATGACCTGAGCCGAAGTCAGACACTTAACCGACGGAGTCACCCAGGCACCCCGTGTTGCTTCTTATTTTTAACTGCTTAGTTAAGGTCCTTCTGTATATCTTTTGTAAATGTGGACACCTTTTTCTCCCCTGGGACATATTCTTTCCTTGGATCAAAGAGGAAATCAAACCTGAAAAGATGTTTTTATGAGTTTCTCCAGAGAAACAGAAGCAATAGGGTGTATATGTTTCTAAAAAGAAATTTATTACAAGGAATTGGCTCGCGTGGTTCTGGAGGCTGAGAAGTCCCAAGATCTGGAGTGGGTGAGCTGAGGACCGAGGGGAGCTGCTGATATAAGTTCCAGTCTGAAAGCTGCTCCGAGACAAACCCATGTTTCAGTTTGAGGTGTCCCAGCTCAGGGCAGGCAGGCAGGAGGAGTTCTTACTCTAGAAGAGTCCACCTATTCATGCTCGCCTTCAACTGATTGGATGAGGCCCACTCACGTTAGGGAGTCTCAGTCTACCTGCTTTCAGGTCACTCTACCAGTTCACTCTGCCAATTCACATATTAATCTCTTCCCCAAAACATCCTCACAGACACACCCAGAAAATGTTTGACCAAATATCTGGGCACCCTGTGACATAAAATTAATCATCACCGTGTCCAGTACCCATCAAAATTTTTATCTGTCTAGGATTTTCTTTGCTCACCCTCCTCTCAACTCATTGCAAGGTCGCATCATAACCCATTCCTTCACTCCTTTGTTTTCTACTGGGTGGAGTCCACTTTATGTACCGATGGCAGTCTTTCTATACTAACTCTAGACAGTGATCTGGAGGGATCCCTTTTGGGTCATCTCTTCATATAAGCAAGAAAGAGTAGGCATTCAGGTGAGAGAGGGTTGGAGGACTTTACTGTAAGTTTTGTCCCCCAGACCCAGTTCTGGCTGAAGGGTAAAGGGTCTAAGCTTTCCACAGTGAGTCCTCTGAGCCCTCTTTGGTTCACAGATGCTGCTTGCTCATAATAGGAACTCAGTATTTGTTTTTTTAGTAAACAAATTAATAGAACAAATGGAAAAAAAAAAAGATTGCAACACTGTTGTGCACTGAAGGAAGACACAACACTAAATCAGAAACTTTTCCTGGTACCATTTAAATTAAGAGGAAGCAACCATACTCAAAGATCACCTCATGAAACTATTATGTTTCAATGTCAATACACTATGTCTTTCTTTATGTAGTCTTTTCCCTTGGCTACTGTGGTATGCAAGTTCAATGGTACAAAAATCTGTAGTAGCAATTTTCTACTCCCAGCCCCAAACCCTCCCCTTATCCAAACTGTCCCAGTTTCTTTTCCCACTTGCAAACACGTATTTCTTTATTTTTTTAAAGAGGTATTCTATATTATTTAGTAGTGTGTGTGTGTGTGTGTGTGTGTGTGTGTGTGTGTGTGTATGTGTGAGTGGTATGCACCCATTATACCTAGATTATTTCGTTAATACATACTGAGCTTTGCCATTCTTTTAAAAGTCTTCTTGGACTTAACAGAAGACCATGGGGGAGGGGAAGGAGGGAAAAAAGTTAGGGAGGGAGCCAAACCATAAGAGACTCTTAAAAACTGAGAACAATCTGAGGGTTGATGGGGGGTGGGAGATGGGTATTGAGGAGGGCACCTGTTGGGATGAGCCCTGGGTGTTGTATGGAAACCAATTTGACAATAAATTTCATGTTAAAAAAAAAGTCTTCTTGATATTCTATAGATGTATATTAATATAGGTAGGCTTTTATTTTTTTCTAATCTTGGCTTTTGCAAATGAAGCTATAGCAGATATTCTTTTATGAACATCATTTTGCAGATATGTGACTATATAAGACAAATACTTACAAGTGAAATTTTTCATGGGTCAAAGGATGTGTACATTTCAAAACTTGGCCGAATATTGCCAGATAGTTTTCTAAGGAGATTGTTACCCATATACACATTGACATTATTTGAGAGTTCTGTTCAGTAGTAGGTAACTTCAACACATTGTGCTCAGACTTTTGGAGGTCTTTGGAAGTCTAATAGGTTGGATTTCTTTGTGTTTTTAACTTGTCTTGCTCTTGTGAGTGAGGTTAAGTATATGAACAGATATGTATGAGTTGTAAACATTTCCTTTTTGTCAGCTATCTGTTGATTCTTTGTACGTTTTTTCTACTGGATTATTGGATTTTTTCCCCCTACTGATCTATAGGAACTTTTTGTATGTTAAGGAAATTATACCTTAGTCTAAATATCTGTTGTAGATATTTTTCCTATCTTGTCACTTTTTTTTTACCACCCATATACTTTTTCATTTTTTATTTATATGTGGTTGAATTTGCTATTTTTCTTTTTTGCTTCTGCATTTTGTTCATATTTAGAAAGAACTAAGCTTGTTTAAAAAACAACACAAAACTACCATCATCTAGGACTTCTTTTTCTTCTAGGATTTTAGTGATTTTATTTCTTATATTTAAACTTTTAAAACATTTAGGATTCACTAGGGTAATGAGCGTGTTTAATTTTTCCTTCTGACAACCTGACTGTCCCAACACCATATGTTAAATTTTCCATCTTTGCCCCAGTGTTTGAATTTCTACCCTCATTATGTTCCCATATGTATTTGTTTGTGTTTTCTTTACTGATACAGCGATCTATTGTGTTTGAAGTTTTTCTTATTCCTGATTGTTTCTCCACATGAACATTGTAAGAAAGGTTTCTGTTTTTAGAAGTGGGTCATTTTAAATGGCAGCAATTTAGGGAGCCACTGATAGTCTCATGTGGTTGAGTACATTAACGTTAACTGTTTGCATTTCTCAAAATTCAAATCTAGGCCCTCTTCTTTTTCTTTTTTAGGTAAATGACTTTGTTTTATGAACTTGGTTCCTTTCTATACACAGGCCAATCTGTTCTGTGTTCTTCAAGCCCTTATTAGTCAACATCTTCTCTTTTATGGCTTATAGGGACTTTAAAACTCAACATGACCGAAATCTATCCTTCCACCCAAACTTTGTCTTCTCATTGTGTTCCCACTTTCAGAGGATGGTACCACCATTCCTCCATCTATGCACAGACTGGAAACCTAGGAATCATCTCCCAGTATTTCTTTTCTGTCTGCTGTGGGCACCCCCCCACCCCTTCCCAATCATGTGACTTATGGGCACTCTCTTTGGAGGGTATCTGGCTCTGGAGCCATACTACTGGGACTTGAATGCTAATTATGTGACCCTGGGCAAGAGGGAGTCTTACCTTTGTTTAATCAAATCTAATTACAAATGAGAACAAAAACAAAACCAACCGACGAATCTGCTTATCATATATAAGATTGCTAATATTTTGTGCTTATACTTGTTTTTAACTGTAGGAGAAGCCATTGTCTAGATCTCTTCAAAGAGGTGAAGATCTTCAGTTTGACCAGGTATGCCAATTTGGGGGGAATATTTTTTCCTTCAAGGAAAATGTTCATCCTAACAGTCCGGTTCAAATATATCCAATATTAAGAAGTTATTTTATCTTGTTTAGTGACCCTTTATATCATTACATATTAGATTCAGTCTGAAATTGGTAGTACTTTTTAATGTTTATTTATTTATTTATTTTATTTATTTTTTTTTATTTATTTTTTTTTTTTTTAATTTTTTTTTTTCAACATTTTTATTTTTATTTTTGGGACAGAGAGAGACAGAGCATGAACGGGGAGGGGCAGAGAGAGAGGGAGACACAGAATCGGAAACAGGCTCCAGGCTCCGAGCCATCAGCCCAGAGCCTGACGCGGGGCTCGAACTCACGGACCGCGAGATCGTGACCTGGCTGAAGTCGGACGCTTAACCGACTGCGCCACCCAGGCGCCCCTATTTATTTATTTTTGAGAGAGAAAGCACAATCAGGGGAGGGGCAGAGAGAGGGAGGGAGACCCAGAATCCGAAACAGGCTACAGGCTCTGAGCTGTCAGCACAGAGCCTGATTTGGGGCTCGAGCTCAGGAACTGTGAAATCATGACCTGAGCCAAAGTCGGATGCTTAACTGATTAAGCCACCCAGGTACCCCTGGTAGTTTGTTTTTTGACAAAGCAAATGGAATGAACTATGAGCTGTGAACCTTGTAGTTCATGGAATGATCTGTGAACTTGATTCATTTCTGTTTATTTAGCATCTTAGTACTTTTCATTGGTAATCTCTTTACTGTGCCTTTGAAATTTTCTTAAAATGTTTCCAATTACATACCGCAATCTTTCCTTGTGTATCAGTTCATACAAGTTTTACATAATAATGTTTTACCTTTTAACATTTTTATTTTTTCTTGTTGGGGTTATCAGAAACTTTAAATAGAATATTGATATCTAAAAATGAGTGTGATATTCCTTTAATGTTAATTCTTTCCTCTTGCTGAGATGAAATGTTTGATCAAATGCTATTTTTGTCATAATTATGTTTGTTCAAGAATTATTTTATTATATATTGATTGTTTGCAAAAACCAATAACCCAGATTAGTTTTCTATAGGAATCTAGTATTCCTGTGCTACTTTTCTCATGATTCTGTATCTAGGAAACAGATGTTAATGTTCATGGTATTAGTCTAATTGACTAGATAATGATGACTGGTTAGAATTACTTGGTGGAGACTTAACAAAATATTGTTTCTGGATTCTAGCCCAATTCTGAATGAAAATAATCAAGAGCAGGGCTCTGGCACCTGTATTTTATAATAGCTCCCTAGGTGATTCTGATGCATATATTTAGTAAATAGCCAGTGGCCTAAGAAGAAACCGTAGGTAGGAAGACTTTAACAGTTCTCTGTTAAAGTAAACATTAAGATCACCTTATATAATGCTTTTCAAATCTTAAAGTAACTGCAAAAGGTATTAATTATTATTTTTTATTTATCTATTAATCTGTTATTTTAAAGACATTTAAATTATTCAGGTCTTAAATTCACTAATGATGAATAAATGTATAATCAGAATTAGAAATCCTATTAAACAGTGTTTTAAGGAATATTTCCATTTGCTTTTTTATGTAAATGATTAAGAAAACTTTTAATGGTCATGCCTCACAGTTCAACTTTTTTTTTTTTTTTTTTTACAGTACAAAGCCAGGTGTGGTATAAACTAATATATATTTGTAATAGCAGATGGTATTTTATTGTTCCTTCTTAGATATTAAAAGGATTTCCTTTGAGTGATACTGTTCATTGTTAATAAAATAAAATTCAAAAAATTAGTTAAGTAAAATTGAATCTTGTTTTTACTTTAATGAGCTATATTAGAAATTGTTTGCCTGTCAAATTATGCTAATTATATATAAAAGCATGATTAAAGGAAGGCAGATAATGAAAAAGAGTCTATACAATCAAATAGACTGTTTTGTTTTTTTACAATTTTCCTAGATGAAGTACATTTTGAAGTTATATGAAGAATATAAAATATTAAATGTTTAATTTGTAGAGGTATCAATTTATCTTCATTAGCTGACACTTTCTATAGTCCTGGACCCAAACAAGACCTTGAGTAGCCCTGCAACACATCATTTTTTGGTTAAGAAAAACAAGTGAAGCATGTTTGACGGTATACTTTAAAATATTATTATTATGAGCAATGAGTTGCATCAGATACAGAAAGAATAAAAAGAGATTTTTTTTCTTTCTTTTTCTTTTTCTTTTTTTTTTTTTTTTTCCTTTTGCTCAAGATACCCCAGAGGAAGAGTGACCTTAGGGGCTGCTTGCTAATGGCAGCTGGTGTGCCTCTTACTATCTACCCACTACAGGAAAGCTGAGTTCATTCATGCAATGAATCTGATATTCACCTAGAATTCAGATAGTTTCAGGGATGCTTCAAACCGAATAGCAGTTGCTCATCCCATTACATTTATCCTTATGTTCTCCCCTTATGTATTCTAAGCTTTGAAAGCTTGTTTGCAACACATTTATGTTTCTTTTCTAATACGTTTCTTTGTGGGTATCACAAATTAATAATGTAATTATAATCGTTCTGCATCATAGCAGTACAAAGTAGACTGGTCCTTTCGCACAGTACTAACAGAATGTAGTCTTCTTTGTTTTTACCTCTCTTCATTCATTCTGGTGGCAGTATTTACAGCCTTCTGTTCACATGAGCACGGAGGAATGGGCCAGGGGGAAGGAAGCAGGTGTGGTTTTCTCATGTTATGTGTTCTCCCAGAGGTATCCCTCTGTATAATCAGTGATGTTACTGAGGGTCATGTTTTTACACATGTGAGTAGCATATGGAGGCAGGAAAAAGGTAGAAAGCTGCTAAGCTAAACCAAATGGATGTGGGTAAAGTTAAATAGTGGGTGAGACTCAGCCCACTTTATTTCATTACTTGGATAAAGCCTAATTTTTTTTTTTTAAGTTTATTTCGAGAGAGAGAGAGAGAGAAGGGGAGGGGCAGGGAGAGAGGGAGAGAGAGAATCCCAGGCAGGCTCCACGCCAGCACTGAGCTGACAGCAGGGCTGAAATTCACGGACCATGAGATCATGACCTGAGCCAAAATCAAGAGTCGGATGCTTAACCAACTGAGCCACCCAGGCGCCTTGCTAATCTTTACTTTTATTTTAAAACACATTTATTGCGTTTGAATTACTGTGTTTATCCTAGAAATGTTATCCTAGTAATCATTAACAAATGATGGCTAATAGAGTCAGGAGTGTGTTACTTCAATGATGTATTTTATCTTCTGGTGACATCTTGTGTTTTCAGTTGATAAGCTCTATGAGCTCCGTAGCAGAGCACTGTCTCCCTTCCTTACTTCGCACCTTGTTTGACTGGTACAGACGCCAGAATGGAACTGAAGACGAATCTTATGAGTACAGGCCTCGATCTAGCACAAAGTCTAAGGGGTAAGTGGCTCCTTTCCCACTCTTCGACCTAGAATTGAAACACTTTCTGTGAAGGGGGTGATAGTGTTTTCAACTGAAGAGAGTTATTGTTTGATTTCTGAGCAAAAATATTGATTCCTGCTGTTATGAGACTGATAGTAAAGGGAAAGGATAGTCCATACCTAACTGTAAATCAAGGGAAGGCACCAGTTAAAGTAGGTGCTGCTCCACAGTCCTCACCACTGGGATAGTCACGCAAAAATGAATTTCAGGAGTGCCCTTTCAATAGTTCAGCGAGGATCTTTAACAGTTGTAGACGAAGTTAAGAAAATATTCAGACAAGGTCCCGATTCAGACAAGGTCCTTCCTGTTGTGAAGGGAAGCAACTGTTGTGATCCAGGAGGACTGGCCGACCCTGTATCACGATACCGTGAGACTGTCCTCGGTGCTCCAATCCCAGAACTTGTCTTCCCCCACTTCAGATTTTCCAGAGAGGTATTGGCTTTGCATGTTCAGAAGATGGTCCATAGTTTAGAATGGGGCTTGAGTCGATGCCATTTGTGATTTTTCAACTTAGATACGCGAACAGTTACCTGGCACTGTATTTTCACCAGAAGAGTTATTACTTTTGTTTCAGCTCTTAATTTAAAAAAATACTAATCAAAAATGGAGCAGTGCTAGATTTTCTAAGTAGAATTTAAAATACTTTTCTTACTGATTCCTTTAGAATGGGTTTAATTTCTGACAGATACAGTAGTGACATGTGTTTATAAATACTGTACAAAATATACAACAAGAGAAAGAAAATGAGAATGTGTAATTACATACATTGGATAGCTTAAAAACAACTTGTACTAATAATAGCTAACCAATAGCTCTTTTAAAATTTATGGTCTTAAATGCATTCCTAATTTGGGGTTCTTGTTTCAGGGATGAACAGCAACGTGAAAGAGATTATCTTCTTGAGAGGAGAGACTTAGCCGTAGATTTCATTTTTTGTTTAGTTTTAGTTGAAGTTCTAAAGCAGGTAAGAAGCCCTTTTGTTTCTGCAGTGTCTGTGTTTCTTATTCTTATTTTGCCTTCATGTTTCATTTACCGTATTTAGGATGTTATGTCTACAATTCTGGCCCACGTTAACTAGATTTCTATCATTTAATTACACCTCTTTCAGTCGCCTACGGCTTTCATGGCCTGTACCTATCGTTTCCCATTCTTTTTACCTTTGTATGCCATCGCAGTTAGGGGATCTTGTTTGCAAAATTGAGCTGAGTAGTAATTGTGTTAAATGTGGGCTTCCAGCTGTGAATATAGTCTCCCTGTCTGTCATTCATGTACCTTAGTCCACTGTCAAAGGGTTTCTCTTCCGAAGGCATCAAGCCTGCCCTCCAACGTGTAATCGTCGTACGGTTGGAGTTGAGGAATAGGGGTGGTTTGACATGGGTGGGACCAAACTGTCAGGTGCGCATGGTCTTTGGACAAGTGATAATAAGTTTTTTATGTTTGATCAATGACTCTAGAATGCCATCATTGTTCTCACACTGTGCTCATGAGTTTCACGTCTGAGTGGCACAGTCAGTAAAGCTATAAGCATGTAATGTCTGGTATCATGTATGTTTTTACTATTCAAAATCAGTGCAGGTATTTAAATGTATACCCCCCAAAAAGTATTCTTTGGTCTATTTTTGGTTTTTTTGTTTAATAAAGCCAACTATTTTGTTCAAATGCATGAAAGTATTTTTTGCTGGTTTGTAGTCTTTAAAAAGTTATAGATCATTCAAAGATGAACCACATATTTCCAGCCATGCACACTGTAATGTTTTGAAAAGAGTTAGCTAATCTAAAAGAAATAAAACACATTTTGCACATGGCAGGTTTGGACAAGGAGTTTTGTTTTTGTTATGTAAGATGGAATGGAATTTATAACATGAAAACAAACAGCAAATGTGAGATATAAAAGTTAATTGACAGACTGTTTTTTGACATAGGCAATGTAAAATTATTTGAATTATATATTTCTTTATACTTTGTTTTTATGACATAATGGAAAATTATTGAAATCCAAATATCTGAAATCTACAAATAAAAGTTTTAAATAGGAAAAACAGAAAACTGAGTTAATCAAAGGTGAAAATCACTTTAATTACTTTGTACCTTTCATCAAAGTTTTTTACTAGATGTAGGAAAGAAATTCCCTCTGGGAGTTGTGCAAACAAGCCCAATTTGCTTTCTGTGATCTCAGTTCAGCCAGGATCCCAAGACCTGAAGCCAAATTAATTAGGGATAGAAGAGAGCTGAGGACCAGAACCGCCACTGACCATGAATGAACTTTGCCTAGGACTCATGCTGGTTGACCTCTAGCATCTCTTGTGTGCTGATGTAGGTTGTGTGAGTGGTACGGTAGCCACCATTTGCACTTCTTTGCTTAATTAAATAGTATAGGGTTTCTTCTTTAAGCAGGTGAATTGTAAACTTCCCAAGACATACAAGACCCTCTCTGATCTGGCTCCATTATGCCTTTTGTCCTTTGTTTCCCAAGACATTCTTTGACTTGCCAATCAGTCTCTCAGCTGAAAGTTGCCCCTAATTGTAGTTTCAAAACTTAAGTGCACAGACAACCCTGTTTAGGTTTTTCTCTCTCCTTCTCTTCCTCCCCCACCTCCTCCCCTGTTCTTTCCCCTTCTCCATTGTCTTTGTCTTCATCCTCCTTCCTTCCCCCTTCTCTTAAAAAATAATCCAGATAGGTCTTCTAGTGGAGAAAGCCATAAGGATCTATAAACTTGAGGCCATTTTTTCATTGGGCTTGTTTTTTCAAGTCCATTGCACGAAATCCCTTCAGAACTGTGGTTCACGTGGACTCGGAGTGTGAAAAAAGGAAATACAGCAGCTTTAATAGCTAATCTTTGTTTTTGGTTCCGTTTCCGTATTGTTCCAACCCATAGTAGCCTTTCCACTAGCTCTTTTCTCTCTTTTACCATTATCCTCATACTTTTCATTCAGTTGAACCCATGAAAGAATAAAATACATCACAAAGAACACGGCTATATTTTATTTATTAAAAATCTTACATAGGTCTTTTTTCCCTAGTAAAAGGCAAGTCTTTTTAGCTTCTTCAAAACTAATAAAACCCGAGAAAATGAAGTAAAAATCAATAGGACTTTCTGAAATATCATGACAAACTAACCCAATTTTCTACCATGTCAAAGTGATGTAGGGTTTAATAGATCTGGAGACTAATCAATGTAATATATCTTGGATTTAATAGGACTTTTACTTTTGCCCCACATAATAGACACATATTAAAACATGACTCCGTTTTATTTGATGAGATGGATGGCCCCAGGAGTACTGAAGTATTGATACATGGTTGGGCCAGTCTTAAGGAGGAGTAAATATTACTTACGAGTTAGTCCTTGACCTCATCTGTTATAAATTTTTGTTTCTTAAATAATTGGTCATGTCTTCCTGTGTGTTTAGAACTCTTTATGATGCATAAAGGCTCTATATCCTTTGTATCAGCTGGTCATTATAATAAACTGGGAGACCTCCAGGGCAAGTGTTTTCATCAGCTTTGTCATTTCCTTGCTGTGTAACTTGGGCAAGCTATTAGCCACTAACTCTTTCTTCCTCTGTAAAAGAGGGAGGATAACAGAATCCTTTTTGAGAATCATGAGTGTTGAATACAGTAATGCTGGGACATGGAACGTGCCCAATAAATATTATCTGTTATTTTCATTTTGCAGATGAAGAAATATTGTTAATTTTGTGACTCACTGATGATTATAAAGCTAGTTCACTTTCTCCTCCCAAGCTTTTTCTCCTGTTAATAATAAAAATATTGGTAAAATCAGTGATACAAAATTAGGTGAAATGGCCAGCATCTTGGAAAATTAAATTAAAGTTTTAATCATAACACGTTAGACAAAGAATTGAGTTCGTATAAATGAGATGAAATTAGTATGATTCACTGTGGGAACAGAATTAATTCAAGATGGTGGAGGACTGATTTTATTTTTTCAAGAAAGTAAAACATAATTTGGGGGTCATGGCCAACTGCAAATTGTAGCAGGTTACTACCAAAGGCTTTCAAATCCATGATAAAAGCATGTTTAAGCGGCAACATAAACATTTAGAAAGTTTGAAGCAGTTTTCTTTTCATTTAAATTTTAGTCAGACATTTACTCATTGAGACAAATAAGATTGGAAAACTTGGTTTGTGACCACTGCCAACTCTTGGCTTAGTTTTATTCGTGCTGTTATGAAGTATCAGAAGGTGGAGTACCTCCTTAGTATTTTCAGATTTAACATTAGCATCTTAGACGTGGATGAGCATCCCTGAAGGGTATGCAGTGATTTGTGGTTTTTCTGAGGCTGAATGTGTTCATTCCCCTTTGCATTGAGGACTGGCCCTTTAGGTAATGAATGAGCTTTGCTGACTCCCCAGTATCCAAATCTCAACCTGATTTTATTGTTTTTCACTTTCAAGATGTGATAAAAGCATTAAAGCTTGAGAGGTGGTAGTGGGAATAGCCTTGGAATAACACGTGGGTATTCCTTTGTTTTGTTTGTTTTTCTAAGTTTTTATTTGTTTAAGTAATCTCTATAGGCAATGGGGGCTTGAACTCATGATCCCGAGGTCAAGAGTTGCATGCTCCTCTGACCAAGCCAGCCAGGCACCCCTGGGTGCTCTTCAGAGTCTACTAGATATATCCTTCTTGAATGTTGAAGTCGAGTTAGAGCGGCTTCTAAAATCACACAAGTGACAAGATCTGAAAAGCCTGGATACTGTGAGTGGGAATATTACTCCATGAAAGGAGAACTTTTTCTCTATAAACCCAAGTGGGATTCTTCCCCACCCCTGCCACCTTGTGTTTGAGATTCAATTTGGGAGTATTTTTATTATTATTACTGTTATTATTGAAAATAGGGGGTGAAGTGTAGGGATTGTAAGAATGTCTGTGCATCCTGATAATGTTCATTCTTAAAATGTTTAGAAGTTGTGCTTGTTTTCTTCCAAAAATTAGAGAAAAGATCTATTTCTTCTTTTATTTCCTGTTTCTGTGGGTTTTGTTTTTGTTTTTGTTTTTGGCTATAATATGATAAAACTGGAAGTTTTTCTTTCCTTACGTGTTTCCTTTATTAAATGCATTTTGATAGCGCACAGTGTATTCTAGAGAGGTACACACCCAACTTCTGAACTTCGGTTCCCTCGTCTGTCAAATAGGAGACAAATACCTACCTTGTAAGACTAAGTGTTACAAACGCTATTTATAAAAATCCTTAACTAATACCTGCCATGCAGACACATAAAAAGTGTTGATGGTGGCGGTCGTTGGGTAGTAAGTAATAAAGAGTACACAGCGTGGCTAAGTAGTGTCCCTAGCTGTCATTGTCAGACTTGAGGCATAGCTAGACCTAATGAGACTGTTCAGGAGAAATTATAGGTTTATGTTAACTTGTATTTCACATCTCCGGCCTGGAGCACATTAAACATCCCTGTGAGGAAAGCAATATGGTAAAACCACAACACAGCACACGGTAAGTGGAATATAAAAAATTAGATCACAGAAATGCAGTGTTGCATTATTGCAAGGTCAGTGAAGTGTCTGGGGCCAGCCCATATGACTAGCACCATGAATTCTGGAATAAGTTCCAGAAGTCAGGCTGACTGATCCAAGACTAGCCTATTCCTGACTAAAGTTTGGTTTTGCGTGGTGGTAGATATCTGCTCCGTTTTAACTCTCAGTGGGTGGCCACAGGCTGACTGGGATGTATGGGACAGCAGCTTCGATTGTAGCAATGTTTTCATTACCTTAGGGCCTATTTTATGGGCCCAACTGAGGGAAGATCAGGCTGGGAGAATACAGGGCCTCCCTGCTTCTTGAATGGGCCCTGGTTTCCTGCCATTTTTCCCTCCCAGGCTTTGCCTCAGTATCTCCACCCTTATATTCTAGTCCCTTCATCTGCCCTACATTCTCAGAAGGTAAGAATTCTTGCCTGGTCCCTTTGAGAGATAGAAGGAAAAGGTGGGAGGACAAGAATCAATCTCCAATTGTAATATTCTCGATTTTTCTCTCCAGGCTAGTGATGATAGGGTTCCAATCTTTTGCGTGCATTTACAGATGGGGAAGTGGAAACTTCCTCGTGGTTACATAACCAGTAAAAAGAGAAGCATTGGTTTCATTAAACCAAACCAAAATCCATGGTCTTTCTATACTTTTATGACTTATCTTTCTGTATTTTTAATGAAAAACAGTTTATTGTATAAAGGTTTGATTATATATAGTTTACTTACAATAAGTTCGTCAGCTTGGTGTGGATGTAAGGAGCACTTGGGGAATACTGTTTTCAGTTTCTTCTTAATACGAGATAATAGTGTTTTCCTAAAAAGAGGTATTCAGACTACCAAGTAAAAGATTGTCATGCCTCTACTTAATTGATGAGCCAGTATTCTGAAATTCCTTTATCAATGAGACATGATTGTTACACTTTTATGGTGATGTGTTTGCCTATAAAAGATTTAAAAGCTTCTTATAATTATACATTCATAAAATTCCTAGTTAAGTATCTCTGCTTAAAGAAAATATGGATTTAAAATTTAGTCTTCCATTGTGGGACAAAGGTTAAGTTGTTCTTGTAGAGTCTGAATTCTTTTTTTTTTTTTAATTTTGTTTTTATGGTTTATTTATTTTCGAGAGCAAGAGAGACAGAGCCTGAGTGGGGGAGGGGCAGAGAGAGGGAGACACAGAATCCAAAACAGGCCCCAAACTCTGAGCTGTCAGCACAGAGCACAACGCAGGGCTCAAACTTACGGATTGTGAGATCATGACCTGAGCCAAAGTTGGGTGTTTAACTGACTGAACCACCCAGGAGCCCCTAGAGTCTGAATTCTTGAACCTTACTATGTAGAATAAATTCAGTTTCTGCGCAGTATTAACGTGGGGTGTTCAAATCTCAGCTTCCACCAACAGATGAGTAAACTTCTTTCCTGTATCATAAAGCTACTATTTTTAAAAGGTTCATTGAGAACTAAGAAAGGTTGAGTTTGGATTACAGCTGCTTCTTCACTTAATCCCTATTTGATTTTGTGATGGAGTGCATTTTCTTCAAACTCGATTCCAGGCTCAGTCCTTCAGGACAGTCCCAATTTCTAGGAAATCTGCGATGAATGCTCTGATTCTCCTCTGGTCAACAACAAATACCAACCCACTTAGCCAAGATAGAGCTATAGCCTTCCGTCCTGGAGTAAAAGTTCACTGTGAACCTTCCAAAGCTGTGTCAGCTACCTGTATCCCTCTGCTGGCACGGTATTTTAAGAGTGATGCTAGGGGCACCCAGGTGGCTCAGTGGGTTGAGCATCCAACTCTTGATTTCAGCTCAGGTCATGATCCCAGGGTCATGAGATTGAGAGCCCCGCATTGGGCTCCACGCCCTGCTTAAGATTGTCTGTCTCTCTCCCTCTGCCCCTCTCCCCTGCTCGTGTGCATGCGCTCGTATGTTCTCTCAAATAAGTAAGTAAGTAAGTAAGTGTGCTAGTATTCTTCCTGCTGTGCGAGTTTAGTCACCTTTCTCATTGAGCTGAATCCGTGTCAGTGAATAGTTACTTAGTGGATTTCTTGTGTTTCTTGTCTCTCATTACAGTGTAATTGTGGTTACTGTTTCTAATGTTTCTCACCTATTTACTAGGTTTGAACTAGCTCCTGATCATTATTCTGGGCTAAATTCAGCTCCTTCCTCATAGACTCTTGGTTTGCCTTTGTAACAAATAAATTATCTTTATTTTAAATAAAAATCTCTCCTTTGTCAAACCCTCAAGGAACATTCTCACCATCTCTGAATAATTAGAATTCTCTGCTTTTCTTTGCCCTAGTCTAGTTTGTGGCTGTCTTGGTAATATGAAAATCTCTATTACAATTTTACCCTATTGACGAAGTGTTCTATAACGTATGTTGTTAAACCTTTCAAGGAAATGTGTAATTCCCGTGCATTTTTTGTTTTAATTGGACTTCCAGCAAAAGAATGTGATAAATCATGATCCTGGCTCCAGACACACTGTCATCATTGACCTCTGTGTGTTTGTTTACACTGTACTGATTACCTGTGAGCTCCACCAATACCTATAATTTAAGTCTCATTATGTGAATCTCTCCTAGTTCATTGCCTGGCTACCCTCTTCCCATTTTTCTGATTTTTGTGTTAATTATTCTCTTTAAAAAAATGCTTTCCTATATGTTTGAATATTAAGTTTCTCTCGTCTTTGAACTTCATAAAACAATGTATCATGCGTATGTTGTCCTCTGGGACTTAACATTTTCACTCAACAGTATGTTGTTAGAATTAATCCATGACGTGTGTGGCTATACATTATTTTTTTCTTGGGCGTGTAACTGCTAGTGTGTTGGGGCTCCACCTTCTTAGGTTCATTCCTGGAGCCCTGCAGACTAAACTGACAGATGTCAGATTATCAGGAGAAAAGGTTTATGACATATGCATATGGAGGCCTTCGTAGGGAAACAGTTGAATACACAAAGAATGGTTAAGCCCCAAAACTTAACAAAGCGCAGTACGTTGTGAAGTGACAAGACAAAGGAAAAATGTTTGGGCTTCTAGGGGTGGTAAATTGGGAAAAGGAAAATACGTGGGGGAAACTAATGGAAGATAAGGGCTCTTTAGTAAGTTTGTGCTGACCTGTCTCCTTACCAAGTCTTCTTTTTGTGGTACAGGAAAGAGGAGGGGAGACTGCTTTTAGGCAGAAAGGGGGAGGGTGGAGAGCTCTTCCTGCACCTGCTGTTTCTCAGTTGCCTTCAGCTCAAAATAATTCTCAAGCCGAAGTGCCACATTTTGTGGTGGCATACTTTGATCTGCTTCACTAGATGGTAGGCTGTGTAAAAAATTGATTTAAACTTACACCAGCAATGTCTGTGAAATCTGATTCATTTACATGATCTGTGCTGTTTGGTGTTGTCAGGCTTTTCCCCACTGAATAGGTGTAAATGATACTTTGTGTACTTTCATCATCCTTATTACTAATTAAGCATCTTTTCATATGTTTATCATCTTAGGAATAAGTACAACAAAGGGCAACAACAGAAAATTATAAAACCTTGCCAAAAACTTAAAGAAGTGAAAAGATACTCCATGTAAATGAAGAAGAATACAGTTAACCCCAAATTGATCTATAGATTCATTGCAACTCCAATAAAAATCCTAACAGTTTTTATGTAACTTGGGTGACTCTAGATTGAATATGGAAGAACAGTGGGCCAAAAGTGGCTAAGTGCTCTCTGAAGAAGAATAAAGGGGACTTTCAGTATCAGACAGCAAACTTATTTATAAAGTCTGATAATGGAGACCGTATGATTTTGGTACCGACATATAAAAATTAATAGAATAGTGAGCTCAGAAGCAGATCCACAAATATTTAGAACTTGAATATATATCAGCGGTGACTTGTGTAATCTTTAAAAAAATTTTTTTTTCTAATCTTTATTTTTGAGAGAGGGAGAGACAGAGTGCAAATAGGGGAGGAACAGAGAGAGAGGGAGACACAGAATCAGAAGCAGGCTACAGGCTGCGAGCTGTCAGCACAGAGCCTGATGCAGGGCTTGAACCCACGAACCGCGAGTTCATGATCTGAGCCAAAGTTGGATGCTTAGCCCACTGAGCCACCCAGGTGCCCCTAAAATCTTTGATCCATCAGTTCCTCCTTTTGGGCTCTTTCCCTTGGAACTATACAAGTATATAAAGTTAGATGTCGAAGATTTTTTTTTTTTTTTTTTTTTACAGCACCAGAGGATCCTTTATTTCACAATCCGTGAACATTTTAAATAAGAAAATATTCTAAAAAGAATATGAAAACATTTTCCAATTGTTAAAACATTTTTTAAATGCTTGCTATGTAATTATACGTAACATAGAGCCAGTTCTCACCTTGCAATAAAGTGCTCCTAAAGTTAATGCATACACAAATTGTTTGAGACTCATAATGCATTTTTTCCTGTAGGAGTCATGTGATATGTTATGAGTTTTTCAGATATTAATCCATAACAATCATTCTAATGTTATATGTATATAATGTTATATGTATATATATAAGTATATGAAGACTGTAAATTTCTTGAAACTGGGAATCGTCCTATACACATTTAAATTTCACTTTCTAGCAGACAGCTTTGCATATGATGGGTCCTCCAATAAACACTCCTTAAACAGTTCATTTTTTTAAGTACCTAACGTGTTATGGCAGCTGTTTTGGAGTCCAGTTTTAAGTCTTGAAATCCTGGCTCTGCTACCTACAGGATGTAAGTCATCGAGCAAATTATATAATCTCGCTGCACCTCAATTTATTTGTCTATTAAAACTGTGATAACCATAATACCTACCTCATAATGTTGTGGGGAGTAAATGAATTATTACATATAAAATACTTATAAAATAACAGTACTTGCATACCAGGATTCAATGCACATTAAATATTATTAGCTTTTAAGCACATCTCCCCAGCTAAATTATAAACTCTTTGAGACAGAGGCAATGTCCTATACTTTTTATAATACCAGAGTCTGTATAATTTCTTACATGATATATGCATTAAATGAGTATTTATAAAAGTATGTAATAAAAGGAATGAATGAATGATTATATGCTTACAATACTTTCTCCATAAAAAAATCAAATATACACAGGATTGGTAACATTCTAACATTTGTTACAGTAAAAAAAAAAATGTGATCAGAAATTAAATAAAATTTAAGACTTGTCAGAGAACTACAAGTATAAGTAAGAGGAGAAAAGAAACAGAAATCACTACCAATGGGAAATTCTTCCTTATATTTTAGACCCTGGAAGACAGGGACTTTTATCCTATGTTTCTTTTTTTTTTTTTAATTTAATTTTTTATTTTTTTAGATTTGCATCCAAATTAGTTAGCATATAGTGCAACAATGATTTCAGGAGTAGATTCCTTAGTGCCCCTTACGCATTTGGCCCATCCCCCCTCCCACAACCCCTCCAGTAGCCCTCAGTTTGTTCTCCATATTTATGAGTCTCTTCTGTTTTTCCCCCCACCCTGTTTTTATATTATTTTTGTTTCCCTTCTCTTATGTTCATCTGTTTTGTCTCTTAAAGTCCTCATATGAGTGAAGTCATATGATATTTGTCTTTCTCTGACTAATGTCACTTAGCATAATACCCTCCAGTTCCATCCACGTAGTTGCAGATGACAAGATTTCATTCTTTTTGATTGCTGAGTAATACTCCATTGCGTGTATGTGTGTGTGTGTGTATATATATATACCACATCTTCTTTATCCACTCATCCGTCAATGGACATTTGGGCTCTTTCCATACTTTGGCTATTGTTGATAGTGCTGCTATAAACATGGGGGTGCATGTGTCCCTTCGAAATGACACACCTGTATCCCGTGGATAAATGCCTGGTAGTGCAATTGCTGGGTTGAAGGGTAGTTCTATTTTTGATTTTTTGAGGAACCTCCATACTGTTTCCCAGAGTGGCTGCACCAGCTTGCATTCCCAAAATGTCTAAGATGTTTATAACATCATATTGATTATTGAAAATCTAGAATGACATGGCAGGCGATAGGAAGCTCATTAAATACATCATATACTGAGTATTATGTGGCCATTGAAAAGAAAGGAGGAGCTCTAACTACTGCCATGGAAAGAGGAGGCATCATTTTCTTAAGAAAAATCAGGTGTGTGGGTGTGGATAGGAAAAGTCTGGAAGGATATGTATCAAGCTATTGATAGTGATTGTATATGGGAGAAGGGACAGGGATTTTACTTTCTGGTTTTAAATATTTTCATTTGGTTTACATATTTGGAAGTAGCACATAGTTTTTAAAGAACTAAACAAAACAAAGATATTTAAATTACGATTTTCTAATACTAATAAGGCCATGAATAGTTTTAAATTGTTGGAAAAGTTGGTGTCATTTTGGCTACTGTTAATGATAGAAAAATCAGACTACATATGGAATGTGTGGCTGGCTCAGCCAGAGGTTGCTTTCCCATAGGTGTTGCAGAGAGGTACGTGTGAGTGTCTTAATTTCCTGACAATTACAGTAAATCAGCAATAACGACTACTTTTTCCCCTTTATGGGCCTAGTTCAAGGATTTGTGATTATACAGCTAATATTCTTAAATTTAGAGGTTATTAAATTAGATGAGTAACTAAATTCTCTGAGAAAATAATAGAATCCTTAGAAAAAGGGCAGATTGACAAATTAGTAATTGATCATACCATGGAAATGAAAACTGGTTCTTGATTTAATTAGTTGAAATGTGGAGAACACTCATAAGACTTATAATCTACTTAGCTCTTGCTGATTTTATGATTTTTTCATTCTAGATTCCTGTTCATCCTGTGCCCGATCCCTTAGTTCATGAAGTTCTAAACTTAGCTTTTAAGCACTTTAAACATAAGGAAGGGTAAGTAAAATACTAACTTGGGATTGTTGCTTTTCTCCTAGTCCAGGGTTAGACTGTTTAAGTATAATTTGAACTCTCTCTGATCATTTGTTTTGTTTTTAGAGTTCAAAGCATTTATCTTCCTTTTTCTTTTCTTTCTTTCTTTCTTTCTTTCTTTCTTTCTTTCTTTCTTTCTTTCGAATCCCCACAAAATGCTTCTAGGAAAGTTTGTTTGCCTGTTTTAGTAGGCTTCATGCCCAATGAGGGGCTTGAATTCATGACCCTGAGATCAAGAGTTTCTTGTTTTACCAACTGAGCCAGCCAGGCACCCCCATTGAAAGATTTTATTAAAATAATTCTTAAAACTGTTGATTGGATTTATAAGAATTAGAAGGCTAAATTTCACGACAAAGTAAAACTCAGAGCTAGATGAAAATTTGTGTGGTTTTTATTATTCTACAGATGACTCTTCAGAAACAAACTTTGTAACCCTCTGAGGAGAAACTTTCAGATTTATGTAAAAGAGAGTTTATAGAAAAATTTAACAGCGCATTTGTTCTCTTTTGTTTCAGATATTCAGGAACCAACACTGGGAATGTGCATATTATTGCAGATTTATATGCAGAGGTGATAGGGGTTCTTGCCCAATCAAAGTAAGTATTTAAATCACTGATTTCAGTTGTATTTTAGAATGCTTCATTGTAATTGACAATGACAGCATTAGATCTAATTTTTTTCATAGTTATTTTGCAGTCTCCTCCACTTTTTATTACTTAGCTGCTCTATTTCTTAGAGGATTTTAAAGTAATATCCATACATTAAGTATACAACTTGTTTTCATTTATTCGGGGTTTTCCATAAATGTCTGAATTGAGGAAGTCAGAAAAGTGCCAGGAATAGTCAGGACATTACCTTATTTATTTCTAACTATTCTATGAGAAGTGTTTTTTCACATCCTTTTTTGTTTGTTTGTTTTTTAAGAACTCTACAGAGCTAATAACAACTTTTAATACTTTCTAGTTGAATGGTTTTACTTCTGAGATGGCATCTCAGTGTTTTCCTCCAAATCATTTTATTTAACACTAAATAGAATTTTGGATAGGTAGAAGAGATTCCAAAAAAGAAAGAGAAGATACTAGATGATTCCATAAAGGTGTTATTCATTAGGAGTTACACCCATTGAATTGTCTTGAACCATCATTATAGTAAAGAGTAAAAAAGTTTATCTGTAGTATCTTGTGGTTGATCATAAGACTATGGAAGAGTTTGAATTTCCTTTGTTGCCACTGGGAAATTTGTAGGGTAAAAAATTATCAATTCAGATTTTCTTAGATGTCATTTAAGAAGTGTTTGGTCCTGAAATCATCAGATAAAACCCTTTCTAAATTCTAAAAAGCCAAGTACAATTCTTGTTAATGTTTGCTTCCTGTGAGTGTAGTGGCTGATCATTATTATGAGAAATTTAATAGAAGAGAAAAACCCTTGGATTCTAGTGTTATTGCGATGGGAAGGTTTTTATCCATTGTATATTGTCTTTTTACAATGCAAAAGAATATATTCGTGGAAAATGGTATTATATTCTCCAAGACTCAAATGGAAATGGCTAAGTAATATATCCTATCATATATCCATATTTCATTAATACGCAATTTTCTTTTTTCCCTCTGTAGTCAATAACGATTAGAAAATATGCTTCATTTCCCATTTTAACTTTTCAGAAACTGGTTTCCCCCAGTAACATTAACAGTAAAATCTTTAGCTGTTTCATAATAAATAAAGGGGGAAATTAAGTATTTTTGATTATTAAACTGGTAAGTATCTTTTTGCAATGTAAGCAGAGAAAAAACTTGGTAGACTTACCAGTTGTGGTCATTTGAATCCAGGATGGTGCTTACATTTGAAAGCATTTTGATTCTTGAGCTTAGTCACATTGTGTGAGACCGTGTGCCCCACTCCTCTCCTTCAGTTTTTCTCCAGCATAAGGAGAAACTAATTTTAAGTGATGGTAGTCTAAAATTGATTGATTCATGTCTTTGAACACATTTATAGTCTCCAATCCGTTCTCCATATAACTCAAATTACAGGTTTTATAAAAAGGAGTACAAACTGGAGACACTATCTGATTTATGGGGTAGATTATTTGATTTGATTTGACTATGATTATTAACGATTAAATGGTAATGGAGCTGTATTGACGATGTTGTAGGAATAAAGACATCTTATTATATCTTCTTAAGGAACTTCTAACTTTAAAATAAAGGAACAGCAGATTTCAAATAATATCAAATAACTTGATTTCCCTCTGTGCTTTTGTAGTAATTTTGATGAGGGTAGAGAAAGGACATAATGTTTACGTAAAGTATCTTTTGATTTCAACCTTGAGTATCATGTGGGACATTAGTGTTTTGAATTCCTATCCACTTATGTATTCGTGTATATTAAAGATTTCAGGCTGTGAGGAAGAAGTTTGTGACAGAATTGAAAGAACTGCGGCAAAAGGAACAAAGTCCCCATGTGGTACAAAGCATCATCAGCTTAATAATGGGAATGAAGTTTTTTCGAGTAAAAATGTATCCTGTAGAAGATTTTGAAGCATCATTTCAGTTCATGCAGGTGATATACCTTCTCCATTGTGGTGATTGGAATTAGCCTAACAGTGGTTATGCTTGCTCTTCGTGACTTAATATAAGGAAACATATGTATATTACTAAAGGAATATATATATATATATATATATATATATATATATATATATATATGGCATCGTTAGTAATTCTTCAGTTCCAGTGTTAATTGCCAGTGGTGTGAATTTACTTTCTTTTTAAATTTGAGTGTGTTTTGACTTTAGCTTTTTGGTAAAATCGCAGTATTTACAAACTTACCATGATATTAAAAATTCTTAAACCTAATATATACCTCTTTGCCCCTCCAGGAATGTGCTCAGTATTTCTTAGAAGTAAAAGATAAAGATATAAAGCATGCACTTGCTGGTTTATTTGTGGAGATTCTTATCCCTGTAGCTGCTGTAAGTATACTTTAATTTCTATATTGTCTGTTAAAAGTACCTTTTTACTGAAGAAGTTGCCACGTGAAATAGTCTTACTTTCCGGTAATGTCATAGACTGTTATGTGGGAAATTTGAATGTCGTATGGATATGGGGAAAATGGTTATTAGCCAAATGTCAGTAGAGCATTGATTAGCCTTTTAATTAAAAGAATGGGCCCAGGTCCTTAAGATTCAGAGACTGCAAGGAGGGCAGAGTATTTGCAACCCAGCCTCTAGGTAACGGCTGCCTGAAGCAGCTCAGTGCAAAATACTGCATTTACTCGCGGCTTCTGCTTCTTACAATATGGTGGCCATTTTAACAGCCTGTACTGTAACATATATCTTGGAATTTACAGGACTGTCTCGATTTTAAGTGTTCTGTAGTTGCTATTGATATTCGTCCCACCTGTCAAAATATGTATTCCAAATTATTTAGAAAATATGATTATTATAAATATATTATTTATATAACATAATTTCTAGGGCAGCAGATTTATAGAAGCCTTTCTTGACATAAAAGTAGTGTGTTATTTGAAAATAATTTTGCAGTTACTAGTAACAGCATGCTATAAATAGGATTAAGGGATTTTATAATACTTAGATGCTAGGTTTGTTTCCTGGGGTTTTTGTTTGTTTGTTTTTACCCATTTCAGTTGTTCTGTATGATATGTGATATGCAACTCACTTTCAGTATACTACATATTGCTGCATAAATGATATTCTTTTCATGTATATATATATATTATATATATCATCATTTCATTTTAAACTTGAAGTAAAATTGACATACAGTATGCATATTTAAAGTATATAATTTGACATGTGTATGCACATGGGAAACCATCACCATAATCAGGATAATGTACATATCTGTCACACCCTGGAAGTTTCCTTATTTTCCTTTTTAATCCACCCCCCCCCCCCCACTACCACTCACCTCACCTTTGGGTAGTGCAACTATTCATCTTCTTTCTGTCACTCTACATTAGTTTTGGTTTTCCTAGAATTTTATATTAATGGAGTTTTACAGTACAAAGCCATTTTTTGGCTTCTTTTACTCTGCATAATTATTTTGAGTTCCATCTATGTTGTGGAATGTATCAGTAGGTTTTTCCTTTCTCTTCGTTGCATAGTATTTCATTGCATAGACATAGACATACCACAGTATAGATAACACCACAGTTTGGTTGTGGTCATCTGTTTTGGATCCGTTTGTTCCAGTTTTGGGCTGTTACATATAAAGCCGCTGTGAACATTTATGTCCAAGTCTATGTATGGGACATATGCTTTTATTTACTTTGGGTAAATATCTAGGGATGGAATTGGTGGACCAAATGGTAGCTATATGTTTGATTGTTGAAGAAATTGTCATACAACGTTCCAAAGTTGTTGCATCGTTTTGTATTCCAAGGAGCCGGATGTGAGAGTTCTAGTTCCTCCACATCCTCACCAACACTTCTTTGGCCAGATATTTTAGTTTTAGCCATTCTGCTAGTTGTGTTGTGGTGTCTCACTGGGGTTTTAAAATTTGCATTTTCCTAATGACTAATGATTTTGAGCATCCTGTATTTGCTGTCCATATGTTTTCTTTGGCAAAATGTGTGTTGAAATCTTTTCTTATTTTTTAATATGGAGTTATTTGTATTCTGATTGAGTTTTAGAGATGTATTTTTATGTATCTTAAAAATATATTTTGGGGACACCTGGGTGGCTCATTTGGTTGAGGGTCTGACTCTTGGTTTTTGGCTCAGGTTACGATCTCCCGGTTTCGTGAGTTTGAGTCCCACAGCGGGCTCTGCACAGCTGGAGGCTCGGAGCCTGCTTAGGATTCTTTCTCTCCCGCTCTGTCTGCCCCTCCCCCACTCACCCTATCTCTGTCTCTCTCAAATAAATAAATAAACTTAAAAAAAAAAAAGGTGGACAGGGAGGGGTGCCTGGTTGGCTCCGTTGAGCGTCAGACTCTTGATATCGGCTCAGGTTTTGATCTCACGTTTCATGTGTTGGAGCCCTGCATGGGGCCTCGCTCTGACAACACAGAGATTCTCTGTGCTTGGGATTCTCTGTCTTCCTGTCTCTCTGCCTCTCCCCTGTGCTCACTTGCACTCTCTCTTTCAAAAATAAATAAACATTTTAAAAAATAAAATAAAATGAAGTTTTAAAGTCTTAGAAAAAAAAAAGAAAAGGTAGACAGGGAACTGGAAGTAAAGTGAAAGTTTTAAAATATTAATGACCGTGATTGGCATGATTTTTTTTTTTACCTGTCTTGAATATTTACTTACAGTTAAATGTTTGAGGATTTAAAAAAAAAAATTGATTCTTTTTTAATGGGTACAAACAAAAGTCATGGATAGAGCTCAGTAGGTAGTGTGAGTCAGATAGCCCCCCACCCCAGGTTTCAGCCAAGTCTGGGGTTGTTATTTTATTATTATTATTTTTTTGATAAAATAAACCTATCATTTATCAAACCGTCAGGTTTTAGTCTATTTTCATTAGTGCATGTATTTCAATTTCTTTTTCTAGAAGTGGTTTGGGTTGCTGCTTCTCTATCCCACATTGTCATTTGTGCTTCCCCCTTGTCTGAAAATCTGTTTTTGCCAGATACCTAACTGGGATTAGGTTGTATTTTTAAGGTAATTAATCAAAAGGAGCAGGTTGTAGGAGGAAAGACCCTTGACGGTCTTTGCGGTCCATGAGTATTGTGTTACCTGATTCTTCTTTTATGCCGTGTTTGTGTTTGTAGTTTGTTTGCTAAGGCAGCCCTCATAAAGTGCCTCAAACTAGGTGGCTCAAATAACAAAAATTATTGTCTCACAGTTACGGTGAGACCAAGGTGTTGGTGGGTTGATTCCTTCTGAGGGCTGTGAGGAAGCATCTGTTCTGTGCCTCTCACCTAGTTTCTGATATTTTTGGCATTCCTTGGCTTATAGAATCAGCACCTGAGCTCTGCCTTCATTTTTGCGTGGTGTTCTCCTTGTGTACGTCTTTGTCCAAATTGCCTGTTTTTTTTTAAAGGTGACCCATCATGTTGGAGTAGGGTCCCCTCACCCCAATATGACTTTATCCTAACTTAACCAATTACATCTGCAATGACCAAATGACACCTGCCTTTTCCAAATAAGGTCACATGGTGAGGTATGCTGGGTTAGGATTTCAATACCTGAATTTGGGGTGTGGGGGAGGTGACATTTCAATCCATAACACCCACTGCTGCATATAGCACTCATTCTGTCTGGAACATTCTTGCCTCTTTAATAACCTCCCTCCCCACTTTGCCTGGTTGGACTCTACTTATTCATTCATCACATGTATTGAATGCTTTCTTTGTATCAGAGCCTCTTCTGTGCATAGGCAATGCAAGAATGGTCAAGGTAGGAAAGACACCTTGCTCTTGTAGAGCTATTTCTAGTGCAGAAAACAGCTAGTAAACTAGTATGTAAAATATCTAGTAGGTGGATGGTGATAAGTACTGTGGAGAGATGTACACTAAGATAGGGGGGTAGGAATTGCTGAAGGGGTAAGGGAGTTGAAATTTTGAATACTGTGATCAGCTGAGACCACCCCCTCGAAGGAGATGGAGATGACTGAGCAGAAGCTAAAGGAACAAGGGAAAAGGCGTGCTGTATCTGAGGGAAGACTTCTTGGGCACAAGGAACCACTGTAGACTCCCTAAAGCACAAACATGCATGATCTGTTCTAGAAACAGCAAGAAAGCTAGCTGGTGCTGCTGGATCCCAGTGCAGGAAGGCAGAGTGTGGAGGACAAGGCTGGAGAGGTTACCTGGGATTTACTGCTCTGTATCAGGGAAGGGATGCTGGATTCAGCTTTGGTGTTACTTCCTTATGGAGTTTTTCTGTCGGGGCCCCTTGTGAATGTGCCCAGAGCACAGAGAATTTCCTCTTGCAGCATCTGTTGGTTGTATCACATACTCATTGCCTGTTCACTTGCTTGTGTTTTCTCAGAACAGGGACCACCTTTATCTCAGCGACTTGACAGTTGGTCATTTGGCAGTTTCTAGTACTTTAGTGAGATACTCGGTGAAGGAGTCACTAATTTCACACCTTAGAGAAAGTTCTCGTAATTTCTGTACAGTTTAATATTTGTGACCATTTTCTTTGTTTTTGTATTATCTTTTTACCTAGGCTGTTAAAAATGAAGTGAATGTTCCCTGTTTGAAAAATTTTGTGGAGATGCTTTATCAGACTACTTTTGAACTGAGCTCCAGGAAGAAGCATTCATTGGTATTGAAAAGCATTTCAAACTTTTACATATTTAATTAGGAGTTGTAGTAATTGATTGCTGAATTGAGGGGACATTGAAAAGAATTGTAAGAATTGAAATTGTAAAATTTCCAAAACGCAACATAAGGGCAAATTTTATACATTTTTCTTGCTCTTTTTAAAACATTCTGTTCTTAATTTTACTGGCTCTACATTTGATAGGTTATTCAGACTTTATTCTAGGTATTTACCTTTCTTGACAGGTGCTTTAAGTTATGCATTATACTATGTGGAAGCTTGCATATACTCCTATTAAACCATAAATTTCTTTATTTTACATTATTGCACTCAGAAGTATTAGATTACTTAGGAACCATTGTCTATCTAATGACATCATTTCTATTCAGAGATTTAACCACCCGCTCCATGTAACTTTGAAGGAGTTTGCTATAAATTTTTATGCAGCTTGGAGAAAGTGTGGAGAATTAGACAAATACTTGACCACTTAAGATAGAGATCTAATAATGAATAAACACTTATTGTGCCAGGCATTGAACTAATTACATTTGCATTGTTTTACTTTAAACCTCCCAGCCCCGTCTATCATTCTCCACTCCGTGTGTTAGCAAAGGGAGCCTTGGAGCCCTTAATTATATCCACCCTGAAGTCATGTGCCTGGCAAATAAAAAGCTGAAACTTTGATGCCAGTCTGTGCTTGATCCCAGGGCTTGTGTTCCTAACCACGGTACTCGTTGAGGGAGTGGTGGCTCTAGGGAAAAATAAAAGCATGCTCCAACTCAGGGCAATGAGACAGATCGAGGAGTTGTTCTTACAGAAAATTTGCCCCTTATCATTTTTTGTTACGTTACTTTAGGAGACCGTACTTCTTAAGACAAATGGGAAAACTGCCTTTGTTTCTGAGGATATGATTTACAAATCTGTGCTTTCTCATGAAAAATGTTAATTCTCTTTTCCCTATCTCCTATAGGCTCTTTATCCACTAATTACCTGCCTTTTATGTGTCAGTCAGAAACAGTTTTTTTTAAATAACTGGCATATTTTCCTACAGAACTGTTTGTCACATTTAAAGGTAAGACATAATCACATTTCTGACCTGTAGATACTGACTGTAGTGTATTCATTTGTGCATATATATTGAACAGTATGTAATAAAACCCTCATTATTACTGGTGCATTAGAAGAGTAATACTTTATCACATTGCTTTTCTTAAATGTACTTTATTCTTTCTGTGGGGAATCACATATTGACATGAATCAACTTTTGATTGAAAATTTAGTTTGTCTTAATGCAAAATTGTACATTTTTAACAGCTGTTTGTTTATATTATCTTAGATCTAACAATATTTGTGCTAAAAACATGCCTTTAGAGTTACAGAGTGTTAATCTTATAGAATCCTCCGGATATTATTTTGTGTTTCATTTTGAGAAAATTCAGTCATGTTGGCTCAAGTCTGAAAATGAAAAAAGCCTTGATAATGAAATGTCACTAAAAGCACATTTGATGAAAGTGTGCCAGCCAAACCTAAGAGTGTGATATTGGATCCACAGGGATACAGAATCTCCTGAAATGATTCTGACTTGAACCAAGGGATAGTTGTTACTAACACTATTTGGCACGCCCACGTCCGGTCTCTCTTTAGTGTTGTAAACAAGACTGTGAGATAGAAGGATCTTTATCTTCCCAGGATACTCTGCTAGCAGGATCTAACAGGATTCGCTTTTCTTCTGTGGATAGGAGCTCAGTTAATGTCTGACACAGGACATGGGAATATTCTTCACCTGCATGTCATGGAAATGCTTGATTTGAACACTGTTTTAATAACTAGATGAGTACATTTGAATATTTGCTTACAAGTTCTAGAAGCATGACAGACATGGCATCTTATTTCCTGTCATTCCTCTAAGTTAGGATAATACTGGAAACCTTATACTTTGAAGACAATGAAAGCGAGGCACAGATAGATTAAATGACTTTTCTCTGACTCTATAGCTCAGTGTGGTATTTGAGAAATAGTGGTATTTGACTTCTCATTCCCACTTTGAGAATGATCCACTGGAAACATTATCCTATATATCTTTTCCGTGACTTTATACATCATTTCCAAAAGTGCCTTGATTACTTAAAAAGGTATACAGAAAATAAAAGTCTTTGAGAAACATTTTTGGCTCTTTTTCTCCTAGATACTCATTGATATTATTCATATTTGGATGAGACTTGATATACTCTCTTTCTTATTTATGAAAATTCCCAGGACCCAATCAAGCTTATTAAACTCTTTATGTCATGCAACCAGAAAATAAGCTTTATTTAATTAATTACATTATACTGTTTTCTGTCCTCATTTTGATGATTCATACCGATACAGGTACTAAAAGGGGGAATTGATAATTTTCTGGGTAGTATGATTTTCCATACTTTCAATAAAATATTTTCAGACTCGCATTTAAGTGTTTTCTGAAAGGTTGCTTTGTTTCATGACAATCCATACTTTTCTGTTGCTTGTTGGAATTGTTGTATATATATATATGTTTCCACCTAACATATTTGCAATTCTTTCGCAGCACCTTAACTTTTATTTTTTGTCTTAAGGCTTTCATTTGAAATGCTGTTTTCTTTGAACCCTTACCTCCTGTTAAATATCTCTGGCATATTGTCCATTTTAATTAATGGCAATGTCGCTCTGCCAGGCTCAAGGAGATAAGAGCCACCTTAGCATGAATATTTGGAATATAGTTGTCTTGGCCATTAACCCTTAACTTACATTAAGGCTCTATTCAGCAGAAATTTTACGAATTGGCTCCTGTTTATTAAGTTTTAGATACTGTGGCTACACTGCAGAGTTGAGGTAAGGCATGGAGTATTCAGTAAAAAACCTTATGCTAGTTATCTATAGATATAATTGATTTGCTATATATATATATATATATATATATATATATATATATATATACACATAGCTATATATATATATATATATATATATATATACACACACACACACACACACACACACACATACACACACACACACACACACACACACACACACACAGGAAAAACTGGTTCAAGATAAAGGCCTAAACTGATTCTGTTTTGAGATGCAAGAAACCTCATGATTTCAAAAAAATCCGTAACAAGTTTTCACTTACTAGACCTATTACTTCTTAAAGCTGATTCTTATTAATACTTCTATATACTAGATGCTTAAATACAATCTCTCATTTAATTCTTACTGTAAGTGAGGCTGAAAGAAGATAAATAAGTAACCCACGGTCAGGGGGCCAAAAAGTGGTAGAGATAGGTTTGCGTCTAGATCTCTTCTGCTCCATAATGTTTGCTCTTTGAGATCCACCTGCTATCTGTTAATGGACTATAAGGAGTTTTGCTGTACTAGATATTTTCAGACAATATCTGGCTGTCATTCTGGGATATTAAAAAAGGCATTATTCTCCAGAGTCATAAGAATAAATAGAATCTTTAATACTGTACACTTTTTAAAAAGTTACCATATCAGTATTTGAAGGTGGTGACCACGGAACATGGGCTTTCGCCCCATCGCCCCATAAATAGCATGAGAAAACATCCATTTGAATTCACAGAAGATGTCACATCTGTCATTTTTGTCCTTAAACAGAATTTGGTAGTTTTCCTATTTCCCTATCTTTTTATCAGTCGAGGTTATTATGTGAAAAGTGATTGTAAGGAAGGTTTCTGAAGAATAATTAGAGGGGGTGTGGGGGGGAAATAATAAGAGTAGTGGAGTTCAGATAAAAATAATTTGAAGGTTGTTTTCTATAGCGCATGCTTATTTTCTTCTAAAAATTCAAACTTGCTAGAACTCGAGAGCAGTGCTTTGAGAGGAAAATTTAGGTAATTAATAATTTAAATATTTTCTCTTAGTTTAAGGATTATATAGATGTATCCCAAGTTATAGGATTTTTTTTTTTTCCTTTAGTGTTTCTGGCCACTGTCTTGGAAATTTCAAATTTCTTCTAAATAGAGGCCTTGGTGAAGAGCTGTCTTGTTTTGTGCTTATTTTCATCTAACATGCATGTGCTGTGTCTCATGTTTATGTTTGCTGTCTCACATTGCTTTATTTAGATGCCATCTAACAACAGTATCAGAAAACAAATAGAAACACTCCAGGTGAGTTGTGTTGATGTTACAAAGTAAAATATTGCTTTATCTCCTTTAAGTGTGGCTTTTTTTTTTTTTTCTTTACCCATTGTTGCATTGCATGTCTAATGTATTTATTCCAGCCCACTTCTCCTCTTGTAAAAGAAGACTAGCACACAGCAGGGACACTGTACATGTTTAATATTAATGTCATCCCAAGAAGATGAATTTACGAGCCACAAGTGATCATGAATGTTGATTCTTAACCAAAATCCTCCATTTTAAAATATCCTGTTTAATTTGTTGTTTAAGTAACATTACATTAGTGACACTGTTATAGACGAAATTAAAAAAAAAAAAAAAACATTTTCCGATGCAATTAAGGAGACAGCTTAGATTTTAAGTATGATTTTTGATGCATGACTTTTTAAAACGTGTCTCCTGTTGGTTTGGATTTTAAGCAAAATATTTTGGATTTGGTTCATGGTAGAAAAAAGGGAAAGATACATTAAAATGATTGCGGCCAAAGAACATACTGGACATATCAAATGTTTATTGGATTCTAATGTATGTAACAATCTGCTTATTCGTATTATACCAAAATGGTAACTGGGGAATTATCTACTCTTTGGTTAAGGCTCAGATCATTTTAGGATGTTTTTATTATTCAGACATGTTTGACAGCATTTCAGTGGCTGAATACACAATAATTGATGTATCATTTTTCATCTTAGTTTTGGCTTTGTTCAGTGTAGAATAAGTCTGCTTTGTAAACATAGGAGTCCATCTTGGAAAGTTTGAAAATCAAGTTTTTTTCATTCTAGATATCTCAGCCCTTCACGTAAAATAATCCAAAATACTTTATTAACCATTTATATGAAGACATTTTTATGTGGAATTGGACTTAAGTATTTTTAATATATAACATGTATTAATTTGTATCAGTTGTATTTTGAAAATATAATTTAATGTGAAAATACTATTTAGAATGTACATCAAACTAATTGAACATTTTTTGATACCTGATATCTTGCATTTAAATGACAGAAACAAAAGTTACGTGATAGAAAAGAAAGTACTATAAAAAGCTTGGTTGTTACGAGTAACCTGCACACATTACTTACTACTTTATATGTTACCTTAGTTACATTAGTAATTAGTAACTACTTGGGGAGTGTATTTGAAATTTGGAATCATTATGATTTGGCAATAGAAGTAGGGACTGATGTTGAGACACTGACCAGCAGAATAATTGGTATTCCATTCTTAATTATATCAATTCTTCACACAGATGTGCAAAATTCTATTTTCTGATCGCTGTTTCTTTTACTTGTCATTTGTTATCTTTTTGTATTGCTTTTACTCATACATAGTTGTCCATTTTTCTATTTCTCAAGAAAAAGTAAAATAGAATGGCTAAATTACTTAGAATTTTAAAACCCTGTTTTGTTTGTTGCTGTATATAAAATACTCAACAATAAGAAATCCCCCAAACTAAATTAAATGAATGCTGATTTATGACAGTCAGTGTATCCTATAACCAATCAACATACACAAAGAATTTCTCCTAATAAAGTTGACCATGAGGTACATTTTCAAAATTCAGCATTAAATCTCATTACATGACCGGTCATCTGAGAACCTTACTTTTTATAATAAGTGGTATGAAGAAAAAGTTTGCTGATCAAGTTGTGATTGAAATGAAATAATTTTCTCATTCAAAATGATAATAATTTAAGTAATGTCTAAGTAAAATTTAAAGGTATAACAACATTTATGGAGCATTTAACATGTGCCAGCAGTGTTCCGAGTGTTTTTCACACAAAAACTTCCTTAATGTGTGAGGTAGGTACCATTTTATCTCCATTTTTAAAGGTGAGGAAATTGTGGTACCAAGCGGTATAAAAGTGCCCCAAAGATGAGGTGTGGCCAGTCATTCCTGACTTCAGAGTCCTTGCTCTTCCGTAGTCCCTCTTGTAAGGATAATCACTCAGCAATAGTTTGCGTTGTTTCATAAATGCAAGTACCCATAATAACCTTTGGTGGCCTAAGTTTTAACTAAGTTTGGACTGCAGTGAATTGCTCCAAAGATAAGGAATCCTTCTATCATGATGTCAATATTGTGTGAACTGTTTACTGCCAAGTAGGTTGATGTGTGTATAAGATAGGAGTTCTTTCAAGTATGAATATCCTTCTGATATTTTTACTAAAGGAATGGCTCGGAATTACCTCTCAGCTTTCTGTACTTACTATATACCGAACGTATATTTATATTTACATATTTAAACCTGCTTTAGATTGAATACAGAGAGGAGTGGGATAAGGGCTTTTAGTTGTTGGCAGAGACTGTATTTAATCTTAAATGATTGCAAGTAGTTTAATAACTTTATTTTTTATTCTCTCTTGTTTTTGAACAGAATAAAGATCCTAAAATGTCTCGAGTTGCACTGGAATCTTTGTATAGATTGTTGTGGGTTTATGTAATTAGAATAAAATGTGAAAGCAACACTGTAACTCAGAGGTGAGTGCCTTTGCATTAAAATGGATTTTATAAAGATCTTGGTAAAAAAATCATACTGATGACATTATAGTTAACATTTTATAAAGACCTTGAGAAGGAGAATGCATTTTCTTGACCTCTTATGAAGAATAGGAAGAATGTTTGTTGATGTCATTATCTCTTTATGACTCAGTCTTTTTTTTTTTTTTCATAGTCGTCTTATGAGCATAGTGTCAGCACTTTTTCCGAAAGGTTCACGTAGTGTGGTTCCTCGTGATACACCTCTCAATATATTTGTGAAGATTATCCAGTTCATTGCTCAGGTAAGTGCCTTACCTCACAATAACTGAAGTAATTTGGAGTTTTAAAATTTGTTACACATCTAAAAGCGTGATAACAGAACTCAAGGGGACCCACAGGTGGAGCACTTAATTTAGGAAGGGTCAAGAAGTATTTCTCAGTCGTACTGTTGCTCCATTGACTAATTACTTCCTGAGTATCTCCAAAGGTTTTTGGCAAATTGTTTTCTCATGCATTCATCTAGTTTCTTAGGTACAGATACTAGCATCCACAGTAGCTAGTTGAACCCAAAGGGAGCTTTGAAGGAATATAGATGGTTCACAGAATCGAATCACTGGTAGGACTATGAATGACTAAGAGGAAATTGCAGAATTGGGCTATCGAGGTAGCTGTGGCCTTTGCCACAGACAAAAAGCTGCCAAATTGGAAGTCATCACAGTTCTTTCAGAATCCTGCTGCTGCCATGGTCCCCACTAGTAGAGGATTCCTTCCTTCCTGTCCTCTTCCTCTTCCTCCTATACGTCAGTTCCCAAAGAGCATACCAGTTGGTAGGGTCTAAATCACATCCTAAAGCCCACTGCTCTGAGGCATTCTGAGAAATACAATTTTAGCTTTCTAGTCTCTGCTAGTAAAGGAAGGTTTATTAGAAGGGGATTAAACAGGTGCTGAGCAAGCAGATCCAGGGTTTTGGTCACATTCCCTTTGGGGACATCAGCCCTGGAAGAAGCATAGGTAAGGTTACTTCATCAGCTAAGGAAAATGCTTTGATTCCAGAATATTCATTGTGGTCTCTTTGAACTAAAACTGTGACAATTTAGATGATCTGTAATGTTATTTTTAACAGTAAAGAAATAAGGAATATTTAAACAAAATGAATACATTTCTATTTACGGCAGCCCAGAACTAATGATAATTGGATGGATATAAATGTGTCGGTAAGGTGAATGAAAGCAAACTGTGCTTTAGATCTAGTGTTTAGTGGGGTGCCTGGGTGGCTCAGTCGCTTGATCATGTGACTCTTGATTTCAGCTCAGGTCATGATCTCACAGTTTGTGAGTTCGAGCCCCATGTTGGGGGCTGAGCTGACAGCGTGCTTGGGATTCTCTCCCTCCACCTCTCTCTCTGTCCCTCCTCCACTTTCTCTCTCTCTCTCTCTCTCTCTCTCTCTCTCTCAAAATCTCAAAATCTCAAAATAAATAAATAAACATTAAAAAAGAAAAAGATCTAGTATTTACAAAACTTTTACCATTGGCTCACATCTCTTTCCTTTCTCTTGCCCCCGGACCTTGTCCGCCCCCTTGGATTAATCACCTTACACCAACACTCCATGAAAACTATGTAACTCCTCTCAGACATCAGCTAATCTTGCTGATCTTCTTTTTCCTTGGAGATTTCCTTCCTGGAGACCTATTCTTACCGTCCCTGTGTGAACTCACCACTCGCTAGGCCTGCCGCATGCCTGTTGTTTCGGGACTCCCTTTTGCCATCATTCTGGGAATTTCTTCACTTAGATTTTTGAATACGATTTTGCTAAATGAATGTTTAAGATGTTTATCCTGTTTGTTGGGGCATTAAATCATTTGATAAATAATATATTTATAGTCATTTTTTTTTAAATCTTAATTCATACGTATTTTTCTTTTGTCCACCTAGATCTTACGGATACAAACCTGGTGCCATTATATGTATGATTCTTAACATGATACCCAACATATAGTAGTAGAAAGTTATAAAGATGTCTTGATTGCTATTTTTTTCTAGGAACGTTTGGATTTTGCAATGAAAGAAATAATATTTGATCTTCTCAGTGTTGGAAAATCTACTAAAACTTTCACCATTAATCCAGAGGTAAAAAAAATTATTATCCTATCTCAAAATCTTTTTATTTAAACTTTTTTTTAGAGCAGTTTCTGGAATCAGAACTCTCAAGCTCAAATCTCTAGTTAGAAGCTTTACTTATAATTACTAGTGTGATGATCTAGGACCAATTATTTCACCTTTCTGATAGCCAACTCAATTTTAGCAGTAGTTTCAAGTAGGGTGAAAAATTATCAAGGGAGGATGTTTTCCAGATGAGTCAGCGTAGCTGACTTCTAAGGTTGTGACATGAGCTCAGGTTTCATTTATTAATATCAGTGTCAGATTTTTAAAAATAAATATCATTTACTTTACATTTATTGAGCACCAAAAATGTGTCAGGCACTGTTGTAGGTGTTACAGATAACATGGGCAAAAATCCTTTTCCCCAGAGGGAGATTGATAAAAATAAAAAGGCAAAAGAATTAAATATTAAATATTTCCTACTTCTGTGGCCCTGTTATTCACTTAGTAAACCCTAACTCACTCATTAGACATTACATTTTTAGATTGTTCAAAAGATTTTGCAAGTAACATTGGAGAATATAAAAAGGTTATCTCTTTATTTCTTTAAAATTACTGTGCTGGTCCTTCTCATAATCAAATCCTAAAACATACATTTATGTAGTTAACAAAGAAGTTGGAAAGTTGTTGAAGCTTTTCGTTTGTAGGATTTTTAAGATACATGAATAATTATTTCTAGGTATATACAGTGAGCAGAAATGAGAAATGAGTGTTTTTATAGATGATATACTGAATGTGGTTTCCAGCGTCAAAATCATGTAATGAGATTTTCTTGAACATCCATTTTCAAAAACGTCTTCTCCCATTGAATAAATTTATTTCTGAATATAATTTTTTCCCTCACTGAAGCTCTTACGCTAGGAGTAAAAGACTGGGAGTTCTGTGTTTTGTTGTTGTTTTCCATGGGCTTACTCTGTTAGTATTATCGTCAGTCTCCATTTTCTCTTCAGAATCTTTTTAAGCTTGCGAGAGCTAGTTTAGTTAAAGCCAGAAAAAAAATTATCCATTAATCCATTTAATCAAGCACAAGCAAATTGCAGCACACCAAAAGAATGAGTACGTGCGGGTCCTTCTGTGAAACCCAGTACATTATGGAGCTTTCCCACTTCTTCAAGATGTTTTCTGTGACTATGTGACATGACCATGTGATGTTTAGACTGAGGGAGGGCACCAGTACTATGTTGTATATAAAGATGAGGAAAGCTTAAAATCTTAATCTTATTTAGATTAAAAAAAAAAACATAAATAAAAGTTTTATTGCCTTCCTGTATTCCAGCGAGCTATCTTGCACATCCATGGGGATGCACACACCTACCTTAGAGACCACTGGCGTAGGTCAGAAAAAATGGCAGCTTGGGCGGAGACAGTGGTGGTGCAGATGGAGAGAAGAGTGCCAACTGAGAAAAGGAACATTGAGAAGGGAGCTTGTTTGAGGGGAAAGTACATTTGGCTTGAATGAGTCAAACCTGAGACATCTTTTTGACATCCAGGTAGAGATGTCAAGTGGGTCTGAGGGTCCGAGTTCAGAGAAATGAGGCTTAAAATTGACAGGTGATGTGGTGTGGGTGCTAACTGAAGCCATGTAGATACATGAAGTTGCTTTGGGAGAGGAAACATGAGGAGAGGAGACGGTAGCCGAAGACCTCGTCTTGAAGCAGTCTAACATTGGCCCTGTGGCTAAAGGAGGCCAAACCTGAAGTGCCAGCAGAGATGACTCAGCCAGCCATGGCACAGATGAATCAGAGGAAGGAAGTGTTTCAGGAAGAGAAGGAATAGTTGACAGTCCTGTGCTGCTGAAAAGTCAAACAGGCTGCAGGCAAACTGACCACTCTTTTGAGCAGAATGGTCACTGATAAGTGAGAGTTGCCTCAGGAAAACATGATGGGGGGGGGGGGGGGAGGACTTGCTTCATTAAGATGAGCATAGCTAACAGCAGGTAACAGAATGTCCCCGGTGGAAAGGAAATGTTGAAGACACAAGCAAGAGAAGGGGTCATTGGTGGTGTACCATTCCCATTCCCGGGAAAGCAAGAGCAAATGGAATTCTAACAACCAGGAAGCCCAGTGCCCCCTAAGACTGTCATAAGATCAAAGGAGAGGGAGAAGAGGTGTTAGTTACCGTAGTGAGAGACTGAGGACAGTTGATGGTTTTTTCTTTCTGTGAAGTAGGAGATCTGCCATCCGCCTAGAGAGGGGAGGGGATGGTAGGAGGGTAGGACTGCTGAGGAAGGAAGGCAGGAAGGAAGGAAGGCAGGAAGAGGTTGAAATAAGCTTTATAGAGAATAGGAGAGCCAGTTGACCTCAAGTGAAGGGACGGCATTTGGGAATTTGATAGTAAAACAAATTGTGATGCCTCAACTAGTTAAACAATGCTGGGCAGAAAGGTTGGTTGTCCTCCCGGGCCTTCCTGCCCGCCCCCCACCAGGGTTAATTGACAAGGTGTTTTTAACAAGAAAAAAGGATATTTTCTGACCTTCTGATTTCATTCTGAAACTTTTTTTTCCTGAAGAGAATGAACATAGGCCTGAGAGTCTTCCTTGTAATAGCAGACAGTTTGCAGCAGAAGGACGGAGAGCCACCGATGCCAACAACAGGGGTCATCCTTCCCTCAGGAAACACTCTCCGTGTAAAGAAAATTTTTCTCAATAAAACGTTGACGGACGAGGAAGCAAAAGTCATAGGTTGGTGTTAACTCAGCCAGACAATTTGCTTTGTGATACAATTTAATATTCCTTTGGAAACATTTATGATCAAATCTAAAATGAATATATTTGTCTAGTGTGGTCATTCCAGTAGAGAGTGATAGAAAAATGAATATGGGGTTTGATAATACCTCTGAGTTTTCATGTGAAGAGTCTTCCAGTTTGGTCTTTATTTTCTTACATGATACTGTTCACTGCCTTCTGTACTTCCTTCAAAGTAATTTTAGTTCTGTGCTTAAGTTTTATATATTCTGTCCAGTACACTAACGATGATCGTTAGGGAGAAGAGTGTATCCCAGTTGAAATTCCTTTCCTTGGTGACACCAATAAGCTGATGCCATTTAAAGATAGACTTTTATTTCTTATGGGAAGTAAGTATGACTGTTCTTTATCTAATTTCTGACATTTTGTAACCGTGACGTTTTTTCTCTAGGAATGTCAGTGTACTATCCTCAAGTGAGAAAAGCATTAGATAGCATTCTCAGACATTTGGACAAAGAAGTTGGGAGACCAATGTGTATGACTAGCGTGCAGATGTCCAATAAGGAGCCTGAAGATATGATTACGTACGTAGGAAGCTCTTTCCCTTTGTTGCCATTTCAGTTTTCATAAAAGGGCACACGTGATTGATTCTTGCTTGCTCCCTTCCTCTCTCCTTTGCAGCTGTCCCATATTGCTCCCTGCTGCGGGTGTTGATATAGCAAATCCTTCCGCCTGCTCAGTTGTATTCTTCAAAGTGCTATCAAACTAGCATAAGTGGCAGAAGTCATCCTGGATCTGTTTAGCTGTCAGTGACGAGGCCCTATACTCATTCCATGACCGACAGATAAATCCGACTTACCCTTGATATGTGTGGATGTAGTTGTCTTATTAAGTCAAACACCTACTCTTATTTCCAGAACCCCAATAAACAAAAAAAGAAAACGTGAAAATCTCCTGGTGACAAAAGGTACAGAGGGGAATAACGGGAGTAGTGTTTTCAAGACAGGGCCTCAGGCCCCTGGGTCACCAGGCTTGTCGCTGCTTGCCGTCCGGCATCTTTTTTCCTTGATGTTAGGGACTTTCTCCTCGGGAGGATGTATTGATTATATGGCAGTAACTTGTTTTATTTGCTAGTCAGTATCCACATATCCTGTAATAAGGCAGGACATTTTTTTTTCGATATTAATGTCCGCATCGCAGGTTTTAGAACACCAAACTGGATATTTGATCTCTCAATTTAACTAATATACAGTTATTGTATACTAGCGTCTTCTAATGTCTCCGAGAACTTCTCCAGTGTTGACATTTTTTTTCCCCCTCTGCATCACTTCCTCTGGAAAATCTACATCACAACCACTTCCTTACTGTGTGAATGAGTCTGCCCTCCCTGGGCTCCTCTGGCTGTGTGCATGGAGTCTGCTAACATTCCCTGCCGGCTCTTTCCTCTGTACCTCCTGTAAAGTTTCATTCGAATTTCACTCACAGGGGTATCACTTTTCCTTTCTATGCTGCACTTTAGTCTTTATTGGCTAGTTTCTTCCCTTGATTATCCATGTTTGCAAAGTATCACCTGAGTTTTATCGCTGGAGACCAGGAGGCAACATAGTTACACTTTGCTGTCTGTGTGAACAAGTAACAAATGTGCAGTGACCAATCACAACAGACTTGGGAAAAGTGACATGATTGGGGTGCCTGGCTGGCTCAGGTGGAAGAGCAAACGATTCTTGGTCTCGGGGTCTTGAGTTCGAGCCCCATGCTGGGTGTAGAGATTACTTTAATAAATAAAACTTAAAAAAAAAAAAAGTGACACAATTAGGGATTATGATGCACATCTGTTTATTTACATAGTGATTTGCAGGGAAACTGGTATTATTTAATCAACTCATTGTAACTGAAATTCATGCATATTGGAACCATCTGAAGAGAACACTGACTATATAAAATCTCTAAGAGTAGGTAGCAAGTCTTTTGCCACTATAAAGAATACTGACCCCAGTACGTTAAACGTCCAAATTCGTTTCTACATGAGAATTTTTTAGCCCACCTTAAGAACAATTTGGATAAAATAAACTAAGATCCTCATCTTGAAATATAGACCAAAATAAAAACAAAAACCAGGGTGTTAAGAGATTAGATATTTAAAGTAAAAATTAAAAAATCATTGAATAACTAGAAGAAAATATAGTAGAAATAAATTGTATCAAGCCTCTGGAGGAGCCAAGATTTTCAAAATTGACATTAATTCTGTAAACATTTTAATATGTGTATTTGTGTGTGTGTGTGTGTGTGTGTATTCTGAAAATAAAATGAAAAGAACAGACAATACCAACAATAGAATATGAGAATGTCTTTTTTAAGACCCTCATTAATGTATAATAATAAATGAAAAAAATTATTTTTGTTGGGGCACCTGGGTGGCTCAGTTGGTTAAATGTCTGACTCGATTTCGGCTCAGATCATGATCTCCTGGTTGTGAAGCAGAGCCCCACCCTGGGCTCCACGCTGAGTGCAGAGCTTGCCAAGATTCTCTCTCCCTCTTCCTCTGCCCCTTCCCTGCTTGCTCTCTCTCTCTCTCTCTCTCTCAAAAAAAATTTTTTTAATTAATTTTATAGGTTCCTAAAATAACCAATACTTGGTTATTTAATAATCTCATTGTTACTTATTATGACTTAGTAATTAAATAGTCTTTATTCGGGTGCCTGGGTGGCTCAGTTGGTTGAGCATCTGACTTCGGCTCGGGTCATGATCTCGTGTCTGTGGGTTCAAGCCCCGCGTCGGGCTGTGTGCTGACAGCTCAGAGCCTGGAGCCTGCTTCAGATTCTGTGTCTCCCTGTCTCTCTGCCCCTCCCCTGCTCATGCTCTCTCTCTCTCTCTGTCAAAAATAAATAAAACATTAAAAAAATTTTAAATATTCTTTATTCAAGGTTAGATATTAATTTAATTTAATTTAAAATAATTGTATTCCACATAATTTACTTAAATAGTTTATTATTTAAACATAATCATTTCTGTAGTTTTCTAATTATTGAAAATCTTTTTGCTTGCTAGCTATATTTTCTTTCCTGTTATTTCTTTATTCTTTTGTCTATTTATAAACTGATAATTATTTGCTGGGTTTGTATGAATTCTTTTTTATAGTAAATACATTAAACTTTTTTAGGGGGAGGGGACTCCTACTTTCTGTAATTATTTTTCCAAGTTTGCTTTCATTGCCTAACATATGTAATAAGCGTATTAAATCCTGTTGTATATTTTTCAGAGGGGAAAGAAAACCCAAAATTGATTTGTTTAGGACTTGTGTTGCTGCTATTCCAAGGCTGATTCCTGATGGTATGAGCAGAACTGACCTCATTGAATTGTTAGCAAGGTAACTGAGAATCACTCTTTGCTATGTTAATTTTTACCTCTTTCAATCCCTTTAAACTTCGAATACACTCCTGTTACTGTTGTCACTAACAGAGTAATAAGGACACGTTCAGTACTTTACTTGATCCACTTTCTAAACTTGCATTGTGTCTTTTGTGTTTTGTGAACACATTCTCCCCACTCATTTTTAACTTTTAAAGTTCTTTTGGATTCCTCTCTACAAATCCTACTTTTCGATTTCCTGTCTTTCCTTCTAGTGTGTTTCTTAGGATTTCGATAACATGTTATTCCTGAATAGATGTGTGGTGATGCCCATCAGGCAGTTAACTGCCATGTTAACTCTTGAAGCCATTTCTATAGCTCGTTTTCACTTATTTTTCCTATTGTGGAGCCCGCAGGGTTCAAGTTTTTGCTTCTGTTTCCTCTGTTGGGTTTGTCATAGTTTTATAGAGTAAGAAATAACATGACAACCAAATGTAAATACTTGCTTCCAAAGTTGAGGGGAAGGCTTGTTGGAAGCTGCTTTGTCGATGTACGTAGGGATTCCGTAGGTAAAGGGTCAGCAAGCTGCTTCTGTAAGGATGACATAGTGACTATTTTAGGATTTGCAGGTCATATGGTCAGCATCACAGCTGCTCCTCTCTGCAGTGCAGGGCAAAAACAGCCACGGACCTCATGGAAAGGAGGGGGTGTGACCGTGTTCCCATGGTGCCTCATACATTCTGGCCCTTGAGCCATGGTCTGCTTGCCCCCACTCTAAATGAAAAGCCAGGTGTAATGACTGTCACAGAGCAGTGATACTTGACTGTACTGAAAGATGTTTACTCCCTGCCAAGCACTTACCACAGACTTAAGTTAAATTCGCCGTGAACAGTTAATAGACTTCTCTAGCAACCCCTTTGACCTCCTCTGCGAAAACACCTAGCACCGCACGCAGCCATCACTATCCTGTCCTCAACATTTGCAGGTTGCCATCGAGATACAGAATGGCATTTGTCTCTATTCAAGATGACGAGGAGAGAAAAGGGGTTACTTGGAGATTTTACACCATGAGATAAATTCATCCCTTTGCACTCTCTTAATTTTTTGCTGTGAATTGAAGAGTTGCAAAGTTCATGTCAGCATTAGGGAAGGAAAAGAGGTGTAATGATTTGTAATGTTATTCTTGGGAAAACAGTAAACAGCTCTCACTCAGTTGCACTCTTTCTACTCGCCTGCACATTTGTGGCTTAATGGTCCCATATCCCCCCGCCAAAATGAAACTCCCTCTACAAGGGTCAGGGATGGAGGAGCCTGGTGAAGGGAGCAAACGTGTGAACAGTAAATGACAGCTTTGCAACTTGATTTACTTTGCATCCTTTCCCTGTGATATTAATTAACTAATTAGCTTACTTCAGCAGAAAGGAAGATTCTGCATTCTGCTCTTTTGTCCCCCATTCTGATCATTTTGAATTGCAATGTCTAAATCTTGTTTTTGTTTGGTTTTTAAAGCAAGTAAGCAAAACAAAGATTTGCATTTGTAGACCTGTATGCTATGTCTAAGGAAAGTTAATTCCTCTGCCTTAAATTAGCCAGGCCACCCTGTTGTTCTCTACACAGTGATCAACTTATGTGTATATAGCCTGAGTTACACAGATAGGTGTAAGATGCGCATGAAGGTTTAAGGGATGTTGAAATTACCTTTAAAGTCAGCATCGTGTAGACAGTCACTGTGCCTCCACAGTACCTCCCTTGGTGCCACTATCAGAGACAGAACGCTGGGCTAGAGATCCTTAATCTGATCCCCTGTGATGGCTCTGACGGGCTGCTCTCACTGCTGCCGCTTCGTGGGGCTAACTGCAAGTCTGTCTAGCTGTAGTAAGTTTTCTCTTCCGTCTCATTGCTGGTTGAAGCTTGGCTTAGTGAAGACCAGAACTGAGTTCAGCAGGGTGAAGACTGTGACCTCTCCTTCCACCTAAAGCCCACGGCTTTCCTCCTCTGTCCGTGAGGATGACTCCACCCTCGCGGCTTCCTAAGCATGTAGTTGTGGCACATGCTTAATATCACCTATTAACCTTACTCGTTCTAGCTGTTTCCAACACTGATGCATGTGTTTTGATGGTCAGTCGCTAAAGTAATCCTGTTCAGGCCCAAATCAGAAACTCCTGCTCACAGAGTATTACATATTGGTAGCTTCACTACTGGGGCCATCTTTTATGGTTTTCTTGTTGATCGTTCTCTTTATGTTCTGGTAAAACCCATTAGCTCATATTATGTTCATGTCCTCCGATTGTTTTGGTATCTCTAAAAGGTAATTTTATACAGCCTCTTCTCTAATTTGCTTAGATTTAAACTCCCTTTAGGGACTTCCGTGTTAGATCAACCTTTTTCCCCTCAGGTGCACTCCATTTATATTACTGCATATTTACTCTCATGCTCACCTTCAAGAATTATCTCCGTTAACTTGATTTCATCTGGGTTTATTCTATTTTCTTGTTCACAATCGGCCATCTTACAGTTTAACTGTAACCTCAGCAGCATGAAAAGGACAGAGACAAATCGTGTTCTTTCCAGTGATAGTAAAGGACTACATAAATGTGAAATAATGCTTAGATATTATATGAGCAGATATAATTTTTGACTACAAGAAAACATACAGCATTTTAAGGATTAAAGAATTTTTAAAATGTAATTCTGATATGCTGATCTGTACTTTTTCAAGTGCATTTTCATTATGATCAAACTTTCCTGAAGTTTTTTAAAAACACCAATATTAATAGATTCATATGTGAATTTAAACACGAGAATAACCTAAGGGTGAATATACAAAAAAAAGGGAACATTGGTTCCCATCCTCCTACTTCTTACAAACCAGGGAAGAGGACATCTTTTTTTAAGTTCTTAGTTTTAGGTTTTAGATGATGAAACTACGTGGAAGGTTCTGAGGTTTGCTAATGGAATTTTGTTCTTGGTAGGCTCACAATTCATATGGATGAAGAACTACGTGCTCTGGCTTTCAATACCCTGCAGGCACTAATGCTTGATTTTCCAGATTGGCGGGAGGATGTTCTTTCAGGATTTGTTTATTTTATTGTTCGTGAAGTGACTGATGTCCATCCCACGCTTCTTGATAATGCTGTAAAGATGTTGGTACAATTAATAAATCAGTGGAAACAGGCAACCCAAATGCACAACAAAAACCAGGACTCCCAGGTACCAGAGTCTTTTGTTTTGTCCCTTTGTATGTGGTCAGTGGTAACTGACCAACAGTCATGTTAATAGCTATTGATTTCTTGCAAACTAAACATTTGATCGGTTTTGTTTGCTTTGGAAGTCTTATAATCCCTTAAACTAAACCTCCCTGCAGTTCAGATGTTAAATATAGTGTTCGTGTGTCCAACCTTTCCAACCCTCTTCCTTTCGTAACAGTTGGTTCTGAATGAACACAGAGAGTAGAGGCAATTCTAGCTTACGTTTAGGTTGTTTCCAGTATATTTAAAGCCGATATAACAATTTTGGGGAGTATTCCATTTGAGTTATTTGATTGTTTTACCCATGGCACTAGTCCCTGCTTCACATATGTGGTTTGTCTGCTCCTTTACCATGAAAGGTACTCAGCTTCTTGATTTATATAACATATTGCCCTAGAACCTTGGAATTTTAGAGCAGGATCATCTAAATCAATCTAGCTCGCAGCCTTCAGTGAGCATGGAGAGAAGCCCAAGAACCCCTATTTCCAACAAGCTCCTAGGTGATGCCATGCTGCTAGTCTACACTTTGAGTTCAATTTGTCCCAATTCAGTCCCTTCATTTTCCACATAGAAGTGTTAGGCCAAGAGTGATTAACAGTGTCAGCTCCAAGTTTACAAAGTAACCAGAGAATGCCGGAAGCTCCATACACAATTCATATTTAGACTGCCAGTTAAAAAGCTTTTTATCTCTGTGTACACTGTTACATTTTTTTTTTAATGTTTATTTTTGAGAGAGAAAGAGAGAGGATGAGCAGGGGAGGGTCAGAGAGAGGGTAACAGAGGATCCAAAGTGGGCTGTGCACTGACAGCAGCAAGCCCAATGTGGGGCCCAAGCTCATGAACCAAACCACGAGATCATCACCTGAGCTGAAGTTGAAAGCTCAACCGACTGAGCCACCCAGGTGCCCCTGCGGTGTTACATTTTTGTGAATTAAATATTATTTAAGTTACTTGAGCTGAGGCAGACCTATAGCTATAATGTATATAATTTGGTTTATTCTTTAATTAATGGTTACATTGGAATGTCTACACATACTCTTTTGTTTGATTTTTAACTTCTTTTTATTTTTCAAGCATGGTGTGGCTAATGGAGCTTCTCATCCCCCTCCTCTGGAAAGGAGCCCGTATTCCAACGTATTCCATGTGGTCGAAGGGTTTGCACTTGTCATTCTCTGTAGCAGTCGACCTGCCACTAGGAGATTAGCTGTCAGTGTCCTTAGAGAAATACGGGCTTTGTTTGCACTTTTGGAAATACCTAAGGTAAGATTTAGGTATATCATTTAATTATCTAATGAAAGTACATAAAAACTATTCTTTTGTTCATTCTGTTGCTACCATGCAGGCATAACTTAACTTATAACAAAGTAACAAAGGCTTTTTGACCTGGTCTAAACTAACCCGGCTGCCTTCAATTCCATTTGTAACAAATAGTGCTGATGTGCAGTTTTTTTATGTTTTCTTAGGTTTGGCTTTTCTTAATCATTCCTAAATATTTTTAGACATGTGCTCACTTTTTTATAGGGTGATGATGAATTAGCCATAGATGTGATGGACAGGCTGAGCCCATCCATTCTTGAGAGCTTCATACATCTCACTGGAGCTGATCAGGTAACTGTCATGATTTCATGCTATTCAGTCTTGCCTTGGAACTTTAGACATACATACATGCATATGTGAATTTCCTTTACAAATATAATGCATTGAAGAGTATTTTATGCCCAAGTTGTAATTAATTTGACTCATTAAGATGGAGAAAAACACTTTGTTAGCAAATGCATCTAAACTTTCTTAGCTGGGCTTGATTTTTTTTTTTTTTTTTTTTTTTTTTACGAAGGTCTTACATTAAGATTTCAAGATGGACATAAAAATAACCATCAAACTTTACTACTTGAAGTTTCTTTTTTGTTCCTGTTTGGAACACATGGACAAGGTTTCTGGGATTTGAGTGTAACACTTAGCTCTTATAATTCACAACTTAATGTATAACCAAGGGAGATAGTAATACAATTTTGTAAACCTAAGAGATCAATTATAAATCTTTTCAGTTTAAAGAATTCTGCTTTAGATTATTAACTACGATTTATGCCAACAAAAAGAATAATGAATGACTCTTCTCATGCCTAAAGCCATGCCTGGCTTATAATGGGTATTTTTGTAAATATCTGTTGAATGATAGAGTGAATTGGACCTCTGTTCAGTTTAAGACTTTGTTGTGTCTTTGTTGTTGTTTGAATGACACATAAGTTGCTCTGAAGGTAAATCTTTATCTCTTCAGTATAATAGCTTGGAATTATCATTGAACAAATATTTAAGAATATGTACCTCTGGAGAAGAGTCTGTTTTCCTGTCTCTTCTGCCTGTGCATATATAGGGCATGTCAGCATAAAGTTCATGGTCCATTTTTCAGTTTCCTCTTAGTTTTAGTATGCCCACGAAAGTTGATTATTCATATATGAATTATGTAAGTTGTGGTTCTTCACCTTTTTGGTTCATAGATCCTTTTGAGACTAATAAAACCTCTGGAATCTTTCTCCAGAAAAACCCATGTACACACGTACACACAAAAAAACTTTATATGCAATTTCAGGAATTCACTACTCCCTTAAACCTTTCTTGGACCTCATTATTACCTCTGTTCTAGAAACTACCAAGAGGCCACTTAGAGTTTAATGCAATCCATATGGCAAAACTCTGAAACTTACGGAAATGTGCGATAATCCTTTGCTGTTTTCTCTACGCAGACTACTTTGCTGTATTGCCCTAGCTCGATAGATTTACAGACATTAGCAGAATGGAACTCTTCTCCAATCAGCCACCAGTTTGATGTGATCAGCCCATCACACATATGGGTATTTGCACATGTGACCCAAGGCCAAGACCCATGGATTATAAGTCTCTCCAGTTTTTTAAAGCAAGAAAACCTTCCCAAACACTGCTGTACAGCTGTGAGCTATGCTTGGATGTTTGCATACACAAGACTTCAGTTATTGTCCCCACAGGTTGATATAAAGTAAGTTGTTTTCCTAGTGTAAATTTTAGAATGTGTAGACTGTCAGTTTTTATAAGTACGTATTTGAAAAGTTGTACAAGTTGGAAATTCCACAAGTAAATAACCTGCCATAACGGACTGATGTATAAGGGGGGGAGACGAAAGATGTAAAGGATGTAGTCTCATAATCCCTTCATCCTTTTCATGTAATTCAGTCTCACCAAATTGTTGGTTCACTTAATAGCACAGTGCTTGGTGCATAGTATGTGTCTGATGAATCTGTACTGAAGAATTAAGGAGCAGAGGATCTGGAGAAGAGTGTGGATCTGGATACAGATGAGCGTATAGAGGAAGGGTGCAAAGTGAAGAGACACCAAGCACAGTGACCTTACTTTTCCTGATGACATTATAAGGAAGTCATCTGCTGACAGGGATTAGTGATGATGGCTTTGGGGATAATGGCAAAGATTTGGAATAACTGATGATGTGATAGGGTGTTAAACAAGGTCATCATAAACTGCAGTTAATTTCTTCTTGCTCTTAAGTATAGTATTTTTGAACCTGAATTTGAGTTCCCGATTTCACTTTATCCAGTACGTTTTATCAGATCACATGGCATGAGGCCTCTCATCATAGAAGTTGCCCGTATAAACCCAACCCCTGGACGAACCGAACACCTTAGGGTCATTAAAGGCTCTCCAAACCTGGCTCTAGTCTGTACTTTCCCCTTACTTTCTGTCATTGCTGTCCATGTGTTCTTAGGTTAGAACCACACAAACTTCTCCAAGTTCACCGCATGTGACTACAGTTTCCACTATCTTGAGTTTTAGTTCACATGAACCTAGAATGCCTTTTGCCTTCTCTGTCTTCTGTATGTCGACATCTGCTGTATCTCGAATTCCACCTTATTTTTAAAGCCTTCTCTTACATCTCCCAACCCAGAGTAATCATTCCTTCTTTTGGATTTGAATATAGATATTTTTGGTTTTTCTATATGTGTATCCATGCTTATTATATATCTATGTAGATTCTCAGGTATTATGTAGCAAGTATTATTTATTTAGTGGAAGTTGACACTTGCCACCTTGCATAACATTAATGACCTTATCTTAGTCTCCCCTAATTACCATGTTTTAAATTAGAAGCTCCTCTCCTACTCCATTCTCTATCTCCTCTATCATTCTGCATCACAGTTGGCACTATCTGACGTTGTTTTATTCATTTCTGTATTGTATATCTTCCGCAGTATCCATGATGGTAGTGATTTTTTTTTTAAGTTTATTTTTACTTATTTTTGAGACAGAGAGAGAGAGAGAGAGAGAGAGTGAGAGCCAGGGAGGGGCAGAAAGAAGGGGAGAGAGAGAGTCCCAAGCAGGCTCCGTGCTGTCAGCACAGAACCTGATGCAAGGCTCAAACTCATGAATGGTGAGATCCTGAGCCAAGATAAAGACTTGGTCACTCAACCAACTGAGCCACCCAAGTGACCTGCTGGCAGTGATTTTTAACAGGGTTGTTTTATTTTGTTTTTACTGCTGCCACAATATTTTCTAAAACAGTAAAACACTGTTGATGAATTAATGAAGTGATATGTTTGCTTTGTTTATCTTAATATATAAATGTACTGAAGCTAAGGACTCTGTGTTAGTATTTTTCTGTTTTGTTTTCCTCTCATTCCTTAATCCCAATAGAATTTGGTGTTTGGAAAGGTTTATGGAATTGTTCCAACATATTTTATTGGTCTATTGTTTCAAGACAGAAATTTGACAGAATCCTTAAAAATGTGGATACTCTTGACACTGCAGTTCCATTTTTAGGAATTTACCCAAGAAAATAATTAAAATTTTATTATAATTAAGCATATATTCAAATGTATAGTGTTGTGTATTATAGGGAAAAATTTCTATTAGTTAAAATGCCCAATAATGAAAATTTAGACAATAAAACCTGATCTCTATAGTAATATAGCATACAGTCATCAATGATGTCGCACTGGGGCACCTGGGTGGCTCAGTCGGTTGAGTGTTCGACTTCGGCTCAGGTCATGATCTCGCGGTTTGTGAGTTCGAGCCCCGCGTTGGGCTCTGTGCTGACAGCTCAGAGCCTGGAGCCTGCTTTGGATTCTGTGTCTCCTTCTCTCTCTGCCTCTCCCCCACTTGTGCTCTGTCTGTATCAAAACTAAATAGATGTAAAAATAAATAAATAAATAAAAAATAAAAAAAATGATGTCCCAGTATAGTCTTTTAGTGGAAGATGTTTAAAACATGTTAAGTACATACAAGTACAAAACAAAAAACAGTATTGTTCAGTTTTTGTGAGTTAAAGAAGATATATTCAACGTGTTTGTATATGAATTGAAGATTTGTAAAAGAATATACTGTGCTTACTTGGATGTGGGATAAAGGGGATTTTCATTTTGTTTTCATGTGGTTTTTTTTTTTTTTTTTTCACATCGAGCATGTATAAGAAGTTATAAAATGTGGCCTGTTGAAATATTAACTTTGGTCACAAGAATAATAGATGATGTTAAAATGATGCTATGTTTTAATTTTCACTCAAATATGTTATTCATTTATATCTTACCACCATTCCACAGGGCTTTAGCAGCGGTGGTACTAAAACCGTATGTTAACCATCTCTCCTAAATTGATAGCATTTAGCTTTAGTTAAAGAAAACTTCAAAAAATGTCGTGTTGTTTGCATTCACCTGTTTCTCTTGCTGTTTTCCCCCTTAGCAGCCCCATCAATGCTAAGAAAGTGAACACTACCACAAGCAGTGACTCCTACGTCGGCCTGTGGAGAAACTATCTGCTCCTTTGCTGCAGTGCGGCGACATCCACGACCTCTTCAACATCTGCAGGTTCTGTGAGGTGTTCTCCTCCCGAGACGCTGGCGTCTACCCCCGATAGTGGCTATAGCATTGATTCCAAAGTAAGGCTTCCCAACCTGCCACTGAATTTGAATGGCACCATCAAATAATGGTTTTCAAGTGTCTTTTCCAGGACCATAAAGGCATTTGGTTGAAAAGTGTGTTGCTTGTACTAACGATGAAAATAGTGCAAGAAATCGCATGACTATCGATTCCTTACTGGGATCAATTTCATATGTATACACACGAACGCTGTTGTACTGATGGAGGGTCATGCTCACTGAATTCATCGTAGTGAATTTTTTAAAGGAATTTTCATCCCCACTTTTCCTTATTTATTTTCTATAGTTTTCACACTTCTCAGTATCCCAAATAAATCGTTTAAATAAATACCTTCGTCGAATTTCCCTAAATTATGTAGTGGTACCAATGATACTTGGTAATAACAGTTGTGTAGCCTTCATGCTGTGACACAAAATGTTGCGAGGTGGTCGGAGAAAATTTAGGAAACCTAAGACCTGAGAGTCTTTCTTTAACACCAGTGACTCTTGTAGAAGGAATTTTTTTTAATTGGTTTTTATGGATCAAAAGACATAGACTATCAGATGGAGGGAATCAGCCTAGTATCTGATGGTAAGTGTCTGTAAGAAATTAGGAGACCCACAGAGCCCAAATTCTTTTAATGAACTTGCAGCGAAACATTGGACAAGTCATTTAATGTTTTTAGATTATGTGCACCACAGGTGAATTTTGAAGCCCCGTTCACAGAAAAATTCCATCTTTCCATGGCCCTTGATGAAATGTTGATGAAATGTGGATGAAGTGCCAAATTATTTAATTGGAGGTACTGTCATTAACGGCTGCTATAAATACCTTTTTTTTTTTTTTCAGATTATCGGCATCCCATCCCCTTCATCCTTGTTTAAGCACATAGTTCCAATGATGCGCTCTGAGAGCATAGAGATCACAGAATCCCTTGTTCTAGGTCTTGGCAGGACCAACCCAGGAGCTTTTAGGTAACTATCTTCATATCTGTTCTCTATGCACTAAACCAGCTAATGTACTGTTGGAGAGAAGGCGTGATAGAGTACTTACTATCCGGACAGTTCATGTCAGTCCTGACATTTACCAGGTAACTAGCCATGTAACATTTAATGAGTCCTGTAATTTCTCTGATCCTTTGTTTCTTCATTTTGACTGAACAGATAAGAATTACCCAATATTCTTCACAGAATGACTGTGAAAATCACATATCTATTCTGTATAAATAGGTTCTAAAAATGATAAAATGCCATGTAAATTTTTAATACTTTTCTGCCTATTTACACAGTGATGTGATTATTTTACAGTTTTGGTCTATTGGCTAAAACTATCATTTTTCCTGTTCTTATTCAAGAGAATTAGGTTATTTTTTATTTATTTATTTTAATGTTTATTTATTTTTCAGAGAGCGAAAGAGAGAGAGTGAGAGGGAGGGAGGAAGGGGCAGAGAGCGAGGGAGACAGAATCTGAAGCAGGCTCCAGGCTCCGAGCTGTCAGCACAGAGCCCGATGTGGGGCTCGAACCCACGAACCACGAGATTATGACCTGAGCCAAAGTCGTACGCTCAACCAACTGAGCCACCCAGGCACCCCGAGAATTAGGTTATTTGTAAAAGAAATATTTATATACATATTTATGTCATCCTTGATATTTTTTATACTAATGAAAAAAATCCTTCATTTTTGCCTGAGATTCTGCGTGGTCCTTGCCTTGCCTGCTGGGCCTTGTAGTCATTCTTTTGAGATTGTCCTCCATTGATCTCAGGTGATGTTTGATGTTTCGTCTCTGAGATAACACATACAGCAGAGACTAGGTTAGCTAATTATTATGTGTCTGTATTTGTGGGGTGGCGTTCATCATAAATGAAGTCTTGGAAAATTATTTTGTGATAAGTAAATACATTATTGTGCTAATGGAAAAAATAGGATCCAAAGATGATCTCAGATTCTTAAAAAACAAATTTCATAAAGAGAAACAATCCTTAGGCAAAAACGGTAAATATCTGCAGTAGTTTCCATAGATGATGAAATTGTGGATGCATTGTGTTTTCTTATTATCCTTTTTTATTTTTCCAGTTATCCACAATGATCACATTTACAATTCAAAGCCATAATGTAAGCAAAGATAAAGTTATCATTTTCATGAAGTTCATACCCTTTAACTTATTAATGCTACTTATAAGAATTAATCCTAAGGAGATAATCAGAAATGAAGGCAAAGATATTCACTAAGGTAGTATTTATAACAACAAAAATTAGATAAAATTGGGGCACCTGGCCAGCTTAGTCAGTAGAGCATGCGACTCTTGATCTTATGATCCACGTTAGGTGTAGAGATTACTTAAAATCTTCAGGAGTGCCTGGGTAGCTTAGTCAGTTAAATGTCCGACGTGGGCTCAAGTCATGGTGTCACAGTTGGTGAGTTCAAGCCCCTCATCAGGCTCTGCATTAACACCAAAGAGCCTGCTTGGGATTCTCTGTCTCTGTCTCTGTCTCTCTCTCAAAAAAAAAAAAAAAAAAAAAAAAAAAATTTTGGGGACACCTGGGTGGCTCAGTCGGTTAAGCATCCAACTTCAGCTGAGGTCACGATCTCAGAGTTCATGGGTGTGAGCCCCACATTGGGCTCTGTGCTGACAGCTCAGAGCATGGAGCCTGTTTCAGATTCTATGTCTGTCTGCCTGTCTGTCTGTCTCTCTGCCTTTCCCCTGCTCAAGCTCTGTCTCTCTCAAAAGTAAATAAATATTTAAAAATAATAGTAATAAATAATTTAAAAAGCTTTAAAAAATTACATAAAATTTAATGAATCAGTGAGAAATGAAAGTGGTTAGGAAAATTGTGGTATCCTACTCTATAAAAGAATATTATGAATAAATTAATGGCATTTAAAAGTCATTATGCTATTAATGGGAAAAAGGATACCATCCCATGTATTATAGGGTTTCAACTATATGAAATGTGTGTGGGCTCAAAATGATGGAACAACAGTCTTAATGGTACTTACCTCTGTGAATTAGAGTAAGTGGCCTATCCCATTTTTTTCTGCTTTCCAAATACAGTGTGCATATGTTCTTTTGTAACCAAAACAAAACAATAAGGATTGTGTTGGAAACAGTAGAATTAGGGGGCACCTGGGTGGCTCAGTTGATTAAGCGTCCGACTTTGGCTCAGGTCATGATCTCGTGGTTCACGAGTTCGAGCCCCACGTCGGGCTCTGTGCTGACAGCTTGGAGCCTGGAGCCTGTTTCAGATTCTGTCTCCGTCTCTCTCTGCCCCTCCCCTGCTTGCACTCTGTGTGTGTCTCTCTCTCACTCTCAAAAATAAATAAACATTAAAAAAAGATTAAAACAGTAGAATTAGGGTTAACACTTGCATTTCACATCATTATATTAGTGTTTACATATTTGCACAACAGATTATACCCATTCAGCTATTAATTTAAAAATATATCACTTCCCTTCTAGGGAACTAATAGAGGAATTGCATCCCATAATTAAAGAAGCACTCGAAAGAAGGCCAGAGGTAAGTGTGTATTTTTCTACCATTAAATATTCATCAAGTACTTGTCTTCTATATTCTATGTCAAAATTAGACATAGAATTTTGTCAAAAGTTAGAAATTGAGAAGTAATTACATAAAAGATCGTCTAAAGTAGTTCTAAACACTTTTTTAATATACAAAACTCCCCCCCGCCCCAGGAGATCTTTATGCAGAAACTCATTACATAAAAGACATTAAATTGCTATAACTAGAGTGAGGGCAGTCAGGATCTAGATGGGTCAGCAAACTTCCTGTAAATGGCCAGATAGTAAATATTTTCACCTTTGCAGGTCCTACTGTCTCTGTTGCAACTGCTCAGTTTTGCTGCATAGACTACTAAACAAAGGGATGCAACTAGATTGCAATAAAATTTTATTTAGGCAGAAGTGGGCCAGATTTGGCCTGTGAGGTCCATATTTTGCCAACCCCAGGTTTACATTCCCAAATCTATAGGTTTGTGTTCTGTCCTGAGCAACTTTTAGAAACCGCAGGTCCAGTGGGACAGGCAGATATGCAAACCATAACTATAACAATGTGTTATTCACTCAAACGAAGTCATAGGTAAGAGGTTGTACAGACTGTAGAGAGGAAAAGCCTCTGGCTCTGCCTGTGAAGGAAAAGTAGGCAGGAAGCACCAATATTTGAGCTGAAGTTTGAAGCACATTCCTTGGTGGATAAGCAAGGGGAAGACATTCTAGGCAGAGAAATAGCATTTGCAAACTTTATGAAAGAATTTGAACACTGCAGATTCTTTTGCGTGATTACATTATGGAGAAAGTGATTGGTTATGCTGCAAAGCAAGGTAGGAATTATCTCATGACACACTCCTGGTCTCTGCTTTATTTAGTAGTCCAGTGGTTACCGTATGGCATAGGCATCCGAGAATTGCCTGGAGAGCTTCCTAAAAATTATAGATTCCTGGGCCTGTTGAATGAGAATCCCTGGAATGGAGCCCAGAAATCTTCTAAAAACCACTGTAGATGAGCCTGGTGTAGATGACTGAGAATCACTGCTCTTTATGTCACCAAGGAATTAAAACAGGAGAGGGAGATGGGGATAATAGCTACTCTTGGAAACTATAAGACAGCATCTGTACTTCTTTATTTCCTTTCTTTAATTTAGCCTGGTGGAGTAGTGATAGTATCCCCATTTAGTAATTGATTAGACTTTTGTTTCAGAATGATCATGTTGATTACAGTATAGCATGAAAGTTAAAGGATTACCAGAGGAAAATGGAAATGGAAGCAAAATTAAGTAGCAATATTTATACTTCAGAATTTCAGGGGAGAGAAGTCATCATAGCAAGTGAATAGATAGGTACAATGATGTGCCTTGAATGTAAGATTTATTTTGAGTGCTGTAGACTCAGTCTTTCTACAGGGATGAGATGAAAACAAGTCAGTTAAAACGTTGCAGAAATCCTCAAAAGCTGTTTAGAAACCATCCTGTTCAGTATGAATTGCTGTAAACTTTATAAAGAGCTAAACGAACTAGTAGTTGTAATGAACTGGTTATCAGCAAATTGGCCTGCTTATGCAAGCCAGGAATCTGGATTTTGTAGGTTTCTAGTTGCTCTGTACTGTGAAAATTACATCATGATGACATAATGAGCAATAGAAGAAAATGATGCAGCAAATCTGTCTCTTCCTACTACATGAGTTCCCACTGGAAGCAGAATCCAGTGGAGATATTATAGCAATTATAAGCTAGCCATTTGTCCTTTGGCTCTAATAAGATAAATTTATTCATACCATAATGATCAGATAAATTTTTTCTTTTGTATTTCGTTTTTGTGTCAAAATTAATTCGTGAGTGGAAAACTTTGGCACAAGCAAAATCTGTGGGGTTTCTTCATTCTCCTTTGTGTTATTTTTTTTTTATTTTCCCCACCCTTCTGTTACATTCGGGGGGACATCTTAGGGATTCTTTTGCTTTCAGTGAGAACAGTTGACTAACTGCTTCAGTTCTTCTGAAGTTGTCAGATTAACAAATAACCTAAAAGTAACTCTAACTGTGAGGTAACTATAGGATTTTATTTTCTCCCCCCACAAGGGGTATGGCCGCACAAACTGTCATGTGATTTTATTTGGCTCATTAATCAAACTATCTGCACATGTCTCTCTGATTCAGTGGCCACTAGACTGCTCAAAGTCGACATTACACAAACAAAATAATCGCAATGAGCCCTAAAACCCTAAGTTTGCTATCGACTTCCCGGAAGGACTTTTACTTAGTATCTTTCTATCTCTGGAACAGAATATGAAGCGTCGCAGGCGTCGAGATATTTTGCGAGTACAGCTGGTACGAATATTTGAACTGCTGGCAGATGCGGGTGTCATTAGTCACAGGTCAGTGTTGGATTTTGATTTGTAAAACTTTGATTAGGGAACATAATATTGTCTCTTATGAAATACATAAAAACAAAGCATGCTTGCAACAATAAAAACCTTCAACGCTGTGAGCATTATTTGCCAGTCCATCTAGTATTAGCCAGTGGCTAAAAAACATGTTGAAAAAAAATCTACGACTAGTACTAGATTGCTTCGGGAAAAAATTGGGTATGACATTCCTAGGATTTTGATATTTGTAGGAATCTAGTAACTCAGGCAAGAGGACAGTAGCCTTGTTTTGTGCCTAAGTTAACTTCATCTTACCTCATTTTAAAGATGTATTTCTTGGGCGCCTGGGTGGCTCTGTCGGTTAAGCGGCCGACTTCAGCTCAGGTCATGATCTCAAGATCCGTGAGTTCGAGCCCCGCGTCGGGCTCTGTGCTGACAGCTCAGAGCCTGGAGCCTGTTTCAGATTCTGTGTCTCCCTCTCTCTGACCCTCCCCTGTTCATGCTCTGTCTCTCCCTGCCTCAAAAATAAATAAACGTTAAAAAAAATAAATAAATAAAAATAAAGATGTATTTCTTGTAGACTGTAAAATCATATATATATACATCTATCTATACATCTAGATAGATAGATAGATAGATAGATGTATATATATATATATATATATATATAGGCTAAACACTATAAAGTTTACAAATTTATCCCAGTCATCTATTAGTCTATCCTATTGGGGAAAATCACAAAATCCATGAACATAAATCATAATTCATAACTTTCCACCCTTCCCCAATGAAGACATTGTTAGAATAAAGGCATTTTGGCACTAAGACCAGCCCCTCGAGGAAAATTCCATCAGCTTTGGGTTGAGAACTACCTATTTCCTTAGGAAAGATAACGTGTTACCTGACTGTTTATTGAAGGAGGGAAAAAAAGAGAGATCTGATCATCTTCAAAAAAAGGTAACTGAAAAGAGATCCTGCGGAAAAAAGAATGTTAATAATAGTGCAGTGTTGTTACTCTGGCATTGTCCTGCTTATTTCTGAGTACCTCCTTCCTTTCATAGTTCGCATCAAGTGCTTTTTTGACAAGTGCTTTCAAAAATAGAGCTTTAATTAAAGAGAATTTAAACCACCGATTACCTTTTCTTTTATAGTAAATGAAAAGCAAATGAGAAGAAGGAAAAAGAAACATCATTCCTTTTTTTTGTCCTACACAAAAATAAAACAGTGGAAGTCAGGAAAAGAGAATTTGAAACATGCTGGGCTTCATGCAAAAAAATCAACAACCTAATACATACCTGGATCTTTTTTTGGTTGTTGCTTTTAATGTAACGTTAGTGAATGGAGAATCTTTGAATGGTACTATTTTGGGGAACTGCAGGATGTTGGTGTATTTAAAATTTAACTGCAAAAGCTGTACTCACCATTGGGCAGTAATGGTTTTGAACACAGTTATGGTTTTGGTTTTGTTTGATTTTTTTTTAAGAGAAAGTAATCCTATAAGGCTGTTGCTATTATGGACTTTTTATTTCCTTGATTAAGGCAAAAAAGATGAGTTCAGAATGCCAAGAAGGCAGGGATCTTTGTTTTGTTCCTCAAGCTGATCCTGTGTGCCTCATGCATAGGAAGTACTCAATGAATATTTGTTAAATGAATGAATGTTTTATTCTGGGTCAGGTTGCAGTCTATTAAATTGGTTTCCCATCCAATAATAAATCATGACTCAGAAATTAAAAACATTCATTTAAGGAATAAAGGGAAACATTTCAAAAAAAAAAAAAAAAAGGAAAAGAAAAGAAAAGAAAGGTGCCTGGGTGGCTCAGTCATTCAGCATCTGACTTCAACTCAGGTCATGATCTCATGGTTCTTGAGTTCGAGCTCCGCGTCGGGTGAGCTCGAGCTCCATTTGGGGTGAACATGAGCCCTGCTTGGGTGAGCCCTGCTTCTCTCTCTCTCTCTCTCCCCCCCCCACACACACCCTCTCTCAGCCCCTCTCTCACTTGCACCTTTTCTCTCTCAAAAAAAGGGAGGGGATACATTTCATTATGAATTCATTGAACATATTTTTATTGTAGACTGATATTTTTAAGATGCTGTAATACCATGGTGATTCCTTACTCTTGTTTTCATGGCTTTAGGATGTTTATTCTTTTGAGAGAGCACGTGCAAGTGGGCAAGGGGCAGGGAGAGAGAGGAGACAAAATCTGAAGCATGCTCCAGGCTCTGAGCTGTCAGCACCTGAACTCACGAATTGTGAGATCATGACCTGAGCCGAAGTCAGATGCTTAACCAACTGAGCCAACCAGGCCACTCCTACGATGTTTACAAGAAGCTCTTCACAACTATTAAAAATTAGGTTTACTTTTAAAATCTTTTGTTTTAGAAGTACTTTTCAAATATAGCAAGGAAAACTGATCAAAATGAATGTAATGTAACATCATTTATATAGCACTTATGGTTTACTAATAAGATTATGATTCATTTTCTTTTATGATTTCATTTTCTCTTTCTTGCATAGTAACTCATTTATAGTCTTACTAAAATGCTCTGAGGTAGCTACTGGTCAAATCCTTTATAAACAATGGAACAAGACTGGAACTCAAGACTTCTGACTAACCAAAGGAGCCTTTCTGGTCTTTGGTTTCCAGGCAGAGAGCCCTTGCCTCAGGGAAAAAATTACTGCAGATTTTTGAGACAATTCCACGGGTATAAGAAGACTTGAAAACCACCACTCATACTTGAATTCTCTTAAAGTTTTGTGTCCCTAGTACTACCTGTTTTAGAATCTTGCAGAGAATAAATACCTAATGGATATTTGATTGATTATGCTAAAGGCATGATATGAATATGCGTGGCAACCAGGAGAATATATAGAGCTAGTCTTTCTTCTTTCTACCCTTCTGAACCGATCCTTCCTATCCCGTATGCCTCCTTATTTCCTTATTTTGAAAAACTATATGTTTTGCCAGAGAAGGAATAACATTCAGCACTCAGAATAGTCGATTAAAAGCAGATATGGAATTGAATAATATAAATTGCAGTAGTTTCTTGATTAAGAAGCACCATCTAGGGGCACTTGGGTGGCTCAGTAGATTGAGCATCTGACTTTAGCTTGGGTCATGATCTCATGGCTCGTGGGGTTGAGCCCCGCATCAGGCTCTGTACTGACGTCTCAGAGCCTGGAGCCTGCTTTGGATTCTGTGTCTCCCTCTGTCTCTGCCCCTCCCCCATTCATGCGCGCGCTCTCTCTCTCTCTCTCTCTCTCTCTCAAAAATAAACATTAAAAAAAAAAGAAGAGGAAGAAGCATCATCTAGGAACACCTGGGTGGCTCAGTCAAGTGTCCAACTCTTGATTTCAACTGAGGTCATGATTTCAGAGTCATAGGATCGAGCCCTGCATTAGGCTCTGTGCTAACAGTGCAGACCCTGCTTGGGATTCTCTCTATCCCTCTGTCTCTGCCCCTCCCCTACTCACATGCTCTGTCTCCTAAAATAAACTTTAAAAAAGCACAATCTATCTCATATTTGTAAGCCAAAATCATGTTCATTTAATTTTTGTATATTAAGTTGCACACTATCATGACCATGCCAAGTTTAATACACAGTTGATCCTTGAACATAGATTCGAGCTGCACAGGCCCACTTGTATGTGAATTTTAACAGTACAGTAATATAAATGTGTTTTCTCTTATGATTTCATTTTCTCTGTCTTTATTGCAAGAATATAGTACATAATATGTATGACATGCAATATATATGTTCATCAACAGTTTATGTTATCGGCAAGGTATCCAGCCAACAATAGGCTATTAATTGCTAAGTTTTGTGGAGTTAAAAGTTATATACAGATTTTTGACTGGAGTGGTGTGAGTGGGTACCCCAAGCCCCCCCCATTGTTTAAGGGTCTACTGTGTATTATTCTGGTTTGATTACTAGGAATTTATTTTGATTGAAATTATAATTTAAAATCACATTTTCTTTTTTTTTTTTCCAATATTTTCAGTGCAAGTGGTGGCCTTGATAATGAAACACATTTCCTCAACAACACTTTATTGGAATATGTAGATTTAACTCGACAACTCCTGGAAGCAGAAAATGAGAAAGACTCTGACACACTGAAGGATATACGATGCCATTTTAGTGCCTTAGTGGCGAATATCATTCAGAATGTTCCAGGTAATTATTTTCAGTTTCTTTTTTTTTTTTTAATTTTTTTTTTAATGTTTTTATTTATTTTTGGAGGAGAGAGAGACAGAGCATGAGTGGGAGAGGAGCAGAGAGAGAGGGACACACAGAATTTGAAGCAGGCTCCAGGCACTAAGCTGTCAGCACAGAGCCCGATAAGGGGCTCGAACACACGAACTGTGAGATCATGACCTGAGCCGAAGTCGGATGCTTAACTGACTGAGCCATCCAGGCACTCCTATTTTCAGTTTCTTAAAACATTATTGAATTATTAAGCGACCGTCATATATTTTCTTCCCATGAGGGTTTGCAGTCTCAGGTGCTAAAGCAGCTAAAACATAGTGGAAAATATGTCAGCATAACATGGATGGAAAGCGTTTGTTTTAGCTTTCAGTTAGTGGTGTGAGTAGAAATCAAAAAACAACCCCACCTAGATTTTTAATGATAATCAAGACACTAACAAAAAATTTAAGAAGTCAATAGAATATTCTTCTATTATTTTTATTTTTAAATATTCTATTCTTTTATTTAAAAAAATTTTTTTTAATGTTTATTTATTTTTGAAGGAGAGAGAGACAGAGTGCGAGCCAGGGAGGGGCAGAGACAGAAGGAGACACAGAATCCGAAGTAGGCTCCAGGCTTTGAGCTGTCAGCATAGAGCCTGAAGTAGGCCTCGAACTCATGAGCCATGAAATCATGACCGGGCCAAAGTCGGACGCTTAACTGACTGAGCCACTCAGGTGCCCCTCGGATAAGCTTCTTTAGACAGACTTGTTCTAGGTCTAGTAAGCAAAAAGAAATAGTAATGAGAATAGAATTACAAGATATTTTTGAGTAATGGAAGAAGGGTGTAGGCTGCAGTTACAAAATATACCAAAGATACAGTGTTATTGACTGGTTCCTTTAAGGTCATTGTACCTATTGTTGAGTACCTACCAAATGGCAGATAGTGGTTTAGGCACCAGAAATATTAATTTATGCAATTACGTCTTAAAAAGCCATAAATTCTGTACAAGTGTAAGACATAAAAATGTGACTGTAGCCTTTGGTATAAATGTAAATACAATTTTTTTCTTTTTCTCTGAAAAAGAATAATTTTGTTAGCTTTAAAAATACATGCAAACAGTTGGCTTTTAAAGTAAGAGCATGGGTTGTATTTTATAAGAGAGTCCAGTAAGCATTTCTTAGGTACCTTAATTTCAAGTGCAGGAGCCCTATTTGGAACTTTAGAGGAAATGATGCCAGTTAGAGGGAAAGAGCATTCTTTCCCTCTAACTTTTCTGATCTGAAGCCCATTAACATAAAGATAGAATTTAGTCCATTACTAAACATTTTTTCTACAACTTCCAGATTGGCTCATTAAGATACTATTGGGTTTCTTCAACAAGGATTGACACCGAGAATTTGTAGATGGAATTTTAACGTGGAGAGAATCCGCAGAGATCATCTCAACCAGTCGTTTTCAAACTGTGTCGTTTTTCCTCTGCTGCCAGCAGCAAGAGGCAGCAGAATGGGTTTGGACTCTAGGCCTTACCCCTGAGTTCAAGTAGATCAGCCCCTCCTTTGTCTGTTTTGTGTATCAAGATTCCATGTAAGGACTGTTGATTCTTTGACAAAGACAGCTGTGCTGCTAAAAACATACAGCTTAAAAACAACTTATCTCGTCCAAAGATTTCACTTGACATTGAACCGAGATCCAGAGTTGTGTTTGTGTTGATGTCTCGGCCCCGCTTGCCGTGTAAGCAGCAACAGCCAGGGAGAGAGGCAGGGTCCTCGTACCTCCCTTGAAATCGTGCTTGCGGGTCCTGACTCTCTCACAACGCTATGGTGCGTGGTGTCATAGTCTCAGCCCTGTTCCTGTGGCTCGCGTATGTGGAAATGATTTCTGCCACGGAGGAGGTTTTTGGCAGTTTAAGATAAAAACTTTTGCTTTCTTTTTTATAATATTGCATATTCAATGCCAAATAAGTTGGCATGCACATTAAAATAAAGGGAAATGGGAATCATTGTTTTCCAATCTATTTTTTATTCACAGTGCACCAGAGAAGAAGTATCTTCCCTCAACAGAGCCTTCGTCACAGTCTGTTTATGCTGTTCAGTCACTGGGCAGGCCCTTTCAGCATCATGTTTACACCCTTGGACAGATACAGTGACAGAAATATGCAAATTAACAGACATCAGTACTGTGCCCTAAAGGTATTTACTTAGAAATCTGCTTTCTTTTTTCTTACGTGAAGAGTGTAAATTTTTTTGTCTCTCATTGCCTAGTATTGTAAAGAGGATAGATTTCTTCTTAGTACCTTGAGAACATTAGAATAAATATTTGCCTGCTGTATGAAAACATTTATACTGTATGCTTATTTAAATGCATAAAATACAACGCAAAGAAGTTACAGAATCCACCCAAAATTTAAACACTATTTTCTTAAAGAACTGAGAATTGCTTCTTTTTCCTTAAGTACTTTTTCTCCGTCTTTTTCCCCCCTCTTCTCTTCCAGTACTGTTCAAACTCCATGCCTAATTTGATATCATCCATTCACTTACTACTCATAATAAATTACTTAGTTTCAAAAATTACTATTACGCTTTTCTTTGTAAAGAATGAAAGGTATTGTGGCCACATAAGCATGAATAAAAATATCCTGCCTCTTCACATTAAACAGCCAACATATAACCTCTTAAATGTTTTAAATGTAATTCTAATATTATTGTTTGAAGGCTATGTCTGCTGTACTATGTTGTGGCCCTGTTGCAGATAATGTAGGACTTTCATCAGATGGCTATTTGTACAAATGGTTGGATAACATTTTGGACTCTCTGGACAAAAAGGTAATTATGACAGTTCCTTTAAGATTTTATAATAAATGGCACTACATTGTTTGGAGTTACAGTATGACCCATTGAAAATCAATCTTTTTTTTTTTAATAGGAGACATATTAGAATATAAACAAAAAGCATATTATATAAAATTAAATAGGATGCAACAATTTAAGAATTTTCTAATTCTTATTACTTAAATAATGTTAATTATTATAGGGTTAATATAATAGTGTATACATATATCTCACAATAGGGTTCTAAATCTAAAGTATATTAATATAGAATACGTTGAGCTCCATGGAAGAAATACATGTTATTTGTTATGCTTAATTTCATTTTTTTTGACCACTCCCCAATTAATCTTTCTTGTCTTCCCTATTCTTTATTCTCCTGCTGTACATGCATAGACTTCACAATTTAAAATAGAACTTACATTTTTTTCCCCTCAGAATAATTTTTGTATTAGGTTATCCGAGACAAGAATAAAGCTTGATAAAAATAACTGGAGAGGTTAATAACTCACTTTTCTGAAAGCACTGAATCACTGTGCATATTCATCAGCCGCCTTTAGGGCTCTGCTGGAGGAGAGAATTGTACTACGTAGAGTCTTGTGGAAAAAGTATAGTTTATCCATGTCATTTGTTTCCTTTTGGCTAAATAAAATGAGAAGAGGTTGAACAAAAGGAGACTGAGATTTGTGCTTAAATACAATAAATATATATACTGTGTTATTTGAATAAAAATATGGGGAAGTAGTTATATAAATTTCTTTCTCCCGGGCAATCTTGTGACCTTTCTTTAGGTTCATCAGTTGGGCTGTGAAGCAGTTACATTACTGCTGGAGCTGAACCCGGATCAGAGCAACCTGATGTACTGGGCTGTGGACCGATGTTACACTGGTTCCAAGAGAGTGGCAGCTGGCTGCTTTAAAGCCATAGCTAATGTATTCCAGAACAGGTACTCTAGATACTGGCTTTCATATTTTATTTAGCTTTTTTTTTTTTTTTTTAAAGAAAAATACTAAGAAACCAGTGTTTTGCTTCCCTGAGCTCTAATGAAATGTAACCAAAATAAGAATAACGATCACCGTGCATCTGTTGTACCTTTTGCCTTAAAAACAAACCCCTAGTCACTTCATTGCTTTAAAAGCTGCATGTCTGCAGCTCTGCCCTTTGTGTATCATATTTATTAATGGTGTGAAAGCCTCTAAACATTTACCTAACATGTAAAATTTGTCCCTAGGGATTATCAGTGTGATACAGTGATGCTCCTGAATCTGATCCTGTTTAAAGCAGCTGATTCTTCTCGAAGCATCTATGAGGTTGCTATGCAACTTTTACAGGTATGTAAGCAAATATTAGTTAAAATATTTTTTAAGTTTATTTATTTTTGAGAGAGAAAGAGTGCAAGCAGGGGACGGGCAGAGAGAGAAGGAGAGAGAGAATCTCGAGCAGGCTCCACACTGTCCACGCAGAGCCCAACACAGGGCTGGAGCGGAGATCCAGAGTCCGATGCTTAACCAGCTGAGCCACCCAGGCGCCCATAGTTAAAATATTTCTTATTGAGGATTTCATGAAGCATTGCTATCTATTCTTGCCTTAAAAGTCTATAAATATTCAGCTTTATTTTCAGTGGGGCGACATGGTATCAATTCCTGATTATCATTACAAATAGAAGACAAAGATAATATGGGTCACTTAAGTCTACAAATAATACAGACTGTTCAGAAGTGTATTACAAAGGGGTCACATATATACTCCCACACATGCACCTGTATGTGCCTATATGTGTGCAAGTACTTACACAAATTGAGTGGTCAGGACCTTTCAGATAAGAATAATATGAGCCAAATGATTTTTTGAGAGCAAAGTAAAAAGTAATTAGCTCTTCTTTGATGACCTTGTATAATTTTTCTTTATTAGACCAAGAAAAATAACATAGAAAGTTTACTTCCCAAGCATGGATATTCCATCATCATACAATATCTAATTGTTAATAGGGTGAGATTTTTCTCTTTTAACCAAGAATGAGATTCAATTAGATGCTGGTTTTTCCAGAGGGCTTAAAGTGGTATTGATGGTGGTTGTGACCATCTCAGGAATTACACCCTAATGTCTTAATTAATTAGGAAGAAAGTTCAGTGGTATCACTCTCTATATAGTGTAATGTTAAAGAATTTTAAATTTTTTTTTTTTTTAACGATTTATTTATTTTTGAGACAGGGAGAGACAGAGCATGAACAGGGGAGGGTCAGAGAGAGGGAGACACAGAATCTGAAACAGGCTCCAGGCTCTGAGCTGTCAGCACAGAGCCCGACTCGGGGCTCGAACTCACGGACCGTGAGATCATGACCTGAGCCGAAGTCGGCCGCTTAACTGACTGAGCCACCCAGGCGCCCCAAGAATTTTTAAATCATATTCCTTATTTGATCTGTATGTAACCAAGATCTATTTGAAGATTTTTTTTCACTTATACATGTTTCATATAATCCTGTTTTTGAACTGGGAAGTGGTAAATTTTCTTCAAGTAATGGTATAGTAAGTTGCTTAAGTCATTTTCAGACTGCTACTGCCTCAAACTGTTGGCATTAAGCTCAAGGAATATAAAGCCTTGTAAACAATTACAGATCCTTTGCAAACATTTCTAGGAATTAGAAATTAACATCTTGGGGCGCCTGGGTGGCTCAGTCGGTTAAGCATCTGACTTCGGCTCAGGTCATGATCTCACGGCTTGTAGGTTCAAGCCTTGTGTCAGGCTCTGTGCTGACAGCTCAGAGCCTGGAGCCTGCTTCGGATTCTGTGTCTCCCCCTCTTTCTGTCCCTCCCCCACTCATGCTCTGTCTCTCTCTCTCTCAAAAATAAATAAATGCTGAAAAAAGAAAAAAGAAAAAAAAGAAATTAACATCTGGAATACTTTCAATATACATACCTGTATTATTTTTAAGCGGGAATAATTCTTGTGAGAAGATTTTATTTTTCGATTATAGCTGAAATTTAGAGGACTCATGAAATCTTTACATTCCTGCAGATCCTGGAACCGAAGATGTTTCGCTATGCTCACAAATTGGAAGTTCAGAGAACAGATGGAGTACTTAGCCAGCTGTCTCCTCTGCCGCACCTGTATTCTGTTTCATATTATCAGTTATCTGAGGAGTTAGCAAGGGCTTATCCTGAGCTAACTCTCGCCATGTTCTCAGGTATGATCATTGAACTGGTTAGTGGGTTTTCATTAGGAATCGTTTCTAAATAGCTACTTTTAGGACATTTTACGTATATGAAATTTGAGGTTGAATCAAAACAAAACATGTCTTTAAAGTTTTCTTTCTTTATTTATCTGTACACCACATGTGGGGCTCAAACTCATGACCCCGAGATCAAGAGTCGCACACTCCTCTGACTGAGCCAGCCAGACACCCCTAAAATAAAACATGCCTTTATGTGAGAGAATGTTTTTTCTTTAATAAGAACTCTTAATACTAATCCCCTCATGATATGTACATTTCTTATTAATGAAGTCTTTCCAGGCTTCTCACTTTGCCTTCCTTTCTTCTTTGCCTTGCAAAAAGTGGGGGGGGGAAGAAAAAAAGAGGGGCTTCACATGCAATTTAAAAACATGTTTGGAGGGGTGCCTGGGTGGCTCAGTTGGTTGAGCATCAGACTTTTTTTATGTTTATTTTGGAGACAGAGAGAGAGAGAAAGAGAGAAACTGTGAGTGGAGGGAGGGTCAGAGAGAGAAGGAGACACAGAATCCAAAGCAGGATGCTGTCAGCACAGAGCCTGACGTGGAGCTTGAATTCACAAACCACGAGATCATGACCTGAGCTGAAGTCGGATGCTTAACTGACTGAGCCACCCAGGCGCCCCAAGCATCAGACTCTTGATTTCATCTGAGGTCATAACCTTGCAATTCCCGGGATTAAGCCCCACAGCGGGCTGCCCGCTGATGGTGCAGAGCCTGCTTGGGATTCTCTCCCTTTCTCTGCCCCTCCTCTGCTTGTGTGCATGTGCACCCTTTCTCTCTCTCAACAACATGAGCTTTAAAGAAAATAATTAAATTAAAATATTTCTTGTGGCACCTGTGTGTGGCTCGGTCAGTTAAGCTTCTGACTCTTGATTTTGGCTCATCTTATGATCTCACAGTTTGTGAGATTGAGCCCTGTGTTGGGCTCTGCACTGATAGCACAGAGTGTGGTTAGAATTCTCTGTATCTGCCCCTCCCCACCTTGCATACACGCACGTTCTTTCTCTCTCCCTCTTTCTTTCTCTCAAAATAAATAAATAAACATTAAAAAAAAAATAAAAATAGGGGTGCCTGGGTGGCTCAGTCAGTTAAGTGACTGACACTTGATTTTGGCTCGGATTGTGATCTCATGGTATGTGAGATTGAGCCCCACATCGGGTTCTGCACTGGCAATATGGAACCTGCTTGGTATTCTCTCTGTCTCCCTCTGTGTCTGCCCCTCCTGTGTTCTGTCTCACTCGCTTTCAAAATAAATAGCTGGGCCTGGGTGGCTCAGTTGGTTAAGCGTCTGACTCTTGGTTTTGGCTCAGGTCATGATCTTATGGTTTCATGAGTTCAAGCCCTGTGCCAGGCTTTGTGCTAGCAGCATGGAGCCTGCTTGGGATTCCCTCTCCCTCTCCCTCTCCCTCTCCCTCTCCCTCTCCCTCTCCCTCTCCCTCTCCCTCTCCCTCTCCCTCTTTCTCTCTCCCTCTCTCTGCCCCTCCCTGACTTGCATTGTCTCTGTTTCTCTCAAAATAAATACATTTTAAAAATTAAATAAATATACTTAAAAATAGAAATAAATAAAAACATTTCTTTGGTAGACACAGAACTTCCTGAGTCTTCTAGTATATAACTTATCTTGTGCATTGGTCTGTCATTAATAATAAAAATGGGCAGAGATAAGGATCCAGGTTTCTTTCTTTAAGGAAAACCTGTAATCATAGGGAAAGGGCCTGCAGTGCCTTAAGCAAAACTATCGCTTAGGATCCCACATTGCTTTCTGGTTCAATTTCCTTTCCTTGGGGCCAACAACTATTCCTGCCGCGAGCGTCTAAAACAGAGGGACTGTGTGTCAGGCAAGATGTGCTCTCTATCTGGATCTGCCAAGACTCAGCTTTAGGACAATTTTTGTTTAAAATCTAGTTTAACCTTCTGCCCAATGGACACTATTGCAAGTTCTCCTGTAGTTCTTGAATTTTCACCGAAGAGTTGATTTTAACACCGAACACTTAGCTGGTTTTTCTACTTTTCACTTGTAACAAGATCTTATTTTAGTCTGAGAATTGGACAGGCACCAAAATGGACATCCAGGGGATTAGAAAGTTCTCCTGTGGACCCTTTCTTTCATTTAGTCAAGACATGGTGACCTTCACCTTCTTTGGGCATCTTTCCACAGCCTCCATTTCAGTAGTGGAAGTATTCCCCATCCCTCACTGACCTGACTGGGGGGGGGGGGGGGGGGGAACGATTTAAATTCCTGTAACATTCAATCTTAAAGTGGTTTGCCTGTTTGGTATGTACCGGTAGATGGCAGTGACTGAGCCCTTCCTTTTCCGTAACTCTCACAGTCCTGACAGCCCTTTCAGGATCCGTGTGCATGGTCATCGGTGCAAAGCAGTGACCGCCATGGCCACTGATGCTGCTGCTGGCCTTCTTCTCAGGGCTCCTACACAGAGAGCAGAACAGTCCAGCAGAGTCTCAGAGCTTCAGAAATGGGTCGGGATGGTAGCTGATATGAGTGTAGACCATGCCCACAGCTCAGTCACCTTGTCCCTTTTCCTTCAGTTCTGTCATCAGACGCCCTTGTCAGTAGGATTGGTTAATTATAACTGCTTTGCTTAAAATGGTTTATTCTAAACCAAAATATAGCCTGTAAACCTACTCAGTGCAGTTTTCATTCTGATTGTTTCCAAGGCAAGATGAGCACAGTGCTTCTTAGGGGTTGTAGAGTACAGCTGTCAATGTAAACTTTGCCCACTTTGAAATATGAGGGTCCCTCCCCTTCCTCTCTCTGGACCACTTGTGGAAATCTTTAAATGTTGTCCCCTCCCTGGCCCTTCCCACCCTTGCTCTTCCCATCGTTTTCCTCCTATACACCCACTTCTTCTTTATTAATTTTTTTTTCATGTTTATTTATTTTTGAGAGAGACTGAGACAGAAAGCGAGTGGGTTAGGGGCAGAGAGAGAGAGAGAGAGAGAGAGAGAGAGAGAGACACAGAGGCAGAAGCAGGCTCCAGGCTCTGTGCTGCCAGCGCAGAGCCCGACACGGGGCTCGAACTCATGAGTCGCGAGATCATGACCTGAGCCAAAGTCAGACGCTCAACTGACTGAGCCACCCGGGCGCCCCTGTACAGCCACCTGCCCCATCTCCTGCCCCTTTACCTTGCCTTGAGTGTCTGCATCCACTTTTATCATGCCCTCCACCCTCATGCATCTTCATAAATAGCCTTAAGACTCCGTTAGCTTGAGTTTCCTCTTTGTAAACTTATTGAAGGCTTTCCCACTGCTGAATCTAATCAGTAGCTTCTGGTCTTCAATCTGTTTGCTACTTTGCCCAGCAATTAATGTCAGTCACCTTCCATTTTTTAACATTCTGACCTCTCTTGATTTCTAGAAATTTAATATTTCCTAGTTTTCCTTCTACTGTGAGGTATTCCTTTTCTGTCACTTTTGGTGGATTCTTTTCTTCTATCTGAAGTCATCGCGTTCCCAGAGTTCCATCCCAGGCCTCCTTCTCAAGAGACCCTGTCTCCCTGAGGGAGGCCACTGCTGTTGCTGTGGCCCCAGTTCCCACACACACCACCTCTCCCCTAGTCCGACCTCTTCCTTCAACTACTTTGAGAGCTCCAGGGCTTTCATTTCATACCGGAGGCACTAACATTAATGTATTAATAGGAAGGATTATTCTAATTTCTGAATAGTTCTGGTTATAACCAGAAAGCATGGGACTGAGCACTTGATTGGCACTATTTTGAATGTGCACAGTAATCCCATGAGGCATCTGCTTTTGTCACCCTCTTCTTACACAATAATAAATCGAGGATCAGAGGTTGACAGGTTGGCCCTAGGCCAAGCAGCTTGTTTGTGGTAGAACTGGGATTCAGACCCATGTGTGTGCAGTTCCAGAGCCAAGTTCCAAATCACTACACTTCTGTATTTACTGCTTTTGTAAAAAATATTTATTTTTGAGAGAGAGAGAGAGAGAAAGAGAGAGAATCCAAAGCAGGCTCTGCACTGACAGCAGAGAGCCCAATATGGAGCTCGAACTCCATAACTTTGATACAATGACCTGAGCTGAAGTCAGACGCCCAACCTACTGAACCACCCAGGTGCCCCTATATTTACTCCTTTTAATGAGTAAATAACTACCAAGACCTGGTGGGCAAAAGGGGGGGGCCAAGGAGAAAGAAGATGTTTATTTAAAGTGACTTTTGGAAATTTAGCTGTGTATAAAGGCATATGGGCTTTGGAATCAACCTTGTGTTTGAATACTTTGGCACGCGATTCATTTCTGACTTAGGCAGATTACTTAGACTCTGTCTACCTCACAGATTTATTACCATCATTAAATGAGATGAATGTGAAAGTAACAAGTACATCATAGGAATCTCCCCTATATAGAACCAAAATATGGAGATTTTTCATGGGTCAGTTTAAAGTAATCTATGTAAAAAGACTGTCTTTTATCTTATAATTACATGTATGTATTTACTGAGGTAAAAAGACATCATAAAATTTACTGTAGGAATCATTTTAGATGTTTATAGTTCAATAGTGTTCGGTATGTTAACATTGTTGTGAAATTGATCTCTAGAAATTTTTCACCCTGTCGAGCTGAAACTCTATAGCCACTAAAGAACTTCCCTTTTGCCCCTACTCCCTACCTCCTGCTAACCACCGTTGTAGTTTCTATTTCTGTGAAATTGATTATTTTAAATATTGCCTATAAAAAGAATTATTTAGTGTTTGTGTTTTTGTTTCACTTAGCATAATTACCCCAAGGTTCATTCATGTTGTGGCACAACAGAATTTCCTTCTTCTTTATGGAAGGAATTCTTCCATTGCAAGAATGAATATATGTGTGTGTGTGTGTATGTATATGTATATATGTGTATATATACATATATGTGTATATGTATATATATACACATATATGTATATATACATAACACATTTTGTTTATCCATCTACTTGTCAGTGGACATTTGGATTGCTTTCACCTCTTGACTGTTGTGAATAGTGCTGCTATGAATGTGGGTATGCAAATATCTCTTTGAGACCCTGCTTTCAATTCTTTTGGATATATATATACAAAAGTGGGATTGCTGGATAATATGGTAGTTCTAGTTTTAACTTTTCAAGGAGCTGCCATACTGTTTACCCTAGTGGTCGCACCATTTTACAGTCCCACCAATAATGCATAAGCATTTATATGTCAGAGCCACCAAAAGTATTTTATATAAAAGTAGGATCTGATTTTTGTTAGTTGTTAGTTTCCTTTATGATGCCATTGAGGTGAAATTTATTAACAGGAGAAACAGCACTCATAATTGTTAAAAATAAAATCTTGGCTGCTTCTTCTCGAAGAATGAGTTGTGGACATTAATTACAGATCAGAAGAAACTGAAATGATACCGGTGGTTCCCACTTTTGGCTTGTTTTCAATTACAGAGATAAGCCAGAGAATTCAGACGGCTCACCCTGCCGGGAGGCAAGTAATGCTACACTACCTGTTACCGTGGATGAACAACATCGAGTTGGTAGATTTAAAACCTTTGCCCACGGCGAGGCGACACAATGAAGAGGAAGACGACTCCTTAAAAGACCGAGAACTTATGGTGACTAGCAGGCGCTGGTTGCGAGGAGAAGGCTGGGGGTCCCCACAAGCCACGGCGATGGTTTTGAACAACCTAATGTACATGACAGCAAAGGTAAAATGGGGCTTGTGTTAGCGGTTGCTGCACAGGATTATTGAGTTAAGAGGAGTGAAAAAGGTTAGAAATAGAGGGAAAGATTAGGCAATCCTGTGATAACCAGCTACGCTTTATAAACTCCTTTATTCAAAGGACTTCTCATTAGATGTAAAATTAGGTTTTCAGGGGAGGAGACAAAATCATATATGGTTAATGATGTTTATGTTTGTATTTGTTGGAAGAAATGATTGTTCCTCTGGAGTATGGAAAAGATTCAAGCTGTGTATGAAAACATCATTTTCTAATGTTTCGTGCTCTGACAAGTTTGGTGTTTAACAAGCAGTCGTCACTGAAGTGTGTGTTGTGTATCCTGCATCTAGTATGGTGATGAGCTGGCCTGGTCGGAGGTGGAGAACGTGTGGACCACACTTGCAGATGGCTGGCCAAAAAACCTGAAAATAATTTTGCACTTTCTGATCAGCATTTGCGGAGTGAATAGTGAACCAAGCCTCTTGCCTTACGTATGTATTCAGGTTCATTAAAAAAAAAATTGTTGTGCTTAATAATATTTACCTGGTTTCTTATTGTAGCAGAGTGTGGGCAGTAGTAGACCAGCAGAGGCAAAGCAGGGGGCCACAGTGAGGACCCCGCCAGGAAATAGCGCATGCATTTATTCATTGCTTCATTCAGCCGGTATCATCTAGCCTTTATGACAGGCGATTCAATAATGCATATTGCCAGGTTCTCTTCGAGGTTCCAGGCATTTCAATCCAGTGGGTGGTGGAGATTTTATTCTTTGAACTTTCACCCAATTTATTTAATGAATGGATCAGTAAGTGGATAAAGTACGGTCTTGATAAGGGCTACAAAGGAAAATTGCAGAGTACTGAACGTGAATAACCGGGGAACCGCAGCTCTCTGAGAGGACTGGAGATGATCCTCGAGAGGAAGTGATATTGAAGGGAGACCACAGAATGGGGGATGTTTGCACTTTCTGCTAGGCAGGAGCTGGATACGAGAGCAGAACGGTGAGTGAGAGCTCAGGGCCTATAGAAGGGTGCCGACGGCTTCCAGGAGCAAGGGAAAGCATAATGCGAGAGAGGCGATGAAGAATGTCACAGTGTTTACCTTCTAGAGGGGAAAGCTCTGCAGAACAGCTCTGCAGAATGTTGCTGTAAAAGTTCTTCCAGGTCCTCCTTTACACAAACCATTTCCTAGCTTTGCTCCGCCTGACATCTCCCGAGTTAACTTGGTTACTGAAAGCGTTCTTAAGGCATGCCACAGGGATTGCCGTTCGTCGAGAAACACTCAGAGAAGGGTGGGTGTGTGGTAGAAGGTTACAGGGTCTCACGTATCTCTCTGAGCTCATCTCCTCATGTTCTCCCCCAGACCCCCTGCCCCAGGCCCTGCTGACACCCTTGCTGCCCTGCTCTCTGGCACTCCCACCTTGGGGCCTCTGCACTTGCCCTACGTAGCCACGTTGCTCACTCCCTCACCTCCTTCAGGTCTTTCCTTAGATGTCCATTCTCATTGAGGCCCTTGCTGGTCATCCTGTCCAAGACTGCAGATGCCCTGTCCCGACACCTACTCTCTTTTTCCTTTCCCTGCTTGCTTGATTTTCCCAGCACTTCTCATCATCAAACATATATTTTACCTATTTGCCTCATTGCTTTTGCCTCCATCAGTCCAGTAGATTCTCCTCAAGAGCAGGGATTTTGTCTGTGTGGTTCATCGCTGTCTTCCCAGAGCCTGGAACAGTGCCTGGCACATAGACGCCACCCATAAATTGGATGGATGAATGAGTGAATTGGTCTGGAAGAAGAAACAGGCATGAAGTTATAACTCCCAAGAAGCCAAGATGAAATTCAGGGGATAACCATTTGCCAGAAACTTAAAAGGAACTTTTTGATGACAATGATAATTTCTTAATTATCTCTTCTTAATCACTTATTATAGACCAGGCAGGGTACAGGCACCTCATCGACATTGTTTCATTTAATTCTCAGAATAGATCTGAGTTTGCTAAGATTACTGCAGTTTTACATGTGAATAAAACAGGGCAGAGAGAAGAGTCACTTCCCCAATGCCACACAGCCATTTAGCTCTGTCACTTAGTAGAGTGGATTCCAACCCAGATCTGTTTGTGAAAGGTTGGGAAAGCTTTGCGGAGAAGGCAGTGGAGTCGGGGCGGGGCTGGGGCTTGAAGACTTGGCTGGATTGAGGGAGTTCCTTACAGTCAGACAGGTTAAAGGCACAGGGGCAGGAGGGCACCTGGCAGGGTCTGAGGCAACTGAACCCGGGAACAGAGAATTAGCGAATAGAGCAGGTTGGAGAGATACAGAGCTGTGTGTAAGTCAATGGGTAATCATTATAAGATTCTGGTATGATATAATAAAACACGTTTTAAGATTTGCCCCCGGGCTCCTGTGAATCAGAGTTTCTCAGTTGTCTGTGTGCAGATGAATCACCGGGGCATCTAGTTCTGACTTGGAGGGTGGAGCCTGAGACTCTGTATTTCTAGCAGCTCCCAGGGATGATGCCCATGCTGGCGGACCACATGTTTTGAGTTGCAAGGGTTGAAGTACAAAGGGAAAAAGAGGCCAATCAGTTAGTAAGCGATTCAGTAATGCATATTGCCAACACACAGAACTTATGTGACTCATACTCTGTGCTTTCACTTATGTAACTCATACTCTGTGCTAGGCATATTTAAAATGCTTCATTAAATCTTACGTAATCCTAACAAGCTATATGAAGTGGGTGCTCCTGTCCCGGTTTTGCAGAAGAGAAAATGGAGAGTAGCTGTCCGATCGCATAGCTAGTATGTGTCTACACTACAGTCCAGGCTGTGCGGTCTGGAGTCCGGTTCTAGTGGATCACTACTCTGTACTGCAGGGTTAGATAGGGAGCATAGGAAAAGCAGAATAAAAACTCCATTCTGGGTCTGAAGTCTGACTGACTGAAAATAACAGGAAATTTGGGATGATGTTATTAATTGCAGTCTTTCCATTAAAAAGAAACTGATTCGGAGCGCCTGGGTGGTGCAGTCGGTTAAGCGTCCGACTTCAGCCAGGTCACGATCTCGCGGTCCGTGAGTTCGAGCCCCGCGTCAGGCTCTGGGCTGATGGCTCAGAGCCTGGATCCTGTTTCCGATTCTGTGTGTCCCTCTCTCTCTGCCCCTCCCCCGTTCATGCTCTGTCTCTCTCTGTCCCAAAAATAAATAAACGTTGAAAAAAAAATTAAAAAAAAAAAGAAACTGATTTACAGAAAAGCAATTAGCTTTTCCTTTTCTTAAAAAAAAAAAATAGTGATGTCGTAGATACGGTGGGAACCATTAAACAATATCCAGTCATAAGTGTAACACTGGGCCGGGGGGGGGGGGGGGCACTGTGTTTGGAAACCTGACTAATGCCCTATTGCTGATTGATGTTCAGATTTAAGTCGTGCTTATTCACCTACTATTTAAAGTCGAACTTATCTGTTAAAATGTGTTTCAAGACCAATTTGTGAAATAAAACTTTGGCTTTTTCTTCTCCACACAATTTCTTTTGTGACAGGTGAAGAAAGTTATTGTCTATTTAGGTAGAGACAAAACGATGCAGTTGCTGGAGGAACTGGTGCGGGAACTGCAGCTGACAGACCCCGTCAGCTCGGGGGTCACTCACATGGATAACCCCCCGTATTACCGCATCACTTCCAGCTGCAAAATCCCTTCTGTCACCTCAGGTGAGAAGCCATTTGAAACTGGTAACTTGGTCTCAAAAGAGAAGCTTGACATAATTGTTCACCCTAGCAAGCATTTGCCTTAAACATCATCAAGAAAATAACAGCGCCCCCGTGGGGCTGCACGCTGGGCATGAAGCCTGCTTAGGATTTCCTCTCTCTCCCTCCCTCTCTCTGTCTCTCTCTCTCTCTCTTTTTCTCCCTCTGCCCACCCCCCCCCCCCACTTGCTGTCTCTAAAATTAAGAAAAAAAAAACAAAACAAAAGCAAACATGAGTCATGTATGGTAATTAACTTCACAAGACTTTGTAAATCTTCATATGAGTGATGAAGTTTGACAGTGTGAGAATTCTTAATATTACAAAGGGAAACGTATTTACATATGTATTTGGAACTGGAATATAGATACAACGAGCATTTTTTTTTAAGTTTATTTATTTATTTTGAGACAGAGAGAGAGAGAGAGACCGAGAGAGAGAGAGAGAGAGAGAGAGAGAGAGAGAGACCGAACAAGCAGGGGAGGGACAGAAAGAGAGGGAGAAGGAGAATCCCAAACAGGCTCCACGTTGTCAGCACAGAGCCCAGTGCAGGGCTCGATCTCATGAACCACGAAATCATGACCTGGGACAAAACCGTGAGTCGGATGCTTAACCAACTGAGCCACCCAGGCACACCCTCCCCTTCTACAACAAGCATTTTTTAATGAATATAATTAGTGTGTTAAATATAGAAAATGCTTACTTGTTGAATTACTCTGTAATTTCATATTATAATTATTTGGGCATATATAATACAGTCATGTAAGTGATATACACACACACACACACACACACACACACACACAGGTATAGTTATTATAATATTTTAAGTTGAAGAAACTGTGTCCCTGAGGGAATAACTTCCATTAAAATCAATATAATACTGGGACTATTTTAAATTACATTTCCATGAAATTATTTGTCACTCAGTTTATATTGAATGTTTGTCATGTTAATAACATCTGTATAATTAGAAATCTTTTATAGTTTATTTTATGGCATCTATTTTCATCTCTTAGCTCGTTTTGTTCTACTTTCTAAGGGATTTCTAATAACACTTCCATTGAAAGCTTTTAATATTTTTAATTCTGAAGAGTTTATTCTTTAGTTTTTTGTTTCGTTTTTTTTTTAGGAATGCCTTATTCATGTTTCATGGTTGGACTGTCTTCCTTATCTGATGAAGTTTTCTTCTCCCAGCAAAAGTTCCTATTGTATCTATATAGTTCTGTTTTGATTTGTCTTAGTAAAAGCTTTTCTTAAAAGTCTACCAATTCTAGATCTGTCTTTTGATAAAGAGTGGAATATTAAAAAGTTGATTGGGGGGCACCTGGGTGGCTCAGTCCGTTGAGCATTTGACTTCGGCTCAGGTCATGATCTCACAGTTCACGGGTTCAAGCCCCATGTTGGGCTCTGTGCTGAGCCTTCTTCTGATTCTGTGTCTCCTTCTCTCTCTGCCCCTCCTTTGCTCATGCTCTCTCTCTCTCAAAAATAATAAACATTAAAAAAATTTTTTTAAGTTGATTGGATGTTTTATAGGTATACATGGAACTTATTGACTTTGTCATTTGTTGTATGGTGATTTCATTGATGTAAGTGTCTATAGGTCTCTTCTCTTGGATGACTAATCAGATTCCCCAGACAAAACTCTACTAGTCATCTACCTAAAGGAGAGGGTGTAGGGCTGTGTGTGTATGTGTGTACAAATACATTAATCCATAGATAACACACACACATACACACAGCATAGTCTTTAAGCCTTCTGGTAGCCCCATGGGGTGAGAAGGTTTCAAGGGGATACAATCTCAAATTTTAGGATGTATATTTTCACTCAATTCCCCTATTCTCAATAAAGTTCTTATTCTTTCAGCTGTAATTATGTGCCCTAGTCCAGAAATCTTTGATTTACTCTTATCAGAAAAGATTTCTGGAAGTGTAGGGAGAGAGCCCCCCTGTTACAAGAGGAAGGGGTATAGATTTTGGGGACCAATTACCTCTGAAGTAGATTTTCAACCAAGCCTGCCATTTTAGCAACACCTTCAGAGTACTCCCAGAGATACTCAAAGCTATGAATTCCTGAACCTTTTGGAGGTTCAACAGCATAGATATGGAAGCTTCTTGGTTTACCCCATGACCAGCTTAAGATTCAGCCTTCTTAAAGCTTAATTACTTCTTGTCCATTTGTTTTCAACCATCCAAAATTTTGTTGCTGCTGTCTCCTTTCCCTCTTGGTTGTTATGAGTATGCTCCTTTTTATTTAAAAAAAATTTTTTTTAATGTTTATTTTTGAGAGAGAGGGAGAGACACAGAGTGAGAGTGGGGGAGGGGCAGAGAGAGGCGGGAGGAGACACAGAATCCAAAGCAGGCTCCAGGCTTTGTGCTGTCAGCACACAGCCCAGTGCGGGGCTCAAACCCATGGACTGGGAGATCATGACCTGAGCCGAAGTCAGATGCTCAACTGACTGAGCCACCCAACTGCCCCAAGTACATTCCTTTATAAAAATCACGTTGCTTTCATTTTAGTGGAGTTTTAACATCTGTAATTTTGAAATCTTTTGTTCTTACTGAGTTATCCCAAGCTTTAAGTTCACAGATACGGTTTTATTTCTGATTGCAGGAACTACTTCCAGTAGCAATACAATGGTAGCTCCCATAGACGGCAATCCCGATAATAAGCCCATAAAAGAGAATATTGAAGAGAGGTAAGTACCCCTTTGTTCTTCATTAGCCTTTCGGTTTGACAGAGCCTGATTATCAGAATAAATGATAACTTCTGCATTGGCATGTATATTTCATAGAATGTATATTTCAAAATTCTAGTGAAGAAATACATTTCCATTTTGGAAATTTTCCACATTGCCTATTTCATCATTAAAATGCTGACTTGCTAGATTCTTTTATGCGCTCTAACGGATGAATAGGTAGAGTATGTTCTCTCTTTTTGTGTTGTTTACTGTTTTAGACTTTCCTAAATGGCTATTCACTCTGCCTATCTTCTTTATAAAGTAGGCTTTATCAGAACATTACTACCCCATTTAAGAAAAATCTTCAGGTAGAAATAATTGACTTTAAATCTTAAGCTTTTGAACTATAAGATGGAAATTAACGTGTGTGTGTGTGTGTGTGTGTGTGTCTCATAGTAAACTTTTGTTAATAGTTGATGTACTGTGTTCTTTTTTAAACGTAGAACATGAAACCGAAAGTACAAATACCATTTTTCCATGAACTGTGACTAACTCCATGATCATTCCCATAGCTATGTGCACCTAGACATCTACAGTGGACTAAACAGTCACTTAAATCGTCAACATCACAGACTAGAATCTCGATACAGTAGCAGCTCTGGAGGATCTTATGAAGAAGAAAAAAGTAATAAGTTCCAAATGTTTTTTATAACTACAATGGCAAGGTGTATTATTAATATATTAATTTTAGTAAATATGTATTTTTCTGGTAAATTGTTTTTAAGAAGTGTTTAACTGCCACTAGTGGTGTTCCAGCATAACCTGAAATGTCCTGATTTTGAGGAGAAGCACGAATGGGGGAAATTTGTTTTAAAAGCACAGGGTCCCTATAGACGAGTCAACAGGAACATAAGAATTGGTTCTCAAGAAGCATCATAGACACTGACTATAGCCTGCTTTTTTTTTTTTTTTTGCTTTTTTTTTTTTTTTTAATAGGTTGGCTCTTTTTCTGTGGATTTATGTTTTACTGAAAAGTTCTCCCTTGCAATTAATGGTAAAGTGAATATCTACCCAAGTCTCGCTAGAACACTGAGGTGGAGTGGAGTAGAAGGGCAAAAGCCTTCAGACTGGGAAGTTGACCCTGAAGGTGATCTGGTCCAATCTCCTCGTTTTGCACATGATGGAACTGAGGTCCAGAGAGGTTAAGTGACTTACCCACGTCACACAGAATTCACATCTCCCGGTGCCATTTTTCACTGCACCCTGCAGCCCCACTGCGGTAGAGCAGATTTCCTTTTAAGATGGGTTTGTGTTGGCCCTGTCTCAGAAAATTTAGAGTAACTTACCAGAAGGCCCTGGTGACAAGGCAGCTTGACCTATAATGTGGTTTCATGGCTTGGACGTGAACTCTGAAATCTCATGAAGCGCGCTAGTATAGTTTTGCTTTGATAGAAAGGATAGAGCCCGCATGGATACCTCTTTCCGTCTCTGATTTGCTTAGTGTGATAGTGTTTGTGCGCAGGTCTTCCTAGCAAACCTATGTCCGAAGAGTGGGAAGTTATTTTGTATCACTTTCCAATGCTGTAAATCGTTGGTGTCTTACTAGCGTTTGCGTATGTTGGCAGAAAAGAGATGGTGTAGAAAATGAGATCATTTTATTTTGATAGGTGATTCAATGCCACTTTATTCTAATTGGCGACTGAAAGTGATGGAGCATAATCAAGGAGAGCCACTACCCTTCCCACCAGCTGGAGGCTGCTGGTCACCACTGGTGGATTACTTGCCTGAAACGTCATCACCTGGATTACCTCTTCACAGGTGGACTACAGCATCATTCCTATTTCATACGAGCCAAATCGCTGCTTAATACTTTCAGCTTTCTTTATGCTATCTGACAACACAGAATAAAAGCCACTTCTCTCCTGACATGCTACAACAAATCAGATCCATGTGTTTAGATTTCGAGAAGTCTCAACACTCAGACCTCTGTTTACCATTAATACTATTAAATCTACGTCTGCTGCTGCTTTTCTGGGTGTCTGGCATAGTTACTTGACCTTTCTGGGACCCAGTTACTTCCTCTGAAAAATATCTCGCAGTACTAGAGGCACTGTTGTTTGGAGTTGCGTTAAACTGAATTTTACTTAGCAGAATCACAGTAGAATAGTTACGGCATTCTTTCAAAATGTATTAATGTAACCAACACGTACTGAACACCTACTATGTGGCAAGCAGTGTGCTAGGTGTCAGGGTTGAAGATGAAGAAAATGTGGCCCTTGCCTTTGGGGAGCCCTTAGCAGGTAATGTTTTTTTCTAGAACCATCACTTAACGGTTTCTTCAGCTATATTTCTTTTCCTCTTTTTTTCTTGAGAGGTTGTATTTGTCCATAAAATACAATATTAAAGGCTGCAAGTAACTGGCATGAGATTCGCTCCAGGTTTACTCTGCTGCGACATTAACAGGCGTCTCGTTTGTCACAGGTGTAACATAGCTGTGATCCTTTTGACGGATCTGATCATTGACCACAGTGTGAAGGTGGAATGGGGAAGCTACCTCCATCTTCTTCTTCATGCAATTTTTATAGGTAATTAACACTCGTTCTGACTCAACATGACGTTATATTTCTGTGGCAATTTAAAGGCAGTCTGGTTTTTTGGTATTTCTATTAACCGTTGTTTGGTACGTAACTCCCATGACACTTTTTACGGGGATTCTCATGGTCTAATAGGGAGTCAGTCAGTCCTCGCCTCTCTTGTAACCACAAACAGGTCTTCTCTTCGCGTTCCCGTTCTCGTCCTGTCGTCCCTCCACTGCTCACAAGCACAGTTACCGTCTAGCAGGAAAAATTCGGTACCCACAGCAAGAGTAAAGTTAACTTACCTCTCAGACTGGAAATTTGCAGAGTAAAAGGAAAATTAAAATGGGGTCCAAGTATTTCTCAAAAGAATGGGATTGTGGACCGTCTGATTATTACAGCTGAAAGTCCACTGTGCCTTCAGTAACAGTGGACTTTGAGCTGTAATAATCAGACGGTCACAATAGGGACCATCTGTGGGATCCATCACAATACTTTTCATGCTTGTAGGATTGGCTTCCTGAAGAAAGTCAAGGTAGTATTCTTACCTGAAGTTTTCCTGATGTGCACATTTATTACTTCGATGTTTCAGTAATCAAACATCTACTGACTTTTCATTGTGCGCTAGGCACAAAAAATGCTTGCCTTTAAAAAAAAGTCATTTACATTGAGTATTCTGTCACAGAGTAATAATTTCTAATAGGTTACCAAGTTTTAGACACAAGATGCATTGAAAACTTGTCTTGATTCCCCCTGCTAACTGTAAGACAATAGGCTATTGTTACAAACTCCAGGCCAATAAGAATTACTGTGTGGTACATCATCTTGTACAAAATATTTTCTGTATTTTCTGCTTTTCTTTAAAATATGCATTTGGGAGGTGCCTGGGTGGCTCAGTCAATTAAGCTTCCGACTTCAGCTCAGGTCATGATCTCCAGCCCGTGAGTTTGACCCTCACATTGGGCTGTATGCTGACCGCTCCGAGCCTGCTAGAGCCTGCTTCGGATTCTGTGTCTCCCTCTCTCTCTGCCCCAACCCCCTGCTGGCACTCTGTCTCTCTTTCTGTCTCTCCCTCTCTCTCCGTCTCTCAAAAATAAATAAAACATTTTAAAAAATAAAATAAAATATGCATTTGAAGGTAAGGGTACTTGTGATTTCTCTTCACTGACGATGATTTCCAACTGTCGTTCTCAGGGTCTGACCACTGCCACCCCGAGGTGTACGAGCACTGTAAGCGCCTGCTCCTGCACCTGCTAATAGTCACGGGACCCAGCAGTAACATCCGCGCTGTTGCCTCTGTCCTGCTCAGGAACAGGGAGTTTAACGAGCCCAGGGCGCTCACGGTCAAACAGACCGCGCACTTAGATTACACTTGCACAGGTATTTGCTTTAAACGTCCAGTTTGACAATGGAATCATGCTTCGTTCATTTGGAAACTATAACAGAGAAAGTCAACTAAATAAAAGTTGAAAGGCTTTAAGTGTAGTTTTATGATTTTAAGTACCATTTACATCATTAACTGGTAAAAGAATTAAACTCGGAGTATTTGAGTCTGTGTCACCTGTAAGGGTCTTTCTTTGTCATAAGAATTTTAAGTTCTCAACATGCAGGTTGAGGATCAGTGAAACAGTGCTTCGCTTACGGAGCACAGTTATCGAGAAGATGTTGAACCTGTATTACATTCCTCGTGCTCTCAAGATCTGAGAAATGAACAAAGCAAGACGTTAACATTTTATTGTTCATTTGATTATGTTTACTGTCTTTAAAATGTTAGGCATTTTTAAGTCTAGTAAATTCCAAATTATACATTTGGAAGTAATGTGGTCCAAATTAATGAGACTTTAATATAAAAGTTATTTCACTATTGGTGTCATTTTTTTTTAATTTACTTTGCAAGTTCTATTTTCTTCTTTCCTAATAGCCCTAACTTACTTATCCATTTGTCTGTATCATCAGGTTAATAATAGATGACCTAGAAAATAATTGTTTTTAAAAAATGAAATAAAATTACATTTCTTACTAATCATGTAATGTCAGATACAGGGTTAATGTTCTTTAGTGAAAACCCTGTGGTTAGTAAGAAAACAATTATTAGGAAACATTGCACCTTTTAAAATGTGGCTAAAATATGAATAACGTTTACTGTCTCTTTTATGTTAAAACATCTTTTCAAAAATTCCATAGTTGGTTTTTGTTGTTTGTTCTTAAGGCTTCTTTTGCCATTTGGTGACTATAGGCATTCGTAATAAAAAGAATTTAATAACTGACATACTATAAATATTACAAAGACTTTAAAATTGTCTTTCTTCAGGTAAAATGAAGTGGAAAGTGTAGAATCCTTTCCATAAGAAAAATCAGTTCACATTGTGGAAAAGACTGACTTAATACACATTGAGGCAATGTGCCGAAATATTAGGAAAGTGCCACTTTCAACTTTCTTCAGCAGATGGCAGCAAAAGACTTCACAGCAAACCCAAATAGCTAAGTTTTAATAATAGGCTGTGGGAGACAATGTTTGCCCCCCAAACTCACTTGATGGGATTTGGTGCTTATGAGGTTCCCGCAGAAGGAGTGCTGATTTGTATCAGCTGACGGCAACAGAGTCCCTCATGTGTCCCACATAACCTGTAAGGAACTACAGGTTCCTGTAAGGAAGGATAGTTTGACGCTTTCAATAGTGTGTGAGATCCTTTTGTGTCTGGGTATTGACGGCCATCTTTCTCTTACAGCGGGCGTTAGTGATTTTATACCTGATTACCAGCCCTCCCCTATGACTGACTCAGGGCTTAGCTCAAGTTCTACCTCTTCTAGTATCAGCTTAGGAAATAACAGCGCTGCCATTTCCCATCTCCACACCACTCTCCTCAATGAGGTCGACATCTCCGTAGAGCAGGATGGAAAAGTCAAAACCCTCATGGAATTCATTACCTCAAGGTAACGTTACAGCTCTCACCATTCTGGCAACATACCTGTGTTAAGTCATTTTTTGTCAGCTACAGCGAACCCTGTTTTTGATTTCTGGTGTGCCACTGATTGGGAATACACAGGTTTGTATTGGGTGATACTTAGAAACTTGGATGCCTCCAAAGACTTTCTCCTGTTGTGCTCACACAGTTATACTGGAGGAGGGCCTCAAGTGTGTCTGGATACCAAGTACCCAAAGAGAATACAGTCTTACCTGAATACATATTCCACTTTCATTAGCTACATTATCAGTCAGTCGTCAAATATTTATTTATGATCGCCTACTCTTTGCAAGGCACCATAAGTATAGAAGAAATGGATGGGGAGAAAGAAGGGGGGCTGGTGTCCCACAGCAAGAGAGTGAAACCATCAGGGGCTTGAGAAATAAAGTATTGGAAATGGTGAGTAACCCAGTCTGACTGTAATGCTGAGGGAAAAGTTTCTGGACAAGAAAACTTTGTAGTCCAGGGAGAAGTCAAACTGGAGGGCTCTGAGGCCTCAGCCATAGGCTACAGATCTTTCAAGAAAGCAGATGTTATTGAAAATCCTGGAGCTGGATGGGAAGGGTGAGAAGCACAATTAAAGAAACAGGTTGAGAAAATCAGTCTCGGAGCAATGAACAGGATGAATTAGAGCTGTCAGATACTGGTGGCTACGTGACCACAAAGGAGGTTTTCAGGGCACTTCGGGCCTGGGGTGATACGGGGTTGAACCCTTACTAACCAAGGCGGCAGCCTTGAGAACGCAAAGATGTTTTAAAGAAAGAGTCAACAGGAAACCGTTCTCTCTTAAACTTATGCTGGATCTTCAGCTAGTAAATTATTTCCTTCGCATTGCGATCTAAATACATTCTAGCCTCTCCAAATTATACTGCTGTGACCTATGACACATAAGCAGTTCCCAGTGCTCTTCTCACTTCGTAAAAGTCTGTCATCCTTTCCTACCACCTCTGAGAGAGTCCAACTGTAATGATGGAAGACTGAAATCACATGTAGCCTGGATCTTCCTCTCCTTGCCGTAGACCATCACATGCTCAAGTGCGTAAATAGTAGTCGACTGTGCGACGTGCTATTTGGCTTAGCCCACTACTGTCCTTTCTCATGGCAAAGGCACATCTAATGTAACTGTGAGTAAACCCGTTAACGTAAGTTGAAAACCATGGGGATTATGTCTGTTCTCTGTTTTCAGAAAAAGAGGGCCCCTTTGGAACCATGAGGATGTTTCTGCCAAGAATCCTAACATCAAGAGTGCTGAGCAGTTAACTACATTTTTGAAACATGTGGTTTCTGTTTTTAAGCAGTCAAGCTCAGGTATCTTTCATTAAATAGTTCAGATAATACTTTCAATGAGACTTTTTCATGTGACGTGAAAACTTCTGGTCATGTGTAGCAATGAGGTGACAGTTGAGAAGTCTAAAGTGAAAAGTTTTAGACAGGTCTTCTTTTTGAAGTTATTAGTGATGATGGATAGCTTTTGATTAAAGGAAAATTAAGTTATTCCTTGAAAAATTAAGTTACTCCTTAAAAAATAAGAAAGCCACTTGTGACATTCTGGGGTGCTTCATTTTGTGTGTGGTGGCATAATAAAGTTACAGGGCAGTTGTGTATTATGAAACGATTACATTGAAGGAACATAGATGGAGAGGACAAACTTGAATTCTTTTTTATACAGTAGGCGGCTTCTGTGATCTGAAATCAACACATTCTGAAAGTTACTGTAAAAAAAACCGTATCTGTCTAAAGTAGTGGTTCTCAACTAGAGGTGATTTTGCCCCTCGCTTCGTGTTTTTCTCTCTCCTTCTGCTCCTCTCCCCCACTCGTGCCCTCTCTCAAATAAAATAAATAAATAAATACTTTTTTTTTTTTTTTAAAGATTACAAAATAAGTAAGTAAAATGCAAATGGAGTTTAACGGAAAGAAAAAAACATTGCCATAAAGCCTGAGTGCCTGCCCGGTTTGCCAGGCACTGAGCTGGGCACCGGGTTTAAAATGGTTAGCGGCTGATGATAACCCTGCATTCCAAGCAACAAGAACACTCACTGGTTTCCTTTGTCTTCACAGAAGGGATGCATTTGGAACATCATCTTAGTGAAGTTGCTCTACAAACAGCACTTTCTTGTTCTTCTCGACACTATGCTGGGAGATCCTTCCAGATTTTCAGGGCCCTAAAGCAGCCTCTTTCTGCAACTACACTTTCTGATGTTCTCTCCAGACTTGTAGAAACTGTAGGGGATCCGGGAGAAGATGCACAGGTATTGCATTAAATTCGTTCAGCAGCCATTGAGCAGCTACTCATTGTCAAGGACTCGTTTGCCAAGTACAGAGCACCGCAGGGCAAGCAAGATAATGGTTACACGGCATTGGCATCAAATGCCAACAAGCAGGCAAAGAATTAAGGAACAAAATTTTGTACGTGATACTTAATAACATACTAATCAAATCACATACTTCAGTGCGAATCAGAGAAAGCTTTACATTTACACACACACATACGGCCCACACTTGCATATTATCCTGGGATTTAAATTTAAATGTAGGGGGCGCCTGGGTGGCTCAGTCGGTTAAGTGTCCGACTTCAGCTCAGGTCACAATCTCACGGTCCGTGAGTTCAAGCCCCGCATCAGACTCTGGGCTGATGGCTCAGAGCCTGGAGCCTGCTTCCGATTCTGTGTCTCCCTCTATCTCTGACCCTCCCCGTTCATGCTCCATCTCTCTCTGTCTCAAAAATAAATTAAAAAAAAAAAATTAAAAAAAAATTTAAATGTAGAGTGTTGAGTTGTTAAGGTAAATTAAGTGAAATAATGCAACAGAGAACTTAAGTCTATGCAGACTAATGATTTTATTAACACTGTCCTAGACACTGGGGATCTGGTAGCAACCAAGTTCCTGGCATTCTGGAGCTCACATTCTGTTGGAGAAATAAGCCTCTAATCCACCACTAATATGTAACACACTTTTATTTAGAGATTATTGCTATGAACATAATAAGGTAGAGTAATGGGTTAAGGAGCGGTATGGGAGAGGGAGTTGTTTTATATGTGACCATCTGAGACGGTGAGTTTTAAACACGTACATAAGTGAAGTGAGTCCTGTGATAATACGGAAGAATATTTCAGGCAGAGACATAAGAGTAGTGAGTGCAAAGGCCCTGAGGCAGAAGCAACAAGCCTGTTTTTGAGGAACATGAAGCAAACCAGTATGGCTAGCTTATTGGATGGTGGTGTCTAGCATCTGAAGATCGATGGGGACAGGTCCAGATTATGTGGGGTCTAGGGAGAGGTGAGATTTTACTTGTAAGTGATAGCGAACAGTACTCACAGGCCTTGAGAGGAGGGTGATGGATATAGTTTGCTATTTAAAAAATTCACTCTGGAGGCTAGGTAGAGTCCTCAGGAGGGCAATAGGAGTCATTTAAGAGGCCGTTGTAAAAGTCCACGCTGAAATGGTGGTAGTTTAGCTGACGGGACGCTATGGAAGTGTGGAGGGGGGTCATCAGATTTCAGATATATTTTAAAGTAGTATTTTCAAGACTTGCCAATGGACTTAATTTTAGACGTGAGAGAAAGAAACAAAAATGACTCGTAGATTTTTGGCCTAAGCAATTTTGGGTGGATCGTGGTGCCATTATAACCATTAGTTTGAGGAGTTTTCATCAATCAGCAAGATCATGTTGCTCAAGAGTTTAATCATTTTGTAATGTTAATGTTGAGTTTGTTCTAATTTTAAATCTCCTCGGGAAGTCCATTCTAATTTCCTTTTTTTCCAAAGCGTAATGAATTAAGACCTGCCTTTTCTCCTAGGGGTTTGTGATTGAACTCCTGCTCACATTGGAGTCTGCGATTGACACTTTGGCCGAAACCATGAAGCATTACGATCTTCTTTCTGCCCTTTCTCAGTAAGAATTGCATCCAGGCGAACTGTAGATCCGTATACAGAACTGCCATAGCTGAATACGCCTAACCATAACGTTAAGTTATCCTAATATTGCTGGTGGGAATGATACCAAAACATTCCGATGGACCAGCAGTGGGAAAAGGAGCCTCGGACAGGGAGCCCATGCGAAAAGTCCCAGCGCTCTGTGTGGCGGTGGCCCGGTCAGGGGTCCTTCTGCTGCCGCGTGTGACTCGGCTTCAGCCTCACTGCCCGGCTCCGTTCCCGCTGCGCTCGACATCCCCTTGCCCCACAGCAGGCCGGCCCCCTCCTGACTCACACCTTCCACAAATTGCTCCTCTCCTCCAGCTTTCTCTTCCTTGCACCTCCTGAATCGATTTATCCTTCAAGACCCATCTCGGATGTTTCTAACTCCCCGAGGGCAGCGCTATACTGACTCCATTTTGGGGGTTCCCACGGTGTTTTCTTCATATTTGAATAAAGCAAGTAACGAGCAGTAAAGTCTTACATATCCATCTCCCCCAGCAGACTTCAGTATTCCTAGCTTTTCCATACTCCTGGCACATACAGGAAGCATTCTGTCATTATTTTTAAATCTGTGATAATTGGATGTGAGGGAGGAGAAATCAAACATACATTTTTGAGCTTGATTTGGGGGTGGGGGGTGGCGGGTAAAGAGTGTGCATTAACAGAAATAAGGATATGGGGACCATCAAGTTTGGGGAGAAGACAAATGAGGTCTGCTTTGGATGTAATGTTCACTAAATCCCAGAGCTGAAGGTGGTCAGTGATAACGGTAGCAGAATTTTCACTTCAAATCAAACGCCATCCAACTCACAGGAAACAGTTGGCCACAGTAGGAAAGAGACTGTTGTACATTTTGCTTTAATGTGGAGGAAAGGGCTGAAATTTGATGAGGCGAAGTCCGATACTGAAACATAATTTGTCCTGGTAACAGTTACTGTTTTTTTTTTTTCAGTGTCTTTGAGAGTAAATAATGTAGCCAAAGAAGCGATTGTACATGCATTTATTTTCCTTTCTTTCTTTCTTTTTTTTTTTTTTTTTTGTAAAGAACCTCATACCATGATCCTCTAATGGGAAACAAGTATGCAGCTAACAGGAAAAGCACTGGACAACTCAATCTAAGCACAAGTCCCATTAACAGCAGCAGTTATTTGGGATATAACAGTAATGCAAGAAGTAACTCTTTGAGATTAAGTTTAATTGGTGACCGAAGAGGTGACCGGCGGAGGAGTAACACACTGGACATAATGGATGGACGGATAAACCATAGCAATAGTTTAGCAAGGACTAGAAGCCTTTCCTCCCTGCGAGAGAAAGGCATGTATGACGTGCAGTCCCCTACTGAGCCTGCCAACTTGATGGCCACCATTTTTTGGATAGCAGCATCGCTATTAGAATCGGATTACGAATATGAATACCTCCTGGCTCTCAGGCTTCTCAACAAACTGCTTATCCATTTGCCTTTGGATAAATCAGAGAGTCGAGAGAAGATTGAAAATGTACAAAGCAAATTGAAATGGAGTAACTTCCCAGGCCTTCAGCAGCTCTTCCTTAAGGGTTTTACCTCAGTATCTACACAAGAGATGACCGTGCACCTCCTCAGTAAACTCATCGCCGTCTCCAAGCACACGTTGGTGGATCCTTCCCAGTTGTCAGGTGATGTTAACAGAATTGCACCAGCTCTCTGCTTTCTAGTGTAGTGAAATGTAAACTAATCATTTGTTTTGAACTCTAATTTCTGCTTTTCCACAAACAATCATGGGTTGCTGCTGCTGCTGTTGTTGTTGTTGTTGTTGTTTTTAATATGTGAGATAGCTTAAATTCTTTGGCAAAAGCAAAAAAAAAAAAAAAAAAAGAAAGAAAGCATTTAGAAGATCAGGCACTCCAGGAAATAAAAAGAAAATGGTTTCCGTGAACCATTAAAAAAAAAATACCTTGAATTTTTTAAATAATGTGCAATAAAAATTGGTTATTGTTTGCTTTTTTTTTTGATAGGCTTTCCTCTTAACATCCTTTGCTTATTGCCTCACTTAATCCAGCATTTTGACAGCCCAACTCAGTTTTGCAAAGAAACAGCTAGTCGAATAGCAAAGGTAAGCAAATGTTACGCTAAAGATAAACGCTAGCGGGAAATTTCTCTGGAGTTTACCTTAAAGGGGGGAATCTCTTAAAAATCTTTTACTGTCACTTCTGCTGTGAATTTCACATCTTTTTATTCTTTTCCTCCATATAAAGGAGTTTTGCAGTCATGATGTAAGCTACCACTGTTCAAATCACAGTGAATAAAATTATTTGTTTAGAGTAAAGCTCCGCTGAGTCTGAGTCTTTTTCGGTTCCCTTTCCCTACTTTTGTCTTCTGCTTCTCTATCAGTTTCCAATTCATTCCTTTGTTCACCACCCGATATTTGCTGAGCACTGGGTTAGGTGCCAGAAATGCAGTGATAATCAAAGTAGACAGAGTACTTGTCCCTGTGGGCCTTAACAGTAGGGGTATAATAGTAGACAGTGCCATAGAGTCTGTCTGATAAGTGCAGTGAAAGGACAGTACTCTCGGGGCACAGAAAGCAACAGGCCGCCTAGAGGAAATCCTCTCAAAGCCGACACTGCAGGCTGAATAGGAATAACCAAACTAAGATCCCTGGATGACAAACAAGGAACGACAGGGCCGAGGGTAGAAGTTTTCCAGGTATGAGAAACTGCACGTGCAAAGGCCCTGAGAAGAAGAGGGCAACACACATTTTGTGGCTCCAAAAGTTCTCTCTTCTTTTATTTTTGCCTTTTTTTTCTTTAAACATTCTCTTCGTCTCTCTTTGCTGGCTTCATCCTTTCCCCTTCCTTATTTGGCTCTTTCCCTCCCATTGTTTCTGAAACAGGAACGTAGCTATTTTTAAGTCATCTGTTAACATTTGCTCGAAAGTGTTAGAGCTCTTGATCATACTTTTACAAAAGATGATTTTTAAAAATAATTTCCTCTCAAGAAAAATAACCCAAATAACTTGCCTTCTGCTTAAACTTAATTCTTAATTTTCTTTCTTTTCTTTCTTCTTTCTTTCTTTCTTTCTTTCTTTCTTTCCTTCTCCTTTTTTTGTCAGTTAATGAGTCTTAGGAAAAAAGGCTTTAACAACTGAAAATATAGACAGTTATAAGAAGGAGTTCTATAAATTTACAAGTCCTGTACATACAGCAGGAAATTAAGTGAACTGGGGGAGAGGAGTATAAGATAGCAGTATAAGATAACCTAGCTAAAGCAGGGGGAGAAAAAGCAGAGAAATCTTCAACAGAAGGGAATAAGCAAGTAAAATTCTCTGGAAGAGCTTTTTCTATAAGCAGCCCTTTAAAAGCTGAGGGTTATTTAACAAAAGTAACACAGCAGTAAGGGGAAAGAGGGAGCATGCAGAAAGCCAAGTAAAACACCCACTTCTCCAGTGCCCAAATCCCATGACTGGTAAGTGCAGATTTCTCCCCGGGTTATCCCAGCCCAATGAATCACATTAAGAGTCACAAAACTAGAAACCTTTTGTTATCTTGATAGATAATATTTAATAAGTGGCAAGATCATATGTAATAAAATATGCTGTTGAATCCATCCCTCAGTAAATTTCTAAATTAGATAGGGAGAGATTTTTAACATAATCATTTTAAAAGCATGTATTTTTAAAAAAAGAGCCATTATTATAGTTAGTGGAAACATCTTAATTTTGAAAAGGATTGCCCTAAACACCCAACAACACATATTTGCATTAATGAGGTCTGAAAGTGGTACAAAATAATTTATTAAAATACCTTTCCTTTTAGTATCCTAATGATGATACATCATTAGAAAAATGTTGTAAAGATGTATTTTTTTTTTCCACAAGAGATAAGAAAGAACATATAAAGGGAAAAAAAGTATTTTGGGATTTCAAAAAATAAAAAGCATGAATCCTATCATCAGGGAAGTAGAGTAGGAGCATTTAGAATGGCAGGTGACACTTCCCGTCTGAGAACTTCCTGCTGAATGCTGGCATAAGAGAAGAACTCAGCCCAGCCCAGCCCGAAGGATGTGGGCACCCCTCAGAGGGTCAGGCCTCTGCCGTCTTGACCAGGGCAAAGCACAGGAAAGTCTCAGATACCTTTTTGTTTCTAAGAAATCAAACATGGCTTTGTGTGCGTCATAAATTGTCGTTAAGTCTGTTTTCTTCCTGTTGAGCAGCACACAAAGGTTCCTTCCCTCTGCTTTCAGCAACCTGCAGGATGTGAATTAAATGGATTCCTTAATTATTCTCTCACTTAAACTGTTGAGAGCAATTTTCTGCCATTATGTGCTTCCTCATTATGCAAATATCCCTAGTTCTGTTTGTGCCCTTGGAGAGCACAGGATTTCAAAGCGAGGCAACACTTAGGACAAATATTGTCCTTTTAAGCTATTCATTATGGCAAAAAATAGTATGCTAGAAATGTTTGCTTATAAGACAGTCTTTTGAAGTCATATTTTAACCTGGTAATTCAAAATTTCCAAAATTAAATCCACATTTAGCCATTTTCTTTAAAATTACACAGCATACATTCCTAGGAATTTTCTTCCTTTTCAATTAAAGGTTTTTAAAAATCATGCTTTAATGCAACTCTTTGTCTTGGGGTCTTGAGTTCAGGCCCCCCATTGCATGTAGAGATTAAACAAATAAAAAGATCATGCTTTAAAAACCTGTTTTTTTTTAAGAACGTAAGAATCCTAGAAGAATTTTTCAGGAGGATATACACTTTAAAATTTTACTTTACAGAAATTACTTTAATGGGACACCTGGGCGGCTGAGTCGGTTCAGCGTCCAGCTCCTGATTTTGGCTCAGGTCACGCATGATCCCTGGGTCGTGGGATGGAGCCCTGCTTATGATTCTCTGTCTCTCCCTCTGCCCCTCTCCCCTGCTCACATTCTCTTTTTCTAAAAAAATCAAAAAGAACTTATTTTAAAATATAAAAATTCTTCCTAAAAAATAACAAATTGTGAAATGATAAAATTATGTGATTTAAAAAAAATAGCATGATTAATTATATTTTGAAATACAAATGAGAAACATAAACTTATTTTCTTCCTAGTGTATGTTTTATAGGTAAAAGGGTAATACATTAACTACTTTAAATAATTTTATTAAGCAGCTTTTAAGTTACTTTTAATGGTCTTCACAGCCTTACATATCTTCATATTTCAGGTCTATCCAATGATAATGTCCTCATGATGAATCAAAGTAATAGTTATATTCATCTGAAAGTTGAAAAATATATGTATTTTAAAAGGTAATTTTCTACAGTTGACCTTGAACAACACAGGGGTTATGGGCACCAACCCCCCCCTGCACAGTTGAAAATCACATATGACTTTTTACTCCCCCAAAACATAATTACTAGTACCCTACTGTTGACTGTAAGCCCTACCAATAACACAAACAGGTCAATTAACACATATTTTGTATACTATATGTATACTGTATTCTTACAATAAAGTAAGCTAGAGCAAAGAAAATGTTACTAAGAAAATCATAAGGAAGAGAAAATAGGCTTACAGTACTGTACTATACTTATCGAAAAGAATCCACATATAAGTGGACCCACACAGTTAAATCCCATGTTGTTGAAGGGTCAACCATACTTTCTTTAATAAATGCTCTAGGTTTGGGGTGCCTGGGTGGCTCAGTCAGTTGAGCCTCCGATTTCAGCTCAGGTCATGATCTCCCAGTTCATGGGTTCGAGCCCTGTGTCAGGTTCTGTGCTGACAGCTCAGAGCCTGGAGCCTGCTTCGGGTTCTGTGTCTCCCTCTCTCTGCTTGTCCCCTGCTCGCACTCTGTCTCTCTCAAAAATAAATAAACATAAAAAATTTTTTTAAATAAATGAATAAATGTTCTAGGTTTGTGAAAATACATAACAAAACATCAATTAGATGGTAGAATAAATGAGGAAAATGAAAAATGGAAAAGTAGACGATATTTCAGGGACAGCTCTGTGATAGGTGGGAATGAAAGAGTAGTGTGGCCCTTTCCCAGTTCTGCGTTATTCAGGTGTCCCCCAGAGCAGACTAAGGAACATCCTCACCAGTAACTCAGGGAACAAGCAAACAAGGTACATGTGATCAGTAAGATCCTCCCAAACATTTTTTTTTTTTTTAACGTTTATTTTTGAGAGAGAGACAGAGCAAGCATGAGCAGGGGAGGGGCAGAGAGAGGGAGAGACAGAAAATCCCAAACAGGCTCCACGTTGTCAACGCAAAGTCTGATATTGGGCTCGATCCCATGAACGTCCTGAGCCGAAGTTGGACATTCAACCGACTAAGCCACCCAGGCATCCCCCACAAACATTTATGGATTCGGTTTCCATAATGTTGTATCAAACAAATTCTAGGAGGTCAATACATTTTGAAGTGACATTAAATTACTTGCCAAGGACCTTAGGAGCTTATTTCCTGAAGAGCAGTTTGGGGTCTATCCTACAGGTTGTCTGTCATTCACTGCAGGTGCAGGACTTAGCTCTCTCAGAGCTCCCGTAGAGTCTTTTGAATATGTCACACATGTGAGCGGCTCTGCAGTTGACTGCTCCCCTGAAGGGGTGGGGAAGGGGGCACAGGGAAGGGAAGGTCTGGGGCTGGTCCCAACCTGGCTGCAAACTCCTCAGTGGAGACTGCCTGTTCCGTTATTGTGCACTGAACCATGCAGGGATTTTACAAAACACTTATAAAATGATATGTAGCATTTACAAAACTTATGTAGGGGTTTTACCAAAGGCAGTTTTACAGAGCCTCAGGAATACCTTGTGCTTTTTTTCCTCTTTTCTTGTCCTCTCTTAATTAACTTTTCTACTGGATTAAAATAAAATGCATTAAAGCTTCAACACCTACCTCTAAATTTTTCAATAAATACTTTTAGTATAAAATCAAGTTTAAACCTTAAATTGCCTTTATTTGGGGTGAATGACACTATTTTCTTTGTTTTTTAGGTGTGTGCAGAAGAGAAATGCCCAGCGCTGGTCAATCTGGCTCACATGATGAGTTTGTATAGTACACACACATATTCCAGAGACTGTTCTAACTGGATCAACGTAGTATGTAGATATCTGCATGATTCCTTCTCAGATACTACATTTAATCTTGTGACTTATCTTGCGGAGGTAAATTTATCAAAAAAAAAAAAATGTAATTTTTTTAACTGTGGCAAAATTTTCACGTAGATTTATTTCTAGAAGCAGTACTGATACTAGTTAATCTTTAAATTGTGTTTGAAAGTGAATACAGATAACATTTTTTAAAAGTAAAATATGGGTAATTCCTTTCCAGTATAAAGAAAGTATAAAGCATACTTTCAAGTATAAAGGGTTTTTTTTTTTAATTTTCATTTTCAGTGTTTATTTTCTCATTCACTGTCCTCAAGTGATATCAACTCAAAATAAGATAAACTTTACCTTTTATTTAACATATTAAATAAATATATTAACATTTAAATATATTTTCATATTCACTGTCCTTAAGTGACATAAAACTCAAAATAATGTAAACTACACCTTTATTTCAACTAAGAAATGGGTTTTCAGTGGTCTTGATCCTAGAGAATGGTTATAATTTTTTGTTTGTGAAAAATTAGTTCTTGACTGTGAAATCCTTTCTAGAATAAAATGGTGTGCAAAGGCATTTTTGCTGGGTAAGTTCTTATTTTGATAATATGTTTGCTCCCTGATCTAAGATATGATTTGAGTGGCTAAAGATGAAATTACAAAAACACTAGCCCTACAATATCATAAAAAGTTAATATCAGGGTGCCTGGGTGGCTCAGTTGGTTGAGCAGCCAACTCTTGATATTGGCTCAGGTCGTGATCTCTCAGTCACGAGATCAAGGCCTACATTTGACTCCAGGCATGGAGCATGGAGCCTCCTTGGGATTCTCTCTCTCCCTCACTTTCTACACCCCTGCTCGCATGCACTCTGTCTCTCAAAAGAAATGAACATTTTTTTGAAAAAGTTAATATTTGGTTGTTGAGAAAGTAATTTCATGCCTAAAAAATAAATTATTGAGTAGATAATCCACAAAGAATCTCAAAAGGAAGAAATTCCTACTCACTAAAAATTTTTGTCAGCTTATAATAAAGTGATACCTTCCTTTTTAAAAACTGACCTCTAAAAATGAAACCTAAAACACTATAAACTTAAAAAATTATTCATAACTCAATAGGTATTTTAAATACGGCTGAAAACACTATTTAACAGCTATATCCCTGATGTTGATATAGAACACAGAATGCTTTAGGACTATCATAAAAACCAGTTTCGGACTGGTGTGCATTTTTAAGGTGTTGGTTTGATAGGTTTGCTCCCATCAACCTTACATTTAAGAGAGCTGATGATGGCAGAGAGCGGTGCCTGGCTGGCTCAGTAAGTGGAGCACGCAACTCTTGATCTCGGGTTTGTGAGTTCAAGGCCCACGTTGGGTATAGAGATTACTTTAAAAAAATAAAAAATCTTAAAAAAAAAAAAAAGGTGAACTGACGATGTGAACTGTGTGACAGCTTTCTAACCTGAATAAATACAGGTCTCTAGGTTTATCTTACACCCTTAGGACAATAGCCAACATAAAACCAAGGGCAACCTCCTAAGCCTGTTCTTATCGGCTTTGAGTTTATGCTCCTTAGACCAGCTTCACGTTGGTGCCACCATCAAGCTCACCACTAAGGTAGCACTGCTTCTCCAATCACGGGGTCATGAAGTCTGGAACTGGCACAGGACAGCCTGTGTATACCTCGTATGGTGACATTTTTTCACTCTATACAGAGAATGCTTTGCCCCAAATGTTACTCTCCTTGTTTTATTATTATTGTTAATTCTGAAATTATTCCTAACAACAGTACTGAAACTAGTTGTGCGTATTTAGAACCACATATATTTAATCGTCCTGCAAACAATATAAAGTAGACAGTGTGATTATTATTAAAAAAAAAAAAATCATGGCTCAGAGGTTAGGAAACTTGTCTAAGATCACATAGTTAACAAGTGGCTGTTGTGAATGGTTTGGGGATAGTTATTCTTTGGTGATGGTGGTATGATGGGTTTTTTTCTTAACCTAGAATAAGTGGTGTTTAACTCAAATTAGCTCGGGAAATGAAAGAAAACACTAAGATTAAGATAAAAATAATTATCTATTGATCCTTTCTGAACCAAGGACAAGTGATGGTAATAGACACTGTCTTTTACCTTTGTTATTTATTAGTCTCTGGATTTCTGATCATCTAACCATAAAATCATGGATTAAATCTGTTCTGCTTTTCAGCATCATAAATATAAATACTGAATTTTCCTTAACCTCATGAAATTATACTCTTTATATTACTTTTAGCTGTTAGAGAAGGGATTGTCCAGCATGCAGCAGTCATTACTACAGATCATCTATAGTCTTTTGAGCCATATTGACCTCTCTGCTGCCCCGGTCAAGCAGTTTAATCTGGAGATCATAAAGATTATTGGTAAATATGTACAGGTGAGTGACCACAAAATTTATGTATAGAATTCCTTGTAAAACAATCCTATGATCATAAAAAAAAACCAAAACACTTGAAAGGTCCAAGAATAGGGAAGTAGTTAGTCCCTAAGTCATGTTTCCAGGAACACTTATGACATGGAAAAAATGTTCTTCATGTAAGTGACAAAAAGCAAACTCTGAATGGCAGGATTGGTGTGATTTCCAATTTTGATTAATCGTTACATCTCTGAATACACATGCCAGTAGTGGCTGGAAAGAATGTACATGAGTGGCAGCTGTCATCACCTCCGGACAGGATACTTGTGACTCTTCGGTACCTGCTACTAACCAGATTCTAATAATGAACAGGTACTACTTTTAGAAACAGAAGAGCTCTTTGTAGAGTCTGTATTTTAGAGGTATTTTCTGTGTCTGATAGAAGGAGCCCCGATACTTAGAAAGTAGGAAATCAGACTTGGTTTAAACCACGTAAATGATGGTAAGTCAGTCTGGTCTGTACTGAATTTCACCTTTGAATTATCTGTTAAGAAAGGTCTTGCTGAGCAGAGCAGTGTTGTGGATACAACTTATCAAAGAGAGCAAACTCTTTAAGAGCCTTAACAGATTAAGATTTTTGTTTCTACCCCAGTTATATTTGCATTCAAGAAAGCAAAACTTACAAATGGAAATACTTGGTTAGCGATGAGTTTGTGTCTTAGCCCATATCTGAAAGTAATAAAATGCTATTGGCTTCCATTGTTCCATTCAGTAATCCAGATTCCTTTTATATTCCCTTGAAGATCAGTGAATGCAAATAACGTTACAATTCTTTGGTGACCCTGTTTATTTTCTCTATCTTCTCTCTGAATGAGAGGCTTCCTGTTTATTTTCTCTATCTTCTCTCTGAATGAGAGACCCTGTTTATTTTCTCTATCTTCTCTCTGAATGAGAGGCTTGACCAAATAACAATTGTATATATTTTTTTCTAAAGCACATTTTTCTTTTCTTCTTAAGGTATAAGAAGTTAACTCATCAAATATTTGCTGGGTCTCCCATAGAGACACACACCACATTGAATTACTAATTTAAAAAATGCAAATGCATTATTTTATATTCAGAACCACAAGCTCACGTGTCCACTGGGCAAGCAAGTAACCATATGAGGGCATAGATTTCTGACTAAGTGAAGGCAAACTCCCCATCTAAAAGGAACAGCACAACTTAGCTTCCCCTCCTGGCTGCCATGTTGGAATACAGAATCCAGGGCAGCCAGAACTTCTAACTTTTTGATTTTTTTTTTAAAAATTTTTTTTTAACATTTATTTATTTTTGAGACAGAGACAGAGCATGAATGGGGAAGGGTCAGAGAGAGAGGAAGCCACAGAATCTGAAACAGGCTCCAGGCTCTGAGCCATCAGCACAGAGCCTGATGCGGGGCTTGAACTCACGAACTCCGAGATCATGACCTGAGCTGAAGTCGGACGCTTAACCGACTGAGCCACCCAGGCGCCCCCAGAACTTCTAACTTTTAAAGAGAAACTGGAAATGTGGGTTTTTCTGTAAAATCTCCTAATTTCAAAATGTTGACCCAAATTTATTTTCAACTCTTGTGTGAACCGAAGTCATATTTAGCTGACGGGTCATCATGGTTAAGTGACATCTGCTTTATTCAGACATTAAACATTTCACAGAATGGAGTTCCTCCTGATAATCTTTTGTATTTTAGGCACAACTACCAATATACTTTATAGAAACATCTCTGAAAAAGTTTTAGCTTTTTGCAATGCCGTGAGCTTCTAATTATTTCTGTCAGAAAAAAATGATGATGTCTACTTAGTCATAACTTTGTTAAATATAAACTACTTTAAAAAAAAATGATGTACTTAAAATGTCACAAAATCTATGTGGACATTTTTATATTTATTAAATATTTTGTGCTTTAGGTGTCTTCTTATCAAGAGGTTATTAAACATATTGGATAACTCAGTTCTGCCAAAGATTTTTCACTTCCTTTTGGTTGTTGACAGAATGGTCAGCCGTGAAACCATATGTATAGCACAAGGTTGAGATGTGATTATGTTACCATAAATCAGAAAAAAAGGTTTTTTGACGTGTATGCTTTTCAACAGATGGCAGAAAAATACTGCAAATTCTTTATTAGAAATTGATTTTTCTTCTCTATAAGTACATCTTTTTTTTTAGCTTTTTAAAAACCTTTTTACTGTAGAAAATTTCAAATAAATATAAAAATAGAATATGTAATGAATGCTTCCTTTTGTACCCATTACACAGCTCAACAATCAACTCATTATTCTGTTTCATTTCTATTCTCCTCACTCCTATTACCCTCCGGATTATGTTGAAGCAAATCCCAGACATCATACCATTTTATTCATACATAATTTTTAAGTTTCTCTATAAGATAAGGACTTTTAAAATAATATAACCATATTAACATTATCACCCTTAACAGGATAAACATTAATTCTTTAATATTTACAGGTACATCTGCCATGTAAATCATTTTAAATTATGTTGGTCGAAATACATAAAAACTGAAAGCAGAAAAATAACTCAAAGAACATAGCCACCATATGTGTAGGGGGGAAAAAAACCTCACCCTATACAACTCAGTAACTCCTGAGAACATCAGTTTAGATGTAATGATTAATCAAAATTAGGAATCCTTCCGATCCTACCCTTCAGATTTGGGCTTGGGTCATCAAGAAAAAATCTAAATTCTTTTTAGTTTTTTAAATATTTTTGTGTCTGAAAAAGAAAGTAGGCATTAAAAATTGTTTGCCTCCAAGACTTCAGAAAAGACTTATTTAAAGTTTAGAGTCTGAAAGCATAAACTTCATTTATCTAGAAAGTTCACGTACTTGCAACCCCTTTGTTTAACCTGCTGCCAGATTACTCTATTAGACTTCCTAAATTAAATTAATATTTGTGAAGCACCGATTAGGAGAAATGCAATACCAATTCTGAATTGGTGGCGTTGTAATGTATATGATGTCTCAAAAATCTGACAGTAGAAATAATAATTTTCTTAACTTTCGTAACTCAGATCCTCTGTTAAGGACCTGAAAGTAAAAGCGAATGATTTACAGAAGTTTTTGCAGAAACAATATTTTCATTGTCTACAGTGTACACTAAGCTTTGGTTCTTAAATATATATTTATAATTTTTATATGTGCATTATTTTTTTGAAAACAGAGTCCTTACTGGAAGGAAGCCCTTAACATATTAAAACTGGTGGTCTCTCGCTCTGCAAGTCTCGTTGTGCCCAACGATATCCCCAAGACCTATGGAGGAGATCTAGGTTCTCCTGAAATATCCTTCACCAAGATTTTTAATAACGTCTCCAAGGAGTTGCCTGGGAAGACCTTAGATTTTCATTTTGATATATCTGAGGTAAGGTGCTCTATTTGAAACTTTCATTTGTTCATTTACTCACTCATCCGACAAGCAATGATTAAGCACATACTCAGTAGGAGACGTTGTGATAGGTGCTTTGAAATTGGGGTGGGGGTGGTAAAAAGGCCTGTCCTTGGGAAGCATACAATCTCTTGGGTCAGTGGGTAAATAAACATTGTGATAAGTGCTTTAGCTGGAAGTAAGTTAAAAGTACTGTAGGAAGATGCAGCGTGTACCTCTAACCTGATGTGGTGTTGAAAGATAAAGTAACCCTAGGCAAGCGTATATGGAAGCTTGGGAACAGGAGATTAATGCAGGAAAAAGCAGCATGTGTGAATGAAGCCTCATAGTGTGAGAAAGCATGGTATTCTGGAAATTTCCAATTTGTACCATATCTTGAGCACAGACTATAGAGAACGCAAGTGTAGAGTATGATGGTAGATGAAGCCGAAGGCAGAGGAAGAGGCAAGATCATTAGGGATCTTGCATGCATCATAACAAGATGGTTTTATCTTGAAGCAGTGGGAACTCTTAAAGGATTTTTAACTGGAGTGGAAATTGTAGGATTTGCATTTTGGGAAGTTTACTCTGGCAACAGGATGGAAAAAATAGACCAGGATGGAAAAATAGACCAGGTGGAGAGGAGGAAAGTCAATAAGGAATCTGTTAGAATAATTAAAAGGTCATGTTGGCATGTCTCTAGGCAGTTGCAGAGAAAATGAAAAGGGAAGGGATGGTTTTCAGAATGACTAAGGAAGTCATAAACATCTTGATGGGAAGGAGAGGAAGTACTGAGTGAGGAAGAGGCATCAAGGATATTGCTTCAACAACTGGCTGAATGTTGGTACCTTTGAGAGAGAAGGAGAAGGCAAGGAGAATAGATCTTGGCAGGAAGGGAAGAGTGAGGAGATCAGCCTTGGATATACCAATTCTGGACTAAGAACCTACCAGTGGAGCTGCCTAGGAGGCAATCAGAGTTTATGTTTTAGAAGAAAACTGGGGTGGAAGTAACAATGTAAGGTCTTCAGTGTTTTATAAGTGGGCAGTTAAAATTGTGAAAGGAAAAATAAGGCTAAAATAAACTAAGACCTGAAAAGCCCAATATTTTAAAGGGAGAGAGAGGCAGGGTCCACCAGTGCAGAAGGGAACCTGGGCCCTTGACTATGTCACATATTAACACAAATCTCACATAAAAATGTTTGGCTCTTGGTGGAAACCCCCAGTTTTGTTTTTTTTCCAGCACCTGAGCCCATTCTTACTGGCCTTGGAGCCATTAAAGTGGTCTTTTAGAAGCCAAGGAAGGAATTTTTCGAGAAGGGAGTTACTGAACAACGATTGCAGGGAAGTTGAGAAAGATAAAAATGGAAGACCTAATTTCTTTAATATTATTGATTAGAATCATATAGATTTAAAAAATGTTTTGCTGTTCAGTCTTGGTGTTAGAATTTATCCAAATCTTTATGGGTTGTGTTTTTTAGATAGAAACTATGTTTGTTGCTAATTTTTTAGTTAATATCAGAATTTCTGTCCTGAAGCACATAGTATAAGAATCTGATAAAGAAACCGGGCTTTCCTGTGTCTTCTGAGTCAGAAATTGTAACTTAATTATCTTGTCTAAAGCAGTGATAAGAATTCTCAAAAACACTTGATATACTTAATTTCAATTTGTTGCTTCAAAGATTACTAAGTACCTGCTGTGTATAGGCATTGGAGTAGAGGAGCAGAGATGAATCGCACAAGGTCTAGGGGACTCACGTGCACTAGGGAAGACAGCCACGTAAACAAATCACCAACACATGGCAAATGTCCAAGTATAATTCCCCAGATGTGTGGCGTCAGAGAAGGCCTCCTTGGAGGTCTGGAGTCCCCATTAAAAGATGACCATGGGTTTGGTTGGTGAATATTCCGTTCAAAGGTCGGGGGGGGGGGGGGTGGGCAGCATGTGCCAAAACACAGGTCCCTAAAGGCAAGGTGTGTTTGGAACACAATAGCAAGTTCAGGTTTGCTGGCATGTAAAGTGAGGATGGGTGTGATAGACGTTGAGGTTAGGGAGAGCAGCAGGAACCGCGTCATAAAGGAACCGTGTGACATGCAAATGAGCTTGAATACGATTTTCAGATGTAAATTCAAGATGCTTCACAAAGCCACAATAAATACAGATGAATTGTGGATGAGCATAGAATTTTTACCGAAACAAACTTGGGAATGTTACACATCAGATTTGTAGGGAGAAGCTGCATAGATCCCTTCCTCTTTGGAGTTGTTACCCAGCTTGAATATTTGCAAAAGCACATTACTGAAGCACATAGAACAGTAGGCATTGAAAAAACACCAAAATGGTAATAGATTAAATCTGAGTGGTAAGATGACAGGTGGTTTTTGGTTTTTTGTTTTTTGTTTTAAATCACTTTAATATTTTCTGAGCTTTCAAAGAGGATATATTTCATAATCATGGTGGGGGATATGAAGGTGGTGGATTTTTGTTTTTGTTTCTGTTTTTTTTTTTTTGCCTCAAAAAGTGACATTTAGTCAAAGGGGGAAAAATGAGAAGTCCATCCTTAGGCTCCCTTCCCTCCCTTTTCCTGCTGCTCTTCAGCCCCCTAAGGACTGAACCTTGGGTAGGGTTAGGTCGCAGGACAGTCCCTCAGATAAGGTCAGCAACACTGAGGGGCATCTCCTCAATGGAGGTGTTGTAGAAGGTCTCAGTGTCTCGAAGAGTCCTCTTTTCTCTTGTCACCATGTTGACAGCCACACTCTTATGGCCAAATCATTCACCACGACCGAGTCCGCGGATGTAGTTTTCCCTGCTGGTGGGAAGGTCACAGTTGATGACTAAAGAAACCTACCGCACATCAGTGCCTCTGGCCTAGGTCAGGGGAGAGGACAACTTCAGCATGGCAATGAGAAGAGCACACAGTCTATTCAGAAGAGACTGAAATGTATGTGCTAGGCAGCCACGGGAAGGCAAAGGAAACAAACATCCCCTCTTACCCAGCAACCTAAGGTGTGCCAGATTTTATTCCAAGTTGCTACTTTCCTGAAGAGGGGCATGAAGATGGTGTTTTTTTTTAAAGAGAGCAGATCCCTATTTAAAATAGGAGTAAGTAGGGGTGCCTGGGCGGTTCAGTTGGTTAAATATCTGACTCTTGATCTTGGCTCAGGCCATGATCTCATAGTTCATGAGTTCAAGCCCCGCATCAGTCTCTGTGCTGACAGCCTGCGGCCTACTTGGAATTCTCCCTCCCTCTCTCTCTGCCCCTACCCCACTCATGCTCTCTCTCTAAAGACATAAACTTAAGAAACACCTGGGTGGTGCAGTCGGTTAAGCGTCCGACTCTTGATCTCAGCTCAGGTCATGATTTCTCAGTTCGTGAGTTCAAGCCCCACGTTGGGTTCTGTGCTGTTGGCGCTGAGCCTGCTTAGGATTCTGTCTCCCCTCTCTGCTCCTCCCTGCCTGTGCTTTCTTTCTCTAAATAGATAAGTAAAACTTAAAAAATAAATAAATAAATAAATAAATAAATAAACTTAAGAAGATAATAATAAAATAGGAATGAGCTGTCTGATTGTCTCATCTTCTCAGGGAGTCATTTTCAGTGAAGTGAAGTCTCCTGATTAAAAAAAAAAAAAAAAGACATCACGTGGTGCCTGACTGGCTCAGTGGAAGTATGCAACTCTTTAATTTTTTTTTATGTTTATTTATTTTTGAGAGAGACAGTGTGAGCAGAGGAGGGGCAGCGAGAGAGGGAGACACAGAATCAGAAGCAGGCTCCAAGCTCTGAGCGGTCAGCACAGAGCCCAACGCAGGGATCAAACTCACAAACTGTGAGATCATGACCTGAGCCGAAGTCGGACGCTTAACCACCTGAGCCACCCAGGCGCCCAAAGCAGGCAACTCTTGATTTTGGGGCCGTGAGTTCAAGCCCCACACTGGGTATAGAGATAACTTAAATAAACAAACAAACTTTAAAAAATAAATTATTTTGTTAAAAGACATCATTACATTTGATTTCTGTAACATCTACTTTATGCTGTTATCTTCCTTTGCTTTTTTTTTTTGGTTGTTTGTAAAAAAAAAAAAAAAAAAAGTCCTTACAGATCCACTACTAATCCCTTTATGGTGAAAGATCCCAGTCGAACACTGTCCTTTTTGTTTCTCTGCAGACACCAATCATTGGAAATAAGTATGGCGATCAGCATAGTGCAGCTGGAAGAAATGGGAAACCCAAAGTTATTGCAGTTACTAGGAGTACTTCTTCTACTTCTTCTGGTTCTAATTCTAATGCCTTGGTTCCTGTTAGCTGGAAAAGGCCACAGTTATCACAGGTACATTAAAAAAAAAAAAATCAAAACTGAACATCTACAGAAGAATCAATTTTGTTGCATGTATGACAGCTTGAGAATTTGTCTTACTTATCAGTAATCCTAACATTTGCATTTTTTTCCCCTCTTAGCGAAGAACAAGAGAAAAGCTAATGAATGTGCTTTCTCTCTGTGGTCCAGAATCTGGCCTTCCAAAGAATCCATCCGTGAGTAATCATGATCGCATGCATAAAGGCTGTAAAAATCCTGTTACTACTCCATTAAAAAAAATGGAAATTATTCTGTCTCCTCGCTTGCCTTTTCTAACTTCCCTTATTTCATGGCATTAACTAAGAATGAAAAAGATATGGTCTCCATGGTACTTGGAAGTTACATTAATTAAGTATTCAACCAGTTAGACTTTAGCATGGAAACCAGATTGAAGCTCTGAATTCTTTGACAGATGAAGCCTGCGGTGGCTCTTCGGGCACCAGTGTCTCATGGGCAGAGTGACGATGCTGACGGGTGGCTTTTTTTTTTTTTTTTTTTTTTTTTTTTGGCTGGGCCTTAGGTTGTATTTTCTTCTAATGAGGATTTGGAAGTTGGTGACCAACAGACCAGCCTAATTTCTGCAACAGAAGACATGATTCAAGAGGAAGAAGTGGCCGTGGAAGACACCAGCAGTGAACAACAATTTGGCGTTTTTAAGGATTTTGACTTTTTAGATGTTGAATTGGAAGATGCAGAGGTAAGGATGTGGGCAGTCCGTATATTTATAGCTTACAGTTGCAAATATATGAGAATTAAGTGTTTGAGCATAGCATCTTTCCTTATTAAGGTCAGTGTGAGGTCAAGAAGGTAAAATCGGGCTAGATGGGTGATGGGCATTAAGGAGGGCACTTGTGATTAGCACTGGGTGTTACACATAGGTGACTAATCACTAAATTCTACTCCTGAAGCTAATACTACACTATATGTTAACTAGCTAGAAATTAAATAAAAACTTGAAACAACAAACGAATTAAACAAAAATGTTTTTAAAGGAAAAAATCTAAATTGGGAAGTAAACGTGACTAGTACGGTTGGTCAGTTAGCAGAAGTAGTCTGAAACAGAAGAGGAACGTCTAATTCTTACTCTTTGCCCCAAGAAATAAAAAGTGAGAAATGGGTTTCTTCCAAAGTTATGTCTTTAATTTAGGATATGCTTATGTTTCAAATGAGACAAATTAATACGCAGCAAAATGGTAAAAAATTATATTAAAATTTGTCTAACACTATTTTAAAGTGTAAGTACAAACACTTAACACTAAGTTAAATTAAATGTACTCACATGATTTCGAGGGCTTTGGCTTTCCAGAATTCTCTACTGTGTAAAATGACCGAGATTCTACCTGCGACAGCCTCACTGTTTTCTTCTTCGTACTGTGGCCAGCCCCCTCAAATGACTCATTTCACGTAGCACCAAGGGGCTCTCTCCTCTAAGTTGATTCAGTCTAGATTAAATCGATAGGTATGTGTCAGTTTCGATGATTTCGAAATGAAAAATCGGACTCAAAAGGCGGATTTACGAGCTTACAAAACTGAGGTAGTCCAGAGGGTTATAGCTTATTTAGATGTGGCTCAGGGAGGTCTCTGATCATTTCTCTGCAGTTGGCTAGGCTCCGCCCTTCTCTGCAAGTCTCTGTCACATGGTTATGTCCACATCCAGCAGTGTTCAAAGCAAATGAAGGTCACTTTTGTAACAGTGAAGAAGTTGCTCTCCTAAACGTCCTCAGCACACTTCCTGTTACATGAGTGGGTCAAGCTGGATCATTTGCCAATTTCTGAAACAGTCATTGTGGCAAAGAGAACAGGATTGCCTTGACATTGTGAGGCTCTTCGGGACCTATTCCTGTAGCTCATCCCCCTAAACTTGCGACTCCTAAATCTAAAACGTTTGTCACATAAGTTTCAAAAGTGTTCATTCTAAAATGTATACAAATACCTATATTTGAGAAGCCCAAAATGCCTTGTCATCCGGTATCCATCCCATGTCATTGACACATCTTTCTCCAAAGAATTTAAAGTCGCTCACGTAACTCAAATGCATTGATTAACCGTCTTGAAGGGATGTTTCCTTTGGCTCTAATAGGTGAGGAGGGATGAAATGTAATGGCCTGCGCCGTGTCACATCATTAGTTGTGGACAGGAGACCAGTTTAAGGAGGTCCTCCTACATGCTTCATCCTCCTTTGCATATAGAAGGGTACAACCATGGTGGCTCAGGGTCAAACCAATTGCCTTTGTACTCGGCATGAACATGTTCCCAAAGACACATGGATAGGTTCACAGGAGCCCCCAAGCAAGTATTATTCAGCCGCATAGGGCAGTGGCTTTTAAACTTTTTTTGTTTTTGTTTTTACTGTGATCCATACTTAATACATTTTATATCACATCCAAGTAGATACACATACCTTTAAAATGAAAGTTTCAAGAATACGCAGCCTTGTGGCACCTTGCTGGCTCAGTCAGTGGAGCGTGTGACTCATGATCTTGGGGTTGTGAGTTCAGGCCCCACACTGGGTATAGAGATTACTTGAAAAAAAATAAAAAGAATATGCAATATGCAGCCTCACCCTATGCTGTTATGCACGCTGATATTTCCTGTTCTCTTTCATTTTTTTTTTTCCAAAGTGGCAGATCACCATCCTCTAAAATTGATTTCACATCCCCAATTTCAAAAACACGTTGTAAGAAGTAGGACTGACTTGAATAATCAGGCAAGAAAGTCTGATGGATTGAAGAGCCTTGCTGCCCGACCACAAGGGCATGAGCAGCTCCTAAACTCTAATGCAGTTATTTGTTTTCAATTGAGAGTTTAAAATTTGTGAAGGCAGGCAGGCAGGCAGGCTCTTGACATGTTTGTAATGGTAAAGTTATTTATTTTGTTTGCTTTTTTATCTTCTTTTTTTTTTTTTGTAAGAACTCTGTAAATGCTTCCAAGTTCATCCCACACCCTAATACATAGGTACTAATTAACATGGATTTTGAACAGAACTTTGGCAAATTGAATTAAAGACGCTTAATGTAGTTTTGTCTTTAATTCAAGTCATAGTGATTTGGGTGGGTGGTGTTCATGTATGCCTCATCATTAGACAATTCAAATAGTAGAGATTTTTTAAAACCTAAATATAGTCTTGCTTAAAACATGGTAGTAGGAAATACTTTGCTACAAAACAAATGAAACTGTTAATTAAACTTCTAAAATACCCCCCAAATACCTGCCAACCTTGGAAGCTCCCCGTGTGTAGTCATTCATTCGCCAAACAAATATTTAGGGCTGTTGCCATTATTATGTACTGTGCTACATAATAATAATTGAAATATCTGGTAGGAAGGTGGCTTTTCGAACTTTGACCTGCAGGGTTTCTGAGACTTCAAGGCTGTACCCAGAGTGCAGGCAAAGAGCTCCTTGTTACCTTTTGCAGCCAGAGCGGCTTGGGTTTAGTTCATCAGCTTTGCACGGTTGACTTCCATTTTAAATTTCATTCAAAATAAGTATTGCTTTGCTTTATTTAAAAAAAAAAAAAAAAAAAAAAAAGGATTTGAAAACCTCTATCCTAGCCAGTGCCTCTCGAGTAAAGGAACACAAATAAATCCTATATTGCTGGCCAACTCATTGTCATTTGTCATATCAGGGCTTAAGAGCGAGTGTAAGAATTATATCCTTGCAAAAGGAGGATCAGCTTAGAATAACAGAAACATAACTTCTATAAATCCATAAGTGGGGGTGAAATTGAAATCTGCCCTATTTCCTCTTGACCTTTTGAACTTGTCAAAAGTTATGTTTTGATGGCTTTGATCTTGATTTTAGACTATTTTATAGTAAAAAATGGCCACTGGGTTTAGCCAGAACCATTCTCTAGACGAAAATAATTGTGACCCTGTATGTTGTCAACTGAATGTGGGTACTTTAAGTCAGTTTTGCATTGTATCAAGTATTAAATCTATGTAAATCTTGAAGATTTTCTGAAAGTTCGTGTTTGCAAAGTGTATCACAGAAATGTTGTTTTCAGTGTCTGTCTCTGACTTCTTCATAATATAGTTTGCGTAAAAAAGTAATTTGAATCACATGTTGGCTTTCTACTCAGAGCTTAATCCAGAGCTTGAATCAGTCTTTGGGTTTGAGAAATCACAAAGAGTTTTCCCCCAAAAGTGTAGCGTATATTTAAATGTTTGTCTTCGTTCTTTCTAATTCTGTGTGTTTTCCTTTTTGCTAACCAGGAACTGCAGGTAAGTTGCAGCCTGGTGTTGTGGATTGTTTATGTATCGTTGTCTGTGATGTATTCGTCTTCTTCGTGGTCTCATTTGTGTTTGGGCATTAGAATAGAAATGGCCTAGACAGTAGGTTTAGTCGGTCCCCAGTCATACAATATAGGAGGTCAAGAAAATTATTTAGTTAAAACAGGCTCAACCAAATATTGTGATCTCTTTAAATATGAATATTTAACGATGTTTTAAAAGTTTCGAGAAATTGAAGGGCTGATTGAAACTCTGCTTATGATGATGCATTGAGTATTTTTCATCTCAGTACATGTTTTCCTGGTGTGTTGTGTTTACTGTATTTATACACATGTATCTGAGGCCTTAGAGATCATGTCTTTCTTTTCCAGGGTGAAAGTATGGACAATTTCAACTGGGGAGTCCGCAGGCGCTCACTGGACAGTATTGACAAAGGGGACACTCCCTCCCTCCAAGAGTACCAGTGCTCCAGCAGCACCCCCAGCCTGAACCTGACCAACCAGGAAGACACGGATGAGTCCTCGGAAGAGGAAGCAGCTCTCACAGCAAGCCAGATACTGTCCCGCACGCAGATGGTACACACTTACCTTCTCATACAGCGACAGTTGGTCTCACTCTCCTCTTAACTTCCACCTTAGTAATTACTGTCTCTGGATTTTCCAATTTTCATTTCACTTTGGGTAAAACGCACACACCGAAATGAAAATACAGAGTTGCATTGCTAATGGAGCGTGCTGTTCATGACATTACTCAACATTTACGTTTATGCCGCACACCCTTCAGCAGCTGAGACAGTGTTACCTTCTCTCCTAGTGATGGCGAGTCGCTCTGGACACTTCTAGAGGTCCTCATCTTGAGTGACACGTAGTTTTGGTATCCGTGTGGACACCAACACTGCTTTATCCGCCACCCACTTTTCCTTGCTGGTTGGCGTGGAAAGATCGAGCACAGCTTTGTGCCTTTCGAGATCAGGTCAGTTATATGTGGGGGTTCCGACTTGTGGCCCAGAGGCTACATGGCAGAGATTAAAGAGTGAGTGAAACATGAGAAAAGGAAGCCCGCAAGGCTAGTCTGCCTGCTCAGAAATGTGGGAGCGAAAGGGGTGGCAGGAGGAAAGGAGGTGTGGAAGGGCCCCCGCGAGGCACATAGATAGGAATCAGTGGTGCCAGCAGATTGCACTGACCTAGCTCTCAAGGGATACCCTTTTCACACTGAGCCCAGCCATGCCCTCTCTTTTGCCCCTGTTTGCTCCACGTTCAGTCGGCTGGTGGAGCGCTGGCCGCAGTGTTGAGTGGCAGGGGCTGCTCTGGCTGTAAACAAAATGGGAAGTTGCCAGTTTGCACGTGGCTTCCGGTCACCTCTCCAATTTGGGCATCTCATTGTTGTCCCACGATGTCTTTCAGTCAACCCTCATTTAAGTGTTAAATGATGAACAGCAACTGATGATAATAACAGCACCTGTCACCACTCACTGGATGCTTGTCATGCCCCAGCCTCTGTGAAGGGTGTTTGGCATCTATTAGTCTGCAGAACGCCCCGCCCCCCAACCACATGAAGTAAGTACAGTTATCGCAATTCTGCAGGACGAGCCACTTGTCCCAGGACACATAGCTACTAGTTAAGTAGGCTGGAACCAAGCCGTCTGCCTCCACATCCATGCCACCTAACGCTTCGTCCTCCTTGGGACTATTTTCATTTAATCGAGTTACTGGCAACAGTGACTGAAGGAGGCACCAGCCCTCCGTGGAGCCAGACCGTGGCATTGTGCCGCCAACCTTCTGTGTAACTATGGTCAACCTACCTAACTTCCCCTTTAAAGCTGGACTCTGGATAGTGTCTGCCTCATGGGAATTTTATGAGGAGGAAGGCCACCCAGCCCACAATAAATGCTTAACAGAGGTTTGCTTCCATGAGAACCATGGGATAGAACTGCCTGTCTCCTCAAAATCCTAGAGGAGAACACAGGCACCAACCCCTCCGAACTCGGCCGGAACAACTTCTTACTCAGCACGTCTCCAGAGCAAGGGAGACCAAAGCAAAACTGGACTACTGGGACCTCATCAAAATAAAAAGCTTCTTTACAGTGAAGGAAACAGTCAACAAAACTAAAAGGCAACCGACAGAATGGGAGAAGATACTTGTAAATATCTGATAAGGGATTAGTATCCAAAATCTATAAAGAACTTACCATACTCAACACCCAAAAAATAAATAATTCAGTTAAGAAATGGGAGAAGACATGAATAGACATTTTTCCAAAGAAGACATCCAGATGGCTAACAGACACATGAAAAGATGCTCAACATCACTCATCACCAGGGAAATACAAATCAAAACCACAATGAGATAGCCCCTCACACCTGTCAGTGTGGCTAAAATTAACAACACAGTAAACCACAGATGTTGGTGAGGATGCAGAGAAAGGGGAAACCCTCTTAACACCGTTGGTGGGAATGCAAACTGGTGCAGCCGCTCTGGAGAACAGCATGGAGGCTCCTCAAAAAGTTAAAAATAGAACCACCCTATGACCCAGCAACTGCACTACTAGGTATTTACCCACAGGATACAAAAAGACAGATTCGAAGGGGCACATGCACCCCAATGTTTATAGCAGCACTATCAACAATAGCCACATTATGGAAAGAGTCCAAATGTCCATCGACTGATGAATGGATAAAGAAGATGTGGTATATATATACAATGAAATATTACTCAGCCACCAAAAAGAATGAAATCTGGCCATTTATATAGTTTATCAATGCTAAGTGAAATAAGTCAGAGAAAGACAGATACCATATGATTTCACTAATGTGTAAAATTTAAGAAATAAAACAGATGAACAGAGGGGAAGGGAAAAGAGAGGAGAGAGGGAAACAAATCACAAGAGACTCTTAAGGACAGAAAACAAACTGAAGGTTGCTGGAGGGGAGGTGGTAGACGGATTGGGGCTAGATGGGTGATGGGCATTAAGGAGGACACTTGTTGGGATGAGCACTGGGTATTGTATGGAAGTGATGAATCACTAGATTCTGCTCCTGAAACCAACATGGCACTACATGTTAACTAAGTAGAATTTAAATAAAAATGAAAACTAAAAAAAAAAAAAAAAGAAGAAAGAGAGAGAAAAAAAGAAAAGAACTATCTCCTTATAAGGCCAACCCTAGTCCTAGTGGTAACAAAATAAAAAAAACGAATTCAAAGTTGCTTCCTCTTCACAGGGGGAATGATGGTTTTTGCCTTTACCTACTCTGAATCAGAAACTTGATGATTTATGTTACTGACGGTGAAGAATTTATAACCCTGCTTATAAAAGGAAAAACTCTAGTATTCCCTTTTTTTCTGATTCTTTTCCAAGAATATAAACCCACTAATGACAGACTGCCATTACAACAACTTTATTGTCCTAATTCTTCTCGGCTGACTGAAGTTTTGTCATATTTTGGCTTAGAGAAGTGAACAGCCTGTTCAGACTTACGTGCCTGCCCCCCGGTTAACGCTGCTTCTTGCGAAAGCACTGCCTGCCGGGCCCTGGAGCCACAGGGAGGGAGAGAGCCCCCGTCCTCACAAGTGCAAACACCGGCTGAAAACACAACATATTACCATAAAAAGTGAATTTGGGTTCACGATGAACGTAGTTATGCAGAGGTCTTCCACTTTGGTAGTTTTTGTTTAGCAAAGCTTAACCTGCATGAATGGATGCAGCTCATGCTGCTGGGTTAGCTGCTCGTATTAACAACATCGATTCTGTCACAGAGTGGGGGGGGCGGGGGAGGTAATTTTAGGAAGTCAGGTTCTTTCTAACTAAGCCCCCAAAATAAGATACAGAGGCGGTGTGGCTTTTGTGACCATCACTGGCTCACGGATGACTTCCTTATTTTCCTGTTTCTCCTTGCAGTTAAACAGTGATTCTACTGCAGACGAAACACTGCCAGACCATCCCGACCTACTTGTTCAGTCTCAAGATTCCACTGGCAGCGTCTCCACAGAAGAAGTGCTTCAAATCAGAGATGAGACCCCAAGTTTGGAGGCTTCTCTAGATAATGCTAACAGCCAGCTGCCTGAGGTGGGGAGAAATGGGGGCTGGTGCCTGGCCAATCTGGGCTCCTTGTAGCACTCTGTTACATCCCTTGCTTTTCTTTCAAAAGAGTTTTCATCTGATACACTGATTATTTGATTTGTTTCCAGTATTTCTAACCTGTTGGGTTGTTTTAAATGAAATAGTCAAAGCTGATGATTTAAAAAAAAAAAAAAAAAAAGTTGGCCGATTAAGGAAACGACCCACAGGTTATAAATAATCTTGAGTGTTTTTAATGAGCATTTTGTGCTGCAGAGTGTGATTGAGGTCAATGTCAATGGACAGATGCTTCTCTGGGGGTGGTGAGCATCTTCTTTGGTGCTGTATCTTCTTGGAAGGACGGCTTTTATTTTTTCTTCTCTTTTTGCTTTGGGTTTGGGTTTATGTGATTGGTGCTATGATTGGGATTCAGACCTCAGGCCAGCTGTGTTAGCAGTTGGTTAAATGAAACCTTTTTAAAAAAGACGTTGGAACTACTAGTATTACGATTTTTGGAAAGGCCTGTGAGAAGTAAGCCAGATCCCAAGATAATGACTGACCAAAAATAAGTAAGTATTTGTTTTCTTAGTGGTTTTTTCCCTTAAGATTATTATACTCTTTTTTCTTTCTTTTTTTTTTTTTTTTAACTATAATTGCTATAGTTTTGTCATATGTGCTTTTATGCTTTGGTAAGTATTAGGGAAATATTACATTTTTTTCAGTATTAACCAAATTAATGTAATTACTAGATCTCATCATTTTAGTTGAATTCTCATGTTCTTATTAAGCTTATAGTGTATTTTATATTTTAAACAGTAAGCATAGTCTGAAATGAAGGCATTTTGGCATTTAAAATATATTTTTTTTAATGTTTGTGTATTTTTGAGAGAGAGAGAGAGAGAAAGAGAGAGACAGAGTGTGAGCAGGGGAGGGACAGAGAGAGAGAGAGACACAGAATCCAAAGCAGGCTCCAGGCTCTGAGCGGTCAGCACCGAGCTGGATGTGGGGCTTGAACCCACGAACCATGAGATCACGACCTGAGCTGAAGTCGGATGCTTAACCAACTGAGCCACCCAGGCGCCTCTTTTTGGCATTTTAAGTGTATGCCTAGTATGGCTTAAGTTTAGATAATTCAACAAATATTGAGATTCTCTTAGATGCCACGCATTGAATTAGATGCTAGAAAGATGAATAAGGCATGGTGACCCTCACTCTCAGAGAGGGAATTGTCAATTGAGAGAGATAGAGAAGGTGTAAAAAAGAAAAGAAAAAAAAAGCATTCCATTCCAGTACAAGTAACAGCATGTTCGGGGCTTTGTGAAAACTGAGGAGAGACTGATCATCTGTACACTGGGGAGATGGTGGTAAAGGGCAGTCCCGGCAATGGGGACATCGCAGGCAGAGGGACACCATGTGGAAGGACAGGGCAGCGCGAGATAACATGGCATGTTCAGGTAACCACAGGACATTGAGTACTTCTGGAGAATAAAATGGGAGGAGGAGAAGAGATGGGTAGGGTCTAAGACGAGAAGGGTCCTATATGCCATATTGAAGACGTAGACTTTATCTCAAAATGATCACGAGTCATGAATTGTCATTGAAGAGATACCTGTTACATGACAAGCCATGTACCAGATGCCTAAACGAGAATACAGGTCATGCAAGCATTCAGTGATTTCACCGATACCCATGGAGCCCCTACTGCATGCTGATCACTATTCTGGGCCCTGGGCATGTGGTGCCATGTGGAAAAGCCTCCTGGTTTTATGGAGCTTACTTGTAGTAAAAGATATGATGAGCAGGTAAGACAGAATAAATACATCAGAAACTCATCACCCTCTTAGCCGTACTAAGAAAATCTAACAGAAATGTGGAATCGGTGAGGGAGAAAAGGCGGCACTTGAAGTGAAGCCTCAGTGACAAGGAGATGTGGAGGGAGGAAGTCCCAGGCTGAGGGAGCAGCCGTTAAAAAGGCCACGGTGTGTGTGAAGAGCAAGCTGGCCTGTGGGGCTGGATCGCAGTGAACAGGAGCCGGGAGGACGGACGAGGAGGGGGGTGGGCAGATCCTGCAGCCACAGAGCAGGTAGCCGTCAGAGCATTTGAGCAGAAGAGGGACATGATCTGATTGAGTCTGCGTTTTAAAATCTCTTCCTTGGTGTGGAATACGGAAAGTAGATTCTGGTACCTGCCACATGAAGCTTGCAGTCTAGGCACCTGTCATCAGGAGAGGGTCCATCCAGTCTGGTTTGTGTTCTAGTGAGGTCTCTGTGAGAAGTGTGGAGGGTGGGTGGGAGGAGGCCGAGAGGAGATAAACCAGAAGAACCTTAGATAAGATAAGGGGGGCCTGAAAGAGTGCATGAAACTTACAAATGTTTCCAGGAGAGACTGGACCGATTTAGAGATGCACCTTAAGTAGCCTGTATTCCTTTTCGGTTGCTGGGAGGCTTGTTAAGTGAGCCTTAATTCCTTGTTAATAACCTATCGACTGTGTCTGGTTTGGATCATAGCATGTGAAAAGGTCTCATTAGAAACCACGGAAAACAGCCCAGTACTAGAAATACCTTCCTAACAAAAGCAGTGAGGTTAAGGGTTGTGTGTCATAATTCTGTTTACTTGACAAATGAGAAGTCTTTTATTTTTGGTTATTAAAATAGCTATAATCAGGGGCGCCTGGGTGGCGCAGTCGGTTGGGCATCCGACTTCAGCCAGGTCACGATCTCTCGGTCCGTGAGTTCGAGCCCCGCATCAGGCTGTGGGCTGATGGCTCAGAGCCTGGAGCCTGTTTCCGATTCTGTGTCTCCCTCTCTCTCTGCCCCTCCCCCGTTCATGCTCTGTCTCTCTCTGTCCCAAAAATAAATAAACGTTGAAAAAAAAATTTTTTTTAATAAAATAAAATAAAATAGCTATAATCATAGTAAACTACTGATAGAAATTCATATCATATTTATATTTATTGGAGGTAAACTGAAAATTCACATATATTTCCATATATATATTGGAAACTGTTATTTCAGGTGGGACGGTCACTCATCCAACTATATTTGATGGGTTGTTTCCAAGACACTGTAAAGTTCCTGATGATACTTTTTTTTCCTAAAGGAAAAACACTTCACTGTACTAGGTTTATTTCCTTTTCCAGTCGTGGGTTTCATTTTCACTGTAAGCTTTGACACAAGTGAATAAGGATGAAGTAGATAGATATTCATAAGCCATAGGATTTCATTTGGAAACAGCTCTGTTAACTTTACAATTATCACCAAAGAATGGCTGTCCAAGGAGAATAGTACGAGTTTGTTTCTGTTAGGTATGCTAGCCTAGTCTGTTTTTCCCTCGTATGCCAGAGAGTGTCAAATGACCTCTAATTGCCCTTTTTAAAAAGGCATGAAAACACCAAGATAATGAAGTAAAACCATAATTCTGTTAACTTCTCCAGATGAGGAGTTAATTTAAATAGCTGAAATACTTTCTGAATTAAAGGGAGAATCCAATCCTAGAGTTGTTTGAGGGTTTTTTCCCCTTCAATGGTGTTAATATCAGGAAGATAAAACAGAACAGGCTGATGTGTTTCATGTCATGACAAACTTTCAGAGCTCAGTTTGCTCCTTTCTTCTCTGGAATGTGTACAAATTACACTCTGAGCTGTTAAGGGATTACTTTCTTCACTCGTATTTATCAGAGAAACCTTCACAGAGGAATTTCTTCTAGTATTTGTAATAGTTTACATACCAGTTCATGGATGACAGAGATTACTCCTTACAGGAAATGAATCTCTGATTTTTTATTTTAATGTTTTATTTATTTTTGAGACAGAGAGAGACACAGCATGAGCAGGGAAGGGGCAGAGAGAGAGGGAGACACAGAATGTGAAGCAGGCTCCAGGCTCTGAGCCATCAGCCCAGAGCCCGACGCGGGGCTCGAACTCACAAACTGTGAGATCGTGATCTGAGCCGAAGTTGGACGCTTAACCGACTGACCCACCCAGGCGCCTCAGGAAATGAATCTTTGATTTTTTATTTTAATGTTTTATTTATTTTTGAGACAGAGACACAGCATGAGCAGGGAAGGGGCAGAGAGAGAGGGAGACACAGAATGTGAAGCAGGCTCCAGGCTCTGAGCCGTCAGCCCAGAGCCTGACGCGGAGCTCGAACTCACAAACGGCAAGATCATGACCTTAGCCGAAGTCAGATGCTTAACCAACTGAGCCACCCAGGCGCCCCAGGAAATGAATCTTTGAATGTAATTGTGTGTGTGGTGTGTGTACACACACACATCATTGTGTAATAAGATAAAGCTCAAGAAAATTTGAGTCTCATAATATACATATAACAGTGGAATCCATTCCATTAGCCCAAAAGCACTCTCTTCATGAAATCTAAGTGCTATTAGAAAATTTCAGCATGTAGTATATGTTAATAATTACAGGTAAAACGTCTATTTTGTAATTGTTATTCAATAACAAATGACAACCAAATATAGGTATAAAGTAATGAAAAGTGAGGGCATTAAACTAAGAAGTGTGGTGGGTCATCTCAACATGGTATATTCCAGTTGATGTAGAAAGAAAAGTAAATGCTAATAAAATTCTAGGTATAGAAATGCCTCTAACACTGTCACATAAATTATCTTTCCAAATAACTAATGCTTGCCACTTGAATGGCCAATCTTTTTTTGTCTTTTATTATTATTTTTTTAATGTTTATTTTTGAGAGAGAGAGAGGGACTGAGCACGAGTGGGGGAAGAGCAGAGAGAAAGGGAGACACAGAATCTGAAGCAGGCTCCAGGCTCCGAGCTGTCAGCACAGAGCCCGGCGTGGGGCTCGAACTCAGAAACTGTGAGATGATGACCTGAGCTGAAGTCGGAGGCTTAACTGACTGAGACACCCAGGCCAAATCTTTTTTAAGAACTTCAGATGCACACAGAGTGTATTGAATATAAGCTTTTGGAATGATTAAGGAATGATTGTACTGTATTATTTTTTTTAATGTTTTTTATTTTATTTTTGAGACAGAGAGAGACAGAGCATGAGTGGGGGAGGGGCAGAGAGAGAGAGAGAGAGAGAGAGAGAGAGGGAGGGAGGGAGGGAGACACAGAATCCAAAGCAGGCTCTAGGCTCCGAGCTGTCAGCACAGAGCCCGACGCGGGGCTCGAACTCACAGATGGTGAGATCGTGACCTGGGCCGAAGTCAGAAGCTCAACCGACTGAGCCACCCAGGCGCCCCTGTACTGTATTATTTAAAAAGTGCTATTCTGTGCAGACTCCGAGTTTGCTGCCTTCTCTGCTTAATAACACCAGGCCAATTTTCCCTTTAATATGTTTTGTGTTTTCCTGCCACATTTCTGTGCCACATTTCTTTCCTATCTTCTATGTCCTTTTCCCTGAAATGCTGTCTTGGTCAGCTTGGGCTCCTATAACAAAATGTCAGAAGCTGGGCATCTGAAGAAATCTGCTTCTCACTTCCAGAGGCCAGGGAGTCCAAGATCAAGGTGCCAACTGGTTCATTGTGTGGTGAGGCCTCTCTTCCTGGTAGCTCTTCCTGCTGTGTCCTCACATGGTTAAAAAAAAAAAAAAAAAAAAAAAAAAAGAACTAGCTAGATCCCTGGCCTCTTCTTGTAAAGGCACTCATCCCATTCATGAGGCCCCTCCACTACCCAAAGGCCTCATCTCCTAATACCATCACATTGGGGGTTGGTGTTTCAACATATGAATTTTGAGGGGATGAAAACATTCAGTCCATGACACTATTACTAACCCATCTTTGTCAAAGCCCATCATATGTTGTTTTCTCCAAAGAGACTAGTCTCCATTACCTCAAGCAGATGTGACCTTTCTCTTCTTTGAGTAACAGCAGTCCTTTGTACAGTGCACATAATATTTACCTTACACTTAATATACGCTATATTACCGTTATTCGCATATTAGCCTAACCCCGTTAGATTGTAAATTAATTGTAGACAGCTATTAATTTATCCCAGAGCACCCAGCCCAGAATCTGGTCAAAATCCTTCATTTGTTTTATGTTACAGATGAATTTTACAGATGTATAGACTGAGGCCCATACTAGTCTCAGGTCAGGGGCTCTTTCACTTGCTTTTCATATTTTGGAGGAAAAATTCTTTGACCCATGAAGAAGAGTGACTCTGCTGCACAACTAAGTAGTAACTTAGGACCAAGCACGGCAAGGAACTGATCTTTATTCCTATGACGGAGACCATCAGTGCTTACTTTCGCACGGATTAAACTAACATCTGTGCACCTTAAAATTTGTGTGGATACACCCTCATGGTACACATACGCTTTGGAAGTATCTTTCTTTTTCAGGAGTGGTGGTTCATTTATTTAGCCAGTGTGTGTTGGGCTTCCAGTGGGTGCAGGGCATGTGGCAACATTGTTCCAGTCATGTTGCAGCGAGTAGGAAGGGAAAACCACTGGTGCCTAACATAGGAGTGTATCATCATTGGCCTAGAGTTAGGCGAGTGCAGGCATTCTTTTTGGTGAATGAGCTTGTAATTCATTCAATTTGCAAAGTACGGCAGTCTAAAATTTCCCAGGGTTTGCTGAATTCTAACTCTGTGATGAAGTGTCCTCCTATTACCTGAAAGTAACTCTTCCATCACAAATACTCGGCTCGTTTGGAAACCAGTAAGGATGCACTTGTTTCAGTTCAGCATCCTCCTGACTGATCAGTACCTGTTCCTGCTTCATGGACAGCCCCACGGGACCAGTGGGTAAACCATTCTGAATTATCTCCCTGCGCCCCCCACCTTCTGTCCAGAATTCACTGGGTGATAGAAATTACATTTCAAATAAGTGAGAATGTATAGTAACCATATGTAGAATGAGAATCTGTATGAGAAGTTATGTTACCAAAGAATATATTTCTAAGTAAACACCTAAATCCTGTTACGAGAAAAGTGATCTCCTTGATGTTTCTATGTGGCAATAGGTGATATTTAATTTTAACATTTTTTTAAGCCTGGGACTATTTTTTTTTTTAACTGTTTTATGCGATCTGAGCCCAGAAACTCCACAAAACTTAACCTGTGCAAACAGAATACTACTTCATAAAAAAAAAAACAAAGTGTATATTGATGGAAATAGTCATTTATTCTGTGTTGATAAAAGCTTTTTTAAAATGTTTTTAAACTTCATTAAAAAATGCCATTGTTTTTACAGGATACAGGTTCAGTGTTAAAGGAGGAACAAGTTCTGACAAGCTTTGAAGATGAAGGGTCATATATAATTCAAGAACAGCAGGATTCTCTCGTGTGTCGAGGGATTCTCAACTTGGAAGACACAGACATGCCAGAGCCCCTGGCTTCTGAGAGCTACCCTGAGTCCATCTGTGAAGAAGATGTCACCTTGGCTTTGAAAGAACTAGACGAAAGATGTGAAGAAGAAGAAGCAGATTTCTCTGGACTGTCTAGGTGAGAATACGGTAACTCAGTCACTAGAATGAGGCGGTATTCCCTAACAGGACCCTCTACTCCAGCTTACATACCTTCATTTCTGTGGGTAGCCTATAATCCTGCTTGCCTTCCTTTTAAAAGATAAAATGACTGTGATGGGTTTATTTTTTGTTATTGACCTTCAGTTCACCGAAAGAAAAACAAGTAGGTAATTCTTAAAGCACAGAGAGCAACACTGTGCATTTAGAAGCGTACCCAACACCTATTTTGGCAAAATGGCTAATGGTCAGTTGTTAAGTTAATATTGGGCCCTGGCCAGAGCCAAGTATCAATATCATAGGATGAATTTCTGTAACGCTATACAAAATCTGAAGTATATGCAAAACATTGTTTTACATTTTCCTTATCAGCGGTCAGAGTTGTAAAGTCGGATTTACATAATGAGCAGAAGTGACAACTTCTTAGTACCATCAGATGTTAGATTATTCCTTTTACACGTTCATGTTCTGTGTATTCGAAATACATTATCACAAAGTCTCAAGATTCCCAAAGGGCGTTTTCTTCACTCATGGGCTCACAAAATGGAATAATCAATTATTACATATAGTTCTTAAAAGAAATCTTGGTGGCTGTTATGAAACCTGTAAACCAAATAGTTCTATAATGATTAGAATTATGATACAATCTGTTTTTTTATTTTTTATTTTTTTTAAATATGAAATTTATTGTCAAATTGGTTTCCATACAACACCCAGTGCTCATCCCAACAGGTGCCCTCCTCAATGCCCATCACCCACCCTCCCCTCCCTCCCACCCTCCATCAACCCTCAGTTTGTTCTCAGTTTTTAAGAGTCTCTTATGTTTTGGCTCCTCCCCCCCAACCTTTTTTTTTTTTTTCCCTTCCCCTCCCCCATGGTCTTCTGTTAAGTTTCTCAGGATCCACGTAAGAGTGAAAACATATGGTATCTGTCTTTCTCTGTATGACTTATTTCACTTAGCATCACACTCCCCAGTTCCATCCACGTTGCTACAAGAGCCATATTTCATTCTTTCTCATTGCCAAGTAGTATTCCATTGTATATATAAGCCACATCTTCTTTATCCATTCATCAGTTGATGGGCATTTAGGCTCTTCCCATAATTTGGCTATTGGTGAAAGTGCTGCTACAAACATTGGGGTACAAGTGCCCCTATGCATCAGCACTCCTGTATCCCTTGGGTAAATTCCTAGCAGTGCTATTGCTGGGTCATAGGGTAGATCTATTTTTAATTTTTATTATTTAAATTTTATAAATATTTGTTGCGTAAAATACTGTTCTTTATAAAGGTATCTAGTTTAATACCCTATCAGTGCATCTATTTCCCCATTCAATTATTTCAAGCTCCTTGATAATTATTTTTATACAAAAATTAATATTTAGTAATCACCAAATATTTCAGAGTTTCACTCTTACAATAAAAAGCATTCATTTGTATTTCAAGTGATAATAGAGGTTTTGTTTTTTTCTTAAGTAAGGCTCCACGCCCCATGTGGGGCTTGAACTCCTCACCCCAGCATCAAGAGTTGTATGCTCCTCTGCCTGAGCCAGTCAGGCGCCCCTTCAAGAGATAATAGAGTTTCAACATCTACCACACAGAAGGAGACGTTCACTCCCAGTACATCAAGAATGTTTTCCCATATTTGAACGTGTACATGCGGATATTAACAATATTGGTGACACGGCTTGTTCGCATTACCGATTTGGATGGCAGTAGCTATGCGGTCACTCGTTCATTCGTCATACACAAGTTCGGTGATGCCAGATACTCAACTATTGGGCTTCCTAAAAGGTTGAAGCCAAAATCATTGGCCTTGGCCCTGTATTGAAGCTGAAACAGAGCAGTGCATCCCTACTGGATATAGAGGGATGATTACCTAAGCTCACGAGACACATTTTGTTAAAGTCAATCACCACAGCGACCTTGTAAGAAATATACTGTTTTGAGGTATAGCTTAAGTTGCCACTTCAAATGCCTGCTTTATTTTGATCTTTCGCCCATCTTTACCCAGATGCCTCTCTTCCACATGAATTGCTCTGCAATTTCTGCAAAGCCTTCAGAGCTCCTTTGCAATGTGACACATGCAATTCTGAGACCCTGAGTGACACTCTACTGAGCGTCTGACTCAAATATCTCTTCACAGTCCATATAAAGGACCTAAGCGAGCCTTTGACCAACCAAATAGCCAAAACCCCTTTACATGTTATCACCATCAATTTGCACCTGTTCAATTAAAAAGCCTCCAGAATTGACCATTTAAAATGAAAGTACTCTGAGGCGCCTGGGTGGCTCAGTTGGTTAAACATCTGGCTTCGGCTCAGGTCATGATGTCATAGTCCATGAGCTCGAGCCCCATGTTGGGTTCTGTGCTGACGGCTCAGAGACTGGAACCGGCTTCAGATTCTCTGTCTCCCTCTCTCTCTGCCTTTCCCCCACTTGTGCTCTCTCTCTCTTTCTCTCTCTCTCTCAAAAATAAATAAACATTAAAAATAATAAAAAATAAAATGAAAGCATTCTTTTTTAAGTTTATTTGAGAGAGAGAGAGAGAGAAAGAGAGCGCATGTGCATGGGGGAGGGGCGGAGAGGGAGGGAGAGAGAGAGAATCCCAAGCAGGCTCCACACTCACAATGAGTGTGAGCCCCATTGCAGGGCCCAAACCCCCGTGAACCGCGAGATCATGACCTGAGAGCCACGATCAAGAGTCAGATGCTTAACTGAGCCGCCGAGGCACCCATAATATGAAAGCATTCTCATCTGAATTATTCACAGAAGCTACTGAAATTAATCCATTCCCCTGGCATATTCTAGGACTTGGTTTGCTTTGAGGTGGTTACATGAAATTAAGTTTCTAATTCCAGAGATGCCACGTAGAAAGAACACAGAGATCTGCTTATTTGGACTCTCTCAGGAAGTTTAGGCGGTTGTACGTTTTCTAAGTCAATGCATGCGTTTGAATACACACGGTCTGTGTTGGATGCCTTCAACTATTTTCAGATGGTGTCGTGATTACTGTGATATTTGTATTAACAGTCAAGATGAAAAAGAGCAAGATGGCTTTCCAGAAGTCCAGACCTCCCCTCTGCCATCACCATTTCTTTCTGCCATAATAGCTGCCTTTCAGCCGGTTGCATATGACGACGACGAAGAAGCCTGGCACCGCCACGTCAGCCAGATGCTGTCTGACACCGACGGGTCCTGTGCAGTGTTTACTTTTCACGTGTTTTCCAGGCTGTTTCAGGTCCGTGAGGCTCACGGTTTTCTGAATTTATATCAACAGTTACTTGATAAGGTTTTGGTGTTTTGATCTAAAGTCTGTATCTCACCTTCTGTTTTCTATTTTTACGTTATTTTATTTGTTTTAATGTCTCAGGTTTTCATATGCCCACTGATTTTCTTTAAAAAAAAAAAAAGTTCTCCCCAAAGATGGTGATATTATTTAAATTTAAATTGTGACACTGTAGTAACTGCTGGTAATTTACGCAGTGACGAGTACAGATCCCTCCCTTCAGGCAACTCAAGCACAACTTGGAAGCGGCATCTGATAAATTCTCTGCAGGAGGGGGGACACCAGAAACATAGTCCCTGCCTTCCAAGAGCTTACAGTCAATATCACCCAAGTTTATACTTAAGTACTAAATTAATTAACAATTTTGTGTCTCGGCACACCTTAAAAATTTTAGCTAAGGTTGCTTCCAACTGTGAAAATAATGACGTGAGCTAACATTGCAGTGCGTGATAGGCATTGTGCTAGATCACTTACATCATTTACTTCTTGTAACAGACCTGTGAAATGTACATGTATTTGGAGCATTCTGTAGCTTGGGAAACTAAGGCACCAAGAAATGCCATTTAAGTCCTCATCCGCTGAACTGTGTACTGCTCTTCTTCTTGACCTAAGCAAATGCTGCCCATCTGGGAAGACCTAGCTAAGGACGTATTCTCGCTGCAGCTTTCCCACCCATGGCAACCGCCAGCCTCTCTCTCCCGGAAGTTCTTTACGCTCATTGGCTGGAGCATTTGTTTTATTCTGGACTTTTGCCCTGCTCCTTGGTTTCCTATTTAGTAGTTTTTTCTTTCCAATGATATTGTTTCCTGATGCCTGAGACTGTAGCTGATGCTTTTATTGTGATTAAATCATAAGGACACCCAACAGTGCAACACATGCCCATGTAGGCACATGTTATCCTATAACTATGCCATTGACAATATAGTCTCATTCACTGAGTGCTCATTGTGGGTAAGGCACGATTGGATTATTTTATGTTAATGAGTATTCTTGAGTTTTGAGAAGATATTACCCCTAATGCATATGTATGACTTTAATTAAATCCGGTGGCAGCTCAGAGCCCAGGACAGTAAACCACATTTACTGAAAGTTTCTTTCAGGTAGAGCATTAGAAGAGCTACTTCTCCAGACATGTAAGGACTTTATTCCCCGTGATGTGCAGCATGTATTCCTTCTGTCTCTCCCAATGAAAGAAATCTCAGGAATGGGGAGATGAATGGCATGTATCATTAGTTTCTTTTTCTAAGTAGTGCTGTTTTGTAAATCTTTGATCATTTTGTGAAATTAACGTTTCCAAAGAAAAGCCTAAAAACACGGATTTACAGACCAGTTATTAGAATGCTGTATATCACTACGACAGTGATTTTATTTATTTATTTAAGTTTATTTATTTTGAGAGAGAGAGAGAGAGAGAGAGAGGGAGAAAGCATGAGCCTAGGAGGGACAGAGAGAGACAGAGAATCCCAAGCAGGCTCCACACTGTCAGCACAGAGCCCGACACAGGGCTCAGACTCCCGAACCGCGAGACCAAGAGGCAGACACTTAACCAACTGAGCCACCCAGGCGCCCCACTACAATAATGATTTTAAGAGAAAAGTTTGCCCTGATTACAAATGATGCTTGTTAAAGATGAAAAGGGCCTTCTTATGAAATACTAAATATTTTTTTACGCTTTTTTCCATAGACAATTCAGAGAAAGTTTGGAGACATAACTAATGAGGCAGTCAGCTTTCTTGGTGAGAGTCTGCAACGCATTGGTACCAAATTTAAAAGTTCATTGGAAGTGATGATGATGTGTTCAGAATGCCCAACAGTCTTTGTGGATGCTGAAACAGTAAGTATTTTTTTAAGTTTGCTTATTTATTTTGAGAGAGAGTGCGCATGTGTGAGCAGGGGGAGGGGCAGAGAGAGAATCTCAAGCAGCCTCTGTGCTGTCAGCACAGAGCCCAATGGAGGGCTTGATCCCACAAACTGTGAGATACCTGAGCCAAGATCAAGAATGAGGTGTACAGGTTTATATTTTCAATTTGACTATAAATATCCAGCAAAATATAATTCCGGTATATTATATGCAGTGACTTGTGACTCTGATTCTGACCCCTCCCTCTCATCACTCTTCAGAGTCATAGATGGGAACCTAGAAAGTCATGCTCTAGAGATAGGTACTTTCCCTCTGATTCTTGAATAACTGTGGTAGGAGAGGGCTAGACCTACTCCCATGAAGAAACCAGGGCCCCTCAGTCTTCCCATTTTGTTTTAAAACACACTCAGAGATTGTGTATTAAGATATTCAGAGAATTAAGGTTTAACAAGCTTCAAAAGTTTACCTTTAAAGGTATATACCGGTCTGACATGCCATTTCTCACCCAAGGCACTTTTTGAAAGCATTTGAAGGTATGGTCATCCTTGGTGGCACCCCAGAAATCCCCCTGTATTCCTGCTCTGTTTCAGTGAAAGGTCAGCCCTCGGTATGGGACAGAGCGAAGTAAGAGATACTGGCACGAAGTCGGGCCAAAAACCAGCTATCAGAAATTCCATGATCCAAAAGTTGTCGGTCTCATGACTGTGATCAGAAATGATAACCTGGACCAATGTTTCTGATTTGACAGCTGACGTCATGCGGTTTGCTGCAAACACTCAAGTTCAGTGTTTTGGAGTTGCAAGAGCATCTGGATACCTACAATGCCAAAAGAGAAGCAGCTGAGCAGGTCAGTCTCTTCACCACGTGAAAACGAGTTTGCTTTTGACCCCGGAAACGTGCACTTGGCAGCTGAGTAGCCCAGATAGAAGAGGTCCTCTCGGCACTTGCCTCAGGGTTCTACTGAGATTTATGGGGCCTCTGGAACTCTGTGTTCCGTGGGCTCCTATCTGTAGCTCTTAGAAACCAGCCCTCTAAGAACCTGAGAACACGGTGGAAAACTGCAGCATTTTAAAAAGCTCAATGTGGAGACCACATAGCTGCTGTCAACATTGCAAGTGGGGAAAGAAAAGCTGTACTTCTCGGAGAATGCATAATGGTATCGTGATCTAAGAAATCTATAACCAGTGACCAAGCTGGGACCTTTTTTCCAGCGCTGTGGACGTGGGCAAGCAAAGGGAAGAATAAGCATGTAGTCGATTCTAGATACTACTTGCAGGGAAGTGTTTCTTCAGCTCCAATCTGGCCCTGCAGAATAGCAGTAGTTCTCTTCCCTCAGAGTAAATGTCTTCAATTAGCAGGGGCAGAAAACCTTTAAAAGTTTTTTTCACACAAACCGTATACAGTAGGCTTTTTTTTTCCTAGAATAGATGGATCTTCCATTAATTAGTATTAAACATTACATGTAGCACTCGCTTCAGCAGCACGTATACTGAATTGGAACCATCCGGAGAAGATTCGCAGGATTGGCATGGCCCCTGTGCCAGGAGGACATGCAAATTCATGAAGCGTTCCATCATTTTTGGAATATTATTCAGTCATAAAAACAGGATGAAATCTTGCCACCTGCAGTGACGTGAGCTAGAGAGTATTATGCTAAGTGAAATAAGTCAGTCAGAGAAAGACAAGTACTGTATGATTTCATTCGTCTGTGGAATTGAAGAAACCAAACAAATGAACAGGGGTCAAAACAGGCAAACCAAGAAAAGATTCCAATGGCAGAGAACACGCTGATGGTTGCTGGAAGGGAGTTGGGTGGGGGGATGGGCTAAATGGGTGATGGTATTGAGAGCCCTTCCTGTGATGAGCACCAGTTGCTGTATATAAGTGATGAATCGCCAAATTCTAGATCTGAAACTTAAAAATATTTTTTTTGATTAAAAAAAGTATCCCATGTAAAGGCCTAGGAAAAGTATAAAACCTGTTTCTTATTCCCTTAGTATACGAGGTAAGAATATAAGGCACAGATACTGTATATGAATAATTAGCAACAAAAGGAAAGTGTCAGTTTATAGCTATAGATAAAGGTATTGGCAATGACAGAGACTCTTCAGAATTGTGCAGATCTAACAGACCAGATGCCATTTACTGTGACTTCCAAAGAGAGGTCACTTTGGGCTATTAGGAAAACTTCGTGGAATAGAGATCTGACCTTAGGCCTTGACGAGATGGTAATTTTAGATTGGGGGATTCTTTCAGGGCAAGAACATGCTATAGGAAAATACTTCTATTAAGAGCTTTCTCCCCTTATAAGGGAGGAAGGAATCTTACATTTGGACTGAAAGAATTGCAGATTGGTAAAGAGGAAAGAGTTTTCAACATCAGGGCAGTATCGGGCAAGATCTGGTCATCTTACAAATATAGTAGTCCGCCCCTTATCCACAGGGGATACATTCTAAGACCCCCACTGAATGCCTGGAACCATAGATAGTACTGGAACCCTATGTATACTGTGTTTTCTCCTGTACATGATGAAATTTAATTTATAAAGTAGGCACAGTAAAAGATTATAAAATAGAACGATTATAATAATTATATATTATATATAATATATATTTTATATTTATATAAATTTATATATTTGTATAAATATATAATATATAATTTGTATATAATATAATTAAATATATTAATATATATTAATATAATTTATATATTTATATGGTTTGTATATACTATATATTTATATAATTTATAATTATATATTATAATTAAATATATAATTATATATAATAATTATAAAATAGAACGATTATAACAGTAGACTGTAATAGAAGCTGTGTGCGTATGGTCTCTTTTCCTCTCAAAATATCTTCTTGCACTATACTCACCCTCACTGTTGTGATGTGAAATGATAAAATGCCTTCCTGATGAGACGGAGAGATGAAAGACGCAGGCATTATGACGTAGCGTTCGGCTACTGTTGACCTTCTGTCAACAGTTCAGAGGAGGATAGTCTGCTTCTGGACTGCCCTTGACTTTGGATAACTGAAGCCACAGAGAAGGGTGGGGTACTGTAACACTGCCATGTGTGTTCTTGTGCCTGTCTTTTGTGTACTTAGGTCCACTGTCTGTTGAGTATCTAGGAGTAGAATTGCTGGGTCATGGGGCATACACACGTTCCACTTTAGCAACTTCTACCCATCCGGCTTTCTACAAGATGGTGTTTCAGTTTGTAATCCATGAAGAAGTGTGTACAAGAGTTACTGTTGCTTCCTATCTTTGCCACCACTTGTTACTTGCAACTTTTAAATTTTTGGTCATTCCGTCTAAATCATTTTGTGTCTTCAGAAACCTTTTCTGAAGATTTCTAAGTCATTTGTGTCTTCCGAAACCTTTGCCTTCCCTAGACGCTGCAGAAAATCATGCCTTTCTGCATCCGTGCCCCTTTCCAACATGGCTTTGCTGTTCCTTCCATCAAGAGATGAGGTCTGTTTCCCCACTTCTGAAGTCTGAGATGTCCTTCTCTTTTTCTGACCAATCAAATTCAGCAACGAAGCTGTGCAGTTTCTGAGACTAGCATTCAGGCCTCTTGCAGCTTCTGCATTTGCCATCATGTACATTTGGATAAACTCTGGAAAACTAATTTGACCCTTAGCCTCCTGGAGGATGAGAGGCCATGTGGAAGAGAATGGAAGCATCCCAGCTGACAGCTAGCAGGCCGGGTATTTAAGTGAGGCCAGCTTGGAACTTCCAGGCCCTGTCAAGCCATCAGATGACTGTGGACTGGTGAGGGACCCGAGGCAAGACCAGAAGGAACTCCCAGCCAACACAGATGTGTCTTGTTGTTTTAAGCCATTAAGCTTTAGAGAGGTTGGCAATATAGCGACATTTACCATCTACAATAGGAAAACACCAAACGCCTACAAGTGAATCTAGTCAAAGATATGCTATATCTCCACCCAGAAGACTTCAGATGTTCCCGAAAGAAATTAAAGGCCACCTCAATAAATGAAAGACTATACCATGTTCATGAATCAGAAGACTCAAATGGGTAAAGATGTCATTTTCCCCCCAAATCTGTAGATTTAATGCAACCCCCATTCAAAATCTCAAGCTGTCTACCAATGGAAATTGACAGGCTAACTCTCCAATTTATATGAAAGTACAAACAGCTAATTATAAGGCAAACCGCCTTCTTGAACACAGATCTGCAAACTATAGCCCATAGGTCATAACTAGCCCACTGTTTTTATAAGTTTTGGGGGGACATAGGCATTGTATTTGTTTACGTATTGTCTATGGCTATTTTTGCACTGCAACGTAGTTAAAATAGTTGCAACAGAGAATAAATGATTTGCAGCACCTAAAATCTTTGCTCTCTGGCCTGCACAGAAATAGTCTTAAAAACCTTGTCCATGAAGAACAACAACAACAAAGCCTAAATAGAGTTAAACTTCCAGCCAGTAAGACTTATTAAAAATTTCAAAAGAGTGTATCATTGGCATAAGAATAAACAAATATGCCAATGGAATATAGAGAATCCGATAACAGATATATATATATATAATATTACATATTATAATTATATATTAATATATAATTTACAGCATAGGTGCTATTGCATTGTAGTGGGCAAAGAATCTTCTTTTCAATGAATTTGCTGAATCAAGTATTTGTATACGGAAGAAACGTGATGCCTTCAGAGAAACCATCTCACCATTTCTTGTCCCGTCTATTCTTTGTTACCTTTTTTTTCTTGTCGTCCTTCTTGTCTTCTATCAACCAAGTATTTTCTGTTGCTCAGTTTTTCCCCCCTCTAAAAGTTTTTACTATTATAATATTTATATATATTATATATATAATATATAATATAATATTTATATATAATATATATTATATATTGTATATATATATAATATATATTGTATATATATAATATATATATATTAACACATTCTTCCCATTATTCCTGGAGTCTCCTGAGGGTCACCGGTGAAAGTCAAGGGTATTCATCAGGACCACCTTGGCAGGAAATGAACAGTCCTTCTTTTCAACGCCAGGAGACCAGAAATCTGCTTACGTCTTTAGCCTCCCAGATGGCTTGGTGGTTTGCTAGCCTCTCCTCCTGCTGCATGGGCTAAACGTGGTACCAAGGGAAGCTGCACACAGACCGTCAGCTCTCTTCTCTGCTGTCCCCTTTCCTCCAGCATCCTGGACCTTGATACCTCCCTACCTTTGTTAACCGTCTTTGCCCATCTCAGTGACACCGTGGGCCAGACACCCTGGGGCACCACTTTCTGTTCAGCCTCTCTGCCTTAGGAACAAGCAAAGCTTTGAATAAGCAAGTCCTCTGGATTAAATACAGGCATCTTTGCAGGCTCCCTTTCCGTGCTTTGTCTAACGCCCTCACCCCTGGTGGATGGTATTCTGCTTCTGTAGTTGTCCATGGAGGATTGACCTTATACAAGCTACTCCATCATGCCCAGGAGCAGAACCTCTCCAGCTCAATTTTAACCTTCATTTGAGCCCTGAGTAAAGAAACAGTTACGACCGGAAGACTGATTGGATGTAAACTGGAGGACATTTTATACACAAACTCCTGTGTCTTGTCTACACTGGCTGGAAACATGTGGATCTCTATTGTTCAGGCCAGTGTGCAGCCACAAAACTATCGGCTTGGGGCTTGTCTTTTTTTTTTTTTTTAATTTTTTTTTTCAATGTTTATTTATTTTTGGGACAGAGAGAGACAGAGCATGAACGGGGGAGGGGCAGAGAGAGAGGGAGACACAGAATCGGAAACAGGCTCCAGGCTCCGAGCCATCAGCCCAGAGCCCGACACGGGGCTCGAACTCACGGACCATGAGATCGTGACCTGGCTGAAGTCGGACGCTTAACCGACTGCGCCACCCAGGCGCCCCTTGGGGCTTGTCTTTTAACAGAGTAAAAAAAAAAAAAAAAAAAAAATCATAGCTTGTTGAATAAGGCTCCTAAAATGCTGTGCCATTAGGCATAGAACAGAAAAATTTATGTTTAGTAAGAATAAGCCAGTAAACATTCAATTAAAACTATTTTTTTTCTAATTTATTAGGATACTTGGACAAATTGGACTGGGTTAGCGAGGATGATTAGGTGTATAAACATTTTAATATTTTGTACAAAGACTAATGTACACATTGTACAAGAGACTGCAGCTGAATTTTGCTGATAGAAAGAAATCTGCTGGATACCTTTTGACAGTGGATGCCAGCAGCTGTATCTCACTAGGAAAGCTTCACATGTTTTCTTCAGAGATGCTGTGAAGCAAAAAGCCTAAGGGCCTGTGCAGTCTGAGGGACCGGGATAAAAGCAACATAAGGTCACAGAGTTGTTTTGAAATCACTGAGATGTCTAATTTTCATTCTTTGCATGTAGAATGTTAAGCTACAGTTGAACGTTTTAAATGCCTAGTACTGAGATATTTTCAAAGAGAATACTTAATGTAGCAAGTAGTTTTTCTCAAAGTCCTAGTGATTTCTTATATATATTAGTTTTATGCTCAATCTGTCACATAAAGAACAGGGAAGTGAAAATAACGGGTATTGACAATATCAAACTGTCAAAACCTAGTAGCTTAACTTGAAGGCTCTTAGCTTTCACTTGAGCTTGGACATTCCATGACTCCAACATTTTTTTTCCCACTAAACTACAATGCTATTATTTTATTTTTATTTGACGAAAGAAAAGATCCCTTAAGTAAATACCCAACTTTAGGAAATAGCCCCTGGATAAGGAAAAACCACATTTGGCTTCTGTAGTCAATATTCTTGGGAGATAATATGTTTGTCACTCATTACGGTCCAAAAGGAAGGAAAAGGAAAAGGAAAAACAAGATTGAAAACGGGTTTCGGTTTCTGTTTCACTAATTAAAACTGACACTAGTCTTCTGAGAATTACACTTCTGATAAGCAAACAGACCTGGTTAATTCTGAGTTGGCTTTATTAAATTGTGCTTCCAAAGGCGAAGCACATCTTTCATTTCCCCATCTTCCATTAGACAAAGGTCAGGTATAGGTTGTGAAGATTTCTAATAAAATCTGCAAAATGAAGAATACTCTGTACTGAAATGGAGCACCAGAGGTCCCTAGAAGAGCAGACTGTTTATTGTGTTTCTGTGAATAAAACATCACAGTGTGTGCATCTAGTGCACAGCCTGCTTCCGGTTTGTTGCATATAAATAATTAGGCTCAGTGGAGGTTGAAGGCTATGTCTATAACCAATCCCAGAATTTCAAGTTAACTTTTAAAGTTATTTTATATGCACAGGCTGTTGTATTACCAGTGTCATCGTGCCTTGTACAGTACATTGTGCCTTGTTAAAATTTACGGTTACTTATTTCTTTAGTGGTTAGACAACTGTAAGAGGACATTTGGTGCCAAAGAAGACATGTATAGGATAAACACAGATGCACAGGTAAGACTCTTCTTCTCGGTTTTGCTGTATTTCTATGTCGGGTGAAATAATGCGTATGTTCGAAGGTCCCTATTTGATAATCCTAGAAATAAAATTGATAACACTCTTCATTTTTGTTATCAGAACGATCTTTGTCAAAGGTAGGTTTCACCAAAATATTGGCTTAGTAATGAAAAATTCACTTTAATAAAAATGAACGACCAGCTTGTGACTGAAGCTTAATAACATTCAGCAGATAAGCTTGATGGGTATCTGGACAGTCCAAGTTAGATTGTACTTACATCTGCCTCTTGAAAAAAATGTTTCTTTTGCATCAGTATTCTGCAGATCAATTGTCTGGTCAGCAAAGCAAACCTAAGGAGTCATGTTGTATACATTTCTATTAGCCTTTCTAAAGGTGAAATTCTGATTGGGTAAATTATAACTTTTTTTTACAGTGTAAAATTCAGTGAAAATAAAAGTAACCTTTTCTTAGAGGAAAGTGCATATATGTAACAGTACATTAAATGAGGATAAATTAAGCCTAAAAATTATTCTAAGTGGGGAATATGCATTGCATTCATCAATTTAACAACCTCAAAAATAAGTTAATGACCTCTACATTGATGTCAGAGCTCCAGTCTTTTTCAACACTGGTTATGCTGTTAGAGATTTCTAGTCACTGTAAAAGTTACTGTGCTATTGTAAAAATTGGAAGTTTTTAAAAAACTGAAACATTGAGAAAATAATCGGATACTCTCAATAAATGAGTTTCACATTCATTATCTCTGTCCTTCCATGTGTGTCTTGTACATGCTCATTATCCCCATTTTGCAGATGAGGAAACTGAGGCTCAAAGAAGAAAATTTATCTAAAATCAGTAAGAAAAGAGTTAGAATTAAGATTCCAGTCTAGGCAGGCTGACTCCGAATCCTGTACTGTGTTCACAAGGAGACTGTCTAATCACCCATGTAAGGAAAGAAACAAAGGAAAATAAGGAATTAAACCCTAAACTAGAATTGGAGTCTTTGCCTCTGTCTTTGCCACTGTTTAACTACATGGCTTGAGCAAGAAAGATAAACTCCTTTTTTCCTATATGAATTAGGTGATTAGACTAAATGATTTCTTACATCCCTCTGCCTTGAAGAAAAGAAGTTCCATCTCCAAGAGTTTAAGTGAGTTCTAGCTCAAGGCTTTCTACTAAGTAAAAACTGTACATTTAAGACTTTCATTTATATCTTATTTCTCCTTTTATATTTAGCTCCTTGAGACTGGGGACACTTTTTACACATTACTAGTATCTGTTCCTGTGTACCAGAATAGTCTTTTGCATAATAAATATTTATTTTAAAATAAACGAAAAAAGAATGCACCTGCAAATTTCAATATACTTAAAAATCAGTAATTCTCAATCTGGAAAGCTGGCATATTTAGAGTAATTTCTGGTAATTGAGAACTGTAGAATTAATTACATTTGTGTTATCTCCTACAATTGTGGTGATCATCAACTTTATCATGATTTCTTTTCCATTACATCCCCAAGTAGATGCTATGGGTGTATGCATAGAGAGCCAGTTCCATTTTTTATGCTAATAGAAATGAGAAAAAGTATTTGCCACTCAAATAGTTGTTTCTTTCCATCTAAAACTGTGTAAAGGAGAACCTCAAACTCAGATATGCTAATGTGTTTGACATTGGATTATGTTCCACTGGTGTTCACTGAATGACTATCCACGTAATTTATGATAAGCAGTAGGAAGCTAAAGTTCACCTTTGCTTAGCAAATCCCTTCTAAATTGATAGGAATAAATGTTATATAAACAGTCCTTCAGAGGACACTATTTAGAAAAGCACGCTTCAAAAGGGACTCTTAGAAGCAATATTTATGTTATAGCAATTGCTATTTTAATTAGAAATCATCCTCCTCTATTAACGAGGCTAGGTCCAAATTGCCATAGATATTTGTAGTAATTTTTAAATAGTCCATAAACTTGATGTTTCACTATGTATTTTATATACATCATCTGACTCAAACCTAGTTGGGTCAAACTTCTGAAGCTTGCTAAATTGCATTTGGGAATACAATTTAAAACCCACATCCGCTGTTGATATCTTCCATTCTGACTCAGCACCAATTATGGCAACATAGGACCTAATTAGTAAGGGTAGGAAGCCTAGAATGACCCACACCAAAGATGATATTCTCCTAGGTATTTATAAGAATATAGGCCGATTCTTTTCTGAAAACAGTAATGCATTTATTTTCTAATCAGAAATTTTCCACTTTACTAATGGAAATTTTAGGACGTTTGGTTTCTTTCACAAGTTTTCCCAAGATCACATCAGTTCAATTTTCTCCTGTAGTTTTCACACGAGAAATTATAGCCTACATGTAATTTAGTTATTTGGCAAAGAGTTAAAAACACCCTGTAACACTTGTTACCGTAAGCGTATAAAAAGTTTTGTTCTGGAAATAGCAAATTTTTCTTTTGGGTGCAATTAAATGTTCTTCAGTTTGCCTGGGACATCTGTGACCCTAGTTAAAATGATTTCTTACACTAATTGTTGGTCTTTTTCTTCCTTTGTATTTTTTGTGACCCGATCTCCTTCTTGCTTAGCAAATGGAAATTCTAGCAGTAAGTGATTTGTCTTAATTTATAGACTTATCCGTGTCAGACAAACTGATTTTCATTTGCCATTTGTGACCTAGCAGTGTTTTGTCCTGGATTACTCTAAGAGTAGTGTGTGTGCTTCAGTTCTGCCGTAGCCCTAATCCATGAAACGTCGGTCCTATATAGATGAAGGTTCCATCATTAATATGTACAACTCGCAGTCGCCTGTTTGTACATCTATAAACTAACATCTTTGAATTTTGAACATCAAAGTGCGTATGTTAATTTCATGGTCTCATTTCAATGAGATTACAAGGTTTGGGGTTTGTTTTTTTTTTTTTTTAGAAAAATGATTCATTTTTAGGTAAGAGGTAATCCACTGTTACTTTGCTTTATCAAGCATTTGTTGATAAATGCTGTGAGATGAACATCTCGATGGGGCAAAATTATATGCATTTGTACATTTTTTTCATTATGAATTTTATTTAAAGCATTTTATAGATTGCCTGCTGAAAAATTTGTCTAATGTGAAAATGTGCTTCATGCTAAGTGAATTATGTAACCAACAATTTAATTTATATTTTAATCCCAGTCTTCAAAGCATCTTTCATCACCTTCACACTGTATTAACTTGCTTACTGCAGAGAAATAAATGCCAAGATAATTTTAACAGAATTACTTAAATATTTTTATTGGAAATACACTGTCTAATCAAACCTCATGGAAAACAGTATCTGAATTTAACACAGTGTTATTTACTCCTAGGGCCTGGAGCTCTGTCGAAGGCTGTACAAACTACATTTTCAGTTGCTGCTTCTGTTCCAAGCCTACTGTAAATTGATCAACCAAGTAAACACAATAAAAAATGAAGCAGAGGTAAATATTCGATTGTAGTAGGAATAACTGATTCTAGAATATGAAAACATGATACATATATTCTTTGTAAAAGAGCTTATGTCAGGAGTTACTTACAGTGAAACCTTTTTTCCACAATTGTCTTTTTAAAAGCAAATGATGTGCCGTTTCAGAACCTATCAGTAAATAAGACAGCAGGTAGCCAGTGGCCTTGAAAGGTTCAAGACCTTAAAGGTCACAGCAGCCACAACAGATCATCTGTAACCAAGAGTCAAAAAAAGCACTTCAACTCAATGAAGTCATAAGTTAAATTATGAAACCCCTCCCCGCCCCAAACATCTTGTACATATATTTTTGTAGTTCTGGTTGTACACATAAGAATGAACATATCAAAAACACTTTGAATGTTGGGAGTCGCGTAATGAATAGGCTCAAAGGTGGTGACTTTAGTCTTTTCCCCCCCTTGCCCACACTGGTACTGAAACAGAAATGCTTTAACTTTTGTTAAATGGTTAAATAAATTAAAAAATATATACTGCTTAATATAAAATACATACTGGTTTATATAAAATATATATATATATATATAATCTAAAATATTTCAAAGGTAAATAACCTTTTAAAATATAAAGATTTTTGTCAAGAGAATTCACGACCTTCTCCCCCCACCCCCGGCAGTGAATTTTTACTATCCAAGATATAAATCACATGTTAAAACCAATACAAACACTGGAACAAAAAAAAAAACAACAAAAAAAAAACATTGGTTACAGCCTGTTTTATTACAACTATCATAAACATTTATTATAACCTGTTTGTTTCTTTAAGTCATGTCTGTGCCCAGAGTGGGGCTCAAACTCAGGACCCTGAGATCAAGAGTCACATGCTCCACTGGCTAAGCCAGCCACGCGCCCCTATAACCTGTTATTTATCAAGAATACTTAAAGACTACAATTTGGTGGCTGAAAATATAACAGAGAACTTGAAAAATTAAGTTTACCATTTGCAGATCTTTAAGAGAAGCTGCTGCTACCATCAGATGTAGCTTCAGAGCCAATTAAATGCTCTTCTTGTTACTGAATACACAAATAGATCGTTTTAAGGCATATTCATTTGTTCTAGGTCATCAACATGTCTGAGGAACTTGCCCAACTGGAAAATATCCTCAAAGAAGCAGAGTCTGCTTCAGAAAATGAAGAAATTGACATTTCCAAAGCTGCACAAACTACCATAGAAACTGCCATTCATTCTTTAATTGAAACTCTGAGAAATAAGGAGTTTATTTCAGCTGTGGCACAAGTCAAAGCCTTCAGGTAAAGCGTGAAGGGATTTCAAGGTGTGGTGCCTCTAAACCCGCACTGGCGTCTTAACAGCGATTGGGTCGGGTTTTCAATTTGCTGCGTCCGTAGCGCGTCTTTGTGAAAGCATGACAGCTTTGTCCACAGTTCTCACTGAAATGACGCCACTTTTAGACTTGGTTCACTCTCTAGAGGTTTTCGGTAACACGTTTGCCCAAACGTGCAAACAGATCCTCAGTGATTCACAAGGAGATTCTGTTCTAGGTATTAATTTAAAACGTGGTTAATATTAACCATTGCTTGACGGAGTCTCAGGACTTAAAAATATTGTGTATTTCAGATCTCTCTGGCCGAACGATATCTTTGGCAGTTGTGAGGATGACCCTGTGCAGACGCTGTTGCACATCTACTTCCATCACCAGACGCTGGGCCAGACGGGGAGCTTCGCGGTCATAGGCTCTGACCTGGACATGTCAGAGGCCAACCACAAACTGATGGAGCTCAATCTAGAAATAAGGGAGTCCCTACGCATGGTGCAATCATACCAGCTCTTAGCACAGGCCAACCCAGTCGGAACTTTGGTGAGCACCGGATTCTGAGAAGCTTCCAGGCGTTTAGGGAAGACACTGAACTGAAGATGATGCAGAATATTCATGAGCACCTTTTACAAACCCTCGCAGTTCACGGACAACCCTTCCTGGCGGCATCCACGACCACGGCGTAGCTGATGTCAAACCGGTATCAGAGTCAAAGATCTAAGGGAAAAAAAAAAGAAATCTAATGGCTGCCAATACCTCCTACAATAACCGTATGAAGAAGGAGTTTTTAATTACTTAACCTAGGTGAAAAGAAAAGGGCTAAGAGTGATGCGTACAAATACATGACTTTCTGGAGAAAGAAGAGAATTCTAGGACTGTTTGCAATAATGGCCTCTAATACTGAGACGTTGGAAAGCAGGTGACGTGAGGCTAAAACCCAGGCTCGTTCATTTTAGCTGAAAACCTGCAGGGCTGTGTGGATGCTCCACAGTCGATGCTTCATTATCTACGTGAAGAACCTTTAGTCGGATAGACAGTCACGGAGAGACTTCTTTGCAAAAACCATTGACTTTTTTTCAACACGTGGGATGAGGGTGTGGGTGTTTTGTTTTTTAGTCTGTACAAGGGATTGTGTGTGCGTGAGCTGGGATGTGTGAATATGTGACAGTCCTATTTTCAAGGTATGGATGTTTGGTGATAACGTGTCAGCATGCCTAAAAGAGCACTGCAAGATTATTTTTGAAGAAATTTTATTTTATTAGATCTAACTCTTCATAGTGTGTAAATGTTAGAACATTTTAATAATATTTTAAAACTGGGCTTTCCCGGTATTTCGAAAAGAAATAATATATCTGTTAATGTTATTGGAATGCTGCTCAGCTCTCTGACCAGTGCTTACATTACGATTGTTGATAACTAACCAAAGTAGATGCCTGCAGAGACTTTAAAATGTAAAATAAAGATGTATGCTGCCCGTCAGCTATTCTCATTAGGAAAGTTAACTTATTTTACTCCATAATTATTATAGAAACTGTATAGATTAAAAACCAGTATTGTACGTTTGTGCAATGCACTGTTATACAAGAATAGGTGTACAAAGCTAAAGAAAAGAGTGTGGTCACTGATGGTAGAATATGAGACTTGCGGGCTCTGAAGTCTGCAGAATTCAAGAAGAGAGATGCAAACCCAGTTTTATATGTTCATTCAGGACTCACGTGTCTCACCCAAAAGGAACCTGGGGCTATGGGGGAAAATGAAGGGAAGCCTGAAGACTGACTACCAAAACATGCAATATACTTACTCACTGTCTAAGTCTGTAGCATAACACGAACTGGATTCTCTGTCCTTTTTTAAATAGCATTTTGTAAAAGAAATGAATGTAGTCCCACAACTCCTCTGATTTGAAAGGAACACCTTGTATTTTTTATAGGCATCTCTTATCCACTGTGACTTTCTTTTAAACTGGGCTCTGTGACTGCAGAGTTTAGAATGTAGAAATGAAATGCTTAGCTTTGCCTTTTCTTGGGGGTGTGGACCCTGCCAGAAATGTAATTATGCTCAAGTGCATTAATTGAAGGCACTGTGCACGCCGTTGGACTGCTGACTATAGTTATGTGACCTGTAAAATTCCATAACTGGTCACGGCACATTCGTAATCACTGTATTTTTTGACCCTGATAAAAAAAAACAAAAACAAAAACAAAAAAAAACAATTATTTTGATGGTGTTCTGGTACTGTAAATGGTGTCCTTTAAATTATTTAATAACTTTTGGGTGTGGGGCAGGAACAGAGGGATGGAGTCCAGAGACCCCCCCCCCACACTTTACATCCTATCTTACCATCACCCTCTTATATCCTTTTTGTTAAAATAAAAAGCATTGTAGCTGTTGGTTTGTGTTGTATTTTAAAGGTCAATGATTACAGTGTGCATCATTTAGGGACTTTGCAAATATGATCCTTGTTCTTAAGATAACTTTCCCTAAAAGGGGGAGAACGAAGTTGAGAGCAAATGAGGTTGACTATTACCCAAACCAAACCCTGAACAGTTGGAATTTCCTTTTCATGTGTATGTACCTAAATCTATTAATAAAGTAATATGATGAATATACCTACAGAAAGCAAGATGCAAATATAAAAGTCATCAGGATGGTCCCTTTGCATTTAACAAAAATGTATCAAGTGCTTAATTTATTAATTACCTTATGCAGTTCTGATCAAGCCCTTTGTGCTTTGTACAACCTTTTTCTTTTGCCCCTTAAGTTGATCATTTTTTAAGTAGTAAGCTTGTAAAACAACACCAAGAGAGGGGCTCCAGCAGTTTCTTCATTCGGCTTCTAAAATAGAAAGCAAACGCCTTTTTTTTTTTTTTTTTTAAACACAATTTAGAAAATATTTTCTACTTTTAGTGATCTAGAGGGTACTGTACAACCCACAGTCTACCATAAATTCAGGAAATAAACATTCATTCTCTTGGAACAGACTCACCAAAGCCACAGTGAGCCTTCCTCGTTTGGATCCAGAAGTGCTCGTACACCGTGCCGTTAGAACCCACGTGAAAAGAAACAGGATATTAGAATCAACATAATTATCATTGTACTTCATGGCATTTATACAGATTTTTTTTTTCAAAAGAACCCACTGTCCCCTTAGCAAATGTATGAAATACAGGGAAAAGTGGAATCACTGACACCCAGAGAAAACAGTATTCTGGGCTATTTCCTTCTAGTCTCTCAATCTCTTACTAAAAAAAAAAAAAAAAAAAAAAAAAAATGTGTGTGTGTGTGTGTGTATATATATATATATACACACACATTTTATAAATTTCCTTCGTACACAGTTTGATAGCACTTTCTAGTTGCTAGAACGTCATCACCACAACTTTTATAACAAAGATGTCTTTGTGCAGCATTGTTCAATGCCAGCTAAATCTAAGTAAAACCTACTTTGATCCTTGCTGTCCTCTCGACTGTAAAATATGTTAGTTGCTCTGTTTGGAAAAATAATAAGCTACTTGACATAACTACCCATATTGATAGCCTTAGGACTCACTGCAGGTGTATTTCTATTGTCCCCTCACTCATTCCACAAGTGTTTACTGAGTGCACTTGCACAAATAAGTTTCCCTGTCCCTACCTTCAACCAAACCAGTAGGAAGGGGTGTTAGAACATCGCCCTCCCCCACACCTAGAGCTGTCATTCATCCACTGTACAGCTAGAGTGATTATTTCTTTTTAACAGACCTGTTAAAAAGCTTTAATGGCTTTAAAACCTTCTAGTGAATTCTGAGGACAAAGACCAGTCCTCCTGAGCAAGGCCTAAAAAATCCCCCCAGTCTGGGCATACTGTCACTTGCCATCATGCTCATCCTTGTCCTCCACAGCCTTCTACCACTTCGGCTTCCTTCTGGTTTTCACTGCCACTGGGCCTTTGCACATGCTACCTTGGTCTGGAAAGTTTCTCCTTCCCCTCTTCAACTAATTCAACTCACCCAAACTTCAGGTCAGCCCAAGAGTCATTTTTCAGGCAAGTCTTCCCCTGACCTCCCTAAATATGATCCTCTTTATCACAGGCCTCTATCAATTGACCAAGTAGCTCTTTCCTATCAGGTGGCAGGAACTCCATGTTTTGTTTTTTTTTTTTCAATGCAGAAAATAATGGCCATCTACCCACTACACTGGAAGCTCCATAAGGGTAGAGGCCACATCCATGTTTTTGCAAAGTACAAGCCTGACCCAGGTGGTAGTTCCATACTTCAATTCCATAAGCAATCCCCAGGGTGCTTGTTAAAATGCCTCAGTCCCAGATAGTGATTCAGTAGGGATAGGGGCCTTAGACTCTGTTTTCACAAGCACCTTCCTAAGTCCATATGAATTCTGAGGGGACTTCCCATTGCTCTAAGGGTTCAAGAGACCTCAAACTCCGTTTAGGTTCCTTATTCCTCACATTTGTCTACACCCAAGCATCCAAGATCTTAACAGACATAGCTAAGGTCATAAGGGTTAACTTAAATGGGATAAGAAAATTGGAAGGAAGGGGCATCGGGGTGGCACAGTTGGTTAAGCATGTGCTTTCGGCTCAGGTCATGAGCTTACAGTTTGAGTTCAAGCCCCACATCGGGCTTGCTGCTGTCAGCACAGAGCCCGCTTCAGATCCTCTGTCCCCCTATCTCTCACAACTTCAGGGAAAAAAAAAAAAATCCGAGAGAGGCATAATTAGTAACTGGATCCAGTTATGTGGTTTCCATAACTATTAAACCAACAACCCTCAGCTGATTTCATTACAAGTCCCTGAGGGCTCTAGACAAACTGCCATCCCCAAGCAGGAGAGCTCTGGGAGCAGAGCCTTACTATTTTCTTGGGAGTCCTGTAGAAAGCTGGCAGGTGCAGCTAGGATACGGATTCCTATGTGAGTTTGCAGTTATACAAACTACAGGACAAGGACCTAGCCTAAGTAGTCGGTTAACTTGAAATCTTCAAGTACATTTAATAGGCTTATTTCTAAGTTACCACCTGAAGTCTTAAAGAAGCTGCCCGTGGCCACCCCGTTCTGGTCCCCACCTGTACCCTATGTGAAATTGTGATCAACCAGTCCATGTGGTTCACAGCCTCCCTCCCCACTAGATGCCACCCACAGCTAGCCAGCCGCTCGGGGGGCAACCCAGAGTCAGAACCCTAACTCTCCTCATACATTAAGGCCTCACTCTAACTCCACCTCACCCAAAAAACGACTTTAATGGTGACATGGCTGTTCATTCAATCAGCATCTTGCTTGTAAGCTTCAGCCCTACAGACACACATAAGCAGGAAACCTGACAGCTGTGAGGCCCTCTAACAAAGTGACAGACCCAGACTGTTAGCATGAGCAGCTTTCAACTTAAAAAAAAAAAAAAAAAAATCTTCTGCAATTTATCAATTGTTTTGCAATACTTTTATTTGAAGGCTCTGTCAAAAATACAGCCTTTCATGAAGTATTTTGAGAAGGAGAGGCATAAGGAAGGAGCACGGAAAAAAGCTAACGTGTCTGCTTCACTAGCTCACGTTCAAGTTGGCCCATCCGTTTACATTCATTTAAATGATGTATTTGAAGCTGAAAGTGCTGTCACAGGATAGGCGTTTGCCCTTGCATCTCCCACACAAATCTTGACGGTGGGGCCGTTTAGGGTCAACGTGGCGGAGTTTTACAGGGCAGGAGCATCTAGTCTGTTTACAGCTCTGAAAAACCAAAGTGAGAAGCACATACAGAAGATAAACCCATGGTCACTTCCTCAAACTTCAAAGTTTTTTTTCTAGTCCATCCAAACACTTACTGAACACGCTCTAAGCAAGGCCCTGTGCTAATCTTGTTCTGTCTGCACCCCTTCCAGCAAGGGGAGGATAAAGAATAGAGAGTGTTTAACCAGGTGGTCGTGGTCTCATGTTGCTTAGGATTCAGTTTGGACTTGTGAACTTTTTGAAATACAGTTATCTAAAAGGAAAGCTCTTCCTGCACTTGAAGGGTGGAGAAGCAGCAAGCATGGGAGAGGAGTCGGATGAGGAAAGCTAAAGTGTGAGGCCAGGGATTAGGAGCAAGCTGTGGGTCAAGCCTGGCACCGGGGGAGGGAGGGGGAGGGAGGGGGCAGCTAGGGGGCGGCTAGGGGGCGGCTAGGGGGCGGGGACGGACCTTGCCCTCACCTCCACCTGCTACAACTGACCCGAATCGGACACTGAAAGCAGTGCAGCAACCACGGAGGCAAGAGCGAGCGGTTAAGGGATCCATCCCACTTTAGAACTTGACCCTGCTCTGCCCCGATCGAAGGGGGTTGACACCATTTTCCCACACTTGGGCTCTCTCCCCCCCACCGTAGCGTGTGAGGCTTCCAACATCCAACCTGATTGGAGTGCACGGATTAGGCTGTGTCAACGGGACACATCAGGCTCCACTAGCTGTGTGCTGACAGGCAAGTTCAGTCACCTCTTAGATTATCTAAGCCCCTGAGCACAGTGCAGCTTACAGTTAATAGTAAACCTGCAATGTTACGAGTTAGCCCCAGAAAGCTGGGCAGCTTAGATTTACTTGAACAGAAGTCATCCTCCCTTTGCCAGCACTCAGGCAAGACAAACTTTAAAACCCATGCTTCTCCTAAATACCCTAACTTGGGTATGTGCTTCATAAAAAGCATTTGGGCTAAACAGACAACTTTCACCACCTCACGTTAGTAGATACGTATTCGATTTTTGATCTGCTTTCTCACGTTAGACTGACTGAGTACCAGGTAAGGCAGACCTTCTTCCATGTTGCAGGTGAGGTAATAGGCTCTAAGGAGATGAACATGACCAGAAGGAAACAAGACCCCAAGACCCCGTTTCCCAGTTGAGCATTATTTCCATAATCTCCACCGAAAAGCAGTCAAAACCTAGGTCACTGGGAACCTAGCCTCTTTAAAGAAATACCTTCAAGAAACTACACCCAAACCCTCTACCAACTACCCAGTTCAGACACAAAATGTGAACATTCAATTTACTTGGCACGTGATATCCTCCACCCGGTAAGGGTTATAAGACTTCTGACAAGTTCTGCAGAACTGCTTGAAGTAAACCTGTGATGAGAGAGGAAAACACTTAAAGCAAAACCCTCTCAACACTCAATGTCAAAAAGCTGCCAGTTCAGGGGCACCTGGGTGCCTCCATCGGTTAAGCGTCCGACTCGCTTTCGGCTCGGGTCATGATCTCCCTGTTTTGTGGGTTCAGGCCCTGTGTTGGGCTCTGTGCTGACAGCACGGAGCCTGCCTGGGATTCTTGGTCTCCCTCTCTCTCTGCCCCGCCCCCGCTCATGCTCTGTCTCAAACTTAAAAAAAAAAAAAAAGCTGCCAGTTCCTTGGTGTTTCTTACCTTGTTGGTGCCCTGCACACACCACACGTAGGCACTTTCCCATCGGATGTTGCAATCCTTGCAGTGATAGTAGCCATACTTCTGCTCTAAGAACTGAGCAAAAAGACAGCAGAGTTTAACCCACAGGATATCCAAATTAGCCTTCATTTCAGAAGCTGCGAAGGATCGGTTTGCTGTTCAAAACTGGCAACCGCATTCCAGATCACGGAGGAACGCAGGCTCAAGGTTTGAATTGGTCTCTCCGATGTCATAATTGGGGGAGCTAATAGCTTAATCAAGCACAGAAGCAAGCATGAGCCTAAAAATGTATTCCAGATTAGCTTGGTTCATAAAGCAAACCGACTGGCAAGTTGCTAAGTAGGTATTTTCCCTCTGACACGCAAGGGAAAAGCCAAACATCTAGGCTTCTCTAAACCTGGAGATTCTTTAAATCTTTAAATTCTTTAAATTTAAATTCTTTAAATTCTTTAAATTCTTTAAATCTCTAAACCTACAGATTCTCTGTAGGATAAAGTCTAATTTTAGAACACACACATGTGAAAGTGGTTAAGCTGAAGAAAAGGAGGAAGATTCTGTGTCCTAAGACACTTTAAAGATGTTCACTCAGAAGTCCATTCTCTGTGCTGCCCGTTCAATTTCCAAACAGTGCTAGGAATCTATTGTGGATAAGCCAGAATTCATATTTAACATGAACTAAAGTAGTACTGCCTTATTCTTGAGCTTCTCCTCTTCCCTCCCGGTGAGAAACACATTATGAACAAGTGCTTGGAGTCAGACCTTTAAGTGCGCTCTGAAGTTCCTGCCAATTCTACCACAATTTCATAGGTGAGCAAACGCAGGCCCAGGACAGGTACGACTGAAGATCACACGTGGTTTACATTACACATAGCTTCTGTGGAGCTCCACTCACTCCCCGTCTCTTCCCCTGCCCCCAACAGCCCTGGGCCGACCCCAAAGGAGGCCTCCAGGCCTCTTCCTACCCCTGCCTTTCCACTTCCCAGGGTTGCCACTTCCCTCAGCACAGGCCAGCTCTTTAGGGTTCAGCTGGCCCTCCAAACCTGCTGCGCTCAGGCCGCAATGCACAACAGCCGAAGGCCCAAACGCTTTAGCAGTGTTGAGTTTCTGAATAAGGGTGCTTTCTAGGAGCAAGAAAAAAAATCCCAAGGGAGACCATTCATAGCTCTAGCTCCCGGTGGAAGCTTGAGACAAGAATCAGGGGAGAGCTGACCAGGCAGGACCCCAGGAAATGACCGTTACGGCTTTTGCCATATTGCCCTGAGATAGAGTAGGATCCTTGGGAATCGGTTCTCCCTGCCAGCAAGTTCTCCTTCTGATCTGCTGAGTACCCCTCCTAGATGGTCCAAACGCGAAATCCACACTGGACCACGTGCCCACAGTCAGGGTTTTATACAGTAAATACGCTCAGAATAAGAGTTACCAGGGCGCCTCCCTCGCCAACCTGCGGAGCCCACGTTCCACAATCGCCAGCAACAACCATCAGGCCGCACTCCCTGAATTCTGCCGTTGGAGGGGCGCCTGCTGCTGGGAGCGGCTGCGAAGAGCCACACAGGCTTGGCGTGCGCCTGAGAAAGCTGGCGCCTCCACGTGCGCGAGCAGCCACCCGGCGAGGGCAGCGACAGGATCCAGGAGGAGACCACACCCCCGGGGCCCTCCCGAGTCGGTTCCCTCCAGCCGCCTGAGCCTCACCTGGAAGCGCGGCCTCTCCTTGGCCTGCTCGGGGCTCCGCGGCGACGACCTCTGGCCCGCGGCGTCCCGGGCCTGCCCCACCGGCGGGGACTGCTCCGGACCCCTGGGCGGGCGCCGCTGGGCCGCCTCGTCACCCCGGGCCTCCCGCGGCTGCAGCCCGGCGCCCGGCGGCTCCCAGCTCTTCCGCACCGCTGCCTGGGCCGCGTCGTCGTCCCCCTCCTCCTCCTCGGACTGCGACCGTTGGGGCGCCTTCCTCGCCGACCCCTCTCCCTCCTCGGGGCCTCGGGGCCTCGGAGGCGGGGTCCTTCGCTCTCCCTCGGGCGCCCCGGGCAGCTGCTCCCCCGCCGCGCCGTCGGCCCCTTCCAGGAAGGTGGTGAGGCGGCGGGAGGCCACGGGCGAGTACACGGCGACGGTGCGCGGGAAGCGCACGGTCCGAGGGGCGCCGCTCGGGGGGCTGCTCTGCTCGGGGCCCCGGCGCGCCGACTGCGGGGACCCCGAGCCGCCCGCGCCCGCCGCGCCCTCGGTGCCGGGCCCGGCCGGGGGGCCGGAGTCGCGGACCCTGCGCAGCAGCGTGCGCCGCCCCAGCGAGCACTGCACCGAGGCGTCGCGGCGCGGGTTCACCTGCACCGCCACGTCCCGGCTGCTGGCCCTGCGGGGCCGCGGGCCGAGGTCCGGGCTCACCTGCGACAGGAGGGCCATGAGCTGCGCCCGCTGGTAGCTGTCGAAATACTCGGCGGCCGTCAGCTGCCCGCAGCCCGGGAAAGCCGGCAAGGCCGCCCCGGCAGAGGAGGACGACGAGGAGGAGGACGCGGGAGCGTAGCCCCCGCCCCGGTGCCGCCAGCCGCCCGCCTCGCCCTTGCCCTTGGCGTTGGGCGGGTAGGGGTACGGGTACGAGTACGAGTAGGGGACGCACGCCGGGTACATGTAGCCGTCCAGCACCTCGTCCCCCGGGGCAGCCATAAGCGCAGCCCCGGCCGCTCCCGCAGACGCCCTGCCCTAAATAGGCTGCCGGCCGCCGGCCCCACCGCCTGTCTCCGCGCTGCGCGGCCATCCGCACCTTTCCCGCCGCCCGCTCGGGTCCCCGGGTCCGCGCCGAGGTGGCCTGTCCCTGACCTTCGCTGTGTGGAAATTTACCACGCCTGGAGGCCGGCACAAACACCCTGAGATGATCTGGAAAGGTTGCTTTCTTTGCGATGCAAGAACTGATTGGTAAGTGAGCTTGCCCGAGGTGAGGAGGAGGCCAAGAGAGCGCAATTACCCCGATTAGCTGCGCCAGGTGGTCCCCATACCTTGATTGTTCCAGGTGTCCGTGTCTGGCTAGTGAGCAAAAACGCAAAGGTTTGGGGAACTGCTTTGGGTCTGTTACCTAGGAACTCAGATTCTAGTTTAATGATCTCAGAACTGCTCTGAGAAGTCTACCCACTGAACGCTTTGGGCAGGTGCACAGGGACAGCACTCAAGGCATCCACATCTGAGCTCACTGTTTTCTCTTCTCGACCCTGAAGCACGTCCTCTCCTCCCCTCCACTTCACGCGGAGAGTCTATTGTTCTTCTCTGGGGTGGATCGTACTACAGTTTTTCCTAAGCAAACCATCCCTCTAAAAGATTGATTTGGGGTGTGTTACATAAGTGCAGAGACAAAATCAGTCCCCAGCTGAGAAGACAATACCTTGTTCCCTGGGGGGGAAAAATGATAGCTGTTCATTACTAATAGATATCAGATCAAGTAATCAAATGCATTAATGTATTTCTTTTCTGATTTGATACAGGTTTGACAATAAAATACTGTATTTCATTGTTTAGTTGACCTGTTTGGGGATTTTTTGAATACAGATCAAAATTCAACATTGTCAGGTATTTCTACATGGAGCAAGCACTTTTTTTTTTTCTAACAACAATTACATTCAACTCAGTTATGGTTTACAAATTGCTTTACAAGTTATGTTTTACCAAAAACAAAACAAAACAAAACTTGTTTTTACTACCATAAGAGTGCACCCAAATTCTGCATTTCCAAGACCCTGTTTTCTAAGAGTGTATCTATTTGAAACAGTCCTAGAAATTGGTAATGATAAAAACCAAAGAGCACATGAACATGTTCAGGCTTTACTTCAGCAGTCCCGGGTGCAAGTTGTATTATGACATTGATGTGTAATTTGCGAAAGTGCTTGGTTAATACACCAATACAACCTTACAACGGGAAGAAGGTCATAACTGTTACATGTATGATAATGTGAACCATGTGTTACCCTTTATGTAAACCACATTCACTACCACAGACGAAAAACATCATAAATATGAAGTAACATTTCAGCAAGATAGAAACTCCTCTGTATCTCCGTGTTCAGAGAGAAGTCTGAGTGGTTTCCATCATAATTAAATTGTCAGCTTTCACTGTGCCATAGGAAGGGTCTGCCATTTCCTCTTCTTTTAGTTTCTTGTAAGAAATGTCTGTATCTTCATCTTCATCTAGAGGATCTCGCTTGTGTAATATCTCACTTCCATACACCTTATATATTAAAACAAAAATCCCTGCTTCTGCAGACTGGAAAAGGGCATACAGCAAAGGAAACATGTACATGCTTCCTATCAACTGCGGCCGAAAGGCCAGTTTTAGAATGGCGGTACAGAGCTGCACATTCTGACTCCCTGTTTCCAGGCACACGGTCCTCTTGCAGTTGGGTGGAAGACGGAAGAGAGTAGCTAAGCCGTAGCCTGAGGCATAGCCTGCCAAAGGCATGAAAATTGCTACCACGTAAACACTTGCGGGAATGCTCGCCAACAGTTCAGGTCCTAACATAGTGCCAGTCATTATGAAAAGGACCACCAGTGTCACTAGCAGAGACCACAGGGAGACCTAGTAATAGAAAATGACAAGCCGTCAGAAACAAGATAGTCGGAAAGGAATTCAGGCAAGAGAATCCTCGGCTCTTGGGAGAAGAGACCCATGTAGCCTCACCTCACACACAAAATGGAGATCTTTGCCCTAAGCAGTCTTTGACAAAGCACTTCTGAGGATGGATGGGTCACCTCATCAGGAGGAGTCCAGATCCTAGTTGGACAGTTCTGATTGTTTGGAGGCCTGTCCTTATGTCTAGTGACAATCTGCTTTCTTTAACAACTAGCCATCGTCTTGGATAGACCCTCGGGAGCAGCACAGACCAGACTTCTGTTTTAAAAAACAGGAAGAAAAGTCTACTCGTCTCCAGCAGATTGTCTCTAGACTTTCACATAACTCTGTGGTGGGAGTCCTGACTGTTCAGAACATGTATTTAATTTGTGAATGTGCCTCTTCTAAACAGCAGTTAGAATAAAGCCTGATATACCAAGTATGGTCTGATGAACAGAGAGAGGAAAAGAAAAATTACCTTCCCTGAACAGGACCCCATGTTTTCCATAAGAGATATATCTCTGGTTGATCTCTGGTTTAACCCATGAGATAAAAAGCCACTAAAATGTATGAAACTTATAAAATAAATTTAAAAAAACGTTTATAAAGGAGCACCTGGGCGGCTCAGTCTGTTGAGAGTCCAACTCTTGATTTTGGCTCAGGTCATGATCCCAGGGTTGTGGGATCAAGTCCCACTTGAGTGTGGAGCCTGCTTGAGATTCTCTCTTTCCCTCTGCCCCTCTCTCCCACCATTGCACTCGCTCGCTCTCTTTCTCTCTCAAATAAATTTAAAAAAATTGTTTTAAGTATGAAACTTAGTATGTGATATTTTCAAACTTGAAAATACTTTATATCTCAGGGAATTGATAGCAACACTGAAACAATCACCAACTCTTAGATTATGTAAGTGAAGAAAAAAAAAAACCAAACAGAAGATGTGAGGAATTCTTTGCAATTCTGCAACACCCCTTTTTCATCTATTTACGAGAAACATCCCACCTATACATCTCTAATGATGTTTAGGAATTCTTACATATAACGGAGTTTAGATACAGTACAATTGACTGTATAGAACACTGTCATCTTGATGTCTGGCTGATACAGTTCACTCATTCAAGTAAGACAAGCTGTGTAAATAGTAAGGTGGAAACCTAAAAATTCCTCTCTTCATTCTCCTTTAGATTAGTAATTAGCTAGTTGTTGTTGTTGTTTTTTTTTTTTAATGGGGGTAGGAGGTGTTTGTGAGGGAAACTAGAGATCCAAAAGAACAGTTTAAGTGCTGATTCTGGTTCACTGGATGTTTGAGGCAAAACCCCTTTGCAGTCTGTGGGACTGGCATATACTTTATAATCTTTTAAAAAATCACTTAAAATGTATCTGGGCTGGTAAAAAGTCTACCATAGAGAGTGCTAAAATGCTTATTATATAAGGTGCTCATGCTACAAAGGTACAATGGGCAGAAACCAAACAAACTATTATAAATCAAAACTTTTTTAAAAAGTAATCTCTGCACCCAATGTGGGGCTCGAACTCTCGACTCCAAGATCAAGAGTCTCATGTTCTACCAACTGAGCCAGCCAGGAACCCCTAAAACTTTTCTGATATTAAGTTTCAAAGTGGGTCCACATCAAAAGCTTTGACAGGAAATCTGATTCTTCATTGTGAAAATACTGGCACCAAAGTTTCTTTTGAACTATTTTAAATCATTTGGGTGAGCACTGACATTGAATGCTCATTTTAAAGTGTTTGCAAAAGTGTAAAAGTGTTATAAAACATACCTTATGAATGTTCTGGTTAAGGAGTAAGAATAGGTTCACCTTAAACTCAAAGTTACCCAATCTTATTGAATTGTCTATTATTTAAGTATATTTATCTGTTTTTAGCATGGGAATAACTTATTTGATTGATTTTCTCTTAGAATTCCTAAGATCTTGTAGTATTAGCTTAATGATTCAGCTTAATAAGTTCTTAATGCATCTTAAGATTATCTATGTATACATAGATATGTATACATATGTATACATAATGTATACATAATAAGATATATTATGTATAATATATAAAATATATGCATATTTACATGTACATATACATTTATTACATTCAAAATATATATGTTTATTACAGAGCACAATTTTACTCATGGCTGGCTATATTTGCATAAAAGAACCCATTATTTTTCATGTTAATAAAAGTTAGCTCCTTTGAATAATCAAATTTTGGATTAATTATTTAAAATTAATGTATTTAATATAAGTAAAACACAAAAGATTATGTCTTTAAATCTACATAACTGAAACACTGGGGAAACTCTTTTTCTCTTCACTTGGCTAAATGAATTTGTGCATTTACAGTAATTAGTTATGTGTTTCATTTGAGTAACTTCCTAAACTGAGAGTCCTACTCATGGTTTACTCTTATTGACTATTTTTGAGTTTTCAAAGAAAGCTTAGTTGACAAATATTTAAATTTTTTCTCCAGTCAACAATTAACAAAATCTCTACTGCTACAAAAGGTATCTTTTTTTTTTTAAAACAAAGCAACATTGGAAATATTGCACAAAATAATAGGAATCCTCATTCTTTCACTAGCCTTAGAAACCACATGCGTTACCGCAATGGGGAAGGGAAAAGAAACACACCGATTTAATAACAGTACTGTATTCTGCATTCTTTATCCAGGACCCACTTTTATTTTGTGCCTTTTTAAAGTCAATATTTTGTGCATTGGATGATATTCCCTCAATGTGATTTTTAAATTACTTTTGGTCCTATTAGGGTCAACTTATTTTTAGAAAATTAATAAAACATTTTAAAGAAACCTTCTACACAATTTCTCAGAATTAGAGTTCCACTTTTTTAAAACATAGGAATGCATTTCTGAAACACTGCTCAAGTTCAATTCACATAATTTCACTTCACCTGCTTTGATTTTTAGTAACACCGCGATTCGTTAGTGGACAATATGTTGCCACTTAATGGCACTCTCATCTCTCTCCCTCCTGATATGTTTCCTCCTGTGAATACTAATTGCTCACTTATGCTCTTTTTAATTAAGTTATGTTTTAATTAAAGCTATGAGTTTTTTGCAACTGCAAAAGGTAGAAGTTTTCTTTGTGGCACAAACTTTTTTTTTTTTTTTTTTAAGTTTATCCATGCAAGTTTATCCCTCTTTCCCAAACTTCTTAGCATTTCAGCCAGGGGTCAGAGACCAAGGACTCTCTAAGAGTGACCTTACCTTCACAATGTAGTCCGCCACCCGGTTGTATTTGTATCGAATGAAGACCCCCAAGCCGATAGGGAGGAGAGTGCTGCAGAGGGTCAGGGTCACTGCCCCCAGAGGTAGTAATTGCACCAGAGGGGTGTCGATCCAAGCCCGGCTGTAGATCCACAGGCACAGGGGCATCAAGACTAGGGCCAGAAGCGTGGAGGAGATGGTCATGATGATGCTGCAGAAAGGGGAATGAACAGAATTCAGAATGGGCTCTGTGCCAACAGTCTCTCTTGCACATTGGATACAGGAGAAAGAAAGAGACTGCAAATCTGGAGACTGAAGTCAGGGGTGAGAACCTGTTTCATCGGTGCCAAGAGAACAACACCCCTAAGCCCAACTGAAACATGAACCCCAGGATGGGGGGGAGGGGTGGGGTCGGATCTCAGGACTGCTGCCCCTGGCTTTATAAAGCCTATTGAGCTGGCTACAGTCTGGTTGATTCTGAGGGCAAGAACATCTTTCTTTTTTTTCATCCTCCAAAGCACCCTGTTAGACGTGGTAAGGCTGCTGAACACGACTTGTTGGATGGAACTCAATTATATTGTCCTCTGTATGAGATCACTTTCCTTATCGGGGCCAGTAGCCCTATTTTGCTTTTGCATTTCCGGAGAGTCCTAGCTTCAGGCTTCCCAGTTCCCTTTGTCTTCTAGAGGCCGAGGACCTGCGCTGACAGCCCAAACTGGAGAAGGATGGTCCGAGAGCTGTGCAGGAAACCCCAAGGCAGTCGGCAGCCCTGTCCCCGTCTAGGTTTCTCCCCCCACAGCACTACCTCTTCACGTCCGCCTCGGCTTCTAAAGCCCAGGCGTCAACCCCTCGCTGCACTGCCGTCTTCCCTCTCCCACGCCTCTCTCCAACCGCCTCTCCTTCCTCTCCGTCTGAAACCCGCGGCTAAGCGCGGCTGCTTGGCAGGAGAAGACGCCTAAGGACCAGCCCGTACCTGAGGTTCATGTCGCCGTCAACCAGCAGGGACATGAGGTTGGACAGATTCCCGCCGGGACAGCAGCCGCACAGGAGCACCGCCACGGCGGCCACCTCGTTCAGCGAGAAGGCCAGGGCCAGCAGGAAGGCCAGCAGCGGCAGCAAGCCGAACTGGCAGAGCGCGGCCAGCAGCGCGCCCACGGGCCGGCGGACGTGCTCCCCGAAGTGGTTCACGTCCACCGTGCAGCCCAGGCCCAGCATGGTGATGCACAGGGCGGCTCCCACGAACACGTTCAGCCCGTGGTTCAGCGGCGTGTCCCAGAACGGGGTCTGGGGGTGCGCCCAGGAGTGGGGGAACAGGGACGGGCCCAGGCTGGCCGAGCCGCCCGCCGAGCTGCCTGCCGTCGGCTCTGGGGTGGGCGCGGGGCCGGGGCTGAAACCGACGCCGGGACTGGGCGCGAGGCTGAGCCCGGGGCTGGGGCCGGCGCTGGAGGCAGGGGAGACGGGCAGGTCGGGGCCGGCGCTCAGGCTGCTGGCATTGGGCGACAGCGTGTAGTTGTCCGGCTGCAGCGAGGACGGGGCGAAGAGCAGCGTCGCGTTGTCGGGGCCGTCCATGGCGCCGAGGCGGGCGGCCGCGGCTCCGCTGTTCCCCGGCCCCGCGCGCCTCTGCCCGCGTCCTGCGGTGCCACCTGCCCGCGTCCGCCTGTCCGTCGGTCCGCAGCCGCAGGCGAAGCTAGGTGCGGAGCTCCGGCTGCGCGCCGCTGACGTCTCCGCGGCGTCGGGTGCTGTGGGAGGTGGGGGGGGGGCGGGGGTCCTCCGCTGGCGGCACTTAAAGCGCAGCCCCCCAGGGTGAACCCAATCGCCCGGCCCCGGCGCCTGGCAGGCCCCGCCCCGCCGCCGGGTCCCTCCTTTTAATCACCAGTAAGTGGTTCTGTTAGAGTGCAGCCAGAGGCGGAACAAAGAGCTGACAAAGGACAAGAAGAAAAACCGTGCCTGGCTGCCGATCGAGTTCTGTGATGGGCTCTGCCCATTTCATAATGAAATCTGGAGACACGCACACGCGCGCGCGCGCGCACACACACACACACACACACACACAGGAAGCTTATCAATGCATGCACATGAACTGTATACACTGTTCGAAGAGCCTGCAACCCTGAGCATCGAGAAGGGTCCCGGACTTAATGTGAGCGGTTCTCTGGTAGCAAGACACAATATCTGGCTTTCATTTACTGACAGGTTTTTTTTTTTTTTTAATTCTTTAAAAAAAATTATTTTAAAGTAATCTTTACGTAATTTGCTAACAGTTTTTAAATAAAATGCGTTCAGACTCAAAGTAGAAAGTAATAACAATACTGGGGGGTTGGCAAGTGCGTATGCATTATTTCACCGGATTGTCACAGCAGAGCCTTGAGAGATGCTGTTAACTCGTTCTTACACGTGAGGAATCTGAGGTGCAGGGAAGTCTCAGCCTCAGCAGCCAAACCCACAGGTAGTGTCTGGATGAATGTGCATCTGATATGCCCTTAACGAGGGCCCTGGAGAGCTCTGCTAAGAAAAGGCTCTGTGGAAAAATGTGTTTGGGGAGTTACTGGCAGTTGGGGAGAGGATATCTCCGTGGCCATAAATTTATGAGGTGTTATGAGCGCAGCCCGGCATTGGGATTAAAGGACTAGAAAGAAATAAAGTGGTGGGATTCCCTGCCTCGGACAGGTTTATCCCCCAAACAAATCAGATTTAGAGTTCACAGGACTGTTGGCTCAGCAACTTTCAGTCACCAGAGGCATCTACAAAGAGAGGGAGCTCGCAGCATACCAGGGAGGTGGAGCCATTTGAGAAGGTATCTATACCTGTCTGGAGACACCATAAAGCCAAAGCCAGGTGAGTTGCGAAAGCCAACAGGAGGATTTTCTAGATAGAAGTCTTAGCTCAGGGTTAGACTGCGTGGGGCCAGGACCCCAGAGTGGATTCTTCCCCCTGGGAACTTATCCCTCCCCACTTTTCTGACACCAGAGGAGACTGGGCGACTTCCATTTCCCAGTGGTGGACTGAGCCCACGTGTTTATCTTTTCTCCTCTCCAAATCTCATGAAAATGACAGAGAATATGGAAAAATAAGATTACATTCACAGCATATTGCATTCTTAGTCACAAATAAACTATCTTTTTTCCATTAGACCATAAATTCCATGAGGGCAGAGCTGCGCAAGCATTTAGGAAAGTAACATACTGTCATACTTTCCTAAAACAGTAGAGCCAAGAAAACCATGCAGTGACATCTATTGAGCTCTGAAGGAAGTGGAACATGACCAAAAATATTCTAGGTGTCCATTCAGGCTTATGTAAGCAAAACAAAGATACTCAGATATACAATGAAACACGTCACCCAAATACTTTCTTTAAGTAAGTATATCCAGGGGAGACCCGCGGAGAAACGGACAAAATAAGGAGGGGCCCCTGCTGAGCCTTCACATTCTTTAAACCACAGGATGAGATTAGCCAAGAACACAAATGGCAGAGGGCCAGCTGAAGCCTAACTGTAGACACCGCCCCTGTTTTTGCCCCCTCCTTGTGTTAATGATATTAAAATCCACAATCAAATTCAATAAGCGGTAATTAGAGGCAGCCCAACTCATCCAACTAGCTCCCATCTTGGTTTGGGGAGGGATATGGGAGGTGATTTATGCCATGGACAAAGAGCAAAAAGCAGAAAGGGATGGGCCTGGCTTGTAAATCAGCAGGCTCACAGTAAACCTGCAGTTCTGGGGGCTTCTTGGGGCCTGCGGAGCGGTCATCTCTCCTCCTGATGTAGTTATTGTCAATGTAAAGAAAGCCTCCCTCTTCTTTCTGATCTCCTTCACTGGAAGAAAACCCCAGGAGTAGAAAACAGAGCTCACAATCAGGTATGTTACTGGTGTGGCCTCCTCAATTACCTTTCTTTTACTCTTGCTGCCACCAAGGAGGGTCCGGCCCATCCTCTGGAAGGGCAAGACAACAACATAGCACCCAGAAAATATACAATGGGGGGCTGGGGAGGTGAGAAATAAATTTAGAACTATGTTGCACACCGAACGCCAAAAATAATTCCAAATAGATTAAAGAGTTAATAATGATAATGATAATAATGATGATGATACAACCAAATACTGGAGAAAAATTGTGGCTCATATTTATATCATCTTTGGATAAGGGAAGTCTTCCTAAGCAAAAAAGCAACAGAAGAAATCCTAACGGGAAGCTCACTAGATATGGCTACATAAACATTTTATGCACAGCAGTAAAGACAGAAGGGAAAAAAGTTAAATGCAAATTACAAAATGAAAAAAATATTTGAAACATATAAAATCCAGAGCTAATTTTTAAAAAGTTTTAACGTTTGTTTATTTATTTATTTATTTTTATTTTTATTTTTTGCAACGTTTATTTATTTTTGGGACAGAGAGAGACAGAGCATGAACGGGGGAGGGGCAGAGAGAGAGGGAGACACAGAATCGGAAACAGGCTCCAGGCTCTGAGCCATCAGCCCAGAGCCCGACGCAGGGCTCGAACTCACGGACCGCAAGATCGTGACCTGGCTAAAGTCGGATGCTTAACCGACTGCGCCACCCAGGCACCCCTAACGTTTATTTATGTTTGAGAGAGAGAGAGAGAGAGAGAACAAGTGGGGGAGGAGGAGAGAGAAAAGGAGACACAGAATCTGAAGCAGGCTCCAGGCTCTGAGTTGTCAGCATAGAGCCAGACAGGATTGGGGGGCGGGGGCCCTCAAAACCACAAACCACGAGATCATGACCTGAGCCGAAGTAGGTCGCTCAACCAACTGAGTCACCCAGGCGCCCCGTGAGCTAATATTGTTAATTTACAAAATAGTTTCACAAATTAATGAAAACAAACAACACAATAAGAAAAAGGCAAATGATATGAATAGACACACAAGATCACAGAAAGGAATGCTAATCACCATATACTTCTAAAAATATTCACACTCACTAGTAACCAAAGAAATTAAAGCAATTAAATGCCATTTTTATTGGAAAATACTGAAATAAATACGATAGTGTTGTGGCAAAGATGCTGTTAACTGGACAGTCTCTCATCCTGCCAGGGGTATGTCTTTTCGAGAAGGAAACTTGGTGAATAACAATTTCCCTAAGAATGTGTATTTCCTTTGACCCAGCAATTCTTTTTCTAGGTGTTCATTATAAGGAAACAGTAAGAAAAAATAATTTAAAAAAATTTTTTTTAACGTTTATTTATTTTTGAGACAGAGAGAGACAGAGCATGAACGGGGGAGGGTCAGAGAGAGGGAGACACAGAATTGGAAGCAGGCTCCAGGCTCTGAGCGGTCAGCACAGAGCCCAACGCGGGGCTCGAACCCACGGGCCGCGAGATCATGACCTGAGCCGAAGTCGGACGCTTAACCGACCGAGCCACCCAGGCGCCCCGAAAAAATAATTTTTTAATGAAAGCTGCATTGAGTGTGTATTATATACAGACAATCTTCTAAGCCTTTGCATGGACCATCTCCTTTAACCCTTAGGATAGGCTTAATGGGGTTAGAAATTTGGCAAGTTATCGCCTACTAGGGAGAGAGCCAGGAGTGGAACCCAAGCTTTTGGATCCCAAAGTCTGTCTCCTAAGCCTGTTGCAGTGTGGTTAAATCAATGAGTACACTAATACAGGAGACTGCTATGCAGATACAAAGTACCATATTTATAATCAGAGTTCTTAATCTGGAGTCCATACATGAATCTAAGAACCTCTTGAAATGATGAACTTTTCTGTATATGTACTTTTTTTTTCCTGAAAAACAAGTCCATGAATTTTCCCAGGTTTCTAAAAGAGTCCAAGATCTATTTAGAGAAATAATAAGAATAAGGGAGAAGTTCCTGTGATAAAATCTTAAGTGATGAAACAAACTATAAACACACACACATACACTTATATTCTAGTAAATATGTTGAATATATATAAATTTAGAGGGAATTTCTCCAATGTATAGTATATCTGAGTGATAGGATTAAAAGTGATTTTTAGGGGTGCCTGGGTGGCTCAGTCAGTTAAGCATCAGACTTCGGCTCAGATCATGATCTCACAGGTCGTGAGTTCAAGCCCCATGTTAGGCTCTGTGTTGACAGCTCGGAACCTGGAGCCTGCTTTGGATTCTCCCTCTCTCTCTGCCCCTCCCCTGCGTGCACTCTGTCTGTCTGTCTCTCTCTTTCAAAAATAAATAAATATTTTTAAAATTTTTAAAAAAACAAAAGTGATTTTTAGGGTTGCCTGGGTGGTTCAGTCAGTTAAGCATCCTACTCTTGATCTTGGCTCAGGTCATGGTCTCAAGGCTCATGGGATGGAGCCCTACGTGGGGCTCTGCAGTGAGAGCACAGAGCCTGCGTGGGATTCTCTCTATCCCTCTCTCTCTGCCCTTTACCCTCTCCCCCACACGCTCTCTCTCAAAATAAATAAACATTTAAAAGTGATTTTTAGTTTTCTATTTTTTATGGTGTTTCTGAATTTCTGCCATAATAGTATTTGATAATGAGAAAAGTAGCAATGTTATTTTTAAAATAAAAAACCCAGAGGAAAAATAAATTCCACAAGTGTCGAGGGCTAAGTCACTTTAATCAATCCACAGGGAAAATAAAGGTTGATAGAGAAAAATAGGCAAAAGACAGACAATATACAATAAAAAAGTGTATGCTCTTTATTAAAGGGAAAAAGTTGTACTTCTCTAGTCGTTAACTAAACACAAAATATGAAACTTAAAACCAAACCGACAAAAATTCTCAAAGTCAACAACATCTAATGCTGGAAATGCCATGGAAAAAGCACTCAAACACCTTTGACGGTGGTGAGGTATTTGATACAGCTTCTGGGCAAAGCAATTTGATAATACAACCCTGCTTCTGGAAATTTTTTAAAATTAGAATTATTTCAGGTGATGTGCCAGAAACCCTAAGTCACATTGGTTTAAGGCCAGAAAGGGCATTTATTGACTCATGAAAATGAAAAATCTCCAGCTGTGGCTGGCTCCCAAGTTAAAACGAGGACTCCGTCCCTCTCCATTTCTCAGCTCTCCTTTCCTCTACTGGTATCTTCATTTTCATGTATACTTTCTCCATAGGGAGGTTCAACAACTCCCCATACAGTTTTCGGCAAATAGAGCGTTCCTATGAAATCTTTCGTAAGCTGGAATGGTATAAAGGGAAGAAGCCATTATCATTCATCTATGCAGGAAAGTTTCTGAGCATTCCTAGACCCCCCAAATCGACTCTCTTATGTTTTTCTGATAACTTAAAACACATCTTGCTGACGGATGAATGTAATAAATGGAGATAAAACAGAGATGCTCACAGACACAGTTCAAAGCTGTGAAGGCTTGCTGCTGAGATGCTAAGTGTAGTTCTTGGGGGAAAGATCTTGGTGAGGCTGCTCTCACTGCTGGGGGAGAGCTGCCTCCGTCACAGCTCATTGCAAAACAAACTCTGAATGCTATTTTCCTCTTTCTCCTTTTATCGTTTTAGCATAAAAGGGAAAATTCTCTTCAGATTTCTTTTCAAACAGGTGCTAACGTAGGTCTTTCATAAAAGTGAAGTGGCCATGTGCGAACTTCTGAAAAGCCAGGGATACCTGTATATCTTACCAATTTAAACCCCGCATGGAAAGAGAAAGCCTGCTTCCCAATAATTCCCAGAACAGTCTTGGGACGAATTTGGTCCGTGACTTTCCCCCAGCCCAACCTGCTTGTTCTGGTAACGCATCAGATCTCCGTCATCTTGTAAGAGTATCATCTTGTGCTGTTCGATCATGTGATTCAATTGTACACTTCCTAGTCGCTACCAAAAAGCCATCAGGAGAGATTTGATTTAATCCAGATTCTCCTTCTCATGTCATCTCGGAGTCTGCTCCAGAGAAGCCCTCGGCTTTCCACATATCCCTTCAGTGCTTTGCTTTACACAGAAAGATTGTTCTTTTTTTTTTCTGCTGATCGTCTGTTCTTCAACCAGTTACATCCTTGTCTTTATCTCTCCTTTAACTTTCCCGTCACTGGCAACTAACCTGAAAAGTGAGAGGTCTGTTGCTTTCTTGAAGTGCTAACATTTCAACATGTTTTCGATGCATGGAAGACTGTAGTGAGGACATCACGTAGCCATCATTGAATGGCATAAAGCTTGTATCAGGAGACATTGGTCATCTGATAAACCGAGAAGGAGAAAACAGTATCTACAAAGCTCTAGCAGGATATTAAACTGAGAATTTATTTGATCCAAACATGAAAAAAAAAAATCTCCAGTGATGTTTTTCAAGATTCCCAACTGAAAAATTACCTCTTAAGTTACCAGACCATACACTAAATAGGAAAAATGAGATTTTTTTTAAAAAAGAAGTTTTATTAAAATTAGACTCCACTAATTGGTTTGGATTTGGGGTGTTTTTTTTTTTTTTATAATTTTCATCATCCCATACAAAGTAGATAAATCATTAACATTTTTTAATTTATGAAATGTTATTTCGAAGCACTCATTTTTATTTTATTTTTTTTAAATGTTAACTTATTTTTGATAGAGGGAGAGAGAGAGACAGAGACAGAGCGCAAGCAGGGGAGGGGCAGAGACAGAGGGAGACACAGAATCCGAAGCTGGCTCCAGGCTCTGAGCCGTCAGCACAGAGCCTGATGCGGGGCTCGAACCCACAAACTGTGAAATCAAGACCTAAGCCAAAGTTGGATGCTCAACTGACTGAGCCACCCAGATGCCCCTAAACACTCTTTAAAGGTGAGTTTCTCTTGGAATAATTTAAAACCTCTTGTCCATTACAGAAGAAGCTTGCTCACCCATTTAACCTTAGTCAGTAATGATATGTGTTGGAGAATAGTAATGAGTTCTGGGTTCACGTGATCCTATGACAAGACTGTGGTTTGTTAATAATTTTATATTTCATATTTGTTTCTTACTTTCAATATTGAATTAGTCTTGCCATTCAATAGATATGAGCATGATTTCCCATGGCTGCTGCTTACCAGTGTCTGTCATTGCTATCCATTGCCCTACTTCGTCTAGAATATTGATCGGGAGGGAGTAGATAAAGTCACTGCTTTTCCCCCATCGTTTCTGTAAAATTGTGCTGAAAGGACTTTATGGGGGCTGGAAAAATGGGGATTGAAAGTTGGTACTAATGATTTTCATCATACTTGCTTAGACTCTCTCTCTCTCTCTCTCTCAAGTAGGCTGATGCCTGGCACCGAGCCCAAGGCGGGGCTTGAACTCACCACCCTGAGATCAAGACCTGAACTGAGATCAAGAGTCAGTCACTTAACCAACTGAGCCATTCAGGTGCCCCAGACTCTCTCTTAACTAATCAAATATTAGTTTTAACTAATCTTAACTAATCTGGTTTTAACTAATTTAACTAATTTCCCTAGATTTTGACTGATTTAACTAAATTTTAACTAATCTAATTTTAACTAGTCTTAACTAACCAATAACTGACTTTCCTCCAAAATCTGGTATTTTAGAATACATATGATACATATAGGTATGTATGTATAGGTATGTATACATGTATGTATAGGTATGTATGTATAGGTATGTATACAAAGTGCGCATATATATATATATATATAGTTTCTTCTATTTCTCTAGACCTTTCAGAGGCTGTGATTAACAGACATAGATCCCGAAAATTTCAGAGTTCTTTTCATAATATTGTGTTATAACAACTCGATTCAAACACTGTATTAATCTCCCAGTGTTTTGCTAGACAGGAGAATGATGGAGGTTGACATAAGGTACGTTTCATGTTCTCAAGGACCTTGCAGCTCCTTGAGAACAAAAGCATACAGCTAAGGGTACAAATGCAAGGCACATTGTGATGAACTTTATATATTCAGGTTCACATGAGATGAGAAAGATCAATTCTGGCTGTGGAGTCTAAGTCTAACCAACCAATGAGTACTGGACTTTCAACATGTAAAGCAAGGCCAAGGACATTCTAGGGAAGGAGACCAGCTTGCACAAAGTCTTAGGAGCACATTACTTCCCCTGGGATCACGGGGAATGGAGCAGGCATACACAGTGGCAAGGTCAAGAAACAAGATGGGGCAAGGTGGGTAGTGAAGGCAAATCTTTTAGGGTCATTGTTGCCATGTAAAGAGCTTGAACTTTATTCTGGGACCGCAGGAAGTGAGCTAAGTTTTCTGTACAGGGAAGTGACATATCCAGATTCAAGACGCAGAAAGACAATTCTCCAAGCTCTGGGTAGATGGATAGAAACAGCACAAAGAACAGGGAGAGAGTCAAGCAGGAGGCTGACCATGGCAGTAGAAAATAATGGCAGCTCATAGCACAGAGTGAGCATGGAAATTGAGAGGAAAAGGTACATTTGCGGTGAAGGAGAGAAATGATTCAAAGCAAAATTAAGCTCTAATTTGAAAGATGAGGTGGATGGTAATGATATGAACTGAGATATAGAACACAGGCAAAAGAGCAAGTTTGAGACTCAAGTAGCAAAGTGTTAGATGTGTTGAGTATAGGATGTTTGGAATGTCCAGTTGGAGTCTAATATGCCACTGAACGTCAATTTGAACCCTATGGCAGAGACCTGGGGAGCAGACATAAACAGCTCAGGTCATGATCTCGTGGTTCATGGGAATGAGCCCCACGCTGAGCTCCGCACTGACAGCACTGAGCCTGCTTTGGAATCTCTCTCTTCCTCTTCCTCTCTGCCCCTACCCTACCCTCTTTATGAATAAGTACACTTTAAAAAATGTTGCTGTTCTAGATTTACTCATGGGCTCTTTTTTTTCTTCTCCCTCTGCACTTTCGTAGGTGATTTCATGAACTCATCTGGCTTTCGCTATGCACTGTAGAGACTTACTCCCGGATCTCCGTTTCTAGCCCCAAATCTCATCTGAGCCCTCACTCTACTACCCATAACTGCAAATATTCCTAAAGCAGAATTCCTTCTATCCAGCCCAAACCTGTATCTCCTCTTCTTCACTTTTGTTAATGGCACGGCTGTCAGCCGTCGCTCGCCTTTCTATACGTGTTTCTCTGGGAATACAGCCATCCTTTTCCTTCTTTGGGAAATACCAATCCATCCCTTAGCGTTTACCTCAAATCTCACTTTCCCTGTAAGCCCCTTTAACTCATCTTTCGTTTCCCTCTTAGAGTCAGGCGCTCTCTTCTTTGGTTTCCCGGATCACCGTTTTGGACCTCACCCGCACCTGTCAATATTTTTTGGAAGTCTACCTTCTCCAGGAGACTACAGGCATGTTTGTAGCGGGAGCTGTGCTAGGGCTGTTGTGTGTCCTAAGCGTTGCCTTTGCATACTTCCTATCCCGACATGGGCCTGCTTTGTGTATAGTTGAATGGACGGCAGATGGATTGATGAACGGGTGTGGTCTTATCCAACCAACACACAGGGAATGGAGAGTGTGGCTTTGGTGTCGAATTGTCAGCTGGTGACAACACTCACTTCTGTTAACTCGGCTCTGATTTGTAGTCTGGTGACGAAAGTGGAATTATTGCTCTTAGCATACCAGCTGGTTTTCTGCAGTCTGCGTTGCGGCAGCCGGGTGTTGCCAGTCATTGTCACAAAGCAGTCTCAACAGCCCTGCTCCAAATGACCTGATGTGCAACTGTCTGGGCTGCGGGTCGGAATGTTAAATGACATCGTGTTTCTGCAGCTAGCTGAGCCGCTTGAGTCACAGCCACAGTGAAAACATTTTAACGGAATTAAAATCTCTGTGGAGGAGGGAAAGCAGAGGATAAACAAGGTTGGACAACACACTGAGACGAGAGCAAAGGCAAGAAACAGGGGCATTGGAATGGCCTAAACCGTACACTCAGCTATAGTAGGAAAGTAGAGATGAAGACAGAGAGGTCTACGCGTGTGATTTAAAATAGTCTAAAATTTGCTCCTCGTTGAATTTGAAAAGAAAAATAAATAAATAAAACGAAACTTTTCTAGAAAACACAGACAGTAAATTGAAAGGGGCCACGGGGCAAATAAATAAAAGCTATCTCCCGTGAGAGCAAACTGAAATAGATCAATTACCGCTTGTCACTTCCTATTTCCAAATGAATGAATTACTTTCTAAAAAGCCTGTGCGCTGCTGGGTTTGGCGCAAAGAAGGAAATTCCTGTTGTGCATCTCACGCAAATGGAAAATGATTGGGGTGATAAAGTACCTCTGCTTCTTTAGGGAATTGACATAAATAATTCTTGCTAATATAGGAAAACTGGAACCTCAAAAATCTTTATGGTAAGTTAGAGCCCTGAGGAGCACCTTGTATTTTACTGTGACTTAAAGGAGTATTGCCAGTGTCACCTTGAGCAAGGGAAACAAAAAGGGATCTAAAAACCCTAACATATAAGATAGCTTTCTTACACTGGTTGGCTCCACTTAGAGAGGAAGAGTGAGTTGTCTCACTGCCTTCCAGACCCTGCAGGTACAGAGTTGAGTTAGAGGAGATCTCTGCATCTCACAGACAAATGTAGGACCAGACAGAGCCCGACATCAGGGTATCAAAGAGCCCAAAGGCAGGACCCCAGGACCCCAGGAGGGATTGGAGGCAGGCACTGAAGGTTGGGAATTTGCTTTTCTCTCTGTTTCTTTTCCCACTTCCACGGACTGCAGAGGAACAGGACCTGTGTAGACACAGAATCATGGGGGGTCTGCTATGTTTAGCATGAGGGGACTGGAGTCCTGGAGGGGTTGAGGGAGGAATGACAAGAGATGAGAGAGACAGGCAGGGGTTAGCAGATTGAGCTTAATTCTGTAGGCTGTAGAGGGGTGAGTTGATAAGCAAAGAGGATGATACTTTTTTTTTTTTAAACTTTTTTTTTTTTTTCAACGTTTATTTCTTTTTGGGACAGAGAGAGACAGAGCATGAACGGGGGAGGGGCAGAGAGAGAGGGAGACACAGAATCGGAACCAGGCTCCAGGCTCCGAGCCATCAGCCCAGAGCCTGACGCGGGGCTCGAACTCACGGACCGCGAGATCGTGACCTGGCTGAAGTCGGACGCTTAACCGACTGCGCCACCCAGGTGCCCCAAGAGGATGATACTTTTAAGGAAAATCTCCGGCAGCAACATGGAGGCCAGCCGAATCCATGACTCTCAGTCATTTTCCACTCTGACATCTGTGTTCATGTCTTCCCAGCCCCCCCCATGTGTAACTACTACAGGGGTTTCCATCCTGAAGAAAGAAGAATGAAATGTAAGTTAAGGTCGTGACTTGAATCCACTCCAATTGTTTTTTTTAACGTTTATTTTATTTTTGAGAGAAAGAGCATGAGCGGGGGAGGGTCAGAGAGAGGGAGACACAGAATCTGAAGCAGGCTCCAGGCTCTGAGCTGTCAACACAGAGCCCAACATGGAACTCGAACCCATGAACCGTGAGATTATGACTGAGCAGAAGTCAGATGCTTCTACCGACTGAGCCACCCAGGCTCCCCCACTCCAAGTTATTTTAAACTAAATTGATCACAGGGGCGCCTGGGTGGCTCAGTCGGTTAAGCGGCTGACTTCGGCTCAGGTCATGATCTCGCGGTCCGTGAGTTTGAGCCCCGCGTCGGGCTCTGTGCTGACCACTCAGAGCCTGGAGCCTGTTTCAGATTCTGTGTCCCCCTCTCTCTCTGACTCTCCCCCGTTCATGCTCTGTCTCTCTCTGTCTCAAAAATAAATAAACGTTAGAAAAAAATTTTAAAAAAAGTGACTTGATCACAAACTTTGGTACCTCAGTTATTACTAAATTATGTGCAGTGCACCTCATAATTGATCATGAAAGAGTCATGATGCCATGGCTGAGAACCACTAGAGCAAAGATGGTCATCTGTGCTCGAAAGACAGCTGGGGGTTCACAGGAGGGATCTTGGGGACTAGGGGGAAGCTAAGAGGACAGAGCTCTGACACCCACCCCCCCTAAAAAAACCACACACTTCAACTGGAGAAGCTGTACTTTTCTCTTATCATTGTAGGCCTTTTGCCAAAATTTTATTTCAATAAGGTATTCCACTACTTGAAAAAAAATATCTTGCAGCGGATAGAAGATAGGAAAGATTGGAGGCAGATAAATCAAATAGGAGATCGTTGTAATAGTCTGGGTGAGAAATAATAAAATTAGTTCAGCTAAATTTAGTTGAATGGATAAATTAAAGCTCATAACTCAACGTGAATCACAATACTCAAGATATAAAGTATTTCTGGGGCACCTGGGTGGTTCAGTCAGTTAAGCGTCTGACTCTTGATCTCAGCTCAGGTCTTGATCTCAGAGTTATGAGTTCAAGCCCCTCATTGGGCTCAAGATTAGAAGGCATTTCGATAATATATACAATAGGAAACCATATTGCAAATTTATTTTGACATGTGATGGGGTACAAATAAATAAATAAAATATTTTATAACAGCACTTCTCAGACTTTGATGGATACAGACAGCACTTGGCAATCTTTATTTTTTTAAATTTTTTTTCAATGTTTATTTATTTTTTTTGGGACAGAGAGAGACAGAGCATGAACGGGGGAGGGGCAGAGAGAGAGGGAGACACAGAATCGGAAACAGGCTCCAGGCTCTGAGCCATCAGCCCAGAGCCTGACGCGGGGCTCGAACTCACGGGCCGCGAGATCGTGACCTGGCTGAAGTCGGACGCTTAACCGACTGCGCCACCCAGGCGCCCCCGCACTTGGCAATCTTGTTAAGATGTAGATACTGATTCACAGGATCTGGGGGCCTGAGGTTCTTTCTAACAGCTTCCCAGAAGATGTGTACTCCAAGGACCACACTTTGAGTAGCAAGGTATCAGATAATCCTACCAAGAATTGTAAGATTTCAAAAATATTCCTAGCCCAATGAAACGGTCTCTGAGTTCAGAGACCCTTAGATTTAAGTTCAGGGTTTACCACTTACACATCACAGCTGACCTCTCAGTCTGTCTCTACATCTAATGACAGTACCTGACTAACCGGTGAGGATTAAGAACTAATACAACGTAGGAGCGCCTGGGTGGCTCTGTGGTTAAGCATCTAACTCTTGATTTTGGCTCAGGTCATGATCTCACGGTTGTTGAGATCAAGCCCTGAGTCAGGCTCCGAGCTGAGCATAGAGCCTCCCTGAGATTCTCTCTCTCCCTCTCTCTCTCTGCCCCTCCCCCGCTCACACACACACTCCTGCATGCAAGCTCTTTCTGTCTCAAAAAAAGAAGGGAAATAATACAACATAAATTATTAGTACCATGCCTAGCTCCTAGCAAAAACTTAGTCAATATTAGATTCTTATTTTCTAAAAGCCGATTTTGTAAGAGTGATCCACAAACTGCCTTTAGCAGAACCACTGTGGCACCGGCTGACAAGGCAGACACAATGATGACAATGCCATCACTGGGACCCTGTGTCAAACCTGCCGACCCAGAAATTCTGAGGAGGATGGGCATTTTTCACCAACCCCTTTGTCCACTCCAGCTGGGGGACCACCGCTGGAAGCTACGTGCGTGTGTGGGTAGCACGGCCAAACCACTTCCAGAGAGCATCTGTTTAGCACGCAGAGCCAAACCTTGGCTCACACCTCGACCTGGCTTCCTGTAGCAGGTGGAAGGTGAAAGAAAGGCAGTGTGGTCACTGGGCCACAGCGATTATAACCTCTTTAGAATCGAAGCAGATACCTACGTCCTGCTTCGCTGTACTCTTTATCCGCAAGAAGCTCGGGTCCCAGGACAAAAAAAAATGCCAGCTTGAGCCTTCTTCCTTCCCCAACAGTCACGCAGGTTTCTTGCCAAGGTAAGAGGAGCTGCGTCTTTTCAGACCAATTCTGGGCAAAGCTGACCCTGGCCTGAATATCAGAGTTGGTCCAAGTTATTTCCGAGGGCTTTCTACTTGGATTTCCCCCCGGCACACCATCTGAGCCTACTTTTTAGGACTCTCTTCTCTGCTAACCCCCGGTACCCTTGCCACCTAGCTCTCCCAAACCTCTACTGAGGTGTCTTCTCCCTCATCTATAATCCCATACTTCCTTCCTACTGAAACGCCCAGAGTCTAAGGGACCCCCAAAAACGAACCACCAGAGTCCAGAGTCAAAGCTAAGCAGCAAGGGTCATTTATTGCAGGTTCGAACCTGGACCTCCGCGCACTCGTTGCCGGTGACGACGAGAGGTCCTGAGAGAAGTTTTTACACCCCTTTTATAGACAGGTACAAACAAGTCATGGGGAAATCAGGAATACACGGATGTGCCAAGCAACAATGATTGATCAGAAATACGCGGATGTGCCAAGTCACAATGGTTGATCAGAAATACACAGTTGTGCCAAGTCACAATGGTTGATCAGAAATACACAGTTGTGCCAGGCAACTGTGATTGATCAGAAATACACGGATGTGCCAAGTAACAATGGTTGATCAAGAATATACGGTTGTGCCAGGCAACTATGATTGAACAGAAATACATGGGAGCGCCAAGCAATTGTACAGAAGCGGAACAAGCTGGTTAAGCTTGGTTAGGTTTCAGTTTTCCCGTAACTTAAGCTTTTAAGTTTTAATTTTCTCAGGCCTTTAAGTTTTAACTTTCTCAGGCCTCTCACTACCTAGCGAACTACTTTGGCAGAGGTGGGCATCCTTTAGAAGAAAATGGTCGGCTGAACCAAAGCCCCATCTGGAAGAATTTGACCTAACTCCATGACAAGGGGGCCAAAACTAGCACTACCTACAGACAAAGCCAGGACTTTAGTTAGGAAGCAAGGTTAAATATGCTCTAACACATGATTACATGATCTTTGGGGTCCCCAGAATCACAGAGTATAACTTAAATTTAGCCCTAGAAAAAGACAGATATGACTAGTTGTCTGCCATAGACAAATCTCAAAAATGGTCCACAGGAGGGGTGCCTGGGTGGCTCAACTGGTTAAGAATCTGATTTTGGCTCAGGTCATGAGACTTTGGCTCATGTCATGATCTTGTGGTTTCTGGGTTCGAACCCCGTGTCAGGCTCCGTGCTGATAGTTCAGAGCCTGGAGCCTGCTTCGAATTCTGTGTCTTCCTCTCTCTCTGCCCCTCCCCTGCTTGTGCTCTGTCTCTCAAAGGTAAATAAACATTAAAAAAATGGTCCACAGGAATATCTATTTTTGATCAAATAGATTTGATTTGATTTAAATGAACCCAGGAGGGCCCATTTGATTTAAATGAACCCATGAGGGCCAATTATTCATTTCTTTTTTTTAAATAAATGTTTATTTATCTTCGAGAGAGAGAAAGCATGAGTGGGGTAGGGGCAGAGAGAGGGGGACAGAGGATCTGAAGTGGGGTCTGCACTGACCACGGGGAACCCGAGCCGGGGCTCAAACTCACAACCCCGTAAGATCATGACCTGAGCCAAAGCCGAAAGCTTAACCACCTGAGCCCCGTAGCTGCCTCCCAATTTATTCATTTCTAAAATCCCTTGCACCTGTACATATTAGGCAGTCAATCAACAAATTACTTATTGGCCATCTATCGTGTGGCAGGCTTAATTTAGGTTCTGGGGATACTACTGCATAGATTGCATTTATACGTGTAGCTTTTAAACTCATAAATAAGTTAATTTTAGGTGATTATACAGTCATATGCTGTAATACAGGCCATGAAGAAGAGAAAATAGAATAATGTGGCACGCGGGTGGGGTGATTAGGGGAGTCTTCTCCCTGAACGTAGCATTCGCGTTGAGGTCTACATAAGGGAAATATGGTAGCACGCAAGCGTCCAGGGGAGCAGCATTCCAAGATGAAGGACAGTAATGCCAAGATCTTGGGCTAGGGAAAACTTGGCATGTTTTCGGGGACAGAATGAAGGCACCAACACATGTTTACATTAAATATGTGGACATCAGGGGCGCCTGGGTGGCGCAGTCGGTTGAGCGTCCGACTTCAGCCAGGTCCCGATCTCGCCGTCTGTGAGTTCGAGCCCCGCGTCGGGCTCTGGGCTGATGGCTCAGAGCCTGGAGCCTGTGTCCGATTCTGTGTCTCCCTCTCTCTCTGCCCCTCCCCCGTTCATGCTCTGTCTCTCTCTGTCCCAAAAATAAATAAACGTTGAAAAAAAAAATTAAAAAAAAAAAAGAATGAACACACAACCAAAGATTACTAGGCACCAATGGAAAACTTCCACTGTGGAAGGTAAAGACCCCATACACACACACACAAACCAAACAAGCAGGCCACCTATTGCAATAGAGACCAAGCAAAGGAAGTAAGACTTTTTAACGTTAAAAAAAGCACCTTTCAGACATGGGTATTGCAATCGCAAAAGAACTGGCTGCCACAAAAAGGACCATTTAGAAAACAACAAAAAGAAGAGGCGTCAACGTTTTTGAATATGAAAACAGGACTGAAACACTCAATCACAGAGCTGGGCCATAAAGTTAACCGTTTCTATTAAATAAAGCAAAATGCCGGAGGCAGAACACAGGAGAGACCGATTACAAAAATTAAAGGGCGTCTTAGTTCGGGAACTATAAAAAAGTGCCATAGACAGATAGCTTTTCAACAACAGAAATGGGCCTCTCACAGTTCTGGAGGCCGGAAGTCCGAGATTGTGGTACCAGCATGGTCAGCTTTGAAGAGCTCTCTTTAGGGCTGCAGACTTCTAGTTACATCCTCACATGGCAGGTGCAGAGGGAACAAGCTAGCTCCCTGCTCTCATCTTCTAGGGATACACTGATACCATTCACGAAGGCCCCACCCTCATGACCTACTTACCTTCCAAGGACTCCAACCTCCTAATACCATTTCATTGGATTAGGTTAGATGGTAGCCTATGAATTGTGGGGGGACACAAACAGTCTGTAACAGAGGGCCAGTCCCCAAGATACAATATCGAATACACATTCCTGGAAAGATGGAGAAAACTGAGCAAAGTAAATCTTCAGTGCAGGTTTTTGAGGACATTTCTCAGAGTCTAAGGATGGGATTTCAGACTGAAGGGACACACTGATAGAGCCCTGTACGATGGATAAAACAGGCTCACCCTGAAGCACGTGTTTCTCAGCATGGTCTTCCATCATGGCACGACTTCCTTTTGGTTTGGGTTTTGCTTTTATAACCACCTGAATGCTACCTTGTCCTGCCCGCCGTGTCCTTTTCTGTTCCCTGACGTGCACGGCACTTTTGAGACTTTGTGAAATTTTACAAAACTAGCACCCAGGTTTATTAGCTTTCAGAGAGAGAGAAAGCAGAAACAACAAAACCCTGATCGTATGTGAAGGATCAGGCATCCAAATGGCTTTGGACTTAACAGTAACACTGGAAGCAAGCAAGAAATCAACAAAGCACTTCAGTTTCCAGTAAAGGCAGGCTAGAAAACGTAGTGATCCTCCTGCTGAAAACAGTGAAAAACACTGGATAAAAGATATTTTTGAAGATAAAAATACCTCCAAGTATTAACGACATAGACAGTTGGGAACTTCAGGACTAGAGCTTGTGACCAGAGAGGCAAGGAGAACATGGAAACAATAATGGCAAACCTGAGCTAGATTGGCCCTCCTTCCCCTGCACTGCAGGGAACTGTGGAGAGGACCGCCTTGGTGGTGCCTCGGGGAACAGGAAGGAAAAAGAGGAAAAGAGGCTGACGTAGGCACATTGTGCCCACGGATGGTCCTCACACGAAACTGCATTCAGAGCACACATAACCCGGGTGGGCCAAGAACTCTCAAACCTTGATGTGGTCCTTAGGCACCTGGAAGAAACAAATGGAAACTTTTGCGGGAAGGCACATCCAACCAGGACCTCAGGGAACCACCATAATCATTTTTCTAAGGTCGTATCTAGCGGACGGCAGGAGCGCACAGGGAAATAAAACCTGAATCTGAATGACAACGGATATTGGAATGATCAGACATGAACTTTAAACAAGTAGGCCTACCAAGTTCAAAGAATGAAAGAATTAAACTTGAAAATACGTTCAGGAAAAAAGTAATCGTGTGAATGACATAGCAGGTTTTTGTTGGTTTTTTTTAAGTTGAGAGAGAGAGAGAGAGCAGGGGAGAGGGGCAGGGTGAGGGCAAAGAGGGAGAGAGAGAGAGAGAGAGAGAGAGAGAGAGAGAGAGAGAGAGAATCTTAAGCAGGTTCCACACTCAGCATGGAGCCCAACACGGGGCTCAATCCCAAACCCTGAGATCATGACCTGAACCAAAATCAAGAGAGGGATGCTCAGTAGACTGAGCCACCCAGGTGCCCTTGACATGGCAGTTTTGAAAAAGAACCAAAGATCATTTCCAGAAATGAAAAATACATGAAATTAAAAATCAAAACATTACAGTAATGCTTTCACAATCTGGAAAGAAAATGATTGCTGATCTGAAATTCCATACCCCGTTAAACTATTAATAAACTACCAGGTTTGGATAAGAGAGTTTTGACTGACAGTCTTGCAAAGACCTTACCTCTCACGTGCCCTTTCTGGTGAAGCTACTGTAGGATGTGTCCATCAACATCAAACAGTAAGCCAAGAAGGCATGGAAAACAGGAAATCCAACAGAGGAGAGAGGCGAAGGGAATTTCAAGGAGGAAACTGAAAAGAGGTACCAGAATGATAGCTGTGCACAAATACAGGGGACACCGGTCTATAGTGAAGCAGTATGATTCAAGGACACACTGAGAGCTGTCATCACCAAGATCCCTGCCATCATTCTCTCTCTCTCTCTCTTCTTTTTTTTTTTTTTTACCTGAAGACAGAATGCCTGCTCATATTATACATACTTGACTTTTCTTTGCCGTTGCTGCAAAAGTCCCCATTTCCCCCTCTACATCCTGTTGCTTGGGTCAACCTTAAGAAGCTCATTTAGTCCAAGATATTTTGACGTACAGCTGAGAGCTGAAGTCAGGTCATATGATCATAGGAACAAGAGATACAGGCCTTTCAACTCCCTTTGATGCTATTTTTTAGGACAATCTCCAGGTTCCACCCAAGCAGTCCTGCTAGCTGCTCTGCCTGTGGTCAGTCAGCCATCTGTTTTCCAGAACTCCTTCTTTTCCCACGAGAGTCCCGAAAATCAGTTTCCTAACGTCAAACTTACTAAATCGCCTACACACTTACACACAAGTAACAAAATCCCATATTAGGATGTATAATGATTAAAAGGTACCTTACTGGGTACCTTTTAGTTAACAAGACTGTTACAAATAGTTGACTTGTGCGATCCAGCAACACCGAAGTCTGCACGCGTGGTGCCCCTTTCAAACCACCCTCTCGTCATTCTGACATCCCCTACTTACTTTGGGAAGTAATTTGAGACTTTACCCATGTATCTCTTTGTTGAAAATGTTGAAAAAAATGAATAAATAATGTTACAGAGGGGGAGAGAGGCAAACTATAAGAGACTCTTAAATACTGAGAACAAACTGAGGGTTGATGGAGGGTGGGAGGGAGGGGAAAGTGGGTGATGGGCATTGAGGAGGGCACCTGTTGGGATGAGCACTGGGTGTTGTATGGAAACCAATTTGACAATAAATTAAATTATATTTAATAAAAAAAAATCACCAAAAAAATGTTGGATTTAAGGACACACATTTAAAAAATTTCTCTATAAGCTTCAGCTGCACTGTGTGAAGATGGGGGCTAAAAGCCAAGGGGTCGGGGTGCCTGGGTGTCTCAGTCAGGTAAGTGGCCAACTCTTGATTTCAGCTCAGGTCATGGTCTCAGTTCGTGAGTTCCAGCCCTGCGTTAGGCTTTGCGCTGACAGCATGGAGCCTGTTTGGGATTCTCACTCTCCCTCTCTCTCTGCCCCTCCCCCCCCCACTCACACACATGCTCTCTTTCTCAAAATAAATAAATAAACATTAAAAAAAAAAGGTCAGGGGCCCCTGGGTGGCTCTGTCCGTTAGGCGTCTGCTTCAGCTCAGGTCATGATCTCAAGGTTTGTGGGTTCAAGCCCGGCAACCAGCTCTGTGCTGACAGCTCAGAGCCTGGAGCCTGCTTCCAATTCTGTGTCTCCCTCTCTCTCTCTCTGCTCTCCCCTGCTCTTGCTCTGTCTCTATCTCCCTCTTGCTCAAAAATAAGTAAACATTAAAAAAATTGTTTTAAAGGTCAAGGGATGTTCTAACAAGGCGATATCACTAGAGACATGTTCTGCTAGTCTCCCTGAGACTTTCTCTCAGCGATGCCACCCCCGAGCTCAATGCCAAGTGAGCCATGGGAGGCCCACCGTCCACTCTGTTCATGGGAATTTCCACCATTCAAACTAGGGGCTGCTTCTATGAGGGAGCGGGGATGCTTAGTAAGAAATGCGGGATGTCCATCCGTTGTTGAAAATCCTACGTTAAAAGATGGTTTCCCCCTCTTGTCTGATTGGTCACTTAGAATTTGATGATTCAAGTAGTTCCAGGAAATAAGATTCATGACGTCAGTCTGTGCTAACATTTGTCTCAACCATTCCATTCTTTCCTGATAACGGACTGCTCTTAGCAGTGTTACAAAGCCAGGTGGAGTCAGTTACGACATAAATTTCACTAGATACTTCTTTACAGCCCATAACATTAGAAGAAATCCTGCCGAGAAATTTTACTGCAGTCTTAAATGAATTAATATGACCCTGACACACGCCGTTTACACGCCATTATTATGCTTCAGGCTGGGAGTTTGCCAAGAAAATAGTCCAAGGCATATCTGTTTATAGCTATATGCTCAAGGGTTAAACTGAATTGAATCATTATTTGTTAAATTGATACCAAGCTATTAAAAGGACTGAAATGATTGGGCTATTATTTCCGACTTTTTCATTTGAAACTAAATAAAATGTGCCTTGTTGATGTTTTCCTTAAAGTCATTTATTAAAGTTATGAAACATCCACTTTGCTATTTAATAAAAACCGATGATAATGGCTATTTGTGAGAACTTCTTTATATTTTTTAATTTTTATTTTATTTGAGAGAGAGAGAGAGGAAGAACGGCAAAGGGGGAGAAAGAAAGAGAGAATTCCAAGCAGGCTCCAGGCTCAGCACAGAGCCCCACAAGAGGCCTGACGTGGGGCTCAATCCCACAAGCCTGGGATCATGACCTGAGCTGAAATCCGGAGTCAGATGCTCAACCGACTGAACCACCCAGGTGCCCCAAGACTTCTTTTCTTAAAGCAAGGTCAACAGCTGTAGGGTAATGATACTGATCACCAATTCCGAGGTGGAGGGGAGTCCCTACACCTCCAGGCAATTCTCCAACACCAGTTGAATGATCTACAATTCCACTCAATTCTGGCACTATCTACCTGCAAATAGTGTCAAATTCCACAGATCAAGGGCTCAGTCCTGTGAGACTGCACCCTCACCTTCCCCCACCTCAGGTGCCAGGCTTAAGTCCCAGTAGTCACCTGGGCCTCCGACCGTCCATGGATTGGAGGTTCCAACAACCACTTCCTCAGGTTTGATGACTTTGTTAGGTCAGGTCACAGAACTAAAAAAAAAAGAAAACACTACTTACTAACTAGATGATCGGCTTATTATAAATGGATATAACTCGGGAACAGCCAGATGGAAGGGGTGCATGAAATGAGGTGTGGGGAAAGGGGGCAGTTTCCCCACCTTCTCCGCGTGCGCCATTCTCCAGAATCTCCATGTGTTCCAACCAGGAAGCTCTCCTAACCCCATCCCATTGTGTTCTGATGGAGGCTTCATTACAGAGGCATGGTTGATTGAATCATTGGCTGCTGGTGATGGAATTCAACCTCAAGCCTCTCTCGCGTCCCTCCTCCGAGGTCAGGTGTTGGGACTTTTGTCTAATCGCATGGTTGGTTCTCCTGGCATCCAACCCCCAACCTTAGGTGACCCTAGAGCAGGTGCAAAAACCACCTCATTAACATAACAACAGACACTTTTAACTCTCAATTAGGGAATTCCAACAATTTTAAGAGCTCCTTGCCAAGAATAGGACACAGACCAAATATATATGTCTCATTATAAAGCACAATGTCATATAAGGTATATAACTTACATGATTGTATCCTTGGTTAGAGTTTGAGTTGAAGGAAGACATACAATTGATAAAATGAGATATTACAGAGTGTGGTTGCCGTTTCTCTAAAGGCAACATGTTAGGAGAGGCTAATTGCTTTAACAGTCCGCAAATCTCAGCGTTTTGATGTAGTAGATGTTCACTGCTCACTTGGGTAAAGTCCGGGGCAGATGTTCCTAAGCACTGAAGGAACTCGAGAATTTATCCTCCTCCCATCCTGCATCTTTATCATCTTCCTCAGGAGGCCACCAAGTTGTGAGAGAGAGAGAGAGTTGGAGTGGAAACAGCCACAGGCACATAATGCCTTGCCTGCAACGTGACCTGTCCCTTCTCGCATTCCGTTGGTAAGAACTCACCATCTCAGGGGTGTGCTAACCATCTGGTCTCAACTGAGAGTTCTGTGCATTTTTTCCCAACTCTACATTGAATGGCATCCCGTTGGTGGCTTGAAATAGGGCTTCGTGGGAATACGGACACTATGGAAAAAGGCAGATACTACAGATGAGGTGTTAAACATGTACCAGCCCACCACAGAGCCACGTGGTTCTACAAAATAGATGCAAGAAGGCTGGGGAAGGGGCTTGGGCTGTGTGTCCAAGATGAATGAATGGGTTCAGGGGGCATCTAGCTTCTTTTGTCACATGGAACAAATTGAGAAAAGGATAAATAATTTCATTTGACTTTGGAAATGATCTCCTTATGACTATTCTTGAAAAGGAAACATTACTCTGGTTTGGTATTTCTGTTATCATGTCTCCATGTTAGTTACATACTCTAAACTCAGGGAAATTGTTTATGAATTGTCTAATTAAAAATATATTGCTATTAGGGTTAGGTAAGTAAGATGCCATGTTGTATGTGGGATTTTTCTCCACGGGAAGCTCCCTCCCTTCCAAGTGACTCTTGTCTTTCCTACTCAAAATACTAGTACCTAGGACCATCCCTTAGAAATATTTATGGACAGAGCCGCCTGGCTGGCTCAGTTGGTGGAGAGTGTGACGCTTGATCTCGGGGTTGTGGGTTTGAGTCCCATGTTGGGCGCAGAGATTACTTAGAAATAAAAAAAAATCTTTTAAAAAATTATGAACATTCCTTTCTGCTTTTGTAGTAAGTTGAACTATATGTCACTACTCTTTTTTGCAGGTAATCGTCAAATATCAGCAATTTCATGGGGCTCGACCTATACTAGGCACGGTTGTTTTTTTCGGGTCCCATTAGGGACTCACTGTCATCTTTTGTTTTATTTGATAAAGTTAATTGGATCACCTTCAGGACCACTGCCTACCTACTAGCAACATAAATGACCAGGGATTAAAGATTTATTAATTCTCTTTCCTCCACAGTTCAAACTTCCATAGCTCTTGGGCACTGCCGAGGGGATTGGCTTTGTGGTCTCTTTTACAATCCCTGCAATGATGCAATTTCTCTATTTGGAGAGAGTTGGGGTTTTTTTGATTTTTGTTTTTTGTTTTTGCTGGGAAGTCTCTTCTGGCCACACATAATACTGTTTCCTCCTTGAGTTCATGAGCCTGCTTTTTGGAGCCCTCTCTACTTCTGCCACAGGGACAAAGAGAAAGTGTAGAATTCTTGAGAAGTGTCCTGGGACTCTCTGCAAGACAATAAGTGGTGTATAAAAGTTTTATTCACGGTCATGGTTGGTTGCAAGGAGTGGCTTTTGTACCCCTGAACCTAAAAGGTACAGAACCCTGCAGGGAAGTCAGAAGAATTTATGATGCTTGTCTCTCTCTGCCATGCTGGTTTCAGGCCATGTTCCCTAGGCTTCTGTGGGACACAGTTTACCCTCTCCTCCAAGACGTCAGGGAATATTCTCCATATCCTACCCTTTCCCAAAGAGATAGCAAGAGAAGATGGCAAAGTGGTCTCTCCCCTCTTGCCATCATACGGGGCTTCTCATTCACCTTCTTCCAACTCTTCAGCCTGACATTCTGGAATCCATGAACTCTCAGGTACGAAATGGGAGTAGAGGGTAAGTAGAGGGATATGCGCACACGGAATGCAAACCTTTCCCCGGGGCACTATTTTGTCTGTTTCCGGGGAACTTACAAATCTACGTTATATATATCCTTGTGTTTCAAAATACCATTGAGAATAACCTCCGATGTTTTATTTTCTGCATCCATTTGTTAATTTGGACTTGAGACATGTTTGTGGTCCATTGTGTTATTTATACAGAGTCATTGCCATGTCAATGATTTCATGTGACATCACAATAAATTTGTGAGCAGATAGAGCACGCAGTATCCTTACAAAGTGCGTTGAAATGGGCTGTCAGAAAACTTCAGCCTTTCCCAAGGTCCCACGTCTAATTAAAGCTAATAAGTGGGGTTGGGGGGTAAGAAGCTGAAGACTTGAACCCAAGTCCCAGGGCTCCTAATTTTAAGTGTAGGGTGCATTTGCTCCCAGGACTTTGTCCAGCATAAAGTCCATTGTTAGCCAGATCATCGCCGCTAGTTTCCTCTTGCCACTGTTGGATACAATGCGTCCTTCCTCATCTTTCTTCAAAACGCATCCAGGCAAAACACATTCGAGAGGCTCATAAGGTCACCGTATTTCTGTATTCTTGGTGCTTTGTTATCTTTTGTGGCTGTTTTTATTTCTAATAATGCAGGGCAAATTCTCTGTGTGAGAAGCTCTAAAGTTTTCTTTTTTAAATCATCATTTATTTTGCTCATAACTTATTTCTCTCATGAAATATAATCTTTGTTCCTCACTTAAACACTGTTACTAAGAGGGCTTCATCATTTTTCAGTCATAAAAACATAAGTGCCCATTGGCCTCTTTGAAACTTCACACAAACTTTGAACGTGCGATCAAAATTTGCCACCGTGATAGACCATTTGTCTATTTCTCCTCGTAATGTATCCAAGTTTGCTTTATGTATTTTGCGGCTATGTTTTCAGGTGCTTAAAAATTAAAATTTTCATATTTGTCTGACGACTTGAGTTTCTCTGTCATCATGAAGTGACCAGTATTGCTTTTGTCTGATATTAGTAGAGCTGCTCCAGCATTCTTCTGATTAATACAGGTTTTATATCTTTTTACCCTCAATCTTTAAAATTTTTTTTCAATGTTTACTCACTTCTTGAGAGAGAGGGAGTGCGTGTGTGTGAGCGGGTGGAAGGGCAGAGAGAGACACACACACACAAAATCTGAAGCAGGCTCCAGACTCCGCACTGTCAGCACAGAGCCCAACAAGGGGCTCGAACCCATGAACCGTGAGATCATGACCTGAGCCGAAGTCGGACGTTTAACCGACTGAGCTGCCCCTTACTCTCAATCTTTAAATATCTTTATGTTTTAGACGTGTCTCTTGGAAAAGCCGCACTTATTTTTTTCTCAGTCAAAAATTTACTTTTGCCTTTTTATTAGAGTATTTTGTCTTTTCCTATCTCCATATAATATGATTATTAACATATTTGGCTTTAAATCTGTCATCTTATTTTGTGCCTGATTTTCTCTGGCTCTATGCCCATCTATTCTGTTTTTTTTTTTTTTCCTTTTCCATTTTCCCGCTTTCCTTTGAATGAACTTTTCTAAATCATTCAATTCTCATAGTTTAGAAGTAGATACTTTGTATCTTTTGTTACTATGTTTAGTTATTTTGCTTTTCAGTTTCCTTCCTGTAACTCACAACTTCCATCTGGGATGCTTTTCCTTTTGCCTGAAATAGATCCTTTAGAAATTCTGTTAGTGATGAAATGCTAGTGATAAACTCTGTTTCTGTTCATCTAAAAGTATCTTTGGGAAGCCTGGCCGGCTCAGTTGGGGGAGTGTGTGGTTCTTGATCTCTGGGTCATGCATTAGAGCCCCACATTAGGTGTAAAGATTACTTAAATAAATATATATTTATAGATAAATAAGTAAAGAAATAAATAATTGCAACACAAATAAATAATCTTCGGTACTCATTCTTTTTGTTTTGTTTTGTTTTGTTTTTTTTTAAAGTAAACTGTACCTGCAACATGGGGCTGGAACCCTCGACCTTGAGATCAACACTTGCATGCTCTACGGACTGAACCAGCCAGGTGCCCCTGTTTGGCTCTCATTCGTTTTTGTTTTTTTTTTTTCTTTTTTTTAATTTAAATCGAAGTTAGTTGACATATAGTATGATCGTGATTTCAGGAATAGAATTTTAGTGATTCATCACTTCCATGTAACATCCAGTGCTCATCCCAACAAGTGTCCTCAATGCCCATTGCCCAGGTAGCCCATCCCCTCACCCAACACCCTGCCAGCAACCCGGTCTGTTCTCTGTATTTAAGAGTCTCTTATGGTTTGCCTCCCTCTCTGTTTTTTATATTATTTTTGCTTCCCTTCCCCTATGTTCGTCTGTTTTGTTGCTTAAATTCCACGTATGGGTGAAATCCTCTGCTATTTGTCTTTCTCTGGCTTATTTCGCTTAGTGTAATACACTCTAGTTCCATCCACGTTTTTGCAAATGGCAAGATCTCATTCTTTTTGATCTTTGAGTAACACTCCATTGTATATGTGTGTGTATCTATATCTATATCTATCTATATCTATATCTCACATCTTCTTTATCCATCCCAGTTGATGGACATTTGGGCTCTTTCCATACTTTGGCTATTGTTGATAGTGCTGCTATAAACACTGGCATGCGTGGATGTACCCCTTCAAATCAGCACTCCTGTGTCCTTTGGATAAATACCTAGCAGTGCAATTGCTGGGTCATAGGGTAGTTCTATTTTGAATTTTTTGAAGAACCTAGCTCTCATTCTTAAAAGATATTTTCACTGAGCATAAAATTCCAGGTTGGCAGTTGTGATATTCTTTGGATATGTCAACCTGTCTAGTTCACGGTTATTGAATGAAACACTAATCTAGGGGTTGCTGTGAAGGTGTTTTGTAGAGGTGCTTAGCCTCCCTAATCAGTGGACTTTCAGTAAGGGAGAGTATCCTATGACCCGAGTGGCGTAATCCAACAATGGAAAGGCCTTGAAGAGCAGAGCTGAGACTTCACAGAATGAAATAGAAATCCTGCCTATGGACTGCAGTGCCGGCCTGTCCCATCTGACTCCCAGTCTGCCCTCCTGGCTTTGGACTTGCTTTGTCAGCTTCCCAAATGTCATAGCCGATATTTTGCAACAAATCTCTTCCTATGTATCTCTTCCTGGCTCTGCTTCTCCACTTGAACTCTGACTGATGCACGTTTTCTTTCCGTTCACCTAAGACATCACAGCAATGTCTTCTGGCTTCTCTAATTTCTGCCGAGAACTCAGTTGTGTGTCTAGCTGCTCTTACTTTGAAGATATACTCTTCCTCTCCCCCTCTGGCTGCTTTTAAGACTCTGCCTTTGTCTTTGTTTTTCCGAAGTTTCACTATGATGTGTTTAGGTGTGAAAAGCCTAAGCAACATAAATTCCTCTGGAATCTGTGAATCAATGTCTTGCATATTTTCCTCAAAAGTGCTCTGCCGTTATCTCTGCAGACGTTGGGTCCACTCCATTCTCTCTCTCCTCTCCTTCTGGGATTCCAACTCCAAGAGTTTCTCGGCTTGTCTTTCTGCCTATCTCCTATCTGTCTCCTGTGTGTCCCATCCTCTTCTGTGTTACACATTCTGAGTAATTTCTTTTGTTCTGTCTTTCAGCTCACTGATTCTTCTTTCAAGGTTTCATTTTGGTTGCTATAGTGTTCATTTCTAGAATTTCTATTTTGTTCTTTCCAAATCTGCTTTGTTACTTTTAATGGCTCTACAGATATTTTCAGGCTTGTCATTTATATACTTCGCTCTTGATAATTCTAATATCTGAAATTTAGGTAGGTCTGTTTTAGCTTTTTCTTTTTTTTCTACTGGTTTTTATTCTTGTTGTCTTACTTCTTGTGTATTTTTGTTTACTGATTATTGCCCCTCGGAAAAGTTTGGTGGTTCCCTGGAGCCCAGGATAAATGAGTCCTGTTTCAGAGAGTTGTTGTATTCATTTCTGCCAAGTGCAAAGACATACCAGTTGTCAACGCTCTCACTTTGAGGTTTTCTGGTTCACGCAGGCTATACTTCTCTAGTTGACAAATACTTTTTTTCTTTCTTAAAAAAATTTTTACTTATTTTGAGAGAGGGAGCGTGCATGTGGCAGTGGGGGGGGGGATGTGTGGGGCATAGAGAGAGAGAGAGAGAGGGAGGGGGAGAGGGAGAGAGAGAGAATCCCATGCAGGCTCTGTGCTGTCAGTATGAGCCTGATGCGGGGCTCAATCCCATGAACCATGAGATCATGACCTGAGCCAAAACCAAGAGTGTGTTGCTTAACTGACTGAGCCACCTAGGCGCCCTGGGTACAAATACTTTTAAAAACAAATCTGTGGCCATAACTTCTTAGAGACTTTTCCCTTCTTAGCTTTCTGTTTTTGCTTGCTTGTTTCCTCCTGTTCTCTTACTACAGGGAGGTAGGGGGAGTCTAGTACCTGTTTACCATTTCTTTTATTGTGTAGCTAATATTCTGCCTCCAGTTACAATGTGTGGGTTCCCTCTACCCCCTTGCACCAAGCAATCGTACACAAGCTGGGCATTCTTACCATTCAACTCAGTTGTGACACTCTCCACTCAGAGATAGCATCAGATCCACAGGTTAAGTACTCAGTTCCACAAAACTGATCCCACTTTAGATGCCAGTCCCACGTCCAGGTTGTTACCTGTGCTTCTTCTGATTGGCTGGCTGAAATTAGAGGTTCCCACGACTTCCTCTTTGGGTTTGATTAATTCGCTAGGCAGATACAAGACTCAGGAAACCAGTTTACTTACTAGATTACCGGTTTATTAAAAAGGATACGAGGGGTTCCTGGGTGGCTCAGTCAGTGGAGCGTCTGACTCTTGGTTTCAGCTCAGGTCATGATCTCATGGTTCGTGAGTTCGAGCCCTGAGTTGGGCTCTGGGCTGATGGTGTGGAGCCTACTTGGGATTCTCTGTCTCCCTCTCCCTCTGTCTCTCAAAAATAAATAAATAAACATTTTTTAAAAGAGGATATGAATAGGGGCGCCTGGGTGGCTCAGTCGGTTAAGCGTCCGACTTCAGCTCAGGTCATGATCTCACGGCTCGTGTGTTCGAGCCCTGTATCAGGCTGTGTGCTGACAGCTCGGAGCCTGGAGCCTGCTTTGGATTCTGTGTCTCCCTCTCTCTCTGTTCCCCCACCCCCCCCGCCACTGCCCCACTCATGCTCTGTCTCTCTCCTTCAAAAATAAATAAAAACATTTAAAAAAATTTTTTAAAAGGGGATATGAATCAACAGCCAGATGAAAAGATGCACAGGGCCAGACAGAGGGAAAGGGTGAGAAGCCTTCCTCCCCTAATCTTGTGTTCACAAACCCAGAAACCCTCCAAATCCCATCCTTTTGCTTCTTTCTTTCTTTCTTTCCTTCTTTCTCTCTTTTTCTTTCTCTTTCTTTCTTCTTTCTTCTTTCTTCTTTCTTTCTTTCTTCTTTCTTTCTCTTTCTTTCTCTTTCTTTGTTTCTTTTTCTTTCTTTCTCTTTCTTCTTTCTTTCTTTCTTTCTTTCTTTCTTTCTTTCTTTCCTTCTTTCTTTTTCTTTCTTTCTTTTTTCTTTTTTCTTTCTTTTTTCTTTTTTCTTTCTTTTTTTCTTTCTTTTTTTCTTTCTTTTTTCTTTTTCTTTCTTTCTTCTTTTTCCTTTCTTTCTTCCTTTTTCTTTTTCTTTCTTTTCCTTTCTTTCTTTGTTTCTCTTTCTCTTTCTTTCTTTCTTTCCTTCTTTCTTTTTCTTTCTTTTTTCTTTTTTCTGTTTTTCTTTCTTCCTTTTTCTTTCTTTCTTTTTTCTTTCTTTTTTTTCTTTCTTTCTTTGTTTCTCTTTCTTTCTTTCTTCTTCTTCCTTTCTTTCTTCCTTTTTCTTTCTTTTTCTTTCTTTCTTTTCCTTTCTCTTTCTTTGTTTCTCTTTCTCTTTCTTTCTTTCTTTCCTTCTTTCTTTTTCTTTCTTTTTTCTTTCTTTTTTTCTTTCTTTTTTCTTTCTCTTTCTTTCTTCTTTCTTTCTTTCTTTCTTTCTTTCTTTCTTTCTTTCTTTCTTTCTTTCTAATGAAGGCTTTCATAGGTGTGGTTGACTAAATCCCTGGCCACTAGTGATTGCTTCACCCTCCAGCTCCTCTCCCCAACCCAGATCACACTCTCTACCTGCTCTGTTCTCTTGGCAACATATCACAACCTCATAGCAGCCTTTGGGGGTCCCTATGATGTAGGGAATGTTATTCCCTAAGTTTCCTCTTCTTGGCTGGGCTCTTGGCTTTGGGTCTGTCTGTTTAGCGAGGAGGCTGGAGAACTCAAGACTAAGTGTTCAGCATCAGCAAACATTTTTAGCACGAGGTGGTTTTGGTGCTCAGATACTTTCCCCTGACTTCTAGGTTCAAGCCTTCCCCCCAAATTAAAATTTTTTTAATGTTTATTTATTTTTGAGAGACAGACAGAGAGTGTGAGCAGGGGAGGGGCAGGGAGGGAGGGAGACACAGAATCCAAAGCAGGCTCCAGGCTCCGAGCTGTCAGCACAGAGCCCAACGTGGGGCTCAAATTCACAAACCGTGAGATCATGACCTGAGCCGAAGTCAGACTCTTAACCGACTGAGCCACCCAGGTGTCCCAAGCCTTCCCCCAAATTTAGATGGCAGGTCCCACTACCTTTTCCTTATTGTTTTTACCAAACTTCTTTGGGGTGGGGAGAGGCAGAGAGACAGGGAGTGGAGAGAGAATCCCAAGCAGGCTCCACACACAGCATAGAGCCCGATGCAGGGCTTGACCCTGGGATCATGACCTGAGATGAAATCAAGAGTAGGACGCTTAACTGACTGAGCCACCCAGTGCCCCATCAGTCCTTTATTGTTTTTAATGTGACTTTAAATATATTTCGTTCAACGTTTTTCATTTTAGAGGAAAGGTTGGTCCTTATTATCTAGCTCATCACTAACAGAAGCTGAATCTCTGTATAGAATGTTCCAACACACACACACCATCTTTCTACTTCCTCTTAACGCTCTAGTCAGCTAGTCTGGTGGTGGAGATTCTCAGACCTGCATGCTGGATGTGGACTTCATCATCATCTTATCCAGCAGGCAATACATCTTCTAAAATTAAAATAAACAAATACAATTATGAGCTAATCTGCAAGGATGTTCTGTCAGAAAGATACCACACAGGGCGGGGGGTCCCTGAGAGCTGCACTCTGAGGTGGTGTGGGGCTTGCAGAGAAATCCAAAGGGGGAAAAGTAGAGATAGGACCTTGGACTCAAGGTCAAGGCAGGTGGTTTAGTTGGCCAAACAGGCAGATGAAGGGGCCTAGGTATCCAGTGTTTGGAGAAGTTAGCTAACTTCAGTTAGAATTCAGGATATTGGTTTCAGGGTCACCTGGGTGGCTCGGTGGGTTAAGCATCCAACTTTGGCTCAGGTTATGACCTCATACTTGGTGGGTTCGAGCCCCGCATCGGGCTCTGCACTAACAGTGCACAGCCTGCTTGGGATTCTCTCTCTTTTCCCCTCCCCCACTTGTACTTTCTCTCTTTATAAATAAATAAATTTTTTAAAAGTGTAAAAAAAAAAAAAAAGGATATTGGTTTCAGGAGTTCCTGGGTGGCTCATTTGGTTACATGACAAACTCTCGATCTCGGCTCACATCCGATTTCACTGTTTGTGAGATTGAGCCCACAGCACAGAGCCTGCTTGGGATTCTCTCTCTGCCCCTCCCCCTACTCCCCCACCCCCCACCCCATGTGTGCACTCTCTCTCACAAAACAAACAAACAAACAAACATTTAAAGAAAAAAAGGATATCGGTTTCCGTTCAAGCTAGGTTTAACAGCAGGAGAAATTGAGCCTTCTTAGACAAGAAATTAGACTCGGTGGAGAGTGGGGAGGAGGGTGTGGGTAAGGCCCAGAAGCTAGGCCTGCAAGAAATATTTGCTTCCCGCAGGGGTGGAGCACTGGGGGCTACATGGAGGGAGTGTGAGGCAGTGTGTAACGTTTTCAGGAGCAGAGGGCCCGAGAACAAGAGTCTGAATAGCTGAGGAGAGACTGAGGGCTTGACGGGTCAGAAGAGTCCACCTACCTTTCTCTTCTGGTAACTTTTCTTACCTGTCAACAGCTTTCTTCTCTCCCACTTCTGTTTCCTGCCCATGTGTGTCTCCTTCTGTCTGCTTATTCGATACACAGAGGTGAATCTTGATGGCCGACCCCATAATTAGTATGCCCTGGTACCATGCTTCTCAAAGAATCTGCAGAATTCTGATAGGAGGTACAGAAAGCCATAGGATAAGGGAATATCTTTCTCAAGTTTTACTTGTACTTGGAAGATTCAGGAAACACAGGTGTTTTTTTTTTTTCTTATTCAGAGGAATCATTTCCTTTACAGGCATCTACTGCCCACTTTCTTTCTCTGTACACCTTTCCAGGGGCTCATTTCATGACCAGGGAGGGCTTCACTTACCAAATACATGCACTTAACTCCCTGGTCTATACTTATGATGCCTTGATGTCTTTCTTGAATTCCAGGCTCCCACGTACAACTTACACCTCAAGATTTACATGTTTGAAACTCACTTCTGTATTCATTCATTTGCTCAAACAACTGTGTGATTCTAAGTACTATACTACACTAGGCACCATAAATGAATAATGAACAAGATACTTATATGGTCCTGCCTTTACAAAGCTTCTGGTCCAATGAAGTATATTCATAGGTAAAGAGGAAATTTTCCCAGAATTGAAGAACATGAATCTCCGTGTGAAAAGCCCCACACTGGGGTCTAGAACAACACATTTTTAAGGCCCCACCCCCACCCCCTCCCCCCCCAAAAAAAGAAGCATAAAAGATTAAAATACTTGGGACCAAAAAAATGCCTTTTTTTAAAAAAAAGAGAAGTGAAAAAGTCCACATTCAAAGGAACAGGAATAGGATGAATATAAGACTTTCGGTACCAACTCTAACTATTTGAAAAATATCTTCAATGTTCTAAGGATCTATTGTTTTCAATATTATCTTTCAACTAGCTTTCACGCTATCAGTTATATATGAATGTTTCAGTCAGCTTCTCCAGAGAAACAGAACGAATAGCATGTGTATCTATAGAGAAAGATATTTATGTCAGGGAATTGGCTCATCTGATTATGGATTCTGGCGAGTCCAAAATCTGCAGGGTGGGCTGGCAGGCTGGAGACCCTGGGAAGAGCCACTGCTGAAGTTCAAATCCGAAAGCCATACACTGGCCGAATTCCCTCTTGCTCTGGGGAGGTGAGTCTTCGGTTCTATTTAGGCCTTCGGATGATTGGAACTTGGGAGTAACAAATTTGTTCTCCAAAGTTCTCCAATGGCTTTTCACTTATGTGCGTCTTCTGATCATCACCACAAGAGCCCGTCTGGCCACAGCAGTGGTACCAGCCAGGGGAATGTCTGTGGGGGTTGGTCACAGCAGTGCAGGCCCAGGCTAGTGCCTGAGGCATTCCCAGCCAAGAGCACCAGCATCTGCTGAGACCAACAGAACATCCACCTATGTGAATGCTAATCTCACGCAAAGACACTCTCATAGGAACATCCAGAATCATATTTGACACGTATCTGGGCGCTGTGGCCCAACCAAGCTGACATAAAAATTAATCATTCCAGGGTTGCCTGGGTGGCTCCGTCAGTTAAGTGTCTGACTCTTGGTTTCAGCTCAGGTCGTGATCTCCTGGTTTGTGAGTTTGAGCCCCGTATCGGGCTCCACGCTGACAGCTCGGCAGCCGCCTGGGATTCTCTCTCTCCCTCTCTCTCTCTGCCCCTTCTCTGTTCTGTCTCTCAAAATAAATAAACTTAAAAAATACTTAAACAATTAACCATCCTAATGAGGGAAGCATAAAGTATTTTCAAAAATTCAAGCTCTCCAGTGTTAACCTCCCGTGGACCCTTTTCTGTGAGCCTCTTAGAAAGCTTCAGCAGGACAAGAGAAAAAAAATCCGCAGATCTAGGAAAAGGCTCTAACACAGGCCAGTCTAAGGACAACAGCTATGCAGCAGGTGGAGAAACCTCCTCCCCCCCCCCCCCCACCCCCCTGGGCCTGATGGAGCAGCAGCTGACACCCTTTAGGGGAAAGAAAAGGAAGATAGATGTTTCCTTGTATCCCTGGGCGTCTCTAAGGGTGGTTATAAGGCCACAGACACTGGAGCCATACTTCCTGTTTTGTTGGTTTTTTTTTAACGTTTATTTATTTTTGAGGGAGCGTGAGTGGGGGAGGTGCAGAGGGCACGCAGAGGGTCCGAAGTGGGCTCCATGCTGACAGCAGACAGCCGGATGTGGGGCTCCAACTCACAAATGGTGAGATCATGAACTGAGCCGAAGGCAGTCAACCGACCGAGCCACCCAGGTGCCCAACTTCCTGGGGTTTAATCCCAGGTTACTCCTTTGTAGCTAGGTGATACTAATCTGCCAGTGCTCCAGCTCCTTCTCATGTGAAATGGGGAAGATTATAGTTCGTTTTTGCTTGGAGGGATGGTGGACGGTCAGGGCAAGCTACACTATGTTGCTCAAAAACCCTAACATCTCAGCGGCTTAAAACCACAGAGATACTTTTCTTTCTTATGTTGTATGACCCCAAGTTTTGGCTGGGGGCTCCGCATCGTCCTCACTTAAGTGTGCAAGCCGAGGGAGCCTCCGTTGCCTGGAATGATGGTGTTTTCCGGTAGGAGGGAGAAGAAGGGGGGAGTGACAGCTCTTACAGGCTGGCATATTCCCTTGGCTGAAGCAAGGGCACGGGCGGGGACACGCAATTCTACCTCATGCCCAGGTGGAGGAGAACCAGAATGTTGATGGACACCCTCAGGCCTACCGCAGAGCCCCGGGCCTTCCCACTACAGGGAAAGAATCCACGGCTCTAGGCAAGGAGTGGAACCACCTGAAGGGAGGGGCAAATGAGTCCTCGAGGAGCCAATAGGGAGAAGTTCAGAGAAGGGAAGGGGGCCATCAGCCCAGGGACCGTGGGTTTGAACTGTGAGGGAGAGAAGAGAAATGAGGGAGCACATGAGAGGCAAAATCCTGGAGAGCATGAGAGAGGTCTCAGGAACTCTCGTGGAGGGGTGTGCCACATAGAAACACCTACCTTCTCTGAGAGCGCCTCAGGGAATTTTAGGGGACTTCTGTTATGTTTCTTTGAGGTGGAACACCGGGCTGGGGTAGATAGACCTCAAGGGCGCCCACGTATGGGAGTTAGCAAGAGAACACAAGGACCTTCTCGGACACTTGACACTTGGGAGACTCTCCTCCTTCATCTCTGCTGGTAGGGGTGCTTTGCTGGGAATTTGAGAAGCTCATGTAACCAATAGTTTTTTCATGTTTCAGTATTTTGAATGTGTCCAATCCTATTTAGTTATATCTTCACATACTTAAAGCTCATTTAGCAAAGGTCTTCTCTCTAATATTCAAATTGGCCTGCAAATCTATTGTTTTAAAACTATTTTCCATGGTTCCAAAAAGGAAAAGAATGGAAATTATGTTCTGGACTCACTTTTTTTTTTTTTTTTAAGCTTACTTATTTATTTTGAGAGAGAGTGAGCTGGGGAGGGGCAGAGAGGAGGTGGGGGAGAGAGGATCCCAAGCAGCCTCCACACTGTCAGCGCAGAGCCAACGGGAGACTTGAACTCACAAACTGTGAAATCATGACCTGAGCTGAAATCAAGAGTTGGATGCTTCACCGGCTGAGCCACCCAGGCACCCCTGGACTCACTTTTTAAGTGAATTTTTTAAATAAAAATAATTTTATTTTTTTTTTATTAATTTATTTTTCAATACATGAAGTTTATTGTCAAATTGGTTTCCATACAACACCCAGTGCTCATCCCAAAATAATTTTATTTTTATATTGGCAGTTTAGACTTACAGAAAACTTGCAGAGATAGTAAGTACAGAGTCCCCACATGCCTTCTGCTCAGTTTCCCTATTGTCAATATCTTACCTTACTATGGTATATTTGTCACAATTGACAAACCAATATTGATACATTATTATTAACTAACATCCGTGCTTTATTCAGATCTCCTTAGTTTTGGCCTAATGTCCTTTTTCTGCCCCAGGATCCCACCCACGTTACATTTAGTCATCATGTCCACTCATTTTATTTTGATAAATATGAAAAATCTCACACTGATTCACTTAACACTGAAAACAAAGTAAATGAATTCAGAGCTAGCTGAGGGCGAGTTGGTATTTAAAAACACTCGAAGAGAAAACAAGATTTCCCTCTAGTGTTCAGAATAGAAAATAGCATCTTGACTTTCCAAGGAGGTATTCACGTAAGAACTCTCCTCTTCCTAAAAAAAAGTTCATTGTGGAAAGGATAATAAATATCATAGTTTAAATATCATCAAAAGAAAGGGAAGTCACTGTCAATAACAAAAATGGCAAACAACCTCAACAACAAAATGTCCTTGAAGACAGAGAGGGCCTTGGCTATGGCAGGTGTTACTATCCAAAGCCTGTGGAGTTGCCATGTGGCTATGGTATGAATCTAAAAGGTAAGACATTCAACGCATATGTCCGTTATTATCCTAACTGGTTGTCTGTCTACTGCACTAGTCTTGATGAGCACTGTATTTGGCGGCACTTTTTCCTTCTCCCTCCTGCCCCTCCCTAATTACTGGATATTCTGACATTTGAACATAGTGAAAAAATCGAGAGGCATGCCAAAAGAGGCCTGTGAAATAACTCTCCCAAAGACAGATAAACAGAAAGTAGGCATCCATATAGAAACAGATGATACAGTTAAGAACTTAGAACTTCCTGACTATTCTCATATGTAATTCTAGTAATTTGGATTATTTGATTTGGGTTAGCAGAAAAAGAGGCACCACATTTGTTTTTTTTTTTTTTAACTTTTTTTTGGTTGTTGTTTTGTTTTTTTTTGAGACAGGGAGAGACAGAGCATGAACAGGGGAGGGTCAGAGAGAGGGAGACACAGAATCTGAAACAGGCTCCAGGCTCTGAGCTGTCAGCACAGAGCCCGACGTGGGGCTTGAACTCACGGACCGTGAGATCATGACCTGAGCTGAAGTCAGACACTTAACCGACTGCGCCACCCAGGCACCCCAAGGCACCACATTTGTAAGCATGGTTTCAAAGTTGGCTTTCTGGCAGTAAGACTGACAACTGGTAGTAAGAGAAGAAACAAATCCACTGAACACAGAATATGGCATTGACTTTATCGATGAGCTTAAATCATTAAGCAACATTCACATCAAAATCAGCAACTTCTAGGGGCGCCTGGGTGGCGCAGTCGGTTAAGCGACCGACTTCAGCCAGGTCACGATCTCGCGGTCCGTGAGTTCGAGCCCCGAGTCAGGCTCTGGGCTGATGGCTCGGAGCCTGGAGCCTGTTTCCGATTCTGTGTCTCCCTCTCTCTCTGCCCCTCCCCCGTTCATGCTCTGTCTCTCTCTGTCCCCCCTCCAAAAAAAAAAAAATCAGCAACTTCTGTTTATGAAAGCATCAGAAAAATATTTTCATTAAAAATGACCAAGATCTGGGGCGCCTGGGTGGCTCAGTCGGTTGGGCAGCCAACTTCGGCTCAGGTCATGATCTCGCAGTCTGTGAGTTCGAGCCCCGCGTCGGGCTCTGTGCTGACAGCTCAGAGCCTGGAGCCTGTTTTGGATCCTGTGTCTCCCTCTCTCTGACCCTCCCCCATTCATGCTCTGTCTCTCTCTCTATCTCAAAAATAAATAAACATTAAAAAAAATTTTTTTTAAATGACTAAGATTTAAAAAAGTTTTTGGAACTTAGCAAAGTTTCTAATGTTTACAAAATTCATTTATTTGTGGCAAACCCTGTTAGTTACTAATCCAACATCCACTTTCCTTCTTTTTCCAGTAACAGAATTCGTTTATTTGGGAAAGCAGTGTACTCAACTAAATCCTCACTTTCCCAGCTTCCTTTAGCTAGGAGTTGCTTTGTGACACAGTTTTGGCCAATGAGACACAAGCAGAAGTTGGTGGGCTTTGGGAAATCTATTGCTTTCTTAGTGAAAAAGAGAGGATGACCTTGGCACTTCCCCTTTCCCCATATTCCTGCCTTGAGTAAAAATGTGATGGCTGGATCTGCAGCAATTATATAGAGCCATGAGGCAGTAAGAATGAAGACAAAATTCAACCCTAAGGATGGAGGGGCATAAAGTTAGAAAGAACCAGGATCCCTGAAATTATTGTTGAATATGGAACCAACACTACAATAACCTAATTTGGACTTCTTGCATACTTATATATGTTCCTGAAAATTAAGTTTGCTGTTACATGAAGCCAAATTTATTACATACTGACCAAGTGATATCTCCTAACTATTGTTTTTAGTATTAATAACTGTAATAGGTAATGTTCTCTGAAGCCCAGGAAATATGTGAAACTCTTTATATGTTTTGTCTCTTTTAACCTGCACAGTGAGTTCAGAGTATAGATTTTACGATCAAGCCCCTTTGTTGAGGGGTGGAGGGAGATTCTGAAATTTAATGAAGTGACCCACTAAGGGTCACACAGCTACTAAGCGGTGGAACAAGGAGTCAGCTCAGGCCTGATCCCAGATGCTCCTATCCACTCTGCCATGCCCTTAGTATCATTTTCCACAACAGTGCTGAAGACCATCATCTATAATTTTTGTACATGGATTTGACCTTTGGGATCCAGTTTTCTAGATCTTTTGTCTCATAGCTTCCCGAACATTAGCTAACAAAGGAAAATTACGGTACCAGATTTGAACAGACCAGGCTAATCTGACAGGTCTTGTTTTTTTCCCTCTGATTCCCTGCATGGGTAAAAAAAAATTTTTTTTTCATCACTCTATTTACCATTTTCTTGTCTTAGTTCATTAGATTTCACCCTGAGGCTCTTGCTGTCATACAATATTTATGCTCAAGGTGGTGAATTTGTGTATCGACAATTAATATCTCAATGATAGTAGACTTACAATTGCTACCATTCAATGTTATAAATGAATTATAACAGTGTTTTCACCCCCAAAATCCTGGGTGTTTCAGTAACATATTTAGGTCTCACAAATGCATCAATGACTGCCTTATCAACGCTGTTGGAATATCAATGACTTAAGCATAATGGTTGGTTGGTTGGTTGGTTTGTTTCCAATTCTATCTTAGCATCTACCCACTGTCCCAAAGCCAACTACCACCTTATTTCATCAATTCTCTGCTTGGAACTTGCAACTATAAAAGAAAGTAGCTTGACTTACATAAGCTAAAGTTTTCTTGTAGTGAAAGTGGGAAAAATAATAGTATCTACCTCATAAGGTTTTGAGATTAAATGAGATGACGCGGGTACGTGCCCAGCATACACAAGGTAAGCGCTTAAAACACGGTGGCCATTGATAGTATGATCATCCCAGCTACCCACATCCTGCCCTCTTTAAAGACTTTGCTTTGCTTTCTTTTGGACCATGAGGCCTAAATAGCTGAATTATATAAGACCCAAACGCTTCAACAAATGAAAACAACTATTAAAACCCGGCATTCTGTCTATCCCTTCCACTTCTGATGATTTGCTCTTGTCTACTCCATTACCAGGTGGTTTTCCAGTCCTGTAATATAATAACAATTGCTGCTTTATAAGGGTTCGAATGTTCTAAACATTTAAAATAGATTTGTGAACACGCTATGTTATTAACTTTACTGAGACTTCACACTCGCCTTATTGATTTCTGGTTAAACTATTTATTCTTACGTTTAAAATTAGGGAGTCGATCAAATTGACAATGAGATAACTTATTCAAAGGGTGTTGGCACTTAACATTTCTACGAACAAGGATGCCGTGTCAGTCAAATTTCAGAGAAGATATGTTGTAAAGGCTTGAGGATATGGTTTGAGTGTTGATGATGTTACCCTAAGAAGTGATCCCCTTACATAAAACATGTCTGAATAGTGGCTTATTTCTCTCACTTTAGGTAGAGTGTCGTTGGCAGTCACTGCTAGGTACCATGGTAGGCTTAGTCGCAATTAATTCCTTAGTGACATAGTAGAATTTCGACTGTTCGGAAAAAGTTCAAATAACTTGTGTTGTGAACTTAATAATTGTAAGAGCTCCTTACTCTATGGATGTTGCATATGGCACAGGTCCTGGCACATAGAAGATGCTGAATAATTTGTTGAATGAAGAGGTATTTCTTTTTTTTTTTTTTTAATTTTGTTTTCAACGTTTTTTATTTATTTTGGGACAGAGAGAGACAGAGCATGAACGGGGAAGGGGCAGAGAGAGAGGGAGACACAGAATCGGAAACAGGCTCCAGGCTCCGAGCCATCAGCCCAGAGCCTGACGCGGGGCTCGAACTCACGGACCGTGAGATCGTGACCTAGCTGAAGTCGGACGCTTAACCGACTGCGCCACCCAGGTGCCCCTGAAGAGGTATTTCTCTTATAATTGTTTCCTGACTCTGAGATTTAGAAATTTCAAAATTGTATTCTTTCTAGCTCACAGATGTTAGTGACTTTTATCTTCCCATAGATACTCACAGATCTTTTTCTGAAGTTTTATGGGAAGGAACCCTACAGTTCAATGAAAATGTGTTGTGCTTCAGATTGTGGTGGAAACATCTTGGATTTAGAAGAGAAATTTTGACCAGCTGTTAAAAACTCTCAACAAAGTGTGCATAGAGGGCACGTACCTCAACACAATAAAGGCCATATATGACAAGCCCTTAGGTAGCAGCATATTCTATGGTGAAAAGCTAAAAGCTTTCCCTCTAAGGTCACAAACAAGAGAGGGAGGCCCACTCACCACTTTTTCTCAATACAGATTGGAAGTCCTAGCTGCAGTAATTAGGCAAGGATAAGAAATAAAGGCGTCCAAATTGGAAAGGAAAAATTGCAAATGACATGATACTATACAGAGAAACCCTCACAACTCCACCACAAAGCTGTTAGAAGTAATAAATGGATTCAGTGAAGATGAGGGACGCAAAATTAACATCCGAAAATCGGTAGCATATCTATACACTAATAATGACAAATAATCAATCCCATTTACAATAGCATCAAAAATAATAAAATAATTAGGAATAAGTTTAACTAAGGAGGTGAAAGATCTCTACTATGCAAACTATAAGCCATTGATAAAAGAAGGAAAAGAAGACACAAATATAGAGAGTTATCCCATGATCATGGATTGGAAGAATTACTATTGTTAAAACATTAATACTACCAAAGGCCATCAACAGATTCAATACAATCCCTATCAAAATTCCAATGGCTTCCCCACCCCCAGAAGTAGGAAAAATACTTTTAAAACTTATGTGGAACCACAAAAGGTCCCCAAAAGCCAAAGAAATCCTGAGAAAGAAGAACAAACCTGGAGGCACCATCCCACCTGATTTTAAACTATATTACAAAACCACAGTCATCAAAACAGTATGGTAATGGCATAAAACAGGCGAATAGACCAATAGAACAGAATCAAGAATGCATAAATAAACCCAAGCATATATGGTTAAATAATATTTGACAAGGAAGCCAAGAATACTTAATGGAGAAAAGACAGGCTTTTCAATAAATGGTACTGGGAAAACTTGACAGCCACACGCAAAAGAATAAAACTGGACGACTGTCTTACACCTTAAATTACACAAAAATTAACTCAAAATGGGTCAAAGATTTGAACATGGTGTGACACCATAAACCTTCTAGAAGGAAACATAGGAATCAACCTCCTTGACATTGGTCTTGGCAGTGACCTTTTGGATTTGATGCCAAAAGCAAAGGCAACAAAAGCAAAAATAAACAAGAGAGACTACATCAAACTAAAAAGTTCCACACAGAGAACCATAAAAATAAAATGAAATAAAAACCAAAAAGGCCAAAAGCAACGTACAGAATGAAAGAAAATGTTTTCAAATCATATATCTGATAAGGGCTTAATATCCAAAATATATAAAGAACTCATACAGCTCAACAGCAAACAAACAAACAAAGAGGCAAACAAGAAATCCAATTTACAAATGGGCAGAGGACCTGAATAGAAATTTTCCCAAAGAAGACATATGAAAGCCATCAGGTACATGAAATGTGTTCAACATCACTAATCACCAGAGAAATGGACATGAAAACCGTGGTGAGATATCAGCTCACACCTGTTAGAATAGCCATCACCAAAAAGGCAAAAAATATTAAGTGTTGACAAGGATGTGAAGAAAAGGAAACATGTGTGCACTGTTGGCGGGAATGTAAATTGGTGTAGCCACTGTGGAAAACAGTGTAGACCGTCAAAAAATCAAAAATAGAACTACCATGGACCCAGCAAATTCCACTTCAGAGTATTTATCTGAAGAAAAGGAAAACACTAACTTGAAAAGATGTGTGCACCCCCACGTTCATGGCAACATTATTTACAACAGCCAAGACATGGAAACATCCTAAGTGTCCACCCGCAGATGAAAGGATACAAAAAAGTTGTAGTAAAAGAGAATGAAAACCTGATGGGGTTGCCAGAGGGGAGGGTGTGGTGGGGGGGAGGATGAAGGGGAGTGGGAGATACAGGCTTCCAGTTATGGAATAGATAACTTACAAGAAGAAAAGACGGCATAAGGAACATAGTCAATGATATTATAATAGTGTTGTATGGGGACAGATGGCAGCTGCACTCGTGGTGAACATAGCATAATGTATAAACTTGTCAAATCACTATGTTGTACACCTGAAACTAATGGAATACTGCGTGTCAACTATACTCAAAATAAAAAAGTTTATAATTTTTTTTTCAACGTTTACTTATTTTTGGGACAGAGAGAGACAGAGCATGAACGGGGGGAGGGGCAGAGAGAGAGGGAGACACAGAATCGGAAACAGGCTCCAGGCTCTGAGCCATCAGCCCAGAGCCCGACGCGGGGCTCGAACTCACGGACCGCGAGATCGTGACCTGGCTGAAGTCGGACGCTTAACCGACTGCGCCACCCAGGCGCCCCAAAAGGTTATAATTTTATATGTATACACACACACACACACACACGCACACACTGTGGAATATTTCTCAGCCATAAAATGCGAGGGAATCCTACCTTTCATGACAACACGGATGGACCTTGAAGGCATCATGCTGAGTGAAGTAAGGTAGACAGAAAAACACAAACACTGTCGGATCTCACGTATATGTGAAATCTAACAAACAGACAAACAAAAACAAAACTTATAGAAAAGGAGGTTAGACTCACGGTTACCAGAGGTGGAGGGCTGGGAGAGGGGAAACTGGAGGAAGATGGCCAGAAGGTAGAAACTTCCAGTTATAAATAAGCACTAGAAATGTCAAACACAACATGATGACTATAGCTAACACTGCTGTGTAATATATAGGACAGTTGTGAAGAGAGTAAATCCCGTTCTCACCACAAGGAGAATTTTTTTCCCCTTTATTTCTTTTTTCCTTTCTTTTTATTGTATCTACATGAAGAGATTGATGTTGGTTGAACCTCTCATGGTCATCATTTCACAATATATGTAAATTAAACCATCATGCTCTATACCTTAAACTTATATGGTGATGTAGGTCAATTATTTCTCAGCAAAACTGGAAAAAAAACCCCAATACTTATAACTTGATTATAAAACTATATTATCAGAAATGATTTTTTTTGTCTCAGTCCACAACCTGGGGCTGTGCAAAGTAAGTTAAATCTGCAGAAGCTTTTCTTGCTTGCTGAAGAATGAAAATAGGTAAAAAACTTAATACTGAGATGCAGAATGCAAATATGGATTCTTCACTTATGTTCACTTTACTTCTTTTTAAGAGAATATTTATATTACGGAATAAAAATGTAGGGGCACCTGGGTGGCGCAGTCGGTTAAGCATCCGACTTCAGCCAGGTCACGATCTCGCGGTCTGTGAGTTCGAGCCCCGCGTCAGGCTCTGGGCTGATGGCTCGGAGCCTGGAGCCTGTTTCCGATTCTGTGTCTCCCTCTCTCTCTGCCCCTCCCCCGTTCATGCTCTGTCTCTCTCTGTCCCAAAAATAAATAAAAAACGTTGAAAAAAAAATTAAAAAAAAAATGTAATCTGGGCTCTGGAAAGGAAGAGGAAGGAAACAGTCCACACGAGTGTTCTTGTATTCTCTTCAGCTTCATAATGTTTTCCTGTCTAATTAAAAACGTCTTGTATTTGTGTAGACCACCTTAATTTTTTTTCTTAGATCAAGGCAGGCTATAAGGAAATAAATTCAGTTTTTGTGATTGAGCAGCATGTACAGGTCCAAATTTTCTGGCAGCGGGGACAAGAATGGAAATGTGACAAAGCACATCGGTCTTGTATCTAAGACATGGAGCCCCAGTTCAAGACAGACAATGATTTTCCAGGTAGTGCATTCTAGAATAAAGTGCTCACATAGGCCCTTCTATGGGGGCCGCTGAACAACGTAATGAGCAGTGCTCTTGATAATTTTATACCAGAGACAGAAGGAGCATTAAAAAAAAAAAACAACATAATGAAGCATAACATTAAAGTAAGATTTATGACAATGCTTTTTGTGGCCCAAATACATAAACTGAAGACGACATACATGAGAAGACTAAAAAAAAAATAAATAAAAAAGAAGAACATGTCCCACAGACCAGATTCTACTTGCTTCAAACTAAGTCACAGAGGTTTGGGGGGAATAGTTAGGAGAAGAATTAAATTTGTCTTTTACTTAAAAAAAAAAACCAGTGGGTGTATCATGTGCACATCATAAAGAATTCAAACAGTACTTGGGGCGCCTGGGTGGCGCAGTCGGTTAAGCGTCCGACTTCAGCCAGGTCACGATCTTGCGGTCCGGGAGTTCGAGCCCCGCGTCAGGCTCTGGGCTGATGGCTCGGAGCCTGGAGCCTGTTTCCGATTCTGTGTCTCCCTCTCTCTCTGCCCCTCCCCCGTTCATGCTCTGTCTCTCTCTGTCCCAAAAATAAATAAACGTTGAAAAAAAAAAAAAAAAAAAAAAAAAAAAGAATTCAAACAGCACAACAAAAATTGTCAGGTAGAGGACGTCTTCTTCCCGCTGTTAACCCTGCCTGTCCCCAGTTCTCCTCTCGACAAGCAGCTAGTTACCGGTTTCTTTTGTATTCCTCTAGAAGTGGTCGCTGCTAATCAAACAAATACCACACACACAAACCTTTTTTATCCCACATATGATATTGTCTGGCGCCGTGGTTTGACTTTTAACAGCGTGTCAAGTGTCATTCTACATCATTACTTACGAAACTACTGTATCTTGATCTTCTCTGTGGCTACATAGGTGGGCAGATAACGTATCACAATTTAACCAGTTTCCTACCGGTGGCCATGTTAAGTTCAGCCTTTGCCGCAAGTCATACCATAATATATGTCCTTGGAGGGCACGGTTTAGAGGATGGCAGGGCAGGAGGATCCTAGGCTTGCCTCATCGCATGGATGCACCTAGATAATAGCCACGTCCGTGCCACCAACCCAGAAAACACAAGCAACACTGGCAGAACAGACTTCCCACAGTTAGTCATAGAGAGAAGGTCACACTGAAAACAGTAGGAGGGGCAGAGATGTGGTTGGGTACCAAACTGGCAGGGGGACCACGGGCATGGAGAAGGGAGAGAAGCCAGCCCCCACGAGGTACCCCAGGCATGGGGGGATTGCACCGGGAAGATGAGTCCTCATAACATTTGGCTTTGAAAACCAGTGGGGCTTAATTATGAGAGTTTTTAAAAAAATAATCAATGGGGCTTAACTCCAGGTAATTTTTTTTTTTTTTAGTGTTTATTTATTTAGGAGAGAGAGTGAGTGAGAGACAGAGAGAGAGAGAGAGAGAGAGAGCACAAGCGGGGAGGGGCAGAGAGAGAGGGAGAGAGAGAATCCCAAGCAGGCTCCACACTCAGCATGGAGCCTGATGTGGGGCTTGATCTAGTGACCATGAGTTCATGACCTGAGCTGAAATCAAGAGTCAGATGCTTAACCGACAGAGCCACCCAGGTGCCCCTTACCTCCAGGTACTTTAAAAGTCAGCAGGCTTGGCTCTGGGAGAGCCGGAGGGCAATAGGAAACCGAGCCCCGTCCTTAAGTCAAGAGCATAATAAACAACTCCACTGGGTTTTGAAAAGCGCTTGGGGTCTACGTGAAAAAGATTTGCTAATCTCAGAACGCATGCTGGAGGTGCAGGGATCTTTCGGAGACTTCTCTAAGAGCAAAAGAGCTGGTAGGTACCGTTTCTCTGCCCCCGTCTCTACCCCGGATAGCTGGACACGTGCACGAACCACTCCACTCCACCTACCCCGTTACCAGCATGCATCCCACCGCTGCGTTTTCCTATGGCTCCACCCCAACCAACCCCTCCTACTCAGCAGGAGTCCCTTCAAAGTGTTTCCTGCTGCATTTTACCCTGTAAGCAGCCCTGGCAGGGACCAGGAAACCCCGAAGTGACTCTTTCCCTGGGGAGAGGGGAGGGTAACCCCACACACCAGTTTGACTGGGGTCTCAGCAGCTGCACCTTATAACGGGCAGTGCAGAGGCAGTGCCCCTGCCAGTCAATGCGCCTGCAGCCCCGGCAGATGGACTGGGGCAGACAACTCCGCTGACTGCTGTCTCTGCCCGCCAACAAAAACCTCCCAGGGGCAGCACAAGGAGAAAGCCCTGCAGTTCAGGGTCACTGCATCCCGGACAAATGGGTTGGGGGAAGGCATCTGATCTGACTGCTGACACCACCCAACTGCAAACCCACGGCAGCCCCAGACTGGTTCCTTAATCTGATGGGGTTCAAACCCTCCCCAGGGCAGGCAGAGTGGCCCATTGCAGCCGACCGGACCGAAGACAGATGAGGCTCAGCCACAGCCGTAGGGCAAACACGACCCGGGAGACAACCCTGGAGTGCTTGGGTGTGTTGAATGGGGAACAGTGCGCTACAGGGCACCGCAGGGCCTCTTCCTCATCAGGCTACTACTTTCAAGATTGGGATACAAAGCGGAATTCCCTAATGTATAGAATCACACAGAGAATTAGACAAAATGAGGAGACAGAGGATTATGTCCCAACTGAAAGCCCGAGACAAAATCACAGCAAAAGAGCTAAATGAAATGAGAATAAGCAGTATTACTGATGGGAAATTTACAGTCACCCTCATAAAGGGGCACCTGGGTGGCTCAGATGGTGGAGCATCCATCCGGCTCTCGGTTTCAGCTCAGGTCACGATCTCATGGTTCGTGGGTTCGAGCCCTGCATCTGGCCCTGCACTGCCAGGGCAGAGCCTGCTTGGGATTCTCTCTCTCTCCCTATCTTTCTGCACCTCCCCTGTTTGTGCTCTCTCTGTCTCTCTCAAAATAAATGAGTAAAACTTAAAAAAAATTTCTTTAAGGGGGCACCTGGGTGGCTCAGTCGGTTGAGCAACCGACTTTGGCTCAGGTCATGATCTCACAGTTTGAGAGTTCGAGGCCCGTGTCGGGCTCTGTGCTGACAGCTCAGAGCCTGGAACCTGCTTCTGATTCTGTGTCTCCCTCTCTCTCTGCCCCTCCCCCACTCATGCTCTGTCTCTCTCTGTCTCAGAAATAAACAAACATAAAAAAAATTTTTTTTAAGTTATGACCATAAAGATACTTATTGGACATAAAGAGTGAAGGATCTCAGTGAGATCTTCAACAAAGAGATAGAAAATATAAAAAGGAACCAATCAGAGAAAACAAACTTGTTAATTGAAATTAAAAATACACTAGATGGGGGCGTCTTGGTGGTTCGGTTGTTTAAGCTCTGACTTCGGCTCAGGTCATGATCTCACCATTCGTGGGTTCGAGCCCCGGGTTCGCTGTGCTGACAGCTCAGAGCCTGGAGCCTGCTTCAGATTCTGTGTCTCCCTCTCTCTCTCTGCCCCTGCCCCACTTATGTGCATTCTCTCTCAAAAATAAATAAACATCAAAAAAAAAAAATACACCAGATGGAATCAGTAGTAGTCTAGAGGAGGCAGGAGAATGGATCAGCAAACTGGAAGATAGAGTAATGGAGAACAGCCAAGCTGAAGAGCAAAAAGAAAAAAGAATAATAAAAAAAAAATCATAATAGATTAAGGGAACTCAGCAACCTCACCAAAAGCAATAGCATTCACATCATAGGGACCTCAGAAGGAGAAGAGGAAGAAAAGGGTGCAGAGCTAAGATATGATAAGACAAGATTCGTTTCCCAAACAAAAGTTTAAAAAGTTCATCACCACCTACTTACAAGAAACATTAAAGGGAATTCTCTGAGTGGAAAGAAAAGGCCATAATTAGGAGTAAGAAAACGATGAAGAAATTTTTTGCAGGTAAATACAAACATAATAAAAGTAGTCAATTAATCACTTAGAAAATCAATATGGAGGGGCGCCTGGGTGGCTCAGTCGGTTAAACGTCTGACTTCGGCTCAGGTCACGATCTCACTGTCCGTGGGTTCGAGCCCCTCATCGGGCTCTGTGCTGACTGCTCAGAGCCCGGAGCCTGTTTCCAATTCTGTGTCTCCCTCTCTCTCTGCCCCTCCCCCGTTCATGCTCTGTCTCTCTCTGTCTCAAAAATAAATAAATGTTAAAAAAAATAAATTTTAAAAAGAAAATCAATATGGAGGTAAAAGCACAAAAGAAGTAAAATCAATTATATCTATAAAAATTAGTCCAGGATTCACAAAATAAAAGAATTTTAAATATGACACCATATTCTTATGATGTGAGATGGGGGGGGGGTAAAAATATAGTGCTTTTAGAATGGGTTCAAACTTAAGGGACCATTAACTTAATATAGACTGCTATATGCATCAGATTTTATATATGAGCCTAATGGTAACCACAAATCAAAAACTTATAATAGATGTGCAAAAAAATAAAGAGAAAGGAATCTAAGCATATCACGAAAGAAAGCAGTAAAACCACAAGGGAAGAGAGCAAAAAAAGAAAGGAACAGAAAAGAATTACAAAATCAACTGGAAAATAAGTAACAAAATGCCAATAAGTACATAGCTATAAATAATTACTTAGAAATGTAAATGGACTAGGGCCCCTGGGTGGCTCAGTCAGTTGAGTGTCTGACTTGGCTCAGGTCATGATCTCACGGTTCGTGGGTTTGAGCCCCTCATGGGGCTCTGTGCTGACAGCTCAGAGCCTGGAGTCTGCTTTGGATTCTGTGTCTCCCTCTCTCTCTGCCCCTCCCCTGCTTATGCTCTGTCTCTCTCTTTCTCTCAAAAATAAATAAATGTTAAAAAAATTAAAAAAAAAAAAAACCAAATCTTTGGCATATAGGGCTGCCTGAGTGGCTGAGTCAGTTAAGCATTTGACTTTGGCTCAGGTCATGATCTCACAGTTTTTGAGTTCAAGTCCCATGTCGGGCTCTGTGCTGAGAGTTCGGAGCCTGGAGCCTTCTTCAGATTCTGTGCTTCTCTTTCTTTCTGTCTCTCCCCCACTCGCACTCTGCCTCTCAAAAATAAATAAACAATAAAAAAATTTGCAAAATCTTTGGCATACAACAGAAGCTGTTCTAAGATGGAATATTACAGTAATACAACCCTACCAAGAAGCAAGAAAAAATCTCAAATAAACAACTTAACCTCACTCCTATAGGAGCTAGAAAAAGAAGAAAAAGCCAAAAGCCATTAGACAGAAGGAAATAATAAGGATTAGAGCAGAAAGAAATGAAATGGAGACTAAAAAACAATAGAACAGATCATGTAACCAGGAACTGGTTCTTTGAAAAGATAAACAAAATTGATAAACTTTTAACCACACTTAAAAAAAAAGAAGAGAAAGGACTCAAATACATAAAATCAGAAATGAAGGAGGAGAAATAACAACTGATACCACAGAAATACAAAGGATTACAAGATAATATTAAAAATTATATGCCAACAACTTGGACAACCTAGAAGAAATGGATAAATTCCTAGAAACACATAACTTTCCAAAAACGAATCAAGAAGAAATAGAAAATTTGAACAGACTTATTACTAGCAATGAAATCAAATCAGTAATCAAAAAAACTCCCAAACAGAAGTCCAGGACCAGATGGCTTCACAAGTGAATTCTACCAAAAATTTAAAGAAGAGTTAATACCCATTCTCCTCAAACTAATCAAAAAAATAGAAGAGGAAGGAAATTTCCAAATTCATTCTATGAGGCCGGTATTACCCTGATACCAAAACCAGATTAAGACACTACCAAAAAAGCAAACTATCTCTGATGAATATAGATGTAAAAATCCTCAATGAAATATTAGCAGACAGAATCTAGTACATTAAAAAAAAAAAGCATTCACCATGGTCAAGTGGGATTTATTCCAGGGATGCAAGTGTGGTTCAATACCCACAAATCAATGTGCTACATCACATGAATAAGAAAAAGGATAAAAACCATATGATAATCTCAATAGATACAGAAAAAGCAATTAACAGAGTTTAATATCAATTCATGATAAGAACTCTCAACAGAATATGTTTAGAGGGAACTTGGCTCAACATAATAAAGGCCATATATGAAAAATCACAGCTCAAATCATGCTCAATGGAAAAAAAAAAGGAGAGCTTTTTCTCTAAGACCAGAAACAAGACAAGGATGTCTACTCTCACTACTTTTAATCAACATAGTACTAGAAGTCCTAGCCACAGCAATCAGATGCGAAAAAGAAATGAAAAGCATCCACATTGGTAAGGAAGAAGCAAAATTTTCACCATTTACAGATGACATGATACTATATATAGAAAACCCTAAAGACTCCACCAAAGAACTACTAAAACTGGTAAATGAATTCAATAATGTCACACGATCCAAAATTAATATATAGAAATCCATTGCATTTCTATACACTAATAATGAAAGAGCAGAAAGAGAAATTAAGAAAACAATCCCATTTACAAATGCACCTAAAATAATAAAATATGTAGGAATAAACTTAGCCAAGGAGATGGAATATCTGTGCTCTAAAAACTATAAAACATTGATGAAAGAAATTGAAGATGACCAAACAAATGGAAAAATATTCCATGTTCACGGAACGGGAGAATTAATATTGCTAAAATGTTCATACATTTAATGCAATCCCTATCAAAATACTAAGCATTTTTCACAGAACTAGAATAATCTTAAAATTTGTATAGAACCATAAAAGACCATGAATAGCCAAAACAATCTTGAAAAAGAACAAAGCTGGAGGTATCACAACCCTAGATTTCAAGATATACGACAACGCTATGTTAATCAAAACTGTATGGTACCCACACAAAAACAGACACATGGATCAGTAGGACAGAACACAGTCCAGAAATAAAACCCATATTAATCTATGAAAATAGAGGAAGAACATACAATAGTAAAAAGACAGTCTCTTCAACAATTGGTGTTGGGAAAACTGGACAGCTACATGCAAAATAATAGAGCTGGATCACTTTCTTACACAAGACATAAAAATAAACTCAAAATGCATTAACTAAATGTGAGACCTGAAACCATAACATTCTTAGAAGAGAACATAGGCAGTAATTTATTTGACATCAGCCATAGAAATATTTTTCTTGATATGTCTCTTCCGGCAAGAGAAACAAAAGCAAAATGAAACTATTGGGATTACACCGAAATAAAAAGGTTCTGCACAGTGAAGGAAACCATTAACAAAACCAAAAGGCAACCTACTGAATGGGAGAAGATATTTGCAAATGATATATCTGATGAGTTGTTAATATCCCAAAATATATAAAGAACTCATACAACTCAACACCAAAAACCCCCAAATAATCCAATTAAAATTTGGGCAGGGGACCTGAACAGATTTTTTTCCAAAGAGAAGATACAGATGGCCAACAGATACTCAACATCACCAATCAGCAGGGAAATGCAAATTCAAACCACAAGGAGATATCACTTTATACCTGCCAGACTGGCTTCAATAAAAAACACGAAATAACAAGTGTTGTCAAGGATGTGGAGGAAAAGGAGCCCTCCTGCACTGTTGGTGGAATGCAAACTGGTGTAGCCACTGTGGAAAACAGTGTGGAGTCTCCTCAAAAAATTAAAAATAGAATTACTGTATGGTCCAGTAATTCCATGCTGGTATTGACCCAAAGAAAATAAAAATACTAATTTGAAAGATATATGCATCCCTATATTTATTGCAGCATTATTTATAATAACCAGGATATGGAAACAACCGGAGCCAACCGATGAATGGATAAAGATGTGCTATATATACACTATGGAATATTACTTGGCCATAAACAAGAATAAAAGCTCGCCAGGTGCAATAATGTGGATGGTTCTAAAGGGGATAATGCTAAGTGAGTAAGTCAGTCAGAGAAAGACAAATATCATATGATTTCACTCATGTGGAATTAAGAAACAAAAGAAAGAAATAAAGAAAGAAAGAAAGAAAGAAAGAAAGAAAGAAGAAAAGAAAGAAAGAGACAAAAAAAAGACTTAAATACAGAGAACAAACTGGTGGTTGCCAGAAGGGATGTGGGTGGGGGGATGGGTGAAATAGAGGATTAAAAGTATGCTTATCACGATGGACACTGAGAAATGTAGAGAATTGTTGAATCATTATATTGTACACCTGAAACTAATATAACACTGTATGTTAATTATACGTGAATAAAAAAAATAAAATAAAGATTTGAGGGACTTGAAAAAACCCACTAAATAATAGTGTAATAAATATCCTTATATTCACATTTACACAAACAAATGTGCAGGTATATCTGTAAGATAATTCTTAGAAGTGGGGTTAATGCTAAGTGTTAAAAATTGCTCTCTAAAGACTCTCATCAGTAATGCTTTCATTCCATATTTGAGTGCCTACAATGTGTCAGGTACTATTCTAGGCACTTGCGACATAATGACAAATCAAAGATCTCTGTTCCTGTGAAACTTATATGTGTGTGTGTGTGTGTGTGTGTGTGAGAGAGAGAGAGAGAGGCAGAAACAGTGATGGAGGGAGGGAAGGAGAGATAGGAGAGAGAGTCATCAAGAGTGACTCCAAAGTTTTCAGCCTGTTGCCATCAGCCAAGAAAGATGGAACAGGTTTGCAAATTTGGAAGTTGGGTTTTGCACACGTATACCCTGGGAGGTCCATGGATGGCCAAGTAAAGATGCTGATTCAGCAGTTGCATATGGGAAAATGGGTCTGAATTCCAGACATGTAATAGATGAATTCTAAGCCATGAATCACTGATTGAGTGTAGACAAGTAGGCCAAGGACTGGGCCCTGGGACACATTGAATTAATAGCTGCAAGGATAGAGTTGAGAAACTCCTGGTGAAACTGATTAAAACTCATTAACAAGATAAGAATCATGCGAAACTACTGAAAACTATATATGCTTATTTATCCAGGATACACATAGAACTACACATTATTAGGAGGAGGAGACAACAGAAAATCAGGCAAGCTATTTGAACAGACTTCAACAAGAGAATATCCAAATTGTTAAAAAGATATGAAAATGTACTCAACCATTATAAGTTATCAAGGAGGGGTACCTGGGTGGCTCAGTCGGCCGAACATCCGACTCGTCATTTCAGCTCAGGTCACGATCCTAGGGTCGTGGGATTGAGCTCTGAGTTGGGCTCCACACCGAGCGCAGAGCCTGCCTAAGATTCTTTCTCTCTCTCTCTCTCTCCCCCGTCCCTCTCCCCAGCTCACGTGCTCTCTCTCTAAAAATAAATAAATAAATAAATAAATAAATAAATAAATAAATAGTTATCTAGGAAATGAAAATTAAACTCACAAAGGCACCACAACTCAGAAGGTCTAAAATAAACAGAACTGTCAATAGCAAACATTGGCAAGGATGTGAAGCAATATTCATACACTGCAGCAGGAATGTAGACTGATACAACGACTCTGGAAAAGAGGTCAGTGCACACATCATTTTCCCCAGCAGTTTCACTTTTATGTGTATACCTAGCAGAAATGCATGCATGTATACCAGAAAAGTTCATAGCAGCATTATTTTGGCCTCCCTGATTTTCTCCATTATTTTTGTTTTCAGTTTCACTGATTTCTGCTCTCTGCTCTTTCCTTCTGCTTCTTTTTCTGGTTTCTTTTTTTTTTTAATTTTTTTTTCAACGTTTATTTATTTTTGGGACAGAGAGAGACAGAGCATGAACGGGGGAGGGGCAGAGAGAGAGGGAGACACAGAATCGGAAACAGGCTCCAGGCTCTGAGCCATCAGCCCAGAGCCTGACGCGGGGCTCGAACTCCCGGACCGCGAGATCGTGACCTGGCTGAAGTCGGACGCTTAACCGACTGCGCCACCCAGGCGCCCCTTTTTCTGGTTTCTTAAGGCAGAAGCTTAGATCGCTGATTTAGATCACTTTCTGTTACGCGTGTCCTACTGCTGCTGTAACCAGCTGCCACAAATTTAGTGGCTTCAAATACCATGAATGTATTATTTCACAGTTCTGGAGGCCAAGAGTCTGAAATTTTCTCACCGGGTTAAAACGAAGGCATTGGCAGGGCTTTATTCCTTCTGGAGCCTCGAGGGAGAAGCCATTTCCTTGCCTTTTCTAGCTTCTGGAGACCGCCTGCCTCCCACGGCTCATGGCCACCTTCCTCCAGCAATGCTAGAATGAGTCCTTCTCAGGCTGCGATCTCTCTGCTCCTCCCTCTTTTGCTTTTCCTCCTCCACGTGTAAGGACCTTGTGACATCATTGGACACACCTGGATAATCTCAGATGATTAGCAAACCGAATTCCTTCTGCAACTTTAATTCTCTTTTGCCACGTAAACATATTCACGGGTTCCAGGGATTAGGATGTGGACATCTTGGAGGGCCTTTATTCTGCCAAACACATTTTCCGCCCTAATTTATAAGCACTTAATACTATAAACCTCCTTCTAGAAGTTACTTTAGCTGTTTCCCTCAAATTTCAATGTTTTGTACCTACATCTTCAGTCAACTAAAAATATTTTCTAATCTCTAATAAATGTTTAAAAATGTCCAAATTGTTGTATTTTCCAGATATCTATCTTGCCATAGTTGATTTCTGCTGTAATTTTCATTCAGCAAATAAAATCTGTTCTTTTTGTTTTATGAGCTGGCATATAATGTTTTGGTGACTATTCCATATGTGCTTAAAACGAATTTTATACTGTTATTGGACTGAGTTTTCTTTAAGTGTCAGTTCAGTCAAATTGATTGATAGTGTCCAAGTCTTCCATATCCTAATTTTGTCTACTTGTTCTATCAGTTGTGATTGTGGATTTATCTTTCTCCTTTCAGCTCTACCAGTTTTTGTTCCATGAATTTGCAGATCTGTTATTAGGAGCACACATCTTTTTAAATTTTTTTTTTACATTTATTTATTTATGAAAGACAGAGGCAGAGCGCATGTGGGAGAGGGTCAGAGAGAGAGGGAGACATAGAATCAGAAGCAGGCTCCAGGCTCTGGCTGTCAGCACAGAGCCTGATGCGGGGCTCGAACTCACGAACCGTGAGATCATGACCTGAGCTGAAGTTGGACACCCTGCCAACTGAGCCACCCAGGCGCCCCGGATACTGTCTTTTTTTTTTTTTTTATAACGTTTATTTTTGAGACAGAGAGAGACAGAGCATGAACGGGGGAGGGTCAGAGAGAGGGAGACACAGAATCTGAAACAGGCTCCAGGCTCTGAGCTGTCAGCACAGAGCCCGACGCGGGGCTCGAACCCACGGACCGTGAGATCATGACCTGAGCCGAAGTCGGCCGCTCAACTCACTGAGCCACCCAGGTGCCCCAGCGGATACTGTCTTTTTAAATGCAACCTGTCTCTTTTAATTTGGTGTGTTTAGGCCATTTACATTTCATGAAATTATTGGTACGGCTGGATTTAGATCTACTATTTTAATATTTGTGTTCTGTTTGTCCTCTGTTTTTGTTCTTCTCTTCTGCCTTCTTTTGGATTCTTTGAATATATTTACTATTACAACTTATCTATTCTTTCTTTCAATTGCAGTTGCAATATACACATGCTAGGAATTACAATCTACATACCTAAACTTGTTGCCTATTTAGAGTTAATATTTTACTATTACAAGTAAAATATAGAAGCCTCACCACTATATATATATATATATATATATCCCCTTATTCTTCTTATAATTGTCATATGTATTGTTCCTAAATGCACTGAAAGTTTCTCTTGACAATGTTATAGTTTTTGCTTTTAAGTCATAATATTTTAAGGAACTTAGAAAAATTGTCTTTTCTATGTACCCATATCCATATATTTAACATTTATGTTGTTTTTCCTTCATTCTCGCCGTTCTAAGTTTCACTCTGGCATCATTTATTTATTTACTTAGTTATTATTTTACTTTTTATTTAAATTCTAGGTAGTTAACATACAGTGCAATTTTGGTTTCAGGAGTAGAATTCAGTGATTCATCACTTACAACACCCAGTGCTCATCACAAGTGCCCTCCTTAATGCCCAAGACTCATTTAGCCCACCCCCACCCACCTCTGTTCTCTATCATTAAGAGTCTCTTGTGGTTTGTTTCCCTCTCTTCTCTTTTTCCTCCCTCCCATATGTTCATCTGTTTTGTTTCTAAATTTCCACATATTACTGAAATCATATGATGTTTGTCTTTCTCTGATTGACTTATTTTGCTTAACATAATACATTCTAGCTCCATCCGTGTTGTTGCAAATGGCAAGATTTTATTCTTTTTGTTGGCAGAGTAACATCCCATTACACACAGACACACACAGACACACAGACACACACACACACACACACACACACACACACACACACCACATCTTCTTTATCCATTCATCAGTCAATGGACGTTTGGTCTCTCTCCATAGTTTGGCTATTGTTGATAGTGCTGCTATAAACATTGGGGTGCATGTGCCCCTTCGAATCTCTATTTTTGTATTCTTTGGATAAATACCTAATAGCGCAATTGCTGGATCATAGGGTAGTTTTATTTTTAACTTTTTGAGGAACCTCCATACTGTTTTCCAGAGCGGCTGCACCAGTTTGCATTCCCACCAGCGGTGCAAGAGGGTTCCCCTTTCTCTGCATCCTCACCAACACCTGTTCTTTCTTGTGTTGTTAATTTAAGCCATTTGACAGGTGCGAGGTGGTATCTCATTGGGGTTTTGATTTGTATTTCCCTGATGATGAGTGATGCTGATCATCTTTTCATGGCATCATTTCCTTTAAGCCTGTACACAAAAAATTCTTCGTTTTCCATTATCTGAAAATGTCTTTATTTTACCTTGATTCTTTAAGGAAATTTTCAGTAGATGGAAAATTGAGTTGATAATTCTTTTTTTTCCCAGCTCTTTACAGATACTGTTCACTATCTTCTTGCCTCCAGGGTTTCTGATCAGAACTCTGATCAATTGAATTCTGGTTCCACTACATATATTGTGTTTTATCTCGATGCTTTCAATATTTATTTTAATCGCTGGTTTTCAGCAGTTTAATTATGATGTGACTGGGTATGTGAGTTTATCCTGTTTTCCTTGAGTTAAACAGTTTATTTTTAAAAAGATTTTATTTTTAGGTAATCTCTACACTCAGCGTGGGGCTTGAACTTACAACCCTGAGATCAAGAGTGGCACACTCCACTGACCAAGCCAGCCAGGCACCCCTGAGTTGAAGTTTAATTGTGATGTGTCTGGGTGTGGTTTTCTTTGAGTTTATCCAGTTATCAACACAGATCGGTACGGCTCACTGAGATTCTTGAATCTGTAAATTTATGCCTATCAAATTTGGGGATTTTAACCATTATGTCTTCAAATAAGTTTTCTGTGTCTATTTCTTTCTCCGTTTTTTTTCTGGGAGCAACATTGGTGTGCTGGAACCAGCTTGTTGATTCTGCACATCTCTTCCCAACTCCATGTTCAGTGGTACCATGTTGACAGCTTGAAAATGGCCATGATGGGGATATTTACACCTGGACATTGGAGACTTATTTCTTTTTTTCGAGAACCAGTTTACTACTGGACTCCAATGACACAAATGTTAGACCTTTTGATGTTGGTTTTCAGGTTTCTGGGGCTCAGGTCTTTTTTTTTTTTTTTTTTTTTTTTTGGTTCTTTGTTACTGTTCTCAATTAGATAAATTCCACTGATTTCTCTCAATATCACTGACCCTTCTGTCGTCCTCAGCCCGTTATTGAACCCATCTAACAAATTTTAAAAGTTTCGGGTATTTTTTCAGTTCTAAACTTTCCATTTGGTTCTTTAAAAAAAAATACTACTCTCTTGAGAACTTCCTCAGTTCCATTCATCGCAAGTGTTTTCCTTTATCTCATGTTATAACAGCTGCTTAGAGTCTGAGTTCTAATATCTGGATCATTTTGTGTTGACATTTGTTGTCCTTCCTGAGAATTGATCACACTTTTCTGGTGCCTTATATGTTGAGTAACTTTAGAGTATAAGCCGGGCATTTTTAATATTATAGACGCTAGGTCCTGCTAAAATATTTGGAGCAATGTTGATTTTTAACAATCAACCCAAATAGCAAATTCTGATGCAACTTCTGGAAGCTGTGATTCCAATGTCAGTTCAATTTACAAAGGCTGTTATGCTATCTGTATTGGATGGATCTCACATGTGAACTATGAGTCGTTAGTCTGTGTCATATCCTGTGCTTCAAACTGTAGTTCAGTTCCCAAAGACTTTGCTGTGCTGCTTGGGGTCTGAGCATGTGTAGCTCAAGGCTAAGCATGGAGCTCGTGCCAATCACAACAGTGTAAGAGGAGTCCCTTCCCTAGCTCTCTTCTCTATGGTTTCGCCCTTGCCCACAGGGCCCCTCTGCTCTGTCCTTTGACCAGATAGACAGAGCTTCTCTTGGAATTTCAGTTCCATCACTCTTACTGCACAGTTTCCACAGCTCAGGCCACATTCTGGACAAAGAGAGTAAATGAAGAAAAATGAGGATTATCCTCATTCTTCAGACTGTGAGTGTTCTTTCCCCATTTCCTCTGTCCAGAAAGATGAGTTTCTATCAATTTTAACCGTTGGCACTGCTTGTTACTGGGGCTTCTCCAGGGGGACTTACCAGTGACATGCCATGAGCGGAAAGAGAAAAGAAAAACCTTCTCTACATGCTCTAGCTTCCAGGAGCTCATTTTTTTCTTTTGGAATTTTTCTTTCACAGGTTTTTCCTCAGTTTCCTCTGGTTTATGACCTGTCAGAGGAGCCGCCATGACAGCTCTACTGAGTACCCCCTTCCTGGCCTGGGCCCAAGAGAGAAAAAAGGGGAAAATGGGAAACGCACCCTTGTATGGGTCTCTTCTCAAGGTTTGACTCCCCTCCCAATCTATCTGCTTTTGTATATTTTTGAGTGCCCTCAGGTAGTTGCCTTTTGCATTTTGTCCAAAATTTTGTTTTAAGTGGGAGACAGGCTTTTGAGGGCTTACTTCATCTTGACGATGCCTAAAGTCCAAAGCTGCATTATTTTCAAGAGACTCAAACTAGAAACAATCCAACTGTCCTTCAACATTAGAGTGGACAAATTATGATACATTTATACAATGACATATAATATGGCAATGAGAATGAAGAAACTACAGCGACACCAGCAATATGGGTGAATCTCACATTACTTTCGTTGTATGGTACCTGAGTCTGAGAGAAACCCCATTTCTTTACCTTTAATCAAAATTAGGCAGAAAAAAAGATAGAAGAAAATTACAAAGGGTATGGTTCCATTCTTATAAAGTTCAAAAACAGGTAAAACTAAATTATCATGTTAGAAGTCGGGATAGCTGTTATCCTGAAGAGAAGAAAGTAGCGATTGACAGGTAGCATTGGGAGAGCTTTTTTGGCGCCAACAGTCTATTTCTTGCCTACGTGGTGGTTACACATGTAGTCACTTAGTAATTCATTGAGCTGAATATTTGCTTTTTATACTTTTTTGTATTTTATCAACTTAATTATTTTGTTAAAAAATTTTTTTTAATGTTTATTTTTGAGAGAGACAGAGCGTGAGCGAGTGAAGGGCAGAGAGAGAGAGGGAGACACAGAACCTAAAGCAGGCTCCAGGCTGTCGGCACAGAGTCCGACGTGGGACTCAAACTCACAAACCGCGAGGTCACGACCTGAGCTGAGGTCGGAAGCTTGACTGAACCACTGGGGCCCCCTGTATTTTATCAGCTTAAAAAAAAAAAACATTTGAAAAAGTAACCCTTCCTTCTAGGGGCAACTGACAGAATCTTAGCTTAAATTGACCTGTGTACCAAGGGGAATTTATGGTAAGGACTGAGGTGCTGCACAGAATTCGAGTATAGGAACGACACTGGGTCTCAAGAACAACTGTGCCAAGGGCTCAAATACTGTCAGAACCCTCTCTCTCACTACAGATGTTCCCTCCAGGAAAATATGACCACTGACTGAAACAATCATTTTATAGGATAGGCACTGAGACATTTGTGGTGCATCTATTGTTTTGTTTGCCCAAGACCAGGCCCACTTAATGGGGATAGCACCACTTTCAGGAAAAGTGGTCTTCCCTCATTCCATCTATGTTTTCATAGGAGCTTCATGGCTTGTAATTAACCCTGATCACCTGACCACAGGCCAGTAGGAGGCACGTGACTGTGCTGGGGAATCCTATTCCTAGAAGTTTTGTTCTTGGGACCAGAGATCTAATTTGGAATGGGCACGCCTGTGGGAGGGTGCAGAAAGCTGTGTTTTAACAGCCAATCAATCAGGTGACCCCAAAGATTGAGAACTCGAATCTAGACTATCTCGGTTATTTGTTTGTGCCTAGTATTTCTATTTTATTTTAAAACTGGAAGGGTACTCAACCAATACTGTCAATTCAGTTTGGTAGACTGTCGAGGGGGTGGCAGTTCAAGTGTCAATAAAAGATACTGTATGAAAGAGCCATGATAATACAGGTTTGGTGAAGTTTTGGAATTAGTATTTGTATACTCTGCCTGGAACTCCTCCCCCAGCAGAATGTATCTAAATGATGGCAGTGACCGTAGCGTTAAGAAAAAGTTACACTATCGGGGCACCTGGGTGGCTCAGTCAGTTAAGAGTTGGACTCTTGGTTTCGGCTCAGGTCATAATCTCAGTGTGTGAGTTTGAGCCCCGCGTCAGGCTCCGTGCTGACAGCCCAGAGCCTGCTTGGGATTCTCTCCCTCTCTCTGCCCCTCCCCCACTCAGTCTCTCTGTCTCACTCCAAAATAAATAAATAAATAAATAAATAAATAAATAAATAAATAAATAATAAATAAATAAATAAATAAATTTAAAAAAAAAGTTACACTATCAACCATGAATATGATCCCAATACCCTCAGAAGAAAAAAAAAAAGGCAGATCCTCAAATTTAAGTGGTTGCTTACCTATGGAATTAAGTGCTTTTTCTTCTTTTATAATTTAACTGTTATTTCTCTAGTTTTCTATAGTAAAATTTTGTGTAAGAACACCCAACTGTTATACACATACAAAATATATATGATGGATTTCTTAACACCAGGGAACATCTACAATCAGGAATGGAGAATTGTGGGTCAAGCTTTCAATACCAGTTAATGTACACTTCTGTTCAAAAGCAAACTCCTATTAAAATACTTTCTCATTCTAACTTAACTAAAGACCATGGGGGAAATGAAGGGGGAAAATAGTTACAGAGAGGGAGGGAGACAAACCATAAGACTCTTAAATACAGAGAACAAACTGAGGGTGGATGGAGGGGGTGGGGGAGAGGGGAAAATGGGTGATGGGCATTGAGGAGGGCACTTGTTGGGATGAGCACTGGGTGTTGTATGTAAGCGATGAACCATAGGAATCTACCACAAAAACCAAGAGCACACTTTACACACTGTATGTTTGCTAATTTGACAATAAATAATTAAAAAAATAAAAAATAAAATATTTTCCCATCCTAAACAGAAGACGTTCTACCCTTCCATTTGGCACTTTTTAAAAAAGTGTCTCTTTGAAAGACGGAGGGAGAGTGTGTGTGTGTGGGGGAGTGGAAAGGAAAGAGGGAGAGAGAGAGAATCTCAAGCGGGCTCTGCGCGGTCCATGCAGAGCCCGACACAAGGCTCGAATTCACAAACCACGAGATCATGGCTCAAACCAAAACCTAGAGTCGGACGTTCAACTGATTGAGCCATCCAGGTGCCCCCCTTTTAGCATTTTATAAACATGTTAGGTGAGCACTTAAATATTTGTTTCTGGATGGTGAGACTGCAGGATCCCAAGGTGATATGTGGAATCATTTATTATGTATATTTTTAAATGTTTATTTATTTTTGAGAGAGAGAGCACATGCGTACAAGTGGGGGAGGGGCAGAGAGAATCCCAAGCAGTCTCCCTGCTGTCAGTGCAGAGCCCCGGGGGGAGCTCCATCTCATGAGTGTTGACAAATGGTGAGATCATGACCTGAGCAGAGATCAAGAATTGGACACTTAACCGACTGAGCCACCCACAGGCGCCACATCATTTATATTTCTTAATATTTTCGGTTTTTGAAGCAATGAGTCTCTATTATTTTCAAAATCAAATAAAGGTTGTTTTTGTTTTTTTAAGAGAAAAACGTTAAGTTCACCCAGTTTCAATAAAGATTTGGCTTGAGATTGGCATGCACTTAACATAGTTTTAAGCTGAGCTGTATTAAGGCCCATGAGTGAAATCTATTCCATTTTCAGACTAGCAACCAGAATACGATTTAGTCCACTCAGACTTATATATTAGGGTCATTAAAAATGTATTAGGGTTGTTAACTTTAGCTTCATGCTCATGTGAACATCCCATTCACAACCTCTCCTCAAAGTTAATTTCTGTATCAGGTAATCTGCTGCTTTTGTAACTCAAAGCTACCCTTTGATATAGCAAATATTTCATAAGAACCTCTGTGTGGGTTTTCCTGTTGCACTGGGCATATACCAAGTTTAAGTAAACTTCTCATTCACTGATTTCCAAGTACACTGGCATTTCATTTTAAATGGTTCTTAGAAGTTTTTAGATTGGCTTGAGGAAAAATTCAAACATGGTATCATTTTTCTATGCTGTATTAATGAAACCAATTGTAACAAAAAGGACAGTAAAAACTTCCAAAAGGAAATGTGGGGAACTAATTAAACTGTATAATTTTGGATATTTTCCAATTTTCCATAAGAGAAAAATATACATGATTAACTAAATAAATACATTTGGCTTGAAAATGTATTAATTTTTTCCTTTTGGAAATTTGTATATAATAGCTTTTTGCTTAATTTATATATGCTAGCTTTTTGAAAGTAGGTATCAATTTGTAGCAGGTGACAAAGTTCTAAGAAGCTACCAATTTCAAGTAAACTATAAACATACTCCAGATAATCCAAATATGAAATAAATAGGACAAGGAAACTATAACATGATATATTCCATCTCATGAAGATCAAGTTTGAAAGGGAAATATGACTTGGGTCTGTGTGTTTAAAAAAATCAGCTGAGAAATTTATTAAAACCGATTGTAGGTAACTGGGGGTGGGGAATCTTACCATATCCAGAAATTAATAAAACACTTGAAAAAACAAGTATAAATTTAATAATAAACATTATGGTCAGGCTGTTTATTAAGGAGGCAACCACACATACAAGTTCAGCTATAGAAATGTTTGCAAATCAAACTTCATGTGATCTAAAAAGGACCATGCGTAATGTCAAAAATGGACGTCTGTACATTCAATAAAAATTTAAACATACATAGTCTAGATCATTCTAGAGTTATACAAATGTCTGGGGACAAATATGTATCTAATTTCCTGTCAAAAAAACTTTTTTTTTTTTATAAAAGTGATGTATTGAGATAGTTTTAAAAAGTATCTGACAATTATGAATGGTCCCCAGTTTTACAAAATGTGATTTCCAGGGCATGAAAACTGAAAAAAGTCAACTCTTCAGAGAGTGTTTTATATTATACAAACAAGTTCTGTAGAAAAATGATCCAGCAAATGCTTGAGTTAAGAATATTTATATTTTTTCCAATTTTTTTACACTTTTATTAACACACTTACAAAAAAATAACATTCAAACACTGAGAAAATTAAATAACTTTGGAAGCAGAGCTCATAGCCTTCTGCTTACATATAAGTGACAATTCTGGGCTGTTGGCACAGAAAAATAATCAACATTCATAAAACCTTTACTACTATATATCAAACATAAGTTAAAATCATAGGCACTAGTTTATCAAATCCACATTTCTTCTGTAAGACTAACCACAGTGAATCCTTAGATTTTCCCAAACAGAAAAATTGGCAATACACAAAGGCTTTCTAGTAAAAAGGCAATTTTTCTCTTTAGGAACCTAAAAGCCAATAGTCTGTGGTAGTGCGACGGCAGGTAAAATAATGTTTTACCCAACTCAGATCCAAATACATTTTTAACGAGTGATGAAATATTTTAATAAAAAAAAAAGACTTTTTTTCTGATGCAGCCATTTAAAAACAAAGTTAAATAACCTGAATACTCCTTTTGAAACAGATAATCTAACTTAATGTAATGGGTATTTCAAATAGAGTTAAAATTCCTTGTAATTATTAGATTGCAGCATATTTTTCTTTTGCAATGTTGCACTGAAACTGAGACCTATTTTGTTTTGTGTATATATGATTTTAAAAAGAGACAGTGGCTAGTCGCTTTACTTAAGATTTTTTATATGAGATACCCCCCACCCGAAGCAGATGCTTTCTTTATCTTCCTCTGAAAAGCAACATTTTTTTAGTACATCATCATGTGGAATTCTGGCGCCATCCTTTCCTGACCCACACCCATCACCCTCATAGTCAAGGATAAAATTTCTTCCTTGCATTGTACACCAAAATACATTAGCACTGGCAGTTTCAATCTCCAGCTGCTGGGCTAACTGAATGACTCCCTATTGGTCAAGCTAATAAAAAATACCAAGGTGTCATGGCAGAATGGGGGTCTTGGTTTTAAAAGTTTTATCAATTTCTCAACCTATCAACCTCAACGCTATCCTGAATATCAAGTTTCTCATTTCTCTCTCAATATCTTTTGCCAACTTACAGAATGTCTTTGACTAACAGGAAATGAACTTTCGTTCAAATCGCTCAAATCCTTTAGGTGACCTGACAGCCAATATTTCAGAGCCATTTAAATTAAATATTTCAAAACAGACCTCACCATGAAAAAGGAGAAGTCTGCTGAAGAAAGTTTTAGTCTGGTAATTGTCTAGGAAAACCAAAATAAGTGATTTCCAGGATATACCTAAGGGCCACTAGACAGCAGGTATTTAACAGGTTAGAGTCATATATAGTGGGTTTCCTTTGTTACGAAAAATGTAAAAATTAACGTAAGGCAGAATCTAAGTCAAAAGGGACAGTATTTTCAAGGATGTTTTATACAGTTACCTAGTTTAAAGTGGATCAACTCAAGTAGGATTCAGCAGACTATACTTTCCTACCACATAACAGACCGTTGTGTCAATAGTAACAATACAACTGTCATTACCAGAGATTTTGTAAGTTAAGTGCATAGATTTTTTTTTCCCCCTCTCTCTCATTGTATGGTTTTGTTCCAGGTTGTAAGCACTGAGGCGGTGGTGTTTATATCAAGATTCAAGACACATACTACTTGCTCTTTCCTATCATGGTAACCTGTTAATAAAAACATGATCTCTTAGTTCTCTAACAGATATAATAGCATGTGAAGAAGTTGGCTTCAATAGCAAAGGCTATCTTTCCTGAGCCAGGAGCTATAAAGTTTAGAAAGATTGTACAACTGATATTAAGCCCTTTTGGCAATCAAAACAAACACACAGAAGTCCGATGTGTCAATGCAACGTGGTGGATGCACGGTGTAACATTATCTCGCGGCGGTGATACGTGAGCTACATCCAAAACGTAAGGTTAAACAAAATGACAGTTTTTCCAGTGAATCTGCAAAAAATAATTTATAGAATTCTCACAAATTTAGGTATCACGTTTGAAATCCCTAGCCTAGATTTCTTCCTACCCCCACCCTCCCTTCTATCTCAATCTAGTTTCTTGGAGTACTAGTGAAACATTTTACATAATTAGTCAGGATATTAGTTCTCATTAACACAAATATTTATTGATACTATTTATACAGTAAATTAGGTTGAACGTGAAGTTTTGGATAGCTTGAATTCACCATTTTCTTGTGCACAAAGGTATTCTCTCATTTACAAATGGGCATTTCTCTTTGGCATCCGTTAGTTTTTTGCCCAGATATTGGCCTCTGTCAAATATTAAAAAATCAACTTAGTTTCTATTAAACAAAACTAAATGTGATTCCATGGAGAGTGATTGCATGATTACCAAACACATCTGATGTTAAATGTCATTAAAGTGCTGCTTGATCATCTCTGTCAGTTTGTGCTAATTAAGACAGAGAGGGCTGGGATTTATCAATCCCCAGAGTCTTATCTGAACAGTCTGCATATAAAAGTTGTCTTTTAGCCTGGTGAAGGGGTATCCATGAAGCTGTGGACCTCTGCATTCTCATCTCTGCTGGTCAGTAACAGCCATCTTTCCAACTGTCATCTTTCATGCTACCATAGGTTTTAGGAGCTGGCAAGGATCTGAAATAAAGCAATTTCATTAAGTGATTTAAAAGGCTTCATGAAATGTTACCATATATATTCATTACTTTGTAGGAGGCACCCTGATCCACGAAGGTTGTTCCAGGGGATCACTGAGGTCAAAAGTCTAAACAGCTTATTCGCATCACGCAAGTCCCACCCTTGGCATTTCTACAACTTTCAAGTTTTACTGGCTGTCAGGTGACTTCACTAACATCTTTTTGTTAACACAGCCACTACAGTAAAAGAAAGGAAGACTCTCATTTCTTCCAACAGCATGGATCACCAACTTTTAATTAATTAATTAATTAAAGGGGTGGGGGGCAGAGTGATGACTGTGATAGGAGAGACTTAGCATCACCATGATTAGAGAGGTAAAATGGCACCGTGCTTAAATGGACTTTTCAGTCAGACATACTTAGAACCGAAAGCCTTTTTATTGTGTAGTCTCAGGCAAATTACTTCACCTCATTAAATTTCTATATTCTCCTCTGAAAAATAAGGATAGCCACAGTTCAATGTTCATGCTATTGTAAAAGTGCATTAAGGTCCACAGAAGTTATTTAGCAGTGTAGCTGTTGCACTCTACTACTGAATTCAGAAATGTAATTTATCTGACAGTGACAAAGATGTGGGTAACTCAGTTTAAATGCTTACAAGATGAAAGCCTTTTCAAAGTTTGAAAACCACCCTCCTGAATTATACTCAGATTTGGTAGCTATAAGTTTTGTCTTAAATCTCGCTCTAGGCTCTAATATGCTTCTTTATCTTTACTGAGAAACGTTATATTCAAAATGAACAAATATCACAACCAAATTGAGTGGTTCTAACATTTTTTTTTTTCTAGGAGTTTTTGGAGATGCCTAATCATGTTAGGTATCTGAACAAATCTGATCTGAACCAAAGTGGTATGATACCCCGATGTCTTAAGTGAGGATTTCTTTAAAACAATAAAGTAATGTTTTATTCAAATTCTATGAAGACTCTAATGGGAACCTAGTAGGACTCTAAGTTTGCTACCACAAGCGGTGAGGGGAGTGATTCCAGTCTACCCACTTTCCTATGCTCAAGACTGCTGGAACAGAACATCTGCTGCTTACCTGCGCACAGGCTGTGCAAGTTTGCTGCGAGGCACTGGTATACCCCCAGCAGAAGGGGCACTGGGTCTGGGCAAGCCGCTTCTCATCGCTGTTGTCCCTGCAGGTCTGGTTAAAGTAGTGCTGTTGATATTGTGGGGAGGATTTGCTGGGACTGTGTTCTGAACCATGGGCGGCCCAGGTGAAGAGGTGTTTTGTGTGAGCTGTGTTGTTTCTTGGCTACCAGGAGAACCAGAGCCATGGTTACTAAATGCTTTCACTGGTTGCCGGAGAGCCAAAGGAGACGGTGCTGCAGGGGAGCGGAATTTGCCTGGAGAAGGTACTGCAAAATGGCAAAGAAAAATCAATGCTTTTAGTAGAAACCAAATGTAAGTGAAATCAGTGCTTTATGTTACACTTGATAACATCAGTACATCTGTATTCACAACAACTCATTTGACACAAATGCAAGGACTAAAGAATATTTGTGGGCTAACAGAACAACTGGCAAGTCCTAAACAACCAAGTCCTTACTCAGAGGACTGCAACTGCCCTTCACAACCGTGTTTTAACTACGCCAGCTAGGAATCCACAATACCAAACAGAAAAGGCACTGAAGGATTTGAGGTCACTGTAGCAGCTAACCTGGGCCACATTCTGGAAATGGAAAAAAAAAAAAAAAAGGTGACTCCACATGGTTGCTAGAATTTGGAACATACTCTCCCTTCAAAAAAACATTCATGTAAACATGTATCAAGTAAGTCCTGTATCACCTACAGCGTAACTTAAGATTTGGAAATAAAACATTAAAAGCAAAATAAAACTGCCCCTATTGGTGTGTTTCACCAAGTAGAGAAGTTCTAAGTCTAGGGGCATATCAAGATGTGTATGAAGTCAGAGGATAAAGATAGTACATTCTTCTGGAATGTTGATTCTACTATGTGGTAAGTTAAAACACTTTTATATCCCCCCCCCCAATAAATGAATATTAAAATAAATAAATAAGTTTTCAGCATAAACATTTTAAAGAACAACTATTACAGATATATTTTTAAAGATATAAAGAGAAATATAAACATAAAGAGAAATAAAAGATTTTTAAAAGAATTAGAATTTTTAAAGATGAAAAGCTTACATCCAAAATGCTAAGTTTATTAGATGGGAATTAATAGCATTTTAGATTGTACAGAAGAGGTGCCTGAAGATACAATTAAGAATTACCTAGTTTCCAATTCTGTGTCTCCCTCTCTCTCTGCCCCTCCCCCGTTCATGCTCTGTCTCTCTCTGTCCCAAAAATAAATAAACGTTGAAAAAAAAAAAATTAAAAAAAAAAAAAAAAAGAATTACCTAAACAAAAGCATACAGAAAATAAAAAGACTCCAAAAAATACAATGATAAACCTTCAGTGTACAACAGGTCAAGATTATATAGTCTAACATACGCAACTGAGGTTCCAAATGGAGGGGGGTATAAGAGGGATGGAAAATAGTTGAAGAATGGCTGAAATCTTTCAAATTTAATGGAAACTATAATATCACATATTTAAATATGTTCAAAAACACTCCAAGCATAGCAAACAGAGAACACCACATCAAGGAACATTGTTGCCAAGCTTCTAAGATGAATAATAAATTTAAAAATATTAGAATACCTTTTTTAAAAAAACAGAGGAACCAAGATAAAATAACACAGACTTCTCAAAAGAAATGAAGTAAGCCAAAAGACAATAGAAAAACATTGTTTAAAGTGATTAAAAGCCTGTCAATTTAGACTTCTATATCCAGAAAAATTACTTTTTAAAATTTTTATTTACCTTCCAGTTAGCTAACATACAATGTAATATTAGTTTCGGGTGTACAATATAGTAATTCAACACTTCCATACAGCACCAGTGCCATCAAAACAAGTGCACTCCTTAATCTCCATTTCCTATTTAACCCGTTCCCCACCCACCTCCCCTCCAGTAACCATCAGTTTGTTCTCTGTAGTTAAGAGTCTATTTCTTGGTTTGCCTCTCTCTCTTTTTCCCCCCTTTGCTCATTTGTTTTGTTTCTTTAATTCCATAAATGAAATCATATGGTACTTGTCTTTGTCTGATTGGCTTATTTTGCTTAGCATAATACTCTCTGGCTCCATCCAGGTCATTGCAAAAGGTAAGATTTCATCCTTTATTATGACCAAATAGTACTCCATTGTATACATATACCACACCTTCTTCATTCATCAGCTGATGGACAACTTGGGCTGTTCCCATAATTTGGCTACTGTAGATAATGCTGTTATAAACATTGGGGTGCATGTATGCAAAACTATTTTTCAAAATTAAAGTCAAACCAAAGACTTTTAAAGACAGAAGTTGAGAAAAGTTATTGCCAGCAACCATTTACTAAAAGAAATGTTAAAGGAAGTTCTTCAGTACAAGAAAAATGATACCAAATGGTAACCCTGATCTGTATAAAGCAATAGTGCCAATAATGGGAAATACATTAGGAAATATAAAGATCTTTAAAAAAATCATATTTAAGTTTCACTAAAAGATAACAATTTAAAATAAAAATAAAAACATACTCGGATTTAATACACACATAGAATTAAAATAAATGACAAAAGTGGCAAAAAGGAATGGGAAGGAATGAAAATATACAGTTTTAAGAATACATTATGGGGAGCCTGGGTGGCTCAGTTGGTTAAGCATCTGAGTCAGGTCATGACAGTTTGTGAGCTGGAGCCCTGTGTCAGGCTCTGCACTGACAGTGCTGAGCCTGCTTGGGATTCTTTCTCTCTCCCTGTCTGCCCCATACTCTTTCTCTCTTTCAAAAAAAAAAAAAAAAAAAAAAAAAGACTCTTACATTATAAGGAAGTGGGATACTGCTTGAAAATAAACTGTAGGGGCGCCTGGGTGGCGCAGTCGGTTAAGCGTCCGACTTCAGCCAGGTCACGATCTCGCGGTCCGTGAGTTCGAGCTCCGCATCGGGCTCTGGGCTGATGGCTCAGAGCCTGGAGCCTGTTTCCGATTCTGTGTCTCCCTCTCTCTCTGCCCCTCCCCCGTTCATGCTCTGTCTCTCTCTGTCCCAAAAATAAATAAAAATGTCGAAAAAAAATTAAAAAAAAAAAAAAAAAAAAAAAAAAAAAAAGAAAATAAACTGTAATAAGTTAAATATGCAAAAAAGTGATGTATGAGAAGTCAACAATAAAAATAAAGTGTAATGGTTTTTTTTGTTTTGTTTTTAAAATTTTTTTTTAATGTTTATTTATTTTTGAGACAGAGAGAGACAGAGCATGAACGGGGGAGGGTCAGAGAGAGAGGGAGACACAGAATCTGAAGCAGGCTCCAGGCTCTGAGCGGTCAGCACAGAGCCCGCCGCGGGGCTCAAACTCACAGACCATGAGATCATGACCTGAGCCGAAGTTGGACGCTTAACCGACTGAGCCACCCAGTGCCCCATAAAGTGTAATGTTAAAAGGTACTTAGCTATTCCAAAAAAATTACAAAGTAGGGATAAAGGAACAAAGATCTGAAGGGACAAAGATAAAACAAATTGTGAGACAGATTTTTTAAAAATTTTTATTGTTTTTTAAATGTTTGGTTGTTTTTGAGAGAGAGAGAGAGAGAGAGAGAGAGAGAGAGTGTGTGTGTGTGTGTGTGTGTGTGTGTGTGTGAGAGTAGGGGAGGGACAAAGAGAGAGGGAGACACAAAATCTGAAGCAGTCTCCAGGCTCTGAGCTGTCAGCACAGAGCTTGATGTGGGGTTTGAACTCACGAACTGTGAGATCATGACTTGAGCCAAAGTCAGATGCTTAACTGACTGAACCACCCAGGCGCCCCGGGAGACTTTACACCAACCATATTGATAATTAAGTGCAGTAAATATGAATAGTAATCACTCCAATGAAAAAGTAGTGATTGTTGTTGGTATGCACAAAAAAGAGCAACATGCTCTCTAAAAAGAAACACATTTTAGACATAAAAATGTAAGTTATAAGAAAAAGGACAGGGGCGCCTGGGTGGCGCAGTTGGTTAAGCGTCCGACTTCAGCCAGGTCACGATCTCGTGGTCTGTGAGTTCGAGCCCCGCGTCAGGCTCTGGGCTGATGGCTCAGAGCCTGGAGCCTGTTTCTGATTCTGTGTCTCCCTCTCTTTCTGCCCCTCCCCCGTTCATGCTCTGTCTCTCTCTGTCCCAAAAATAAATAAACGTTGAAAAAAAAAATTTAAGAAAAAGGACAAAGATAACAACAGATCAAATTGATCATGAAAAAGCTGCAATGTCTATACTATCAGAAAAAAAGATTACCATCAGAGATAGAGTTCATACATTAAAGTTGATTCAGATGAGAGCATAAAAATTCTGTGTATATCCAAAACCAGATGCACAAAACACATGAAACAAACAGATATAACTGAAAGATGGGGGGAAAAGTCTATGGTTAGATATTTCAACACCACAACTCTCGGTAACTGATAAAACAAATAGAAAATCAGAAAGGACACAGAAGACGAACTGGCTTGACATCTACAGAACAGTCTACTCAACTGATCACAGTTCAAATATTCATCAGCAGGTGAATGAGTAAACAAATTGTGGTATATCCACACATTAAAATACTACCCAGCAATGAAAAGGAGTAGACCGCTGATACAAAGGATGACTCTAAAAATTATGCTGAGTGAATTAAGTGCCAGACACAAAACAGTACACACTGAAGGACTCCATTCATATAAAATTCTAGAAAAGGCAAATATAGTTTATGGCAACAGCAGATCAGATATTTGCTTGAGGTTGGGAGGACTGACTGGGAAGGAGTACAAGGAAACTTTTGGGGATGATGGAAATGTTCTAGAACTTTACAATACTGGTGGTTACATGAATGTGTATTTTTGCTGAAATTCAAATTTTGTGTTTAAAATTCCATCTGAATACAGCTGACTTTAAAAAAACTCCAAAAGGGACTCCACAGTACAGCATAGCTGAGAAGAATGTCTCTCGAATCAATCATGTCCTGGTCCCCAACAACTGTTACAGTCTCCTCTGGCAGAAAACTGAAGATGACCACAGGGCCTTGAGTACCCCTGAACAGCAAATTTCATGATCTTCATAGAAGATTTTTTTTTTTTACTTTACAAAATCCATATTCCCCTTTCTATAGATAGTGACTATAAAAACATTTTCACAGTTCCATTCTCTTCAATCCCACCTTTGTCTCCCTTGCCAGACTAGTCTCTACCCATGTTGTTTCAGTGCCTTCCTGGAGGATTACTGAGTAACCAAGGCTCTAATTCATCTAGTCACTACCTAAGGATGGGCCTAGACCTGCTCCCTAGTACCAACTCCATAAAAGCCATCTTTAGTCCTAGCTTTTCCCATAGTTGGGAGTCTTTCAACCAGGGTTTTGTTTTGGTGGGGATGCAGGTTTCAGATAGGAGCAAGAATAAAGTTCAGAGGATCATAAGTTTCAAAGAGCATTCTGGAAAAGTCTGAGCAGTTGGGGAAGGATGGCAAGGAGGTCAGATTAAAAAATGCACTAAAACACTGTGAATGACAATCTGTTAAATGAGGGCTGACTGAAGAGTTCTAGGCTTCCTTCTTTTTTTTTTTTTAATTTTTTTTTAAACATTTATTTATTTTTTTGAGACAGAGAGAGACAGAGCATGAACAGGGGAGGAGCAGAGAGAGAGGGAAACACAGAATCCGAAACAGGCTCCAGGCTCTGAGCTGTCAGCACAGAACCCGACGCGGGGCTCGAACTCACGGACCGTGAGATCATGACCCGAGCCGAAGTCGGACGCCCAACCGACCAAGCCACCCAGGCACCCCTGGGCTTCCTTAATGGCAACTGTTACAATGAAGTTAAGAGTGTTTCATTTCTACAGGATAGCCTTGTATGCACTGGAATACATCTATAATGCTTTGAATGTCTTACCCAAACCTTATATTAAAAATAGGCTTTGTGAAAAGCATCTTTTCCTCTGGCAAAACTTCTGTTAATAGTTATACCAGGGAAATGATTATTTCCTGAAATTTTTTAAAAATGTGAATCTCAGACTTCCACTTGGGAAAAATGGGATAGATGTATTTTTCCCTATTTCTCCCACTTAAGTATAATTTAAAACCCTGGGCATGATATTACAGAACAGCCATAATAAAACTGTGATGTGGAGAGGAAAAAGGAAGATTGCCTTGGGACTTTGGGATGAGACGAATGATACGGTAATGAGTTGCTAGGGTTTTCTTTTTGCTTCATATATCCCAGATTGGAGCTGAAAAAGCTGGCAACCTGGAAAAGCCATCAGATGTGACAGACAAAATAAAAGCCTACTCTCTCTAGCCAAAGAACTGGGAAAGAAAACTTTTAGATGGTAACTGTTCTACTGCAGCCAAACACCACAAACTGTAGCCCTACTCTCATCCCCATCAGCAAAGGCTGGTGAGGTATCTAGACTTCTATCTTCTTGTGAGGTTCCACCTTCTTGTGAGGTTTACCAAGGTGCCACAACACCTTTTCCAGGAAGGTGTCAGACAAGATAGTAACCAGATATTCTCTCCTCTCCTCATGGGTAGGAGTCAGAGGAGGTCCAGTGGAGAGTCAGGACTCTGATGATTGCTCAGTGGTAACAAGACTACCTCCATCATAGTGTGAGTGGAGACTGAGTGGGGAGCCAGAACTCCAACCTCCACCCACCTGGCTTCTCCCTCTTGGGTGCCAACAAACACTGAGTAGAAAAACTGGGCTTCTATTCCCACCTACCTGTAATGAAATGCCCCCAAGCCTCATCCACCAATGCATGAGTGGTGTCAGAGAAAGAGACATAAAACCAGAAAAAAAAAAAACTAGAAATACAGTATCAGTGATACTCAGTGAGATATATATATATATACACACACACACACACACATATATATCAAGTGATATATATATCAAATGATATATACATATCAAATGATATATATATCAAATTATATATATATATATCAAATATATATATATATATATATATATATATATATATATATATATATATATCAAACCCCATGATCAAATGGGGTTTAATCAATCAATATAATCCACCACACTAACAGGCTAAAGGAAAGTCACATGATCCTGTCTATTGATGCAAAAAAGCATCTGACAAAATTCAACACATATATATTCATGATAAAAATTCTGACAAAAACAGGAATGGGGGAACTTGAACTTGATAAAGAGCATTTACAAAAAATCTACAAATACCACTGTACTTAATTGTGAAAGACTGCTTCCCTTCTAAGATCAGGAACAAAGCAAAAATATATGCTCTTACCACTCTTATTCATAGTGCTGCAAGTTCTAGCCAGTGCAATAAGCAAGGAAAGAAAATAAAAGGCATATAGGTTTGAAAGAAACATTCTCTATGACTGTTACATCAAAAATCCCAAGGAATATACAAAAAGAACGCAATTTCCAGAAATACTGAATTCAGTAAAGTCACAGGATAGAAGATTAACATATAATAATTGACTGTATGTAGTAACAGTAATGAATTACAGAAATCAAAACTAAAAATGCAGTAACACTTGCATTGCTCCCCCCAAAAAGAAATACTTAGAGTAAATCTAATAAAAATAATAATAATTTAAAAAAGCTCAGCAAAGAAATCTCAGCAAATATCACAGGTTAGCTGTGAAAATCAAATGAGCAATAGGTATATAAATAGTTGGTAAAATGTAAAATATTACACAAACTGTAAGGCATACTATGTCTGTGCCTTCCTTATCTAAGGAATATTAGTGCCTTTCAACCTGTTGCAACTGAGTTCTCTGGAAAGATATTCAACAATGCCACTCAAGACAGTTTCCTAGGCCATCCTTATAAATTAACTAAAACACAAGGATCAAGTTAGGCTCTATTGCCCAAATTATGACAACAGGTTATAATTTCTCTTTACTAATTCTGGATACTTAAATCAAAGCATCAGATGAAGAAGGCATGTTATCTACTCAGAGCAAGAATTAGAACTCTATTTATAAAACTGACATATGACTGAGAATGCTAACCTCGGTATTTAAGTCACCTCTAAAATGAAATGGTGGGTGATGTGAGGATTCATATTTTTTAAAACATTAATTTTTGTCTTTTAATAAGCATTTAATAAAAATGTTAAGTCTTCTGAGGTTTAAAAACCACAACAGGCACTTTAGAATGGGAGTAACTGAGTAAACTATGTACTGTTTTTAGCTTCTTGATAAATATTCAGAGATTTTTTTTATAAATAATATATCTCGGGGTGCCTGAGTGGCTCAGCGGGTTGAGTGTCTGACTTCAGCTCAGAAAAGAATTGGACAGGGGCGCCTGGGTGGCTCAGTCGGTTGGGTGTCCGACTTCAGCTCAGGTCATGATCTCGCGGTCCGTGAGTTCGAGCCCCGCGTCGGGCTCTGGGCTGATGGCTCAGAGCCTGGAGCCTGCTTCCGATTCTGTCTCCCTCTGTCTCTGACCCTCCCCCGTTCATGCTCTGTGTCTCTCTGTCTCAAAAATAAATAAACGATAAAAAAAAAAAAAGAAAAAAAAAGAAAAGAATTGGACATAAATCATTCCAAAATGAAGTCTAAGACAGTAAGAACACAAGAGTCACCATATGTGATAGGTTATACTTTAAGAGAAATAGACAGGGGCGCCTGGGTGGCGCAGTCGGTTAAGCGTCCGGCTTCAGCCAGGTCATGATCTCGCGGTCCGGGAGTTTGAGCCCCGCATCGGGCTCTGGGCTGATGGCTCAGAGCCTGGAGCCTGTTTCCGATTCTGTGTCTCCCTCTCTCTCTGCCCCTCCCCCGTTCATGCTCTGTCTCTCTCTGTCCCAAAAATAAATAAACGTTGAAAAAAAAAATTAAAAAAAAAAAAAAAGAGAAATAGACAATGAAAAGCAACTTTTATAGAACAAGAGAAATAAGAAAGATGGAAAAGGATTCAAGAGAAGGCAACAGATACAGAGGACAGGCAAAGAACATCTGACATATGTCCACAAGAGTGCCCACAAAAAAGAAAGCCAATGCAAGAGAAAAGAGCATTAAAAACTATAATTCAAAGACCATGTCTGAAATTTAAATATATGTGCAACTCCACAGTGAAAGAATATACCACATATCTGGGGAAATCAACTCAGAATGACCAACATTAAGAAATATTCTCATAAATTATTGAACTTTAAAGGAGAAGAAAACATCCTTTGGAAATCCAGAAAAAAAAAAAAACAAATAGATGTAACAGAAACAACTTTTTATTCCTGACAAAAATGGAGTAATATATTTAAGACATTCAAGAAAAGAAATTATGAGCCAAAGATTTCATATCTAGCTCATTAATTTCAAATATAAAAAGGGCAGACAAACTTTCATCAACAAAAACTGAGGGAGTGGATACTGTTCCTATCATTTTTTAAGGAATCTACTAGAGAATGAGTTTCAAACAAGAAAAATGATTGGTGGCACAATAATGTACAGACTAGCAGTAAGCATCAAATATATATTTAAATGTAGAGCTAAGACTAAATGAGATACATAAAAGAGTACAAATAACTATTTAACTTGATAATGTTATACAGTGTAGCCATTTAAAAAAAAGGAGTGAGCATATGCAAAAGGCTTTATAGACTATTTTCAGTAATCATATTGTACGGTACTATGCTACTATTTTCCCCAGATTTTGTGTATAATATAGGATAAAACAAATTGTTAAAAGATATTCTAGGGGCACCTGGGTGGCTCAGTTGGTTGAACATCCAACTCTTGACTTTGACTCAGGTCATGATCCCAGGGTAGTGGGACTGAGCCCCGTGTGGGGCTCTGTGCTAAGGGCAGAGCCTGCTTAGGATTCTCTCTCTTACTGCCCTTTTCCTCAGCTTGTGGGCTCTCTCTCTAAAATGAATGAATGAATGAATGAATGATATTCTACGTGTTGACGAGAGACAGGATTCTCAGGGCAAGATAAAGATACAGATGCAAATGAAGAGATTAAGTAATTACCCTTAAGCCCTGAATTTGAATATGAAGTATTAGCATGGACTCATGAAGGTATTCAATCTTAAAAACTATGCAAACACAAGTAAACACATACATTTATTAGCTCTAGTAACTGAAAAGATCTAGAAACAATGATCAAGCTAGTAGCAATTAGTACAACTAAAAACTCAAATTTTGGGGGTGCCTGGGTGGCTCAGTCAGTTAAGCGTCTGACTTCAGCTCAGGTCATGATTTCACGGGTTTGTGAGCTCGAGCCCCTCATTGGGCTCTGTGCAGACAGCTCAGAGCCTGGAGCCTGCTTTGAATTGTGTCTCCCTCTCTCCTCTGGCCCTCCCCTGCTCGCACTCTCTCTCTCAAAAATAAACATTAAAAAAACAAAAACAAAACAAAACAAAACAAAATATATATATATATATCCCCTCAAATTTTGGTTTTGAAATACCATTTCCTACCAAAGGAAATCAGGAGTTTGTAAAAAAAAACAACTAAATACAGGTCTATGGCAGGACATGTACAAATGTGCCATACCAGTTGGCAAGAATTTATCAAAGACTACTAGGGCTGTGTCAAAAAAGACTTGAGAGCCAACTTGAAGAACCAAAGTTGGGAAAATATCCAAAATGAATCAAAACACATAAAAAATATTTAAATCTGTAAGTTCATAATGATAAATACTTAAGAAAAATATTGGTCACCTTTGGAAGATGGTAAATTGCCAATTTATTTTGTAACTGGTAAAACAGTGAGAAAGAATATGCATTTATTCGGAATTTTCTTTTTTTTTTTTTAATTTTTTTTTCAACGTTTTTTATTTATTTTTGGGACAGAGAGAGACAGAGCATGAACGGGGGAGGGGCAGAGAGAGAGGGAGACACAGAATCGGAAACAGGCTCCAGGCTCCAAGCCATCAGCCCAGGGCCTGACGCGGGGGCTCGAACTCCCGGACCGCGAGATCGTGACCTGGCTGAAGTCGGACGCTTAACCGACTGCGCCACCCAGGCGCCCCTATTCGGAATTTTCTAATGAAAGTATACTGCTGTGCTAAGGGCAGGGCCTGCTTAGGATTCTCTCTTACTGCCCAAAGAAAAAATTTCTCTTTATATATACATTAAAAAAAAAAAAAAAAGGAATGTTAGAATTGAAATAAACCAATTCTGCAATACCTAATGAAGTAAGGATATCGGCATTAAGTATCAATGACTGCTAATATCACAAAAAGGAGGCGATCTTTCTTTATGCACCTGTGGCTAAAGCAGCACCAACACCTTAGGGCAACACCTCTTGCCCTAAAATAGCAAAACTGAATCCAGTTAAGCATCTAAATCCAATTACCAATTTATGGGAAATACAGAAAAATCTGCTAAATGACATGGAAAGATATCAGCAAAATCCAGCCTGTGTATCTACATCCACATCTCCAGGACAAATGACCTAGCGGCTTCTTCAAATGAACTTAACAAGGGGGAGTAAAGAGTTGGAGGAAAACTATAAATTAAGAGAAACTTAAAAAGACATATATTAAAGATGCAAAACTACAGTTTCATTACTGGATGATAAAAATCATACAGAGAAGTAAGGAAGTGATTGCTATAAAAATTCAGAAGAAAGGCTACTCTGGGGGAGCGGGTCAAGAGAGGACTGTGTTTGGAAGCAGTTTCTGAAGCAGCAAGTTAGAGTCTCCTGGTATGAATGGTGGTCACAAGGGGGTTGCCTTATAATACTTCATTAAACTCTGTATATATTATGTGGTTTTCTGAATTTGAGTTATACTTTAAAATAGCACAAATTTAAATAAACAGATTTGTAAATTAGAAATCCTTTTAAATTTATAAATCTTAAGTTCTTAGAAAAATGTACTAGAGTATATGAAAGGACAAGTCAAAAAGTTCTATAATCTCAGAATATGGAGAGAAATATTTTAAAAGGGTTAATGTATAACCTGAGGAAAAACTAGAAAGTAAAGAAGTGCACTAAGTTATAGTTTTACTATTATAAAAAAGTGTTTCCTCTCATGGTAGCAGCATTTTTGCCTTACCTATAAACTTGGGGGCTAGGAGAAATCAAAATATAATGAGGTTAATCAGACTGTAACTTAAATATTCTAAAATGCAGTCAATATTTAATGAGAAAAATAAAGGCACAAATTTCAGAGAAAAGAAAATTCTGACCTAGGTTTTCTCAGCAAAAAAAAACATGTAGTCAAGACATAACTAAAGAAGAAAATATAATCTTGGAAAATCACAGAAAAACTTATCAACTCTAAATATAAGTAAAATCTATTCAATTATCATTCCAAAAATAGCATGAAATGACTAACAGGAATTTGTATGTTTGGAGGGAGCCCTGCACCCTCTCTCTTCCCATTCTCTCAATTTTATGTAGCAAAATCATGGGAAGGGGAGCTACTCCTATCATTTTAACTGTATCTAAAAACTCTGTACAGCAGAGGCTGGCTTTGACTACAACTATAACAGACAAAAAAGTAAAGAAGGATGAGAAAGGCGGGGGGAAGAAAAGCATATAATGAGTACATCTTGTTTATGATACAGATTCAATAAACACTTGTGAGTTGATGAAAAGGGAATACAAGAAATTTTAGATTTTGGATCCAAGTTAATGGCAAAATTCCTAGGTTCTCCATTTTCAGATAGTCTGATAACAGCATTTTAAACGCCTATCAATATGGCCTCTTATAAACACTGCTTATTTCACTTTAAATATTCAAAATATAGTGAATTAAAGCAGTGCTGGACAACCAACATTCCGTCCTTAGTTGCCTCTCTCCTTCTAAAGTACGTTTCTACATATGAATTTGTCCTGATCTATACGTTCACTTTTTCTAACTAGTCTTCACTTTTTCCTTCTGACTTGGTGAAGTCTCTACTTTGTTTATTTCCTCTTCGCTGTGTTCCCAACCAGGAGGAATGAATAATATCTCTTTGTCAAAGCAGTTTAAGCAGTCATGCCTATGAAGACTTAACAATACACAATGGAGTTTTTCTTTTCTTCAAAGAGAGAAATAGGCTGAAGAAACAAACAAAAAAACCTTGCAAGAAGAAAATGCGGAGGAATGTGTCCAGGCTTCCTTGAGTTAGTGGCATGACTGTGTTCATTCAACAAATGTTCATGACGTGTCTCCTTGTGCCAAGCAATACACTTTTACTTCCCTTCCCATATTCAAACTCCAGCTACTACTAAACACAATTAAAATCAAAGTGATCATATTTCCAATTGTTAAGGGAACCACCTTCTCCCTCTTCCCATGATCCTGTGAGTCCTTAAAATAGGTACACGAACTTTCTAGAAGATGTTATAGGCTCATCACCATGATGGAACAATTGATTTATGTGACAATTTACTATCTAGTCCATGTGTCTTTAGTCCAGGTTTAATGTACCAAAGGTACCTATGAACATACGGTATCTGAATCCGTCTGCCTCACATCCCTATTCTTATAGAGAATACCACACAGTCCAATGCAGACTCCTCTTTTTCAAAATCTAGGTATGAGGAAAAATTAGAAAATCCACTTGGCCTTGGATCCAGGAGGTATTCTCCGATTCAACGTTTCCAGTAATTAACCTAATATTTTCTTTTTTTCATGGGGCTTGTACTCAAGACTCAAGAGTCTCATGCTCTACCAACTGAGCCAGCCAGGCACTATTAACCTAATATTTCAAATCCTATTGTATATCTGTGTCTGTTTTTCAATTGATTCAGAATTTCTAGTAGTATAAAATGATCATCCCAAAGCCATAATACCAACCAAAAAATATGAGTCTGGATTAAGTTAAATAAGAAATTTTTAAAAAATGAAACAAAACAACAAAACCCAACACACACACATACAAACTTTCCCTTTACTAAGTCAACTAGGTAGGTAAAGGTACCAGGAATTATGAGATTGGGTTTTCCTGTCCATCTTTTCATAGAGGGTGAGAGTTTGGTGGCTTAGAGTCACAAAAATACATAACCTCCACGAGCAAAAGCAAAAAAGAAACAAAATTGGCCAGAAGTTTTGATCTTATTAACCTAATAAATAGCAAAAACTCCTTAAGTAAAAACCGAAAATTATTTAAATCTACCTGATGCCCCTCAAAATTATAAAGCAGCTTACAGAGACATACAACAAAATTTATACAAAATTAAAATCCTGTTTTATTATGGTATAGTAATGATTTGTGCTGTTTTAGATACCACAATCCTTTCATGCTCTTGTTTTCACCTATTTCTCACGCCCCAGAAGTACTCAAAAATATCTAGAAGTCTCAAAAACAAAGAAGCATAAGGTCCTCAAATAATTTCTATAAAGACCCTTTTCTATAATGATTCCTAGTAAGTCACCTTTTCTATCAAAAGAACATATAATATCCAGTCGGTTATATCTGACAGTACCAAAAGACATCTATATTGGAGGGCTCTGACCAACTTCTGGTATTCAAAACACAAATATTCACGTATCCAACATTTCCACTTGACTATTCTCTTTCCTTCAGATTCTATTATCTAAAATGATTTCCTTAAGTCATATTTAATCCAAATGATTACCAAAACACTTACACACTAATGAACTTGCTAAAATATCTATTTCAGTACTTCAATACCCATATTAACCAAATCTTTTTCTTTAACAAATAAAATCTCAAACCTCCTCTTTCCACATAATGTCCTTTAATACTTTATCCTCCTCATATATCTTTGTTATTTATTGAGTTTTGAAGCGGTCAGGAAACCTACATGTTCTGGACAGGGGAAATACTATCCCCACTGCTTGTATCTGTTATGACCCATTTCCTCTGAGGATTCTGTTCATTTTTATTACTGCTGGTCTATGCAATTCCACGGTATTTCTCCAATTCTACTTCTTTCTAGCTGCCCATAGATCTAATAATCTCTTCAAACCAATATGATAGCTTTGGCGTCCAACCTTTAACTCTCAGTTCGAAAAAAGCTACTACTCCCATAAACAGTTCAAACATTATCAGTTCACTGCAACAACTTGTGATTTAACATTTACCAACTTCTAATGTGAAAGCATTCCCATTTCACCCTATAGATACGTATATCCAAAAGTCAGAAGAAAGAAATTTACACACAAAATGTCTGGCATTTGGTTCATTTTAAGCATTTATTAGTTCATCTATATTAAGTTAAACAATGACCTTCAGTTTTAGATTGGTAAGAAACATGATAAATTCTCTAATAGAAAATATTACATATCATTTATTCCTTTCAGTAGAGCAACCCAATACATACCTCTGGAGAAAATCAGTTTCTTCTGGATTTATCCGAGTAACAGAGAATAAATCCACATTAGTTTATTTAAAAAAAAAAAAAAAAGACTAAAACGTGCCCTATAAACATCACTGACTCAGTATGCCAAAAGATATGAGATTTAACTAACTGTTAGACCATTTGCTGAAATGTAAAACTCAGTAAGAGGCCGTAGTTACCTCTTTTTGTAGATGAAGTTTGAAGCAACTGTTTGGCTTTGAGGGAAGTACGAGGCAAATTTTTCAGCCTTTGCGAAGCTGTTGAAAAATAAGGAACTGTAATATTTGCCTGAAAGGACAAGATAAAGGCTATAGATTCTGTAAACGTGAATATTTTAATACATACTTGAAAATTTATCAAGGAACAGAAACCGTAAGGTGAAAATATGTTAGACTCCTAGAAGCAGAGGAATCTGAAAGTGATGCTTAGTGCATTAAGTTGGAAAGAAATAGGGATGGAAATCTTAGTGCAAAGTGCATACTTTCAGAAACAGTTTCCTATAGATGAGAAAATCTACAATACTGTAAGCCAATCAAAATATTAAAGAGAAAACAAACCACCGGCAAACATGCTACAGGATGCAAAGAATATAAAGCTAATTAAGTAAAAGTGATGAACACAAGCACACAGTATAGAATAAAATAAAAGTAGTACTTGTTCAATGCAAAAAAGCAGACTTTGGCGAAGCAGTTATTGTTAGATGAATTGCCCTACCATAAACAGTAATCTCCATACTCAAAAAGGAGAAGAAAACTCAGAACCAGGCAGGTACTCAAGGGAGTCAAAATCCAGTGGCTTTAACACATTTAACATCATCTTGCTGTAGAATAAAACTAATTTATACTTTAGACTTTGGGTAGCAACATATCTGGTCTGTGCACATATGTATGTGGGGTGGGGAGGGGTATATGAGGGGGGTTGCACAGTGTGTGTTGGTGGGATTGATGGGTTTGGAAGAGTCAAAGCATCTCCTTCTTAAAGTGATCAATGAGAAGTTCTAAGCTTTCTTCAAAACTCCTAATCTATTAACTGTAATGAAACTCTCAAAAGTAGCAGCTCAGAGCCATCCAGAGTTAAAAGTTAAGAGTTAAAAGGACTGAACTGAAAAGTCCCAAACCTACCAGTATAGTCACCTATTTAAGTGGTTCTAAAATGTCACTACTGATTTGAAAGTTGGACTTCATATACCTCTGGGATTTATATGCCAGAGAGAGAGAGAGAGAGAGAGAGAGAGAGAGAGATCCCACAATAAATCTGGCCAGCATTTAAACAATCACTGGGTTGATAAGGGAATACTTGATAATACCATCAAAGAGAATTAAGGAGAATTTCTCTTTTGCTCTATTGCTTAACCCTATCAATGCTGAAAAGCTATTGTTTCCCTACTGTCTGAGAATATTTTTAAAGAGTAATAAATGTATGTGATTTCAAATTTACAGCACTCCACATGTTACTGTAGTTAAATAAGACACCAATTTAGCTTAAATATTCCCAGGAAGACTAGTAAAAATTTCTCAAAACCTTAAAAAAAGTCAGTTTTATAATTACCTCATATCTACCCCACAGAAATACAGGATGCCATCATCATTGAATATTCTTACATATTTATTCATATATCCTTTCAATCATTCATAGGGTCATTCATTTACTCATTCATTCACTGCTGTTTTTCATTCTTTCAAATATTTAATTATCTACTTTATTTCTGGTACTGTTTTAGGTACAATAGATTCATTTAATAGCCAACTAGAAAGACAAAATTCCTACTTTCATGGAACTAACATTCTGGAAGGAAAGGAGAAATAAATAATAAACAAAGAGTCAAACAGTCATATAGTGATAGCTGCTAAGGAGAAAACTAAGTAGGGAAGGCAGAGAGGAAATGGGAGATATAAGTTGTGATCATAAATAGGGTGATCAGGAAAGAGTTCCCTGAGATGACATTTGCTCAAAGATCTGAAGGAAGGCAGGAAGCAAGCCATATAGATATCTGGGGAAAGCATTGCAGATAGAAGGAAAAGCCATGGTAGAGTACCTGAGGTAAGAGTGTGCCCAGGAACAGGAAGTAGGCCACTAGGATTGGAATAGAGTAAATAAGGGCAAAAGGTCACCGACTGTACTTACGCTGGCAATCCACAATACCTATCAACAACTGAAATTTTTTAAATGAGAGCTTAACATCAAATAGAATCTATAATTTGTTTTGGAAAGGTCATACTTAAATTAATAGCTATGATAACTCCAATGAACTTTATTTATCCCTCAAGTTTCATGGGTCACAACATGAAAACTATCCAATGGGAATTTGAAGAATAAGATTGCAAATAGAATCAGGCAGTGTACTCTAAATTTGTCTGATACAAATCTGACAGAAGGAAATGAGTGATTTTCCTAAGATACTACATAGCCTTGTATTACCCTTAAATAAGAAAACCAAATTTTTATCTGAATTATCAATCTTAACTTGATCAGTCTTCTAAAGACAAAATTATTTTTAAATGACAAAGTGTAGTAAATTGAAAGTCTCCAAATCCTTCTAAAATAATAGAATTCAGTGTGTTAGCTGTTTAAAAATTCTTACGGTTTCCTTGGTTTCTCTCTTAATATTTATATAATTCCAATCAGCAAGACTCCACCGTGAAAAGTAAAGACGGTACAGTTAAAATATCATTCTCTCATGTTACCATTATTTAGGTTAAAGTCTTCCTCCACTGACCAGTTCCAAAAACCTTTGTATTTGTGTTAAACATACACCACCATTTTCCGAGTCATTCTAGCTCAAAGTTTTCTTACTTTATTTCCATTTAGTCATCCATGCAGTTCTGTAGATCTCTTCCTTTACATCTCTACTGTCTCCTACACATTTAATTCAGACCTTCATCACCCTATTTTTGAATGAGAACAGTGGCTTTTTGGGTCTCCACTTTGTGCATGTGCATTGAGGGAAGGACATTGAAAGTGCTGTCCCACCCCCCAACTCCAGTGTAGGCAGTAAGTGAGTGAATGGTCTGTAAGGAATTCAGAACAACAACAACAAAAATATCCCAGCTTGATCTGGTTTTTTATCATCATCATGTCCCCGGATTAATAATCAATGTCAGTAATAAAATGCTCCTCCCTGAAGAAAACAGTTTGTTGGCCTAAGTTATAAACATTTGCTGCAGTTACTGTTGCCTTTTAATAGCATATATGTAAGATTTAAATGAACATATTTTAATACTTATGTTTTAATATATATTGCATTTCACATGAAAAATAATTACAACTCCCAATTATATAGTCTTCTTTAAAACAGGTGGATTCCACTACATGTTTCTTTCAAAAAGTTCATAGAGATTTGAAATCAAGTTCACTTAGCACAGAATGTGCCTTCAACTCCCTGTGGTACAATAATACATTCTTATATTTAGACAGATTAGAAATAAACAATGATGGTACAGTGATTATAAAGTCAGTGAAACAGAATATGAGTTACTTCAATATTGTCATTGTATGTGACTGGGTATTATTTAAGATATTTCAACTGTGAAGGCATTAGATTTGATCCCCAAAGGAACTAAGACACAGACAAGAGGACAATTTCTGAAATGTATTATAAAATGGAATTTTATGAAATACTGCCATGCTTATCATTATGTTGAATATTTCCCTATTTGTATAACAGTTGCCTGGTGAGGGGAGGGGAACCTTCCCAGGTTTAAAAATTGAAGACTATTCTTCAGTCAAAATGAGTGATGATAAATTGATAAATCTGACTGTATAGTGTTGCTTTGAGCTTCAATATGCAAGATCAATTCTGACAAAGATCAGTTATTGACAAATTTATAGAAACTAAACCTGTAATATTCATTACTGTGAAAGACTAATACATAAAAACATACTTTCCTTTAGAAATGATTAAAAAATACTAACCCGTTATCTTTTTTCCATTATAATGCTGACATTATGATTTATTTACTAACAGTTATAAAGTTCAATAAAAATATTTTCATTGCCTGCATTTCCCCCAGCCATTATTATTATAACTCATTCTATTTAATTATTATTGAACATAATTTTGTCACATGGGGAGATGCTAAAAATAATCTCCAAGTATGAAATACTAAATAAACATAAGTCACTATAAAAGATGTTAATTACTGCTAAGTAAAATGACCACTGTTCCCCCTAACCCTGCAATGACAGTTTGTTTTGAAACTTTTATTGCTTACAAATTCTCAGAGTAACCCTTCAATCCTCTCTTACTCCCCACCTCTCATCTTCTCAGTGTTGCCAAGTTACATCTCTTCTAACTTCATTTTTTAAAGTTCATCCAGATCCTATCACCTCCTGCACCACTGCCTTTGTTCAGATACTCATTTCTTGCCAGGTTTATGCAATAAACAGGCTTCTAAATGTTTCTAGTCTCTCCTCCACTTTAATCCATTCTTCACACTGCTACCGGAATGGATTTTCTAAGAAGTAGTAACCTTGATTAAAAGCCTATCATGGGCTCTCCACACTTACAGGATGAAATCCAAATTCCTTATTAAAAACCTCCCAATCTGTCCCTGGTAGGTATCTCTCCCATCCTACATCACTGCATCCACTAACCATCTTGCATCCTACACTTCAGTCCTACAAAACCACTATAATCAGGATGCTATTCTTAAGACTTCATTACCAATCATACTGTCGGGTAAACCTGTCTTTCTTTTCTTCATGTGGTCTCATAAGCTCTTCCTGAGCTAGCTGAGAGATAGCTTCAATATCTTTCCTGAAAACCTCTTTACACTGCTGAGTTTAATGCCTTTGTTCTGTTCCCACAGAAGTTCTTGCCAATCACTTCCTGCTACTGAAGGGCACGTGCTGTCTCATTTATATTTATAACCTCAGAGCTTAGAACATAATATACACCCAACAAATACCTGTTGAATGACTAAGGAACACATGAGTGGATAAAACCCAGAGATCTTAACTAAGCATTCTAGATCCTCCTAATCGAGTGGTTCTCAAACTTGAGTATGCCCTAGAGTCAGGTGAGACACTTCTAAAAAAATAGATTCCAGGTACCCATCCCAGATGTATTCAATCAAAATTTACAGAAGTGCCAGAAAAACTACATTTGTAAAACCTCTCTGTTATTATATAACTGACTCATCATTATGTTCCTTATTAAAAAAAAAATCTACAAATGTCACTCATTCTTGTATTAGCCCATTACACAGGTTATTCATGACTTATTTCTTTGAATTTATGTTTCATAATTATGTAAAATTCAAGTATAATCTTTCAGTGTTTGGTTCTAAACAGTATCTGGATGAAGATTCCTTCCCCATGGGCCTCAGAAAGTCTGGTTATGCATAAGCTGGATACCGCACCCCCTTCAGTGAAAAGTCCAGAGTAAAATACTGACCATACATCTCTTCTCTGCGGGAATACTCTGTATCCCATGCAAAATTATTCCTCTATTTGACGAAATGTAAGTAAGTGGATAAATATTACACTGGGTTATCTTACTCTTTTGTAGTAATTCTACAATTAAGTAATTCTAAATACTACAAAGTATTTGTAATTCAATTATGCTCCAATAGAGTCATCCAAGAATTTGCAGTTAAGTCAGCATGATGTAATGCAAACAAATATTGGGAGGAAATCAGGAAACTCAGAGAGGAGTTGGAAGGAGGGAGTAGTTTTGCACTTTTCTAGTTATATGCCATTGCACATGTAATATATATGTATCTCTGTTTCCTCTCTATAAAAAATAAGAAATGGGCTTTTGTGAAGTTCAAATGAGATAATACATGTGAAAGTAAACATTTAAAAATACTAACCAGAGTCTGAGTATTATTTTAACTTTTTTAAACAAGCAGATTGTCTCGGGTTTTTCTCCCTCTTATTTCTGAACCAATATTCCTATAGCTTTCTGAAAACTAAATTTTCTACTGAACCTCTAGTAGTCTTAGAAAGTAGCACTAGTCTTCTGAAAAACTGTCCCTGACAAACAATCTTTCCTTTAACTGGAGAAACAGAGAAAATGGCATATATCCATGACCTCTGCAATGCTCTGGTTTTCTTAAACTTTTTAAGTTACTCACATTTTCCAAATATAAAAGTCAGAAATTGGTAACAGCTATAAAAATGAAAATATATTAGAACTCTCATAATATTCATATTTGAATGCCAGCATCCACAATAATGCAGCCACAGCAAATAAGCATATAAAAAACAGTGATTGGCATAGTACAAGGCAAAAGAAGTGGTCCCGAGGGTGGAAGTAATAGCAACCTTGCAAAGTTAGGTTCATGCAGACCAGCAAGTAAGAACCAAAGCTTTACCACTTAAGGGCTGGAAAAATAAATACTTAAAAGAAAACAAAATGCAACATCTATTATACTAACTGGTTTATACAAAAAATAAAGAATACTAATTCATGTATAAAATAGATAAAACTTACTATTATATTTATATATAATTCTATATCAAAATGAAAAGGCTATCATGAAAACAGTATATATATGTAATATATATACATATATACACACACACATAGTAATCAAAAGAACAGTTACATACATACATTTCTATAGATCAAAGATACATGTAAAATTTTAAGAAAATAGATAATACATTACGAAGTAAAATATGTTAACTTAAAAGGCTTAAAATATTTTTATAAAATAAACTTTATTAAGTTTTAAACTTGATAATATTCCAGACTTACCATTTTCCAAAACTTTTTTTGTGACTAGTGTGATTTTACCCTAAAATAAATGTTTGTGGCATTTTAATTGCAAATAAGCTTCACTATAGCTACAAATATAAAAATAAACAAGTATATACAATTGAAAATACAAAGGACTGTCTCTTACTTTCTCTTTTGCCTATACACTGTTCAAATACTGAGATAGACCACTATGAAACTGCATACATATTTTCCACTTAAAAGTAAATTAGTGATTAGAATCTCATTATATTTCTCTTTATATTTTCCTTAATTATCAATTTCTGGGGAAAAAGAAAAATTCACCTACAGAAAAAATTTCTAGGGAATCGGCAATTGTGTTAAGGTGATTACACAATGCTAATTCTACTAGAGAACTCAAGTAATTATCACAAAATTTAAGATATGGTCATATATTTCTCTATTAACATTTTTATTATAGATTCTCAACCTTTTCTTTTTTCTTCTAGAATTTTGTCAAGAGTCTTTTTCATTTCCATACAGCTCTGAGGTGCTACAATAGTTCAAATGAAGAGCATATATGAGGGCATAAGGAAATAACCCTGAGTAAAAAGTTGGTACTAATAATGATGGAATAAAGAGAATATAGATATAGCTGGTTTTAGCAAAGAACAGGGAAGATGTCTGAAGATATAATCATATAAAGTTTTGAGAAATTCAGAACTCATTTCAAACTATGCATAAAAGCACAAGTACAAATAATGTTTTGGATTATCTGTGCATAGGCTGTAAATGTGCAGCTTATAATATGCCTGATTTTTATTATTTAATCTCCTTAGTGCTATAAAATTTTCTTTCCTATTGTATTAACATTGTGGATTGCTTCTTCTTTCAGGCAAAAATACACTAAGGGAGAAAAAACTCAGAAACACGGTATTTTCAAGGGTCAAATGAACTTAATTTACAGATTTAAAGGCACAAAAGTTATCATTCACCATTTCAAGATAGCTTAGAGTTCAAAGTGTAACTTTATTTTTAAAGTTCTGTGATTCCCTACTTTCTATACCATTTATGAGTACACCATATGAGTATCATAATGGCACTCTTAATTACATAGTTTGCAAGACTTGGAATTCTAAATTTAAAATTTAACTTGGTTCAAAATCATGTTGTTGCATATATCCAGCTAAATAAATGAGGTACACAAATCTCTAGGCAACAATTTTCCACAGTGCCTTAAATTTTACGGTTCATCTTAGAAAAAAATCAGAAATAATATTTCTGGATACTTTTGTATCTTAGTACTAAACCATAGATATGACAGACATCTCCAGGTGGACTTGGGTTCCTGAGCAGAATCAACATGGGTTTGAATCCTAACTTGCCACCTATGTATGTATGTATGATTGAAGGTTAAGTTATTCAAAGCTTCAATTACATAATTTGAAAAATGTGTTAATAATTGTACCTACTTCATAGAATTGTTCTGAAGATTAAACAGGATTATGCATGTATGGTACAGCACAATATGAGTCTCTCTAATATAAATAATATCACATACAACTGAAAGCAAGGAAAATTTATCATTGTTATCACAAAAGTCATTTGGGTTCAAATGTATTTTTTCCTGGTCTTTTTGAGCCACCAAGTTAACAGCAGCTTAACATAAAATACACAAAGTCAGCTAAACACAACAGAGCCAAGGAAGAATGCAAGGGAATTAAGAAACAATCGAATGTCTACAGTTGTATTACCCAATAAACAAGTTATAAATGATCAGTAACCTTGTGTTTGTGGCGCTTCTTCATAGCTTTAAGGAAATGAAGAAACACGTGGCAGGCACCATCTCAACAGGCGCTGTAATACGCTACAAAGAAACTGAGTCGATCAGACCACAGGACTGATGCGAGCCATGGGTTACAAGGGGTGCATATTGAGCACTTCTAAATTTATAGAAATAACTGTGACAGTTTGTTTAAAATTGGTTTGATTACATGTTTGTATCTACTCTAGTTAATAGATAATACTCTTTGGGAAGTGTTCCTTTTCAGTCACCTTGTACACTAAAGTACACAGTATCCATCTATTCCCACATCACTACTTGGCTCAGTTGGCTACTTTGTTTCAGAAGTTCTGTATGATTCTTTCTGATCTTTGTTTATGTTACCTTTGTCTCTCCTTCATTCAACAGATTCAATCTTTTCTTTTCATCAAGTTAATTTCAACTTTTTTTTTCCCCTAGATTTGCCAGTTGTATTTATTTTATTCATTGAAAATTTAACATGCTTTTAATTATGCTAGTATTTTTTGCAAGATCATTATGGTTTTGTTTTGTTTTTTTAAATGTTCTACTAAGAAAGTTGCTTGAGTTTTAAGTTGTCTGTTTCAGGACTATTTCCCACAAAAATCTTGTCATTTTTAATGTATAGTACTGCAGAATGCGAGGTTTTTAATGAATATATATCTGTATAATTAATAGGTAGACTTTGCTCATTTAAAAATTCTGGAGAGGGGATCCTGGGTGGCTCAGTCAGTTAAGCATCTGACTTTGGCTCAGGTCATAATCTCATAGTTAGTGAGTTCGAGCCCCGCGTCTGGCTCTGTGCTGACAGCTCGGAGCCTGGAGCCTGCTTCGGATTCTGTGTCTCCCTCTCTCTCTGCCCCTAACCCACTTGCATTCTGTCTCCGTCTCTCTCAAAAATAAACATTAAAAATTTTTTTTCAATCTGGAGAGACTAGAGTTTCATACAGAAACAAGTACTGATACAATTGGGTACCTTATAGGAACAAATTTTAAATTTTAATACAGCTATGATTATCTTATAGCAAGCGGCAATCACTACATTTTAGTATAGATAGCTTAAAACAGCTATTCAGCACAAAATTACTATCTATAATTTTCATTTTCCCTTAAATAACTGACACATAAAAGATACTTACTGGCTGAAGCCTGAGGTTGCATGCGAGGTATTCCTCCATTTGGCACTTGAAAATTTGAGTCACTTCTGCTGCTTTTCACTGAGTCAACTTGTGTATTAGATGTTCGGGACAGGTTTGGAAGACTGCGTCTTAGTTTTTCTATGACAACAGAATTTAAAGAAAAAAAATCAAAACATTCTTTTAGATAAAGAATTAAAATATTAACTGGCATTCACAAATCAAATTCTTTAAGCATTCTACATTTTAGAGGAGTTAACAGAAAGTACATGTCTTATAAAAAATAACTTAACCCAGGTCCTAGAAATCAGTAGAAGAGAACCTTTAAAAAGAGCCATAAATTAATTAAATCAAAATCTATATACGGACCACTTCATGAATAGTAGTAACATAATCAAGTAAAATTAAATTCACTCTCTCCTTTAGTTTTGTATTGATGCACTAGTAATAAAACAGTAAACTACCTAAATTCTTGATCTACTTTTCTAAAATACAAAACCTTGGTAAAAAATTGTGTTACTTTCATATCGAAATATTAAGGACAACTGCTTTGCCAGAATCATCCTAATTACCTTCATTTTTAACATTGCTTGTCTGTAAATCCGCGGGATGACCTTGAAGTGAAAGGCGAGGTTGTTGTAAGCGGCTAATCATAGGCTGTGGGGACACTCTACTATATTCTATTCCCCGAGCAGGAGATCGTGAACGAGGTGAATTTCTGGGTGACTGCTTAGGTGATGGTCGAGGTGAATTGCGTGGTGATGGTGAAAACCTGTTAACAGCAGGGTATACTGCATGATGCATATTGTCATCTTCATCATCTAAACTTTGCGCATCAAGTTCCTGATCGCTAAAAGTACCCCGTCTTGTAGAATTGCAAGATGAACCAGAACTGCGCCGAGATGTGGTGGCTGCATATTCTTGCCGGAGACCTGACAATAATGAATGTGTTATTTCATTTCTTTAGTTACATTTTTAAACATTTATATATTCTTGAGGCTTAAAAGCAAAAGAATATCATTGAGAAATTCCAATAGGGTATAAAGTGTAAAGGAAAACTCCCTTTCCACTTGAATCATCTTAGACATCCTCCCATATAATGATGCCTAAAATATTTTAAAAGATTATTTTTGAATTGAATGAAATTCTATAAACCTTTGCCCAATCCAACGTTTTCTTCATGATTCTGAAATCTGTATTAGAGGTAGAACCATAAATTTAAAAATATTTCTACTCCTAAAGACAAAAATCCAAATTTGAGATCAACATTTCAAAAATACTGAGGGAAAACAATTATTGTTCAACCAATGAGAAGAATACACCAGTGTATAAATAAACTCCCTGGATACTGAATTCTTGGAATTGATTTATTGATGAAGGAAATTTCTTTCCCACCCTCAGGAATTCAATACTTGGGCATAAATGAAATTTTAGTTCCTTCATGACCCAAGAGACTTCATCAGTAAAACAAACTTAAATTCTAAGCTATCAAGTAAAAATTTTCAGAGGAGTCCCCTATGTATCTTGACACCTCCAGAAACATCCAAGCAAACTTAGGCCCTTCAAAAAGTATAAAAACTTTGGGGCGCCTGGGTGGCTCAGTCGGTTGAGCGGCCGACTTCGGCTCAGGTCATGATCTCGCGGTCAGTGAGTTCGAGCCCCGCGTCAGGCTCTGTGCTGACCGCTCAGAGCCTGGAGCCTGTTTCAGATTCTGTGTCTCCCTCTCTCTGACCCTACCCCGTTCATGCTCTGTCTCTCTCTGTCTCAAAAATAAATAAATGTTAAAAAAATATTTAAAAAAAAAGTATAAAAACTTCTAGAACAAAAACAAATGTTGGTATATATTCAATTAAGTATAAAATTACTATTCAAGAAAAGTACAGAATTTAGGCCAATATTTTGATCAAGTCCTGCTAACTACTGACAATCTAGTTTAAAAATTCTCTACTACTGGGGCGACTGTGTGGCTCAGTTGGTTAAGCATCCGACTTCGGCTCAGGTCATGATCTCACAGTTCGTGGGTTTGAAACCTGCGTCAGGCTCTGTGCTGACAGCTCAGAGCCTGAAGTATGCTTCAGATTCTGTGTCTCCCTCTCTCTCTGCCTCTTTACCACTTGTGCTCTCTCTCTCTCTCAAAAATAAACATTAAAAAATTTAAAAAATATGCTCATACACAGATAGTGCTATCGATATGGTCCCCAAAGTAATGGGTGAGAATCATAGCAGGGTATCTATAAAACTACAGATTCCTGGGGCCTATCTAACCCTTCACTCAAATTTCGGAACCACTCTAGTAACAAGCAAGATAGTGTCTCGTTACAGCAAACACAGTACTAAAGTCACCTAACAAAAGACAACAGATCAGTGAATAGCACTGTTTTAGCAAAGAAAAACACAGATCCCAAAGTAGGCCCTGCAGTACTAGGGGGATCCTAAGGAAGCAACAATCACTATGGGACTATGTATTTCTCCTATTAGAAATAAGAGGGCTTAACCAGGAAACAGCCAAAATCTGTAATTCTACATCTCTGTTAAAAACAAACAAAACTAAAGAAACAATGTTTTAAAACAAAAATCAGGGGCGCCTAGGTGGCTCAGTCGGTTGGGCGTCTGACTTCGGCTCAGGTCACGATCTCACGGTCCGTGAGTTCGAGCCCCGCATCGGGCTCTGGGCTGATGGCTCAGAGCCTGGAGCCTGCTTCTGATTCTGTGTCTCCCTCTCTCTCTGCCCCTCCCCCGTTCATGCTCTGTCTCTGTCTCAAAAATAAATAAAACGTTAAAAAAAATAATAAAAAAATAAAATAAAAATCATTTTCTTAAAAAAACCTGGCATTTTCGAGGAGGCAGACATTTTTAGCATCTTTTTTTTTTATTCACTAGAAAAAGACCCTATCTGTGCATGTGGATGGCTTAAAAAGAATAATTAAAGTAAGGCTAGAATTTCTTTTACTTGTTACCAAAACACAATATAAAAATGACAGCAAAAAGCTGGTTGAGTTTCTAACAAAATACTGGGGTCTGAAAAGTCACAGTTCAAAGAACTGAGAGAATTTACTCTAAGTTATAGTGAGGAAGCACTCTATTCTCCTTTCACATCCCTGACTAGCTGACAATAGCTCCTCACTAGCTGACAATAACCAGTCTCAATGAGGAGTTACACAAAATTACAGAAGAAAAGGGTACCATATTGTTAGTTCCGTGAGCTAAAGATAAGTAAAGCAAGAACCAAGTCTTTCTACTTTTCTATGCAAAGCTGTTGGAAAATGGGAAATGATTCAGCAGAATAACATTCTGCAGTTTCTTAGTAAGTGTTATAGCTTAATAAAACCTACCATATATCTACATAAAAGGGCCTAAAACAGAAAGTTTTTAAACTAAATTATTTTGATGCTCCATTACCCTCAGCTGATTGTCAAGACTGAAACGTGTGCTTCAAGAATCTTTTCATTGTAAAGATTGAATGGGTCACTTTAGAGAGATTGCTTACTTCACAGTTAAGCTTGTGGTATCTTACGATAAAATGTATAGGCAAACCATAGTACTCTACTGAATATCTAATAAAACATTTCCATCCTCTCTAAAAGCCTTTTAAAAATAGGTACCATTATCAGTATAGTTAGGTGAGGATACTTCCATGTTCAAATTTTCCTGTTTCTTCTGGTTGAGAATCCTTTTATGATCTCCTGAGGATGATACTGTTTTTAGCCTGATTATTTTCACTTACTGTTTTCATTCCTCTTTATGTACTTGCTTTATGTGCTAAAATGTTTTTTTCAAATATTTTACGCACAAATTGAAAAGTACAAATTAAAATATATTTTTTTTAAAATATAGGCAAGAGGGGCGCCTGGGTGGCTCGGTCGGTTAAGCGTCCGACTTCAGCTCAGGTCATGATCTCGCGGTCCGTGAGTTCGAGCCCCGCGTTGGGCTCTGTGCTGACAGCTCAGAGCCTGGAGCCTGTTTCAGATTCTGTGTCTCCCTCTCTCTGACCCTCCCCCGTTCATGCTCTGTCTCTCTCTGTCTCAAAAATAAATAAACGTTAAAAAAAATTAAAAAAAAAAATATAGGCAAGAATAATACTATCACCACCATTTTACAAAGAGAGCCAGAAGATCCACAAACCTTTGAAATAGTATGACAAATTTTGTGCATACATATACTTTGGGGATGACAGGGGATATAATTTTTATTGGATTCTCAAAGGTATCTGTGACCTAAAAAGTTGCAAAGACCATTCTGTAAAGCAGTATCGCATGCTCACCTCATTTAATGTCATAATTTCAATTTTCCCATAAAGGTCTTTTTTTTTTTTTTTTCTGTAGTCTATACCACATATTCTAAGAGTGGTGATATCTGCCCCCATAGGGAGAAAATTGGCTCTTGGGGTATGAAAAAAACCCAGATATCATACTAATTTGTGATCCTCATAGTACATAAAGAGATGCAGGGTATGTCTGTGGTATTAAAATTTCATGGTGAGGTGATAGGCAAAAAAAGGAAAAAAAGTCTAAAAAGGTGGTTGGGAAGGGGTAATAATGGAAAAAAGGTTGAGAAACAATGGTCTACTAAGAAAACGCAGTGTAATAGAGTAATAACTACTCTAGCAAGTTCCAGCGCAGAGTAACATGCAGGGCATGGTTACTAGTCATTATCTGCCTTTCTTTGCTCCTCACACAGCAAACTGTTTTACATAAAATGCACTCTGAAAACAAGTTAATGAACAAGTAAGTCTATATGTTGAATAAGCCTCTAAAATTTAACATTTCTACTCATACATTACTATCCCACAACACCTTAAGATCTATTAAATATCCACAACAAAATTATACCTGAACTAGACTCAACTTGAACAATTAAAATACTTACTTTCTTCTTGCATCCGAGCTAGAATCTGTACATCAGTTACATCATTTAGCTTATAATTGGATCCAATTGAATCTTCATCTAATTCTGAAGCACTTAACTCACTGTCTATAGAGGATTGAGGACTGAGTGGAGGATTTCTGTCTGATGAACTTTTCAAATTACCTTAAAAAAAAAAAAGATTTGAACTTTGGTATAACAAAAACTGAATAAGCATCTGTTGTAATAACTTGATATTAATTCTTTGATTCAGTTCACCATTATTTTGTCTTTTCTGTTCATGAAATTCCCAAATATTGAAAATAAAAATTGACTTTATTAAGAATAAAGAGGGCTATGTCATATGTTATGGCATAAAAGCAAATCACATTTTCATTTCAATCATAACTTATCTATTCTCTTATGAAACAATTAAGCTTTCACCACGGTGCCTGGTAAGTAGGTGGTGTTCAATAAATGTTAGAGGATTCCAACTTTTACAAGACAGCCAATGAAACACCTCATAAACAAATGAATTTATAATGTGTTTTCTCCTCCCAAATTCACAGTCTTAGCCAATACCATCATCTTTTTCCCTGAATAAAAGCTTCTACTTTTCCTAAGCAAGAAAACTATAATTTGAGGAAAATCAAAATTCCTTAGAGATTTAGGAACAAACCAAAAAAAGAACACTAGGGTCATTTTTCCTACGTTATGCCATGTTTACAAAATTCTTTGTCAAACTAGTAATAGGGATCCAAGGAGTTCTCTGAAGTGTAGGAGTGAAGCACAAACATGGAACAGAGAAAATAATGAGATAAAGTATTTCATTGCTGAAAGCAAAAAGGGGGATAGAAGGCAGGTCAGAAGAATAAAGGACATACATATCCAAGAGTCTAACTTGTTTCTAAGGAAATCCTTCCATCAGATCATCAACTTCTAGTGAAGAATAAAATCCTAACACTGTCACTAATGTATCTAATACAGACTTATTTGAAACATTTGTTTCCCAGAATTCTTTACCATAGAAGTCAGCTCCCATGTGAAAGGCATATTAAGAGCAAAATAGTTGATGTTTATATTATCAAGAAGAACATAGTGCATATGATAGGAAAAGTACTACACAAGGTCAGGTTCAAATAGTGCCCAAATAATATTCTTGTTAAACAAATATAGCAGATTAAACTTTTTAGTATGACAGTCATGGGTGACATAAATAGCAAGTAACAACTTATGCACAAAGCTAACAGCAGGGGCGAGAGAAGTTATTAGACTAGGGAGTCAAAAATTTGAGGTGGTTAACAATAACCTTAATTTTTAAGGAAGCTACAATAATTAGCTGTAACAACAGCAACAATAAGAGTTAACAGTGAATCCTAAAGAACAGTAAGCTACAGAGTAACTATTTCAGTCACAGAACCACAGCAAAACATTCTTTCCCCAATTTACAGCAGTCTACCCTCCCATATCATTTTGGACTCCACTCTTTTGGCACATACACATATAGCTTATACTATTATTTGAGTGTAATATCAAAGCTTATTAAATAAAGTTTAAGTGGTTTAATAAGAGCTTTTATTTTTAGCTTTTATAGCCCGATCAATCTATTCAGTAAAAGAAAGCATCTATTAGTTAAAAGAATCAAGCTTGTTACTCTAATCAAGCCACATCTAAAAACTTTTAAGTACATGCTAAAGAAAACTTTACAGATGTACCCTGGTTTATCAGTACCAGGTACTAAATAGCTCCTCACTGATATTTTCTTTAACCACTTAAAAGTCTCATAGGCACAAGAACTCGAACTATTGATGATTGAGTTATTTTCTGAGGTAGGGCAGTAAGTTAAAAGCTATACCTTGATTATTCCATTTCAAATTCTCCTTACCTGAATTTCCAGGAAGTATTAGCTGTTTGACTATAGGAGGTCGCACTGGAGTTGAAGATGGAGAATTGAAACCACTGCTGTATGGGCTACTTGCACTTGGACTATAAGGACTTGTGTAACTCATGGAGTTGAAAGGATTGTTATATAAATTCTGCCTCTTGAGAGCTGTGTTAATGAGAAGGGGAGAAATCAACATAATAACAGAAAAGGTTAACCATTCAAAATTTTTTCCTACTGGGAAATTTATTAAGTCATTATCTCAATTTAAATACAGAAACATTCTTAGAGTAGCAAGAGAAAATACACATTAATAATCCCAACAAAATAGTTCCATTATCTTAAATTGCACTGTGCAAATAAAACAGTAGCCACACCAAACATCAAAAATAATACCATAGGAAGAATATCTTCTCAACAAATTATTAGCCATTAAATTAATTTACTTCATCTTGTCGGGAAGTTTGTTCCAACTGTATTAACTCTGAATGGCCTTAAAAAATAAAATGAATGAAAAGTATATTTGTGTCTTCTCATTAAAAAAAAAAAGTGTATTTATTTTTGAGAGAGAGAGAGAGAGAGCACAGGGGAGGGACAGAGAATGAGGGGAGACAGAGGATCCAAAGCAGGCTCTGCACAGACAGCAGAGAGCCCGATGTGGGGCTTGAACTCAGGAACCTGAGATCATCTCCTGAGCCAAAGCCGGGTGCTTAATTGACCGAACCACCCAGGAGCCCCTGTGTTTTTTCAGTTTTCTATAACAAACATTTACTGCAAAGAAAAGGGGAGAAAAAAGTATGAAATAGTGAGTTTTAAAAACAGCCTTTCCAAAGTTTGGATTTTTTGTAAAAATAAAGCAATATTGACTACTTAGGCCAGGTTAAGGTCAAACATGTGCGAATTCTCTTTTTAAAAAGAAAAAAGCCTCCCTCCCTTTCCCCCAGTCTTCTGTCCCAAGAAAAGGAAGAAAAAATGTGCGATGCATGTAAGATTATAGAAACAGTACAAAAGTAGAACTAAGATATCAAGTACATACGTAGAGAGAAATTACTACTTAAAATAGTATTTCTTTCTTCTACACTCTTCTAAAATCCATAGCTTAACTCAGTATTTCTGACCATTGGCAAAGCAAGGTGTAGAACATACAGACAAATGTGACATCGTACTATTTCTCAAGGGGCTTACAACCAAGTAGTGCAGGCAGGAAAAAACAATGATTTTAGGGCAAAATGAAATGAGCACTATCATAAAGGTGCAAAGGGCTGTGGAATGATGAGACAGGATAATTCATTACAAATGAGAAAAACTAGGCACAGCTTTTTGGAAAGAGGCATTGGAGCAGTCCTGAGAGGATGAGCGGCAATCTGACAGGCCACTGAGAATGGGGAAAGCGTGTGCTTCCATCTGTGTTTATCACAGGAACAAAAGCAGGGTCTTGAAAATGTATATTAGGTTCAGGGAATAAGAGTGAGTGCTGTAGAAAGGTAAAGCAGATGCGTGAGGGACAAAACAGGAAGACGTAGCCGGGCCAGGTCGTGGAAGTCCTGGAAACTGTGCTCAGGAGAATGAACGTTATTCACTATCAGTGAATTCTGAGTAAGGGTGATATATGATCCAATCAGTTTCAGAAGAAAATTGATGGACATTTTTATATAGAATAGATGAGACTGAACTAGGCAGTAGAGGTGACAAATACAAAAAAGAAGGATAGATATTAAAAACTAGAAGGATTACAAAAGAAAAAAAAATAAGGTGACTCTGAAGTTTCTGGTTTGCCTACTGGGCAGAGAAATGGTTTGGGGTGGAAGAAGATACGTTTTTTGTTGTTTTTCTGTTTAGTTTGATGATGTAGTAAGTTGGACAGTGTAGTTTTGTCTGTATTCCCCAAGAGATAAGATGCCACACTTTAAACATATTTAGAATGTAGTATCTCAGAAATACCGACCTGAGCAGAAACTGGGGTGCTAATTTCTTCCTCTTTACTTTCTGATCTCCTCTGAAGCTTATTCTCTTCCCGGTGGTTATTTATTTAATCACTAGCATTTCAAGTCCTCACCCCTTTATGTCCTCACTCTATACTATATTCCTTTTCCTAAGAAATCTCATTCATATCTATCACATCAGTTATTATCTATAGTCCAAAAACTCCCCATTATTTGTATCTCCAGTCCCAAGTTTTCCTGGGCTTCAGTCCCATATGTGCTGCCCATTTAATGTCTCCTCTATGGAGCCACTGGCTCCTCAGAGCCAACATTTCCACATTCAAAGTCATGATTTTCCCGCTAAAATTTAACTCTCTTCCTGGGGTTCTGACCTCAAAATGATTAATAACATTCATCCTGTCACACAAGCTGGAAACCTAGATCATTGATACTTCTCCCTTACTTCCTCAAATTTGGCTCATTCAGTTTTCCATCCACATCCCTTCATCTCCACTACCATCAACACACACTGCCCAGCTATCATTATCAACGCCCCCCCCTCGCCCCCCCGCAAAAGCACCCTACACTCATTCACTTCTAGCCTTCTCCAATCTACTCTCCATACTCCAGCTAAGCATGACCTTAACCAAAATGCAAACCTAATCACGTCTTCCTGCTCATACATACCACACCCTTGAACAACACCCTCCAATCTTTCTATTGCTTTTATTTTTATTTTTTTTTAGAGAGTGAGCAAGCGAGCGAGCATGAGCAGGGGAGAGGGGCAGGAGACAGAGACAGAGAGAATTTTAAGCAAGCTCCACGCTCAGCATGGAGCCCGCTGTGGGACTTGATCCCACAACCCGAGAATCATGATTTGTGCTGAAATCAAGAGTCAGATGCTGAACCAACTGAGCCACCCGGATGCCCCTTTCCATTGCTTTTAGAATAAGGCCCAAAACCTTTTCTTAAAAAAAAATATTTACTTATTTTGAGAAAGAGAGAGAACAGGGAAGGGGCAAAGGGAGAGAGAGAAATCCCAAGCAGTCTCCATCCTGTCAGCACCAAGCCCGACACAAGCTCAACATGGGGCCCAACACCACAAACCCTTAGATCATGGCCTGAGCTGAAACCAAGAGTCAGAGGCTTAACTGACTGAGTCATCCAGATGCCCCAAGTCCAAAACCTTTAGCATAATCTATAAGGGCTTGCAAAGTCTGGCTCCTACATATCTTTCTCACATCTCTCCCTCCCCTACTCTTCTCCAGCCACCAACTTGGCTTTTTCCAGGTCTCGTGTGTGCCATACTCTCCCCGCATGCTTGCACAGGCCTCCCACAGAGCCTCTGTACACACTGTGTTCTCTACCTGGAATACCCTTATTCCCTCTTTCGCCTTCCCCCTTAAACCACTCAAATTTTTCTAAATCTTTAGGACTCAGGTCAAACATTGTTTCCTGAAGTAAAATCCCCATTTCTCAAAGCAAAGCACTTTGTACCATTCTTTTATTATGTATCACCAGTTATAAAAACTATTTGTATTAGTATATTTCCCCTAGTAGATGATAAACTCCATGAGCTCAGGTATGCTGTTAGTTTTTATCATGTATCCTCTACCCTCTCCCCAAAGTCTGAAATATATCAGGCTCTCAGTAAATATTAACTGAATATATGTATGAATGAATGAGATTAAATTGAAGAGAGGCCGCTGGATACCATATGAATGGATGAAATAATGAAAACAGACAGAAGCCAGGCAAAAGAGACCTCTGTCACCCTAAACTTAAAAGGTGGACAGATGGGGGTTGGGGAAATGGGACATTTAATGGATACAGAATTGTACAGTATGGGATGATGAAAAAGTTCTGGAGATGGTCAGTGGTGATGGCTGCACAGCAATGTGACTGTACTCAATGCCACTTAACTGTAGATTTAAAAAATGGTTAAAAAAATAAAAAGTAAAAATAAAAAATGGTTGGGGCGCCTGGGTGGCTCAGTTAATTAAGCGTCTGATTATTGATTTCGGCTCAGCTCATGATCCCCAGTTCATGGGATTAAGAGGATTCTCTCTCCCTCTCTCTCTCTCTCTGCCCCTTCCCGACCTGGGCAGCACGCATTCTCTCTCAAATACACTTAAAAAAACAATTTTTAAAAATGGTTAAAGTGGTAAATTTTAAGCTATGTAAAGTTTCCAATTAAAAAAAAAGATGGACAAAGAAGGAAGAACCTTCAAAGACGGCTTCAAAGAAAACAGTAGGGAGGGTGAGACAGGGTAAAAAATACAATGCACCATCATGGGGCGCCTGGGTGGCTCAGTCAGTTAAGCATCTGACTTCGGCTCAGGTCATGATCTTGCGGCTCTTGAGTTCAAGCCCCGTGTTGGGCTCTGTGCTAACAGCTCAAAGCCTGGAGCCTGCTTTGGATTCTGTGTCTCCCCCACTCTCTGCGCCCGGCCCCCCCAACTCGTGCTGTGTCTCGCTCCGTCTCTCAAAAATAATAAATATTAAAAAAAAACATTTAAAAAAATACAATGCACTATCATAAACAATAAGAGAAGAACATCTTCAGGACAAGTAGTAGAGCACTGCAAGGAAGCTGAGCGGGACTGAACAGAAACCATTCTCTTAGAATACAATAGCTGTATTCCCAGGAAGCTCTGCCTTATCACAGAAATACATCTAATATCTCCTCACCAACTTGGAAAAGGGGGGATTTAGGACTAAGGTTGAAATTTGGAATAGCCAAATAGTTGTTTTTTCTTTTTATTTTTTTAAGTTTATCTATCCACTGAGGGGTGGGAAGGAGAGGCACAGAGAGGCAGAAAGAGAGGGAGAGGACCCCAAGCAGGCTCCACACTGTCAGCACAGAGCCCGAAGCGGGGCTCGAACTCACGAACCCATGAGATCATGACCTGAGAGGGAATCAAGCATCAGAGGCTTAACCGACTGAGCCATCCAGGTGCCCCTTTTCCTTTGACTATATATTACATTTATAGCTGTACCTACTGCTCTGTGCATATAGCTATAAAATCTAAACACTGTCAAACAAATCCAGTACCTGATTACACCTAGTTTTGGTTCAAGAGTAACAGTTTCTCTTACACACTCCCACTACCTTTAATACCTTGTTATAATAAAGCAAAAAGCTACTTCACTCAAATTGCTATTTTTGAGGTGTTATTTTGGTTTTCCCCAAGTCCAATTGACTAATTGCCAATTGCTAATAGTTCCTATTTTTTAGGATGTTTTAAACCAAGGTTTGGTAAACTGCAGCCTGTGAGCCAATTCCAGCCCACCACTTCTTTTTGTAAATAAAGCTTCCCTGGAACAGAGCCATGCCCATTCATTTACGTATTATCTATGGCTGCTTGCGTCTAAGAAGGGCAAAGGGGAGTAACTGCAACAGAGACCTCATGGCCCACAAAGCCTAAGATGTTTACTATCTGGCTATTTACAGAAAAAGTTTGCCAATGCGTTTATATGTTTATTTATCGACTGTCTGCCACCCCCGTTAGAATATAAGCTCTGGGAAGTAAGGGACTTTTTCGTCTATTTTATTCATTGTAATATCCTCAGAGTTGAGAACAACACCTAGCACAAAGTCGGTTATGAACCTATACTGCTGAATAATGACAACTCCTAACTGTAAAATATACTTACCTTATTTCTAAGGTGAGATACAGTAATGGAAAGTTGTTCCTAAAGATATTTTTAATAAACATCTAAATAATATCACCTAACTGGAATGAGTTAGAAATTTTCCAGTTATTTTGAATTGTCTACTACCTTGTCTAGATACTTTTAATAATTTGGAGGCGCCTGAGTGGCTCAGTCAGTTAACTATCTAACTTGGGTTCAGGTCATGATCTCGTGGTTCATGGGTTCAAGCCCCACGTCGGGCTCAGTGCTGACAGCTCAGAGCCTGGAGCCTACTTCAGATTCTGTGTCTCCCTCTCTCTCTACCCCTCCCCTACTTGCACTCTCTCTCTCTCTCTCAAAAATAAACAAACATTAAAAAAAAACTCTTATGAATAGAATTTAAATCAAGCTCCAGGATACAATTCTAAAAACACTTACTATTCAGAAAAAAAAATTTTTTTAATTGCATAAAGGCTACTGCTTTTCCAAAAAGGATCCTCTATACACAAGGAAAAAGTAACACAGAAGTTACATATACACAAGGAAAAAGCTCACAGAAGTTAAATAATGCACAGAGTCACAGAGTAACTAAGTGCTAGAATGAGAATGGGGTCTCTTTGGTTCCCAGCCTGTATGTTTCCACCACATCAGAATTTCCCAAGGGTGGTGAGAGAACTTTAGATGATACCAAACATATTTTTAATAGTTATTTGTTTTAACTTATATTAGAAAAAAAAAAGCCCTATTATATAAACCCCATTATTTCATGGATATTATTCTTTAGGATGAAGTGAAATAAAAATGAGAAGATTGGGGCAAAAAGCTATTAAGTAAATTTAACAGGGTATTATGTAATTTAACAAGCTATTAAGTAAACAAGGTTATGTGCATATGGTAAAAACCCGTGATGGCATGCACGAGATTAAGAAACCACCAAGCAAAAAACTGCCTTCCTAAAAACATACCAACTCAACATCTATCTGTTTTTTGATTAAAGAAAGCAAGGAGATGAACTTGCAAGTAAAATTATAGACATACCTGACATAGTTTGATCAAGTTTGTGGATAAGAGACTTTTTAGCACATTCGACGTCAGGACTTGGGTAATCCAAAACTTGCCTGCACCAAACTAGTGGACTAACTGATTTCTGCATTGGTGTAAGTTTTTTCTTTGGTGATGAATACAGCCTAGAAGAAAACAAAAACAAAAACAAAAATAAAAGGTTAACATTCATTATTATTAAGCACAAGTTATAAGACAGGGATCCTTTTGGACAGATTTAAATTAAGAGGGGGGTGTTGTAGGTATCACGGAATGTCTTTAAAATCACCTACATTTTACTTTGTGTATAAAAAGAAAATGACACTACAACCATCAATATTAACCCATATTTCAAATGTTAAATAAACCCAAATGAAGCCAACTGTCTAATTCTAAAATAGGTCTTCTTTTTCTTTTAGTCTCATTACAAAAACTATGAGGAAACATCTGTCTTTACAATAGTTCGGTCTGTTTTCAGTAGTACTTGATCAACTCCCTAATATAACCATATCATTAAGTACTGTCTTGGAGACAGTATGAGATAAATACCTTGTTTCCCACCTGCCAGTTCACTTCCTACCACAAACCACACAAAAATCTCCCATTAGCAATCCATTCCCTTTAGTTAAGCAGTACCCACTCTTGTAGCCTTCTTTTCAAACCATGACACATCAGAAAAAAGCAATACTTTAAATCCTGAATAACTTAATATGAATGCATTTATGAAATTTACTTCAGTCTCAGGAAAAAGAATAGGACAGTACACTTTATAAGCTCCTGGGGAAGGTATACAAAAAGACAATGTGGGCAGAAGACAGGAGAGTGATACCCTTGAATTTCCTACTTCATAGTTTTTTCCTCAGATTGGTCCAGATTATGTCAATTGATATTAATTTATTTCAAATGTGATACCATATGAAAAATGTGAAGTTACTTAAATTCTAATCAGAATGGTTTCCAAATTAAGACACTTTGAGTGGAATTTATGAAGTAAACAACAGTATGCTTTATCTACATAGTTAAATGTCTCCATAAGACTAGGAGTTAGTACTTTCACATTTTATATTAATCAAGTTAGGGCAATCAAATAAAATGTGTTCTGGTATAAACATTTAAATATATCTCTATAGTACCAGAATTGACAAACTACTTTCTAGTGACCCAAAGTACATTTTCCATCCCTTTTCTCATCTCCCCTATCTATAAATTAATTCACTCACATCAACTAGTTAGCTCTGATCAAGATAATCAAAACTAATAGGGTAAATAATCATTTCTCTAGTCAACAATCCATGTTCATTTGGATAAAAATGAAATAAAATCTCAATTTATGAAATACCTTAATAACAGTTCAAAAAGAAAACGAAACCAATGGGGTTCATTCTCTTTCCATCTTAAATACTACAAATGTTTCATAATAAATCTCTACCTCAGCATTCCATTTTAATTGTGATAACTATCATATATAGGTATTTTAGGTTAGAAATATATAGCAAACGAAACTATAGATGAATAAACATTAACAAAATCACTTTATGATCGTTACTCTTTCAACATATAACTTTTCCCTACACTACTGGTTTCACACAATTTAATCACATGACTCACGTGTGCTTAGTATGTTCCTCTACTGTTAGCTGTAAAACTAACTGTAAAAAGTTCAAGGATCAGGAATGAGCCTCAAAAATATGCTCAAAGTAACCAGACACAAAAAACACACATACTGTATGATTCCATTTATACAAAATGTCTAGAAAAGGACACACCAGAAAGTAGATTAGTCATTGTCTAGGACTAGAAGAGGTAGGAATGGGGAAGAGATTTCTTTTAGAGTGAAACAAATGTTCTAAAATTACATGGTGGTGATGGCTGTGGTAACAATGTCATGACTGTAAATATACTAAATTCTTGAATCTTATGATGTATTTTATTGCATATATATATTATAGAGATATGGGTAAATTCTATATTATATAAATTATATCCTGATAAAGTTTTTATTAAAAAATTATAAGGTGCTTTTAGAATCTTTAAAAATAGAGAATGTACTATAAACTAAATAAAACAATAATTCAAAATCAGTTACACTAAGCCATCATATCTCCTATACCCTATGAATGGTAGCTCTCCTGTTTTTGTCAATGGCACCATAATTCCTTCAGTTACAAAAGCTAAAAACTCAAATTTTGGGTTCCTCCATCTGTTTTATTTCCTACCTTCACCAATAATCTATCACCAAGTCTTGCTGATCCTACATGTACAAACTTACCTTTCCCCCCACCATTCCTATATTTACTTCCCTAACTGGCAACAGAGAATGCACCTTCCTTCCATTAACAGATAAAAGTTAATGTAGTAACCTGTACATTCCTAGAGTGATGAAAAGAGGGAGACTGATTCAATAACCCGAGTATGCCAACTATCTCTTATCACTCTATCTTCTTATTTCAGTGCCCCATTACTACCCTCAAGTCTAAAAATGGAGGCCTATGGCCCAAATGGCATTGGCAAAAAATTATTCTTTGGTCAAGGAACCTTTGGTTGAGGTTTCAAAGTATTTCTAAACCTGACAGAGGACATGTGAACTGGGTTGTGGCATGTAAGTGGATCCTCTTTTAGCAAGACCAAGATGTTTCAGTCCCTGAATTTTTAAAGAAAATCCTAAACAAAAATATTTGAATACATATCATCTCCTTTGTTTGTTTCTTACAAACACATAGACTTCTTCAAAATAACTATTTCATGAGCTAAAAACATTTTTCTCACTGGTGCTTTTGAAGTTTTTAATATTTAATAACTTAATAATAATGTTGAATCACAAGGGACTTATTTCTGATGGGCACAGCCAGTACATAGGTGGCTAATACAACTTACAAGGGTTGGGATTTGTCAAGCTTTCACCTGCCAAGAAAACTTGAAATGTATAACTTCATTACCCTAATTCTGCTAAAATTAAGTCATAGAGGCCCAGTGGGGAGCTGAGCCTCCACTCCTCCCCAGCATCAACAAGGCAGGAGGCAGTGTGGAGTGAGCATCTCATCTCCCTTTACCAGTTCTCTACATGTCAGTAGGGCCCAGTATAGAGTTGATTTTACACCCCATCCATCTGGAAGAAGATAGTGTGAGCCAGGGCCCCACTCTTGCTGACATGATGTCAGCATGACCTGGCAGAGAGCTGAACGTCTATCCCATGCACTATACCTAGACAAAACTGCTTACTAAAAAAGAAGAAATATGATTAGGAGTCTCACAATATAATACACAGAATATCAGGGATACAACTGGAAATCATTCACCATACCAAGAAAACAGTTAAAGGTGGGATGAAGAACAGAAACAATGAAGTCAAACTGAAAACAAAAACCAAAATGGCAGACATAAATCCAACCACACCAATAATTACACTAAATTGAATAGACTATAAGCAATCTATTCAAAAGGCAGAGATGGTCGGACTGAATAAAAAAGAAAAAAAAAAAAAAAAAAAGACCCAGGCACTTGGATGGCTCAGTTGGTTAAGCATCCAACATAGGCTCAGGTCATAATTTCATGGCTCATGAGTTCGAGCCCCGCATCAGGCTCTGCACTCTCTTTCTCTCTCTCCCCCTCTCTCCCCCCAACACTCTCTCTCTCAAAATAAATAAATTTTGAAAAAACAAACAATAAAACAAGACCTAACTATATTTTTCTGTAGAAGAAACACCTTAGATTCAAAGTCACAAGTAGGTTGAAACTAAAAGACGGGAAGATATACCATGAAAATAGTAACCATAAAAGAGCTGGAACTTAAGAAATATCACTGGAGACAAAGAGAGATCAATACATCAGGAAGATATAACAATCAAATAAAAAGATACCTAATAACAGTAGTAGAATAAAAAGAAAAAGAGACAACTGAGAAATTTTATTTGGAGTTTTCAATAGCACCCTCTTAAGAGCTGAAAAAAGAGCTACATGGAAAAATCAGTAAGAATTTAGAAGTCTTGAACATTATCAAGCAATTTTACTTAACTGACAATTATGGGGCACTCTACCCATCAATAAAAGAACAGATGTTCTTTTTAAGTACACACGGGACATTCTTCAGGTCAGATCAAATTGACCATGAAAAAGTCTTTCTGAATTTAAAATAACTGAAATTCTTCAAAGTTTGTTCTCGGACCACAATGGAATTACATTAGAAATCAACAGAAAGAAATGTAGTAAATTCCAAATATTTGGAAATTAAACAACACACTTAAAAAGAACCACAGGTCAAATAATAGATCACAAGGGAAATTAGAAAATATCTTTAACTGAAAAAAACAAAAATAAAACATACCACTAATTATGTGATGAAGACAGTGAAGTACTTAGAGGAAAATTTATAATTTTTAGCACATATTAGGAAAGAAAAGAGGTCTTGAATCAACAATCTAATCATAAAAAATAAGAAGAGCAAATTAAACTCAAGGCAGTCAGAAGGGAGGAAAATATAAATATTAGTAGTAATCAGTGAAATAGAAAAATAGAGGGAAAAAAAAAAAGAAACCAAATATGGTTCTTTGAAAAGACTCTCAAAATGCAGTATCTTAGATTTACCAAAAAAAAAAAGTGAGAAAACACTAATTACAAAAATTAGAAATAAAGAGTGAACACTGCTACAAACAGGATTATAAGGGAATATTATGAACAGTTTATGCAAACAGGTTAGATAGGATATACAAATTCCTAGAAAGATACAAGTTACCAAATGGGACTCACAGAGAAACAGAGAATGTGAAGAGATTTACAAAAAGAAATTGAATCAGTAATTAGAAATCTTCCTGTAAAGAAAAACAACCCATGCCCAAATGCCTTTACCTATTAATGTTATCATCACCAAGGAAAAAATAATACCAAATCCTACACAAACTCTTTCAGAAAAATAGATCTAATGGTGAAAGAATGAATTCTTCTTCTAGGACTGGGAATAAAGTTAAGGATGCAAGCTCTCATCATTTCTATACAATGCTACACTAGAGTGTCTCACCAGTTTCACAAGGCAAGGAAAAGTAATTAAAGACATCATATGAAAGAAGGAAGCAAAACACTCTTTATTCACAGCCAACATGATCCTGTATATAGAAATGCCTTCGCAGGAATCTACCAAAACCAAAAACACCCAACTAGAATAAATGTATTTAGTAAGGTTGTAGGATACGGGATTGACAGGCAAAACAATCATTTGTATATCTATATATTATTTCAAATATGAAATAACAAATGAAGTATAAGAGTTGTACACTAAAAACAGTAAAACACTGAGATAAATTAAAGAAAACTTCAATAAATGAAAGATGTACTATGTTCATAGACCTGAAGACTCAATATTGTCAAGACGTCAGTATTTCCAAACTGATCTACACAACACAATCTCTAAAAACAAATCTCAGCAGGCCTCTTTTACAGATATTGACAAGCTAATTCTTAAAGTTATATGAAAATGTAAAGAGCAAAGAATGTCAAAACAATTTTGAAAAAGAAAAACCCTTAAAAAAAAAAAAGCCCTGAAAATCTCTGGTCTTGCTTTCTTCTTATCCCTTCTATATAATGACGCTTGGTTGTTCTCTAAAATATGAATTTGAGTGTATTAACATACCTGTGCTAAAAATTCTGTGCCAGTTTCCTTTTGCCCTTATGACAGAGTCTTATCCAAAAAAAAAAAAAAAAAAAAGGCCCCCACAGCCCTTTCAGGCATCAGCGGTGATCTGTTTCAGTACTTTTTTAAAAAGCTGCATTTCTCACTTTCATCCACCACCCAAATTTTAATAGCAACCATATGGTACTAATTTCTATTCCTGGAAAGCCCAACACTTTTGCTTCTAGGTCACACATGCATGTTGTTCCCTCTGCCTGAAACAAGCTCAATTCTTTTTGCTTATCTCATCCTCCCTTGCCCAACCTTGGTCAGACCATTCCTACTTTTGACTGTGTCTCAGCTTAAATGTCACTTAATCAGGGAAACTTTCCTAACCACCTCTCATAAGACTAGTACTATAGGTGTGCCTGGATGGCTCAGTCAGTTAAGTGACCTGCTTGATTTTAGCTCACGTCACGATCTCATGGTTTATAAGTTTGAGCTCCTCATTGTCAGTGCAGAGCCTGTTGGGATTCTGTCTCTCCCTCTCTCTCTCTCTTTCAAAATAAGTAAACTAAACTAAAAAAACAAAAACAAAAAACAACTAGTAATAAATAGTGAAGGTGTTTTAACAAAGCATCTTTGCAGCCACCTAAATATGCCTTGTTAAAAAGGAAATTTCACCTCTAACATCCACTCTAGTTACAAAAGATTTAGCTTTATACTTCGTTCATTTTTGTCTTTTTGAAGTTTTTCAGTTGGTATTTATAAGTTGAAAAAAGACATTTAAAAAAAATGTACTAGTGACAAAAATGCTAAAACATTGGGTGAACCTCAAAAACATTACGCTAAGTAGTAGCTAGCCACAAAAGACCATGTACTATATGAGATCATCTACATGGAATGTCTGGATAGGCCAAACTAGGAGACAAAAAGTAGATTAATGGTTGCCGAGGGATAGGAGAGGGGGTAGGGAGAAGAGAAATGGGAAGTGACTGCTAATGGGTACATGGTTTCTTTGGGGAATGTTAAAAATATTCTGAAACAAGACTATGATAATGGTTGTACCATTTTGTAAATATATTAGAAACCAATGAATACTAAAAACCACAGTACACTTTAAATAGGTGAATCTTATACTATGTAAGTTATAGTTTATAAATTAATTGGCCCTTGGGGCACCTGGGTGGCTTAGTTGGTTAAGTGTCTGACTCTTGATTTCAGCTCAGGCCATGATCTCATGGTTCATGGGGTTGAGCCCTGCATCAGGCTCTGCACTGACAGCAAAGAGCCTGCTTGGGATTCTCCCTCTCCCTCTCCCTCTGACCCTACCCAGCTTGTGCACTCTCTCTCAAAATAAATAAACTTAAAAAAGAAAAAGAGAGCGAGAACATTAAAAAAAAGAAATTGGCCCTCGAGATATTACTTTTTCCCTTAGATCATTACAGAAGAATTAAAAATCATTAAATATAATTTATGTATATTGTTAAATACTGAGAGAACTAGTAGGAATATAAGAATATTAATATTATGAAACTGACAGTAATAATTCACATTTTGGCCCATATGCCACACATGCCTGTATAATATGACTGATAAGAACTAAGAATGCAACTTTATTATTTTTTAAAAGATGTAACAACTTTCAGTAATATAGGAATGTATAAATGTAAGGAGTGATAACAACCCTCCTCCCCCTACCAATTCTATCCCCTCAAATTATTTGCAGTTTGGAATATGTCTCTCCTGACTTTCCAATGAATATATAATAGACATATAATTAAATGATAGGAAGGGAAACTGGAGTTGATTAAATGATAGGAAGGGAAACTGGAGTTACTTTGCTGAATTTATGGTAACCACAGTAATCACTTTTCATACTATAGTTAGCTGAAAGCAAAGTAGTGAAGCTAAGAACAACAAAGATTTAATTTTAAGGTAAAAATAAAATTATATTAAAATTATTATTGAAATCTATGTCTTTAATAATTAGTCAACTTTCTACAGGCCAAGAAAAATAATCAGATTTTAATACCTCAAAATCAAACTTCTCTATTTATTATGGCATATTCAAGACAAAAAACAAAAACAAAAAAAAACCCAAAAAACAAAAAAACAGAGCCTCTGTCTTCACAGTTTCAATGCACAATCCCTGGCACAGTGACTGACATTTAGAGATGGCCAAATATTTGCATCTGAATGAAGACTGAATAAAACAACCATGATTACAATATTTAAAAATGTATATGAAAAAAAGATAAAGGAAACATACCAAAGTAAGATCAAGGTGACTATTTTGAGATTGTAATTTTGTTTCTATTTTTATAATTTTATGATTTTGTAAAACTTTCATTAATAGAAGTATCTTTGGTTTCACCCACAACTAAAAATAATTTAGTAATTCTAAACTCTTAGGATACATTGCTTTATAAAGATTTACTAAGCTTTCTCAATCAGTAAGGCAATAATAAGTGCTATTATTATTATTTGTATTTTATTAAATGTTTATTACATGCCAGGAATGATTTCAATATTTTAAATATACTAACTCTGGGAATGTAAGCTGGTGCAGCCACTCTGGAAAACAGTATGGAGGTCCCTCAAAAAATTAAAAATAGAACTACCCTACGACCCAGCAATTGCACTACTAGGCATTTATCCACGGGATACAGGTGTGCTGTTTCAAAGGTACACATGCACCTCCATGTTTATAGCCGCACTATCAACAATAGCCAAAGTATGGAAAGAGCCCAAATGTCCATCGATGGATGAATGGATAAAGAAGATGTGTGTGTGTGTGTGTGTGTATACACACACACACACACACACACACACACACACAATAGAGTATTACTCAGCAATCAAAAAGAATGAAATCTTACTATTTGCAGTTACATGGATGGAACTGGAGAGTATTATGCTAAGTGAAATTAGTCAGTCAGAGAAAGACAAAAATCATATGACTTCACTCACATGAGGACTTTAAGAGACAAAACAGGGGCGCCTGGGTGGCGCAGTCGGTTAAGCGTCCGACTTCAGCCAGGTCACGATCTCGCGGTCCGTGAGTTCGAGCCCCGCGTCGGGCTCTGGGCTGATGGCTCAGAGCCTGGAGCCTGTTTCCGATTCTGTGTCTCCCTCTCTCTCTGCCCCTCCCCCGTTCATGCTCTGTCTCTCTCTGTCCCAAAATAAATAAACGTTGAAAAAAAAAAAAATTTTAAAAAAAAGAGACAAAACAGATGAACATAAGGGAAGGGAAACAAAAATAATATAAAAACAGGGAGAGGGACAAAACAGAAGAGACTCATAAATATGGAGAGCAAACTGAGGATTACTGGAGGGGTTGTGGGAGGGGGGACAGGCTAAATGGGTAAGGGGTACTAAAGAATCTACTCCTGAAGTCATTGTTGCACTATATGCTAACTAATTTGGATGTAAATTAAAAAAAATAAAATTAAAAAAAAATAAAAATAAATATACTAACTCAATCTTCACAACAAAGCCATGAATAGATGCTATCATAATCCCCATTATACAGATAAGGTCACCAAGGCACAATGAGATAAATGACAGAGATATAAATGTCCAAAGTGACATAGTTATTAAGTGACAAAACTAGGATTACTCCAGAACCTACTTTCTTAAGTATTATGCTTTAGTGCCTAAGGAGGCCCCTGGCTGGCTCAGTCAGTAGAGCATGGAACGCTTGATCTCAGGGTCCTGAGTTCAACCCACATTAGGGGGTAGAATTTACTTAACAAAAAAAAAAAAAAAAAAGACTTCAACATAGTAGTCATTCTAATGGTTCCTGCTGTTCCCTGTTCTCTTTTCCTAAGCCCTACCAACCATAAAGTATAAAGTTGTAATCGATCCCACTATTATAATAAAAAAAAATCACAACTCAACTGAAAAATCACAACTCAATCTTCATTTCATATATGTAATAAGGGACTTTTTGAAATTTTAGATTAATTATGCCATTAACTATTATATTTAGTCTATTAGCTGACTTGCAGGCATATATACTACATTTATATGAAGAAATATAAAATACTCTTCTGGTTTTCAGAGGACTGTCATCAGTATTACTAATTATAATGGTAATTATTAGCAAGGCAAATTCATTAAGAAATTCTTACACCAGTTTACAAGCACTGAAGTGACATTAGCTGCAGGGTAGGATACATATATAAACAGAAGGTATGACAGCAGAATACAACGTGGTTACCAAAACACAAGGCAGAGCAAGCAAACAGAAAAGAATGAAGAAAAGCTTTAAAGTAGTGAATTCTAAAGTTTTAGACAGTGATACTCTACGTTTCCATTTTCATTTCACAAATCTCGATTCTCATTCCAGTATGGCAAGAGTTTTTTTTAAGAAAATGAAAAGAATTTTGATATTCCCTGGAATTCTACAAAAGTGAGGTTGGAAATTACCTCTTTAAAAAGACAATCTTCTACTCTTGAGGCATAGCCACATACTGCTGGGAACAATAGTTACGGTGGGACCAACCTAGAGTGCAGCAATCAAAAATTGAACTGTTTGGTTTTTGGGGTTCTTCTGTTTTGTTTTTGACAAAAGACATCAGGAAGGCTGGGAGTCTCAAACTATACCACCAGACTGTGCAAATTTTGACAATAGCTGTAAAGCAAGACAATCCTTATGTATACTGACTAAACACAGATTTTTCAGCCACCATCACATACATAGATAACAATTACTAATTACTACTCATAGTATTTTTTAGTCCACAGAGAACATACATGGTTATAGGTTTATACATATTTACATACAGATACGTAGGTTACATGTATATGTAAAAAACATGTACATTTTTTTAACTTTTATTTATGTATTTTGAAAGAAAGAGAGAGAATGCCAGAGAGGGACGGGGGGGGGGGGGGGGGGGGCGCGGAGAGGATCTGAAGTGGGCTCCGTGCTGACAGCAGAGAGCCTGATGTGGGGGCTCAAACTCACCAACCATGAGATCGTGACCTGAGCTGAAACCAAGAGTCAGATGCTTAAATGACTGAGCCACCCAGGCACCCCAACATGTATTCTTTTGGAGTACCTTGCTTGTTAATAGCTAACTTTATTGGTGAAATGCCTTAAACAGGAATTTTATCTGTAGAAGCCATACAACTTACGGCTAACAAGTTGTAACTTTTAGCCAATGACATACCCTTCAAATCCCAGATAATAATGCATACTCTAATGACTTTTAGCAGTTTGCCCATTAAGGTTTGGTTTTAAAAATTAATAGGGGTGCTTGGGTGGCTCAATCATTTAAGCGTCCAACTCTTGATTTCAGCTCAGGTCATGATCTTACAGTTTACAAATTCGAGCCCTCCATCGGGCTGTCTGCTGTCATCACAGAGCCTGCTTCAGATCCTCTCTCCCCCCTCTCTCTGTGCTCCCACTCATGCTCGCTCTCACCCTCTCAAAATAAATAAACGTTAAAAATTTTTAAATTAATATATTTTTTTTATTTTTTATTTAAAAAAAATTTTTTTTCAACGTTTATTTATTTTTGGGACAGAGAGAGACAGAGCATGAACGGGGAGGGGCAGAGAGAGAGGGAGACACAGAATTGGAAACAGGCTCCAGGCTCTGAGCCATCAGCCCAGAGCCTGACGCGGGGCTTGAACTCACGGACCGCGAGATCGTGACCTGGCTGAAGTCGGACGCTTAACCGACTGCGCCACCCAGGCGCCCCTAAATTAATATATTTTTCTTAAGAAAGTTTCTGCACAAATATCTGAGAAAAGGTATGAGAGCATAAAGTTAGAATCCACAAAAAACTGGAAACACAGGTTTATTAATACAATAAAGACTAAACAACTGTTCTATCAGAGAATTTTCTATTTGCAGTGCTCTTAAAGGTTCTAAACTTAGTTTCTTAAATTATGAAATTAAAATATTTTATCCACTTTGTGAAAATACGAAGAATAGGAGGAATCTAAATACATGTATTTAGATACATATATGTTTAAATATTTGTATTTAAATATATGTGTTTATCATCAACACTGGGTTAGCCTAAAATTACAGGTAACTGAAGTGCTACAGAAAACTTGGCAATATTCTTATGTTACATGCCAGAGTAGAGGTAAGAGAGAAGGGTACACTGTACTCTGTTCATAGAACTAAAGTTAATATTAGGACCAGCTCAGACATTCTCTTTTCTTTTTCTTTGGAGTTATATAAAAAGAAAGGTGAGAGTGGGTATGTGAGAATTCCTGACATATACTGTATATCGAAATGGTTAGAATGCATAAAATATTTTGAGAGGCAAGAGGGACAGTGTTTTTAGAACTGGCATTGTCCTAGAAAGAAAATCCAATCTAGTCCTCCATTATTAACATTTGTAGTTGTGTGTCTATACAATTTATATATAATTATATAACTGTCTTTCATATGAGACTCCAAGCACCTCAAGGACAGGAATAATATTTCCCATCAACTCTTATGCTCTACCTTCAACCTCAAAGAAACCTGTCTGGCACAGAGTAAAAAAGGAATTCGATATTGCAGAATGAAACAAAGGAAATAATTATAAAGAATCCATAATAAGTGCATAAAAAGAATGCACTTTTTCTTGAAAAATTATACATAGAATCTATAGTTATTCTTGACTGTACTACTCAGTAACTCCAGTTGTTGGACGGGCAGAACTAAATTCTTTCTATTTCAATTTATGTCCATTCTACCTCATTTGTTCCTTTCAAAATACCCACAACAATTAATCAGGATCTCTCCCAAGTGGCAGTAATCAAATTATCCCAGGGTCTTTAAGAGGATAAATTTAACTTATTCTCTGGTCCCTTAACTTTCTTCTTTTCCCATCAGTTTTTTCGCATATCACTAACTAAAGTTTAACTACCAAAGCTAGAAGTCATGACACAAGGGTCTGAAAATACATGTTACAAGTGTAAAAACTGAGCTCTTCTATTTCTTCACACATTTTCTACATCACAGGATTTTTATTATTCTATCAACTGCCATCTCAGAGGATACAACTATAAATTTGTTCCTACTATTTTATTCTATATTTACTGGATACTTTTTTAATTTGAAGAAGTCTTATGTTTCATCATAACCAACTATCATTCTTTGGACATATATCATTTTCAATTTCAAACAATTCTAGTCCTAATTTTTTTCATGGGTGTCATAGAGCTCCGGAGGTTAACTATAACATCCCCCAAAATCAGATACCTCCAAACAAACACAAAATGGCAACAGTCAACGAATGAAAAATTTTATGCTAACCTTGACTATTTTCTCTCTCCCCGTATTCAATGTGTTCAATCAACACTTTCTATCCATTCATTAATGCCCCTAAAATCCATCCCTTCCTTTTCATTTCCACTAACTTCACCCAAGCCTAAACCCTCATCTCACCCAACATAAACTATTATAATAGTCTCAAGTGGTTTCCCCATACCTACTAGACTTCCCAAGCTATCCTCTACCCACTACCATTTAGCTAAAATACAGTTCAGTATAACATTGTTTCACAGGTCAAAAAACGTCCGCATCGGCAAGAGTCCCCAGCTTAATTTTCAAGATCCTTTTATCTGATCCAAAACTACATCCTCTGATCTTCTCTCCCATATACTCCAGTAAAAAAAAAATAAATAAGAGTAAACAAAACAAAACACTCCTGTCCAGCCAAACTGGCCAAATAAATGTTCACTTCATTATCTTGGACAGTTAAACCACAGATGTCTTTGTTCATAGTTCTTTTTACTATGGGGGCTGGGGAGGGTGCAGAATTTTCTTTCCATTTTCCTTATCTAATCTCAGCCTTACTTAAAGACCAATTCAAGACTTGCCTCTTTTATGAGGCTTTCCAACAACTACAGTTCTTATCCCTACTTCTTATCATCTTAACACAGTACTCTACTCATAGTAAGTATACAATGTATATTTGGTGATTAACTGGAAGGGTGATCGTTTATCCACTTTGTACAGGGAAGTCCTCAAGCCTGTTGTTCTGGCATCCCAGCACTCCCTTGACTCTCCAAGTGTCCAGGTTTGTACAATTTAGTTTTGTTAAATTTCAAACATTACTATTTTATGATTTAGAAATGTAAACGGAACACAGTTATCAGAATGAAATACTTACTCCTGCAATATTCCTGGTTAAGTTGACACTGTATCACAAGTATGCTGTAAGGCAATACTTGGGGTGATTTTGCCCCCAGGAGACATGTGGCAATGTCTGGAGGCATTTTTTGTCTGCTAAACACCCTACAATGCACAGGACAGCCTCCACAACAAAGAATTATCTGGCCCAAAATGTCAATATCCTCATAGAAGAAAGCTAGTTAGACCAAAATACTATTTTTAAACAATGTAGATATCTTATAAAAGGAACAAATCTGATCTTTAATCATTTGGTTTGATATGGTGATTTTTATGAAGTTATAAATAGTTGGGATGAAATGGAAAGAATATCACTCGACTCAATACTTCGGTTTGAAGTATTAAGTTTTTACCATGTGCTTCTGGGCACAAGAGGTTGAGAAAACTCAGAGGCTTAGTTTTCTAGCCCTTAAGCATAGCTGTGCCTTCTGTTCCCACCTATATACTATCTCTGTACTAATCTTTCTGAAACACCATTTTGCTAAGAATATTCCAACACTCAAAAAAATCTCCTCCTACATTTCACGGGACGCCCACAATATGGTCTCTAACCCAATGATTCAACTTTATTTCTCACTTGTTCCCCAACAAACTTCACTGAAGTATCTTCACAGGCTTTCTCTTTATCCTACTCAAATATAGCATTCATCCTTTTCCCTGCACTGTTTGATTCTGCCAGAATAGCAAGAAATACCCTTCCACCTGTACCTAAATCCTATGTCCCAGCTGTCACATTCAAGTCCATAATAAGCCTTTCTTCTATGAACTCTCATTGTTGGTTTCAGAGAGAACCAAATTCCAAGTTCGTTCTGTCTCCAAGCTAAACTGTAAGTACCTTGAAGGCTTAGTATTAACTTCCACCTTGTCATTTAATCAAATATTAATGTAGCGGCCATCAATGGCCAGGCATGGTGTCAGACAGGAATTCAAAGATGAATTAGGACAAGGCTAGATTATACATAGTGCTGTTTGCTAGCCTCTCTCATTCATTTGCTCTAAACCATTGAGGCCTATAATGTCTGCTTGTCAAGTTCCAAACCTCTAGACTCAGGTTTCTAGGATTCATCAATTTTTTTTTAATTTTGTTTTTTAATCCTCTCCAGAGCAGCCCTAGCTAAGAATAACCAGTGGCAAACAAGAATTTTACTATGACAAGTCAACACAAGACCCATTATCTCCCTCTCAGAGAGGAAATTAGCAGGCCTACTCAAAAGATATTCACATCCTAAAGTTACTAAATTCTTTCCAATATTAATAAAGACAAACATTCTAACTGCATTATATTTACAAAATACAGTAATAATTAGGCACTAAATACATACTTAAAACTTCCTCACTAACTCAATAACATCTGTTAAATTCCATTCCTCAATGTTATCAGACTTACAGTCCACTTACAAACTTAGCCTGGCCCACCCCAGCTCCTTACTCATACCTTTCAAATCAAACAAAACAACCCTTTACAGCCACAGAAAATGGGTGCTTTTTCACTCTCTCACAGAGAAACAGCAAAAGCTCTAGAATGGAGGGCTGTGTGTGGGAGGGGTTTCCTTCTAGTAAACTACAGAAGTAGGATATGGTTTGATTCATCCTCATGAATTCTAAACCTCTAATTTTTAACTAAGCACTATCTCCCTCTTTACCTTATCTTTCCAAATATTTTCACAAATTTCAAATCTGATATTATGGTATTATCTTGTTCTTAATATTTTTCACATTTCAAGGAGATACAGTCACTTTTTCTTTTCCTACCTATAGTCCTTTAACACTTTTAAGAAATTTCACCTTTATTCCAGCATTTGAGCCTTTTCAAAGTCAAAGCAAACTGTATGTTTTGCATTTTTTTGAGCCACACCTAGTTTAAAGGCCTAGTTTTAAAAAACCTTCCTCTTAAATAAGCTAGTTTGTTCCTAAAGGTGTCCATTTCCTCCATAATTTAGATTTCTAAATGAAAGACCCCAGAGGATGTGATTTTGAGTTAAATGGAGCAGGCAAAATAAGAACTTATATTGCCTGAAGTCTTAAAACTTACATACTTTTTACATGTTCATTTTTGCTACTAAACTAGCACAACAGTCAGCATGCAGTGTGCTTTGGCTAGTATGACTCCTTACCATAAGGAACAGTATATTATTATCGTAACTCAATCGATTTACATTAAGTCACTTATTAAAAAAAAAAAGTCAAAATTAGTTTACAGATACAGTTCTAGAAATGTCCCTAGCAAAAGGGCAAGGAGGCAAGAGCCTTGGTAAGTGGAGGGAAAAGGGAAGAAGCCCTTTTGAGCCACAAGGGCATCAGTACCAGTTTCCCTGGAAGTTTGGCATATTTCTTTAACCAGAAGGCTCGCAAGATGTGAGCTACACACAACTTTGGGGTTATCTGACATTCCTGGACAATAAAAAAGAATCAGAGTTTCCCCACCTCAACAAAAACAGATTACATACTTTATTTAAAGGTAAATCTGGTAGACATTAATATTTACACTCAGGTAATTTTATTTTTAAAATGCAAAGTTAAAAACAAGAGTAGTTGACAAAATCATACACATCAGCTGACTTGGGCTCCAGTTCTATCAAAAACACATGTCTACATTTACTGGAACTGGGGTGCCTGGAAGGCTCAGTTGGTAAATGTCTGACTCTTGATTTCAGCTCAGGTCTTGATCTTAGGGTTTATGAGATCGAGCCCTGCATTCCCCACACCAGGCTCTGTGATGATGGTATAGAGCCTGCTTCGGGTTCTCTCTTTCCCTCCCTCTGTTTGTCCCTCCCCCCAACTCTCAAAATTAATAAACATTAAAAAACAAAAATAAACTTATGGGAACCAAGATTTCTTCATCATTGATATGTAATCTTACTACCATTAAGTAATAAGAAAAGCATCAATGGCTTTTCAATGTATCATATTTTATTATGATCCCTACCTATGTGACCACAAAGTAATGAAACTGACTTAAATCCTATAAATAGGATTTTTTAAATTATAAAAGCATTTTGTGTTCGTAACAGGAAATTTAGAAATGACAAGTACAAACAAGTTTAAAACAAGGTGCATCTGTTATCCTAACAAAGAGACACCACTATTTTGATTAATTTTAAAAATGATTTTTAACAACAGACACTACATCTAGACAGCATTTCCTTCTTTAGTTTATCATGGAAGAGTACGGATTCAATACTGCCAGTATTCAGAATGTGTGTGAAACTGGCATGGGGTCATTAAAGTCAGCCAAGAAATTTGGTCTTACTATTTTACAGCTGCACCGCACTTCAATCTAACATCACTGACAATCAGATTGATTCAATTTAATTTAATGTAACTGAACTCTGACTACACACAAGGTACTGAGAGCCTGTTCAGGCCCATGAAGATGAATATGATACAGTCCTTCTCCTTAAACTGCTCACAACCTAGACTAGAGAGACCAAAGTACAAGGCTGTTGTGTTACATATGCTCTAAAAAGGATATATAAACAGGTAACACTGAAGAGGATGTAAACCAAGCAGGATATTCAGAATTTCACAAAGGAAAGAAAAAGGTGCTCTGCTGTAGAATGAACATCAGAGCATGCCACCAAGCATGAATGTCCATAAAGTTTGCTGGCAACAGTAAGTAAATATGGGGAAAAGGTGAACTGGAATTGGATTGCTGAGGACTTCAAATACCTTGCGAACCCATTTTTATTCACTAGTGTAATAATGACTTTCGACCGTTTTCAAAACTCATACCTACCCTCAAGAGGAAAAGAATCTTCCATTACTGAGGATATTCAGAGAAATGTACCACAGATTTGGGGTGGGGTGGGGGGGAATCTATGATGCTTCCATTGCTTAAGATCTCTCCCACATTTAAACTTAGCACTTTGTCTTGAAGGTATCTTATGCTCCCAAAGAGATTGCAATATTTTAATCACAGAAACAGAGTTAAAAGAACACTTAGAAGTAACATAATTCAACCAATTTTTACCTCTTTGTAACATCCTTTGTCACAGGACCATTCAGCAGTCTTCGCCGTTGAAGGTTATTTATGGTTTTTTTTTTTTTTTTAAAGATTTTTATTAAATGTAATCTTTATCCTCAGTGTGGGGCTCAGATTCACAACCCTGGGATCAAGAGTCTCATGCTCCACCGACTGAGCCGGCCAGGTGACCCTGAAGGGGGCTACACTCTTTAAAGACAGCCCGTACCATCTAAAAACAGCTCTATTTGAAAATTCTACCTTACATTAAATAAAAATTTGCCTGCCTCTTACACCTATTGTTCTAGTAATGATCTCCAGAGTTATACAGAATAAATCTAATAATACTCATTATAGTCCTTCAAAAACATTTTTAAAATGTTTAAAAATCATTCTCTTCCCAAAGCTAAATACCTGTAGGTTAAATAAGCCAAGATAAAATGTTTCTCACTAGACATGATTTTCAGACTTAGCATGAATCTCAATTCATTATATTAGCTATGTGACTTTAACTGTTTTATGTGCAAAATGGTACATGACACATCCTACAACATAGATGGAACTTTGAATTAAATAAGCCAGACAGAAAAGGGCAAATACCATAGGATTTCACTTATATGAGGTACCTAGAAGGTCAAATTCATGGACACGGAAAGTTGAATGGTAGTTGCCAAGGGCTGGGGGCACAGAGAATAGGGAAATGGGGAGTTATTGTTTATACAGAATGTCAACGTGGAAAGATAAAAACTTCCGGAGATGGATGGTGGTGATGATTGCATAACAATGTATATGCCACTGAATTGTACACTTAAAAATGGTTAAAATGGTAAATTTTTTATTTTGTATATTTTACCACAATAAAAAATGGAGATAACTCAAAATTGTACAGATTAAATGACTTGCCATGCATAAAATGCCTTATACAATACTTTGTATGCAGAACATAATTCAACAATAGTGACTGCAACATATTTTACCAATTATTTGGCCCTTCTTGGCCAAACTCTATTTTTTAAGAAAGTAAGAACCTGCATTATCTTGTCTCTCAGTGTTCCCAACACTGTGCTGTTCATACATGGGACTCTAAGTATTTGTTCTATTAAAAAAAAAAAAAAAAAAAAAACTAGGGAAGCCTGGGGAGGTCAGTCAGGTAAGTGTCCAACTATTGATTTTGGCTCAGGTCATGACCTCATGCTTAGTCCGATTGAGACCCGAATCGGGCTCTGTGAAGGCAGCTCAGAGCTTGTGTGGGATGCTCTCTTGGCTCCCTCCCCAACTCACGCTTTTTCTCTCAAAATAAATGAATAAACTTTTGGAAGAAAAAAAAAGATAAGTCCACATCAGTATCACCGGAAAATCACTATGCATAACTTCTTAATTCATTTAAAACACACACACGAGCTGCATTACTTTAACCTCTTCATGGTATTTAGACGTCTAGAAAACTAACTTCAGGATGTTAATCAGCAAATAACTGCCAAACTATTTTAGATAAGTAATAATTATACAAATTAAACCACCTTATTAACCTAGACTTATCATATGAAATTACAGACAAATTGTACCAATGGTTTCCCCCATGAAAAGCATACATAAAACAAAGAGGTCATGTAATAAGGTTCATTCTTAGATGTGACGGACTATGAGAAAAAAAATACAGTAAGTAAAAACCACCTACTATCTAGAAGTTAGAGAAGTTCATCAATACAATTTATTGATGAGAAGTCAGTCTGAGTTTAAAATGTCTTCAAAAACTTGAGGGAAAATTGATTTAAAGTAAAATGGATTTAATAGGATATGAAGAACTTATTCAATTTCCAATCACAAACATTTTTAAGAAGAAATAACTATTTGCCTCCACCAGTTTGAATATTAAACAGCTTAAAAACAAGAGGCAAGACCACCTGATCTCAAAGTCCATTTTAATTTCATTTTCTATGATTATATGTTCTACAAAGTTCCTACGGGCCCTGCAAAGAGCCTGGCAACTTTATCAATTTTCCCTAACATCTCTATTCTCAATCTGTTCTCTCCACTACAGATGCAGGGGGTTTATGTCAATAATAAAAGAATTCTCAAAGTAAAGAAAAAAGGGAGAAAATAATATAATGACAAACTTCTAGATACCAAGAACTAATTTTAACTAACAAGTAGTGAATAGGTAATGCAGTCACTATGAATATATATGCAATATTAAACGATCATCTACAGAAGTGCAGCAGAGTAGGTAAATAAAAAGTCTAAAACTTATTTTAGAAAGTATTTCACACCTACACTCCTCTTTTGCCTACAGATAAATTCCTTTTCAATTAGCAAAATTCACAGTAGGGATGGAGAAAATAATCTTAAGAAACTTGAAGAGCTGGAAAAGTAGTTCCTAACTCTCCTCCTCAACAATATTAAAAACAAAAATTTTTTTAATGTTTTTTAAGAGAGTGAGAGAGTGCACGTAAGGGTACGTGTGAGTGGGGGAAGGGCAGAGATAGAGGGAAACAGAGAATCTGAAACAGGCTTGGCACTATCAGCCCAAAGCCTGACGTGGGGCTTGAACTCATGAACCATGAGATCATGACCTGAGCCAAAGCTGGATGCTCAACCAACTGAGCCACCCAGGTGCTCCAACAATAAACATTTAAAATGATAATGTAAAGATTTTTATATATTACATGTACTTGTTCATTCTTTTATTTTGAGGCCCTTTAAAAATTCTAATAAAGACCATTAGTAAAGGCTCCTTTCTTTGAGACCCATGGCTGTTTCTTTCCTTAATAAAGGTATACCACTCTAGGTAAATTTAATGAAGAAAATGTGGATTTATGGCGAATTAGAGTGAAATTATTTTGTTTTATAAAAATGCGGGAGCCTAAGAGGTACAGGTACATGGAATTAAAGCACAGGAATGCTAAAACTATAATTAAATTAAAATGTTAAATAGGGGCACCTGGATGGCTCAGTCGAGAGTCTGACTCTTGATTTTGGCTCAGATAATGATCCCAGGGTTGTGGGATCAAGGCCCACATCAGGGCCTCCATGCTTAGCATGGAGCCTGCTTAAGATTCTGTCTCTCTCTCCCTCTGCCCCCCTCCCCCACTTGCACACTCTCTAATAAAAATAAATAAAAATGTTAACTAACTGTCCATGTAAAAATAGGGATGATATTATGGGAATTGATTATAGGCCAAAAGGTCACGGGAAGATATGAATGTTACTTAAAACAAATTTCAATTCTACTACAAAGAAAAAAAGATTTGGGACCACTTCAGGTATTTACACATCTGCTGAAAACTTCAACCTGAACACAGCAGAAAACCTAAGAAATTCTTGATTTGCCTCAACAATTTAATTTCTCAAAAAGCTGGGAAAGAAATAAGAACTGTTATCTGTCCTGACCATCACCAATAAATTAACTGGATATGAAAATGACCAAAATGCTTGGAAAAAGAGAACATCTCATTTTAGAATTTATAATAGAATAAAAAGAAAATTCTAAACATAGATATACAAACTAATTTTTAGAAAATTTGATCTAAAAACATTCAGTGCACATCTGATGATGCCAAAGAATTATTTCTAATGAGAGCGAAAGTAGTATTGTGCTTATGCTTAAACAAGTCCTTATCTTCTATTGCAATATTTAGTAATTGAATAATATGGTGTCTGGATGGAATCTGCTTCAAAATAGTCCAGGATGCTGAGGTTTGAGTGGCACAGATGAAATAAGAATGCCATGAGTTGGTAAGTGTTAAAGATGGATAAGCTGAGGTTCATTTTACTCTTCACTCTATTTTTCTACATGTTTGAAATTTTCCAAAATAAAAAGTTGTTTTTTTAATGTTCAATGCAAAGACAGGCAAATCTGAAACTAAAATAATAAAACAAGCAATGAGGAGGAAGAGGACAATGATGAAAACTATCATTTATTTCTTTAAGTTGTCCCAGGAACTGTTCTTCACATGTTACATACATTAAATTCTATATGGTTGCTATAATAATTATCTCTATTTTGGAAAAAATTAAGAGGTTCATGTACAAAGAGTAAGTGACTTGCTCAAGGTCCCACGGCTAAGAAGACGGGGAGCAGGGATTTCAACTCAGGCTATCTAGTTTGAGTCATCACTCTTAGCTACTATGTCATCTGACTCCGAAGAGCTCCAAAGGCCAATTCAGCACTAGAATAATGAGTATAAAAAGAGGTTCTTATATAAAGAAATTAAAAATGTATACAGAGCTCAAGCTATTAAAGACAAATGATCAAAAGACAGAGTGGGGAGGACATGTAATACCCCAAACTAAATAACAGTATAAATCTATTAAAAATAACATAAAAATATAGACAATCACAACTGGGTAAGGATTGAAAATTTTTAAATACAGAGTCAGACTGAGTTCCAATCCTATCTCTCAGCCATATACTTGAGTGACTATATGCAAATTATTTAAGTTTTAATTTCCCAATCTTTAAAATGGGGGCTAATAAGAATAGTCAGACCATATTGGATTATTAGGAAAGATAAAATATAAGGTGCTTAACATAGTATCTGTCACATGTTAATGCAATAAATAACTGTTAGCTATAATTAAAAATAAAACAGCAAGGGGCACCTGGATGGCTCAGGTGGCTAGATGTCCAACTCTTGATTTCGGCCCAGGTCATGATCTCATGGTTTGTGGGATTGAGCCGTGCATCCGGCTCTGCGCTGATGGAGCCTGCTCATCAGCTCGGGATTCTCTCTCTCTTCTCTCTCTGCCCCTCCCATTCCATTTGCATACACACGAATGTATGCATGCTCTCTTGCTCTCAAAATAAACATTTTTAAAAAGAGCAACAAAAGTCACATTGAAGGGGGCGCCTGGGTGGCTCAGATGGTTAAGCGTCTGACCCTTGATTTTGGCTCAGGTCATGATCTCATGGTTTGTGAAGTCAAGCTCCACGTGGGTCTCTGTGCTGACAGCATGGAAACCGCCTGGGATTCTTTCTCTCCCCCTCCCCTGCTCACTCTCAAAATAAATAAACAACTTAAAAAATCACATTGAAAAATGTCCACTTTCACCTCCTGTATCCAACATTACACTGGATGTTCTAGTCAGGGCAATTAAGCAAGAATACAAACAGCACTCAGATTGGAAATGAGGTAGTAAAGTTATCTCTATTAGCAGATGATGTGATCTTATATATAAAAAATCCTGAGAAATACACACACACACACACACACACACACACACACACACACACAAATTACAGCTAATAAATTACTTCAGCAAGCTGCAGAATACAATGCCATCAATAAAAATAAATCAATGATATTTCTATCCGGTAGTAATGAACAATCCAAAAGTGAAGTGAAGAAGAACAATTCCATCTACAATGGCATCAAGAAGAATAAAATAACTAGGAATAAAATAGGATAAATGCAAGACCTATAACCTGAAAATTACAAAACATAAGTTGAAAGAAATTAAAGACCTAAGTGAGTGGAAAGACATCCAATGCCCATGGATTGAAAGAATAAACACTGTTAAAATCTCAAAACAGATTAATCTACACACTGTTCTACAAATTCATCTATAGACTCAATATAATCCCTGTCAAAATTGCAGCTGTTTTTTGAAATTTATAAGTTGATCCTAATGTTCATATGGAAATACAGGAGACCCTGAATAGCCAAAACAATCTTGAAAAGGAACAAAATTTTAAGGCTCACACTTTCCAACTTCAAAACTTATTAAAAAGCTACAGTAATCACTACTGTCTGGTACTGGCATAAGGACAAAGACCAATAGAACTGAGAGTTCAGAAATAAATCCATGCATTTATGGACAACTGATTTCGACAATATAATGGGGACAGGAAAGTCTTCAAACAGTACAATGACAAAAAAAGAATGAAGTTGGACCCCTACCTCCCACTATTTAAAAACTCAAAATGGATCAAAGCAAATGTTGGCAAGGAAGCAGAAAAACTGGAATCCTTTTGTTACGCTCATCAGAATGTAAAATGGTGCAGCTACTATGGAAAACAGTATAGTGGCTCCTCAAAAAATTAAACACAGAATTACCATTTGATCCAGCAATTCCACTTCTGGGTATATACCCAAAAGAAGTGAAAGCAAGGACTTGAGCAGATATTTGTGCACTCACGTTCATAGCAGGGTTATTCACAATAGCCAAGAGGTGGAGGCGATCCAAACGTCCATCGAGAGATGAATGGATAGAGAAAATATGGTACATACAATAGAATATTATTCAGTCTTAAAAAAAAGGAAATCACATCACATGCTACAACATGAATGAAACTTGAGGACATGATTCAACTTAGGAGGCATCTAAACTCATAGAAACAAAGATGGTGGTTGCCAGGAGCTGAGGGAGGTAAGGAGTTTTTGTTCTGTGGGTGTAGTTTCAGTCATGTAGGATGGAAGAATTCTGTGGATCTGTTGCACAACAATGTGAATGTGGTTGACAATAATGAACTAGATGCCTGGAAATTGTTTGAAGGCTGACTTTTATGGTTTTGTTTGGGTTTTGTCCCCCAAAATAGCATATACGTAAACTCCATATTTAAATATGAAAATAATCACACAAGCTCAGGTTTGGGATAGAAAGATTTAAGTATTGTTTTCTTTTGCCCATTGGGGATTATAAGATTAAATACAGCTTTAGAGACATGTTCCCTCCCCCAAAGGAAGAAAATTCTGAGGCATTCTACAACAAATGAATCTTGAAGACATTGTGGTAAGTGAAATAAAACAGGCACAAAAACACAAATATTGTATGATTCCACATGTATTAGTTACAAAGAATAGTCAAATTCATTGAGAAAGAAAGAAGGGTTGTCAGGGGCTGGGGAGGGAAGGGGAGTTACTGTTTAATTAGTATTTAATTCCACTTTGGGAAGACAAAAAGTTCTAGAGATGGATGGTGGTGATGGTTGCACAACAATAGAAATGTACTTAATGTCACTGAACTATACACTTAAAAATACTTGGGGCGCCTGGGTGGCGCAGTCGGTTAGGCGTCCGACTTCAGCCAGGTCACGATCTCGCGGTCCGTGAGTTCGAGCCCCGCGTCAGGCTCTGGGCTGATGGCTCAGAGCCTGGAGCCTGTTTCCAATTCTGTGTCTCCCTCTCTCTCTGCCCCTCCCCCGTTCATGCTCTGTCTCTCTCTGTCCCAAAAATAAATAAACATTGAAAAAAAAAAAATTAAAAAAAAAAAAATACTTAACATGGTAAGTTTGATATTATGTATATTTTACCACAATTTAAAAAATGGATTAAAGACCTAAATGTAAGAGGTAAAATTTTAAGAAAAATCTTGTAATCTTGGATTAGGCACAGTTTTGACATGACATCAAAAGCACAAGCAACAAAAGAATAAATAAGACTTCACAACATTAAAAACTTTATCCTTCAAAGGACTCCATCAAGAAAGTAAAAAAAAAAAAAAACAACATACAATGAAAGAAAATATTTGCAAATCATGTATCTCATGAAGGATTAGTATCCAGTATATTTAAAGAATTCTTACAACGTAAAGTCACCCAATTAGAAAATGGGTAAATGGTTTGAATAGACATCTCCAAAGATAGCCAAATGGCCAATAAATAGATGAAAAGATGCTCAATGCCATTAGTCATTAGGGAAACGCAAATCAGAACCACAATGAGATACTAGTAGAATGGCTATATAACAAAAAAGACAGACAGACAGACAATAACAAGTGTTGGAGAGAATGTGGCAAAATTGGAACTCTTGTGTACTGATGATGGAAATGTAAAATGGTACAGCCATGGAAAACAGTCTGGCAGTTACTCAAAAAGTTAAACATGGAGTTACCATTTGACCTCGTAATTCTACTCCTAGGTATATACTCAAGAAAAAATGAAAACATGTCCATATAAAAATTTGGTCAAGGGCACCTAGATGGCTCAGTCGGTTAAGCTTCCAACTTCAGATCAGGTCATGATCTTGCATTTTGTGGGTTCGAGCCCCATGTCGGGCTCTGTGCTGTCAGCTCACAGCCTGGACCTGCTTCAGAGTCTGTGTCTCCCTCTCATCCCTCCCCTGCTTGCTCTCTCCCTCCCCCTCTCTTAAACATTAAAAAAAAATGGTCACAGCAACACTTTTCATAAATACCAAAAAGTGGAAACAATTCAAATTCTCATCAACTGATGAATGGATAAACAACATGTGGTAATATTATTCAGACATAAAAAGGAATGAAAAAAAAAGGGAAATGTTCTGATACATGTTACAACATGAACCTTGAAAACATGTTAAATGAAAGAAACCAGAAACAAACTGCTACATATTACATAATTTCATTTATATGAAATGACCAGAATAGAAAATCCCATAGACACAGAAAGTATGTAAGCAGAGCTGGGTTGAGGGGGATATGGGAAGTGACTGATCATGAGTTTGGAGAGGTTTTTTTTGTTTTTGTTTTATTTTTTTAGGGGAGGAAGGTACTAATGAAAATGTTCTGGAATTAGAGAGTGGTGGCAGCTGCACAACTTTGTGAATATACTAAAAAAGTCACTAAATTACACACTTTATAAGGGAAAGTTTTATTGTATGTGAATTATAGTCAACAAATACTTATGGAGAATAAAAAGTATATCGAGAACATTAATATTAAAAAAGAGATAGCCTATAATACAAGAGCAAAATATGCACTGCTACCACATGACAAAGAGTGGGCAGAAAGATTCTTCTTTACCTTCTGTTTTTCTGCCAATACTTGGTTCAAATGCACAATCTGAATAAACATTCTTCAAAGGAAACTGAATTTTCAAATGAGGCAGGGTGGTAGACAGTAAGTCAGAGTGTAAGCCAGAATGTAGCTTGAAAAAGGTTTAGGCCTGCCCCTCTAAATAATGTAAAAGAACTGAAATTCTGTCATTGAATTATTACTGATTCAAAATATATCAATCTAAAATAACATGTCAGGGTGTGGGGATGGCTCAGTTAAGCATCTGACTCTTGATTTCAGCTCTGGTCATGATCTCATGATAGAGTCCCACACTGGGTTCTGCGCTGTCAGCACAGTGTCTGCTTAAGATTCTTTCTCTCTCTCTCTCTCCCTCTCTGCCTCTCCTGCATACCCATGCACTTGCACTCTCACTTTCAGTCTCTGTCTCAAAAGACGTACACGTTAAAAAATAAAAAAATGGGGTGGGGGGGGCAGTGCCTGGGTGGCTCAGTAGGTTAAGTGTCTGACTTTGGCTCAGGTCACGATCTCGTGGTTCATGGGTGTGAGCCCCGCATTGGGCTCCATGCTGATGGTGCAGAGGCTGCTTGAGATTCTCTCTCTCTCTGTCTCTCTCTCTCTCTCTCTCTTCTCTCTCTCTGTCCCTCCCCAACTTGTACTCTCTGTGTCAAAATAAATAAACTTTAAAAATAAGTAAAAATAAAAATAAAACGACATGTCAGGGAAAACAAAAATAACATGTCAGGGTCAAAGTGTGGATAAGAGGAAATATGATAATTTCTAAAGAGAAAAATAAGTAGGTCTAGAAATTCCAGACTGGGGTGCTTGGGTGGCTCAGTCGGTTAGGCATCCAACTTTGGCCCAGGTCATGATGTCATGGCTCATGGGCTCGAGGCCCATGTCGGGCTCTGTGCTGACAGCTCAGAGCCTGAAGCCTGCTTTGGATTCTGTGTCTCCATCTCTACCTCTGCCCCTCCTCTGCTCGAGCTCTGTCTCTCTCTCAAAAATAAACATTAAAAATTAAAAAAAAAAAAAGAAATTCCAGGCCAAACTAATTCCTTGCAAAATTTAAAACTGAATTAAACAAAATGTTTGTAAAGTTAGAAAAGGAAAAAGCCAGAGGATTCACCACGGACAATTCAAACCAAATAAAATGTAATTTCTATTTTCATATGTTTGCTTCAGTGCAGGTAAGAACCCTGTAGGCATAGTATAACTTAATTACAGCAAGCAATTTGGCAAAATGTTTCATGATATCCATACAAAATGGCGTATGGGCTTGATAATAACAAGTGACACTAACAGTTATCGAACAACCACAATGTGTGTTGATTAATGGACTGATGTTAATCTGAAGGGATTCTAGCTGAGCTGCACTTTTCAGAGCCCTTTATTCTGTCATTCTAACATTTTTATCAACAACTTGAGGACCACGTAGATATGCCTACCAAATATGAAAATGACAAAAAAAAATTGTAATAAATGCCTAAATCAAGATTAACGAAATGAAATATAAAAGCCTGATTTAAATATAAAAGCCTAATGTATACACACACACACACGCAAATACCAAAAAAAGAAAAAAAAAATCATTACACAAAAACAGGGTTAGGGAGATTTAGTTTAACAACTTGTATATAAAAGATACCGAGTGCAATCGACACTACTGGCTCATATTAACCATAAATAACAGAAACCAAAACTGTTAATGAAATATTTGGTTTCAAAACAATAGCATTTAGCTCAAGCAAGGTGTATCCACCACACTGTCTGGTCAGATATCGTCTAAAATACTGAGTACAGGGGAGCCTAGCTGGCTCAGTCAGTAGAGCATGTGACTTTTGAGCCCAGGGTTGTGAGTTCAAGCCCCACACCGGGTGTAGAGAGTCCTTTAAAAAATAAAATCTTCAAATAAAATAAAATGCTGAGTACAACTCTGAGTAACATGTTTAATGACAATGAGCAACTAGAATTCATTAAGAGAAAAATGATCATGGTTGAAGGATCAGAGAATGATATTACCTTAGGAATAATAAAATAAATTGGGATTGTTTTGCTCCACAGAAGAGAGGAGAATGCTCAGAGTGTGTGGTGGGTAGAAGAGGTCAGCCAGATCATGATAGCGGTCTTCAAATATTTTAAGGGGCCATTCACGTGGAAAAGGTATTATACTTAGAAAATGCAAAATACAATGGGAACAGCATAGGCTTTGATGTCATAAAGTCCTGGATTCAAATCCCAACTCCAACATTAAAACTGTGTGTTATTTGATGCTTAGAAAGACCACATTTCCTTACCTAGGAAATGATACTTACCTCACAAATGGATGAAAATTAAATGTAAAAATGTTTTTAAGCTACCTGGCATAGCCTGATACACTGTGACATACAATGATGTTAGTTCCCTTCTCTAGACTTTTCCAATCTGTTCTAGAACAGTGCTTTCCAAACTGAGAAACAACCCGTTAATTCATTAATGGGTCACAAAATCAGCTTAATGGGTTGTAACTAGCATTTTTCCCCTAAAGAAACAGAATAGAATAGAAAATATTAGAGTTTGCCACAAAACTACAGTTCTGTGAAACTTCTGTTTCAATTATTCATATATCCATGTACTAGTCTATGATATAAAATGTTTTTCTTTATCATGAAGGTGGGTCCAAAAAAAAAAAAAAATGTCTCTGAAAGTCACTGCTCTGAAGCACTGTTTTCTAATTGTGTTCCTTGGGAGCTCAAAAAACATTTACCACTTAGAAATGTACTATATTCAATATGCATCAGTGTATCAAACAAGTCCAATATTAAAGAAGCCTCTTTTTGTTAAACTTTCTTCCCCCACATATATTTAACCTTAGACCCACCATTATTTTTTCACACAGTATCTATTAACCCTTTCATAACTAGCATTTTATGAAGGAGGGAAAACATTCCTCTAGATGGAAGAGAAGGTACAATGGGTATAAGTTACAGAAAGTAGATTTCCAGTTTGCTAAGAAAAGACTCTCGATTCTTTGAATCTTCCTCCCCCTGCCACTAACACCTGCCCCCTTACCACTTATACTCCAAAAACACACTCTAAAGCACTTTAAGTACAACTTATAAAACTTTCAGTTCACACAAATCTTTTCAGAAAAAGGACAGGATCAAGATACGTTGCCAGGATTAAAGCAGTAAGGAACTATCTGCTCAAAAGAAAAGTCTGCCATAGTATTTAAGATGTCTTGCTTTACCTGAACAAAGTCTGTGCTCAGAAAGCAAAGTAGCAGAGTACGTATTCAGTTTCTCCAAGAGGAGTCAATGTTCTAATAATACATAATCTAAAATGGGCTCATGAGTGCAGCTAACACTCATTATTAAGAGCATCATTATCACCATCACTTGGAAGAGGCAAGTGAGGATAGATGATTCTGGATTCTTTTATAGTGTACACACACCCAGAATTCCTTTGGGAGGGCGTGATCTCACACTAATATGAAAAACTGTCACTACCATAATCAGTTCTAATAATATTTGGTATTACTTGGAAATAAAATAATGGCTTGATATCACATATTCAAGAGTTTCTCTGTAATTCAAACCTTCCTAATTGGGAGTTACAAATATCTGACTCTGCTCTAGCAGTTGTCAGAGCATAAAAGGCCCTTCCCACTCTTTCCCCACCCCAGGCTCCAAAGTTTTCCTCAACTACTTTGAACCATTATTTTTTCCCAATTTCTGAGCATTCTCAGTATTTTTGCTCCTCTCGTTTTGTTTTGGGTTTTTTGTTTGTTTGTTTGTTTGTTTGCAACTCACTGTTTATCTCCTAGTTTATTCAGCTGCATAAAACTTGGCTCCCACCAAGACTGTAACTGCCTTAATGAACAGGGATCAACATATTAAGAATCTTCAGACTTTCCCACAAATCCTTAAGAGCTCACTGAATACTTTGTGACTTAAATAACTAGGCTCAAGAGTAATAGTTTTGGAGAGTTTACTGTATGCCAGAACCAGTGCTAAAAGTATACCCGGATTAGCTCATGTAATCTTCACCACTCCGCAGAAATAAGCACTATTCTTTTCTCCATCAAACAGAGGAAGAAAGTGAGGCTCAGACTTAACTTGCCCAAGGTCATACAGCTAGTGTGGCAGAGCCAGGGCCTGAATCCCAAGCAAAGCTCTTAACTAAGTAACTGTAAAGTTGCACCCCTGCAATATCAGAGTCCATGAAGAATTTCCACTTCACTGAGTTACAAGTTTCAATTTCAACCGAGTTGAGACATTGTAGCTACACATCAAAACTTTAAATTAAGAAAAGAATTTCTTATAGACATCTTTATGGGGTTGCAATAAAAAAAGAGGGAGAACGCCTCCGATGTCCTTTCTATTTATGTGATATTATGGTGTGGGTCACAATCCTACCAAGAAGTGGCTTGTGAGAATACAGCTTTGGTTTAGATTTTTAAATAGGGCTCCTTTTCTCTGCTCCGAGGATGACATGGAAAATTAAGGAGGGATGTGGTAACTGTCACCTCCCAGCTCCGAAAACTGCCAGCCCCAATTCTTGTTTAAAAAATAAGAGCCGGGCTCTTGTTCCACCCCTTGACTTTCCACACAAAGCAGTACCATCCTCTGCCCTCTTCACACAAAGCAAGCTTTACCCCACTACCCAAAGGGGAGTGCTGATTCACATGGTCTCCCCGTCGCCGCCAGAAACGTACCCATCTCCCAGCGGTCCGAAACACTGACCACCGCGCTTAGACCGCTTCGGTCTGCCCTCCCCACCCCCACCCCGCGTCCGGCGACACCTCATCGAACAGACCCCTCCCCGACATCCAAAATGCTCAGGCCACCTTCCGAAAGCCAGTATTTCACACAAAGCGAGATCCCTTCCTTACAAAGCGGTTTCCCACCCCCCCCCCACTCCTCCCACGGCGAGCAGCCCCCTTCCCGGGCCGTGCCAAACCACAGACCCCGCAACGGGGTCCAGAACCCAGAGAGTGCACAAGCCAGGGGGACAGCCAGCTACAAATCCTGTTCCTCCAGCACGCCTCGAATGCCCCAACTCCAGTCGACCTCTCCGCAGCCAAAGCAAGCCAAGCACGAGTCCCCGTCCGAGAGCGGATCCCGCTACACAAAGCGAGGTGTCTCACCAGGGCTACCCGCGGAGGACGCTCTCCGCCCCCGGGCCCGTCCCCGCCCAGCCCCGGCCAGGCGGCCCGCGCTCACCAGCTCTCCTCCTCCTCCTCCCAGCCTGACAGCCGCTCCAGCTCCTCGGGCCGCAGCGGCTCCACCTCGTCCAGCAAGCCGCCCTCGCCCGCGGCCAGCAAGGAGGTGGCGTCCCGCAGCTCCTCGCTACTCGTCCGCCTCGGGCCCGACCCGACCCCGCCGCCCGACTTGGCGTTGAGGCCCAAGGGGAAGCCCCGAGGGGACGCCGTGCCGGAGGAGGGAGTGGACGCGCCGGCCCGAACCGGGCTGCCGGGCCCGAGGGAGCCGACGCCCTGCACGGCCCCCGAGCGGCTCCTCAGCTGTTCGTTCTGCTTCTCCAGCTTCTTCACCAGCTCCTGCAGCTTCCGCACCTCCTGGTCCGCATTCACGTTGGAGTTAACGTCCTCCATCCCGGCCCCGCCGCCTGTGCCGCCTGCCACCCGCTCAGACTCAGCGCCGGGGAGAGGGCCGGGGGGAAAGAGGCGTCGCCGCCGCCGCCGCTCACTCTAGCCGAGGCGCCGGCATACAGCAGGGCCAGGCCCCACCGCCAGGGTCCCCCCAGCTCCGGTTCCGAAGCGCCGCTGGCCCCAGCCGAGCCGCCTCATCTGCGCCGGCTCCAGGATTGGGGGAGGCGGCGCCAATATCCGGCCTCGGCCGCCATCTTCCCTCCGTCCCTCCGCCCCCCGCAGCCCGGCCCCGTCGGTGACCTCAGAGCGTCGGGGGTGGACGCGGCCGCCGGCGAGCGCTGAGAGGACCGCGCGCCGAGCTCGCGGAGGGGCGGGGCCGCGGGCGAAGCCGGTGGGCGGGGCCTCGGCCGGAAGGGGCGGGGTGGGCGTCGGTGGAGGTGGGAAGCCGCCGGGCTGGCTGGGGAGAGCGATTCCGGCGGCAGGCGGGGCCCGGGCGGAGAGATAAGCTGGCCGAGGCCGGAGAGGAGTGATGAGGGCTTGACTGCGGGAGGAGCTAAGATCGCAAACTCACAACTCGCACTCAGCTGCGCCTGTTGGTCTTGGATGGGGAGTGTGGTGTGCTCCCCACCCCCAAACACTGGCGTGTGGAACCTGCGCCCGACTGTGACCTGTGTCCTGGCTGGCTCTCTGGTGGGCGCTTGGCCGGGCCCCTTGGACAGAGAGTTTATTTTGTCTGTTTGTTCAGCAAATATTTATTCGATGCCTGCTTGAAATAGGAGATTGTCAGGGCTGGCAGGAGCCTCGGGGTCCATCGGTGACCTGTTTCTTCCTCTGAAAATGAGAAAACAGAATCCCAAATCATTGAGACGTCTAAGATCAAAATAAGAACCACAAGTTGCTGAATGCATACTATGGCCCAGACACTGTACTAAGCAATTTAAAGGCATCTTATCCATTAAAAGTTCTCCCGACTTAAAAGTTTATTGCACACTGGTTTGGAAGCGGGGATATAAAACCGCCCCCTCCTCCCCTTTGTCTATTAATTGACGCCTAATCTGCTCTTTGGATCGTTTCTTGGAAAAAACTTTGCTATAGTGTGTCTTGACTTTATATTTTTTTAAAGTGTATTTTTTTAAGTTTATTTATTTTTGATAGAGAGAGAGCTGGGGACGGGCAGAGAGACAATCCCAAGCAGGATCTGAGTTGTCAGCATAGAGCCAGATGCGGAACTTGAACTCACGAAATGGGAAATCCGGATCTGAGCCAAAATCAAGAGTCCAGCACATAACCGACGGAGCCACCCAGGTGCCCCTAACGAGTGTATTAAAAGAACGTGATAAACATGTTGACATATAGCGATGAATGCTGAGAGATATAAGAATGTAAAATTTTTTCAGTGACGCCCGTTTATAATGTGTACTAGTAACAGCGAAACAAACCAAAACCCAGTTAAATACTTTCTCTTGATCGCATTCATTATTTTTCAGATGTCAGCTGTGTACTTGGCTTCTGTTTGCAGCTTTCCTCTAATTGCTTCCTCCACCCTTAGCTGCTAATGATCCAGCCCTATTCCACCTGGGTGTGGACTAATATGCCAGGGCTTACTTGTATCTTTCCGCCTCTCTGTGCTGTATTTTCCTTGCCTAGAATATTCTACCTGCCAGGTCTGATTCCCTTTCTTAAAATCCATGCTCACCTACCCAGGAAAACTTTTCCTGACAGTTCCACAAATACCTAGTTGTTCTCTAGCATCACCTGATCAATAGTTTTCAACAGGTGTTGACACTCTAAGTTTTTTTCTTCTTTTTTGTTGGTTTTGGCTATATACCTGATGACAAGGAACTATTTATTTGTGTTTTTCATGTCCACTGTCTGACACAGCGGTTTGTTGAAATATCTGGTTTGTTGAAATTTGAGAAGAATGTAAATTCTGACACATCAAGGACTAGAGAGATGTTGATTCATAGCAAGAAAAGCAATTCAAAGTTTGCTGACTACCTATAAATATGTATTTTCATAGGTCTGTATACCTGGTCAAAGGGTGTCTTTGGTAACACAATAACTGTGAACTAATATACATTATCTGTATGATGCATGTCTGAGTACCAAAGCTATCTCTGACGCGTCTGAACTAGTTGCCGGAGAGTTCAACATCATGACTGCTTCACATATAGCACTTTTCACTTGCAGTTAACAGTTTGCGAAATAGATTCCAACGAGCCAAGTTCTGTAATGAGAACACTTCACATACATTTCTTGAAAAGAATAGTTCGTATGACATTGTGAAGTTGCATGCTAGTATTTCACGGAGGCAACAAGAAGTGGGTGTGATATGGAGCAATGAGTGGAGAATCAGAAGGCCCGATGGCTGATTCTAGCTATATCACGAATGTGATGCTTGACCTTAATCTCTGATCCTGAAGCAAGTCATACTGGCTCTGTATGTTCAAAATACATCGGAATACTTCCTCGTACCGCCACTGGTAATACTGTAGTTCAAGTGGCCATCTTGTCTTGCCTAGCTTACTGTGGTACTCTCTTAATGGGCTCTACCCCTTTGCTGTTTACAATCTATGATGCACACAGCAACCAGATGATCCTTTGTTTAGTCAGATCGGGTCAACATACTTAAAATATGAAGTCCTCTTCTTAGCTGTGAGACTGAATACTTGGCAACTTGTGCAAGTATCTCATTGACTACGAACCACTCTTCCCCTCTATTACTCCACTGTAGCCACGCTGGTCTTTTCATGTTCTTTAAACATGCCAAGCATGTACCTTGCTGTACCTTCTATCTAGGATCCATTCTTCCTCCACCTTGTCACATTACTCTCTCCATTCAGGTCTCAGCTCAAATATCACCCCCTAAGTTCACTATCCTCATTATTACGGCCCTCATAAAATAGTATCCCTATCATTCCCCACCTTTGCCTTTGACACATCATCTATTTCCTTCTTTGTTTATTGCCAATCTCTCCCCAGTAGAATATGAACTATGTGAAAACAGCGTTCACTGCAGTATTCCTGGTGCCTAGAACGGTACCTACTATATGGTAGGTGTTCAATAAATGAATGGAGATGGATTTAGGTTAAGTGAAGTCTCCTAACAGAATTTCAGATAAATGTGTTTGTTATATCTGCAATCATTAAAATGGAAGTTCCTGATAATGTTGAATGGTTTTTTATTTTTTTTTAATTTTTTTTTAACATTTATTTATTTTTGAGACAGAGAGAGACAGAGCATGAACAGGGGAGGGGCAGAGAGAGAGGGAGACACAGAATCTGAAACAGGCTGCAGGCTCTGAGCTGTCAGCACAGAGCCCGGCACGGGGCTCGAACTCACGGACCGTGAGATCATGACCTGAGCCGAAGTCGGACGCTTAACCGACCAAGCCACCCAGGCGCCCCGAATGGTTTTTTTTTAATTATATATTTCTCTTCCAAAAGAGCAACATGTCACACTATGTATGTCATCCTCAAAACTAGGTCATTCCCCACCTCCTGAGTGCCAACAGCCCTTAAGAACTGCTGAGGAGAGAAAGTCTCAGGTTCTCACTTAGAAGTATGAGGACAAGAATATTGCCATTGTATCCTAAATGTTGCAAGGATTCTTCTCTTTCGGGTTAACTCTAATACTGTCTTCTCTGATGACTCAGAAGTGTTAGAGCATGTTTTTTAAAAGTCCCTCTAAAAGTGACTCTCTTATGGAGATAGGAGAAGTAAAGCTGGTGGGTGTCTGCCGTATGCCTCACGGTTACCTCAACTAGCTTTGCAGATGTTGTCTTTTATGATAAGCTTGCTTTGTTCCCGGATGAAGGAGTTGCTCCTTTTCTTAGCAGGTGTGGCCCTTTCCGGAACTTGCTCCTACTTGCCTGTTAGCTCCTGCCGAAACTCCTGACAAAGTGAAAAATATTACAAACCACTATAAGTACTTACAATGAAAAACTATTACTCCATAGCTTAAAGGTATTCAGCAGTCCTAAAATCCTAAATCAAGATATGTATGCGTGCGTGTGTGTGTGTGTCCCTGAGCACATGCCCAAAAGTAGTTTAGAAATTGCAAGACACTTAGAGAAATATTTGCATTTGTTTAAAAGATGCTCAAATTTTTCAAAGAAACCTTTACTATCCAGCACACCCATTTTATCCTCACACGTACCTGCTTGGTTAGTCATTCCCCATGTATCCTCTCTCACTTAGTCTTCACTAGCATCTTTCTCCCAGATGTACCTTCTCTGGTCTCTTCTTCACTATCTTGGCACGTGCAAATTTAAGAAGGAAGCTCGGGAACTCCAAAAGCTGACTATATAAGAGATTCTGAATTAAAATCCTAGGGCAAAAAGAACAGAAGTCCAAGATTTGAACCTAGAATTTTTCTAGTCCCCACTGATCAGATCTTACCATTATGGGATGCCTCAAAAGTGGCCATAATGGTAGGCATCCCTTCCTTGCAGAGGTCCTCTAGTCAGAGGGTGGCCCCCTATCATATGGTTGGGGGCATGTATTATATTGATGCAGGGGTGTGGAGGTTAATGATCAGGGCAGATATGAACATGTTCTTAAACTCTCAAGAGCCTGCTATCTTAGCCCCAAATGAAACAATACCTTATCTCTCACCCTTTTTTGTGGTAGCAAGTGAGGAGATAAGATTGCTAAATAACATTTATTACATCCTCTCTAAGTAGTATATCAGCAGGACAGCATAGTTAGAAAAGGGGGATTTGAACTACTAAATATCTGTGATCTAGAAAACCTACCATTCAAGGATAGGAGAAAACTGATTGAGAATCATCCAAATCTCCAAGTCGATAATATAATCTGATCTAGGATCTAAAATAGATTATTCTGAGTACTGACTTAGAGATGTTATGGAGACAGTGGACTATGAATAACGGTTTGTCTTAAAGTAAATTAAGCTGTCATTGAGATATATATATATATATATATATATTCTTCTACTAGGAAGTTGTAGAGAATTCCATTCCTGAGTCTTTGTGATACTCCAGGAATATTACACAGACTGAAAGACATCATCAACCATTCAATTTGTCCAAGTATGTCTAGGAGGTTACTTTCTTATTTATCATCAATGATATGTAAACACAGTTGTATGTACCCTGGAATATTAATTCTGTAAATATCCAGGTCTTTCTGAATTGGCCCAATAATAATAATAGCTAACAATCATCGACCACTTTTAAGATATGTAGTAATTGACTTAAAACTCACAATAGTCCTTTGAGGTAGCTGTTATTAGTATCCATTTTAAGGATACTAGTTTTAAGGATACTAGTTCCAGAATAAGGAAACTTGAGACAGAGAGGCTAAATAATTTCCAAAGGCCCATGACCAGGGAGTAGTAGAGCTGGATTTGAACTCAGGTAGACTGACTTTACAATCTCCAATAGTCCATGACCAAGTGGGTTCTCCATGCTTTCCTTATACAAGTATTGATATCTCAATCAGCTACTTGAGGGGGGGGGGAGTGAGATTTGGGGGCAAGGGTTATTGCTTTTATGGTAACCAATGACTCAATACTCTTGCTCTAAGAGCAAGTTTTCCAACTTTGAAGTCTCAGCACATCTGGGACATAACACATTGAAACAATCTGTTCCTTAGAGAGGGAGGCAATTCTTCTGTGTCTTGCTCAAAAGACTTCCTAGTAGGCCATTTACTTCGACGGTATTCCAGGGACTTGAGAAGTAGATGCAGGAGTCCTCAAGACCCCCTAGTCAGCAATTTGCTGAGATGAAGCTTCAGCATATGGGCTTCTCATTGACAAAGCTGGTAGTCCATCATGTAGGGGTTTTATGGGGAAGTAGTTAGTAGGGGGAGGCTCCTACCCAGGGCAGTACATGTAAATCAACAAAACATGAAGATTTAAGGGAATTTAGTGGCAAGAGTCCGAGGTCTATAAATGAGAGAAGGAAAATTTGAACAGGTCCTGAAACAGATACCAAAAGAAAAAGTACAGAACCAGGGTCAAAGAGAAGAGCAAGGAGCAGTGGTCTCAACCGTAGATAAGAGAGTGATTCTTGGCAAATGCTGAAACTAACCGGTTTCGAGCAGTTGCCTTTCTGTGGCCTTTGTAGCAAGTTATGTGGGAGAAACAGTTGCATTTAAAGGGCCAGTGATGCTGTTGTCTGGCAGAACTGTGAGTGTCTAGCCTTGGGACAAACTGGTAACCAGATATGCTGGACTAGGGCCCAATCTGCGAAGCTCCCTGATGCACAAGAGTCCACCATTGTGTCTGTGTGTAAACAGATTCCATCTCCCCAAAGGTCCTGGAAACCAGATACCCCTCATGTCACATCTGCGCTCTGGTCGAGAGAAAGGAGGGCAGGCTGTTGGGCAGAGCAGGGAAGAGATGAGTAGTAGGGCATGGCACAGGTGGTGCTCCTGTTATCAGCGGGGACGGTCGACTTCAGATGGGGCACCTGTACACAATGTGGAGGCTCACAGTTGGAACAGAGCTGCTCCGGATGTTGGCGTGCTTGTCCACTAGCATTGCTGGAAGGCTTGTTTCTCTTTTCGAACGACACCATGCTCCCGAATTGCTTGTTTTCGTGGCCCTGGTCAGTCAGTCGGGAGATGCGGCCAGGTATTCAGGGAACTTTCAGTCACACGTAGCGATCAGTTAGCAGTGCTGCTTAAGCATCCTCTAAGTGTGATGTGGCATCGTTTACAGACAGCTCTGGGAAAAACTACCAACATTTTGCTGTGCGCTGGCAGCAGGGCAGATAGCTCCCGGTGTTTACTGGGATCATCCTGGCAGGGTGAGGGTATGTATACTGTAGGACAGTCTGACTGTTTTCAAAGATGGGATTGCAGGCTGCATGGAAGGCAATGAATTTCTCCAACCTCTCCGATAGGCAGGATAAACGAGAGGCCTTTCCACTTCTCCACCTTAGATGCATTCAGAGCTACATCATAATGTTGCACAAGGCACCCTCCAAGTGTGGGCACCGCCTATGAGAGCACACGCAGAAAAAAACAACTCCTCCTACACTTCGTCAACAGGCTAAGAAAGGCCACCACCTTCACACAGAACCTGATGTGCTCACTGAACACAATAATGTAGTTTCCAGATCTTCCATATGACTATAGCAATGGGCTTGACTCTGGAGCCTTAGATGTGGGCAAGAGCATTCAATCGTCCCTTTCAGGGCCAGCCTAACAGTGGCACCAGCCAGGATTAGTACCATGAACAGAGAATATGGGTAGGAGAATATGTGAAAGGATCCAAAATGAAGCGTGAGAGGGCTCCAGGCATATTTTTATTGGGTCAGTCTAGTTTAAAGGCATAAAGTTCAGACAGTCCTTTTTCTAACCTCCAAATGGCAGATATCACTTCTTTTTTTTTTATATTTTCTTGTAATTCTTACATTCAACTCTTTAGTTCATCTGAGATTTATTCTAGTGTGTTATGTGAGGCATGACTCTAAATGGGCATGTTTATATAGGGCCCTATCATGTACTGGGTTAACATTTATTCATCTGGTTGTTGTTACTAGTTCAAGGTACACTATTTGGGGCCAGAGATGATAAAGATCCTCAGGAATGTGCTCCTTGTTCTGCTGCGGCTTATCATCTGTTTGAGGAGATGAGATGTACACATAGGTAACTATATATATACAAAGCAGCATGGGAAAGTGCCATGTGATCCATACAGAAAAGAGAATCCAAGGGCTTTTTTGTATTTTTTCCTCTGGTTCTTTTTTCCTATGACTTTTTTTTTTCTAGAGAGTATTAGGAGAATAGAAATATATTCCTTCTGCCTGGGAAAATAAGATTTTTCCCAGAAGGAGTGTGATTTAAGATGGGCCTTCAGGGATAGGCAGTTCTCTTAATCTTGATTTGTTGGTTTCAAGGAAGAGAAACCACTTGAATCATCTCAATAAAAAGAGGGAGTTATCCACTCTCTCACTTCAAAGAATGGATACCAAAAGTGAACCGGCAAACGTATGAACAGATCTATGCATAAGGCTATTTACTACACCGTTATTTGTAATAGCAAAAGATTGAGAGCAACCCAAATGTTATCAGAATGGTAACAGTTGAAAAAATTATAATACATCCACACAATGGAGAATTATGTCTCAATAAAAAGAGGGAGATCTCCCTGTCTCCAGGATAACTGATGCAGAACCGTGCTTAGTGTAAGAAGCAAGGAGGAATGTAAAATATATACATATATGCTTTTATCTGTAAAAAAAAAAAAAACACAGTACAATTGGGGCACCTGTGTGGATTAGTCAGTTAAGCATCTGACTTTGGCTCAGGTCATGATCTCACAGTTCATGAGTTCGAGCCCTGCATTGGGCTCTGTGCCGACAGCTCAGAGCCTGGAGCCTGCTTCAGATTCTGTGTCTCTCCCTCTGTCTGCCCCTCCCCCACTCACACTCTGTCTCTCTCTGTCTCTCTCAAAAATAAAGATTAAAAAAAAACCAAAAAAGAGTTATTAAAAGGTAGTATGATAACATCTGATGATAGGTAACAGAATGTGACAAGACCACTTGAGGACTAGAACTACAAAGCAAGGAACCAATGCAATGTCCTCCATTTCCATTAGTGATTTATTCATTTATTTATTCCGCATATTTATTGAGCACTTACCACGTACCAGGAACTAGGCACAGAAATTGGGCATATAGCGAAGAACCAAACAGGGAAAAAAGACCTGACCTCATGGAGCTTACATTTTAGTGATGAATGACAGACAGTAAACACATAAGTACAATGTACAGTATGCCTTATGATGATGGTGCTATGGAGAAAAATGAATCAGGGAGAGGATTAGGGGTGTGGGTGGGGTTGGGATCGTAATTTTAAAGAGAGTGGTCAAGGAAAGTGTCACTGAGAAGATGACACTTGAGCAAAGTTCTGAAGGAGGTGAGAGAGCAAGACATGCAGGTAACTAGGGAAGAACATACCAAGCAGAACAGCAAGTGCAAAGGCCCCGAGGCAATAATGTGCTGGCTTCAAAGGAGAACAAGGTCGGTGTGGCTAAACTGGAGTGAATGAAGGAGCGAATCATGGGAGATAAAGTCAGAGAGATGAAGGAAAGATTCTACAGGACCGAGTAGGTAATTATAAAGACTGACTTTTACAGTAAAATGAGAGGAAGAGGGGAGATTTTGAGCCAAAAAGTGACGTGACCCGACTTATGTTTTAATAGGATCCTTCTCTTCTCTGCTTCTTGCACGTTCGCCAGTTTCTCATTCTCCTGATTCTGTCTCAAAACTTCTGCTTACTCATGGCTTCTGTGTTCCCTTCATAACATCAGCTTCCGTGTGGTTTGGTGTTGTAACAACTGTTGACATTTCAGTTCATGTGCCCAACTGTGACCTAATCACTCAGTCTCTCAGTGTCCCGATTCCAGATTCTTGGGTGACATAATGTCAGACTCACATATGATTTCGGCTCACTAATATTAGCCCACTGTGGTAGAACAAGCTGAGGCCAGCTCTCAGAGGTGAACGGGATCTTGCAACATTTCCAAGAAGGGATTAGGCACAGAGAGGTACATAGGCTAGCACATCAACTTCATCCGGGAACTCAAATACTTTCGGTTCTCGGTACATAAGTAACAGTCAATAAATCCAGCTTATTTAGCAAAAACAAACAAACAGACAGACAAACAAAACCTATAATCACATCATACTGATGTAGTGTTCAGGTACCCCGTCAGGTTGGTAGTAATAATAGATGACTTTATAATACTGTATACTAACACAGCTTCTAAAACTATTTATGGTAAGGAGCAGTTTTCTTATTTTATTTTCAAATGGTAGGAGAATGATACTTTTTTTTTTTTTTAGCTTGAGAGATTTTTTTTTTTTTAATTTACTTGCAAATTAGTTAACATACAATGTATGTAAGTATTGGCTTCAGGAGTAGAACCCAGTGATTCGTCTCTCACATATGACACCCAGTGCTCATCCTGAAAAGCGCCCTCTTTAATGCCCCTCACCCATTTAACCCATCGCCCACTCTGCCCTCCCCCCCAGCAACCCTCAATTTGTTCTCTGTATTTGAGTCTCTTATGCTTTGCCTCCCTCTGTGTTTACTTACTTTTCCTTCCCTTCTGTAGGAGAATGATGCTTTTGTAAAATATAAGAAAAACGAATTCTAAAAAAAATTCAATTTAAAAAGATACACAGAATTAAAAGCCTAATGTTTTACTGTTAGATTCAACACACAGAAAATTACTCTGTCAAGTTGCCGCATAAGTTTCTAAAGGCTTAGTCTCCATTTCTGTACTGACCATGCACTAGTCACAAACAGCCCCACACTTTAAATAGCACACTCATTTATTTAATTAGTATCTAAATTTTGCAATCACCAAAGCAGGTGAATGGCATTTCACATTCTGAATGAACATGGTAAAGAATCCGGTTATGTTGTTGTTCTTACTGTCCTCATTCATTAAATAAGTTGGTGTCCTGCAGGTAGTTTCTAATGAATCCTTGTTGACTGAAATATTACCCTAGCTTAAGGACATTTCTCGTCACGTGAAAGACAATGTAAATTTGTTATATTTAGATTTGCTATTATGGATTAGCTCTAGTCCTAAATATGCCTAAAGTAGATATGATTTTCTCTTGCATTTGAAGTGGAAGAAGCAAGGGGACGAAGGAGTTACCTTTCTTAAATCTCAGAGACAGAAAGAGAAAGTGTTCACACTGAATTAGAGGGAAGGCTGTTTCTAATCTTCCATAAAGATTTAAAAGCCTGATTCTGTAGTTGACTTGAGGACTATCTTCTTAATTTAGCAAATGCGTATTTACATGTCATTGCTATGCTAAGTTATCTATACTGTGAATTAAACTGATTTAAACCCAGTTTTTTATGGTTTAATCATCTAAGACAAATGTACCAACCAGTGTAAGTGAAGAACTAATAAAATCATAGTTATATACAAACTACCACTCTTCGATCATTGAACAGAGAGAAATCATAGAATAAGATTATTCTGGTAGCAGCAAACCTTGACTATTGGTTCATTTCCCAAGGTTATATGACTTTCTTTATCCAAGAATTCTGGGTAACCAGAATTTTAAATTCATATACACATACAATTTAAAAGTTATCTGAAATGGTTAGGGGGAATTAAATGGGAACACTTATCTCCCTTAGCATTGCCTTGGATTTATTTTAAAGATAGTTATAAATGTTTCAAGTTTTGCTCTTATTCATACAATATCAAAATAGGTCACATTCCCTTAAGCAGGAAAAACATGAAACAATACCCACCTTGATCCTTTGACACAATCTGCTCTTTAAATAACAAAACAGAAAATTTAAAAAAGAGACACCATTTTTAAAGAATTATTTCAAATGCATCACTGCAAGGAGTTTAAATTGTTCTCCTCCATACCAATTGTTGTGAAAACACAATATTGTTTTCAAAATATTCACTGCCTGTTAGAAAAAGATACCAATGTTTTTTCTCAAGAAAAATAGATCTAATGATAGAGGTTTTGTAAGATATAAATTTGTAATATTCCCTAAATTCATTTGTAAAAAGTGTTACACTTATCCCCTTAACCATTCTAAAAGCTACCATATTCCAGAGATGTATATATTGAGGATTCCATCATTTTTTTCTGTCTACCTCATCCTATTCCTGTTCCCCCACCCACCTGATTGGTGGGAGACATTTCTTCATGGATCTCTTGCATTTCTTCATATCTTGTGAGTGAGGTACTGGCTCCCCTTCTTCTGGGATGATCTTTTCAAGAATGTTTACACAGCAAGCAGCCTTGGAATAGAGAGATAATGTGTCTCTCTGGAGCAAAGAGCAGGTTTGTTTACTATCCAACACGATAAAGATGTTGTCTCCCCAGAGCCAAGGTCAGGCATGCATATTGCCCATTATAAAAAATTTGGCTCCCCTAAGCCGGGGTTTTTCACCTGTTATACAACCTGCTGGGTATGTAAGCATCACTTGGCTCTCTTCATGTCCCACCCTGTAGGAATCAGAACTTGGAACCAGTGCAAATGCTGATACTCTGGACAATATTGTTGGTATAAATGATACATTGTTCTTTCTCTCTAATGCAAGGACCTTGTGTCTTCTGCCAGAATCTATGAAACAGTGGCAGGCTAACTTGGTAACTTGCTAATGGGGAAAATCTGTAGGTTTCCTACATTACCCCAGTTTCTGCTTTGAGTTCTTTCCTAAGACACACCGGTACCTTTGTCCTCCAGCTTCCTGAGAGAACCCTGTGTCTGCACAATAAATCTCCCTTTTACTTAGGCTTAAATGGGCTCCCATTCCTTATAATCAAAACAGTCCTGATCCAGCCAAGAAAATGTTTCTTTCTGAAAACTGAACAATAGGAGGAAATATTCAAGTAGTTTTCTAAGTGGTTCCATTCAGCTAATCTTTGTTGAGTTGCTACAACATTCCACCTAGTGTGCTGGATGCTGGGGCTACAATAGTAAGCAACATATTGTTCATAGTTCCAATCCTCGTAAGAGGCACAGCCCAGATATAAGCAAGCCGACACAAAATCATTACAAATTGTGAAAAGTGCTATAAAGAAAACAAAACGGGACAAAGGCAGAGAGTAAAAAGGGAGGCTAACTCACAGTCATTGGAGAAGGTGACTTTGAGAGAGCATCGTTAAGCTGAAATGTGGCAGATAAGAAGGCAGAAGATAGTACAAACTCAAGAAACAATAAGTGCCTTGAGATGGGAAAAGCTTAGGAAATGTGAAAATTGAGAGAAAAACAAATGCAAAGAAGCACAAGTAAGAGGAGTATGCCGGTGGTACGGGGATGGGCATACAGGGGGGGCAGCGGATTTAGGCAGGAACCAGATTCTTCAGGGCCCAACCATCCAACAAAAGGAGTTTGGGTTTATTCTGTGTACAATGGGAAACTATTGAAGAGTTTTAAGCCCTGGAGTGACAGGACCCACGTTAACATTACAAAAATGACTTTTACGGGGTGTCTGGCTGGCTCAGTCAGAAGAGCCTATGACTCTTGATCTCAGGGTCGTGGATTTGAGCTACACGTTGGGTGTAGAGATTATTTTAAAAAATAAGCTTTAAAAAAAAAGAAAAGTGAGAGTTTTTGCTGTTGTGTGGAGGATAGTTGGAGGAAAGCGAAAATGGAAATGGAGAGGCCAGTTAAGAGGTGGGTACTTTGTTCAGGAGAGAAAAGATGGTGGCCAAGACCAGGTTGTGGCAGTGGAGATAGGGACAGTGGATCCTGTGTCCTGAAGAGGCTGCGACAGTGGACGTGGGTGGGAGTGGCAACCTGGGAGAGTGGTGGGGTGGGGGGAGATGAGGGGCTCTAGAAATCAGAAGTGCCATTCAGGGCAATGTTTAGTTTGATATGTGTGTGAAGTACCTAAGGGTAGATATGAAGTTGGCTATTGAAGATGGGAGCCTTGAGTTAGATGTCAGATCCAAGTTATATTGGGGAACATCAATATGTACACACTATTTGGTTCCAGGGTCCTAAGCTTTCAGTTTATTCTCTTTTTCAGGCTGTGGTGCCCACCTTCCCCAATTCAGGGTACGCAGGAACTTCTGAATCTCTGGCAAACCAGAGAACATGGGGTATCATCATCTCCAGATTTCTCTCTACCTAATGTGCTACCATTACTATTTTTTTTTCTGCTAGGGCTGTTCCATGTTGGTAAGGGTCTTCCAACAAGGTGGCCTCTTTCCAGAGACTGTGACTGAAAGGAAGCTTTGCTTTCAGTCTCCACCTTTACCTACCTGGAAGGTTTCAACTGACATAGTTTAATTGGCTAGGTTTCAGGGTCCTTTTTCAGGTTTATATTCTACCACATTCATGTCTATAAACTGAAATTACATGCCCTCCCTCCTTCTTCAAGCATACCTGTTTCTTCCATAAAAGACTATTTTTTTAGGGGCACCTGGGTGGTACAGTAGGTTAAGTGTCTGACTCTTGATTTTGGCTGGGATTAAGATCTTACACTTGTGAGATGGAGTCCTGCATGGGGTTCGGCACTGAGTGTACAGCTTGTTTGAGATTCTCTCTCTCTCTCTTTTTTTCCTCTGCCCCTCTCCCCTGCTCTGTCTTAAAAAAAAAAAAAAAAGGAAAAAAAAGAAAAGAGACTGTTGGGGTGCCTGGGTGGCTCAGTCAGTTACCTGACTCTTGATTTTGGCTCAGGTCATGATCTCATGGTTCATGAAATCAAGCCCTCCCATAAGCCTCTCTGCTGACAGTGTGGACGTTGCTTGGGATTTTCTCTCTCTCCCTCTCTCTCTGTCCCCCCACCATTGCTCACTCTCTCTCTCTCTCAAAATAAATAAATAAACATTAAAAAAAATTTTTTTTTGAGACAGAGAGAGACAGAGCATGAGTCGGGGAGGGGCAGAGAACGAGGGAGACACAGAATCTGAAGCAGGCTCCAGGCTCTGAGCTGTCAGCACAGAGCCTGATGCGGGGCTGGAACCCGTGAACTGCAAGATCATGACCTGAGCCGAAATTGGACGCTTAACCGACTGAGCCACCCAGGCATCCCCAAAAGTCTGTTTTTTAAAACAGCTTTTTTGACATATAAATTACATACCATAACATTCACCCATTTTACCCGTGATGAATTTTAGTAAATATACAAAATTGTGCAACCATCACCACCATTAAATTGTAGAATATTTCCATCATCCTCTAAACTACGTTTGTGCTCATCTGCAGTCACCCCTTGTTCCCTCCCCTGCAAATCTAGGTAACCACTAATCTATTCTTGGCACTTTTTTTTGGCTTTTTCTAGATATTTCATGTAAATGAAATTATACAACATGTGATATTTTGTTTGTGTCTGGCTCTTTTTACTGAGCTTAAAGTTTTTGAACTGCATCCAAGTTGTATCATATACTATCATTTCATTCCTTTTTTATTGCTGAATTTCCTTCCATTGTATGGATATACCACATTTTGTTTATTCATTCTCTCATTGATAGCCATCTGGGTTGATTTTGGCTATTACGAACGTTGCGGAAATAATAGTTGTATTCACCCAAATCACTCAGATGTTGAAAGAACTACTTAATATTTTAAATTGAAGGTTAAGATGGTATAATTTGATTTTCCCTCTATTTTCCAAACTGTCAGAAATTTGGGTACACCGTGTACACAGTTTTAAACGTAGATTTCATTCATTTGACTTAAATTGTATCATGAAATAGTTCAATCATACACAAAGGCATAGGAAGTATAGTAACAGATACTCATGTATTTGTTGGGTATCACAACTGTGATGGGTATCACAGCTCAAGAAACATCTCTCTGTCCAGGAGATAACCACTATCAGGAATTTGTATTTTTATTTTCCTTCATGTATATTTACTTTTACTAACATAGATACATTTGTACATAATATACAACAATGTTTTACATGATTTTAGACTCAACATACACTGTGTGAAAAATAATGATACCACGTATTTTTCTTAGTACTTCAGTGCTGACCATTTTCACTTTTCCAATAACCATACAAAGTACAAACAGCTATTATCCCTGCTTTACAGATAAGGAAACTGAGGCCAGTGGAGATAAGTGACTTATTAAGACCACACAACTAGTAAGTAGCAGCGGTGGGTTGGAGTTCGTTCTAACTCTAGAGCATCTGTGTGACCATGAGACACAGTTTTAAATGCTTTTGTATTGTCGTACTGTGTTCTCTTGCAGTCTGCTTTTCCCCACAACGTTATATTTGTGAGGTCCCTCCATAATTATACAGGTAGCCCTAGTTCATTCTTTTTTACTGTATGGTAGTCAGTTTAATGAATAGGTTACAATTCCTTTCTCCATTCTACTGTTAATCGATATCATATCCAACAATACTGCAAGTATATTCTTGTACAGGTCTCCTTGTACACAGATGTAAGAGTTTTCTCTACGGTATATATCCTACAGGAGGAATTTCTGGCTCACATGGTATATGTATCTTCACGTTAACTAGATATTCCCAACTATTCTCCAAAATGGTTACATCATTTTACTTTCAAGGAATCAGTTTGTAAAAAAAAATTCTGCTGTCCATGGTTACAATATGTGAAATAACCAAACGTTACGAGAGGCTAAAGTGACAAGAAACGGAAGCTAACACAGAACAGTAAAGTAACCCAAATCCGCCATTTACAACTTCTCTCTTTTAAATATATTCAGCAAACATGAAACAGCATTTCTCTACTCCCAACTTACCTCTCTTTCTCCTTTCCTTCTAAGCTGTAGTCAACTCTCAGAACTCCCGTGAAAAGCATGAATGTAATATGTTATTTATAAATATTAAAACCCCTGAATTCTACAAGGGTGAATCATGTTAAGGCGGAGTTCCTTAATAATCCAGTATTTCACTGACCCTCTCTTCCTTAAATGTGACCATAGGTTTCTCCTCTACCAGCCTGCACCTTACTATATTATTTCTACTCACAACCATGGGGTATAAAAGAGTTGAAACTCTGTTTCAAATATAAATACAGATATAATATAGAGCTACAGATGTCAGATAAGTTCTTTCAGTGAAGAACTATGACAAAGTTGTAAGAAGACAATAAGCTTGGTATAAGGAATTTTGGTGCCACTTGTTTGATAATTTAGAGGCATCTAACTTTAAACAAACCTAACACTGCATATGTAAATTAGGATTAAAAGACATATGAGCAAACTTTGGAAAATAAGTATCCCTTTGGAAATATTTGATCTTATGATTCCTTTCAAAAACTTTCCATTCACTGTTACTCTGCATTTAACATGGAATCAAATGTAGTTTGCTACTAAATTATCAGCACTATATATCTTCCTCTGCAGCTTGGAGGAACATCAAGGATTATGCCTTTCAGGTATAGAGAAGGGGTTGGGGTTGGTAGGGGTGGAGGATGGGAGGAGAGAGAGAGCCTTCAAAATATAAGCTCGTGAAAAGAGAGAGGGAGGGAGGGAGAGAGAGAGAAAGAAAATAAGAAAGACTCTTTTTTTAAATTTTTAAAAAATGTATTACTTATTTTTGAGAGAGAGAGAGAAACAGAGACAGAGCACAAGCGGGGGGAGGGGCAGAGAGGGACAGATAGAGAATTCAAAGCAGGCTCCAGGCTCTGAGTCGTCAGCACAGAGCCCGAAGAGGGGCTTGAACCCAAGAACTGAAAGATCATGACCTGGGCTGAAGTCAGATGCTTAACTGACTGAAGTGCCCTGAAACAAACTCTTAATTATAGAGAACAAACTGATAGTTACCGGAGGAGTGTGGCAGGGGAAGGGGAGAGGATTGGTGAACTAGGTGATGGGGATTAAAGAGAACACTTACCATGATGAGCACTGAGTACTGTATGGAACTGTTGAATCACTGTATTGTACACCTGAAACTAATATAACACTGTATGTTAACTATACTGGAATTAAACTTAGAAACTTAATTAAAAAAATGAAAACAAAACAAAACATAAGCTCATGGAAGGTTGTAAACATTATACTTACTTTGTTCTCACCAGCAAGCCACCTTAATCCATTTGTCTTGCCTCCTGGCCCCCTGGTTCTCCCTGAAGCTGTCTTACTCTCTCTTGTGCATTATTTTTTTTTCCATCAGTCTTTTTTTTTTAAACAGGACTGGATTTACAATATGCAAAATATTCCCTTCTTTTGTCTTTCCCTTCACTCTCAGCCCTCATCCCTAAAGAAAATACACTCTTTCATCACATAGATGCTTCCTGCCCTTCCTGGTGGACAATTATACAGCAGGGATAGCAAATTCAAATGCTTGTAGGATCCAGAAAGAGAATTTGAGTGGGGAAGACTGGGGAGGGGTCACGGAGAACTGGAGTGATACTCCGTAAAAGGGGGCAGCTGCTACCGAATTTCAGTTGACTCTTACAGTGGAAAAATGAGATCCTAATGTTGCCAGGTCTTGTGATTTTTTCAGAAGACCTGGAAATCCAGGGGTTTTTTTGTTGTTGTTGTTGTTGAAAATTCTCCCACTGTTAAATGTGGGCCACGAACTCGATAAAGACAACAGCAACGCACTTGAACAACTTGAGCAACACTCTGAAACTAAGTTGTTGGAGGGCTGGTTGTGGCTTGGGGGCTGCCATTTTGCCACCTCTACTTTAAGGAGAATTTTGTCTTGGCCAGTTTCACTCCCAGGGTTTTTGCAGAGTTGATGACGCAGAATTGAGAAAATGAGTAGAGAGGTAAAAGGTCTAGGAGGTGAAATAAAATACAAAAGGACCAAAACAGACTAGGTAAGATGATCTAGCTAACAAAGATCCAGGAGAGACAGATGGCGAGAGGAAAAGAGGTCCCAGAGTTGGGCAGTCCGGAGGTGGAGAGGCAGGTGGGTTGGGAGTTTGAGGCTCCAGAGAAGCTCTAAGAGGGAGAACCCTCTCAGGTGGAGGTGGGTGAGGAAAGAGCAGGAATAAGTGTGGGTGAATACAAATCAGAAATGGCATTCCTCTTTTTTTTTTTTTAATTTTTTTTTTAACGTTTATTTATTTTTGAGACAGAGAGAGACAGAGCATGAACGGGGGAGGGGCAGAGAGAGAGGGAGATACAGAATCGGAAGCAGGCTCCAGGCTCTGAGCCATCAGCCCAGAGCCCAACGCAGGGCTCGAACTCACGGACCGCGAGATCGTGACCTGAGCTGAAGTCGGACGCTTAACCAACTGCGCCACCCAGGCGCCCCTAGAAATGGCATTCCTCTTAACGTTCTTCAGAGAAATTAGATACATATTGGCACTTTTTTTTAAAGGTCTTTTTGGATGCAGGACTGGCCTTTTAAAATGTGACTCCATGTGGAGACTAGGTCACTTCAAGCCCTGGGGATTAGTTGGATCTACTGTCTTGCAGACAATAGGAAAACAGCTCTGAATAATTTGAGCAAATTGATTGATTGGAAGCATATTAGGTGCATCAAAGAATTGGTAGGAACACTGACAAAGCAGGCTCAGAAAGTGAGCAGAAACCAGGGAGACTAGGCAGCCTGGAATACAGCTGGGTCATACCACCGGAACAGTCTGCTTATCTCGTCGCTACTGGACATTCACTGTGACTCTGCATCCCCTTAACTCTGCTCTCAATGCTGTCGCTCCACTGGACAGCAGATGCTGCCACCAGCAACAGAATTAACACTGTGATATGCCATTCTTACTTCTTTGTATCAAGACTCAAAGTCCTGACTAGGGAGTTTCCAAATGGCTGACCTTGGGTCACATGCCTATTCCCTAGCTGTGAGGAGAGCAAGTATTGGTTCTTTTTGGCTTCCTTGGTGAGAGGCAGAAACTGCCTCCTGCCCACAGTCATGCAATGATGGTTCCCAAGTAAGCAGTCTATTTGCATCATGAGATATGCAGCCTTACACGTACTATAGGACCTCACTAGCCGCAGTACCTTGTGGGAAGGATGATTAGGACGTGTCCATTGGATCAGTCAAAATAGGATTCATCATGCTGCAGTGACAAGTGACTACAAAATCTCAGTGGCTCACAGCAGCAAAGGTTTATTCCTCCCTCATGTCCACTGAAGATTGTTCATACTATCTTCACTTTAGGTCCCAAGTTGATGGGACTTGGAACAGTGCTGATCTTACTGTGGCAGAGGTCAGGTCAGGGAGGAGAGCATAGCAAGCCACACTCTGACTCTCTAAGTTTACCCTTGGAGGTGAAAAACACAACTTCTGCTCACATGTTATGGCCAAAGTGAATCGTGGAGCCAAGCCTGACCAAAGCAATATGATCCCAAGGAGGGGAAATTACTATTTTTGAGAATAAGGCGTATCCCAGCCATTATCAGGGAGGGGAAAAAGGTATGTTAGGTAGTGGGAATGAGCAAAGTACAGGCAAGAAAGAGAATGATGTTTGGGCAGTGACTATAAATAGTATGCTGTTAATGAAGTACAAGGCTCAAGGCAGGAGACAGTAAAAGATGAAGCAATAGTGATGGGGAATAATCAAGACCCTTGTCTTCAGAGAAAAGAGCTTGATCCTTATTCAGTAGTCAATTAGGCATCTTTGAGGGTATTTACAGAGGAAGATGGGATGGCTAGATTTATGCTTTAGATTGCTAGAAGTGAAGGATGATTTGGGAGAGATCTGTTAGGAGGCTATTGCATTTGTTCGGGTGAAGAATGATGACAGCCTGAACCAGAGAAGCTAATGGGGTAAAGATATGGAGACACAGAGGAGGCAGAGTGACTGGCGGTGTTGATTGATCAGATGTGAAAGGAGAGAGGGGATGCTCTAAAATGTCCAGCCTGGGCAATTCAGTGTTTTTTTTTTACCTCCCTACCAAATGATAAAGCTGAACATCCAGCACCATCAAAACACCTTACAATTTAGAATCTTCTCTTTCCCTTGATGTGTACATAGGACAAGGCTAACAGCTCCCAGGAAAATCGGAATGACTACATCTCACCATCAAATCCTCGTGTAAAAGGACAGAGGTCAGGTGTGAACGTTCTTCCTCAAGTGACTACTTGATCTCTCTTTTCCATGTATCTTCCTTTTTTATCATCCTATCTTACTTCTTCTTCTATGCTTTATGGTGCAGTGGTGTGGGAGTGAGAAGAGCACTGACTTTCCCACATGGCTGATCAAAGTGTACGATCCAGCAAGCCTTTTGGGAAACAAACCAGCAGTATGTTCCAAGAACTTAGCTATGTTCATAGACTTTGGCCAGATAATTCTACATCTGGTAATCTAACATAAGAAAAGAATTATCGATGGACAAAATTATGTACAAAAATGCTTATTCCAGCAATCTTTATGATCTTAAAATAACTGGGAAAAACCTCAATGTAAAAATTCAGGTATTGTTAGGATGCATAATATTTTCAAAGGGTGTTAAGTGACCATGGAAGAATACTGATAGAATGTTTAGGAAAAACAAGATATAAAAGTGAATACCTATTGTAATACCAAGTTGTCTTATAAGAGCACAGAAAAAACTGGAAGAGATTACATCAGATAGTTGTGTGATTATGGATGACTCTTGTTTTCCTTATTTTCTTTTCATCTTCCCCAAATTTTTGGAAAGGAATGATTTCTTTCATAATCAGAAGAAAAGGCATTTTTCCCAACCCTACCCCACCACCACCTCTTAGATCAACTCTGGGCTGATAAGGCAAGGTCAGTGACAATGTGAGATAGTTAAAAGGCAGGTGAGTCAACTCTACCCCTGGAGCAAATTCACAGAAAAGAGGTGTGTCTCAAGCTCAGCTGCCCTTACCTACCCATAGAGGCTCAGCGATTAGTTAGTAGCTGATGAATGTTGCATTACATACCTGCCAGAATTACAGAGAAGAGCTGAGCTTTCGAATTTTGCCCTTTAGAGGTTAGGATTGGAAGCTAGAAGATACCAAGCCACCAGTGGGGCTGAACTAACAGAGATGGCCTCTCACCTTCTGCCACTTCCTTCATCCTTCAAACAGAGCAGCTCTGCCATCTGAGCTTTCCACCTACTGGGCCAGGACCAAGGCTAAACGCCTCCCACCCAATGCCTGGCTCTGAATAATTATCAGGAAGAGCGCAAGCATGGCCTGGGAACATGTTGCTCCTAATGGCTAACAAGGCTTTTTTTTTTTTTTTTTAATGTTTATTTATTTCTGAGAGAGAGAGAGAGAGAGAGAGAGAGAGAGAGAGAGAGAGACAGAGACAGAGCATGAGCAGGGAAGGGGCAGAGACAGACGGAGACACAGAATCCAAAACAGGCTCCAGGCTCTGAGCTATCAGCACAAAGCCCGATGCCGGGCTTGAACTCACGAGCCATGAGATCATGACCTGAGCCGAAGTCAGACTCTTTAATTGACTGAGCCCCCAGGTGCCTCCTAATGGCTAATAAGGCTCTTAATAATTGGTCACCAGCCAAAAAACATTAGAGGGAGAGGGAGAAAGAATCTACTAGCTCCCTCAGTTACATTAATGATTTGCTAGGCAGTTGGTACAATTTTCCCAGCTATCCGTGGAAAGAGTTGACAGAAGGAGACAGATTCTGGAAATATTTAGGAGGCAGGATAATCAGGGCTTTGGGGTTGATCTTGGGTGCACAGTGAAGGGGTGGGAGGAATCACAAATGATCGGGGACTGTTTGGGGTCACAGGGACTAAATAGTGTAACTGGCAGGTATGGCAAAGATGGGACTGAGAAGGTGGCCTGTGGGTTTGGTCTGGTGGCGTCAACCAAGGAGATGGAGGAGATGGTTCCCTTGATCTGGATATTGGTTACTTACAGGGAAAATAAGTATATTATTGATGATGGGAGACACTGTTCTCATCATCGGAGAAGGAGTACAATATAGAAAGGGGAGGACTGGAATAAACTCTGTGGGATTGGACTGGATGTATAAACAACTATGTGAACTCATAGTTGTTTTGATGTATAGGTAGATGTAAATGTTGGACAGGCATAGAGCATTTCCTGGCTCTTTTAGCCAAGAGGCCTGAAACCAATGGCACTCTTACAGCAAAGAGCAACTTAGCACCCAGATCTTTGTTTCTAAACACCTTCCTTAAAGGAAAGAAGGTTCATAAGTTGCCAATTCCATGGCTGTTCCAAGGAAAACACAAGATGAGTCTGAAACATCAATCTGCTCCAGAAAATAAGGAAGCTCTCAAAAAATATTGAGAACATGTTAAAGGACACGGGATTCAATCTGGAGGGGCTCTCACTGGCCAAATATGAAACTGAGCATCAAAATAAATAACTGAGCATCAAAATAAATAATATTAGTAATGTATTATAAACTACTGAATAAAATAGGAATCCATAAGTTTACACTGATACAAAGAAATGAATAGAGTTCTACCTTATGGTAGAATGCCAACTAACTAATGCAGAATGAATGATGTAATTAGAAAATCAGCACATGGTAACACCCTAGTAATTATTGATTCAGACAAAATAGTGGGAAAAAAAATAGTGGGTGAAAGTTTGATGAGAAAAAGGATATTTACATAATCCCAAAGTATCTCCCCATAAAATACTTAGAAATGATTTTTAGATTAAAAACTAATTAATTAGCTTTGCGGTGGAAAAACACAATAAGAAGAGTCCATATTACCTGTTGCAAGACAAATTGACATTGTATATCTCCAGATACGATGCACTAAGAACATAGCATCACATTTGTGATACTCCTGCCCCCCCCCCCCCGAACTATAACCTGAATCTAATCATGAGGAAACAATAGAAAAATATAAACTGAAGGTTATACAAAATGTCTGGCCTTCAGAAATGTCAAGATCTTAAAGACAAGAAAAGCCCGATTGAAGAATACACAAGACCATTAAGTGCTGTGCATGATTCTGGGTTGGGCCCTAGAACAAAAAGGAAAGGGGAAAATAGGCAGGTTTTAAAAAAATTATTTGTTTTGTTTTTTCCTTGTTTTGTTTTATGTTTGCTATCAAGGACAGTGTTGGGGTAATTGATGAAATATGGATGAGGTCTGTGGGTTAGATAGTACTATATCAATGCTAATTTCCTGATTTTGATAGGTATGCTGTAATTTTGTAGCATGTGTCCTTGTTTAGAAAACCAATGGTGCATCATGTCTGCAAGTTACTCTTGAATGGTTTAGAAAATTAAATATGATTATATTTTATATATTAATATATGAGAGATAATGAGAGGGTGGAGGCAGGGGGAAGGAAGGGAGAAAGGGACAGGGAGAGAATGGGAGAATATTAATAAGTAGGGAACGTGGGTCCTGGGTGAAGAGTATACAGGATTTCTTTGTATCCTTTTCTGTAACTTTGAAATGCTCTTAACATAGGGACTGTAGCTATTCCTATTACAGTCTTATTGCAGATAATAAGAACATATTGAAAAGACATACTCTTGAGAAAAATACCCTCAACACGGTATTAAAGGTAGATACTGCTAAGAAACTGAATAAAGTAAGTGTCTTGGGGAGACAGCAAGTCTCAGTGATATGTCTCCAGGGCCAACATTGTGCAACAGCCAGAAAGCAGATATGGCTGATCTGGCTGCCTGGATCTAGATTACAACTGCTTGGTGAGACTCTAGTCTTTTCCTCCAGAGATCCACCAGAAGTAATAAGAGAAATGAAGCAATGTAATAGAAGACAAGGCAATCAACTACTCAAAAGCCAATAAGCACCATCTAGTGGCAGGAAGGTGATTTTCCCCCATGAGTAAAAGATTGTCAAACTCAAAGGGCTTGGGCCAAACTGCACTTCTCCTACCAGTAGGATGTGATAATTCCCTAGGTTGCACGTCTTCATCAAGCTTGCTAAGATCAGACTTTTCAAGCTTTATCATTTTAATGAGTATAGAATTGTATGTCCTGTAAACAAAGTTAGATTAAGAGATTTGCTTTAGACACAGGTTTATTTGTTGAGGCAAGGCTTCTTCCCACATGATGGCTATATACTATCTATTGTATCACATTAAGAGGCACATAATGTCTGGTTGGCAATCAGTTCAAATGTGGCCCACCTCATCCATCAATACATGTAATAATAAGGTCCCTCATCAGCCTTTCACCTCATGGTTTTAGCAACCATTAATAATCATTGCTTAGATCCATCATTTCATAAAAGATTCAAAAGTGGTAATCCAACTTTATCATTCCTTCTGCATTTATTAACTGCAATTCTATAAAGAACTTTACCTCATCAATGAGTAGGTCCCTTGAAGTCCAGCCCATAAAGGAAAAGAGGTATATGGTTGATAATTTCCATTTATCAGTTTTTAAGTAATGAGCTGGTAACCTAGGAATTTGATGACCAAAAGGGTTTTTTTTTTTTTAAGGATTATTAAGGACTCCTGGATTTTTATATATTTGGTTTTTATCCACTGCCATGGTTATTTCTATAAAAACACATTATCTTGGGGCGTGTGGGTGGCTCAGTCAGTTGAGCGGCTGACTTCGGCTCCGGTCATGATCTCGTGGTCCGTGAGTTCGAGCCCCGCATCGGGCTCTGTGCAGACAGCTCAGAGCCTGGAGTCTGTTTCAGATTCTGTGTCTCCCTCTCTCTGACCCTCCCCTCTTCATGCTCTGTCTCTCCCTGTCTCAAAAATAAATAAAAATGTTAAAAAAATTAAAAAAAAACACATTATCTTTGGAGTGCTTGGGTGGCTCAGTTGGTTAAGCCTCCAACTCTTGATTTTGGCTCAGGTCATGATCTCACAGTTCATGAGTTTGAGCACTGAGTCAGGCTCTATGCTGACAGCTGGGAGCTGCTTGGGATTCTCTCTCTCTCTCTCTCTCTCTCTCTCTCTGCCCCTCCCACACTCATGCATACTCGCTCTCTCTCTCAAAATAAATAAACATTAAAAAACACATTACCTTTCAAGTATAACTCATACCAACAAAATTCACCCATTTAAAAAGTACAATTGAATGAGTTTTGAAAAATGTATACACCCATTAACCACCACTACAATCAGGGTACAAAACATTTCCATCATCAAAACAGTTCCTTTGTGCCCCTTTATGTAGTCAGTCAGTCCTACCCCATCCCTGGCCCTAAGCAACCACTGATCTGCTTTCTGTCCCTATGGATTTGGGTTGATTTTTCTAGAAATTCCTAAAATGAAATCATTTCTCTGAATCCCTTTGCTCGATTAGACCATATGGTGGGTGTCTTATTATTCTTTCTGATGCTCGCATTGTTGCCAATTTTAGCCAGTGGAGCTTCTTCAGTTTGGCTCTTTGGTCATTTTAACATAGCCCCGTGTAGTGTTTGATAGCTTCCTGCTTTTCAGGCCCCAGATTCACCAGGATGTTTCCTATTCTAGATCTGAAATGAGCTCTTTCTTTCTTTTCTTTCTTTCTTTCTTTCTTTCTTTCTCTCTTTTTTTCTTAACATTTATTCATTTTTGAGAAACAGAGAGAGACAGAGCACGAGCAGGGGAGGACCAGAGAGAGAGGGAGACACAGAATCTGAAGCAGGCTCCAGGCTCTGAGCTGTCAGCACAGAGCCCGATGCGTGGCTTGAACTCACTGACTGCAAGATCATGACCTGAGCAGAAGCCGGATGCTTAACCAGCTGGACCACCCAGGCACCCCTGAAATAAGCTATTTCAATAAAGAATTTGCGGGGCGCCTGGGTGGCGCAGTCGGTTAAGCGTCCGACTTCAGCCAGGTCACGATCTCGTGGTCCGTGAGTTCGAGCCCCGCGTCAGGCTCTGGGCTGATGGCTCGGAGCCTGGAGCCTGTTTCCGATTCTGTGTCTCCCTCTCTCTCTGCCCCTCCCCCGTTCATGCTCTGTCTCTCTCTGTCCCAAAAATAAATAAAAAAAATAAATAAATAAAGAATTTGCTTCCTTGGTATTTTGAGACAACAATCTGGGCACTAGAATTGCTTATTGCATCCCTACCAAGTTATTAACTTGTGAATAAGTAAAGTTATTATTACTTCCAGAACTTTCCAGTTGGCAGAACAAGGAAATAGCCATTTTTTTAGAAAGAGAAAAGTAAATAATGAGTTCATACTGATATTTTCTATTTAAAGATAGAAATTTCACCTAATTTTTAATTTTATATTTTATCTCTGTTCTCTTAAGCTAACAATTCTGGTTTTACAACATTAGCATAAATATTTGCTTTCCTGGAGGATCAAAATACATGATTAAAACATACACGGTAGGAAAAAGCAAATACACGGTTAATTAATATTTACAACAGGATATATGTATATATGTTCTTTTTTTAATGTTTTATCTATTTTTGAGAGAGAGAGAGAGAGAGAGAGAGAGAGAGAGAGAAAGCAGGGGAGGGGCAGAAAGAGAGGGAGACGCAGAATCCGAAGCAGGATCCAGGCTCTGAGCTGTCAGCATAAAGCCCGACGCAGGGCTCGAACTCATGAACCACAATCATGACCTGAGCTGAAGTTGGACGCTTAACCGACTGAGCCAGGCATCCCTGTGCATATGTATTTTAAAATAATAGTTTCAAAGAGCAATCATAGTATTTTAATTAACAATAAAATGACTAAATACAGGTTAATATTTCTTTGTCATTCTTTCAGTCCTTAGAATATATCCCACAAAAAAATGTAGTCGAAATATTGCTTTCACAGTCACCTAAAATAGTTCTTCTCTGGTCGTGCCATCAACTTGATGTAGAACTAAGTTCAATTGTTTCAATCTGATTGGGAGTTTTAGGGATTGCTTTGTTCCTTTTTTTTTTTAAAGTTAATTTTATGTTTTTAAGTCATTTTATAACCACATCTGCATGGTTCCAGATCAATACCATCCTGACAAATTTCATTCCGAAAGGTTTATTTCCAGCTCTTATTTAATAGATATTATCTTTTGAAGGCAATTTTAGGTTTACAGAAAAATGGACAGAAAGAACAGAGTTCCCATATACCCCCCAACCCCCCCCCCCACGCTTTTCCCTTTATTAATGTCTTTTTTTTTAATGTGTTTAAGTTTATTTATTTATTTTGAGAGAGACAGAGACAGCATGAACAGGGGAGGGGCAGAGGGAAGGGAGAGAGAGAACCCCAAGCAGGCTCCACACTGTCAGCACAGAGCCGGACGTGGGGCTCAAACACATGAAATCATAAGATCATGATCTGAGCCAAAAACAGAGTCAGACATTTAACTGACTGAACCACCCAGGTTCCCCTCTGCTTTATTAACATCTTGCATTAGTGTGGCATGTTTGTTACAATTGATGAGCCAATATTGATACGTTATTATTAACTAAAGACTGTGTTTTATGTTAAGGTTCATTCTTTGTGTTGTACATTCTATAGGGTTTGATACACATATGATAATATGTATCCCCCATTACAATAGGATACAGAGTAGTTTCATAACCCTAAAAATCCCCTATGCTCCATTTATTCATCCCTCCCTTCTTTCATCCCTCCTCCCTCAGAACTCCTGGAGATCACTGGTCTCTTTACTGTCTCCATAGTGTTTTTTCCCCCTTTTCCAGAATGTCATATAGTTGGAATCCTACAGTATATAGCCTTTCCATATTTGCTTCTTTCACTTAGCCATATGCATTTAAGATTCCTCTGTGTCTTTTTGCCCTCTGATAGCTCATTTCTTTTTATGGAACTGAATAATACTCCACTGTCTGGATGGACCACAGCTGTTTATCCCGTTCACCTACTGAAGGACATCTTGTTGCTTCAAAGTTTTAACAATTATGAATAAAGCTGCTATAGACGTCCATGTGCAGGTGTTTGGGCAGATACGTTTTCAACTCATCTGGGTAAGTACCAAGGGGTGTGATTCCTGGATCATAGGGTAAAAAAAATACATTTAGTTTTGTAAGAAACCGCCAAACCGTTTTCCAAAGTGGCTTGCACCACTTTGTATTTCTACAAGAAATGAAGGAGAGTTCCTGTTATACCACATCCTTGCCAATATTGGGTACTATCAGCGTTTTGGATTTTAGCCATTCTAATGTGTATGTAGTGGCAACCCATTGGTTTTAATTTGCAATTCCCTAATGACATATAATGTTGAGCACCTTTTCATAAGTTTATTTGACATCTGCTTCCTGTTTTTTTCCTTCTATCGGTAACCACTTTATATTGGCTTTTGGTTTATCCTTCTATTGTTACTTTAAAAAATAACACACACACATTCATAGTCCCTCTTTCTTACACAGAGGCTAGCATAGTGTACATATTCCATAGCATTTTATGGAGGTTTTTTTTTTTTTTTAACCTGGGTATAGGATCGCATTATATGGATGTACCATTATTTATTTATTTATTTTTAATTTTTAATGCTTATTTCTGAAAGAAAGAGAGACAGAGAGCAAGCAGGGGAGGTGCAGAGAGAGAGGAAGACACAGAATCCGAAACAGGCTCCAGGCTCTGAGCTGCCAGCACAGAGCCCGACGTGGGGCTCAAACCCACAGACCGTGAGATCATGACCCGAACTGAAATCAGACGCTTAACCAACTGAGCCACCAGGTGCCTCTGGATGTACCATTATTTCTTAAACCAATCCCTTATTAATGGACATTAGATGGTTTAGAAACTTTGGTAAAAATACTACTATAATGAATAACCTTATGCATACATCATTTCATATTTCTGCCTATATATCTTTGAGATACAGTTATAGTTATATGCTGTTCAATGTTAAATGCATATGTAATTTTGCTAGATATTGTTAAATTCTCATACCATTTCTGCACTCCCACCAGCAATGTATGAAAATGCCTATTTCCCTGCAGACTTGCCAATAAGATTTTGTCAAACTTAAGGATTTTGCCAACAGGATAGATGAAAAACTGTAATGTTCTAAATTTTAGTTGGATGGTGGGTACGTGGAATTTTGTTCTATTCTTAATTATACATTTCACGCATCTAACATATTTCATAAAATAAGCTACCACACAAATTTCTTTTAAAGAAAATACGTTTTTGGGGCACCTGGGTGGTTCAGTTAGTTAAGCATCCGACTTCAGCTCAGGTCATGATCTCATGGTTTGTGGATCTGAACCGCCGCCCCATCCCCTTCAGGCTCACACTCCAGGAGTTCCAGCCCTGCATTGGGCTCTGTGCTGACAATTCAGAGCCGGGACCCTGCTTCTGATTCTGTGTCTTCCTCTCTCTCTGCCCCTCCCCTGCTCATGCTCTGTCCATCTCTGTCTCTCAAAAATGAATAAACATTAAAAAAAAAAAGAAAGAAAATAGGTTTTCTATTTTGGTCTTAGAAGAAATACGCCACTTAAAAATTTTTTAATGTTTGTTTGTTTTTGAGAGATAGAGAGAGACAAAGTGTGAGTGGGCAAGGGGTAAAGGGAGATACAGAATCTGAAGGAGGCTGCAGGCTCTGAGCTGTCAGCACAGAGCCCAACATGGGGCTCGAACTCATGAACTGTGGGATCATGACCTGAGCCGAAGTTGGACACTTAACCAAGTGAGCCACCCAGGCGCCCCAGAAATATACCACTTTAACTAAAGAATTGGAATAATCCACAACCATAACTGGAAAGAATCTCAGAGGCAAGAAATTTCTGATCGTATCATTTAGCAAATGAAAGCTCTTAAGTAATTAACTTCAAGTCACGTGATAAATGAAAAATCAGCTCACTTTTTTGTTGTTATTTATTTTTGAGAGACAGAGCCCAAGTGGGGGAGGGGCTGAAAGAGAGAGGGAGGGACAGAATCTGAAGCAGGCTCCAGGTTCAGAGCTGTCAGCACAGAGCCCGATGTGGGGCTCCAACTCATGAAGTGTGGGATCATGACCTGAACGGAGGTCGGATGCTTAATTCACTGAGCCACCCAGGTGCCCCTGCTTGATTTCTTTTTTTTTTTTTTTTAACTTAAATAGGCTCCATGCCCAATGTGGGGCTTGAACTCAGAAGGGTTTGAACTCATGACCCTGAGATCAAGAGTTGGCTCTCCCAACTGAGCCAGCCAGACACCCCTAAGCTCACTTTTAACTAAAGCTAAAAATCCACTTCATATATTACAATCAGTATATAAAAACTATGAAGAACACTATCCAAGAAACTGGGATGCATAGCACACGTCTTCATAACAATTCCACCATGTTTAAATGATACAGGAAGTGGAAATCACTGCATCAAAGCCAAGGCACTGGACTGACTGCTGCTGTGTTTCTATGTGCAGCTGAAAGAAGCTGTGAAATCCAATGTCATTTGGTTCTGACAGCCTCATTCATTATCTTTCTCTGTTTTCAGCTTCACAGAATGGATCAACTAGTGGGCTTCCTGCCAGTAGCCCCCAAATTTATGATTTGGAAACTGTAGATAAGCCCTATAAATATTAGAAATTTTTCTGTCAATCTTACTTTGACGGATTTGTTTGTAATTCTTTTTTTTATATGTTTATTTATTTTGAGAGAGAGGGAGAGCACATGTGCACATGCACACACACACGCATATGTGTGTGTATGTATATATATATATATATATATATATATATATATATATATATATATAAGTGAGCGGGGGAGGGGCAGTGCATGAGAAGAGAGAATCCCAAGCAGGATCCTCCTTGTCATCAAAGAGCCCAATATGGGTCTCGATCTCATGAACCTTGAGATCATGACCTGAGCCGAATTCAAGAGTCGGATGCTTAACTGACTGAGCCACCCAGGTGCCTGTTTGTAATTCTTGAGAACAGAGTATGGAGAAATACTTTTAAAAAAATTTTTTTAATGTTTATTTATTTTTGAGAGACAAAGCATGAGTGGGGGAGGGGCAGAGAGAGAGGGAGACACAGAGTCAGAAGGGAGCTCCAGGCTCTGAGCTGTCAGCACAGAGCCCGACGGGGGGCTCGAACTCACAAACCGTGAGATCATGACCTGAGCCAAAGTTGGATGCTCAACTGACTGAGCCACCCAGGAGCCCCTGGAGAACTATCCTTTTGAGTTGGATCATTCTTATGGAGTGGCAAGATGTGACTGCAATGGTTTTACAGTTCTATTCTTATTATATGGTGCGGATACTTAAAGTATTTTATATTAAATTTGCATCCTGAGGCTTCTTAACAAAAGCAACAAGATGGAACAAATTATTCAAAATCACCAACTCTCCAACAATATCATTCAGAGCAAAAGAAAAATAATTTTTTGGTCCAGGATCCTGTGCAATCTGGGATTTCATACCGCATTGAGTTGCCACATTACTTGGTTCTTCTTTCATCTGAATAATTCCTCAGACTTGTGTGTGTGTGTGTGTGTGTGTGTGTGTGTGTGTGTGTGTGTGACTTTGACATTTTTGGAGCACCAGGCTGGTTGCTTTACAGAATGTCCCTCAATTTGTATTTGTCTGATGGTCCCTCATCCTTAGACTCAGGTCATGTGTTTGGAGCAGGAAAAAAATAGAAGTGATGTTCTCAATGCATCCTGTCACATATGTTGATGTGTCCCAGCAGTCATTATGTTAACTGCAGCTCTTGTGTTGAGGAAATGTCTGTATGGTTTCTCCACTTTAAAGTTACTGTATTTTTTCTTCGTAATTAAAAAGTAATTTGTGGGGAGATATTTTGAAATTGCATCTTGTTTCTCATCAAATTTTCATTTACGCAGTCATCCATTGATGATTATTTTTTTTATAATTTTTTTTTTGTTTTATTTACTTTTGAGAGAGAGACAGAATGCGAGTGTGGGAGGAGCAAGGAGAGAGGGAGACACAGAATCTGAAGCAGGCTCCAGGCTCTGAGCTGTCAGCGCAGAGCCCGACACGGGGCTTGAACTCATGAGCTGTGAGATCATGACCTGAGCCAAAGTCGGACGCTCAACCAACTGAGCCACCCAGGCACCCCATCCATTCATAATTCTTGACTGAACCAATATTATTGTGATGGTTACAAACGGTGGCATAAAGATATTTTTTTAGTTTGGATTTCTTTAAAATATATTTGTTTACATGTTTATAAAATGTATACAATGCCAGAGAAAATCACACAGCTCAAATCAGCAATCCAAAGAGGCTGTGAAGTGGCAAAGACAAATAAAAATTTGTGCAAATAACAAACACTGATGAGAAGTAAGAATAAGCAAGTCTCGCATTGCCTACACCTGTCTTTTGATCAGTAACCGTAAGGTGAAAGAACTTGAGAAACCCTTTAAATTTTGTCAGACATGTCTTGGGATATAATGAAAAGGGTCTCCCCACCCAATGTGAACTTGAAAAAGGATGTTTGTGGGCTTAACTGGAAACTACTGTCCCATCAAGAACTTATCACAGGGATGAAATTAACTCTACTTACGAATTCAAGCCTGATAAGACTGCTTCCATATGGCTTGCTTTTGTATTTGTCCAAATAAATTCGAGTGTTTTCCTTATTGATAACTTAAGCAAAATTATTTAATTAATGAATATTTAAAACATACAGGAAATAATATTACAAACAACCATTTACTCATCACTCTCAATTTAAATATTTATATTTTACCATCTTTGCTTAAGAATGCTTTTTCTCTAGGGGCGCCTGGGTGGCGCAGTCGGTTAAACGTCCGACTTCAGCCAGGTCACGATCTCGCGGTCCGTGAGTTCGAGCCCCGCGTCGGGCTCTGGGCTGATGGCTCAGAGCCTAGAGCCAGTTTCCGATTCTGTGTCTCCCTCTCTCTCTGCCCCTCCCCCGTTCATGCTCTGTCTCTCTCTGTCCCAAAAATAAATAAACGTTGAAAAAAAAAATTTAAAAAAAAAATGCTTTTTCTCTAAATAAAAAGTCATATTATAATAAATATACATACCTAACATTTTTTTCTGCATGTTACATTATATGCAAGTTGTATCATATTAAATATATCCTATCACTATTTACTTTCATTTTTACTTAAAATAATATTTTTGAAATTTATCTACCTTAATACATGTAGATATGATTTACTTATTTTAACTACTTATGGAAATCTACTGTGTGAATAACATATTTTTTATTCATTTCCCAGCTGATAACTAGACTGTTTTTATTTTTTTACTTGTTGCTGTTTCAAAAGGTGTAATAAATATCCTTATATGTTCTTTGTGTATACATTGGGCAAGTTTCTCTGTAGTAAACAAACAAAAAAATAGCCCTGAGTCATGGTGCAACCACATCTTGAGTTTTCCTAGATATTGCCAAATGGGTTTCCAAATGGCTGTACCAATTTTTTTTTTATATATGAAATTTATTGACAAATTGGTTTCCATACAACACCCAGTGCTCATCCCAAAAGGTGCCCTCCTCAATACCCATCACCTACCCTCCCCTCCCTCCCACCCCCCATCAACCCTCAGTTTGTTCTCAGTTTTTAACAGTCTCTTATGCTTTGGCTCTCTCCCACTCTAACCTCTTTTTTTTTTTTTCCTTCCCCTCCCCCATGGGTTCCTGTTAAGTTTCTCAGGATCCACATAAGAGTGAAACCATATGGTATCTGTCTTTCTCTGTATGGCTTATTTCACTTAGCATCACACTCTCCAGTTCCATCCACGTTGCTACAAAAGGCCATATTTCATTCTTTCTCATTGCCACGTAGTATTCCATTGTGTATATAAACCACAATTTCTTTATCCATTCATCAGTTGATGGACATTTAGGCTCTTTCCATAATTTGGCTATTGTTGAGAGTGCTGCTATGAACATTGGGGTACAAGTGCCCCTATGCATCATGGCTGTACCAATTTAAACTCTTATCAGCAACTCACATCCTTTCCTACACTTGTGTTGTCAGATTTTATACTTTGTTTCCAACTGGAAGGATAAGAATGATCACTTTATAACTTAAATTTGCATTCCCTTTTTTAATTGAAGTATAGTTGGCATACAATGTTTGATTAGTTTCAGGTCTACAACATAGTGATTTGACAATTCTATACATTATTCTAGCTCACTATAAGTACAGTTACCACCTGTCACCATACGATGTTATGACAATATTGATAACATTCTCTATGTTGTACTTTTCATCCCAGTGACTTATTTATTGTACCTCTTAATCTCTGCCACCTATTCCAGCCATCCTCCTAACCCCTTCCCCTCTGACAACCACCAGTTTGTTCTCTGCATTTATGATTCTATGTTTTTTAATTGTTTGTTTTTTAGATTTCACATATAAGGGAAAGCATATGATATCCATCTTTCTTTGCCTGACTTATTTCACTTAGCATAATATCCCCTAGATCCATCCATTTTGTTGCAAATGTCAAGATCTTATTCTTTTCTATGGCTGAGTAACATTCCATCTTCTTTATCCATTCACCAGCCAGCGGACACTTGGGTTACTTCCATACCTTGGCTATTGTAAATAATGCTACAAAAAAACAGAGGTGCATATATCTTTTCAAATTAATGTTTTCATTTTCCTTGGGTAAATACGTAGTATTGGAATTACTGGATCGTATAGTATTTCTATTTCCAATTTTTGGAAGGAACTCCATACTGTTTTCCACAGTGGTTGCACCATTTACATCTCTTAATTTGTGGTGGAAGAGCTTCTTTTTCATGTTTTTTGCTATTGGGTCTTCTTTCTCTGTAATATACCTGTTTATATCTTTGCTCGTTTTCGTTTGGGTTGTCACATTCTTTGTAAGAGTTCTTTATTTATTATGGAGCTTAATCTTTGTTCTATGCCTTGCAAACACTTTCTCCCTCCTTTAAAATTGGTCACTTTGTTTATAAGGTTCTAGATAAATAGAGATTTTAAGTTTAATGTGGCTACAATTATTAATCATATAATTTCTCTTGTTTTGTGTCTTAAAAACCAGACAATTGCTGGTGCCTGGGTGGCTCAGTCGGTTAAGCGTCCGACTTTGGCTCAGGTCATGATCTCGCAGTCCATGGGTTTGAGCCCTGCATCAGGCTCTGCACTGAGAGCTCAGAGCCTGGAGCCTGCTTCGGACTGTGTCTCCCTCTCTCTCTGCATCTCCCTCGCTCACACTGTCTCTCTCTCTCAAAAATAAACAAACATTAAAGAAACAACAACAACAGACAATTAGCATAGTACTTACAGAATTTACCTGGATGAGACCTGTTTGTCTGTTTTATACATTCCCTGGTTCTATATCCCTTAAATGTCTATGGAAATAGAAGAAACTGAGAAAAATTCTTAGAATTTGAAGATAGTAATCTTTATTTTTTTTAATGTGTATTTATTTTTGAGAAAGCTCAAGTAGGGGAGGGGCAGAGAGAGGGGGACAGAGGATCCAAAGTGGGCTCTGCCCTGACAGCAGCTAGCCTAATGTGGGGCTTGAACTCATGAACCACGAGATCATGACCTTAGCCGAAGGTGGATGCTCAACCAACTAAACCACCTAGGTGCCCCAGAGCTAGTTGGTAATCTTAAGACTGGCCATGAGAAGCTGCACTTTAGGCAAATGTCTTCCCTGGGCTAAATGAAGTTGGTTCTCACCAACTCACAGTTTTAGTACACATCGTAACTCAACTGATGAGAGTTTTCTCCTTGGTGAGTCACAGATAGAAACTAAACCAGGTGGAGATATCAAAGGAAATTTATTTGCAGCAAATTAAGGAGATCACGGGGGGGTAACTTCCAAAGCTGTGACTCCCAAGCAAGGGTGAATGGGTTATTTTTATTTATGGTTAGGATAAATATTTAGAGAATTTTTTTTTTCAACGTTTATTTATTTTTGGGACAGAGAGAGACAGAGCATGAATGGGGGAGGGGCAGAGAGAGAGGGAGACACAGAATCGGAAACAGGCTCCAGGCTCCGAGCCATCAGCCCAGAGCCCGTAGGATAAATATTTAGAATGGAGAGTCTTGTCATTGCATGTAGAGGTGGGCATAAGGTTGCACATACGCCTTCAGGAAACATGCCTATACATACATTGTATGTTATGTAAATGAGGCCTGTGCTTCTCCTTGGGTGGAGATTTTAGTATTATAATGAGGTAAAGGTGGGGCACCTGGGTGGCTCAGCCGGTTAAGCATCTGATTTTGGTTCAGAACATGATCTCGCAGTTTGCTGAGTTTGAGCCCTGCATTGGGCTCTGTGCTGACAGTGTGGAGCCTGGAGTCTGCTTTGAGTTCTGTGTCTCCCTTCCTCTCTGCCTCTCTATCTCTCTAAAAAATAGACAAACAGTTAAAAAAAATCTGTAAAACATTATGAGGCAAAGGTACTCTTCGTCATTTCATGGGTAACTCCATGGTCCATCTGTGCAGGTGTGAGTCAGGAGTGAAGCTCAAACTGGTCTGGGTGGTCTGGGCTGCTGGAGCTCTTCATCTGGGCCGTTATTATTGTTTGAGGAGTGTTTTTGGTTTCCATCATGGGAAGCCAGTCGGGTCTTTTGCCTGAGTAAGAGATAAAGCTGGAAAAAAGAGCTTAAGGAAAAATGTGGGACAAAGGTCAGTGGGTTTAAGCAAGTGAGTAGTAATGGTCAGGTCTTGGGGTCTCCTTGGTAACAGTACCAGCTTTTGTTTTGTTTGGGGGAGGGCAGGAGCTGAACCAGATAGATGGGCTTTTGTTCTCTAACAATGATTATCGTTCACATTATTCCTAAAAAAATATTTTTTGATGCAAATGGGGAGTATTAATAATCTGGAATATGATACTCCTTATTTTCTTTATTAAAAAAAACTTTTTAGTGTTTATTTATCTTTTGAGAGATAGATAGAGCATGAGCAGGGAAGAGGCAGAGAGAGAGACACAGAATTGAAGGCAGGCTCCAGGCTCCGTGCTGTCAGCACAGAGCCTGAGGTGGGGCTTGAACTCACAAACTGCAAGATCATGCCCTGAGTTGAAGTTGGATGCTTAACCCACTGAGCCACCCAGGCAACCTGGAATATGATACTCTTTAAAAAAGAAAAACTTAACAAAGAAATATGAGGTCGTTAGTCGCATTACTGCATGGGAGTTGCCAAGATCTCTCTCATGGTGAGGTACTAGTTCTGTGGATCACAGCTGGGATTTTGTAACACCTGATGTCTAAGGCTACGCCATTTGTTAAGAAAATCTCTTTCCTGGAAGGATTAGATGAGTAGCTACTTTTCCTATCCATAATGAAACTCCACTCATCCCCAACTCTGCCTTGCCGAACGCTTGAATAGTAGGATGTATATACAAAGATGATACACTGCCTATCTTTTTTCCACCAGGGAGAAAAACGTAGCATAGCTTCCTTTTTACTGACTGTGAGAACTAGAAAAGTTGCTTTCTCCCCAAGACTAGTTGTGTGAATCAAACCAAGTTTTAAAAGCTTCAGTGAATTTTCCTCATTATATAAACTGTTTTAAAGCAAAATTAAAGAACAACCTATTAATCATCACCAATACTAAAAATTATACCCTTACTTCACTGATTCTCCACAGATATTTAACTCCCAGAGAGGCGGGGCTGAGAGGATCACTGCTTTACAATGCTTTCTTTCACGTTTATAAGTGATGCTTTACTCGTTTTTTACAATACTCTGTCTAGCCTGTACTAAGGACTGTTTTTATTCTTTTTTTTTTTTAATTTTTTTTAATTTTTTTTTTTTCAACGTTTATTTATTCTTGGGACAGAGAGAGACAGAGCATGAACGGGGGAGGGGCAGAAAGAGAGGGAGACACAGAATCGGAAACAGGCTCCAGGCTCTGAGCCATTAGCCCAGAGCCCGACGCGGGGCTCGAACTCACGGACCGCGAGATCGTGACCTGGCTGAAGTCGGACGCTCAACCCACTGCGCCACCCAGGCGCCCCAGGACTGTTTTTATTCTTAAACGATTGAGTTTTTATTTTATTTTTTGTAAAATCATTACTTTAAATTCAGTAAAAGAGTTAACAAGGATAGTTTTTAAAAAAAAAATAACTTTGAAAAGCTGATCATAGAAAGGATACATACTAATCGTAGAACATGGAAAAAATACCAAAAAAGAATATAAAAATCTACAAGCATAGCAGCCAGAGATAACAACTATTAATATTTTATATCATGATTTCAGTCTTTTTTCTGTGCATATATCTGTACATTTTAACCAAAGATGAGATCATCAAGTCCATCTGTTTTATAGATTTATTTTTCCCTATTCTTTTTTGGTTTAACATTTTACTATATTACTAAATATTCTTCTAAAATATTATCATATTTAAGACATTCTTATATTTATATGCATATAAAATATGAATAATATTCTATCATAGGGTTGGGTCATAATATATGTAAATATACCCAATCATTTCTTTTTATGTTATGGGTTTTAAGAATGATGATGCAGCTCATTTTTTTTTTTTTTTATAAATTTTTCTAACGTTTATTTCCTTTTTTAAAAAATTTTTTTTTCAACGTTTTTATTTTTGGGACAGAGAGAGACAGAGCATGAACGGGGCAGGGGCAGAGAGAGAGGGAGACACAGAATCGGAAACAGGCTCCAGGTTCTGAGACATCAGCCCAGAGCCTGACGCGGGGCTCAAACTCAGGGACCGCGAGATCGTGACCTGGCTGAAGTCGGAGGCTTAACCGACTGCGCCACCCAGGCGCCCCTCTAACGTTAATTTCTTATTGAGAGACAGAGAGAAACAGAGTGTGAGCAGGGGAGGGGGCAGAGAGAGAGGGGGAGACACAGAATCCGAAGCAGGCTCCAGGCTCTGAGCTGTCAGCACAGAGCCCGACGCAGGGTTTGAACTCACAAACGGCAAGATATGACCTGAGCCGAAGTCAGTCGCCTAACCAACTGAGCCACGCAGGTGCCCCTGATGCAGCTCATTTTTAATAACTGTTTTTAAAGTTTATTTACTTTGAGAAAGAGATAGAGCATGTGTGAGTGGGGGAGGAGCAGAGAGAGAGGGAGAGAGAGAATCCCATGGGGGCTGATGGGGGAGCATAAGGCAAACTAATTAATACCCTGCAAACAGTACACCCCCTCTCCCACCACCTCTCCCCCTCCCCCCCGCCCCAGGTGGGATATGTATGATATTCCTCAGGCACTTCTAGCTGCCCAAGAACAAAGGAAAGGAAAGAAAATAAGTGGTTAACTGATAGAGATCACAGTCGTGCAGGACATGAGTCTCCATCAGTTTACATAGATCTTGGTAAATCACAAGAAAAAGGCAATCTTATCAATAGCCAAATCTCCAGAAATGTATAGACTCAGTTTCCTGGAGCCCCAACATCACCTTCCCTGCATAGTGATGTGAGGGACAAAGGCAAGAAGGAAACGGCAGGTAAAATTAAATTTACAACCTGCAGCCCACTGATAAATACTTGAGGCAAATACAGAACATAACATTTCTCCAGGAACCCCATACTGTCATAATGTTAATGCCTTACTTGAGGGAAAACAACTTTAGGGAGGCTTCTGACATCCTTTGAGTCTTCTTTAGCATATCAAAGTCCTTCTGGAGACCTCCCTTCTGCCTTTACCTCCCCCAACTCCATAGTATATAACCAGTCACTCCTCACAACCCCAGTGCAGCTCTTACTGCCCACAGGTCCTTTCCCTGTGCCTTTAGAAAATCACCTTTTTTTGCACCAAAGATGGCTCAAGGATTCTTTCTTGGCCATCAGCTCCGAACCTCCATCACTACAAAACCCCATCACAGAGCCTGATGGAAGTCTTGAACCCATGAAAACGTGAGATCATGACCTGAACCGAAATGAAGAGTTGGAGGCTTAACTGACTGAACCACCCAGGCGCCCCTCATTCTTAATAACTTTCAACGCAGGTCCATGAATATTTCTTTAGGTTAGCCCCACAATGGAATTGCTCAATCAAATGGTACACAAATTTTTAGGGCTTTTCATATTCACTCTAAAATTTCCCCTGTTAAAACTTACGTAATTTATGCATTTCGAAGTATTTTAACCCTTATTTTTTACTTTCTTACAGGTAAGTTGTTTTTTTGTTTTTTTTTTTAATGTTTGTTTATTTTTGAGAGAGAGAGAGAGAGAGAAACAGAGTGCGAGCAGGGGAGGAGCAGAAAGAGGGGGACTCAGAATCCAAAGCAGGTTCCAGGCCCTGAGCTATCAGCACAGAGCCCGATGTGGGCTCGAACTCACAAACCACGAGATCATGACCTGAGCTGAAGTCAGATGCTTAACTGGCTGAGCCCCCCAGGAGCCCCATAGGTATGTCTCTTTTTAAATGTTTATTTTGAGCGAGAGAGAGCGAGAGTGAGCGCGAGGGGGCGAGCCTGCCTGTGGGGGAAGGGCAGAGAGAGGGAGAGACAGAAGAATCCCAAGCAGGCCCTGTGTTCTCAGTGCAGAGAGGGCCCCAACCCAGAGCCACAAGGTCCTGACCTGAGCTAAAATCAAGGGTTGGAGGCTTAACCGACTGGGCCACCCAGGCGCCCCGGGCATGTCTCTTTTTAGAATGCGTTAGCAAGGTTGACCCATCTACCTGCTGACCCTTCTACCTGGAATGCCTGCTTGCTCCAGGTGATACCACTGATGCTTCTCAGGGCCTTTTGCCCGGCAATATTTAAGTAAACATTTTCAAGGCCTGTGAAAATCTTGGATCCAACAGGTTTGCCCCATCCCCTCCCTTAAACTCTCAAAATGAAACTCCTTCTCTTAAGTTTCTCATAAATTCCTCCGTGTCTGGGTGGAACTAGCAGAATTCCAGGCAGGATCTTTAAGCCTCCTTGTACGTTACTCTAGGTCTTAAATTTCCCTGGGAGGGAGCTCCATTGCCAATATTTGTTCCCTACATGCAACACACACAGGAGCTGGAATATGAGTGAGGGAGGTTGACCAACTTCTAAGCTCCATGGGTTCTCCTATACTTTTTCTGCACCCTCTCTAGGTTTGATGAGTGTTTCTATGTTGGATTTTGGTGATGGGGAAGGAACTGGCTTCTCTGAATGCATTTGCTTTCTAATTCACTTTTTGGGTGGGGTAGTGGGGAGCTCACATCTGGACATTCCTTTTAAACTTAGAAAGCTATAATTTAGCATCTTTATTCTCACATCCAGAACTGACCACTGCTTTGACACTTTCCAGAAGGTGGCTCTTGTCTTGCAGCCCTTGGAAGAGAGAGATCGTAGGTAATGGTGTGGGGAATAAAATACATAGACTAACACCTCACAGAATCATCCCACCACAGAGCTCATGAATATTACGTTTCGCAGGATGAAATGGTTATGTTGTAATAAGTGAAAATAATAGGAAAATGTATTTTCCCCATGCCTAAAGCTATATGAAATTACAGTGTCTGTATAGGAAATAAGACAAGATGAGGAATACTAAATTGCTAATCTTGGTTACCTCTAGAGCTCTGGGATTATGCATGAGATTTTATCTCTATATTAGCCAAAATGCTTGTAATCACTTTGATAAATAGGAAAAAATAAATTTACCAAAACAAATAGAGAAATGTCTTTCATTGCTTGCTGGTACATTTCCTTGAATGGACCTTGCATGATCAAGAAATAATCTACATTTATACATAAAGATCCCATCCTCCTGTGGTAAGCTACTGTAGTGTTTTAATAATCTTCTTGGTTAGAAGTTTTCCTTCTATCTGTCATTGAATGTTTTCTGCTACATTATGATAATTATTATTATAGTGTCTCTGGCTAAAATAAAGTTGGAGTTTGTTGTTTAGCTAATGTTACCACCATGGTTAACCACAAAAGAAAAGTGTCTTTATGTATTATATGTAACAGTATGTTGGTTAAACTATTCGTTGTTTATTGAAAGCATTACAAACTGTGTAAACGTCTGTCATAACGTATCATAATATAGTGGAATAAATGTGAGCAGGAATGAAATCACTTATCTGTGTGTTCTCAGCATCTACCAGACTTACAGCACATAAGAGGGACTCCCAACAAAGGATTGTTAAATCAACGGATTAAATTAAAAAAAATTTAAGTTATGATCATTTCCTCAGAATATAAATGATCGGGGGTGGGGGCGCCTGGGTGGCTCAGTCGGTTAGGCGTCCGACTTCAGCTCAGGTCATAATCTCACAGTTGGTGGGTTCCAGCCCCGCCTCGGGCTCTGTGCTGACAGCTCAGACCCTGGAGCCTGCTTCGGATTCTGTGTCTCCTCCTCTCTCTGCCCCTCCCATGTTTATGCTCTGTCTCTCTCTGTCTCTCAATAATAAATGAACATTAAAAAAAATATATATATATATATAAATGATCAGAAATACCTTGATTTTTGAAAAATCTCTGGAAAAATCCAGATCAAGACTTTCATTAGATATTTTTGAAGAAAATTATCCTCAACTACAATAGAAGGGGTTTTGCCTGGACGGCCTCTAAGTCTTTCACCGTCTATTAAAGTGTATAATTCTCCAATTTTATGACTCATTGGACTATAAATGCCAAAATATTCAAAACTAGTTATTTTTCATTTTTAAATATTGTTTCCTTTATTTTAAGAAAAACATATTAAAAAATAAAAAAAGAACTGGCATAGTTAGGCCAGACCTATATTTTCTTTTTTTTTTTTTTTATTTTTTTTTTTAACATTTATTTATTTTTGAGACAGAGAGAGACAGAGCATGAACGGGGGAGGGTCAGAAGAGAGGGAGACACAGAATCTGAAACAGGCTCCAGGCTCTGAGCGGTCAGCACAGAGCCCGACACGGGGCTCGAACTCACGTACCGCGAGATCATGACCTGAGCCGAAGTCGGACACTTAACCGACTGAGCCACCCAGGCGACCCCAGACCTATATTTTCAATGGGAACAGAGCTGAGCAGATTCAGACAGCAGAGCTGTGTGACTAAACAATCCTCGCTCAACATGACAGAATGGAGTCTATTTTTACATGTAGAAAGGATAATTTTTTAAAAAACAGCTTTATGCTTTAAACAGTCTTTTCACACTCCATATTGACTGTGCACATGGCTTGAAATAAAATAGAATTAGAGTATGGTAGAAATACTACAGGGCAGCTCATTGACAATCAACAACTTTGAAATCTTGGATTGTAAAATCACAGAATTTACCTGGAGAAGGAGGAAAAAATAAAATCCATTATCAAGCAAAGTGCTTTTCAGCCTCTGGTCCAGAATTTTGTGTAGTTTCAAGCAATGGCCCAAAGAAGTAGCAATTCAGACCAAAGTGAATCCCACCAGGTCTGTTCCAATTTGAAGTCTCTGTTTTAAAGTGGGGGTAATCAACCCCTAGTCTGGAGTTCCTGAAATATCCCTGAGCAGGTTGTGGGTAGTTTTAGGGTCAACTACGGAATCTCATTCAGTCTAAGATGACTAAAGTTCCCTTAATATTATGAGCTCAGGTTGTAAAAAATTCAATGGCAGTATTTCCCAAAGTGTAATGGCTAGTGTATTTAAAGTAATGCCATTTTCCCTGCCCACTTCTCTGTGAATGTACTACCATGGTATGCTCTGGTCCCATGCTGTCCAATATGTGGCCATTAAGTACATATGGCTACTGATTACCTGTAACTGGCTAATCCAAACTGGATGTTCTGTAAGTGTAAAATAAACACCGAATTTTGAAAGCTTAGTACAAAAAATAATGTGTATGGAAACCAATTTGACAATAAATTTCATATTTAAAAAAACCAAAAAATAATGTAAAATATCTCACTAATACTTTTTTGTATAATTATATGTATAAATGACCATATTGTGGATAAACTCAGTTAAATAAGACACACATACACACAGGAATGCTACTCAGCCATAAAAAAAGAATGAGATATTGTCCTTTGTGACAACATAGGTGGACCTGGTATTATGCTAAGTGAAATAAGTCAGGCAGAGAAAGAAGACACCACATGATTTCACTTATATGTAGAATCTAAAAAACAGAACAAATGAATAAACAAGTGAAAAACAGACCCTTAGAAACAAATCAAGCTGGTGGTTGTCAAAGAGGAGATGGGGGGATGGGGAAAATAGAAGAAGGGAACTAAGAGGTACAAATTTCCAGTTATAAAATAAATAAGTCTCAGAGATGAAAAGTACAGCACAAGAAATATAATCAGTCATACTGTAATAATGTCACATGGTGACAGGTGGTATCTACATTTATGGTGAGTGAGCACTGGGTAATGTATAGACATGTTGAATCATGTTGTACACCTGAAACTTATATAACATTGTATATTAATTATACTTCAGTGAAGAAATGAGATATATTATTAACCTCAACTTTGCCTATTTCTTTTCACCGTCTTTCGAAGAGGCTATTAAAACATTTTCCTTTATGTGTGGTCTACATTTGTGGTGTACATTATATTTCCCCCTGACCATGCTGCTCTGGACAGACAGCACCTGCAAAAGCTCCTGTCCATCCCAACTTTCCACTCCCACAGCATGCTGGGAGTTGTACCTGGGACCACTAGAGAAGGCTCTGGCTCAGGTAGAATGAAGAGAATTTATCTGATGGCCAACAGCAGGGGGAAAGCCCAGTGCTGGGTGCTCCGGTTGAGTCTGGGGCTGAGAGCAGATGAAATAGAGGGAGAAAATAACACATCTTTGCACTTTGTTTCCTTAAGTAGATTTATCTCAGCGAGTAAATTAAAAAAAAAAAAAACAAAACCATGTCAGTACAATTAGGTCTGTGGATGTGTGTATATGGCCACTGAAGTTTGTTTTTTACATCAAGGTGACTGTTTACTTAAGATTCTTTGAATAAAAGCATTGATACACACACACACACACACACACACACACACACACACATATATATAATTATTATTATTTGCTGGTTTTTATTGTGAATTCTTAACTTTTCTATTTCATACAGCATGGGGTTCATTATCTCCATCACATCAGGAGAAGCTAGCTTTGGGCCATTCAAGGAAGGAGAGGAGCTAGTTAACTAGGCTGTCCCACACTGTTTTTCTCTAACATTATCTCTAACATTATATGTAACAGCAGTCACATTCTCCGGTTGCATTCCTTGGACTCGTAATCAAAGTGCCTGCACTTAGGACCTGTGTGAGGAGTTGGTAATATGTATGCCAAGCTGTACTTTTCAATGTTTCTATCAGCCCCTGAGGACTCCAGTTGCATTATTATGAAAGGTGTTTAAGAACTTCCCGTAGGGTACAAGAGGGGCACCGGGGTGGCTCAGTCAGTTAAGTGCCCAACTTCGACTCAGGTTATGATCTCACTGGTCGTGGGTTCAAGTCCTGCATCAGGCTCTGTGCTGACAGCTCAGCGCCTGGAACCTGCTTCGGATTCTGTGTCTTCCTCTCTCTGCCCCTCCCCCCCCCCCCTCTCTCTCTCTCTCAAGAATAACAAAACATTTAAAAAAATTAAAAAGGGTACAAGAATTCTACTAAAGATTTTTTTTTTCTGTTAAAGTTCACAATGCAGGAAATTATAATTTAAAGGGCAGAAAAACAGCCTGAGAAAGAAGGCAGTTTTGAAAACAGCTGAGTTCATTAACCATCTTCCACCAAGAGAAGTTTTTTATTCACTTGCTTGGTCATTTGCACCCAGCTAGGTGCAAATTGAAGGTATACAGTAGTTGCTAATCTTGCAAGCAGTTAAGAAGAAACCTTGGTATAATGTTATATGTTCATTATAACAATAAATAAGAAGAGGAAACGGGACAGCTTCTAGTATGTATCTGAAAATTTCAAAACGAAGAACCTCAAAATTAGCAAAGAAGGAAAGAAATTTCTCTTAAAGGAGAAAGATGTTTCTTTTTATCTCTTAGAAAAGATCAAGAGGTCTGCTATCAATTCGAGCAGACTCCCTAATAAGTAACAACAATGTGCCTGCCTGGCCAAATTTTCCTATGGGCTTTGTTCCCGCTATTGTTTAGAAGCCAAGAATTAAGTTGAACTGAAAAAGCCTAGCTTGTTTTCAGTCATCATGTTGTGTTATCAATGTTATGAAATAACACACAATGTTAGAAAAACAAGTACAGTAAAAGGGAGTTCTTTATAACTGCTTTATTTCTGTATTTAAACCAGTTCTTGGGGAAAAGGGAACAGATGAGGCAAAAATGTTTCTCCTATTTTATTAATACGTGTAGTACAAAATCCTTTTAGTGTGGAACTCATTTGGCGGAGCACCTCTGAGAGGAAACCTCTGGGAGATGGTGTAGGACATGCCTTGATCTCAGTTTCTTATATAACCAGTTGCAGCTATTAGGGACCCCATGACACCAGGGCATAAGACATCATAGTCCTTATTTTTCTAAACCAAATGTCATCAGCTTTGAGCTCTCATCCATGTACCTAGCAGGATATCAAATCTCAGCTACTATTCAAGCCCTTGTCCTCCCTTCCACAGAATCATACAAGAATCACAGGCTAACACTGCCCCACTTTGAGAGGAGGCCTATACTTAGTCCTTGGATATTGACTTCATTCCCACTGTCCATTCAAAGGATTGGAGGTTGAAAAATTCATATAGACATCAGATATTGTCCCCCATTTGTTGAGAATTGCTTTATTAGTCTATTTGGGCTGACAAAAAATACTACAGACTGGGTGGCTTAAACAACAGAAATACCTCTTCTCACAGTTCTGGAGGCTGGACGTCTAACATCAAGGTGAGAGTTAGCATGGTTTCTCCTGAGGCCTCTCTCCTTGGCTTATCCACAAGCACCTTCTCGCTGTGTCTCCATCTGGTCTACTCTCTGTGCACACATGCTCCTAGTTTCTTCCTCTTCTTACAAGGACACCAGTCCCACTGGATTAAGACTACATTTATGGGGCGCCTGGGTGGCTCAATCAGTTGAGCGTCCGACTTCAGCTCAGGTCATAATCTCGCCATCTGTGAGTTCAATCCCTGGGTCGGGCTCTGTGCTGACAGCTCAGAGCCTGGAGCCTGCTTCTGATTCTGTGTCTCCCACTTTCTCTGCCCCTCCCCCACTCACACTCTGTCTCTCTCAGTCTCAAAAGTGAATAAATGTTAAAAAAAAAAAAAAAAAGACATTTATGACCAAAACTTAATTACTTTCTTATAGGCCCTAATTCCAAATACAGTCACGTTGGGGGTTAGGACTCCAACCTATGAATTTTGGGGAGGAGGAAAAGACACAATTTAGTCCATAACAGTTGCCCTTGAAGGAGTTAACTGGAGGCCCAGGGGTTAGTGTAAAGGGATTGGGAATTCAGACTTGGATGAATTCAGAGGTGAGGAGGAAAGGGTGTGAACTGGGATCTGAGAGGTTTCTGCTTTCACCTTCTTCCTTCTTAATTCAAAGCTGGATCATATCTCTCCATCTAAAGCCAGCTAGGTTAATCCTTTTCAACCAGCCAGAAACACAGCCAATTTTCACTTTTCTCTCAAGTGATTCTGTGTTTTCTGTGTTTTTAAAGACTTTTTCCTTTCCCTTCTTTTCCCTTCTCACCGCCTCCCCTCCCTTCCTCCCTTCCTCCCTTCCTTCCTTCCTTCCTTCCTTCCTTCCTTCCTTCCTGGGATGGGTGTCGTAGGATAGGGTGGATATTCATCAGACTGAAGACAAAGATTTTAGTGCCAATGGTTTATTTGGGAGGGGATTCCAGAAAGCACTCATAAAGAAAGAGGCATGAAAGTTTGCATGATTAAAGAGTTATTAGTGAGCAGATTATCACTGAGGGTAACTGGGCCTCAATCCTGTTGGGATCCATGGTGAACATGACCCAGAGTTGTCCCATCCAAGGGCAGGGGAACTGGGGTATTTTTTCCTCCACTTCTCATTCATCACTGGTTGGTGGCAGCTCCCTGGGGATGTTACCTGACCTGGCATTTCTGGCCTGCTCCCTATAGAAGAGCCAAGAAAAAGCTCTTAGGCAGAAGGTGCCTGACAGTGACCTTGTTCTTCTAGAGGAAAGGGCAGGGGATATATGAGGGACACTGACAGCTACTACAGTGGGGTGAGGCAGGGAAAGTAGAGTGACAGCAGGTAGTTTGTAAGAGGGACGAACTAAGTAATTCAGCAGAACTGGCCCAGAGAAAGATTTTATTTTTTAAAAAATCAATAAATATGCTGCAATATTAGCAGTACCTATCTTTATTTGCTTTGTTATAGTTACTTTAAAAATATTCTACAATTCAGGGGCACCTGGGTGGCTCAGTGGGTTAAGCATCTAACTTTGGCTCAGGTCACGATTTCACAGTTTTGAGTTCGAGCCCCACATCAGGCTCTCTGCTGTCAGCACAGAGCCTGCTTTGGATCCTTTCTCTGCACCTGCCCTGCTCGCACACTCTCTCTTTCAAAAATAAATAAACATTAAAAAAAAAAAAGAAAACAATATTCTACAATTCAAACGCCATGTTAATTCTAATGGTTCTTCTTTGTTAGGTTTAAATCAATGTAATTTTACTATATTTTCCCTCTTTCCATGGCTTTTTCATTTTGCAGGCACAGAATAATGCTGTATGCCAGCCTCTAAAACTTAAATGTCTACAGGACCTGGTGGTAACATCCATGGGTGAAGTGAGCTGAGAGTAATAAAATGGAGTCTATTGAAAAGAGAGTAGGGGGCATTGTGATAAATGCACAACAATGCTCTGCCTGAAGGGGGCAGCAGCTACTGATCCTCAGGCAACTGCTGCAGAGTAGGAATGAGGATATGATTTCAAGGAAAGCTGAGAAGCCAGAATATGCCAAGTTGCCTGATTATTAGCGTGGTGGTTAAGATCATAGACTCTGAAGGTGAATCACAGTTTTACCAGTTACGTAACTTTGGGCAAGTTATTCAACTATTCTTGAACCCTCAGTTTTTTCATCTCTTGAATGGGACTAAAGATTGAACTAAAACCAGAAATAGACAAGATTGCTTAACTCACGCTCTAATTGAAACCCATTGTTCTAGGGGCGCCTGGGTGGCGCAGTCGGTTAAGCGTCCGACTTCAGCCAGGTCACGATCTCGCGGTCCGTGAGTTCGAGCCCCGCGTCAGGCTCTGGGCTGATGGCTTGGAGCCTGGAGCCTGTTTCCGATTCTGTGTCTCCCTCTCTCTCTGCCCCTCCCCTGTTCATGCTCTGTCTCTCTCTGTCCCAAAAATAAATAAAAAACGTTGAAAAAAAAATTAAAAAAAAAAAAAAAAGAAACCCATTGTTCTAAATTCTCATCACACTTTCTTGAGGCATTGAGGAGGTTTGGCAATGATTGGATCTTTCCAACCTCCAGGCCAAAAAAGTCCTGACACCAACGGAATGCTTTAGAAGACCACACCCCCTTCCCTGTCCATTGATCACTGCTGAACACATACCACCTCCCACCCATGATCACCTGTCTCTGTGTGTTCTTTTGCACGTACCCCTTCGACTTCTCCCTATAAAACTCTAGGTGTCCATCTTGCAGGCAGAGAGGTCAGTTGCTAAAGCTTGAATCTGCCACCTCCCTTGGCTGCTGGCACCCTAAATAAATTTCTCTCTTTCTCTTTTCCAAACCCTCATCTTTTGATTTATCTCTTGTGATGAGTTTATCCAAGTTTGTTCGGCAATAGTGTTGGCAAATCTAGCCAGGAGCTGTTTTCACCTTGTCCGGCTCCCTAGGGATTTCAGCAGGAGGTGGCATCAGTGGTCAGCGTGTCAGGGTTTACCTCTCTCTTGAGATCAGTAATGTTTACAACACAGGGTTGTTGGCAGGATTAAATGGATCGAGTGCTGAGAACCATACTTAGCATTAAATGCTCAATAATTGTTGGCTACTGTCATTATCAGCTGTTAATTAAGATTTTAATTCAACTTTTAATTTTGAGTTAATTATAGATTCACATGTAGTTATGGGACAAAACTATAAAGAGATTTCATATTTCCCAGTTTCCTCCATTGGTAACATCTTGCAAAACTGTATAGTAAAATATCACAAGCAGGATTCTGATGTTGATACAATCAATACAGTATTTCCATCTCCATGAGGATCCCTAGTATTGTCCCTTTATAGCCATATCTATGGTGTTCTGCCCATCTCCCTTATTAATACCTAGTAACCACTAATCCGCTCTCCATTTCTACAATTTTGTTATTTCTAGAATGTTATATAAATGGAATTATATACTATGTAATCATTTTTATTGGCTCTTTTCACTCCGCATAATTTTCTGGAGATTTATCCAGATTGTTGGGTGTATCAGTTGAGTGTATCATTGGTTTCTTTTTGTTGCTGTTAGTATGATGAACTACAGTTTAACTATTTTTACCTGCTGAAGGACATAGGGTTTTCCCAGGTTTTGACTATTATAAAGAAAGCTACTATAAACTTTGAGTATAGGTTTTTGTGTGAACTTAAGTTCTCATTTCTCTAGGACAAACGCCTAAGAACAATTGTTGGGTCATAGGATAGTTGAAGGTTTGATTTTTAAAGGAGCTGCCAGACCATTTTCCTGAATAGCTCTAACATTTTACATTCCCAATCACAGTGTATGAGTGATCAAATTTCTCTCCATCGTTACTTGCATTTGATGTTGTCATTATGTTTTATTTCAGCCATTCTGATAGTTGTTTAGTGATATCTCATTGTAATTTTTATTTGCATTTACCAAGCATTGAATCATTTTGAAGATCTTTTCATGTGTTTATTTGCTATCTGTATATGCTGTTCAGTGAAATATCTCTTCATGTCTTTTGCCCATTTTTTCTTTTTTAAGGAGAGACAGAGTACGAGCAGGGGAGGGGATCGGAGAAAGGGAGACACAGAATCTGAAGCAGGCTCCAGACTCTGAGCTGTTAGCATAGAGCCTGATGCAGGGCTTAAACTCATGAGCCATGACATCATGACCTGAGTAGAAGTTGGACGCTGAACCCACTGTGCCACCCAGGCGCCCCTCCATTTTTCTAATTGGATTGTTTTTTTTTTGTTGTGCTGTTGAGTTTTGAGAGCTCTTTATATAGCCTAGATACTAGATACTAGTCTTTATCAGATACATAGTTTGTACATAATTTCTCTCAGTCTGCAGCCTGTCTTTTTATCCTCTTAACAGGGACTTTCACAAAGCAGAAGTTTTATTTAATTGAGACATAATTCACATAACTTAAAATTCACCATTTTAGGGGCACTTGGGTGGCTCAGTCGGTTGAGCATCTGACTTCGGCTCAGGTCATGATCTCACGGTCCGTGAGTTTGAGCCCCACGTCGGATTCTGTGCTGACAGCTCGGAGCCTGGAGCCTGTTTCAGATTCTGTGTCTCCCTCTCTCTCTGACCCTTCCCCATTCATGCTGTCTCTCCCTGTCTCAAAAATAAATAAACGTTAAAAAAATAAAATAAAAAAAAAATCACCATTTTAAACTGTAGACTTCAGGGTTCTTTAAAATTGTATACACGATGGTTGTATAACCATTACGACCATCTAATTCCCCAACATTTCCATCACCCCGAAAAGAAACCCCATTCCTATTAGCAGTTAGCCCTAAAATCCCTTCCTCCCTCTATCCCCTGGCAAGCACTAATCTCTTTTCTGTCTCTATGGGTTTCCCTATGCTGGACATTTCATATAAATGAAATGAGTACAGCATGTGGCCTTCTGTGCCTGGCTTCTTTCACTTAGCATCATGTTTTCAAGGTTCATCCATGTTGTAGTGTATATCAGTACTTCATTTCTTTTAATGGTAGAATAATAATCCACTGTGTGTGTGTGTGTGTGTGTGTGTGTGTGTGTGTATATATTTTTTGTTTATCTGTTTATCAGCTGATGGACATTTTGGTGGTGTTCATTTTTTCGCTATTTGAATAATACTGCAATGAGCATTTGTAGACATGTATTTGAGTACTTGTTCTCAATTCTTTGGGGTATACACCTAGGAGTGGAACTGCTGTCTCATATCTTAATTATATGTCCAACTTTTTCACTTTAAAATGTTTTGCACAGTACAAAATTTTTGCCCTTGTTTTTCAAATACTGAAGCAGTCTTACAGTTCTGGAACAAACCCCACTTGGTCATAGTGTATAATTCTTTTTAACTGAGTTCTATTTAATATTATTTTGCTAAAAATTTTAATGTCAGGGGCACCTGGTGGCTCAGTTGGTTGAGCATCAACTCTTGGTTTTGGCTCAGGTCATGGTCTCATGGTTCATGGGTTCAAGCCCCATGATGGGCTCTGTGCTGCAGTGTAGAGCCTGCTTGGGATTCTCTCTCCCTCTCTCTCTGCCCCTCCACCCTGTGTCTCTCTCATTCTCAGAATAAATTAAAAAAAAAATTAAAAAAAATTTATGTCTATATTCATGAAGAATATTGGTCTGCAGTTTTCCTTTCTGGGACTGTTGTTCTCTGGTTTTGGCATTAGGGTAATACTAGCTTTATAAAATGAATTGGGAAGGGTCCTTTCTTCTTCTATTTTCTGGTGGACATTGTGAAGAATTAAATGTTAATTCTTTAAACATTTGTTAGAATTTTCCAGCAAAACCATTTAGTCTGAAGATTTCATTTGGGGGAGTTTTATTTTTAATTAATTAATTAACTTATTTTTGAGAGAGAGAGAGAGAGGGCGCAGTAAGTGAGGGTGAAGAGAGAAAGGGAGAGAGAGAGACAATTCCCTGAGGGAGAGAGAGAGAGAGAGAGAGAGAGAGGGAGAGGGAGAGAAAAGCGGGGCTCACCCAAAGTGGGCTGGTGCTCAGGAACCTGAGATCATGACCTCCGCCAAAGTCAGATGTTTAAATGACTGAGGCACCCAGGTGTTTAGGGAGTTCTAAAATTACATCTTCAGGGGCGCCTGGGTGGCTCAGTCGGTTAAGCGGCTGACTTCGGCCCAGGTCATGATCTCGCGGTCTGTGAGTTCGAGCCCCACGTTGGGCTCTGTGCTGACAGCTCAGAGCCTGGAGCCTGTTTCAGATTCTGTGTCTCCCTCTCTCTGACCCTCCCCCGTTCATGCTTTATCTCTCTCTGTCTCAAAAATAAATAAACATTAAAAAAAATTTTTTTTAAATTACGTCTTCAGTCCTTAACAGTTACAGGTTTTCCCACTTATTTCATACTGGGTGAGTTGTAGTCATTTGTACTTTTTAAGGATTAGTCTATTTCAAATAAATTGTCAAATTTATGTGCGTTGAAAAAAAATTTGTAATTATGTAATGGTGATGGATGTTAATTAGACTTTTTGTGGTGATAATTTTACAATATATACAAATACCGAGTCATTCTGTTGTGTACCTGCAACAAACATTCAATTATTTTTCAACGAAAAATTATACGTATAGATTTGTTTGTAATGTTCATTTATCATTTTTTAATTTTTAATTTTTTTGAAAATTTTGTGTTGAGAGAGAGAGACAGGGGAGAGGAGCAGAAAGAGAAGGAGAGGGAGACACACAGAGAGAGAGAGAGAGAGAGAGAGAGAGAGAGAATCCCAAGCAGGCTCCACACAGCATGGTGCCTGGCGTGGGGTACCATCTTTTTGATGTTGGAATGCTGTGTAATGATTCTGCCCTGTTTCATTCCTGATACTGGTAACTTCCATCTTTTCTATTTATCTTTGAGTTTTCCTAGGTGTTTGTCAATTTTATAATCTTTCTAAAGAACCAGCTCTTTCATTGATTTTCTCCATTGGTTTTTGGTTTTCAATTGCATTGATTTCTACTTTTGTTTTTATTATTTGCTTCCGTTTGCTTTGGATTTATATTGCTCTTCTTTTTCTAGGTTCTTAAAATGGGAACTTAGATTATTGATTTGAGAATTTTCCTATTTCCTAATGGATGCATTTACTGCTATAAATTTCTCTGTCTGCACTGTTTAGCTGTGTCCCACAAATTTTGAAATGTTGTTCCACAAATTTTGATATGTTGTTTTATTCCACTTAGATCATTTTTTGTTTTCCCTTACGATTTCCTCTTTGATACATGAATTATTCACAAATGCATTGTTTAGTTTCCTGTTTGTTTGGAGATTTGCCTGGTATCTTTCTGATACTGATTTCTGGTTTAATTTTATAGTGTTCAGAACATATTCTGTATGAATTCAATTGTTTTGAATTTGTTGTGGTTTGTTTTATGGCCCAGGATATGATCTACCTTGGTACATGTTCCATGGACACTTGAAAAGGATGTGTATTCCACTATAGGGTGGAGAATCCTGCCAAGTGTCAATTAGATCCTGTAGGTTGATGGTGTTGTTGGGAATTTTTCTATATCCTTGCTGGTTTTCTGTCTACTTGTTCTATCAATTGTTGAGAAAGAGGTGTCTTTACAATTCCAATTTAAATATAGTAATTTTGAGGGGCACCTAGCTGGCTCAGTTGGAGAAGCGTGTAACTCTTGATCTCAGGGTTCTGAGTTTGAGCCCCATGTTGGGTATAAAGACTACTTAAATAAATAAAACTTAAAAAAAAACCACCTATCATAAAAAATTTTAAAAAATATAGTAATTTTGAGTATAAATTTCTTTGTATAGCTTTTTTTTAGTGGGTGCTCTAGGTTTTACATTATATATATATATACACACATTATATATATATACATTATATATACATTATGTGTGTATGTACATTATATATATACATGTGTGTGTATATATATATATATATATATATACACACACACACACACATATGTTTATATATATATACATACCAGCTTCTACTGGTATCATTATCAGTTTGAAGAAAATATAGAAACTTTATCTCCCTGGGACGCTGTTCAATTGGTTAAGCATCTGATTCTTTATTTTGGCTCAGGTCATGATCTCAGTTTGTGAGTTCGAGCCCCATACCAGGCTCCATGCTGACAGTGCAGAGCCTGCTTGGGATTCTCTCTCTCTCTTCCCTACCCCCTCTTTCACACGCATTCTCTCTCAAAATAAATAAACATAAAAAAATAAAATAAACTTTAGCTCCCTTTACGTACATTTACCCTCTTTTATTTAAAATTGTCCTAGGGGCGCCTGGGTGGCGCAGTCGGTTAAGCGTCCGGCTTCAGCCAGGTCACGATCTCGCGGTCCGATCTCGCGGTCCGTGAGTTCAAGCCCCGCGTCAGGCTCTGGGCTGATGGCTCAGAGCCTGGAGCCTGTTTCCGATTCTGTGTCTCCCTCTCTCTCTGCCCCTCCCCCGTTCATGCTCTGTCTCTCTCTGTCCCAAAAATAAATAAAAAACGTTGAAAAAAAAATTTAAAATTGTCCTAAATATTTCTTTCATATACTTTTAGAACCATTTGGACAATGTTACAATTTTTGCTTCAACTATCCATTATAATTTAGAAAAAGGAAGAGGAGAGGGAAAATCTATTATCTTTACCAATATTTTTACTTACTGTGTTCTCTCTTCATCACTGATATTCCAAGATGTCTTCTTTTTCTGATTCCTTTTTGTTTGGAGAACTTCCATTAGCCATTCTTTTAGGGTGAGTTGGCTGATGACAAGTTATCTTAATTTTCCACTATCTGAGAACGACTTGATTCACTTTTTTAAAAGTTTGTTTATTTATTTTTTTAGTAATCTCTACACCCAACATGGGTTTCAATCTCACAACCCTGAGATCAAGAGTTGAATGCTCTTCCAACTGAGCCAGCCAGGCACCCCTCTCCTTCATTTTTGAAGGATATTTTTGGTGGGTATAGGATTGTAGGCTGGCTGGCCATTATTTTACTTTAACACTGAAAACTGTTGTGCTACTTCCTTCTTCACGGTTTCTGTTAAGAAATCAGCTGCCATTCGAATTGTTTTCCTTCCATAGGTAAGATGTTATGACTCACTGGTTTTAAGATTTTTTTTTGTCTTTAGTTTTTTTTTTTTTAATGTTTATTTATTTTTGAGACAGAGAGAGACAGCATGACCGGGGGAGAGTCAGGGAGAGAGGGAGACACAAAATCTGAAACAAGCTCCAGGCTCTGAGCCATCAGCACAGAGCCTGACGCGGGGCTTGAACTCACGAACCGTGAGATCATGACCTGAGCTGAAGTCGGACGCTTAACCGACTGAGCCACCCAGGTGCCCCTTGTCTTTAGTTTTAAGAAGTTTGACTATGATGTGTCTTAGCATGGATTTCTTTGCCTTTATCCTGTGTGAAGTTTGCTTAACTTCTCGATCTGTAGGTTTACAGATTTTGTAAAATATGGAAAGTTTTCAGCTATTATTTTTTCAGTGCTTTTTCAGCCCTGCTCTCTTTCTCCTCTACTAATACTCTGAAGACACAAGTGGAAGATCTTTTGTTATGGTCCCAGAGGATTGTTCATGGATTTGCTTTGTTTTGTTTTTGTTTGTTCAGACTGAGTAACTTCTATTGCTCTCTCCAGTTCACTGAATTCCTATATTTCATGCATCCTGCTGAAGTCTATCCATGGAGTTTTGAAACTTTAGGTTTTGTATTTTCAGTTCTAAAATTTCCATTTGGTGAATTTTTAGGTCTTCTACTTCTTTGCTGAGATCTTCTATATAAAAAAAAATTTGTTTCAAGTGTATGTGTAACTGCTCATTGAATCAATTTTATGATGGGTGCTTTAAAATCTTTTTCACAAAATTCTAACCTCTCTGTAATCTTGGTGTTGGTGTCTATTAATTACCTTTTTTTTAAAATTCAGTTTGAGATCTTGTTTCTTGATATAGTAAGTTATTTCAATTGAAACCAGGACATTTGGGGAATTATGTTATGAGATTCTGGATTGTATTTAAGCCTTTGTTTTATCTGGCTTCTTCTGACACTACTTTGGCAGAGGAAGGTGGAGGGGCACTGTCTCTACCAGCTACCAGTTGGAGTTAGAAGTTCGGGTTTCCCACTCTTCCTCCATTGACAATCAAGGGAGGTGCTTCCCATTACTGCTAGGTGGGGTTGGAAGTTCTACTTCTCTCCTGGTTTTCAGTGACACCTCCCTGGCTGAGAGGGATAGGAATTTCCTGTTACTGCTCCCCACATGACTTCCAGTGACACTACAGTGTGGGGATATGTGTGGTCTCAATAATTGGTTTTGTATTCTTGTTTGAATTTATTGTGTAAATCCATTTTGGTTTTAAATATGTATAAAATACTATATACATGAATAATGTATAACAAGTTTTATATTTACATATAGTTAAGTAAATTAGGATGAAAATGTTTTGTTTATAGTGACAAACTGGGCAAAGACATGAACAGACACATTTCTTTTTCTTTTTAAATGTTTTTATTTATTTTTGAGACACAGAGAGACAGAGCATGAATGGGGGAGGGGCAGATAGAGAGGGAGACACAGAATCGGAAGCAGACTCCAGGCTCTGAGCTGTCAGCACAGAGCCTGACATGGGGCTCAAACCCACGAACTGTGAGATCATGACCTGAGCTTTAATCAACTGAGCCACCCAGGAGTCCCAACAGACGCTTTTCCATAGAAGACATCCAGATGGCTAACATTAAAGACTCTCAGCATGAACAGATGCTCAACATCACTCATCAACAGAGAAATACAAATCAAAACCAAAATGAGATGTCACCTCACACCAGTCAGAATGGCTAAAATTAACAGATCAGGAAACAATAATGTTGGCAAGGATATGCAGAAAGGGGAACACTTTTGAACTGCTGGTGGGAATGCAAACTGGTGCAGTCACTCTGGAAAACAGTATGGAGATTCCTCAAAAAATTAAAAACAGAGGACCCTACAACCCAGCGATTGCACTACTAGGTATTTATCCAAGGATGCAAAAATGCTGATTCGAAGTGGCCCAGGCACCCCAATGTTTATAGCAGCACTATCAACAATAGGCAAATTATGGACAGAGCCCAAATGTCCACCAACTGATGAATAGATAAAGAAGATGTGGTATATATATATATATACAATGAAATATTACTCAGAGATGAAAAAGAATGAAATCTTGCCATTTGCAACAACATGGATGGAACTAGAGTATATTACGCTAAACGAAATGAGTCAGTCAGAGAAAGATAAATACGACATAATTTCACTCATATGTGGAATTTAAGAAACAAAACAGATGAACATAGGGGAAGGGAAGGAAAAATAAGATAAAAAAAACAGAGAGGGAGGCAACCATAAGAGACTTTTGAATGCAGAGAACAAACTGAGGGTTTTTGGAGGGGTGGTGGGTGGGGGATGGGCAAAACGGGTGATGGGTACTAAGGAGGGCACTTGTGATGAGCACTGGATGTTATATGTAAGTGATGAGTCACTAAATTCTACTCACGAAACCATTATTACCCTATATGTTAATTAACTTAGATTTATTTATTTATTAACGTTTATTCATTTTTGAGAGACAGAGCGCGAATGGTGGAGGGGGCAGACAGAGAGGGAGACACAGAATCCAAAGCAGGCTGCAGGCTCTGAGCGGTCTGCACAGAGTCTGATGTGGGGGCTTGAACTCACGAACTGTGAGATCATGACCCGAGCCCAAGTCAGACGCTTAACTGACTGAGCCACCCAGGTGCCCCAACTAACTTGGACTTAAATAAAGTTAAAAAAAAAATGTTTTGTTTATAAGGGCTTTCTACTTTACTCCAGTTTGAGAAACACTGACGTGGGTGATAACATGGCCTGATGCTCAAATCAGGAGTCTCTGGAGATATTCCTATTTCTGCCCAGGTTGTTTCACCTACATGAAAAGACAGAAGGAGCTGGGGCCCTGACGCTATGGACATCATGCCAGTGTGACACTGACTTTTTATAGACAAGGGAAAAGTAAACTCCTACTAAGGGCTCTATTAGTTTCCTACTGCTGCTGGAACATATTATCACAAACTTACTGCTTTACAACAACACAAATGTGTTCTCGTACAGCTCTAGAGGTCAGCAGTCCGAAAGCAGTTTCACTGGGCTAACATCAAGTTGTCAGTAGGGCTGGTTCCCTCTGGAGGCTCTAGGGCAGAATCTGTTTCCTTGCCTTTGTCAGCTTCTCGAAGCTGTCTGCATTCCTTGGCTTGCAGTCCCTTCATCTTCAAAGCAAGCCGTGTAGCATCTTCCAACCTCTCCCCTGCTCTCTGTCCTCTGTTTCTCTCATCACGTCCCCTTTTCTGACTCTGAAGCTCCTGCTTCCCTCTTGTAGGACTCTTGTGAGTCCTACACTGGGCTCATCTGGATAGTCCACAATAATCTACCTATTTTAAGATCCTTCACTTACTCACATCTACAATGTTCCTTTTATCATATAGGTTAACAGATTCCTGGGTTCTGGGGATTTAAGATGTGGACATCTCTGGGGGTCGTTATTCACCTACCAAGAGGGGATGCTGTTAATTTGCAGTTAACATTTTAAAACTAAAATTTTAAAGGACTGACCTTTTCACCAGAATGTAAGCTCCACCATAACATGGAGTTTGTCAGGACGGTTCACCAATGGTTTCTCGGCTTTCTGCTGACGCAGTGATGGTCACATTTTCCCGACTGTCACTGTTGAGGAGGCAGCTAGGTAGAGAGCATTCTAGGCAGAAGAAACAGCAAGTGCAAGGCATCAGGGAAAAGTATACTTTTTATTCATACTTATAATAACATAACATTTGATATGACATAGCTCATTTTATCTCAATTCTCATGAACTATCAAGTCATGGATACACTGTACCCATTTTTCAATTAAAAATTTTTAAAAATGTTTATTTATTTTGAATTATTTTATGTTTATTTTTGAGAGAGAGAGAGACAGAGACAGAGACAGAGACAGAGTGAGCAGGGGAGGGGCAGAGAGAGAGGGAGACACAGAATCTGAAGCAGGCCCCAGGCTCTGAGGTGTCAGCACAGAGCCCGACGCGGGGCTCAAACTCACGAACTGTGAACTGAAGTTGGAGGCTTAACCGACTGAGCCACCCAGGTGCTCCTGTACTGTACCCATTTGAAACACTATTTAGATCCTAATCCAAAACACAAACTGGTCAAACCCTGAGGGTTTCACTCCATATGTTTCTCATCTTTATCTTTGATTCTGTTTCTTCTGAATGTAAACTGGTTTTACATCTGTGCCTTCTTTTCTGACTCTGCAATTTAAAAAGTTTTTGCTTACTATTAAATCAACATAAAAACATTATACAAGGAATTGTTTTTTGTTTTTAAACCCATGATCCATGATTAAACCTTTATTTTCTCTGGCACACTTGCATGGTTTAAGCGTGCAAAATCCAGAGTCCTACTGCCTTATATTCACATCCTAGCTTTGCCACTCACTAGCTGTGTGACTTTGGGCAAATTACTTAGATCTTCTCTGCTTCAGTCTCCTCATCTGTAAAGCAGAAATAACAACTGTACCTACCTCACACAGCTGTTGTGAAAATTAGATGAATTAATCTAATGTACTGAAAACGGATCCTGGCACACAGGAACCCCTCAAAAACTATTAGTCACTTTTCTTATTTTCAACCCAACAATTTTCTATGCACATAATTTTTATTTAATTGCAATAATAAAACATAAAACAATCATAGGATACATAAAGCACTGTATTCTACTTTTTTCATTTAATGTTCATAAGTTTTCCTCTACATTCCTATATTATTAACTTAGATACTTTTTAAAAAAATTTTTATCCATTTATTTATTTTGAGAGAGAAAGAGACAGCACAAGTGAGGGAGGGGAAGAGAGAGAGGGAGAGAGAGAATCCCAAGCAGGCTTTGCACTACCAGCACAGAGTCCGATGCCGGGCTTGGTCCCACGAAGCCATGAGATCATGACCTGAGCCGAAACCAAGAGTTGGACACTTAACAGAGTGAGCCACCCAGGTGCCCCTAACCTAGATACTATTTTTAGTGACAGCCTGACATTCCATACTGTCGGTAGTTTTGGCTTAAACATTTCCTTGTTATTGGGCATTTAGTTATTGTATTATTTTTAGTTACGATCTCAAAATCATGCTTTGTATACGATGCTTTTTCTTTCTTTTGAATGATTCATTTAGCAACTGTTCCTAGGAGTATAATTCTTGATTTTGTGTCCAACATTTAAAACTCCATGGGGCGCCTGAGTGGCTCAGTTGGTTAAGTGTTCAACTCTTGATTTCAGCTCAGGTCATGATCTCATGGTTCGGCAGATGGAGCCCCATGTTGGGCTCTGCATTGACAGCATGGAGCCTGCTTGGGATTCTCTCTCTCTCTCTCTCTCTCTCTCTCTCTGCCCCTACACCCCTCCCCCCCCCCCAATTAATAAATAAACTTAAAACTCCTTCTTACAGGAGATGTCTCAATGGCTCAGTAGCTAGAGCGTGCAACTCTTGATCTCAGGGTTGTGAGTTCAAGCTCCATGTTGGGTGTGGAGCATACTTAAATACAAAATACAAACAAAAACCCCACAAAACTCTTTCTTTCCTTCTACATAGTTCCAAAGAAGCAACTACTTTCAGTACGTGATGGAAAGAGAAGCAGACATATCATATTACCACAGTGAAGTCATTTTCATGTAGGAACAGACTCCTGATAAAGAACTGATAAGGTCTATAGTATTATCATCATTGTTTTCATCATTCATTCATTCAACAAACATGTGTTATTCATGTAGGGTGGGTCAGGTCCCTTGTGGGTAGGAAGAAAGTTATAAAAGAAAGCCAGAGACTTAAAAAAAAGAGTGATGAGCTCCAAATACAAACATTTTATTTATAAACCTTCCAATTCAGTGTCTTTTAATGCACAGTGTGGAATCTTTGTGCAAGTTAAAAAGAGGTATTTTCTTCACTCAAGGAACTAAAATTATGTCAACCCGATACTGGTCATCCAAACATACAAATTTTATAGAAGTCATGGGGATATCTTGTAAGAAGGAAGTCCTTGGCTGTAAGAAGTCTACATAAATGCCTTTGTTTTTTTTTTTGTACCTCAGCATTATTTTAAAATAAAGAAGACAGTAATGATGCGGTTGGAATCTTCTGTTTGGAAACAGAAGGAGGAAGTCTGAGTTATATAGGCTTCAACTTTGTTTTCTGTTTTCTATTAAAACTACTGAACTTTTCACATAAGAAATAATAGAGATTAAACTTTTTTTTTTTTTAGCCCACCACATCCTGAGTTCAGTTTTACACCTTTTCATCAGTATAGCTAAAGTTCTATAAAAGCCTCTCTTGCTGTCTTTATCTCTGTTTCTTTTTATCAACACTCCACTGAAAACAACTGCCAGTACTCTATACTACATGCTTTGGGTATGATATACCTGTGGCAGCCACCTACCTAAATTGAGAACGTAATGAGTGTCTTTTTTTAGGCAACAGCAAAACATTATGGAAACTACCCCAACTATCACTGATAATGAATTCTGTTACTGGGATATTCTGTTCACAGATCAGTTCTCCCTGGTTTTGAGAATTAAGACGGGTAATATAGACATTTTACTGTCTTTTTTATTTTTAAACTTTATGAAGGGGTAAGAAGGTTCTGGGTTTGTTGCCCTTTCAGTCAGAGTTCATCAACTTTGAAAATCTCATTTCCATTAAGTCAGAAATAGGAGCCAACAGAGTCACCTGGCGAGCACAGGCAAAGTGATTTGGAAATCAGTTTATTTGGTCACCACGACATCAGTTAACCCCTTAAGACAGTGGCTTTCCTACCTTTGGGCGTCAGTCCATTTGATGGAAGTGTTAAGTGTGTGTGTGTGTGTGTGTGTGTGTGTGTGTGTGTGTGTATGAGTTTTTATTGGAGAAAACCAACCTTATTACTATAACAAATAATTATAACTCTCTTTCCACACACACACACACACACACACACACACAATTTTTTTGTTCTGCTTTGTTTTGCATACAATTTCAGAAGGTTCCTTACGTCTGCTCCCTCAAAGAACACCTGCTCTGGAGGAAATTATGTTGACTAGTCAACAGTAGTTTCTGAGTGGGTAAGAGGCAGGAGAGATGGGGGCTGGGACGAAACAGTGGATCACAAAAGAGAAATTTTACTAGATTCATTCTGAGTGCAGGTCATTATGCTCAAGGGCCCCACAAGAGGGAGGGAGGATTTGGAACCAGAAGGCCTTGTGCTCTCTTCCCATCCCTCCCCTTTCCTAACTAATGACTTAGCCGAGTTATTAATCTTCCCAACCTTTAGGTTTTTTTGTATTTTTTTTTCCCCCTGTAAAATGAAATCTTGTCAGACTTCTTAGGGTTTATTGAATGCTTGAAGGAGAGTCCCAGATAAGCATGAGCTTGTAACTATTAATGTACTTGCCTTCCCTTAGCTTCATCTTCAGGGTTGTCTGCCTGTCCCCTTGTTCAGCGCCCAGCTCCACTGTCACCTTCCCAGAGGAGTCTCCAGGACGACCAGGTGGAAAGTAGCCTCCCTCTCCCCATCACTCTCAATGCCACCACCCTGCTGTATGACTATAGTCAACACATCTCATATGTGCAGTGGTTTCATTTTGAACTTGCTTCTTGTCTTTTCTCCCCCCAAACTAGAATACAAGCTCCTTTGAGGGAAGAGCCCTCCTCTTGTTTTCCCCGGGCCTGTAACAGTTCCCTGCACACAGTGGACACTCAGATTCTGGTGTCAGGATGGCAGTGGTTTAGAGGGCAGACTCCAGAGGAGGACGATCTGGATTTAGATCCCAGCTTTTCAGCTTACTATGTTGAGCGACATGAGGTTGATTATGTAACTTCTCTGTGCCTCACTTGTAAGATGGGGGATTCTGATATAGCATATACTTTATAGAAATGTTAATACATGTAAAGTACCAAAACAGAGCCTGGCACACCGTAAGTCTTACATAGGTGCTGTTTTCTACTTTTCAGTGAGTGAGGCAAGTGTTAATACATTAACAGTCAATGCACGTGACCTTGTAAGTGTATCAGATGTGCTCCGATGCCTCAGGTTTGACAGAAAAAGACTTACTCTTTTCATAAAACTCTTGCTTCGCTCTACTGCACCGTGCCATCCACCTGGCCCGCCACCGCTTAGCGGAAGGGGAGGTGCGGTTCCTAGTTCCGACAGAGTCCCCAGTCACCCACAGGTGGCACTGCTCGGGGTTCTCCCGGGGCCGGGGATGTCCCAAACCTCGCGGGGCGTTTCTCCCGGGGTAGGAAGTCTGGGCCTAGGGAAGCCCAGCGCCGCGCTGGGGACACAAGGGACGCTCCTCCGACTTACCTGAAACTCCAGCTGGGTCTCAGGAGCCGGGACGCGCGTCCAACCCACTCCCGCCTCCAGTCTCAAAACCGCCCCAGGGCTCGTGGGAACCGGTTGCTGCGGGCAGAAGCGAGCGGGGGCGGAGCGAGCGGGGCGGGGCGGGGCGGGGCGGGGGTGGGGCCTGCGGGCCCCGAGCTCCGAACTCCGCGGCGCCCGCGGGACTTCACACTGTCGGCGGCTCCGCGCACCCCGCGGGCTCCAGCCAGGTAAGGACGCCGCGCGCGCGGGTTGGCCGGGCCGGCCCCGGGGCTGCGGGGACCCGGGCAGGAAAGGGTCGGGACCGGCGCGAGGCGAGAGGTGGCTTCCACGAGCCCAAAGACTGGCCTTCCTGGGATGAGGAAGATTTTATCCCTCACGCGGCGTGGTGAGCGCGGGCCCGCCACGCCAGGTGAGGGACCCGGTCCCCTTGGGTCCGGGAAGAAGGGACAGGTGCGCGCTCCCGCGGAGTCGCACCTTCCCGGCGGTCCGCGCCTCCCGGCCTCTCGAGTTCAGGCGCTGGCCTCTCCGGAGGAGCCCCCGCCCCCTTTCTTTTCGGGTCCCAGGGCTCAGGCCGCCCCGCGGCAAGTTCAGCGTTGGGTTCGCTTCCCAGCTGCGCAGCCAGGTTGGTTCGTCCTCTCTGGGTGGCAGCACAGCCTCCATTGAAAGTTGGCACCATCGACGGAGACATTCCACAGTTGTACGTGTCCGAGTGCCTCACCCCACCAAATTCACTTTTTTTTTTTTTTTTTTTTTTTTAAATCTGGGAAATTGTTTGAATCTTGAAAACAGGGGTTCGGTGACTACAAGTATTGGAAAAACTAGGATCTTAACCTGGGAGTGTGCGCTTTTCTTGGATCCTAAATTTCCTTTTGATCTGAAATTTTTTTTCAAGGAAGAATAATAATGTGTTTCTGTGTACCAGGTTCAGAAACACTCTCATCTGTTGCCATTCTTTGGAAACTGGAATATTTGATTAGAAGAGTTGACCTCAGTGTCAACTGGGAACAGGATGGGCTGGTGGCTGAGTTTGAAGGTTATCCAAAATAGTTGAGCGTTTTGAGCATATACCCTGTATTTTTCCAGTGAGTGCCCATTTTCCTTTTAGGAAATTCCGAGAATTTAATCTCTTTGAGATGAGTCTCCCCTAAAGATCTGAGGTGGAAAAAACAACCTCAACAAACCAGTGGGTTTCCCAATTAAGTTTAGGATGTAACAGGTTGGTTTGTGACCCTGGTAGTTCCTTAGTCGGCAAGAATCACATGGGGGATGGAATATCATGATTTATAGGGAGAAAAGAAAGTATGTTGTAATTTTCTCATCATGTATGGGAAAGTATTTTTTAGTTCAGTTACATTTTCAGGGTTTAGGAAAGACCTATATTTTCCCCATGCCTCAATTAATCTGATCGATATATCACTATTCTTGGCAATTCATGATGCTTACTGCAGTGTATTTATGTTAGTGAGTTTGAGTCTTCTCATAAGGGTGTGTATGTTTGCTTTTTGGAACTGTCTAGGGCAAGTGTTGGAAACACATGCAAATCAGTGCTGTGCTCTAGTTGGCAAAACCTTTGCTCCACATAGGTCTTTGAACTAAAATTTTCACAACTCCCCAAATAGAAACGAATACAGAATACTAATGTATGCTCTAGCACGTTTAACCTGTTTACTTATTCTGTACTAAGCCAGTCATCATGTTATTTCAGCAGATGGTTACTCAAGGGCAGGGGCTATGTTTTATCAAATCATGGTCAAGTTCAGAGAATGGTAACCTTTGCTCTGTAAAGTTGACCCTTGACAGGGTGGTTGGAAGGGTTATGCTTGGAGAAGAATTGTTGGTCTCCCTGCCTTGCTCTGCATATCCAGAGTGCTAGGAGACTGAGCCTTGGGTCTCTAAGTACACCTCTGCTTACAGGTTCCTCCAGGTTGGCTGGGTTGGTGCCTCCTCCCCCTGCCTGGCTCTTCCGGTTTTATGCTTCCACCCCACTCCACCCCTCCCTGGATTCCTACCCTTAGGGAGAATTACCTTATTGTTCAGGGCAGAGAGACTAAGTCCACATAGTTTGCACAGGGGTGTTGACCCTCAGCCTAGTGCTGGGTCCCCCGAGGATGTTTAGTAAATATCTGTTGAGGACAACGTCACTTGTTTTAGAGTCCTTATTCTCTCTTGTTATTTAGTCTACAGAGGTGAAAAGGAGTGAGGTTGAATGCAGATCAATCATTTTAGGGGCCAGTTGCCTTGGTCAGATTAGTGTAGTAAAGGGGACATTGGAGTCTGTTAGTGAAATTAGCTCATGGTTGTTGGCAATTGTAAGATTATCCTGTACTATGTGATTATGCCATGAGAATAGCTTTGTTGAAAAGAATCCCAGAAGAGGGGGCTTATTAGTTACCTCCACCTGGACTTGCCTTTTTGTCTCTGCCCTAGATCAACCACTCCTTCCTTGGTTGGATTATAACTATTACCTTTCCCACCGCATTTGGTTGTTTAGAGCTCAGATGACCACAGCTATTGTGGCCTAGATGTAGAAAATTACATTTTCTATTGTTTGGGAAAAACAAGGATGGCATTTTGCCAAATTCCATGTATATATATGGAATATATATGGAATATATATATGTGTATGTATATATGTATATATACATATACATACATATACATATATACATACACATATACACATACACGTATATATACATATATGTATACATATATGTATACATGTGTACATATGTATACATATATGTATACATACGTATATATATGTATATACATTTAAGCTTTTTAAAAATGTTTATTAGTTTTGAGAGAGAGAGAGAGACAGAGAGAGTGAGCAAGCATGAGTGGGGGAGGGGCAGAGAGAATCCCAAGCAGGTGCTATGCTCTCAGTGCAGAGCCTGATGCAGGCTCAAACCACGAAGTGAGATCATGAGCTGAGCTGAAATCAAGAGTCGGATGCTTAACTGGACTGAGCCACCCAGGCACCCCAGTTTTAAACTTTTAATCTAAATTAGATTTCTCTCTTTCTAGAAACAACCACATGTAATTCTTTGAGCTGGTTATTTTGGTATTTGTTGCTTGTAGTTGCTACTTCTTGAGTTTTGCAGTTTGAGGCTTTATCTGTTGACTTCCCACTATGGAAGAGGATGACGTGGCTCCCTTTTTTCCTCTCACCCCCCCACCCCCACCCAACCACAGCTTCCCTAATTTTCCATCCTTGCAGTGGTTAAACAGTAATTTTGGTTAGATCAATGTACATAGCTAAGCAGAGCACAGCTTTTTGTTTTCTTTGGAGTTCATCATTGCTTTGTTTGTTCATTTACTTAGTTTCTTACGTCTTCATCGTTAATTCTCTGGCCAAGAAATCTCTTGGCCAGATTTCTGAAACTTGCCTCAGATGCATCAGGTATTCTGCCAATTTCACTTTCCTGAAGTTGTCCCTGAGCCTCCTGGCTTGCCCTAATATGGACCAGTTCACCTCTACACATGGGACACAGTTGTCACCCTGAGGACTTCCTTTTGTCATCATCCTGGGGATCCCCATCATTTCTCTCCTCTTAACCTGTAGTGCATGTCCTCTCTGTCTTGGTAGAGTCCTTTTTTTGATAGAGCACGTTCTCAAGGAGCTTCTTGGAAAAGATGGATGGATATGTATTTTTTTCTTGATGGTGAATGCCTCTAAATAGCTGTTTTCTACTGACAATTGATAGTTTAGAATTTTAGGGTGGAAAATTTGAAAGCATTGTTTCATTGCCTTCTAGGTTGTGGTGTTGCTATTGAGAAATTCGGAACTGTTCTGATTCCTTAATTTTTGCTGTAATTTGCTGTACAGTTTACAAACCTACTGAGTCCTTCATGGAAGTTCATAGAATTTTCTCTTGGCCTCCATGATCCTGAAATTTCATGATGCTCCTCCTTAGTATGGGTCTGCTTTCATCCATTGTGCTGGGCTCTTTGAATCCTGAAACTTATACCCTTCAATTTGGGAAGTTTTCTTGAATTAACTCATTGATAATTTCCTCCTCTCCATTTTCTGAGATGTGTCTTTCAAAAACTCTTATTGTTTATATATTAGATATTTTGGACTAGGCCTCTAATTTTCTTTCCTAATATGTGTCTTTTAATTTCTTGGTTCTGCTTTTGGGGTGATTTTTTTTTTCAATTTTATCATCTCATCCTTCCACTGAGTTTTTAATAAGTATAATCATATTTTTAATATTTTAAATTAAAAGCTCTTTGTTTTCTGAGGGCGTGTGTGTGTGTGTGTGTGTGTGTGTGTGTGTGTGGTACATTGAAAGGAAGGAAAAATTCTTCTGTACCCTCAAGATCTTCTAGCTGGACTAAGAATTAAATTTAAATCAGACAGATTAACAAGAGAAAAAAAAACAGTTTTATTCCATATGCACAGAGGCCCAATTATGAAATTGAGACCTAAAGAGATGTTGAGGCAGGCAGGTAGGTTTTTTATATTTTTTAGACATAGAGACAATCTGTGAGGAATTAACAGGACAAAGAAAATTTGGGAACTCCAATTAGTAAAGAATTCTAAACAGAATTTGGGCTGTGGTAGTAAGTGAGTAAAAAGTAACCAGGGTTGTTTATAGAACCTTCTAGGCTCTAAATTTCCCATCTCTGGAATTAAGGTAGTCTTTTTACCTCCTGATGCAGGGAGTGTACCTTTCACTTGGGAGATTTATTTCCCGCTTTCAAGGGACAGAGGAGGGTCTGGTGTTCTTGCTGCATAGGCTGTCTCCTAAGTAACTTTTATTTAAAATAATCAACATGCCAAAGTGGCATATTTGGAGGTGGCCTGCCCTTGGCCCCTTCCATATCTATTTCTTGCTTTTATTTTATGATTTCAGTGTCTTATCTGTCTTATCTCTCTGCGGAGTTTAATTTTTTTGAAAGTTTTTTCCTTCCTTCACAGACTCAGTTTCCCCATGTTGCCTTTGTCTGTTGATTTAAGTCTCTGTCTTTCCTGTTAGAGACTTTCCTCATATTCCTCATACCCTTTTGTTGTCTGCTCACATTTGAGTCGGGGATTAGGAGCTGAAGTTGTGTGTGGGCTTGTTGACCGGGAATTTCACTGTCAGGTGATCTGGCTGGGGTTTTATTTGGCAAAACTGATGTCATTACCTCTTGGGCCACTGAGAGTCCTCAGAAAAGGCTCTTCCACTCTTTTCCTGGACAGTGATGGAGAGCTTGGCTGCCAGTGATCTGGGAACTAGGTGGAGAAGAAGGCTGGAAGTCTCAGCATCCACATGTTTATATAACCCCTCCTTGGTGTTTCCAGAACATCTGAGCCATGCCTGATGTACCCCATTCCAGAGACCCCCTCTTTTACCCTCTCTGGGAGAGGAGGTGGGGAAGACACTCCAGGTGTTTTTGCAAGGGTAGGCAGGCGGAGATCACCTAACTGCTCAGAAAGGCTGAAGGGATATGGGACATCCAACTGCTTTTTAAAGTTCAGTTGTCTTTATTTTAGCCCACCTCTCTCCCCGCAGAGGGTCTAACTGCCTTGCATTATGTAGCATTTTGAAGATTCTGTCGTACATTCGGGTTGTTTCTTGACTTCCCTTCACCCCACCAAAATGTTTTATTATTTTCTCTTCTGTTCCCTCCATCTTTGTGGGTTTATGCATTAAAGAAAAAAAAATGATTTTTTTTTTTTTGGTCATTTTATTGAGTTTTCAGGAGGGAGAGAAGGTGGAAGGTCTTGTTCAATCTGCCATTGGTGCCTTCAGCAATCTCCACTGAGAGACTAGTGTGGTTCAGCCATGACGTTATGCTGCTGTTTTCCTGCCTTTACCAACAGTAAACGTTCCTTGACCAGTCCAGTTGTATTCTTTCACTGAACCCCGTTTAGACCTCAGATTTCTTCTTCTGCCACTCTAAGCGTCCACCACCAACTAATCACAGTTGTCATGGGAGGCAAGATCTCCCTCTAGACCTAGCTTGGGTGATATATAGTGTACTGGTCATAAAGCCCTTGTTTCCATTTCTCCAATTCACTTTGTTGAGGACTCATTCTATCCCCTTGGCCTCTGATTACCTTTCAGTGAAACTCCTCTTCAGATGTTTTAATCTGAAAGGCAAGCCTGGTGTCATTGGTGGCCATGTGGCCTCGATGGAAGTCATCATTTCCTTCTGGAGGCCAGTTTATCACACAGTTGCCTTACTAGCAGAAGCATCCTCATTTCCTCTTTCAAAGCTCATGTCTTTCTTGGAATGTGCACCCAGTTCCTGTTTCTGGCTGGGCTGATCAGAGATGACTGATCTGTGCAGTGCCTCATGGATGGTCACAACTTCCCTAACCCCCTTTTACCAACTGAGTCATTCCTTAGGCTTTAATTCAGTGTGCAGCCTTCTGTCCCAGTAGCTTGACAGCATCAGCATGACTTTATGCTTAACACAGAGGAACGATGACAAGTCAACTTCCACTAAAGGAGGAAGAGCATCGTTCCCAGACCATCTTATCTGTGCAGAAAAAGCAAAACTCTGTACTCCCAAGATGGCGTCTCTGCACTGGGAATACAGAAAACACCAATGCTAGCAATTGCTAATTGGAGTGGGTACAGGAGTGATTTGCTCTCTGGGGGATGGCAGTAAAGGATAAAATGGTTAGGAAACACCATTCACCTGGAGCCCACCAGGTACCATTGTGAATGAAAACTTGGCCGGTGGGAATAGCTACAGTGCTCATTCTTCCATCTGTGCTTCCACAGCTATCCTTCCCTTTTCTAAGTAGAACCTTGGAAGCCATTGCAACCTCTCTTCCCACGCAGTAGAGTTTTTCTCTAATGTGTTAAGTGCTTCTCTGAACTTCTTTTCGTCTTCTTAGCTAATTTGTAAACTCTCCTAGGGAAGAGTGCAATGCCTAACAAATACTTGATGAATGTACCAAATGAATTTTTTTCCAGATAATTGTGGACACTTGGCAGTTAGGGGACAAAAAAAGATGTTTGGTCATAATTATTCAAGTTGGACCCAATAACCTAAATTCATGAACTTAAAAAAAAATTTTTTTTTTAATATTTATTTATTTTTGAGAGACAGAGCATGAGTAGGGGAGGGGCAGAGAGGGAGACACAGAATCCAAAGCAGAATCCAGGCTCCGAGCTGTCAGCAGAGAGCCCAGTGTGGGGCTGGAACCCATGAACTGTGAGATCATGACCTGGGCTGAAGTCAGACACTTAACCAACTGAGCCACTCAGACGCCCCATTAAATTCTTGATTAGACTCTCACTTCACTCTGTCTAGACTGAAACATAGAGCATTCCATTTAAGTTTCCCCAAGTGTATTGTTTTTTGTATTATTTAGAAATATTTCTCATTGGAAACATTTTTTAAAAATTTAAATGTTTATTTAATTTTGAGAGACACGTAACTACATGGCATTTGTTTTTGAAAGTTAAAGCTTTTTTTTTTTAAGTTTATTTATTTGTTTTGAGGGGGAGAGCAAGGGAGGGACAGAGAGAGAGAGAGAGAGAGAGAGAGAGAGAGAATGCCAAGAAGGCTCCACACTTGTCAGTGCAGAACCTGACATGGAGCTCGAACTCACAGACCACGAGACCATGACCTGAGCCAAAATCAAGAGTCAGATGCTTAACTAACCAAACCACCCAGGTGCCCCTTGAAGGTTAAAAGCTTTTGAAATGATTAGCTATAGGTTATCAAAGTGACAGACTTTAAATTGTCTTCTACTGTATGAGATACTTCTAATGAACTGTCAAATATCCTACTCCCTTTATCTTTAATTTTTGTGAAACCCTAGCCTGATTGCATAGGAAAAGATTTTAGCTTCTTCTCTTTATCCTGAATAGAGTTCCAACAATGTCTTCCTGTTACTATTTCCTTGGAAACTCTATGTCCTCATGTATCCCCCAATATTATGTTTCAACCACAACATGTGGAATCTTCACATGACTGCCCCCAAAATGAAATTGTGGCTTTTCTTTTCCCTACAAAGGAGTGATTTAAACGTTTATTTTTCTGCAGATATAATTTAAGTGTGCAGTAAAGTTAGTTTTGACCATTGGGGTTATTTTGGGTCCAAAGAAGGCAGTTGGCTTTCTTTTTATTTTCCTGCCTTGACTGACAAAAATGCCTGATCCTTTAACCATGCAGATAAATAGAAATACAATTTAACTGAGTTATGAATGTAGTTAGGCATATAAATTTAAGTATGAATGCTTTTTAATTTTTTTAAAAGATTGTCAACTTATTTGTCACATATTTAGATCAGTTATAGGAGTCTTGCATTAAAGAATTCTTATTCATAGGGTCTGGGGTTGTAGCTGAAAGAGCTTTTTGAGCTCAGCTGGTGATGCGTCCTCCTGCCTCACGTAGACTAAGGATAAATCTCTGGATGCCACAGGGATTCCTCAACTCCCAGTATGCTCTTTGGATTCTCCCTGCCATCATTAAACATTTTTTTTTGTTGTTTTATAGAGTTTCATATATTCATTGTTAAAAAATATAAACAGTGCTGAAGCTTATAAAGAAATTAAAAATGACCCCAAACCATTCCAGACAGAATCTTGGTGAACACCCCTTCGTCATCTCTATCATCATTTGACTTTTTAAAGATCTTCAGCAACTTTCTAGAAAATAATTAGCTTAAGGAGCATTGTGTGCAACTGTTTATGTAACTCTAAATTCTGTAATTTTTATATATGTGTGTGTATGTATATACATATATAAATACACATACATACATGTATATACACACATGTATATACATACAGACACATACATACAATTATTTATGAGGTTATAATTAGTTCATACATAAAGTTCTTTGGGTAACATTATTTCATATAGGTATTTTTGTAGGAATAATTATCATTTTTAATAAGTAGGTGATAGTCTGTCCTATGAATATACAACGGTATTTTGAAGCACTTTCCAATTGTACAATTGGGGTTGTTTTCTTTTTTTTTTTTTCTAAGTAGTGTTGCTATACTATCCCCTTTTGGGGATTATTTTCTTGGGGAGTATTTCTCAAAATTTCACTCTGGGATTGAGGATTTCTAGCTTCTGTTAATCATTGTCAGGAGGACACAAAATGATAATGTGAAAAAGTTCACTAGCTGCATCAAGTTATCTAAAGTTTCCGTTATCCTCTATTTTGAACTTTTAGATCAACAGTATCTACTTTGTGTGAAGGCACAAGGTTTAGCTGGAGTCATTGAGGCCATGTTATGTACTAGGTTGTAGGTCAGATAACAAAGCCAGAGTAACCCAACGGGTCCACTTGCAGAGGCTGTGTTCTGGGTGGTAACGTCTATGGCCTCCTTTGATCTTGTTGGATGTGGTAGGAAAAGTGTCTAGGGATCAGTAACAAAAGGTGGAGAGGTTGTTATGGTATCTGTGAAACAACATTTGTCCTCAGTGCCTGGTCTAGGGTTCATGAACCTTTCTGTAAGCAGGGGAAGGCATTACACACCTATAAGGAGTTCCAACCCTCCCACCCATTTCCCCATTCTTGGACTGCAAGAGGAAGTAGGAGGGGCAGGGCAATGAGCAACATTAGGGAATTTTGCATTAATATCTTTTCTGGGTAAAGAACTCGGGGTAGAGGACAATCCTATTCAGGTTTTTCCCTTGACATCTTCCTGTCTAATGTCTAAAGCCTGGGCTAGAATTGTAAGTCAGCTATTAACTGGCGTTATGTTCCCAGGCCTCAGGTTTTCCACCTATTAAGCAAAGCATAATGACACATAATTAACAGTCTGCTTCAGAAAGATTCATGGCCCAATGCTTATAAAGGACTTTGAGCTTTTCAGAGTGTTTTATACACATTCATGTATGATGACATGGCTTGCTCTGTGTAGCAAAGGGCATCTATATTATGCCTGTTTTAAAGATGAGAAAAGTGAGCCTCATAGAGGATAATAGCTTGCTGAGAATCGGAGGGTAAATTTAATGTACCTTCTACAGAATTTTTCTTGGATTTTGTGGAACTAGTGGAGTCTAAAATAAATTCTACATGAGCATGCATGTGTTGGAAAAGTGGGTATTACAGTTTTTAAGCAAATACAACCTTTGTGGGGGTAGGCATAGGCTACTCCTTTGTAAGGGGGAATTGTGTTTGACATTCAGTGGAGTTCTTGAAGGGCATGGAATAATTATGGAAGCTAGGGATAAACTGTGATTTTCAAAGTAATGTGGAAAAGTCTCCACACACAGTCGGTTAAATAAATTGAGTCAGGGGGAGTTTGGGAGAAATGCTTTGTCCCCAAAACAGGTGGGGTCGGTAAAGACAGAATAAAGGCTTGGCGTAGATGAACATTTCCTAGAACGCAAATGTGAGTAAACTAGTCTAATTATTTTTTTTTTCAACGTTTATTTATTTTTGGGACAGAGAGAGACAGAGCATGAACGGGGGAGGGGCAGAGAGAGAGAGGGAGACACAGAATCGGAAACAGGCTCCAGGCTCCGAGCCATCAGCCCAGAGCCCGACGCGGGGCTCGAACTCCTGGACCACGAGATCGTGACCTGGCTGAAGTCGGACGCTTAACCGACTGCACCACCCAGGCGCCCCTAATTATTATTATTTTTTTTAAATAAATGATGTAGAAGAGGGAGTGCACAGTGTAAACTCCAAATTTACAGTCAACATGAACATACTGGGACATTAAAAGGCCGAACTGCTGGTCTCGGGTCTATGCAGTGGTGATGAGTGCATTTAGGTAAAATGAGTCCATGTGTATATGCAGATGGACATTCCAGTTTTTTTACTCAAGAAAGATTCAGAACTCAGGACCCCTGAGATCAGGAGTTGCATGCTGTTCCGACAGAGCCAGCCAGGTGCCCCTGTAAACTCTTAACCGAAGAGATTCACTAAGTGTACAACCTGGAACAAAAAAAGCTAACTAAATCTTAGGTGTTGTTACAGATAATTCAGAAATGTCATTTTACCCATTTTCATGTTTCAGCATCTAAGATAGTTTCATCAGCGTACCTTAAAGACATAAGACCTAGAGAAAAGCAAATGTATCTATCGGTGGCACGGACTATTGAGTAAAATATCCCCATTGATTTCTTCGGTCGAGAAAGATAAAAGCTGAGGAGATGTGTGGACAAGGGCATGCCCTCTTATAGCTCGGTGATACAGGGAGGCCATTCATTTGCACCTTCTTTATTCCCAAATAATACCCCACCTGCCCCCAATAGTTAATGTTTTTGATCACAGATGATGTGCCAGGCTCCATGTGGAGCTCTTTACATGTCTTAGCTCATTTAACCCAGGCTACAACCCAATGAGTGGGCAAGGTCATTCCCAACATTCTTCAGATGAAGAGCCTGGAGCTCAGAGGTTCAGGGAGATGTGGTTTTAGCAGTGGAACCAGACATGAGAACAATGCAGTCTGACTCCAGAGGGTACTTTTATAGCTCTACTGAGTATACACGCTGAGCTACACTCTTCTCCTCTTGTTACTTTCTGTCCTGGTAAAGAGAAATGGACAACCTAGAAGAAACCATGAAGGCCTGCTTCAAACGAAATGAAAGCAACCAGTTCTTCTGGGTATCACTCCAAGCCCCTGAATCCTGAATATCCTAAGATGTCTTTATAGCAGCGCCATTGGATGGAAATATTCTGTGAGCCAGATAATTTGAAAGTTCCTGTTGGCTACATTAAACAAGCGAAACACACTAGGTGAAATTTATTTTAATAGTATATTTTATGTGGCCCAATCTATAAGAAACATTATAATTTCACCATGTAATCACATAATGATTGTTAATTATTAATAAGGTACCAGAAATAACTCAGGAGCTTGATTAAGAGCAATAACGTGCAGGACACTGCAATGCAATACAGTATCTTTTTTTTTAATTTTTAAAAAAATATTTATTTATTTTTGAGACAGATGGAGACAGAATGCAAGTGGGTTAGGGGCAGAGAGAGAAGAAGATACAGAATCCAAAGCAGGCTCCGGGCTCCGAGCTGTCAGCACAGAGCCCGACGCGGGGCTTGAACTCATGGGCCGTGAGATCATGACCTGAGCCAAAGTCGGACCCTCAACCGACTGAGCCACAGGCGCCCCAGTGCAATACAATATCTTATGTAGTGCAGTAGATAAAGTAAAATGTCCTACCAAACAATCAAGTTTTGGCTAATGGAGAAACATTTTATACTGCTTCCGTTTTAAATTTTGAATTAAAATTAAATAAAATTAAAGATTTAGTTCCTCACTTGCAGTAGCCACATTTCAAGGGCTCAACGGCTATTTGTGGCAAATGGCTACCATACTGAGTGGTGCAGCAAAAGTTATTCTCTGTCTCCAAAGGCCCAGGGACTCCCGGATCCTCCATCTCCACCCCTAGATCCTGACCCCTCCCAGCCCCCAGTTCAGCTTCCTTGCCTCTGCCTAGAGCCGTCATGTACAGTTGTGCAGTTATGCACTGTACAATCTGAGATGGCATTCACATTGTAGATATAGTGGGCTTCTTTTATTTACTGTAACAGGGTTTTGGAAGGTGGAAGTAAAGTTAAAAAAATTTTTTTTTAATGTTTATTTTTGAGAAAGAGGGCGAAAGAGAGAGAGAGAGAGAGAGAGAGAGAGAGAGAGAGAGAGAGCCAGCAGGGGAGTGGCAGAGAGAGAGGGAGACACAGAATCTGAAGCAGGCTCCAGGCTCCGAGCTGTCAGCACAGAGCCTGACGTGGGGCTCGAACTCCTGAACCTGTGAGATCGTGACCTGAGCCGAAGTCGGATGCTTAGCTGACTGAACCACCCAGGTGCCCCTGGGTGGAAGTAAAGTTTTTAAAGGCAGAGACACTTTTTCTTTTCATGCAAAGGCATTTTGGGGGCGGTGATTATAGTTCTGTTCCTTCTTAGCATTCTAACAGTTTGGCCCAGGCGTTGTTCTCTTGTATGCTCAGCGCCTTCCCAGTGCCCACACCCTGTGGCTGAAAGTAGTGAAGTGGCTTCAGTCAACCTCTCCAGCCCCCAAATAATGCCACAAAGCTATCGTCACTCTTCATGGTAGTTTACCTTGGAGCTATATGTGCCTCATTCATGATTGTATCTTCCGTGCCTCGCTGCATGCAGCAGGTGCCCAAGACATTTATTGATTTAAACTGTTTTCTCAGTGTTCACTTAGGCCCCTGTGTTGTGTCCTGAGTTGCCCTTAATGAACCTTGACCCAGGGCTGCTTTATCCAAGTGCTGACATGGCTCTCTCTTTCACCGAGTCACAGCTCACCATTCATGTGGTCATGTTCTAAGTAATAATAATTGTCATCATTGTTATTATTACTAATAAGCTACCATTTATTGATCACTTTGTGTCAAGCTTTGTGTCTAGTCATTTATGTGCCTTATTTCATTTACCCTTTCCACACATCTCTAGGAGGTGGGTGCTATCATTATCTCCATTTTATAAGGAGGAACTGAGGCACTGAGAAGTTAAGTAATTTACCTGAGGTCACACAGCTAGTAAGTGTCCAAGCTGAAATTTAAAACCAGTTCTGTCTGACTTCAAAGCCCTTCTATGCTGTAAGCATAGGGCTTCTCTTTTGGTACCTGGGGCCTGACCAGTGGCTACATTATAGTGGACTTACTACTTATTTGCCCAAATTTCCTTCCTTTGGGGAAGGAAGCTCGTGTGGTTTGGGTGGGATGGACACTAACCCCAGGGACGGTCATGTGACTTAGCTTTGGCCAATCTGAGAAGTGTCTCCACCTGACCAAGTGATTGGCTCAGAGCTTAACGCAGTTTGCCCTGTCAGGCTCCTTTTCTGCTCCAGTTAGGAAAGGAGGCATTCTTGTCCCCTGGGACTTGTTTGGTTTTTTTTTTTTTTTTTTTTTTTTTTTGTTTGTTTGTTTTTTTTTGTTTTGTTTTTTTTTTTTCCTCTGCTAGTGTAATGTAACCCGGAACTCCTGATGACCATCTTTTCCTGCTATATGGAGGAAGCTGTTTGAAGTAGGAGAGAATGAACGAGGCCAGCATGCTGAGACATAGCACTGAGCAGTGGTGGGAGCGCAGACAGCACCATTTAAACCCCAGGATTCAGATGTGCCTGAAGCAGCCCAAGACTGTTTGGTTTTATGAGCCAGTCCATTCCTTTCGTTGCTGTTGTCAGCTTAAATCAAGTTATTTGCAGTTGAAAGAGCCCTGCCTGATATCCAGACTTTCCAGAAAGTGAATATTTTTGTTTTGGATTCCTCATTACCATTCTGTATCTACCCTTTGGATGAGTCCCCTACTTCTTGGGCCTTGGTGCCTACTGTTGCCTGCATCTTGCCTGGAAACCTTTGCTCCCTGGAGACTCTGTACATGTTCAGCTTGCTTGTTCTCTTTTAGGTCTCTGAGCCCTGCCCTTAGGAAGGGAGATGCCACACCCAACCCCTCCTCACCACTCGCCCCATCTCTTCCCCCATGGCAGAGCCCACACACAGGGATAAGTATTATGCTATGAGTACAGAATTGGAGAAATCTGTTCTTCGTAGACATTACAAAATTACTCACCAACCTACTTTTGAATGCTGATCAAAGATTGTTGAATGGTTAACTCATCTGGCCTCTGACACTATCTGGGATCTCAGCCAGCTGAGGCTTAGGCTTTGCCTGTTATCCCCAGTTTCTTGGCTCCTAGCCTTTCTGATCAGCTCTCTCCTAAATACTCTCAACTCCCCTATGATTCTGAACTTCCATTCTTCTGCTGGCTTCCTTCCCAATCTTTCCGGCGGTCCTCCGAGGGCATTGTTCCATTGTGAATCAACACTCCCACACCCCAGCCTCCTCACATGATGAGAACATTCCCTTCTCTGTAGCTCTCTCGGCTGTAGCCTTCTGGCTTCCCTTTGCTGTTTCCTCCTCTGGAGGTAAAGCCCTCCATGCAAATACCCTGCTGGTCTCTCCTTTTGCCACCAACCTCTTGGTCATTCCCCCTGATGGATTCAGCTGGTTCACCGTCTTCTCTCCAGACTTGCAACGTCTGCATTCGTATACACAACTAACTTGATACATCTGCGATGAGTTATCCAATTGCCTTGGGCTGGTTAAAGGGAGTAGTTAATTGTGGCAGGAGTAGAAAATAAGGGAGGCTTCATGAAAGATATGACCTGTGATCGGGACCTTAAAAAAGTTAATAGCATTTCAACAGGTGCTCTTTTAGGCAGAGAGAACAACTCAAGCCCAGGCGTGGGGATATGAAAAGGTGTATTTACTTTCTTAAGCACTTGGAAATAAACGGTAGGAAGGGAAGGGGGAACCCAGATTGGATCTTACATGATTATATTTACTTGAGATTAGGGAATGGCTTTAAAGAGAGTCCAGTGTAGAGAGCATAAGAGAAGGAACAGCCTTGATTATAAAAGGAAGAAGAAGTATTTTGAAAAGTTGCGGGAGTGGTATGATACTGTGAATTGCCAGGCTGAGATGTTGGGCTGGCTGGAGAAAGGGAAGAGGAGTAATTAAAGCAGTTGAAGAAAGTTCATGAGAAGACTAGGGATGTAGAGAGAAGAGACAGTAGAAGAAAAACTGGAAGGATTTGCAGAGCAGACTGGTTATGAGGAGACAGGGAGCAGGGCAGAGAAACCACGCAAGACGTGTGCTGCATGACAGGACAGCGGAGGCCCTGCCTGGTGGTGCAAGATTTCAAGGTGGAGGGAAACAGCTCAGACCAGATATGAATCAAATTAGTTGGCCTTTCATTACACTAATGTGTAAAGAGTAAGAGAACTTGTCTCTTTTATGATGGTGAAAATGACTGAAATTATCTAAGCTTAACATGTTTCGCAAACTATTTTATAGACTCCTCCAACTCTGGGAGATGTTAAGGTTTAAGGGACATAGAGTGAGGTCTATGATCAAATAAGGCTGGGAAGGCCAGCGTTCTGTATGATTCACAGAGCCTGTTCGTGTAGAAAGGGCTCTGAAGAACGCACATAAGAAACCAGTTTGATATTGTGTAATACAGTCTTCCCCAAATATATTCGTTCGTTCATTCATTCATTCATTCATTCATTCAACAAGCCTGTGGTAAGCACGTCTTAAGATAGTACGTTCTGTTTTGTTTTTGGTTTAAATACATGTATTTTTATGTTTTATTTAACTAAAGTGTAGGTGACACACAGTGTTACATTAGTTTCAGGGGTACAGTGTAGTGATTTGACAACTCTGTATGTTATGCTCTGCTCACTACAGGTATAGCTATCATCTGTCACCATATGACACTATTACCATTGACTATGTCCCCTGTGCTGTACCTTTCATCCCCGTGACTTATTCGTTCCATACCTGGAAGCCTGTACCTCCCACTCCCCTTCACCCATTTTGCCCATTTTCCCACCCCTGTCCTATCTGACAACCACTAGTTTGTTCTCTGTATTTATGGATCTGTTTCTCTTTTTTTTTTTTTTTTAATTTTTTACATGTTTTATTTATTTTTGAGAGAGAGACCTGACAGAGAAAGAGAGAGACACAGAATCTGAAGCAGACTCAGATGTGGGGTTTGAACCCACAAACTGTGAGATCATGACCTGAGCCAAAGTCAGATGCTTAACCGACTGAGCCACCCGGTGCCCTATCTTCTCCTGTGTAAAAACATGATCTCAGAAAGGATCTGATCATTCCTTTTTTTCTGTAAGTCAGATAGCATTCATCACATATTTAATGAGTACCTACTATGTGAAGGAATTGTCTTAGATGCTGAGGGTCCAGTAGTGAATACACAGACTAGGTTCCTGCTTGTATGGAACTTATAATCAGTGGGGAGAGCACACAATTTTAAAAAATCAAGAAAAGAATGTCATGTGGTGATGTTTTATTTATTTTTTCACTCAGTCGTTCATTTGAGCACAGTCGACATGGTAAGAATCATTTAAGTCATTAAAATAGAGACCCGAGAGTGACTGGTTATCTACTTTAGATTGAGTGGTCAAGGGAAGGCCTTTCTGCAAAAAGTGACATACAGGCTGAAATTGGAGTTATAAGACGTCGTTGACTAGGGAGAGAGTAACAGAGAACAGGTGGAATGATTTTCTAGGTAGAGGGAACATCATGTGCAAAGACCCCACCACACCACGATTTTGCTGTGTTTGAGGAACAGGAACAAGGCTCGTGTGGTTGAATAATAGTGGGTCAGGGGGAAGTGGTACCAGTGCAGTTGGACAAGTAGGTGATAAGCTAGGTTAAAGAGATGGGTTTTTCGTTTAAGGGTGGGGAAGCCATTGGAGCGTTTTAAGTAGGACTGAGGACATGAACTGATTTACGTCTTTATTTTTTAATTTAATTTTTTATTATTTTTTAAAAGTTCGTGTGGATTGGTAAATGGAGAAAGGATTATAAGAAGATATGGAAGGAAGTAGGAGGATATTGCAGCACCCTTGACAAGGGGTGGTGGTGGCTGTATCGGTTATTGCCACAGTAACGCCATGTAACAAACATCCCATACACTCAGTGGCATACAGGAATACGGTTTTATTTTTGCTCATGAGGTGATTTGGATAGCTGGGTAGTTCTGATGTGGGTCAGGCTCAGCCGATCTGTGATCAGCTGAGTCACCTAGGCAACTCTGCAGTGTGACCTTGGTTCTCTGATGTGTTTGGAAGGGCCAGCTGACTGTCGGCTGTCTGGGATAGCCTCAGCAGAGATGGCTGGAACAACCCTGCTCTCCCCTGTGTTCATATTATGTCCCTCTAGTAGGCTCGCCTGGGCTTATTCTCAGGCTGGCCCTGTCATAATCTCATAGTGGTTGCAAAGAAACGGAAGGGAGTAGAAACAAGCAAGCAGATTTTTATGCTTTAGCTTGTGCCAAGTTTGCTACTGTCCCACTGGTCAAGGCAACTTCCACGGGTACACCCACAGTTAGTCTGGGAGGACAGTGCCAAAGGGCAGGGATACAGAGGGGTGTGAAAAGGTACAGAGAGGTATGAAAAATAGGGGCCATTAGTACAATAGATTGAGCCAATGAGAGAAGGATAAAGACTTGAATATTCAGATTTAGGATATTTTGGAGGTACAGTCCAAAGAACATTGTTCTGGATTAATTTTGACGTATGAGACAGGGGAATGAATCAAAGATAACTCTTAGATTTTTGACTGAGCATCTGGGGAGATGGTGAAGCCATTTTCTTAGATAGTAAAGACTATCTTACTATATTACTATTTTAGGTGGTAAAGACTAGGTAAAGAGTAAGTTTTAGGGGAGTATCTCGAGTTCTGTTTTAGTTATGTTATGTTTGAGATACCCGTTAGATATTCAAATAAGGACGTCAGGTTTGCAGTTGGCTAAGTAAGTCTGAGGTCCCTAGGGATAGGCTTGAAGATGTAGATTCTGGAGTTAGCAACGTGTAGACCATCTTTCAGGTATGCAGCTGGATGAGGCCACCTCTGTTGAGAACATATGGAGGGAGAAGGAAAGCAAGCTCTGGTATATACCAGTGTCTAGAAGTAAAATGGAAAAATAGAAGCCAGCAAAGGATACTGAGAAGGTACAGCCTCTAAGATTGAGGAAAAAAGTCCAGGAAACTTTGGCGTTACAGAGAACCAAGAGAAACTAAGCATTTCAAGGAGAGAATGGTCAGCTGTGTTGCACACTGCTGGGAGGTAAGATAAGAAGTGAGACGTGACCACTGGGTGTGGTAGCAAGGAGGTCCTTGGTGATCTTGACAAATGCAGTCTTAGTGGAATGATGGAGACAGAAGCCCAACTACAGTGGTTTGAGGTAAGTGCACGATGTGAGAGCAATCCTAATACCATCTTTCAAGAACTGCTGTAAAGGGACTTAGAAGTGATGTGGTGGTTGGAGGTAAATGTGGGTCTTGGGAATGGCTTATGTTTGGGAACATAAATGATGCCACAGGGCCGAAGGGGGTGATCCACAGAGGGGATCAGGTTCACTGCAGAGATGGGTAACTGCAGCCCAGAAATGTTGAAGATGGCAAGAGAGGATACGATTAAGAATTATAATAAACTTTAGTCCATGTGTTAAGCTTCTTCAGGGGTATTTGGATTCTGTATTTTATTTCTGATGTGGAATGGAAAGGTATATCTACTATTGGAAAAGTTTCAACTATCAGCCAGGGTAGGGAAGTATGAGTTTTGTTGTTACCCCGGGCGGATCAAATACTTCTGTGTTAGACTCACTCAGCTACCATTGTAGAGGAGAGACCTCTTTGGAATTATTCTGTCTCTGTAGGTGGTGCTCAGTGTTTCTTATAATGATGGTGAAGCTGATCAATTCACTTCCTTAGATTTTGAGATGGGTAGCAAGTTAAGCAGGTCCTGGGCAGAGCTAAGAAGGGAATGTGACTTAATGTGTCACTTCCTCGTCCAGGTTCTTCTACCAGTATGACTTGATGTTCTGATCAATATAAAGAACCATTTACACCCAGCAATATAGGTCTTACCATTTTTGCATAAACCAGCAGACTTTAGGGCGATTGGCTAATGCAGTTGATCATAGACAAGGCATGCATCCTGGAATCTAGCTGAATGATAGAAATTTTGCTTTTTATGCTTTTTAAGCCAGTGTAGTTTCAACTTTAAAGTGTAATGTAAAGCAAATGTACTAAATAAATGGCAATTTGAAATGAATTTTGTGTAAGTGCAAGACTACGTTTGGTGGTATTTAAGCAACTATTTTCAGCAGCAACAGAGTATGTGCTCTGTGTGTAGAGGGTGAGGATGGTGGTGTGAAAAAGAGCTCTGCCCTGTCTTAGAGTGCTTTAACAGCTTTGGAAGACTTTTGTTCAGTTGCTTGAAATCTGCTTTGCTATTTCACTCATTTGAAATATTAGTATCAACTTGTGAAATTCATATTGTGAACTGCAAACCACATCTGTTGCCTCTCTGCCTTTTAGAGCTTTCTGACTTGGCAGAAATACTGAAAAGGACACCTGCCAGGGTCTTAATAATTCTTATATATAGCAATCTGAGGAATGTTAGCGTTCACAGAAATATCCTGGAATCAAGAAGGAGCGCTTAAATCAGATACAGTTGGAATCTCAAAATGTAAATGAGCCCAGTGTGAAGCTATGTCTTTGGGACTGTTGGTATTTTCTGTTATCGTGAGTCATTCAGGACGGTACATCTGAAAATACTTGGCCTATCAGCAAGATATATATTAATCTTAAAAACATTTTACAACAAATATATTGTTTCTCTTCTATTCTATTCTTGACATAATACTTGGATTCCTATCAGATAATAGAGAATAGATTTTAAACTGAACTTCATTCAACTTTTGCTAAAAATGAGCCGAAGATAATACTTAACAGATACGGACCAAGGGTCATATTACTTATTTACCTGTTTCTATACTTTATTTTTATTTCTTGGGTTAACAAGGAAATAACCTTGTTAGCTCACCCCACAAAGAAATGCTTTTACAAGGATTTATTTACTAGGCTATTGTCAAGTGTTAATATTAGAAATGGTCAGGTGAGGAATGTTTTTATAATTTCTGTCCAAACTTCTATTGAAGATATGTCATATCTTTCATTATCCTTTATGATGCCATAAACTAGTGTCTTTTCGGAATTGAATGACAGGAAAAGTTTTTCTTTTAGTAGATTGGTGTATCTCTTATAAAAAATTACTCTTCCACGAGGCATTATGTTATTCTTTGCACCCTGGATTTTGAAAAGCTCCTAATTTAATGCACAATTGCATAAATGTCTCAGGGTTCTGGTTACCAGTGGTAGAAGTGTAGCATATGTGCATTTGACTTAGGAGAATTCAACTTTCTGTGAGCCAACAAAGGAAAGAGAGAAAAGTAGCAATTTGAAGAAGGCAGATGATTCTATTCTCTTCAGTGAGCATTGCAAGATGTGTGCACTAATGGTTCTCTCCTCTGTCTCAGTTTGCAAAGGTTTTTCCATGAGTAATTTGTGGTGCTGAAGGTGATTTCAGTAATTAGAGATAAGTACTTTTTCACCCAACCTGTCCCCTTTTTCACACAAACTGTCACACACAAACCAGCTAATTTATCCAATGCTAAACTCCAAGCCCCCAAATCTATTTTTCTTTGTGCTAGATTGTTTGCAAAAAGGCCTCTATAACTCCCCTTCTCGTGTGTACTCCATCTTGTGTAGTCACCTGTAACACTGACTCTGGACTTGGCCATGTGACTTGCTTTGGCTGATGAGACAATAGCAAAGGCAAAGCATTCAGAGACGTGAAATGTGTTGTGTACCGGGGCTTGCTTTCTCTTACTGCTCATGGAATCCTGAGAACCGTACGAATAACCCACGTTGTCTCATCGAAAAGCCACATGAATGGGAAGTGAGGTGCCCTGGCTGATAGCCTGTAAGTGCCAGAAATGTGCCATCCTAGGTGCCATCCTAGGCACGTGGGTTAGAACTGCCCACCCAACCTACAGAATCATGAGAAATAATACATTTTTATTGTTTTGGTGCTACTAATTATGGAGTTGGGGTTTTGGGCTGTTGTTGTTTTTCTATAAAAAAGCAACTGATACAACTTCCAGGGCTGGTAGACCTTTCTACTGATGCTGTAGGACATCTCCAGAGACAGTGGGTCAGTCTCCAGGGTGGCTATGTCTTCCGTGGAATAGTCAAGGCCAATTTTGACAATATTCAGTTATTGCCATATGTGCTTATGTGAGAATCAACACCTACATAAGCTTTGCTTCTACTCTGGTTTTTTCCTGCCTTTTTTTTTTTTTTTTTTTTTTTTTAATTTTTTAATGTTTATTTATTTTTGAGAGAGAGAGAGAGAAAGAGCAGGGGAGGGGCAGAGAGAGAGGGAGACACAGAATCCGAAACAGGCTCCAGGCTCTGAGCTGTTAGCACAGAGCCCGATGTAGGGCTTGAACTCTTGAACTGTGAGATCATGACCTGAGCTGAAGTGGGACGCTTAACCCACTGAGCCACCCAGGCACCCCTTTTCCTGCTTTTTTGTTTCTGATTTCTCCTTTTACTTTTAATTCTTATCTGTATATCATTTGCATGTTGTACATGTGTTTCTTCTTAAATTTCTTTTGTTAAGAATAAAATTCACCACATAAACCAGTTTTAAAGAGTACAACACAGCGGTTTTTAGTATATTTACAATGTTGTGCAACCATCACCGCAAATTCCAGAAGATTTCTGTCACTCTTAAAAGAAACTCCATATACCCAGTTGTCCCCTCATCCCATCCAAACAGTTCTCTACTTTGTGTCTGTATGGATTTGCCTATTCTGCACATTTTAGGTATATGGAATTAACACTACATGTGGCCTTTTGTATCTGGCTTCTTTTACTTAGTATAAAGTTTTCGAAGTTCATCCACAGTGTAGCGTGTACCAGTACCTCATTCCCTTTTATGGTGGAATAACATTCCATTGTATGGATATATGTATCCATTCATCAGTTGGTGGACATCTTGGTTATTTTCACTTTTTGGCTATAATGAGTAATACCACTGTAAGCATTCATGTGTGAGTTTTTGTGTGACTATGTGTTTTCAGGTGTCTTGGGTATATACTTAGGAGTGGAAGGAAATGCTGGGTCATATGTCAACTTTTGAGTACCTGCCAAACTATTCTTCACAGTGGCTATACCATTTTATTTTATTTCATTTTAATTTTTTTTTAACATTTACTCATTTTTGAAAGAGAGAGAGAGAGACAGAGTGCGAATGGGGGGAGGGGCAGAGAGAGAGGGAGACACAGAATCTGAAGCAGATTCCAGGCTCCAAGCTGAGAGCACAGAGCCCGAGGGGGGGCTTGAACTCACAGACCGCAAGATCATGACCCCAGCCGAAGTCGGCCGCCCAACCTACGGAGCCACCCATGCGCCCCTGGCTATGCCATTTTACATTCTCACCAGCAATATATGAAGGTTATGATTTCTCCACATTCTTGCCAATACTTATTTTCCCTTTACAAAAAAAAAAAAATTCTAGCCATTCTAGTATGTGTGAAGTGGTATCTCATGTGGTTTTGATTTACATTTTCCTAATGACTAATGATATTAAGCGTCTTTTCATGTGTTTATCGGCCATTTGTACATCTTCTTTGGAGAAATGTCTATTTAAGTTCTTTCCCATTTTTAAATTGGATTATTTTTTGTTGTTCAGTTGTAAATGTTCTTTATGTATTCTGGATATTAGACCCTTACAAATATATCATTTGCAAATATTTTCTCCCATTCTGTGGGTTATCGGTTCACTTCTTTCATAGTGTCCTTTAACATACAAAGGTTTTTAAGTTGATGGAGTCCAACTTATCTGTTTTCTTTTGTTGTTTATGCTCTTGATGCCATATGTAAGAAACCATTCTCTAATCTAAGGTCATGAAAATTTACAGCTATGTTTCCTTCTAAGGGTTTTGTAATTTTAGTTCTTACATTAGGTCTTTGATCCATTTTGAGATCATTTTTTGTGTATGGTGTGAAGTAGGGGTCCAAAATCATTCATATCCAATTGTCCCAGCACCATTTGTTGAAAGGCTATTCTTTCCTCATTGAATGGTCTTGGCACCATTATCAAAAATCAACTGAGCATAGACATATGGGTTTATTCCTGGACTCTCAATTCTGTATTCTTGGTCTATACGTCCACCCTTATGCAGCATCATGTCAGACTTTCTGTAATATTGTAGTAAGTTTTGAAATTGGGAGTGTGAGTCCTCCAATTTTGTTCTTTTTTTTTTTTTTTCAAGATTGATTTGGCTATTTATCATTACTGTATGAATTTTGGGATCAGCTTGTCCATTTCTACAGGAAAAAGTCAGTTGGGATTTTGATAGAGATTGTGTTGAATCTGTAGATCCATTTGGAAAAGATTGACATTTTAGCAATGCTAAATCTTTCAATCCATGAACATGGATATCTTTCTATCTGTTTAGGTCTTTAATTTCTTTCAACAATGTTTTGCAGTTTTCAATGCACAAATCTTACACTTTCTTGGGTAAATTTTGTTCATGTATTTTTTTATTGTAATATGTTTCAGTTTCTCTTTGGATGTATACAAAGTACAATTATATATTGATAAAAATAATTTAAAAATTTTTAATGTTTATTTATTTATTTTGAGAGAGAGAGAGAGAGAGAGAGCAAGCAGAGGAGGGGCAAAGAGAGGGAGAGAGAGAATCCCAAGCGGGGTCTGCACTGTCAGCATGAAGCCTGAGGCAGGGCTTGAACTTATGAACTGTGAGATCATAACCTGAGCTGAAATCAGGAGCCATATGTTTAACCAACTGAGATACCTAGGCACCCCCCAAAAATGTTTTTAATGTAATTCTTCAGGTATTTAATGTAGCCTTACTTTTATTCCATAAGTCTGGGAGTAAGGATATTAGATTTCTAGTCTCAAATGTATTATTATTGTTATTTTGGTTACATTCTCTTTGCTTTATTTATTCATTTCTAAAATGGTACCTACCAAGGGACCATATGCTCCTTCACATTTTAATTCCTTAGTGATTAATAGAGACACTCTGGAAATTAAAATAATAAGGCTGATAGCAAATACTTACATGCACTTGTGTACCAGGTACTGTTCTGTGTGTTTTATGTTTATTAACTGATTTAGTAAAATTAAATACTGAGTGGGGCATAGTTTTAAAAGTTAAAGGATTGTGCGATTGTGTGTGTATGTGAAATCTTACCTTTTGAGTGACATTTTGGAGAAAAAACATAATTTTCTTTTCTTTTATTATTTTATTCATTTATTAAAAAATTTTTTAATGTTTATTTATTTTTGAGAGAGAGACAGAGCGTGAGCAGGGGAGGGGCAGAGAGAGAGGGAGACACAGAATCCGAAGCAGGTTCCAGGCTGTCAGCACAGAGCCCAATGTGGGGCTTGAACCCACAAACCATGAGATCATGACCTGAGCTGAAGTCGGGCACATAACCAACTGAGCCATCCAGGCACCCCCCCAAAAAACATAATGTTAACCTATAGTTCTCAAAAAATAGCTACAGTGAACAGTTAATTTTTTAAAAGTAAGATATTGATAATAGTATTAATGAACAAAGAGAGGGTGGTAATATTTGTCAAGTCAGTTGTTTTGGGCTTTAATTTTTCCATCTCTCAACCGAGAGGTTTGGAGCCAGTGATCTCTAATTGCTAGAGTGCCCAGCCCTCATTTTCTGTAATCACATTACCCGGATTCGATACATTCCCCTGTCCTCTGTGTGGTGGTTGGGAAGAAGCATGTTGCAGGGGAAGGTTCTTCAAGGCATCAGATCGAAAACCCACTGGAATGTATGTGTCATGAAGGCAGAGCCTGTGTTTTCCGTTGCACTGTTGTATCTCTGTCACAGTGCCTGGTATCGAGTAGATTATAAATAAACGACTGAAAAATGAAAGAATGAGTAAACACAAGGCTGGAACTGAAGAATTTTGGTGTCTTAATTCTTTTTAATAGTGAAAATAGCATTCTCTCTTTTCAGAGTATGTGTGTGGATTTGGGTGGGTGTGGGAAAGGGGATGGATTATTGAAGTCACGTACACTTAATAGAAGCTGTTTTTACTGTTCGTCCTCAAATTCACCTTGCATTTTGTGAATGAGCCATTGGTCTGTGATGTGCCCTTGCCCCGCCATCTTCCATGCGTGACAACTACCTCAGCCTTTTAGCCCAACTCAGACATCATCTTCTGATTACTTTTCCATCTTCCGTCTCCAGGCAGAGTTGAAGCTTTATCCATATACGGTATAGGATTTATCACATGGTAATGAAATTGTTAGCTTCTGTGATATCTGCCCCTTCTCCTAGACTGAGAGCACCTTACTGGCTGCGTCTTATGCTTTATGCTGTGTCCCAGAGCCTGATAGCATATCTAGCACTTAGCAGATTCCCAGTTAACAGTTCTTGAATGCGTAAATGTGTATCAGCTCAGAACAAAGGTAGGGAACAACCAACTGACCAACTGTTTCCTGAGTGTTTTCTATGTGTAGGAAATTTTATGTGCATTTTCTGATTTATGCCTCATGATACTCCTTTAAGGTTGCTATTATTGTCTTTATTTTACAGATAAAGAAGTAGTCTCAGGGAGTTAAGCACCGTGCATAACATTAAACAGCTAATAAATGGCAAAGCTACAGTTTAGAGCCAGGCCAGTCAGACTGTAGGTTCAGGTTCCTTCTATTAAATCATGCTGCTTAACCAGGAGTTCCAATGTTAAGTAATTGGTGAAATAAGATCGTGGAGGTTGACATAGGGAAAGAAATCTTTAGGTTAATGTTGAAAGAACCGTTATTTATGTCTTTTGCAGCTCCGTCAGGAGACAGATTACAGTTTTCGTAGTTTAATGTATCAAAAGGTATGGGCGTGCTTTCTAAATGGTTGAATTTTCTGTTTTTCAGACAGTAATATGGGGAACAAGTGGGTTTCTAGAATGTGAAGCTACTAGAATTTTAGGGTTACAGATTACGTTACAGATATCAGCTTCAGTGTATTAATCTTACAGACGACGTTGCAGGGCCCTCAGTGTGTGAGGTTGATCACAGTTCCGTTTTTGGTTAGGGCAGAGAAACTTCCTCTATGCTATGAGGTTCACTCGTGTATTTTAACGGGATTCAGGATAGGGATGGACAAAGACCTGTCACATGAAAAGAGACAAGAGCAGGGGAGCTTGCTGGAAACACTGTCACTTCACACATGACAGATGGATGAGACTCTGGCCTGGGCCTCCATGGTGTGTGAGCTCTAAGCTGTCAGCCCCTGCAGAAAAAAAAAAAAAACCTCTTGCACTGGGACAGAATTAATCCTCACGAGCATCTCAGAGCAAAAAAGGATCCTGTTGGTTGTATGATGATTTGTGATTCTAAGACCCTGCTGATTTAAAATGCAGATGAATGTACTTTTGATATAAGAGGTTTTTCTTTCAAGTCTATCCAGTGACAGTAAGGGCGACTAAAAACAGTGAAGGTCTGAAGTAGATCCTTTCATTGCCTTTGAGGTTTGGCTTCTGAAGTCAATACCATTAAGGCTTAAATTAAGTGAACTCATTAAGTCCTCTAATACATGTTGAATATGATACAATACGTGGTTGCTAGATCTTGCCAAATATTGTATTTTCTTGTGCTTGATTTGTGTAAGAGTATTCAGAGGGGAAAAAAAACTTGGAAATAGGTTTTTGAGAAATTTCTGTTAAACAGAATGATACATATGTATATATAGCACTTGTATGTACATACTTACACCTGCATGTTAGCTAATTGTGTTGTGGGCCATCTAAATGTCTGTATTGCTTATTGAAGAAAACTGGATTTGCAGAGTTTCATATAGCACTGGAAAAAAAATCAGGCATTGATTTTTTTTTTTTTTTATATGGGTTTGATCTCCCAAGTAATGGAATTTCCAGGCTCACTGAAATATACGATCATCTGTTGACAAAACATGATATTGAGATGAATTGCTAAGTATCACTCCTAAAGAAGTATCTAGCTTGAAAAACGTTGTGTGGTTAGGGGATGTTTATGAGTGAGAAACATTTCTTTGTTCTGGAGAATGTGATGGACAGTGTAGGATCATAGTGAAGTGAAATTCCTATAAAATACTAAATTTCAGTTTAAACCTCAGACAAATACTGGAGGTTCTCTGAAACCATTCCTCAATTCTCTAACACTTAGCGTGGCCTGGATTCCGACATCATTCACTCTTTTCTTTCCAAAGGTTTGTACCATGTGTACTGAATAAATATTTTTTTTCCCCATGGAAATGCTCTTTAATTTCGAATACAAATAGAAAAATAATTCTAGTTAAACTTTATTTTAATCTTTAAGCCATATATTTGGAATGCATCTGGTCTGTGAAGTGAAGAATATGTGTAATTAAAAGAGTCATTCCTTATTCATCCATTAAAAAGGATGAGATCCTGCCATTTGAATTAACATGGATGAGCCTAGACGGTATTATACTAAGTGAAATAAGTCAGGCTGAGAAAGACAAATACCCTATGATTTCACTCATAAGTGGAGCCTAAAACAAAACAAAACAAAACAAAACACCCCCCAAAAACCAATGTGGTAACCTGGCTGGCTCAGTTGGTGGAACATATGACTCTTGATCTCAGGTTTGTGAGTTCGAGCCCCACACTGGATATTGAAATTAGTTTAAAAAAATAAAGCAAAATTCCTAAAAAATCATGGAAAGAGCCTAAATGTCCATCTGTTGACGAATGGATAAAGAAATTGTGGTTTATATACACAATGGAATCCTACGTGGCAATTAGAAAGAATGAAATATGGCCCTTTGTAGCAACATGGATGGAACTGGAGAGTGTTATGCTAAGTGAAATAAGTCATACAGAGAAAGACAGATACCATATGTTTTCACTCTTATGTGGATCCTGAGACACTTAACAGAAGACCGTGGGGGAGGAGAAGAAAAAAAAAAAGTTGGAGAGAGCCAAAGCATAAGAGACTCTTAAAAACTGAGAACAAACTGAGGGTTGATGGGGGTTGGGAGGGAGGGGAGGTGGTGATGGGCATTGAGGAGGGCACCTGTTGGGATGAGCACTGGGTGTTGTATGGAAACCAATTTGACAATAAATTTCATATTAAAAAAATAAAAAAATAAAAAGCAGTGATAAATGTAAAAAAAAAAGCAAAATCCCTAAAAAAAAAAAAAAAATTGAATAAACAAGCAAAAAAACAAATCAGACTTGTAAATACAGAGAACAATCTGATGGTTGCCAGAGGGGAGAGAAGTAGGGGGTTGGGCATACTGGGTGAAAGGGGGTGGGAGATACAGGCTTCTACTTATGGAGTGAATTAGTCACAGGAATAAAAGGCTCAGTGTAAGGAATATAATCAGTGATATTGTCATAGTGATGTATGATGACAGATGGTAGCTATACTTATGGTGAATTTAGCATAATGTAGAAACTTGTCAAATCACTATGTTGTATATGTTGTATACCTGAAACTAATGTAACATTGTGTTCCAATTATACCCAGAAAGAAAGTCATTCTTCCATAACTAAGGCTATTTTCTGGTCTAACTTCTTTTTTACACTAATGAAATACTGAAAATTAAAACTCATGGTGGAGAGCCACTATAAAACTTGAAAATGACATATTGAACACATGCCATTTTTAACTTTTATTTTCTGTTTACAATTCTGATTAAAATCAAACAACTTAAAAAAAATTTTTTAAAGTAATCTCTACACCCAATATGGGGCTTGAACCTACAATCCCAAGATCGAGTCACCATGCTTTACTGACCGAGCAAGCCAGGTGCCCTTAATGTCAAGCAACTTTTAAGAAAGAATTTTCATATGCTTTATATGTGGAAGTCATTATAAATTTTGTTTTAATTTTTTTTTAGTGTTTATTTTTTAGAAAGAGAGAGACAGAGCATGAGTGTGGGAGGGGCAGAGAGAGAGGGAGACACAGAATCCGAAGCAGGCTCCAGGCTCTGAGCCGTCAGCCCAGAGCCCAACGCGGGGCTCGAACTCACGGACCGCGAGATCATGACCTGAGCCGAAGTCGGACGCTTAACCGACTGAGCCACCCAGGCGCCCCTATGTGGAAGTCATTATAAAGGCCAGAACATTAATACCAACTTTCATAAATATGTTGGTATATCTCTAAGCCATCTGTCAAATTCCATTCATATGTCATTTCTTCACTGAAGTAGTCCACAACACTTTGAAGAGAGGTAATTATTTCCTCTTTAGTGGTCACATACTAGCAGTTTCTAGAGGCTACTAGTGTTCCAAAACACTTTGCCCATACCACTTTTATAGCCTCTTAATAGATTATATTGTGGCTCTTTGTTTTTAAGTTACTTGTTCCCATGCCTCCCTAGAGCAAAGATCATATCCTGTTCATCTTTGTGATACATAGTTCCTCATACATTATGGCTATGTAATAAATGTCAGAGCACATTGTTACATGAATGTCTGAAGCTGTTCCTGTGGGCAAATTAGCTCATGAACTGAAAATGGTGAAAAGATGGATGAGTGCAGAAGAGGAAACACTGAAGGGAAGGAAAAAGGTTGGCAGAGATTAGAGATGAATGAAATGAAAAAGGGGTGGTCAAGAATGATATAGTACATTATATGTTTCAGTTACTATTGGTATGTAACAAACCACCTTAAATGTACAGACATTGGGTCCTCCTTAATCTCTCTCTGTTTTTGTTCTTGAAGCTTTTTTTGAAGAAACTTTCTCTGTAAAAAAAAAAAACAAAAAAACAAAAAAAAAACAACGAATGCAATGATGAATTGGATTCTTTATTCCTATTTTAAAACAATAAAAAAAGAATATGTGGGGCGCCTGGGTGGCGCAGTTGGTTAAGCGTCCGACTTCAGCCAGGTCACGATCTTGCGGTCCGTGAGTTTGAGCCCCGCGTCGGGCTCTGGGCTGATGGCTCAGAGCCTGGAGCCTGCTTCGGATTCTGTGTCTCCCTCTCTCTCTGCCCCTCCCCCGTTCATGCTCTGTCTCTCTCTGTCCCAAAAATAAATAAAAAAGTTGAGAAAAAAAAATTAAAAAAAAAAAAGAATATGTGGACCTAGATGAAGGCTTCATATTAAAAACAATTTAGAATACTGTAGCCTAGGAACACATATTGGTATTTGATTATTTTATATATAATTTCCAAATTACTTTTTAAAAAATTCTCATGTTTTCTCCTAGCAAAAGATGAGAAATCATTTACCCACTTGAGAAGCTTGTTATTCACGTCTTGTTTTCACTAGTTATTATTTTCCTCCGAAGGAGCAAGAAGCAGAAAGGGAAATACTTGCTGGACATCAGCACATCCCTCGTGGCAGGAGAGTTACTGCCAGGATATTATCACTTAAAGTGAATTTACTTACATTTCATAGTAAGTAGTGAAAGGGGGAAAAAAAAACCTGATTCAGACATTTTCCTGAAAAATAAAGTGAAAACATGTTTATTCTATCTCATATATAGCACCATTTAGATTATAATTGCTAACTCTTAAAGTATGAACCAAATATTAGTTGTTTCCTTGAGAGAAGTTTTCTGATGAAAATGCATGGCAAAAAAATTGACTGCCTTTACTCTATATTTGAATTTGTTAGCACAGTTCTAAAGAGGGTCCCCCCCCCTCCCCCGCAAAAGCATTAGAAAGCTTTTATCAGTTTCTACAAAGGTGTATCTGTTTGGTAGGATAAAGGTTAAACCACTACAACACAGAAACCATTATATGAAGTTTCTAAAATAAAACAGAAGTATATTTCTCTCTCATCAAGTAGGTTAGTGAGTCTAGGTTGGTGGGGCAGCTCTGTTCCATGAAGTCTTTCAGGGGCCATGGTGATACCTTGAATGCATAAGGAAAGTTGAGTCTGTTATGTATACTTCCCAGCTGGTAGTCACGTGGAAAATGCCCCAAATCCAGGGAAAGTAGCTTGTCTTTAAATTGAAGATGGTCCACATATCACTTCTTCACACATCCCTTTGGCTTTAACTTAGATGGCTGCGCCTAACTACAGGGAAGGTTGGGAAATATGTCTAGCTGATATGTCCAGGAAGAAGGATAGCATGATGGGGCAGGTCAGGGGGCAGGGAGGAAGCAAAAAACAGTCAGCCACAGTGTATCTTAGCATCTTAGTTGTAAATCGTGTTTTGATACTTCTGTTGGGTTATTTTATTGTTTTTACAAACTGCAAGGTCTTCATTTACCAGTGGCACTGAGTATGACTGAAGCAATTCTCCAACATTACTCTCATTCCTGACTTCCTGAAGACCCTCATCTCTTGAATGTTTCATATTATTGACTGTTGCATCGCCTCGTTCAGCAATAGGGAATGACCAGCAAAGAAGCAGAACCCAGTAATGTGGAAGGAATATTTGATTGAGGCCTATGCGATCAGTGATTAATGAATATTTTCATGTTCCAACAACTTTTGCTTCTCTCTAGAACCACTGAACTATGAATGTCCCTATGAATCTCCCGGATAGTAATTAAATTTGTCAGTGCTTAGAGGTATTGCATATAGTTGGTTGCTTTTCTCAAAACTTTTCTCCATTCATTTCTCTCTCTCTCTCTCTCTCTCTCTCTCTCTCTCTCTCTTTAACCAGTGGGGAGACCCCACCCTCAATCACAGCCAAAGACCGCAGGGGGTCCTGCAGTGTGACACCGAAACCTGTCTTAAAGAGTACATGTTAAATCAGTGCATATAGCTGTGTTCCATGGACAAACAGAAACAAGTGTCCTTAGTGCAGCCCTGCTCAGTCTATTTCTAGGTTCCCTTGCCCCCAGTTCAGTGCCTTAATCATCCACCATATGGCAGTGGGCTCGGGTAGGGCATACATGACCAGGAGAGATGAGGCAAGTCAACTGGCCTCTGCAACTTTTGCCCTTTGACCCAGGAAGTCTTCTCTTCTTCCTTTCCCTTCCTTTCCCTTCCCTTCCCTTCCCTTCCCTTCCCTTCCCTCCCCTCCCCTCCCCTCCCCTTCCCTTCCCTTCCCTTCCCTTCCCTTCCCTTCCCTTCCCTTCCCTTCCCTCCTCTCCCCTCCCCTCCCCTTCCCTTTCTCTTCCGATATTATTAGTGGTAAGTGATTATGGCTTTACTAGGTATCTTGATGGTTGGATTCCTCATTGGTCCAGCTTCAATAGGTCAGCAGGAAAGTACTCAAAACTTAGAGTACCATTAGTCTGGTACTCAGATTTGCAACACTGGACAGAGAATGTAGCTTCTTAGTGGTTTGGGTTTCTCATTTGTGAAACAGTGACAGTTTCCGTTACCTACTTCAGAATATTGGTGTTCAAAGACTAATGTGTTAAGTTTTCCAAACTTTATTTATTTATTTAAGTTTTATTTATTTTGAGATAGAGAACACAAGTGGGAGAGAGGCAGAGAGAGCATCCCAAGCAGGCTCTGCCCTGCCAGGGTGGAGCCTGATGTGTGGCTCGAACCCATGAACCGTGAGATCATTGAGTTACATTCTGTCTTCAGCTGGAAGTCTACGTGAGGAGAATTTTCCTTCATTTGTATCTCTGTGGAACTTTAGTAGTTTTCTTTGGCCAAGCTTTCCCATTAACCAACGAAGTATTGAAACAACAGAGAACTTTTAATTGTATGGTGTGGAATGGTGGAGGGAGCCCTTCACTTGGAGTCAGGATACTTCGTCTAGTCTTGGCTTGTGTGCCTTCGGGCAAGTCATTAAACTTTTCTGAACCTCAGCTTCTTAATTTGTAAAATGAGTGAGATAGATGATGACTAGCATTTCTTTCTTTCTTTCTTTCTTTCTTTCTTTCTTTCTTTCTATATGAAATGTCAAATTGGTTTCCATACAACACCCAGTGCTCATCCCAACAGGTGCCCTCCTCAATGCCCATCACCCACTTTCCCTTCCCTCCCACCCCAGCTAGCATTTATTTCAACTCAAATGGTATGTTTCTGTGTAAGGCTATTAATACCTCCCATAAACCATATAAATCTATAAAACATCTCCCTTATAAATCCTATAAAATGCATTTAACATATTTTCTACTGCCCCCCATGTTGAGACCTTTTGTGTCTAGAACTACAGGTGAGCCACACCCCATTCATCCTTCTGGGCCTTCCGAAAATGTACCTTCCAGTCGGTAACTATGTTATTACTCACTAGCCTGGGAACTATACGTTTGCATATGGCCTGTTTTCCAGGGCATCGCCTGCTTTTCCCTTACAATCCATTGTTTAAGTTGTCATTTTCTTTTCTTTTTTTCACGTTTATTTATTTATTTTGAGAGAGCGCACGCGCATGTAGGCTCATGACCGGGGGAAGGGCAGAGAGAGAGAGAGAATCTCAAGCAGGGTCCATGCTGTCAGTGCAGAACCCAACTGGGGGCTCAGTCTCACAAACTGTGAGGTCATGACCAGAGCCGAAATCAAGAGTTGGACACTTAACTGACTGAACCACCCAGGCACCCCTAAGTTGTCATTTTTACCCTGCATTGAAAATGTGTTGCACAACGACGAAGAGATGATTTCTGAGGAAGTGCTATTGACATGTCAACAGTTTCTAAGGGAAAAAAAACGAGAGTACTAAAATTTTACTTTAGAAGAAGGAGGACCAACTGAGATGCAAAAGGAGCAAGAGCTTTTTCTTTGACTTCTTAACTTAGAATAACTAATGGGTTAATTGGATCCATCACCCAGCTGTTTATTGAGAGGCTGCCATAAACACCAAGAGTGCTGTAGTTAGTGTAAGAGCCCAATCTCTTCCTTTAGGATAGTGACTCTCAAATCTACCTGCATGTTAAATCATGAAGCCCTGGGCCCTACCTCAGACCAATTGAATAAAAATATTTGGGTGTAGGGCCCGGACATTTAAAAACATCTTCCTATGCATTAAAAAAAAATGTTTATTATTTATTTTGAGGAGGGAGGAGGGGCAGAGAGAGAGGGAAAGAGAGAATCCCAGGCAGGTTCCATGCTGTCAGCGCAGAGCCTGACTCAGGGCTCGAGCCCACAAACCATGAGATCATGACCTGAGCCGAAATCAAGAGTTGGACGCTTAACCAAATGAGCCATCCAGGCACCCCCCCCCCCCAGGTGATTTTAATGCGTGCTTAAGGTTGAGAACTATTTCCTTAGGAGCTTGAAATCCAGGCGAAAGTTAAAAACTATACATTAATTGCTATAGAACACGGAAGTCTATGATGAGTGATATAGAGATCATGGGTGCATGAATTGGAAGGCATTTAATTAACTGGAGTCATCAGGGAGGCATTGAAGAGCTGAGTTTTGAGCCAGTGGAGTTTTAATACCAACTACTTTGACAGGGTGTGGACTATTTGAAGAGCAGTGGGAAGGACAGATTGGATGTTAGGTTGTAGCCAGGTTGTGATTGTCCGGTGTCCATATGGGGATTTTGACTTTATCCTGCAGGTGGTAGGAAGGCTTTTGAGGAGTCACTGAGGACTTCTGGTGGATAAAAAAGGCATGAGAACTTGGTGTCTTTGAAGATGGATCCGATGGCAGTGAGGGGTGTGTCATTTGAACAAAGTGAGACAAGAGCCCGTGGAAAGAAAGACCAGTTGGAAAGCTGCTATCATCATCCAGATTATAATGCTCTGAGCTAGGAAAAAGGCAGTGGAATTTAAAAAATAATGATAGTAAACATTTGTATGGAGTTTTCATAATCAGCAAGTTCTCACGTCTCATTAAAATTCACAATAACCTTGGTGTATTTTGTAAATATTTTGTAAATGAAGGAACTGGTATACAGAGGTTAAATTGTGGTAAAGTAACCTTACTGAAATGCGGGTCCTAACTGGATGACGACAGAGAAGTAATAGGGGGTTGCAGGGGCTCTTCTGGGGCATCATGTTGGATGTGGACGTAGTAGAATTCCTAGTGGCTAACTCAGTGTCAAGGCTCTGGCTGTGCTCTCAGGTACCTCCTTATGTTCTTCACATTGACTTCCGTTGCCTCTGTGGTTTGATGTGCAATGACTTTTTATAAATGTGTGGTGAAGGGAAGGGAATAAAAGGCTGTTGTCCATTCAACTTCCATCAAATAAGAATTTTAATGTATTTTCTGAGTATTTTTGGTTTTCAGATAGTTAAATTTTATTGAATTTTAGAAGGCTTAGTCTAGGTGTGGGGGATCCACGTACAGGGCTGACCTTATCCAGATGTAGGTTAGCTGTGACCAGGTAGATTTCCTTTTCTCTTGTGGTTGAGACAGGAGCCATAGGGAAGAGAATTATGGGTCCTGGTGTAAACATTGGAGAATATCCTCACGGCTGGGGTAACTAGGATGTTTAATCAGGATTACATCCTTATCAGAGCTGGAGATTGACTCCTATCCATCACTGTGGTAATTCATTTTGTTCGCAAATCCACCAGAGCTGTGTATGCATCTGTTTTGTACACCAGGATCCTGAGGCAACTTAAATACCAGCCTAAATCATCCATGCATGTGATGAAATGCACTTTTTCATCTGAGATATTTGTTTCTCTGCAATCAGATAGCAGAAGAATGTGCCAGAAACCTATGGGATGCTGGGGAGGCACAAAAGGAATGAATCATCATCATGGCAAATCTTGATTAGATTTTCTTATGAAATGCTGGGAGGAGGCGGGGGAAGAAGAGGAGGTTGAGCTTTTGTGCCCTGGGTAGTTTCAGTCCAGTTGCATAGACTAACGTTCACCGGCTACAGCCATGGTGAGGGTAAGTGCTATTTTGGTAATTTGGAATGAGACCATCTTTGGAAAATTAAGATGTCCCCTTTTATTTCAACTGTTTATCTTCTCATTTTAGAATCCTGGGATCTTCAATGGCAGGAGACAGAGTGATCAGAAGCCCGAGATGAATTTTAACACTATTCTAGAAGAGATTCTTATTAAAAGGTCACAGCAGAAAAAGAAGACATCGCCCTTAAACTACAAAGAGAGACTTTTTGTGCTAACGAAGTCCATGTTAACCTACTATGAGGGTCGAGCAGAGGTAGGAGACAATAAAAATTCATTCTGCTTTCTGCATTGATAATATTTTATAATATTATTTCCCCCCACCCCAAAATCGTATGGAATACATTTTAGGTTAGTGAAGTTTAAGTAATAATTTTTTATCATTTGGATCTGAATATAAAGTTTAGAATATGGTGAGAAAGTCTCTTCATTATGGTTTCGTGTATATGGATATACTTTTCATATCAGCCTACTGTATTAGTCCTTTCAAGAAAACATTTCTACAATGGTTTTATATATATATTTTTAAGTTTATTTATTTATTTTGAGACAGAGAGAGAATGCATGCAAGCACATGTGCAGGGGAAGGGCAGGGAGAGAGGAAGAGAGAGAATCCCAAGCAGGCTCTGTGCTGTCAGTGTGGAGCCTGATGCAGAGCTTGATCCCACATACTGTGAGATTGTGACCTAGAAATCAAGAGTCGGACGCTCAACCCACTCAAGCCACTCAGGCGCCCCACCACATTATTCCTTATGAAATCCATTAAATATATTGTATTCATGGATCCATCCTATAACCTACTGTATTGTGTATCAAAATCTGCTTTAGCTCGTATACACCGTGTCTTTGCCCCTTGCTTTATATGAATAGTTCTTCGTTATTAAGTGGAAATTATTTAAGACTCGTTAGTGATTTCGTGGATCCAGCATATTGCTGAAGTTGACCTAAAGCAGAACTGCTCAACTTTTTTTGTGTGTGATAAGCAGCTACTGCAAAGTGCCTTTTATGAGAGGAAGGAGAAGTGGCTTGCTAAAAACCTGGTCAGTGAGCATGTGGCATAGTGAGGTCTTATCAGTTGCTTTAGCCTCTGGGTTTACCACCAGATGAGGCATGTGAATGTATAGTTGCCTCTGGCCGACCATTTTTCCCCTGGCATCTTGGGAATGCGTTATCTAGTACTGCCAGTCCAGCCATGCTCCTCTAGTAGAAGCACTCTTGGATTCCAGGAAGTGGATGGAGACCGTATTGCCCTTGTTGACCACATCTGTTAACTAGTTGGTTACAGTAGTTTGCTGGTGATCTTGTTGTTTGGTTTTATTTTATTTAATTCTTCTTTTTCACCTAGAGTGCCTCTCTTAGATTGATTGATTTACTGTTTTTGGTTGTTTGTCTTGTGTGTTTTTGTTTGTTTGTTTGTTTACTCCCACTGATGTCTCTGTGTTTTTGTTCCCCTAATTCAGAGAGAACGGCATTGTTTCTTACTGGTTGTCTTTAACTCTGTTAATTTCTGTTGTGGCTTGTCATGGCGACTTGTGGAATTCTGCAGGTTCATGTAATATAGGACTAAAGTCCTTTATCCACCTTCTTAAATCCCTGAAATGCTCAAGACCCAAACTTGAAAAACTCTTCTAGTGGTAAAACTTGGCCTGAGATGAAGTTATTTTTAGTCTTTGTTTGTCCTAGTTAGTGTGATTTTTTTTTTTGCATATGTGTGTGCAGAAATATTAATGTTTTTATTTTTGTATGGTATACGTGCTATATTTCATTTATTAAATCTGAAAAATTTACAATTCCAAAGGGTTTCAAGTAAGACCAGAAATAAGAATTTTTATTTTATTTTATTTATTTTATTTTATTTTATTTTATTTTATTTTATTTTATTTTATTTTATTTTTATATTTAAAGCTTATTTATTTATCTTGAGACAAAGAAAGTATGCACACACGCCCAAGCACAAGTGGGAGAGGGGCAGAGAGAGAGGAAGGAAGAATCCCAAGCAGCCTCTGTGCTGTCAGAGCAGAGCCTGATGCAGGCTCAAACTCATGAACAGTGAGATCATGACCTGAGCTGAAATCAAGAATCAGTCACTTTAACTGAGCCACCCAGGTGCCCTGAAAAAAAAAAAAAAAAATATAAAGTCTACAATAGATTTTTAAAATATACCTTTTTTAAAAGTTTATTTATATTGAGAGAGAGAGTGAGCAGAGGAGGGGCAGAGAGAGAGGGAGAGAGAGAAATCTAAGCAGGCCCTGCACTCTCAGTGCAGAGCCTGACACGGGGCTGGAACCCATGAACTGTGAGATCATGACCTGAGCTGAAATCGAGAGTCCCACCGCTTAACCGACTGAGCCACCCAGGTGCCCCTAAAATAGATTTTAAGGGAAAACAACAAATTTTTGCTGTATAGTAATTACTTGTTATAATTTGAACGTAATGTAATAAGTCTACAAAAAGAACAGAAATAGAACTGTGAAAGTGGTAAAACATGGTAGTTTCTTAAACAAAAAAAAAGCCTCAGAGCCAGTATTATCTGCTTAGAAATATGGACTGATACAATTGAAACATGTTGCACTTATTAAGTCACTTTGAAGATGATAAATATACAAGGTTAAAAGTGCCCTAATTATTTTAGATTAAGTGGAGTAAAGAGAAGAGTGGAACCCTTTTTATTTCAGAACCTGGCCCATGTCTTGTCTGGGAGCAGCCTCAGCCACTATGAGAACCAGAAAGGACAGAATGAGGAAGTTGTCACAACACTTAAATACTCAGCTTTGGGCATTCAGCATCAGGGTCCACCTCCTTTCTGGCTGCTAACTAGTCCAGGGAGCCTAGTCCTGCTTTAACCTCCACTCTGATGAGCTGGGCATGTTAATCCCTCCTGGATTCTTTTTCTCAGGGACAGACGTTCACTAGCATATGTAGGACTTTCAGCTTGAAACATGGTTGCAGATTTGTTTGCCTCTCACAGTTAAAAATAAATCACTGTCCATATTAAAAATCTGGGAATTTTAAGAGAAGAATCTGAATTTTTGTAAAAATAAAAGTCTGACAATACTGGGCTGAGTTTCTGCATGACAACTCTCTGCCTGGTTTCTAGGTAAGCCCGAGAGTGCCCCACTTTTGTGTTTCTTCCCTGTTTCGGTTAATGTGCTCAGTTCTCTGTTTTCTATGGGTAAATATTCCAGTTTCCATCTCCCCAGTCCTAGAAGCACTGATCCAAAAATGTCTGTGACTTGGGTAACTCATAAGAATCAATAGGTATCAATATTATATGTTTAAATATATGTATATAATACCTATTGATTATATCGATATAATTATATTATAATATATAATATATATTATTATATAATAATTATATATTATATTGATTACATATATATATATATATATATATATATATATATATATAGTCAAAATCTAAGACTAGAGGTGAATTAGAAAAACCATAGGGACCATTCAGGGGTTAGGATAAATAGCCCTAGAGATATTTATTTTAGTGGTTCATAATTCTGTTTTTAAAAGAAAAACAGTGGGTAGGCTTTTGATTGACCTAGTCACTATGATTCCTAGAGTCTTCATGGCAGTTAAAGGCCATTAATGTTTTATTAAAATCCTCAGTTAATCATAATGTGACTCAGATGTCCATCTTCCCCTGGGTCTGTGAACCCCAGCTCCTCCAACATGAAGGCAACAAGCTTTTCTTCCTATTAAATGCAGTTTATTGTGCTTTTTGAAGTATGCTAAGAAATTCTGTTCTAGAATGATGAGAAATTTAGTCCTGCTGTTTCTTCCAAGTCTGATATTGGCAGAGTTGGGTTTCAGTTTCTGCTGTGGGCTATTCCTTGGTTTGTCCTCCCTTGTTCTCATTGCCCTCAGTTAGCTCGTGTTTCTGTGCATTCTAGTGAACTGAGAAGAGATCTTCTTGGCAATTTATATTCTTTGCTCTTATTCATTATGACATAAAACATAGGTCCTTGGGGTTCTCATAAGTGATCTTGTTCTCTGGTCACGGAACCACATGACACATGGGCTAGACCCCCTGACATGCCAGGGGAGCCTCCATGTGGAATTGAGATGGGATTCAAGGAAGAGCAGGGCTGGAGCTTAAACAGGAAAAAGGTCTCTGGTGAGAAAAGGAGAGGAGAGATCTCTAGATGTGGAGATTTGGAATGACAAGAAAAATTCAAGTAGTGTCTAAATCTACAGTTATCATTAGCTAAGACATCAGGAACTTGTTACAATTGGACCTTGGTACCAAGGTACTAATTTGGCTGGTTTGTTGTCTGTAATACTGTTCCAATATGGAAACTGGCAAATAGTTTATAAAGTCAAAGAGTAAGGTCACTGGTTGTGTCAGGGATCCCCAAGGCTGTCCCCAGGTTTGGTGATTCACTAGGAAAACACACAGTACTTGGCATATAGTTGTCTTTATGGCTATGATTAAAAAAAAAATTTTTTTTTAATGTATGTATTTGAGAGATAGAGAGAGACAGGGTGTGAGTGGGGGAGGAGCAGAGAGAGACCTACACAGAACGTGGCGCAGGCTCCAGGCTCTGAGCTGCCAGCACAGAGCCCCAGGTGGGGCTCGAACTCATGAGCTGTGAGATCATGATCTGAGTCAAAGTTGACACTTAATTTGCTGAGCCACCCAGGCACCGCTTTATGGCTATGAATTTTGACCGTGGAAGGAGATAGAGCTAAATTATCAAAGGGAAAAGACACGTGGGGCAAATCTATAGGAAACCAGACACAAGTTTGCAAGAGTCTTTTCTCAGTGGAGTCTTCAAAGTGTGTGCATAATTCTTCTAGCACTCACTTGTGGCAATAATGAAATGTTGTCTACCAGGGAAGCGCATTGGAGACTTAGCACCTTTTCATTGGAAGCTGGTTACATAGGCACCCTTTGTCTAGCATGTACCAAAATTCCAGACTCCGCAAGGAAAGTAGGTGCTCAGCATTAAACCATGTTGTTTGTTCAAACAGTTTAGGCACAATGAGCTATGTTTATCAGTGCTGGGAATGGTAGGACCCTCTCAGAGTCCAGGTTCCCAGATGCCAGCCAAGGGCCAACCTGGTAAAGAGGCCTTTCTCTAAGCCGCTAGGTCTCTAGGACTATTGTGTTAACTCTTTTCTGCACATTAGTAGTAATAGTGACACAAATTATTGAGTACCACATACAGACGAGGCACGGTGCTGGGTACTTTACATACATTATTTCCTTTATTCCTCAAAATAGATGTTTTATTAGTTCCCCCTACTTAAAAAATGAGTGAGGCTTAGAAAGCTTAAAAACTTGTATGAGGTCATACACTAATGAGTTGCAGGGTTGTTTCTTGAAAGCCTATTTTTGAAAGAACCTTGATAGTCTGGGGAAAATTAGAAAAAAAAATCTATTAAATCTCTCTGTAACACAGATGAAATTTTATGTTAAAGCTTTTCGACACTATTTTTGTTTACTACTTTCAGTTATGATTTTATATTTAAATCGTCTTTTTGGTAGAAGAAAGTCAGCACTAGTCAGGGTTTTTGTCCTGGCTCTGCCACTATCTAATTGGACTTCATGAAACAATATTCTTCAACCCATATATCTCTTTACGCTCTCAACTCCTCTTTTGTCATCTCTATTTCAACCCAACACGCATTCGATCTTTTACCAAATGCTATGAATTCTCCTTGCCTTCATTCATCACAACCTTATTGCAGTTCCCAACTCCATTCTCTTGGTCGATTTACTGCCCTATTTGATTCTATTCTTGGTCCTTAATCTTTTATTTATGCGGCCATCATAGGGATATTTAAAACCTATAGCTTTGTATCTTCTTTAGGATCAAGTAAAAACTCCTGAGCTTGGAATGCAAGGTCCTTGATGCCATTTTTCCTTGTCTTCCCTCTTTCCTCCTTCCACCTCCTGCTGCATCTTCTACCTGCTCTTTCACATTATGCCTTTCTTAATTTTTTTCAGTCTACTTGGCATGATACGTTCCTCTGTCAGCCTGTGAGGATCCATCTGTCCATCCCGCCTTCTATATTATCCATCAAAAATGTGTTGAGTGCCTAGCAAATGCTCATCTTTTCTGACTCACCCCAATGCCTACCTTCTCTGAAGCCTTCCCTGTATCCATCCCACCAAAGGTAGAATCCCCCCCACCCCACCCCAGCCCTCTGTGTTCTGTGCATGTCTTTGTTGGTGGCACCTTGGTTACCCAGCTTTAACTGCATAAATGTGTCCCCCAGTGGACTTTAAGCTCTTTGAGGGCAGGGCTCATAGCTTTTCCATCTTTGTATTTCCAAAAGTCTAGTGCAGAGTTGAAGATTCAGTACATGTTGGATGGCTGCATGGATCAAAGGAGAGATGGGCAGACCTCAAACTTCAGAAGCAGGCAGGACAGGTTTATCTTAAACATACATCGTAAACAACCAGAGAGGTTGTCACACTGCTTATATGTAGAAGAGCCAGGATTTGAGTCCCTCCTATAATGCTACAGGTGCTTTCCTTATTTTATTCTAACATTCTTTGTAATGAGATGCTTGATATTATAATCTTTTACCCAGGTTAATTGTCAGGATGGTGAAGCAATCAGTTCTTAAGTATAATGGCGCATGTTTCTTGAATACTCTGGGTAGCCTCCTATATTTCTCTAGGGTCTTCTGGGTCTTATAGGGTTGTTCTCTTGACCACCCCTGGGAACCTGGAGATTCTTAGTGATCTAGACATAAGAGCCTATTAAGGTTCTGAGATGATGTGATGTTTGTCTTTTAGTTGTATCTTTAGACTAGGTAGACCTCCCAGTGGGAAGCATAGGTTCACAAGGCCCTGCTAATCACTATCTGAACATGTATAATTTTCAGCACTTGTTAGGATTCTGGGGAATGGATGTGGACTGGAAAAAACAGTTGCTTTTACAAGTCAATTGGAAGCATTTACATCAGACTCTAGAGGTTACCGTGTAGTTCACCAGCTTGTAAAAAGTAAGACAGTGAGACAGCTCTAAATACTCCACAGACAGAACAGTGGTTAGTGTCCTAGGGGTTTTATTTGTTTTGCTCTGAGAGGTCTCAACTATGTTAACCCATGAAAACTCATTTTCTGGTTGGCAGTTGAGTTTCCTTGTTTTGGAAATTAGATTGTATCAGCTTCTTGTCTTGTGTCTCAGTTTCCTTTCTTATATCTCTTCTCCCACTTTTCATTCATATCTGTTTTCTTATTCTACTGTCCTGGATCTGACTTTCCTCATCATTAGTCACTTTAAAGGGCCAAGATCCGGGTCTGAAGTCCTACGATCTGATTTATTCCCTTAATTTGCCAAGTTAATCTATTTTCATTTAATGCTATTCATTTTTTTTTTTTAATTTTTTTTTTCAACGTTTATTTATTTTTGGGACAGAGAGAGACAGAGCATGAACGGGGGAGGGGCAGAGAGAGAGGGAGACACAGAATCGGAAACAGGCTCCAGGCTCCGAGCCATCAGCCCAGAGCCTGATGCGGGGCTCAAACTCACAGACCGCGAGATCGTGACCTGGCTGAAGTCAGACGCTTAACCGACTGCGCCACCCAGGCGCCCCATTTTTTTTTTTTTTTCTCTAGGAAGCAGAAACCTATTTAAGACAGAAGAGGGGGAGAATACCATTCCTAAAATTTGGGGGGGGGTAACTTTTTTTTTTTTTTTTTAATTTTTTTTTTTCAACGTTTTATTTATTTTGGGGACAGAGAGAGACAGAGCATGAACGGGGGAGGGGCAGAGAGAGAGGGAGACACAGAATCGGAAACAGGCTCCAGGCTCCGAGCCATCAGCCCAGAGCCTGACGCGGGGCTCGAACTCACGGACCGCGAGATCGTGACCTGGCTGAAGTCGGACGCCTAACCGACTGCGCCACCCAGGCGCCCCATTGCGGGGGGGGGGTAACTTTTAATTTTGCTGTAGTTTCAACTTACAGAAAAGTTGGAAGAATAGTATAAGGGATTCTCAAGTAACCTTTATTCAGATTCACAAATTGTCTCTAGTTGCCCCATTTGCTCTATAATTCTCTTGGTCGCTGTCTTTCTCTTTATTTTTTAATTTAATTTTATTTTTAATGTTTATTTATTTTTAAAGGGGAGGGACAGAGAGAGAGGGAGACATAATATCCAAAACAGGCTCCAGGCTCTGAGCTGTCAGTAGCCCAACGAGAGGCTCGATCGAACTCATGGACCATGAGATCGTGGCCTGAGCCAAAGTTTGACGTTTAACTGACTGAGCCACCCTGGTGTCCCTCTGTCTTTCTCTTTAAATGCATGTTGTTCTCTGAACCATTTGAGAGAAAGTTGTAGACATTGCCCCTTTTACCACTTGAAAGGTCTTTGTGTATTGTCTAGGAACTAGGTCCATTCTGTTTTATAACCACAGCATAATGATCAAAGTCCAGACATTTAACACTGATACAATACTATCATCAAATCCAGAGTCCGTGGTCAAATTCATTCATCATGCCACGGATGACTGCATTGCTACTTCACTTCCTCCTCTTGCCAAGTCCTGGATAGAATCCTGGGTTACATGTTGCATTTTGTTGGTCAAGATGTAAAGTTTTTAAATGTCCGTGGTGAGAGGAGGAGAAATGTATAGAAGAGATGCTGGTTTTTTTTGTTACAGCCTATAACATGCCAGCTATCATATGACTACTCAGTGATTGTGTGTGAATGCCTACAAACGTGAAATCAGATTTAAAAACCTTTGCAGTCTATTCCCTTTCTCTCATTCTCATGGTCATCATTAGGAGTGGGGAGATCCCCCTCCTCCCAAAGAAATTATTGTAGCCTGGTCCACTAGGATGAGTAAAAATCACTTATTCCAGTTTCCATGTCCTCCCACCTTCAGTTTTAACTTTTATTCTCTCATGTTAAACAGTTGCTAAGGATCAGGCTATGATAGCTGTGGTTCATTCCCTTGAGTATTTGTATTACAATGAGACAAGAAGTATAAGGAAAATCAATATTTTTGTTCAGAAATGGTTACCCAGTTTATCTTATTCATAAGACTTAGCTCTCAGCAATTTTTAGTGACATCAAAAAGTCAAATTTCCCTCAAAGTTTTATTTAACAGTTTTTCCACTGAATATATTCAAAAGACTGTGCCATAGGCACTGAAACCAATTATGAAAGGAACAATCCCCACAATGTTTGGAAATGGCATTATAGTTGAAATAAATATAGTGTTTCTCCCCACCTCTCTTTTCCCACCTGCCTATCTTGAAAGAAACTTCTCTTAATTGGAAATGTGTGTAACTTGTTGCAGTTTTTTTTTTTTTTAAAAGAACTGTGTTTGACAATCATGATTTTTGTAACATGAGTTTTATTTTTCCCTGTTGCATCATGACCTACTGGGTTGGGGATTCTTAGAAATCTTTGAAGCTACTTTTGTAATTAGTAGTTTCTAGTAAGTGTTTGTTGATGAAGATAGGTATGATAGCACTTATCCCGAGGGACTGTTAAAGAAGAGATCAAATTACATGAGCAGAGGAAGATTTGGTGGCAAAAGTATAGATTCTGTGGATTTTGGGGGGTGGTGGAGGTTGGAGGGGTTGGAGGCATCCACTTGGCCAAGGGTTGGAGTAGGAGCAACGTGGGTCAGGGAGTGCCCCTTCCGTACAGAGGGGACAGCACGTGCAGATACCATGGGCATGGAAGGGGGTTTGCTATATTTGTGGAACCGTTCTGTTCTAGACCTATATAGGCTTTAAAAAAAAAATTTTTTTTTTAAATTTTGAGATGGGGGAGGGGCAGAGAGAGAAGAAGAGAGAGAGAAACCCACTCTCAGAGTGAAGCCCAACTCAGGGCTTGATCTCATGACCCTGAGATCATGACCTGAACCAGAATCAAGAGTTGGATGCTTAACCAACTAGACCTGTATAGATTTATATAACTGATAATTACCGGTACACGTGGATAATTGATTTGTTAGTAAGAAAGAATAATTATACAATTTTAGAGCTGGGAGGCATTTTTAAAATTTTTATTTATTTATTTATTTATTTATTTATTTATGAGAGCATGGGTGGGTGAGGGTGAGGTGGGCAGAGACAGAGAGGGAGAGAGAATCCCACCATGTGCAGAGAGGGAGAGGGAGAGGGAGAGAGAGTGCGGAGCCCAGAGTGGGGCTTGAGCTCACCTGAAGCAGGGCTGGAACTCATGAACCGTGAGATCATGACCTGAGCCAAAGTTGGACGCTCAGCTGACTGGGCCACCCATGTGTCCCTAGAGGTGTTTTAAAGAATGACCCCCCAATTTTTCACTTGTGGGAACTGAGGGTAAGGAAATGATCTGCTTGAGTTCACCTAGTAAGCTAGTTGCTAAGCCTGGACCAAAACTCAGACCTGAATGTTCCTGTGTTAGCCTCTGATTGTATAATCCTAGTTCTGGGAAGGATGTAGTATTTGGGGTGCTCAGGTAGGTTGCTTGAGAGTACTTACGAGCTTGTACACAGAATGGGCACTATCTAGTGACTCTTAGGATACCTTTGCTTAAAAATACTAATCTCTTCTCGGCCTTTGAAGTTTTGCTCTTTTTGCACCTAATAGTTCCTTTCCTTTATCTCTAGTCCTCCCCTGCCCTCAAAGGTTATAAATGCCTTGCCCTTTTAAAATTACTATTATTATAATAATAATCAGTAGTAGTATTATAGCCTTTTCCCTCACAAACTACATAATAATCTCCTTGAGGGCAAAGGAGAAACCTATCACACAATGCCTCGCACCCATTAGGATCTCAAAAAAGGTTTTGTTGACAATAATTACGATGGTGATAGTGTTTTGGGGGGGAGCAGAAAGGTCTTTAGAGACATTGTGGTAATTATTTCTCTTGCAATTTTGTTTCATTTTATTTTTTTTTTAGGAGATACATTATTTAAGTTTAGAAACAAAGCTGCATTTCTCCAAACTAAAATGTGGACGTTATTTTCAACTACAGGAGTCTGAACTGTCAGAAGTCCTACAGCAGTTTGAGAAAGTGAAACTCCATTTTGAGTTGTTTCTAGGTTGTTTAGGACATGCTGCATCTTAGCATGGTTGAAACTGGTCAGGCACACACAGGGAATTATCTATAAAAGGGAGCGTAGAAACACCTGTGTTGTTCAGCAATTCATTCTGTGACTCTTAGAACTCCTGCCATTAATGTCCTTTGAATTTTGTGAATATACTGTACTTCTGAGATGAAATATTAAACTTTGACGATTACTACTTCAGATAATTGAAAACGGTGTAGTCTTATTACTAAAGCTCATTTACCTTTTTAAGTTTTGAAAAAAAATGTTTTATGTTTATTTATTTTGGAGAGAGAGAGAGAGAGAGAGAACCAGCGTGTGACCAAGGGAGGGACAGAGAAGGGGAGACACAGGATCTGAAGCAGGCTCCAGGCTCTGAGCTGTCAGCACAGAGTCCAACGTGGGGCTCAAACCCACAAACCACAAGATCATGACCTGAGCCGAAGTCAGACGCTTAACCGACTGAGCCACCCAGGTGCCTTTAAAATTTTTAATCATGGAGAATTGTCTATAATACTTGCACCCTTCCACATTACTGAACACCTAAAATGAAAAATTGCACCCAAAATAGTTGTTTGTTGTATAAAACTAAATGAATAAGAGACTTAAATGAAATCTCTCAGTGATTTTTAATAGATTTTGGGAAGGGAATTCCCCCTTCCCCCAATTATCCTAGTCGTATGAGAAAACTTTTTTCCATTCTATCTTTATTCCACATAATCACATAGGTATAGCTGTTCTTTAATTTTATTTGCCACAGCAAAAAGGAACATGAAAGTTATAATTCCCTGCTCGTGAGATTGTAACATGTGAATTTTTTTTCATTTTAGAGAAACACATATATTATATATAATTGTTTATTTATAAATGGTATATATACATTATATATTTATAAGTTATAGAATGTATAAATCTTAAAGTATTGTATATATTTACTAAATCTATATTAATATGTTAATTATCTGGCAGAAGAGAGGTCATAAGCCCATACACTTTAAAAAAATTTTTTTTAATGTTTATTTATTTTTGAGAGAGAGAGACAGAGCACAAGCAGGGGAGGGGCAGAGAGCGAGGGAGACACAGAATCTGAAGCAGGCTCCAGGCTCCCAGCTGTCAGCACAGAGCCCGACGCGGGGCTAGAACCCACAGACCTCGAGGTCATGACCTGAGCCGAAGTTGGACACTCAGCCGACTGAGCCACCCAGGCGCCCCAGTCCATACACTTTTATTTGTTACACGGGCCTCACGTCATTTGTCTTGCTCATTATTTGAAGGATTTCGAGTACGTACAGTGTGCTAGGGGTGGAGGAATTAAAGGGTGCAGGACTCTGGCTCCGTTAAGCTTACAGGCTGCTTAAGTTATAGTTCTGCTTTCGCGGGCTCGTAATGACAGACTTTATTCCACTGCATCCACTGGGCTGTGAAGCTGGAGTTCCCATCCTCACACCCCACTGTTTGCCCTCGCCTGTGTATTTCTGGAGTATCTGGGACTCTTACACTTCACTTGCCCTTGGGTTTCCAGGGGTGATAGGGGGTGGTGGCACAGACAGGATTTCAAGGTTTCCTTCTGTTGTTAAATTTTAGTTGGCTTAGATTTCACAAAAGTGCAAGTGTTTTGCATACATATTGCAATACTGTGTACTCGCTAGCATCTCTGTGAGGCGTATCTGCAGATAACCAACAAATGTTTGCACTGTTTACTTTGCAAGTGAAGAAACTAGGGAAGAAAGCCAGGTCACCTTCTCTGAATTGACATCCCATCTGACTAGATGAACCAAGATGTCTTATCTTTCTGGCTAATGTGCTGTCTGTTAAACCACATTGTGCTAATGACCGCAAAGGGGGCCTGACTTCCTTAAACATAACTTCACTGACCACCTGTATACATAGTTTCCTTCCTCCTTCCCTGCTTTGGCTCTGTGTATCAGACCTTCAAAAGGCAGTTCTTTTAACCTTGATGGTTTGTGTTTCTTTTTTTCCTCACTGCCCCCCTGTGAAGTGGGAGTCCCATGCATACAAGTAAATTAGAGTTTGTGGAAGAGACACCTACAGAGAGAAAAGATTTCTGTGAATGGTTGTGTGAAAGAGGTTGAAAAGGGTTATGCTTAGATGGTAACCCTTAAGAACTTTAAGGTGAGTTTGGTTAAATAGTTCATTTCGTAAATACTCGATTCTTCACAGAAAAAACTCACAAGTAACTCAATTAAATGTGAATTTAATCACTCATAGTCAATCCCAACAGGAGAGAACAGTGTCAGAGCTGGAAAGGATGCCCTATGAATCTACCATAATATATTAAGTTTGTTTAACATTTTTTATGAGTTAAGCAAATGGAGTTTTAGGTCGATTCAGTCCCGACTAGGATTGATTACAGTACAACATCAAAATAAATGGTATAGATTTGAATTGTCGTGGAAAAAGGTGAGTAGCTTCATGCTAAAGATCAAATATGTAATTCAGAATTTTTCTTTTCTTAAAGAAAATGTTTATTTCTGAGAGAGAGAGGGTCCCAAGCAGGCACCACACTGTCAGCACAGAGCCCAATGCGGGGCTTGATCTCGTGAGCCGTGTGATCATGATCTGAGCTGAAATCAAGAGTCAGACGCTTAACCGACTGAGCCACCCAGGCACCCCAGAATTTTATTTTTAAGTTTTATTTATTTAAGTAATCTCTACACCCGACATGGGGCTTGAACTCATGACCCGAGATCAAGAGACGCATGCTCTTCTGACTGAGCCAGCCAGGTGCCCCGTTTTATTTTTATTTATTTTTTTTACTGGGTCATTTCTTTATTTTCAGATGTCCCATTTGATCACTTTTTTTAAATTTTTTTTATTTTTAACGTTTTTTTAATTTTTATTTTTTTATTTTTTTATTTTTGAGACAGAGAGAGACAGAGCATGAACAGGGGAGGGGCAGAGAGAGAGGGACACACAGAATCGGAAGCAGGCTCCAGGCTCTGAGCCATCAGCCCAGAGCCCGATGTGGGGCTCGAACCCACGGACTGTGAGATCGCGACCTGAGCCGAAGTCAGACGCCCAACCGACTGAGCCACCCAGGCGCCCCATTATTTGATCACTTTTTAAGCACGGATGTGATGACTGAAACATCTGTAGGAAACAAAACCCAAATCCACTGGATGAGATAGTGTATTTCATGAGGTTCTCGAATCAATTTATCAGCAGTTGTCTGCTCTCCCTTAATCATAGGGAACTGCAGTTGTGGTCTAAGGCTCATTTCCAAATTAATAGGGTTTCTGTGCATTAGAGCGTGAGAGATTAACACTGTGGACTCTGGAGCCAGATTACCTGGGTTCAGATCCTAAATTTGTTACTTTTTGCTGTGTGACCTTGGACAAGTTACTTAATCTCTACACCTCATTTTTTCATCTTCAAACTGGGGAGAAAGCAGGACTACCCTTCTAGGTTCTGGTAAGGAGTAAATGGGTCGCTGTATGTGAAGGGACCAGGGCAGTTCCTGGCATAGAGCAGGTACCATATAAGCACCGGCAGTTTCTGTTCTAGCTCTACACATGAGATATGTTGCACTCTCACCCACTTTTGTCTTTGTTATGTATGTATTTCAAGGTTTTTGCTCTTGGGTCTGGCTTTTCTCAGATCTAGACGTTTTTGCGCTAAGCATAACTGGGTCATTCTCCTAGGATCGCAGGGGATCCACTCTTTGAATTCATCTCTGTTGCTTGCAGTCAGCTGCACTTGGGGGTTCTGGTAACCGGTGGAAATGCATGCCTCAGAGTAAGGCTAGTTCACATCCTGGCATCTCTGAGCCTGTGTTGGTAGAGCTCTCACTGGGACTGTCTCCTCTGAATGTTTTCCTCTGGATGTTTGTGAGTGGAGAGCGTGATGGGATCCTGGCTGTGATAAATGTGCTGCTTCAGTGTGACATTTTCATACACCAGAGGTGGGTCTGCCCTGAAGTTAAAGAAAAGCAAGCATTAGAGACTTTTCATTCCAGAGCCCTTTCTAAGGTTCCGGGAGGCACCCTAGCAGTTTTGTATTCATAATTTTGCACTTAAAAAAAAAAGTCTTCTTCTTAAAGCATATAGCTTCAGGCCACTCAAAACCTTGATCTGTTTCTACAGAGCGTAAAGACTTTATTTGTCCTAATACCTGACACTATAAATTCTGCCAGTGAAATACTCCCAAGCACCTCCATTGTAAACCATCGCATCTATAATTGGTTTCTGTCCTTAGAAGTCTTCCTTTCAAGAACAAAGTGTTATATGTCTACTTTAATCTGTTAAATTTATCTCTAATACTTTCAGAGTTGTTTTTTAAAGTACCATACATTCTTTTTAAGTTTGTTTATTTATTTTGAGAGAGAGAGAGAGAAAATGTGCTAGTGGGGGAGGGGCAGAGGGAGAGAGAGAATCCCAAGTAGGCTCCTTGCTGTCAGTACAGAGCCTGACATGGGGCTCAAACTCACGAACCGTGAGATCATCGCCTGAGCCAAAATCAAGAGTCAGATGGTTAACTGACTGAGCCATCCAGGTGCCCCGAAGTACCATACTTTTCTTGTTAAATGAATTCCTGAGCGTGTTATGGTTATAGTTCCTCTTGTGAATAAGTTATTTTTCATTGTATGTTTGTTGTAATTAGGTGCTGTTAATATATAATCAAGCTCTTGATCATTATAAATCTACTTTGTAACTTACCAGTATACCATGCTATTTCTAAATATTACATAGAGGCACAATTTTCTATACCAACTTTGCTATAAAAAGGATTATTTTCTATTAAATTTAATCCAAATAATGGATAAATTTGCTAATTTTTTAAAAGTTAGCAAAAATTAAAGCATTTTCAGTTCTAAGTAGGAATACTCAAAAGGGTAGGATTAAATATTTCTTTGCTGAGGAAATTTTAAACTGTGTGCTGGAGGGAAGTATTGATGGTGGAGGAATGTACATAATAACAGCAAACTTTCTGAATTGTACTGAAATATAAAATTTAAAAGCAGGGAAGTCTGAGTTTGTAATTCATAATCACTACCAATTGGTGGAGTGAGGAGATTCAAACGTAGGCCATTTGACTTAGAAGTTCCCCAGACATCTCTACCTTAATTTTCTAGCCAAATAAGCAAACAAACAAACAAAAACAAACAAAAAAACCATGCCTCTTTTTACTTGAATCAATTACAAAATTACTACAGTCAATTATTTTGTGGTGGATAATGTTCCAAGCTCTGAGGACACAAAAACATATACAAAGCAAATGTCCTGCTGTCATGGAACTTACATTCTAGAGGAGAAAGGCAGCATACAGATAAACCAATAAATATCTCCCACCTTGAAAAAAAGCAAAGCAGGATGGGAGGGGTGGGGACTTGCATGCTTGTGGGTTTTCTTTCTTTTCTTTTCTTTCTTTCTGTTCTTTCTTTCTCTCTTTGGTCAGTGGTCAGGGAATAGAGATCTTAAGAAAAGACAGGCAGGGGGGAGGGGAAGTCCTTGGGGAGGGGAACCGGGACTGCAGGGTGTCAGGAAAGGCAGGTGGTGTTTCCGTGCCCTGCTCAGCGAACAGCAGAGAGGCTAAGGGGCTGAAATGGAATGGAGTGGGGTGTAGTGGTGGGGGAGGCCAGAGATCTTTGGGGGCCATGGAGAAGACTTTGGATTTTTTGTTTTTTAATGTGATGGGAGATTTTGGAGGGTTATGAGTGGGGAGTGACAAAATTTGGCCCTTCTGTTCGTGTACTTCAAGGCACTGGGGCACAGTGGAACATGAATTGGCAGAGAGAATTGGCTGTGCCAGCCAGTTTGACCCTGGGGAGGTCATTTACCCAGTCAGTGCCCCAGTTTCTACTCTAAAATGAAGAAATTGGATTATGTGAGTAATTCACTAGAATCGTTTTCATGGCCAATTATGATTCTCAGATCTTAAAATAGTTATTAAACATCCACATGTATTGGCAGCAGTTGTTGACTACGGGGAAGAGGAGACCCTCCCCTTCCCACTTTCTGCTCAGACTTTGGAACTTCCCTGTCTCCGCCCTGAGCCTTTCCCCTGAGCCTCACCCCTGCCTCTGAGTAGGTGTGTGTATAGTGGTGTTTCACTGTCTTTTCAACCTGCATTTCTCGGGTTACTACAGTAGATGAGCAAGTCTGTGTATTCACATTGTCCATTGGCATTTACTCTCTGTTGAAGTGCCTGTTTGGATATTTTTCCTTCTTTCCCCAATTAGAAAAATTTCTTACTTATTTTTAAAAGATACATATATTCTGAATCAAACTCATTGTCCCTATATGCTTTGCAGATACTTGTTTGTACTTGGTGGCTTGTCTTTTTTTTTTTTTTTTTAAATTATGGTGGTAAAATACACATAAAATTTACCATTGTAACCATTTTAAATTGTACGGATCAGTGGCAGTAAGTACATTCGTCATGTTGTGCAACAATTACCACTGTCTGGTTCCAAAGCTTTTCATCACCCCTAACAGGAACCTTGAGAAAGTTCTGTGTGCACTTAAGAAGAATGTGTATTCTGGTGCTTTTGGATGGAATGTTCTGTAAATATCTGTTAAGTTTATTTGGTCTATTTAAGGCTGATGTTCTCTTATTGATTTTCTGTCTGGATGCAGGTAGGGTATTAAAGACCCCTATTATTATTGTATTTCTGTATATTTCTACCTTTAGGTCTGTTAATGTTTGCTTTCTATATTTAGGTGCTTCTATGTTGGGTGCATGAATCTTTACAAATGTTATATCCTTTTGTTGGAATGACCCCTTTGTCATGATGTAATGCCCTTTTTGGATTCTTATTACAGTTTTTGTTTTAAACTCTGTTTTTTCTGGGGCACCTGGGTGGCTCCATCGATTGAACGACTGACTTTGGCTCAAGTCATGATCTCACAGTTCTCGATTTCAGGCCCCACATCGGGCTCGCTGCTATCAACACAGAGCCTGCTTTGGACCCTCTGTCCCCATCTCTCGGCCCTGCCCTGCTTGCACTCTCTTTCTCAAAAATAAATAAACATTTTTAAAAAGTCTATTTTTTCTGATGTGTGTATAGCTACCCCAACATTCTTTTGGTTTCCATTTGCATGGAATATCTTTTTCTATTCCTTCACTTTTAGTCTGTTTGTGCCTTTTACATCTAAAGGAGTCTCAGGGCACCTGGGTAGTTGAGCATCTGACTCTTGATTTCTGTTCAGGTCATGATCTCATGGTTTGTGGGATCGAGCCCTGCATTGGGCTCTGCACTGACAGCAAGGAGCCTGCTTGGGATTCTCTCTCTCCCTCTCTCTCTGCCCCTCCCCTGTTCTCTCTCTCTTTCTCTCAAAATAAATAAATAAATAAACAACAAAAAAATGAATCTTTTGGCCCTAGTCACTGACCCACCTCTGAGGACTCAGCAGCACCACCCTTGAGCCCCCTTGCTTCCCAGTGCTCTGTCCCGCGTGCCAACCTTCTCTCACCACCACCTTCCGTGGGCCGTTTCCACCAAGGAAAAGGGATTGTATCTTATGTCTGCTATCTGGAATCTCCACTCTTTTGGCCCCTTTGCTGATGCAAGTAAGGGTGATAATCTGTTTCCTGCTAAAGATTATATCCATAAGCATTCATCGGAGAATAGCAGCAGAAAAATCCATGGGATTGCTGATGCTTATGATAAAAAGAAACTAGTGAAGGTCTTTAAGAAGAAATTTGCCTGTAATAGTACTATAATTGAGCATCCAGAACACGGAGAAGTAATTCAGCTACAGGGTGACCAGCACGAGGACGTATGCCAATTCATAGAGATTGGACTGGCTGAGGACGACCAGCTGAAGGTTCATGGCTGTTAGTGAGGATTTCCTCACAATGAGTAGAATTTGCCTTCTGTCCCTTGTCACCAGTTTAAAAATATCACAGCTTATGTAATGTAACCATTTCGGATCCACTTTTAACGTGGACTAGTGTTACTCCTTCATGCAATGAACTGAAAAGAGCCAAAAAGAAAAAAAAAAAAGACTGAATCTCTTATAGGCAGCATATAAATGGGTCTTTTTTTTTTTTTTTTTCCCCTTATCCATATAGCCACTCTGGGTCTTTTGATTGGAGAGTTTAGTTCATTTATACGTAAAGTAATCATTGATAGATACATACTTATTGCCATTTTGTTAATTGTTTTCTGGCTGTTTTTGTAGTTCCTTTCTGTTCCTTCTTTCTTCTCTTGCTCTTTGTGATTTGATGACTTTAATGGCATATTTACATTCTTTTCTCTTTATCTTTTATGTATTTACTATAGGTTTTTGCATTGTGATTATCATGAAGCTTACATGTTACAGCTTATAACAGCCTGTTTGAAGTTGATAACAACTTAAGTTTGATCACATTCTAAAACTCTACATTTTTACTCTCCCCCCATGCTTTATGTTTTTGATGTCACATTTTACTCTTAATCTTGTATATCCTTTACTAATAATTGTAATCATAGTCACTTTCACTACTCTTGTCTTTTAATCTATACACCACCTTTGTTAAGTGATAAACCCACTACCTTTACTATATATTTTCCTTTCCAGTGAGATTTATTCTTTCATATGTTTTCTTGTTCCTAATTAGTGTCCTTTCTTTTCAGCTTAAAGAAGATCGTTTAACATTTCTAGGGCCAGTTAGTGGTGGTGAAATCCTTTGGCTTTTGCTTATCTGGAAAACTCTCTCTCTCCTTTAATTGTAAATGATAACTTTGTTGGCTAGAATATTCTTGGTTGGAATTTTTTTTTTCTTTCAGCTCTTTGATTTTATTGTGCCACTTCCTTATGGCCTGTAAAGTTTCTGCTGAAACAAAAAAATTTTTTTTTGCTGCTTTTAAGATTCTTTCCCTGTCTTTAACTTTTGATATTTTAATTATAATATGTCTTGGTGTTAGTCTCTTTGGATTCATCTTATTAAACTCTGGTCTTCCTGGCTTTGGATTTCTGTTTCACTTCCCATATTAGGGAAGTTTTCAGTCGTTATTTCTTTAAACAAGATTTCTGCCCCTTTTTCCCTTTCTTTTCCTTCTGGGATTCCTATAATGTGAATGATAGTCCGTTTGATGTTGTCCCATAAGTCCCTTGAGCTATCTTCACTTTTTTAAGATTCTTTTTTCTTTTAGCTGCTCTGATAGGGTGACTTTCACTTTTTTGTCTTTGAATTCACTGATCTTTTCTTCTGCTTCATCTAGTCTGCTGTTGAACCCCTCCAGTGTATTTCTCAGTTCAGTTATTGTATTCTTCAACTCTGTGACTTCCAGCTTCTTATTTCTTTGTTGAGGTTCTCACTGGGTTCATCCATTCTGTTCCCAGTTCAGTGAGCATCTTTATGACCATTACTCTGAACTCTTTATCAGGTAAATTACTTATCTCCATTTCATTAAGGCTTTTTTCTTAGGTTTTATCTTGTTCTTCAATTGGGAACAAATTCCTCTGTTTCTTCATTTTTTTGCGGTCTCTGTTTTGGTTTCTATGCAGTAGGTGAACCCCTCCGCCCCCAATTCTGAAGGAGTGGCCTCACATAGGACATGAACCTTGTCATTCAACCCTGCCCCAAATCTTGTTTGTGCTTCTCCAAGCAGCCTATTATATTTTTCATAGCTCCCAGTAGTTGAGATTATGCCAAGACCTGTCAGTATCTCAAAGGGGGAGAAGATCTTAGCACCTAGATTCAGGCTGATTGGAAGCCAGACCCATAGACAACAACTTTTAAAAGTATGCAAATATATACAGTTCTTTTGGACCACAAGCATAAACCCCACTGGCCACCAGAGCCAGGCTATCTGGAGGCTTCCTTTGGGCAGAAGTTGCAAAAACTGGGGCTCCAGATGAGTATATAAGCTATTTTCTTGGAGAAGTTTTCTTCTGGGATAGATCATATGGTAGAAACAAGTCTGAATAAATTTAAGAGAATTAAAATTGTATCAAGCACCTTTTCTGACCACAGTGGCATGAAAGTAGTAATCAGTTATGTGAAGAAAATGGAAAATTCACAAATATAAGGAGATTAAACAACATGCTACTGGACATCCAATGGGTCAAAAGAGAAATTAAAAAACACCTTTAGACAAGTGAAAATAAAAATACAAAAAATTCCAAAATCTGTGGAATGCAGCAAAAACAGTTCTGAGAGGGAATACATAGTGATAAATGCATACTTCAAGAAACAAGAAAGGTCTGAAATAAACAACCTAACTTTGTACCTCAAAGAACTAGAAAAAGAAGAACAAATGAAGCCCAAAGTTAGAAGGAAGGAAGTAGCAAAGATTAAACCAAAAGTAAAAGAAATAGAAACTAAAAAACAATAGAAAAGATCAATGAAGTTAAGAGCTGTTTCTTTGAAAACATAAATGAAATCAGCAAAGCTTTAACTAAACTCATTAAGAAAAAAGAAGACTCAAATAAAATCAGAAATAAAAGGGCTGTTAAAACTGAGATCACAGAAATACAGGGGGTCATAAGAAATTACTATGAACAATTATACACTAACAAATTGAGCAACTTAGAAGAAATTAATAAATTCTTAGAAGCATACAACCTACCAGGACTGAATCATGATGAAATAAAAAATCTGAACAGACCAATTACTAGCAAGAAGATTGAATTGGAACCAAAAACCTGCCAACAGGGGCGCCTGGTGGCTCAGTCGGTTGAGTGTCCGACTTCAGCTCAGGTCACAGTCTCGCAGTTCATGAGTTTGAGCCCCACATCGGGCTCTGTGCTAACAAACAGCTCAGAGCCTGGAGCCTGCTTCGGATTCTGTGTCTCCCCCCCACCCCCTTCCTCTGCTCATGCTCTGTCTCTCTCTGTCTCTCAAAAGTAAATAAATGTTAAAAAAAAATTAAAAACAAAAACAAAAAAACAAACAAACAAAAAAACCCTGCCAACAAACAAAAACCCAGGACCAGATGCCTTTAATGGTGAATTCTACCAGATGCTCAAAGAAGAATTAATACCAATGCTTCTCAAACTCTTACAAATATAGAAGAGGAAGGAATTCTTCCAAACTCATTTTGTGAGACCAGCATTACCCTGATACCAAAACCAGACAAGAATGTCACAAGAAAAGAAAATTACAGGGCAATATCCCTATGAAAATAGATGCAAAAATCCTAAACAAAATATCAGTACACTGAATTTAATAATACATTAAAATTTTATACACCATGATCAAGTGGAATGTATTCTAGGGATTCAGAGATGGCTCAACATTTGAGAAGCAGTTGATGTGATATACTACATTAGCAAAATGATGGATAAAAATCATATGATCATCTCAATATATACAGAAAAAAACATTTGAAAGAATTCAACATCCATTGATGATAAAAACTTCTCAACAAAGCAAATATATGGGGAATGTACCTAACATAATAAAAGCTATATATGACAAGCCCACAGCTAACATCATACTCAATAGTGAAAAGCTGAAAGCTTTCCATCTAAGATCAGGAACAGGGGAAGGATGTCCACTCTCACCACTATTACATAGTATTGGAATTCCTAGCCCGATCAGTTAAGCAAGAAAAAGAAATAAAAGGCATGCAAATTGGAAAGGAAGAAATAAAACTCACTATTTGCAGATGACATGACATTATATGTTAAAAACTCTAAAGAGACCATGAAAAAACTGTTAGAACTAATAAATGAATTCAGTAAAATTGTAGGACACAAAATCACACACACACACATACACACACACACACACACACACACACACATACACACACACACACAAAATCTGTTGTATTTCTACAGACCAATAGCAAACTGTCAGAGACATTAAGAAAACAATCTCATTTAAATTACATCAAAAAGAATAAAATTCCTAGGAATCAATGTCACCAAGGAGGTAAAGGATCTGTAAAAGGTAAAGACCTTTGCTAAAAACTACAAGACATTAATGAAAGAAATTGAGGAAGACACAAATGGAAAGATATCCCATGCTCATGAATTGGAGGAATTAATATTATTAAAATGTCTATTCTACCCAAAATGATCTACAGATTCAGTGCAATTCCTATCAAAATTCCGATGACATTCTTCACAGAAATGGAACAATCATAAAATTTGTGCGGAAACCCAAAAGACTCCAAATAGCCAAAGCAATCTTGAGAAAGAACAAAGTTGGAGACATCACACTCCCTGATTCCAAACTTATTACAAAGCTATAGTAATCAAAACAGTATGGTATTAGTATAAAAACAGACATATAGATTGATAGAGCAGAATAGGAGCCCCAAAATAAACCGATGCTTCTACAGCCAATTAATTTATGAAAAGGAACCAAGAATGCACAATGGGGAAAGGACAGTCTCTTTAATGGTGTTTGGAAAACTGGACAGCCACATGCAAAAGAATGAAATTGGACCACTATCTTACACCATACACAAAAATTAACTCAAAATGGACAAAAGACTTGAACATAAGACCTGAAACTATAAAAATCCTAGAAGGAAACATAGGCAGCAATCTCCTTGATTTAGGCTTGGTGACGATTTTTTGGATATGACACCATGAGTAAATGCAACAAAACCAAAAATAAAGGAGACCACATCAAACTAAAGGACTTTTGCTCATCAAAGGGAGCCATCAACAAAATGAAAAGGCAACCTACTGAATGGGAGAAAATATTTGCAAATCATATATTTAATGAGGGGTTAATATCCAAAAATATATAAATAATTCATACAAGTCAATAGCAAAAAAACAATCTGATTAAAAAAAGGGCAGGATACAAATTATGGAAAGAGTCCAAATGTCCACTGACTGGTGAATGGATAAAGAAGATGTCATATATATATATATATATATATATACACAATTGAATACTACTTGGTGATCAAAAAAGAATGGAATCTTGCCATTTACACCAATGTAGATGTAACTAGAGTGTATTATGCTAAGTGAAATAAGTCAGTTGGAGAAAGACAAATATATGATTTCACTCATATGTGGAATTTAAGAAACACAGCAGATGAACATAGAGGAAGGGAAGGAAAAAGAAGATAAAAACAGAGAGGGAGGCAAACCACAAGAGACTCTTAAATGCAGAGACCAAACTGAGGGTTGCTGGAAGGGAGTTGGTTAGGGGTTGGGCTAAATTGGTGATGGGCATTAAGATAGGCACTTGTTGGGATGAGCACTGGGTGTTATATGTTAAGTGATAAATCACTGGGTTTTACTCCTGAAACCAATGTTACACTGTATGTTAACTAACTTGGATTTAAATAAATAAATTTTTAAAAAAGGACAGAATATCTGAATAGATATTTTTCCAAAGAAGACATACAGATGGCCAACAGGTAAATGAAAAGATGCTCAACATCACTAATATTCAGGGAGATGCAAACCAAAATCACAATGAGATACTGCTTCACACCTGTTAGAATGGCTGTTATCAAAGAGACAAGAACAGGCATTGCTGAGGATGTGGGGTGCTTTGTTGGTGGGAATGTCAATTGGTACAGACACTACGGAAAATAATATGGAGGTTCCTTACAACATTAAAAATAGAACTACCATATGATCCAGCAATTCCAGGGTATTTATCTCAAGGAAACAAAAACACTAACTCAAAGAGGTATATGTGTCCCTATGTTTATTGCAGCATTATTAACAAAAGATAAGGAAACAACCTAAGTATTCATCAATGGATGAATGAATCAAGAGGATTGTATGTATGTACAGTGAAATATTATTGAGCCATAAAAAAAGAATGAAATCTTGTCATTTGTGACAGCATGGATGGACCTCAAGGGCATTATGCTAAGTGAAATAAATCAGTCACAGCAAGACAAATACTGCTTGAGCTCTCTTCTATGTGGAATGTAAAGAGCAAACAAAAACAACAGAAACAAAACAACCCCCCCCCCCCAACAACAACAATACAAGAACACCAAGTTTATGGATATAGAGAACAGATTAGTGGTTGCCAGAATTGGGGTGGGAGAAAAGGTGAAGGGAGGCAGAGGCTAAAATATTTAAAATAGTTTAAAACTAAAGTAATCAGCAAAAGAAAAAAAAATCACAACAAAACTTAGACTTCACAGTTTCCCGTATTTTACATAAAAAACTCTTTAAAGCATCTTTTGAAAGTAAAAATGAGCTGCTTCCTATACATTCTGAGATAATCCATTGGTTCCTAAATTGCAATCACATTTTCTCAGCATTAAGGTTCAAAACATTACATGCAAGTAAATGAGGCTTCCTTAGCATGTCAACACGTAGTTTTCATGGACACCTAAGCATCACTAGAAATATTTTTTGTTTTGTTTGTTTTTATTTAGAAAGAAGTTCAATTAGATTCTTTGTTAATAGTTTCTAGTCCATAAATTTAAATTACTAAATTCTACACATTAACATTCTGCACTTCTGTCTTTAGCTTTTGATGGTCTCTATTGATGTGGGAAACAAAGGCAAAAGAAAAAATTAAATTTCCTTACAACTTAACAACCCATAGATAAGTCCAGAGGGACCTTCCCCTAGGAGCTCGGCTGCCTCTGTGATGGCACTTTGCTAAGGGCAAAAGACAATCTTAGCCCAATCCCTGCAGGCTACCAAAAATTCCTTTGGAAACTTCCTTTATCTCTACTCCCCCAAGATATATGTTGGCAATCATACTCCAAGCATATGGCCCACTGATATACATCTGAAGGGTCTCATGACTGAGTCTTTACTAAACAGTAATAAATGACCTTTTCCTGACAGCAGCTAGCCCCCTCAAGGTCTTGGAAACCTTGCTTCCAAAATTCCTTAGAGACTTACATGGCTTTAAGCTATCCCTAACCCCCTCCCAACGTGAAGGTATTTTAATCAGTCACTTGTCACAACCTCAGTGCAGATTTTTCTGCCCTTAGGCCCTGTCCCAAGGTTTTAATAAAACCACCTTTTTGCACCAAAGATGTCACAGGAATTCTTTCTTGGCTATTGGCTGTGAACCCCAACATTTTCTACACCATCTATGACTATCAAATGTAGGAATAAGGAGTCGACAAACCGAGGGTCTAGTGCTGGTTTGGTCTTTGGGACCAGGGAGTCATGTAATTACTCTGAACCTTACTAATCTTGTGCCTAAAGGGCAGGGGCAGGGGGTGGGTGGGGGTGGGGAGTAGTATCTGCCTTACCTATTTCATACAGTTGTGAAAATCTTATTAAAAAATGGTAGTGAAAACATTCTGCATCTTAAAAAAAATAGTTATTGTTATTACTTAATGCTCATTTGATTGCTTTTATCTATCGATCATCTGAAAAGTCAGAAAGTATTAGATCATATAAATCCAGATGGCACTGAAGCACCTGGGTGGCTCAGTCGGTTAAGCATCTGGCTCTTGGTTTTGGCTCAGGTCATGATCTCACGGTTCTTGAGTTCAAGCCCCGCATCAGGTTCTGTGCCGACAGCTTGGATCCTGCTTGGCATTCTATCTCCCTCTCTCTCTGCCCCTCCCCTGCTTGTTGTCTATCTCTCTCTCCAAATAAATAAAAACAAACTTAAAAAAAATAAATCCAGATGGCACAAAACTACATAATTAACACTTGAAAAACTGTATATAGCTTTGATCATTCCTCAAAACAAAAAGAAGGGGGAAAAAAGCAGCTGGAAGGTATCAAAAGGGTCACTAAAATATTCAAAGGGAAGGGCTGTCAGTGTAAACAACTAGACTAAACATAGAACCCTAAAGACTGATACAAGGAAGGCCATGAGAGGAAAGCAATGGATCTTAAGGAAGAAAGAAGAAAGAAAGAAAGAAAGAAAGAAAGAAAGAAAGAAAGAAAGAAAGATCATACCCATTAGGCAGTCAATCCCGATTTCTCCCTCCCAGCCCCACCTCCCCACCCCCACCCCTAGCCCCTGGCAACCAGTAACCTGCCTTCTGTCTCTATGGATTTACCTATTCTGGGTATTTCATATAAATAGAATCATATGTTACTTTTTGTGTCTGGCTTCTTTCACTTAGCATAATGTTTTCTAGGTTCATTCATATTGCAGCATGTATCAGTACCTCATTCGTTTTTATATCTAAATAATATTCTATTATATGGATATACCACATTTTGTTTATTCATTCATCTGTTCATGGGTATTTAGGTTGTTTTCACCTTTTGGCTACTGTGAATAGAGCTGCTCTGCATATTCACGTACAAGTTTTTGTGTAGACCTACATTTTCATTTCTCTTGCTGGGTCATTGGATAACTATGTTTAACATTTTTAGGAACTGCTAGCCGATTTTCCAAAGGGGCTGCAATTTTTTTGTATCACTCCCCCCCCCCCCAGGCATGTATGGGGGTTCTAATTTCTCTACATCCTCACTAAGCCACTTGTTATTATCTGTGTTGTTGATTCTAGCCATGCTACTTAGTGTGAAGAGGTAACTCATTGTGGTTTTGATTTGCATTTCCTTTATGGCTAATAGTGTCGAACATCTTTTCATGTAGCCTATTTCTTTTTAAAATGCAGATGTGCTTGCTGTTTTTGGTTAGGCAGAAAAACCTGTTTGACAGGAACTCCATCTTTTTTTGTCTTTTTTGTCTTTTTTTTTTATGAAGTAGACACTGGGGTCCTAGTAAATGTTTAGCGATTGGGAAGCGAGGGAGAAGCCCTGCTTTTCAGCACTTGCCAGTTTCTGTCGTGTAAGTACTCCCACCAAGGCAGATTTCCAGCCACCAAGGTGCCACTGAAAGTGGAGCAGGGAAACGGTGTGCACAGTAGGCTCTCACGAACTGCCATGGGCTGACTCTGTGGCATCAATGGAAGGAGAGAGTGGGCAAAGGGAGCCTCATTTAGGGCTGCCTGGCATTGTGCAACGTGGCTGCTGTATGGCTGGAGGGCTGCCGTTCACCTGTTAGCCTGAAGAGGAAAGAATATAATGTTATTGAGGGTCTAGCACCTATCGAATGTTCACCACAGTCTTCTGAGGCAGGTGTTACTATCTTATTTTCAGAGAAATCCAAGGTTTAGAGAACATAGGAAGGAACTCAGTGATTCACAGCTATGAATGTCAAAGTGTAGACATTTGAGTACAAAGCATATTATTGTACTCATTACTATCATTTGTCACAGCAAAAGGGTACAAAGCAAAATCAGCAGAAGGAAAAGGCACATGGGGTAAAGTCCAGAGGAGACCAGGCACAAGCTTGCAAGACCCCTTTTCTCAGTGGAGTCCCACAGGACCTGCTTAAAAACTCCCATCAGTGAGTTGTCTACCAGGAAGCTCATTAGAGACCCAGTGCCCAAGCTTTTTTTGTTTTTTTGTTTTTGTTTTTTTTTTATTGGGGACTGGTTGGGGATATAGGCACCGTCTGTCTAGCATGTACCACATTGCAGACTCCAGAAGGCAAAGCAGATGCTCAGCATAAACCATATTGTTTGTACGAATAGTTTAGGCACAAAGAGCTATTCTTACCAGTGCTGGGAATGGTGGGATCTTCCCAAAGTCCAAGTTCCCAGAAGCCAGCCAGTGGCCAACTGTAGAAAGGCAAGTGGACCTTTCTAAGAATAGCAGTCTCGAGGGGCGCCTGGGTGGCTCAGTCGGTTTAAGGGTCCGAGCTCAGCTCAGGTCACGATCTCACGGTCCGTGAGTTTGAGCCCCGCGTTGGGCTCTGGGCTGATGGCTCAGAGCCTGGAGCCTGCTTCGGATTCTGTGTCTCCCTCTCTCTCTGCCCCTCCCCCATTCATGCTCTGTCTCTCTCTGTCTCAAAAATAAACATTAAAAAAAAAAGGAAAAAAAAAAAAGAAAAAGAAAAAAGAATAGCAGTCTCAAGCCTGCTCTGTTAACTCTTCTCCGCACACTAACTAAATGCAAAAACAGGAGAGAAAATTGAGAAAGTCCAGAGACTATGCCTGCTTGTATCTTATTATATCTGCCTTTGCCTCCTAGCGCTTGTATAGAATTGATATATGGTAGGTTTCTAATAATGGCTCACTGAGTTGTGCACATCCTCGTTTTGATACGCGGCTTCTGTGTGTATGTGTGTGCGCGTGTGTGCTGTCTGTAAAGCCTCGGTGCTTAAAAGGTTCTGCGTTGACCTAAATCATGATTAATTACGACTGCTTAGCCCAGACGTCTCACTGTAGCTCATCACCCTACTCTGAATTCTCGGTGGCTTTTCTCTCCTGAAAGACCTTCATTTGAAATACCGAGGTTTGCCATTCGTGTCTCGAGTGGAAATATTGTTTCTTTTGTTCCAGTGGCCCCAGACTTCAGACTCACTTTTACATCAGTGAACTTTGACTAAAAATGGAACAGTTTCCTCCACCTGATCTCCTCTGTGTCTGGGTCCTGTGTTGGGGTCACTCCTTGCTTTGTTCTCACGAGCAAGGGCTGACTGAATTTTCTGCATGCTATCCCGTTGTCTCAAGCACATTCAAAGGGGCTTTGCAGAAGAGGAACAGTTCTGGGAAAGAGCTGGTCAGGATACCGTGAGCTGACTAAAACCCAGGTTCCTTTTTTTCTGGGTTACCAGACAGACCAGTTAAAGAAAAGAAAGCTTACCTTCTCTTTGGCCTGCTCTCTCAGTTTTCAAGTGAAGTTGAAATTATTTTCCTGCCCATGGTTTTGCATAATTATTTTTCCACTAATTGTGTTAATGTCATGACTGGAAATGTTCTTTATTTAGAGTTAAGAAAAGCAAATTTTCTGAATAAAACAAGAAGCATTGGTTATGATGTTAGACGGCTAGTGTCCAAATCCCAGATTCTGTTACTCACCAGTTTATATGGTGCTAGATTAAAGTGAACCTAGCCACTTTGCACCTCAGTTTTGTCATCTGTAAAACAGGAACGATAGTAGTTACTACCTCATAGGCTTGTAGTGAGACTCAATTGAGATATCTAAAACTTGCACTAAACGAATTTAAAGCAAAGTCTGCCATATAGTGAGCCTTGAAGAAAAGTTCGTAATATTGCCCTTACTGTTAAACCCTCAGTGTATGTAAAACTCTGTTCTCTCTTTTTGACTGTTTATGCTGCTTTGAGTAAATTAAATTCCTTACCCTCTACCCCGTACTCCTTTAAAACTTTATTTAATTAACAATGGAAATTTTAGGATAACTGTTTGAAACAAGTTCCAGTATGGAGAATAAAAGCCTGTTCACCATAAAACAAGCCTGGAATATGCTGGAATCAGATAGCCCAGGAATGCGCCTGTGACTCTGACTTTGAGAGCTGACGAACCACTGACCGGGCTCTTGGTTTTTCTGGGGGGAAAGGAGACTACTTCTCTTCTTCCCTTGGAATGCAGCCCCGTCCAAGTCTCGAGTCTCACAGCCTCCTTCTGCCAGGCCGGATTCTGAGAACATTCTGGTTCCCCTGTTCCTTTCTCCTCTTTCCTTTTCCTTCTTGTGGCCTGCTTGTGTTTCTTAGATCCTGCTGACTTGTTCTTACATCACCAGCTAGAAGTGACCTCCCTGCCCCTGTGATAACCTCCAAGCCCTTCTTGTTCATGCAGTGAATAATTGGCATTTATTTCCTCATGTGAACTTCCTTTCTGGCTGCTCGTTCTTGTCCCCTTCAAGAGTTGGTACTCCTCGAGGTTCTATTCTAGGGCCTTTTTTCCCATTCTGTACTTGTCCTAAAAGGCATTGTCCATTCCAGTGGCTTCGGTTAGCATCTGTGTGCTTCCTGATGACTTCTCCAATCTATATTTCCCAGCCTGATGTCTATCCTGTGGTCTAAGAGTTTCCTCAGGCATCTCAACTCCAAAGTGTATGAAAAGATGTTCAGGATGTCCCCATCACTCTAACTCAGTAATTGTACCATGGTCTACCCAGTTGCTGGTGCCAGAAACCTGGGAGTTGGTCTGAAGTTACCCCTCTCCCTCACCCTCTCTCATGTCTGGACTCCCAACAGGGTTTGCTAATTCTGCTTTCTAAATATATCTCAGTCTTGCCCTTTTCCCTGTCTCTATACCACCAGGATCCAAGCTGTCACTGCCTCTTCTTGGATAAATACAGTAGCCCTTGTATCAGTTAGAATTAACATAGGCCATATATCACATAGGACACCTAAGTAATAGTAGCTTAAACAAAACAGAACTTTTTTTTTCAATGTGGGGGTGGAAAAAGACCAGAAGGAAGCAGGCTGTCCTGAATGGGTGTGGTGGATCCAACCCAGGCACCTTGGATCCTGGCTTTCCCTTCCATTGTCTTAGCTTCTATCTTTCATTTTGGCCCAAGATGACTGCTGGAGTTCCAGCCATCTTGACTGCATTGCAGGCTGGAAGAAGGAAGAAAGACAGAAAAGCAAGAAAGGACTTTTCCTATCTGAGTTAAGTCCCTTTAACAGTTTTCCCTTATGCTCCACATAGGATTTCCACCTAGATCTCATTGACTAGAATGTAGCCGCATGGCCATACCTGGCTGCAGAGGGTGCTGAGAAATAGTCTTTTAGACTCAGTATCAATGTACCCAAGTAAAAGGGTTCTGTTACTGATGAGAAATGGATACGATGGGCAGACAACTAGGGATCTCTGCCATGTTCTACTGTACTCCTCTTTTCATGTTGTGCCCTCTCCAGTCTGTTGTACCTGAAGGCCATAGTGATCTTTAAAAACACAAATATAGCCATGTCCCTCTCCTGCTTCAAGCCCTTTAGGAGCTTCTTGTTTCCCCAATTCAAATCTTAAAAATCCTCAGTATGGCCTATGGTCAAGCAGCCTGCCTGCCTGTCTACATTAATCTGCAATTCCTTCTGTTCCTCACTCTAGCGTTCCAGCTCACCAGTCTTTCTGTTCCTTGAAGGCACCCAGCTCCTTTCCACCTTTACAGCTTATACGTTTGCTGTGTCCTCTGTCTAGAATCCATATTTTCCCTCCCTTAACTGGCTAACATCTCCTTCAGCTTTCAGCTTAAATATCACTTACTCAGTACAAACTCTCTGATTCCCCAGGTTAGATTAATGTTCCCTGTATAATATCATCTTTCACTTTTACCTTTTTTAAAGTTTATTTATTTATTTTGAGTCAGAGAGAGAGAGAGAGAGAGAGAGAGGCAGAGAGAGGGAGAGAGAATCCCAAGCAGGCCCACACTATTAGCACGAAGCCAGACTTGGGACTCGAACCCATGAACTTCAAGATCGTGACCTGAACCTAAGCCAAGAGTCAGATGCTTAACGGACTGAGCCACCCAAGTGCCCCTTTCACTTTTACTTTGTATCTCCTATCTCCATGTAATAAATTATTGGTGCAATTATTTTTTCAGTCTTTCTCTAATCTCTAAACTTCGCAAGGCAGGTGAAGGCATTGCTTAGCAACCTGTGGCAAATAATAAATGATTAGTAAATGAGTGAATGGGATCCAGGTTCAAGGATGTATATGATGGATTTATTCCAAATCATGTTAAAGAGAGATATAAAAGAAAGACATAAAGACAGGTATCTCGCTATGTAGTCAGATACTCAGGATCAGGTGTGAGTAAGAAGTTGGGATTAGTAAGAAGTAAATCTGAAATCATCAAATCTGGTCCAGTTAGGACTGTTTATCTTCTAGGGAGGCAGCTTCCTAAGGGACCGTGTAGTGGGCTTTGAAGCCAGATAGATCTGCTCTGAATCCTGATCTGTCATTTACCAGCTGTGACATCAGGCAATTAATAAAACTCTGAGTCACATTTTCTTTCTCTGGAAATGGAGGAAACACTTACCCTGCAAGGCTATTTGTTTATGAGTATCTGGCAAATGGAATATTACAAATTATTGTATCTGATGGGTCAAAAAACACCTTAAGAAGGAAGCTAATTTCTACTTTAAAAGCAGAGACAATGGAGAACGTTCTTCCTGTCACTTCCAGGTCATTCTGGGTACACATCTTTTTGCATAATGAAAATAAAGATTGCGTTTTGGTCTCGGGAACAGAAGGGCTTTGGAACCTTTTGTAAGCCTTTTTTTTCCCCCCGATTATTTATTTAAAATGTTTATTTTCGAGAGAGACAGAGCACGAGTGGGTGAGGGACAGAGAGGGAGACACAGAATCTGAAGCAAGCTCCAGGCTCCAAGCTGTCAGCACAGAGCTTGACGTGGGGCTTGAACCCACAAACCGCATGATTATGACCTGAGCTGAAGTAGGACGCTTAACTGACTGAACCACTCAGGTCCCCCCCCCCCTTTTTTTAAATTTACTAAACTTGCATAGTGCTTACCTTATATTATGCAAGGTCTTACATGCTTCATAATCATTAACTTTAATCCTCTTAACTTTGTAAGGAAGATACCGTTTCCATTCCTGTTTTACAGCTTGCTCAAGGTTACAGAGCCAGCCACCACGGCAAAGCCAGGATCCCAGCCCAGACTGTCTGATTCTCAAGCTCTGAACCATTACTCTGCACTGCTTCTGGGTAATTTTGTGAGACTTTCTGGCTGGCTAAATTGTGTGTTAACCTCGGGATCAGACCTGTATTTGATCTTTATATTAACCAGACCATGAATTAGCCTTTAAGAAAGCCTAACAAACTGGTAAAAGTGTGTCTTTGTAACATTACTCTTCTGCCCTGAAAGAAAAGAGACTTTGACCAAATTTTGACCAAGTGTGCTCTCTGCTACTGTGTGTGAAGGCTGTGAGTTGCCAGAGATTAACTGTTTCTAACGTAAAAAGGAAGTGCTAATATAGTTGCTTGCTGATTCAGTATTGGTTTCATACTATAAGACAGAACTAAAATAACAGCCTCAAAGAATAAAAATAGTACAGTCACATGAAGCGTCAACCGTCCTTTTTAAAAACAGGATTTAAAAACATGGGTTGTAAAACCCATGAAGTAAAGGTTAATCTCTTTTTTTTTCTGGTTGGAGAGAGTAGATATGGGTAGACACTTGTCTGTTCTATTGTGTCCCTCTGTAATTTTAGGGTATTGATGCTGTTAAGACCCAAGGAAGAATCTCGTTCATGCCAGTTTATTTTATAAGTCAAATTTGGCATCATTCTCTGGAGTCTAGAAGGTAGGTAGGAGGGACTTTTCTTAAAAAGAGCTAGTGGCTTTTGCTTTTATTTTCCCTAAGGGGTAATATGGTTTTGAAAAAGAACATTAATAGCTAAACTTATTGAGCACTTACCACTTGTCAGTTTTATTCCAAGAGCTTCCTATGACTTGACTTTTTTTTTTTTTTTAAACGTTTATTTATTATTGAGAGACAGAGAGAGACAGAGCATGGGCATTGGAGGGGCAGAGAGAGAGGGAGACACAGAATCTGAAGCAGGCTCCAGGCTCCGAGCTGTCAGCACAGAGCCCAATGTGGGGCTCGAACTCACGAACTGTGAGCCGAAGTTGGAGGCTTAACCGACCGAGCCACCCAGGCGCCCCAATATGACTTGACTTTTTAAGTTTACAGCAACTGTATGAAGTTGTTTGCTAGTACTCATCCCCTTGTATAGCTAGAGAAACTGAAGCCCAGAGAAGTTAAGTGACTTGTTCAAGGGGATACAGCAAGTAAGTGGCAGAGCCGGGATCCAAACTCAGGCAGTCTGGCTGCAGCGTCTTTGCTCTTGAGCAATGAGAACTTTGTTGTGGAATCCTGCTGGCTCTTAGTCTAAGGAGATAAAGCAAAGGATAGTGGTTCATCCTTTTATTTGTCAAAAAGCTACCCACTTTTTCTTTCCCCGAAGAACAGTCCCACCCAGTGACAGAACCAGGCTCAGCTTTCTGTCTTCAGCGGCGGGGACCTTTGCATGTTAAAATATAATCCCTTGAGGCCACAGTTCCTCATTGCCTGGAAGATTAATGACGCAACTCCTCAGCACTCCATGCAGAGCCATTCATAACCTGATCCTGACTCACCTTCCCAATCTCGTCTCCTGCCTCTTCCGCCCATCCCTCCATTCGTTGGAAAATACTACACACAACCAGGCTTGCCCTGCCATGTTCTTTTGTAGTGACCGACCTTCGCTTGTGAGGTTTCCTATGTAAAAACATCTCTCCTTTCTTTGCTGGGAAAGCTCTCATTCGCGATTCAAGGCTCTGCTCGAAGAGGCAGCTCATCTGTGCGGCCTTCTCAGACTCTTTTTCTGGAAGAATTAACCTCTTCTTCCTTTATGTCCCACTGCGTTTTGCTCAGTGAAGAACTTTCCGTATTGCCTTATGAGTAATCATTTCTTGCCACTCAGGTGGAAATTCCTGGGGAGGAGAGCAGACACTGCAGAAATATTGACTAAAAGAGTGAAGGGCTGAGGTGGCATGAGAGAGACGATAGAAAGGCGTGAGGATATTTCAGTTAATTCCTAGCCTTGTCTGTTATCTTGTCTGTGGACTATATAAGACTTTTTGATTTGGGGACGTAAACTATTCAGTGTGACCTGCTTTCTTTCATAACCAGGAATGAAAAATTTCCAGATTGTGACGTTCACACGGAAACCTCTGTCAACAAGAAAACAGCTATCAGGTTAGCGATCAAAATAGTGTATGATTTAAAAGAGCTGCTATTATTCTAGATTAACTGATTTTTTTTTTTTTTTTGAGAGAGAGAGAGAGTGCAAGCAGGGGAGGGGCAAAGGGAGGTAGAGAGAGAATCCCACGCAGGCTCCATGCTTTGCATTGGGCTCGATCTCACGACTATGAGATCATGACCTGAGCTGAAATGAAGAGTCAGACACTTAACCGACTGAGCCACCCACGCGTCCCAACTGTCAGACTTTTAAAATCTGGTTAAGTTAAATCTAATACAAATTCCAACAGTTTCCTGGGTCGTCAATACCATTCGTTGACTGGGTTCTGACCATGCTGGGTGCTGTTGGTAATCACACCAGAGAATGGGCACCGTTCCCATTCTCATGCAATGTTCAGTCTGTTTCAGGCATCCGCTATGTAACAAGAGCCTCACAAATCATAACTGTGGTTATAATTAAGCAGAAGTTAGGAAAAGTACAAATGGTTTGTATTTCAGATGAAGTGTGTGAGTAGGATGAAAGTGCACTAAATATACAAAATGTATTCCGTTGATCAGAAATCACCAATATTTGATCATTTTGGACTTACAATTTCTTATGGTTTGACATGATATTACCTTAGTGATTGATGAAAAAAGCCACCTCTCTTTCGGAATCCACTTTAAAGCCTGTGCCTGGTAATATGGAGGTTTCAGATGTACTCACTGTACTTACTACAATAACTCCTACATGTTCCTCGAAAGCCTTCCAAGGCTGGTGGCTGTCTAGGTGGAGTGAAGCATCACACCCTCCAGAAGGGAAGTGAGGGAATGAGGAAGAGAAAACCAAACAGACCTTGTCCCCATTGCAAGTGCTGGTGGGCTCACAGGGCGTGGCCTTGCTCTCTGGGCCATGGGGATTTTGTATTTGGCATTGGGGGCGTCTCTTAGAATGTATTCTGCAACACAGATTAACTTTTGCCAGAGTATTAAAAAGTTCATTGCATTAGTGATCGTAAACTAAGAGGGGATGAATAGTTTCACTATGGCCCTCAGCTGTGATCGCCAATAAAGAGCATAGCAGTACAGCCTGGACTTCTGTATCTTCGTTTGCCCTTGGTCAGTTGTTTGACCTCAGTGCTCCATTTACTCAATTATAAAATGCAGATGCTAAATAACTCACTACTTCAACAGGGTCAGCGGTTCTGTAATTAATTACTGAGCATTTTGAGATTGACGGATGCAAGAAGCTGTGTGAATGTGACCACTAAGAGCAGTTGTGTTAACATCTGGGATCGTTTCTTCTTCTGAATCTGGTGGAGACATTACCACAAGTATAACCAAAGCTTTATTAGTGGCAATTAAGTAAAGTGATCAAATCTACTTTTTTTCCAATTTGTAATGGACACTTCTTATATTCTCACAAAAATTTTTTTATAAGTAGATCCTATAACTTTGATCAGGATTTTGAAAAATGTGATGGAGAGGGGCACCTGGTTGGCTCATTCAGTTAAGCATCTGACTTCAGCTCAGATCATGATCTCATGGTTTGTGAGTTCGAGTTCCACATTGGGCTCTCTGCTGTCAGTGTGGAGCCTGCTTCAGATCCTCTGTCCCTGTCTCTCTCTGCCCCTCCCCCGTAGTTCTCTCTCTCTCTCTCTCTCTCTCTCTCTCTCTCTCTCTCTCTCCCTCTCTCCCCCCACCCCTTCTCAAAAATATATAGACATTAGGGGCGCCTGGGTGGCTCAGTTGGTTGAGCATCCGACTCTTGGTGTTGGCTCAGGTCATGATCTCAGGGTTTTGTGAGTTCGAGCCCCGTGTGGGGCTCTGCACTGGTAACGTGGAGCCTGCTTAGGACTCTCTCCTTCTGCCCCTTCCCCACTTGGCTGTGTCTGTCTCTCTCAAAATAAATAAATTAAAAAAAAAATTAAAAAAATGTGATGGAGAGAAGTATTTTTTAGCCTTTTATTACAGAAAGTTTCAAACATACTCAAGAGTGGACAGGGTAGTCAGGTGACCTCCATGTACCCAGCACCCAGCTACCTAACCCTGACTCACACTTCCTTCCACGTCCGTGGTCATGTAGCAAATCCCTCCCACTCCCGTTACCCAGTAGAAGTCCTGTCCTTTCCTCTACAGTTGCTTTAGTGTCCATCTGCAGAAGATAGGGAGTACTCATCTTACGTAGAGCCTTAATGCTCTCACCCCTAAACATATCAAGAGAGCTTCCATGATGTCGTCAAGCATCCAGTCAGTAGAAGAAATTGTTTTGTTTTGTTGTAATATTTATTTATTTATTTTGAGAGAGAGAGAGAAAGAACAAACAGGGGAGAGGCAGAGAGAGAGAGAGAGAAAGAGAAAGAGAGAGAGAGAGAGAATTCTAAGCAGGCTCCATGCTCTGCACAGGGCCTGATGTGGGGCTTGATCTCACAAACCATGAGATCATGACCTGAGTTGAAATCAAGAGTCAGAGGCTTAACCGACTGAGCCACCCAGGCACACTTGGAAAAAATTGTTTTGTTTTTTAAAAAATTAAAAAAATATATTTATTTATTTTTGAGAGAGACAGAAAGAGAGGGAGACAGAATCTGAAGCAGGCTCCAGGCTCTGAGCTATCAGCCCAGAGCCCGACGCGGGGCTGGAACCCATGAACCGTGAGATCGTGACCTGAGCCGAAGTCGGACCTTAACCAACTGAGCTACCCAGGTGCCCCAGAAGAAATTGTTTTTAAAATCATTTTATCTATAGAAGTTTCCCAGTTGACAGGTTTTATTACAAAAGTTTTCTGTTGATTATTTGCAACACAAAGTGGCTATTCCTATAGAAACCATAGTAAAGGAATGATTAGTACCCATCAGACCCACAGAAACCCATGGAACACATATGAGGCCATCTGTGTGTTTTTCTTTGAATATCTTTCTGAAGGGAGAGTTCCTCTTCTGAAGGGTGATTCCTCTTCTCTTACTAGACATCTTGCGTTAAGACTCACATTTTGTCTTTCTTGCCAGTGTTCTCGCGGTGATTCCTTCTCCCTCCCCCTTCCCCATCTTCCTTGATCTCTTCACCCTCTCTCACTCCCTTTCCCACCCCCAGGCTTGAACAGAAGCAAAAGGAAGGCATTGTTCCCAGCACTGCTGGCTGATTGTCTTCACTGGGGGAGAAGAAAAAGGAAGGGATGTTGCTTCCCTAAAGGCAGCATGCTGGTCTGGAGAAGCTGCCATTATTTGCAGCTTAATATTTTGGAGGTATTGAGAAAACAGACTGCAGTGTGATCCTCTTAACACTAGAGAGAACTGGAGAAATATATAGGGGTCCTGCAGACAGTTATGTAAAGACCAAGTGAATGTTCCGCTTTTGCAGTATCCTAGCGAAGCTCCATTCATTTTTAGAAAATACAGATTTACAGTTTATACTTGCACGCATGCATCTTTGCCCTCCACTCACGTCACATAAGCAGAGAGAGGGGTTTTTCTTAGTGGAGGAACTGGTCAAGTGTGGGCAAGGTGGAGGTAAGGTTCTTGAAGGCCCGTGAGCCCCGCAACTTTTCGCCTGTCCAGAAACTCAGTCCTGCCTCCAGGTCACAGGCTGGCCTCCTGGGGGAGCCTGTGGGGTGGTGGCCACAGGGGCTTCCCTCTCCCAGGGCTGCTGTTTTTCTGCAATACCACTTCATCAGTCCATTTGGCCATGGTGGCATTCCTGGGGGTGGGGTGGGAATTGTACCCCCAGTGCTGAAGTTGTAGGTCCCTTGCGCATGCAAAAGCCACAGAGCAGGCCACTGTGTGCTCACCGGGTGACACTGCCCCCCACCACCCATCCTGGAAATTGCACTTTCTGTCCTGCTCTGTTAGCTGTCTGTAACTCTCACCCACCCCGAAACTCACAAAGTTTATGTCTCCCAAGTTCCTCTTGTTTGTGTGATTCTAGGTATTTCGGCTTTCTTGAAGATAAAGTGGCACTAAAAAACCCCTGCACACATGACGTGTCCACTGGAGAGCCTCGGACATACATGCACGCACACACACATACACGTGGCTCTCAGAATCCCTGGTACCGTAGCAGAGCGCTACTAGTCGGTGTTAACCATAGAGATGCAAGAACTGAAACCTTGGTCTGAGGGCCTTCCTTCTCTTTGGCTGCTTAAAAAAACCAGAAGGTAAACAGATTTGCAGGGTCAGACCCAATGATTCCCATCTGTGGTTGAGGAGGGATCCCCTGGCAGTAGTTCAGAGTATCTCGGAGGCTCGTAACATGACCATTACTCTGTGAGTTGGGTGTTCACATGTGGCAGGACACTTCAGTTGAACAGGGGACCGAGGAAGCAGGGCCTCTTGGATCCGGAGAGTTCCTCTTGGATCCTGGCAGTTCTTGGCATGCCTGGACCCACCGTTGTGGCAGATATCTGAGAGAGCAATGGCAAAAATGAAAGCAGCCAACTTCTTCTCTGAAATAGTCACATGGTGGCTCTGACTGGATAATATGAAATTAAACCTAAGGAAGGCCTCCTGTCCACTTAGCCGAAGCCCCTCCTATTCACGCATGTCCTCGTCCATTCATTGACTTACTCAACCAAGTCATTGAGCACCTGCCCTGTGCCAGGCTATGACATGCCAGCACTGTTGTAGGTGCTGGAGAGGCAGTACGTCTGTGCTCACTGAGCTTCCAGTAGGTGGCCTTCATCATGCTTGCCTTGAGAAAGGGAGTAATGAGACCGGAAGAAAGAAGAGGGTAGGAGCAGGTACCAACTTTAGGGGAAGGTGTAAAATTAATTTTATTTCTCTACCAGAAATTAATTTAATGCTGGATGAATTGGATGGATGGATGAGTTGTTTCTAAATTGGGACAAATACTAAGGTATAACCTTCACTGAAATGAGAGCTGATTGATTACCTACTTGCAGCCCTTTGTAAAGTGAAGTTGTTTTGCTTAATTTAAATATCTATTGGGGCGCCTGGGTGGCGCAGTCGGTTAAGCGTCCAACTTCAGCCAGGTCACGATCTCGCGGTCCGTGAGTTCGAGCCCCGCGTCGGGCTCTGGGCTGATGGCTCAGAGCCTGGAGCCTGTGTCCGATTCTGTGTCTCCCTCTCTCTCTGCCCCTCCCCCGTTCATGCTCTGTCTCTCTCTGTCCCCCAAAAAATAAATAAACGTTGAAAAAAAAATTAAAAAAAAAATCTATCTATCTATCTATCTATCTATCAGAGAGGGCATAAGAGCGCATGTGCATGCCAGCATGAAAAAGGGGCAGAGAGAGAGGGAGACAGAATCCCAAGGAGGCTCCGTGCTGTCAGCGCAGAGCCAGATGCAGGACTCAGACTCACAAACCGTGAGATCATGACCTGAGCCAAAATCAAGAGTCAGATGCTTCACCAACTGAACCACTCAGGTGCCATTTTGCTTAATCTTTATACCTATTTTTCTCTTTTGTTGGATTTGTTGGTTTTTCTTTTTTAAGTCTATGATTTAGAACACAAAATTATTAGCAAAGAATTTCATAGTTTCCAAGTCTAATCAATTTCAAGTTCCATGAGGGCAGGGGCCATATTTTCTTTAGTTTTATTGAGGTATAATCAATACACAGTAAACTGCATACATTTAAATTGTATTATTTGATGAGTTTTAATATATGTACACACCAGTGAAACCATCACTATGATAAAATGAACACATCCATCACCCCCAAAATCTTCCTCGTGCCTTTTTGTAATTCATACCTCCCTTTTCATTCCCACCATCCCTAGTTATCACTGATCTGATCTTTGACACTATAGATTAGTTTGCATGTTTACTAGTATTCTAGAATAAACTCATATAGCATGTATTTTTTTTAAACTAGCTTCTTTCACTTAGCATATTATTTTTAAATACATCTATTTGGTTGTATCAATAGTGTATTTTTTTATTACTGAGTAGTATTCCACTGTATGGATATATCACTATTTGTGTATCCATTCACCTGTTGATGGACATTTGGGTTGTTTCCGGTTTTCAGCTATTAGAAAGAAGCTGCTATGAATATACTTGTACATGTCTTTGTATGGTCAGATACCTTTCATTTATCTTGGGTAAATACAATGGCGTATTTTTAAATCTCTGTATCTCTTGTGCTTCGCACATTATCTAGCATGTAGTAAGTAAATGCTCAGCAAATATTATCCTAAGTAGTTGCTGGACTTTTTCTACATTTTTATAGTAATTGATATGTAAGACTAACTTACTTTTTTTGAATAGTTACTTTTTAATTTTGAGGAAATGCAAGCGGAGGAGGGGCAGGGAGGGGGGATAGAGGATCTCAGCAGGCTCTGCACTGACAGGCTGACAGCAGTGAGCCCGATGTGGGGCTTGAACTCATGAACCGTGAGATCATGACCCGAGCTGAGAAGTCAAGACAGTCAACCTACTGAGCCACCCAGGTGCCCCCAAGACTAACTTACTTTTAAAATTACTTAAAATATTATTTTGCTTAAGGCAAAAAAGTATTTCTGCTATTATCCTCTTTTCCTAGTGTGCTTTGTGATATTTTATGCACTGTGGTCAAGCTTAATTGCATACTCCTCTATTTTTTGAGTTCTTGGAATATTTATGGATTCCTCAACAGAGAAAGTGAAGAAATACTGGTATGTTACCTAAAGAAATAATATAAAATATTCAAAAGATTTCTGTTAAGTCTTTTTTTTTCTTGAATTCTATAACAAAATTAGAGACTATATGTGGGGGAGAAAAGTTTAAATGTTGAAAAATTGTAGAAATCTTATTTTTAATGGCAAAAATAATTATGCTAAAATAACATATTGGTGATGGCGATGGGCCAGATATTGTGCTGAGTGCTTTATGAGCATATCAAAATTAATCCTCATGATAATCTAGGTTAGGTTATTTTAATATCCCCATTTTACAGATGAGGAAATGGAGACTAAAAGAGGTCAGTTAATTTGCACAGGGCCACGGATCTGGCATTTAAACACAGGCCTGCCTGACACTGAAACTGTCTGTGCTCTCCACTGTTATGATGCATCGACTGTGCTATGTTAAAACATTAAAACAGGACTCAAAATATTGTGGCATGTTCAGTAAGTTAATAAAGAGATTCTAGCAATATTGTTAATTGTTGTGCGCATAATTCACATAATTTTTTCTGGAAGTTGATCAACTTGCAAGTTTCTTCCCTAAAAATTTCTGACTTTATATTTAAAGTCACTTTAAAAAAGTGTTTATTGGGGCGCCTGGGTGGCGCAGTCGGTTAAGCATCCGACTTCAGCCAGGTCACGATCTCGCGGTCCCGGAGTTCGAGCCCCGTGTCGGGCTCTGGGCTGATGGCTCAGAGCCTGGAGCGTGTTTCCGATTCTGTGTCTCCCTCTCTCTCTGCCCCTCCCCTGTTCATGCTCTGTCTCTCTCTGTCCCAAAAATAAATAAACGTTGAAAAAAAAAATTAAAAAAAAAAGTGTTTATTTTTGAGAGAGAGAGAGGGAGGGAGAGAGATCGCAAACGGGGGAGGGGCAGAGAGAAGGGGATTCAGAGGATCCGAAGTGGGCTCCTTGCCGACCGCAGACAGCCCAATAGAGGGCTCGAACTCACAAACCACGAGATCATTACCTGACCTGAAGTCAGATGCTTAACCAGTTGAGCCACCCACGCACCCCTATATTTAAAGTCAGTTTTTAGCCTCTTCTCATCACTGTCATTGGTCAGTCTGTTTCTGATCTCACCTTCTTTTAGGCAGAGTTCTCAGGTGGACAGAAATATCCAGCCCTTTTCTCTAGCAGTGGATCCGCCACATTGTCTCTGGACTTGTGATTGCCTGGCACCCTGGAGACCCAGCAGACCCAAGATAATGCTTTCTCTGTGATTACTCTTCTATTTCTTGCCCCAAATTTAAAATAAGTATTGGCTGGGAACCCTCGTTAGTCCTGTTAGACAACAAAGGGTGTGTGTGTGTGTGTGTGTGTGTGTGTGTGTGTGTGTCTTATTTACTCCCTAGATTATAGGTCTCAGCAGGTAGGAAGTATAGCCCATATTTCTAAATTCTTGCTAAAGAGGCATCTGACATCATTCTAGCTGGAAATCCTGGAGTTACAGAGAAATTTGTCTCCCAGTAAGATTTCATGTGAACCTGGGAAGACTGTAGTAAATGTGTGAGGATTAAGACAGCTTTGTTAAACCTGGGATTGGGGTGCCTGAGTGGCTCAGTCAGTTGGGTGTCCAACTTCAGCTCAGGTCATGATCTTGCAGTTTGTGAGTTCAAGCCCCACATGGGGCCCTTGTGCTGATAGCTCAGAGCCTGGAGCCTGCTTTGGATTCTATGTCTCCCTCTCTCTCTGTCCCCCCGCCCCCCATGCTCTGTCTTTCTCTCTCTCTCTCTCTCTCTCTCTCAAATAAATAAATAAATATAAAAAAATATAAAAACCTGGGGTGATAAAGTTACAAAGTTAATCAGAATCTAGTATAGAAGGTGATTTTGTGGGCTTCTGTCTCTTTCAAAGGAGGCTCCATGAAAGATGAATGTTTAGGTATAACAATTAACAGAATTAATTTATGTTTTAAGAACTCTATAATTTGTGCTTACAATCTGATAAACACCTGTTGTTTTAGATGATACGAACCAAGCTCCAGGTATCAACATACATACTCAAATTATAATAGTCAAGAGAAATGAAGTATTTCCACGATATTGTGCTTATAAACATAAATATTAAGGTAGGTAGTGATTGTGACCACCCAGAAACCGATGATATCTAACTCAGCATGCTGAGCATGTGGCATTACCTATACTACATCCTGGCCATGGGCTGTCCTCCCTGACAGATCTGCCACGTGAGGGCCCTTCCTGCCACTGAGACCCCGTTGCAGATTTTCCAGTGTTTTTGCTCTTGACATTTTTGGAGAGATGGAGTCATATAATGGTTATTAGAAGGCTTAAGTGAGTCAGTTTATGTAAACTCATGGGATAGTACCCGGCACATGGTGCTGTGTAAGTGTTAACCTATTATTGTGTTTATTATTCAAATATGGACTAAATCAGATGCTCTGATTTAGTATATTTAAATTCACCCAGGGAGTCTCATCATTTTGTACCTACGCCGCCAGATTCAGAGCTCAAATCCGAACACCAAGTTTCATATAACTTCTCATTTTTCAGTAAAACATGTACCTATACGGCACCTTCGGCAGGAAATGTGTCCAAGTGAAAGTCTGGCCCAGAATTCAAATGTTGCTTTAAAAACCCATTCTCTATTTGTGCATCTTCTGTAGCTTATCAGTAAGGAATATTGAAACTTGGTGAACTAGGTACAAGTAGGCATTTGGGAATAGTGCAGGAATGCATGTCTCTGAGGAGAGAGGTAGCCGAGAATTATGATGTGTCACATTCATGGTGTTTTAGCCGAATGTACACCTGTGGATTGACTCTTGTCACACGCATGTCAGTAACCCCAGTGTACTCTTAACTCATGGCATGGGAGGTATACCGGGCAGGCCAGGTATTGGAGGAATACAGTGACAAGTACAAAATAACAAAAATCGAGGAACGTTAACATTGGACGTGAAGAGGTCATTTAACCCAGTGTTGCCCAAACTTCAGCCATTGTGCCTGCTACTTACGTGATTTTGGCATATATATGTGCCATCTGTATAGTGCTGTTATTGACTTAATGTTTCCTCTAAATACTTCCGTGTTCTTTTTCCTTAAATACACTTAACTTTGAAAGGCAGCTGTATCACTCAGTAAACGGAAAACCATTAATAAATGGTAACCATGAAACTAAAAACAATAAAAACAAATGTTTGTCCAAGTTCCACCTAAAACCACCTCAGTTACCACCATACCATACTTTGGGAAACACTGACTTGGTTCACTTGTTTCCTTTATGGATGCGGAATCTGAAGTATTAAGTAGCTGAGATGTGAGATCTTCTTATTCTAGAAAGTACTGTAAAAGGTAGCTAACTGCTATAACACGCAGTCCCCCAAAACCCAATGCCTAGGCACAACAGAAATTTTATTTCTTGCTTACATTATAACAACTACCCTCCACTTGGTGATTCAGGGATCCATGTGTCTTCCAGGTAGTGACTCCATTGTGTCTTTTTTGTTCATTTTGGAGAACAGCTTTATTGAGATATAATGCACATACCATATAGTTCACCCACTTAAATTGTGTAATTCAGTGATTTTTAATATGTTCACAGAGTTGTGCAACTGTCACTGCAGTCAATTATAGAACATATTCATCACCCCACAAAAGAAACCTTATACCCATTACACTCCATTGTCTTGTGGTCCTTAGAATCTTCCACTGGATTTTCTCATCTTACGGGGGCACAAAGGAGGAGATGGAACATGGAGGATGGTATGCAAGGTTTTAGAGGGCAGGAAGTGGTCTTACATCACTGCTGCCTACACTGTCTTGGCCAGAGCTCAGTCCTATGCCCTCATCTAAATGCATGAAGATGAGACAATGCAGTTTAGTTGGGCACCCAGGAAGAAGAAGAAAATGTGGCAATCTGAGATCATTGGCATCTTCTCTGCCCCAGGGGATTTTCAACGTTTGGATTGAATTTATTAGGTCTGGAATTGCTTGAATTTGGAAGTCTGTTTACATGAAATTTATGAAGTAAAGGATCCGTATACATTTATCTCTACCTCACTCATTCTAATTTTTACCAATTTTAAGAATTAAACTAAGTAAATCACTTTTAGACTTACTTGAAAACACATGTTAGTAAGTTTTGCTTTCAACTATAATAAAAATACTTGGTCACAGTTTTTAGAAGTGCTCTTGGACCACAAAGAGGATTTGGGGAGAAAATTGCCAGAAGTATAGAAAAGTCCTAAGAGGGAATGACTACTCAAGAAAGAAACCTTTTTAAATACAGTGAAAAAGTACCTCTAGAAACCTTATAATTGCCTACATCAGCATTATCTTATATGAAGATTACTCTGTAAATTCAGAAATGGAACTTTCTGCCTTCAAATTCCTTATAATTTATAGCAGTCTTTCACCATCCTGTTTTTATGCTGGATGTTATGTTCAAAACCATAATTAAACCATGCTTATGTATGTAATGACTGGCTGCTTTAGGTAAAAGTGCTGGGGTGTTGTTGTTGTTGTTGTTGTTGTTGTTGATGGCTCTTTTTGTGTGTAAAATCACTCTATAAAATGTAAAGCACCTACGTCAGTTATTACTATAAGTTGGTTAAAAGGGAGGAAAGAATGTTAAGATGCCAAGTTTTTGTTTTTATTTCCTTTCATTTTTCACTAGAATTCAGTCTGTGGTAAAGAGGGGACATTTTATCATAGGATTATAAAATGGGAAATGACTTTAAATTCTATTTGTTCTACTTCTGATGCCAGAATGGTCTACATCAGTATTGCTCTCGGTATCCACACACACGCACAAAGTGCCAAATCCATCCTGAGGTTTTTCTTGTTTCTTGTGAATAACATGGCCTGCTGCACTTAGGCCCATTCTTTGAACTCTGTCCTGAGTGGAAAGGGGAAGGAACTATCCACATGAATAGAACAGGCCTTTTGACTCATTGGAGATTTTTAGTAGAATGCGTCATTTTCTTTCTTTCCTTTTCAAGAGTTGACTGCAACTCTTTAGCTATGTAGTATTGACCCATCTGAACTTTCATTATAAACAATTACTGTTCTTCTCCTTAACCTTAGCAAATGTCTGGTAGTAAACTGCTTAAGACTAAGAAATTTCGTACTTGCTTATCTCCATCATGGTGTTTCTTTGGTATCTGTGTCTTGCCGGTGGTAGGAGGAAGCTGGAGTCCATCTTTAAGGACTGTGGCTGAATGAAGGAATCATCCTGATGGAATGCAGTGAATATGAACAGTAAATTTTGATGTGACCCGTCTGCCGAGGACTGTGTGTTCTAGGAATTTTAAATGTGTTCTTAATTCCATGGCAATATTTTATACAACTCTCCCAGCAATATAACATGTGTGCACATACATATATATGATATTACACGCATACATATATGTATATAAAATATACTTTTTGTCTGCATGTTTTGGGTGGTTCCCTTGTCAATTGAACGTGCCTTGCCAGCAGCCCATCTTTGAGTTTATATCTATGATGATGTTTTAATTGTTGTGGCCTATTGAGAAAGAACAGTGGCTGATCAAACACTAAGCAATTTAGTAGTGCCCAATGGAGGCCTAATGCTAGGATGGCAGCGAGCGTACATGCAGAGGTTCCCTGTAGTTGGAATTGAGAGAAAAGCTGGAACTGGTTGCCATAAGGCCCAAAGGAATGCAAGCCTGTGATGCTGAAAGAACTGGCTTTGGGAGAGACATCCAACTCCAGTGAACACCCATTCATCACATTCAAGTAGTATTAATTTAAATTGTATTTTTGGTATAGTTTTGTTTCTGTTTAATTTGTGAACTAGCCTTGGTCTCAGAGGGGTTATGAGCTATAAGCATAAGAAATTTCCACTTATTTCATGTTTGGACTTAGTCAAACGATATCAAGTTAGTCAGGTATGTGTAGCACTTAAGAAGTCAAGATTGGAATTAGACAAGGGTTCAAATCCTGGTTTATTGTGTGACGTGTGGCAATGAATTATACCCTCTAAGCCTTGATTTCTTCATCTGTTATATGGGATGACAACAGTTCTCATATAATGCTGTGAAGAGTCATTGAGTCATCCATGTGAAGAGGTTAACACGGTTCCTGATTCATAGTGAGTGCTCCACAGTTGTTCGATTTTGATAATTTTATTTCTTATAATAAGATTGTAAAAATATCCAGTTTGAGAGACCTGGAGTCAGGTAAATGCTTCAGTGTTTTTGAGAACTCTGGGTTCAATTGTGGCTCAGCCTCTTAGCCAATCTTGTAACCGCTCAGATGCTCAGTTTCATAACAACTTCCCAGCGTTGTTGTGAAAACTAATTGATGGGAAATGCTGTGTTTAGGGAGTGACTTTGTATGCCAGACCCTGTGCTAGGCCCCTATGTGCATTATCTTTATTCCTGCTAAAAGCCTATTCCTATAGATAAGGGAACTGAGAGGGGGCAGAGCTAACCCTAGGCCATACGACTTCTAAGTGGCAAAGCAGAGGGGTGACTCAGGGTCTCCCAGTCTCCACAGCACATACCCTCTACCTGAGATCCTATTGCAATGCAAGGGTGATTCATCCAGCAAATTTCTTCTGCGGCATGCTGCTGGGAATAGTCACATTAGGAATAAAAGCCGTGATGGGGGAAAAGGAAGGGATCATTTGTGACATTGGAGGAAAATTCTGCTAGATCTTTCACAGTGCTTAATGGGGACTCAGGATGCCTGGGAAGTAGGGTCAGAAGGAGGAGATAGTCTCCTGAAGATAAATGGCTGACTTTCCAAATTTACCTGTGGCCGGCCTGGATGCTTGTATACGTTAAAAATTTTTTTTTTATTTCGTTAATTTAGGATTGATATTGATATTTTTAAAATACTGAGTATTCTGGAAATTAAAGGAAAACAGGGTAGCTTGTAAGACTTGCTGGGGGACAGGATCTCTTGCGTCTACCTCCCAGTTCTGCCAGTCAGTTGATGTGTGGTTTTAAGCAAGTATCATTCATCTCTAGGTCTAGTTTCGCCATTTATGCTGGTTTGAAAATGTGTAAAATGGCTTTTGAATAACTCATTTTCAAGTTCAGTAAAGTATATAGACGATGTGCAAGAGAAGAGATATATATATCCTGTGTATACACACACACACACACACACACACACACACACACACACACACACCGTGTCACGCATACTTCTTTGCAGACTGGCTCAGCACACTGTTTAATAAACATCTGCTAAGTGCCAGGCAGATTTTTCAGCTTGGATGATTCAAAATTGTCTCAGCCTTTTCGTGATTTTCAGTCTGGTGGGCAGGGTGAAGGCCATATAAATAAAAGGGCAGCTTCACATGAGAAATGGAATGACCTTGGATATTTCTTCTTGGGCCACAATAGTAACAATAATGGATAGCATACTTCAGTAGTCATGAAGTAATTTTTTTATTGAAGAAATGATAAATAGTCTGAATGGAGAAAAAAAACTGGGTATGTGCCTTCTCTGTGTTGACTCTGTTCACCAGAGTACAAAGACCAGGTATTAAGAGGGCACATGGCTCTTTCAGTAACTCTTAGGGATCCCTATAGCAAGTCTCTTAATCCTTCCAAACCTTTTCTTCCTCAACCTTGCCTAATCTCCTAGGGTTCCCTGAGGTGTGTTTAGAATAAGGTTCTACTATATATCCCATATACGTGTTGAGAAAAGCAGAATTCTCTTTACTATAAAGAAAGCGATAAGCATTGATGAGTACGAGCCTCATATTTTCTTTTTTTAAATGTTTATTTATTTTTGAGAGAGAGAGAGGCAGAATGAGAGCAGGGGAGGGCAGAGAGAGGAAGACACAAAATCTGAAGCAGGCTCTGGGCTCCCAGCTGATGGCACAGAGCCCAACGCAGGGCTTGAACTCACAAACCGTGAGATCATGACCTGAGCCGAAGTCGGACGCTTAACCGACTGAGCCACCCAGGTGCTGCTGAGCCTCATATTTTCAATTCCCTCTAAACATTTCCAGTGGGTTGTCCAATAGTCAACTCAAACAACATTTCCCAACATTGTCTTTTCAACCCTGATTCTCCTGTGTTCTTTATGGCAGTTCATGGTATTGGAGTCTACTCGTCACTCAGACTCAAAATTGCTGAGGCTTCCTAACTCCTTCCTCTCTCTTAATCCCCACATCTAATTGATGCCAGCGTTACGTGGACTTTATCTTCTAACGCTCCAGTGTCCCTGCTTTCCTCACATGACGTACTGCCATTGACTGGTTCATGACCTTGCCATCCCTCACCTGAACTACCGTAACAGGCTCCTGGCTAGCCTCCCTGTGTCTATCCATTTGTCACCCTGCCATTAATAATCAGTATTTCAAAAACAAACCTCAATATAGCACTCTTCATTCCAAACTCTTAAGCCTGGCATATAGGCATCTTCCTAATTTGGTCCCAAATAACCTTTTTGATGTCATTTCCTGTACTTCCCCTGAACCACTCTGAGCCACAGTGAATTTCTTTCTGGTCCCTAAATGAGTCCTTTGCTGCTTCTGCTGCTTGGAACTTTTTTCTCTACTTTCTCTATAGGAAAACTCCTACTTATCCTTTAGAAACCAAATCAAAGCCGTACTTCCTCCCTGAAACTTCCTCACTCCTCCTGGCCCAGTCACTGCCCCATTCCATAATACACCATGCGTTCACTTGACTTCTTCATTATTTGATTATGAATCACCCTCCTCTTCTCCTTTCACCCAAGATAGTATTGTGAACTCCTCTCGGGGAGACCCTTACCCCCCTCTGTAACTTTGCAGCTGCAGCACACGATGTGTGCTTGGTGTCTGATCCGTGTTTTCTGGTGGGATAGATAAAATCATGCGTGAGCAACTTAAATTCGAACCTTTATCTGCAAACCCAAATATTAATACGGTACGTGAGTAGATTGTAGATCGCAAATATATATAATCTATATAATCTATATATTATTATATATCACAGACTATGAGTTGAGGGGGTATAAGTCAACCCAGTATATAAGCCATCCTAAATTTTCCTGCATAGATTGACCTGCATTTAACAGCTGTATTTAGTAGCAGGGGCAGGTGGTGGGTGGAGATGGGTGTCTTGGAAACAGACCATATATAGCCTATCGCTCAAGGGCTGAGAGAGCTGGCAGGTGATAAATGACCCCTGTGAGCAATGTCAGTGATTTTTCTGCAGCGTTGGGAGATTAAGGGTCATTTGACTCTCTCTGTGCTATTAGCATTTACTACAGTTTCTACATTGAGCATGTGTGACTTATTAAAAGGAGGCTGGTACCGTGGCAATTTCTTCCTCCCATCGACTGGCCCAGGCCCCAGGAGGAGGATGGGTGGCTGTGTCTGACCAGACCTCTTGACACTTGTGCACTGGGTTCTATATACAAGCTGGCCCCTGCTCACCTTTCTGTCTTGTCTCACGCACCCTGTGCTTCTGCTGCATTGATCTTTTTTTGTTACTTATTTATGTAGCAGACACTTCCAGATATCGTATCATAGGCCAGACACTATTCTAAGCACTTTGAAATACCTACTCCTTTGATTCTCACAGCCGTTATTATTCCCATTTCACATGCGAAACGACTGAGCCCATTCTGGATTATGTTTTTCTTTGTGGGTGCTGTTTACTCCTTCCCTATCATGTATCAGAATTTCTCTTCCAGAACTGTCATTGAATTTAAGCCTCAGCTCCTCTGTGTCCCTGAGCATCTTCTTTATTACAAAAGATAATCTTTTGTAATAATTATGACAGCATTGTATAATAAATACCGTGTCTGTCTCTCCTACAGGCAAACTTGGGCAAGTCACGTAATTTTAGTTTCCTCCCTCCGTAAAATGTGCCTAGTAAGATTTACCGCACAGAGTAGCTGTGAGGATTAAATGGCACAGGGTTTGAGCTACCTGCTCAGGGAGTGAGCTTCGCTGATCTTGACTGTGTACTTCTTGACACAGTTGCTGACACAGGACAGGTGTTGTTTTGGAGGATGCTGAAGGGCAGGGAGAGAAGGAAAAACCAGGACGGCCCAAAGTCAAGGCTGCTCAGAGAGAAGAGAGTGTTGGCACTTGCAAATGCCTTACAAAGGGCTGAGTGGATGGCAGTTGAGCACGGACTGTTGGGTTTGGTGATGTTTTTGAGACCGGCCGAGCAGGCTGTGGTGAGGTGGGAGGTAGACTGCAAGTGGCTAAGCAGGAGGAGTGGGTGGGAAGGAAATGGGGGCCGAGGGGGTAGTCATCATCTCTTTCAGGAAGGGAAAAGTGAGGTCAGTAGCAGGGGCTAGAAGAAGGGTTCTTGGTGTGGATGGGAGAGGTCCGAATGTGTCTATCGGTAGAAGTAGGACCCTCAGAAAAGCACGACCAGGGAGAATGTCCTCTCTCTACCCCGGCGAAAGCTCAGCCCATGCTCAGAATCCTTGTTGCCCCCCCTGGGGACTTGGCTTCATTAACGCTGTTACTTGTTTGCAACTGTGGGGTATCCCAGGGTCTAGTGGACTTTGGGGTCTTTGGGTAATTGATATATTTAACTTGTCTGAGCTGTACTTTCCTCATCGTCTCCAAGAGACGGAAGAAAAGAGAAGAAAAAAGGACAAATCTTGGAGTGCCTTTGATCTACAAAGGGAGGAAGTTGGAAGGTATACTCATGGGATAGCTGCTGTCTTCTCCATAAAGCAGTCTTCCAGGACCAAGGGAGTGGGACGGGTTTGTAGTTCTGATAAGACCGGTGGTCATCATGGAGCCCACCAGGTTCTCTCCATTAGAGACACACAGAGGAACGAAGGAGCAGCAGTGAAGGCCTGGGCAGGCATGGAGAGGAAAATCAGGATTATTAACCTTCTGCAGCCAGGTAGAAAGGAATAGGGAGGGTGTGGATAGAACTGGGGGCTGATAAAAATGCCGAAGGATATATGGCATGTGTGCAGGGGTTGGGGGAGAGAGGAAAGAGAGAAAGAGGCTACTATGATGAAATGACCGCCACAAGAGTCTAGTCATCTATCAGATGGGAGCTGGTGGTCTGGGACAGTGGGTAGGTCTTAAAAGTCTTATGGTGACAGTAAAAATGCAGAGCAGATTCCTTGGAGGAGGATAGAGGGCCCAAAGGTTGTGACCAGAGGGCAATTCCAGAATATTTAATGAAGCAGTTTAGAATGACCAGTGCCAGGGAGTGGTGAGGTCACCCCAAATATTACAGTGTTCTTCACTTCTCTACTTTTTCTTCTATTCCTCATCATACGAATATCTACCCTCCTCTTCCCAAAGGTAACTTTTAGTCTTTATACAGCTTTTTCTGTGGAGTATATCAATTATTAATATCATTCAGGAAGCATTTTTTTATTTCTACATTGAGTTTGTAGTGGTTTTTAATGGGTGTATTATATCAACTTATGTTCACATATACTACTTTGTACTCTTCCCCCCCCCCCCCCCCTTGACAAATTCTCAGGTGTGAGGTTACTAAACATAAGGGTGGAGGGAGGTCTCGAAATGTCCTTACTTAATTGCTGCAGCCAGAATTGCAGTGAGCAGAGAGAGGGCAGTAGAGAAACTAAATAGCCCATCCAACAATAGAATGAGAATGGAAGCTTTATGGGAATACCTTAAATCCACCTCCCACCCTCCTGGTTCTGTGTGCTGCAGGGGAAAATGGAACTGGCTGGAGTTTTGCATCTGTCATCAGCTCCCTGGAGTTTTGCTTGATTTGGTCTTTGATGCTATTCTGGCAGGGTGAGGGTGTGGGGGTGGAGTGCTGACCTCAAGCTGCTGAAGAAATTGAAAAGATCTAAGTCTGAGAGGGGAGGGTGACAAAAAAAAAAAGGCGGGGGGAGTCCATTTATGTGTTCTAGAGTGTTGGGGGCAAGGATAAGAAAACTTCATCTTTAGAAATAAATGGAAATAATTACTTTTATTACAATTCTCACAGTGTTAGTAGTTTGAAATGTTTTGACAATAAATGGAAACCTGATTTAGGTAATTATTAAGGAAGTAGTAATATTTTGAATCAGTGATTTCATTAACAGATATTACTATTAACCTCTTGTCTTGTATCTTATAATTGTAATGGTTCTCCCTCCCCACCCTCCTTTTTATCTTTCAACAGAAAAAATACAGAAAGGGATTTATTGATGTTTCAAAAATCAAGTGTGTGGAAATAGTGAAGAATGATGATGCTGTTGTTCCCTGCCAAAACAAATATCCATTTCAGGTGAGTTGCCATGTGTTTGCCAAAGTGTAATTCTGGGTTTTTAGTCATGCTTACTACTACAGTTTCCTGGCATTGCTGTGGTCGTTGATTAAAAAAAATTTTTTCAGCTTTTTTAAGGGACAATTGACACATAGGAGTTGTGTATATTTAAGGGGTACCACTTGATGTTTTGGTGTCTGTGTACATTGTGAAATGATCACAGTCAAACTAATTAACATCCGTCATTTGACATAGTTACCATTTTCTTCCTTTCCTTTCCTTTCCTTTCCTTTCCTTTCCTTTCCTTTCCTTTCACTTCCCTCCCCTCCCCTCCACTTCCCTTCTCTCCCCTTTGTTTCCCTCTGTTTCCCTTCCTTTCTTTACCTTCTCTTCTCTTCCCTTCCCTCTCTTTTCTCTTTTCTTTTCTTTTTTCTTTTCTTTTGTATGTGAGCACTTAAGACCTGCCCTCTTAGCAAACTTCAGGTAAAGCATCCAGTAGTATTAACTGTAATTACCATGCTGTATGTTAGATTTCCAGAACATTCATCTTGCTTAACTGAAACTTTGTACCCTTTGACCAACATCTCCCCATGTCCCCCTCCTCCCTGTCCCTGGCAACTACTCCTCTACCCTCTGCTTCTATGAATTTGACTATTTTAGATTTTGCATAGAGTGAGATCATGTGGCATTTGTCTTTCTGTGTCGGAAGGGAGATTTCTAGCCTTGTATTTATTTGTAGCCCATCAAGATGTTTTTGCCTTGTGACTGTGATCAAGGGTAAAGTGACAACAGACCAAAGACAAAATTCTTGGGTTAGTTTCCCAGGCTGAATTTTATTACTATATTAAAAATACTAAGAATAAGACTTTTAATTGCTCACCAGGAGTTTCCTGTAAAAGAGGCACTGTGGTTCAAGGTTTGGACTCTGAGGTCAGATCCTATTTTCTGGATGATTAGCCAAATGGCAATGGGTAGGTTAAGGAGCACAACACTGGGGGGATACCATGTGCAGCATGTTCTATATGAATGGTGCTTCCTGGAGTTACATAGGAGTGGAGGGTCTGGAGATCAGCCCTTTAGTCTCCTCCTCTATAAAATGTAAATACTGATGCCTTGATGGTCGGATTAATTGAGTTAATGTCTGTAAAGCACATAGTATAGAGTTGGGGTAGTATTTAATAAAGTTAGGTACTGCTGTTATTCATAGTGGCAAAAGGAAGGTGTAGGAGTGAAACTGAGAGAGTAGTCCATTCATGTAAAATATTATTCAGAAAAATACTAGATTAGAATAATCCCCGAGACACCAAATTTACTTCGGGATCTTCAGTTAATTAGATTGTGAGAAATAAGATTAGTGAAGCATCTTGGCCTCCGTATATTTTTTCTTCTATGAAAACACAGTCCTTTGCAAAATATGTGTCCCACTTGATGTCGACATGAAGAAATAGGTATGCTTTTGTAAGAAAGAAATGTGGGTTCTTTGGATCCGAAGTGATTGACTTTTATTTGATCATTTCAGAATCATTCATTGGCGCCTGTGGTACCAAAGGCTCTGTGCTAGGCAGAAGTGCTGTGCCTAAGTGTTTCTCACCTCATCCACATTTTGTTTTATTTTAGGTTGTTCATGATGCTAACACACTTTACATTTTTGCACCTAGTGCACAAAGCAGGGACCGGTGGGTGAAGAAGTTAAAAGAAGGTAAAACTCATGTCGTATTAGCTCTAAATAATTTTAGGGTGTTATCACTAAAAAAGAAATACAGCTAATGTATCTTGCATTTATAATCTTTTAAGCTACAGTAAGTGTTTCTCCAAGGACATTCTGTTACTGTGATTCATGCTGAAGAGAGCTTCCTTTTTTATAATCTGATTCCTTCTAGTGGTATATACATAGTGTGTGTATGTATATATACACACACTTTCATTTAATGCCTAATGCATTTAAAGATGATAAAGCATCTGGGCTTTTAGGATAACAGGATTTGATCTGCTAAGAAATTGCCTATTTAGTCAACATTTGGTATGGATGAACTGACTTGTGAATAAGTATTTAAATGGGTGATTTACACTGGACAGTCCTCATCCCTTCTTTTGGTTGTGGGCTGACTTTTGTGTTTATCCATCATGGTATAGCAGAGGTCACTTCTGCTAACAAAGGTGCTTCACCAAAAAAAAGGTGAAAGAGAACCATATGGATTTTCTGAATGCTGGGTTGTATGATGCTGTGAAGGTGTTTTTATAGTAAACATAGTATCTGAGAAATAAAGAATGATCAACAGTGTTATTTACAAAACATTCTACCATCTCTGCTTTATTTCACTGATCATTTAATGTGTCTATGAATTACAGAAATAAAGAACAACAATAATATTATGATTAAATATCATCCTAAATTTTGGGCAGATGGAAGTTACCAGTGTTGTAGACAAACTGAAAAACTAGCACCCGGATGTGAAAAATACAATCTTTTTGAGAGTAGTAAGTATTTATTTTATTTTATAATTATATTGTATGTAGGATGTACATGCTATTGGGATAGTGAAACAGTGACTTGATTTTGATTTTTGATTTTGATTTTGGAAAGGCCATCTTGAATGGCCTTTACATTTTCTAGCACAGTGTATTTTGTAAGAATAATTATATTTAGTCAGCAGGGAGGCCATATCATGGAATCAAAAGGTCTATTTTTGAGAACTTTTATCATAATAAGGAAGCCTACTTAAAATGACTCTATTAAAAGCTTAAGCCTAATGTGGCACCATCAGCAGCTTTTCTTTCTTTTTTTTTTTTTTTAATGTTTATTTATTTTTGAGAGAGGGACAGAATGCGAGTGGGTTAGGGGCAGAGGGAGAGGGAGACACAGAATCCGAAGCAGGCTCCAGGCTTCGAGCTGTCAGCACAGAGCCCGATGTGGGGCTCAAACTCATGAGCTATGAGATCACGACTTGAGCCAAAGTCGGTCGCTCAACCGACTGAGCCACCCAGCCACCCCTCTTGTTTCTTTTTTCTTTTCTTTTCTTTTCTTTTCTTTTCTTTTCTTTTCTTTTCTTTTGAGAGAGAAAGAGAACATGATCAGGGGAGGGGCAGAGGGAGAAGGAGAGAGAGAATCTTAAGCAGGCTCCACACCCAGCATGGAATTTGTCCAGGGGCTATGGTCTGAGCTGAAATCAAGAGTCAGAAGCTTAACTGACTGAACCACCCAGGTGCCCCAGGTTTTTTTCCTTCAACTTTATTGAGGTATAATTGGCAAATAATATTGTAAGATATTTAAAGCATACAGTGTGATGATTTGATGTACTTCTGCATTATGAATAGATCCTTCCCATTGAGTTAATTAAGACATTTATTATCTTACATGTATACCTTTTTATGTGTATGTGTGACAGTATTTAAGTTGCACATACTCTCTTAGTACATTTCAGTTCTACATTACAGTGTTATCAAGTGTAGTCCCCAAATGTTATATGTTATATGTTATATGTTATATGTTATATATATATATATAACATATGTTATAGATTAGACACTCAGACCTTATTTATCTTCTAAGTGAAAATATGTGCCCTCTACCAATATCTCTATCTCCTTCCCCCCAACCCTCATCCCCTGGCAACCACTTTCTCTACTCTCTGTTACCATGAGTTTGACTTTTTTAAAAAAATTCCGCATATAATTGATACCACATGATACTTGTCTTTTTTACCTGTCTGGACTTACTTCACTTAGTATAACGCCCTCCAGGTTCATCTACGTTGTCGCAAAAGGCAAGATTTCCTTCTTTGTAAAAGCTGAATAAGGTTCCATTGTGTACGTACATACATACACAGCACATTTTTTTTTTTAAATTCATTCATCTGTTGCTGGACATTTAGGTTGTTTTCATACCTTGGCTACTGTGAATAACACTGCTATGAATATGGGAATGCAGCTATCTCTTCAAGGTACTGATTTCCTTCCCTTTGTGTATGTACCCAGAAGTGGGATTGCTGGGTCATATGCTAGTTCTGTTTTTAATTTCTTGAGGAACCTCCATGCTGTTTTCCAGAGTGGCTGTGCCAGTTTGCGTTCCCACCGACGGTGCACGAGGGTTTCCTTTTCTCCACACCCTCACCAGCATTTGTTCTCTCTTGTGTTTTTGATAATAGTCGTTCTAACAGATGTGAGATGGACCTGTTGGCCTGTATGTCTTCTGTATGTCTTCTTTAGACAAATGTCTATTCAGGTCCTTTGTAGCGTCTTTAATTGAATTTTTTCGCTATGGAGTTCTAGGAGCTCCTTGTATATTTTAGATATTAACCCTTTATCTGATATGTGGTTTGCAAACATTGTCTCCCCTTCTGTAGGCTGCCTTTCATTCTGTTGATGGTCTCCCTTGCTGAGCAGAAGCTTCTTAACTTGTCATATTCCTACTTGTTTACAAAGAATAAGTCATGGCCCCGATCCCTACGGCATGTCTGTAGTTTGTTCAGGAAGGCAAAAAAACAAGCCAGCTTTGATAGCATTTTAAGGTCTTTTCGGAAATAGTGATACAAGCCGCATGCACCAGAGTGAGAGAGTCCAGGTAGATTTCTGGTCTCTGTTCATCTTCACTTTTTGTTAAAACTATCAATCATTGGTAAATGGCATTTGGACCTATTTTTGTTGTTGTCATTTGCAGGTATAAAAAAAGCACTACCTCCAGCACCAGAAACAAAGAAGGTAGGTGGACTTTGCCTTTTGGAAGCATTTGCAGTTTGTTAAGTAAGTTTATATTCATTCACGTGATTCTGCCCCTTTGCCCCCCCTCCCCCGCCACCCAGTATCATATCACAAACAGATATACTATGGATTTTTGAATTTTTTTGGTGTCAAATAACATTAATTTAATTATATCAGATATTATCATTAATTTAATTATATCAGATATTATCACCGGGGACCCTTCCTCATGTGGCATTTTGCTTTTATTTTGGCCTCAAGATTTGTATAAGGGCTGTGGGACGTTAAAGGACTATTTCAGTCTTAAGACCACAGTACTATGCCGAGGAAGTGACTTCAGTGATTTAATGATATGCTTTTGAAGAGTGGGTGAGGTGATTTAATGATATGCTTTTGAAGAGTGGGTGAGGTGGAAAACACCATACGGGATACTTTGGACCCAGACGATACCTGACCCAATGTGAATCTGGTACGAGTGACTTTGGGTGGATTCCTTAAACCATGTTTCCTCAGTTGTAAAATGGGAGTTTTATACTCTTATTTCATGGGATCAGTATTAAGAATAAAGGAGAAAAAGTGTGTTAGGTACTAAGTGCGTGCCTTGCACATAGTAGGGACGAAGAAGTGCAAATTCCTCTGACTGAGAGGATACCTGGTAAAAGACTCGCTCCCTAGTGTGCCTTTTCCCCATTGCAGGCCATTTGAATGGTGGGTCCACCGTTAGTCCTTTGGTTTCTACTCCCATGTTATCCTTAGCTCTCCCTGGAAGGCCAGGCTTGACACCAAGAGGAGGCTGTTTGATGTTTAAAGAGGGGTTTTGCTCGTGTCCTATATTCTGAAACTCATGAGAGGTCCAGTAGCATCAATATCATTAAACTCATGGGAAAGTTCCCCGGGTTGCATTACTTAGACTTGAGGTTTCTGCTTTATCCTCCGGTGCTGTGTGGATCACTTAGTGTTTGATTCCATACCCAGTTTCAAGCAGAATGACTAAATTTTCAGATGTTGTCTCCTCTTCTTAGCGAAGGCCTCCCCCACCAATTCCACCTGAGGAAGAAGATAATAGTGAAGAAATCGTTGTAGCCATGTATGATTTCCAAGCGACAGAAGCACATGATCTCAGATTAGAGAGAGGCCAAGAGTATATTATATTAGAAAAGAATGATGTTCATTGGTGGAGAGCAAGAGATAAATACGGGTAAGTGCTTCCTCTCTGTGCATGACACACAAAGCAGGGGTCGGGGTGGGGGTGAAGTGCTGAGCAAGAAGAGAATCGTCTGTAACAATCACGTAATGAGACTGGTTCAGCCAGCAAGTAATGGAAGTACACATCGTTACTTTGCAGTAACAAAATGTAGTCTCAGTAATGACTCAATAAATGTAAATGGATCAACCACTTCTTTCCAGAAATTAGAATGCATCACATTGGTCTCTTTCTCATTCATTAGATGTTTAATTAGATAACTTTTATCTTGGGGGAATGATATTTTAGGCTTTTCTCCTCTGAGGTAAGTAATCTTACATTTTTCCAAGAGGGAGAATGTGTGTGTGTGCTTGTGCATGCGTGCATGTGTGTAGGTATAAAATACATGTATACACATATATGCAAGAAATTTAAAACCAAGCATTATTTATACAAGATAATTTTGGATTTAAAGGAACCATCCTTTCAACTTTATTATTGGTAAGTAATGAATAGATCTGGATAAATGTAGAGGATGAGCATCCTTTAGGCTTCATTAAGGAAACTCTATCCTTTGCTTGCCTCTGAAATATAATCCTGTTTATATTCTGAGTTCTTGTGGATAAAAAAAGGAGGACTTTTTGCCCGGGACAGAGCATACCCTCCCTCCAAATCTACTTTCTCACCTCCTTGCCCCATTCTCAATTCCAGTTCTCTATTCCTCACTTCACTTGTGGACTGATTTACCAATCTTCCCAATTGTTTTTTTTCTAGAGTATTTAAAAGTAAATTCAAATCATTTTGTCAATTTCATCCCTACGTCTAACTGCTAAAGATGTTTTTGAACAACTACCATGTCGTTATCATACTTCGTGATAATTTAAAAAAATACCATCTGTAGACTTTCCCCTGGCATTTTCAGGACTGAAAGAAGAGTACAAATGAAAGCCCATATATCATGTATCTAAGTATTTTGAAGTTATAAGTCAAGCCGACAAACTGGTCAATAAAATATCATTTATCCTCTAACCTGACAAACGTACCTTCAAAATGGCAAGGAGGCAAGGTTTGAATTAAGAGTCCCATGCCAGAAGGTGACAGTGCATGGAGGGCTGACTCCCTGGGGTACCTTCCTTTCCTCTTCCCTTCTACCTCAGTTCTGTCTCACGTGTACCATATGGATCTCCCAGCCATACGTCTAAGCTCTGTCCACGTAGTTTACAAGAGCCACTCCCCAACTTGGCCACCCTTGGACCTGGGCTGAAGGAGTTGCACATAACTAGCATAATTTACTTTTCAGAGTCTGCAAGGTGAAAGGTCTGTGTTGGCCTTAGCAATGGACAGAGAGTTTGGGGGTCCTAGTTACCCAGATGATGGTCTAGAGGAGGACTGAGGGAACATGGACTTTAGCATGCTCTTAGAAGTGTGAGACCACGACAGGGACCTCTCTGATCAAGGTCTAAGGATAGTACCAATTATGTAATTCCATTTTTCCCTGAGTAGCTCTAATATGTATTTATACAGTTTAAGTAAGACTAAAACAAGCTCCACATACTGCACTTGGGCTGATAGGTCTCTCTTTTGTTCTACAACAGCCCCCATCCTTTTTTTTTTTTTTTTTTTGATTTATTGATGAAACCAGGTCATTTACCCTATGAAATGAGCCACAATCTAGATTAAACTAAATGCTTTCACATGGCGTCATCTAATATGTCTCTGTGTCCTGTATTTCCTGCAAATTGTAATCTAGAGGCTTGATCACATTAGAAGTTGATATCTGGTTGTCCCACTTCTAATGATGTGAAGATTACTCAGTGGTTCAGGTGATGAAAAAACTCATCAGGATTGCACCTAATGATTTGGCATTCATTAGTGAGTACTGCTTAGATCCATTATTTCATTAGGGATTGTAAAATGATAATTTTCTGACTCTTCATTCCGTCTACATTTATTAATTCTCTAAAGAAGAACTGCCTCATCAGCCAGTTCATTTAGTTTGTGCAGCAAAGGCAAGAGAAATGTTTGATTCTTTCCTTTTACCAATTTTAGTGCGTTGATAACTGAGCTTCCTCTAGTGATAACAATGGTACCCAATTATTTTTTTTTAAGTATTATTATGCATGCATATTGCAACCATTGCAGTCACTATTCTTTTTGCTTGAATTGTCCCATCATAGGTGAGTGGTAGCTGTTTTGGGTTGGGATCACTTAAAAAAATTTTTTTTTATGTTTTATTTTATATTTGAGAGAGAGAGAGAGAGCAGGGGAGGGGCAGAGAGAGAGGGAGACACAGAATCCTAAGCAGGCTCCAGGCTCTGAGCTGTCAGCACAGAGCCTGACATGGGGCTCAAACTACTGAACTGTGAGATCATGACCTGAGCCAAAGTCAGACGCTCAACCGACTGAGTCACCCAGGTGCTCCTGGTTGGGATCACTTTAATCTTTCTTAGATTCCTTGCTTTCTGGGTAAAATAAAACAGCTCAAGTTCATCTTGTATTTTTCCTGGCCAAACCTGCAATTTGCCATTTTCCTGAGGAATGCTGCCTCTTAGTGAGTTAATCTTTGGACAATAATCAGAGTGCTAGGATTCTAATTACTACTTGATTGTCATTGTTTCTAGGCCTTTTCAGTGCAACAGAGCTACGTGTGTGTGTGTGTGTGTGTGTATTATGAGTTCTTAGTAATAGTTCAAATTTAAAAAAAAAATTTTTTTTTAACGTTTATTTATTTTGAGACAGAGAGAACAGAGCATGAACAGGGGAGGGGCATAGAGAGAGGGAGACATAGAATCTGAAACAGGCTCCGGGCTCTGAGCTGTCAGCACAGAGTCCGACGCAGGGCTCGAACTCACGGACCGTGAGATCGTGACCTGAGCCGAAGTTGGACACTTAACCGACCGAGCCACCCGGGCGCCCCCAAATTCAAATTTAAGATTACTAGGGTTTTACTCAATTTTTAAAATTGTATACATGTATGCCTTTTATCTTACACTGATAATCTGGGCTCCTACCAAGAGTGTACCTATTATGAGTGGGTTTTTTTGGCTAAAATTTTTTTTAATTAAATTTTTTAAATTAAAAAAAAATTTCCCAGTTTTATTGAAGTATGATTGATAAGTGAAAATTACATATATTTAAGGTGTACAACACAGTGTTGTAATATATGTATGCATTGTGAAGTGATTTCCACAATCAAATTAGAAGACCCATCATCTCACATAGTTACCTCTTCGTGAGCATTTGAGATTTTCTCTAACAGATTTCAGGTATGAGGTCTTCTTCAGCTGTAATGTGTAAGAGTTATGAGGGGTAAAAATGAAATTTCCTTGGCCTCACATAGGCCTTCTCATTCAGTTCCTTTGGGGTATGACCCAAGAATTTGCCTTTGTAACAAGTGGCCCAGGTGATGTTGATATAGAGGTCAGGGACTACTGTGCAACAATGCTCTCCACAGATGTTTGGGACTATGGACAAGATGGCTGTTTTTATCCAACATTTTCACTTTTCTCAAATAGAGATTTCTTTAAAACATCCCAAGAATTCAAGGGAAGCATCGTGAAATGTTAGGAAGGGCTCTGAACCTAGTCACAAGTTCAGATTTTAAGTTCTGACCCTGTTACTGACTAGCTTTGGGACCTGAAGAAAATCCCTTAATCTTTCTAAGCTTCATTTTCCCCACCAGGAAGGGGGTACCTGCCTACCCAGGAAGGTAGTGCCTGCCTACCTCACAATTTTAGGGAAGGCCAAACGAGGAAGTACTTTGTAAAGCATCAAATGCTATAGGTATATTGAATTATTGGGGGTTAGCTAGTTTTTCTTGAAGCTTTAGGCAATATAGTGCTTTAATGATTTCATAAAGGCAATAATCTTTCTTTTAATAACTTCTCAGTAAAATAATTTCAGTTTACTTAAAAGTATTTTCCTTCCTTCCAGGAGTGAAGGATACATCCCAAGTAATTATGTAACGGGAAAGAAATCGAACAACTTAGACCAATATGAGTAAGTAAATGGTTTTTTTGTGAATGTGGAGAACCAGAAAATGTTTTCATTTTCCTAGTTATGTAAGGCATTTTGGACATGAATAGATATCTTTCCTGAAGTCAGTTGTGCAGAGTGGATGTTGTGAGAATTAGTTTCTCTAAATAGGCTTTACCTGAAGGTACTATGTATGAATGCAGTTACACGGGCAAATATAATTGAATTTATTTTAAACAAATCACAGCTTAGCTGACTTTGAAGTACAGATCATTGTTCATTCATTCAGGAAATCAGAATACAGTTTCCAAGAGTGGCCTTAAAAAAAAAAAATGTTTGTTTCTTTTCTCTTGCTATGATAGCAATATGATCATAGCAATATGATAGCAATATGTTTAAAATACAAAAAATGTTAATAAAAATTACTCATAAATCAACTAGAGTTGGCCCGTGTTAACATTAGCATATTTCCATTCAGTTTTTTTTTTTTTAACTGTTATTTAAGGAGCAGAATCATGCTGTGTATGTTTTGTATCCTTTTTGTTCTACTTCACAGTATATTATGAATTGAATTTTCCTCATGCCGTTAGGTGTTCTTCAAAAACATTTTCATAACTGCATTATGTTTCATTCAGTCACAAATTCATCAGATATTTACTGAGATCCTAGCATGTATGAGGCACTGTGCTAGGCCTTAGCGCATACAACGAGGCACATGCCACATAGATGTGTGATATTTTATATAACCATTGCCTTATTTGTAAGGCACTGTGCTGTGTAGCATCTTTGCTCCGTAACGTTAACTGGGATAACCTCTTTTTGCTTATTGTCTTCAACGAGGTCTCTAAAAATTTATGTACTGGTCTAAAGGGTAGTGATGAACTTGTTAGGACTCCTAATGCATGCTGTCAAATTGCTTTCCAGAGAAGGCAATGGGCATACTATTTATAAGCCCACTATAGCAGTACGTGGCCAGGTTTTAATGAGAAGCTCATATATACCAGATACTCTTCCGTGGTCATTCTGAGGGGGTCATTCTGATGCTTCATTCACTTATTTAAAAACACCACCATCACCACCACCAACAAAAAGCTGTCTCCTCTGTCCGTATCAGTGCCCGTAAGGTGGATGTACCTTAAAATCTAGAAAAGGATTAATAGCCCTCGGTGGTGTGATCCCCCAAAGTTGTTTTAGAAGTAGATAAGGTATAAAAAATATGTAAAATAAATAGTGTTTCTGTTCTTAAATAAATTCTAGGAAAAAATACCAAAATCTTTAGAATTAGGGAAGGTACTAAACAGTGAAAACTTGGACCTTATTTTCTTTTTCTTTTTTTTTAAATTTATTTATTTATTTTGATAGAGCATGCGCACAAGTGGGGGAGGGGCAGAGAGAGAGAGGGAGAACGAGAATCCCAAGCAGGCTCTGTGCTAACAATGCAGAGCCCAATGCAGGACCTCATCCCACCAATCGTGAGATCATGACTTGAGCCGAAATCAATAGTTGGCTGCTTAACCGACTGAGCCACCCAGGCGCCCTTGGACCCTACTGTAAAGTGATCTGACTGACAGTCAGTGAAAGACAGATATCATATGTTTTCCCTCATATGTGGAACTCAAGAAACTTAACAGAAGACCATGGGGGAAGGGAAAGGGAAAAATAGTTACAAGCAGAGAGGGAGGGAGGCAAACCAAAAGAGACTCTTAAATAGAGATAACAAACTGAGGGTTGATGGAGGGTGGGGGAGAGGGGAAAGTGGGTGATGGGCATTGAGGAGGGCACTGGGTGTGATATGTAAGCGATGCACCACAGGAATCTACCCCCGAAACCAAGAGCATACTGTATATAGTTGGCAATAAATTATATTTAGAAAAATGAATAAATAAAGTGATCTGACTGAGACATAACTGATGATTTGAAGAGGGTTATGCTTGGAAGCCAGATAGTCCTTGTCTAATTGTGAGAACTCCCCTGATTCTTGGGATTACAAATAAGGATTTTATGAAGGTTGTGATTCATTGCCATGAAGTTTTTGGATTTATCTTAGTTTGGAAATACCCTCTCTTCTAAGGGACTCTCCTCCTACTCTGTGTGACTAAATGAATTTGCCATGTACGGTCTCTGGTATGGGAATCCCCTCAGCCCTCTGCCCAGGGTCAAGGATTCCACATGGCATGCGCCATGCCTCGCTCAACAAGAACAAAACCTGTTTCCAGTGTAGACAATCAGAGATCCCCCCTCTTCTCCCTCTGTTTTCCCACACCAAGATTTGTGTTGTTCTCTGCTACAGCCCATGCTGTAACACATCTCAAATGTTCCCAGGGTTTAAAAAAGCCTTTTGCCAGCTATTGAATCAAGAGTTCTCCTGCTGTTTTGGGGGGCCCAGGAGTCCCAGGCCCAGATAGCCCATGGGGCTGGACTCAGGATTGCCAGGCCCGAGGCTCCCAGGGCCAGCAGAACTTAGTTCTGACCTCCACATCCAGGTAACAGTTTGAAGAGGAGAGAGTCAAAGGAGCTGCTGCAGAAAAGAAAGTGGGTTCGTGGTGATGGTCATGACAAGTTCTTGGTGGAAGGATGTTAAAGGAAGAAGGTGATAGAAATGAAAGGGCCCTTAGAATAGGGCAAAGTCTAGGATAAAAGGCTTTGAGTGGGTGGCTCAGGGGAAAAGGGTCAAATTACAGAACCAGCAAAGAATCATAGCTGGTTGGTTTGTTTCTGGTTTTCCATCATTTACACTGGTTGTCTTTTTTCTTTTTGTTAAGTTTGTTTATTTACTTTTTGAGAGAGAGAAGGAGAGAGAGAAACCACAAGTGGGAGAGCAGCAGAGAGAGACGGAGCGAGAGAAGCCCGAGCAGGCTCCATGCTGACACGGGGCTCGATCTCACAAACCGTGAGAGCTTGACCTGAGCTGAAATCGAGAGCTGGATGCTTAACCAGCTGAGCCAACCAGGCGCCTCCCTTTCACAGAGACATTTGTGTGACCGGCTAGGACAGATGTACGTGGGCCAGCATCTGCCCCAGCACTTTTGCTCACCATGTGGGCTCCTTCACGTTTACCCGTGTGCAGAGTTCCTCTTGCCAGGATGAGTTCAGCAGAGCCATCAGTGGCCTTCCTGTCTCGCCTGGTGATAAGCATCATAGAAGAGAGAGAGAAGCTACAATGGGCCATTGGGAAATACCACTAATTGATTCATCAGTTTGTTCCTCACTCCTTCCTCCTTTCCTTCCTTCAACATATTCTTAAAGGTCTGAGTTTACATCCTAGGGAGGAGAAATGTCCTTTCTGGGGAATCCGCAAATGCCAGAAAAAAGCACTGCTTAGGGCAGGATTCCAAAAAGCCTGCCTGCCCTTTGTACCATGGATTCCTTTTCTTCCTTATTTCCTTTTTCCCTTCCCGGGAGTTGAATGTACTAGATGAAGAAAGGACTCTTTCTTTCTCTGTTTCCTCCTGAGAGCCACAAGTTAGCCTTAACTGTTTTCTTGCATCTGAATGTGAGACTAACTCTCCGTTGCTTACTCTTGCTGTGCAGATGTGGGTTTGAATCTTTGTTATTTACAAAGGAAATTTTTTTTCCCAATCTTTCAGGTTCTGCTCGTTTATAATATATGCCATGAGAACTCCAGTTGCCTTTCCTTAATTAATTTTTGACTTTTTTGGCATTCTGATGAATGTTTCTTGTATCAGTGGAAAAGCTCAGGGACAGAATCCATTATGTTCTCCTCATTTATTGTATCTCTCTATTGCTTTACGGAAGTTGATTGATTACAACTGCAATTTCGTTAAACTTGGTCTCAGCTCATAAAATGGGGTCCACGGCAATGAGATCTTAATGCCCATAATTCTGGTTAATCACCCCAGGCTCCAAATAAAATAAGAGCCATCAGCTTGTACTGAGATTGTAGTGAGGCTGCTACGAGTGCATAAAAGCATCCAGACCAAAAAAAGGATCTTGTATTATATTTTGGTCTCTGTATTTTTCCCTTTATGTTCACTTGTCTCAGGGTACTTCCTGCGTCAAAAGCAGGTGCTGGTTCTTTTATAATCAAGCTGAACCAGCGGTAGAAAATCCAGATGTCCAGAGGGGCCTGTCTGGTTTCATAACATTAGAAGCCTCAGGAAATAAGACTGTGGTGGAGGGTTCTCTGCTCACTGAAGGGCATCTAAAACAAACAGATCAAAACAAACAACAGAAGTTTAAAAACGAACGCCAAAGGAAATGGTCTGAGTTCATGTTCTTTGGCCTCTCTCATGGAGAGATTGGGCTGGGGGAAGCCGGGAGAGGAGAGAGTATCTCAGAGGATGAGATGGGAGATGGCAGTTTCCATCTTTCCTTGGGAAAGATTCCCCAGGGGTTAAGAAGGGGCACTGATCTGCAGGGGTTTGGGGTCATTGCACAGAGTGGTGACAGAACCTGGTGGGAGGGCTGGCGTCGCTGCTTGGCAATAGCAGTATTCCTACGGCAGAGACTCAGGTGACCGCCAGGGTGTGGGGCTGTGCTACAACTAGTAAGTCTAGAAAACTCAGGAGGCCTATTCTTCTGTTTTGCTGTCTTTCTTTTGACACTTGGGGCCTTTGTGAAATTCAGTGGGAGAGCCTCCATTATGACTTGCAATGAAATCTACCTATTGGTGGGATAGGGGCTTGGGGTAACTTTTAATTTGAATTAAATACAGTAGTGAAAGTAGGATGATGTTTCCTGCATGTTTGAATCTGTGGAGTAAAATTCATTCTTGTTATTATTACAGAAAAATTGGAAATGATTTTTATGTTAAATAACGAAGAACAGTTTAAATAAATTACGGCATAGCCATACCACGGTGCCTAGAACTATATTGCTTTGCAAAGATGTCTGTCCATACACTATTATATAAAAAGTTCTGGTTATGATATAGCAAGTATAGCTTGATCCCACTTTAATAACAAAATATGAATGTTGGCATATGTACATATCGTATGCCATATATGGCATATACATGGCATATACGTATGGCATATACATATACATATACATGGCATATGTATATGCCATGTATATATGGCATATACATATATATGTATATATATGGCATATACATATATATGTATATATATGGCATATACATATATATGTATATATATGGCATATACATATATATGTACATATATATGGCATATATATGTATATATATGGCATATACATATATATATGGCATATACATATACATATACATGGCATATATACATATCGATGCCATATATGGCATCATACATATAATAACATGGGTAGGGAAAGTCTGAAAGTATATATACCCAAATGTTACTAGCGATTGTCTATATCATTGAGATTATGAGTAGTGTCTTGTTGTCGCTTATTGTATTTATTATTGATGAGCAGTGTTACCTGGTTAAGCCTAGAGAGAATAATCCTAGAGAATTATAAAAAGCTGAGGCCTTAAATGTACTTTCTTTTCTGTTCAGATGGTATTGCAGAAATACGAATAGAAGCAAAGCAGAGCAACTCCTTAGAAGTGAAGTAAGTTTTTGTACTTGTTTTGTGAGTTTGGTTTCAGCGCAAATTAATTGTAACAAATCTCTGAGAAGTGATTTCACGTATCTGTTTCTAAAGGCTAAAAAATACTGTGATGTAAGTGGTCCTTCTTAATCATTTAAAATTGAGTATTTGTGTACTGTTAGTTTCTTGGGGCCACCAAAACAAGGTACCACAAACTGAGCGGTTTAAACAACAGAAATGCATTGTTGCATGATTCTAGAGGTTAGATGGAAGTCTGGAATCCAGAGGCCAGCAGGGTTGGCTCCTTCTGAGGGCTGTGAGGGAGGGATCTGTTTCAGGCCTTCCACCTTTTTTTCCCTCTGTTCCATCCTTCATGCATATCCGTCTCTGTGTCCAAATTTCCCTTTCTTTTTTTTTTTTTTTTAACATTTATTTATTTTTGACACAGAGAGAGATTGAGTGGGAGAGAGGCAGAGAGAGAGGGAGACACAGAATTCGAAGCAGGCTCCAGGCTCTGAGCTGTCAGCACAGAGCCTGATGTGGGGCTCGAACTCATAAGCCATGAGATCATGACCTGAGCCAAAGTCAGACACGTAACCAACTAAGCCACCCAGGTGCCCCCCAGATTTCCCTTTCATATAAGGACTCCATCATATTATATTAGGGCCCAGTCTATTGATCTCATTTCAGTTCAGTTCCCTCTGTAAATCTCTAAATATGGTTAGGACTCCAACGTATCTTTTTTGAGTAGGAGACAATTAAATCCATACCAATAGGTAACAACTAGTACATGGGTAACATTTTCTTTACTTCCTTTCTCACTAATTTATTATTTGCTACCTTGATTTTAGTACTTAAATGTGTTTTTCCTTTTTGCTTGAAGTTATTTGTTTTAAAATAATTTATATCAGTATTACATGATATCTATTTTAAATGAAGTTTTTATTTATTTATTTATTTATTTATTTATTTATTTATTTATTTTTTAATGTTTATTTTTGAGAGAGAGAGAGGTGGGGGGAGGGCAGAGAGAGAGGGAGACACAGAATCTGAAGCGGCCTCCAGGCTCTGAGCTGTCAGCACAGAGCCCGATGCGGGGCTGGAACCCATGAACCACGAGATCATGACCTGAGCTGAAGTCGGATGCTTAACTGACTGAGCCACCCAGGCACCCCATAAATGAAGTTTGATTAAGTATTTAGTTGCCTTTAGAAATAAAGAAGCCAAATAATAGTAAGTAATAAGTGTGCTAAAATTCTTACACTTTAAAAAGCAATAAAACAGAAGGGTAAAATGTAGTATAGAGGGAACTGCAGTAGACCAAGTAAGGAGACCTGAGTCTAGCTGTAACTTCTCTAGTCTGTTTTGCACATCTGTAAGATAAGAAGGTTGGATTAGAAGATGATCTGTACAATTCTCCACATTTATGATCCAGTTATTCTATTTTGTAATGGTTCTCCATTTTTTTAAAGTTTTATTTATTTTTGAAAGAAAGAGACAGCGTGTGTGCATGCGGGGGTAGGGGCAGAGAGAAAAGGAGAGAGAGAATCCCAAGCAGGCTCTGTGCTAATATCACAGAGCCTGTTTTTTGACTATTAAACACACTCTCATCTTAAAGCTAGAGACTGGGGGGGGCGGGTTATCGGCAGAGAGGTATTTGACATTCCTAGCTTCTGTTTCTTGCTGTTTCGCTGAAAACTTGAGAACTTATTTTTTAGTCATTCTGTATTGTTTTGCTTTTTGGTTTTCTCTGCCTGATTTACTTGTGCTTGCAGCTCTCCTTTTGTGAACAGTGATATTTAACATCAATTTCCCGGGGAATTGGGGATCTTAAAGAATGTCCTTATAAAGAGCACTGAGATATTTACAGGAAAAATGCTGTGGATAGAAGATGATATTGAGTCAGGATCCAAAGCTTCTAGCAAATAGGAGAAGTGTATGCTATGAAACCCAATTATTAAGAAACACGTTTTTCAGTAACTGTTTCCCCACATGTCTAGCACTTCTAGAAATTGCAAAACCTTGTGTATCGGTTCTGAAAGGACGCTTCGAGATATCTTGTTGAAATATCTCATGCTGTTGTGTGTGGTGATTTGTGATCGGGGGAATTGTGAGTGTACTTTCTTCAACTAATCTCATAGCCCAGTAATGTGAAGGGGAAAGTCAGGTAGTTACACCCTGTTTTTTTTAAGCTGTGCTTCTCCAAAGCAGATTTTCTAAGCAAAGGATAATAAACATGAAATTACAAGATGGGTTTCTTGAATCTTCTCTATGGCATTGATACTTGCTATTAGATTGGAAACATTTTCTTAACTTGGATTTTAGGATAAAGAAGGTGGTTTTATGGTAAGAGATTCCAGTCAGCCGGGCATGTACACGGTCTCCCTTTATACAAAGTTCGGAGGGTAAGTAATCAATCGATCAAGCTCTCTCTCTCTCTTTAAGAGTTTTTATATGAAGTTCCTGTGTAGTTTTTATGGATTCCTAATGTTCAAACATTATGCTGCATTTCAGCATGAAACAAGAAAATCTGCACTTGATTTCTAAAATCTATCCTATTTTTTGTGTTCATATTTCTTTATATCCATATTTCCTGTACTTGGTAATCTTCCTTATGGTTTTCCATATATATCCATTGAGAATGTCTATGGAAACGTTAGCAACATTCAAGAAATGAGTACCGTGCACTGCACTAAGCACTAAGGTGGCACAGCGAACAAAGTAGACACAGACCCTGCCTTCCTATAGCTTAGTGGGGGATTCAGACAAGCAACCAGGCAGTTGTGGTAGCATGTGAGTAAGTATTATGCTCGGAGAGCAATGTGTGTATGGGGGGGGGGGGGGGGGGGAGGGGAGTACATGGCCCAGACACATCCAAGTTAGTCACCAGTGTTTTCTAGGGACATCTAGACAGACCTGGTGGGTAATGCAGGCAGAAGGTGGGGGGAAGGGAAAGAGTGTTTCTGACTTAGGAAACTGGACCCAGAATTGAGGGAGGATATGATGAGTTCCAGGAACTGACAAAAGAGTATTTTAGCCAGAATGGAAGGGGGCGGTGAAGGGAGGAAAGAGAACCCTAAGAGATAAAAGTAGAGGTCAGGTCACGCCAGTGTCAAGGAGCTTTATTTTAAGAGCAGAGGGAATTCTCTTGAAAGAATTTTTAGCAAGACATGACTCGAGAAGATCTGTGTTCTAGAAAGATATCTAAAATAGAATTTATACATTTTTTAGAAGTGGGTTGGTTCACTTTTAGAAGTATAAGTCTTGTAGACATTTGCACATTTACATTAATAGCAGGGACAAAAAACAGTAGCCAGCTAAGAGGTATTTTAAGACTTTTACGTGTTGGTAAATGGAGTTGGTAAATTTTCTCTTTCACAATCTCATGCAAGGGCCAAGTACATTACCAGTGACCACTTTAAAAACTTCCACCTGTTAATGTGACAGGTGAAGCTAAGAAGAACGTGGGGAAAAAATAAAAGTTGTGCAGAGACTAGAAGGGGCCATATGTAGGGACCTGTGGTTTCTTGGTGGAAAACATCTTAAGAGTGATGTTACGTTATTACAATTTGGTGCTAACACAATTTGATTTTTGTTTCAGAGAAGGCTCGTCGGGTTTCAGGCATTATCATATAAAGGAAACAACAACATCCCCAAAGAAGTATTATCTCGCAGAAAAACATGCATTTGGTTCAATTCCTGAGATTATTGAATATCATAAGCACAATGCAGCAGGTACATGATCTGTTAAAACATTTTTCAAATATAGGGTAGGGATTACAGTGGTCAGACATTGTCAGGCGAACGTGATAACCACTCCACTACGGGGACCCCACGGCTACATGGTCAGACATTGTGATGAATTCTTCCTTGAACAGTTTCAGTTTGTAGTTAATTGTAGAGTGTGATTGATTTAAAATTATTGCAGGGGCGCCTGGGTGGCGCAGTCGGTTAAGCGTCCGACTTCAGCCAGGTCACGATCTCACGGTCCGTGAGTTCAAGCCCCGCGTCAGGCTCTGGGCTGATGGCTCAGAGCCTGGAGCCTGTTTCCGATTCTGTGTCTCCCTCTCTCTCTGCCCCTCTCCCATTCATGCTCTGTCTCTCTCTGTCCCAAAAATAAATAAACGTTGAAAAAAATAAAATAAAATAAAATAAAATTATTGCATATTAAGGATGTGATATATACAAAGAAAAATGGGAAATAATATTAAGTCTCGTAAAAGGCTGTCTTGGGGCGTCTGGGTGGCTCAGTCGGTTAAGTATCTGACTGTTGGTTCCGCTTAGGTCATGATCTCACAGTTCATGAGATCGAGCCCCATGTTGGGCTCTGCACTGAAAGCCTGGAGCCTGCTTGGGATTCTCTCTCTCCTCTCTCTGCCCCTCCCCTGCTCTCCCACTCTCTCCCTCTTAGAATAAATAAACCTTAAGTTTTTTTTAAAAAAAGCTGATTTGACCTCAGCTCATGAGTTACTCTTACTGTATATGATGAATGTTCACATTTCTGTCGCTTATACCCTTGGTATTAGCAAAGACTCCTTGCTTGACTAAGCATTAGTCAGGCTCCTAAACCATCTTTTAGACCCATTTATTTATGCACTTTCTTGTAAGATCCAGTTTTAGCAAGAACCCTGCTAAGTCAGTTTCCCCGGAACTCCCACCCTTGATATCCACTCGCACTCAGTATCTGATCAGGTTCCTTATTTCCCACTGGGTGATGTTCGGTCACCCTGGCTTATATTCAGCAAGATCCTGTTGATTGGCGTATCCCAACCCCCTCCCTGCCTAGAGTTCCTCTTAGTAATTTTCCATCCACTGACTGCCCCCCTGCTCCTTGGCTGTAAATTCCTGCTTGTCCATGCTATATTTGGAGTTGAACCCAGTCTCTGTCGAACTCTAAAATCATATTGCAGTGGTTCCTATACCAATCACAATGGTCCCGAATAAAGTCTACCTTACCACCTTTAGAAGTGTCATTGGATAGTTTCTTTTTTTAACAGTATTAAACTAAAACCTAAGATATGTCTATGTCAGGGCTGTCACAGAAGCCGTCAGACAAGCCCAGGGTTTAGGACTATGCTAGGGGCTTCTAAAGACTAGAGTAATTGTGTCCTGAATGAGTTTTCCATCTTGCTGAATCTCTGCTATACTTACCACCGGAGTGGGAACAAACCAAACACCAGAACCAGAAACTACATTGATGCCCGTTTTCTCAGATAATGATAGGAACAGTTATTGAGAGATAATTTAAATAGCATGAAATTCGCCCATTTAAGTATACAGGTGAGTGGTCATTAGTGTGTTTAGAGTGAATTTGCTGGGTTATATGTTAAGTCTGTGTCTAACACGCGAGGAGCTATTTTCGTTATCGATTTATCCCCCAAGAACTTTTTCTTATCTCTTATTCTGTTACTTTCTTTTTCAGGGATCACATTCCCTATTTCTTTCATCTCCTTGTATAACAACCGTTACCTCAATTCAGTCATTTAGCAAACATGTATTAAGTGTCTGTTACGTGCCAGGCATTGTGCCTGGTTCTAGGGAGTCTGTGGTGGACTAGAGATAGTCATTGACCCTGTGTCTCTCCGAACTTACTGTCTGGTGGGGGAGACAGAGAAGTATGTAACACTTTAAAGTTACTATGAGATACGCTGTAACTGAAGAAATACAGAGGAAAATGGGTGCTTATAGGAGAGATACTGTTATGCCCAGAATTCGTGATCCCCAAAGACCACTAGGGAGCCGAGTCCGATGCAAAAGCAAAGAGCCTTTATTCGAGCTAGCTCGAGCTCAATCCCCTACCTGCACCGACACAGCGGTGAGATACCAGGGAAAGAGAGCGAGTTTCAAAAGGACAAAGGTTTTATTGGGGCCTGGGGGCAGTTGGTGAGGTAATGGCTATGGCCTCAGCCGATTGGCTGGGGAGGGGTCCTGGGGAAGGGTCCGGTGAGGGAGGGTTTACTCAAGGGGAGGAGGTGTGGTCAAGGTGAAGGACACAGAACAAGATGGAGTCGAGGGGAGGAGGTGTGGTCAAGGTGAAGGACACAGAACAAGATGGAGTCGGCTGGCGTAGGCCCGCCCTTTCAATACCTGTGCCATTTCTTCTCATTTAGTGCTGGAAGCAACTTACGTTAAAGGGTTTACCCCACCTCACTGACTTCCAGTAGTTTCTCTTCCAGTTGTTGATATTTTAGAGCCTCTATTTATGCTAAGGTTACTTGTATTGAGTTAGCAAGGTGAATCACTTTAATTTTTAATAGACTACCTTAAATCCCTTTCATAGTTCGGATCTCATTGGAAAACAACATGAAATAATAAGTGATAGTAACTGTTAGAAACCTTTTAACATTTTCAAAAATGTTTGAGAAGCAAATATGCTAGCAGAGAGCTTGATAAACCCTGTAATAGTTATTTATTTATTTATTTATTTAAATTTATTTATTTATTTATTTCTGAGAGAAAGTAAGGCAGGGAGGGGCAGAGAGAGAGGAAGAGAGATAGAATCCCAAGCAGGCTCCATACTGTCAGCACAGAGCCCGACCCGGTACTCGAACTCATGAACTGCGAGATCATGACCTGAGCCAAAATCAAGAGTTGGACACTTAACCAACTGAGCCACCCAGGTGCCCCAGAACACGGTAATATTTAAAAGGCAGTGTTTGTTGAGTGAATAAAAGCATTTCTATCTTTAAAAGTTTTTTTATGTTCTGTAAAAATATGAAATGGTCAACTCAAAGTATAGGATTATCTTCTTCCTGCCTGCCTTCCTCTGGTTTTATTTTTCGCTAGCATATAGCAGGGTACTGTATGTACCCACAGATGATGAGCACTTAGTGGAAAATGAATGGACTTTGTACAGGAGTTTCTGAGGTTTGTGCTTTACCATGCGGAGTGATTAAGAATGAATTCAACTGCACTGCTCTCTCTGACCTCCAGGACTCGTCACAAGGCTGCGGTACCCAGTGAATGTGAGGGAGAAGAATGCACCGACCACTGCAGGATTCAGCTATGGTAACTCATTTCATAGTTGCACTGGCTAACTTTCCTTGAAAAAAATCCACCACCCCAAGACCAGTTTAGATGTTTAGGATTCCACATAGTAGAACTGTTTTCATAGTTTTATAGTATGGGTTTTTAGATGATTGTACTCATAGCTATGGTAACCCTCGATTTTCTGTTTTCATCATTATTCATAATTCAGAAAACTTCCTGTTGGTGAAAAATAAGCCCTGCCATGTTATTTCTAAAATAAACCAAATCCTTCCCTGGTTCTCACTAGCCTTGTTGGTTACTCACAGGAAGTTAAGGATGGGGGTAATAAAGAAGGCATCCACTTGAGGTCTTTGTTGCTTCCAGCAAAAGCCCTTTAAACAGAAGATTAAATTCTTTCCAACCTGATGTAATTGGGGGAAAAAAACAAAAAACGAAACTGAGGGGGAAGAATGCTAAAGGAGGAAGCTTTTTTTTTTTTTTCTAAGCACTTTTAAGCTCTATTATTATTAGCATATTGTTCATCATCTTCTTGCTTTCTGCAGTTCACGTTGCTTGTATTGTGACGGCTCGGAAGGCAGTCCATCATCCCCCAGAGGGTGGAAAGCCACCTTTTGTAGTTTAGATGCACATTGCAAGTCTGCTGTATGTTTTACTGGCAGTTGTACAAGCCTGTAACTTTGACATTGACCTTGGTTGTAGTTTCTTTGTTTCCCGCGGATTCATGCTGTGTTCTCCTTATTAAATGTTATCACTTTCTCCCTCTGTCTCACAGAAAAATGGGAGATCAACCCTTCAGAGCTGACCTTTATGAGGGAACTGGGGAGCGGACTGTTTGGAGTCGTGAGGCTTGGCAAGTGGAGAGCTCAATACAAAGTTGCAATCAAAGCTATTAGGGAAGGTGCCATGTGTGAGGAAGACTTTATAGAGGAAGCTAAAGTGATGATGTAAGTTACTCTGTTCTTTCCCATTGCTCTTTTAGCCTGGCTCCAGCTAATAGCCCTGCTGGTTTCTTTTCCTATAGTAACCATATGTATGCATGACTTCCCTCCCAGGAAGCTCACACACCCGAAGCTGGTACAGCTTTATGGCGTATGCACCCAGCAGAAACCAATTTACATTGTTACGGAGTTCATGGAAAGGGGCTGTCTTCTGAATTTCCTCCGGCAGAGACAAGGTCATTTTAGTAGAGATATGCTGCTGAGCATGTGTCAAGATGTGTGTGAAGGGATGGAGTACCTGGAGAGAAACAGCTTCATCCACAGAGATCTGGTAATCAGAAACCATCTGTGTTCCCATTCGGTGGCCCAGTTCCTTTGTGACACTGGGGCAGCACATGAGCAATGATGTATTAATACCCACTTTCTGTTCTCAACAGTGTCCCATCATTATCTTTAAACTTGGTCAGTTTGACTTGCCTCATAATTTTAACAGAAAGATCTTTAGTAAATCTAATACATCTAATACATAATTACGTAGACAATTGTATAAATAATATGTAATTACATAGGTAATTATTTCTAAGCAACTTACCATGTATTAAGTACTTGAGCCCCGTTAAGAATCTCAGGTGACAGCTAGTCTTTCTGATTGTCATTGATACGTAAGAAAATTAGCTTGAGAGACAGGAAATGACTTGCATAAGGTGATAACGTGGGGAAGTTAAGGGCTGACTGTCACTAAATCCCCAGCTCTTTCCCACCGCATACACTGTAAGCTAGAACAGAAGCTACAACAGAAACCCTTGGGTTATTTTCCTTATTTCTCAAATCACTGGGAAAAGATGGAAGCCCATGTTAACTCCTCAAAATACTAGAAAAAGGAATCTATTACTGGTTCTAAATTATTGTGATGGAGATACTTCTTAATTTCTCCTCTCTCTCTCTCTCTCTCTCTCCCTACCTCCTCCATTTTTTCTTTCGTTTTTTTCTTGTCTGCCTATTCTTCTCAAATGTATCTATTTTCAGCTTGTTGATGGACCTATCAGTTCCTGTTAAACCTTAAAGGTGATTCTTTCATCAAAAAGAATGTGATTTTCCACCTGGGACTTTTTTCCATATTTTAGTTGTTGTTGTTTTTAAGTAGTGCTGGCTTCATGCCCAGCACAGAGCCCAATGTGGGGTTTGAACTCAATACCCTGAGATCAGGACTTGAACTGAGATCAGGAGTTGGAAACTTAACCAACTGAGCCAGTCAAGGGCCCCTTCACATTTTAGTTTTAACTTTTTTGTCATAAAGCATGGATGCATTTCTTCCAGAGTAACAGTAAAGCGTTTACAAAAATTTAACAATCACCTTAAACAGGCATTGCTTTAATAGGTATTTAACACATGTTGACTCATTTAATCATTATAACAACTCTAAGAAGTAGGTACTATTATTATTCTCACTTTACAGATGAGGAAACTGAAGCGCAAATAGGATAAAATAACTTACCAATGATCAAGGAAACTGTGGAGTTGGGATTTGAACCCGGGGAGTTTGGCTCTGGAGTCCATACTGTGGCCACTGTGCAATGCCATCTGTAGTCTTAGATTATAATAAAGAGCTGAAGATTTGTATATGGAAGACTTAGATTCTGTTTCTACATCTGTAAATTGTGGGTGGGTTAGAATACTGGTTTGCTCACAAGACTGCTTCCACCCCCACCCCCAGCTTTACTGAAGTATAATTGACAAAATTGTATAAATTTAAAGTATAGAGCATAATGACTTGATATGTGTACACATTGTAAAATGATTATCACAGTCAAGTTAATTATATCCATATCTCACATGTGGTTAAGAATGCTTAATATTTATTCTTTTAGTAAATTGCGATTAAATAATACAGTGTTATTAATTATAGTTATTGTGCTATACATGAGGTCCTCAGAACATAATGAGTTTCACATTTTTTCTTAAGATTCCTTATATAAATAATGTCATACAGTATTTGTCTTTCTGTCTGGCTCATTTCACTTCGGATAATGCCCTCTATGTTCATCTCTGTTGCCACAATAACAAGATGTTTTTTTATGGCGTATTCCTCTGTGTGTGTGTGTGTGTATGTGTGTGCATATACCCCACATCAACTTTATTCACTCGCCATTGATGAACAGTTAGATTGTTTCATATCTTAGCTATTGTAATGCTCCTGTGCATATGGGGGTACAGACATCTCTTTGAAGTACTGATTTCATTTCCTTTTGTATATATTTAGAAATGGAATTCCTGGATCATATGGTAGTTCTACTTATAATTTTTTGAGTAGACTCCAATACTGTTTTCCATAATGGCCGTACCAATTTACATTCCCACGAATCATATACAGGGGTTCCACTTTCTCCTCTGTTTCCTCCTTGCCAACTTTTGTTATCTCTCGTGTTTTTGATACTAGCCATCCTGATAGATGTGGAATGATATCTTACTGTGCTTTTGATTTGCATTTCCCTGATGATTGATGATGTTGAGTCCCCTTTCATATACCTGTTGGCCATTTGTATGGGTTTTTTTTTTTGAAAAAAATGTGTATTCAGGTTCTTTGCCCCTTTAAAAAATTGATTATTTCCTTTTATTTGGTACTGAGTTGTATGATTTCTTTATATATTTTATATAAACCTCTATTGGTTATATGGTTTTGCAAATACTTTCTCCCAGTCTGTAGTTTTCCTTTCTATTTTGTTGACTATTTCCCTTGCTATGCAAAGGTTTTTAGTTTGATGTAGCCTAGTTATTTATTTCTGCTTTTGTTGCTTGTGCTTTTGGTGCCATATCCAAAAATTCATTGCCAAGATCATGTCAAGGGGCTTTCCCCTGTTTTCTTCTAGACCTGGATTCAGGACTTACGTTTAAGTCTTTAATCCATTTCAGGTCAGTTTTTGTGTATGGTGTAAGATAGAGGTCCAATTTCATTATTTTGCATATAGATACCCAATTTTGCCAGCACCATTTATTAAAGAGACTGTGTTTTCCCCACTGTGTGTTCTTGGCCCCTTTGCCAGAGATTAGTTGACCATATATGTATGGATTTATTTCTGGACTCTATATCCTTTTCCGTTGGTCTATATATTTTTGTGCTAGTATCATACTGTTTTGATTACTATAGCTTTGTAATATAGCTTTAAATCAGAACATGTGGTGCCTCTAGTTTTTTTCTTCTTTCTCAAGGTTGTTTTGGCTACTTTATGTCTTTTGTAGTTACATATGAATTTTAGGATTGTTTTTCTATTTCTGTGAATTGTACCAATGGAATTTTGAAAGGGATTACATCAAATGTAGATTGCTTTGGGTGGTATGGACTTTTAAACAATATTAATTCTTGCAACCCATGGACAGGGGGTAGCATTCCATTTGTTTGTATTGTTTTTTTTTTTTCATCAAAAGTTTATGAGTTTTTGGATTTTTGCCTTTTTGGTTAAATTTATTTATTTATTCCTAACTATGTTATTGTATTTGGTGTTATTATAAATGCATTTGTTTTCTTAATTTCTTTCAGATGTTTCATTGTTAGTGTATAGAAATGCAACTGATTTTTGTGTATTGATTTTGTATGATACAACTTTATTGAAATTATTTATTAGTGCTAATATGTTTTTGTTTTTTTTAGAATTTTCTACATATAAGATCATGTCAACTGCAAACAAAGACAATTTTAATTTTGCTTTCCAATTTGAATGCCTTTTCTTTTTCTTGCTTAATTACCCTGGCTAGGTCTTTTAGTACTATGTTGAATAGATGTGGTGAGTGGACACCATTGTCTGTTCCTGATATTAGAGGAAAAGCTTTTAGCTTTTCATTGTTGAGTATGATATTAGCTGTGGGTTGGTCATATATGACCTTTATTATGTTGAGGTATATTCCTTTTATACTAACTTGTTGAGAGTTTTTATCATAAAACTCTTTATGATAAATGGGTATTAACTTTTGACAAATGCTTTTTCTGCATCTGTTGAGATAGTCATATGATTTTTATCCTTCATTCTGATAATGTGATATATACATATACATATACCACATTTATTGATTTGCATATGTTGAACCATCCCTGCATCCTGGGGATGAATCCCTTTTGATCATGGCGTATGATCCTTTTAATGTATTGTTGAGTTCTGTTTGCTAATATTTTGTTGATGATCTTTTAAATATCTGTGTTCATCAGGGATATTGACCTATAATTTTCTCTTCTTATAGTGTCCTTGTCTGGCTTTGGTGTCAGGGAAATGCTTACCTCATAAAATGAGTTTGGAAGTATTCTCTCCTCTTCAATATTTTGGAAGAGTTTGAGAAGGATATGTGTTAGTTTTTCTTCACATGTTTTGTAAAATTCAGGGCGCCTGGGTGGCTCAGTCGGCTGAGCATCCGACTTCAGCTCAGGTCATGATCTCACGGTCTGTGAGTTCGAGCCCTGCGTCGGGCTGTGTGCTGACAGCTCAGAGACTGGAGCCTGCTTTGGATTCTGTGTCTCCCTCTCTCTCTCTGCCCCTCTCCTGCTCATGCTCTGTCTCTCTCTGTCTCTCAAAAGGAAATAAACATTAAAAAAAAAATGTTTTGTAAAATTCACCAGTGAAGCCTTCTGGTCCTGGGCTTTTCTTTTACAAGACTGTTTTCAAGATTACAACATATGATTGGGGCAAAGGACTCTGTAAAATAGAAGATGTGATATGTATATATAGATATAGATATAGATATTATATCTATATCTATATATGTAAAACATTCCTTGTTCTTATTATGCTTAGCAATAATAAAGAACTTCTCTTTGTCATATTGAAAGTTGTGAATTAAGCACCTTCCTCTTTTTTTGTACTTTCAAAACTGATGAAAATTGAATGCCTACAGGAGTATGGCAGACTACATCTGTCCACACAGGCCATATCTTGGTGAAAGCAATTTTGATAATTTTGTGCTTATGATATTGACATCACTGTGGTAGTTTTGTGTCACCCCTGAAGGGAAGATTCTGATGCTCCTGTCTTTTGAGCAAAGAATGCTGTTGACCATGAAGTGAAGGCATTAGAAGGCATCTCCGTAGGAAAAGGGGGAAATCTGGGGAACTTTAGAAGAGACTCTTAAAATGCATTCAGCAGGAATAATTTCATATAAGTGGCTGCCACATACAGAGAATAAAATGCTAGAAGTATCAGGAATAAAAATGCACCTGGGTGGCTCAATCAGTTAAGCCTTGGACTTTGGCTCAGGTCATGATTTCATGGTTTGCTCACCATCAGGTGAGCTCAAGCCCCACATAGGTGAGCTTGAGCCCTGCGTCTCTCTCTCTCCCTCTCTCTGTCTCTGCTCTCATGGGATTCTGTCTCTCTCCCTCTCTCTCTGCCCCTCACTCACTTGTCCCCTTTCTCTCAAAAAAGAAAATGCATCTTAGCCCACAGGTTATGGCATTAAAAATATTGTTACCATGTTTCCCTTCGGAGAAGTACTATCTTTTTACAAAACTGTTTTCTTGAAATTTAAAGAATGGGCAAGAGAATACAAATTAAATAATCCAGAATTGTTTTTGACCAATTTCATGTATCATACTACAATATACTGGAAACATTATGAACGACAAGGCAAACTATTTTGCACATGGCTGGGTTTTTTTTGTTTTTTTTTTCTTTTGACTGAGAACAGGACAACCAGTCATTGAGCAAAACTATTGGGTAAAAGATTAATTACCTATCAGTTACCTTTGTTGTTTGTCATTAAACCCACCTAGTGAGAACCTAGATTAAGGACTTCGAGAGATGTCATTATCAGGGCACCTGGGTGGCTCAGTCGGTTAGGTGTCTGACTCTTAGTTTCGGCTCAGGTCATGATCTCACAGTTCATGAGATGGAGCCCCACCTCGGGTGCTGACAGTGCAGAGCCTGCTTGGGTTTCTCGCTCTCTGTCCCTCGCCCATTCATGTGCATGTGCATGCTTGCGCTCTCTCAATGTCTCTCTCTCTCTCTCAAAATAAATAAGCTTAAAAAAAGAGAGATGTTATCAGTAAGAAAATCTCACAGTTTAATAAAAATAGGAATGGGAGGGGGGGAAGTAGGTTGATCTGGTTAGTCCTCATTTGGGTCTGACAATTGGTGACGTCATGTAATAATGCTCTATTGCACATACGACCTGCTGACCTGTCTTCCTACCCATTTTTTCAAATATATGTTGGAGACAATTCCACGGGGATAAAAACAATTTATGAAGAGACATTTCCACCTTCTGTAAATGTTGACTGGGCTATATTAAGTTTAATATAAACAGAATTTATATTTTTTTACTTTGTAGAACTTTGTAACTCTTATACCATTGAAACGTTATTTTCCAGGCTGCCAGAAATTGTCTAGTAAATGAGGCGGGAGTTGTGAAAGTATCTGATTTTGGAATGGCCAGGTAAGGCTGAGTCTATGTGAACGTTTTCTATCAGTTTTGGATTAAATTAATATGAGACGGTGACCTTTGAAGGTACAGAAAGCCTGGCTTTTTCTTTGCAGTTTGACTGTGTCAGCTTCTTTCTCTGAGGCCTATTTAAGAGCTGTTTTTAAACCACATCTTTTGTTCTATTAGCAAAATATCTGTAGTACTCATCATTTTCATAGGCAGACTAATTGTTTTTTCTGCTTTTTAGTGTGTTTTGATATAAGGAAATAAAATAAATTAGATTATCTGTATTTTGAAAAATTTCTTTGCTGAATGTATCCATTTTACTGCTACCTTGGGCTTTTTCTCAGGTCAACAAATTGTGGAGAAATTATGACTTCTTCATGCTTTATTATGTGGCTTCAGGTGATAGTCACATTAGCTTGTAGAATTAATAAGCATGGGAATAATCTGCACTGACGAAGGAGAAAGGAAATCTTGTTCACGGTTCTGTGATAAATGAATTCATTAAAAAAGCGTACATTGCAATGTTAATAATTCTCTCCACTAGGTGGTAGTATAGCATGTTAAATATGTTACTTTCATTTTTTTCTTGGTTTGGGTTAGATTTCTAGAATCTTTTGTTTTCACAGAAAATGTATTTAGGGGTAAAGTTCTTAGAATACCCAAATCTGTTGTGTTTTATTCTCATAATTTTTGTAATTTTAATGGTGTGTTAGAAAAGACCTTGAAAACATACTGTTTGTCCTTTTCCTCCTCTCTGTCCATTCACTCATCCGTACATCCATCCGTAAAGAAATTAGGTGTCTACTGTGTACCAGGGTGTTAGGCTGAACCAGAGCAGAGAATAAGGCATATGGGTCCTTGCCCGCATGTGGCTTATATTCAGGAGGAGAGAGAGAGACATAGACCTGAGACAATCATGGAGAAGGGAAAACACAGTGGTGTGACAGAGCAGGGATCAGCACACCATGGCCTCTGGCCCAGATGTGACCCAACACCTCTTTATTCAGCTTGTGGGCCAACAGTGGTTTTCCAAATTTTAAATGATTGGCAAAACTTAAAAGAAGTTCGTGACACGTGAAAATTATCTGAAATTCAGATGTCAGTGTGCGTAAATACTTACGTGTTGTCTGTGGCTGCTTTCACACTACAAAGGCAGAGTTGGATAGTGGTGGCAGAGGCTGTATCACCTGAAAAACCTGAAATATTTATCACGTGACCCATTACAGAAGAAGTTTGCTCATCCCTAAGATAGAGGTCACTTGGGGCTAGTGGGGGCAGTGATGGTGTGGGGCGGGGTCATAGTAGCTGTGGTGCTTTGGAAGACAGACCTCTTTGTGTTTTTTTCTTTTTGTTTTTTGTTTGTTTTCTTCTCACATTTGTATTTCCATTCTGGTTAACATACAGCACAATATTGGTTTCAGGAACAGAATTCAGTGATTCATCATTTACATACAATACCCAGCGCTCATCACAAGTATCCTCCTTAATCCCCATCACCTATGTAGCCCATCTCCCACCCACCTCCCTCTATCAGCCCTGTTCATTCTCTGTCATTAAGAGTGTCTTATGGTTTGTTTCCCTGTCTCCACCTCCCCCATATGTTCATCCGTTTTGTTTCTTAAGCCGTATGAGTGAGATCATATGGTATTTGTCTTTTTCTGACCGACTTACTTTGCTTAGCATAATATACTCCAGCTCCATCCACATCATTGCAAATGGCAAGATTTCATTCTTTTTGATGCCCGAGTAATGTTCCATTGTATATATGTACCACGTCTTCTTTATCCATTTATCAGTCAATGGACGCTTGGGTTGTCTCCTTAGTTGGGCTATTGTTGATAGTTTTGCTATGCTGGGGTGCACGTACCCCTTTGAATCTGTATTTTTGTATCCTTTAGGTAAATACCTAGTAGTGCGACTGCTGGATCATAGGGTAGTTCTATTTTCAGTTTGTTGAGGAACCTCCACCCTGTTTCCCAGAGCAGCTACACCAGTTTGCATTGCCACCAACAGTGCAAGAGGGTTGCCCTTTCTCTGCATCCTCGCCAACACCTGTTGTTTGTTGTTGTTTCTTGTGTTGTTGATTTCAGCCATTCTGATGTGAGGTGTGAGGTGGTATCTCAGTGTGGTTTTGATTTGCATTTCCCTGATGATGAGTGACGTTGAGCATCTTTTCATGTGTCTGTTAGCCATCTGAATGTCTTCTTTGGAAAATGCCTACTCATGTCGCAAGACCTCTTTGAGACCAGGATATTTGAACTGAGACCAAAAAGGCAGAAATAGCCAATTAGGTGGAAATCTGAGGCTAAAATATTCCAGGTGGAAGAAACAGCAAATATAAAAGCTTGAAATCTGGGACAAGCTTGGCCTGCTGAAGGAATCAAAAGAGGGCCAGGGTGGTTAGCCCAGGGCCAGCACAAGGAGCAGGTATGAAGCCACAGAAGGAACAGGTCATACAGGCCATGTTTAGTTCCTAATGAGAACAGGACTGCTGCCTGCCTGGGCAGTACTTACCCCTGCTCTTTATATGCTTTTTATGAAGATTTTCTCTGAGGGGCAGTCCTCCAGTTTCACATGTTTGATTTTCACAGGTTTGGCTTTCAGAAAATCTGTGCTTTCGCATCAGCCCCTCTAAAGTCCTCATTAAACACTGAATTCCGACTCCCCTGATTGGCAACTTGATCCAGCCCATGGTGGCATTGTTACCATCCTTGTCCATGCAGCAAAGGAATTTTGTGCAATTATGTGAATGTTTTCTCATGGAGCTTTTAGAAATTAACTTGATGTGTTCATGTGATACATAAATGCATTCCTTTTGTAAATACATATAGAACACATAACGGAAAGGGCTGAAGTCCCCATATTCACCGCCCCGATCAAAGGTCCTCCCCCCAGCCAGAGTTACCAGTTTGTGTGTGTCTATCCAGAAGAACATAAGTAAGCTTGCATAGCAAAAATTACATAGTATTGTTTTGAGTGTGTAATTGTGTGTGTGGGGGGGGGGGCAGATGTCATGGCATATAAATATATACTCCACCATTTACATATGTCATTTTGCAATTTGCTGTTTTCATTTGCTGGAGGTTTAAATTGCACTCTGTGGAATTGTGGGGGCTAAAAGCACATGCGTCTCCAAATGCTCTGCACCACTTCCTTTAGAGCAGCTCTGCTTTAGATGTTTTACATGTGGGCCCTTCGGGTTAAATTTTGTTTAAAGAACAAAGTTGCTAACCCCCCCCCCCCCGAAAAAGTTTGCTAACTCTTTTATTGTGTTCTGCCTCTATTATAAAAAACAAACACAACACAGAAACACAAAAGGGCAGGTACTAATGTTACAACGTGCCCATCTCAAGCACATAAATGAAGCTCAGAGGAAGATGGAAATCACCAGGCGTGGCCACTGAGGCAAACATTTAGCTTCAACCGGATGCTTGTTGGACTTCAGTCAACTGTGTTTTTGATTCTAAGAGGAAAGAAAAAAAAAATTGAAGAGCATGTACAAAATGTAGATCATAGCTCAGAGGCATAAACCTATGGCGTGTCTTACTTTAGGTATGTTTTGGATGATCAGTACACAAGTTCTTCTGGTGCAAAATTTCCAGTGAAGTGGTGTCCACCGGAGGTGTTTAATTACAGCCGCTTTAGCAGCAAATCAGACGTCTGGTCATTTGGTAAGAACATGGTCTCTTTTTCCTCGGCTCTGCTCTGAAGAGGAAGTGGGCGCATCCGTGGGTGATCCTTCTCTTTCTTTTTCCAGGTGTTTTAATGTGGGAAATATTCACCGAAGGCAGAATGCCGTTTGAGAAAAACACCAACTATGAAGTGGTAACCATGGTTACTCGTGGCCACCGACTCTATAGGCCGAAGTTGGCATCCAAATACGTGTACGAGATGATGCTGAGGTGTTGGCAGGAGGTAACGATTTTTTGTGTGCTTTCTTCCTGAATCCTGAAAACATGTAGGGATCTGGGCTTGGTAGATTAGTAACGTATAGTCTTCACAGCCTAGTGAGTCAGTGCACGTTTTGTATGATTCCAAACTCTAGGTGGAAAGCCAGCCCTCTCAAATCAGGTCTGAGTAACGGGAAGAAGAATGTGAAGACATGGAAGATGAAAATAAGATAATAAATGCAGGCTGCCACCCCACTCCCAAGTAGAAATCCTGTCCCAGTTGCCTGAGTTAGGGACTCAGGGAATAATCCTGGAGAAGTAGCTCTTCTTTCCGCGGACTTCTTGTAGTGTTGAACTATTACTCTTTCATGAGAGAGGGTTTCTTTCTCCAAACCTCGACTTCCCCAGATCTCTTTACTCATAGTCTTTGGAAGGGTTCCTTCCCCATGTATTAAAATGTCACCTCATAGAAGAGATTAGGCACTAAAATGACTTTTGAAAGATAGTATTAACTCACATATATTGTGTGCTAGGCACGGTACCAAGTGTTTTAGATTTAGTTCTCAAAATAACCTTTTGAGGTACAGAGACTTTTACTGTGACCACTTTGTGGATGAGAAGACCAGGGCCCACGAAGTTGACACTTGTCCAAGGCCACTTTGCTACAGAGAGGTGGAGCCTATGCTCGTGGTCACTTACTATGATGCCTCCAAAGAGCACTGATTGGCATGGGAGTGGCCTGGGCAGGAAGGGCTGCTGGGGGTGGGAGAGGACAGTGTGAGCAAAGGTAAGGTGGTGGTAATGAGTGTGGTGTGTGTACCTGAGGATAGAGATTGGTCTGATAGAGTAGAAAGCCCATGTGAGAGTTTTTGTGGGAAATGAAACTGGATAGCAAGAGGGTGGGGGAGGGGAAGGGTATAGAGGGCACTGCGAATTAGCAGGACTTGATTTTGCAGGCAATAAAGAGCTCTCTTAGCTTCTTGAGTGGGAACACAAAAGCAGTGTAGGAGAAAGGTTTGTCTAGCAATAGTATGTGTAGAATAGAGAAGTCCCATTTGGAGATGCCTGCATGTTCTAGTACCAGACGATCAGTATCTTGCAGTTATTTGAGTTTGAGCAGTGAGAAATTAGTTTTGGAATGGATTCTGGAACCCACAGCTTCTCTTTGATTTTTCGTTGTAGAAACCGGAGGGAAGGCCTTCCTTTGAAGATTTGCTGCGCACGATAGATGAACTAGTCGAATGTGAAGAAACTTTTGGAAGATAAGTGATGGTGTGATCTGTGACTTCCAGATTCCAAAGCATGAGGAAGAAATGGCACTTTGTGGCTAACTTTTAATTTATTTAGCACTCGGATGTGTAGATTGTTTTACTTATAAAGTGGAAACACCTAAAGCATTTGCTTCTAGACCAGCCTGAGCTCTGGCACTGAACCTTTCAGATTATGGAAATGCTGCCTTAGAGATGGCGATGGAAAGCACTCACTTTTATCCATTCCACAGGTATTTGAGTGCCTACCACGTGCGAGGTACCATGCCCAGACCCCAAGGTTTGCCCTTTTTAGGGGTGTACATGGGGCCATGTTAGCTGGTGCCAGTGAAGGTCAGGATATCTGGGAAGAGATAGGGAATTAGAGCCTTGTTCCAGCAACCCTTCTCTTTCCTTTGACGTCTGTGGAAATCTGGGCCTGAGGCATTGTCTGGAATGTGGGTTCTGGAAGAATCAGGAACCCATCTTGGATAAGTACCCTTCTTTTGTTTTGAAAACCTCTGTTTTCAAGACTGCGATTAGTATTACATTAAAAAGATTTGTATGCTGTATATATTGTAAATATATAATATATAAAGATATATATTTATAAGAAACATGAGTTGTCTTTTAATTAGCACGTTCAATTCTGTAACACATGAGCTTTCCTTTTTAGGACTAGGGACTGTGCCTTGCAGCTGTCAATTTCTTTTCCCCCAGGGATCAAATATTCCTTATCGAAGAGAAAAAAGTCTGCCATTAATATTCCCTCTCCATTTAGGCAGACATGTTTGGGGGTACCTGTCTAATTTAAGCCCCTAACCAGGCCCATGTTTGGGCTGATTGACCCTGCCCATGGTATCTATCACTAAAAGGGGTTAGGTAAAAGTTGAACTAGGGGTAATCAATCACTTTTTATGGCTTAAGAATCTGCCCCAGGACATAGATGCTGTAAGTGGAGGTGCTGGGCTCTGGGGGAGAATGATGAGAATGTGATGTTCACAACAAAGCCTACCCCCACTGCAAGCAAGACCCAGGAGCAAGTTCAACTTCTGGCGGAGAAACCAGGAAAAATGAAGAGAATGGTATATTGAGCCATCTCCCAGATGGTTTTCAGGAGACCTGGTTGGACTTGGATTCCTGGATCAGTGAGTTTGTCCCAGTGAGACAGTTATCTCAGTGAGATAGCCTCATGGTAGACCCTGTGATCAAGTTTGTTTGAGTGGGTTTTTGACTGTTAACAATCTCTGACTAAGACACCAGCTGAGGTGGAAACTTCATTTTCGCTCATGAGCCCAGGGAAGAGAAACAGTTTCTTATCAGTAGCAGAGGCCATGTATTGCCCCATACATTTTTCTTGGTTTTACGGGGGTAGAAAGCTGAGAAACACCCAACACACAGGGCCTTTCTTAAAAATTTTTTTTTTCAACTTTTATTTATTTTTGGGACAGAGAGAGAGAGAGCATGAACGGGGGAGGGGCAGAGAGAGAGGGAGACACAGAATCGGAAACAGGCTCCAGGCTCCGAGCCATCAGCCCAGAGCCTGACGCGGGGCTCGAACTCACGGAGCGCGAGATCGTGACCTGGCTGAAGTCGGACACTTAACCGACTGCGCCACCCAGGCGCCCCCAGGGCCTTTCTTTAAGGAGTTCCGATCACTCTGGGGACTGCCATGGCGTCCCCTGTGCCACAGGTGTTGTGTGAACACAGAACTGTTGCTGGCTGTCTTGAGTAGTGCCTCCCTAAGACCCTGGGGGGCCATCTCTTTCCCTTTGGGTCTGTCCATCCACTGAGAGCTGTCCTTCCGTACCCTCCTTATAATGGAAAAAAAATGATCTTAAGTCTTGTCACTGTCTGTTTGCCACCTTCCTCCTCATCTTCCTGTTTACCTGTACCCCCATCACAAACACATACGTACCTTTTAACTGAATTGTAACTCATTCAAGGAGTTGACCATATTCGTTATACTCGGGTTTGAGTATGGTTTTTCTGTCTTTCTCCTTCCTTTCTCCTTCACCTTGACCCCTCCCACCCCTCCCTGTCCCTTCCCACACTTCCCTGTTCACCTGGAGGAGCTATGTTCAAAGTGCTGGATGGTGTTGAAGAAAGTGAGGACAGAGTATAATCCTTGTGCTAATCGTTACGTATACTGTTGATGTGGAAAACAAGATGGGTAACACCTGACAATATTTGGGAACCTTTTCTTCAACAATCTTCAAAATTTTCACCGGAACTTAAAAGAAGTTTTTGTATAAAAGCATAAGTAAAGCAAAAAGTGAAGTAAAAATAGAAGAATCCACCCAGAATGCTTAACGAGATCTTAATCTATAAAGCAGGAAATAGGAAAGGCAATGTGAATATGCTGTGTCTTCATTAGAATCGTTCCTTTTAGTTTTAATTCTTGGTTATATTTTCCAAGGGGATGAAGTAGAATTCCTAAGTGCATTTCTTAATTGACATCATTTTTATATTTCTCAGCCATGGCTCGGTCACCTTTTAGGTACCTTACTGAATTGGCTTTCCATCCCCACAAAAAAATGAAGTTTCGTAATATGGGCCTTGAGGTGTCAGTACTGAGTGGGAGGACAGAACATTCTAGACTTTATACTTCGATACCTAGAATCTAATTCTCTTTCTACCACTGTGTCCCTTGTCCTATCTGTGCATCCATCTCCTTCTGTGTCCAGAGAAGGCAGCTTGATTTGATGCTTTTTAAGGTCTCTTTTACAAAAATGTTGTTGACTTCTTGAAAATGTTGTTTTCTGGAATCGCCCACACAGTTGGGAATGAGGAACCCATTGCAGCTACCCTCAGAGATCTGGATGTAGATTATTGAACTTTCGTATATAGGCCATTTGGTTGTCATTCACACACTTTTCTCTGAGGTTTTTAGAACAGGAAAATAGGTGGGGTTAGCTTTGCTCGTGAGAAACATCTTGGGTGAGCTATGATTTCAGTTAAAAGATGTGTTTTTGTGACCGAACCACCGCTGAAGAACTGAATGCTGCTTTGTATACTCCCTGCAGAAGTACAACCATGATTCTTTCCACCTGTAAGTACGATGGCTTTGCAGTCATCAGCAGGGCTTGTACTGGGCGTGTTACTTATTCTCGAACTCTGGCAGACGGCATAAAGCTTGTGAAATTTGGAGGATCGTGTCCCCAGATGTTGTGATGGGGTTTTGTGCGTTATTTAAATAACCATCGTAGTGATGTAACTTCGGTAAAGGTTACTTATTGAGACTGCAAAGGGAAACCGACTACTGGCCTTAAATGTACATGCATGTATGGAAATGCAGTTTGAAAAGTGTTTTTTTTTTCTTTAAGTTTTTTCAATGTTTATTTATTTTTGAGACAGAGCGAGAGACAGAGAGCATGAGCAGGGGAAGGGCAAAGAGTAGAGAGGGAGACGCAGAATCTGAAACAGGCTCCAGACTCCGAGCTGACAGCACAGCGCCCAAAGCAGGGCTCAAACCCACAAACCATGAGGTCGTGACCTGCGCCGAAGCCGGACACTTAACTGATTGAGCCACCCAGGCGCCCCTGAAAAGTGTTTGCTTTTAGAGTGATGTGTCGTGTCAAGAACTCAGAGCTGAAGACCAGGAGACCAAGTTGTAGCGTCCGGATTTGCTGCAGCTTTGCTAGGTCACCTTTGGCAACTTCTTAGGTTGGGTCCCTGTCTGTAAAATGGTACCCTCCATCTGCCCACCTCGCCACAAGAGTTCATAAACAGCAGCTAAAAATAACAGGGCCTTCGTGATCTTAATTTTGGGGTTGGTTTGGAAGACTGTGGTGCATTTTGAAAACTCTTATGAATTTAGCTCCACAAGGGCCTTCTCATGCAAATAATTAAAAAGTAAGGAAGGCAAATACTATCTTTGATTTTCCTTCAGAATGACTATAGAACCTAGTCTTAACAAAGCTCAGTCCTACCAGAGGAAAGCAATCAAAGAGCAGCTAACGAAGTTTTTACATCTCTGATTCTTAAGTGGCACTGGGAAAAATTGATTGATTGCAGTTTTTACATGTCATCTGTTGCAACCAGATCACCTCACAGGACCCAACACCCGTGGGGAGAATTTGTAAAAAGCAAACGAGGCTATTCCAGTTGGGCTGACCCCAATATAACTTACCATCTTGATCCACTCCTAGACAAAACGGGGCTTGCTTGTTATCAGAAATGCACATGAACCGGAGCGAAGCAGAAAGAGCTGAGAGGCAACAATTTATGTCCCCGCCTCCCCCAACGGTAGGACAAAGATGAGCAGTGACTTAACCTTTTTATTAAAAGCGATGTGAGCACCTGTTGTTCATTTCTCCTGAGGTCAGAACTAGCGAAAAGGCTATAAATGATAACAGGAAAGATTTAGTGACATATAAATAAAATAAATAATGCTGAGGGTTGAGACAGGATTAGGTGTTGGTGGTGCTATTTTGTGAATCGTCCTGGCTGGCCTGGAAGGGCATGGATTTGACGAACGTTCACCGTCTCTTCCAGCTTCTGGTGATTTGTTTGATGGTAAAAGTCGCCTATGTATTTCTGCCACAAACCACGTGTAGACATGGCTCTATGTGCTTCTGGGTAAAACAATAAGCGTTTTCTGTTGATAAGAGGAAGCCAAGAGATGCCTCAAGGTGTGTTACTGCTAATCAAAAATATGTGTATGTGTTTGCGAGGCCAGAGGCATTTGCCAAATACGTTTGTTGTCTTAAGAGCTGTCTTAGAAGTCTGGCCTGATAGGCTGCTGTAGGGTAGGAGGAAATAATTGTAGAAGGTGAGATATTGGTCATACTGAATGGTGGGGAGAGACTGAGTGGGGTATCAGGGCACTGCTGGAGTGCAACTCATTTGGTGAAACGTAACTGGGTATTGCTAAGGTTTCTACCCGCAAGCAGTGGCTCCGAGGACAGACCCAGCCTAGTAAAGTCACTTAGAGGACAAAGCCCAGGGAGAAGAGCCAAGGAGGGGTTTGAAAAAGTCAACTCTTCCCTTCCCCTCCACCTCATTTTAACCTAATTTCTCTGCCTTTCTTTTCTTCCCAACTTAGACAGTAGAAGGGAAAAATATAATGACGTATAGGAGTGATGCTTAAGTCTTAGTGGGCCTGAAGTATGCACGGGATACTGTTAAAATGTAGATTTCCAGACTTACCTCCATAGTTGGATCTGGGGGTGAGTTAAGGACACTTGATTACATTGCCTTTCTGGGGCTTCTATTTTTTTTTTTTTTAATTTAAAAACCAGTTTATTTATTTTGAGAGAGAGAGAGAGAGAGAAAGTATGAGTGGGGGAAGGGCAGAGAGAGGGAGAGAGAGAATCCCAAGCAGGTTCTATGCCGTCAACACAGAGCCCAACGCGGGGCTCCATCCCATGACCATGAGATCATGACGTGAGCCAAAACCAAGAGTAGGATGCTTAACTGACTGAGCCACCCAGGCGTAGGGCCTCTATTTTTAAAATTTTTTTTTCAACGTTTTTATTTATTTTTGGGACAGAGAGAGACAGAGCATGAACGGGGGAGGGGCAGAGAGAGAGGGAGACACAGAATCGGAAACAGGCTCCAGGCTCTGAGCCATCAGCCCAGAGCCTGACGCGGGGCTTGAACTCACGGACCGCGAGATCGTGACCTTATTTTTAAAGCCCTCTCTCAAACCTTGTTGTTTTCGATTTCCACACCAAACCCTATCAAGTTAATATCTTCTATCATTACTGTTATTATTAATATAAAGATAAAGTGGGTAGCTGCATAGCCACCTCTCAGATGGCCCCCAATGGCCTCCACCTCCTGGCACTCACACCCTTGTGCAATCTCTCTCCTTGAGTCTGAATTGGACCCAGTAACTCACTTCTCATGAGCAGAATATGATAAAAGCAGTAGTGTTATCTCTGAGATTAGGTTGTAAAAAGACTGGGGCTTCTGATTTAGGGCACTTGGGTTCTTTGTCTCTTGGATTACCGGCTGCGATGCCGTGAGCATTCTCAGGTAGCCAATGGAGAATCCCTATCATGAGGCACTAACGCACCAAGGCCTGCCGACAGCCGTGGAAGTGAACGTGGAAGTGGATCAACGCAACCTGACGACATTTTCATGAGCTTCGCGAACTTGTTGACCTCTAGCTGCAGGCACCCAGCTGAGCTGTGCCTGGACTGCCGCCCCACAGAAGCTGTGAGATACTAAAGTTTTTAAGCTTCCAGGCATGGAGATGATTTGTTTCCAACAACACATAATGAATTCAGTGGCAGAAGGCACTGGGAGAACCGTGGACCAAAATCAAACTTGGCCACTTCCGCCACTAGTTTGCCTCAGGCTGGAGTTGGTCCTCTTTATCAAAAATAGAGTATTTCTCAATATGGACACTAGGAGATGCGTCTTTGGCTTTTACGTCAGTTCACTTTGCTCCCCCTATGACTTCCCAGACTCTGTCACAATAATGATGACTGCAACCGCCATTTGTAGCGCTGCCCGGGAGGCTTGTTGTTCCTCAGTGAAGCCCACCTGGCCAGCACCACCTGTGCACTTCCTGCCCACCGAGGGTCAGTGGACGCGGCTTCCCGCACACCGTCAGCCCTGCCAGCAGGTCTTGTGGCCACACACTTCGCGTCACAAGCTGGCTCAATGTCTTGGGTGTGATCTTTGTGAGCTCGTCATGAATTTTGAGGTCACAGACCTCAGTCTTCTCAGAAACACTGCTCTGAGACCTGGCGGCAGAGAGGAATGGTGTGCAAGGTGACTGCCCTGTCCAGCTCACCAAAGCTCATTACTGGGAAGAAATCAGCATTCCTGCGTAGAGCAAACAATGGCTTCAGGAATGTCTGGTGCCTGGGGGTGCGCCCTGGCCAGGGCTGTGATGGGCAGTCTTCAGGGAGCCTGTGTTCCCTCACAGCATCCTTTACTCCCCGGATACTATCTCCCCTGGTGCCCACTACCCCATCCAGCTCCTCAGGCTTCTAGAACCTCTTCACCCCTTCCCCACAGCTGGCATCCCTTCAGGCTCCAGCCAGGCCAAGCGCCATTTTTGTCCTCCACCAAATTTATCAGTTTCCTGTCACATGAGCTAGATACCTGTTAGTATCTATTAGTTAGATATCTGTTAGTGGCCAACGCATCCCCTAAAGTTGTTATTTCACTTAGTTTAAGGTAAGACCAAGATGATGTCAAGAAACCAGTTTGGGATTTATCACGGTTGTTTACGTCTTTTGTCAATCCATTCAAAAAGACTGACCTCTCTGGTGGCTACCATTTCTTAGATGCATGGACATTTTACCATCAAGAGGAAACACACACTGGAGTGTTCTCGTAGCATTCCTCTCAGAAGGAGTATCTTTTTAATATCAAAAGAAGGCATATACACAAAACGATAAGTTAACACCTCAAATATATAAAGAGCATAAACTCAGAATAAAGGAGAGCTTTCTAAATTGAACACACATCTCTGTGAAAAATCAGTGTGTTACTTCTTCCCTCCCTCTCTGCCTCCCTTCCTCATTCGGGTCTGTCCCTCCCTCCCTCTTTCCCTCTGTACCCCCTTCCTTCTCCTTCTCTTACCCTCATTGGTGAGAGCCTCTTCTGATGCCTGATCAGAGGTCGAATTTCATGCTAAAGAAAAGCTAGCTGTGTGTCGCACCTCCCAGATAACATCCGTTAAGTCAATTACAACGTGCCTGTCTTCAAAAGGCCCTTAAGAAATAGATCTAGTGGCAGGAATTTATGATAGTCATTTGGCCTTTCTGGGAATTTCTGGAAAAAATTAGGCATATCTTGTAGTGCATGCAGAGACTCACTAATCAATCCATCACCCAAGTTTTCAGGGGTTGCCTCCACACCCTTCAGCTGCACATACAGCTGGCACCAGAATTCCTTGCCTTAAAACCACAACCTGGAATGGGTGAGTTGGGAGATCAGCCTGGTCTTTGGTTCAAGGCAGCTCTTGAAACGAAGCCAGTTACTCATGTTTTCAAGTACACATCAGCAGCCCTCTGCCAGTTATTATGACCAAATTCAGGAGGAATGAATTTCACCTGAGGCTCTGATTCAAAATGAAACACTGATATCAGAAATGCCAGGGGATGATTGCCAGGTTATGCTGATGTAAACCTCAAAACAGGAGAAAAGGAGGGAAGGGCACCAGCTTTGCTTCCCAGACAGCTGGGGCCACCGCTTTTCACCTGACAAGTGTTTGTGTGCAGGAAGGTGGCCTCGGAGGTGCTCCGAGAAGTGGTGCTTCTTACATTCACTCCCTTCCAGTGCCCCCTGGGGAAACCTGTTCCCCCGCAGCCCTGCTGTGGCCACCCACACGCGTCTGGGGGCTCCAGGCGCCTTGCGCGGGTGACAGAAAGGGGAGAAGGCGTTCCCAGGGAAGAACATGAACACCAAATAAAAATGAGAGGTTCAACCTTCCCCCTGAGAGACGTGCCATGGCTAAAGGTCATGGAGATTACGCTGGGATAGGGTGCCTTTTTCCTGATTTGCTGGTGCCTGATATATAATTAAAGATACTTGCTGGGGAATAAGAAGCAGGTGAAAAGATCAGCCTGGGAGAGGAAGCTCCTTCCTGAGATAATCCTCAACCCTGCCAGCAGGCAAATAGTCATGGCCCATCTCTGGGGCATTTTAAGTCTCTCTGGCAAAGGCCTTTGATATGCACGAGCTTCTGCCTAAGCTGGAAATTTTCCAAAGGCACAGGAGAACTTTCTCTCTGCAGGTTAATCAGCGAATATATAGTTTCTATAATCACAGAATGCAGGTGGGAGTGACTCTCCATCTGTTCACTCGCTGGAAGTCCTGTAATGCTGTAAATTGAAAATGACCACAAATCTCATCATCATTGATATCTGCTTTGGAGGGAATCAGTATTTCAGTCTATAAATAAAGATGCCTGGTGTCTGGGGAAGTCATGCCAAACAAGGGAACACCAGCGGACTGCTGCTCGGCGATCACAAGTTGTTTTTCATTTGCTCAACAATTATTTCTCGGGCAGCGGCGCCAGGCAGAAAGGGATGGAACCATAAACAAGCCGGAAACGGGCCTGCCTGCCCGTGGCTTCTCTTCAGGGGAGAAGAAAAACTTTATTACGCTTGAGGCAGTGGTGGCATAGGTCGTACCTTTTTTTGGAGGTAATTGTCTTTGCTATTGACTCAGGAAAAATAAGTATCTTTGAAAATACTTCCTCCTAAATCCCAGTCTGCGGGAGACATCAAAGGTAACCCAGGGGGTATTGTCAGGTTTATAATCCACTCTGCTGGCATGTAGTCCTTCAAGTGAGTAGCAGAAGGCCTTTCCCTAGTGTCCAGATATCTTTCCCGCCTGCTAACTGATACCGGAATTCCTCTGGAAAAGGTATTCGAATTTAAGGTATTATGATAGGTACTTTTATGGGTCAACTTGGCTGGGTCATGTTGCACAGATGTTTGGTTAAATATTATTCTGGATATTTCTGTGAAGGTGTTTGGGGGATGAGGATTTAAATCAAGATTTAAATCGGTGGTCTTTGGGGTACCTGGATGGCTCAGTCGGTTAAGCCACCAACTGTGTCCTACTAAGTCTGACTTTGGCTCAGGTCATGATCTTGCAGTTTGTGAGTTCAAGCCCCATGTTGGGCTCTGTGCTGACAGCCCAGAGCACGGAACCTGCTTTGGAGATTCTGTGTTTCCCTCTTCCTCTGCCCCTTCCCTGCTCATGCTCTCTCTCTCTCTCTCTCTCTCTCTCAAAAGGAAATAAATGTTTTAAAAAAATTTTTAAACACAATAAATCAGTGATCTTTGAGTAAAACAGATGACTATCCACAATGCAGGTGGGCTTTATCTAATCAGTTGAAGTCCATTCTGCCAGCAGACTGCCTTTGGACTTGAACACAGCTCTTCTCTGAGTTTCCAACCTGCCAGCCCACCCCATTAGATTTTGGACATGCCAGTCCCCACAGTCATGTGAACCAATTCCTTAAAAATTAATCTGTCTGTTCACCTTAATACAGGCGGAATGTTTACAAATAAGGAAATGCCTTTGAAAGAAGCATTGCAAAAAAAAGGGTGGGGGGGAGTGCCTGGGTGGCTCAGTTGGTTAAGTGTCTGACTTCAGCTCAGGTCATGATCCCATGAGCCCCACGTCGGGCTCTGTGCTGACAGCTCGGAGCCTGGAGCCTGCTTTGGATCCTGTATCTCCCTCTCCCTCTGCCCCTCCCCCGCTCACAGTCTGTCTCTCTCAAAAATAAATAAACATTAAAAAAAAAAGCACTGCAGTACTACATGTTTACTATTATATCTGTTTATTACACCATTTATACCAAAAAGAAGTTTCAGAGCCTCTCCCGAGAGCTGTTTTGATAATAGGGAGAGAACCCCTTAGAGTCCGGAATGGAGGGAACATTTGCCTTTGAGTCAGGAGTAGAGAATGGGCTCAGGACAAGGGACTTGGGGGACTGAAGATCAGGTTTGCTTGCTTGGCTTTATTCCCCTGTTTTGTCTTCAGAGGGAGAATCCCATCTGCTTACGTCTGTTTACCTTAGACATAGTCTGTGAGTACCTAGAAAATACTTGCTGAGTTAGTTCTAGGGAACTGGGTGAGGGAGAAAGTTGGGAATATAAATGAGTAATTGTTTTATGTTCTTGGTGCTTCACCTCTGCTATTGTATTTAATCTCATCCATAACGATAGTCTTGTTTCGCTCCTGGACTCTGAGCCAAACTCTCTAGGCTCAAATGCTGACTCAGTGGCTTTTTAATTCTGTGGCTTTGGACAAATGACTGAACCTCTCTGTTAGTGTTTTTACTCTGTAAAATGGGGTACTGACAGGACCTATTTCAATGTTTAGGGAGTAAGTTAGTATAGTAAGATGTTAGTAGAGTGTCTGTTACCAGTAAGGGCTGTGTCAGTAGGACGGGGGAACTGCCTTTCCTAGAAGATAGGTTTCATTTCTGTATTTTCCAGATAAGGCTGCTGAATGTCCAGAATCTCATTGTCGCCACAAGAAAACGGAGCCGTGGTTTGACTGCAGGCTGGTCTGACACTAAAACCTTCCCAACCCCCATATGCCGTCCTAATATGGATAAAACATTTGAACACCAGAGAGATTTTAACTATTTCATTTAGCATCTCATGCATTTATGCTTGATTTTGGACACGTGACTTCTTTTTTTTTTTTAATGCATCTGGAACAGAAGGTTAGACTCACGACCTACAAATACTAGCCGAAGGTCCGGAAGCTATTTTCTTCAACTTTGCTGTTCTACTTATTCAAAAGGTTGTGGTCAACCTAGCTTTCTGTGCAGCCAACATTGAGGTGTGAGATATCACGCAGTAGAACAAATTACAGAAAAGTAGAGCCCAGGTGTATTGTGAGGGTGTAGGTATGGGTGAGGCCCATTTATTGAGTTCTCGCTGTGTGCCAGGCACCGACACTGGGTGCTCTGAAGAAGACAACAAGGTGCAAACCCAGTCCCTGAAATTGAAGAGTTTACAACGTAGCTCAGTGGTTCTCAAAATCAAGTGATTTTGTGTCTCCCGGTGGTGGGCGGATGGGTGGGGAGGGATATTTGACAATGCCTGGAAGATTTTTGGTTTTCCTGACCCAGAAGGGGAGATGTGTGTGAAGGGGTGAGGGGTTTCTGCTGACACCTAGTGCACAGACGTGCTGCTAAAAATGTCCTACAATGCACAGGACAGTGCCCCCATCCCCCCAAGAATCACCCGATCTAAAATGTCAATTGTGGTATGACAGAGAAACCCTTTGAGAGATGGCGCCTACACAAAGATTGTCGTGCACATGGCCATCTAACATGGTGCCCAGTTATGAGCCATGGGGCAGGACAGATCCCTTGTGCTCTGGGAGCCCGGAGGACCACTGGATGGGAGTGGATTGCAGTGGAAGTCCTTCTCAGTCTGGAGGCAGAAATGTTCAGGATGTTTGTGACATCAGAGCAAGTGGAAGAAGCTGGTGTAATACGAGTGGTGAACCTGGAGAGTTGGCATGGAGTTGGCCAAGTTATGGAAGGCAATGAACAGAGGGAGGGTATAATCTTGATGCCATCTGTGCTGAGAGTCTTTTTAGGAGCTGAGGATGGAGAGCAGTTGGCTGAGATGGACTTTTAGGGAAATGAACTTTGAGGATGGATTGAAGGAGAGAACAGAGGCAGGGACGTGGGCCAGTTCATTCGATCACTGAGCGAACACGGTCCCTAGAGGTTGAGAGCAGAGACTCTGGAGTCGCTCTGCCCGCATTCCAATCCTGGCTCTCAACTTAAAGGCCCTCTGACTCTCAGCAGGGAGGACCCCCTCTGTGGTTCAGATTCTTCACCTGTGAAGTGGCACCTACTTCATAGGGTGGTTGTGAGGAATACAGGAGTTATTGTAGGCATATAGGTGTGGGCTGATGAGGGCTTGGACTATATTGGTAGCAAGGGAAATAAGAAGTAAAAAACTAAACAATTTGAACAGATTAATGGCAGATTGGATACAAAGGATAGGGCTCAGGAAGAATCCAAGATGCCTGTGGTGGAATCATCCACAGACAAGGAAAAATTAGAGAGGGGAACCGATAGGATAGTTTTCTTTCTTTCTTTCTTTCTTTCTTTCTTTCTTTCTTTCTTTCTTTCTTCTTTCTTTCTTTCTTTTTTCTTTCTTTCTTTCTTTCTTTCTTTCTTTCTTTCTTTCTTTCTCTTTCTTTCTTTCTTTCTTTCTTTCTTTCTTTCTTCTTATTAATACAGTATTTATTTGTCTTCCTTCTGTCAAACCCTGAGCCAACCACTTTCCTCAGGCTGCCTGGGGAGGTATGGGAAAAAGAACATACAGGACAGGCGAGACATGGGAGAAAGACCCGTGGGACGTCGAGACGGTTCTGTCACCTGGTGAAGAGGATGAGAAAGGCCGCCATCAGGCAAAAGAGCCCCATGGCCTCCAAGAGGGCAAAGGCCAGAATGGCACAGGCGAAGAGCTGTTGCTTCGTTGGCCTAGCCAATGTTGAGGCTCCCAGACACAGTCCCAATTCCAGCCCCAGGGCCAGCCACCCCTACCATGGCAGTCCCAGCCCCACAGTGACCTTGGCTGCTGCGTCGGTGTCCCTTGAAATGACACCGGTTTGGAAGCTGCAGATAAAAATAAGCGAGGTCAGGGCACATGGGGCTGCCCAGCTGCTGAGGCTCTCATCTGTCAGTGTCTCCGGTGGTTTTAGTGACACTGCAGACCGTGATCTGCTCAACAGCTGAGCGGTGCTCCTGACCAGGAAGGGGGTGGAGATGAGCTTTGCACAGGCATAAATTTTCAGGGGGTGAGGGCCTGTGGCAGAAGATCTGCACCCAGTGCCGAGAAGACAGGTTGGGGCTCGTGAGGAAGACGAAAATTCTGGTTAGGCAAAAGGGAAGTCAGCGGCTGAATCAGAGAAATAAAAAGCCTTTTGCAACTCTCACTAAAAATCAGGTACATGTAAAAAGTTGTCAGTCCGAGAATAGGCACTTAACTAGCTAACCACAGGCCTACCTGATTTTCTGGGGGTTTCCTTTTTTTTAATCTATAAATTCTAATTTTGATGTGTTTCCAGCATTTGGAAAAATATAGAGAATAATATAACATGCTAGTGATCATTCAAGGAGTAAAGAGACCATTATAGACACTTCTTGGCCTCGACAATATTAAATGGCTTTAGTTTATATTAAAACATGAGGCCGGGGGCGCCTGGGTGGCTCAGTAGGTTAAGCGTCCGACTTCGGCTCAGGTCATGATCTCGCGGTCCATGAGTCTGAGCCCCGCGTCGGGCTCTGTGCTGACAGCTCAGAGCCTGGAGCCTGTTTCAGATTCTGTGTCTCCCTCTCTCTCTGACTCTCCCCCGTTCATGCTCTGTCTCTCTCTGTCTCAAAAATAGATAAACGTTAAAATAAAAATTAAAACACAAACAAACATGAGGCCATAGATGGTCATTGCTCACCTTGCTGGACCATCTTACAAAGGTTTGTAGACTAAGTACAGAGTTTGCTCTGGCCTGTGACCAAATTGTTCTCATCTTCGGTATCTAATAAGACCTCCTACTACATAGACACTCAAGGTCTTATCTTCCTTTATTTCAAGGACTTTCATAATCTATTCCTATGTCACCACTCTCATTGTTCACTGCTTCCTATTGTACCTGCTTATTCTGTCCTCAAATACAGCTTTTGTTTTCCCATTAGGACTGAATAAAGACAGGTGGGTGTTCTGGAAAGGTTTATAATTTGATGCTCCTTCAAACTAATTTATTCATGTACCATCCACTCAACAAATATTTACTGAGTGGATATTATATGTCAACAACTGTTCTAGCCTCTTGAGATATAACTGAACAGAAAAGACAAAGATCCCTGTTTACATTCGAGTAGAGGAGACAGACATTAAAAAATAATAATAAAATCAGTCAATCACATAGTATGTTAGAAGGTGAGACATGCCATAAAAAAAAAAAAAAAGAAAGAAAGAAAAGAAAAGAAAAAAATAAAGTGAGAAATACCCAAGTCAGGGAGTGCAGGAGGCAGCAATAATTAGTCAAGCTACTCTTCATTGGGAGGGTTAAGATTTTGAACAAAGACTTTAAGGATTGGGGACAGTTAAGAAGGTTGGATGTTAATTTCATCTTTTAAATTTTTTGAGAAGCCTCCATACTGTTTTCCACGACAGCTGCCCGAATTCACATTCCCACCAACAGGGCACAAACGGTCCCTTTTCTCAACATCCTCGCCAACACTTGTTATTTCTTGTCTTTTTTGATATTAACCATTCTGACAGGTGTGATATGATATGTCATTGTAGTTTTGATTTGCATTTCCATGGTGATTAGTGATGCTGAGCAACTTTCCATGTGTCTTTGGAAAAATGCCTATCCATGTCCTCTGCCAATTTTTAAATTGGATTATGTGGGGTTTTTTTGATATTGAATATATGAATTCTTAATATATTTTGGATATTAACCCCTTATCCAATATATTATTAACAAATAATCTTCTCTCAAAAGGTAGATCGCCTTTTCATTTTGTTAATGGTTTCCTTTGCTGTGAAAAAACTTTTTAGTTTGATACAGTTCCAGTGATCTACTTTTTTTTCTTTTTTTTGGTCATTTCCTTAGACCATATGACCCAGTAATTCCACTTCTGGGTACTTACCTGATAGAAAACAAAACCACTGATTTGAAAAGATATATGCACCCCTATGTTTACTGCAGCATTATTTACAATAGCCAAGATATGGAAGCAACCTAAGTGTCCATTGATAGGTGACTGGGTAAAGAAGATGTGGTGTTTGTGTGTGTGTGTGTGTGTGTGTGTGTGTGTGTGTATTATATATAATATATTTTTATATTATATATATATATACACAAAATGGAATATTGCTCAGCCATGAGAAAGAATGAAATCTTTGTGTTCACAATAACATGGGTGACCTAGAAGGTGGACCTAAGTGATATAAGTCAGACAGAAAAGACAAATACCATCTGATTTCACTTACAGGTAGAATCTAAAAAATAAATGAACAAACAAAAACAGAAACAGACTCATACATACAGAGAACAAACTACTAGTTGCCAGAAGGGAGGGAGATGGGGGGGGGGGGGGATGGGCAAAGCAGGTGAACGGGATTAAGAGGTATAAACTTCCAGTTATAAAAGAAATAAGTCACAGGGATGAAAAGTACACCATAGAGAATATAGTCAATAATATTGTAATAACTTTGTATGGTGACGGATGGTAACTACACTTATTGTGGTGAACATTACATAATGTGTGTCATTGTTGAATCACTATGTTGTATACCCGAAACTAATATAATATTTTATGTCAACTATACTTCAGTTTTAAAATTATTTGAAAAAAGAATGTTGACACCTGGAGGGGAGAGTGAAACAAAAGCATAGAAGCTACGGAGAGAGCAGGCCTGGTGCGCTTCAGAAACAGTGAGGAGGGCAATGTGGCTGGGTGACATGTGTAAAAGCATATTGGACAGAAGTGAGAGGCAATAAGGAGGCCAGATCTTGGAGGGTTTTATAGGCTAGTGTGAGAAATTTGGCTATCACTGTTGGTGAAATGGGGAGCCATTGTGGGGTTTGGAGACAAGGAGCAAAATGATCCAACTCAGGTTTTATTTATTAAAAATGTTTTTGGGGCGCCTGGGTGGCTCAGTCGGACAAGCGTCCAACTTCAGCTCAGGTCATGATCTCACGGTGTGTGAGTTCAAGCCCCGCGTCATGCTCTGTGCTGACAGCTCAGGGCCTGGAGCCTGCTTCGGATTCTGTGTCTCCCTCTCTCTCTGCCCCTCCCCTGCTCATGCTCTGTCTGTCTCTGTCTCTCAAAAATGAATAAACATTAAAAAAAATTTTTTTTAATTTTTTAATGTTTAATTATTTTTGAGAGAGAGGGAGAGACAGCATGCAAGTGGGGAAGGGGCAAAGAAAGAGGGAGACACAGAATCCGAAGCAGGCTCCAGGCTCTGGGCTGTCAACACAGAGCCTGATGTGGGTCTCAAACTCACAAACCGTGAGATCATGACTTGAGTTGAAGTTGGATGCTTAACTGACTGAGCCACCCAAGTGCCCCCAACTCAGGTTTTAAATTAATTACTCTGGCTGCTATGCTGAGAAGAAACTATAGGGAGTTTAGGGTAGAGGCAGGAAGAAGTCAGAAGGCTGTTGATATAATCCAGATGAATGCTGGTGGCTTAGTCCATGGTAGGAACAGAAGGGTAGGGGAAAGCAATAAGATTGTGTGTGTGTGTGTGTGTGTGTGTCTGAGTGAGTTTTTAACCATCGTGAAATATACATAAGATAAAATTTACGAGTTTAACTGTAAGTGTACAGTCCGGTGGCATTAAGTGCATTTGAATTCTTGTACAACCATCCCTCCCCACTGTCCATCTCCAGCACATTTTCATCATCCCAAACTGAAACTCTTGGATACATGTTTAAGGCAGAGTCAGAATGCTTTCTGACAAATTGGACTGGGATGTGAGAGAAAGAGAAGAATCAAAGACAACTCCAAGATCATTGACCTGAGCAACTGGAAAAATGGAATTGCTATGGACAAGATGGAGAGGATGAGTGTAGCACGTCTGGGGAGGAAGGAAGAGAAGGAGGTCAGATTTCCTCATGTGAATTGGAAGTGTCCACTAGGCATCCAAATGGAGAATTTGAGAATGCATTTGGGTATGCAAGTCTGGAATTCTCACTGGAACTGGGTGGAGGTATACATTTGGATGTCATCAGCAGATAGATGGTTTTTAAGACACAGAAAGGAATGAGACAATCAATCAAATGATTGGATGAGACCGAGAAAAGAAGAGATCAAACGCTTTGGGGTAGGCTATCCTTGGCCCCAGTCTAAGAGGTTGGAGAGGGAGAGAAGAAAACTGTGAAATAGAGAAGAAAGAAAAGCCAGAGAAGAGTATTGAATGCTGCGGAGAGGCCAAGTAAGAGGATACAGAATTAACCATGGGATACAGGGGTGTGCACCTGTATCCCATGACCCTAAAAAGAGAAGGTTTGGGGAGGTGGTGGGGACAAAAGCTTGGTTGGAATGGTTAAGAGAAAATGAGAGGAGAAGAATTGAAAGCAATAAGTAAAGACTACTCATGTCTAGATTATACTGTAAATGGGGAGCAAAGCTGGTCAAGGAAAGAAGATCAAGGGTAATTTCTTTTGTTTTTAATGGGGAAGATAATGGTATATTTGTATGCTAATGGCAGTGATCCAGTGGAGAGGGGAAACAGGTGATGCAGGTGAGGGAAGGAGCATTTTAAAAATTTTGAAAACGAATACCTCTACGTGGGACCACAGTTTTTGCCACTTTCTAAACCATACTCTGACCTATTCACTCATTTGTATAACCTACATTTGACTTTTCATCTCTTGGCCTGGATAGATATAGACCTACGTGGAGCTCTAAAACAACACTGGAATCAATTGGCAAGGATGTAAATTAGACCTAGTCCTGCCAGCAGACAGACAGGTAGCCCCCATGTGCTAAAGTACCTTCTTTCTCAGGAGTGTTTTTGGCCATTTGTTCATGCAGACACTGCCAGAAAATTGACAGTCAGAAGCAGTTGAAATGCAAAATCTTATTAATACACAATATCATGCAGATTTGGGGGACTCACTAATTTATTTTATTGTAGTGTCTAGAAGTGAACGTTGGAATGGTCCTTGGAAAATGGATGGTTTCTGGGTGCAGGCAAAGGAAGAGAGAAAGTTATTAAGTTGGGAGTGAGTGATAAAATAGCAGTGGGAGCAAAGATGAGTTTTTGCCTGGGCTTGGACTGGAACTATGTCACCATGGTGAAACGAAATGGTTACCACTGGACCACAAAGTGTCAGGAGCCCAAAGACTGAGTAATGGTAATGTCCAAATCAGAGAAAGGCAAACAACTAATGCATGAATCTAGGTTTGGAAGGTCAAATTCTGTGAAAGAAAAGGGACTAATATATACCTATTACTGTACTGAATATCCTTATTCTTATCCACCTTATTACCCTGGAAGGATGATCTCTAGGGATTAAATATGGTGGCCAGCCTTTTTGATGGCTCAGGGAGCCCAACTTCTTGGTATTCATTCTTCACCTTGCACTTTATCCTGGAAATGTATTCTGTAGAGGTTGGATCAATATGCTTCCAAGCCCCAGTTTCTGGTTGGATTACACTAATGGAAGGAAGTTGTGGTGAGGTTGCTTTGAGCTGGATATGTTCCTCAACAGCAGATCATTGCCCCAATCAAAGAGGTCTCTGTTGTACTTAAATCTCTCTCACTTTTCCTGGTCCTTTTGCACCTAGGGTTAGTGACAGTTCCAGTACTGTTGGACCCAGTTTCCTGTACATCCTTTATAGTTCCCTTACTCCCATCCACACGTTTGTAATTAGTGACTTTGTGAATGAACACTTCTAAAATTATTCTAATTTAAATATGTCATGTTTCATATCGGAACCCTGACTAATACAGTAATAGATATGAGAAGTGGCTCCAGGAAAGAGTCAAAATTGGATCTGAGATTTATTTGGTCATATATTTAGAGGTCCAAGGATAGCCTTATAGCTGGGGGAAATAACTCAATTATCAGTTACTTGAATTATCATTGGCAGTAGCCTGGAATGCAGTGCAAAATGCTAGCTATATGGAGCTTCTGTAAAGTCTCAGGATGAAAATCAGCAATCCCCCAGGGGTTTGGAGCAATGCCTTGACACTGTGCTGATTTTTAATTTGAAAATAGCTGCTGACTAGGGGCGCCTGGGTGGCTCAGTCGGTTAAGCTTCCGACTTCAGCTCTGGTCATGATCTCGTGGTCTGTGGGTTCAAGCCCCATGTCGGGCTCTGTGCTGACAGCTCAGAGCCTGGAGCCTGCTTCAGATTCTGTCTCTCCCATTTTCTCTGCACCTCCCCCCTTGCACTCTGTCTCTCTTTCTCTCAAAAATAAATAAACATAAAATTTTTTTTTAAAAAAGAAAGAAAATAGCTGCTGGCTTGCTCCTGGTGAAGGCTGAACAGTCAACCATGGATCATGAGATATTTAGGTGATTCAAACTGCCTATCATGAGCTTAGTGTTACCTGATTCATTGAACCATAAAGTTAGGCATGAATAGCCTAACATTCCATCATAATATGGAAGTGATATATTGCAAGTGGGCCCCGGTAGATCCAGAAGGCTCAAGATAGCTTCATGAGCAGATGACTTATATTTCCATAGTACCTGTTCTTTCTGCTTCTCCTTCAATCACATGAGAGGCCCCTAGAGGAGGTAGTCATCGAGACTTACTTCTAGATACATCTGCATCCTAAGCATATATGAAAGGGGAAATAAACAGCCGTTGTGCTATAGCCACGTTCAGAGGACTCCTGAAAGATAGTGCTGAAATAAAATCCTCCCAGCACCTCAAAAAGTACATCCATTTGTTTACTTCATTAGGAAGAGATCGTATGAGACACTGATCTGCAATAACTAATGGGCAATGGCAGAAAACTAGTCAGGAACATGGAAAGAACAAGGTCGGGAGATTTGTGACAAGATCTGGGGGAGAGGATTATGGCTGAAACTCTTGGAATGAGGACAGAATGGAAAGATAAAATCAGAGGTCCAGAAAATGATCCATGTCTAACATACTCTGCTGCCTTTTGTCAGTTTTGTTTGCATTTGTTCAGTGGTGCTCTGCATACTCTTAAGCGTCATGTCCCATGATTCAGAAGCAGCTGGCTTATGGGACAGAGGAATGGCCTACTAAAGGGCCAGTTACTCTGACATCTGGAAGATAACATCTTACAATGTTGGAGTGGTATCCTACAGGGTGCAATAAATGTCTTAAATCACAACAAATGTGTAGCCAGGATGCATGAGTCAGGGAAGTAAGAAGGGGGGTATGAGTGGCCCTTTTCACCATTTTACCTAATAACCCACTGGAATATTGTTCTCTTTATCTGTGATCTTGAGTTGGTGGGTTTGGAGATTTCAGTGCCCAAGAGAAGCATCTCTTTCTTAGGGAAGCCTGAAAGTTGAGACTGCCGTCTGGCACTTTTGGATTCCTCGTGTCACGGAATTGATAGGCACAGAAAGGGGTCAATGTAGCTGAGAAGAATATCCTGACTACCAGGAAGAAATTGGGTTGGTGCTTCACAGAGAAGACAAAGAGGACTTCAAAACTCAAGGAATTTACTAGTGTCATTTCCCAATATTCATAGTCATTGGACTATATTCCTGGTCATTGGAGAATTATAACAGCCCATAAAGACAAGACCAACTAAGGACCCAAGTCCCACAGGAATGAACATTTGGGTTATTCCATCAGATAAAGTACCTATTTCAGCCAAAGTGTTGACTGAGGCAAAGGGAAACATGGAATGGATGGTGATAGGGGGTATCTACGATCAACTTAGGACAGCACAACTATGGATGTGGGAATTGTAGCAGCTGTGTTTTATGTTACTCTTCTTCTCTCCTTATTTTGTTCCCTGCCTCACTTAAAGAGTCCTAATGGTTGAGACACCTGGGTAGCTCAGTTGGTTAAATGTCCAACTTTAGCTTAGGTCATGATCTCATGGTTTATGGGTTTGAGCCCCCTGTCGGGCTGTGTGCTGACAGCTCGGAGCTTGGAGCCTTCTTCAGATACTGTGTCTCCCTCTCTCTGCCCCTCCCCCACCCATGTTCTCTGTCTCTCTCTCGAAAATAAACATTAAAAAAAAATTAAAAAAAAAAAAAGAATCCTAATGGTTAGCGTGCTAAGTTTCGGGTGGAAATATGACCACGCTGACATCACCTGGTGATAACATGATGACTTATGGGACCCCATTGCATCCCCTGTTCTGGGGGCACAGAGCAGATGCTGGGGGGTAGACTATACTTGGTGTCTTCTGTTTGTACCCCTTGTCTATTTTCCCAGGATGATGGCTACTTTAATCTTCTCAACAACCCTATAGTAATAATAGATCTTCTCGATTACCCTCTTCCTATATACCTGGCATTGTTCCAGGCGCTTTCCATGAATTGATTCAATTCAATCAATTCAATTAATGGATTCAATTAATCCTCACAGTAGGTTTTTCGTGCTGAGTATCCTATTACTCCCATCTTGCAGATGAGGAAACTTAAGCAAAGAACGGTTCAGTAACTTCCCCAAACCCACAGTTAGAGATTAACCTCTGCCTTGTAAGCTTTCTCAAAGGGGCTAGGTATGATTATCTTGCTTTTGCAGACAGGAAAGCAAAGACTTAGAAGAGTAAACAAAGGGACTCATCCAGATATGGTCAGCCCCACAGTGAGGGTTCAAACCCAGGTCTGTCTAACCTCAAAACTCCTGTCTAACATATTCTGCTCTTTAATACTTCATCTTAAGGTGTCAATCTGAGAAGGAGATGACTGGGAAATTTAGGTTCCATGGACATAAGATATTAAATAATAAACTATTAAAAACTATTTTTAAAAGAAACCTGATGGATCTGATTGAAAAATCCCTGCTAATATTTTCTAGGAGAACACTGCTTTTTGAATCATTCTTTTTTACACTTATTAGCTGTCATTAGCCTGATCAAGTAGAATACAGTGGTCACTTATCATTCACAGACTGAGGAAATGCATAAACCAGAACGGGGAGAAGAGCCTGAGAAGGGAAACCACACTGGCCAGGGTGCCAGTAACTTCTTTTTTGCTTTAGTGACAGTTTCTCACCCTTCCACTAGTAAAGGAGGGCATAGTCAAGACTTAGCACATGCTTTATAAGAATTCATATCCCTCCTGCCCTTGGGAATTTCCTCCACCTGACTCATCTATTCAATATCATGGACTAAGGGCTCTCTCACAATGATCTGCTTTTCAGATAATACCATCCAGTCGATTTTCTGTTGCTGTTGCTGCTGTTCCGTGCAGAAGCGGTAAGTCTACTTCTGGGAGCAACTTCTTGGAAATTAACTCATTCTGTTTCTTTATTGTCTATTAAGCCTCCTTGTCTCTTTGTATCTGATGTTCCCTTTGCCTGGGAAACCCCTCTCCCATTTCCTCCCCGTTGAGTGCCCGCTGATTTAAAGGCACAACTCCAATTTTGGGTCTTCCATGATCCGTCCTGGATCCCTTTGACTTTAGTTGCTTCTTCCCTTGCATTCCCACAGCATGCCTTGGTTCCATACTGAATATTTATTTCGTGTATGCTGTTTACATACCTGTGTTCCACTCTGTAATTTTTACACATTAAGGACAAGAATATTGTCTTATTTATTTGACTATCTCCCCAAAATGATCAGGGTGTCTTACGCTTTGATGCCCAGCAAATGATTGTATAGAATAAACCCAAGGTAGCTTAATAATAGTAATAGCTAGCATTTAACGGGAGGTCCTCTATGTGAGACTGTGCTAAGAGGTTTGCATTTATTAGCTCAAGTAACTCTCCAAAACACCTATAGTTTTTACAATTTCCGTTTTACAGATGAGGGAGTTGAGGCTTAGAGAGATTCTGTTGCTTCCCCAAGGCCACACTATGAAATGGTAAAGCTGGGATCCAAACCCCTATTCTTAATCATAGCACCGTGTCCATTTAGAACAATGCATACCATCAAATGAGGTAATGCGTGTAAAATGATAAACACTGTGCCTGATGCGGAGTAAGTTTTTCATTATCACGATTATCTTTTTATGTCCTTAATATGCACCAGACTCTGCTTTCTTGAGTTTTATTCTATGGCAACTCTATATGCTTTTAGCATCTCTAGCTCAATAAGGAAAATGCGGTTCTGAGAGGTAGTCACTCGCCCATGGAAATGGAGCTGGGAAGTCTTCTAAGTAAGAAAAAAGTTGCAAAAAGACCTGGAGTTTCCTACTAATTTTGAGAAAAATCTAGTGAATATCACCTGAATGCAAACAATCATTTGTAACTTGGTTGTTTTTCAATCTCAGACAAGTAAGAACACAAATAAGCCTAAGCAAAGATGAAGAATTTTCAGAAAGATACACTCCGCGTCGCAGGCTGTGGTTCAGCGAATTGCCAAGTAAGAAGCGAGTGAGTATCATCTTGCTGAGGAAGAAAGAAGAGAGGAAGCTTGCGTTTCGGGGTCCATGGTCCTCAAGACACTGTTTGCTGCCATGCCCAGAATCTAGTATAGTGCTCAGCTCATAACAAGTGCTTCATGAGTGAATGTCTTAGAAGAAAGCCAAAGGAAAAAAGACCAGTTAAAATAGCCTATGCAGCTATGTTTCGGCAGGGCTTGAAACTGGACGGTGAATGGGGAAAAACGTGTTCTGGCTATTGCCGTTTGTGAACCCAGGATTAATTTTTCGTTCGGTGTTGGGGGAAATAGCGTTCTTACGCAGTGTGACAAATCCAAACACAAGGTTATAGCATGTGAAAGGGATGGGCTGTTTTTCTTTTTTTCAAGAGAGAAAAACCCATAAACAAAGTGGAACTATTGGGGTGGAATTCAAATTTTAAGAATTGTGGCTTAAAAAATGTCCAGGGGTGCCTGGCTGGTTCGGTCCACAGGGCACACGACTCTTGATTTCAGGGTCGTGAATTCGAGCCCCATGTTGAGCATAGAGCTAATTTTTTTAAAAAGAAAAATATCCAATGCAATTCTGGCAAGAGAACTTATGATCTTGAAAATTTACAAAAGGGTGAGTGTGTTGCCGGATTTAAAGGTTGTCTTATAATCATTTCCTATGTTTACCCCACCCCGGTTTTTGCTTTGATGCAACCGGATGGGAGAATTGGGGCAGCACACAAAAGTATTATAGCCCTATTCTTTTTTAGTACACATGACTAAAACAAGAGTACAACAAATCACTCCTTGGTTTTTGCAGGCCAACAGAGGCCACATGCAACCATCAAAACGCAAGCCACTGCCTCCCCTCCCACCCTCTGAGGTTACTGAAGAGAAGATCCAAGTAAAAGCCCTGTATGATTTTGTGCCCAGAGAGCCGTGTGATTTAGCCTTAAAGAGAGCAGAGGAGTACGTGATATTGGAGAAGTATAATCCTCACTGGTGGAAGGCAAGAGACCGTTTGGGGTAAGACTGATGCCATGGTCCTTACCAAATTCTTCTTTTATCCTCTGAAGACTCCTGAAACATAAAAACTGTTTTGTGGCTCATTTTCTTTAGGTTTATTTCCTTCTGCATGAAGTAGAACACGTCCCCACACCTCTTACCTGTATGAGAGAGCATTACAGCACTGGGATTTCAGGCAGAGTCACAGGACTTCATACGCCTGGCTTCACATCCTGACGCTGTCACTTACTATTGTGTGTCCTTTGGCAATCACTTACCCTCTCTGAGTTTCCCTTTCTGAGTTTTCCTTCCTTCCTTCCTTCCTTCCTTCCTTCCTTCCTTCCTTCCTTCCTTCCTTTTTTAAATTAAGGTATCACTGACATATAACATTATATTGGTCTCAGGTGTACAGCATAATAATTCAACATTTATTTGTGGAATGATCACAATATGTGTAGTTAACATCTGTCACCATGCATAGTTACAAATTTTTTTTCTGGTGATGAGAACTTTTAAGATTTACTCTCTTAGCGACTTTCAAATATGCAATATAGTATTATTAACTATAGTCACTATGTGGTTTAATACATCCCTATGGCTTATTTATCTTATAACTGAAACTTTGTATCTTTTGACCCCCTTCACCTACTTCACCCACCTGCCTCTGGCAACCACCAATCTGTTCTCTGTATCTATGAGGTTTTTTTTTTTAACTAAATTTTTTTTTTAGATTCCACATATAAGTGAGACTATACAGTATTTGCCTTTTTCCATCTGATTTATTCTACTTAGCATAATGCTCTTGAGGTCCATCGTGTTGTTGCAAATAGCAAGATTTTCTCCTATTTTATGACTGAATAATATTTTCTTTTATCCATTCATCCGTCATTGGACACTTAGGTTGTTTCCATATCTTGACTATGATACATAATGCTGCAAAGAACATGGGGGGGTTCATAGATTGTTCATGCCTGACTGGAGCCTGAGGTACACAATTCTGAGGGGTATCTGGGCTGCCTGGGAGAGAGTGCTGGCTTTGAATTCTATTCTTTGTCATGATTTGGAGACCATAAGTATATAAGTATTAGAAATATCTATATTATATACCTCTGCTCTAATTGTATTTTCCTGATGATTTGGCTCTTACCAGTTTTTAGTTTAGACTCAACATGTGATGGAGACTTTTCACTGGGAAAAAAGGTATGAGTAGGTTCAGGATAGTGTAGTTAGCCCTCCAGCAGGTGGACATTGGTGTGATTCACTCATATGTAGATATTGAGAAACTTAACAGAAGACCATGGGGGAGGGGAGGGGGGAAAAGTTACAGAGAGGGAGGGAGGCAAACCATAAGAGACTCTTAAGGACTGAAAACAAACTAAGGGTAGATGGGGGTGGGGGAGAGGGGAAAGTGGGTGATGGGCAGGGAGGAGGGCACTTGTTGGGATGAGCACTGGGTGTTGTATGGAAACCAATGTGAAAATGAATTATATTAAAAAAATAAATAAAAATAAAAATGAACTAATTAATTTTTAATTTCAAACTTAATAAGTGAATAGTTTTTTTATAATACGCATCCATGATAAATAATGGCAAATTCCTGCTTTGCCACACCTCCAAACCCAAGCACCATTATTAACTCAGTGAGTGCCCTTCCAGATGATTTCAGTGCACTTTCATGCACATATTGAAACATATGTTATTGTTTGCAGACTTAGTTTACCTAATTCCTTACCCTGCTTTATTCGTTGTTCTATGCATTGCTTGTGTTTCCCAATAATGTCACGGAGATCTTTTTGTAATTTTATAATTTCAAATTTTTTTGGTGAAGGTATAGAAAAAGAGAAACCCGTGCCCTCCTGATGGGTGTGTAAATTGGTATATTTTCTTTCAACAGCAGTTTGCTGTATCTACTGGGAGATGCACGTACTTGGTGACTCAGCAGTTTCCCTGCTTGGTATCTGTCTTAGACAAATACTTTTACGGGTGCACAAGAAGTCATGTGTATGTGTTTCTGTACAGCATTGTTGTGATACAGACATGGCTAAACTGGAATATCCATTCTATCTATTCTGCAGCAATTAAAAAGAATTAAGTTGATATCTTTGTAATTGCTGTGTTTTATTTTTTTTTTAAGTTTTTTTTTTTAACATTTATTTATTTCTGAGACAGAGAGAGACAGAGAATGAACAGGGAAGGGGCAGAGAGAGAGAGGGAGACACGGAATCTGATACAGGCTCCAGGCTCTGAGCTGTCAGCACAGAGCCCGACGAGGGGCTGGAACTCACAGACCGTGAGATCATGACCTGAGCTGAAGTCGGACGCTTAACCAACCAAGCCACCCAGGCGCCCCTGTAATTGCTGTGTTTTAAATCGAGTCATATGACATCCCAGTGGTCGCATAAGTGCCGCTTTTCCTCTTTGAAGAATTTTTGCGTCATAAAACACATGACTACTTACATTGTAAGTCAGAATCCTAGTATTTATCATACAGAGATTTTGGTTGAATGTGGAAATGAAAACCCCCCCTTTTTTTTTTCTGTTAGCAATTTATTTTTAAAATTTTTTTTTTTTTCAACGTTTATTTATTTTTGGGACAGAGAGAGACAGAGCATGAACGGGGGAGGGGCAGAGAGAGACACAGAATCGGAAACAGGCTCCAGGCTCCGAGCCATCAGCCCAGAGCCTGACGCGGGGCTCGAACTCACGGACCGCGAGATCGTGACCTGGCTGAAGTCGGACGCTTAACCGACTGCGCCACCCAGGCGCCCCTCTGTTAGCAATTTAATCAGTAAAACAAGTTTGATTTCCCCCTATGTCCTTGAGGTTTTGAAAGGATTGTCGTCGCATAATGCCACACACGTGCCAAGCATTTTGATGGTTGCCTTGTCTTTTGTTGTAGGAATGAAGGCTTAATCCCAAGCAACTATGTGACTGAAAACAAACCAACCAATTTAGAAATATATGAGTAAGTCTCCTCCAAAATGTGCGCTATGGTTAATCTACGAAAATCAGGTACATTTGGGCAGTTTACGAGTATCGATGCTGATTTTGGTCTACAAAAGTTAAAGAACACATCTGGCTGCTTTTAGCTTGAGAGATCTTTGATGCTTTTTTTTTTTTTTTTAGTTTTTTTTCATGTTTATTCATTTTTTGAGAGAGACAGAGTGTGAGTGGGGGGAGGGGCAGAGAGACTGAGACACAGAATCCAAAGCAGGCTCCAAGCTCTGAGCTGTCAGCACAGAGCCAGATGCAACTGTGAGATCATGACCTGAGCTGAAGTCGGTCACTTAACGGATTGAGCCACCCAGTTGCCCGATGTTCGATCCTTTTAATGGTTGATTCAGAAACTTATTTTGCCTAAATTTCTTTTTCAGTTTTGTTTTGTATGACCACTTTTTTTGGTTTGTTTTAACAGTGACAGCATGGAAAGCAAGCACTCATCTTGTTCTTATTATATGTCCTAAATGGAAAAATAATGATCTCAAAAATGACATTCATTGTTTAATGAGTGGTGAATTGAACCTAACTTAGAGACACATAACTACATTTTGGCTCATGTTGGGAAACATTTTAGAAATAGCTGAAGACGAGAAGTAGGCTAATGCTGTAGTTTGGGGGGAAGCTTTTGGCGTGTTCACTAGGGTTCTGCTTAGAAATCTATTTTTGTTACAATGATGGGGCGCCTGGGTGGCGCAGTCGGTTAAGCGTCCGACTTCAGCCAGGTCACGATCTCGCGGTCCGGGAGTTCGAGCCCCGCGTCAGGCTCTGGGCTGATGGCTCAGAGCCTGGAGCCTGTTTCCGATTCTGTGTCTCCCTCTCTCTCTGCCCCTCCCCCGTCCATGCTCTGTCTCTCTCTGTCCCAAAAATAAATAAACGTTGAAAAAAAAATTTAAAAAAAAAAGAAATCTATTTTTGTTACAATGATAGATTTGGAAGATGGAGATCTTAGGAATCACTTTTCTAGCCCCTCATTCTGCAGATCAGAAACTGAGGTTGCAAAAGTAATTTACAGGTAGAGAGTAGTGTTGGTCCTTTATAACTTCAGGTTTGCATTTTACCCTTGACTGCCCTCCCCACAACCGAAATACTCGCTTTATAATTAGCACATGCTTCCAGCAGGTGGCAGTAGGGGATGTGAGTTGAGACATTGAGGCTGGTGCTTCTCCAAGAATGGGGCAGCAAATATAAATTGAACGACAGCCCCCGCCCCAGCTCCTAGGGTGTCTGCCTTGCTACTAATTTAAACCCACCTGGAGGCCAGACCCAGCATCTCTCTCTCCCCTAAAGCAAATCCAACTCTAAAAACATCGGTGAACAACGTAGACTTCATTAGAGGGAGAAAGGGATGACTACAGGACACATGACTCATCAACGTGACTTGACCAGGCCTATTAGCTACCTCTATTCTCTCTCGCAAGTCAGCCTCCTTACTGCCATCACAGATCTCTCTTCTCCGTCCTTCACTCAGCTTGTCACGCCCCCTCTCTTGACCTGAGTCATGTAGCTCTGCACAGAAATTCTAGTCTCCACTCGGTAGGACAGAGCCCTCAGGTGGCTGAACACCTGTCCTAGGAAAACAGTTCCACAGCTGTCTACTGTCAGTCCAGCCTACCCCTCAGGGGGCAGCGTCCCAACACATTAGGTCTCTTGAAAGGCCAGGTCAGGGGAAGTTCTGTTTGTAAATCTCCTGTCAAGAAAAATTAGAAAAAATAAGATTTTCTTTCCATATTGTAAACTCAGTTCAGACCTTCCAGGAGATTAAAGGAGTTATGTGTGGAGGTACTTAACACAGTAACGGATAGTTAGTGAATGGACAGTCAGTAACCAACAATGTGAGTTTCCTTCCTTTTAATGATTAACAAATGTGCTTGCTGCTTCCTTACACAAGGCTTGGAGTCTGCAGCTTGTTTATGCTATAGATATTGGGTTATTTGAATTAAACCACTCTGAACTTAGAATAGTCATCTCATTTTCTTGGCTTTGATTCATGTGTCTTTAAAAGTTTTGTTCTCTACTCCAATTGTGAGAAAATTAATTTTATTTGTTTTTTTTTTTAATTTTTTAATGTTTATTTATTTTTGAGACAGAGAGAGACAGAGCATGAACAGGGGAGGGGCAGAGAGAGAGGGAGACACAGAATCTGAAACAGGCTCCAGGCTCTGAGCTGTCAGCACAGAGCCCGATGAGGGGCTCGAACTCACAGACCACGAGATCATGACCTGAGCCAAAGTCGGACGCTTAACCAACTGAGCCACCCAGGCGCCCCTATTTGTTTCTTTTTAAAGGAGTTTATTAAAATGTAGATATAATAATTATCAATATAAGTCATTAAAATATATCAACTACTTACTAAGGGCCAAGCACTGTTCTAATAAGTGTGTAGAAATTACTGCTTTAGTTTGAAATAATGTAGTGTGGGTTTAGAAATTGGAGAAATCTATGGGGCACCTGGGTGGCTCAGTCTGTTGAGTGTCCAACTTCAGCTCAGGTCATGATCTCACGGTTCATGGGTTTGAGCCTGGTGTCAGGCTGGGCTCTGTGCAGACAGCTCAGAGACTGGAGCCTGCTTCAGAGTCTGTGTCTCCCTCTCTCTCTGCCCCTCCCCTGCTTACTCGCAAAAATGAATAAATGTTAAAAGAAATTAAATTGGGGAAATTTCGGCTCAAATACTGACATCACCACTGACTAGTGCTTGGCCTCTGGGCAAAGTTACTGAACATCTATAAACCTCTACATGATATGAAAACTGCCTAATGCCTATCTCATACAGGAATAGTAAATATTTGAAACATTCTAGAACTGTGAAGCCGACAGGAAGTGAATTTTCAGGTTGCCGGCTATCACAGATGTAGTACATTTCGTAGTTACTTTAGGCCCTGAATCACTTCACCCTATTCAATCTTTCCTGATTGTACACTTCTGATGTACCAGATGTTAGCTGTTCTAGGCCCAGGGAAGACGGAGAGGCAGTCCATGTGTTCACAGAACTTACAGCTTTATGGGGGAAATAGACATTAACCAATCTCAGATTCACAAATAAGTATAAAATTTTAAATTGTGGTCTTAGTAAGGAACAGTATGGACACTGGGAGAAATCAGTGGTAAAGGGGATATAATTTAGATGAGAGTGTGGGATTGGGAAAACCTTGTAAGGAAGTGGCTTGAGGTCCAAAGGTAGTAGGAGGTACTTAGGGGTGGAGGGGAGAAGGAATGCTCATGTTAGTGTGGGTTTTTGACATCTCAGGAATCTTTATACTTTGAAATATTTATGGCTGCTTTGGTTTTAACTTAATATCCAAATTACCAACATTACAATGTGAAAACCTGGTTTTCAGTAAGCCCTCAAATTTAACTTGCAGGTCTTGATATACTGTTTACAGATCTAAAACAATAAGAACAATCACTTTAATTCAAACTCAACACACAGTGTCCTTCAACAATCAGCCCTTTTATAAGTTCAGTTAATGAAATTTCCCGAAACATTTCACTTGCATTAATAGACTAAATAAATTCAATTTTCTGATTAAATATTTTACATGCCAGACAGGGCAAATTTGCAATTTTTAATAGCCCTTTGTAAGTCCATATACGACCCTGGAAATCTAATAAATTAAACTTAAATGTGGTAAGCCAAGTCCTCTTAACCATACAAACATCATTTAAAAAGTCAAATTCCCATAAATTTCAAATTGTAAGTTTAAAATTAATTATGCTTTTAAAACTAGAGGCAAAAACCTAATAATGTCAGATTCTCTTAACGTTATAGATACTTTAATTTTTTTTTTTAACGTTTTATTTATTTTTGAGACAGGGAGAGACAGAGCATGAACGGGGGAGGGTCAGAGAGAGAGGGAGACACAGAATCCGAAACAGGCTCCAGGCTCTGAGCTGTCAGCACAGAGCCCGACGCGGGGCTCGAACTCACAGACAGTGAGATCATGCCCTGAGCCGAAGTCGGACGCTTAACCGACTGAGCCACCCAGGTGTCCCTACTTTAACTTTTTTTAATGTTTATTTATTTACTTTGAGAGAGAGGCAGAGTCGTGTGTGTGTGTGTGTGTGTGTGTGTGTGTGTATGTGAGAGTGGGGGAGGTGCAGACAGACAGAGGGAGAGAGAGAATTCCAAACAGGCTTTGGGCTATCCGTGTGGAGCCTGACAAAGTGGGGCTCGAACTCATGAACTGTGAGATCATGACATGGGCTGAAATCAAGTGTTGGATGCTTAATCAACTGAGCCACCCCAGTACCCCTTAAAATTATAGGTACTTTAAATATCAAACATATTGCTTATCCTGAATTTTAACAGAAGTATGAGTCTGATTTATCTCATCATCTCTAACCTGAATGCTTACTCTTCTTAGGGTTAAAAAATCGCTAAAGAGAAGCAGGTTTCCCTTCTTAGGTCTAATAGGGTTTCTAGGTTGAAAACTCAAGACTACAACACTGTTACTTGTTGATTCAGAGATTGGAATGGGGTACACGAGGCTTACATGTATACAAGATGTTTGTAATCAGCAACAGTTGGACCTGCTGGATGGCTTTTATTTTTTTATTTTTGGATGGGTTTTGTATGTTGGTAGAAGCCCCACCCCAAGCTCTCTGTCCACATCATTCAGTATGAGTTTTACAATCAGTGTCGTCTTGGTATATGAGTTGCAAACTTACCTATTAAAAACACTCCACAAAACTCTTGTTTCACTGTCTGATTTAACCAGATGAAATTCTGAAATACCATGCCCCTGCTTCTCCTATGTCACATCCATCTAATCTTTTTTCTGACAGATAAAATTCGGCATTATTTTAAAGGATCTTAAATTCATCATATACTTCTATCTGGCTCTTCTATTACTGCTTCGAAGTCATTCTTTTTTTTTTTTTAATTAAAATTTAATGTTTATTTTATTATTGAGAGAGAGAGAGAGAGCGTGAGTAGGGGAGGGACAAAGAGAGAGGGAGACACAGAATCTGAAGCAGGCTCCAGGCTCTGAGCTGTCAGTGCAGAGCCTGATGCAGGGCTTTAACTCCTGAACCAAAAGATCATGACCTGAGCTGAAGTCACATGCTTAACCAACTGAGCCACCCATGTGCCCCTCTTTGAAGTCATTCTTTTTTTTTTTTTTTTTTAATTTTTATTGGGTTTATTTATTTTTGATAGACAGAGACAGAGCACAAGTGGGGGAGGAGTAGAGATAGAAGGAACATAGAATCTGAAGCAGGCTCCAGGCTCCGAGCTGTCAGCACAGAGCCCGACGCAGGGCTGGAACTCACAAACCACAAGATCATGACCTGAGCTGAACTTGTACGCTCAATCGACTGAGCCACCCAGGCGCCCTGAAGTCATTCTAATGACATCCACACATGGATGGATTTTTAATTTATATTTAAGCAAAATTAATATATTTGCTTATATTTCTCACTATAATAAATAAGTATGAAACAACAAAATTAACACCAATGTGATAGCAGGTGAGAAACATGTAGAAAAAAATAATTTCTATAAAATTTTCCCTTTTGGAGTGTCATTACACAGTCTTGGCTTTTCATAGCCTCAATGTATTTTAGTGAGCGATAATCATTATTTTCCGTTTAGCACCCAAATTTCATGAATTAGCAAATGGGAGCACCTTTAAACTAGTCCCCTGTGTCTTTAACTCTGTCTCATTTATTTTGAGAGAATTTCTTCTTTCTACAAAAAGAGGGCTCAGACTCATCCTGAAATTCCCTCCCCTAATATGAATATTCATTGAAAAGTACTGAATGATATTCACAGTTTAACATCACAATTACCTTTTGTTCCCGCTGGTGATAAGTAGCCCAATTACTTTGTCTAGAATCACCTGTAATCATCCTCTATTCTCTATGCTTCATCTTTTTTAAAGTTCATTTTCAACTTAAGGCTGTTAGTATTTTTAATGCCTGACCATTCTAATTTAGTGGCAGCTTTTTATTACTGCAGGTCAGGGGAAGTCCCACGATATGGTAGGTTCCATCCTCAAAGTCAGATATAGGAGTTTCATGTGGCCACCATTTGGCCTACCCACTGTGACTCAATGTATACTCTTACTTAATTATGTTCCTGTGAGTGGTTCTTATGTATTTAGTGGTAGTGTTTCATACAGAGGAAACAGCAAGACAGGAGGCAGAAAGGGGCTTGGTGAGGAAGGCAAGAATCCCAGTGTGGCCGAATCTTTGTATGAGAGGGGAACAAGAGGGTGTGTGAAATAGGGCAACATACTAGTTGTTCTGTTTACGTTATTAAACCACTAACTTCACTACGAGTTAACATACAGTTAACATAACAACTGGGTCAGAGTTAGTTTTAATTTGGGAAAGGGAACATAGCACATATAAAAGCGTGCAAATAGGAAGTTCCTGAGAACAAAGAAAGAAATGGGTATTTTTTAGTTTGTCTATTAAAGCTCAGTAAATGTTTATTGAAGATGATGCCTTCTTCTTTTTCTTTTTTTTTTTTTTAGAACTTTATTTATTTTTGAGACAGAGAGAGACAGAGCATGAACGGGGGAGGGTCAGAGAGAGGGAGACACAGAATCTGAAACAGGCTCCAGGCTCCGAGCTGTCAGCACAGAGCCCGACATGGGGCTCGAACTCACGGACCGCGAGATCATGACCTGAGCTGAAGTCGGCTGCTTAACCGACTGAGCCACCCAGGCGCCCCAAAAATGATGCCTTCTTAATCACATACCTTTCAAGGAAATTTTCAGGAGATTAAATCACCCAAAACCATATACCCCTCCGAAAGTGGAATTAAGATGTGGTAGAAGAAATTAGATTTTGGCTTACAATTAGTAGAACTATATTACCTTAAATCAATGACACATAACAGTACATTGTTGTTTATTGGAATTAACTCTCTAAAATCAGTTCTGGAGTAAAGTTCTTAGTAATGAAGGAAATGAAGGGATTTTTTTTCGGTAAAAAAAAAATGGAATATAAAAATTTTAAAGTATTTTTATCGCTTTTACAGGTGGTACCACAGAAACATCACCAGAAATCAGGCAGAACGTATTTTGAGACAAGAGGTAACTCAATGTATTAACAAATAGCTTGTGAATATTTTCAGAATTTCTGAGAGATGGGCATTATGAAGACGTGACCCAACTAGAAAGTTTTTTCTTCCTGTTCTTTATAGCTCTAAAATATTATTACAACTTTATGTCTACTGCACATTGTCTGATACGTTGGAAAGCAGATGTATTTGTATCAGATCATGTTTTTCATGGACTTTCACTGTCATTTGAGAAATGTTTTTTTCCTGAAATGATTTCAATTCCACCGTACTGAAACTGCTCATTCACTTCAAAGTGCGTTCTGCTAGAAGAGTCTATATTTGAATTGCCTATATGCCTCTGCATATCAGGCAGCAAAATATACACTGTCTTTATGAGCTTAGCTAAGGCTTCTTAAAAACACAAATATAGAAAAATACACAGTGCTGCACTTTCTTTGTTCTTTGGGAACAAAAGGAAGAGTGGGGGAACCAAAATATCAAACTCAGATCAAAACTGCACTTTTAGGTCAAAACAAAACAGAACTGCATGCAGTTTCCAACGGACGGTAAGTGTGAACTGTGGGTAAAAGTAGTCAAACCTAGAAACTAGGGAAGATGTGTGTGTCATTTTATACTGCTGTCGGATGTTGAGGAAATCTAGAAATGTGAGTGAGAAAGAATCAGTTCTGTAACTAAAAAGTCAATGCCAGGAATGGCTCAGGACACAGAGAAGGTCCAGTTAACTAGCAGGGGGATAGACAGAGTTTGAGGGACACAGACCCAGTCTCAGCTGGTGATGGGGACAGAGGTTGGAGGTCAGGCCTGGCTTCTCTAGCTAGGAGGAAGTGGGGTGTGGCAGCAAATGTAGTATTCATCCGGCATGGTGACAGCAGGTGGACTTCTGTAAAGAGATGTTAGTAGGTCTAGAATAGACACGTAGGCAGAACTGGAGCAGGCAAGGTCTCAAACAGGCCCATGGCAAGCAAGTTAGTCACAGGCGATATGGCCACAAGATCACATGGGCTGTGCAGGGTCAGCCTGAGAGGTTCTGCAGCTGAGAGGAAGTCACAACAGAGCCAGGGGCGCACCGCCCTACAAAGACTAGAAGAGCAAATTGCACAAACCCCCATGTACCTAAAACCCAGATATCACAAATAGCAACATTGGGCAGGAACATTCTTTAACAAAATAAAACACAGCAGATACAATTGAAACCTATCCCTTCTCTCATCTGTTTCATGCCGCCCATTCTCCAGAGGCAATCACAATAGAAGGGTGTGATCCCATTGTGTCCATGTGCTTATATTTTTATCATATATATGTGTATATATATGTGCACATTATATTTTATCATATATATGTGCATGTTATGTGTTTTAACATTTCACATAAGGAGATCATATGTATGTTGATTAAAAAAATTTTTTTAACGTTTATTTATTTGTTTTTTTGAGAGACAGAGACAGAGCATGAACGGGGGAGGGGCGGAGAGAGAGGAGACAGAATCTGAAGCAGGCTCCAGGCTCTGAGCTGTCAGCACAGTGCCTGATGTGGGGCTTGAACTCACAAACTGAGGTCATGACCTGAGCTGAAGTCAGATGCTTAACCCACTGAGCCACCCAGGAGCCCCAATTTTTTTTTTCAACGTTTATTTATTTTTGGGACAGAGAGAGACAGAGCATGAACAGGGGAGGGGCAGAGAGAGAGGGAGACACAGAATCGGAAGCAGGCTCCAGGCTCCGAGCCATCAGCCCAGAGCCTGACGCGGGGCTCGAACTCCTGGACCGCGAGATCGTGACCTGGCTGAAGTCGGACGCTTAACCGACTGCGCCACCCAGGCGCCCCCAGGAGCCCCAATTTTTAATGAAACATTGTATTTCAGTTTTATTCACATGGGTATATAAAGATCAAGCACATTCCTTTAACTGCTGTATACTATTTCATTATGAGTATACCAAAATGTATTTATAAACATTCAAATTGTTTCTAACTTCTTAGTATTACCAACAGCCTGCCAAGAACTTTCTTGTACAGGTCATCTTGTACCCATGGGCAAGGATTTTTCTTGTTATGCCCAGAAATGACCTGATCAGAGTCTACGTGTGGATTTAACATTAAAGATGTTTTGGAATCATGATTCAAAGTGCTTGTCCTAAGTTACGCTCTCACAACGAATGAGAAAACTGGCCCCTTACATTCTGGCCAACAGTTGGTAACTTCATACTTTTTTTCAATTCACTGAGAAATTGTATATATGTTTTATTTTCCTAATACAATTTTTTAAAATGTCTGTTTATTTTTGAGAGAGAGAGAGAGACAGAGAGACAGAGTGCAAATGGGAGAGGGGCAGAGAGAGAGGGGGAGGCACAGAATCTGAAGCAGGCTCCAGCTGTGCTGACAGCTCAGAGCCAGACGTGGGGCTCGAACTCACGAGCTGTGCGCGATCATGACCCGAGCTGAAGTTGGACGCTTAACCGACTGAGCCACCCAGGGGCCCCCTGTGCATGTATTTTAAAATGTGCATTTCCTTGATCGACAGTTCAATTGAATGACTTTTTATGTGTGTGTTGGCGAGTTGGGCTTCCTCTGCTGTTACATGACTGCTAATATCCTTTGCTCATTTTTCTATATTGCAGTGCTGTTTGCCTTTTTAACTGATTAATATGTATTTAAAAAGTATATTCTGAAAACCTGTCTTTTAGGTTACCACCATATTCTTCTCATTTCTGGCTTAAAATTTTTTCATGCTCTTATTTTTACACTTTAAAAGATGTTAATGTCAAATTTTTCAGTTTTTATGATCTCTCTCCTTTTTTTTCCTTTTTTAGTATAATAAATCCTTCTCTCTTCTGAAGTAATAAAGGAAGTTTATATTTTCTTTTAAATGCCTTAAAGATTTGCTGTTCGTTCTTAGGTCTTAATCTAAAATGTGTGTTTATGTGTGCTATGTGTGTGGATATTTTAAAATGTATCTTAAAATATTTTTGTAATTTACATATTTTCTATGAAAAAAAAAATTTTTAACGTTTATTTATTTTTGAGAGACAGAGAGAGACAGAGAACGAGCAGGGGAGGGACAGAGAGAGAGGGGGATACAGAATCTGAAGCAGGCTCCAGGCTCTAAGCTGTCAGCACAGAGCCCCGTGAGATCATGACCTCAGCAAAAGTCAGTTGCCTAACCAACTGAGCCACCCAGGCGCCCCTTTATTTTCTGTTTTTTTAAAGTACCTGGATTAAAACCTAATGGTCATGAGGCATTTAAATTTTTTTATGTTTATTAATTTATTTCGAGAGAGACAGAGCCAGGGTGAGCAGGGGAGGGGCAGAGATAGAGGCAGAGAGAGAGAGAGAGAGAGAGAGGGAGGGAGGGAGAGAGAGAATCCGAAGTAGGCTTTGCACCATCAGCACGCGGCCTAACATGGAGCTCAAAGTCACGAAGCCGAGAGACGGATGCTTGATTGAGCCACTGAGGTGCTCCGGTCACGAGGCATTTAAAAAATATATATGTGGCAGGATTCTCACACAGAGAGTCGTGACACTGAGGCTTTTCTTTCCTGGAAACAACTTTATTCCTGCCGGCACCGCTCCGTTGGGTTCATACCCGAAGAACTGAGCCCCGAGCACCACGTGGCGTAGTTTTTTAATGTATTTTTAAAAATTCTTTGTCTCCTATATATGGCAACATACAAACATGCAGTCTGATCAAGTGGCCTCATGTTACAAGGTCGTGAGGGATGTTGACATGTATGCATATAGCCAGGTTGAGGTTTTTTTCCTTTCCTTAGGAAGGGGACCCTACCACATTTATATTTCTGGTTTGGGTTTCCTAATACTTTATTTAGCATTTGTCCTGTTATGTTCACAAGGGAGCCTGGCTCCCAATTTCCCACTCTCTTTGCCTAGTTTCAGTATAAAGGCTATGCTAGCATCATAAAATGAAGTAGGACATGAGGTTTTGTCTCTTTTTCCAGTCTTGAAAATAGTGTATATTGAATGCAGGTTATTTGTTCTTGAAGTTGCATATATCTCTCATGAAATAGTTTGGACATGCTGCTTTTTCAGATATTCAACTACTGATTTAATTTCCTTTTCTTTTTTGAGATGTTTGATAATTTATAGTTATGTGGAGAATTGCCTATTTTATATTTATTTTCAAATTTATTGCATACATTTTTATAGAGGTACCTTATAATTTTATTTATGTCATATTTCAATAGTCGGTATGTTCATATGGTTTAAAAATCAAAAGACTCTAAAGTTTTCTTCCATCCTTGTCCCCAGGCCACCAATTCCCTTCTCCATAGACAAACTTCTATTATTAGTTTATTCTGTGCTTTTTCAGAAATATTTAATACGTACACAAATAGAAACATGTTTTCTTATAGTGTTATTTTTACACAAATAGTAATATATATACTCTTGTGTACATTACTTGTTTCATTTAACAATATATATTGGGAAGGAATCTTTTCACATCAGCACACAAAAAGTGTCCTCATTCATTCTACACATGCATAGTATTTCTTACTTTGGATGTATCACAAATTATTTAAAAATTTTAACGGAAATCTAAGTACTATACTACTTTTATGAGTATATATGTAGGATAAATCACCCAAGATAGAAATTCTGGGTCAAAGGGAATGTACATTTCTAATTTTGGTGGACATTAAATTACCCTCTATAGTTGTACAATTAATATTTCTACTAGAAACGTAAGAGAGTGCTTATTTGCCCCACAACCTTCCCAGCAAGTGTTTAATGAAACACATGGATCTTTGCTCTCTGACATCTCATATCAGTGTAGGTTTCAGCTACATTTCTCTTTTTAAAAACTTATTTTTATTAAAAAACTCTTTTTAACATCTATTTATTTTTGAGAGAGAGACAGAGCATGAGCAGGGGAAGGGCAGAGAGAGAGAGGGAGACACAGAATTGGAAGCAGGCTCTAGGCCCTGAGCTGTCAGCACAGAGCCGGACGACATGGGGCTCAAACCCGTCAACCATGGGATCATGACCTGAGTGAAAGTCAGACGCTTGACTGATTGAGCCACTCAGGCGCCCCTCAGCTACATTTCTCTTATCCTGGGAATGTTAAGCATCTCCGTATATATGAAATTTTATATATTTGTCTCTCCTTTTCTGGAAGCGGTCTGTTCATATCCTTTGCAAAATTTTCAGTGGGCTTTTTAAAAAATGCTTTCCTCACAATTTGTAGGACCTCTGCAGCTATATTAAGGAAATTAGCTCTTTGTGATATGTGGCAATACTCTTCCCAATTTTTCAGTTCTTTTTTTTTTTTTTTAATTTTTTTTTTTTTCAACGTTTATTTATTTTTGGGACAGAGAGAGACAGAGCATGAACGGGGGAGGGGCAGAGAGAGAGGGAGACACAGAATCGGAAACAGGCTCCAGGCTCTGAGCCATCAGCCCAGAGCCTGACGCGGGGCTCGAACTCCCGGACCGCGAGATCGTGACCTGGCTGAAGTCGGACGCCTAACCGACCGCGCCACCCAGGCGCCCCTAATTTTTCAGTTCTAATACTACCTTTTTCCATGAATGGTACTTGAATTTTTTGTGTTTGAATTTATCAGACGATTTTTTGCAAAGCTTTAGTGTCAAGTTAGAATTGTCTTATAAAAAATATTATAAAAATATTGTAAAAATTTTCCCCATGTTTCTTGATTGCCTTAGTGGTCTTATTTTTAATGTATGCATGTTTGAATAATTTGTAGTTATTCCTGACACAGAGTGAGGTATGGATCCGATTTTATTGTTTTTCTAGATGGTTACCAAGTGTCTATCTTTTCTGCATTGATTTGAGACGCCACTTTCCTTAGAAACACAACTCCTATGTTGCACTACATCTGGACTTACTACTTGCTTTCGTTGATCCTCTTGTCTATTTATGTGATGCCTTTATCTGTTTTAAATACTGAGGCTTTCTTTAGTGTGGCTCACCTCCCTCATTATTCTTTTTCAGAAATATTCTGAAGATACATTTTATACATATGAACTTCACAATTACTTTGCCCAGTTTATAAAAGCTTCCTACTGGTGCACTAAATTTACAGAGTAATTTAGGGAAAATTGTTTGGGCATTACAAATCAGTACAGTTTGGGGACCAATTTGTTCTGGGACCCACATATTAATTATTCATATAGAAAAAATTAAAACTAGGTCCCTACTTCAAGCAAAAATAAATCTTGGTGGATTGAAAACCAATGAGAGGAGGAAACATCTTTGTATTCTTTAGGAGCGTTTAAAATTTTTCTTCATTGGGGTGCCTGGGTGGCTCAGTCGGTTGGGCGTCCAACTTCAGCGCAGGTCATGATCTCACAGTCTGTGGGTTCGAGCCCCGCGTCAGACTCCGTGCTGATTAGCTCAGAGCCTGGAGCCTGCCTCGGGTTCTGCGTCTCCCTCTCTCTCTGCCCCTCCCCTGCTCATGCTCTGTCTCTCTCTGTCTCAAAAATAAATAAAAATATTTTAAAAATTAAATAAAATAAAATTTTTCTTCATTTAGCTCTCGCAAATTTTTAAGTTTATTTTAAGGTATTTTTTGTTGTTGTTGCTACTGTAAATGAGTGTATCTTTTTTTTTTTTTAACCTGTGAAAAAACTTGAGTTTTGTGTTAATTTTGTAACTGATGACTTTGGTGAATTAAAAAAAAAATGTTTGTAGTAGTTTTTTAGTTGATTCTCCCGGGTTTCAGGTAGAGAATCTTATCAACAGCAAACAGTGATAATTTCAAACCCTCTTGTACAATTTACTTTAATTAAAACAATTTTTTTGAGAGAGAGAGAGAGAAAGCATGTGTGAGCGAGCAGGGGAGGGGAAGAAGGAGAGAGAGAGGATCTTAAGCAGGCTACACGCTCGGGTCCGAGCCTGACACAAGGCTTGATCCCATGATTCTGGGATTACGACCTGAGCTGAAATCAAGAGGCGGACTCTCAACCAAATGAGCCACCTATGTGCCCTTCCTCTTTTACAATTTAATCCAGTATATCTTGTCTGGTTTGTTTTTTTGTTTTTTTTTTTTTTTTTGTCTCTCATTTAATCGCATTAGCTGGTATCTCAGAGCAACATTAAACACCAGTGCTGACAGTGGGGTGTTTCTTTTTCCTGATTTTAGTTGGAATGATTTGCACAGAAAGCTTAATGCTGGACTTGGGACTAATGTAAATAAGGGCTATGGTAAGGAAGTGCATATATATTACTATTTTACTGAGAATTTAAAGACAGCTGAGGGGCGCCTGGGTGGCTCAGTCGGTTGGGGGGCCGACTTCGGCTCAGGTCATGATCTCGCGGTCCGTGAGTTCAAGCCCCGCGTCGGGCTCTGTGCTGACAGCTCAGAGCCTGGAGCCTGTTTCGGATTCTGTGTCTCCCTCTCTCTGACCCTCCCCCATTCGTGCTCTGTCTCTCTCTATCTCAAAAATAAATAAACGTTAAAAAAATTAAAAATAAAATAAAATAAAGACAGCTGATACTAGAAATGGAAATTTTTCAAATGCCCTTTCAACATCTACGGTGATGTTTATGGGATTTTTATCCTCAGATCTATTAATAGGCTGAATTATATGAATAAAATCCCTGATATTCAAGTACTCTTGTATTCCTGTATGCAATCCCTCTTGGTCATGGTATGTTATTCTTTCCCCGTGTGATTGGACTCAGTTTCTTAGTATTCGGCTAGGATTTTTGTGTGGACACGAGTGAGACTTGTTAGTAATTTTCCCTTTTGGTGCACAGTCTTTGCTGTGTTGTTGGTGTTGATGGTAAACCCACTTTATATAAAAATTTAGAAGTCTTTCTTTCCACGTGCTCTGGGATCATGTAATATTACAATGTGTCACTGTGATGTTTTTAATATTGCAGCTCTTTTAAAACCTCATCTGTTTTCCCGTTCAGTAGGTCTATTAACATTTCTAGATAGTCTGAAATCAATTTTGATAAATTTTGTGTTTTGCTACTTAATTACTCATTTCGTTCAAGTTCAAATGTGTGGAGTCAAGATGATTCTTTTATTTTATTTTATTTTTTCTGGATCCTTGTGGCTTAGTTTTTGATAGATTTTCCCCATTATTTATTGGTTGGGTTGGTTAACAATTTATGTATTTCATTGTTTTTCCCTATATAACCAGATTTTGTATTTAATTACTATCTTAATTACACTGTTGCCTTTATAATTTGTTCCTTTCTGCTTTGTCTTTATTCACTTTCTTCTTTTACTTTACTTGGTTCTTATCCTAAATGCTTAAGGTGGGTACATTTATTTTTGTATTTCCTTCATTTATTGATATAAATAATTAGACTGAGTACTATTTGAATAGCAGAGGTTCCGATATGTGGCGTCCCCTTATTGTTTTCTAGATGTTTTCATTTTTATTTGGATTTCGTTGAGTTATATCAAAGAGAACTTTACCTAGTAGTAGCTTTCTCCTTTGGAGCTTGTTATGAATTCCTACTTTTATTGCTTTGTTGCCATGGTTGCTGTTTGTTCTCTTTTCACTTTGAAGAAGAGGTCACTACATATACAACTTTATTATATGCGTATTATATATGCATATATATACTGTACATACAACTTTGCTTTTTACCTCTTAGTCTTTTCCATTTGTGTCCCCTATGGTATGGAACACAATCCTTGGACATGGTAGGAATTCAATAAAAGCTAGATTTTTATTATTTAAAAAGTTTTTAAATGTTTATTTATTTTTGAGAGAGAGACAGAGACAGAGACAGAGACAGAGACAGAGCATGAGTGCCCAGAGAGAGAAGGAGACACAGAATCTGAAGCAGGCTCCAGGCTCTGAGCTGTCAGCCCAGAGCCCGACGCGGGCCTCAAACTCACAAACCATAAGATCATGACTTGAGCTGAAGTCGGACACTTAACTGACTGAGCCACCCAGGCGCCCCTAGATTTTGATTCTTTTAAATGGTTATGAGAGTTTTTGGTTTGAAACTTTTGGCCAGAAAATGAGGCTTGTTCCTTGGTAAGCATCTGGAAGGAAGAGGAGACTCTGTTTGATGTATTGTGTTCACCTTGGGGGTCACACCATTGTGTTTGGTTTGGGCAGGTCTCAAGCAACGTATTGACACTTCATAAGTGTAAACTTTCACAGGTTTGGCAAGCTTCTGAGATATTTCCCCCTCCGCCAGGGTAACACTCGGTAAAGGTGAAAACTCTTTACGATATCAAACAAACAGCCCAAACCAAACAGTGCAACATTCAAAGTCATTGAAAACCAATTTACAGCTGTATTGGAGTTTCCCAGAGGATGTCTGTCAGGTGGAATCCAATTCATAACCTAACATCAACCTTACGATATTCTTCTCTCCTGCTGATTCTCTTCTCGTCTCTCCCATGAGAGTTGCTTCTCTCTGGCAGCAACTAAAATGGCTCCCCTGCCCTTCTTTCCAGACTCCCTCAAAGTTTATTCTCTTTCCATCCCTATCATGAATTCTGCTCACTTTGCCCATTCCCTGCCTTTCCAGATGTATTTCTCCCTGCTTCCTTCACTCCATCAGCCATCTTGTTCTTTTTCTTCCAAAATACCACCTGTCAATCTGTCTTTGAGTGCTTCCTATTCATCAGCTATTATCTTGACCAATTATCTATTATCTTGACCAATATAACAAAAAATAACTAAATGGTGGGGTACAAGGTTGTCAAATGCAGAATTTTTCTCAGAGCAATCAGGAGCAAACTTGTAAAAACACTCATACTTTACAAATTCTTGTCCCAATTATATAGGGGTGATGTATGTATTTGTATACAATATAAATTATTTTATAGGTGTGACTTCTTCACATATAAGGGAGATAAGATTGCATATATTTGTGAAAACAATCTCATCCACTTACACTAAGTCGGTACAGTTTGGATTTTGTTCCTGAGATGTACGTTTGTCTTTCTTCTTAGTGAGGAATAAATTTGTACACACAATGTCTTGTTTTGCAGTCTAAAGAAGGTGCATTTATTGTCAGAGATTCGAGACATTTGGGATCCTACACGATTTCTGTGTTTATAAGAGACAGAAGGTAAGCAATTTTTGTTTGATGTTGAATTATGTATTTTGAGAGAGTGGGGGGAGAGTTCATACACATGCATGTGTGCGGGGGATGGGGCAGAGAGAGAGGGAGAGAGAGAATGCCCAGAAGGTTCCGTGCTATCAATACGGAGCCTGATGTGGGGCTCAAACTTACGAATTCTGATATCATGATCTGAGCCAAAATCAAGAGTCAGACGCGTAACCAACTGAGCCACCCAGGCGCCCTAGAGCTGGAAGGGAAGCAAGTGTGATTTTGTTCACTTTAGAGATAACAGTCCTTGGGACACTCTGTCTTACGGAGACACTGTCACATGGAGAAAGTGAAATCTTGGTATAGAAGCTTGATGGCTTGGAAGTTAGTACAACCAATCTATTCAAGTTGCATCCCTAACCAGCTCTGTGTATGACATTGGATAAGTTATGTGACTTCTCCCATCTCTTTTTCTCAACCGTGAGGAAGTTGGCTTAGTTGTAGCAGACACTGGTGATGCTTTCCTCATATCCACTGGTTTACCTTGCGTTTACCTGTAGAGAGTTCTGCACTCAGCTCGCCTCCCATGCCTTTCTGCCTGAGGATGTTCTCTGGCTGTGGGAACTCGTGGTCCCCATGGGTAGACGGGAAGTGCCTGAGAGTTAGCATCCTAGGAGTGCCCCTCTATCAATGAGGAATGGAAGATTAGCTCCTCAGCTGCTTTGCACTTTAGTGGGGCAACTCTCAGATGTGTTCCACAGTCTCTCATAGCTTTCCAGAGCCCTAGGAACTCATCGTAAACTTGCTCATCAATACACCCTCTATCGGCTTTCCCCCTTTCTTTGTTTCCTATATCCTTGCATCCCTCACAGTGCGTTCATTCATTTATTGAACTGATACTTGATATTCAGCAAATGTGTATAAGTGTCCCTAGTGGGCTCTACTTTTTCGGACATTGGAGTTGTCAATCAGACAACTTTGGCTGAAGTTATGTTCGAATCTAAGGCCCCAATAAGATAGCTAAGGCATTTACCCAGGGGTAGTGAGGCATCTGTTGAATCCAACCCACTCTGCAGTGTATAGTGTTTGTAAGATAAAAGTTTTACAGGCGGAGTCCCTGTTGCTTAATGAACTGACTTCGTTCCAAACGGATCTTTTGCTTATTTACCAATTCACATTTTATTGATTGTAGAAATATGGAGGCTACCATCAAACATTATCAGATTAAAAAGAACGACTCAGGACAGTGGTATGTGGCTGAAAGACACCTCTTTCAGTCAATCCCCGAGTTGATCTGGTATCACCAACACAATGCAGCAGGTAAGTCAGGGGCAACAGGCTGGGAGAGTCAGCGAGCCAGGCCCCAGACAGGCAATGCATCTGTGGTCTCAGACACTTAACAGGAGCAAATGCCCCTGCAGAAATATGTGAGAGCCTGAAATACAACCGGTATTCTGAACAATTCTCCTTATTGATGCTTCTTTGTTTTCATAGTCAGGCGACAAGAGGTAAGTTGATTCTTTACATTTCTGCCAGGTTAGAAAAATGATAGATGGCAGAGAAGCAAAAGGCAATTTAATTATCAGTGCATTTGTTTCTGAAATTTACACACGGCTAAATGTAATAGAATTTCAAATATCCTAAATAATCATGCTTCCTTCTCTTTGCCCCCATAAGTTTGCTCTCTACTTCAGTTGTATAGACAATTACCCTTAAATGGCTCATTCTCTGTTCTTTCTTATTTGGAGGACAGAAAAAAATTATATAGGATGCAGCCCTTAAATTACAACGTGGCTTAAATAGGCAGAAGCATCATGGAACCCCCGTCCCCAGGTGTTCTTTGCAGTAGTTGCTATTTTTGCAAACATATCATCAATGGAAAGATACAGGATTCCAGTAAGTTCCACCACAATTTCAATCACAGCTCTGGCCTTCAGCCCTCACTCAACCTGTATTGGACCACTTTGAACTCATAGGGGGATCTTCTTACCTCAACGTTATGGAATTTGGAACCCACTGTAACTTTTCATGTTGTTTTGACTTCTGGTCTTACAATACTTTTTAAGATTTCTCTCATGAAAAGTTGTGTTGACACACACACAAAAAAATCCCTTTTGGAAAGTGGCCACTTTTCCTTGACACTAGTTCTAAATACCAAGAATAAGTCCAAGGAAATTTTTATCCATTTATGGGATGAGTCTGCATGGATATTCCAGATGGTCATTGGGGGTTTGGTTAGAGAGGAAGTAGCAGCGAGGCTGAGTGGGGCGAGGGAGGACATATTTGTGTCTAGAGATGGAAACCCTTAGAATAAGGAGATCAGTTCTGAGTTTTTTTTCTTCATACTCCTCTTTCCCTTCCCTTCAAAGACAAAATTTGAGAAACAGAGTGGTTATGGTGGTGAGGTTAAAAGAAAGATACTAAGGTAGCTCAGGATGTGCTGACATGAGAAGATGTTAGTGATAAGTTGTTTAGTAAAGAGAAAAAAAGTGCAAAGCAGTCTATGAGAATATAGTGCCACTTTTGTAACAGAAGATTTAAAAATATGTATGCGTAGAAAAATTCTGTTAAATTTTATGTAATAATTTTCAAACTAACAAGATTATAACAGACTACAAACTTAATGCTTACCTCTGGGGAATGACACTGGGGGTAAGGACAGCTTTGATTTTCTGCCGTATAGATGGCTTTAAGGTTTGGTATTTTCGTTTGAATGGACATAAATTATTCTTATAATGTATCAAATACCACACGGATCATCTTTAAAAGATCAAGCGAAACATCAAGAAAAGCAACACTTACAACTATGGCTGCTGCTTATTAGAGAGAAAAGAAAGCAAAAAAGATATAAGAAAACAAGAAAAGAAGGATGATAAGAGGAGAGCCCTGGGAACGCAGACATAGCTGGCATTTACTGAAGACTTAATTTGGACCCGACCCTGTTCTGAGTGCTTTCATGTGTATTTATTTATTTAATCTTCAGAACAACCCTATGAAGTAGGTTCTGTCAGTATCTCGATCTTACAGATGAGGAAATGGAGGGATGAGTTGTACTCAAGATTGCATAGTTAATAATTGTGCTGAGATTTGAACTCAAAAAAAAATCTTTGAAACAGTTGGAACCATCGAACCCCCTGGCTCCACAGTCTGCACTAAATGACTGCTGTATCCTCCAGAAAGAGACGAACCATACCATTGGAGGGTACTTTGGAGGGCCAGTTTCAGAAAAGGCTGTGAATCAGAGCCCATGACTATCCTGTCTACTTGTTGACTTCTGGTCAATTTGGTTCATGACAATCTGTCTCTTTGCCAGAAGCAGGGACAATGCCACGAGAGTGACAGACTTCTTGCTGTCAAAGAGAGAGACTATCATTAAACCACTGGTAGTAAATCACAGAATAAAAATGTTTAGCAAATAAGAATCTTGAAATTAGAGGGAAGTGTTAGGATCGCAAAGAAATTCCTCATTATGTTCCTTATTTGGACAATGTGTTATAGAGTCCCAGCTTGATGAGGGCTCTAACCTCAATTAGGTCTTCAAAGTCACTGGTTAATATCCTTTCCAGCTTTCTCTTCAAACTTCTACCGTTCTCCTCTAGACTCCTTCTCCAATATTATCCACTGCCCTGTCAGCAAATCCCTAGCTGTCCACTTCATTAAGAAAACTGAAGCCAGCAGACAGGAGCTCCCTCAGGCTTACCCTCCTCCCCTCACTCCCTCCAGGAGTGGTTGGGACAAGCCTGTGCCCCTGTTCCCTCCATTCCTCTCCTGCTGGGACCAACCACCGTCTCCCCTTCCTTTCTCTCCTGTATCTCTTACATTTCCTCTGAACTTCTCCCTTTAGACTGGAAACGTGCTTAAGGCTTTATTATTCAAAAAGCAAAAAACCCCAAGCCCTCCCTTGGTCCTTTCTTCTTCTTTTCGACATTACTCTTCTAAGTCATGCTTTTTGGAAAAATATGTCCACATCTACCGTCTCCACTTGCTCATTTCCATTTGCTTTTTTTTTTTTGAGAGAGAGCGATTGAGAAAGAGAGTGCAACAGTGTGAGCAGGGGAGGGGCCGAAGGCAGAGGGAGAGAGAGAATGTGAAGCAGGCTCCACACCCAGGGTGGAGTCCCACGTGGGGCTCAATCTCATGACCAGAGATCATGACCTGAATCGAAATCAAGAGTTGGACGCTCAATAGACTGAGCCACCCAGGTGCCCCTCCATTTGCTTTTTAAACACGTGCAATGTAGCTTCTGCTTCCATTGCCCTATGTTTTACCAGTGATGCCCGTATTGACCTATAGGGTGATGCTTTTTAGTTCTTGTATTTTCAAGCCCTCTCTGCTATATTTGGCAGTGTCACCCCTTGAAATTCCCTACTTCCCAGATACTTTGACCCTGCACTTTCTTGTTCTTGAACTCAGATATTCCTTAGAGGTCTTCCCAATGAGTCTTAATTCTACTCTTCTTTAAACATTGGTGTCTGCAGGGATCTGTCCCCAATCACTTCTCTTCTCACCCTAGACATTTCCCTTGGCAGAATTCTTCTGCCTGGTAGTCCTAGGCACTTGCAATCCCACAGGCCCTGAACTTCAGTGATGAGATGGAACTTGTCATCTTAATCACTGCTTTCCCTCCAAACCTGCTCCGCTTCCTGTTGTCTGTCTCAGATGATGCTGTCATCATTCTGTCCATTACAGGGGCTGGAAACATAGGAGTCTCAAGAGATGCTTGCATTCTCCTTGATAGATAGCTCTTTCTCCTCCTCCTCCTCCTCCCCTTCCTCCTCCTTCTCCTCCTTCTCTTTCTTCTCAGTCATTAGAAAGCTTGTTTTATTGAAGTGTGGTTGCCATACAGTAGTATATTCGATTATGTAACGTAGTGATTGAACATTTGTATAAATAACAAAGTGATCACCATAATAAATCTAGCTACCGTCTGTCTTTGAGGTCGACCTAGAAGAGTGTCTTGCACACAGTAGGCACTGAGTGATGCTTCTTTCTGTTCTTATACTGGCCAAGTTTGTTTCTTTTAGCCTTTGCACATGCTGTTCCATCTGCCTGGAATGTTTTTCCTCCTAATCTTTGTAAGACGGTTCCTTGTCAATGAATGTCAGCATAGCTGCCATCTTGTCAGAAGGGCCTTCCCTGAGCACCCATTCGATAGAAGCTCTGTTGCAGGTACTCTGCGTGTACTCATCTTCTGCTTTCTCTTGTGTGTGCATGCATTTGTTTATTTTCTCTTCCCCCACTACAATGTAGGCTCTGTGGGAGCAAAGAACATCACTGTCTTAGTCACTGCTGTCTCCTACCAGTTAGTTAATGGTTGGTGCAAAGCAGGCCCCAAAGAAATATTAAAGAAATAATTAATGCTTGTTGAACTAAATGAAATTGATGATACAGAATACTACATACGGACCCAATCAAAAGAAGTCTCATTTACTCTACCATTTTTTTTTTTTTTTTTTTTTAGAAAAAAACAATTCTTGAAAAGTAGGGTTGGGAAATGGGTCCACTTCAATACTACTGGTGGTTGAATGAATTAGTGCGTTTTTTTTTTTATACATGCTTTGATCAAGAAGTCACATTTTCAGGAATTTATTCTAAGATGATAATTTGAGAGGTACATAAAAATTTATGTTCAAAACATACAGCGTCTTTTACAATAGTGAAATTTTAGAAAAAGCTCTGTTTATAGTTATTAATATATATCAATGACATATTGAGTGTTTTTACAGCTTATAGCAAAACATTCACTTTTCTGTGAAACATTGGGTGCATATATGCTTTCAAATACAAATTTGGAGGTTTTTGCAAAGGTGTTCACCAGAATGATAATGATGTAGCTCTGGTATATCATGTATAATGTGTGTCCAAATATTATTTTGTGAAAATGGGGAAAATAAACAAATAGATCGATGTAAATACTGTTTTTTTTTAAATTTTGGCCTAATTTATTTGAAGAATGGCACTGTCTTCTATTGTATTTGCTTTCTTTTTTTCTTTTATATTAGTAACTAGACTTGAAATACTGATTCCTCTTCCTCCCCAGGTCTCATGACCCGTCTCCGCTACCCAGTTGGACTGATGGGCAGCTGTTTGCCAGCCACAGCGGGTTTCAGCTATGGTAATGTATGCACGTGGACTCAAGTGCAGCCTCAAATCTGGGAAAGAATCTCCCCCAAGTTCCCTCGGCGTTCTTTAAATTCTTAGCTTTTCTGAGATACCTAGATAGGTTTCTTCTCAAAGTTGGAATCCTCCTTCTGAGATAGTGAAGTATATGCATCTCCTAAGAGCAACTTGAACTTTGGCAAGAACCGTTTCGATATTGCTTCAAATTTCACTGTACATTAGCAGGCGCTCTTTTGGTACATTAGAATTCTTTTTATTTGGGTGTTTGAGTTATTGCTCTCTGGGTACAAGCGTGGCTGGGAAATGACTGCTCCCCAAGAGAACCTGCTAAAAAGACCTGCTAAATGTCTCCTCTTCCCCTTTTAAAAATAGAACTTGTAGAAAGTTTGATTCGAACCATTTTCTAGCAAATGAGTATTTGCAAATCTGTTGAGAATAAATAAGAGCCAAAGAATTCTGTTTTGTAATTTGGTGACCCAATGTTCCCTTACATTCCTCTCATTAGTGTGAATCAGAATGTACTGAGAAGCCGGTAAGATAATTATATCACGTAACGGGTAACCAGGACCCAGGGTCTCTATTTTAATTGGGATGGGAGAGTGATTTCAGGGTATTAGGGATGCCTAGGTTATTCTCTGTCCCTAAATGCAATGTACATAATAAAAGTTCTGTGCCATTAGCAATTTATTTAAGTTAAGCATTAAGTTTTAATTTTTAAAAAATAAACTTTTCAAAAATTTTTTTAACATATAGAACAGTGCACAACTCATAACTCTATAGCTCACTTAGCTTTGCCTGGTTTTGATTACTTTATCTAAATGGAATAAGGCACCATACACAATAATACACAGTACCGTGTATTGTGTCTGGCTTCTTCCTCTTCACCCATGGTGTTGGGTGTGGTTGGCTCATCTCCGTGGTGGTGCGGTATGACATTGCGTGACTATACCACAGTGGATTTACCCATCCTTCTTTAGATGACCATTTGGCTTGTAACCAATTTTTACCACATAAATAATATCATTATGAACATTCTTGCATGTCTTTTGATGAGGTTCAGTAGTCATGTAAGCTCCACCAATGTTGGATATATACTTAAGAGTGGAATTACTGGGTCATAGAGCGTGTACCCATTCAGATTTAGTTAGTTTTCCAAACAGCTTATACCAAACTACACTTCAATCAATAGCATATGGGAGTTCCAGGTGCTCCACACCTTTGCCCTTGCTAATGTTTAGTCATTCCTGTGGATTCTTTTCTTTGGTTTTCACGTTAGCCAATCTGGCATGTGTAGTAATCGTATTTCATTGTGGTTTAAATTTGCATTTCCCTGATGACTAATTATTTTGATCAATTTAGTGGCCATTTGGGTATACCCTCTTGTGAGAGCATACTCTATTCAAGTTTTTTAACTCTTAGAAATATAATTATCTGCCTTTTTCTGATTTTTTTTTCATATTCTGAATACGAATTCCTTACTGGCTATGCATTTTAGAAATATCTTCTCCCAATATGTGGCTTTCCTTTTCACTCTCTTTTTAAAAAATTTTTAAAATACTTATTTATTGGGGCGCCTGGGTGGCGCAGTCGGTTAAGCGTCCGACTTCAGCCAGGTCATGATCTTGCGGTCCGTGAGTTCGAGCCCCGCATCGGGCTCTGGGCTGATGGCTCAGAGCCTGGAGCCTGTTTCCGATTCTGTGTCTCCCTCTCTCTCTGCCCCTCCCCCACTCATGCCCTGTATCTCTCTGTCCCAAAAATAAATAAACGTTGAAAAAAAAAATTAAAATACTTATTTATTTTTAAGAGAGAGAGGGGCAGGGGCAGGGGCAGAGAGAGAGAGAGGGAGACACAGAATCCGAAGTCGGCTCCAGGCTCTGAGCTGTCAGCACAGAGCCCGATGAGGGGCTTGAGCTCAGGAACTGAGAGATCATGACCTGAGCTGAAGTTGGATGCTCAACCGACTGAGCCACCCAGGTGCCCCATTCCTTTTCACTCTCTTAATGGGGTGTATTTGATAGAATTTTTATGAAGTGTAATTTGTCAATATTTTCCTTTATGGTTATATTATGTTGAATAAATTCTTGCCAATATCAAGGTCATAAATATATTCTCCCATGTTGCTTTTATTTATTTATTAAAAATTTTTTTTTCTCATGTTACTTTTAAAACACCTGCTACTGAGAACAAACTGAAGGTTGATGAGGGGTGGGAGGGAGGAGAGGGTGGGTGATGGGTATTGAGGAGGGCACCTTTTGGGATGAGCACTGGGTGTTGTATGGAAGCCAGTTTGACAATAAATTTCATATATAAAAAAATAAAATAAAATAAAATAAAATAAAAAATAAATAAAACACCTGCTATCCGGAGGGAGAGCACTTTGCAAAGTTGGCCTTTACAACTCTTTAAACTGCATTATTCTAAATTTCCAGCAGATGGCGGTGTTGCAATATAAAAGGAGATACTAAAACGGATTGTCAAGAGGGTTGTTTTATTTTTATTTTTTGTTACTTGATAACGAAATTTGTGTGTGTGTGTGTGTGTGTGTGTTTTCTTCACTTTATTTTTTTATTTTTTTGAGATTATTTTTATTTTTATTTATTTTTTTAAATATAATTTATTGTCAAATTGGCTTACATACAACACCCAGTGCTCATCCCAACAAGTGCCCTCCTCAATGCCCATCACCCATAAGTGGGTTAATTTAAAAACAGTTCTTTTTTCTTCATTTACTTCTATGGAAGTCAAATATACCATACCACAAATTTCACTTCAAACATAGATACATGTGAGTTAGAATCCTAAACACTGGCCTTATTTATTAGATGAATTTGTTAGACTTTTTCCTAAGGAGAAAACACCAAGGCAGAAAAGCCCTTTGGGGGTGGGAGTGGGCAGAGGAACAACAGAAGGAGGTGAAATGGGGGGGACTGGGGGGGGACCAAATGTTATGTGCCTCACAAGTTTACTCAGCAGGACAAAACCAGATGGGGACATACATATCTTAGGGCCCAGGTGTAGTTTTGGTAGGTTTGTTTTAGAAAGGCAAAGTGTTGCATTTCATCCTGTGTCCCTCTGGAAAGAGAACGTATGTTTTGATATCCATAATTCCTCTTTAAGTAAGTCAAGTTTATATCTTGAAGCTTGAATTCTGGAATTACACATGAAAACCACAGTGAGGGTATTAAAAATGGTTACTGTTCTGTTCCACTCATTTATAACATTTTTAACCTCTTTGTAAAAGAATAGAATAGGTCTAGATAATTCCTAAATCTTTTCCAGCTCTAAAAATTTCCCCTACTTATAACATGGATGTTTTACTTTTCTAGAAAAGTGGGAGATAGATCCCGCTGAATTGGCGCTTGTGAAGGAGATTGGAAGCGGTCAGTTTGGAGTAGTCCATTTGGGGCAATGGCGAGCACACATCCAGGTAGCTATCAAGGCCATCAGCGAAGGCTCCATGTCTGAAGAAGACTTCATTGAAGAGGCTAAAGTGATGACGTAAGTACAAGCAACACCCAGATCAATTTCATGCAACATTCTGGTGTTATGGAAAGAACACGGAGTTTGGAGCAGTTACACCTGGATTTGTGTCACAACTCTGCCCAAGCTAGTTGTGTGACCTGAGCAAATTATTTGACCTCTGTGTGACCTGAGTGAGTTATTTCACCTTTCCGAGCCTCAGTTTCTTCACCTGTAAAATGGGGATAACAATACCTTCGTTACTGCATCAACATGTGAATTAAGTGAGATAATCCATGAAAGTGACAAGTCTTTACAGGACTTTCTTTTTTGCTTTTCCTGGAAGCAAAAATGTTGATTTTGTCTAAATGGTAATATAAGGGTAAAGTATTTGCTTTCAGAGAATTTAAGAATCCTGAGCTCTAACAGAAGTGGCTCTTTGTGGCCCCCTGGACACTGTTCCTGACTTCTGTGATTTCTCAGATCAGCATTTTGACTTAGTTGAATATGTGTCTTACATCTGTAATCTGGGTTGGATCAGGACAAGCCGATAATTTGGTATAAAGAAAGTATTTGTTCAACAATGGGGAGTAGCATTGTGGTGAAAAATGAAAACCCCAGATGGTGTCACCTCGATTCTGTTCTCCAAAGCAATTACGTTCTGTTCTAAACTTGCAGACCTCAATGGAAAACAAGCAAACAAACAAAGAAACCAGAATCGATAACTGGACCCATTCTCCTTTAAAGACAGAGCAATGCTGCCTCTTGGAGCTCTCAACCCATACCCCAAGTGTCCTATCGAAATATTCTTCCCATCCACTTATAGTAAAATTAATTTCAGGAGAAGTTATATTAAACACATTTTCCAGTCATAGCAGCTCCCCAAAGATGATTTCGTGCCCCTAGATTACCCCAGGCAGCTATCTGTCTGGAATGTGTTCCCTGATACCATTGGCATCAGACCCTAGTTTTCCTGTATCTGAAGGAGAGACAAAACATTATATTCCTCTGTGTTGATTAGATAGGTGTGATAAGAAAAGAAAGACTGGGAGACATGTGGTTCAGGGGAAGTCGAAGCCTATACTGGAATTCCTAGGAAATGTAAGAATTAGAGATGTCCAATGTCACGTTGAGAGGATTCTTGAAAGGTTCAAGCCCTACTGGGCATTTGGGGTTAAGGTTGTTGGGGAAGATGTTTTGAAGACAGTGGAAGATCCATGGAGTGGGGGAAATAACGATAGCTCCAGGAAGTTTACAGAGGCAGGAATGAAGCTAAGGGCTTATTTTTAAGTCAGTTCAGGTGAACATAATGTACTGTTGGGTTTGAACAGTCTGTTTTTTCCTGATGTTTTTAAAGTGAGGCAGAAAAATTTCCTTCTAACATCCTGTTGCAAATACAGTCATCTTTAAAAAAGTATATACTGACACGCATTGAGCTCTGTGAAGCATACACATCTTGGTAATATAGTAGTACCTCCTTTTTGTAAGTGTGTAGTTTAAATGTCACCTCCTCCAGGATGTCTCCTCTGCCATGTTTGATTGGCTTTCTACTATATCACCTGTGTTAGTTCATCAATGTATTTGTTGCTGCTCCAGTGATCTTGCTAAACAAACATAGTGTAATGTTTCAATTCTCAGATGTTTGTATGTGGGTGTCAGTGTGGTGGTTTTCTTATGGCAAGTTAATGTTCCATTTTAAGAATGACTTTCCCGCCATTATTCTGCATACATGTAAATTGCATCCCTTAACTGAAAGTATACTTTATGAATTAGAAAGATAAATCAGACAAAATATACGTATTTAAGATACATATCTACAGATGAAAATCATGTATAGATTCTCTGAATGTCTTTTTTCTACTGACTGGAAGTGTTTTTGCATGCTACTTATATGGTAAGATGTCAATTAATCACTCACATACATTATTTTAAGGTAAATAATCCTCCCAAGTCATTGATTTTATTTTACCTCTATAAATGAAAAGGGGTAACATTTCAAGTTATTTCTGAGTGACAGAGAAATTGGCTTGTTACACATCTTCTAAAATTATAAACATTAACTTGAACATTATTTTCCATGATTGAATGCTACATACTCCAGAAGAAACAGTAAACTTTTGAAGTTTAGATAACTAAAGAATTCTGTATTTTATTTTATTTTATTTTTCCTGTATGTATTTTAATAGGCAACTTTCAAGGGTGTGTGTGTGTGTGTGTGTGTGTGTGTGTGTGTGGTGATTGGATTGCTGAATACAGAGAAGGGTTTCATGTTGGTAGGTATTTTTCAGTCTCCAACTTTGTCTGAAATTTTCTTTTTTTTTAAATGCCTTTATTCTTTATCATTTAATTTTCTTTCTTTCCCTTCTTCCTTTTCTTTCTTTCCTTCTTTCTTTCCTTCTCTCTTTCCTTCCTTCCTTCCTTCCTTCCTTCTTTCCTCCTTCCTCCCTTCCTTCTTTCCTTCTTTCCTCCCTCCCTCCCTCTCTTTCTTTCTTTCTTTTTCTTTCTTCTTTCTTTCTTACGCATCAATCACTGTTTCCTCCCTTCTGTCTGTATGGAAATTTTGCCTGAGCAGCCGCAGTTAGAAAAGTTGAAACCTCAGGAACAGGAACTCTTGCGAAGACCTGAGCAAGGAAAAGTAGCAACGAGGAGGCAAGGGGCTTACAGGATGGAAAGCAGAAAAAAAACAATATGGGAGCACGTAATATTCTGTAGGGACTTGGGAAGTACCGCTTGAACTCTTGACCCCACTTATCCAGCGCGCACGGTGGAAAGGAAACTTCCACGTTCTCTGGGGCTGGGTTTTTCGCGTATCTCGTTGTTGACAATAATGCAGAGTTGGTACATTTCACCAACGGAGTCTAAGCGCTTCGAATCGGACACGAATCCGCTCACGGGCGCGTGTGTGCTCTTCCTCACCAGGAAATTATCGCACTCAAGGCTGGTCCAGCTGTACGGAGTGTGCGTTCAGCAGAAGCCCCTCTACATCGTGACGGAGTTCATGGAGAACGGCTGCCTGCTGAGCTATCTCCGAGAGAGGAGGGGAGCGCTGCGGAAGGAAATGCTGCTGAGCATGTGCCAGGATGTCTGTGAGGGAATGGAGTATCTGGAGAGGAGCCGCTTTATTCATCGGGATTTAGTAAGTACCCCGCAAACTCGCTGATGTTTTACGTGTGGCCTTTCAGAAGATCAGGACACTTGAGGACTTTCAATATTTAATTTTACTTATTTATCTTTAAATATGTATTTATTTATTTTGAGAGAGAGAGAGAGAGAGAGAGAGAGAGAGAGAGAACATTACTGGGGGGGGGGGGGGGCAGAGAGAGAGAGAGGGAGAGAGAGAATCCCAAGTAGCCCCCGCACTGTCAGCACAGAGAGCCCTGCGGGGCTTGAACCCATGAACCCTGAGGTCATGACCTGAGCCCGAAATCAAAAGTTGGATGCTTAACCAACTGAGCCACCCAGGCTCCCCAAGGACTTTGAATGTTTTCGATAAAATACCTTTGGCTTCATTTCTAAATGCTTTCCTATTCATGTAATTCTCTGGGACTTGTGGCTTTCTTTTTAATTACTCATTAATGCTGCAGCAGTAAGTAAGTAAGTAAGTAAGTAAGTAAGTAAGTAAGGTGTTACTCTAAATATGCCTGGAACTGATGAACTACCACACTGACCAACCAACCAAAGCGAATTTACTTTTCTTTCCTGTCGCCTTCCCTGTCTTCTTCCATTGCTTCCACTTTTCTTCCTTTCAACCAATGATCAAATACGGATTGAATGGCAGTATATGCCAGGCCCGCGGCCGGGCACTGGAGAACAGCCAGGGATGAAACTGCCCCCATGTGGAGGTGCTTTGGTTGTCACAGTATCGCAGTGGCATTGCCGGCACGACTGAGGAGGATGAGAAATGCCAAATCATTCTGTTCTGTGATACTCGGAACATTATGTCCTAAAAAAACAAACAAACAAAAAATGAAAGCTTGTCTTGCCCCAAATGCTAATGGCTCTGCTTTCCTGCCTTGCTACCTTGCCTGGAAAAACATTTTGTATCCACTCCATATTTATTCATGATGTTCACACTATTCCTCCTCTGCCTTTCCATGTCTCATTTCTAAGTCCAAAAATTAACCCCAACGAGAACTTGAGAATCTGTGAGATGTCACTGGTATCATCACCGAGGGGGTCATCCTGTACTTCCTCCTGTGACCAGGGGGACTTTATTATCTATCATTCAGGCTAGAGCATTCTAGGGAGAGAAAGGAGGCATAACTTCATTGGCCTTAGCACACTTATTGCTGGACTTACAGGTGACGAAGCATTCTCATGGCATTTATTATTTACCACTTCCTATAATAGTTAATTGTTCACATTGTTTATACAACTATTAGACTCTAATTTCCCTGATATCAATGCCTAGACTTCTGAGCTGTGATGAGAACACAGAGTACAGAGCAATTTTCTCAGATTTAGCTGTGCCTTAGAATCACCTGGGAACTTCTAAAACATCACGATACCCAGGCCATGCCCCAGACCAATTAAATCAGACCCTCTGGGGGTAGAATCTAGCCATAAATATTTTTTGAAAATTTCCCTGGTGAGCTCAGTGCGTAGCCAAGATTCACAACCAGTGCTCTAGAGCTAGACTGCCTGGGTTAATATCTCACCTTTGTTTCTTACTAGCTGTGTGAGGTTGGGCAAACTCGTTAACTAGTACAGTGGTATTAATTATAGCAGCTTCCTCCTATGGGCTTGTTGGGGGAATTATATGCATTAATATGTGTAGGCCCTTCCACCTGCTCCTGGCATAGAGCGAGCTCAGCAATGCTAACTATTGCTATTCCAGAGCTACATTATCATTCTGTATCCCTCGTGGCGCATTTCCCCATCTTCAGTACGTAGTAGCTATCGAGCAAATTTTTGAATGGATGGATATAGCATGAATTCCGCCTAGCTTACTTTCCTAGTCTCTGCAGGTTGGTCTTTTCTGACAGGGAGTAGAATTCAAAACTCAGTCACTCTGTTTGTTCCAAAGTGGCTTCTCTCAGGTCCTCCTATCCTTGCTTTCTTCCTCGATTGCTTTCTTTTGTGTTCTATTCCACTTACCTTCATGCCAGTTAAAATGTATCAGTTAACCAGGAGTCTTTTCCCTGTCAAGGGCTTGCCTTGTGGTTTGGCTTTGAGATCCTTGCTGGTATTTGTGAAACTCTTCCAAATTGACTCCTCCTAGCTTACCATTTTTAGTTCCTTGCCTTTGTTTTTGGACTAGCTGACCCACATATGAGCTTAGAAGAGAAAAAAAAAAAAAAGATCAAACAGTGATTGATTTACATGAGGCTAAATACCAAATCAGTGATTTTCTTTGACTAAGCTCTCTGAAAATGGATTATTTTGGCATCAAATACATTGTCTCTGCATTATTTAAAAATACACATTAATTTTATTTTATTTTATTTTATTTTTTTAATTTTTTTTTCAACGTTTATTTATTTTTGGGACAGAGAGAGACAGAGCATGAACGGGGGAGGGGCAGAGAGAGAGGGAGACACAGAATCTGAAACTGGCTCCAGGCTCCGAGCCATCAGCCCAGAGCCTGACGTGGGGCTCGAACTCCCGGACCGCGAGATCGTGACCTGGCTGAAGTCGGACGCTTAACCGACTGCGCCACCCAGGCGCCCCTAAAAATACACATTAATTTTAATGCCAGGATTCATAGTTTAACATCTCTTTGATTTAGTCTCCCCATTTATCAAAGATACTTCTTGCGAATAATTAAAAACTTTTAGAAGAAAAAGTATTAAAATTTTTCTTTTTGTTGTTTCTTTGAAGCATCATTAAAATCCATCACGTAAGGGCAGATATATTGAGTCATATGTGGCATTGACAGGTGTCACCATAAAAATAAAATGGCTGCTCATACAGGAAAGTAGTGTAGGGGTCCAAATAAACTAAGAAAAAGGAGAGTAGAAACTCTTGAAAGAAAAAACTATCTTCAAACTTGGATTCCTTTCTTCTTTTTATAGGCAGCAAGGAATTGTTTGGTCAGTGCTGCAAGTATAGTGAAAATATCGGACTTTGGAATGACGAGGTACGTGATATATATATATTTTTTGTTTGTTTGTTTGTTTACTCATAAGAGGGAATCTTATATCTGTCTACTGACAAACTGAAAATGTTAATAGCATTTTTTTTTTCCTGTGAGGAAAGTATTGATGTGGTTGTTAGGCCTGTTGCCCTGCTTTGAATTTTAGGACATAAACCAATTTTAGCTGTGAGTTAAATGGATATTTTGGACTATTTTTATATTTTTTCAGGTCATTTTCAGGCATATCTTAAAATTTATAATATTTCTCAATCTATTCATCATCATAAAAAGGTTAAAAAAAAGCTTTTCTGGGGCGCCTGGGTGGCTCAGTCGGTTGAGTGGCCGACTTCAGCTCAGGTCACGATCTCGCGGTCCGTGGGTTCGAGCCCTGCGTCGGGCTCTGGGCTGATGGCTCAGAGCCTGGAGCCTGCTTCCGATTCTGTGTCTCCCTCTCTCTCTGCCCCTCCCCCATTCATGCTCTGTCTCTCTCTGTCTCAAAAATAAATAAAACGTTAAAAAAAATTTAAAAAAAAGCTTTTCTGATATATGTATATTTCTGAAAGAAAAAAAGAATAAATTTGTTTAGCTCTGATTTTTCTGTGTCATCATCATGCATTTCTTTTTGTTGTTGTTGTTGTTAGTTTATTTATTTTTCCAGAGAGACAGCAGGGGAGGGACAGAGAGAGAGAGGAAGAGAGAGAGAGACAGAGGGAGAGAGAGAATCCCAAGCAGGCTCTGCACTGTCAGCACAGAGCCTGATGTGGGGCTTGAACTCATGAACTCTGAGATCGTGACCTGCGCCGAAATCAAGAGCCAGGCGCTTAACCCATTGAGCCACCCAGGCACCCCCATCATGTATTTCTATTATCCAATGTAGTAGCTGACTTTAAAAGACTGCGACTCAAGTGTAGAAAATCTAACCTTATTTTCTACAACTCAATGCAATTTATATTTTGAGCCCCCTTTCCTTCAGGTTGCTAAAAACTTAATTCCTGTGAATTCAGGATTCTCTCTGATTCCAAGGTCAAATTCAAATTCTGTATGTTTCCTGGGGCCACATATTAGAGAGGACATGTCTGCTCCTTGTTATCCATTGGCAATGGCGTCCTTGCAGCCACTGTCCTCCTGCTTTGTCCTTGGCTGAACATCTGCACAGGTGGCTGTCGATTCATCCCAAATTTCTGTCTGCAAGAGGCTATCATACTGCAATTCGCCATGATTAGAAAACCCCGTGGAGCTATCTATCCAAGGCCCTATTTACCTAAGCACATCCACAGCTCTTTATTTTCTGGACTCTTTTTGCTTTTCCTGGGGCTTGACCTGGGGAAGAGGCCCAGGCTCTGTTTTGCTCTTGAATCCCACCAACCTATTGTGGGAAGTGGGGCCTTTTTCTCATGCAGTGTATCCGGGAAGCCCTTGTAGGGTGCAGGGTACAGGACCCTGTCTCTGCCGCCCCCTGATGTCTAATACGCCTTCCCTTTCCCTTTATTCTCTCTCACCTCCCAGCTGCAGGGGTCTTTTTCTGGAGGGATGGGTGGTGGTGGTGAGATATCACTCTTATTTATGGGCCATTCTGCCAAATATTTTGTTAACAACTCAGTCCTTCTCCTTCTCCAGAATGCTTAGAACTTGGAAACTCCAAAGCTATGAAAAATGGCTCTTTCCCTTTTGTTTTCTATTACCCACTCTTTCCCTTAGTGGAATGACCTCTGGCTCAAGAAAGCACTTAAAGGTGGGCTGAAGTAGGGTATGTGGGGAAAAAAAAGAGAGTGCGAGGAAGCAGTAATAAATAATTCAAAAATACTATGCTGCCCACTCCAGGGGCTACACAGCACGACTTAGTTATCATCTCTTCTCTCCACGTTCCCATACTTGGATGCTCCTGCCTACAATTCTCAAAAAAGAGAGAAGTTTAATATTTTTGTAGTTTTTAAAAGGAGGTGGTAGTTATTATTGATTTCATATAGGGCCATTTTAACGCATTGGCAATTTTTTACAACAGATGTATTATATTCAATATTTTATTTTCCCCCTCCTCTGCCTCACAAAACATCTATGCATGAGGAAAGAAAATAAGGCACCTAACCTTGAATTTGTTCTTTGCCATATATATATATATATATATATATATATATAATTTTTTTAATGTTTATTTACTTTTTGAGAGAGAGAGAAACAGAGCGTGAGCAGAGGAGGGGCAAAGAGAGAGAGGGAGACACAGAATCTGAAGCAGGCTTCAGGCTCTGAGCTGTCAGCACAGAGCCGGATGCGAGGCTCGAACCCAGAAACCATGAGATCATGGCCTGAGCTGAAGTCGGACACTTAGCCAACTGAGTCACCCAGGCGCCCCTATTTGTTACTTTTCATTTTATAACTTTGGTTATTAGAGCATCAGCATGCTCCTTTGCAGAATTAAGAGTTTGTCGTAACTAAGGTAGTCAGTGGGTTACCAATTCCAATCAATTTTGAAGAATTGCTCTGGTTTTCTGAAACCCAAATAAAATAAACAGAATTGAGGCTTGGTTTGGGGAGGAATCACTGTATAGGATACTTTCCCACTTTGGTAAACAAGAGAAGGTATGCAGAACATTTCTGGGGTAAAATGCTTTCTCTTTTAGAACTTGAAGTAGACTAAGGGGGGTTGAACTAAACTGAACTTGGAGGTATTTAGCACAAGGTGTTTTGGATCTAATAACCTTTGGATCTAATAACCTTAGGTACGTTTTGGATGATGAGTATATCAGTTCTTCTGGGGCCAAGTTCCCCGTCAAGTGGTCCCCTCCTGAAGTTTTCCACTTCAACAAGTACAGCAGCAAATCTGACGTCTGGTCGTTTGGTGAGTAAATTTGATATTCATTTGATGGTGGCTGATTTAATACAAGGCCAGTCTTTTTTAAGGTTTGAGTTTTTAATATGATGTGGCATTTGAAAAAGGTCTTTTTGCAACTGTGCTTCTATCTTAGGTGTTCTAAACACATCCAGGCTGTCTTTGGCAACTTGTGTCATGCACCTTCTTACAGAAGTCTACTTTTGGATCTTTTCCTTTCCCATTGAGCACTTGCTGTAAAACTATAACAAAGAGTCTACTGATCTAGAAAACAAACTCAGCCAACTTTTCTACACCACAGAGACTTGCAAGGAAAAGTCTCTTAAGGTGTCACTGAATTTTGAGTGTAATTGATACACTTCATTGTCTGACTACGAAGCAACTCCACCTCATTTATTCCATTACCTTCAAACTTGGTGGAATTTAGATGTTGGCCTCCTTGGGAACTGTCAACTGGAATTTATGTTGTGTAACGTTCTTCACTGAGGAGGAGACACTGTAGACCGTGTCCAGTAGAGTTTGTGCTTCAAGTTGGTTTTCAAGAAGTGGCAATAAATGTGCAATAAGCTATTCTCTTTAGCCCAGACCTCTCCCGATAGCTTCTTGGGTTTGGAAAGACATCTGAACCCTCAGAAGGGTGTGAATTTTATTGTCCACATAAGGTTAAGCTTGTATCATTGATCTCTTTAGCTGTCGACTGACTTGTGGTCGTTTTGGCAGGTGACATTTTAAGCTCTGCAGGAGAGCAGTTAAGTTGTGAGATTCATGGATAGAAACACAAGGACCTCATCAAGTGGCTGCAGAACAGTTAGAATTTCTGAGCTTTACCTGACCACTTGTCTCTACTTCCCACTGGACAGTGAGCTTCTTGAGCACACGGACTGGTCTCATTCTTAGAATCTTCTGGCTCTAGCAGACTCCTGGCCCCTAATCAATGCATAATACATATTCTTAGAATAAGTGAATAATTAAATGAAGTCCAGATGAGAGCACTGAAGGAGTTTCACTGATCAATCAATCAATCAATTGGTGATTATAGAATATCTGCTTAGGTACCAAGCCCCTGCTAGATATTCCACCCTACCCAGCAGCCTCATCTTTCAGTGGGAAGAGGGGAACATGCGCCATCTACTGGTCGGGAAACTCTTGGCCTTAGCAGGCAGCAGAGGCTCCCACAATTCTGTCATTTTCCATCGAATGGCAGAGGGAATGGCAGAATGTTGATTTCAGGGTGTGAAGACATGAGCATACTTCGAAACAAAAGTGCTGGCAGCACTTGGCTTTCACTAGGGAGGCAAGTCAAGACCAACGGGAAAGAAAGGCATTGTTTTTACTTGGAATGTTTTCAGATGAGAGGCCTGTTCGAAAACTCCAGTACACATAGTCTGATTCCTAGCCAGAACCGTTCTCATTCTGGATGATTATAATTCAGAGGCTGGAAGAGGGAAAGGAGGCCTTGTGGTTGGAAACAGTTCTTGCCGTTTCAAGTAACCTCTTGTTTACGTGCATTTTATGTGTAGGAGTTTTGATGTGGGAAGTTTTTACAGAAGGAAAAATGCCTTTTGAAAATAAGTCAAATTTGCAAGTTGTGGAAGCCATTTCTAAAGGCTTCAGGCTGTACCGTCCTCAACTGGCACCAATGTCCATATATGAAGTCATGTACGGCTGCTGGCATGAGGTGAGTGTCCCCTGATTTCCTACGAAGTTGGCATTCCCAGCATCTGAGAACAGACCTGAGTGTCACAAGCGTTACCTGAGGACTCCAGCATGGCAGGAAGAGGGGTTGTTTCCTGATAATGATCCCTAAGAGCCAGAAGTACTATTTCTTTTTTTTTTAATTAAAAAAATTTTTAACGTTTCTGTACTTTTTGAGAGAGAGAACAATAGAGAGCACACGAGCAGGAGAGGGGCAGAGAGACAGAGGGAGACACAGAATCCGAACTGTCAGCACAGAGCCCGATGCGGGGCCACGAGATCATGACCTGAGCTGAAGTCGGACGCTTAAGCGATTGAGCCACCCAGGCGCCCCCAGGAGTACTATTTCTATGTGAAGCTGCCACCATAAGGTCGTTAGTCCATTTTGTTTTTATTTATTACTATTATTATTTTTAATGTTTATTTATTTTTGAGAGAGAGAGACAGAGCATGAGTGAGGGAAGGGCAGAGAGAGGGAGACACAGAACTTGAAGCAGGCTCCAGGCTCTGAGCTGTCAGTACAGAGCCCGACCCAGGGCTCGAACCCACGAACTGCAAGATCATGACCTGAGCTGAAGTCAGACGCTTAACCAACTAAGCCACCCAGGAGCCCCAAGTCCATTTTGTTTTTAGCAACAGCCTTTCATCTGGAGAATTCAGTGCCAGTGCATTTTTCAAGTCTTATTTTTCTCAGATTGGCTCCTGCAGAAACTCTCGATGCTACTAGAACTTAAGCGATGAGGTGTTTTACTCCTTTAAGAACTGGTGGGTGGAAACTGAGAGTAGAATCAGGTTTGGTAAATTTCCACATTGAAAGAGAAGGAGGGTGTTTTTATTTACTTCAGTCTCCTGCAATGTGTCTTGTTTTCCCCAGGCTAATGGGTTTCAGCTCTTTTTTTGGGCACTCAAGACTCCTGATAGATTAAGCCAGAATAGGAATCAAGACAGAAAGCGTGTGGGGCGCCTGGGTGGCGCAGTCGGTTAAGCGTCCGACTTCAGCCAGGTCACGATCTCGCGGTCTGGGAGTTCGAGCCCCACCTCGGGCTCTGAGCTGATGGCTCGGAGCCTGTGTCTGATTCTGTGTCTCCCTCTCTCTCTGCCCCTCGCCCGTTCATGCTCTGTCTCTCTTTGTCCCAAAAATAAACAAACGTTGAAAAAAAAAAAATTCCCTCTTTATAAAAAAAAAAAAAATTTTTTTTAAAGAAATAAGAATTTTTTTAAAAAGGCTCAATATACACCAAACTTGCGATTGAGGAATGGCCAACCTAAGAAATTAGTTGGAGAAAGGATCATATCAAGCATATGATTCCTGAAAAGGGCAAATGAGGGGCGCCTGGGTGGCACAGCCGGTTAAGCGTCCGACTTCAGCCAGGTCACGATCTCTCGGTCCGTGAGTTCGAGCCCCGAGTCGGGCTCTGGCCCGACGGCTCAGAGCCTGGAGCCTGTTTCCGGTTCTGTGTCTCCCTCTCTCTCTGCCCCTCCCCCATTCATGCTCTGTCTCTCTCTATCCCAAAAATAAATAAACGTTGGAAAAAAAAAAAAAAGACAGAAAGTGTGTCAGAAACTTCGAGTCAGGAAATTCTCTCTGGGGGCGTGGGGGTCCAGGTTTTCTTTTTCTTGAAATGCTGAGCTTAAAAATAAAGCCAGGCGTATTCTATCTTTTCTGGGCACAAACTCAACACACCTCTCTCCTTCATATCAGACTCCTCTGTGATTTTTGACAGCTTTCTGACAGTGTTAGTCAAGAAAAACCGCAGCTAAATGAGGAGTTTTCTCCTGGCTGAGAAACCATGATGACTGAAAAACTCAGTATGTCAAGAGTGATGTTGTTCACATTCCAGAGATGTATTAGTTTTATAAAGATCCTTGATGTATGAAAATATTATGCATATGATGAGCTGCTCTGCAAGGAATCTTGAAAAACATCGGAAAATGTTAAATGAGCTATTAGTAGCCAATGGCGGTCTTAAGAGCTTCTCTGCAATAACAATGTAAATAGCTCAGAAACCTATATCGTATGTGGAACAATATACAGGTACATGGCATAAAATATAACTCTTATTCAGATTTTATTTATCGGTGGAGAGGAAAAAGGAGAGTAAATCCGAGGCTGGCAGGAGAACCCCGTAATGATGTCAGTTTCACATTGTAGTCAGAACATTGATTAAAACAACGTTTTTAGTTATGCTGATTTACTTGTTTGCAAAAGGTGATTTACCTACAACTCTTTAAGGTGGTCTAAATACCACCTTAGTTCCCTTTAAATTCAAGTTTAAGTGCTTAGGTCCTAAGTGCTTAGGTCCCTTTAAATTCAAATATGATTATGTTAGTACTGATACGCACACACTGATACACACATAACTGTTTCATAGGCTCTACTACCTGCAGAACGTCAGCCTCCTCAAAAAACTCCACAAATTATTCCTGAAATCTCCAGGAGGACTTGAACGTGTGCTTACGTATCCTTCTGCTTGATCCTTTTTATCGATGCCATGTGTTTATAAACCACTAAGAGTGGGGGCTCCCCATGAACCCAGTTGCCAGCGATCTTTGTGAGAATGTGGCTACCGTGAGTAGTTCTGTTTCCCATGGATTTCAAAGATGCCAACAGTGTCATCTTTTCTACCCTCGTGGAGCCAAAGCCAAATCACATCCCCTGGTGAAAATAGGAAAAATGTTCCAGACCTTGTCTCCATGACCGTGGATTTTGTTGACTGAGCCTTAAGACTGCACAGTCTATGCCCCAGGACCTGCAAAGTCCTTTATGAAAACATGGCTTGTGCTTTCTGACTGAAATCTTTCCTTCTACAGGGGACCAAATGTAGTAAATAACTGGGGCAGAGTGCGATAGCCTGGTACTCTGGATGCCCATTCTCTCCCAGCCCTTTTTTTTTTTTTTTTTTACCCCATGCACATCATGTCACCCGAAAAGATCTCTAGGGCAGTGCTGTCCAGTGGGACTTTCTGTGATGGTGGAAATGTGTTATGTCTGCCCTCTCCAATATGGTACCCATGCCTGGCTCTTGAAAAATTGGAAAGTGGCTAGTGTGACTGAGAATTGAATTCCAAAATATATTTAATTTTAATTAATTTAAATTTAAATAGCCACCTGTGGCTGGTGTCGGCAGCTCAGGCTATTTTATTTTTGCAGCCCTCTACTCTTATATTTTCACACTCATGCTTCATTCAACTACCAGTCTTGTCCTTTGCGTCAGCCAAGGTGTCGTTCTCTTCCATTCGTGGAGAACCAGCCTAGATCCAGGTCCCTGCCAGCCCGTTCCAGAGCCGGTATCTGAGTGAATTCTAGGCTGAGCTGACCATCTTTATTTCCCTCTTCCAGAAACCCAAAGGCCGCCCGACGTTCACTGAGTTGCTGCAGGTTCTCACAGAGATCGCGGAGACCTGGTGACACGAATGGGAGGCCAACCCAGAGGATCATCTTGCAAAATTATCACAAAAGGAAATCCTGTTCGGGGTCACTGATGATGAACACCTTCCTTTAGAGTTGCTGACTCTTGGAAACAGTGCAAAGATCACAGGCTTTTCAAACTTTAAAATTTAAAAATACTCTGACAGTCATATTTTCTACAGGGATGTCTTTGAAAGGGACTTTCCGACTCTCATTTTTCTGTGTTGTTCTCCGTGTCCCATGTGAAGAGGGGGAAAATGCTCCATAGCGGTCTTCATAGTGGCTGCTCTTCCCGAGAAGAGCCCTGGGAGCCCCTGAGAGTGAAAAACTCTGCCAACTCATGGAATAAAGGAGCCTCCCCTGCAGAATTCAACCCTTTTGAGCTGGACTGACCTTTGTGGAAGATGCACCTTTACAAGACACATGAATGTGAACATTCTTAAACTGTCTTTTATAATCTCCCCTATGTTATTTAAGGACTTGGTTTTGCACATACCTGATTATTTTGGAGACAGTTTCTTGTATTCCAGTTTTAAACACTGTGAAGGCAAAGTTCTTTGAACAGGTCCCGGTGGCATTTCTGTTTCCAGTAATATCCATTGTCAGGGTCAGTTGAGAACTTGAATTTGAATTCTGCAGTTTCACGCTTTGTCCATGTGAAATTGGATGACTTAAGAAGCCTCCTTTTAAAACGGGTAATGGATCTATTTTCTTTTCTTTTCCCTACAGTGTCAAAGAATGCTTATTGCAAAGTTGGGTAAAGAAAAGTGACACATTTTGAAGATTTCATATCTTTTCTGAGTGAAATTCTCAATTTCTTTGGTGTATAGTTGACATTATATTCGTTTCAGGTAGACAGCATAGTGATTCAATGTCTCTGTATGTTATGCTGTGCTCAGCACAAGTGCGGCTGCCATCTGTCCCCATACATTGTTATTACTATATCACTGACAATATTTCATATGCTCCGCCTTTTATTCCTGTGACTTATTGATTCTACAACTGGAAGCCTGTGTCTCCCACCCCCACCCCCTCTCTCCAGCAACCATCCGTTTGTTCTCTGTATTTATAGGGCTTCTGTAAGAAGCCTCATTTTGTCATAGGAAATTCCTCCAGTACCTCTCTAGAAGACGGCTTGCTTTTCTCATAAGAACAAGAGGAGGCAAACACAAGAGAGCCAAGCGTCACCTCCAACTCCATTATTTCTGAAGCCCGGGGTTTTGGATTCAAGATAAAAATAACCACGGTCATAATTAAATCTTAATTCCTTGGGCGCTGTTTGTAGGAATGATTGGAAATGTGTCTTGATCATTGCGAGCGTTTCAGAATTAGCGTAGGAAGAAGGGTGTGGCAGAAGGCACACGTGTTGTCATCGTGAGGTTTCGCGCTGGGAGTCTGTCGTCTGATACCGCCCTACCCTGCGTCGTGGTTCTGCGTTAGGATTCCCAGTAGATTGTAAGTTGCCGTGTGGCAGCAGCTGTGACTTTTAAGTCCTATTTCCCTGTTCCAAGAATGATGTATTTGAGTATCAGTGGTACTTGGTCAGTGCACTGAAATGCTGAGCATCCGACGCGAGAATGGCCAACTTTGATAATTCAAGTGGTGGTCGGAAATACTTGTATGAGATCCCGTGGTGTTTCTGAGACTATCAGACCCTTTTTCCTCATGATATGGGAGGCGAGACAGGGCTCCCACTACTGAGATCTTAGGTCAAATAAGATACGCAGAAGTTGCGTGCAAGAGGGCATGAGACTATCAAACCAGCAAAAGCCAAGGCCGGGGGGAAGGTTAATGTTATGGCAACAGAACAGGACATCCCAATGCTGAAGAGTTAGGATTGACCACAGGGCATCCCGCCGTCACGATCACTGCGATGCAGGGAGACGGAGTTCAGAGCGGGAGTGAGTCCAGAGAGGAGTCCTTCCTGGAGGTGTGATGGCAGCCGCCAGCTCTCCTATGAGCAATCATTGGTGGTGGTAGGCAAGCTCTATTCCTTTTAACACTTCATCAGAACGTGAGATACTAAGAAACAGAAGTAACTGGAGATAATATGTATGTAACTGAGGTGCCAGATAGTGGGTGAATTTGGAATGTCTTTTTGTTTTTAATGTTTATTCACTTTTGAGAAAGAGAGAGACAGTGGGTGAGCAGGGGAGGGGCAGGCAGAGAGGGAGACACAGAATCCCAAGCAGGCTCCAGGCTCCGAGCTGGCAGCACAGAGCCCGATGTGGGCCTGGAACTCGCCAACCATGAGATCATGACCTGAGCCAAAGTTGGAGGCTTAACCAACTGAGCCACCCAGCTGCCCTGAATTTGGAATGTTTTTAGACAGAGATTCATCGTTCTTTGTCTAGCAAAAGAAAAAATTTCTTAAAAAAAAAAAAAAAGAAAGAAAAAATTTCTTTAAAGAAGTCACAGAACTTCTCTTAGAAAGGAACCCCGTTTTGTAAACAATGCTAGTATTTGTTCTTGTGAGGAGTTCTCTGTGGATAGCTTAAATAGTTTGGGGTGAGACAGCGCAATAAACAACTCTGCATAACAAATGAATAGGCAGGTTAGGGCTTGGTCGCCGATGAGAGCCCTAAACAAGAAAAGACAGGAGCTCAAAGGAGTGAGGGAAGCTCTGAAACAGACGGAATCTGCAGGCCAAGCACAAAATATGTTCAGTGTAAATACTCATTGGGCAAGAGTAGCCAAAGGGCTTTTTTTTTTCTTTAGTAAACTTTTTACTGAAGTACAATACATGGTTGTACTATTGTGTGGGTAACATGCTCCACCCACAAACTCACACAACCTGATAGCATTTCATTCAGCACTATGCTCAGTTTTTAAGATGGATTAAGGGCAGGGAAGAGCATGCACAGCCCTTCTGTTTCTTTTGTTCTTTTTTTAAGCTTATTTATTTTTGAGAGAGAGAGAGAGAGAGATAGAGAGAGACATGCGGAGCATGAGCAGGGGAGGGGCAGAGAGAGAGGGAGACACAGAATCCGAAGCAGGCTCCAGGCTCTGAGCTGTCAGCACAGAGCCCGACGCGGGGCTCGACCTCCTGAACAGTGAGATCATGACGCTTAACCGACTGAGCCACCCAGGTGCCCCACAACCCTTCTGTTTCAAGGGGAGCCTATCAACTGCCTGTGTGCACAGATGCTTGGGTCCCTCCTCACCCACCTAGAGAGTGTGTATGATTGCTGGTGATAAGGCCATGGTGTGTGGAGTTTGTCCTTAGGCAAAGAAGGTTCTGTCTCAGTTTCCCATCTGTCATGTAGGCCTACAATTCTCAGGTTTCCCAGCCCACGTGCTTTCTCACAGAGCAGAGATTTTCGCAGCATACAAAACATATGTCTGGCCCTGGGACCCAACATTCCAAATGTATCTTGGGACATATTGAAGGCACTGTGCCATTCATTTGCCATCCAAGTGCTGGGAGAACACAAACCTAAAATCCAGACAGATCTAGGTCTGGGATAAAAAGAGTACAGGTCTGCTGTTAACACCTTGTTCACGTACATAAGGTACACAAGTCATGTGTACATAGCTTAGTTTTCATAAAGTGAATATATCCGTGTAACTAGCCCTCAGATGAAGAAATGGTACATTCCAGAATTTCAGAATCCATTCTCATTCCCTATTCGAGTCATTCATCCAACAGTAATCAATATCCTGATTTCCAACACCGTGGATTGGTATGGGCTTTTCGGAATTTTATGTAAATGGAATCCTATGATATGTACTCTCTTGTGCCTGGCTTCTTCCACTCGATATATTCATTTGGCCCATCCATGTTGTGTGTAGTTGTGTTTCATCAATTCGTATTTCTGTAGAGTCTCCCACTGTATAATTATACTGCTGATTATTTGTTCTACTCTTGATGGACTTTTGGGTTGTTTCCAGTTTGGCTCTTAGGGTCGGTGCTGCTATGAACATTATCCTACATGTCTTACGGTGAAAATATGTATGTGTATCTGTTCTGTGGATGCCTAAGGGTGGAGTTGCAGGACCAACAAGTATGTGTACGTTCAGCTTTTGGAAATAGTGCCAAGCAGCGTTCTAAATGGACATTACCAAGGACACAACCAGCCGCTGTGTATGAACGTTCTAGTCGCTTCACACCCTCAATGGTATTTGGAGTTGTCTTTCTCATTACAACGGCCAAAGGATTTGTATGGGCAAGGATGTCTCGTCTTAACTTTTGTTTGTTGAGCTGCAGTAATCTGAGCCCCCTACTCTTTGTGGTCAGCATAGCAGGATGCCCCGTGCACAGCCGTAAGTAAATAGTATTTGAGAGGCTGGAAGTGATTTGGGGTGATACAAAAGGATAATATTAGAGATGAAATGCAGAGAAGGGGAATTTGATAGAAGCAAGAACTTGTATCTGGAGATATTTTGAAGATCTGGGTGTCTCACCATGTGTGGGATGAATACGTACACACACACACACACACACACACACACACGTATTTCTTTCCAGGGAGTGGGGGTCTTATTAAATGGAAGTCCATGATTTGGTGAGAACTTTGATAGGTTTGTCTAAATAAGTTTGGGTGTAGGCATCAGAGCCAGATGCATTGCTTGACCTGGAGAGAAACTGGAGAAAGGAAGGGGAGGACAGAAGCAGATCAAAGAGCTAGAGGGAGGAGGACATTGCCTGATGGCAGTAAGAGACTTGGGGGAGCAGGAACATTTGTTTTCTTATGTTTGTCCCACCCCATCCCTACAACCCCAGCTATTCCTTAAAGTCAATTGGCCTCATGAAGGCTGTTTGGATTTTAGTGTGTGTGTGTGTGTGTGTGTGTGTGTGAATTTCGCATGGTGCAGGGCAGGGACCATATGGAACATGCCTGGGAAGAAGAAACTGGGAGGCAGAAGAAACTCTAAGCATATAAGCCTGCAGAGAATTTGTCTAAATCTTGGGAAAGACTTTGGTTGTGTACAGTTGTACAACAGCTACACTGAGGATTTAACTTGGTTTTGAAGATAAAAAGAACCTCCCCTAACATCTGGGCTACAGACATGTGACTTCATCACAATCTGGATAACTGGCAGAATCAAGTAGTTCTTCTCTGGTTGATAGCTCCGTTAGCGGAAAAATCCAATATAAATAGTATGGGAAACAGAAGGGAATGTGTAACAGAAGAGTATCAGCCAGTGACACAATGGAAGAAGGAAAGTATGGACCAGGGTGGAGCCGTGTCCCTGAGCCACGCCCAGAGAAGAACTGGATGTTAAACAGAGGACCTCATAACACACACACATGTTCACACATAGCCACTGTAAATACACTGCCCAACACTCAGTGTAAGAAGCATAACATTATTTTTCTGAATCAAATTAAGCCTGATTTGGGGTCTCTCCCTTGCTGTGGTTGGTGAGAAATGTCTTATGTGAGAAGACACTGTGCCTGACTCCCCAAGGCAGTATGGGGACCGTGGAAGCTTATGTACTACATGGAAAATAGAGATGAGGGGTGGGCATAGAGGGAGGGCTGTCCTGAGCCCTACGTGTTCAGTGGTTCCTCTTTCAAGTTGTAGCTGTCCCTGGTCCTCTGCTCCTGTCAGGCATACAGATTCCCCTTGTAGGAGTCCTCCCTGCTCACATGGGCTTGGCCACAGAGAACCTCAGCCCGCTCTCTACGGGGGCCATTTTCATTAGTGCTCAGCTCCCTCCATATCGTGTGGCCACTCCCCCATTCTCAGCACTGCAGAGCTTGGGCCTTGACTATTAGAGAAAAGATATTTTAACGTGTCAAAACAGTAAGGAAGACTTTATTCAAGACTATTGCGATAGGGAAGAGAGACGGAATTCAACTCCAAATACAGCAAAGACAGTTGGGATGTACAGCCAGAGTGAGGGGCTCAGTAGATGGACAGTTACCAAATGGAGATATCAGGGGTAGGGGGATTCTTGCTAAACTGGCTTGACAGGATTCTTACTAAGGGTAGACCATGGATGGGCCCGATGATGAGGCCTAGACAAGAAGAGGGCTCAGAGGAGCTGGACTGAAGTTTGGTCAAGGAGGAACTCTGTTGCCACCTATCACATTAGCCCCAGTGTTGGGAATTCAGCCTCTCAGTCCCAGAACAGCCCATTTCCATACCTCATCTCTAGGCGCCAGCCTCTCCTTCCTCTCCTTTTGTTCCATCTGGCGTAATGGCCCTCATTGATCTAAGCCTCAAATGCTATTTACTTTCATCCCAGGAAGTCTGGGTGTCCTATGGAGCACATGCCTTTAGAATCACAATCCTGTCTCTTTCTCCTGGGATGAGAGTCGGGGAGCAAGGACTTTCCTATAGGAAACCAACCAAAACAAAATCAGAGCATGAATGCCTTACACCAGTCGGTTGCCTTTCCCACCTTGCTCCCTTGCCCATACTGTCCTGCTCTTTCTTTGTGTCTGCCCTGAATTGTGTTTCCTGGGAAGCTTCTTTTTTTTTTTAAACTTTTTTTTTTTTTTAACGTTTATTTATTTTTGAGACAGAGAGAGACAGAGCATGAACAGGGGAGGGTCAGAGAGAGAGGGAGACACAGAATCCGAAACAGGCTCCAGGCTTTGAGCAGTCAGCACAGAGCCTGACGTGGGGCTCGAACTCACATACCGCGAGATCGTGACCTGAGCCGAAGTCGGATGCTCAACCGACTGAGCCACCCAGGCGCCCCATGGGAAGCTTCTTCTAAACACGACAGAACTTAGGATAAAGTTGGGGGATGATATACTTTCCAGGCTTCCTAAGGACTATGTGGTTTGGGCAAGGGGCAGACTTCCCACCTGCCTCTACAAAGTCTTCTTCATCCTGACCATAGTTTTTCTAGGCCTAGTATTCTTCCACTAGTTTAGCGTTTCTCAGTCTCGGTGCTACTGACATGTTGGGCTGGATAATTCTTTTTTTTTTTAAGTTTATTTATGGAGGGGCAGGAAGGGCAGAGAGAGAAGGGGACAGAGAACCCCAAGCAGGGCTCAAGCCCACAAATTATGAGATCATGACCTGAGCCAAAATCAAGAGTCAGACACTTAACTGCCTGAGCCACTCAGGTGCCCCAGGGCTGGATAATTCTTTATTGTAGAAAGATGTGTTGGGGCGCCTGGGTGGCTCAGTCAGTTAAGCGTCCGACTTCACCAGGGTCACGATCTCGTGGTCCGTGAGTTCGAGCCCCGCATCGGGCTCTGGGCTGATGGCTCAGAGTCTGGAGCCTGTTTCCGATTCTGTGTCTCCCTCTTTCCCTGCCCTTCCCCCGTTCATGCTCTCTCTCTGTCTCAAAAATAAATAAACGTTAAAAAAAAAATTAAAAAAAAAAAAAGAAAGATGTGTTGTGTCTTGGTAGGGTATTCAGTGGCATCCTTGCCCTGTACTCACTAAGCCAGCAGCACACCCCAGCCCCAATAGTATGACAACAAAAAAATGTCTCAGGAACTTTGCCAAATGACCCCTGGGGGGCAGAATAGCCCTTGGTTGAGAACCACGGATCTAGTTACAAAAGCTTCTTGACCTGGGATTAAAGAGATCCATAAACTTGAGCAACAACAACAACAACAAATCACATATCTATTTTTATGGATCTTTAACTGAAATTCAGTATATTCTGTAATTCCAAATACAGGTAAAACAAAACAACAATAGAATCCAGTATTTTATATTAGCAGTTTCTGTGACTTTGTTGCATTGTGAAAAACTTATTTTCATATCATGTGACAGTTGTTTCAGCTTTTTGGGGGAGAAAAATCGACATTTATCACTACTTCAAAGACATGAAACTTTTAGAACTGCCACTAGATCTTTTCATTTTACTAAATAAAAAAAAAGACGTATTACTTAAGGCACACGTGTCTTTAAAATATTTTGATAACCTTTTTCAAGATGATTGCTTACCTTATTCTGTATATTTTGTTTTATGTATTTAAGGGCCTTATTCTGAGAAGGGGTATATAAAGGCTTCACCAGATTTCCAAAGTGATCTGTAGCATGAAAAAAATTAAGAACCTCCATGTTGAACAGAACTTCTGAATCTGGAAAGGTCTTTGTTGGACTACACCAATGAACAGCTGCTTATTGTGGTATTAACAGAAACCCCTTGAGGATTTAGTGTGGCCAGTGCTGCAGGCAGATTCTCCAATGGAAGATCCATCCAGGCCCTTTCCGTCCCCAGAGCCATCTCTGTGGCTGGTCACCATTGCCAAGGATGGTCCTCAGTTCTGGTTTGCACGGCCTCTCTCTCACCCACCTTCTGCCCCCATGGTGAGTGTGATGCGGGTGCAATGAGTCTGACCCCACGTGTGGCAGCAGAGAGGGAGGCTGGATGGTAATCAGACCCTCCAACCTGCATGGAGTCCAACCCCAGATGGGTATTCCTGGCTCTCTTCTCCTCTGGAGCTCTCACACCTAGCTAGCTGGAGGGAGAGAAGGGGATGAGTCAAGTCTCGCGGGATTCCAGGGTGGCTCCATTCCACTTCCAAAACAAGAAGGCAGAAAAAAAAAAAAGCCAAATTCAGATAAACATTTTTGACCATCACCCCCGGTAGGGAGGTGCTACTGGCATCTAGTGACTAGGGACCAATGATGTTGGTAAACATCCTATAATACACAGCACATTCCCTCACAAGGGAAGAATTATCCAGCCCCAGGTCAATAGCGCTGAGGTTGAATCAGGTATTATTGGACCATATGACTGTTAAGTTGAGGGGTGCAGAAATTCACCCTGTGATTATAGTTCCAGCTCCTTTTCTTGGTCCTTAGGCTGCCTCCTCTTCCTCCCCACTTCATCCTCATATGAAAAGTGGCTGCTGTAGCCACATACCTCACCTTGGCACTTCATATCATCCAAAGGGAGAAGACATCTTTGTCCCAGCGTTTGTACCAGAGTCCTGATATTCTCTCTTACTGGATCAGAGCCACATACTTCCTTGAACAAATCTCAGCAGGCTCAGGTATGGAATGCTTTGATTGGCTTAGCCTTGGTCACATGTTCTCACAGGAGCCAGGGATGGAACCCATTTACCCACAACCACTTGGAAATAGAAATGGTGAGCTCTAGAGAGGCAGGGAAGGGAGGGTAGTAACAGATGCTGGAATGATAATCAACAAATATGCACTGCTCTACTCTTCCTAATTCCTCTTGCTTTCTGGCCCTTTAGCATGTGATCTGCTATCTTTTCTAGTAACCAGTTGGAGGCGCTCAGCTATGATCCATGCTTCTTTAATGCAGATTAGCTCAAACATAATTAGTAAATTGGGGAATTTTTCTGTATTAAGTGACAGTTGGCTAGGTCCAGTTTTCTCCAGCACCTGAACGTTTTGGAAGTGATCTGGAGTAAGCTTTCTCACAATTAAAGAGAGAGCTTTAGCAGTATATGAGACTCTTAAGTAGAAGCTGAGGGGAACCTGGGTGGCTCAGTCAGTTAAGCATCAGACTCTTAATTTTGGCTCAGGTCATGATCTCACGGTTCACGAGATTGAGCCCCATATGGGGCTCTGCGTTGGGCTGGAGCCTGCTTAAGATTCTCATTTTCTCTCTCTCAAAAGAAGAAGAAGGAGAAGGAGGAAGAGGGGGAAGGGAGGCAAGGGGGAAGAGGAGGGGGAAAGCGGGAGAGGAGAAGTAGAAAGGGGAAGGGGGGGAGGGAGAGTATGCATATAATCAAGAAATGTCACAGACCACTGTACTCCCTTAACTGATTAAACCCCTTTAAACATTTCTGGGCCAGGCAGAAACCTTGGAGTTGGCTTTTGGACAAGACTCCACCTCCTCCCCAGGTGGCCAGCCTCCTGAGTAAAGCTCATATTCCTTTCTAATCAAAAACCTGTCTCTTGAGTATTGCCCTTTCCAGCTGTGGGCCTCTGAACCTGGGTTTCAGTAACATTTCCACACAATGGTGGATTGTTTTTCTTCTGGTTGTATTGTCTAACCTCAGGTAGTTACCAGTTCTTTTTGGTAGAGATCTCACCTTTTCCAGAAAAATTTGACATACACATGATTTTCTATATCTCCCTTTCCCTACTTACGTAGAGAAAAATACATCACGTTAAAGACTGACACCATATTAATAGAAAAAAAGATGCCTGAATAAGTCCATAGAAAAATATAAATTCACATAGATAGATAAATGTTTAATAGAGGAAGTAGAGTATCCTTGCGTCTATACCAAGAATGGAAATTTCGCCACTCCACTGCCAGATGCAGGCAACCTGTAGCTAATTTACTTCATCTGTAACTATCCTATTTTCCTCATGTTTTCCCACTTGCCAATGCTGGGAAAATCCAATTTAGCTTAATCTCGTAACTTCTGCCCAGGACAAAAAAATGAAAACATTCTTCACAAGTCAATAGGGTAGTCATTCAGATTTTCCCTTTCCATCCCTCTGTTTCTGCCAAGGTAGTATCTGGATATAGAAGGGAGAGGGGTGACTTTATCCAGGGGTGATATTCAAAATATTTAACAACTGATTTGGCACAGGCACAGACCAATCAGAAGCTGACTGGCAGTAATCAGTCCAGCCCTTCCGATGCAGACTGTGACCATCAGCCCCCGCAAGGTGACCTTGAAGTGGTGACGTGACTGGGAGGGCTGCTTGGATTGGAACAGGGTCCCCTGGCACCTCTGGTCTCAACAATATTTCTTATCAACCTACTTGGCTGGCTCACCCTGCTGGCATTTGCAGACCAAGTTGGTGGCTGTGTGGGTTGGTCTCTCCTGACTTGATCAGGGCACAGAAGCCCTTCCTGGCTGACTCGACCTCACCCCAGCGCTTGCTGGCACTGTAGGCTCCACCATAGCTTCCACTTGCCCTTGGGCTGGGCTGGGCTGCTGGTGCAGCTGGTCATCCAGCTTCTCATATGGCGGGCGCCATGACAGCATTTCCGGTGCTTGATTCAGCTTCTTCCTGCTCCCAACTTGAGCACATATGGAAACTTCTGAGTCCCAGCCGTATCACAAGGGGACTGAGCATAGCTCAGAAAATGTTCTTCACTTCTTCAGTGTTCTTCTATCTCCGTTCTTCTCAAACTTTAATGTACATACAATCGCCTGCAGACTTTGTTAAAATGCAGATTCTGATTCAGTAGGTCCTAAGTGGGACCTTACATTCTGCATTTTTAAAGCTCCCAGCTGATGTCAAAGGTGCAGGTCCTTGGAGATGTCCTTCCTCCCAGGTGACTTTTGCATCCCCATACCCAGCAGGCTAACAGGATTCAGAGAGAAGGAAATGGACTTGTGGGTAAGTACAGGTATTTTGAAAATATCCCCATTACATGTGGCAACAGACAACTTCATAGTTGATGCTGTGGGTTAATCTTCCAAAAGGCAGCTACAATCCTTTGTTCTTCTTTTCATGCAAAGTTGAAATACTCAGCTTTCAAGGCTCACTTGCAGCAAGCGTGCGCGTACCCAGCAAATTCCACATAATGAAATGCAGCCAGAAGCACCTGAGGGGAGCTTCCCTTCCCAAATAAAAAGCTGAGACTCACCAGAAAGAGAACTCTTTTGCCTCTTGCCTGTTGGAGCATGGCTTTGAGACCTGAGGGAAACAGACACGAAGAGGAGGGCCCATAGATAGGGTTGCTAGATAAAATATAGGCTATCCGGTTAAGTTTAAATTTCCGATAAACAACAAATAAGTTTTTAGAGTTAAGTGCTGTGGTCACCGCTCCTGTGGTGGTCAGCCCCAGAAGTGGGTGGAGACCCATCCCAAATTTGGTTCAGAGGTTGAGACTTGACACCAAATACATAGCAAGAAGGTACGAGAGGTTTATGACTCACAAAATGAGGGTTTCTGCAGACATCTGCTGGGCACATCCCCAGGGGATCCAGATGGGGCGACTGCCTTGGAGTTTCGTGGTGATGAGGGGGTAGGGCTGAGATGAGGGGGCTGCGGGTGCGGAGTTTGAACTCCCAGCTGGTACCAGGGAGGAGGCAGACAACCTTTCTTATCAGCTTGCTCAGGTGTGGGGCAGAAAGGACCTTGAAAGCTGTTGGCAAGCATCAAACTTGGAGTTAGATTGTTGCAGTGAGTATTTCCAAGTATTGCATGCGACGTACTTCTACTAAATGCGTTTGTCAGAAATTCAAATTTAACTGCTTGTCTTGTATTTTTGTTGTTGCTGTTAAATCTGGCGGGCCTCTCTGAGGAGCAGAAAGAATGGCCTGGGTCCCTCCTAGGATTGTGGGGCTACTACTGCTCCAACTCGGAACGGCCCACTTCCAGATGCTTGTTATATGACACGAATGAGCCCCCATTTATTTAAGCCACTATTAGCTGTTCAATGACTTGAAGCCGAGCCCAGTCCTAAATGATGCTGACTCTTCTGTTGGCAGCTATTGAACTATGTACTTCTTCTTAGGTACGGATTATGTAACTTATTGCAAAGATTGTTGAAACCTGTCTAAGGAATTGAAAACAACCATAGAATATGAAGATGTTATATTTCAGCACTCAAAAAAAAAAACAACAAAACAACTGTGAAATTGGGATGTGACTTCTAATAGGTGGGGCCTTAGATTTAGATCTAGGTGGTGCTCAGCCCTGGCTGCATATTAAAGTCATCTGGGGAGCTTTTAACAAACGCTGCTGCCTCTATCCACCCTCAGAAGTTTTATTTAATTGGTCTGGGGCTGCGCCCAGGCATGATAATTTTAAAAAGCTCCCTCAGTGAATGTAATGTGCAACCAGGGCCAAAAATCATTGCACCGGATAAAATACTTCATGTATGTGTAGACATGTTCAGTCTGCATCAAGGCTTCTTATGAAGTTTTTTAAAAGTTGGAACAAAGAAAGCTGTCCCCTCAATGCCTGATGACTAAGCTGTCCCCTTGCTAACTTGACAAATGCTTTAGCTAACCTGCCCGCCAGCCATCAGAATAGCTATGCTATTCATAGCTAAGGAGAGTGGAGGAAACACAGGGCCTTTTTACAAGGAGCCAGAAACCCAAGGCAGGGAGCTTGGTAGCATCTCCTCACTAGATTTCAACCCTAGCGGGTCGCTGGAGAAGAATTTAAAGGTGCCAGAAACGGGTGGGATGCTCCTCTGTACATCTCACTGAAGGGGGCCACCCTACATGCTGAATTCCATGAAACCCCAGGAAAGAGCCAGAGGTTCGAATGTTTTAAAAAGGAGTTTGCTGTTTGTTGTGGAGCCTGCTCCTTAAATGGCAGAGATGAAAGTCAGCTGAGCTTACCTCTGACTTTGAAGCAAGCCTCTCTTTCTTGTCTGCTTGGTAACAAAATTGAACGTGTTTCTGCGTGGCTACAGATATTAGATCTCATCCTTGATGTCTCATTCACCATTCTGGAGTTATGGCCTTTCAGAGACATTGGACTCTAGTTAATCTCATTCTGCTGGACTGTAAATCGTCCCGATGTTATGAAAATAGATCATGTGCTCATATTGTGGGTACCGGCTTCAGCCAGCCCCAGCTACTCTGCGCACTGTGCGGGCAAAACAAGCATAACACTTGATCCTGTTTGACCAGTTCCTCCAAGCTTTTTATTTTTCCTTTTGCTTCGGGCTAATCTTCAATCAGCAGGCACCTCCCCGTAAGGGGACCTGCGCTGTGTGACTTAAATTGCATTGAATTCCTTAAGTCTGATTCTAAACCAGTTTGGTTCTCACAGTAAGACAACATCATGGTGCCGTTGATGTTGACTGTCCTTTCTGCCTGTGTAAACTTAATCCGGCAGCTTCCCTTTGCTGAGTCTGTCTCAGCTTTCTGGAAAGATTGAATCGCCGCATTACAAAGTCTCCACACTATGATCCTGAAAGCAGTCTCTCCAAACTGGTGGACAGACTTGCCCTTTTTTTCTGTGCATGCAAGACTACTCAGAAGGAATTAAGTTCAAGTAGGGTGACGGGGGTAAATAAAACCCAATTCTACCAATAGGAATTTTTCTGTCTCCTCTAAGGCTTGCCCATTATAACCCAGCTTTATAGTTTCATGAGTTAAGGAGAAGAGTAATCTCTTTTATTCCAATGTCTTTTATTTAAAACTCTTGCAGTGATACGATGAGATAGATGTTAGTGGTAAAAACAAAGGCGAAAGTTAATTGATAGAGGGAGAGACTTTCTGAGTCAGAGGGCTATTTTGCCCATTCCTGGTCTAGGAAACAATCTGTTTTATTGAGCTTAGACTGTGGATGTCTTTGAGTGTACTATCCGGACGTTTGTTAAGTACACTTAACTCTAGGAGGAGCCGCATGTCATTGCCCCGAATCTATTCTAGGGGAGATCCAGAGGCTTTCTCCATTGGGACGAATTTGCTTTCTATGGTCCGTGAGTCCCTGGAGAAGGCATTTGCAAAGCAGCCCACGAGCTTTTGGGCCAGGATGAGTTGATGGCTGTTTAGTGGCAGCCAGGAATTACGGACTGGATCACGGAAGGCAGAAAATGGAAGGGGATTCTGGGAACAGGGTATTCAGAGCATGGCTCCTTTATCTACACTACCAACTCTATCTGCTTCCTCGCCCCCTCCCCCAAGTAGTTCCTGGGGCTTATTTAGGACTGAGTGGGAGGGAGGTCCACATGGTCTTATGAGTGTCCCAGTACAGGAAACTGGTGTCAGGACTCGTCTTCTGAGGGCCAGAAAAGCTCTTGAGGCTGGTAGAGCTTGGCCTGCAAAAATTCTACTCTCTTCTCAGCCACAGGGGAGGTTCTACATAAAAAGAAACTAGGGGCGCTTGGGTGGCGCAGTCGGTTAAGCGTCCGACTTCAGCCAGGTCACGATCTCGCGGTCCGTGAGTTCGAGCCCCGCGTCAGGCTCTGGGCTGATGGCTCAGAGCCTAGAGCCTGTTTCCGATTCTGTGTCTCCCTCTCTCTCTGCCCCTCCCCCGTTCATGCTCTGTCTCTCTCTGTCCCAAAAATAAATAAACGTTGAAAAAAAAAATTAAAAAAAAAACGTTAAAAAAATTGTTTAAAAAAAGAAACTAGAATGCCTTCCAACTCAAAGATTTTCTCCTGTACCGATGGCATTTATAGAGATTCAGTTTTCCCTCCAGAAGAAGGGTTTGTCATGATTTGTAACTGAAGGGGTGAAAGGGTGGCTCGGGCAGTCAGCTCCCTCAAAAGGCTTTTTTGGTGTTTTTTTGTTTTTTTGGTTTTTTTGCAACCAATCAAAGCTTTCAGTTGGGAAAAATATGTTGCTCATTGTTATAAATGAAATTTAATCCTCTTTGTAACCTATGCTTAACCTCTTAGAGGCTTCCTACATACGGCAGCCAGGAGGCTGAAATGTTTAAGCACAGACACAGCTTGCTGTGAAAAATGCGTTCTAACTGCTTCTATACATGATGTACTCCACCAAGCCCTCCTTAGGATCTCTTACAGTCAGTGGATTGAGTACTTTGAGGTGTTGGTAACCATGTGATTTAAGGAATTGCGTATTGTTTCTTTGTTTATACAATGGCAGGGAAGGGGGGGGGGCAGGGGATACTGTAAAAAGAGGCCTTTGGTATCCTAGACAATTCATTTCCATAGAAACAACTGAGAGAGTTGTCCTCAAACATGAGTTCAAATCCAAACAGGGCAAATTGATAAAGTCATAGTGATGTGGTCAATGCATGTAAAAATATTTTTGTAAGTAAACTCTATCCCAAACCTGGGGCTCAAACTCATGGTGCAGGGATCAAGAGTTACTTGCTCTTTGGACTGAGCCAGCCAGACACCCCCATGAAGCGAAGATTTAGTCCTACAGGGGCCAGAAGGAAATTTGCTCAGGGTTTGTAAATGCAACTCGTAGTGTAACGCAATGGTACCAAATATTTTTATAATGCTTTCTCCCTCTTCCTCTGTTTCTTTAATTTGCTGAGTTTGCAAATGTGAACTTACTATAATGCAATGCTACTAAGTATTTTTAAAATGCTTTCTCCTTCTAAATTGCTGACCTGAGCAATTTCATTATACTGACTGCTTTGTACTCCTATCTTGTTCAATACAGTTATTGAAAGATAAGACAGTTTCTCCTACCTTTGGTTCAGGTGTCAAATCAATTATACAGGAAATGGTTCTATGGAGAGCCTTCTTCTAAAAAACAGACTTCAGTTTCAAGGAAAACGACAAAACAAAGTTAACCTAAGTGCAGATTTTTCTTTTAACCTCAAAACTTGAAAAAAAAAGTCTCAAATCTAAATGGGGGTATTTTTGCCATTAACATACACTTAACTTCAATTAACTACAAATTGAAGTCTAACAAACATAATTAAAATGCATTTTATTGCAAATGAAAAATATACAGAAACATTAACATTTGTAAACTTTCTGAAATGAACAGTACGTATAAACATTTGAAAAATAGAAAATTTCAGGGCTATAGAGTTGATTCAAAATATTTCAGAACATTTCATATAAATTCAGACAAATTACTTTTCCACAAAATTTTGTTAGAATGTGAGCAGTGCACTTAGTTCAGTTTTAGTGGCTCTAAGAAAAAATATTTTTGTTGGAATAATTTTGTATTGGTGTTGAGATAGTATAATGATGGAATTCATTTTCATTTGGATTACGTAAAACAAGATAATGTGACACAAATTAAGAAAAGTTGAAGAATGTATGAGAATTGGCAATGACTGGTACTTAACTATCTGGTAATACGACTCCAACAATCAAAATGTTGATTCAGAGAGAACTAAATCCTATTAAATGCCTCATACATCAGGCACAATGCTGAGTGCGTTCCAAGTATTTCATTTAATACTCTTAAAAAACAAAGGCATTAATTTAATTTTATGCTGCTAAATCTAAAGGGTCTTATGAACATTCTGCAATCTGAACTAAAAATAAAGTCACTAACCATTGCCTAAGAATAAAACGAGGAGTCAAAAAATAAAATGAAACTATTACATTTTCAGAATTCTGGAAAGCTTTCAATTTGGCTGCATGAAGACAGCTCTGTAATCCTTAATGACCCATGTGCCGATAGTTATATAATTAATCTTAAGATATCTATGTGAGATAAAGTATAAATATGAAGATATATACATACATGAAACTACCAGTCAAGACTAACATAGTCTGAATATAGGCTGCCAGCATTTTATTCCTTCTTAGACAATATCTTCCTATTTGGGAAAATTATTCTTAGTTTTAGATTGGCAATAACATTTTAGTTTTTTGATGCAAGTGCCCACCAGGGATTATTTAAGAGTTTTTAAAATATTTCAATGGTTCTCAACATACTTCAACTTATTAAATCTTTCTCAGCCTTTCTCCTGGGTGTATGTGCAGTACCAGTTCATTTTCCAATCCAAGATCCACGTGGGTTCTTGCGTTCCAAAAATCTTTAGCCTGGGCACAATACACGAAGGGCAAAGCTTTGCAACAGGTGGCATTAAGAAATACCTGACACTGAATTTCACTAGAGCAGAGAACCACCATAGCCTCGGGTGGATGTCTTTCATTTCCTCACTAAGAAAGTGTCCTAGAGAAACCAATACAGTTTTTCAACAGGGGGGGAAAAACACTTTAAAAGAATTTTTACAATTTTTAAACACGACCTTTTCAGAAAATACTTTTCCTGCGAACTTCTGTTCATAGCTTATACATCTGATCTACAGTTAAAGTGAAACAGCAATCAACAGAGTAAACACGTACTTGACCTGAGGTATCAACCCATGTGTCTTCCATGGATTATCAGTTTTCAAAAATTAGAATGCACTGAGTTGCACTCAACACTGAAAAGTGCTGAAGAGAAGGTGACGGCCCTTTACAACTTCGCAGTCCTCTCTGGACATCCCTGGGAACATTAGTCATAGCTAATAGAACTGGGAAATGCTGAAGTCCGTCTAATAGAATTCTAAATAATAGAACTTATCATTATGACCCAGAGTGGACTTGAGCTAGGTTACGAACAAATGAAACATTCTGTTGGAACAGAAAAATCCAATCAACCTGAAGGGTTTTTGTTCTTTTTTTCCCCTCTAATATCGTAACTTTTTAGTTAGGATTTTTGTTTTGTTTTGGATGGAAATAAGTTTAGTCTAGAAATAGGTAATTTCTTTCCCATGAAATCAATAAGTGATAAGATACATGTCCATACACATTAAAGGCTACCAAAAATGTTATTCCTGCTGTGTGCTTAGAGACAGGAAAATTGTAAGTTTTAATAAGCAAAAGGTATTTTCCTGTAGTAGTCCCTGAGGTCTTAATATTTTGTTTTCTAGGAAGTTAACTTCCTTTCCTAGTCTCCCAAAACACTTGTCAACAAAATGAATGGAAAACATGGTCAGGATGAAATTCAACAGAAAAAGACAGTCTGCCACTTATTGTGATAGGATATGCATATTTTTGTAAAGATTAGTAACTAATTATAATTTTCTTGATAAGCATGAAAGTGCCAAATTTCAAGGGAATAATTATGATAACTCATTCAGGTTTTTACAAAGATTTTTCTAGTTGTTTCCAAAAGCTTACCCTTTGGGAATCAGACAGTTGAGAAAAACCTAAGTGTGCAATATAATATTAAAATAATGTGCCAATTTACATTTACAGACTTTACAAAAGTCTCTATGTCAACAGGGAAAATGACCTTTGGGATAATAGTAAGAGAAAGGGACAACATGAATATAAGGAACTCCAAAGCTTAAATCATTTGGTCTTCTCCAGAAACTCAATTTTGTCTCACGTTGTTCAGGTTTGAGTTAAAAGAACCCTTGAAACTAATCATTTGCATTTGTTTTTGTGAAAAGAGAAAACACTGTTTCACTTAAGTATTTCTCTCCTTCCTCTATTCTCCCCTTTTGAATTGGTAGTAAGTTTTTATGATCTGCTAATAAATTACAATTCATAAGCTCTTCATGGACTGTGTCTTGTGCATTCTAACCCACCAAGGAGCAGATTTCCAAAGCAGGCCTATTTTTTCTTCCACATTCCCCTCTTCAGCCATCTAGTTTAGAAAGAAAGAAGTTATGGAAGGGGTGGGGGGAGCATCAGTGATCTCGCGTCTCAGTTTTAATAATTTGAAACGATGACTCATCAGAGAATGATGGCTGATGTTCTGCTTATCAGCACATAGCTAATGAATTGAATGAACAGCATCAATTACTATGATGAATTACTATGAACTATGAATTACTATGAACAGCCAAAGAAATGAAGAGCCACCTGGCACAGACAAATATATTGTGACCAGAAGAGTAACTCAGAGACCCATGTAACTCTTGAACTTCTTTTGTGCTCAGGGAATGTTTCAAGTTTGTAGAAATGAAAAACACTGGAAGTCCTCTGGAGGAGGATCCAAACCTTGGTTTTCAAATTTGATGGCTAAAATCGAGGCTTTTTTGGGGGGAGTGGGGGGGAGGCTCACCTCTAAACTATTAGTTAGAACTTTAAAAACGTCAGCTTTCCTAATAGTTCTTCTAAGAATTAGGTATTTCTTGTCCTCTCCAAGTGTCTTACATTGGTTAAAGTTTGGGGTTTCTAGAGACTTTGATCGTCAATCCTGCTAAACAAAGTAATGTCATCATTGTATCCTGGGGTTGAATATTCTGTGTGCTCCAGTAAGACATATTTGTCTTCACTGCCATTCAGCGAGAGGACTTCTTTCTGTGTGGTGGATGTCAGGTCATTCCAGGTAATGTCAGTGTTTTTAAAAGCATGTAGAAGAAAGATGCCATTGATGATGGTGAAGAACCCACTCAGGGTCCCGATGATATCTCCGGCTTTCATGCCATACCATTCTTGGAATAAGATGGCGGAGCAAGTTACTACCATGGACGTGAAGAACACATAATAAATGGGAGTCACAAGAGATGTGTTAAAGGTGTCCAGTGCCTTGTTGAGATAGTTAATCTGTGTCGTCACCGAAAGCACGAGTACACCTAACAAAACAAAGACCAGCGGGTGCTTATAAACTGGCTTCCATTCCAATAGTTCCTTAATGGCAATTCCCAGGCCCTTGACGGAAGAAACTGAAAATGCTCCAATCAATGAACAGATTGAAATGTAGACCAATATATTGGTCTGTCCTTTCCTGGGAGCCACGATCAAAATCAGCACCAACGAGATCACAGTTATGATCACAGCAAAGGAAATAAATCCTGTTTGGAAGAAAAAAAGAATTAGAATTCAGAAAATGCTGATAGGATCATATCTTTATGAAAGCTTGTTAGGAGTGTAGGAGCATAGGTGTTTCAGAAAGGGAAGTGAGATTAAAACAACAAAACCAAAACAACATTTTACTGCATGGCTCTCAATATTTTACAATGGACTATGACAAACATATCTTTTGAATTTCATAGCTAACACTATGGGGCATGGCAGCTATTGTCTGACTGACTTTTTATTTTCAGAGAGGGAAAGTAGCCAAAATTGGGGTTGGAATATATGCCTTTTGCCTCTCCTATCCCCATCTCCTCCTTTCAGGTATAGAGAGGAAGCATGGACAGAACAATACGTTGTGTCACCTTTACAGAAGACTTGTAATACAGTCAAACCTTACTGTATCTCACAACCCACCATGAGGCTTGCAGCCTTTTACAGTATTATCCCAAATTCACTTGAGGAGGAGAGAAAATGGAACCAAATATTGAGTAAGAGTTTCTTTCGGTTGAATCACAGACCTGGGTCTCTCAATTTCATTTCCATTTCATGCAAAGAAGTGACTTCCTCTTCTTGTGGGGCATGGATAACCATCACAGTTGACCCCAATATACTTAATATGCAGCCTATTTTGCCATGAATGTTCAGTTGCTCATTTAAAAAATAGGAAGACAATATTGCACTGTTAGGAGAAGAAAAACAAAAGCACTCGTTCAATTAGCTTTTGATCCCATAGCAGCTCAGAAGTCACACTGTGGCATGTTGCACCCTGTATCCCAGTCACCAATCAACTGATCTGAATATGCTACGTGACGCTGAAAAACCTGATTAATTTTAAAACTCAGAAATGATCGTCAATCAAATCTGCTTAATTGCTTTTGTACCTAAAGAGTTTTCAGGGACATTCTATATCTGTGTAATCTTCCTATGAGAAGTCATTTTCAATTTCCCCATCTTCTCCTATAATGCCAAACAACATAGAAGATCTTTTACATCATACTGGCTTGATACATTCAGGAGATCTGTGCTCACGAAAGGTTCAAAGACAGATACATGCCTAAAGAAGAATCACTCTGCTCAGGGCTGATGTTTGGCTAGTATGCACAAGTACAACCATATGGGTTGCCAAAATATTGAAATATTTCCTTACCGGCTGCTACTGCCCTGATACTTCCACTTATCCAATAGTCCCACTGCTTTGGTTGTCATGGCCTCCGGAAGTCCTGTCGGCCTCACCACAGACACCAGACAGTGGATCCTGATGCTCCACCAGCAGGTCTGTTGTGATTCCTGCACACCAGCCTCCCCTTGACGCCCTGGCACTCCCATCACGGTTGTATCTGTACCAATTTGCATGCAAGACCGTGGCACCGTTACTCGGTGCCTTCTTAGAGTCGTGGTCATGTGGCCACTTGTGAGGACTGCAGCCTCAGCCAAAACACTGCTGCTACTACTGATTACCGCTCCTTGCACAGACAGTGTTCTAGTGCTCTCTGTGTACTGACTCATTTACTTCTCACAACAGTCCTACAAAGAAGGTGAAAAGAAATGGGTAGGCCTAGCCGTAAGCTTTCTACTAGAGGTGGTTAGATAAAAGGAACAGACAAGCGCAACAAAACTGTGGCCTAACTGTAAGAGTTCACGTGCCCGTTGAGCACATTCATCTGGGATCATGATAAAGACCAACTCAGAAAAATGAGATGGACATTCTAGGAACATGAAAATTACCCGTTTCCATTACTAAAAGAAACTCAGAGGTCTCCAAACATAACTATCCTGCAAATAATGTAAGACTTTAAGTGAGAGTTGAAGTTTAACCCAAACACTCTGCTTTTAAACCCTCTGATAATTGTGGTCATTAACCACTATGACAACAGAAAGGACTAAAAGGGCCGTGGCAATGTGTTCAGGTAAGAGAGAGAAAAAAATCCCCTAGGCTTCACTGAATAAACACAAACATAACACGTGATTATTTTATGTTAGCAAGAAATTGGGCCCCCTCTCATGTTTTTCTAAATAACAACAATAACATAATTTATTTCTCATTTCTATTGCGCTTGATTGTGTCTTCTCAAATTAGTTGCGTGATATTTTGTTTTGAGATATGCCTAGCAATATATTTCTTGTGGTTTAAGCTCATCATGCTATTGACATCTCTACAGAAGCCAAGCTCATTTCTCACATACCTTACGAGCACGCTCAGAGCACCCAGCGGGGTGACCAAGGTGGCCGGTGCAAAAGCATAAGCTGCAAAATTCGCCGCTTCTCCGGCTCCCACTGGAAAGCAAGCCGTAGTATTCATATGAGAGATGGACTTGTCAGAAGAGACAAACCAAGGACACAAACAAAATGGTAGACTTCTATGCCAAGGGTACTGACGGATCTAGCTAAAAGGAACAATTTAACTTTTTTAATGGAGGTTGGGGGGAGGATTGGTATTAAGGGATGCAGATAAACTGTGAATACCTGGTGATATGAACTCAATGCAAAAAGTGGTAACAGATGATTACACATTTTAAGTGACTTCCAATAGGGATTTTAGTTACGTCACTACCAAGAACATATTCGGTCACTCTGATAAAATCTAATTAGAGGTAGCTTTAACCTAAGCAAAGAATTTTTCTATTTGTTTAACAATACCTACTGTTACGCAAATGAACAAAAAGCAATGTGGCAAATTAGAGTGCTTTGCAGAGATTTACTGACTGGGCAGGGGATAGCCAGAAATGCCTACCACAGGCCCAGGTAGCCAGGGGTGTCTGAGTTGCACAAGATCCAAAAACACTTTCACAGGATCTTAGAAGCTCGAGGAGATCCAGAGGGCTGTTTTAAAGTCATAAGGATGTGCTCCTGCAATCTTTCTCTCATCTGAGGAACTCTAGATCTCTGTGAAATGATTTCTATAGTGAGAGGAAATCCCTCTAAGAACTACACTCTTGTCTGGGAGCCAAATTATTCTTAGGGGTCACACGTGAACATTTGCCAACAGAAGCCAGTATTTCACAAGGGCAAACTAAGCCAAGAAAACACTTATATTGTAGACAGAGCTTCTGGAACAGATAAAAGACACCAGAATACTTTTTATTTTTCCATCTGCTGCTATGTCCCCGGCCTTCCCCCTCTATACCCCAGGCAAAACTTCAGGAGTACTCAGCTTTAGGGAAACTATCATAAAACACATAGAAAATTCCAGAACAGATAAATTAGGAGACTGCTCTTCTAGGAAAAGGCATGGCAGTTTTCTTCAAAAATTAAGCTTTCTTGAATACTTGATATTATTTATATTTGTATCTCTTATAGACAGCTTTCCAGGAAAATATTAATTTCATAATTGAAGTGCTGTATGTTTGTCAATAGATAAAATCTCTAATGCTGTAGACATCTGCTTTTCTCTCTTCAAAACTAGCATGAACTTTGTACATGATGAGAATAAAATTGTAAATGTAGCCACATAACATTCTCCTTATATTTTCATCCTACTGTGTGGGTAGAGGGGTGGGGAGACACAAGTAGGAGAGAGAGAGAAGGAGAAAAAAAGAATCCAAATCTCTGAAATCTCCCCAGTATGTCCTGGTCAACTTTTGTTCAAATGAAGTAAGAAAACAGAACTGAAAGGGCTATAGACACATTGAAATGATTTTTATGTATCATCTTTTTAGATTCTAACACTAAAGGAAAGTTATCCAATTCCTTTGCATAGGAGGCCCACACAAGTACTGAAATGTGTTGGTTGGTATTGGAAAATAAATGGAAGTTTTTTTGTTTTTTTGTTTTTAATATGAAATTTATTGTCAAATTGGATTCCATACAACACCCAGTGCTCATCCCAACAGGTACTCTCCTCAATACCCATCAGTTTATTCTCAGTTTTTAAGAGTCTCTTATTTTTTGGCTCCCTCCCTCTCTAACCTCTTTTTTTTTTTTTTTCTTCCCCTCCCCCACAGTCTTCTGTTAAGTTTCTCAGGATCCACATAAGAGTGAAAACATATGGTATCTGTCTCTCTCTGTATGACTTATTTCACTTAGCATAACACTCTCCAGTTCCATCCACATTGCTACAAAAGGCCACATTTCATTCTTTCTCATTGCCACCTAGTACTCCATTGTGTATATAAACCACAATTTCTTTATCCATTCATCAGTTGATGGACATTTAGGCTCTTTCCATAATTTGGCTATTGTTGAGAGTGCTGCTATAAACATTGGGGTACAAGTGCCCCTATGCATCAGCACTCCTGTATCCCTTGAGTAAATTCCTAGCAGTGCTATTGCTGGGTCATAGGGTAGATCTATTTTTAATTTTTTGAGGAACCTCCACACTGTTTTCCAGAGTGGCTGCACCAGTTTGCATTCCCACCAACAGTGCAAGAGGGTTCCCGTTTCTCCACATCCTTGCCAGCATCTATAGTCTCCTGATTTGTTCATTTTAGCCACTCTGACTACCGTGAGGTGGTATCTGAGTGTGGTTTTGATTTGTATTTCCCTGATGAGGAGCAACGTTGAGCATCTTTTCATGTGCCTGTTGGCCATCTGGATGTTTTCTTTAGAGAAGTATCTATTCACGATTTCTGCCCATTTCTTCACTGGATTATTTGTTTTTGGGGTGTGGAGTTTGGTGAGCTCTTTATAGATCTTGGATACTAGCCCTTTGTCCAATATGTCATTTGCAAATATCTTTTCCCATTCCGTTGGTTGCCTTCTGGTTTGTTGATTGTTTCCTTTGCAGTGCAGAAGCTTTTTATCTTGATGAGGTCCCAGTAGTTCATTTTTGCTTTTAATCCCCTTGCCTTTGTGTATGTGTCAAGTAAGAAATTGCTGCAGCTGAGGTCAGAGAGGGTTTTGATGGTTTTCCTGCTTTCTCCTCTAGGGTTTTGATGGTTTCCTGTCTCACGTTCAGGTCCTTTATCCATTTTGAGTTTATTTTTGTAAATGGTGTAAGAAAGTGGTCCAGTTTCTTCTGCATGTTGCTGTCCACCTCTCCCAGCACCATTTGTTAGAGACTGTCTTTTTTCCATTGGATGTTCTTTCCTGCTTTGTCAAAGATTAGTTGGCCATACTTTTGTGGGTCTAGTTCTGGGGTTTCTATTCTATTCCATTGGTCTACGTGTCTGTTTTTGTGCCAATACCATGCTGTCTTGATGATGACAGCTTTGTAGTAGAGGCTAAAGTCTGGGATTGTGATGCCTCCCGCTTTGGTCTTCTTCTTCAAAATTACTTTGGCTATTCCATACAAATTTTAGGATTGCTTGTTCTAGCTTTGAGAAGAATGCTGCAATTTTGATTGGGATTTCATTGAATGTGTAGATTTCTTTGGGTAGTATTGACATTTTAACAATATTTATTCTTGAATCCATGAGCATGGAATGCTTTTCCATTTCGTTGTGTTGTCTTCAATTTCCTTCATAAGCTTTCTATAGTTTTCAGCATACAGATCTTTTACATCTTTGGTTAGGTTTATTCCTAGGTATTTTATGCTTCTTGGTGTAATTGTGAATGGGATCAGTTTCTTTATTTGTCTTTCTGTTGCTTCATTGTTAGTGTATAAGAATGCAACTGATTTCTGTACATTGATTTTGTATCCTGCGGCTTTGCTGAATTCATGTATCAGTTCTAGCAGACTTTTGGTGGAGTCTATCGGATTTTCCATGTATAATATCATGTCACCTGCATAAAGTGAAAGCGTGATTTCATCGCTGCCAATTTTGATGCCTTGATTTCCTTTTGTTGTCTGACTGCTGATGCTAGAACTTCCAACACTATGTTAAACAACAGCGGTGAGAGTGAACATCCCTGTCATGTTCCTGATCTCAGGGAGAAACCTCTCAGTTTTTCCCCATTGAGGATGATATTAGCTGTGGGCTTTTCATAAATGGCTTTTATGATGTTTAAGTATGTTTCTTCTATTCTGACTTTCTCAAGGGTTTTTTATTAAGAAAGGATGCTGAATTTTGTCAAATGCTTTTTCTGCATCGATTGACAGGATCATATCATTCTTTTCTTTTATTAATGTGATGTATCACATTGATTGATTTGCAAATGTTGAACCAGCCCTGCAGACCAGGAATGAATCCCATTTGATCATGGTGAATAATTATTTTTATATGCTGTTGAATTCAATTTGCTAGTATCTTATTGAGAAGTTTTGCATCCATATTCATCAGGGATATGGGCCTGTAGTTCTCTTTTTTTGTGCTGGGTCTCTGTCTGGTTTAGGAATCAAAGTGATGCTGGCTTCATAAAATGAGTCTAGAAGTTTTCCTTCCCATTCTATTTTTTTGGAACAGCTTGAGAAGGATAGGTATTTTCTCTGCTTTAAATGTCTGGTAGAATTCCCCTGGGAAGCTATCTGATCCTGGAGTCTTATTTGTTGGGAGATTTTTGATGACTGATTCAATTTCTTCGCTGGTATGGGTCTGTTCAAGTTTTCTATTTCTTCCTGTTTGAATTTTGGAAGCATGTGGGTGTTTAGGAATTTGTCCATTTCTTCCAGGTTGTCCAGTTTGTTGGCATATAATTTTTCATATTATTCCCTGATAATTGCTTGTATTTCTGAGGGATTGGTTTTAATAATTCCATTTTCATTCATGATTTTATCTATTTGGGTCATCTCCCTTTTCTTTTTGAGAAGCCTGGCTAGAGGTTTACCAATTTTGTTTATTTTTTCAAAACACCAACTCTTGGTTTCATTGATCTGCTCTACAGTTTTTTTAGATTCTATATTGTTTATTTCTGCTCTGACCTTTATTATTTCTCTTCTGCTGGGTTTAGGCTGCCTTTGCTGTTCTGCTTCTATTTCCTTTAGGTGTGCTGTTAGATTTTGTATTTGGGATTTTTCTTGTTTCTTGAGGTAGGCCTGGATTGCAATGTATTTTCCTCTCAGGACTGCCTTCGCTGCATCCCAAAGCGTTTGGATTGTTGTATTTTCATTTTCATTTGTTTCCATATATTTTTTAATTTCTTCTCCAATTGCCTGGTTGACCCACTCATTCTTTAGTAGAGTGTTCTTTAACCTCCATGCTTTTGGAGGTTTTCCAGACTTTTTCCTGTGGCTGATTTCAAGCTTCATAGCATTGTGGTCTGAAAGTGTGCATGGTATGATCTCAATTCTTTTATACTTATTAAGGGCTGTTTTGTGACCCAGTATGTGATCTATCTTGGAGAATGTTTCATGTGCATTCGAGAAGAAAGTATATTCTGTTGCTTTGGGATGCAGAGTTCTAAATATATCTGTCAAGTCCATCTGATCCAATGTATCATTCAGGGCCCTTGTTTCTTTATTGATCCTGTGTCTAGATAATCTATCCATTGTTGTAAGTGGAGTATTAAAGCCCCTGCAATTACCACATTCTTATCAATAAGGTTGCTTATGTTTGTGATTAATTGTTTTATATATTTGGGGGCTCCCGTATTCAGCACATAGACATTTATAATTGTTAGCTCTTCCTGATGGATAGACCCTATGATTATTATATAATGCCCTTCTTCATCTCTTGTTACAGCCTTTAATTTAAAGTCTAGCTTGTCTGATATAAGTATGGCTACTCCAGCTTTCTTTTGACTTCCAGTAGCATGATAGATAGTGCTCCATCCCCTCACTTTCAATCAGAAGGTGTCCTCAGGTCTAAAATGAGTCTCTTGTAGACAGCAAATAGATGGGTCTTGTTTTTTTATCCATTCTGATACTCTATGTCTTTTGGTTGGCGCATTTAGTCCATTTACATTCAGTGTTATTACAGAAAGATATGGGTTTGGAGTCATTGTGATGTCTGTGAGTTTCATGCTTGTAGTGGTGTCTCTGGTACTCTGTGGTCCTTGGAACATTTCACTCACAGAGTCCCCCTTAGTATCTCTTGTAGGGCTGGTTTAGTGGTGATGAATTCCTTCAGTTTTTGTTTGTTTGGGAAGACCTTTATCTCTCCTAAGCTGAATGACAGACTTTCTGGGTAAAGGATTCTCGGCTGCATATTTTTTTCTGTTCATCACATTGAAGATTTCCTGCCATTCCTTTCTGGCCTGCCAAGTTTCAGTAGATAGATCCGTCACTAGTCTTATCGGTCTCCCTTTATATGTTAGAGCATGTTTATCCCTAGCTGCTTTCAAAATTCTCTCTTTATCCTTGTATTTTTCCAATTTCACTATGATATGTCGTGCAGAAGATCGATTCAAGGTACGTCTGAATTGAGTTCTCTGTGCCTCTTGGATTTCAATGCCTTTCTCCTTCCCCAGATCAGGGAAGTTCTCAGCTATGATTTGTTCAAGTACACCTTCAGCCCCTTTTTCTCTCTCTTCAGCTCTTCTGGAATTTCTATTATATGGATGTTGTTCCGTTTGATTACATCACTTAGTTCTCTAATTCTCCCCTCATACTCCTGGATTTTTTTATCTCTCTTTTCCTCAGCTTCCTTTTTTTCCATAATTTTATCTTCTAATTCACCTATTCTCTCCTCTGCCTCTTCAATCTGAGCTGTGGTCGCCTCCATTTTATTTTGCACCTCATTTATAGCATTTTTAGCTCCTCCTGACTATTCCTTAGTCCCTTGATCTCTATAGCAATAGATTCTCTGCTGTCCTCTATACTTTTTTCAAGCCCAGTGATTAATTTTATGACTATTATTCTGAATTCTTGTTCCATTATATTGCTTAAATCGTTTTTGATTGATTCATTAGCTGTTGCTACTTCCCGGAGTTTCTTTTGAGAATTCTTTCGTTTCGTCATTTTGGATAGTCCCTTGGGTGGCGCAGAACTGCAGGGCACTTTCCCTGTGCTGTCTGGAGTAACTTGTGTTGGTGGGTGGGGCTGCAGTCAGACCTGATGTCTGTCTCCTGCCCACTGCTGGGGCCACAGTCAGACTGGTGTGTACCTTATTTTCCCCTCTCCCGGGGGCAGGACTCACTGTGGATGGTGTGGCCCCCGTCTGGGCTACTTGCACACTGCCAGGCTTGTGGTGATGCTTTGATGGGATCTGGCCTATTAGCTGGGATGGAATCGCAAGGTGCACAGGGGTGGGAGGGGCAGGCTTAGCTCGCTTTGCTGTAGGTGGTCCCCTGCAGGAGGGGCCCTGCAGCACCAGGAGAGAGGCAGACCTGTCAGAGGGATGGATCCACTGAAGCACAGCGTTGGGTGTTTGCACAGTGCAAGCAAGTTCAGTGACAGAAACTGGTTCCCTTTGGGATTTCGGCTGGGGGATGGGAGAGAGAGAGATGGCGCTTGCCAGTGCCTTTGTTCTCCACTGAGCTGAGCTCTGTCTTCTGGGGCTCAATAACTCTCTTTCCCAATGTCCTCTCGCCCTCACTGCTCTCCGAGGGCAGAGCTGTTCACTTTTAACATTGCACATGTTAAGTCCTGCTGGCTGTCAGAACTCATGGAGTCCAGCCCTTCCGCCTTTGCAAGCCAGACTTTGGGGGCTCTGCCTTGCCGGGCGGGCCGCCCCTCCATGACCCCCCCTCCCGCCTCCCTCCCGCCAGTCCATGTAGCATGCACTGCCTCTCCACCATTCCTACCCTCTCCCGTGGGCCTCTTGTCTACGCTTGGCTCTGCAGAGTCCATTCTGCTAGTCTGGTGGTTTTCTGGGTTATTTAGGCAGATGTGGGTGGAATCTAAATGATCAGCAGCATGCAGTGAGCCCACCGTCCTCCTACACTGCCATCTTCTCGGTCCAGGTCTAATAAATGGAAGTTTAAGGCTTCTTGCTGCAGAGGGAGATGACAAGCAGGAGGTATGAAACTACAGTTTATGAGCTCCTATCTTTGGAAGTTTTAGGGTTGGGATTTCAGAGAAGTTAGGGGAGGAGATAGAAATCTGCAAACGTGCCTGTGAGCATCAACACTGCCTTCTATTTGCACAGCATATGAGCATCTACAAGGTGCTCTCCCATCCAACAGTCTCATGTAGTCCTCAGAGCAAGTCTGGGGGGAGGGGGGTGCTGACAGCCTTCATCTTCTTTCCATTCCTTCCATGCTTAGCACCCAGAGGGGACTTTAATTTGCCCATATTTTGGGCCTGACCAGGAAAATGCAGCCATTCGTTAGTCAACATGCAGCTAGAACAGTCACAGATTTGAATTAGGAGCAGGGAAATGTGGGAAGAAGGCATTTTCCTCAATTGTTCTGGGGAATAAAATATAACAGAAGGGGAAGCTTGTGATAAAATATAGTAGTTTCAGATGTTAACTTTTTTCTATGACAGTACTGAGAACATGGGGGGGTGCAGGGAGAGGAGAGGAAAAATTAATTCTAAATATATATGACTTACTTTGTATGTAAGACAACATATACCCACACGAAAATTTCTAGACCTTTATGCCATCCTTACCAAGAAGATAAACTAATCATTTTTGAGCAATCCCATGTAATTTATTTATCATTTTACAAGCATGCACTATTCTCAGCAGTAAGGACTTACTTGAGAGTAATCCTGCCCACCAGAGCCATTCCTTGAGGTAAGAATGTCCACCTTGTCCTAAGAAAATAAGAACAATTAAAATTTAGTTCGGAACTGGAGGAAGAAGTTCGAAAGAACTGACTGCTGGGAAAAGTAATGGAAAACGGTTGGAAGAGGCAAGATGTAAGGCCAACTCAGCATAGCTAGTCTTTAGCTTATTTACTTGGTCACTTCTATTGGTTTTGATTATGTCACTTTTGATTTTTATAGAAAGTAAGTTTTTACATTTGCAAGAAAATCTTATTTAATCATTATGTTTAGTGTATTTATGCCTGCCAGAGATGTGGACATAGACTCTAAATACTTTGCTTCACCCACAGTTAAAATTAAAGACAAAAACTGTATATTGTAAATTACATCAGTACCTAATGAGGACCTAGAAGGGAAAAAGATGGTTAACATACAAGCTTTTGAGATTTTGGATAGTCAATCAGAGAACAACAAGTATTAGCCAGTAGGACTCTCCTTATTCTTTACCTTGGCATCATGAAACTGAGTTTCTCTCTAGTTTACTGAAAAGGATAAGAAGCTTTCGTGAGATATTCAAAGGGTTATCTTTTCTTTACTGTAATCTGTGACCTAAAGTCATTGCTATGTTTGCTATAGAAAATGGAATTTTCTCACCAATTCAACATACTTAATCCTGTGTCTTTGACCAGATTTTGTTACAATTAAATGAAACAGAGTATATTAGCTGTGAAGATTATCTTGCAAGGTAGTTTATTTATTTAGGATTTTCTTCTTATAAAATGTGCAAGTGATTAAACTGGAATATTACAATATGATTTCATAATCTATCTTTAAAAAACTTAATAATATATTGCAAATATTTTTCTCATGTCCTTATTTAATGGCTTAATATTACTTCAAAATCTGGCGTATCATTATTTACTTAACCTGTGTGCAACTACACACACACACACACACACACACACACACACACACCGAGTTTCTAGTTTTGTTCTCATTACATAAAACCTTTAAATAAATATCCTGTTATGTAACTATAGGTGTCATTCTTGTTCACTTCTTAGGATACATTTCCAGAAGTGAAATTATTAGGTTTTAAGACATTAACATTTTTAAGCTTTACCAAATTTCTCTTAGGAAAGTTTGTACCCATATATGCTGCCTCCAGCAATGTTTGGGAGGGCTATTTATTTTCCAAATTCCCTTACCAGCATAAGGCCTTTTAACGAAAAAACGAAATCTTGTTAAAATGGTAGACAACAACCCAGGAGCTCATTGTTATATAGTTGGTGTCTCTTTGGGTACTAGTGAAATAATATTTACTTCTATCTGTTTATTGACCACTTGCATTTCTTGCTTTGTGAGTTTCTTATTTATGTACTTTGCCTATTTTACCTTAGGGTACTAATCTTTTTCTTATCACCTATAGTCACTCTTTATATATTATGGATCTTAATATCATTTGTCTGTCATATATTTTGGAAACATGCCCCCCCTCCCATGTCATTTGGTTTTTAGTTTCAGTTAAGGTGTTTCCATGTAGGATTTTTTAAAAAATCAATTTAGGTAATCTCTTCTTTCATATAGAATAGCTTCTTCCTTTATCTGTATGGTTAGAAAGACCTTCTTTGAGGTTTTTTGAAAAAAATCATTTCATTTTAAATTGCTGAATAGTATGAAGTAAAACTCTTACATTTTTCTCCTCTAATTTTTGCCGATTGTCTCAACACTTTAAAAAAAAATGTTTATTTATTTTGAGAGAGAGGGAGAGAGTGCACGCACCCACTCTCATGCAAGCCAGGGTAGGGCAAAAAGAGAGAGAGAGAGAGAATCCCAAGCAGGCTCTGCATGCTGTCAGTGCAGCGCCTGATGCGGGGCTCAGTCTCACTAACCGTGAGATCATGACATCGTCATGAGTCGTGAGTCGTATGCTTAATCTACTGAGCCACCCAGGTGCCCCATTAACACTTTTGATTGAATAAGCCATCCTTTCTCCAGTGAATTGAAATGCCACTTTAAAAAATCATATGTTAAATTGTTATACGTACTTGGGTCCCTTTATAAGTTTTCAATTATCTTTCATTTTTTTGTCTATCTTTTTTAGTGCCAGTACCAAACTGTTTTAATTACTATAGCATTATAGTATGTTTTATTTCTGATAGTGCAAATCTCCAATAGTACTTTTATGAACCTATTTGTGCAATTTGTAGTCATTTTTCCATATGAACCTTAGAATATTATTTAGCTCTTCTATGATATTCTTGATAAGAAAGAATAGAAATTCATGGTTAATGGAGGGTAGTCAAGCTAAGTTACTTAGCATGTGAAATATCACTATAGTAACAGCAACCTAATTCTGCTATCCATTTACTGATTTAACAAATACTTATTGGGTGTCAAACACTATGCTAGGGAAGGTTCCCGCTCTTGTGAATCTACTATCAATAAACAAGTAAATAAACATAAAATGTACAGTGACAGATTTTTTAGGTACAATGAAAGAAACCCTTAGGGCAATGATAGAGAGTAACAGGGCGGGATGAAGGTGGTAAGGGACATCTCCCAGAGAGGAAGACCAGGGAAGGTGATGATATTTAAGCTGAAGTCCGAAGGATGAGTCAGCCAAATGAAAAGCAGGGAGAAGAGCGTTCCATGCAAAAGGAAAAGACCTTGAGGTGGCAAAGAACTTGGTCTATTCCAGGAACCAGAGAAAAGTAAGGGATAGGGACAGTAGCAGAAGATAAAGCTGCAGAGTCTGCAAGGGCCAGTTTACGCAGGAGGTCAAAGACTGTGGAAAGGTGTCTGGATTTTATTCTGAGTGCAAAGAAAAGCCACTGACATGTGTTAAGCAGGAAAGCAGCATCTGACTTTGAACACTGAAATCACACACAACAGCTATGAAAGAAGAATCCATTCCACATTCTAAACCTCTGGAAACAAGAATTTTAGTTTTACCCTGAAGGAGACACAGCAGGCTCAATCCTGGACACCACAGAGGAGATTTGCTAAGCACAGAGACAGGGAATAAGATAGAGACAGTAAAATATTACTGCTGTAGCACTAAGGTCTTACAATAGGATTATTTCTGCAGAAACTTGAATTCTCTAGTTGCATCCGTTTCTTACCAGCTCTGGTAATGCCCTTCTTTGCCAGTTGCAAGAGGCCCTTCTTTTTCAGTATGAAGCTGGAGCCAATAAAAATACTGGAACTTACTGCCAGCATTAGGCCTACATACAGACTGTATCTGTTTTCTACATTTGCAGAAATGATCAAGTTGCTTATGCTGGAATTCAGGTCCCTGTAGCTGGAATTCAGGTCCCTGTAGAGGACAGGAGAAGCCAGCAGTCGTGACACATTTGTGATCTCACACCAGGCCTGGGAGGAGTTTGCACAGACTAGAGATAGCATGTAGCCTGGAAAAAAGGAAAGAAGGAAATGTCAACAAACACAAAAAGGAGATACATTAATGTTTACCCCTTTTCTGTAAAAAGAAAGAGAAACCCAAGTGGATGGTACTGAAACTCTGTTTCTTACTGCATGAAGGGAAGTCTCCGGGAGGTGGTTCCCAGTCCTGTGGACACGTTCCGTTTGACTCACACAGGTTCTTAAAAATGTTTTGAAATTGTTTAGTTGTCATCATTTAAAAATGAGAGATTTCACCTGAAAGTCTGGTGAATCTTATAAATTGGAGAATCTGGACAACATTTGCTTGGTTCTTCGTTCTAGCAAAACAGCAACGTGACTTGTGCTCATTAATCCATCACTGTCCCCCACACGCACCTCACTCCTCATGATCAGCATGGCTCCTGGAGAGCAGTGTTTATGATGCCTGGGCATAGGGACGGGCAGGGGAATCCATCGGTCAGAATGTTATAGGAAATGCAGCTAACCCATTCTGTGGGGTGTGAACTGTGCCTTTCAGAAAACGTATTTAAAAGTGGGTTTAGGGTTCTGTACTACTTTCCCTGAAGAGAATGATTTTTCAGGTCTACTCCTCTCCCTTCTCCTAAATTAAATAGAATCTAATAAAAAAATGAATTAAACCTCAGTAAGCTTTTCTTAGAATGGGATTCAAATAAACATGTAAATCTACTGAACCAGACTCGGTATTAGAAGTGCCTTGGAATTTGAAAGCTAAATGCAAAAACACAAATGAACCCACGATAGACAATGTAAGAAACTTTTATTTATTTATTTATTTATTTTTAAATGATTGTGTTTTATTTTTTTTTAATTTTTTTTCAACGTTTATTTATTTTTGGGACAGAGAGAGACAGAGCATGAACCGGGGAGGGTCAGAGAGAGAGGGAGACACAGAATCGGAAACAGGCTCCAGGCTCTGAGCCATCAGCCCAGAGCCCGACGCGGGGCTCGAACTCACGGACCGCAAGATCGTGACCTGGCTGAAGTCGGACGCTTAACCGACTGCGCCACCCAGGTGCCCCGATTGTTTTTGAGAGAGAGACAGAAAGCACCTGCACATGAGTGAGGGTGGGGTGGAGAGACAGGGGACAGAGGATCCCAAGCAGACTCCAGGCTGACAGCAGAGGGCCCAATGTAGGGATCCAACTCATGAGCCAAAGTAGGACAGCCAACCGTCTGAGCCACCCAGCTGCCCCTGTAAAAAACTTTTAATCTGTTCTCCACTTGAAAAGCTAGCTGCGAACAAAGTGACATTGTGACTAGATTTTCTGACTCTCTTCTAACTTTTTTCCTTTTATTTTTATTTTATTTTAAGTATCGTTAACATACAGTATTATGTTAGTTTCATTTTTGTCTTTAAAAAGCATATTTTTTCCGTTCTAACAAAGAAGGCAAAGCTAAATGAATCAACTACAATATTAGAGTTCAATGAAAAAAATTAGTTTTACATCTCAATTTTTTTTTTTTTTTTTTTTTTTTTTTTTTTTTTTTTTTACATCTCAGAAATCTTAAGAAGGCAAAACAGTTTGACCAAATGATGTCTTAGGGATAAAACTTTGGTAACTGTATTAATGCCTCTCTGACATTATGCAGTTATCTGAATTTACCACTTACAAAGTTAGGAAACAACTATAAAATTCAGGCCTTAAAAAGGTAAAATAATTGAATTCAAGCCTTTCATGATTATTATTTCACTTATTTCTTATCATTTGAAAATGAATAAACTGTTTCAAAGATACAGCATAAATTCTAAGTCAAAATTGCTAAATATTCCAAGAAGAATTCTATGGCTATAGGTATAGTCTATAACATTGAGGAATTTTCAGGCAGGTTGTTTTAATAAGAATTGCTACAAATTTTCAAACAAGCTAGCCCTTAGCAATCTTGTTCCAGTCACTGTTCATCTCATCTAAACCTCAAGAATGGAAAATGATTTTCATAGTAAGAGTTTCCATTCCATTAATTCCTGAGAGAGGAAACATCTGACTTGACTTTCCAGTGAATTCCATGGCTGCAGTGGTGTTACTTACTATGTAATTAACATAACCATTCCAAAACTTCATCTGGGAAAACAGTGTGGGCAGGTCTCATTCCAGTGAAACAATATTCTTTCTAAGCTGTTGACACAGCAAAATGTTTCTGACATTTTAGGGGGGTGTGGGGGCAGAGGGCAATAAGGGAAAGCAAATAATCTTTGTTGTATTTTATAAGTTCTTATTGTGAACAGTAGATATTAATGTGCAAGTTTTACGGCAGGAACAATAATAAAAATCTTGTCTAGTTTCTGACCTTCGAGAAATGGCTTTATGTTTTGGGTGCATGTTGATGAGAGGAGCCTACAGCAGATGTGACTGAAGCAGGAAGTGGGGGGGGGGGGGGTGAAGGGTGGGTTGGTGGGTGTGGAGTGGTGTAGGGCAGAAGGAGACAGATGGGTGAAGTACAGTGTGTGGGCAGAGAGTCTGTGGAGTATTTCAGAGGGATCAGATATCTGAGTTGGCTTCTGAAGATTCTAGTAAACAAAGTAAGTTTAATCTAAACTTTATTCAACACAGAGAAAATCTATTACATTCATTATATTTTATTTTTTAAATGTTTATTTTTGAGAGAGAGAGAGAGCGAGAGAGAGCGTGCACACGTGTGCAAGCGGGGGAGGGACAGAAAAAGAGGGAGACACAGAATCTGAAGCAGACTCCAGGCTCTGAGCTGTCAGCACAGAGCAGCAACATCGGGCTGGAACCCACAAACCCAACTGAGGAATCATGACCTGAGCCAAAGTCAGATGCTTAATCAATTGAGCCACCCAGGCACCCATCGTTGTATTTTATTTTAATAGACACTATAATAGCCTCTAAAATGATGGAACCAACTCATACTCCTACAAGCAGGGAGCATGCATTAATTCTTTGGTACTGTTATTATTAATTTGTGTAAATATTGAGTAATTAATATTTAGAAAATATGTGTCAGTTATAAAGAAAAATAATTCAATATGCATCAATGTGTCAACCACCCAATTTAAGAAATAAAATATTATCTCTAACATTATCTCTGACTTCCTGCAAAAGATCCCTATTCTTTACCAAAAAAAAAAAAAAAGATTTCCCTTATATGACTATATCTTTAAAACATAAATTATTTAGTTTTACCTCTTGCACCTTATAAAATATAGTCATACAGTAGGTTCTTTGGAGACTTGCTTGTTTTTGAGATTTATCAGTGTTGATGCACCTGGCTTTAGGGTTTGTTTTTGCCTAGTTCTACCGAATTTCACTATATGATTATCTCACAATTTTTCTATTTTACAGTTGGTGGACATTTGGGTAATGTACAACATTTTTGCTCTCCAAACAGTACTGCTAACGTTTGTAGTTATGTTGAAACATATAATTAATGATATCTGACAATTTTTGACCCCATGAAAATAGCAGTTTCATATTGTTGAACTTGATATGTATGTTCTATGTACAAGTGTGAAAGTTCACTTATACACATACAACTTAAAAATTTAAAAACAAAGTTAAATTGTCTGTAGGATTGTATACCTTTCCTCACCTTGAGCTCTGTTGCTATCTATAAACATGGACAAGTTAAGTATTCACTCTTGACTTCAATTTCCTCATCTCTAAAATGAGGGAGTTTGACTCAATGATTCTGAAGATGCCTTCTATAATTTGTGATTTGATCATAACCTATCTTTGTTCCCAGAGTAATTTACTTACAATCCCAGTGGCTCATAAATGTTGCTGATACACCAGCTTTAAATTCACAGGCACTTGGAGTTGAAAGACATTTTAAAGAAACCGATGCCAAGATTATTAAGTGACTTGCCAAAGCCATGTAATTGCCTAAATCACAGCCAAGTATTTGGCTGGCCAATTTCCAGGCCAGTATTCTTATTTCAGAAAAGTAAAAACATAAAGTAAAAATAAAGCCAGTTGAAAGTTATTAATGTTTATACAAAGATGAAATACTTTGAATAATTTTTTTCAGGTACAATTTGCCTATGGAGAGTAATAATTAAAATTGTCCAGTTTATTACATACAGTAGGAAGTTGGTTCCTAAGAAGTCAATGATTGCATAAAACTGCATTTTTAATCACTACAAGATATTTCCAGTTTGAGGAAATCATTGTCTCACCATCTATATTATGTGTTAGTTTGGCTTATTATTCAGCAAATATTTACTCCCTCGTACCTCCTGATGTGGGCAGAGCGTTCTTCCCCTGAGGTCAGGCTGAAAGTGAGTTGGTGGTCAATGGGACAACAGCAGAGGTGATATGAAGACAGGCTTCAAATGCACTTATGTGCTTAGGTTTACTCTCTTTTACCTCTGTATTGGTCAGGAATAGAGCTTCCCTAAGGAACTGCTGCCCCTTCAGCCTGAGCCCCAGAATGAAAATACATGGAGCAGATCTAAGTTCATCCCACAGGAAGGAGCCAAGCCTGCACGGACATGTAGCCTGATGCAGAGACACCCAAGTGAACACAGGTTAGTTCAATCAACCATCAGCTGATCTACAGACACATTGGCAAGAGTATATGATTGTTGTTTTCAGCCGTTGAGTTTGGGGCTATATATTACATAGCAATAGCTGACTGATACACTTGTCTATTCCTATTAGCATACAAAAATAAATAAATAAATGAATCTCTTTATATTCCCTACAATTTATTCTCCAAATATCAGCCAGTGTGAATCAGATTATGTCATTCCTCTGCTTAATTTCCCTCTCCCACCCCATGACTTTTCATTGTTATTATAACAAAATCTAAACTTCTCATCCTGGACTCTTTAAAAGCTTTACATGCTCTGACATTATATTGCATCTCTCTCTCTCATTCATTCTCTGAAATAACACTAGCTGTCTTTTCAATCATTAATTCAGCAGTTATTGAGTATCTACTGTCCGTGAGGCATTTTCTAGAAGCTGGGGATACAATGATGAATAACATAGAATTCCTGCTCTCATGTTTATTCTAATGAGGGGAAACAAACAAGTAAACTAATAACTACATATCTTGAGTTCCATGGGAAGCAGTAAAATTAGAATAAGGAATTTTTTTTTTTTAATGAAGTGGACAAACCTTTCTGCTATGTATAAATGCAACAATCTTGAGGCAGTGATGTGCTTGAGGCTGACTGGGATGATGGAAGGGAGATGGCAAGAGATGAGGTGAAAGTGTGGTGGGGGCAACATCAGGTGAAATGAGTCTTTAGATTAGTAGGTCCAAACTTGTCATTCTCCCTGTAAAATTCTACAATGGCTTCCTTTCTCCAAAATCCCCACCATAGTCTATCAGGGCTAACAGGATGCTGCCTCCTGTTATCTCGCTAACCACATTCCCTACAATTTTTTTTGGTCCTGTTTCTTTCATAAACTAAATTCCTTCTCACCTTAAAGCTTTGTGACGTGTGCCTTAGCCTGGGTAGTGGCTGGCAAGCTAACTACTCCTCATTGAGCTCTTACTTGAAAATGGTACTTCCTTAGAAAGGCCTTCCTGCCTACCCACTCTAAAGAAACTTCTCACTTTCCATCATATCACCTTACTGCCCATGAAACAAACTTCTTCTCACAGCTTCATTATGGCTTTATAGCAGCCTTGTAAATTCATATATCTATTTCTTTTTTAAAAATTCTTTTCTTAGGGCGCCTGGGTGGCGCAGTCGGTTAAGTGTCCGACTTCAGCCAGGTCACGATCTCGCGGTCCGTGAGTTCGAGCCCCGCGTCGGGCTCTGGGCTGATGGCTCGGAGCCTGGAGCCTGTTTCCGATTCTGTGTCTCCCTCTCTCTCTGCCCCTCCCCCGTTCATGCTCTGTCTCTCTCTGTCCCAAAAATAAATAAAAACATTGAAAAAAAAATTCTTTTTTTGTTTAATGTTATTTATTTTTGAGAGAGCGAGTGAGCAAGCAGGGGAGGGGCAGAGAGAGAGGGAGACAGAGAATCACAAGCAGACTGCACACTGTTGGTGTAGAGATTGACGCAGGGCTCAAACTCATGAACCATGAAATCATGACCTGAATAAAAAATCAAGAGTTGGATGCTCAACCGACTGAGCCATCCAGGCACCGCTTTTTATTTACTCAACAAAATAATTGTTGAACACCTACCATGCAAGGCATTATGTTAGGTATTCATTTATTCAACACTTTGCAAATTCTTATTAAGCAATTCCTGTGTTCCAGGCCCTGCTCTAAGAACAGGTGAGATAGTGATCAACAAAACAGGTGAACAGGTCTCTGTTCCCCTGAAGCTGACAACTTTAGTGAGAGAGAACTATCAGACAAGAACAAGGGGAGCAGAATAGGAATGAGAAATAATTTGGCACAGAATAAGAAGGAGAAATTATTTTGAGCAGATATGGAAAGCAAGTCATAGTAATATATCTACATATAAACTCCGTTAAGGCTGGGTAAGAAGACCATGATTTCAATTAACCAAAGTAAAATTGAGAAGACACTCTTGATGAAAGAAAAAAAATTAACCGAGATCTTACCACCATCGGTGTGTTTGGAAGCCAAGTACTGTAGGAGGACTGTTGCCCATCAAATCTCCTACATAACCCGCTGTTCTTTTCACACCTTACAATCTGTATATTACTAAAGGTACTAAAGCACTAAAGATAAAATCCTCCAGAAATTAAAAAAAGGCTTAAAGAATGAAGATGTAGGAAAGGAACTTAAAGGACAATATTGCAATAAGGTACATTTATATCAGACAACAAAAGGAAACAAAAGGCATCCAAATTGGTAAGGAAGAAGTAAAACTTTCACTATTTGCAGATGACATGATACTGTATATAGAAAGCTCCAAAGACTCTACCAAAGAAACTACTAGAACTGATAATCAAATTCATTCAGTGAGGTCGTAGGTTACAAAATCAACATACAGAAATCTGTTGTATTTCTACACACCAATAATGAAGCAGCAAAAAGAAAAATCAAGAAAAGAATCCCATTTACAATTGTACCAAAATAGTAAGATGCCAGGAATAAACCTAAGCAAAGAGGGGAAAGATCTGTACTCTGAAAACTGTAAAACACTGATGAAAGAAATTTAAAAGGACACGAAGAAATGGAAAGACATTGCATGCTCGTGGATTAGAAGAACAAAGATTGTTAAAATGTCAATCCTACCCAAAGCACTCTACACATTTAATGCAATCTCTATCAAAATACCAACACCATTTTTTAAGAACTAGAACAATCCAAAAATTTGTATGGAACCACAAAAGACCCCAAATAGCCAAAGTAACCTTGAAAAAGCAAAGCAAAGCAAAGCAAAGCTAGAGGTATCACAGTTCTGGACTTCAAGTTATACTGCAAAGTTACAGTGATCAAAACAGTATGGTGCTGGCACAAAAATAGACACATAGTCAATAGAACTGAATAGAAACCCAGAAATAAATGCACAATTATATAGTTAATCAGTTTTTGACAAACCCGGAAAAATATGCAATGGGAAAAAGACTGTCCCTTCAACAAATGGTGTTGGGAAAACTGGATCACTTTCTTACCCATACACAAAAATAAATCAAAATGGAATTAAAACCCCAAATGTGAGCTGTGAAACCATAAAAATCTTAGAAAAGAACACAAGTAGTAACTTCTTTGACATTGGTCATAGAAAGTTCTTTCTAGATATGTCTTCTGAGGCAAGGGAAAGAAAAGCAAAAATAAACTATTGGGACTTCATTAAAATAAAAATCTGCACAGCAAAATAAACAGTCAAAAAAACTAAAAGATAACCTACAGAAGGGCACCTGGATGGCTCAGTCAGTGAAGCAACTGACTCTTGATTTAGGCTCAGGTCATGATCTCATGCTCCTGAGATGGAGCCCCACATTGAGTTCCACACTGAGCATGGAGCCTGCTTGGGATTCTCTCTCTCTCTTTCCCTCTCTCCCTCCCTCTCACTATCCCTCCCTCACTCAGCATGAGCATGCACACTCTCTCTTTCAAAATAAATAAATAACCATTAAAAAAGAACAACCTACAGAATGAGGGATGATATTTGCAATGACATATCTGATAAAGGGCTAGTATCCAAAATATATAAAGAACTTATAAAACTCAACACTCCCCAAACAAATAATCCAATTAAAAAACAGGCAGAAGACATGAACAGATACTTCTCCAAAGAAGATACACAGATCATCAACAGATACATGAAAAGATGTTCATTATCACTTACCATCAGGGAAATGCAAATCAAAACTACAATGAGATATCAGAACTGTCAGAATGGCTAAAATCAACAACATAAGAAACAACAGGTGTTGGTGAGGATGGGGAGAAAAAGAAACCCTTATGTACTGTTGGTGGGAATGCAAACAGGTGCAGCCACTGTGAAACACAGTATGGAAGTGCCTCAAAAAGTTAAAAATAGAATTACCCTACCATCCAGAATACAAAAACACTGATTCAAAGGGATACATGCACCCCTATGTTTATAGAAGCATTATTTACAATAGCCAAATTGTGGAAGCAGCCCAATTGTCAATCGATTGATGCATGGATAAAGAAGATGTGGTGTGTGTGTGTGTGTATAATATTACTCAGCCATAAAAACAAATGAAATCTTGCCAATTGCAATGACATGGATGGAGCTAGGGAGTATAATGCTAAGTGAAATAAGTCAGAGAAAGACAAATACCATATGACGTCACTCATATGTGGAATTTCAGAAACAAACAAGCAAAGGGGGCAAAAAAGAGAGAGGGACGAATCAAGAAACAGACTCTTAAGTATAGAGAACTGATGGTTATCAGAGGGGAGAGGAGTGGGCAGATGGATGAAATAGGTGATGGGGATTAAGGAGGGCACTTGTGATGAGTACTAAGTGATACATGGAAGTGTTGAATCACTATATTGTAAACCTGAAACTAATATTACACTGTATGTTAACTAACTGGAATTAAAATAAAAAATTACAAAAATAAAAACAATTATGTATAGCCCATATTAAATATTAGACTAAACAATTTTGAGCATACTGTTTCCTGGAAAACGTTTAGTTGAGAATTTTAACTACCTTTAAGCACTCTTGAATTTCAGCACTTGGGAAATCTATGGAAGGCTGGAAAACCAACCTGTAAAAATCTGGAGGCAATCTTTTTTAGTGCAGTAGAAAAGCAGCTATCTATTACACAAAAAATAATTTTCCTGATAATAAACGTTGTGTTCACTTGGTGAAATTTTTAAAAAATTTGTAAATGTTTATTTATTTTTGAGAGAGAGACACAGAGAGACAGAGACAGCGTGTGAGTGGGGGAGGGGCAGAGAGAGGGAGACACAGAATCTGAAGCAGGCTCCAGGCTCCCAGCTGTCAGCACAAAGCCCGATGTGGGGCTCGAATTCATGGACCATGAGATCATGACCTGAGCCAGTTGGATGCTTAACCAACTGACACACCCAGGCGCCCCCACTTGGTGAAATTTTGAGAAATGTTTATAACAAAGAATTTTTTTAGAGTAAGATTTCAGAATCATTAAAATGAATACCACTGCATCCAACAGAGCCAGAAAATGGGGTTGGGCACCTACAGAAAAACAAAGGCCCAAATAATTTTGTGCCTGGTTTGATCACTAATTATGAAACATTATTCAATTGGCTGGGCCTTGGTTTCTGTATCTGTAAAAAGGAGAAAATGACTACGTAATAAAATTCATAGAATTTAATTATGCGTGAAGATCAACTGATACATCTTTATGCAAACCCGTTTTGAAAATTTGAGATTATATACACGAATACGGGACATATCCTAATCAGTACAAGAGAGATACAGCCAGTCCTCAAAGAATACAGTTCCTTAATTTCTTCTTCTCAGAACCATGACAAACTAAATTAGCCTTAAAAACCATCTATGTCATTTTTTATTCTGCTAGCTGGCTGCACCCTGGAAAAGTAGTCCACTTGGTAAAAACTTTGAAAACCATTGGGTCCTCTCTATCTCCAGCTTATTGTCCCTACTGCCAAACCAGCTCAGAATTCTCAAGCAGAGGCCCTGGAATATATGGTTTGTCCTCCTTACAGCCCAGTCTTTCTGTCCTTTGTTTCCTTTATCACCTTCTACAGTCCCATGGTACACAATCTTCATGCAGTTGGTGCTTCATAGGTGACAGGTATATTTCTTACATTCTATTTTCATGGTGTCATATTTTCATAGTAATAAGCTCCTATTGGCTGTTGGACTGAAATTGAGATCTGTGGAATATGTGACATAATATCAAAAACCTAAATAAAAAAAAAACCTTCATATGTATTATTTATTTACTTATTATGTACTTACTTATTATTTATAGGTAATTTTGGCTTAGAAGGTTTTTTGAAGCGTCTATGGTTTTAAGAGTCAAAACCAAGACATGGGGTCAACTTTTTCTTCATGGAAGCCCAAATGGAATATTCTAACCTCAGATCTCATGATGGACTCTTTGTCATTCAGGCCTCAGCTCAAATACAACTTTTTCTAAGGGGTGTTCCCTGAGTACCCAATCTAAACACCCCCTACTCTCTCAAGACATTATCCATAACACTTACCACTCTTGTAATGTCCTTTTTTATTCATTTGCTTCTTGCATAGTATCAGCCTTGTACACAGTAAGCTGCATGCAAGGCTTTAACTAGAGTCTAGACTTAAAAACTGAGAACAAACTGAAGGCTGATGGGGGGTGGGAGGGAGGGTAGGGTAGGTGATGGGTATTGAAGAGGGCATCTTTTGGGATGAGCACTGGGTGTTGTATGGAAACTAATTTGACAATAAATTTCATATAATAAAAATAAATAAATAAATACATAAAAACAACAAAAAAAATAACTAGAGTCTAGGACTAGACTGTCTTGTGAATCCCTTCATACCAGCACCTAGGTCAGTGCCTGGCACATGGGACTCTTGTTATTTGGATGACTGACTGAATGAATGAATGAATGAAAAATTGAGACTCTACTCCATTTCAGGCCCTGAACTGTGTGTTTCCTATGTAATCTCACAACTGTAAACTGTATGAATTATTCCCAATTTATTGATGAAGACTCAAGGAGGTTAAGTCATAGCGCAGAAGACTCATGCCAGAGCCCAATCTTTTCCCACCATTGACAAGGATTCTGATTTCTCTTGTCTTTCCCACACAAATAGAATTCATCACAGGTATTAAGCATTGAGCTTGAGTATTTCTTGTTGGAACTAAAGGCGTGAGCAAAGCAGGAAAAACACCTGTTCCTAGAGCAAGTGTAATTCACATACCCTTCTTACTTACAGATCCTTGGGTAAACAAGGGTGGATGTGTTATTAACAGTCTGACTTACTGGTTTAGGAATTATTCAGACAAAGGTCACACAACCTGACTATCTAGGAAATAATTCCAGATCCGGCTGCTTTAGTAACCACTTCCAAAATCTCACCTTTTGAGTAATTCCTGAATTGTTCAGGCGTTTTCTCTTTGTGTCCCTTCTCTCTCTTGCTGGGCATAGTTTTGATTAGCTCAGTGTCTCCCCCTCCAATTCCCCCCACCCAACGTCTTTTTAGTTCAAACTTCCCACATCAAAGATACTCCGGAGGAGCCCAGAGGAGAGAAAAACCGGGAAATGCTCAGTAACTTTGGGAAGGTATTCTTACCACGCCCTTCAATCCTCCCCCTTCCTGTCCATACCAGGTAATTTAGAAATCCGCGTTCCCCTAGACACCTTGAAAGCTGTCACGTCGGTTGAGGCACACCCTTCCTGTCCTGTGGCATGCCCTCAGGTATTCCGGTCCCTACTTCTGTCCCAGCTCACACGCGCCTTCTGTACTGAGACTTCAGAAAGCCTGCCAGTGTTGTAAACAGCTGGCAAAGGGCAAGTGGCGTCCTCGCCCAGCGATTTTTCAGGATTCGAGTGGGGGCTGAAACCCCAGCAGTAACAAGCCTATACAAATCACTGCGCCCGGTCCCCGGTCTCCTCTTCTGTTGGGCTCTCGCCTTAGGCAGCCAAGAGGTGGCTGCACAGCGAGCCAGACGCGAGGCTAGCAGGGTTGCAGAAGTGTTCATCTCGAAGACAGAGGAGAGAGGTGGACGGCCCAGGCGGGTCCGGCGCCCTGCCCCGAGGTCCAGGGCGCCTGACCTTCCACCGTGTGTGACCCTCTCGGAGCCAGCGCAGGGCGCCACACCAGACTCCCGTCCCGTCCCCGGGCACGCCCTCTGCCCACCGGGTGACTTCGACCGCGGACTCTGGAAGAGTCTTTCTCAGACGAGACTCGAGAATCTTCCCACAGCACCCTGAATTTCCCCGTCCCGACACTCGGCACGCTGTAATTTACGTGGGTTCTGCCTCCTGGACCAGAGGGAGAGCCAAGTTTATGTCTTTTTCGACTCAGGCTTTCCCAGAGCCTGGCTTATTATAGGCACCAATAAATATTTATTGACTGGCTGACTGGCTGAAAGACCGAATGCGTAAACTCAAGAATGAATGCATTACGAGCGGGTGTATTCGTGTGTCTTCCCCACAAGCACCCGGGACCGCCCACCCGGTCTCATCGCTACCCAGATGCCAGATCCCTCGGCTCGGGGACAGACACTCACCTTCCCGGCAGGGCTCTCCAGGCGGCAGCCTCACCTGTGCCCCCATGGCCCCCAGACGGGGCTTCCCGGAGCAGGCGTCGCTCCTCCTCCACCTGGGCTTCTCCTCCTCCCCCGGGACCCGCGATGGGGCGGAGCTGCAGGGTCTGGAATTCGCGCGCACTGACTCCGCCCCCGGGCAGCCTCAGCCAATGTGACTGGAGCCTCCTCGCGAGCCACGCCCCCGAGATATGAGGCTAGGAGGCGGCTCCTAGCTTGCAGATCCTGGTCCCTGTGGCTGGCGGGAACGCCACCTGCCGCTGTGGTCGGAGGCTGGGGCCGCGCAGCCGGCAAGCACAGACACACCTCACAGGGTAAAGACGTCTCTGGGAGCGTGGAGGCCGCCGAGCCAACTCTCCCGGAATTTAGTGGAGAAAAGGCTGTGCGGAGGGCCCCTTCTGGCCGCCTAGGCGATACAGATGTCTTTTTGAGGGCCCTGCTTCGGACGTTAGAGGCTTTGTAAGGAAGTTGCTGGCCACTGGGATTCTGCTCTAATCACCATGCTAAAGTTGATTCTAGTAGATTTTGCCCTTGTGGTGCTATCAAATTCTCCCTGCGGTCCCTCGGCTACAAACTCCTGGTCCCCCCAACACCGTTTTCTAAGTCGTGTAGTTATTTGCAGTAAACGCTAAAGAAGAAGAAGCAATGTTCCAACTGAAAAGACTTATTCCCACAAAATAGTAATAGCTAACATTTATGATATTCTTGTTTTACCATGCATGTGTATACATTAACTCATTATATCTCACAACCTAGTCTATTAATGCCTAGCTTTTACTGATGTGGGATCAGATGCAAAGAGCGAAGTTAAGTAACTTAACCAACTAGTTACTGGAAGGCTTGGTAGCAAGTCATTATGCAACACCAAATGGATATAATTCCTGCTAGAGCCCTCACCACAGATATGGGGTGCCTCTGTGCTCGGGGACTTCAGCAATGAAGAAAAGTCCTTTTTGTCTGCTTACCTTGCCTTTGCCCTAGGTAGTGTAAACAGCACTATTATTTTTATTGACTCAGAGTTTTATAGCATCGGCCTCAATCTTGCTTTTCTTGTTCTTAGGCTGATGAACGAAGAGTTAAGAACAATCAGTTTATCAACACAGGGCCCACACTTTCACATGTGGATGGCTTAGTGGAGAAGGAATAGCATAGGGAGGGGAATAGGGGAAAGTCGGAAGGGAAGGACATTTATGCCAAATTTGGAGAACAAGCCTTAAAGCTTAGATTTCTATTTAAACGTATTGTTTTATATGTATTGGGGGTGCCTGGGTGGCTCAGTCAAGCTTTTGACTTCAGCTCAAGTCATGATCTCCACGTCTGTGAGTTTGAGCCCCACCTTGGGCTCTGTGCTACCTAACAGCTCAGAGCCTGACGCCTGCTTCGAATTCTGTCTCCGTCTCTCTCTGCCCCTCCCCCACTCATGCTCTGGCCCTCAAAAATGAATAAATGTTAAAAAAAAATTTTAATTTAAACATTTTGTTTGAACATAAGATTGAAAAACTTGCCTTTATTGATGATAATAGTAACTGTTATCTAGAATACTACTTATTATTTATTTAACTAGCACCAATATAGCATTTATGTGAACAAGCACTATTCTAAGCATTTATAAATATTTGCTTTTTAAATGATCACAATGCATAGATACTATTATGAATCCCTACATTATAGATAAGGAAAGGGAGGCACATAGAAATTAAATAACTTGCTTATGGATATGTAACTGATAAGTGGTAGAGATGAGATGCTAACTAATGAAGTCTGGCTTTAGAACCTATGCTCTTAACCCATTTGCTCATTGGATATTTTTTGAAAAAAAAAAACACTGAAAAATGTATCATTGAGATTTTTTTTTTTCTTTGAGAGAGAGAGAGAGAGAGAGAGAAAGCATGTGAGGGAGGGAGAGGGGCAGAGGGGGAGACAGAGAGAGAGAATCCTAAGTAGGCTCCATGCTCAGCGTGAAGCTGGACATGGGTATCGATCCCATGACCCTGGGATCATGACCTGAGGTGAAATCAAGTCGGTCCCTCAGCTGACTGAGCCACCCAAGTGTGCCCAAGATGATTTCTTATGAAAATCAAATCCAGTTTCTTATTTAAAAAAAAAAATATTTATTTATTTATTTTAAGAAAGAGAGTGAACAGGAAAGGGGCAGAGAGAGAGGGAAAGAGAATCCCAAGCAGGCTCTGTGCAGTCAGTGCAGAGCCCCACCCCGGGTTCAATCTCCAGAACTGTGAGATTATGACCTGAGCTGAAATCAAGAGTTGGATGCCTAGCCAACTCAACCACCCAGGCGCCCCTCTCGTTTCTTATTAAGGTCTATTTTAGATAGGAGGCACTTTGCTGTACTTCTCGCTTTTCAGTTCTGAAAATAAGGAGAAAAACACTCAGAAAAAAAAAAAAATTTAACCTTATTAAAGATCCTTGTTTTCTCAGCTTAATTGTTACCTAGCAGAACTTTATATTTTTCTTCACTGCCTGTTTCCAGATGATTTTGGATTTATGCAGTTACAGCACCATGGACTGTCCTGAGTGACATTAACTTTGGGGATTTTTATTCTCAACAAAAAACATGGTGTTTATGTAACCAAAAGAAGAACATCAAAAAAGTCTCCAACTGGCCCACTGGAGAACTCTGGGAAAATTCCTCTTCTAACTCAAAACTTAAGAAAATGAGATCCTCTAAAATGTCAGCTCCTGTGTTATTATTGGTCTTTGTTTTAAATGGAAAAAACCCCCACTATTTTTAAATGTTTATTTATTTTTGAGAGAGACAGAGAAAGACAGAGACAGAGGGCGAGCAGGGGAGGGGCAGAGAGGGAGGCACAGAATCTGAAGCAGGCTCCAGGCCCCCAGCTGTCAGCGTGGGCTGATCCGGGATCGATATGAGGCTCAAACCCACAAACCAGGAGATCATGACCTGAGTAGAATTTGGACGCTCAACTGACTGAGCCACCCAGGCGCCCCTGTGTTACTGACCTTTGTGCTAAGTTGCTTAGATTCAGTAGTGATGGTCAAAATAATGAGTCATCAGTAGAGCCTCAAGGCTTCCAGAGACAAGGACACAGGTTCTGTGAGCAGCAGGGGCTGAGAGGGTTCCTATCCTGTGAAGCTTTAACCTCTCAGCTGCTACATTGTGGAGAGATCTGAAGTTTCTGGAGCAGGGAAGGCATGACAGGCTGGAAGAATGGTGTCCCTGCAGGGGCTTGCAACTATCTGCAGTAATGTTATGTCTTGCCTAGCACTGTGCCAAGCCTACAGTTGAGAATTCGTGGTCCCTTTTTTTTTTTCTCAATTAGTCTATCTAGGAGGTTTTCAATTTTATTAATCATTCTAAGAACCAACTGCTACTTTTATTGGTTTTCTTTACTGATTTTTAAAGTTTCATTGGCGGGCGCCTGGGTGGCTCAGTTGGTTAAGCGGCCGACTTCGGCTCAGGTCATGATCTCACGGTCCGTGAGTTCGAGCCCTGTGTCGGGCTCTGTGCTGACTGCTCAGAGCCTGGAGCCTGTTTCAGATTCTGCGTCTCCCTGTCTCTGACGCTCCCCTGTTCATGCTCTGTCTCTCCCTGTCTCAAAAATAAATAAAACGTTAAAAAAAATTTAAAAAAAATTTCATTGGTTTCTGCTTTTATTATTATTATATATTCATATTGTATTTATTATATATATTTATTATTTTTACTTCTTTCCTTCGACACTGACTTTAATCTGCTGTTCCTCCCCTAGTTTCTAGGGTGGAAACATAGATCGTTTATTTTAAACCTTTATTCCTTCTAATTTAAGCATTTAAAACTAATTTGCCTCCAAATACTGGTTTAGCTGCATGCAGCAAATTTTGGTATGTTGTGTTTTTATCATTTAGTTCAAAGTATTATGTATGTATGTATTTATTTAATGTTTATTTTATTTTTGAGAGAGAGAGAGAGAGCAGGGAAGAGGCAGAGAGAGACGGAAACAGAGAATCTCAAGCAGGCTCTGAGCCGTCAGCTCAAAGCCTAATGTGCGCCTCAAACCCACAAACCTTGAGATCGTGACCTGAGCTGAAATCAGGAGTCAGAGGCTCAACCAACTGAACTACCCAGGTGCCCTTTTAGTTCAAAGTATTTTAAAACTTTCCTAGTGATTTCTTCTTTGACCATTGGGTATTTAAGAGTGTGTTGCTTGATTTCCAAATATTTGGAGATTTTCCAGACATCCTTCTATTATTGATTTCTGATTTAATTCTGTTTTGGACACAGAATATATTCAGTATACTTACAGTCCTCTGAAATTTATTAAGATTTGGTTTATGGCTCAGCATACAGCCTATGTTGGTAAATGTTCCAAGTAAGATTAAAAAAGATTTTGTATTCTGCAGTTGTTGGATATAGTGTTACATAAATGTCAATTAGGTTAAATTGGTTGCTCAAAATCTAGTTTATTATGGCTTTTTACATTTTTTTCTATCAATTACTGAGAAAGAAGTGTTAAAACCACCTGTAATTGTGAACTTGGCTATAAATTTAGTGATGTCACTTTTTGTTTTATGAATTTTTGAAGTATTGTCATTAGGTGCACATATAAGTAGGATTATTATGCTTTCTTAATAAATTGACACTTTTATCATTATTAAATGTTCTTGTTTATTTCTAGTAATACTTTTTTTTTAATTTTATTTTTAATTTTTAAAAATTTACATCCAAATTAGCATATAGTGCAACAATGATTTCAGGAGTAGATTCCTTAATGCCCCTTACCCATTTAGCCCATCCCCCCTCCCACAACCCCTCCAGCAACCCTCAGTTTGTTTTCCATATTTATGAGTCTCTTCTGTTTTGTCACCCTCCCTGTTTTTATATTTTGTTTCCCTTCCCTTATGTTCATCTGTTTTGTCTCTTAAAGTCCTCATATGAGTGAAGTCATATGATTTTTGTCTTTCTCTGACTGACTAATTTCACTTAGCATAATACCCTCCAGTCCCATCCACGTAGTTGCAAATGGCAAGATTTCATTCTTTTTGATTGCCGAGTAATACTCCATTGTATATATAAACCACATCTTCTTTATCCATTCATCCATTGATAGACATTTGGGCTCTTTCCATGCTTTGGCTATTGTTGATAGTGCTGCTATAAACATGGGGGTGCATGTGTCCCTTCGAAACAGCACACCTGTATCCCGTGGATAAATGCCTAGTAGTGCAATTGCTGGGTCATAGGGTAGTTCTATTTTTAGTTTTTTGAGGAACCTCCATACTCTTTCCAGAGTGGCTGCACCAGCTTGCATTCCCACCAACAATGCAAAAGAGATCCTCTTTCTCCGCGTCCTCGCCAACATCTGTTGTTGCCTGAGTTGTTAATGTTAGCCATTCTGACAGGTGTGAGGTGGTATCTCATTGTGGTTTTGATTTGTATTTCCCTGATGATGAGTGATGTTGAGCACTTTTTCATGTGTTAGTTGGCCATCTGGATGTCTTCTTTGGAGAAGTGTCTATTCATGTCTTTTGCCTATTTCTTCACTGGATTATTTGTTTTTTGGGTGTTGAGTTTGGTAAGTTCTTTATAGATTTTGGATACTAACCCTTTATCTGATATGTCATTTGCAAATATCTTCTCCCATTCGGTCAGTTGCCTTTTAGTTTTGCTGATTGTTTCCTTCCCTGTGCAGAAGCTTTTTATTTTGATGAGGTCCCAGTAGTTCATTTTTGCTTTTGTTTCCCTTGCCTCCAGAGATGTGTTGAGTAAGAAGTTGCTGTGGCCAAGATCAAAGAGGTTTTTGCCTGCTTTCTGATCGAGGATTTTGATGGCTTCCTGTCTTGCATTGAGGTCTTTCATCCATTTTGAGTTTATTTTTGTGTATGGTGTAAGAAAGTGGTCCAGGTTAATTTTTCTGCATGTCACTGTCCAGTTTTCCCAACACCACTTGTTGAAGAGACTGTCTTTATTCTATTGGATTCTTAACTGCTTTGTGTCAAAGATTATTTGGCCATATGTTTGTGGGTCCATTTCTGGGTTCTCTATTCTGTTCCATTGGTCTGAGTGTGTGTTCTTGTGCCCGTACCATACTGTCTTCATGATTAAAGCTTTGTAGTATAGCTTGAAGTCCAGGATTGTGATGCCTCCTGCTTTGGTTTTCTTTTTCAAGATTGCTTTGGCTCTTTGGGGTCTTTTCGGGTTCCATACAAATTTTAGGATTGCTTGTTCTTGCTCTGTGAAGAATGCTGGTGTTATTTTGATAGGGATTGCATTGAATACGTGGATTGCTTTGGGTAGTATCGACATTTTAACAATATTTGTTCTTCCTATCCAGGAGCATGGAATATTTTTCCATTTTTTTGTGTCTTCTTCAATTTCTTTCATAAGCTTTTGATAGTTTTCAGTGTATAGATTTTTCACCTCTTTGGTTAGATTTATTCCCAGTTATTTTATGATTTTTTGTGCAATTGTAAATGGGATTGATCCCTTGATTTCTCTCTCTGTCGCTTCACTGTTCGTGTATAAGAATGCAACCGATTTCTGTGCATTAATTTTATGTCCTGCAACTTTGCTGAATTCATGAATCAATTCTAGCAGTCTTTTCTAGTAATTTTTTTTTCAACGTTTTTTATTTATTTTTGGGACAGAGAGAGACAGAGCATGAACGGGGGAGGGGCAGAGAGAGAGGGAGACACAGAATTGGAAACAGGCTCCAGGCTCCGAGCCATCAGCCCAGAGCCTGACGCGGGGCTCGAACTCACGGACCGCGAGATCGTGACCTGGCTGAAGTCGGATGCTTAACCGACTGCGCCACCCAGGCACCCCTCTAGTAATATTTTTGATTTGAATTTACTTTGTTTGATATTAATATAGCTAAACAGTTTTATTACTAGAATTTACATGTTATATATTTTTCTGCCTCTTTATCTCTAACTTATTGTTAATTTTTTTTTTTAACTTTTAAGAGAGAGAGAGAGAGTGCACATGTATGAGTGGGAGAGAGGAAGGGGGGGCAGAGAGAGAGAGAGAGAGAAGCTCAAGCAGGTTCCACACTAAGCTCAGAGGAGGTATGTATGTATGCATGTATGTATGTATGTATGTATGTATTTAGAGAAAGAGAGAGAGCATGCGGGTGGGGTGAGGGGGCAGAGGGAGAAAGAGAATCTCAAGCAGGCTCCACGTTGTCAGCATGGAACCCCTCTCGGGGCTCAATCTCATGACCCTGGGATCATGGCCCCAGCCAAAATCAATACTTCGGCATTTAACCTACTGAGCCACCCAGGCGCCCAAAGAAATGTTTTAAATATAAAGATAAGTTAGAGGGTGCCTGGGTGGCTCAGTGGGTTAAGTGATATTGAGCCCCACTGACAACGTGCCTGCTTGAGATTCTGCTTGAGAGCCTGCTTGAGATTCTCTTTCTCCCCCTGTCCCTTCACCAGCTTGCATGTGTTCTCTCTTTCTCAAAGTAAATAAATAAACTTAAAAAAAAAACATTGTTTATAAATGACATAAAGATGCATTTTATTTTATTCTACCAAAGACTTGAGAAGACCCCTTTGCAAATTTCTGGAGCTTTTTCTCTGCACAACTTCCTTCTCACTGGTACTCTGTCTTGCATATTCTAGACACTTTGGTCTCCAAGATCGTAATTCAGACTCCTCAATTAAGCAAGAGCATTGGGCTGTGCCTGATTTCCTTTTTCTCATGTCACAATTCTGAAATTGCCTCTGGGCAGGGTTCAACTCATCCCCCCCCCAACCCCCGCTTCTCTCAAGTATCACACTCCTGTGCTGCCTGTTGTCCAGTATTTTGAAGATAGTTGTTTCATATCTTTTGTCCAGTTTGGAGTCAAGCTACTTTTTCATGAGCAAAAACTAAGATCTATAGTATAGGTGATTTGTAGGAGCCAAATGCAATGTTGGAACATGATATTTAAATTTATTATTTCTTTCTGAATCTAAGTAACATATTATGAGTTGTGTTGACAAACAGTACAAAGATTGCTCACATAAGAAATTAACAAAATGATCTAAACTCTACCATGACTCAAAAAGTATTATCTAACTTGAGTGCATTACTTACCTCGACTCTTAGCTTGTTGGGGGCTGTAACTGGGACCTGGTATCTGCTCTTGTTGCCTGAACCTGCTAACCCATAGCCACTATGCATGACTATATTTCCATCGACATTGGTCAGGCTGGTGTCCAGATTGGTAATGCTTGCTGGTAACTCTATTGCCTGGAACACAGCATCCAACTCAATGGCCAGATGCTAAGTGACAAGACCATTGTGGGGAGGAGGAGATGACTCGTTTAACATTTGTTCAGTGAGACAGGTGCTGGAAAGCACGTGCCCAGGGCAGTGTTTGTAGACCTGGAACCCACAGTCATTGATGAAGTTTGCACTGGCACCTCCCACCAGGTTTTCCACCCAAAGTAGTTCATCACAGGTAAGGATAATGCTGCCTATAGCTACACCCAAGGGAACTACACCACTGACAAGGAGAACATTGACCTTGTCTTGGACCGAATTGGGAAATCAGCTGGCCAGTGCCCAGGTCTTCAAGGCTTCTTGGTTTTCCACAGCTTTGGAGGGGGAACTGGCTCTGGGTTCATCTCCCTGATGATGGAACATCTGTTTGTCAATTATGGAAACAAATTCAAGCTGGATTTCTCCATTTACCCAGCCCCTGAATTTTCCATAGCTGTAGTTGAGCCCTATAACTCCATTCTCACTACTCATACCACCCTGCAGCACTCTGATTGTGCCTTCATGGTAGACAATGAGGCCGTGTATGACATCTGCCATAGAAAGTGCAATATTGAACACCCAACCTACACTAACTTCGTTGCCTTATTAGCCAGAGTGTGTTTCCATCACTGCTTCCCTCAGATTAGATGGAGCCCTGAATGTTGATCTGACAACATTCCAGACCAACCTGGTGCCCTATCCTCGCATCCACTTCCCCTACCCACAAATACTCCTGTCATCTCTGCTGAGAAAGCCTACAATGAACAGTTTTCTGTAGCAGAGATCAACAATGCATGCTTCGAACCAGCCAACCAGGTGAAATGTGCCCTCTGGCATGGTAACTACATGGCTTTCTGCCTGTTGTACCATGGCAATGTGTTCCCAAAGGTGTCAATGCTGCCATTGCCACCATCAAGACCAAGCATTCCATCCGGTTTGTGGGCTGGTGCAGCACTGGCTTCCAAGTTGGCATTAATTACCAGCCTGTGGTACCTGGTGGAGACCTGGCCAAAGTACAGAGAGCTGTGTGCACGCTGAGCAACACCAGAGCCATTGCTGAGGTCTGATATTGTCCGGACCACAAGTTTGACCTGATGTATGCCAAGCGTGTTTTTGTTCAGTGGTATACGGGTGAGAGTATGAAGGAAGGAGAGTTTTCTGAGACCTGTGAGGACACTGCTGCCCCTGAGAAGGATTATGAAGTGGGTGTGGATTTTGTGGAAGGAGAGAGTGAAGAAGAAGGGGAGGAACATTAATTACCATTCCTTTCAGCCCTGAAGCATGTCCCACTCAGAACTTCAGCTTCCACATTAGCTGAAAGCTTTCTGGTTAGATTGTCTTCACTTTTCACTGCGATCATGTCTTACTTTTCCTTGTGTACCTGTAAGATTTGTCCATCATACCTCAAAGTAAGAAAGAAAGAAAAAAAAAGTGTGTTATTTCATTTGGCCATACTGTCAATAGAACACAAATAATGTAAAATCTTGATTGTTATAAGGCACTTAGTAATTTTTCTGAAAAGGCAGGAAAATAAATTATGTGTAATATATAATAACTTATCATTTAGGTGTATCTTTATTTTATTACTGATATCAACATCCCTGGCCCATCAATAGATCGACCCAGACACGTGCAATAATTAAATCTAGTTGTCTTTGAAATTTTGCCAAGTTTCAATAACATTATAACAATCATTTTATAGATTTGATTTTTTTTCAAATTAAAAAAATTTTGTTTACATTTATTTATTTTTTTGAGGGAGTGAGACAGAGTGCGAGCTGGGGAGGGGCAGAGAGAGAAGGACACACAGAATCTGAATTAGGCTCCAGGCTCTGAGCAAGCATTCAGCACAGAACCCGATGCAGGGCTCGAACCCACGAACCATGAGACCATGCATGACCTGAGCTGAAGTCAGATGCTCAACCGACTGAGCTACCCAGGCGCCCCTATGGATTTGATTTTTGTTACAAAGGTATATTTTTCAAGGTGAAAACAAAACACATTTTATTTAATACTTCATTAACTTGATACTTAGGCATGTGGTATGTAGGCCTCTATTTCTTCTCTTTCCTCAGTCCTGCTGATGGTAGTGGTGGGCCTGTGGGAGAAGCAACCAAATTAAAAAAGTTAGGTATCAGGGGCGCCTGGGTGGCTTAAGCCAGATGGTTAAGCATCTGACCTGGGCTCAGGTCGGCTCAGGTCGGTTCAGGTCACCTCAGGTCGGCTCAGGTCACCTCAGGTCATGGTCTCATGGTTTGTGGGCTCGAGCCCCACATCGGGCTCTTTGCTGTCAGTGCAGAGCCAGCTTCGGATCCTCTGTTTCCTTTTCTCTCTGCCCCTCCCCTGCTCACACTCTCCCTCTCTCTCTCAAAAATAAAATAAGGAAAAAAGTCTTTAAAAAGAAAGTTAGGTGTCATATAGATGATTTGGTTTATCTGAGAAAGCTGAATCCAAAGCCAGTTATGGGAAGGGCAATAAGCAACCATATTTCCTCTGTAGCATCTGCAAAAATCCCGATGTATTTAAAGCACAAAGTTACAAAATATGAAATGTTTTCATATTTACCTAGAAGACTTAAAATCCTCTGGTACAACCATACACTTTTCCAGGATAGATTCATTCCTACTCTGAATTCTTTGAGCCTTTCCATATCTAATTATGTCGTTTACCTAGAAATTTGACACTCTGACAGTACTAATTAACAGTGAGCATCAGGAGCTATTTGTCAGTAAAATAATAACAATCTTAATAATTATATAATTGAGGACCTTATTTATGCCAGACATTGTGGGAAGTCTTAATGCGATTACCTCAAATTAGCATAACCTGGTAAAAAGAATCCCTCCCATTCCGCTGATAAAACACAACATAAAGAAAATAAACATTTTCTTTATTTTAAATCGCATAATTATTTATGAGGGGATTTTGTAATTTCAGTTACTATAGAAGGAGGGTAGACAGTAGACACACAGTAAAGAAAAGCACAGACAGTGCCTGCCACCATGGAATTTGCAGTTCTTGGAAGACACACATTAAACAATGAATTACATGACATTTAATGTATAGGGTTATAAACGTTGAAGAGACATCACTGACCACTCTGGCTAAAAGCCTTGGTGTGCTGGAAGACAGACTATGAAATATTTAATAATTTGGGGTCAAGAGCCAGAATCCCTCAAATCACATGATTTTTGAGATGAAAATACCAGAGTCAATGTCATGCAAATGAGCAGCTGTGGTTAGAGGCAGTTTAAATAGGATTATAAAGATTAGAGGGAGCTGACAAAGCAAGACTGGGAACCAAACTAAAAGTAGCCTACTAAAACAGATAATCCAATGTGGCTATGTTCTTTCCACCAGTCAAGGTTACTGCGGGTCCCAGGAAGAGAAATCCATTGATAGACTAGGTCAGGCTAATCACATTGGAGGGAGAAACAAAACAAAATAAAATCAAACACACTCTTACCCTTTTTAGCCTGGAAAAATATCCTAGTATGTATGTTTTATATATGAAAACAACATTCCTACTTACCTTCCATTTCAGCAGAGATAATTTTCCCCTGGCAGCCTTCCAGTCTAGCTCCTTTTCTCCCCAAATCTTAGGGCTCCTTGTAAGTGCTTCCTCAGCTCCTGAGCACCTTGTATTATAAGCATCTCTTCTTTTGCCTATCTCTCTCCTGTGTACTGTCTCCAGGAAAAAGTCTTGTTTATTATGCTCCCAAACCTTAGAACAGTGCCCAGCACAGTGTGGTGCTTAGAAATTACATGTTCAATGAACGAATAAACACCTGGACTAATTCTATGCCTTTATGAAGGATTATTATTTCACATTGTTAAGTGCTCTACACATAAAATACAGTTTTTTTTATTAAAAAAAAAATGAATGGGGCGCCTGGGTGGCTCAGTCAGTTAAGCGTTCGACTTTTGGTTTTGGCTCAGATCATGATCTCACAGTTTGTGAGTTCAAGTCCCGCATCAGTGTTGAGCCTGCTTGGGATTCTCTGTCTCCCTCTCTCTCTCTGCCCCTCCCCTGCTCACCCTCTATCTCTCTTTCAAAACAAGTAAATAAATAAACTTAAAAAAAATGAATTACTTATTTGGTCACACTTACTAGAATTATATAATAAATTATTTAGAGAGAAGGTATAAATAATAGCTCTACAGCTTTCAATAAGGCAGTTATTTAATGGCTGCGTGTACCTTGCTATCGAAGTCCCATTACAACATATGGAGGACAGGTGAGGCTTAAGCAAAATGCTTCAAAGCTCCCACTTAGGTGCAGTCCGAGGGCTTAGAGGAAAGGGAAAGAGCGGGAGCACACATTTATTGCGTATACCAAATGGGTGTATGCTCTATAACCATGCTCCATTTATCTTCACAAAAACCTAATGGAGTAGGCATTACACTTTCATTTTACAGATAAGGGAATTGAAGCTCAGAAAGATGAAGTCATTTTCTCTACGCAGCTACTACGCATTATCCCAAGAATCAGTAACATTCATTTCATCCTTAATTATAGTTTTGGAGTGGAAAGGTACAAGAAGGAAGTGTAAGAGCTGGTGAAAAGAAAGGTGCATTGAAGATGAAACAAATGAATCATTCCAAGGAGTAAAGAATTTTGTGTGGGGGGAGGGGGAGGGAGAGAGGAGAAAGAAGGAGAGGGAGAGGGACAGGGAGAGAGAGAGACATTTGAGGAGGACAGAAGCAGGAAAATGTTTACCCTTTGCCCAGAAGGCTGACCTAAAGCCTGCATAGTTCGGATGAGGATCAAATATGTTCTGTTTGCTACATTCTTTAAGGGTCTCACCACTGCCTCACCAATAGTTAATATTGAACTGAGTGATAAGCGCCAGAGGAATCTTACAAAAGTAGTTTTAGGAGTAGAAATGCAAAGAAATTTGAAGACATTTTTGTAATCTGATACTCTTTGCTTGCCTCCTTCCCTTTGGTTACTAAGTAAGTATATAACCACCAACCTCACACAGCGAAAAGTCCTGTCCCTGTACTACTTAAATAAACTTACTAAGTTGAGCCATAAATGTCTCAAGAATTGTTTGTGATTGTTGCCCTCAATGACCTCACGTTAAGATTCACTGGGGCAAGAGCTATTTTATAATTATAACAAATTCTATGAAGTTTCATGATGTCAACCAGGAGTTAAGCTGGCAGGAGGAAGAAAGGTTTGTTAGAATGATTGTTCCAACTATTTAGTTCATTAAGTCATTTGATAAAGTTTCAAGTAAGAAACAATCCATAAGAAAATGAATATTCTGTGGAGATACATGGGAACAAATTCCCAATCTGCTCATCTTGTTTTATTTTTAGGTATATTTATTTTAGTTATGTCTTTCACATGTGAGATAGGATTAGAAAAAGATTGCTCTAATTAAACCTAGTATATTTCTTAACCAAAACATGCATTTTTAACTTTTAAAAGAAACCAGGCAGGGGCGCCTGGGTGGCTCAGTTGGTTTAGTGTCTGACTTTTTTTTTTTTTTTTTAATTTTTTTTCTTTAACATTTTATTTATTTTTGAGACAGAGAGACAGAGCATGAACGGGGGAGGGGCAGAGAGAGAGGGAGACACAGAATCGGAAGCAGGCTCCAGGCTCTGAGCCACCAGCCCAGAGCCCTACACGGGGCTCGAACTCACAGACCGCCTGATCGTGACCTGAGCTGAATTTGGCCGCTTAACCGACTGAGCCACCCAGGCGCCCCGAGTGTCTGACTTTTGATTTTGGCTCGAGTCATGATCCTAGGGCCTTGGGATCAAGCCCCCCGTCAGGCTCAGTGCTGAGTGTGGATCTTGCTTAAGTTTCTCTCTCTCTCTCCTCCTGCTCCTCTCCTCCACTTGCTCTCTCTCTCAAAAAAAATTTTTTTAATTAAACAATAATGAAACCAGGCAAATTTATTTCATTATAAATGAAGCTTAACTCTGCTATTTGTCTTTTAAAAATTAGAATACTAGCCACTGTCAATTGTTTACTATACTTTTGGGACTGTAAAACAAATTCTTCATATTAATATAGTTCCTTTTAATCCTTATAACAAATTTATCAGATATTATCATGTCCATTCCATGAATACTGAAACTGGGGCCCAGAAGGTTCACTTACCATGCTCCAAGTCCCAGAACTAGTGAACCATGGAGCTGAGATGCAAACTCAGGCCGGGGACTCTAATCCTCTGCACGTAAATCTAGCACAGTGTCATAGAAACCACCTTCCCCCCAAACGGGGGAACAATAATTGGCATAAGACAGGCAGAGGCAAAGTCAACACTAGCGTTAAGACTGAAAGAGTCTTGGAGTGCCTGGGTGGCTCAGTCAGTTAAGCATCCGACTTCCGCTCAGGTCATGATCTCGCCATCCATGAGTTGGGGCCCCTGGGCAGGCTCTGTGCTGACAGCTCAGAGCCTGGAGCCTGTTTCAGATTCTGTGTCTCCCTCTCTCTCTGCCCCTCCCCCACTCACACTGTCTCTCTGTCTCTGAAAAATGAATAAACCTTAAAAAAATTTTTAAAAAAGGCTGAAAGAGTCTTCTGTATTAGACAACGAGTAGCAATTTTCTGAAAACCCTTAGTCCCAAGAAGTAAGATCTAGCTGAGAATATGAAGAAAGTCCACAAAGGGTCTGACTCCTTTCCTGAATGATAGATCCAAACTGGCTGATTAAGACATTTAAAATACTTCAAGGAGAAAATTTCTTAGATGTGAAGAGCAGACTGATAATACAAAAACGATAGTTAAAAACTATAATTTTTGAGCACTTACCTGCAGATAAAATGCTAAGGGGTTTATAGGTGCATGCAGATGATAGTGTTTTCTCATATGCAATGCTTTTCGCTGTTGCTGTTAGAGACACATTGCTGATATGGGTGGCCTGGTTTGATTTTTAGTGCTCATACCTTCCAGATATTAGGGCAGTGTGGTGCTCTGGAGTCAGATAGGACTTGCTGCAGGCTTGACAGATAAAAAACAGAACACCCAGTTAAATTCTAATTTCCGACAAACATCAAATAGTTTTTTAGTATAAGTCTGTCTCAAGTAATATGTGGGCTATACTTATATTGTATTTTTATTTGCTGAATCTGGGAACCCTATCAGGATGTAAATTCCAGCTAACTCTGGCATAATACTAGCTATTTTGTCCCTGAGGACATTACTTCACCTCCCAGCCTTCCTTTCTTCCTCTGTAAAATGAAGTTGATACAGTACCTACCCCACAGGATTGTTAAGTTTTAAAACATTTATTTACCACTGAGAAAAGTTAAATTCCTTTCTGTCTTGAGAATTTCCCTTTGTGGGTCTCTTCATTACTTACTATCCTTTATATGGGTGATTTTAACATTTATTACCATTTCATGCTTTTTGAAATGTTTACAATTAATTTCATTGAGATGGGTTTGAGATACTGCCATATTATTCAAAGAAGGGGCTTATTTTCCTAAGGAGATTATGTAACTCTACTTAAAGAGACTGACACAATAACATTTTAGCATAAAGCCAAATTGTGACCAAAGTGGCTACATTGATTAGTTTGGAGGAAGTTTATAACAGAGTGGATTTATCAAACACACCCATTCTAGCAGTTTAAAGGGTATGTTTTTAACTACAAGATGGCAAACACGTAAGTTAAAATAGTATATTTGGTAACACATTGATTGAAAAATTGAAGGAAGTCAAATTACAAATGATAATCTTTTACTTAATGTTGTGAGGTCAAACAGGTAAACAGATTTTCTGGAAATTATAATGGCAATACAAATTGGAAGTAATAAGAATGGTAATACAGTTTAATCTAGTAATCTCATTTCTAAGAAAATAGTAATCACAGGTATATACAATGATTTAAAAATAAAAACATTCACTCAAAATGGATGAAAGACCTAACTGTGAGACAGGAAACCATAAAAATACTAGAGGAGACGGGGTGCCTGGGTAGCTCAGTAGGTTGAACATCCGACTTGGGCTGAGGTCATGGTCTCGTGGTTTGTGAGTTCGAGCCCCGTGTCGGGCTCTGTGCTGACAGCTCAGAGCCTGGAGCCTGCTTTGGATTCTGTGTCTCTTCTGCTCTCTGCCCCTCCCCTGCTCATGCTCTGTCTCTCTGTCTCTCAATTATAAAGAAATGTTAAAAAAAAATTTTAAAAATGCTAGAGGAGAAAGCAGGCAAAAACCTCTTTGACCTGGCCCGCAGCAACTTCTTACTCAACACCTCTCCAGAGGCAAGGGAAACAAAAGCAAAAATGAACTATTGGGATCTAATCAAGATAAAAAGCTTCTGCACAGCAAAGGAAACAATCAGCAAAACTAAAAGCAACCAACGGAATGGGAGAAGATATTTGCAAATGACATATCAGATAAAAGGCTAGTATCCAAAATCTATAAAGAACTTATCAAATTCAACACCAAGAAATATAAACAATCCAGTGAAGAAATGGGCAAAAGACACAAATGGACACTTTTCCAAAGAAGACATCCAGATGGCTAACAGACACATGAAGAAATGCTCAACATCACTCATCATCAGATAAATACAAATCAAAACCACAATGAGATACCACCTCACACCAGTAAGAATGGCTAACATTAACAACTCAGGCAACGACAGATGCTGGTGAGGATGCGGAGAAAGAGGGATTCTTTTTCATTGCTGGTAGGAATGCAGACTGGTGCAGGCACGCTGGAAAGCAGTATGGAGGTTCCTCAAAAATTAAAAATAGAGCTACCCTACTACCTACCAATTGTACTACTAGGTATTTATCCAAAGGATACAAGTGTGCTGTTTCAAAGGGACACATGCACCCCAATGTTTATAGCAGCGCTATCGACAATAGCCAAAGTATGGAAAGAGCCCAAATATCCATCAACAGATAAATGGATAAAGAATATGTGGTATACACACATACACACACACACACACACACACACACACACACACACAATGGAGTACTACTTGGCAATGAAAAAGAATGGAATCTTGCTATTTGCAACTATGTGGATGGGATTAGAGGGTGTTATGCTAAGCGAAATTAGTCAGAGAAAGACAAATGTCATATGACTTCACTCATATATGGAATTTAAGATACAAGACGAATGAACATAAGGGAAGGGAAGCAAAAATAATATAAAAACAGGGTGGGGACAAAACATAAAAGACTCCTAAATATAGAGAACAAACTGAGGGTTTTTGGGGGGGTTGTGGTTGGAGGGCTGGGCTAAATGGGCAAGGGACATTAAGGAAGACACTTGTTGGGGTGGGTGTTATATGTAGGGGATGAATTACTGGATTCTACTCCTGAAATCATTATTGCACTATATGCTAACTAACTTGGATGTAAATTAAAAATAAATAAATAAATAAAATAACATAACATAAAATAAAATAAAATAAAATAAAATAAAATATAAATATTTTAAAATAAAATAAAAAATAAATAAAATAAAATAAAATAAAATAAAAATAAAATAAAATAAATATAAAAATAAAAAATAAAATAAAAATAAAATAAAATAAATATAAAAATAAAATAAAATAAAATAAAAATAAAAATAAAATAAAATAAATAAATTAAGTTAAATAAAATAAAAATAAAGACATTCACTTTGAAAAATTTAGACTAGAGGAAATATGTCCAATGAAAGGGAAATCAGTCAATAAATTATGGAATAATGGAAGATAAAATATTATGCAGTCTTCTAAAGGATGCTGTAGGACATACTTAGTAATATAAAAATGACAACAATATAATATTAAAGAAAACCAGAATGATTTTATATAAAAACTGTCTATATGAATGTCTAAACGAAAATGTTAATATTGATTATGATAACAATAGGAGTAGGGTAAGAATATATTTCAGTATTTTTTCTTCCTTTCTATAATATCCAAATCTTATGAAACATGTTATTTTATGATTAGAAATTAAATATTATTTAAAAAATCCTGAAACCCAAAAGTCAACTTTCCAAAAGAAAAGAGTACTCAGTACTGGCCTCATTTTCTCTGCTCAGCATCGTGGGGTATTTCCCCTTTTGGGAGCCTTGCAGTCCGTTGGGTGCTGAGGCCATTTAACTGAAACAATAAACATTACTGGGTTGTTCGATGGCTAATTAGTCAGCAGGACAAATAGTTCAAGTACTGGAAAAAGAATGATGTATTTTTGGAGCTGATAGTTTGAAATGAAAGCAGTTTTGCTAAATAGAGACAGTATTGGGGCGCCTGGGTGGCGCAGTGGGTTAAGCGTCCGACTTCAGCCAGGTCACCATCTCGTGGTCCGTGAGTTCGAGCCCCGCGTCGGGCTCTGGGCTGATGGCTCGGAGCCTGGAGCCTGTTTCCGATTCTGTGTCTCCCTCTCTCTCTGCCCCTCCCCCGTTCATGCTCTGTCTCTCTCTGTCCCAAAAAATAAATAAACATTGAAAAAAAAATTTTTTTTTAAAAATAAGTAAATAGAGACAGTATTTATTTCATGCTGTTCTATTTTCAGTCAAAAGCCAAAGTTTTGTAACTGTGTAAACTGTCAAATGTCGCACTAAAAATTCTTAAGGAAATTTATTTTGGGGTCATTAGAATAACATTTAGATGCTAACTGGCATATCTTAATGTTTTTTCATAGCTGAAGTATGAATTACTCTTTCAGGCAAGTTCAGACTTACCCTATTTTTATCTCTTGCCCAGGTGTATTTCACACATGCAATTATTTCGCAAAATACACAATAAACAGATCAATGAATGAATAAATGCACCCTATTTATAGTTTAATAGTTTTTAATATGATGGCACTGTATTTAGAAATGTAATCATACTTTGTAAAAACCTAAACAATTCTTTCAAGAATTCACCCTGGATGAATTGATAGTGTCATTTTAATAAAATCCATTAGGCAGTATTACCTTTGGCTAACTTTACTTTCAGATTTGTTAAGAGGTGCATGTAGTTCTGAGAAACCTCCTTTTATCCCTCACTCTTATACATATTAATGAGCTCCAGCTCCAGCTAAGGATAATGGTGATTTGGTTGCTGTTATTTTCATCCGTATATAAATCCGCAAATCCAATACCGACTCATGAAAATCCTCCTTTGGCAATGCCACAGAATTGTTTCTTTCTTTGGGAATGATTAAGAAAACTAGCCGTTTTCACATGTTTAAAGAAAGGAAAAAGATCTGTATATTTATTATTTAAAAAAATTAGGACGTGGCTTTTGACAATGTCAAGATTTGCACTATCTCCCTGTTTGTTTTGGATATACTACTGACTTCTGTTTCTAGAAGACACAGATACATTGCTTAAGCAACCAAAGGTAAGAACCCAGTAGTAATTACTGTTGTATTTTCACATATGTTTACACCTCTGTTTTGATTTATTAAAGTATCAGCATTTGCTTTGTTCTCTGTTACGTGCTTTCTATTTACAGCAATGATTGCTTGTATCTTTATTGACTTCTCTGTAGTTTTGTCAGATAAATGAATATTACACTAAAATACATTTTTAGTTAAAAGTAATAATAAATAAATACCTGGTAATATGATTCTGTTAATCGGAATATCACAATTTGCTTTTTGCAAATTTCAAGTTCATTTTTAGAAGCCAGAAACAATAACTTTGGCAGATGTGTCTTTTTTCAAAGGAAGTGTCTTATGCCGGGTTTTCTTTCTCTTTAAAATGTTTGAAGATTGAACACCATTAAATTCGTATATATCTTAATAAAAAATTAATTCCTGAAAACATGAGCTTTAACTCATTGAGAGCTTCTTAAGTGTTAGATACTTCTAAGCATTATTATAGCAACCTGCACACTTCCTTTTAGAGATAAATAAGTGTTCTAAGGAGATTAAGAGGGTTCCTCAAGGTAAAATATTATTGTCGTGTGATGGAGACAGAACTGAAATCACCTTGCCTTCTTTTAATTCTCCATGATAGTCAGTATATTTTAATTAGACTTTTAAAAACTATTATTATTTACTGTCATGTTTTATTTTTATAAATTTAAAAACTACTCTTTATCACTTTTATTGTGTCAAGAATACAAAATTATAAATACTTGTCATTTCATTCTGTATTACAAAGCAAGGTGTTGTTAAACTAAGCTTTTAAAATGTTCTTATTAATAAACACACGGTTTCTGACATTTTGGTTTTTTTCATTTATATAACCCTTAATTGATTCGTTTAATTACATTCATTTTTTTGCTTAACATTCTTTCCATAAACATCTTTCACTCATGTCTTTGTTAGATCAAGCAGGCAAACGAAACAGGATGGTGTGTGTGGGGGGGGGGGGAAGCATCAGAGAGAAACTGTAAATAAAAGCCCTAACAGTTACTGATTACACTTTATATATCATAGAGGGTACACCCTCTTTTCTCTACACTTGGAATGTTTATAAATTGGTCACAAAATGATCTCGGTAAGGCAAAAAAGCATACAGGCTATAATCTCTGCCAACAGTCAAAGTTAGAAGTTAATAAGTAAAGTTTATATTAAAGACCCTACCCTTAGGAATAAAAAAAAAAATACTGAGGGTAAACTTGGGGGTGGGGGAAGAATCATCAAAAACTTCTTTAATTGAAGATAGAAAAACAGCAATTATAGATTTTCCTTTTCATGGAGGTAATTTTTTAGGCTGTGATGTTAATATGTGTAAAAGATCTGGATAAAATAGATTATTTTCTATAAAAACAAATGTAAAAAAAACAAATTCAATGTACATTGAATTTAGGAAGTAAAAATTCAATTGATGAAAAATTATGGGCAAAAGTGAGAAGAGTCCAAGAACTTCTTCCAAAAAAACGCCACTTGTAACTTAAAATTTTTTACTCAATAATTTATTCAACAAATGTTTAATTAGTACCTATTATGTGAAAGGCATTGTCTTAGCCAGAAACTTTGGTTTGTTTCTTACTGTGTCCTCATCAATAGGTCTAAGGAATAAATCCACATAATGCCAGAACCTTTCACCTTGGGTAAAAGTACACGAGAATTTGGATAGCATATTTTAGGTTTTGGCTATGGCACTAACCAAACTTCCCACAGCTACATCCCCTTAAAGGAGAAATATAACGTACCTTCCCTTCAGCAGACAACTGTTGTGCGAAGATTTTGAACTATGCTATGAACTATGCTAATATAGGCAAAAAAAAGCATACAGGCTACATTCTCTGTCCACTCTACACGGGGGACAAATAGTTATATTTATGCCTAATTGTTCTCACATGAACAAACGTTCCATGGTACACAAATTTAGCTTTAATTCATATAGTTTTAGTTGATAAAAAGGTAACTGATAAAATTCAACATCTATTTTTGATATGATAGCAAATTAATAATAAAATAAAACTCTTTAACACAATAAATAATTTATCCGAAATCAACGGGCAAAAATAGGAGAAGCTCCAAAGTCTGAAATAAAACAAGGAGTGCCGGGGTATCTATTATTTAACATTGTTCAGTGACTTGTATTCAACACAATAAGACAGGAAAAATAAATAAATACAGTTTTCAGAGATAAAATTATCATTACCTATGGATGATATAATTGTCTACTCAGAGTACTCCAAAGGATCAATTTAAGACTATTAAAACTAATAAAAATGTCAATAAGATAATAGGCTACAAAACAAATATGTAAATTAATAGTTCCCAATCAATACAATAAAAATAGATCTTATTTACAAATAAACATTTAACTACGTATAATGCATTTAATAGGAAATGTACATGCTTATTTAAAGGAAATAATAAAGACTTGGGGCGCTTGGCTAGCTCAGTTGGAAAAGCATGCTACTCTTGATCTCGGGGTTGTGAGTTCGAGCCGCATGTTGGATGTAGAGATTACTTAAAAATAAAATTTAAAAAAAAGAAAGAAAATTATAAAGACTTACAAAGTAGATTTTTAAAGCCATCGATAAATGAGATGTCCCTTGTCATGTGATTTTATTTTCTTATTATTTTTTTAATGTTTATGAGTGAGAGAGAGAGACAGAGAGACAGAGAGCAAGCAGGGGAGGGGCAGAGAGAGAGAGGGAGACACAGAATCCGAAATAGGCTCCAGGCTCTGAGCTGTCAGCACAGAGCCCGATGCAGGGCTTGAACTCACAAACCTCAAGATCGTGACCTGAGCCGAAGTTGGCCCTTTAACTGACTGAGCCACCCAAGTGCCCCCCTTGTCATGTAATTTTAAAAGTTTTAATATATTAAGCATGTTGATTCTCCCAAAATTCGTTCATACATTTAATGAAATATCTTTTTAAAACATATTGTGTTCCAGGGAACATTATTCTAAAGGCAACTGGGAATAATAAATGTACATGTTGTAGTGACGTAGAAATAGTTACTTAAGTGCAGTCTTTAACACGATGATGGGGTGTAGATGTTTATTACCTCTACATGTAGTGTAGATGTGGTGTTTGTGCAATACAATAAGTAACGAAAGTAAAACAATTTTTTTGGTTGTTTATTATGAGCCAGATATTATGTAAAGTGCTGCAGACATAAAAATCAGAGCTCACTGGTACCTGCTCTCAAGGCTGGTGGGAAAGACACCACTATAAAGGGATCATCATAAAAGATCCACGCTCTGATAATAAGTGCTCCCCATTATCTGAGTGTTCAGGGGAACCACACACACCCAGGCATCTTCTTCCTGCCATTAGAAATACTTGCTCTTACCTTTTTCACATGCTGGTTGCTCTGCCAAGAATGCTCATTTCCTCTCCTGTCTGGCAAACTACTCATCCTTCAAAATCCAGGTGCATATCCCCTGCTTTGGAAAGCTTTTTGTGAATCTCCCTGCTGTACGGTGTTGCACACACACAAAATTGTCCCACTGGATTTTTATTACGTACCTGGTTCTCTTACTAACTTTTCTTGGCCCGGGAGCCTGTCTTCATCAACAGCCATCCTCTTTTCTTTCTCGCCTTCGCACCTCAGCGAGTTACGTGGTGCTGCTGTTTACACGGCCTGTGCTCACCAAATGTTGAGAAGCAAAAATATTGAGTGCAGATTGGATTACGTTCTCTGCAAATGGTTTGCAAGTAAAAATATCAGTACTGTTAAGGTGTTTCTTTTGGGTACAGGTATAAATTTGTAAGAAAAGCAGGAAAAAAATTATCCTAAATCTCAAATACTCGTTGTGACTGACAAAATCGCCATATAATTAGAGTCCAGGGGACCTCAAGTGCTGAGTTCTAAGTATTTTTTGACTTTTATATGTTTCCTCAATTTTGTTATTTCCATAAAGTTTGTATTTGTGTTGTCCCAGGGCATATACAGAGAAAAAGGAAGTTCTCTGTCCTTAAGTAGCTTAGAGAATATTGGAAAAGTGGGACATTCACACGCAACCATAGATGTACGTACCAAGAAGTAAATGCTTAGGGCTAAAGAAATGATTTAATATATAGTCTCTCTCTGTCTCTCTCTCCCTCTCTCTCTCCCTTCATCTCTCTCTCTCCCTCTCTATGTATAATATATATAATTCATAATTTATTAATATATTTATTAATTTGGGGGGGGGTCAGTTTTTAGAATTCTGACTGCTTTCTGATTTAAAGGAGAAAGTAGAAAGATAACACATTAAAGCCTCCGACCATTGCAAAAAATTCCTTGTTCTTACCCTTGATCAATAGAATGTATTGATTTTAAAGAAAACTTTCTTCAATGATATAAGGTTTTGCAATACCCCAATGTCATAATATATATGACTTTATAGTTAAAATCAATTCTTTAAATTTATTTGAAAAAGATCTCTAGTCAGTGGGAATGTAGGAGTGAACAAGACACAATTTTTTGCTCTAATGCGCTTACATTTTCTGACATTTAAACCACTCTCTATTACTGTGTTTTCTTGTAAAATGTTTTAGCCAAGAAAAAGGGAATATTGGAAGATGTATTTATTTGGTTACTTGCTGGTTTTGTTCATTGGCTTTTGATCAATCAAGATTTTATTCTATGATGGTCACTCTATAAATTTTCTGTGGATTTTGAAGGGGATGGTAATGATTATAATAATTACGACTCCTTGGTGAAATTGTTTCTTCCTGAGAAAGAATCGTGTTTTCTTCATAAGTTGGTAACAAGTGACTTAGCAAGCCTGTCGGGTCCCAATGTTTGTTAAAGGCAGATAGAGCAACAGTGTTGTGCCAGCTCTGTTTTCATTTTCACGGGAATTACAGGTTGTTTATAATCCTATAAAGATAATTATTAAATAGTTGCTCTGACCAATTTGACCTCTTAAAGTGATAGTTCAAGGGGGAAGGGTTTAAAGAAAGATTATTTTAATCATTTAACTCTCTTTGTCTCCATGAGAAAGTTGATGGTCGCTTCTCTGAGCTTGGGGATTACATAAGAATATCATCAATTTGCATTTATATAGCCCTTCAATATTGCTTTCGAGGTATTTATGTGAGTTTTTTCATTAGCCCCCTATAGAGAATCAATCATCACCTTGGACAGGGCAAGTATTATCATCTCCACTTTACAGCAGAGGCGACTGAAGCTCAGAGAGATCTCTCTGCCAAGATCTCACCGGCAATTTGGGGAAGAGCTGGGGCCAGAACCAACATCATTGCCAAGCAGGTGGTGGCTGTTTCCAGGCACTGGCTGCCTGTCTCTGGTACAGCCAGCAAAGCCTGTTCTGGATGGTTACACAACTCTGGGAGGATTATTAAATATTAAGCAACAACCTTAACTCTGCAACTGAATACTGAGATTGGGCAAGGGCTGGGAAACATTATTTTAAAGAAAAAGTGCTGACACTAATTATTCTTGTTATGAAACAAAATTCCATTTAAGAATACTACCTTTTTTCCCATTAAAAAAAAATAAATTAGGAGAAAATGCAGAAGCGCGCAAAGAAGAAAGTGAAAACACTAATGATCTCACCACTGAAAACTTAACATGTTTACCATTTAAGTGCTTACCCTTTGTATGCACATATACACAATTTTTAATAAAATGGGATGATATTATAAATATTGCTGAACAATCGGTTTTTTCCTGCTTGACACAGTAGCGTGAACATTTCTACAAGTTGTTAAGTTATGCTCTTTAGAGAAAAAAATATCAAAATTTATCCTTTTATTATTAAGTTAATACATGCCCATTGTATAAAACTTGAATAATACAGAGAACAATAGAGAGTGCTCCAAAACTGTTGTTTACAGTGTAGTGCATATAGTTCTGCACTCTTCTATGAGGCTGAATTTTACTGGTTGCCTTGGCAGATGAGAGTGCCTTCTTTAGAAAAGCTTTGCCCTGTTGGAGAAGGGTACATCATTTATTTTAGAAGGTACATATTTTACTTATTAGAGCCAATGTAACAATGTCCGAAAAACAAACACATCATTTATAATAATCATTTGGAACATTCACAAAGAAATCTACTCCAGAAAGCACTGGCACACAGCAATCCTTATTTATACAAGCTGAATCATCCTTGGCCCTCTTCAAATCATTAGGTGGTGTGGGTGCTCTGACCTGCTTAATATGTAACTATCCTCTTTTAAAGATAATGTTTTTGGGTGCCGGGGGGAGCTTAGTCAGTTGAGCATCTGACTCTTGATTTTGACTCAGGGCATGATTCCAGGGTCATGGGATCAAGCCCCTCGTTGGGCTCTACACTGGTCATGGAGCCTGCTTAAGATTCTCTCTCCCTCTCCCTCTGCTCTGCCCCTGTGTGCCCACATGCTCTCTCTTCCTTTCTCTCAAAAAAAGAAAAGTAAAGATGATGCTTCAAAGTCTGCGTACTATGCCGGCCTTGCAAAATGAATTTCTCAGGTCAGTTTTCAGTTTTATCCAGAAGTTGTATAAAAGTGCTTGGGTGACATAATACAGCGCATTATGGATCACGACATAGTAGAGATAATAGTTAACTGAGATTAGAGGAGTCAGATTGCTTTGTAAGCCATATACCGGTAAACACGTATTGCTATGTAATTGAAGGGACTTACAGATTAGTAAAGTACACAAATGACATTAGTTGATGGCAGAATTTTATGTTTATTTTAGCAAAGTAAAGTACAATTAATAGAGAATCAGGGTGCATATTCACGTAGGGGATAGTAATAATGTCTGATGCCTAGCAGGCATTTATTAAACACATGTTACATGTTGAATGGGTGAAAGAATCCAACTGAAGAAAAATTAGCCAAGAATATGAACATCTAATTCACAAAGAAGAAATCCAAGTGACCAATGGACACATGCGACTTTTGCAACTTTGCTAGTAAATGCAAATCAAAAAAGTTTTTACTCATCAAATTGGGGAAAACCTTAAAATTTGGCGGCAGGAAGGGTTGGTGAGGATGTTGGGGATATAGCACATTTGTATAGGGTTGGCAGGATACATAAAATGATATTCCACTTCGGACAGTGATTTGGCTGGCTCTAGTAACCTAAAACTAGAACTAGCCATTCCATATTTGGATATGTACATAAGAACCACTCTCGCACATGTGTCTAAGGAGACATGCAGAGGAATTTTAATTTTGCTACAGCACTGCTCACAATTGCATAACACTAGAAAGAACCAATCTTTCGTTATTAGAGAGAAGAAATACACATAGAGAAAAGGAACACAATACGATACACGTAGACTGCAATATTTATAAACAATATTATAAAAGGAAAAAGCTCTGTATATTAGCATACTTTTAAAAACATAATTTTGAGTGAAAAAAGCAAGTTGCAAAATTATACACAGGTGAAGCTTTACATGCTTAAACAACATGTCCAAAACTATACACTGATGGATGCATATGTAGGCATGCGGTAGGAGGGAGAATGGTCTGGAGGAACACACCCCAAATTTACAGTAGTGGTTGCTTCTGGGAGGTAGGGAACGGGACAGTAAGAACAGCACTGGGAGGTAGCAATTTCTTAAAGGGCTGTAACTTTAGGCAAAAAGTTTTATTGTTTTTCACTTACCATAAAAGGTGTGGATGCAAATTTGACAAAAGGCAAAAGGTAATGATAATTCTCGGTGGTAGAACTATGGATGATATCATTTTTGTACTGTTTTGCATTTTGAAATAAGGGTCACTACGTGTATCCACTAAGTACTTAATTTATATGATACAAAATTTAAAAGGTACAAAATATTCCCTCTTCCTCTCCTATCATCTAGTCCCATCCATAGTTCCTCTTCTTAGAGGAAGGTAATCACTGGTACCAATTTCTTGTGGCATCTCTCCCTCTGTCTACACATGTGTGCGCACACGTGCACACACACACACACACACACACACACAGGAAATTATATATCCTTTTTCCCTGCACATGGTACTATATTATATCTTTGAGGACTTTCAATACCTGTTCATATAGAAGTGTCTTCTTATTAAAAAACTATTTTTAATGTTTATTTATTTTTGAGAGAGAGAGAGAGAGAGAGAGAGAGCATGAGCAGGGGAGAGGCAGAGATAGAGGGAGACACAGAATCTGAAGCAGGCTCCAGGCTCTGAACTGTCAGCACACAGCCTGATATGGGGCTCGAACACACGAGCAGCGAGATCATGACCCGAGCTGAAGTTGGGCGCTTAACCGACTGAGCCACCCAGGTGCCCCTCTTTGGGCTTCTTTTTTACAGCATCTGGCAGAGAACTTTGTATACAGTACTTATTTATTGAATTGGACGTAGACATTACTTGCTTGTTATGTATATATTCAATTCATTGCTAACATACAGAAAGAAAATGAAACTTTTATATTGATTTTTATCCTGAGACCTTGCCAAGTTTACTAATTTGTTCAATTTCCTTTTTTGTAGATTCTTTAGGGTTGTCGAATACACTATTATGTCATCTGCAAATAAAGATAGTTTAATTTCTTCACTGTATGGATATCTTTTATTTTTTTATATTTAAATATTTTGGGGGGCTTGTTGCAAGAGACAGCACAATGTTGAACACCTCTAAAATATCCTTGCCTTGTTCTTGACTTTAGGGAGAACATGTTCAGTCTTTTATCATTAAGTATGTTATTAATTATAGGTTTTTTGTACATGTTCTTTATTGGGTTGAGGAAGTTCCTTTCTATTCTGAATTTGCTGAGATTTTGTATTATGAATAGGTGTTGAATTTTGTCAATGCCTTTTCTTCATCTGTTGAAATTATCATATGACTTTTCTCATCTTTCTTCTATTAACATAGCGAATTTTACAGACCATTTTTCAAATCAAAGTCTATATTTTTTATATTCTGTTATGAAATTGACTTCTTGTTACAATAGTTGTTTGTGAAATTTGTCTTCAGGAATTGATTCTAAAGTTTTCAGATTTGTAGATCTGAAATGTCAGAGAAGTAACAGCGATGTTGAAGCCTTTCCTGATAGTTAATTCGTGTCTCTCGCTACTATAATCAGAAATACAGATATGACTGGGGTAGTGCACCAAGATCAATAGCATAGAGTAATGTTCCTTTAAGTGTGACTCAGGAACCCCTCGAAACAGAATTACTTATGGTGCTTGATGAAATTGTAGATTCGTGTCTGCTCGAATTCATACTTCATTCGTACCCTGAGAGCAGGGCTGTGATATCTGCATTTTAAACAAGTTTCACAGGTATCCTTCCTACTAAATTTAGAATTTACTGCTGCATACTAAATTATGTTTGGATGTGTGGATTTGAGATTGGGGGTTCACAACATCTTTATTGGATATAAAAGAGATTTTATTATTCTGATTTTATACATGATAAAATTGAGGTTCAGTAAGGTTAAAAAAAACTCACTTGAGTTCATTCAGGTAGTGAGAGAGTCAGGATTTGAACCCAAGTTAGAGCCTGATGTCAATCAATAGAATAGATGACTTCCTGGGAATTCATAGTTTATATTCCAAATTAATTTTTCCTGAACTCTCCATAAGATTTTCCCTGTCATTTGCTTTGCTTTATCTTTGTTCGGGTTTTTACATCCTCATTTAAGTGAGAAATTTTTGTGATTCAGCTAAACATGAAAACTGAACCTTACTTTATTTTTTGAAAAGTTAAAAAAAAAGTTTATTTAGTTTTGAAAGGGAGAAAGACAGAGCACGGCTCGGGGAGGGGAAGAGAGACAAGAAAACACAGAATCCAAAGCACAGAGCCCGGCACAGGGCTCGGGTTCAGGAATTGTGAGATCAGGACCTGAACTGAAGTTGGATGCTCAACCAACTGAGCCACCCAGACACCCCTGAAACTTATTTTTAAAAGCAGCTGTTTCTCTTTGATTCACAAATTTTGATTTAAAATTCATATTCGGGAAAACCAGCAAAGCAATGAATTCTCTAAAAGAAGAATCTTTTCGTTCTTTTTAGATGCCTTCTTAACAATCCTATGATACCAAAAAGAGTTGAAAAGTATATGAAAAACGTCAACATTTACTGTTAAAAACCCTTTCCCAAGCAACAGACTAATTTTGTGTTTTAATACAATGCAAAACATTTTAATGTAAAAATGCAAAATAAAATACAGTATTAGCAGCGAGGTTCCAATAGCATACGAAAAGAGGAATTTACCATAATCAAGAAGAGTTTATTTCATAACTATTAAAATAATTCATTAATACAGTTCATCATGTTAATAGAAAAAAATTAAAAGGAAAAATACTATTTCTATAAAAGTAAGAGATTCTTTAAGAAAAATCAATATTCATTCCTATTTCTAATTTTAAAAAATTGATAAAATAAGATTGAATGGAGACTTCCTTAACACGAATCAAACATTTCTCTCAAACCAAGTGTTGTCACCATGCTTGAGGGTAAAATGCTGAAAATATTTGTATTGTTTTTTTAATTTTTTTTTAATGTTTATTTATTTCTGAGACAGAGAGAGACAGAGCATGAGTTGGGGAGGGGCAGAGAGAGGGAAACACAGAATCAGAAGCACGCTCCAGGCTCTGAGCTGTCAGCACAGAGCCCAATGCAGAGCTCGAACCCACAGACCGTGAGATCATGACCTGAGCCGAAGTCGGTCGCTGAACCCACTGAGCCACCCAGGCGCCCCAATGCTAAAAATATTTGTATAAAGCCCAAACCACACTTAGGTATCTGTTAAGACAATGTTGATATCAAGATACGTATTATGTTCTGGAACTTTTTAGTCAAGATAATTAGCCACCTGGGTGGCTCAGTCAGTTAAGCAGCTGTCTCTTGGTTTTGGCTCAGGTTATGATCTCATAGTTTGGTGAGTTTGAGTCCCATGTCCAGCTCTGCACCTCTCTCTCTTCCCCTGTCTCTCTGCCCCTCGCCCCTCATGCTGTTTCTGTGTCTCTCAAAATAAATAAGCCCCTAATGTGGGGCTTGAATTCATGAACCCTACGATCATGACCTGGGTCGAAATCAAGTCCGATGCTTCACCAGCTGAGCCACCCAGGCGCCCCCAAAAGCAAATCATTCCTTAACATATTTTACTATAAAGAATGAAGTGTTTTATACATTTTTTTCCATATCAAATGATTCCTTCTCTCTCTCTCTCTCTCTCTTTATTTTTGCTTTTCTATGTTATTAATAACAAAGGCAAATTTGTTGCCCAAACCTAGAACTCAGTGGTAGAAAAATAACAAAGGAAATCTCCCCAAGTCATACAATAAAAACTTGGGAGTGCAGGCTAGGTGTGTGTTGTGGTGTAGGGGATGGATAGATGACCCGCCATCTTGGGAAGGTAGAGGTATGGGAGGTATTGAAGTTGTCTAGCACCCCACAGTCCTCCTCTCACCGCCTTGACCTTTTTTGGGTCTTCATCCCCAGACCATGGCACACACCTTCAATACAAGAGCCGGTCAACAGTGGCATTTTTCTTGGAGTGACCAGATATTGGTTTTTTGGGTTTTTTTTTTTCCTGCCGACACTGGGAGCTTTTAGAGTGAGGAAACTTGGTCTGGGAGAGGGGAGGCTGGGATGGACACCCAGCACCCATCTTGAGGGATTTGCCTCCAGGCAGATTTGGAGGAAACACCACCGTGGATGAAAAGCCCAGAGGGCAGCGCGGTAACTGTCAAGCAAGCGGGGTGGAGGGGAGGCGCCAGCTGGGCCCTGTGGCCCGGCTGGGCTTCCAAGTCAATGGTCGCAAAGCAGCGGCTGTATCTCCCCACAGGCACACCGTTCGTGCCCACCAGGAACTTCTCCGAGGTTCCAGGCGACGTGGTTGCAGCACACCGGAGGCCAGCAGACGACCGTGAGAGGTCGCTAAGGGCAGTGGCGTGGTCTCTGGGTGACTGCAGAGCCTCGCCTGGAAGGTGATGCGCAGCGCGCCTGCGCTCCATTCAGCGCGTCTGTCCAAGAGCCAGAGGTTGGTCTCGAACTGCCAACTGCCGCGGGGTAGAACGTACCTGGGGGAATTCAGAATCCCTTCGTTCTGGGCATTCTCCTGATGCCTGAGATGGTTGCACGAGCAGCCGAGCACTATATGTAATCATTTAGAGGCCTTGCTAAATGTGTCACATCCAGTTTTTCCTCCGAAGTTTAAATACCACTCAAGAACCCCCCCTCCCCCGCCCGCCCCCGCTCTGTTTTTTTGGAATGCTTGTAGAAATTCATAGCTGATTACAGTCATTTTGGTATTTTATTTTACTGCTTTTTATTACTTGTTTGATCTGTATGTGAGGTCCCTATAGTTTTGTTCTCTGACAACATTGCCTGAATATTTTAAAGCTGGGGTAAATTCAGGGGCACCTGGGTGGCTCCGTGGGTTAAGCCAGGTCATGATCTCACAGGTGGTGAGTTCGAGCCACGTGTGGGGGGGCTCTGTGCTGACAGCTCAGAGCCTGGGGCCTGCTTCGGATTCTGTCTCTCTCTCTCTCTCTCTCTCTCTCTGCCCCTCCCCTGCTTGTGCTCTGTCTCTCTCTCAAAAATAAAAATAAACATTAAAAGAAAAAGCTGTGGTAAACCCAAAATTAAGAAAAAAAAGTTTACACCTCTGATATATTCTTGAATTAAAAAAATACACAAAAAACCTGGCTAGTGGTAATGAAGGGCTTAGGCCACATCTATATCCTATTAGAGGATAAGTCCTATATATAACTGGAAATAAAATTATGATGAGAGCCTTAGATGAATGGTAGAGTGAAACTTTTGATTGTATATGTAAATATATAGTCTTTCTACTAAGAAGACTTTTTTTCTCCCCAGGTATTAAACTAACCATGAAGAAAAATATTATCAATACACGGTTCTCTTTTATAAACGTTCCCAATGTGATTGTTCCAGATATTGAAAAGGAAATAAGAAGGATGGAAAATGGAGCATGCAGGTAAATCCATGCATTGATAATACCAGCCACCGCTAATAAATTTAACTAGGCTTGGTTTCAGTTTAACTTTTAATTTGTGACTTTACCCTTGGTAATTTATTTGATTTTGTGAATGTGTTTATACTTTGGAACAGCATAACTTGTCTCACAAGTGAACAGAGATATTATTGGGGTGATTATTTAGAAGCACTTAGGCCAGGCCTTTTCTCATGGGACATTTCAAATCTAAAGGGGTGGCATTGCCATAGGTGAATGTGAAAATAATAGAAAGTGTGATATGCTGAATGTTTTGGAAGTATAATTTAAAGTGGCTACCCCATGAATGCATAGACATTTATACACATATTTATTTTTCGTGGAAAGAAATGTTATTACAGGTTAGTCCATACAAATGTATAATGTGACCTAAAAACATAGATATCATACTTTCTATTTGATAAATATTAACGTTAATCAATGCGTCAAGTAATAGAAATATGGAAGACCTAGAAAGTGGTTTCTGAACTACAATTCAGTAGTATGCACTGAATTATGCATATATTCTATCTAATTCCATGTATTCTAGAAGTTCTCATTTCCCTCTAATTAAAATGGGGGTAGGGGCACTCGGGTGACTCAGTTGGTTGAGCATCCGACTCTTGATTTTGGCTCAGGTCTTGATTTCAGGGTCATGGGATACAGCCCCACATTGGGCTTCGTGCTGGGTGTGAGGCCCACTTAAAAAAAAAGAAAAAGTGTCATATGTTAGTTTGAGAGGGAAGGAGAAAAGATGAGGCAGTGGTCCTCCTAATGAGAAACATTATTCCTTCATAATAATTTAAAACATTGATCTAATTCACCTCTGCCTCCTATTGGACCGTAGCTCCTTTTCTGATGATGATGATGATGACGACAGTGCCTCCATGTTTGAAGAGTCAGAGAATGAAACCCCCCATGCAGGGGATTCCTTTAGAAATAACTCACGCAGAAGGGGACCAACACAGAGGTGAGCAGTATAATCTATCCCTCCGTATCTCTTTCTAAACTATTATTTAGAGGAAAGAAAGGTATTCTACTCCTCCATTTAGTGGGCTTGTCAATGCTCCTGCTACCCAGCCACTGTGCAGGATCTCAGGAGTAACTTGCTACTTATTCTTTTCCTCTCGTGGAAAGCACAGGCTGATGATTATAGATGCCCACGGGGCTTTGAGTCACAAACACTCTTGCTGATCATTTCCCCTGAGACTGGTCTCTGCCCCTTTAGAACCTGATGCCTCAGTCCTCTCTGACTTCCTCCGCCTTTCTGATCCTTCTTTCAGGGCCCTGAGGCAATGGTATGTGGGAAGGGTTGGCTGTCATCCTCTGAAATGCTGTATCCCATTTGCCCCTACTTTCAGGGAAGTTGAGCACAGGAGTGAGTAGCTAGAACAGAAAAGCTAAAAATCCTTAGTAGGAAATGAAGCACTCATGAGAACTTCACACACGTGCCTCTAAGGGTGTGGGCACGAATGTGATTTTGGTGTGGACCAGGAGTTCCCATATTGTGGGACACATTTACTTTTTCTTTGCTTTTTCTCCCTCCTTTTTTCCTCTCTCTTATTTCTGCTTCCACCAACAACCTTCAGTTTCCCCAGTGTTTTTTATTTGTCTTTTCTTCTCTTCCAATCTTCTCTGACAATCTAAGTCTTAGATGTCTTGCTGGCATCCAAGTTGCCTCACTTGAGGCCATGGAGGATGCTAATTTTTGGTGCTAGTATTGATTGATAGGTGTTTACTAATCACTTTGGTTCATCGCATTGATATTTAGCAATTCAAGCTTCATGGAGGCTCTATATTTTCAAAATTTGTCTAGACAATAGTTAGTAACTGAAGATAATTTTTTCTTGAAAAAAATTTTTGTAATGTTTATTTATTTTTGAGAGAGAGAGAGAGACAGAGCACGAATGGGGGAGGGGCATAGAGAGAGGGAGATGCAGAATCCCAAGCAGGCTCCAGGCTCTGGGCTGTGTGCACAGAGCCCAACACAGGGCTCGAATTCACCAACCGCAAGGTCATGAACTGCAAGATCGTGAGCAGAGAGATCATGACCTGAGCCAAAGTCGCCTGCTACACTGACTGAGCCACCCAGATGCCCTGATACTTTGTTCTTTAAGACTTCTTGGGGCACCTGGGTGGCTCAGTCAGTTAAGCATCTGACTCTTGATTTTGGCTCAGGTCATGATCTCATGGTTTGTGAGTTCAAGCCCTACGTCAGGCTCTGCACTGAAGGCATGGAGCCTGCATGGGATTCTCTCTCTCTCCCTCTATCTCTGTCCCTCCCCTGCTCATGCTCTCTCTCTCTCTTAAAATAAATAAACATTAAAAAAACAATTTTTTAAAAAAGACTGTTCTTTAATGGCATTATGCAGATGGTAACTATTATGATTTTACTGTACTTTTTCATTTTCCAGGGAGCACTACCTGCCTGGTACCATTGCACTTTTCAACGTTAACAACAGCAGCAATAAGGAGCAGTAAGTACATTTACAATAGAAAACCAAAGCTTTGCTGTTAAAGAACACCTGTCAAATGTAGGAATATATCTGAATCTGCTATAGAGGAGAACTTTATTAGGAAAACTCTATTTAATGCAATGGCAATGGTATTCTATTATTTTGTCATGTGGTTATTTACTTCTGAAAAATGTGGCTACCCATATTAAAAGCAGCATGTATTTAGGTATGTATGTGTGTTTAAATACATATAGAAAACCATGTCTCCTGTGTAAATGCAGTTGCCCCACCTGGTGGACAAAAATAAATGAAATATCAGTAATCCTTTCCATTCTGAGCCAGTGTGCCTTAGGTCAATTCCTCAGGAGACGATCTCTGAGAAGGGAGTTAGAGGAGCAGAACGGGGCAGAGGGAGAAGATGAACTTCAGAGAATAGAGTTGATATGCCATACGATCCCATGGGAAACTCTAGAGCAGGGATGGCCCTTCAGAGTTGTGTCCTAGTTAGGCAGTAGGACCGGGCCTTTACCCTCATGCACACTGTAGTCATAGTCACCCTTATTCCTGATGGATTTCAGCCCCTTGTCACTGTGCCTTTCTTGAGTTATAGCTGCCGTATTTGTCCATTTACCACTAAAACTGGGCTGGAGAACACCAAAGGCACCAGAGTGGATCATCTATGTGCCAAATACATCCCCCTCACCCACTCTAACACAGCAACACTATCTAGTTCTGATTAAAGAACTTGCTTCATGCCTTGCATGAGGGGCCTAAAGTGACTGGGGAGCAGTCATAGCTTAATGTTTAATGGGACACCTACTGTGTTCCCTGGAAGACACGTGACCTATCTGGAAGCCTTTAGATCCACAGAGCAGAAAGTTGCGGGGATAAGCACACATTTCCTATGTGAATCACTCCTACTTCAACTCCTTGGTTCCCAGACCCATGCATGGCCATTTCCTTTTCCACACAAAAGGGATGACTGGGCACTGCTTGGAGCTGTGACATTAGAAAGATTAACTTTACCATTGTCTTTCAAGGTCACTTCTAAGGAGGGCTATGGTATAGACATAGCCCATTTTGGCTTGTATCCTGATGTCAAGCTGACCCATTCATCGACCAGATCATTGATGATGACCTGTCCTGTAAGACCCACACAATGACCCTGGTGGAGAGTTGAAGAGTAGGAGCTGATGCAACGGTGGTAGATGACATGACGGAAGGGTAGTGAGCACCTGCTCAATCCCAGATATACCACTTCATCATGTGATAGATTGCTGTACAACCTCATGACTTGTTAGTTCTGACAGAATCCAACTCATGGTCAACAGTCATCTTCTGTTCCATGGTTAGTCAGTCCTCTTTCGAGGCCCTATTAACATGATGCCATTGATATAGTGGACCAATGTGACGCTCCAAGGAATGTCCAGATAGTCCAGGTCCCTCTAGGCTGTGTCATGACATTAAGCAGGACAGATAACATAGCCCTGGAAGAGACTATAAATGTGCCATTTTCCATCCCATAACTATTTCAGATCCTCTTCTCTGATAGTGATAAAAAAAAAATAACACAGTCACTGTGACTGGCCCAGAACTTTAGGTATATGGTTTAGATAGCACAAATGCATTGTTTTTCACATTTGCCACAGGAGCCACAATTGGGGCTGCTATGTGCTTGATTTTCAATAGTCTACTGCTGTTCATGAGTATCCATGTGAATTTTGTAGGGACAAGACATTGAATTAAATGTGAGGGGACTACCACCCCTGCATGCATTAGGTCTTTAAGGGTCTCATTTTCTTTCCCTCCTGTTTAGGATGCAATATTTTTTTCGGCCAGCAGGTAGGAGGCAGCTTGAGAGCTTCCACTTGGCCCTCCCCCTTATGATAGCTCTTACTCTACAAGTTAAGGAACTAGTAGGGATAGGGTTCTGCCAATGACCAAATATATGCATCCACTTACATTCCAGTTAACATTGAGGAACTGGAGAAATGACCACAATAGGGGTCCTTAGATCCAGCGGAAACCCCCTAAGTTGTAAATCATACAGGATTCTGTTATTAGTAGGTCACCATATGCTGCCCCCCACTTTAATGGGAGGCATGATGACGCTTCAATCCCTGGGTCTCAATAACAGCTTGGGTCTTTTGCCAAACAGTCTTTAATGTATCTAGGTACTCCCTCTTCTCCCAGCGTATAGTCACCTATGTAAGTGACCATGGGTTTTCTCTGGGGAAAGACTGGGGAAATCATTACTGAGTATACTGGTCATGGTGTTTGCAGAGTCTTTCTTCATGGGGGCTTGGCTCCCTCTTCAGTCAGTGGTTTCATTTCTGAGAACTGGCTCAGGTTTAGAAACTACTCATAAGGTTGTGACTTTTTATCCAGTTAAGTTGCCTTCAACCTCTTAATCATCCATACCTGATAGGTTTTCATTGTATACATTAAACAGTACCCCAACAAACCAAAAGGATGCCCATCTATCTAGGAATCCAGTATACAATTAACTTCTTCTATAGCTGTCTATGAGTTAAACCCTCTGGCTACCATGCTCACCTTCATGGTAATTATAGTTATTGGACCCATCTCTCCTCTGATGTGTAAGCACTGCCACCGATCTCTTATTCCCAGGTTCTGTCATCTCAATTGCTCTCAGGGAACCCAGTTGTGCACCCAGTTCAGCATCTCCCACTACTAGCTCTGGCTTATAGAGGACAATACCACTGAGTTTCTTAATGATGCTGGTGCACCTCTCACCAGCATATTCCTTATCATTTTTGTGTCCTCTGAGCCCTCTTAGGGACCATAGTCAGTTGGTGGGTTATCTTCCTTACTTGGTATGTCCACTTCAGCACATCACTTCTCTCAGTCTTCCTGATACCTTCCTCCACCGTCTGTCATGGCACTTTGTAATTTCTATTACACTTAGCACAAATCATCATTTTTTCTGAGCTTCTGAGAGCCATCCCAGCAGTGTGTTGGCACCATTTCCATGGATCTGGGCTAGGGTGTTGAAGCCTATAACACAAGAATATGCTGTCATGGCAATAAATTCTCCCTTGTCCAGTTTTATGTTCTGTTCCCCTTTGTACGTGACAGTCTTAGGTGCCAAGCCCCATGTCTTTATCTAATTTATTTCATATTTCTCCTCAATAGCAGCATTCTACTTTTCCTGGGCTATTGATATGCAGACTAAATTCACTTGTAAATTTGCACCTGAAAATTTTCTTCCTTTTAGTGTCCTCACTCTTCTCAACCACTCCAACTCTTACCCATGCTTTGAGGCCTAGCCCTATCTCCCTTTAACATCCTCTCTGACTACCCTAGTGGTAGTCAATGCCTGTCCATTCATGTCTGAATAATAAACTTTCCCAAGACATCTGAGCCAACAATGGCAACCTGTTTTGACCGTAGGTCTGCCTGACTCCAGAATCCATTCTTCAGCTAATAGAACCAACTGTAGGAAGGAGCCTCAAATCGCATAATCTCCACTGCAGAAGAAATTGTATATAGAGAAAAGGTGATCTCAAATTCAGTGAATGATTCTAAGAATTGGGATTCCACTGTGTGGAATTTTTTGACTACTCATAAAAAATTGCTTCAGTCAGGATTGCCCTTCTAAAGAAAATTGATGGCATTTTCTTGAAATTCTCCAAGCTCTTACTCAATAATAAATATAAGTGATATCAAGAAGCTTACATTTTTTTTTTTTTTAATTTTTTTTAACGTTTTTTTTATTTTTGAGACAGAGAGAGACAGAGCATGAACGGGGGAGGGTCAAAGAGAGGGAGACACAGAATCTGAAACAGGCTCCAGGCTCTGAGCTGTCAGCACAGAGCCCGACGCGGGGCTCGAACTCACGGACCGCGAGATCATGACCTGAGCCGAAGTCGGACGCTTAACCGACCGAGCCACCCAGGCGCCCCAAGAAGCTTACATTTTAAATAATAATTTTTTTTTGTACACATGGAGACTTTTTGAAAGTGCACTCTTGGGGGTTGTTGTTTTCTAAATTTCCCTTGTTGGATTTATGCCTTTATCCACCTCCCTTGTCTTCAATTTTCCATGTGTACTAACCCAGGAATGTTTGTTTGTTTGTTTGTTTGTTTGCTTGTTTTATTATCTAGGTGTAGGTCTATTTTTGTATAACTCTCCATTAGAAGACCAGATTTCTAGTTCTTAGCACGCGGGCAGGTCTCTGAAGACAAGGTTCAGATTTCTTGCTCAATAGAGAGGGAAGTAAATAAGAATGGAAGTCAGGATGTAATTTGATTGTGTGACTTAGATATTATTTCTTCTTTAGAGAACCAAAAGAAAAAAAGAAAAAGAAGAAAGAAAAGAAGAGGTAAGTTAGGCTTTGGCATGAATGATCCCAGATTTTTCGGCCCATAACATTTTCATATTTTATTACTGACTACATCTCTCACTTTTCAGCAAGTCAGATGATAAAAATGTAGATAAAAAGGACTCAGAGAAGAAAAAGAAGAAAGAAAAGGAAAAAGAGAAGAAAAAGAAAGAGGAGAAAGGCAAAGATAAGAAAGAAGAGTAAGTGTTTTTACTGGCATTGAACTTAGGAATTAATTTGTAATGGATTTTGGATGCAAGGATAATTTCCTAAAAGTTTATAATTATGAAACCTTGTGTAAAAGACTAAATAGATTGTTATCTAATGGGAATTAATTTTTTTTCTTTTTTCCTTAAAGTGACCAATGGTAGTTTTATTCTTACTTTTCTCATCAAGACTTTTCAATGTTATGGTTAACTGACTTCCTCAAGTCCTGGTGAAGATAAATTTACCATTCGGAGATATTTGGATTTCAAGAGAATTAGGTTTCTAGGGTCTTACCATTAATTTTTTTAAATTGAAATAAAAATTTAATAATTTTACTAACATTTTTGAGTAATAAATACTGTATGGCAAATACTCCAAAGTAAGCTAGTCTCCTTGCAAAAGCCATGCTTAATTCTGAGAGCAGGACAGGGTGCCTGGGTGGCTCAGTCAATTAAGGGTCTGACTTGCACTTGGGTCATGATCTCGCAGACTTTGAGTTCCAGCCCGCATTGGGTTCTGTGCTGACAGGTCAGAGCCTGGACCCTGCTTCTGACTCTGTGTTTCTTTCTCTCTCTGTCTCTCTCTCTCTCTCTCAAAAAATCAAAACATTAAAAAAAATTCTGAGCTCAGTATAAATGCTTATTAAAACTCCAACCATTTGCAAGATCTTTTGTAAGCAAACATTTGAGGGTTAGAATTTCATAAGGGTGAGGCCGAATGATATTTTCAAAACTATCTTTTTACTTTTTATTAAAGGGGAAATTCTTTTCTAAGCTTAAAGAAAACTCTTTTTCTTTACCAGATAATATTCACTTATTTGTGCCTGCTAGAAAGTCATTGAAGTTCTTACAAAGGAAAAAGTCCTTTGCAATATAGGCTTGGGGTGCCTGGCTGGCTCAGTCAGCAGAGGGGGCGACTCTTCCTCTCGGGTTGTTAAGTTCAAGCTCCAGTGTGGAGCTTGAACTTGGGTGTAGAGATTATTTAAAAATAATATCTTTAAAAACAAAAAAAAACCCAACCCCTCTCCCCAAACCCAATAGAGGCTTGATACTAGGCAATTAAAAAAAATTTTCCATTTGACGATATATTTCCTTCCTTCCTTCCTTCCTTCCTTCCACCTCCTATTGCCTCTTCATCCTTCATAGATGCTTATGAACAAGTGCCTTTTATTAGATTGTGTTATAGTCTTCTTTCCACACAGATGAGAGCTCCCTCTCACAGTGTAGTTCCTGATTATTTTGTTACCTGGTAGGAAAAGTGGTAACACCACCATTCTCTCACCACCTACAACCTACCAAAGAAGTCTATGGAATATTCAGAATCTGGCATGATCTGTGCCATTATTCCTTTTCAGTGGCTGAATTGATGGAAGTATCTGCAGCATGGCAGTAAAACAGGGCTTTAATAAAAGTCTAACGTAAGGTTTAATGTAAGACTAATAATTTAACCATCTATCCAGCCCTCACTAGGCAATTGCTGATGTCTAATACACTCATGCCAAGCTAATCTTCTCCCTGGAGGGTGAGCTTCTCCAGCTTAGTTCTGTTTCATTAATTGTGGATAATGGACATAACCATATTTAATATGTGAAATAAAAATTTTCTTGTTTCTTGGTACCTTCTACTTCATTTCAAATTGCTGCTAGGGAGAAGAAAGAAGTCACAGTTATTGATCCCTCAGGAAACACATACTACAACTGGCTGTTTTGCATCACCTTACCTGTCATGTACAACTGGACTATGATTATTGCAAGGTATCTATATATTTTTGTGGATCTCAATTTGCTTCTAGTTTCTGAGTTAACTGACTTAATGGTTTGGTCCAGAGCTCTTCAGGACATACATCCTTTCTCCACCTCAGGTTGTAAAGAGAGGTTATGTTATTCTCAATGTGTTTTCCTGACATCAGGAGAAGATGTATTGGTTCCCAGTATACTTGGAAATCCAGTACTGGAGTGAAGTGTGGGGGGATAGTTTTAAACTTTTGATTGCTGAGTCATTTTATTAGAATTTTGGGAGAAACTTTATTTTTGTGGCCTAAGAAAAAAACATTGCCAGGAGTGGAAAAAGATAAAAAAAATTTAGGTTGTTTTAGAGCAAGATCTGTTTCTCAGGTATGTCTACGGTTCTCTGTCTTTTAGATAGTAAACATCTCAGCAACCCAGGACCAAGCACAATTCCTGGAAGCATTTTGGGTACAGATAGTCAATAAGAACCTGTTTATCAATGTGTATAAGCCAATATATTTTGACATTAGCTTGAGGCCATTTATTCTTATTTGATGTTTCCACAAAGCGAACTAGTGTAATCGAAAGAATGTTGGAATTCAGACGCATGAGAAAAATAAATCAAACCATTCAGATCCGGAAAAGCTGTGGTTGATTAAATGAACTCTAAGGACCCTCTCAGCCTTAGTGCATTATACCTCTTACCACGATAAAAAGTATACAGAGAAGACTTTTACTTAAACTGGCTCCCAGTTCATTTTATTTACATGTTTTTCTTTTACAGAGCATGTTTTGATGAACTTCAGTCTGATTACTTAGAATATTGGCTCATTTTTGATTACCTATCAGACATAGTCTATCTTCTTGATATGTTTGTACGAACGAGGACAGGTAAATACGTTCAGCTTTGGATATTTTGCAATGTTGTGCTTTTAGCTCTATAGTAAAATTTGAAATTTTTTAATTCAAGTCTTCTTCAAAATAAGCTCACAGATCTACTTTAGAAGAAAAAGCACCGTTGGAAACAAGAATACCATATATTCACCCACAAGCTTAGGCTACTCCAACGGATTCAGGTTACTTGGCAACATTTTGAATGTGGATTGGTGGCTTTCCTCCATTATCTTGTTCATGGGTTTTATGCCAGTGGGAGGAATAGAGAGAACAGAAATATTGTGCCAGCTCTATGGTGAAAAGGTAATTGCTACCTCACAGGAGATTCCATGAAGAGGCATGGGGAGAAATCAGTGTATCCGGCATAGCTGTACTAGACATTTTATAACAGTACACACATCCTTATTTTATTTTATTTTATTTTATTTTTATTTTTTTTCAATATATGAAATTTATTGTCAAATTTGTTTCCATACAACCCCCAGTGCTCATCGCAAAAGGTGCCCTCCTCAATACCCCTCACCCAACCTCCCCTCCCTCCCACCCCCCATCAACCCTCAGTTTGTTCTCAGTTTTTTTTTTCAACGGTTTTTTTTTTTTTAATTTTTGGGACAGAGAGAGACAGAGCATGAACGGGGGAGGGGCAGAGAGAGAGGGAGACACAGAATCGGAAACAGGCTCCAGGCTCTGAGCCATCAGCCCAGAGCCTGACGCGGGGCTCGAACTCACGGACCGCGAGATCGTGACCTGGCTGAAGTCGGACGCTTAACCGACTGCGCCACCCAGGCGCCCCTGTTCTCAGTTTTTAAGAGTCTCTTATGCTTTGGCTCTCTCCCACTCTAACCTCCTTTTTTTTTCTTCCCCTCCCCCATGGGTTTCTGTTAAGTTTCTCAGGATCCACCTAAGTGTGAAACATATGGTATCTGTCTTTCTCTGTATGACTTATTTCACTTAGCATCACACTCTCCAGTTCCATCCACGTTGCTACAAAGGGCTATATTTCATTCTTTCTCATTGCCACGTAGTACTCCATTGTGTATATAAACCACAATTTCTTTATCCATTCATCAGTTGATGGACATTTAGGCTCTTTCCATAATTTGGCTATTGTTGAAAGTGCTGCTATAAACATTGGGGTACAAGTGCCCCTATGCATCAGCACTCCTGTATCCCTTGGGTAAATTCCTAGCAGTGCTACTGCTGGGTCATAGGGTAGGTCTATTTTCAGTTTTTTGAGGAACCTCCACACTGTTTTCCAGAGTGGCTGCACCAGTTTGCATTCCCACCAACAGTGCAAGAGGGTTCCCATTTCTCCACATGCTCTCCAGCATCTATAGTCTCCTGATTTGTTCATTTTGGCCACTCTGACTGGTGTGAGGTGATATCTGAGTGTGGTTTTGATTTGTATTTCCCTGATGAGGAGTGACGTTGAGCATCTTTTCATGTGCCTGTTGGCCATCCGGATGTCTTCTTTAGAGAAGTGTCTATTCATGTTTTCTGCCCATTTCTTCACTGGGTTATTTGTTTTTCAGGTGTGGAATTTGGTGAGCTCTTTATAGATTTTGGATACTAGCCCTTTGTCCAATATGTCATTTGCAAATATCTTTTCCCATTCCGTTGGTTTCCTTTTAGTTTTGTTGGTTGTTTCCTTTGCTGTGCAGAAGCTTTTTATCTTGATGAGGTCCCAGTAGTTCATTTTTGCTTTTAATCCCCTTGCCTTTGGGGATGTGTCAAGTAAGAAATTGCTGCAGCTGAGGTCAGAGGGGTCTTTTCCTGCTTTCTCCTCTAGCGTTTTGATGGTTTCCTGTCTCACATTCAGGTCCTTTATCCATTTTGAGTTTATTTTTTGTGAATGGTATGAGAAAGTGGTCTAGTTTCAATCTTCTGCATGTAGCTGTCCAGTTCTCCCAGCACCATTTGTTAAAGAGACTGTCTTTTTTCCATTGGATGTTCTTTCCTGCTTTGTCAAAGATTGGTTGGCCATACATTTGTGGGTCTAGTTCTGGGGTTTCTATTCTATTCCATTGGTCTGTGTGTCTGTTTTGGTGCCAATACCATGCTGTCTTGATGATGACAGCTTTGTAGTAGAGGCTAAAGTCTGGGATTGTGATGCCTCCTGCTTTGGTCTTCTTCAAAGTTACTTTGGCTATTCGGGGCCTTTTGTGGTTCCATATGAATTTTAGGATTGCTTGTTCTAGTTTCGAGAAGAATGCTGGTGCAATTTTGATTGGGATTGCATTGAATGTGTAGATAGCTTTGGGTAGTATTGACATTTTAACAATATTTATTCTTCCAATCCATGAGCATGGAATGTTTTTCCATTTCTTTATATCTTCTTCAATTTCCTTCATAAGCTTTCTATAGTTTTCAGCATACAGATCTTTTACATCTTTGGTTAGATTCATTCCTAGGTATTTTATGGTTCTTGGTGCAATTGTGAATGGGATCAGTTTCTTTATTTATCTTTCTGTTGCTTCATTATTAGAGTATAAGAATGCAACTGATTTCTGTACATTGATTTTGTATCCTGCAACTTTGCTAAATTCATGTACCAGTCCTAGCAGACTTTTGGTGGAGTCTATCAGGTTTTCCACGTATAATATCATGTCATCTGCAAAAAGTGAAAGCTTAACTTCATCTTTGCCAATTTTGATGCCTTTGATTTCCTTTTGTTGTCTGATTGCTGATGCTAGAACTTCCAACACTATGTTAAACAACAGCGGTGAGAGTGGACATCCCTGTTGTGTTCCTGATCTCAAGGAAAAAGCTCTCAGTTTTTCCCCATTGAGTATGATGTTAGCTGTGGGCTTTTCATAAATGGCTTTTATGATCTTTAAGTATGTTCCTTCTATCCCGACTTTCTCGAGGGTTTTTACTAAGAAAGGTTGCTGAATTTTGTCAAAGGCCTTTTCTGCATCGATTGACAGGATCATATGGTTTTTATCTTTTCTTTTATTAATGTGATGTATCATGTTGATTGATTTGTGAATGTTGAACCAGCCCTGCATCCCAGGAATGAATCCCACTTGATCATGGTGAATAATTCTTTTTATATGCTGCTGAATTCGATTTGCTAGTATCTTATTGAGAATTTTTGCATCCATATTCATCAGGGATATTGGCCTGTAGTTCTCTTTTTCTACTGGGTCTCTCTCTGGTTTAGGAATCAAAGTAATACTGGCATCATAGAATGAGTCTGGAAGTTTTCCTTCCCTTTCTATTTCTTGGAATAGCTTGAGACGGATAGGTAATATCTCTGCTTTAAACGTCTGGTAGAACTCCCCTGGGAAGCCATCTGGTCCTGGACTCTTATTTGTTGGGAGATTTTTGATGACTGATTCAATGTCTTCACTGGTTATGGGTCTGTTCAAGCTTTCTATTTCCTCCTGATTGACCTTTGGAAGTGTGTGGGTGTTTAGGAATTTGTCCATTTCTTCCAGGTTGTCCAGTTTGTTGGCATATAATTTTTCATAGTATTCCCTGATAATTGCTTGTATTTCTGAGGGATTGGTTTTAATAATTCCATTTTCATTCATGATTTTATCTATTTGGGTCATCTCCCTTTTCTTTTTGAGAAGCCTGGCTAGAGGTATACCAATTTTGTTTATTTTTTCAAAACACCAACTCTTGGTTTCGTTGATCTGCTCTACAGTTTTTTTAGATTCTATATTGTTTATTTCTGCTCTGATCTTTATTATTTCTCTTCTTCTGCTGGGTTTAGGCTGCCTTTGCTGTTCTGCTTCTAGTTCCTTTAGGTGTGCTGTTAGATTTTGTATTTGGGATTTTTCTTGTTTCTTGAGATAGGCCTGGATTGCAGTGTATTTTCCTCTCAGGACTGCCTTCGCTGCATCCCAAAGCGTTTGGATTGTTGTATTTTCATTTTCATTTGTTTCCATATATTTTTTAATTTCTTCTCCAATTGCCTGGTTGACCCACTCATTCTTTAGTAGAGTGTTCTTTAACCTTCATGCTTTTGGAGGTTTTCCAGACTTTTTCCTGTGGCTGATTTCAAGCTTCATAGCATTGTGGTCTGAAAGTATGCATGGTATGATTTCAATTCTTGTATACTTATGAAGGGCTGTTTTGTGACCCAGTGTGTGATCTATCTTGGAGAATGTTCCATGTGCACTCAAGAAGAAAGTATATTCTGTTGCTTTGGGATGCAGAGTTCTAAATATATCTGTCAAGTCCATCTGATCCAATGTATCATTCAGGGCCCTTGTTTCTTTATTGACCATGTGTCTAGATGATCTATCCATTTCTGTAAGTGGAGTGTTAAAGTCCCCTGCAATTACCACATTCTTATCAATAAGGTTGCTTATGTTTGTGAGTAATTCTTTTATATATTTGGGGGCTCCTGTATTCAGCACATAGACATTTATAATTGTTAGCTCTTCCTGATGGATAGACCCTGTGATTATTATATAATGCCCTTCATCTCTTGTTACAGCCTTTAATTTAAAGTCTAGTTTGTCTGATAGAAGTATGGCTATTCCAGCTTTCTTCTGACTTCCAGTGGCATGATAAATAGTTCTCCATCCCCTCACTCTCAATCTGAAGGTGTCCTCAGGTCTAAAATGAGTCTCCTGTAGACAGCAAATAGATGGGTCTTGTTTTTTTATCCATTCTGATACCCTGTGTCTTTTGGTTGGTGCATTTAGTCCATTTACATTCAATATTATTATAGAAAGATATGGGTTTAGAGTCATTGTGATGTCCGTAGGTTTCATGCTTGTAGTGATGTCTCTGATATTTTGTCTCACAGGATCCCCCTTAGGATCTCTTGTAGGGCTGTTTTAGTGGTGACGAATTCCTTCAGTTTTTGTTTGTTTGGGAAGGCCTTTATCTCTCCTTCTATTCTAAATGACAGACTTGCTGGATAAAGGATTCTTGGCTGCATATTTTTTCTGTTCCTCACATTGAAGATTTCCTGCCATTCCTTTCTGGCCTGCCAGGTTTCAGTAGAGAGATCAGTCACGAGTCTTATAGGTCTCCCTTTATATGTTAGAGCACGTTTATCTCTAGCTGCTTTCAGAATTTTCTCTTTATCCTTGAATTTTGCCAGTTTCACTATGATATGTTGTGCAGAAGATCGATTCAAGTTACGTCTGAAGGGAGTTCTCTGTGCCTCTTGGATTTCAATGCCTTTTTCCTTCCCCAGTTCAGGGAAGTTCTCAGCTATGATTTCTTCAAGTACCCCTTCAGCACCTCTCCCTCTCTCTTCCTCCTCTGGAATACCAATTATGCATAGATTATTTCTCTTTAGTGCATCACTTAGTTCTATAATTTTCCCCTTATACTCCTGGATTTTTTTATCTCTCTTTTTCTCAGCTTCTTCTTTTTCTATAATTTATCTTCTAGTTCACCTATTCTCTCCTCTGTCTCTTCAATCCGAGCCGTGGTTGTCTCCATTTTATTTTGCAGTTCATTAATAGCATTTTTTAGCTCCTCCTGGCTGTTCCTTAGACCCTTGATCTCTGTAGCAAGAGATTCTCTGCTGTCCTTTATACTGTTTTCAAGCCCAGCGATTAATTTTATGACTATTATTCTAAATTCAGTTTCTGTTATATAGTTTAAATCATTTTTGATCAGTTCGTTAGCTGTCGTTATTTCCTGGAGGTTTTTTTGAGGGGAATTCTTCCATTTCATCATTTTGGATTGTCCCTGGAGTGGTGCGGGACTGCAGGGCACTTCCCCTGTGTTGTCTTGGATAACTTGTGTTGGTGGGCGGGGCCGCAGTCAGACCTGATGTCTGCCCCCAGCCCACTGCTGGGGCCACAGTCAGACTGGTGTTGCCTTCTCTTCCCCTCTCCTAGGGGCAGGATTCACTGTGGGGTGGCGTGGCCCATCTGGGCTACTTGTACACTGCCAGGCTTATGGTGCTGGGGATCTGATGTATTAGCTGGGGTGGGTAGGCAAGGTGCACGGGGGCAGGAGGGGCAGCCTTAGCTCACTTTTCCTTTGGAGATCTGCTTTGGGAGGGGCCCTGTGGCACCGAGAGGGAGTCAGACCCGCTGGAGGGATGGATCCGCAGAAGCACCGTGTTGGGTGTTTGCGTGGTGTAAGCAAGTTCCCTGGCAGGAACCAGTTCCCTTTGGGATTTTGGCTGGGGGTGGGCGAGGGAGATGGCACTGGGGAGTGCCTTTGTTCCCCGCCAAGCTGCGTTCTGTCGTCAGGGGCTCAACAACTCTCCCTCCCGTTGTCCTCCAGCCCTCCCGCTCTCCGAGCAAAGCTGTTAACTTATAACCTTCCAGCTGTTAAGTCCCGCTTACTGTCCGAACACACTCTGTCCGGCCCCTCTGCTTTTGCAAGCTAGACTCGGGGCCTCTGCTTGGCCAGCGGGCCGCCCCTCTGCCCCTCTGCCCAGGCTCCCTCCCGCCAGTCCTTGTAGCGCACACCGCCTCTCCGCCCTTCCTACCCTCTTCTGTGGGCCTCTCGTCTGCACTTGGCTCCGGAGACTCCGTTCTGCTAGTCTTCTGGCCGTTTTCTGGGTTATTCAGGTACGTGTAGGTGGAATCTGAGTGATCAGCAGGACGTGGTGAGCCCAGCGTCCTCTTACACTGCCATCTTTCCCCCCATCCTTTTTTTAAAAAATATAATTTATTGTCAAATTGGCTAACATGCAGTGTGTAAAGTGTGCTCTTGGTTTTTGGGGTAGAGTCCCGTGGTTCATTTCTTATATACAATAACCATTGGTCATCCCAACAAGTGACCTCCTCATTACCCATTTTCCCCTCTCCCCCCCATCAACCCTCAGTTTGTTTTCTGTATTTAATAGTCTCTTATGCTTTGCTTCCCTCCCTCTCTGTTTGTAACTAATTTTTCCCCCTCCCCTTCCCCCATGGTCTTCTGTTAAGTTTCTCAAGATCCACATATGAGTGAAAACATATGATACCTATCTTTGTGTGAGTGACTTATTTCATTCAGCATAACACCTTCCAATTCCATCCACATTGCTACAAATGGCATGATTTCATTCTTTCTCATTGCCAAGTAGTATTCCATTATATATATAAACCACATCTTCTTTATCCATTCATCAGTTGATGGACATTTAGGTTTTATCCATAATTTGGCTATTGTTGAAAGTGCTGCTATAAACATTGGGGTACAAGTGCCCCTATGCATCAGCACTCCTGTATGGGTAAATTCCCATTGGGTAAATTCCTAGTAGTGCTATTGCTGGGTCATTGGGTAGTTCTATTTTTAATTTTTTGAGGAAACTCCACACTGTTTTCCAGAGTGGCTGCACCAGTTTGCATTCCCACCAGCAATGCAAGAGGGTTCCCATTTCTCCACATCCTCACCAGCATCTATAGTTTCCTGGTTTGTTCATGTTAGCCACTCTGTGGTGAGGTGGTATCAGTGTGGTTTTGATTTGTATTTCCCTGATGATGAATGATGTTGAGCATCTTTTCATGTGTCTCTTGGCCATCTGGATGTCTTCTTTGGAAAAGTGTCTATTCATGTCTTTTGCCTGTTTCTTCACTGGATTATTTGTTTTTCAGGTGTTGAGTTTGGTAAGTTCTTTATTGATTTTGGATACTAACCCTTTATCCGATATGTCATTTGCAAATATCTTTTCCCATTCCATTGGTTGCCTTTTAGTTTTGTTGATTGTTTCCTGTGCAGTGAAGAAGCTTTTATCTTGATGAGGTCCCAATAGTTCATTTTTGCTTTTAATTCCTTTGCCTTTGGAGATGTGTCGCGCAAGAAATTGCTGCGGCTGAGGTCAAAGAGGTTTTTTCCTGCTTTCTCATCTAGGGTTTTGATGGTTTCCTGTCTCACATTTAGGTCTTTCATCCATTTTGAGTTTATTTGTGTGTGTGGTGAAAGAAAGTGGTCTAGTTTCATTCTTCTGCATGTTGCTGTCCAGTTCTCACAGCACCATTTGCTAAAGAGACTGTCTTTTTTTCCATTGGATACTCTTTCCTCTTTGTCAAAGCTTATTTGGCCATATGTTTGTGGGTCCAACTCTGGGTTCTCTATTCTATTCCATTGGTCTGTTTTTGTGCCAATACCGTACTATCTTGATGATTACAGCTTTGTAGTAGAGGCTAAAGTCTGGGATTGTGATGCCTCCCACTTTGGTTTTCTTTTTCAACATTACTTTGGCTATTTGGGGTCTTTTGTGGTTCCATACAAATTTTAGGATTGCTTGTTCTAGCTTCGAGAAGAATGCTTGTGCAATTTTGATTGGGATTGCATTGAATGTGTAGATAGCTTTGGGTAGGATTGACATTTTAACAACACAGCACAGCGTTGGGTGCCTTGTTTCACTTTTTTTTTCCTTAGAGGATCTTTGTAGAAGAATTCCTTGTACTGGTTTATTTTCTAATTTTCATCATTGCAGGAGATGAGTTTTGTCTTGATGAACTCTTTACTGAAAGTTTGTGTAGGGGAGTTATTCTTGATTTGGGGTTTTAAGTGAATTTGTTGAGTTTTGCTTCTCCCGAAGCAATGAAGGTAAGCAGCAGTGAAATTCTAGCAACCCAAAGACTCTTTTGTGCTCCTACAGAGACAGAATTCTTACAAACATGGCTAGCATCTGGTTCCTTGGAAGGCTCATCTTTGTCTTTTAATACCATGAGCATGGAATGCTTTTCCATTTCTTTGTGTCTTCTTCAATTCCCTTCATAAACTTTCTATAGTTTTCAGCATACAGATCTTTTACATCTTTGGTTAGGTTTATTCCTAGGTATTTTATGGTTCTTGGTGCAATTCTGAATGGGATCAGTTTCTTGATTTCTCTTTCTAACAGTACACACATCCTTAACTCAACTTTGTGGTCATCATGAGGCATTACTGACCAGGGAGCAGGATCTGATAGCTTCCCATTTAAATATGCTTTTTAAGTAGGTATAAGCTTACTGTTTCTACACTGCTGTCTACATTCAAAGGTAACCACTGTACAGAGAATAGCATTTAAGAATCATTATGTAAAATAGGGACGTGTTGTAAATCCCAGTGTGCTGGAGCAATGTTCCTGTTATTCTGTCCTAGTCACAGCTCTGGTGGCCAGTATAGAAAGGGGAACAAATTCTTTCCTTGATAAAATGTATCAGAATGCTAAAAGTCACGGCCTACTGTGTTAACATTGGAGAAGGGAAGATCCCAGATGTGTAAGGAAGCCTGAGGGATAAGAAGGCTAGAGAAAATGAATCTTTGAAAGACATTTATTCTTCACATTGGTGGCACAAGCAAGAATACACATAATACACAGTAAGGCAGGTACCCAAATTTCAAGGGTGGGGCTAGGATTCTGGGAAGAGAGTGGTGTATGGCTTTAGGCACAAGAGCTGGGGTGTTTTAGAAAACTTCCCAAGAACACTGTTCTTGGCTTTATGTGCATAGACAGGCTGGATCTAGAGAGAATTGCAGATATACATTGTATGGAATCTCTCACTTTGCACTTACAAAGTTTTATTTTTTATTTCTGCAAAATAATATTTTCCGTAGCCATATGTTGATTGGTAGTCATATCTGATTGCATTGCTAAAAGCATTTTTACTGGAAATGAAGTCTTGTTTTGCACTCAGTGAAGTTCACTGAGGGTTATTTTAGAAAAAATTCCTAATGGCATAAAAGTGAAAAACATTAAAAAAATTTTTTTTTCTATTTTAGGTTACTTGGAACAAGGACTGCTGGTAAAGGAAGAGGTTAAACTCATAGAGAAATATAAATCAAACTTGCAATTTAAACTTGATTTTATATCACTGATACCAACCGATCTGCTGTATTTTAAGCTAGGGTGGAACTATCCAGAAATTAGATTGAACAGACTGTTAAGGATCTCTAGGATGTTTGAATTCTTCCAGAGAACAGAAACGAGAACAAACTACCCAAACATCTTCAGGATTTCTAATCTTGTTATGTATATTGTCATCATTATCCACTGGAATGCATGCGTGTACTTCTCTATTTCCAAAGCTATTGGATTTGGAAATGACACATGGGTGTATCCTGATGTTAATGATCCTGAATTTGGCCGTTTGGCTAGAAAATATGTGTACAGCCTTTACTGGTCTACACTGACTTTGACCACAATTGGTGAAACACCACCTCCTGTGAGGGATTCTGAGTTTGTCTTTGTGGTGGTTGATTTCTTAATCGGAGTGTTAATTTTTGCTACCATCGTTGGTAACATAGGTTCTATGATTTCCAACATGAATGCTGCCAGAGCAGAATTTCAAGCAAGAATTGATGCAATCAAGCAATATATGCATTTTCGAAATGTAAGCAAAGATATGGAAAAGAGAGTTATTAAATGGTTTGACTATCTGTGGACCAACCAAAAAACGGTTGATGAGAGAGAAGTCTTGAAGTATCTACCTGATAAGCTGAGAGCAGAGATCGCCATCAACGTTCACTTAGACACATTAAAAAAAGTGCGTATTTTTGCGGACTGTGAAGCTGGTCTATTGGTGGAGTTGGTCTTGAAATTACAGCCCCAAGTCTACAGTCCTGGAGATTACATTTGCAAGAAAGGGGATATCGGGCGAGAGATGTACATCATCAAGGAGGGGAAACTGGCTGTGGTGGCAGATGATGGAATCACTCAGTTTGTGGTATTGAGTGATGGTAGCTACTTTGGTGAGATCAGTATCCTTAACATTAAAGGTAGCAAAGCTGGCAATCGAAGAACAGCCAATATTAAAAGCATTGGCTACTCAGATCTCTTCTGTCTCTCAAAAGATGACCTCATGGAAGCTCTGACTGAGTACCCAGATGCCAAAACTATGTTAGAAGAGAAAGGAAGGCAAATCCTGATGAAAGATGGCCTGCTGGATATAAATGTCGCAAATGCTGGAAGTGATCCTAAGGATCTTGAGGAGAAGGTCACCCGAATGGAGGGGTCCGTAGACCTCTTGCAAACGAGGTTTGCTCGGATCCTGGCGGAGTATGAGTCAATGCAGCAGAAACTGAAGCAAAGACTCACTAAGGTCGAGCGATTTCTGAAACCACTTATTGACACAGAATTTTCAGCTCTTGAAGGATCTGGAGTTGAAAGTGGGCCCATGGACTCCACCCAGGACTGAAAACCTGGTTGTTAACAAGGACATGCCTCATGATCCTTTTGGTGATGTTATTAGGCCACCCTAATTTGGAAGAAGAGGAAGATTCAGCTGGGGGATTTTTCCATAAGGAAAATGTGCTTTGGTGCAGGGCACAAGGCCCACATACTCACTTGCGAGGTACTGTGATTAAAGAATCATCGTACTTAGGATTTTTCAGAATGGATAGTGTGCAAAGATATAGAATGATTGTCAGTCTCTATATCTTCTGATCTTTTTCATGTATGTTCCTTTTGTGTAATATGCTTTATAAAAGTGAATAAGTATCCTTCACTTTCAGGCATTTTTGGATCACTGAGGAGCAGCTGGGAATTACCATGTACATCATGTTCAGGGTACCATTTTGAAAAGAATTACAAGGCAGTAAAGTAAAATAAATCCTAAAATGAATACTCTTTATCTGATCATTTAGTAGGGAGTTTAGGATCTTATAGAGCATCAGAGTCATTTTAAGGATCATTTAGTAGGGAGTTTAGGATCTTACAGACCTTCAGAGTCATTTTAAGGGTAGTAATAATTGTACTTTTGGACTTGGGAAGCGTAGTTAAGAGAAACTTCTTACGATAAAAACATGACAAATTAGACTTCACATATATATGCTTATATATAAATATGTAACATTAAAATCATAAAATGTAGGAATCTTTTATAATAAATTTTTTAAAATTTCTCTGATTCTTTTTTTTTAATTAAAAAAATTTTTTTGAATGTTTACTTTTGAGAGAGAGAGAGTGAGAGACAGAGCATGAATGGGGGAGGGGCAGAGAGAGAGGGAGACACAGAATCCGAAGCAGGCTCCAGGCTCAAGCCCGACACAGTGCTCGAACTCAGAGCCATGAGATCATGACCTGAGCCGAAATCGGACGCTCAACCGACTGAGCAACCCAGGCGCCCCAAAATTTCTCTGATTCTTAAGGCCTGACAGCAATGACTACTATCTTCCTCATCTGACTGGCCAGCAATAAAAAAGGGATAAAAATAATTCTATTGCTGGGTGATTAACAAAGGAAATTGTTGTAATGTTAGAAAAGGAGATCTGAAAGGTCAATGGCAGCTTCTTAGAAATTCAGAATCTCAGGCCCTACCCTAGACCTACTGGATTAGAATCTACTTTTTAGCAAGACCCTTGGGTGATTCATACCTACATTAAAGCTTGAGGGGCGCCTGGGTGGCGCAGTCGGTTAAGCGTCCGACTTCAGCCAGGTCATGATCTCGCGGTCCGTGAGTTCGAGCCCCGCGTTGGGCTCTGGGCTGATGGTTCGGAGCCTGGAGCCTGTTTCCGATTCTGTGTCTCCCTCTCTCTCAGCCCCTCCCCCGTTCATGCTCTGTCTCTCTCTGTCCCAAAAATAAATAAACGTTGAAAAAAAAAAAAAAGCTTGAGAAGCACCTAATTAGACAACCAGGAAGGAGTTAATGGGATTGTTTTAGAAATTTCAGAAGAGGGAACTGTATGAGAAGTGTGTGGTTGTGGAAGACATTGCTAATCAGTCATACAGCTCTCTATTGCTTAACCCATGTGGTTCAAAAGTTCTTCTTAACACAGATGTCTGGAATTGATATAAAATTTCTATCTCTGCCTATAATAATATGGCTTGACATGACATCTTGTTAATTTGACATTTCAAATACTTATATGGACCTTGATCAGTGTATGTCTATGGTAGAGTTTATTCTGTTCTACCAAAAAGAGTATTCATTGAACTATGCATGGTATTTGCAGTCTTATGTTGCCATTTTACATGTTATTTGTTCAATATCACTCACCAAGTGTTTCTTCACTACAGAGGAAGTGGCTGGTTCTGGAGTGGGTGGGTTGTAATTAAAATGTAATATGGTTTCTGACTGAGACAAGTACTCTTTTTACTCTCTCTTTTTCCTTATTTTTAATACTCCTTCTCCTTCACACACATTTTATTCTTTGTGCTCCTTGGTGCCTGTTATAAAAACCTCTAAGGCATTGCAAAGAGACTTGATTTAGTAAGATAAGATGACTCAGGGCTGGGGTGCTTGGGAGGCTCAGTCGGTTAAGCATCCGACTTCAGCTCAGGTCATGATCTCACGGTTTGTGAGTTTGAGCCCTGCATCGGGCTCTGTGCTGACAGCTCAGAGCCTGGAGCCTGCTTCGGATTCTGTGTCTCCCTCTCTCTGTTCCCCCACCACTCACACTCTGTCTCTCTCTCGCTCTCTCAAAAATAAAGATTAAAAAAAAATATATATATATGGCTCAGGGTCTGGTTCCCAAGGAGAAGCAGCTCCAGTCACAGCATCCAGGAGGGTGGGTACATTGAGTCTGATCTGGGCTAGAGACATCCATTCTGATTTGATGACTTCGGACCCAAAGCTCTGTAAGTCTTTCTGATGCTTCTATTGGACAGGTGGCAGATTCTTGGTACAAAGACTTGAGTCAGGAGGGCTAAGCCAATTCCTTTTCCATGACTCTTCCAGGTGGAGGCTCTGACAGGTAGTGGCAAAGTTCCACTTTAGACACCTGGAGTGCAGTGCAGAGGTTCACAACTGGATTCTGGCTTCATACAGAAATCTTTTAAAAAGACAGGAAATATGTGGCTTTGGGAGACTCATGGTAAGGATGCTGACCTGGGTACAGATAGATGCCAAAGCAGGAACTCACCTTTTGCTAATACAAGAAACCACCCTTATTCTAGATTGATTCCAGACTCCACTTGCCTGTCTTAACATATTAAGACTAGGACAGGGTCTAGATAAGGACAAGGGAGAAGTGGTTGAAATTTGAAGTTGTTTAGTAACTAATCTGAGAGCACATGAGAGAGAATTCTAGAACTCATAGATGGCAGATCAAGGAGGGAGCAGAAGCCCAATCAGCTAGTCTTGCCAGTGTGTCTGATGAGTGTTTACTCTGCATTTCCTGCCCAACTCTAGTATAATGTAATGTTTCCATAGGAATAGATTACTTCAGAGTTTTGCATATATCTTAAAAAAACGCCAACTTTTCCAACTTGAAATATGATATAGTTAAACTTCTTACCATTAGGTGGCAATGTTGGTCTACAATCACAACCTCCAAAGCCTGAAACTACATTTTTCTTCACAGAAATTATAGGTAGTAAAATCAGAGCTCTTTGGCAATAATGGGCATTTTTTTTCCTAACATGAATATTTCCAGAAGATTTTAGCATAGCAAACTATATGCCAGTCTAAAATTAAAGCGTGATCAAATAAAATTTAATATGCAAATTTAATGGATACAGCAACAAGATAAATTGAAGCATTTTAGTATTTCTTAATTTCGGAAAGCTCACCAATGCAATAATGACAATTACATTACAAGAAGCTTTTTACCAATCTGTGAGCTATGTATTAGAGGTAAGCACACACAAAAAAGGAGCGAGCAGCATTTATATTGAAATTCACTTTATATTTTTATTAAAAAATATCCATTGCTTTAAAAAGTTCGGAAACTATTGATATGTTTTAACAGTGTTGGAAGTATGCCTGGCTAAAACACTGTCAATGTGGTTAATATTCTACCTTATGACTACAGAAATTGTATTATGGGATGCCTTTGTTTATAGACCGTTCAGAATATAAAATACCAAACAACAGGCCTATAGACTCAAAAGAAAAGGTTGCTATTCCCTGGACTAGTTTATCTCTAGGTGAAGGAAGAAAGCAGGAAATTCACGGAAAGGAAATTGGAGCACATAGAAAATGCAAAAAGGTTCCAGAGATCGTCTAATTCACCCCTCCTCGTTTTACAAGTACAGAAATGATGATGAGGCAACACTACAGTTGGTGAGGGTATAGAGTGTCAGGAACTTGGAGTCGCAGTGGGAATTTTTACCTTATGTTGGAGAGCCATGTGCTAATATCTTCTAAAGCCAGGGTCAGGCTGATCTAAAAGCCAGCAATTTCATTGTTAGGTATAGTCACTACAGAAAATTGGCCACGTATGCACCATAAGACATGTCAAAGAATGCTTATAATAGTTAAAGGTTGGAAACAACCTAAATGTCCATCAAAAGGAAGCCAGATACATGAATTGGAATATAGCCCCATAATGGAATACCATACAACATGCTTGAATAGTAACAGATACCAACACTTAACCTAGTGTTTAGTTTGTGCTGGCACTGTTCAAGTACTTTCTAGATTTCAGTGCATTTAATCTTCGTGATAGCTTGTAAGTTAGGTTCCACTATGTGTTCTGTTTGAAAGATGAGGAAAGGGAGGCACAGAGAGTGTAAGTAATTTGCCCAAGGCCCACAGGAAGGGAGTGGTATAACTGCTCTTTGAACCCGGACAGTGAGGCTTCAGGGCTCCTGCTCTTCACCCTTGCATTCATGAGCCGACTTTCATGTGCACAAAATATCACCTATACAAAATTTACAAACACACAACACAATACTCAGTAGTGTGCATGGATCTGCACCTCTGATGTCACAGTTTAATAACAGGCATGGGAATATTCGATAGCAGAAATCGGAACAGCATTTACACTTGTGGGGCTGGAGAGAATGAGACGGGGGTGGGGGGAGAGTGAAAAATTCAGAGGACTTCAACAGTCCGTGATGTTTTATATTTTTAAAAACAATCTGAAAGACATACGTTCAAATGTTAAGATCTGATGAACCTAGGTACAAATACATGTATTCTGTCTATAATTTTTGGTATATGTGAACTATTTCAAATGGAAGAGACAAGAGGAGAAGAGGTGAGTATGAATTCACACAGTTAGTTTAGTGACAAAGCCTGGACTTTTGACCCTTGGTTCAGTGTTTATTTCACTGTGAGGTTGCCCTTGATTGCTCTCTACACAGACCAAGTTGAGTGCTTTATGGGGTTCTACTTGGTGATAACATGTCTGTTACCTGTATGTTTCCACTTTAAGCTAGTCAGACTGCATATTGAGTAAATTCGAGACAATACCTTCTAGAATTACATTTCATGTCTGGCTCTTGGTTTCCTGATGAGTTAGAGGTGAAAGAATGCATTTTTAACCAATGTATTCCTTTGGGGTTCTGAAAATAGCAATTTACCACAAAATTACTCATCGGCCTGACAATGTTGGCCCTTAAAAAGAGTTGATATTGGATTTCTTGTCAGATTGCCAATTTCTCTTTTTAGTTAGATTCATTTTTGTTTTATCTGGGTTGAGCTTTAGCTAGTTGGATGTGGTCCAAAAAGCTACTTGAGTTAGTTCTTTAGAGATCATGGAGCCTGTTTCCTGGGTTTGTCACAAAGATTGATGATGCCCAGGAGCACAGTACCGTTATGGCACCAAAATCCATGATGTTCCATGCTTTCCTTCAGTGGTCTCATTGCTTTCTCTCTGCAGAAAGGGGGACCAATGAGCCAGCCACTCAGGGCACAAGGGATGAACATTTGCCTACCATTATCAGGAGTCTCTAGAACACAGATGTATTTTTTGTCCATTCATTTTTGAATGTAATAAGTCACTGTCCCTAGTTCCTTCATTTGCCAAAATTACTGATAATAAATAGATTTATATTACAGATATTTCCATTGTTCCATTCAGATATAATTTCAAAATGCCCAAAGAGCACAAAATATATAAAATTACTACGGAAGCATACCACAATAACGTAATATGAAATTTACTTCAATTATATTTCTTTTATTTTTATATCTAAAATAATTGGGCATTCGAAACTTTTTGATTAAAGAGAGGCAAGACTCTTTGGTGACAGAAAACTGAGAGTTGTTTTTCACTGAACTGCAATAATGGTTATTTCCTCCCTTTTTAGAAATTCTTTTTTCACATTTTGGTACTAAATCTCTTAACATAGACCTCTTGGTTTAACACCAGTGACCTAGTTTCATTTCTATCTCTTACCTGGCGAGGGAGACTGCTCTTCTGGCCTCCATGCCAAACCAGAAAGACTTTGCTTCTTTGCAGCTCAGAAAGGATGGTCAAAAATAAATCACAAAGGATCTAAAAATACATAATATAGGGCTCCTGGGTGGCTCAGTCGGTTAAACGTCCAACTTCGGCTCAGGTCATGATCTCACGGTCCGTGAGTTCGAGCCCCGCGTCGGGCTCTGTGCTGACAGCTCAGAGCCTGGAGCCTATTTCCGATTCTGCGTCTCCCTCTCTCTCTGACCCTCCCCTGTTCATGCTCTGTCTCTCTCTGTCTCAAAAATAAATAAACGTTAAAAAAATTAAAAAAAAATACATAATATAGCTTAACCATATTTCAAACACTTATCTGCAATCAAATATAGTATGCCAAAGGTATTGACCATGTGGATTGAGAGTTTGCTGAGTCCGGTTAAGATCACGCTCTTCAAATTAAATGGTCCTTGAGAACAGGAAGCCATAACTAAATCACTTAGTTGAGCTGTAAATAGGTTTGTGGACAAAGGAAATAAGTAAATATCACTTATTTGAACTTTCAAAAATTTATCATAAGGATGCTTACTATTGTTTCAATTATATATGACGTTTAGAGTAAGATCATACAACAAGTGGTAAGTTTAAATAGATTCTTGGCTTACTGATCCTGATAGGACCAGTTACACCTAACATGTTTAAATATGATCTTAAAATCAATGGATGAGCTTCAGTATAGATAAGTTCCACTGGAGTACCCCAAGTAAAATAATTCAAATTATAATTTTTAAGTAATTGGCTTTAAGCAATCAAATACAGTAAAGAATACAGTAAAGGCCTAGATAAGGAGTTTTGTAGCCTGTAATGTTCCAGGCAGTACTTACAAAAAAAATCACGAAAAGTTTGGGTTTTGTTAGGAAGTTTTAAGAAGAAATTTTCCTGCCTTTGTAGAAAATCATGAGCATCCAAACTTAGGAAATTGTGTGCTCTTCTGTTTAATGAACCCCGAATATATTTTATTAGAGCTGGGTGGGGTCTGGAGAATGAGTGGAAAGGTGACACATGGATTAATGGTGGTGCGGGAGAGAACACAGGACTCCAGTACAGAAAGACAAAGGCTGGGAGAAATGGCTTAAAAAAAAACAGCAACAGCAACAGTAAAGATACCTAGGGGCGCCTGGGTGGCGCAGTCGGTTAAGCGTCCGACTTCAGCCAGGTCACGATCTCGCGGTCCGGGAGTTCGAGCCCCGCGTCAGGCTCTGGGCTGATGGCTCAGAGCCTGGAGCCAGTTTCCGATTCTGTGTCTCCCTCTCTCTCTGCCCCTCCCCCGTTCATGCTCTGTCTCCCTCTGTCCCAAAAATAAATAAACATTGAAAAAAAAAATTAAAAAAAAAAAAAAGATACCTAGATGACTATTAAGAGAATGGAAAGACTTAACATTGACTAATTCATCTATAAAGTGCCTTCAGAAGCTGATTATTCCCCTACTTGTCTCTGAGGACTAAGAGAAAAGGAATATCTAGTCTTACTGTGGAAAGAGGCCTCAAAGCTCATCATCTACTCCTAAAGCCAAACGTAAGAAAAACAGAGAGATCCAGCAGCTTCGGATTTTGCTTCACTGATTGGACTTCCCTGAGTGCTGCACTTGTAAGACACATGACAACATGGTACCAAAGGAAGGCTATTCTCATTGGGGAACAAATGATCCTTAGAAGTGTAATTTAAGCAGAATGTTGAGGCAAAGAAAAAATATTTCTGAGCTGAGAAAGGTCAGGTGGGATAATGAGGGCAACTGTTTCCAGGGCAGTCTGTTCAAACTTCCTTGGTTATGACCCATGATAAATAACCCATATAACATGCATTTTGATTGCGATCTAGAAAACACATAGCTGTAACAAACCTTTCAGAAAAGAAGACTTCCCCTTATAACGTGCAATGTACTCAAGGACTTTCTCTTTTATCTATTCTATTTTAGTTCTTTTGAAAAAATGCTTGTTGCAAATTACTAAATTGATATCGTGATTAATTAATGGACCACCACTGGCAATTTGGAAAAAAAATAAGCTCTCTTTCAGAGAATAAGTAGGATTGCTTGGAAGAGGAACGAACTCACTTTAAACTAGGCAGAGATGAGGAAAATCACGTAATGGGAAAGGGGAGGGAAACATGTGTAATGGTGGAGGTTCTGGAAGTCTCTTCATACAAAACATTAAGAGTATAACTCCTCACAGTGCTGTCACTAGGAATGAAAAATAGCTTATTTGGAGTGGTTGCCTGTTATTTCTTGAGAGCAAACTGTGATAATGAATCACCTTGTTGCCAGATGGTTCCATCATTTTTAAAAAGTGATATATGAATGTCAACCTCATTTGCAGGAGTTGCTTCTAGTTTTTAGAAGATTTTCTTTCAGCACATTCAGAGAAATAGTGAGTCTTTTTCTAGATCACCTAGAAGTGGCAAGAATGTTTGTAATGTTTTGTAAGGTGCCTTGAATCTCCTCAGAACTAGGGTTTCTCAGATTTTATTTTTCTCTTCAAGAGAAGGCAGTAATTGTGGAAATGAAGGCTCCTACTAACTTTAGAAGCATTAGGCACTGTTTGGCACACTGTCACGCCATATTAGGAACTAACATGTTTCTAGTATCATGTTTTTTTTTTTTAATGTTTTATTTATTTTAGAGAGAGAGAGACAGACAGACAGATGAGAGCAGGGGAGGGACAGAGACTGAATCTGAAATGGGCTCCAGGCTCCGAGCTGTCAGCACAGAGCCCGACGCGGGGCTCGAACTCATGAGTGGTGAGATCGTGACCTGAGTCGAAGTCGGACGCTTTACTGACTGCGCCACTGAGGTGCCCCTCTAGTATCATAGTCTTGATGCCAACCCTGGAAAAACAAACACAACAGAATATTCCAATAACAAGCCTGGAAAGGATATTCCAATGTCAAGTTAACTATTGTTCAGCTCATCTGAGTAATATCTAATGGAATAATATCTAAGCACTTTCAAAAGCCTCAAGGAATTAAAAATTTATCACCTCTTTTAAGTTGATGACTGTGTTCTCTGACAGCCATCTCATTTCTGTTGGAATGTTTTTCAAATTCTTGTAATGACTTTTGATTAAAGGTCTGTAGCAAATTTATTGAAATCGAATTATCAGCTTCCCCTCACAAAACTGGATTATTTGTGTATTGTGGGTTCAGATGCAAGCAGAGGATAGTAACGGCTTAGAAGAATTCAGGAACTGTCGTTTAAACATGATTGATCTCTACTTCTCATGCTGAAGTCCGGATAGAAGCAGGACAGGCCTGCCATGACATTTCTCAGAGAAGTTCCCCGGGATACTAGCTTCTATCTGGATGTCTCAACAGATCTGCCTTTCATCCTGTAGGTCTCCTCTCCCAAGATCGCCTCATGGTCTGAGATGGCTAATTCAGCTTCTGCCATCCTATTTACACATTAGGCATCTGGAATGAGAAAGGGGGAGGGCATTTCTTTCCTTTAGGACACTTTTCCGTTTCCACTCACATCTCACTGGCAAAAACTTAGTTGTGTGGTTACACCTAAAAGCAGGAGAGGCCGACACGGCATAGTCTTTATATTAATATATAATATTACATACATGATATATTCCGTATAAAATATATGTAAAATAATAATATAACATATCATATACAATACATAATAATATAAATATAAATAACATATAATAGTGTATAATATACATTATATATAATATTAAAGTCTAGCAGAAATACCTGTCTTCTTCTTTTAGCAATGGAACCCCTGAATTTATATATATCTCATATTTGGAATATCTGCCCAAATAAATCTGTTGTTTCTTGAGACCATTATGTACTCATGAGTTATCCTGCTCCCAGCCTATCTTTTTTTTTTTTTTTTTTTTTTTTTTTAAGGTGATATCTGAATGTCAACCCTACTTCCAGGGCTTTCTCTTCTAGTTTTAGAGAATTTCCTTTCAACATATTCAGAGAAATAGTGAATCTTTTACTAGATCACAGATGAACGGCATGAACATTTTACAAAGTGTGTTGCATTTACTCAGAAGTAGGATTTCTGCTAGACTTTAACTCTGAGCTGGGGGAAGGAAAAAAAAAAAAACCTGTTGGTTCCTTGGGTGCTCCCCAAGGCTATAGTAGGCCCTCAAAGGAAACAACCAAGTTGAACATGGGGAAGGCTGGATCCTAGACCTGGAGTCCCTAGCCTCTAAAAGAGTCTCATGCCCCAAGTAGTGCACTGAGACCGCACACGTTAGGGTCTTGCCACCACAGCATCGGGCATGGGAGCAAGCCTGAAGAATGTCTGAGACAAGTCTCTTACAATGGACAAGCACCCTAAGTTCCTGTCTGAGAAACTATATCTTCTACTTGCGCACAGGTTTCTAGACCCTCTCTTGTACTCAAGGACTTTGTTGTTACAATCATCTCCCCCTTGCCCCCCCCCCCATCATGCTTTACCATCCCCTCACCTCCTGTGGATTGTCCCCTTCAATGTGCAATGGCTCAAATCTTAAAAGAACATCTACCTGATGCTTGGCCCTGTATCTGCTTCCAGCCAACACTGCATTCTGCTCTCCTTGACTGTAAAACTTCTGTAGAATTTGTCTTTGCCAACGGAGAGAGTTCCTCTCTCTCTGTTCTTCCTTGAACCTGACACGATGAAGTTTTGCTGCTATCACTCCACTGAAATCTCTTGTCAAGGTGACCAAATATCAATGACCCCTGCTTTGCCAAATCTCGTGGTCAGTCCTGAGTCCAAAACTCACCAGATCTCTCAGTGGTGTTAGGTAGAAATGATCACTTCCTTTCTGGAAATGCTTTTCTTCACTTGCCTTTCGAGATACTTGGCTTCCAGTCACTTCTCTGACTGGATTTCCATCTCCCTTGGTTCCCCTCCTCATTGAATCTTTAAAGGCCAAAGTGTCCCGTGGCCACCATAATCACTCCCTAAGTGAGCTCATATATCCCATAGCATTTTACAACATCTATGTGCTGAAAACTCCCAAATTTGTATCTGCAGCCTCTCCTCCGAACTCCAGACTTGTATAGCGAACTGGGCACATGGTATTTTCTTTGCTAAATGTACTTTAATAAGAAATATAAATTTTGGTCTTTGTTTCTGGTTCCTGGCCCAAGCTCCTAAAACCGTTGTAGTTCCCTAAGTGATAAGAGCTATAGGAATATCTTTTTAAGATTTGGTTTTTGTCACTGACTCCTGAAGCCAGCTCCAGAGTGAAAAAATTTTAAAAAGCATTTTTTTTTTTTGTTTTGCATAACATGCCTCTTTCAACCACATCTGAGTTTCTGTTGACGAGGTAACTTTTGGAAAGCCCCTAAGGATGGGGGCTGGTTGCCAGGGGAATAAACCATGGGATTAGATAATTGGAACTTTCAGCCCTACCCCCTGACCTTGGGAAGGGGAGAGGGACTGCTGGTTGAGTCAATCACTAACACCCAATGATCTAATCCATTAGGCTTATGTAATGAGACTCCAATAAAAAATCCTTAACCCAAGAGGTTTGGAGGGCTTCTGACTTGCTAAACACATTGAGGTACCGGGAGGGTAGTGCCCTCAGAGTTATGGAAGCTCCTTACCCCTTCCCACATTCCTTGCCCTATGAATATCTTCCATGTGCCTGGTCCTGAGTTGTATCATTTATGATAAATCAGTAAGAAAAAGTAAACTCTGGCTCTGGCTCCTGTGAGCCATTCTAGAAAATTATAGAACACGAGGAGGGGGACATGATTTATAACTAGTTGGCTAGTAGCACATGTGACAACATGAGACTTGTGACTGGGCGTATGAAATGTGTGTGAGGGCAGTTTCGGGGGACTGAGCCCTTAACCTATGGGGTCTGTACTCTCCAGGCAGTTAGTGTCAGAACTGAGTTAAGTGTCAGAACTGAGTTAAATGTCAATTCTGCAAATTGAATTGTTTTGTTTGGAAGAAGCTATACATCTAGTGCCAGAAGCATTGTTGTGCAAGCTGGTGATCTTGTTTGTTTGTTTATAGTGAGAATTTGATGTGTCCTAGGCAGAACTCATGACTTTTTTCTCAAGCCTGTTTCTTTCCCTGTCCTATGTCAGAAAATGACACTACCATTGACCCAGTTCCTCTGGTGAAAAACTTTGAGTCTTATTTTCTTGACTCTTAATCTCATACCTGTTATCTAAGCTGTCAGTGAATGTTGTGAGCTCAACCTTCAAGATATACCCCGAGTGTGAGGGTAATCTGTCACATCCATTGCTCATCTAAACTACCGTCTTTCACCTAGATTCCTACGGTAGCCTGTACCCAGCATCTAATTCCACTTTTACTCTTCTTACCTCAACAGTCCATTTCCACGGAGTTGCCACTGTGATCTTTCAGAAGCAAAATCAGATACAAAAAAAAAAAAAAACCTAAGGCTTCCTTTTAGGATATTGTTTCCCCTTTCTTGAACCTCATAGTGATTACTTAGTTCCATCATTGAGAACGAATTTTTCTACTTCTGTTTTCAAGATGCTCTCCAACTTTCTTTATGACCTTTGCCTTGGGATTCAACGGAATTTTCTCTTTTCTGGTTCAAACACGTGCCATGTTTATTTTTTCTTCCAAACCTTGGCTTACCACTCAGATTGCACCTTTCCATTCTATCCAAATCTAACCCTGCCCCTGGCGTCTTCATGAGTCTCTTCATCCTAATCCTAGTACTTTACCTATCATGAATCTCTCTCATCTCTGAGTACATTATGTCCAGTGCCTGATCATATTAGATAGCTGCTAGACTCCATTATTGATTGATGGATGGGTGATTAAGCTGAATATTTGAAAACAGTTTACATTAAATATGAATAAATGTTTGTTTGATTTTTGTTTCTCTTGTGGTTTTCCTCGACAAAGTAAAATGATAAAGTCAAAACAAATTTTAGTTTCATTTTCATAAAATTTACGTTATACAGAGCTATTTTTATCATTCAATTCTGAATATTACTAACTAAAGGAAAAAAAGAATAAGTCCCCTAAAGTTATATTTTGAAAGTTATTTTAATGTGACTATGGAAACAACCTGATTGTTAATATTCTAGTTTTCCTCTGCCCTATGTATGGCAGAAAATCTTTTTTACTTATTTTGGCTGGTATATTTTTGCACTTTATGTCGTATTCCTAATTTCCTTAAAAAAAAATTTTTTTTTAATTTAAGAGAGAGTGAGCAGGGGGCCCTGGGCCAGTTTCCATGTTGAGTCTGTTTTGAAGGTTACCTGCAGGCCAGGCAGAGACTGCAAGGTTGCTGACCCTACGTGCGGTAGCAGGAAACACTGGAAAAGTTCTTTCCCACGATGTCTCTCCAGCGCCCTCTGCTGAGAAAACTTAAGGTGGTGCTCTCAGACGAGGTGCTTAAGAGTGCTGTCCATTATTATAGAGCATATATTGAAGGGTGAATTGGAGCTGAGAGGCAATAAATTGATAACTGGCATAGTGTTTACATAAATATATATGTATCTGTCAAGGATAAATGTATTTGGGGGCTCTGTATGGGTACTCTGGCAAAAAGAATCCACATCAGGATAATGTACCAGTAATGGACAAATAAATATAATTAAATTACATTTTTCAAGGGGCTGGACAATAGATGTATTCAGATATATTATTTTTTCTATATTTTATAATTCTTTTCAGAATTGAGGGGTATCACACATATCGTAAATTGCACAAGTCATACATGTATATATTTTTTGTTTTTGTGCGTATACACACACATGAAACTACCACCCAGATCAAGATAGAAGTTTTCCACCACTTAGGTGGCTACCTCACTCCTCTTCTCAGTTAAAATCCTTCTACCCCCATCAGAGGTAATCACTAATTTGGCTTCTATTTCTAGTTCAGAAACTTTATGAAATTGGAACCATACGTAAGTACTCTCCTGTGTCTGGCTTCTTTTGCTTAATATGATATCTTTGAGATCACCCATCATGTTATATTCATATATGTGTGTGTATGTGTATTCATATATATTCATGTTATATTCATATATATGTGTGTGTATACATATTCATATATATTCATGTTATATTCATATATGTGTGTGTGTATATGTATATATATATATATACACACACACACACATATATATATATATATATATATATACACATACACACACACACATTTGTGTGTGTGTCCATTATATGACTACACCACATTTATTTTTCTATTCTGGACATTAGGATTGTTTCTAGCTTTTGGTTGCTATGAATAAAGCTGCTCTAAATGTGAGTTTTCTGGACATATGCACTCATATCTTTTAGGGGTATATACAGAAGTGGAATTGTTTGGTTATGGTGTTATAGTACTAAGTCATATTTCAGTAGATATTGCCAAACATTTTTTGAAAGGGTTTCAACCAATTTCCACTTCCACCAGTATTAGAGTTCCAGTTACTCCACATTGTTGCCAACACTTTGTATTGTCAGCCTCTTTTTAGCTATTCTTCTGGGTACTATTTCCAATAATTAAAATTAATTGGACCTGCACAATTATAGTTATCGATCTTTATAATTTTAATTATATTTTATAATTTTAATTGTGTTTACTTATATTTAATTATATTCATTATATAATAATTTTTAAAAAATTTTAACGTTTATTCATTTTTGAGAGACAGAGTATGAGCAGGGAAGGGGCAGAGAGAGAGGGAGGCACAGAATCCGAAGCAGGCTCCAGGCTCTGAGCTGTCAGCAGAGAGCCCCATGCGGGGCTCGAACTCACAAACTGTGAGATCATGACCTGAGCCGAAGTCGGACGCTCAACCGACTGAGCCACCCAGGCTCCCCTATTATATAATAATTTAATATATACTATATAATAACATAATATGATAATAAATTAATAATTTAATACATAGGATATATACTAAATAATATAATTTTAATTATATTTATAATTTTTAATTATATTTCCCATAAACACACAAAAAAATCTTGTTTCTCCCAAATATTATCTGAAATTCCAAAGTAAAAATAACAGCAATGGTCACTTTGTAAACAGGTTCTCAACTGACATATGCTTCCACATGGTATACAATTCTTCACTGCAAAACTTTACTATCATTCTGTAATAGTTTCCTAACACAGATAACACATATGATTCTGATTCCAAAATAATTATGATTATAAATTTTTATTTTGTCATATGGCAGGGGAAAAATTCTCGTTATGTGAGGATTTTTTCACTTGATTAGGCCCTCTAAAAGTAACTGGAATTTCTATGTAAACATTAAATACGTTTATACAGTAATCATATGGCATGGTGTTTAAGAATATAGGTCAGGAATCACGCTACTCTGTTGCGATTTTGATTCCGCTAGGATTTTGAATAAGAAAATGTTGTGTTTGTTTCCTAATTTAAAAAATGGTATCCATGATAACAATACCTAGTTCTATCAGCAAAGGCAGATTACTTAACCTCTCTGTGCCTCGGTGTTCTCAGCTGTAAACTGGGAATAAATAGGGTTATTGTGAAGAATTCATTAATACATATATCATAAGACACTTTGAATAGTGTCTGGCACTTAACAAATGCCATTTAAACGTTAGGTATTTATTATTACTGTAGAGAATTGAGGTTGAAGAGTTGTATAAAGACAGTAGTTCCAAACAGCAATCAACATATTCCTCAGTCCCAGTCAGACCCCCAATTTTTTGACGTTTATGTTTTTTTGATGTTTATTTATTCTGAGAGTGGGGAGAGGCGCAGAGAAAGAGGGAAAAAGAGAATCCCAAGCAGGCTCCCTGTTCAGCGCTCAGCGCAGTATATCTTACTGGAAAAGTCAGCAAAGTCATGTCATGGCTTTCAATTACTTTCCTTAATAAAATATACTTTAGGGAGCTGTCATGAAGGTAAAAATCAGCCTCCTTCAGTACCTTACTGTAAACTATAAACTATAAAAAACTATGAGACTTATCTTTTATATCGCTATAGCAAGTCAGAAGGGCGCTTGTCTGTATTCCATCCACTTTCTCTCAATACTCCCAGCTTTCCTTCCTTCTTCCTCTACGCCCAAGTGTTTTCATTGTTTATTTCCGTCAGTGAGAATTCTCCTGCCGCCTGAAAGCGCGGAGTCAAGGCTAAGGCTGGAGAATAGTCAATTACAGCCACTCTGACAGAACCCTGATACCCAACTGGGTTTTAGGTACCGTTGGGGAAGCCTTAGCATCCTCTGGAGTTGAGAGCGCTTAGGGCCCGCCCACCTCCCAATCTTCCGCCCTCTCTGGGCGACGATCCCACGCAAAACCCAGAGCACGCCGGGAATTGTAGTTTCCGAAGGCTCGGTGCAAGTCAGCGCACGCGCTTTGAGCAACTCTCCCTCCCAGAAACGCTCCCGGATAAGGAAGTGGCCAGTGATGCCACGCGTTCTGCGGGCAGTCGATCTGGGCTTCTGGGAGTTGTAGTCGCCCGGGGCGGGCGCCGTCGGTAAGGAGACGTAGCTTTCCTTGGGGTCCGCTACTACAGTTGGTCTCCCGCGGGAGCCGAGGGGTCAGTCTGTACTTTTATCCGCACTACGCTCCCTCTGAGGCCGAGGAGGCGCTTCCCTTCTCCCGGGCTCTCCCTCTGCGGTACTGGATGCTCCTTGCCCTGAGGTCCATTTCTCTGTCTAGTCCTCTCTCTCCCTGGTCCATCTCCTAAACCTGGGCTTAGCGGGGACTGGCCCTCCTAGTGACAGGGCCGCGACCTTCTCACACCAGGTCCTCGCCCCGCGGGGACCCTCCTCATTCTGCTCCTCGCACTGGCTTCCCCCACTGCCCCTTTCCCCGCCTCGGCACCCGCTGCGCTCACTCTCCTTCCACTTATTTTTTTTCCCCCCTTCCTCTGCAGGGATGGAAGCTTCCTGGCGCCAGGTGGCCGGTGGCCGAGGCCGAGCCCGAGGACGGGCCACTGCGGCCCCCTCTTCGGGAAATGGACTCCATCTTCGCGGCGCCGGAGGGGGGCGAGAGAAGGGGTCAGTGGGCGCTGTGGGTCCTGGCCCCAGCCCCAGAGGAGCCGCGACCCCTGCGGCTGCAGGTAGTTCGGCCGGGCGCAGCCCCGCGGGATCTGAGGCACTGCAGACCTCCGTAGCCTGTGGTGAGAAACACTCCGTCCTCGGTTTCACCTGGATACCTATTAAGGCACTTACTGCCCAGAACTGCCTCCCTGCCCTTGCTCTCGTTCACTGATTTTCTTCTCCTTCGAGTTTATTATGGCCCCTACATCTCAAACTCTGCAAGGAAGCTACTCATTTCGGCATTCTAGGCAGATTCCCAGCATACCTTTAATTTTAATGGACGTTAATCAGCGTCTCCTCTTTGTCCGGTGTTCTTTTCTTTATTCGTTTTTGCTTACTGAATCCCTAGACCAAAAGTTGCAAACTGTGGTCCGGGGTTCTGATTTAGCCTATAGTTTGGTTTGGTTAACACAGTCCTTTGAATCTGAATTGGTTGCCAGCAGGTTTTTTTGTTTTTCTTTTTAAAAATCTCATAAAAATCTGGTTAATAAGTTTTCTTGTAAAATAGGGTCGTGTGGCTTCATTACCTTTGTTCATGGTAAGAGTCAACTTGCAGAAATTCCGTTTAGGCACTCCATTTCACGTGGTCTCTCCTACCTTGGGGGCAGTTGTCATTTTCCACCTTTGCAAGATTGCCTTAGTTTAGTAACTTAAATGGTCTATGCCCCGTAAGCACTTGAGCTTGAGGTGTTTTCCTCAACTTTGGTTGCTATTCACAAATTTCATGTCCTTTTCCGGATGTCTGATGTGGCCGCACCTGGAATGTCAGTATCCTTCATCCAAGGCTATTTGAGTGGAGCCTGAGAACACACAGGCAACTGAATTGTCCATGCTAATGGAGGATTGCATGAAGCTAAAGGAATAATCCCCCAAATCATTTCACTTTTATGTTTGGAATTTATTTTTCAGAATATATTTTTTGAGGGGAGGAGCAAGTTAAGCTTGAATGCTTTTTTTCCTAAGCTACTTTTTAAAAAAATTTAAAAAATATATTTATTTTTGAGAGAGAGAGAGAGAGAGCATGCACGCACGCGCGAGCAGGGGAGGGGCAGAGAGAGAGGGAGACACAGAATCCCATGCAGGCTCCAGGCTCTGAGCTGTCTGCACAGACCCTGACGCCTGGCTCGAACTTGTGAACGGTGAGATCATGACCTGAGCTGAAGTCAGTTGTTTGAGCCACCCAGGTGCCCCTTTCCTGAGCTACTTTTAAAGTTATTCTCAAAGCTTGCAGTTACTGAGTTTATTTTAATTCCAGTATAGTTAATAGTTAACATACAATGTTATGTTAGTTTCAGGTGTACAATAATAGTGATTCAGTTCCATACAACACCCGGTGCTCATCACAAGTGCCCTCCTTAATCCCTGTTATCTCTTTCACCCATTCCCCTATCCCCTCCCCTCTGGTAGTCCTTAGGAGTTTATGATAGTGGTGGTGGTGGTGAAATGTGTAAGTTGGAGACCAAGAACAGTTTTGGTAATGTTTCTTGGACTTTGTGGATAGTAGAAAAGCAAGCATTCTTTACCTGTATATATGAGATTTGACTGTAAGAAATAATATATATCGGAAGTTTGTTTTGTCACCTTTCCTTGAGAGGATCTTATGTGGATACCTTGATCGGGTTATGGACGTTTTTATTATATCTTCTAATTCAGCCTTAAAAAATGTATCCTTGGGGTGCCTGGGTGGCTCAGTCGGTTAAGCAACTGACTCTTGGTTTCAGCTCAGGTCATGATCTTGTGGTTTCATGAGTTCGAGCCCCACACTGGGCTCCGAACAGGCAGCCTGCTTGGGATTCTTTCTCTCCCTCCCTCTCTCTGCCCCTTCCCTATGTGTGCTATCTCTGTCTCTCTCAAAATAAATAAATAAACTTATTAAAAAAAAAAATAAAAAAAGGATCCTTAAGTGGTCTTTTCCCACAATTAATGACATTTATCATCTCTCTTATTGCACATCAAGTTTTGGGTCATATAGCTCATAGCCATTACTTTTTTCCTAACACACAAAGATTCTTATAAAGGCACTGTATACATTTCTTTCAGTTTTATTTGAAATACTGAAATAATCCCCACCTAAACTGGCTTTAAAATGTAAATTTTGATTTCATGACGGAACAAAAGATAAAACACCATTAAGTACACATACACAACCCAGATTAAGAAAGTTTATCCTGGTAGGGGCTCATCAGTTTCAAGCATAAAGTTTAATTTTAAATTAGTGATTCATAATTTTAAATAAGTAAAATTAAAATCCTCTCAATATGGGCATTAATAAGTTCATATCAATTCAGTATGTTTGGGACTTATTTCCTAAAACTGTGGTTGTTGTCCATAAGACTTTATTAATAGTTACTTAGTGCTTAAAGAAATTTCCCCTGGTCCTTGCCCTTAAGTAGTTGGGAATACACTATGAAGTAATCTAATTCTTTTTGTGTTATTACTTAACCAAGTAACAAAATGAGAAGTATAGTCAGTGATAGAATGGTGGAAGAACTGATCAATTTATTTAACATTTCTTTTTGGAATGAAGCTGTTGTAAGAACCACATTTTCTGTATTGGCAACATTCGGGTAGATTAATGTTAAATATATATATTTTGTGACCACATTTTAATAAAGGCAAAATGTCCTTGAGCTTTCTAAGAACAGATGATAAAATAACAGGTATGCAGTGAATATTGTTTGTGCAAAATCTTCGGTGGGCTAGGTAAGGCTGGGCTGTAGTGTGGAAGAGGATTGTTTGAGAAAGCATCCATTTTAACTGATTCTGATGTGTTCCCAGTTGGCATGATTCCCACCTCTTAAAAATCACTGTGTATGATTTGTTTTTAAACATCCCATTTTTAATTTTTTAATGTCCTTATTTTGGGATTGATTACAGTTTTTTGATGGTTTTATCATATCTTTATAATTTTTTAATCGATTTGTTAGTCACTCTGTTTCTAGAACAATTTGCTGCATTTAGGATATTTAACAAAAGTGAAAGTTTTCATTGTAGTATTCTCTTTATTTTAATATTTTATTTTTTATTTGAGAGAGAGAGTGCATGAGCGTGAATTGGAGGGAGAGGGGCAGAGGGAGAGGGGCAGAGGGAGAGAGAATCTTAAGCAGGGTCCATGCTCAGCGAGGAGCCTGATGCAGGGCTAGATCCCATGACTCTGGGATCATGACCTAGGCCGAAATCAAGAGTGGCTTGCTCAACTGACTCAGCCACCCAAATGCTCCAATGGTGGTATTCTCTTTAGTTATATGACAAGAAACTTGAAAATACTTTTTTTGTGCATAAAGCAAAACAGAATGCTCCAAGGGTGACTTTTAAATCTGTGCTTTTAGAGATTGTTTTGAAGAAATGAAACTAATTTTTTTTCTTTTAAACAGAGCTAATGTCTCAAAGGAAATTTGAGGAAATCAAGAAGGCCAATCAAGCTGCAGCCAAAAAACTTGTTGAAGAACACTTTAGCTCTTCCTCTGAAGAAGAAGGAGATGAAGATTTTGAAGGAAAACAGGGAAAAATAGTTGCTAATACATTTACAACTTACACTACTCAGACAGGTGCTGTATGGTCTTTTAAATTTTGATTTTTTATAGTTTTTATTTAAATTCCAGTTAACATACAGTGTAATACTAGTTTTATGTGTACAATTTAGTGATTCAGCACTTACATACAAAAACCGGGACTCATCACAGCACGTGCACTCCTGTCACCTATTTAGCCCTTCCCCCCATCCATCTCCTAGTAACCATCAACTTGTTCTCTGTAGTTAAGAGTCTGTTTCTTGGTTTGCCTCTCGCTTTTATTCCCCTATGATCATTTGTTTTGTTTAGAAAATTCCACATATGAGTGAAATCATACAGTATTTGTCTTCCTCTGACTGACTTCACTTAGCATAATACTCTCTAGCTCTATTCATGTCATTGCAAATGGCAAGGTTTCATTCATTTTTATGGCCCAGTAATATCCCATCGTATATATAAACCACAACTTCTTTATCCATTCATCAGTCATGGACATTTGGGCTCTTTCAGTAATTTGGCTATTGTAGATAGTGCTGCTGCAAATACTGGGGTGGATGTATGTCTTCGAGTTAGTAATTTTGTGTTTTTTGGGAAAATGCCTAGTAGTGCAGTTGTTGGATCGTAGGGTAGTTCTATTTTTAACTTTTTGTGGAACCTCCATACTATTTTCAAGAGTGGCTGCACCAGTTTGTGTCCCCACCAACAGTGCAAGAGGGTTCCCCTTTCTCCACATCCTCGCCAACACCTGTTGTTTCTTGTGTTGTTGATTTTAGCCATTCTGACAGGCGTGAGGTAATATCTCATTGTAGTTTTGATTTGTGTTTCTCTGATGGTAAGTGATGCTGAACATCTTTTTATGTGTCTGTTGGCCATCTGAATGTCTTTGGAGAAATGTCTGTTCATGTCTTCTGCCTGTTTTTTATTTACTTATTTTTATTTATTTTTAATGTTTATTTTTGAGAACGAGAGAGAGCGCAAGCGGGGGAGGGGCAGAGAGAAGGCAACAGAATCTGAAGCGGGCTCCAGGCTCTGCGCTGTCAGTACAGAGTTCAACGTGGGACTCGAACTCACGGACTGCGAGATCATGACGTGAGCTGAAGTCGGACACTCAACCGACTGAGCTACCCAGGCGCCCGCCCCGTCTTCTGCCTGTTTTTTAATTGGATTTTTTTTTTTTCTGGGTGTTGAGTTTTATAAGATCTTTTTATTTTAGATACTAGGCCTTTATCAGATATGTCATTTGAAGATATCTTCTCTCATTCTCTACCTTGTCTTTTAGTTTTTTCGATTGTTTCCTTTGCTGTGCTGAAGCTTTTTATTTTGATGAAGGCCCAATAGTTCATTTTTTGCTTTTGTTTCCCTGGCCTCAGGAGACATACCTAGTAGGAAGTTACTATGGCTGATGTCAAAGAAGTTACTGCCTGCTTTATCCTCTAGGATTTTTATGGTTTCCTGTCTCACATTTAGGTCTTTAATCCATTTTGAATTCATTTTTGTGTATAGTGTGAGAAAGTGGTCCAGTTTCATTCTTTTGGGTGTTGCTGTCCAGTTTTCCCAACACTATTTGGTGAAGAGACTGTCTTTTTCCCATTGGATATTCTTTCCTGCTTTGTTGAAGATTAATTGACCATATAGTTGTGGGTTCATTTCTGGGTTTTCTATTCTGTTCTGTTGATCTATGTGTCTATTTTTGTGCCAGGACCATACTGTTTTGATCACTACAGCTTTGTAATATAACTTGAAGTCCAGAATTGTGATGCCTCCATCTTTGCTTTGCTTTTTCAAGGTTGCTTCAGCTATTGGGGTTCCGTACAAATTTTAGGATTGTTTGTGAAAACAGAAATGTCTGCAAAAAATGCTGGTGGTATTTTGATAGGGATTGCTTTAAATGCACAGATTGCTTTGGGTAATATAGGCATTTTAACAATTTTTGTTCTTCCAATCCATGAGCGTGGAATGTCTTTCCATTCTTTGTGTCATCTTCAACTTCTTTCCTCAGCATTTTATAGTTGTCAGAGTACAGATCTTTCACCTCTAGGTTAGGTTTATTCCTAGTTATATTATGGTTTTTGGTGCAATTGTAAATGAGATTGATTCCTTGATTTCTTTTTGATGCTTCATTATTGGTTATAAAAATGCAGCAGATTTCTGTATGTTGGTTTTGTATCCTGTTACTTTAATGAATTCATGTATCAGTTCTAGCAGTTTTTTGGTGGAGTCTCTCAGGTTTTTATATATAGTATCATTTTTTCTGTGAAGAGTGAAAGTTTTACTTCTTCCTTGCCAGTTTGGATGCCTTTTATTCCTTTTTGTTTGATTGCTGTGGCTAGGACTTCCATTACTATGTTAAATAACATGGTGGTGGTGAGATTGTTTCGTTCCTAACCATAGAGGAAAAGCTCTCAGTTTTTCCCCATGGAGGATGATCTTAGCTGTGAGTTTTTCGTATATGGCCTTTATGCTGAGGTATATTCCTTCTAAACCTACTTTGTTGAGGATTTTTATCGTATTTTGTGTTGTGTGTTGTATTTTGTCAAATGCTTTTTCTGCATCTATTGAAAGGATCATATGGTTCATATCCTTTCTTTTATTAATGTGGTGTATCATATAGATTGATTTGCAATATGGAACCACCTTTGCAGCCTAGGAATACATTCTTCTTGGTCAGGGTGAATGATTCTAATGTAATGTTGGGTTTGGTTTGCTAGTATTTTATTGAGAATTTTTGCATCCATATTTATCAGGGATAACTGGCCTGTATTTTTTTTTTTTTTTAGTGGAGTCTTTATCTGGTTTTGGTATCAGAGTAATGCTGACCTCAGAGTATGAATTTGGAAGTTTTCCTTCCTTTTCTATTTTTGAAATAGTTTGAGAAGAATAGGTATTAACTCTTCATTAGATACTGGTAAAATTTGCCTGTGGACTTTTGTTTCTTGGGAGATTTTTTATTACCGTTGAATTTCTTTGCTGGTTATCTGTCTGTTCAAGTTTTCTATTCCTGTTTCAGTTTTGGTAGTTTATATGTTTCTAGGAATTTATCCATTTCTTCCAGATTGTCCAATTTGTTGGCATATAGTTTTTCATAATATTCTGCTATAATTTTTGCATTTCTGTGGTTTTGGCTGAGATCTCTCCTCCTCATTTATGATTTTATTTATTTGGGTCCTTTCTCTTTTTGGTATGTCTGGCTTGAGGTTTATCAATTTTATTATTTTTTTTTTTTCAAGGAACCAGCTCCTTCTTTCATTGATCTGTTATATTACTTTTTTAGTTTTTATCACTTATTTCTGCTCCAGCCTCTCTTATTTCCTGTCTTTTGCTGGCTTTTGGCTTTGTTTGTTCTTTTTCTAGCTCCTTTAGATGTAAAGTTAGGTTGTTTATTTGAGATTTTCCTTATGGTGGGCTTGTATTGCTATATACTTCCCTCTTAGCACTACTTTTGCTGCATCCCAAAAGTTTTGGACCAATGTGTTTTCATTTTCCTTTGTTTCCACATATATTCTTTATTTCTTCTTTAATTTCCTGGTTGACTCATTCATTCTTTAGTAGGATGTTCTTTAACCTCCATGTATCTGTGGTCTTTCCAGATTTTTTTCTTGCGGTTGATTTCAAGTTTCTTATCGTTGTGGTCAGAAAATATGCATGGCATGATCTCAGCCTTTTTGTGCTTGTCGAGGCTTGATTTGTGACCTAGTATATGATCTGTTCTGGGGAATGTCCGAAGCGCACTTGAAAAGAATGTGTATTCTGCTGTTTTAGGGTAGAATGTTCTGAATATATCAACTGTTAAGTCCATTTGGTCTGTGTGTCATTCAAAGCCATTGTTTTCTTGTTGATTTTCTGTTAGATGATCTGTTCATTGATGTATGTGGGATGTTAAAGTCCCCTCATATTACTGTATTATTATCAATGGGTTCCTTTATATTTGTACCATTTTATATATTTGGGTGCTTCCACATTTTGGGTGCATAAATATTTACAATTGGTAGATCTTCTTGTTGAATTGTCCTTTTTATTATGAAACAGTGCCATTTTCATGTCTTGTTATAGTCTTTGGTTTAAAGTGTAGTTTTTCCAATGTAAGTATTGCTACTGTGACTTTCTTTTGATTTCTATTTGCATGATAGATGTTTCTCCACCTCTTGCTGTCAATCTGCAGGTGTCTTTAGGTCTAAAATGAGTCTCTTGTAGGCAGCATATAGATGGGTCTTGTTTTTTTAATCCATTTTGATACTCTGTGTCTTTTGATTGGCACATTTAGTGCATTTATATTCAGAGTAATTATTGATATGTATTCAGTCCCATTTTATTATTTGTTTTGTCATTGTTTCTGGAGATTTTCTCTGATCCTTTCTTGTCTTTGTCACTTTAGGTCTTTCCGTTTCACTCAAAGAGTCCTCTTTAATATTTCTTGCAGGGCTGGTTTTATGCTCAAGAACTCCTTTAGTTTTTGTTTGTCTGGGAAACTCTTTATCTTTTCCTTCTATTCTGATAGCTCTGCTGGATAGAGTATTCATGGCTGCAGATTTTTGCCATTCAGCACTTTGAGTATATCATGCGACTCCCTTCTGGCTTGCCAAGTTTCAGTTAAGAAATCTGCAGCTAGCCGTATAGGTCTTCCCTTGTAAGTTAAGGACTTCTTTTCCTGCTTTTAAGATTTTTTTCTTTATCACTGTATTTTGCAAATTTGGCCTGCTTTTGATGATTTTGATGGGAGTTCTTTCTGCCTCCGGGATCTGGATGGGTGTTTTTTTCTCCAGATTAGGAAAGGTTTCAGCTATGATTTCCTCAAATAAATTTTCTGCCCCCTGTTCTCTCTCTTCTTCTTCTGGGACTCCTTTAATATGAATGTTATTACATCTGATGGAGGCACTGAGTTCCCTCAGTCTTATCTCGTGATCCATAATTCTTCTTTTTGTTCAGCTTCATTATTTCCATTATATTGTCTTCTATGTCATTTATTCATTGCTCTGCCTCTTCCAGCCTTGTGTTCATTGTATTAAGCCTGTTACCAATCTCAGTTATTATATTTTTAATTTCTGACTGACTCTTTTTTTTTAACTCTTTCATCCCTGCAGTAAGGGTCTCCCTGATGTCTCCCATTCTTTTCTCAAGCCCAGTGATTATCCTTACGATTGTTGCTTTAAATTCTCCATCAGGCATGTTACACATATCTGTTTCGCTTAGATCTCTGGCTGTGACTTTATCTTGTTCTTTCATTTGGGATGAATTCCAACATCTTGGCATTCTAAGTCTCTGCCTTCTTCTTTGTGTTAGAAAAGGCTGTGTGTTTCCTGCTTCTGAGAGTAATGGCTTTATGAAGAAGAGGTCATGTAAGTATCCAGGGCCTGGTACCTCAGGGAGTGTCTCTGGTGTGTGCCGCCTGCACCCTGCTATTGTGTTTTGGTTGCTCTATTCTTCAGGCCAGTCATCTACAGAGGCTGTCCTTGCCTGCAGTGGACAGTGTTTGGACCTTAGCCAGAATGTGGCAAGTTTTAACTAGGTGTGCTCTGGTCTGCTTGTTAAGTGAGATCTGATACTACTTCCACTAGACTGAAGCTCTGAGAACTCTGGTTAGGAGATGTGGTATGGGCGGGGTTTCTTCTGGTCTTCTGGGGGAAGGAGCCTGCTGTGCTAGGACTGAAGCAAGCTTGCCTGCAGTCCTGCCAGAGCACAAGGGTGTGGGACTTTGTATAAGCAGGTTAGGCAGTCAGTGTTGGTGCTGCGCTGCTTTACCACAGGTGGCTCTGTGTTTATACTGGGGGGTGGGGGAGGGAAATGGCATGAGCTGGCTCCTTTGTCCCTAGGGAGACATCTCTGAACACTGCCTCTCAGGAATACACTCCAGGAGGAGTGAATAATCTCCTCCTTGTGTGCCCCAGGTGTTTTTCAGATCACTGTTTCCATGCTGCCTGACCCCAAGCCGTTTGCCTGCCTTCTCTCTGAGAACAGTGCATGTTCTCTCCGAGAACAGTGCAGTGCTGTCAGGGCTCTGTGCCAGCCAAGCCCTATGACCTTTAAAACTCTAGTGTTTAATCCCTACTGGTTACAAGAACTCATGAAGATCAGCCCTTCTTGTTTTCCCAGCCAGTGGTTTTGGGGACAGTTCTAGTGCATTCTGCTATGTGCTCCTCTCCCTTGACTTTCTCTGGGACCAGGGCTCCCTCTCCTCCTCAGTACTTGTGATCCGTTTCTCCCCTAAACCATGTCTCCACACTGCCTATTCTTTAGTGTGGCTTCTTCTTTCCCTTTAATTATGGCATTTGTTTTGTCAGTCTTCAGGTTGATTTCTGGGGTATTTAGAAGATTTGATAGTATCTAGTCACGTTTGAGGGAAGAGACGAGCCTAGGGTACTCTGTCGCTGTCTTAGTTCACCCTAAATTGACTTTTTTGACATCAATGAAAATATATTTCTGATGTTTATACGTTAAAAAAATGTTTTTAATTTTTATTTTAGAGAGAGAGAGACACACAGAGTATGAGTTCGGGAGGGGCAGGCAGAGGGGGAGACTCAGAATCCAAAGCAGGCTCTAGGCTATGAGCTGTCAGCACAGAGCCCCATGCGGGGCTCGAATTCAGGCGCTGTGAGATCATGACCTGAGCCGAAGTCAGAGGCTCAACACTGAGCCATCCAAGCACTCTATATTTCTGACTTTCAAAAAACTAGTCTATATGGAATAGTTGTTGCATTTTAATTTTTTTTCTTTTTTTTAACGTTTCCTTTATTTTTGAGACAGGGAGAGACAGAGCATGAACAGGGGAGGGTCAGAGAGAGGGAGACACAGAATCTGAAACAGGCTCCAGGCCCTGAGCTGTCAGCACAGAGCCCAACGCGGGGCTCGAACCCACGGACCGAGAGATCATGACCTGAGCCGAAGTCGGCCGCTCAACTGACTGAGCCACCTAGGCGCCCCAGTTGTTGCCTTTTAAGAATGAGCATTTTGTATCATTTTGTGCATTTTATTATTTGAGTTACATGTTCTAGAACACTAATCTTTCCATAGACCAAATAGAATGGCAGTGTCCCTTATAGGCTTAGAAGTTCTCCTGTATGTGTAATTGGCAGTTCATTAGATTCTGGAGGGGGATGTCAAAGTTCTCTGAAATGCATGGGATCAAGTTGTCCCCAGTTATGATTTGGTTGGGCTGGAGTACTTTATTCCCTTAAATCTATTCTTCATTTTTCTGTTTTTCATTGTGTTAAATGTGTTTTGAAGTCAATTTCATTTCTTGACTTTATTCCTTTATATCTTAAAAAACTGATTTTATACTTTTTTTAGAGTTAAGTCTTCTCATATTTGATGTGTACAGTCACATTAAATGTTGTATGTATCTGGTTTACCCTCTTTAAAAAAAACAAAAATGTTTGTTTAGTTTGAGAGGGACCACAAATGGAGGAGGGACAGAGAGAGAGAGAGAATGAGAGAGAGAGAGAGAGAGAGAGAGATTGAGAATCCTTAGCAGACTCTGTGCTGTCAGTGCCGAGCCCGTCTCAGAGCTCAGTCCCATGAATTGTGAGATGACCTGAGCCAAAATCAAGATTCGGAAGCTTAAGTTCAAGTCCTGCATCAGGCTCTCTGCTGTCAGCACAGAGCCCGTTTCGATCCTCTGTCTCCCTCTCTCTCTGCCCCTCCCCTGCTCACGTGCTCTCTCTCTCTCTCTCTCTCAAAAATAAATAAAAACATTTTTAAAAAAAGAAAAAAAGAGTCAGAAGTTTAACCAACTGAGCTTCCCAGGCACCCCCTGGTTTACTCTTAATACCACATTTGTTTATGAGAGAAGAGGGCCTGTGTGTGCTGTGTGTGCTGCTCTGAAGGATTCGGTACTAAGCATAAAAACAGATTATTTTAAATTTAAGTGCTTTAACATTTTATACTTAAAGACATTATTGGAAAGATGCTTGCATGTGTTACCAACATTAGTTAGTCGCCTGAGTGTTCGATGGCATCATGAGGGCACATGTTGTCAGGTAGATTTTACCCTGTTAAAGAATTGAGATCAGGAAGCTTCTTTAAAGTCTGGCTCAGCCAATGTAGGTTGATAAAGTGTGACCTTTATCAACTGGCTCAGCCAGGTTAGTTGGTGAAGAGGTAATTTGAGTTTAGTAAGTTTCTTTCTTCTGGAGGACATTATAGGAAGCAACCTTAAGAAGTTTCCTGCCTTAAGAAGACCTTACTTAAAATAGTCTAGATAGAGAGAAGTTTTATTTTAAATAGAAAATTCAGTACTTTAACTCAGTATTTCTTTGTAGTGTTGAAAAAACATTTTTTATGTATAAGTTACTAATTTTTGGTCTGGCTTTCGTCTTAAAGTGTTAAGGCAATTTTTCTTACATTGTTTTTTGTCAAATCCATAAATATTTTGATTCTTGTTCCTTTGTGTTCTCTACCTATATCAAAGGAGGGAAATCTTACTACTTGATTTAAGAACAATAAATGTTAGAGTAATGAGGTTTTCCCATCTCACTTTAGTGAATTAAATGGCAGAACTTTGCCAAAGAAGTTCATTCTTTTTGTCTGAGTCCTGCCTTTGTATTTTCATGACGCTTCTCTCAAATTTCAGAGTTGCATGGTCACCTTCCCGATGGATGTCTCTATCTTGTTGACCCATGGACATACTGAACATCTGTTGAAAGATAACTTATTTCTTCTCTTGTTTTGTTTACTTCAACACCAGAATTTTTTCACCCAAGCCAGAAATCTGGGCACAGTGATGGCATAGACATGATATGAGTGTGTCTCATCCAGTACCATTCCTCCCCTCTGCCCATGTCAGACATCTCATCAAACACAGTACCCTTTCCTTTGAATGTTGGCGTTTAAAAGCAGCACGATCTAATTGTCACCAAGCCCTGCTGAGTTTTACTTCCTATATTTCTCAACTCCACCCTTTTTCTCCCCACATGCCGTAATTGCCTAATTCAGTCCCCTACAGCTGTTTAATATGTGGATTAAATCTGTATAACTCTATGAGATAGATACTACTATTGCTATCATTACTGTTTTAAAGATGAGAAAACAGACAGAAACAGGTAAGTTGTTGAAAGTCATTTTTTGCTTTATCTGCTGCAACTGCCTCTTAACTGGTACTTGAGGCTTCTGGTCTTGGCCTCCTTAGACTCCTCTTTCTTCTGTTGCCAGAGTGATCTTTTTAAAATGCATGACTTCAAATGCCAGGCTATCCCCTATGACATCTTGGACAGTATACCTAATCCCACAGCCAAACTTCAATACACTTTTCAAAGAAATCTTAAATAAATTTTATAAATACAAGGTTGGACTTTATTTTGTTAAAACCTGTTCCATCATGTTCTCAAATTCTGTTTTACATGTGAGCTGTTAAATTAGGTGAAATTTAAAATGTTTTACAGTTGGGGCGCCTGGGTGGCTCAGTTGGTTGAGCGTCTGACTTCAGCTCAGGTCATGATCTCGCGGTTTGTGGGTTCAAGCCCCGCATCGGGCTCTGCGCTGACAGCTCAGAGCCTGAAGTCTGCTTTGGATTCTGTGTCTCCCTCTCTCTCTGCCCCTCTCCACTTGTGCGCGCGTGCTCACTTGCTCTCTCAAAAATAAATAAACATTAAAAAAAATAATAAAATGTTTTACAGTTGACCCTTGAACAACATGGGCTTGAGCTGTGGGTCCACTTATATATGTTTTTTTAAAAAATAAATTTATGTACAGTATTGTAAATGCATTTTCTCTTCCTTGTGATTTTGTTAATAACATTTCCTATTTGCTAACTTGAGAATACAGCCTGTAATACATACACAACATATGAAATATGTGTTAATTGATTATGTTATCAGTAAGGCTTCTGGTCAGCAGTTGGCTACTAGTAGTTAAGTTCTAGGGAGTCACAAGCTATATACCCAGATTTTTGACTGCATGGTTGTTCAGGGGTCAGCTGTCCATTTGTTAAAGCCAACTATGTTGAAAAGCAAAGGAAGCTCACAGAATATGATCATTAAGTCTGCCTTTAAGGATACTCTTTAAACTTCAATGTTTATTTAAAATAAAGCAATTGTCTTTAATAATTTTATAATTTATAGTTATGGGAGTGAATTTATGTATATTTTGTTTAATATTCTAAATTATATTTGTTTATAGAGCAAGTTAGCAAGGTAGAGCAAGTTTTTGTAAAGTGCTGTGTTTACTTGGGTGATTTCAGAAAGTAAAGAATTAGCCACGTGTCCTTTTTATTTGACTTTTCTCTTTGGTGACTTAAGTTTTGGTTTGAACCATTGTATTGCCGTGATAGTTTATGCCATTTGTCTACTTTTCTTCGAGATTCAGTTAACCTCTATTGAGGAATCTTTATTGTACCAAGGGCATGTAGTTTTATTTCTCTTACACTAAAGTGACTCAGATTATTAGAGATCGTATGCTTTGAGGTAGCTTTTCAGCCTGTTACTTCTTGGATCTCTTGTAGTAACATTTAGAGGCAGCATAGCATAGTGGTCAGGTAAGGCTCACGTTTAGTCAGACTGAAGTTACTTAATTGTTCTCACATCAGTTTTCTCATCTGTAAAATGAAGATAAAAATAGCTTATTTAATCCCACTAAAATACAAATAGTATAGTGCCTATCAAATAAATGCTCAATAATTGCTTACAGAAAATACAGTTTGGTAGTATTTTCTAAGAAGTTCATGTTCCCCTTTTAAGTAAAGTTGTGAACATAATTTAATGAAACAAGGTTATCATAGTGTAACGACCTTGGGATCACTTCATTTAACACGTTTTATTAAGAATATACTGTGTCTCAGCACACACACTTATATTTAGGCTAAATGGCTCTGCTGAGCTTTGACTTTCCAGCTTCTTTCACTTTGCTTTTAGGTGTGCTTTTCCTTAGTTACTGGATATCTTGGAGCTCTTGCCTATGGCTCTGCCCCCACCAAATTTGCTAAGGACGGTAATAGCAGTAAAAGCAAGTATGTTCTGAGAGGGCGGATGTACTGTTTTTAAATCAAGTACTTAAGATTTAATGCATGTACTTTGTGACCTTTTGGCAGCTCATTGGTTGCTTTTTTTTTTTTAACTTCTCATTTTTCAACTGTATTTCAAGCAATTGATATGGCTTCAGTCCTCAATGTGATGCTATTAGTGAGTTTGTGTTATTTTCAGATGTTGCTTAACATGAAATTTTCAATTTTTAAATTTCAAGATGGAGATATGCGTGAATTAGAGAGAACCAAACAGTACGTACATGAAGCTTTCCAAGCAGGGGCCATGACTTGCTTAATTTGTATTGCTTCAGTGAAGAGAAACCAAGCAGTAAGTTTTTCTCTTTACCTATATTAATGTATCTTCCCAAAATATCTTATTTTGCATTTATAGTTATTTATTATTTTATTTTATTTTATTTTATTTATTATTATTCTTTTGCTTATTTTTGTTAAAAAATGCTTCATTTGTGATTTTTGTTTATGAATTGATTTTCATTTTGTGAATCTGAATTTGAAAAAATTACCCCTAAAGGAGCATCCAGTATTTTTAGCACTCTTAATAAGTGAAGCAAGTATCTTCAGTTTTAATGTACATCTCAGTTTGATAAAGCATAGCATCTGTACTTTAGAGATTCCCACAAATACTAAAATGTTAAAATGCACTGTGTTTCACTACTTTCAGCAGGGTTGAAAAAAAAAAGGTAGATATGGTCCCTGCCTTCAAGGAAGTAGAGCCTGGAGTGAGCTTCTCTTGTGTTGAAGACACTGTAGAAAATGACTAGGGTCACTGGGGAGAGATGGATTCAGATAAAACTCATGGACTCAGAGGTGCTGCTATGGTCTAATGGTGAAGTTATCCATAAATAAATAAGGGCATAAATTAAAAGGGCATTAAAGAAGCAGTTAAGGGGAAGTGATGACTGAATATAGTAGACTCAGTGTTTAGATTCAGATTAATCTGCTGTTACAGCAGCATTGCCTAGACACAGAAAATCAGGCCAGATCAATTGAGTTGGTTGTGTAGAGTGAATCAGAAATTTAACATGCATTGGATAGGATAGATATAGATGGCATGTGCCTTTGGTGTCACATCTGGTGACTTACTCTGATCTCAAGTGCGGTGGGTGAATAGTTTTTCCGTGTATGGTTATAGTCCCACCTTAAACACTTGCTGTGTATGTAGATTTTTTTTTTTTAACCTTAGTCCTTTCTTCTTGGGAACTGACTCAGGTAGTACACAGGCATTGTGCACAAGCACAGGGGAGTTAATGCCCCTTGGGGCAACATTCTTCCACATGGAATTAATTGGTGGATGAATGTCCCAACATCCTCTCTGCTAGGGGTTGGGGCCTGGGTAATTGAGATGTGTTTTACATGGTTCTCCACAGGGTCCCTAACAGGACTGAACTTTGGCCCTTAGTGCTAATCAGCTCAACAATTTACTATTTATTAACATTTCCTCTTCCCCACCTTGTCCCCTCATTGCTGCATACCAGTTCTTTATTCAGGCACTGCTTTAGGGCTAACTCAAACTAAGAAATTGCCTTATCTTTTTAATTCTATTGCAGTTTATGCATTATGCTACTTGTCTGATTGTATTGAATAGTTGCCGAATGTTAAAATGAAAGCAGAATTGATTTTTGTCATTGAAATGTTGGCAGGTTTTAAAAATTAAACTACTTTACTATTATTCTTCAAGTTTTAGTGTGTGTGTATATATATATGTATATATATATGTATATATATATATATATATATATATATACACTTAAGCTTTTTGCTCACTTAATTTTTGGAATTTAACATTAAATGCTAGGTTACAAGATTTTACATAACAAAGGGGCTATGTAGAGAATATATGTACATATTATATTTCAGGATTCCTCGGTGGCATTATTTATGATTGGAAATACCTAAATGTCTAAAAAGAAATCGGTTAAATAAATGGCAATATGTAAATCTACATGATACACTGTATAGCTGTAAATATCATGTATGAACGTATTTAATAACAGTAAATATTTATACATATCAGTACAGCATAACCTTATTTTTAGAAAAGTTTGTAATATATACCAAAAGCATTGGAGATCATTCAGAATGTTAGTAGTAGTTATTTCTAGCTAAATGAATCGGGGTAAAAACACTTTTTATTCAAAGTGTTTTACGCTTAAATAAATAGTTATGAAGAACATTTCTTCTATTAGAATGGAAGGAAAAATTTTTTTCCTTTATACTTCGGTAGCCCTTCAAAATAATTTAATGGGATGCTCATTTTAAAGTATTGCGGAATTATCAAAGAAAATCATGACATGCGTGTTAATTTCTGATACCTTTTTCTTAGGTTTGGAGCTGTTCAGGATGTTTCTGTATATTTCACATGCCCTGTATCCAGAAGTGGGCTAAAGATAGCCAGTTTCTAGTATCTTCTCCTTTGACAGATGACGATTTTGGAAAAAGAGATTATCCTTGGCCATGGTAACTTTTTGCTAATTTAGTTGGAACAGTAAGTTGTAAAATAAATGAAAATTGTAGCTCAAAAGTTGCTTTATTGGCAGTTTCAGGATCCATGTTGGGTTTTCAATTAGTCATTTGGTTTGTGAAGTTAAGGAACTTCGGTAATGGCTTTTTCTTTCTTTTTTTTTTTTTTTTTAATTCGTGTAACTACTTGTTCCTTTCAAAAACTAATAAAGCGTTCAGACTTTTTCTTCTGCAAAACGACTCCTTAATTATCCTTTTTAAAGAACTTTCATTTCTTTAAAATTCTATAGGACTAGAATCCTTCATAATTCTGGTACTTCTTTTCTGGAGTTACTGTTAGTATACATTAATTAGTATCACATTGTAGAAGATGGTCATCTAATGTATTTTGATCATAGCCTTCCCGGGTTTATCTCTGAAATCTCTCAAACTGCAGGTGTATGTTATCCAGCCTTACCAGTTTCTCCACATTTATTTATTAGTATGCTTATTGTTGATGAGTATTTGTGAACTTCTGTTACATTTCCAGAAAGAATTGGGGTGTGGAGAATTTATATCTCTGCTAAATAAAGATAATAAAAAATTAATCCATACTGGCAGCTCAGAGGGTAGATTTACTGTCAGGGTAATGAAGCATAAACTTAAGGGATTCTGTGTTCATATAAATATTCACTTTTGTAACTTATATTTGTAATTTTATGTTCTTTTTCTTAACAGAGGCGCCCAAATTGTGTAAGATTCAGACCTCAGAAAATCTGGATCCATATTGGACCTCCCCTTTTTACTACAAATACTGATACATTTGTAAAATTGTGGTAGTGTAGTTTTTAAAAAACATTTAGACACGCTAGTTACTTTAAAAATAATTCTCAGCATTCTGTGAGGGTTTATATTCCCATGTTAATAATGGGGATATTGAAGTTGATAAAGCAAATTGATAATGTTCAGCCTTCTCTTACTCTTAAATGGTGAAGCCAGCATTTGAAACCTAGGATTTCTGACTTCTAAATTCAGTGCTTTCTCTATTCTACTGAGTTCTTGCTTGTAGTACTACTTTTAGAGATATTATTTGTTTTCTCTTCAATGAATATTAGCTTCTCTGAAACATTTTAAAATTTCGGTCTATATTTGTTTTGCTACTCCATCTTATTTATTTGTGGGAGAATTTCAGTGTTCAATAGGTACAGAATTGAACTAGATACTCTGGCTTAGTTTTAGAGATCTAAACTTTGTGTATACTTTTTATCACCCTTGCTCTTCTCACTTCTTTTTTAAGAGGTCATTTTGCCACAGTGCTGGGAAGTAACCAGTTAAGAGATGAATGAACTGCTACTCTTCACTTAAATCTAAAAGGAACAAAAAATTGAATCAACCGTGTAGTAGTAATCTTGCATTCTGTACTTCACCTTTCTTAAGAAGGAAAATCAATGACCAGTCTGGATTTTGTTTAATCCTTATCAAGATGGAGCTAGAACTTGATAAAAATATTAATGGTTTTAAATTGGTTGTTTTTGTGGAATTCAAACATTTAAAATATATGTTTCTACTAAGATATTGCTTGTTTATAAATAAGATATGGCCTAATTACATTTCATTATTGCATGCCATTATTTTAAATAACACATGCATTTGCACATAATATCCTTATCTCTCCCAGTCTCTTGGAGCAATTCAGCCTCACTGTTGGGCAGGCAGTATTAGGGTTTTGTGAGTTGCGTTTTAGTCATCCATATCTAGCCTTATTTAAAGTACACATCCCCCTCCACACTAGCTTAGAGGAATGTAGCCATTTGTCCTTTAGTAAAGGAAAATTATAACTCTTCCAGCAAAATTCTAGAGGAGCGTCTAAATGAATGTTTAGATGAGACATGGTATTTTGTTTTTGACTTTTGGTTACAAGAACAAATATCTGTCATTCTGAATATTTTTGTGAAAAAATATTATTTTGGAAACAGAACATGTTCTCAGGACAACGAGAATATATATGATACAAGAGAAAGTGATGACATGACTTTTTCCAGTATAGTGTACTAACTGTATTCATTTGTCTGCAGGATAGTAAGGGTTAGAGCATCTTTTTTGAATGAAGTGATCTATGATCTACAAGTGAATTTGATAGAGCTTAAGGTTAACAGTGCTTTTTAAAAATCTTACTAGGTAAGAATCTGCTTTAACAGAGGATATGAGACAATATTTGAACTTTCTTTGAAGCACATTTGGAATATATCTACTTTGTATTAGATGTAGAAACATTCTTTCTTTAAAGGATTTTCCCCTTTAATTGTGGATTTTAGGCAGGTTTCTTGCTGCTGCATTGCCTGCCTATAATCTGGTTTCTCTCTTCTGTTCACAGTTGCCAGTATATTTTACTTATTTGCACATCACCCAACCAAACTTTTAAAACATTGAGCTTTATAAAAATTAGAGTGAATACCTCAGGAATAAAGTTCATCTGCTTAGTAGAAAGCTAATGTGCCTTTCTTTTTGTAGCTTCATTCTAACTGTGTTTCATATAGCACCAACTAGTCACATGTGGTTATTTAAATTTTGAAAAATTATGAAAATTTCTGTTTCTTCCTTAATTGTATGTATCAGCCACATTTTAAGTGCTCATTGGTCATATGTGGCTAATGTCTACTGTCCTGGACATGGCAGGTAGTAGAACAGTTCTATCATCTCAAGAAATCATATTGGACAGAGCTGTTCTAGATTGTTGAAAACGGCTTTTGTGAAATCTTATTTCATACTAACATAAAGATGGAGTGGGTGGTACATTAACGTAAAATTGAGTATTTTGTACTCAGTGTATTTATATTCCTTTCCCTCGTGTCACTTTTAAAAAATGAAATTCATTTCATAATTTTATTATGATTATTTTTTTGTAGTCCAAAATGTAGATTTGAATACAAGCGATCCGACACACCTAGTAGGTACTACTGCTACTGTGGAAAAGTAGAAGATCCACCTTTGGATCCATGGCTCGTGCCTCATTCATGTGGCCAAGTATGTGAGAGAGAATTTAAACCTCCTTGTGGCCATAAGTGTTTGCTCCTCTGTCATCCAGGTGAGCTATATATCACATTTCTGATTATTCGTGGGTGGTTATTTCTTATGTTGAGGCAAAAAAAAAAAAATTGTGAAGGTTTAATTCCGAGCTTACATGTACGTAAGAAGGTATCAGAAGGGAGTGGTTTTTAAGGTATCACTAAAGACAGCTTTACAAATTACTGGTAGGTGTAGGAATTGAAAGTTTTAAATTTTGATTTACGATTTTGTTTTTCCTTTCATTGGATCCTAGGTCCCTGCCCTCCTTGTCCAAAGATGGTCACAACTACTTGTTACTGTAAGAAAGCAAAACCGATCCCTCGTAGGTGCAGTGCCAAAGAATGGTCCTGTCAGCTTCCGTGTGGGCGCAAGTTGCTTTGTGGACAACATAAATGTGAAAGTTCTTGTCATGCAGGTAAAAGGTCATACCTCTAAGGTGTTTTGACTTTTTAGGTAAAAATCAAAGCAGCGTTGGGGCACCTGGGTGGCTCAGTTGATTAACGTGTCCAACTTCGGCTCAGGTCATGAGCTTGCGGTCTGTGAGTCGAGCCCTGCATCAGGCGCCGTGCTGACAGCTCAGAGCCTGGAGTCTGCTTCAGATTCTGTGTCTCCCTCTCTCTCTGCCCCTCCCCTGCTGTGCTGTCTCTCTCTCTTTCAAAAATAAATAAACATTAAAAATTTTTTTTAAATCAAAGCAGTGTTCATTGTTTTTATAACATTTCTATGCTAATTTATCATTGTGACTTTAGGAAATTGTCCTCCCTGTCCACGAGTCAGTAGACAAAAGTGTGTCTGTGGGAAACAAGCCGCTGAAAGAAGCTGCGCCAGTCCACTGTGGCACTGTGATCAAGTAAGTGCATGTGCATTTGGAGGGCTGGGAAGTAAAGACTGCAGAGAGCATAAGCAGTTAGAGGTGCTAGTTAGGTTTAGTTGGATAAAAGGAGAAGAATGGTGACTCAAATGAATTACTTTCATGTTTCAGGAAACTGTTTTCCAATTTAATACAATTTTAATGACTGGGAGAAATTTTCTTTTTCAAATTAATAGCTATTTGTTGAATTTTGGATTTAGTACATATGTGCTCTGCTTCTTGCTGTCTCTCCCACCTTCCTTGTCTTTCCCTTCTCTTGAACTGACACCACTCTCTTCTTAACTTCATCCAGTTGAGGAAGTAGGATTGATTTTGTAGATTGTCCAAGAATTGACATGGTTTTCGTACCATTTGGAATTCTTTGGTAGATGGCCATGTGAAGCTATATGTACTTTTTTCCTTTTATTTTTAGAATATACCCTTTGGTACATAGGAAACGTGTGTGTATGTATGTGTGTGTGTATATGTATGTATGTATATGTTTACATGTGTATGACACGTGTTCAGATACAAAGCATAATAGGAAGAACATAAGTTGCTAATGATCAAAAAATGAGTTATGTCGTGCACAAAGGCTTTGTAACTTTTAAGTCCTTCACTATTGCTTGTTGCATTTTATTTTAGGTGTGTGGAAAAACACTGCCATGTGGTCATCATACATGTGAGCAAGTTTGCCATGTTGGTGCTTGTGGAGAATGTCCTCGATCTGGGAAAAGGTTCTGTCCATGTCAGAAGTCAAGTAAGCCTTTTTTTAAACCTTTAACGGAATATGATTATCATGTTTATTAGAGTACTTTCCTAATTAGACTTCTCTGGGAGTTCATAATGTAGTTTTGGTAATAATACAAATATGATACTAGATTTCTTTACGTTTGGTGAAAGGACAATATAACTTGGTGGGTTAAGAACTCAGACTTTGGAGTCCGGCATGTCCTGGTTCAAAACCCACGTTCATGAAATAATAGTTTTCTAAAGTTAAATGGGCACAGTAATAGTACCTTCCTTATAAAATAAAGAGAATGGAATGATAAAATGCACATAAAGTATTTGATGTAGTGCCTGGCAATAAAGGAAACCTCATGATCAGAGACTTGTCATTATTATGTATTAGGTTACAGGTGAATTTAACTTTTGGCTGCTTTGAGATAAGGCACAGAAGGTTGTAGTTTGAGTCTTTGACTCTGTACCAGCTGTACCAGCACACGTGTTTATAAGATTATTGGCAATATTTGTCTTACTATGTTTATGTTAAAGATTAGTTTCATAATGTTTTCAAGTCTACATCTTTCCTTTTTTTTCTAATCCTGTGAGGTTAAGAGCAAATTTTCCTTTTATAATTCTATAGATTGTCTAATTCTTCATAGAGGTGTACATGGTCTTACTCTTTTATTGAGATAAGTATTTCTGAAATAGTTAGCTCATAAACACATGCTTTTTGAGGATGGTAACTTGTCATGTGTCACATTCTTTTTAAAAAACAAACTTTTTTACTAGGGATTATTTTTATTAAATGTAACTGTTGCTGGGCACCTGTGTGGCTCAGTTGGTTAAGCCTCCAGCTTTGGCTCAGATCATGATCTCATGGTCTGTGGGTTCGAGCCCCATTGTCGGGCTCTGTGCTGACAGCTCGGAGCCTGGGGCCTGCTTCAGAGTCTGTGTCTCCCTCTCTCTCTTCCCCTCCTCTGCTTACTCTCTCTGTCTCTCTTTCTGTCTCAAAAAAGAAATAAAAAATTTTTAACTTTCTAAAAATTATGTACATAACAAAAATTCATAGTCTGAAAGGGTTGTCATTCTTTAGGAAGTCAAAAGAATATGGCATGTTATTTGTGCTTTATAGTAATGTATCTTATTAACTTTGACTTTTTGTCTGCTCTTAGAGTTTTCTTTGCCTTGTACAGAAGATGTGCCAACTTGTGGAGACAGTTGTGACAAAGTACTTGAATGTGGAATCCATAGATGTTCACAGCGTTGTCACCGAGGTCCTTGTGAAACATGTAGACAAGTTAGTCATCTCCTGTAGTAATTAATTTTAAGAATCACCTAGCATAATATGTCAAGTGAGATTATTCTGTAATTGTTTTCCATTATTTATATAAATATCTATGTCATGATCTGTATGAGTTTAGTGACCTAATATTTATGATGGAGAAGCAAGAGAGTATGCCAACAATCAAATCTAAAAATTACCTTTTGTTTGATTGTATTTGGTAAAAGTTTGTATGTTGTTATTTTCATAATCCAGCTCGGGGTTGGTTGTTTTCAGAAGACACTCAAGGCACTGATAAAGTTGATCTAATGATAATGAAAGAAATAAATGCCTAGAAGTGAGATGTTAAAGTTATATATGTCATTTTGGTTTTGACCATATTACTAGATAATCTAATTTCTTTTATTATACTGAGACAAGATGTACAGATGGTATGGTGTAACTAGATGTGATTTTAATGTGTGGTATTGTTTTACTATTTAATATCCAATTTTTACTATAATGAAATTCTATGAAATCTTTGTTGGAGCAAAGTAAGATACAAACAATATTTTAAGGAAATTTAGCTTTATTTTTGGTAAAGCCTTTGTATGAAATTTTTATGAAACTTTTCTTCATTTTTTACTGATTATAGAGATTGCAATGTGGAAAAAAAGTCAACAAAAGTTGGTTTTAATAGCGTTTATTCGATATTTCCAGGAAGTGGAAAAGCAGTGTCGCTGTGGAAAGCATACAAAACGAATGCCATGTCATAAACCTTATCTGTGTGAAACTAAGTGTGTTAAGATGCGGGACTGTCAGAAGCATCAGTGTAGGAGAAAGGTATGTGTAGGAAGCTTGGGAAACTGTTCGAAAAACCGTCTTGAATTTGTCCTTTTTGTGCCTGTGATAAGTGTTATCATGATTTGTTCTTCAGATGTTCAAGCATACTCTTTGCTTTCCATATGAAATACTAATAAAGGTTCTAGATTAATTTTTTTTATTTGAGAGAGAGAGAGAGCAGGGGGGAGAGAGGCAGAGGGGGAGAGAGAAAGAATCTTAAGCCCACTCCACGCTCAGTGTGGAGCCTGACTGCAGGGCTTGATCCCACAACCCTGGGATTATGACCTGAGCCAAAATCAGGAGTTGGATGCTCAGCCAACTGAGCCACTCAGGCGGCTCTGTCTTAGATTAATCTTAATTGTTTATATCAGTGGGAAATCTTATCAAGTTGTTTAAATGATGGGTCTTTTTGGTCCTGGACATAAGCCTTTCAACTTGGTTCCCGGGCTGCTTCTGTTCCCTGGATTTTAAATCTTTTTTTTTTTTTTTTTTTTTAACGTTTATTTATTTTTGAGACAGAGAGAGGCAGAGCATGAACAGGGGAGGGTCAGTGAGAGAGAGGGAGACACAGAATCCGAAACAGGCTCCAGGCTCTGAGCTGTCAGCACAGAGCCCGACGCAGGGCTTGAACTCACGAGCCGCGAGATCATGACCTGAGCCAAAGTCGGACGCTTAACTGACTGAGCCACCCAGGCGCCCCTGTTCCCTGGATTTTAAATCATCATAGCAGTGTTAGCGTGATAGTTCATTTGGTGGTAGAGGCTTAACTTTTAGTGTTCAAATCTTATTTATAAACACTTGGTTTTATGTAAGGTTGACTGGAGTATTTTATTGAGTCTGTAGATTTGTGGTTTTTTTTGAGTCCTGTTTATCATTGTGAATTATCCCTTACCCTTCTGGTAAGGTTTTCTTGTGCCTAAATCCATTTAGATATAGTGATACCAACTTTGTTTTGTTTAACGTTAACATGGGTATCTTTTCCCATTCTTTTACTTTTAACTTATTCATGTCTTTAAAGTAGATTTCCTGGGGTGCCTGGGTGGCTCAGTCATTTAAGCAACCAACTCTTGATTTCACCTCAGGTCAGGATCTCAGGGTCATGAGATCAAGCCCCGAATAGGGCTCTGCGCTGTGTGTGGAGCCTGCTTAAGATTCTCTCACTCCCCCTCTATCTCTCCCCTCTCCCCTGCTCACATGCACATGTACTCTCTCTCTCTCAAAATAAAGTAGATTTCTTATAGATCACATATAGATTTTATTTTATAATATCTTCCACTTTAAACATTGACAGTCTTTGTCATTTAATTTGGCTGTAAATCATTGACATTTAATATGATCTTTGGGGCACGTGGGTAGGTCAGTTGGTTAAGTGTCTGACTCTTGATTTCAGCTCACGTCATGATCTCACAGTTCATGAGATTGAGCCCCACCCCCGAGCTGACAGCGCAGAGCCTGCTTGGGATTCTCTTCCCTCTCTTTCTGTCCCTCTGTCACTCATGCTCATACTCTGTCTCTTCCTCGCTCTCAAAAACAAACTTCAAAAAAAGTTTTTTTAAGTTTATTTTTGCTGACAGCAGCAAGCCCAGTGTGGGTCTCGAACTCATGAACTGCAAGATCATGACCTGAGGTGAAGTCGGATGCTCGTCTGACTGAGCCACCCAGATGCCCCTCCCCCTGCCCAAAATACACTTTTAATGTGATCTTTAGTATGGTAGTATTTAAATCTGTCATTTGCTATTTATTTTCTATTTGTCCATCTGTTGTTTTTTCTTTTACCATCTTTTTGTTTTCTGTTTAATTGAGTATCGTTTTTCCATGATTACATTTTACCTCTTTTATTGGATTCTCACACATTTTATATACATGTATTTTATAAACTCCAAATACATTAATTTTACTTTTGCTTTAAATAGATATATTTTAAAGAGTTTGAAAAAATAAGAAAAGTAGTCTTTTATATTTATCATCAAACTCACTACTTCTGGTGCTTTTCATCCTTTTACATAGATTGGGGTTTCTGTTTTCATTTTTTTTCTGTCAGCGGACTTCTAACGTTTTTTGTAATGTTGGTCATGACGTCTTTCAACTTTTATAAACTACCTTTAGCCTTTGTGAAACATAGTTCTATGGTAAAATTCTAGTTTGGTAACTTTTCTCCCATTCTTTAAAGATGTTGCTCCATTATCATTTAGCTTGCATTTTTTTTTCCCCCCGACAAAGAGTGTGCTGTGATTGTTATCTTTCTTCCTCTGCACGTAATGCCTCTTCTTTCCTTTGGGTATTTTTAGATATTTTTCTCTATACTGTTGGTTTTCAGCAGTTTATTTGCGGTGTTCCTTCGTATGGCTTTCTTTGTGTTTCTTTAGCTTAGTTTTTGTTGAGCTTCTTTGGATCTGTTTATAGTTTTTATCAAATTGTGAAATTTTCAGTCTTTGTTTCTTCAAATATTTTTCCCACGTGCACTGCCTTCTGAGACTCCAAAGACATGTATGTTATGCAGCTTGAAGTCCTACAGCTCACTGATGCTCCATTTATTATTTAGTCCTTGTAATTTATGTGTTTTATTTTAGTTTATGTAACTTTGTCTTCAAGTTCACTTATTTTCTTCTACATTATCTAATTTGATATTTATATCTGCCTGTGTTTTTTCATCTCGGATATAGTATTTTTTCATCTCTGAGAGTTGGAGTTGGGTCTTTTTTATATCTCCCATGTCTGTCCTTACCATGCTCATGCTTTCCTCTATCTTCTTGAATATATGGATGGGCTATACTTACAATGCCCATTTTAATGTCTTTGCCTTCTAATTCTGTCATCTATCATGTTTGGGCCTATTTCTATTGATTGACTTTTCTTCTTTTGGATTATATTTTTCTGATTGGTAATTTTTGATTAGTTTTCAGACATTGTGAACTTTACATTTTTGGATGCTGGGGGTTTGTTTTGTATGTCTTTAAATATTTTTAAGCTTTATTCTGTTTTGAAGTCAAGTTATTTAGAAATCATTTGGTTCTTTTGAGGTTTAATTTTATTGGGTGTTTTGAGGCCACCCTTTTAGTTAGGACTAATTTGGTGTCGCTACTGAGGCAATAATTCTTGTAAGTACTCTAGGTGATGCCTGTGTGTTACGAAGTTCTTCCATTCTGGCCATAGGGAGCACAACCTATTTCTAGTCTTGAATAATCTCTGGAAACAGTTGTACCTTCTTCCACTGGTTCTTTCTCAGATTTTGAATAGTTTCTGCTTCACACATGTAAAGACCAGTACTTAGCCAAAGACTTGAGAGGTCCTTTTGTAAGTTCTACAGAGCTTTCTCTGTACTGCTACCACTTCTTCACAAATTCAAGCCACGCTGACCTCTCTGAACTATGAATTTTGTTTTCTCAGCTTGGTGAGACCACCAGACTCTGCTTGTGATCTTCTTCCTTGTCCTGTAGCCTCCAGGTCTGAGCAAGTGCTATCAGAAGACTCACATTGTTTGTTTCTCTTCTTTTAGGGTTGGTGTCTTATGCTGTCTAATTGTCTAATGTCCATAGTCTGTTGTTTCATATATTTTGTATGATATTCTAGTTGTTTAAGATAGAGTAAATCTGATTGTTATTCCTCCATGGTCAAAAACACAAATGTCAAGAGTCTTATTAAGTCATGGACCACATAACTTTCTTTTCTCCCACTGTTAACTGGCAGAATGATAGGCACATAGTTTTACTTGGTAAATATTTGTCTAATTGAATGAACTATTTTGACTTTTAATTGTTTTTCAATACTGTGTGTTCTGAGTTATTTTTATATACTGCAACTTGTTCTTAAGTAGGTTACAACCCTAAGTTTCTTTAAGACAGTTGTAGTATTTTTTTCTCCAAAGTTTGGATATATGAGAGGCCAAGGAAGGAGTTAGCATGGCAAGATGGGCTTTAAGTAGTTAGTTGCTTTGTGTTCATGAATGAAAATTGGGAGAAGTTTGCACGAATGGATTGGAAAACAGAGAGGTGACAAAACAAAGTTAGAAACAATTAGCCTTTCTCTTTTTCTCTCCTTTAGTCTTTGATTCCATGGTTTGAAAATAACTGCTGGGGTGCCTGGGTGGCTCAGTTGGTTAAGCGTCCAACTCAGGTCATGGTCTTGTGGTTCGTCAGTTTGAGCCCCACATCAGGCTCTGTGCTGCCGGTGAGCAGCCTGCTTGGGATTCTCTCTCTCCCTCCCTGCCCTTCCCCTACTCTCTCTCTCTCTCTAAAGATAAACAAATAAACTTTAAGAAAATAACTGCCAAACTAATCTATACATTGAACTATACATTGATTTATTTTCATTAAATTTAAAAAATAGACTAATTGCCTAAATTGACACTAGGAGTTGACCAGATCCGTTCCTTTGGTTAATGCTGGCAATCTCTGCATAGATAAGTAGAAATGAAATTATCTAATGGGACTGTTGTTAGTCACAGAATAATTAACTGAAGGGCAAAGAAACCTTAGCTTAATTTCATTAAATTAGGTCATTGTCTATTTACATTTATAAGTTCTTAATACAGTCTGTCTACTTAGAAGAATGTGGATACTCTTGAATGCTTTTATTCTTATGGTGAAAAGTTCTTTTGCTTTTCATAAGTTCTGAGAATAATGACATTCATATTATGTGTGGTTTTCAAGTGACCTGTTCTCTGTATATTGCTTTCCCTTCAGTGTTGTCCTGGAAACTGTCCACCTTGTGATCAAAACTGTGGACGGACTTTAGGATGTAGGAACCATAAATGTCCATCTGTCTGCCATAGAGGTAAAATTTAATAATAGCTGTACTTTTTGTTTGTATTTATATAGTGCTTTATAGTTGATAGAGTTTTATATTCATTATCTTACTCTTAACAACCTTGAGAACGTAGGGCAGCACCAGTATCCCTATTTTATGGACAAGGAGATTGAAGCCAAAGATACTTCAGTGACTTACTCAGGGAAATACCTAGTAAAGAAATATGGCTAAGATTTGAACACAGGCTTTCTACATATAAAAGTTCTTTCCATAATGCCATGTTGTTTCCTTACTTCTTCCCAGCATCTCCCCCACAGTTTTTAAATTAGTTATTATGTTCTTAGGTTTTTCAGCATTATTTTGAATATTAGACATTTATATGGAATAGACGTCTAGTAAGGGATTGGATGTATCCTAAGCCAGTGTTCTCAGCCTTTTTGGTCCCAAGATCCTTTTACATTCTTTTTGTACCCAAAGACCTTTTGTTAATGTTAGTTTCTTCTATTGATATTTATTGTATTTGAAGTTAAAATACAATGTAATAATATTTATTATTTAATTTAAAAATAACAGTAATAAACCCATCACATCTTAATACAGTAACATTTTTTTGGTGAAAAATGACTGTTTTCTGAAACAAATGTAGTGAGAAGAATGGTATTTTACATTTCTGTAAATGTCTTTACTGTTCAGCTTGATAGAAGATAGGCTACATTCACATGTGTGCTTCTGCATTCAGTCTGTTGTTATACCGCTTGACCCATAGCACCTGGAAAACTACTCTAAGCACGTGGGACCTTGCAGACCTCCTGAACAGGTCTTAGGGTTGCTGAAGTTATTAGACAATGAAAACTGCCTGGGTGGCTCAGTCAGTTAAGCATCTGACTCTTGGTTTCAGTTCTGGTCAGGATCTCACGGTTTTGTGAGTTCGAGCCCCAAGTCGGGCTCTGTGCTGGCAGGGCAGAGCTTGCTTGGGATTCTCTCTCCCTTTCTCTGCCCCTCCCCCACTCATGCTGTCTTTGTCTCTCTCAAATAAATAAACTTTTAAAAAAGAAAAACTGAGTTAACTTTACCCATTTGGAGTAGGATGATATAAAAAAGGAACACTGATTGTATAGGGTAGTAGGAAGGGATGGACTTTAGGGTAAGAGGTCCTGGTTCAAGTCTGGACTTTGCCACTTAGTAATGTTATGACCTGGGACAAACTATACTGTGGGATTGGGTGGATGCTTGATACCTTCCTTAATCTCTTAGTCCTCAAAAACCTCAAAAAATATGTTGTGCTGCTGTTATTTTGTATAGTAAGGAAATAGGCAAAAAGACTATTGGCCCAAGGTCATAGAACTAGTTGCAGGCAGGTCAGATGGGAACTCAAACTTTAATGATCTTTACATTATATCACATTGCCTCCCTGTTAGGAAAAGTGGCAGATTCTATTAATCCCATAGACATTTTCCTATGAGTGTTCTCTCATGGGACTACTCATAGTGTTAGTGTCTTCAAATTGTGAAGTTTAGGACTAGTTTTTCAGTTTTCACCATTACTGAAAGAATTTTATTTTTATATAGTCATATGACATCATTGATTCATTAGATTTCATTAACTTTAAGAAAAATTGTTTTAATGTTTATTATTTTGAGAGAGAGACAGAGCATGAGCAGGGGAGGGGCAGAGAGAGAGGGAGACACAGAATACAAAGCGGGTTCCAGGTTCTGAGCTGTTAGGTTAGAGCTTGACATGGGGCTCAAACTCATGGACTGCAAGATCATGACTTGAGCTGAATGAAGTTAGATGCTTAACCAACTGAGCCACTCAGGTGCCCCAGATTTCATTAACTTTTCTAATGTTACTCATTAATTCAATTAAAAAAGTGTTTTTGAGTGTCTACTAAGTACCAGGCACTGGGAATATATAATTGAACGATATTGACAAAGTGCCTTCTGCTCTTATGGAACATTTTTTTTTTTTTTAATTACTTCCCCTCAGTTAGAATATAAATAAATAAATAAATATAGAATATCAGGTAGTGACAAGTATAGAAAGAAAATATAGTGTGATCGGGGAGGACTCTAGAAAGGTGACATTTGAGAGGAATCCTAAAAGAAGTAAGGGATATAAGCCATGTGAAAAAGAGGGTGGAATAGTGTTTTGGGCAAGAAAGCAGTAATTGCAAAGGCATTGAGACAGGAGCATTTGAAGGAATTGCAAAGAGGACTGTAGTAAGTGCTCAAGGGACAAAGAGTAGGAGATGAGGTCAAAGAGATGTTGGGATGAAGGGTGCTGGAGAAAGAATATGTATAGGACCTTGTTGACCGTTACTAAAATGCTGGCCTTTACTACAATTAGAAAACCTATCTAGTTATATTACCATTAAAGGAATTGGATCAGTAGTTTAGAATTGCCAAGAAAACACCAGGCTTAGTTGATTTTTGCACATTAACAAAATTTAAGATACATATATTCAATCTCTTTATAAACTGTTCGAGAGTATATGTAAAAAAGGAAGATGTCCGATTATATCATCTGACAAGGAAACTAAGAGAAAATGATCAGCCAATCTAACTCATAAACTCTGTAACTCGTAAATATTTGTAAAATATTAAAGTTTCAGCTAGTCAAATCCAGCTATCCAGTATTAAGTATTAGCTGTCTAAAACCTTAATCTTTCATAACCAAGTTGGGTTTATTCCAATAATGTATATGATTGGTTAAACTTTAGTAAATCTAATAATGTGATTTACCACATTAGTAGTTTAAAGGAAAAATGAAACTAAGTAAATGTCTAAAAAACAGTTGATGAAATTCAATATCCATATTTGATGGAAACTTAACTGGAAATAGAAGGGAACATCCTTAGCCTGATACAGAGTTATCTGTAAAAAAAAAAAAAAAGGTAGAGCAAGCATCATATTTAGTAGAGGAGTGTTGAAAACATATCCCACTCTTGTTTATTTTGACGCAAATCCCATAAATCCTTCAGTATTCATTTCTAAAATGTGGATTCTTAACCTGAAAATAGTTAATATATGTAACATCAGCAAATATCAGCTGTTTAGATATCTTGTCTCATAAATGTCTTCATTTTTTACTTTAGTTTGTAAGAATCAACAACCTGATAAGATTGACATATTGCAATTGGTTGATGTCTCTAAAGTCTATGAATCTATACTTTCCCTCCTCCATCTCCTTTTTTTTTTTTTTACCCCTTGTCACTTATTTAAGAAACTAGGTTGCTTTATTTAGTCACAAAGTCTACATATTACAGATTGTATCTCTGTGGTATTATTTGACATTTTCTTCTGTATTTCCTATAAATTATTACATTATTAGTGGGATGTAGAGGTTTGATCAGATCCAGGTTCTTCTTCTTCTTCTTTTTTTTTTTTTTTTATTTAAAAAAGAAGCTTATTAGACCCTAACAAAAATTACTTTAATGGAAAGTATGTGGAAGATACTATTGTGTAACTTTCACCATCTACAGTTATAGAAGACATATAGAACCATTATTCCATACCGTTTTTCATCATTCTAGATACCTTCATAATCAAGGTTATACTGTGATTCTTAGGAAGAGGATGCTAACTGGATGTTTGCACTGTGAACATAGGAAAATTTGACTTACACTTCTTTAAGTTCAAGGTTATCTGTGTTTATGGTTCCAGAACATTCTGCATGAGTACCCATTTTGGCCGTTGACCCACTGGTCACTGTAGTTACCTTCTGTATGCTGCTTTTTCATTTTAAAAATCTCTCTGAAGCTATTTTAATTTGTCATGTTGTACAGGTATCTGTAACAAATTCTGTTGATCAGTAGGAAGACTGTTCACAGAAATTATTGCTTATTTTTCTCAAGATTTAATTTTCATAAAAGGAAAAGTGATGCTGTAGGTTAGCGTGGCAAAAAAGGTGTTATGTTTGATGAGTTTTCTCTTTGAATTGCTGAAAGTGATTGAAAATTATCATTGTTAAGGAGAAAATGATATAATATGCTGAATGAGAAGAGTTAAAGGTCATTATTAACTTTTAGAACATTTGACATCTAGTCATTCTTTTGGAAAGATTAAAATTTATCATGTGGATCAGGATAACTTGGCTTGTGTTACCATCAGGGAAATACTTCATGGATTACACTTATCAAAACACTGAAATATAAATTTGGTAATTTGTATAATCCATATATATTTATATTTTTCCCTATTGTACTTTTTACTCTCATTTCCTTATTCTGTGTTCATTATTTCAACCAGAATTCTTAACTTCTGTTCCTTTTTTTTTTTTTTTTTAATTTTTTTTTCAACGTTTTATTTATTTTTGGGACAGAGAGAGACAGAGCATGAACAGGGGAGGGGCAGAGAGAGAGGGAGACACAGAATCGGAAACAGGCTCCAGGCTCTGAGCCATCAGCCCAGAGCCTGACGCGGGGCTCGAACTCCCGGACCGCGAGATCGTGACCTGGCTGAAGTCGGACGCTTAACCGACTGCGCCACCCAGGCGCCCCAACTTCTGTTCCTTTTAAGAGCTGTTTTAAGAGGCTTTATCCAGGATGCTTTTCATCATTTATCTGTTATCAGGTTAACTGCTATTCAGTATTTTGCTTGGTCTTGACACAAAGGCGGCAGTCTCTTACGATCCTCACTCCTTAGTTGAAGACTCTTATTCCCTTCTTGCTATTTCAGTTCTAGTGAGGAGCCTTAGTTACTGAGAACACTCGAGTGGGAAGAAGATGATGTTGGAACCGTGGGGAGAATGTTATAGCCTGTTTAAAAGAGTTTCTTTGATTTTGTTTTTATGTATCCTTACCAACATACAACAAAAGAAGGTAGAAAGCTGAAACCCAAATACCGTTTTTTGGAAATGTTTAGAAAAGAAATATTTGGAATTAGAAGGGTAATAAGGGTATAACCTAAAATAAGGGTTGAGAATGAGTCCTTCACAAAGCACGAGTAATAGAAAATTGAGTATTCTTGTTAATAACCTGAAGAGAGATGTTATTCTTACTGGGGAATTTATCTAAAAATAATATACTTGAATAAATTTAAGTAAGTTTATCTAAATTTATCTCTTGCTGGGGAATTTATCTAAAAATGATACACTTGAATAAGCAGTATGTGTGAAAATAAGCCAGAAAGACTATTGGCAACTTTAGATTTTCCAAGACTTAGATCCATTTTGCTTATGTAGCGGCAATTAAATTAGTAGAGTGTTAAATTTGTTATTTAGAGTAGAACTTTTAGGAATTTTTAAAGAAAATCCTAAAACTTTTTAATGGAATTACCAGTGTAGATATAAAAAGTATACAAATCTTAAGTGTATAGGTTGATGAACCTTTACAAACTGATCATAACCAGGTAACCAGAACTCAAGATGATTAAACAGAACATTACCAATATTTCCAAAACCCTCCTTGTATCCTTTGTAACCATCATCCTGATTGCAAACAGTATAGATTAGTTTTTTGCGTTTGTTTTGTGTAAATGGAATCATATACTACATACTCTTTGTGTCTGACTCTTTTGCTCACTGTTATGTGTGTGAGGTTCATTCATGTAGTTCCTTTATTCTCATTGTGGAACATCCAGTTGTGTGAATGCTAACCTCATTGATTCTACTGTTGAGGGGCATTTGAGTAGTCATAGTCCTTTTTAAGTTTCAGACTTTTTTTTCAGGTAGTTGTTATCCCTGCCCGGAAACTGTAGATGTGAAGTGCAATTGTGGTAGTACAAAGGTGACAGTGCCCTGTGGCCGGGAACGTACCACAAGACCACCCAAGTGCAAAGAGCAGTGCAGGTTAGTATGAAGTTCTGCACAAACTTACATCTGCTTTCTTACGAATTTAAATTCATACTGACTTTTAATATTGTTAGTATCTTTAATTTTTCTTTAATGTTCTAAAATACTGATATTCACAATATTCTTGTTCTGTATGGAGTCAGAAGATAAATAGATAATTGCACTTTAGATGTAATTGTTTAATGATCAAAAGTAATTAAAAAAATTGTACTTTATGATTTAGTCGACCACCAACTTGCCATCATACAAGTCAAGAAAAACATCGCTGTCACTTTGGCTCTTGTCCTCCATGTCATCAACCTTGCCAAAAAGTTTTGGAGAAATGTGGTCACTTGTGTCCTGCTCCATGTCATGATCAAGCATTAATAAAGCAAACTGGCAGGGTAAGGGAATATATTATTAAGAGGTAGTGCATTGCTGTGGGTCATATTTTCTTAATTTTACTTAGTCATTCAACAAGCAATGATTAAGTACCTACTGGGTGTTAAGCACTGTGATAGGAGTTGGGGTACAAGGTAAATAAGACTTGATCTTTTGTCTTAAGCTCACAGTATAGAAAAAGCGAGAAACCAGTAAACAAATGTTCGCTAATACTGTGTGATAGTCATGTTGTAATCGTGATACACAAGAGTTTGGCAGTCTTCCTTCATATATTGTGGTTCAGGGTTAAAGATATCTTTTGGTTTCCTCAAAGATTCATTCACTTAGTGAATATTTGTTAAGTCCGTACTGTGTGATAAGCGTTCTTCGAGGTGCTGGGGAGACAACAGTGAACAAAATAATGGAGATTACATTCTACTGGTGGAAGTTGGATTTTACAGTTCTGTTTGTCATTCTTCTTTTGGCTAACGAGAAGTGAAGGAGGCTACGTTGCCTTTGTTCTGCCATTTAAAAACTGGGGTCTGCCTCAATTTTTATTGTCAAATGTGTGTAGAGGGGAACAATCTGATAATGACAATCTGATGGAATAAAATATTTCACTAAGCACAATTTGTTGATGACTTGAAAAAATTTCAATCTGCTTGAGCAGAGGATATGTGGAACTATTCGAGTCTTACAATGGCCCTATGATTTAATTCCTCTGCCTTAAAATTGTTAATGTATTTTACTTGTAGCACCAGCCTACAGGCCCTTGGGAACAGCCTTCTGAACCAGCATTTATTCAGACTGCATTACCTTGTCCTCCATGTCAAGTTCCTATTCCTACGTAAGTATTTTACAATTTTAAAATGTTTATTTATTTATTTTTGAGAGAGAGAGAGAGAGAGAACATGGAGGGGAGAGGCAGAGAGAGAGGGAGACACAGAATCCAAAGCAGGCTTCAGGCTCTGAGCTGTTAGCATAGCATCTGACGCAGGGCTCGAACCCACTGACCATGAGATCGTGACATGAGATCAAGACATGAGTCAGACACTTAACTGACTGAGCCACCCAGGCACTCCAATATTTTAGAATTTTAACTTAAAAAAAAAATCTGGGGCACCTGGGTGGCTCAATTGGTCAAGCGTCTGACTTCGGCTCAGGTTATGATCTCATGGTCCGTGAGTTCGAACCCTGTGTCGGGCTCTGCACTGACAGCTCAGAGCTTGGAGCCTGCTTCGGATTCTGTGTCTCCCTCTCTCTCTCCTCTTCTTCTGCTCATAGTCTCTCAAAAATAAACAAACATAAAGAAATTTTTTTTTTAAATAAAAAAAATCTTTTGACACTTTAATTTGAAGTGTGTCTTAGGCCACCTACTCCCCTTTTTCTTTGTTGAGTTTATCATTCTTTCAGGCCTAGTCCATAAACCAGTCTCTCTTTTTCAGCCTTATTCCTTTCTAAATATATTTTACATACTGCTTGAAAACCTCTCCTATGTATACATTTTTTCAGCCTTTCCCCCAGCTGGAGTTTAATATCCTTATTAGTTTCCATAGCAGCTCTTCTTATTACAATAATTCATCCAAGAGATCATCCTCTGTTAGTTTTTCTGACTGATTCCCATGCTAGTCTTTGAGTTCCTTTAGGATGGAGGAAAGCCAGGTTTTAGGTAAGACGTAATTGAAGGAAACATTGAAAATGAAAGTAGGTAGTTTTCTGGAGGGACCAGAAAATGACCTGGACTGAGTTGTAAGGAGCCAAACCTAAGGTAATAATAGAATCTTGGAATGGTTCATACTTTCAGTAGAGGTTATGGAATATAGAAGAAGAGGAAGCATAGAATTCTGGGAAGCAACAGAAAATCACCATTAAGGTTCCAAATTGAATATTGGTACGTCTTATGTATCAACCTTTTCCAGAGGGGCTTCTTGTTTATTTTTAAAAGCTCTCTCTCATTTTGTCCCTCCACATCTTTCTTTTCTGTTTAAGTAGCATGTATATTTTTGTATATTGGTTATGGAGTCAGGTTCGGAGGCAAAGTGTTGCTGGGAGCTATACCTACAGAGTGATTTTAGTCTGGATATTAGTGAAAGATTCATAAATCTTTGTAGTCAGTTATCTTTGAATTCCTTAGTTTATCTTACAGGAGGATTATTTAACAGATATGCCTATCTTCATTCATTCAATTAATTTTCTTGAAATCTTAGGTTGGATTAAATATTTTATGACAAGGGGCGCCTGGGTGGCGCAGTCGGTTGAGCGTCCGACTTCAGCCAGGTCACGATCTCACGGTCCGTGAGTTCGAGCCCCGCGTCAGGCTCTGGGCTGATGGCTCGGAGCCTGGAGCCTGTTTCCAATTCTGTGTCTCCCTCTCTCTCTGCCCCTCCCCCGCTCATGCTCTGTCTCTGTCCCTAAAATAAATAAAAAAAAAAAAACGTTGAAAAAAAATATTTTATGACAATAGAAAAACTGCCTGGAATTACTAAGTCATGTTTACTAGAGGTTTAAAAAATTAATTTAAAAGTCTTTCCTTTGCACTTGAATGTGCTGCTGGAAGTTTTTTTGGATATGTATATTAAAATTGTGTTTTAGAGTAAGAACTTTTGAGCCCAGTGTTGTGCTTCCTGCTAACTACTACTATGAATAAGTCATATCCCTTCTCTGTTTGTAAAATAAGGAAATTCAAGATATCTACAAAAATGTCAGTGTGGAAGAGAAAATTTTTGGAGGTCCTTATCAAAATCTATTCATTGTGTCTAATAACAATTTTTTTCTAAAGTCTATTTTTTCTGATATTAGTATAGCTACTTATACCCTCCTTTGGTTACAGTTTACATGGAGGGATAGACAGATTCTTAGAAACACAAAAACAACTGAAGCTGACTCAGAAGTAGAAAATCTGAATAAAACTATACCTAGTAAAGAGATTAAAGTAGTAACCAAAAGCTTACCGTAAGGAGAAGCTGAGGATGGGTGACTTTACTGCTAAATTCTACCAAACATTTAAAGAATTAACACCAATATTTCACTGTGGGGAGACATTTCCTGATTCATTCAATGAAGCTGGTATTTCCCTGATACTAAAAGCAGAGAAGGACCTCATAAGAAAACTATAGACCAATATCCCTTTTGTATATAGATAACAAAAATTCTCAACAAAATACTAACAAACTGAATCCAGCAACATGTAAAAAGGATTATGCATATGACCAAGTGGATGTATCCCAGAAATATGAGGTTGATTCAACATATGAAAATCAAAATATCAAAGTAATATTTTATCACTAGAATAAAGGACAATTGATAGATTCAGAAAAACATTTGACAAAATTCTACACACTTTCTTGATAAAAAAAACTCAGCAAACTTGGAATAAACAACCTCCCTCAACCTGATAAAGGGCATGTATGAAAAGCCCTTAATCATACTTAGTAGTGAAAGACTGAAAGCTTTCCTGTTAAGAACAGGAACAAGACTAGGATGTCTGCTCTTGCTCCTATTTATGTTTACATTGTATTAGAGGTGCTAGCCAGACCTATTAGACTAGAAAAAGAAATAAAAGATGTATTCATACTATTTGTATTGTTAGATGATGTGATCTTGTATATGAAAAATCCTAAGGAATCTTTACATAAGTTATTAGAGATATTGAATGAGTTTAGTAACGCTATATAAGCAACATTGATATACAAAAGTCGATTCTATACACTAGCAATGAACCATCTGAAATGAAATTAAAAAAAACATTTCCACCTCCAGTAGCCCTAAAAAAGCAACTTGGGTGGTTCAGTCGGTTGAATGTCTGACTCTTGATTTCAGTTCAGGTCATGATTCCAGGGTCGTGGGATTGAGCCTCACATCAGACTTCATGCTGAGTGTGGAGCCTGTTTAAGATTATCTGCCTCTCTCCCTCTGCCCCTCTCCCCCACTCTCTATCTAAAAAATTAAAAAATTAGAAAACAAACTTGTTTATTCAACAAATTTAATGAAAGAAATCTAAGGTTTTATGCACTGAAAACTGCAGAACATTGTTGAGAGAAATTAAAGAAGACCAAAGGCTCTGGTACTGGCATACATACATATAGATCAAGGGAATAGAATTGAGAGTCTAGAAATAAATTCATACACTTAATGGCCAGTTTTTAACAAGGGTATTAAGATAATTATTTAGTAAGTGGCAAGATATCCCACTTTTATGGATGGGAAGACAATATTGTTAAAGACACTACTACCCAAAGTAATCTACAAATTTAACATACTCCTTGTCAAAATCACAGCTGGCTTTTTTCCAAAATTCATATGGAAATGTAAGGACACAGAATAGCCAGAACAGTCTTGAAAGTGAAGAACAGATTTAGAGAACTCATACTTCCTTATTTTAAATTACAAAACTTAAGGGGCGCCTGGGTGGCTCAGTCGGTTGGGCGTCCGACTTCGGCTCGGGTCATGATCTCGCGGTCCGTGAGTTTGAGCCCCGCGTCGGGCTATGTGCTGACAGCTCAGAGCCTGCAGCCTGTTTCAGATTCTGTGTCTCCCTCTCTATATGACCTTCCCCATTCATGCTCTGTCTCTCTCTGTCTCAAAAATGGATAAACGTTAAAAAAAAATTTTAAAAAAATTTAAATTACAAAATTTTAACAATCAAGAATCTGTGGTATTGTAACGACGGACATATTGATCAATGGAATAGAATTGAGAGTCCAGAAAGAAACCCATATGTTTATGGTCAGTTGATTTTTCACAAGAGTGTCAAAAAAATATAGTGGGTGCTGAGAGAACTAGATATTCACACGGAAAAAAATGAAATTGGAACTCTACTGCACAACATATATAAATCTTAAAATGGGTCAAAGGTCTAAAAGTGAGGTTTTAAACTCTTAGAAGAAAACAGGTGTAACTCCTTGTGTCCTTGGGTTAGGCAGTGGCTTGTTACATATTGCTGCCACCTAAAGCATAAGCAACACAAGAAAAAATAAAGTCAGGACATTATTAAGAAATTGTGCTTCAAGGACACAATAAAAAAATTGAAAACGTCACCTGCAGAATGGGGGAAGATGTTCGTAGATCATATATTCTATAAGAGTATTATCCAGAATATATAAAGATTTCTTTTTTTTTTTTTCAAGTTTATTTACTTATTCTGAGAAAGAGAGCACAAGCAGGGGAGGGGGCAGAGAGAAAGAATCCCAAGCAGGCTCTGTGCAGAGCCTTCAAGCAAGGCTTGAACTCACGAACCATGAGATCATGACCTGAGCTGAAACCAAGAGTCAGATGCTTAAGCAACTGAGCCACCCAGGTGTCCCAGAATATGTAAAGAATTCTTAAACTGAGAAGCAAAAAGGCAGTCTGTTTTATTTTTATTTTTATTTTTTATTTTTTTTTCAACGTTTATTTATTTTGGGGACAGAGAGAGACAGAGCATGAACGGAGGAGGGGCAGAGAGAGAGGGAGACACAGAATCGGAAACAGGCTCCAGGCTCCCAGCCATCAGCCCAGAGCCTGACGCGGGGCTCGAACTCACGGACCACGAGATCGTGACCTGGCTGAAGTTGGACGCTTAACCGACTGCGCCACCCAGGCGCCCCCAATCTGTTTTAAAAAATGGGCAAAGGGGCGCCTGGGTGGCGCAGTCGGTTGAGCGTCCGACTTCAGCCAGGTCACGATCTCGCGGTCTGTGAGTTCGAGCCCCGCGTCGGGCTCTGGGCTGATGGCTCAGAGCCTGGAACCTGCTTCCGATTCTGTGTCTCCCTCTCTCTCTGCCCCTCCCCCGTTCATGCTCTGTCTCTCTCTGTCCCAAAAAATAAATAAATGTTGAAAAAAAAATTAAAAAAAAAAATGGGCAAAATCTTTGAATAGACATTTCTCTAGAGAAGATCTACACATGGCCAGTAAACGTGAAAAGATGCTCAAGTAATTATTAGGGAAATTCAAGTCAAAACCACATTAAGATGTCAATTTATACCCACTAGAATGACTAAAATAAAGAAGACATAAGTGTTGGTGAAACTATGGAATAGTTGGAATCCTCTTACATTGCTGATGGGAATGTAAAGTGGTGCCACTACTTTGCAAAGCAGTTTGGTAGTTTCTCAGGAAACTAAACTTGGAGTTACCAATTTTAGGTATATACCTAAGAGAATTGAAAATATGTGTTTATAAAAAACCTGTACATGAGTGTGACAATAATAGCATTATTATTAATAGCCAAAAAGTGGAAACAACTCAAACGTCTGTCAACTGATGAGTGGATAAAATGTGGTATAACTAGCAATGGAATATCATTCAGCTATAAAAATGCATGAATTAACTGATACGTGCTGTATCGTGGACGAACCTTGAAAACAGTATGCTAAGTGGAAGAGGCCAGACATAAAAGGCCACATAATGTTTGATTCCATTTATGTGAAATGTCCAGAATAGGCATATGCATAGAACCAGAAAGTAGATTAGTGGTTGCCAGGGGCTGTGGAGTGATTTCTAAGAGTTACAGGGTTTCTCTGTTGGTAGTGAAAATATGCTTAATACTGGTGATGGTTACACAACCTCGTGAATATACTAAAAACCACTGAATTGTGCTTTAAAAAAATTTTTTTTAATGTTTATTTTTGAGAGAGAGAGAGAGAGAGAGAGAGAGCATGAGCGGGGGAAGGGCAGAGAGAGAGAGACGGAGACGCAGAATATGAAGTATGCCCCAGGCTCTGAGCTGTCAACACAGAGCCAGATGCGGGACTCGATTCCACGAGCTGTGAGATCATGACCTGAGCCCAAGTCAGAGGCTTAACTGACTGAGCCACTCAGGAGCCCCTTAATTGTACTTTTTTTAAAAGTATAAATCTTATCTCAGTTTTAAAGAGGAGACAAACATGTAAAGGTCTTTGTTATTCTGATATAATGATTTTTCAGTGGCAGGTGTAATAAAATTAGTATAAAGTATATGTTAAAAATATTACTTGTCACATGAACAGTGAGGTAGTATAATTTTTTCTTAGAGTAGAATGTTCATGTCTTCTTGTCCCTTGCCTACCATTTAAAAATTTTTTTTTTCAACATTTATTTATTTTTGGGACAGAGAGAGACAGAGCATGAACGGGGGAGGGGCAGAGAGAGAGGGAGACACAGAATCGGAAACAGGCTCCAGGCTCCGAGCCATCAGCCCAGAGCCCAACGCGGGGCTCGAACTCACGGACCGCGAGATCGTGACCTGGCTGAAGTCGGACGCTTAACCGACTGCGCCACCCAGGTGCCCCCCCCCCTTTTTTTTTTTTTTAATTTTTTTTTCTTTTTTTTTTTTTTCCTTGCCTACCATTTTTAAACATAACCTGACTTTTAATAATTTGGCTGTGTGGTAAAAGAATTCTGAACATAAAATACGTGCTGTATCATTATGGTGCCTTTGGCTTCAAGTTACAAAGAACCTACATAAAAAGTGACATAATAACAACGGTTTTGCCTTGTGCAGTTAGACTGGAGGTAGAGCAGCTCTGTGGTTGGTTAAGCTGATTAATGTAGTTCTGCATCATCAGGGGTCCAGATTCTTTCTGTTTTATCCTCAGTGTGGCATCTTTGCTCTCAGGCTATTTGGCTTTCTGTTAAACTTCCCATCCAGACAGGAAGCCTTCCAAAGAGAGAAACAAACTGTTTATGTCTTCACCATCATCTTCTATTTTTAAAGAGTGAGAAGCCTTTTCCAGAAGCCCCATAGCAAAACTCCTTTCACATTTCATTGGCCAGAGTAGGATCACAAGACAGTTTAGAAACTGTCTCTGGAAAGGGAAATGAAATGTTTATTTTTTAGTTTTTTTTTAAATAGACTTTATCTTTTTTTAGATGATTTTCAGGTTTACAGAAAAATTACCCAGAAAGTAAAGAATTCCCATGTGGTCCTGCGACACAGTTTCTCTTGTTAACATTTAGTGTGGCATATATATATATATTTTTTTACATTTGAGGAACTGATATTGAATAATGATAATATTATAAACTAAAGTTCATAGTTTATACTAGGGTTTATATTTTGTGTTGGATGGTTTTATGAGTTTTGATAAATGCCTGATCTCGTGTATCCGCTAATTACAATATCATATACTATAGCCACTGCCCTAAAAACATCGTGTACTATTCTTGTTTATCCCTCACCTTCTTCCTCAAGTCCCTGGTGACCACTGATCTTTTTAATGTCTCTATCATTTTGCCTATCAGAATGTTATATAGTTGGAATCAGATGGTTTACAGTCTTCTCTATGCATTTAAATTTTCTCTATGTCTTTTTATGTCTTGGTAGTTCATTTCTTTTTATTGCTGAATAATATTCCATTGTATGAATGTACCACAGTTTGTTTATCCATTCACCTATTGAAGGACATTTTGGTTGCTTCCAAATTTTGGCAGTTACGAAGAAAGCTGCTTAAACATTCACGTGTAGGTTTTGCTGGATCATATGGTAAGTCTAGCTTAGCTTTGTAAGACACTGCCGAACTCTCTGACAAAGTGACTGTACCAATTTTGCATTCTTATCAGCAACAAGAGTTCCTGGTGCCCTGTATTCTTGCCAGCATCTGCTTGTCAGTGTTTTGGGTTTTAGTCATTCTAACAGGTATGCAGTGGCATCTCATTTTAATTGGCAGTTTTGTAATGACATGATGTTCAGCATCTTAGGTTTGTTTGCCACCTGTATGTTTTCTTTAGAGGGTGAGGTGTCTGTTCTCTGTTCACATCTTGATCATTTTTCTTAATTGGATTGTTTGCTTTATTATTATTAAGTTTTAAGAATTTGTCTTACAGTTTGGATACAAACCCTTTACCAGATACGTTTTTTTCCCAAAGTCTGTGGCTTTTAAGTGTTTTTCACAGGGCAGATGTTTTAGTTTAATAAAGTATAGCTTAACCATTTTTCTCTCGGAGATCACGCCTTTGGTGTCGTACCTAAAAAGTCATCCCCACACACAAGGTCACCTAGATTTTCTCCTATGTTCATAATTTCACATTTCACATTTAGGTCTGTGATCCTTTTTGAGTTGTCTGTTGTGAAAGGTATAATGCCTGTTTGGATTTTTTTTTTTTTTCCCATGTAGATGTCTTTATTCCAGTACCAACCATTTGTTGAAAAGACTATCCCTTCTCTATTCAGTTGCATTTTTCCTTCATCAGAAACCAATTGAGTATATATTTGTGTAGGTCTGTTTCTGGGCTCAGTATTCTGTTCCACTGATCTATTTGTCTGTTTACTGTTACCAGTACCATACTGTTTTGATCACGGTAGCTTTATAGGATGTCTCTAAGTTGGGTAGTGTTAGCACTGTGTTGTTCTTCAATACTGTGTTGACTATCCTGGGTTTTTTTGTTTTTCTATATAGACCTTAAAATCAGTTTGTTGGTGTCCACTATTAATAACTTGCTGGGATTTTGATGGGAATTACATTGAATCTAGATCAAGTTGGGAAAGAATCAACATTTTAACAATATTGTGCCCTTCTATCAATGAACATGAAATATATATTGTCTTTGATTTCTTTCATTAGCGTTTTGTAGTTTTGCTCATCTAGATCACGTATATATTTTGTTAGATTTGTATCTATTTCATTTTTTTGTGCTAATGTAAATGGTGGTGTGTTTTTAGTTTCAAATTCGAATTGTTTATTTCTGGTATATGGGGGAGCAGTTGGCTTTTGTATGTTAATTTTGTAGCCTGCAGTCTTTATAATCACTTATTCCATATGTGCTTTTTTTATGTAGTAAAACTAGTGGCGTTAGCACCTTTGCTTTAGGTAATCTTTTTGAAGAATTTATAATGTTTTCATTTTATTTTTTTTCTTGCAGAGAATGTCTTGGGAAGCATGAGGTGAGTTATAGGTACAAGTTTTAAGTAAAGCTTATAATCTATGCTACTGTATAGGGATTGTTAGAAATGACAAAGTCAAAGTATTGTTTTCTGTGGTTTTTTTTTTAGTGCTCTAAAAAGTACAAGAATTTTTGCTGATTTTTAAAATATACAGTGCTTTTGAGAATTAGCGTATGTCTATGTGGTCACTATAGCATCATTATATTGAATTTCCCTTTTTAGGAATAGAATGTTTTGCTTCTTGGCATTCGTTTTTTAGGATTTTTTGACAGGTTACTTTGATTTTGATGATAACTATTATTAATGAAAACGTGTTAGACCTTTATGAAACTTGTTCTTAAATGATAACAGAGTCATTTCAGACATATGGGTCAGAAGGTTTTTGTGTGTGTGTTGCTAATATTTTCTTTTCCTTTTTTTTTAAGGTGAGTCCACTACCATGCCATACTGTAGGACCCTACTCTTGTAAGAGAGTCTGTGGACGAACCTTAAATTGTCAGAATCATACATGTATGAAAGAATGCCACAAAGTAACTGAAATTGATGCCTTCATTGGCAAAAACAAGGTAATATCCTTAGGTTGAATATATATGTGCTTATAGTATGCTTGAAACATTCTTTTGGATAATTATGCCATAAATATTTTTCCATTTTGTTATAACTATTTTCCTTTTTCTTGCCCTCATCTCTTCTCCTTCCTTGCCTTTCTTAATACAAGCAGCTTTAACAGCTTGGTGTACATTTCTCTGTATCTTTGTGCTAGCTCATGATATGCCTTTTAATGTACTCTTTACATACTGTACCTGTGTTAATACATAGGCTTTCGTTTTATGATAAAAGTACAGAAATTACGTATCTATTTAGATAGTAGATAGCAATATCACTTCCACTTCTGTCCGTTTATATCTCTGAGTTTAATTCTGGAACATTTTTTCTTAGTTGTTTTTTAAACCTAACATGTATGATAGACAATGTCCACAATTTTAATAAATTTCTTTTTTCAACGTTTTTTTTTTTATTTATTTTTATTTTTGGGACAGAGAGAGACAGAGCATGAACGGGGGAGGGGCAGAGAGAGAGGGAGACACAGAATGGGAAACAGTCTCCAGGCTCCGAGCCATCAGCCCAGAGCCTGACGCGGGGCTCGAACTCACGGACCGTGAGATTGTGACCTGGCTGAAGTCGGACGCTTAACCGACTGCGCCACCCAGGCGCCCCAAATTTCTAATCTTTTGTTGGGAATAAAGTAAATAGCATCACAGATGTAGGGTATGTGTGTGTGAAATTCCCTAAAAGCATTTTACAAATCATATAAGTCAGTCATCAAAAGATCTCTAAAAATTGCCATTTTACAAGGAAAAATAAATATAGCCAATAAAATTTTAAATGATACTAAATTTTTTGTATATAATATATAAATAACATAAAACATAAATATATATATAAGTATATATATTTAGAGTGGGAGAGTATGAGCCAGGGAGAAGGACAGAGGGAGAGAGAGAGAATCTTAAGAAGGCTCCATGCTCAGCATGAAGCCTGATGCAGGCCTTCATCCCACGACCCTGGGATCATGATCTAAGCTAAAATCAAGAGTCGGACACTCAACTGATTGAGCCACTCAGACACCCCTATTAAATTTTATTTTTAAACGTTTAAATTCATCAACAAATAAAACTAACAAAACCCAGCAAAATCATTTACAATAGCAATAAAATATACCAGATTCCTGTTGAAACACAATACAGATAGTCAGTCTCCTGCTCTGAATTTCCTAGGCCATATGCAAGGTTCTGGCCAATAAAACATAGGCAGAAATGTTATTCAACTTCAGGAATAGTTAGAGAAATCTTAATTTATCATTAACCATTCTTTCTCTGTTTCCATGATGGAGGAGGTTGTATGTCTCTTGTGATACAGGTAAAAGCTAGCAAACTCCCCATCATCCTGTATCCCAGAATCATTGATTTGCTGAAGTCCCCTGCCAGACTACATTTGACATGTGTGAATAAAAAATAAACTTTGTTATATAAAAAATTATATATTTTTAAAATATTTAATGTTTTTTCAAAGACTTCCATTCTATAGGGAATCATAATATTATTAGCAAGTGTGTGTAATGAGAAGTAAGCCAAAGATTTTAAGATTCATTTTATTAAATAACATTAAATTTTCAAATGTTTAAATTATTAATATGAATTGTATGCTATTGAAAAATTCACTTGCATTGTTACTTTTTTTTTTTTTGTCTTTGATTCAGTGGTTGTAAAGCCTGATAATATAAATGTCCATAGTATCATTCTTGCTCATGTGCAGACATATATGTAGATATATTGCCTATAATTTCTTCATTGATCTGTGCTTTGATCCTTAATAAAAATGTTCTCATGATAAAATGAAAAAGAGAGTGGAATTATAAAATCATACTAACATAAATATAATAATTCAAAATCGCTTTAGTCAGAGTACAGCTGCTATATCTTCTCTAGATTTCCAGAACATCAAATGGGTTGGAAAAACTCATTTTAAGAGCTGATAAGACACCAATTGGGGAATTATCTTGGATTATCCCAGCATTGCTCCATGGGCAATGGCTGTGGTAAAGTTTGGGTTATAACTTACATGCAATTCATCTCAATTTAGCTACAAGTCCACCTTTGTCTCCCAGTCAAGGAAGGCTACTACAGTGCAAGTGAATGAAAATTACATTATTTAGGGGATAACTTTGCAATCATTCTAATGTATATATTAAACATGAAATATATCATGAACTCTTTAAAATTCCTTACTGTAACATCTCAGTTGAGACCCACTGGAGATGATCTCCTTGTATGTCTGTCTTGACCCAAATGGCTCAGGAATTGTTAATTCAGCTTCTACCTTGAGTTGTAGCACAGAGCTTACAACATACTAAAAATATATATTTTTTTCAACATTTTTATTTATTTTTGGGACAGAGAGAGACAGAGCATGAACAGGGGAGGGGCAGAGAGAGAGGGAGACACAGAATCGGAAACAGGCTCCAGGCTCTGAGCCATCAGCCCAGAGCCTGACGTGGGGCTCGAACTCACGGACCGCGAGATCGTGACCTGGCTGAAGTCGGACGCTTAACCGACTGCGCCACCCAGGCGCCCCCTAAAAATATTAAATTAATAAATATTAAATATCGGGTATTTAAAAAGCGTTTATTGACTGGAATCAAAAGTCTTTTGTTTCTTATCTCTGTTCTGGTCTCTTTCCCTGGTTTTGCTGTAGATCTCTCAGTCCAGTCAAAGCTGTTCTTATAGGCTATGGCTCTGATTGCTACAATTAGCAACAGATATATCTCTATTGTCTAATTCAGTGGCTGCAGTGAGTGGAACTGTGATTAATTGGGGAAAGGTGTGAGATTGATGCAATTGAAGTGAGTGTATTTCCCAAGCAAACCTGGGCACAAATAATTTTTAGAGTGACTGAAAGAAGAAATAAGTATTTCCGTTTCTTCTACTTGAAGAGAACATACTCTCTAAGAATACTTTCTTAGAGAGTGATTTTGATGTATTAACATAAAAAATAAAACCTCAAAAATACAAAAAAAGAAAAAAGAAAAGAAGAAGAGGAAGAAATAATGAGGATAATCTTTGGGGAAAATCTGTACCAAAAATAAATGAAAAAGAAAAAATATATCGGTACATAATCACACATAGACACATACATTTCCTATACGCTTATGTATATGGTAGACCCTTGCCACGCAGCATTGGCATCACCTGTAATCTTGTTGGAAACACAGAATCTCAGGTCGTACCTCAGCATTTAACGATTGCCAAGTGATTGATCATGCACAAAAGTGTTTGAAAATCACTGCTACAAGCAAGTGTGTATGATGTGTCATGTTTCATTGATTTAAAAAAAAGAATTTTGTTATAATCATCAGACTTTGTAAGAGATTGGAACTTAATTATTTCAGCCATTAAAAACAAAGGATAATTCTGTAATGTGATAGAGGTTCTAGTTTTTGCTACGATGATAATCATAGTATATAAATGTCGAACACCTTAAATTTATGAAATGTCAAATGGGAAAGAAAAATTTTACTTCTCAAGATTCATTTTCCAATTTGTAATAATAATGCACATGTTTATTCTGCCTTCCTTCTCATCATCTCCTTGCTTATAATTGGGATTGCTATCCTTCTGGGATTTCTAGACATCAGATGAATCAGGAAAAACTCATTTAAAAAAGATGGTATGACTAATTGGGGAATTATTGTAGATTATCCCAATATTGCTCCCTTGGTTAAAATTCCTGTCTCCCTTTAAAAAAAAATTTTTTTTTAATGTTTATTTTTGAGCCAGAGACAGAGCGTGAGCAGGAGAGGGGCAGGGAGAGAGGGAGACACAGAATCTGAAGCAGGCTCCAGGCTCTGAGCTGTCAGTACAGAGCCTGACACGGTGCATGAACCTGTGAACCATGAGATCATGACCTGAGCCAAACTCGGATGCTTAACTGACTGAACCACCCAAGCGCCCCAGTGTCTCCCCTTTTTAAAATAAGAACTGTGTAAGATATTTGACAGCCAGTCTTGCTGTATTTCTGAATTAAGGTAGATTCTTCTGGAAGATAGAACTTGATATTGGAAGTGATCCAGGAAGATAGCTTAGCAAGTATAGATTCAGTAATTTTTTTTTTTTTCATAACTGGAACAAAGGAGCCCCATACCATCTGTATAATTCTTCTTTTGCAGATAGGGAAACTGAAGGTTTTCAAGTGACTTGTTCATGATCATATAAGCAAGAGAGTAGTAATAAGAAGGTAGTATCCCTGATAGTACCTGATATTAACTTCCAGCCCAGTATGGTCTTCTATTTATTTAAATGAAAGATTATTACACATGTACCACATAGCCAGGAAGAAACAAATGAGATAGACTATGTGTGTCATCTTTGGTTATGTTTGCATATTTTGAGATTCACTGCTTCTCTTTTCCCAGTCTTTCCCATTTCAGAAAGTTGTTTTATCAGTTTTACACCATTCTGCAGATCAAAGACAGGAACATTGCTTGATTTCTTTCTTATCTTCCTTTCCTTGTCTCACAACAAATCTTGTTAGGTTTATTATCTTCAGAGTAGATCCCTGAATCTATTTCTTATAACCTCTGACACTAACCTTCTCATTCAAGCCACCATCACCTCTTCCCTAGATTTCTGCAGTATTTTCCTAGCCAGGCTGTCCACTCCCACGTTTGTCTTACTGCATTAGCCAAATTCATCTTTTAAAAATGTAAGAAAACAGGGGCGCCTGGGTGGCGCAAGTCGGTTAAGCGTCCGACTTCAGCCAGGTCACGATCTCGCGGTCCGGGAGTTCGAGCCCCGCGTCAGGCTCTGGGCTGATGGCTCAGAGCCTGGAGCCTGTTTCCGATTCTGTGTCTCCCTCTCTCTCTGCCCCTCCCCCGTTCATGCTCTGTCTCTCTCTGTCCCCCAAAAAATAAATAAACGTTGAAAAAAAAATTTAAAAAAATGTAAGAAAACAAAATAAGTCATGTGTCATCTCCCTGCTCAAAACCCATCAGTAGCTTTCAGTTGCTCCCAGGATAAAATGCAGATGGCCTTATGATAGCCCAATAAGGCTTTATACTGATCTAACTTCTGATGACATTTCCTACCTTTTCATTCATCGCTCACTTGTTCCCTTCTACTTTTGTTGCTATTCTTTGAATATTCCACATTTGTTCTTCTGTCAGAGCTTTTGCACTTAGTTTTTTTTCCCCTCTGGAACTCTATATTCTTGTGGCTTTCTCCCTTATTTAACTTAATTCCTGTTCAAATATGAACAGGAATTTCTTCATGTTGCTCCTGTTACCCTCTCTTATCCTGCTTTATCTTTTTTCAGAATATTTATGAAGACATTCTGTTATGTTCTTTATCTCCCCCATTTAAATTTAAGTTTCTTAGGTCAGGGATCTCTCCCATTTTGCATATTCCCAGTGTGTGAATGATTCCTGGCACATAACGCTGAATAAGTGTGAATAAATTAATATAATTTTTAAATTAAAAAATAGAAATTATTTATAGAAGAATGTTTCATAATTGAGACACTTTTTCTTTTTTTTTAATTTACATCCAAGTTAGTTAGCATATAGTGCAACAATGATTTAAGGGGTAGATTCCTTAATGCCCCTTACCCACTTAGCCCCTCCCCCCTCCCACGAGATACTTTTTCTTTTTAATCATGTATGTTAAAAGTAGCTTGGGTTTTTATTGACATAATAACTCATTTGTAATCATAGCTTTACTTAGGAATGATAAAACGTTTTTAAACTTTAAGACACTACCCATGTCTATAGCTCTCTTATTTTATTTCGTGTATGACATATGAAAATAAATACTATCTTGTAATAACAATTTTTAACCTTCTTTTGTAGATAAAAGTTAAATTATTAAATTACTAGAGGAGAAAGGTGCCTTCTTGAGTTACATTCAAGTACATTTATTTTTTTCATATTTTTTTTCAAGTTTGTTTATTTTGAGAGAGAGGGAGATCACACGTGTGTGTATGTGTGAGTTGGGGAGGTGCAGAGAGAGAGGGAGAGAGAGAACACCAAGCACGCTTCATACCATCAGCACAGAGCCTGATGGGTGGCTTGATCTCAGAACTGTAAGATCATTACCTGAGGAGAAACCAAGAATTCTACCCTTAAGCTTAACCAACTGAGCCACCCAGATGCTCTGAAGTACATTTACTTGAAAATGTAATGTAATCTTGGTTCACTGAAGTGCATTAAAACATAAACTTCTGGTCATTCTTTTTCCCCTCTATACATGTTTCATTTTGGCTAGATGCGATCAGTAACTTCAGAACACTGAATGCTTTGGGAATTGTTATTTGTGTATTAACAGGGTGTTGATTTCTTTAGTTTGATGGTGATCGTGCTTGTTGGGTGGAAATGAATTGATAATGTTTTACTCTTTATTTTTTTTCTGCTACAAACTATTCTTTAGGAAGTAATTTAAATTTTTAGTAGGAATACCTCATGTAATCAAGTACAATTTCAGATGACGCAGTTTGATTTAATGAAGTTTGTAGACATAACAGTTTGTGAATAGTGGTGATATTGATAATTTTCCTATTCTTCATTTTTAATATATATTTTTTCATTTTGAATAATTTTAAAGAGTGAAAGCATGCAGCATTTTATTAACTATATTCTCAAGAGCTGCAAAAGTGCTTTTTTTTAATGGGATATGTGAATTTTGTAGTTTTAATGTATAGAAATGTTCAACTTCTGTACTTAGATGATTTATTTCCTTACTACCCATCAGGCTGGCCCAGAATGCCTTCAGTGTGAAGAAGGGTGCTCTAAATCACGGCCTCTGGGTTGTCCCCATCCATGTGTTTTGCCATGTCACCCTGGAGAATGTCCTCCTTGTGTTCAGATGCTTAGAATAAAATGTCACTGCAAGATCACAAGCCTTTATGTGGAATGTAGGTAAGTGGACTGAAGAAGTATTTACTATAATTATTTTAACCAGTATCTCTTTGTAATTCAGAACCCTATACAGTATTCTTTAGGAAACATTATTCATTGTTGCCCATAGACACTAGAAGCCTAGACTTTCCTTCCAGTAGAGACCTGAAGAAAGACATGTAGAATCCCTCACCTTCTAGATACTTAGTCCTGGTTTCAAGGGCAATTCTGCTTTTTCCATTTGGGAATTCTGTGTAAGAGTTTTTAAGGGAAAAAGTTCCATCAATCACTGCTTAAAAATAAATAGAAATATTCCTATAGTGGATTGTCAAGCAACTGTGTCAAACTAGAATTTTGTTGGATCAAAACTTGATGTGCACATAGTTACTAAGGCATAATTTTTAAATTCTATGGGGCGCCTGGGTGGCTCAGTCGGTTCAGCCCAGGTCAGCCGTCCGACTTCAGCCCAGGTCATGATCTCGCGGTCCGTGGGTTCAAGCCCCACATCAGGCTCTGTGCTGACAGCTCAGAGCCCGGAGCCTGTTTCAGATTCTGTGTCTCCCTCTGTCTCTGACCCTTCCCTGTTCATGCTCTGTCTCTCTCTGTCTCAAAAATAAATAAACATTAAAAAAAAAAAATTTAAATTCTAGACTTTTGTTTATTACAAGTGTAGCTGTTATGGCATATGCCATACTAGGCTATGACTTCTATATTTCCTTTACTTAAAAAAATGCACACTTAATAGTATGTATATTTTTGCTTATCAATTATGTGGAGGGGAAAAAATTACCATTTTTTTCCTATTTAATCACAATCTAACATAATTTATCTAACTTGTTTAGCTTCATTTCACCCAAGTTTGTAAAGTGGGCTGTGTGTAAGTGTATTTGACTCAAGTTAAAGTTGGGGATATGACTTTGTTTCTCATTTTTTTAACATAAACACTTTTTGAAAAATGCCTGTTAGTAGTATCTTAAATTTGCTTTTGTCATTTATACTATAGAGTACTGTTTTTTTAAATTGGAAAAGTTAAATTTTATTCTTTTTATATATTAAAATTATTTTGTTGAACTTTTAAGAATGAACTATTATAATTTTTAGCTTTAGAGTTTTGTTTGTAGAGTGAAGAGGGCAACTTTGCTTTAGTAATTAGTGATACTAAAGAAAGGAGATTTTCTTTGGTCTTATAGGGTGTAAATTTCCTTTTCTTACTTCTTTTTCCCTTTGTTATGTAGTCTCCAAAGTGTGACTTTGCCTTTTTACCTTCTTGTCCAGAGTGGTTGCCTTTCCAAGATTGACTCCTTGATTCTTGTGTACTTTTTAAAGTTTCTTCCTTTTAGTTAGTGTTCGTATCTACCAGTACTTTTTCACATTTAGGGTGGACTTTCTCTTTCTGGTGTGATGTTAGCTCAGTTGCCCTCTTCTCTTTTCTGCTCAGTTTTTCCAGAACCCTACTAGTTCTCTGAAATGATATGCTTTGGGAGCTTGAGAAATAGTTTCACTATGAATTGGTATTTATTTTTCTACTTGCCTATAATTTGAAATTTGTAGAAATTTGTATCTTCTGGTTATATGCAGGTCATGGGATTTGAGTGATTTTATTATTAATGAGCTGAATGATTTTGTGGGGAGGATATGTAGATAGATATATTTGGATTGAGTTGGCTTCCATTACTACAGTTATCTGGAGTTCCTTTTCCCTTTCCTTGAATGTATATTTAAAGTGTATGATTTTCAGCAGAATATACATTCTTTTCAAGTGTACATGGAACATTCTCCAGAATAGATCACACAGTAGTTCACAAAAGAGGCCTCAACAAATGCCAAAAGATTAAAGCCTCACCATGTACCTTTTCTGACTACAACGCTATGAAACTAAAAGTCCAACTACAAGAAAAAAATTGGAAAGACCACAAATATATGGAGGTTAAACAACATGCTACTAAACATTGAACAGCTCAACCAGGAAATGAGAGAAGAAATAAAAAATTACATGGAAATAAATGAAAATGAAAACACAGTGGTCCAAAACCTTTGGGATGCAGCAAAAGCGGTCGTAAGAAGTATATAGCAACATAGGCCTACCTCAGGAAGCAAGAAAAATAATCAAACAACCTAATCTTATACTAAAGGAGCTAGAAAATGAATATCAAACAAAACCCAAAGCCAGCAACAGGAAGGAAGTAATAAAAATTAGAGCAGAAATAAATGTTATAGAAACTAGAAAAATAGAACAGATCAGTGAAACCAGGAACTGATCCTTTGAAAAAAAAATTAATAAAATGTGATAAACCTCAAGCCAGACTTATCAAAAGCAAAAGACAAAGGACTCCAATAAATAAAATCACAAATGAGAAGATAAATAGCAACCAACACCATAGGAATACAAAAAATTATAAGAGAAAGTTATGAAAAATTGTATGCCAACAAATTTTTTAAAGTTTATTTATTTTGAAGTGGGGGGAGGGGAAGGGGCAGAGAGAGATGGAGAGAAAACTCCAAGCAGGCACCACACTGTCAGTGTGAAGCCCAGTGCAGGGCTCAAACTCATGAACTGTGAGATCATGACCTGAGCTAAAACCAAGAGCCAGATGCTTAACCAACTGAGCCATCCAGGTGCCCCTGTATGCCAACAAATTTGACAACCTAGAAGAAATGGGTAAATTCCTAGAAACATGTAAATGACCAAAACTGAAACAGGAAGAAATAAAAAACTTGAACACACTGGTAACCAGCAAAGAAATTGAATCAGTAGTCCAACTCCCAACAAACAAAAGTCCGTGACCAGATTCTACCAAACATTTAGAGAAGAGTTAATAACTGTTCTCAAATAATTCAAAAAAATAGAAAAGGAAGGAAAACTTCCAATTTCATTCTATGGGGCTAGCATTACCTTGGTACCAAAAGAAGCTACCACTAAGAAAGAACTACAGGCCAATATCCCTGATGAACATAGATGCAGAAATTCTCAATAAAATACTAGCAAACGAAATCCAACAATGTATTAAAAAAGTTATTCACCACCATCAAGTGGGATTTATTCCTGAGTTGCAGGTGTGGTTCGGTATTCACAAATCAATCAACGTGATACACCACATTAATAAAAGAAAGGATATGAACCATATGATCCTTTCAATAGATACAGAAAAAGCATTTTACAAAGTATAATATCTGTTTATGATAAAAACCCCAACAAAGCAGATTTAGAGGGAACACACCTCAAAATGGCAAAGGCTATATATAACAACCCCATAGCTAATATCATCCTCAAGGGGGAAAAACAGAGCTTTTCCTTTATGGTCAGGAACAAGACAGGGATGTCCACTCTCACCACTGTTATTTAACATAGTAATGGAAGTCCTAGCCACACAATCAGACAAGAAAAAGAAATAAAAGCCATTCAAACCGGCAAGGAAGAAGTAAAACTTTCACTATGGCATGATAACTATATATGGAAAACCTGAAAGAGTCCACCAAAAAAAACTGCTAGAACTGATACACAAATTCAGCAAAGTTATAGGATACAAAATCAATGCACAGAAATCTGTTCCATTTCCTTACACCAATTGGAATTTAAATAAAAACTTAAAATCACAATGAGATACAACTACACACCTGTTAGAATTCAAAAGATAAAAGATTGACAGGTGTTGAAAAATTAGTTTATTACTAATTATAAATTTTTTTAATGTTTGTTTATTTTTGAGAGAGAGAAAGAGAGAGAGACAGTGCGAGTGGGGGAGGGATGGAGAGAGGGAGACACAGAATCCGAAGCAGGCTCCAGGCTCTGAGCTGTCAATACGGAGCCCTATGCAGGGTTTGAACCCAAGAGATGTGAGATCATGACCTGAGCCAAAGTCGGCCGCTTAACCAACTGAGCCACCCAGGCACCTCCCTCTGTTTTTTTTTTTTTTTTTAATGTTTATTTATTTTTGAGAGAGCGAGATAGTGCAAGTGGGGGAGGGACAGAGAGAGGGAGACACAGAATCCGAAGCAGCTTTTCAAAAAAATTTTTTTAATGTGTATTTAGTTTTGAGAGAGAGATGAAAAATTAGTTTATTACTAACTGTGAAATGACAGGAACAAAATGATATTAATTCTTAAGTTCAGAGGTGAGCACCATACTTGAAAGGATGAAAACGTACAACTTCTGGGAGAGCCAGAAATTATTAAGTGATATTATTAAGTGAATTTTTGCTAAGAAAATTGCATATGTTACCTTAGAGTACATTTATACTAATTTGATAACACATATTTAAGATAATAGTTTTGACATGAGGCTAAATTTATGGTATATTTTGGCAATTATGTATACTAAAAGGAAATAGGAAAAGAAGGAAAAGAAAGAAACAATAAAAAGGAGAAGAAAGGTAATGGGAAGAGAAAATAAGATTCATATGGTAGGGATTTTAAGAGTATCACTAGTTAACTGACTCATGCGATGTCTGAGTTGTGGTTGTATTCAACTAGATTAGAAAGTAGTTAAAGCACCAGTTATTCCCTGGTGCTCATGACTTTTCCTGAATTACCCACCAAGTCAAATATAAAAGCACACAGACTGCTCTAAAATGATTGAATCTAAAATGAATGAATTTCTAATATTAGTAAATAAGTTACCAAAACAACTTAAAAAGATTTCGTAAAACAAGCTTACTAAATTCTTCAATTTGAAGTAGGGTTTTTTTTTTTCTCTTTAAGAAAAAACAAGCAAAGGGGGGGAAAAGAGAGAGACAGGGAGGCAAATCAAGAAACAGACTCAACTACAGAGAACAAACTGATGGTTGCTAGAGGGGACGTGGATGGGGGAATGGGTTAAATAGGTGATGGGGGTTAAGGGGTGCACTTGTTGTGATTAGAGCTCTGGGTATTGTATGGAGGTATTGAATTACTGTATTGTACACTTGAAACTAAATTACAATTTATGTTAACTAATTGGAATTTAAATAAAAACTTAAAAAAAAGAAATCTGGGTGAGCATTTTCTCAGGATCAATTTTAAAGTAATATATTGAGCCATCAGTTTTTAACTGTTCATAGAAGTATTAGGAAAATGATAATTATATGGTAATATAATGGTTGGCCTATCAACAGGGAAAGATAATAGCAGGAACTATTAAAGAGATCATATTTTGTATGTGTTTTATACTCCCTTTTTGCAGCGATTGACTTTTTGGCATTTGATTTATTGGTAATAGAAGTTTTCAGTTATCAGACCAGGTAAGTAATTTGAGATAATTATTACAGATGGTACACAAAATAGTTTTCAAGAAAAAAATGAAGTAGGGTAATTTTATGGATATGTTTGAAATTGTGAATTACTTTTAGAGAAATTATGTTATAAAATGGACTTCGGTTTGAATGGCATCAAAATTTCCTCTTTTATTTTTAGAAAAATAACCACTGCTGATATAGATGAAAAGAATCTCCTTAGTTGTTGCAAAAATCAGTGTCCTAAAGAGGTAAGCTTTAATAGAAACTTTTAAGTTGTATTTCTATGGCCTTGTTTCTCTTGGATTTTCTCTTTTCTCGTTTGGTCTTATTTCAGGTCCTTTCTGAACCTGCTAGACATGTGGGTCCAGAAAGGAAGATGTGATTGAGGTCTGTAAAAATGTAATACCTACTAACTGTGGATGCACATCTCTTTATGAAATTTTGGGGCTATTAGGACGAAGACTGACCCTTCGAAGATTTTTTTCTAAAAGCAGTTTTAAAGACAGCTTATATACTTTATATGATAGAGTATTGACCTAATGCTTTGCCCCTCCTTAAAATATTAAATAGGTGAAGAACTGTGTGAGTCATAGGCTGTGAGACAGTAAATCCATAGTAGGTTATTTAAGAAGCAGATTTGTGTGTGTGTGTGTGTGCGCGCGTGTGCATGCACGTATGTATGAACTTTAAAGTTCATTATTATTTTGAATTAATTCATACAAAGTACTTATGTTAAAGTTTTATTTTTAAATATTCTGATTCTTGTATGTGCATTGTATCCCAACTGAAAGTATTAAAAATAGTTCAGAAAAATTATTCAGAGTGTAAAGGTTAAAAGTCACCAGTGATTTTTCTTGGTGATAATTTGAGAAACCAAAGTGGTCCGTCTACAGTTGGTTAACTTAAAAGTCAGAGTATTCCCTTTTTTGTTGTTGGAGGTAGGGCAGTAATAGTTACTTGATTTGGTTGGACATTTATAAAGGAGTCCCTTTGACTTACAGATATACTCATTGTACCACTTTTATTTTAATTCTGTCTTTATGTATTTACCTGTTTCTCGTCCTCTTTATAGTCAGGGAGAGATGACAACAAAGCCTTAATGACAAGTATAGAAGTCATTCTCTTTAATTAAATAAAAAGAAATTAATGCCTGATATGCCTTTTTGTTAGCAATATTTCCTTTTAACTAAAACTGGGTTCTTTTTATGGATTTCTGTTTAAGAACTATTGGAAGTTGAACCTGTGTATTTTAAAAGTTATGTGAGATTATAAACAGACATTTCAAGCAATAAATGATTATTTTAATAACCTGTCTTTGTCATACAAGCAAAACTAAGGGGGGCATTGGGATATTTCAAATTTAATTTTCTGAATTCTTCAAATTCTGAATTTTTCCTTTTTAAAATAAATTTTCTTCTGTCCAAATTCAGATTCCAGGTAATAAGTGGTTGAGAATGTTTTATTTTTAATCTGACTCAGTAACTTGGTATGAGATTGTAGTTAGAAATAACAAAATTAAATTTAGGGATTGCTAATTTGCAGTTTAACATCTCCTTGGCTGTGATTCGTTTGTGATACTGTTATGACATTTGGTGGGGCTAGATGGATGGTCACTGTTTAAAAATTTGTTTTCCATGCTCATGATTATTTGGATTCTAGATCATTCTGGAGCCCCGAGTATTTCCAGAGTCTCCTTGGGCTCTCTTGAAAAATATAGCCTTAGTTTGGGAACAATCCAGGTGGCTGTTATAGTTTGAAACAGTCTAGGAGCGGACAGGTGTCTAATAGAACTTACTCTAGTTTATGGCCTCTCAACATTGGTAAGGCTACAGCAATACTTCTCAAACAGTCAGTTTAAGAGCTTCTTGAAATGGATTAATGGGCCCTGCCCCAGAGTTTCTGGTTTTGGGGGTCCAAGAATTTGCATTTCTAATAAGCTTATATATAATAGTGATATTGTTGGTCTGGCACCACAGTTTGAGACTCACTAAGCCATAGAATCAAGTCATACTTGGGATCAACCAAGAACTGTGTCACTTTGCATCTGCAGCAGATATCCTGTACTCAGAGTTAAGGTATAGGATGATGGTAAATTCTGATGTACCAATAGATTCCTGTTCACTTTCTCTTCCCCTCCCCATACTATGGATTTCTTGGGGGCAGCGACTATGTCATATTTGTCCTTGCATCCAGTCCTTTGTTCCCTGTTTGTGTGTATTAGGCAGTTGGTAAATGTTGTTGAATGTGAATTAAACTGAACCGTGGGAGTGATATAGGCATATCATTCTAGATATACACACTCTGTGTCTTCTGGACTGGTTTGAGTTTAACTAAAAGAAAATATAAAGATACCATGAAGAACTAACTACACCTTTAAACTGCCCCACATACACAATTCTGCTTTTAAAACATATTTCTGAATTTGGTTTTATCATCCCCATGCAAGCTTTTTTACTTTTTGCTTGGGAAAATTATTTAATGTCTCTGTAACTCAAATTGTTCATGTATACAATGGGAGAAATAATACTCACTTCTGAGCGCTGAGTATTAATGAGTTAATAACATGTAAATGTCTTAGTATATGGTAAGTGCCTTATATGTGCTTGCTGTAGTGATGATGATATATGTGGGTATTTATCCACAAACATTGTTTTGCAAGCTTTCCTTAATTATTTTTAAAGAGCTTTTTTTTTTTTTAATTTTTTTTTTCAACGTTTATTTATTTTTGGGACAGAGAGAGACAGAGCATGAACGGGGGAGGGGCAGAGAGAGAGAGGGAGCAGAATCGGAAACAGGCTCCAGGCTCTGAGCCATCAACCCAGAGCCTGACGCGGGGCTCGAACTCACGGACCGCGAGATCATGACCTGGTTGAAGTCGGACGCTTAACCGACTGCGCCACCCAGGCGCCCCTTAAAGAGCTTTTTTAATTGTTGTGATTAAAATGGAACATTTTGAAGTAGACAGTATTGGTTATTGATGAGGTGTTGGATATGACATATGCAAATGTTAGCAGAATGATGTTAGGGACTGAGTAGAAGAAAACCATTCCACATTGAGTAGAGTAGGCTATCTCTGCTTTAAATGAATGTGAAGGTTAGATGTTTTAGAAAAACCTCAGTATTTTGGTGTGAAGTCTGTAATGAAGATACAGTCTTTATATATTATGCATTTTAATCAGCTTCCTTTGAAACTGCTTTTCAGCTCTTTTAGAATATAAGCTGGCTTTTAAGATAACACATACTTGTACATCTGATTTTTTTAAACAATGAAATTATTACCTAGTCAGAAATACGTAATACATATGGACAGTTTAACAAATGGTTAAAAAGTCAAGACCGTATAACTCCACCCAGGTTAAAAATTACAGTGTGACTGCATCTCAGAAGTCTACTAAAGTCCCTGTCTGACTGTGGTTTCCTCTTTCTATCCTATATGTTATCTCCATCTCCCTTTTATAGTAATTTACTTGCTTTTGTTTATAGTTTTCATCTGGAAACAATATTGCTTGCCTAATTTTATATTAAAAATTCAAAAGTATGAACTTATGTGACCTACTTACTGTGCTTTATGTTATGTTTGTCACGTTTATTACATGTTGCCACAGTCTTTATTCCATTATATGAGTAGACTATAGTTCACTGTGTTTTCTTTACTGTGGGTAGATATTTGAGTTGCTAAAAATACTGCTATGAACATTCTTGTTTGTACCTTCTAATTAATATATGTGGATATAGGTTTCTCTATGTGCCATTGCTTATTCATAGGGGATGTATAATTTCAACTTAAAGTCATATTGATTTCCAAAATAGTTGTACAATTTACTATCAGTAAATTTTCCTGTTTACTACCAGTATTTTAAAGTTCCAGTATTTTAATTTCCAGTTACCACCATACTTGGTATTGTCATAATTTTTAAGTTTTGCCAATTCTATGGCATCTGGTGATTTTAAATTACATTTTCCTGATTACTAGTGGTTTTTAATACTTTTTCAGGATTAATGACATTACTTTTGTCTGTGGGGCATATGTTGGATACCAGCACAGCAGACTTCTGGATGAGTTTCAGTTCTCCTTGCAAGCTACAGAAATCAGTTTGGTTAACTTAGCACACACACAAAAAGACATATTTGGAGGATATTGGAGGCCAGTTCATAGATTTTGTTTTTGTTTTTGTTTTTGTTTTTTTAATTTTTTTTTCAACGTTTTTTATTTATTTTTGGGACAGAGCGAGACAGAGCATGAACGGGGGAGGGGCAGAGAGAGAGGGAGACACAGAATCGGAAACAGGCTCCAGGCTCTGAGCGGTCAGCACAGAGCCTGACGCGGGGCTCGAACTCACGGACCGCGAGATCGTGACCTGGCTGAAGTCGGACGCTTAACCGATTGCGCCACCCAGGCGCCCCTTTTTTTATTTATTTTATTTTATTTTTTTAATTTTTTAATTTTTATTTTTTTTTTCAGTTCATAGATTTTGAAGGAAATGCTGTTACAGCAAACTTTGGGAAGGGCAGGACCTGGGCAGCCCCCAGGGGCTTGCCAGCAGGGGCTTGAGGGCTCTGTAGTGAGATGACTATTCAAACCACCATGTCTTTCTTTTTAGTTTTCAGGTATCAGGAGAGAAAATCTGATTGGTCCCCTTAGGTATGGGGGCTCCCTTGGCACAGGCAGCAACAGACAGGGAACTGGAATGGGTGGTACAGTCATGGCCATGGCTCCTGGGAGAACTGTGGTAAACCAGGCAGTCTTCCCAATTTATGTCTCCTGTTTCTTCTACCAGCAGAGAAGGTGAAAGGCAGGGAGATTCATGGAAGAATTGTGAGATGGGGGTAACAGGATCAATACAGTATTTAGAGAAAAGAGGTACATTTTAAAGGTAGAAGACCAAGCCAGAGAAAAGAGACTTTTAAGATGGTAGTGAAATTGTGGAGAGTGACCATGGGGTCTTTTAGGACTAAGGCAGAAAGATAGGACATCCAGAAAGATATGACATCCGGTTTTTAGCTTTTCATCAAACCCCAACACGTTGAAAATATAGAATACTATAGTCACAATTCTGAGTAACTTCAGAAAGTCTATATTGATTCTGAAAAGCTTCCCTATTCACTTTCCCCATTAGAGTTGTTGATTTAAAGTTGAAGTAGAGTGGTTAGTTACTTTTAGAGAGGATGACCGATGTCATTACCTCAATGAAGGAAAGAGCAAGAGGCTACAGAGACCTGTTTGGAGAAGGAGAGAGGATGGGTGGTAAGTTGATGCCAAATGTTTGTCTTCTTCATGAAGTCAGGCTAGAGGCACTGGCAGGAATGGAAGTGAGGAAGAAGTTGAGGAGGACAAAGACTTTAAACGACCCTGTGAGGCAGATATTTGATAGTTCAAAAGTATGAACTTTTGAGCTTAGTAAGCAGTGTTCAAGGCCTGTAGTTAGGTAGAGAGAAAAACAAAACTGAAGTGGTCCAGGAATGCTAGTGTGGAACTCATTTCAGCAGCTCAGCCCTATGGTGGGACCGATGAAAATGTAGTCTGAGTGATCCATATTTAGTTTTGGTGCGAACGTCTCAGCTAAAAATGAAAAAACAAGAAATTTAGTTGCACACCAGAGAGAGACTAAAGGCAATGGAAAAGACTTCTGAATGTTTTAAAGTCAGTAGAGATAATAGTTTAAAGAATCAATCTGGTGAAATATAAAGATCAGAAGTTGGAGAATTCAATGTTTATTAAGGTGTCTTTGTTAATGAATATAAGAGACACAAAGAAATAGAAGACCATTGCCCTCATTATAATACCTTTTATTATAATAGCTAAATATATCGAGAACATTTAATCCTCACGACAGCCTTACAAAGTTCTGTTTCCCTTCCCAGTTTTATACGTGAGGCACAGAAAAGTCAGGAGGTTTGCCCAAGATTTCACAGTTGGTGAACAGGGAAGCTGAAATTCAATTCCAGGCAGCTTGACTTTGGAATTTAACCACTAACTAATGGTGTCTTTTATTCACAGTCTGGTTGGAGAGACAGGAATCTATGAAGTGTCTAAATTTTTAAAAATTTTGAATGTTTTTATTCATTTTTGAGAGAGACAGAGCACAAGCGGGGGAGGGGCAGATAGAGAGGGAGACACAGACTCTGAAGCAGGCTCTAGGCTCTGAGCTGTCAGCACAGAGCCCATCGTGGGACTTGAACCCATGAACCATGAGATCATGACCTGAGCTGAAGTCAGACACTCAACAGACTGAGCTACCCAGGCGCCCACAATTTTTTTGAAGACCACACAAACAGTGTCACAATAGTTTAAAAGTAGATTTCTTACATAATTACTATTATTTGTTCAAATATAGGCAAATTTCTATCATGTTACTATGGTGATCTAAGCCATATATTGAAGTCTGGATAAGATTTGAATACAAAGAAGATCACAATGTTTCATCTGAAAGCTTGACTGTGATAAGAAGATAGTAAATAACTAAAGACAAGGAGCCATGTAGACATCATGGCAATTGCTTAGGTGGTTTGGCTACCTATATAATATGTTTTAATACATAGCGGCAAAGAGAAATGATTTAGAGTAAAAGGCTAAGCAGTTGTATTACAACACAGTGCCTTAAGGACAAGAAAGTTTTCTTTCTTTCTTATATAACCATATAGGGAAGGTAGATGTGTTATCACTGTGCTCCATGTATTCATCCAGGAACCCAAATAAGTCAGGCAGCTCTGCTTCATCTTGACACATGGTTTCCATTCGTGCTCTAAATGTCATCATTTACAGCACATTGGGAAGGGAAGAACATGGGTGTATGCTCTTGAAAAGCTTGAAGGCACAAAAGCACTTTTGCTTACATTTCATTGGCCAGAACGTAGTCACATGGCTATAACTAGCAGCAACCCTGATGTAAGATACACTCTTGGAGTGGAACTGGGGAGAATATTTAACATTTATGTGTAAAGTAATGTATATCTAAAAGAAAAAGTTGGAAAATTACATCATTATCCAGGGTTGATTGACCGACCCTACTGTGATAGACTCTCTTAAAATAGCTGTTGGAGGAAGGGGAGTTTGTAGAGTATGACTAGAATATAAATATGAATATAATAGAATATAAATAATATAAATACTAGAATATAAATATAAATAGCAATAAAAATTGCTTTATTTTCGTTTTATTTTAGCTTCCTTGTGGTCACAGATGCAAAGAAATGTGTCATCCTGGTGAATGTCCCTTTAATTGCAACCAGAAGGTAAAACTTAGATGCCCTTGTAAAAGAATAAAAAAGGTAAGTATTTTAAGTTATTGAATATACTTTTCTGTGTAAAAAAATTTTTTTTGGTCTCTGTTTTGGTAGTTTTTGGCTTTACTTTTTGCCTTTTAATTTTAAGGTCTTACCTTTTAGAATCTTTATTGTTAGCCTATTTCTGTAGGTACTTATTTTTAAAATCAGCTTTGTTTGGCAATTTAGTTTTCTGTAATTTACTCATAAAAGAACTTTGTTTTATGTTGGAACTAAGTTCAGTGCCCTTTTTTTGGGTAGAATCAGTATGCTCTAGATTTGAGGGGTGCCTGGGTGGCTCAGTTGGTTAAGCGTCCGACTTCAGCTCAGGTCATGATCTCGCAGTTTGTGAGTTCAAGCCCTGCGTTGGGCTCTGTGCTGACAGCTCAGAGCCTGGAGACTGTTTCGGATTCTGTGTCTCCCTCTCTCTCTGCCCCTCCCCCACTCATGTTCTGTCTCTGTCTCTGTCTCTCTCTCTCTCTCAAAAATAAAGATTAAAAAAAATTTAATATGCTCTAGATTTGAGGTCTTTGTACAAGGAACATGGAATGAGTAATAGAGTGAGTTTCATGGCTTAAGAAATGGTCTGGAATTTAACCTTTGTTGCTCTTATTTATGAAATAGTTTTTGCCATCAGTATCATGTTGTGAAAACACAGCCTTAAAAAGACTTCACATGCACAGCCTTATAACAAACTGGGAGAGAATTCATTTTAAGATAAAATAGTGGTAATGGAGGAGTAAAGGGCAAAACTTTTTTTTTTTTTTTTTGTAATGTTTGTTTATTTTTGAAAGAGAGCGAGAGAGAGTCTTGAGCGGGGAGGGGCAGAGAGAGAGGGAGACACAGAATCCAAAGTGGGCTCCAGGCTCTGAGCTATCAGCACAGAGCCCAATGTGGGGCTCAGATTCACAGACCACAAGATCATAATCTGAGCCGAAGTCAGACGCTTAACCCACTGAGCCACCCAGGAGCCTCTGAAAGGGCAAAACTAAGAACTGGAAAGCTCAGTGGAAGCAAACTATACACCATTCAGCTAAACTAAGCTTACATGGAAGAGTCTCACTGGTCTCCAGTGTCAGCAGCTGGGTTGTCTTGTTTTCAGCCTCCTTTTCCTTGACTTGCCTGTTCACGCTGTTGACCTCTGATTTTTGCTATCTTGGTTACAGTTGTAACTCCTTTTTTCCTTCATATTCTTATGGTCATCCCCTAAGGTTAGTCTTTTTCTTTTCTTTAAATTCATTCAACAAATATTTATTGAGAATCTTCTGCTTTTATTGAGGATATTTGCTTTTTACTTTTTTTCACAGTTCCTACCATCACTTCCTGGGATAGGTAGCTTCTGAATTTAAATTTAGAAGCCTGACCTTTTCTGAAGTTGAATCCCTAAGTTTTAGATATTTAAATTGGACCGCTTTATGTGAAAATCAGTGCTTAGTCAAGTCACTTTTCATCTGCGATGTCTCTCTCATGTCCTGTTACTGTCCAAATATAGTTCGCCACCCACTAGAAGAACTTTGGCAACAGCTCATTCTTGGACTCTGATAACAGCTTCATAGCAGATTTCCCTGCCTCCAAGTCTAGTACTTCCTTAATCTAAGTTCTTCAGTGGTTCTTCATCACTATGGGAAAATAATATACATTTAGAAGAAACATCTATGTACATACTATCTTGGCATTCAAGTGAATCTGTGATGGTGAAGGTTTGCCTGCTTATCTCCAGTCTCATCCTCTAGCAGCCATCTCTGTGAATCTGTTACTTAGGTGTCCTAACATATATGCTACCTTACGCTTTAATCTGTGGCGATGTATACATTCTTCCTTTTGTGTAAAATGCAAAGTTTTTTCCCTTTACCATTCCGTCCACTAGAATCCTGCCTCTAGTATTCAGTGCAAGCATTTCCTTGTTTGGGAAGCTCTTCCTTGTCCTGACTCCCTTAGGAAGACTTAGATGCTGTTTTCCCTTGGTTTCCTTTATCCTAGGTTCATGACTAAGAGCTTGATGATCCTAGGGACGTCTGCAACCTTGTTTTCTCATCCATAAAAGAGAATTTATACTTAGATTTATTGAAAAGAATAAAAGAGGTAATGCTTATATAGCATTTAGTACAGTGATTGCTATGTTTAATAAATAGCTGCTGTTATTATTAGTTAACCACTTGTCATATTATTCCATTCTTTTCCTTATTGTGTCCCTGTCCCTCATACAGTGCTTGGCATGTAATAGGTACTCTGTAAGTACCTTTTTTTTTTCTTTTAAATTTTATTTATTTTGAGAGAGAGAGAGAGAGAGAGAACGTGAGAGAGCACACACAGGGGAGGGGCAGAGAGAGGGAAAGAGAGAATCCCAAGTAGGCTCTGTGCTGCCAGTGCAGAGGCAGACATGGGGCTTGAACTCACAAAACTCTGAGCTCATGACCTGAGCCGAAACCAAGAGTCAGACACTTAACCAAGTGAGCCACCCAAGCGCCTCACCAAAATTTTAAAACTTTTTTAAAAAAGATTAAGTGGTTGAGAGGGAAATTTGTAGCTCTCCAGAAAATTCTCTAGAACTGAATGAGTTGGTAGCCATTGGCCACATATGGCTGTTTATTTATTTGAATATTTTTTAGCTTTATTGATGCACAGTTGACAAAAATTATACGTATTTAAAGTGCACACATGATGATTGTCCACACATATACACTGTGAAATGATTACAGCAATAAAGCTAATTAACATTTTACCTCACAGTTACTGTTTCTTTGTGGAGAGAATACTTACAGAGCATATTTAAAATATATAATACAGTATTAGTAACTATAGCCAGCATGTGGTGTATTAGGTTCCTTAGAACTTATTCATCTTATCACTGAAAATTTGTAGCCAGTGACCAATTTCTTCATATTCTACCTAGTCCATAGCTCCTAGAAATTTCCATTCTCTTCTCAGCTTTTCTAAGTTCTTCTCAGCTTTAATTTTTTAGATTCCACATGTAAGTAAGATCATACAATATTTGTCTGTATCTGACTTACTTTACTTAGCATGATTGTCTCCATGTTCATCCATGTTCTCTAAATAACAGGATTTCCTTCTTTTTTATGGCTGAATAATACTGCATTATAGGTAGGTAGGCAGATCACATTTTTTTTCATTCACTTATCCATTGATGGACACATGTCTTGTTACCATATATTGGCTATTGTGAATAATGATGCAGTGAATATTGGAGCACAGATATCTCTTAGATACTATTTTCATTCCCTGTATAGCCAGAAGTAAGACTGCTAAAACCTATACTACATCTCTTTTAAGTTTTTAAAGAAGCTTCCACACTGTTTTTCATACTGGCTATACAAATTTATATTCCTGCCAACACAGCGCAAGGTTTCTTTCTTTTTTTTTTCTGTAGTCTTGCCATAACTTGTTATTTATTGGCATATCAATTATAGTTATTTTAACAGTTGTGAGTTGATTATGTCATTGTGGTTTAGATTTGCATTTTCCTGGTGATTAATGATATTGAGCCCATTTGCGTATACCTGTTGGCACATATGGGTATTTAAAATTTGAATTTTAACGAATTAACATTAAATAATAGTAAACCTCCAGTTCTTCCGTTTCACTAGACACATTTTGAGTTTCAGTAGCCATATGTAGTTAGTGTTACTCTGTTGGGTAGTGCAGATTTAGAACATTTTCATGATCTCAGAAAACTGTGTTGGATGCCACTACTCTAGAGCATTTTATCCCCTGGAAGCCTTAGAAATATAACAAACAATAAAAATAAAGAATAAAAATGAAATTAAAGCTAAGTTCGTAGTGGCTCTAGTAAATAATTATTAAATGGATGCTTTGAATTTTATGTTCTTTACTTTTTTTCAATTATGAGGCAATAAAAGAATGATCCCTCTTTGAATTAAGACATTTAATGCTTGTAACCATATCATTAAATATTCATGAAGTGACTCTTAATATGCATAACCTTAAGCTGTTAGAGAAATTTTGCTTTTTTGTGGCATACAGTTAGGACTTTGAGGGAAAAAGCTTTTAAAATCAAATTTTTAAAAATATTATTTGTAGGAACTACAGTGTAACAAAGTACGTGAAAATCAGATTTCAATAGAATGCGACACAACATGCAAGGAAATGAAACGGAAAGCATCTGAGGTAATGTTACGTTAAATGTCAATTCTAATTTGCTAATTAATAGCCTTTTCATATTTTGTGGATTACTTTATGTGCTTATTACAAACAAATCTCATCTCTTTTTGCTTTTGTAATAAAAGCCTAGTTTTGTAGGCCTATTTTCAATCCCCAGGTGTATTCTTCAGTGTGTACTAGATTTTTCCATACCAGTTAGTGTATAATGCTCTGGAATGGGACATAGTTTTTCATTTTAATGTTAGTCTAAGCCTCCTGAAATCTAGGTTAAAATAATACAAAATAAGGTTTTGGAATTCTTTGCTGTTTGGGTTACCTCTAGGGTCATCATTTGCCTCCATTAATGCATTCAATGAATAAACTCTTGATTTTGTTTGATACTAAGGATTCCCTTCCAGATGGAACATTTGCAGAAAATGGTCAATTTCAACTCTAGAAAAAGAGTGGTATTGAATAATTTATTATAGATTTAGTATGATAACTCAAGAGAAAAAAATCAGCTTTAAAAATACTTCATTTTGCAGTTTTGTGACTCTTTGAATTGTGATCTAATATCTATTATAATTGTTAAACTGAAATGTTTATATACTGTGTAACACTATCCCTCCCCTCCCCTTCCAGTCGGTTAGACAGAACCTTGGTAACACTTCTCAGTATAACCTTTACATGTCATTAAGTAACTTCCAATATAAAGTTCCTAGAAGTCATTCTGGGTTAGTGGATCCTGGGTGGGATCCTGGGTGGGAAATTCTGAATAAAATTTGATGGTTATGATGGTAGTATACTTTTAAATGTCTATAAAACAGATAAAAGAAGCAGAAGCCAAAGCTGCTCTTGAAGAGGAAAAACGAAGACAACAGGTAACTAAACAAAATACCTAGATTTATGTCTTTTTGTATCGTTGTTAGTTTTTAGAGAAACACAAGGTATATTCCACATACAAACTAGGGGCTGGTCTACTGTTTTCTGGACTGAAAATAATACATTTCCTACAAAACAGAAATTAGCCATTCCCTCACTTCAGTCCAGCTATCCTGAACCTCTCAAGAAGCATGAAATCTTGTATATTCCCAGATATTTTGTATATTCCCAAATTTACTTCCTTGCCAGGCTCATCCATTCTCTAGTGATAAGAATTTTAACTCCTCTTTAGGTTGGTGGGTGTTGGTGGGGTGTGGCAGCATCCATTTTTTTTTATTAAAAATTTTTTTACGGGTGCCTGGATGGCTCAGTGAGTTAAGTGTCCGAATTTGGCTCAGGTCATAATCTCACAGTTCATGAGCCCCATGTCGGGCTCTGTGCTGACAGCTCGGAGCTGGAGCCTGCTCCGGATTTTGTGTCTTTCTCTCTCTGCCCCTCCCCTGCTCACACTCTGTCTCCCTTCTCTCTCTCAAAAATAATAATTTTTTTAAATGTTTTTTTTTTTTTTTTTTTTTTTCTTGAGCGAGAACGAGAGAGAACATGCTTGAGCCAGGTAGAAGCAATGAGAGAAGGGGACAAAGAATCCTAAGCAGGCTCTGCGCTGACAGCAGCAAGCCCGATGCAGGGCTTGAACTCATGAACTGCGGGGCTCTAACCCACAAATGAGATCATAACCTGAGCCAAAGTCAGACACTTAAATGACTGAGCCACCCAGGCCCCTGGCAGCATCCATTTTAAAGTACCTCTTGGAGCACTTGTCTTCACTTACCTAAAATTATTTGAGTTCTATTTTACTGGGTTGTAAATTGTCTGTAAAAGTCAGTGTTGTTTACTAACCAATGCACTTATTTTAATAATACATTCCCTTATTTCTCCTTTATTTTCATAAATGCAGGATTATTATCTGCTCTTTGTTCTATAGCAGATAACAACTACATTTCTGTACATTTGCTCAAATACTATCTTGATTGTATACTCCAAAGAGTGGCTTAAGTTTCTAATAGTGACATGATTGTTTTTCAGTTTGCATTTTGAGATGCTCCATACTTAGCAAAAAGGGTATATTATATGCAAACTGCTGCCTTTTGAATGAGGAGATTGAAATTTATATGACTTGAGGGGAGGGCATTGGAAACAATTCAGGTAGCAAATAAAAGTGGGCTAAAATGACCTCTGATGTTAAATGGTTCTAAAAGTTGGTTTGCCTAATATTCCGAAATAAGTTATCAAAGCTCTTACAGTAAAACGTGGATTGACTAGAATCCTGGGAGGTTAATTTATTAGGAATAGTTGAGGGTGAATCTTCTTTCCCTTTTTATAAACGATTGTGGACGGAAATTTTTAATATATTCACTATTTACTGACCTTTTCTTTTTAAAAAAATTTTTTTTTTCCAACGTTTATTTATTTTTTTGGGGGACAGAGCGAGACAGAGCATGAACGGGGGAGGGGCAGAGAGAGAGGGAGACACAGAATCGGAAACAGGCTCCAGGCTCTGAGCGGTCAGCACAGAGCCTGACGCGGGGCTCGAACTCACGGACCGCGAGATCGTGACCTGGCTGAAGTCGGACGCTTAACCGACTGCGCCACCCAGGCGCCCCTTTACTGACCTTTTCAACAGAGTGTATAGAACATTGTTTAAATTCTGCATGATGAATGTGGGTCATCATTAAAGCATCAATTATTTTACTGTGTCAGTTCCCAAGTTTGGCTCCTTTTCATGTATATTGATCTTGTTCTCTATTTCAACCACCACGAAAAATATTCTGACATTTTGATTCCTTGAAGAATGCTACTTTGTGTTAAATTAAGTCCAGGAGTAGCTCATCTTCACATGTGGTTTACGGGTGAAGTAATGGATGTGTTAACTGAAGTTTGTACAGTTGACTCTCGAACAACACAGGTTTAAGCTACAAGGGTCCACTTAATTGAGGCTTCTTTTTGATAGCTACAGCACAGTACTGTAAATGTGTTTTCTCTTACTTATGATTTTCTTTTTTTTTTTTTTTTAATTTTTTTTTTCAACGTTTATTTATTTTTGGGACAGAGAGAGACAGAGCATGAACGGGGGAGGGGCAGAGAGAGAGGGAGACACAGAATCGGAAACAGGCTCCAGGCTGTGAGCCATCAACCCAGAGCCTGACGCGGGGCTCGAACTCACGGACCGCGAGATCGTGACCTGGCTGAAGTCGGACGCTTAACCGACTACGCCACCCAGGCGCCCCTTACTTATGATTTTCTTAGTAACATTTTCTTTTCTTTAGCTTACTTTATTGTAAGAATACAGTATATAATACAACATACAAAATATGTGTTCATCAACTGTTCGGTAAGGGTTCCAGTCAACAGAAGGCTGTGTATTAGCAGTTAAGTTTTGGGGGAGTCAAAAGTTGTATATGGATTTTTGACTGTGGGGTCAGCACCCCTGACTTCTGCATTGTTTAAGGGTTAACTTGTATTTCCTTTAGATAAATAAACAATTACAGAATCTTGCACGGCGATTACATACATATTTTAGTTAATGACTATCGTGGTTTAGTTACAGTGCACTGTAGTGTATCATGTTACGTTATCATGTATAAAGTTAAGTTCTTAACAGTAGAATAAAAATCCGCATTTCATGAGTATCATCCAGTTATCCTTTTTTTAGAACCAGTTTTTATATTCTACTTTCTAAAATAGTTATTTTGACTTAAAGCATGAAGCATTTTTCCCCTGAAGAATTTCTACTCTGTTTTTAAATGTATTTGATAAAGAGAAGACTCAATTTCTGGCAGTTTTTTTTCTCTACTCACTTGAATTTCCTTCATAAAGCCATTAATGTTTATTACTAGCATTGTAAAAAGCTAGAATTACAGGTATTTTTATTCTCACTGGGCATCTCTTATCACTTGCCAGAAATTGTTGTCAAAACCCAGTAGGTTAATGGTGTTGAAGTATAAAACTAATGTCTATATTTAGGGCACCCTTTTTTAATCAGATATTTCTGTATTTTGTGTCAAAGTCAGGCCCATGGTCTGAAATAATCTGTGACTCCCCATTTCCCTTTCTGCTTACCTAAACTCTGAATGTGTTGAATGCAATCTGTAGTGGAGAGAGTTTTTTTAAAAAAATCAAATCAATATATTTATTTTATACCATTACTATTAAAACATTTCACAAATTGATTTTCATCCAAGTGGAGAATTTCAAATCAGCGTACGTGTCGAATCTAATAAAAATGATGCTGTTTTGTTTTTGACTTAGGCTGAACTGGAGGCTTTTGAAAACAGACTGAAAGGTCGTCGGAAGAAGAGCAGGAAAAGAGATGAAGTGGCAGTGGAGCTGACGCTATGGCAGAAATACAAATACTCTCTCCTTCCCGCATGTGCGCTGGTGGTTTTAGTGTTTGCCTGGTACATAGCCCGTGACGTGGCATAGAAGTTGTGATCTGTTCACATACCTCAGACTGGATTTAGAGAAGTCAAGTCTGGAACGTTAGGAAGTGTATACTGTAGAACATATATATTCACATTCGTCTCTGTGTTCTCTTCTGGCTGTTGTTAGAAGGACGGAATGCTAAGCTTTCTCCTGATGAGCATACCGGAAGTGGTAGGGTAACATTGTTCACTAGTAAAAGCATGACCGAAATTGTGAAATCTTTCATAAGTCATAGCCAGTGGCAGGGTAGCACATCAGTTGTTCAGTGCGCTTCCTTGTGTTAACACAGTTGTTTCATTGACTATTTCAAACCAACTTTCTTTTCTTTTCTCTTTTCTTTTTCCTTTCTTTCTTTCTTTTGCAAAATTAAGATGAAACTGAGCCATATGTGCGGTAAAAGGAATATTTCACAATGTTTTGGTTACTTATTAAAAGGTACTTTTCTTGATCATGTAACTTTGTACTTTAAAAAAAAAAACTATTCTCTAAAAGACCTCTTAAATTGTAACATGAAGCTATAATTAGGTGTAATTAGATTCCAGAAATTGGCTTATTAGTGAGGAATTTTTATCAGTTATTGAAATAAGTTTTTATGTGGTGGGTTTCTCAGAGGAAAATATAATTGTTTTTAAAAAATGTCAGGCTAGATTTCTCACATGTGGCTATTTCTTGTGTAAGAAGCACTTAACTGAAGTTTGGCATGTTTTGTAAAACTTGTACGTGTCTTCTCAAAGTAACAATAAAAGAAAAACTGATATTTATGAGCAATAAATGCTTGAGCACAGGGCTTATGAGCTTTCTATACTTACTCTCATTTCTTTTTACCATGATCCTGTAAGTAGATTTCAGCTGGAAATCATCAGTTCTTATGAAAAAAACACTCTGATAGAGAACTATCAGTAAGCCAAATCTGTTTGAATTGTCATTTTAAATGGTTTTGCTATTTAATTTTTGTATGATTAATGTTTTCATTAAACTTTTTCATACCAAATTTGTAACCTAGAATATTTACTATTATCTAGAAGATTCAGGAGCCAGTAATTTTAGGTTAGGTATTAGTATCAATGTATAAAAGCTCTAATACTTGATGCAAAACATAGTTAATTGGTAGATACTGAAAAATGCAGAAGTATGTTTTAAACAGAAATACAAAGAAGGATTTTTACACTTTGCTGACCTGAATTCAAAAATTTTTAATGTTATATGCATTCGTCTAGTATTAGCTAGTGTCTAAAATGAAAGGGCAGTCATTCTTTTCATTATGGTATTTGTGTTTTGATTTTAGACTTTTTTTCTTTTTTGCCTTTCTCCATGTTAGAGTAACTGGGTTAGTGTTTTCAGGAGCTCTAAGTTAGAGCTGCTACACTTATGTCATTTCCTGACTCTAAAAGGTGAATATTAAAGACTGTGAGCAACTAGGTGTCTACCTGAGGAGCTATTTTTCATGTATCTCAGAATCTTGGCCTAATAAATGAGCCTAAAGCCTATTTCCTATCTGTTTGTTGGGCTTCTGTTCTTGCTAGTTTTCTTTCGCATTTGTGGGGAAGAATTTAGTGAGCTGAGAAATGAGACTGATTAGAATAATAATAATTAAGCTGTTTATTATTTTGTAATTGCTTGGCTAGTAGTTCAGAGCTTTGTTAATTTACCCAAAGTCACACAATTATTTATTTATTCAATCAACAGATGTGTTTCCTGTGTTACAGGTACTTTGTAGGTACTGGAGATGAGAGTGATCCTTCCTCTTAGGGAGTGACTAAGGAGTGGAAGGGGACAGGAAGGAAATAGATACACAATAAAATGAACGTCCTTTCATGTGTGATAGGTGGTATTAAAAAATGAAAAGTCATGAAAATGGGGGTAAGTGGGGACTAGCTGTTCTATTCTGGGAAAGTCCCTCTGAGATGGAGACATCTGAGCTGTGCCCTGAATGACCTTCACTTGAAGACATGAGGGAAAAATCCATGAGGGAGGAAAAGTAGCAAGTACTAAGTCTCTGAGCCCCATAGACCATGGTGAGGAATTGGGGTTTAGTCCATTCGCAAAGGGCAGTGTTGGAAGGCTGTAAGTGGGGAATAGTTACTGTTGTTAAGGTGACTGGCTGGCTGCTGGCTGCTGGCTGCTGGTGGAGAAAAGACTAGAAGGGAGCAAGGGAGGGGATGGGCTGGGAGGCAGCCTAGGCTGGAGGTGCTGGTGATGCCTCGCCCCAGTTCCCCATTGCCCTTGAAAGAGTGGCGAGCACGAGGAAGTTGCCAAAACTGCTGCATGATGAATGGAAGGGGAATGAATGAGATAGGATAGTTCTTTAAGGTCAACGTGAAGTTCAGTTTGGCCTAACTACTGGTTTGGAGGGAAATAAAGCAGTACATATGGACCTTTTTTTGCTTCAGTCTGAACCAGAGAAGGAATGGAAGAGTTATCAAATAGCCACTGGAAAGGACACAGATAAAATTGTGAATGTCATGGCCTTACTTTCCTATTCACTCTGTGTCATTGTAAAAGTTTAGTAGCTTACTATTTGAAATTTGTGGAAATTTTAGTTTTTCGGCTTAAACTTTTAGGGAGTGTTCAGAACCTAGTGTTTGTATTTCAATTACTTTAGTCAAGTCCAAATTAAATTCAAATTTCAAATAAATTGATATAATCTTTGCTGAAATTGCCAGAGGAACTTGATTGAAGCAAAACATTGAAAACATTTGCTTTTTGCAAAGAAGTCTGATGCTTGAACTTCATGGCTATTAATGTTAAAGATTTTATTTATTTACTTATTAATTAAGTGTTTATTTTTGAGAGAGAGAGTGAGTGGGAGAGGGACAGAGAGAGAGGAGAAGCAGGCTCCATACTGCCAGTGCAGAGCCCGATGCCGGGCTCAAACTCACGTCAAGATCATGACCTGACCTGAGACAAAACCAAGATAGGGGATGCTTAACCAACACCCAGGTGCCCCTACTTACTTATTTTTTAAATGTTTATTTATTTATTTTGAGAAAGAATGAAAGCCCATGAGCAGGGAAGGGGCAGAGAGAGACAGACAGACAGAATCCCAAGCGCTGTCAGCACAGAGCCCAATATGGGGCCTGACCCAGAGTCGATCTCACGAACTGAGCTGACATCAAGAGACGGAGGCCTAACTGACTGAACCCCCCAGGTGCCGCGATTTTTGTTAAAAATTTTAAACGCAGGTAAGTATCTGTGGTAGTGTTTCAAGATGACCTAAAGCTTTTTTGGCTCTTCATGTTATTTCACATGACCCAGGTGACTCCTCCAGGTGTTACCTTTGCCCGTCCTTGGGTGTTAGTGAGGCAGATGTTTAAGCTCTGGAGTCAGAATTGATGTAGGGCAGCTATGTCTCCTCTCTGGTCTTTGGAAGTTGTCCTCTGTATTGAGTGGCAGTGATTAGACCACCTAATCCTTGGGGCTTAGAGTCTACTTATAAGTCGGTGAGCTTCGTAGAGGGAAGAAGCACCCCCTAGAAGAGATGCAAATTTGGGAGGGGGAGCTTCGAACGCTTCTGCGGACAAGAGAGACCAGGCATCCACCTGGAAAACCATTTCCAGGTATTGCAGAATCTTGGTCTATTGGGGTAAGCTTAGGGCTCTTATTTGCTGTGCTTCTCTTATTTCTAAGCTTCAATTTCAGTTAATGTGCAACATGTACTTATGTAGAACTGTGAAGAGTTACCCACATACAGCCTGAAATTCCACAGTCCAGATTCATTTGAGTTAAAACACTTTCAGAGAGACATTCCCTTTTCATCATCATCTGGCCATCCTCTACCTTACAATATTTTTTCCTCCTAGCACCAAACAGTACCTGTCATTGTATCATGGATTTGCTTGTTGTCTCACCTGCTTCACTAGAACATAAGTTCCATGAGGGCAGGAGTGCAGTTTTGTTTGCCGCTGTAACCTCAGAGGGGGCACGCCTCGCCACAGAGTAGATGCTGGCATTAGTTTTCTGGGGCTGCCATAGCAAATGGCCACAAACGGAGTAGCTTGAAATGACAGAAATTTATTCTCTCACAGTTCAGGAGTCCAGAAGTCCAAAATCAAAGTGACAGTGGGATTGATTGGCTGCTTCTGGAGACCGAAAACTATTCCATGCCCCTCTCTCAGCTTCTGGTTGTGGGCATCAGTCCTTGGCTTGTGGACATAATCACTCCAGTCTCATCTCTGTCTTCGCATGACCTTCTTCTCTGGGTCTGTGTCCTTTTCTGTCTCCTCTGTATATTTAAGGTCCACTCAGCCGGTATAATCTCATTTTAATTAATTACATCTCAAAGGACCCTATTTCCAAATGTGGAAGGTGACATTCTCAGGCTCCAAATGGACATTGGTTTTGGGAGGGATGCTATTCACACTGCAACACTTATTGTTTAACTTCTGTAAGCCTCAATTTCCTTTTGTAAAATAGTGACAAGCATTAGCTATTATTATATGTCTGCAACTATTTTAAAGCAGTTTACGTTTTAAAAATTGCCATGACAGCCTATGCATTCTCCTTTTACAGCAAAGGAAAGTAGGTTTGTTTCAAGGATCAAAAACAAAATAGATATGTCCCTTTGTGAAGTACTTGGTCACATAGTGGTTAGAAAATCTTAGCCACTCACCTGGGTGGCTCAGTCGGTTAAGAGTCCAACTTCAGCTCAGGTCATGATCTCACAGCTCATGGGTTCGAGCCCTGCATTGGGCACTGTGCTGACAGCTCAGAGCCTGGAGCCTGCTTTGGGTTCTGTGTCTCCCTCTCTCTCTGTTCCTCTCCGGCTCACGCTCTCTCTCAAAAATAAGTAAACATTAAAAAAAAAAAAACTTTAACAAAAATCTTAGCTATAATAATATAGGTAAGTGTGACTTAATCTCATAACTTCAAGACCTCTGTTACAAATGGATTCACAAATCAGAGGGGGAAAAGTCTGTCGTGAACTGAGGCACCTCAGCTTTTGCTCATGTGGTCACTGTCAATGAGGTGGGCACTATCCCTCTGAAGAGCAGGCAGAATGCTGGCCAAAGGTAGGGGCGTTTGGACAAATTGCAGGAAGGGGCCCTGTTGGTGAGGAAACAGCACTAGGTGGGCAAGGGCGCTAAAAATAAAAATTCCTTTGGAAATTTTCCTGGGCCAATTCTTATTCCTTTTCCCCGAATGACTGCTCTGGTATAGTAGAGGAGGGGACTGATACACTAGTAATAATATGTACAGCAAAGCAGAAGGTCTACCCATGCTACTCTTAACATATGCACAATATTTCAGTGTGCTGATAAGGGTATGTTGATTTTGTCTTTTTAATTAAACTCTCCCCTGCAACAGGTAAATTTCCAGTCCACCTATTTCTTGCTCTTTAACAGTGTAAAAAAATCTTTGCATCTTTAGATCTCAGCTAAAACTGCCACGTTCTAAATCCCCTAAAGCCAGCCTCACATTATTTTCAAGTATTTTTACATAGCTTATTCTTTGTGTATGTTTAATGCATCTCTTCTACTAGACTGACAGTTCTCTGAGGGCAGGAGCCCTTATTTTGTTCACCTGGTGGCTAGCAAATCCTAAATGAGTATTAGTTGAATGAATAGCTAAATAGATAGGTCGTGGGGGTAGCATATCTGTCTTAGCCACTGCTTGCCTATTACCGTCCTCGGAGCCTGGCTGCAGCTTTAAAATATCTTTTTCTTGTTCTCAAACTGCCTTCATTTGTAGTACTAAGCATTAAGGAGGTCTGTCATATATGTGACCAAAGTTTCATCTGTAAAATTATCCTTTGCAGAGATACATTCAGTATGTTTAAGAAGTTAATCTTTCCCACCAACCTCTTTAAGGTTTGTCTTATTTCTTTTAAATGATCTAACTAGTTGAACATACACTGGAAGTACTAGACAAAAATTTCAAAAGGCTCCAAATGTTTCTCTTGTAAAATTAAAGCATTTTAAGAGACTAGCCGGTGGTTGTTATTTTAAGTTGAAAAGCAAATGTGGCAAATTTTTAAAAAGGAATAACTCGGGGCATTGAAGATTACTGTGGGCTCTCTGCACATTCGAAGTACTTCAGATGTTATGAGACTTCTCACATTTTTGTGATTTCTTACATTATAAACCCTTCGTACAAAGTATATAAAAATAGATGTTTCCTGTCATGCCACCAAGACCTCAAGTATTCACTCTGGTACCATTGGTAACCAGAACTGGTTGGGTTTTTTTTTTTTTTTTTTTTTTTTTTTTTTCTGGAAAGAAGTTTAAGGAATTCTTATCTGACACCAGCAATGCAAGCAGTGTTAGTTCTCAGAACACAGCTGGTGTGGAAGAGAGAGGGACACCCGTCCACACCAGCTCTCTCCAATCCACTGATTTATCTACTTTGCTTTCACAGTTCCTGCAGCACCTCCACCAGAGGGCAGAAAGTGGAAGAGAAAGGAGGGTACACAAATCCATACCAGCCTTGGGAATGCCTGTAGAACCCTTGAGGACTGAATCCAACCCTCCTTTCGCAAACGGAGTGAACTGTGGCTCAGGAAGGCCACGTGATTTGCTCAAGGTAGAGCCGGCTGAAGAATCCCCTAGGCTCTTCGTTTTCAGACTGGTGTCCCTGCAGTAATAACTTCTGATGAGGCAGTATTTCAATAAGAACACAGTCCTCAAGTTACAAGGCTTCGGGGGCATCCCAGCTCAGCACTTGTCTAGCCGTGTAACCTCGGCCACTTCAGCTCCCGAAATCTTCCTCATCTCTAAAACAGTAAGAGTACCTACTTCATAAAGGGGTTGATAGACCCAAAAGAGAGAATCCGTGTACAGTGCTTAGCACAAAGCTTGCCTCAGATACTAAGAGCTTAATTTTTTGAATGATGGTAAACTTGTCAGATACTGGATTTCAAATCTGATGTTTGGAACACTGATGAAATCAGCGTTTCAACTATTTTACTATATATTTTTTACTGTTTCATTTCATTTCAGAAACAAAATACAGATTTCCCCCCAGTTGTACAAAGGTAGACAGTTTCCCTCAGCAATATTATTCAAGGAACAGGTGCCTGGTGCATACTTTGTTGACTATGCATGGCCTCCACCAGAAAAATGGAGATGGGTGTATTCCATGACCTCATGAATCATTTTTGAAATTTCCATTAAGATCTTGACCGAAGTCGGATAAAAACTCATTTTTCAGAAAAAAATGCAATGTAGTCTCCCTGCCCCCCACACCCCCGGACAGATGACAACTGTCTTGGCCTTCACATGAGAAAGGAATCTTTACCCTTGTAAATACCGGCAGTGCCCCCCTTGCTGTCTGCAGAAGAGCGGATGATAGCGAATGACAGAAAAGCAGGGTTGCCGGACCCCTCGGGGGCAGCCTGTGGATCCCTCCCTAGGAAATTGCCACGTGGGCTTATTAGGGAAGCAGCCTGAGGTTCCCCCACATGCCTGCAAAGCTCAGCAAAGTCTCAGGCAGTTTTGCAAAAGCAGTTTCTTCACCGAATATGTAACAGAAGGCAAGTTTCTATTTGTCTAATGCAAATAATGCTCGCCTTCAAAACGTTACATCTTTTTTTTGAGAAAACAAAGTTGGCCTTTTATTGCCAGTGCCCGCAGTTATTTCGATTTTTACTTGGCTAAGCTCTGGCTAAAAGAAAATGGTGTAGGATGTGATAAGGAGATTTTGGGGCGCCGAGAAGTAACTCTTGCTCCCAACTATTCTGTCTCCCAGGGCCCCAAATTTCAGGTCTTCTTTTCTTGCCGTCCTCGCGGGGTGTAAGTCTGGGGGGGTGGGGAGCCAGCAGTCTGCTTGGCCTCCCCCTCTGCCCCTGAAGAGTAACTTCTTTGAATGCAAAAGAGGTGGGGTTGCGGAGGATCTGTCCTTAAGGGCTCGTATGGGTGGGACCCAGAGACGGCAGTGAAGGGAGGGAGTGGTCCGCGGGTGGGATCTGTGGAGCAGACAAAATGTGGGGCCCCTGTCCCTTGAAGTTCAACTTGTCTCTTCCTGAGTGAGGAGCAAGTCGTCCGTAGTACGCTCCCCCCCCCCCCCCCCAAGGGGCACAACGGGGAAAGAAAAGCGACCAGGTTAAGAGTGGGCAGAGGAAAAAGCGAGTCATGTGCTCCAGGAAACAGTCCCCAGCCCTGGCTCGGGAAGAGCGCTACCGCCCAGCCGGAGCCCCGGAGCAGGTAAGATCCACGAATTGCGCTTGCCCGCAAACTGGTCGGATGACCTCTCAGTGCAGATGAATTCGGGGTCGACCCCTCCTTCCCCTGCGTCCTCCTCCCCTCGGTGCCACCTTCCTCCCCCGCCGTCGGTGAGCTCCGGCTTGCCCGGCGGCGTTGAGCTCCCAGCAACCAGTCCTCGGGGCGCACGATCCTCCACGGGTCGCCCAGCGTCCGCGACCCTCGCAAGGTCATGAGCAGACTTTCCTTCAACGTCCAAGTCGCGTCGGTCCGGAGACCCAGATCTCCTCGGCAGGGGCGTCGGCACGTCTCCCGCAGAGTCCCTCCTCGGCCGGGCGCCCTGCACGCGGCAAGTGGACTGGGCGGCGCGCGGCCGCCGGGGCAGGCGGCAGCAGGAGCCGTCGGCACGAGCCCCTCGGGGATCCCCGGCTTCCCCTCCGCGCCAGCGCCGCGGACCCCCGGGACGCCCCGGCCCCGGAAGCACTGCGCAGCAGCCCGGCCGGCCCCAGACGTAAGCCTGCTTTCCGACTGCGCGCCCCTCGGTCTCCGTCCCTCGCAGAGCCGGGGCTCGCGCTCGCTCCCCCCGCGGACAGCCGGCCCATTCTGAGCGTTGGCTTATCCCAGAACCCGCCCCGCTTGCAGCGTGCCGCGACCTCCCGCGTCCCCTGCGCGCCGACTGTCTCTGGCGCAAGTCCGCCTGGACACAACGGGCGCCGGCCTCCGGGGGGCGCAGGCTCGGAGCTGCTCTGGGTTTGGCGGGCTCCGATCCTGTCTTGGGAAGGGACCAAGCTGCCCCTACTTCGGGAGACGGAAGGGAGGGAAGGGCGTCACAGACGGCTCGCACTGGCCTGAGCCCCCAGGAACAGGGTCTGATTTGCGACCGCCCTTCTTTTTCGGGGTCAGGAGGGTCGCAGAATCCGCTCACTGCCAGGCGGTGCCGGCTGCACGGAGTCGGGGACCAGTGACCGCTCTGTGCGAGCGGAGACCGAGGGCTAGGCGGGCGGGAGGAGGGTGGTGTCGTGTCGGATCCTGTGGGGACTCTGCCCCAGCTCCCGTGGCGGGCGCCCCACCCCCGGTGCCACCAGCTTGGGGCCGGTGGATGGCGGTGTAGGCACTTTTAGCACTGCTGGTCAATCCCAGACCGAGCCCCTGGCGCTCGGAGCTGCGAGTCCGACAGGAAAGCAGCCGGGCTGGGCATTCCCAGGGAAGCTGTCCTCGCAGTTCAGAAAGTGGAGCTTTCCTCCCGCGGGGAACCTCTGAGAACAATGAGCGGCAAAGACCAATTCTTGGCTAAGCCTCCGACGGCTTCTGGGTACACATTTGTAGTTTTTAGGTTTTTGTCTTTGTAGACTGGTTTGCTGGTGGAAACAGAACTCTGCGAAGGAATGCCCGACTGCTACCAGAAAGGGAGCCAAGTTCAGGATGTACTGACGAAGGCGGGATCATTATCCAAGAACACACACTTTAGCTGGCGGTGTTGAAATTAAAGATGCTGCAAAACGTTAATTTTTTGGCATGACCCGGAGAGCATGAGGAGAATTGCACCCATGCATCCCGTTTGCCCCATCACTGTCTTAGGCATTCCACTTTCCCTGGCCAAGCGGAAAATGGGGCTGCTTGGCTAAAGGAATACTGACCAGTACAGAACACTCGATCCGCAGGAAGCGCTCAAGCAACCTCCAGACTTAACCTGTTCCACAAAATCTACCCGGACATGCAAAGTGCACACACATACATGCTTTTGTGTTTGAGACTGTTTATTGAGAGTAGGAATGGAAAAAAAATCACAAGGGTGAAAGGTGCTGTTAGCTGGGGTGCCTTGGAGAGTAGAGTATGGGTTTTGGTGTCTAAGTTCAAATCTCTGGCTTTACCCCTTGAAAGCTACAAAGCCCTGGGCAAGTCAGATACTCCTGTTGAACCTTGATGTTCCACCTGGATCCAGCAAATGGAGATGATACTGTTGGCCATTTATAAGAACGCTGTGAGAATTAAGGAAATAAATATGTCCCGGAAAGACTATCCATGATAGTTGTACATTCTATGAAGTCTCCCTAACCTGTTTTTACTTACAGAGCTGGTCCCATCTCAGATCCAATGAGTCTGCAGGCTTTTCTGCACAGCCAGGCTTCTGTGATTCTAAACCCGTGCTCTCCAATAGAGTAGCTGCTGGTCACACATTGTTATTTAATTAGTGTCATTGTTTAAATTCATCAAAATTAAATCAAATGAAAAATTCCATTCTTCAGTCTCACCAGACATTTTTCAAGTGTTCACTAATCCCACGTGACTAGTGGCTACCGTATGATGTTGATAGAACATCTTCAATGTGGAATGTTCTCTTGAGCTTTCTTTTACTTGAGTGATAATTTAATGAGGCTCTTGGATGATACAGTTTTTCTGTTCAGTTGCCTCCTTTTGCTTCTTTTCTTCCCAAAGAGTGGTTTTGTATAGCTAAATCACTTCTGTTTTGTTGAGGTCTTTGACACGGGGCACTTGTTGAATGGTAAATGGCTAGACTCCTTTATAAATCAACCAACAAGTGTGAATTAGCCACAAAGTCCTTGGGCATCCCCTCTCAGCCTTGATGGTTTTTGCTAATGTATTCTTTTCCCTTCACAATGAGCCTTATGGCTGATGGTTTTCCTAGTTTTAGAGCAGAAACTCTGACATAATAGAGGAACGCTCTTCTCTCTCCCTTATGCCCTCCCATGTTGTACCATTTTTTTACACGAATGACAGTTCTAGAATACTAGGTTCAATGTTTGCATCGAAATTTACTGGGAGTGTTCGATTTATTTAGATTTGAAACTAATACCTCTGCCTTATTCTGTAGGACCCCTTCCTGAACTCACTACCCTTTGACAGACCATTTTTTACTTCTTTATTCTGATTATTTTCTGTGTCCTCCTACACTGAGAAGCTCCTACGCTGAGAAGGCAGAGATTTTTCTGTGTTTGCATTCATTGCTAGAAGAGCGCCTGGTACATAGTGGGTACTTATTAATTATTTGTGAATGAACGACTGTACAGAGGTGTATTTGGAACTAGCTAGGTGGTTCCAAGGGCTCTGTAACAAATAACCACAAACTGGGTGGCTTAACACAATAGAAATGTATTCGCTTACTGTTCCAAAATCAAGATGTCAGCAGGGCCATGTCCCTTGAAAGTTCTAGGGAAGAATCCTTCCTCCCCTCATCCTAGCTTCTGGTGGCTGTTGGCAATCCTTGGCTCATAGCTGTATCACCCCAGGCTCCACCTCCATAGTCCTTCTTCCCTGTGTCTCCATGTTCTTTCTTCTTTTTTTTTTTTTTAATTTACATACAAGTTAGTTAGCATATAGTGCAACAGTGATTTCAGGAGTAGATTCCTTAATGCCCCTTACCCATTTAGCCCATCCCCCCTCCCACAACCCCTCTAGTAACCCTCTGTTTGTTCTCCATATTTAAGAGTCTCTTATGTTTTGGCCCCCTCCCTGTTTTTATATTATTTTTGTTTCCCTTCCCTTATGTTCATCTGTTTTGTCTCTTAAAGTCCTCATATGAGAGAAGTCATATGCTTTTTGTCTTTCTCTGACTGACTAATTTTGCTTAGCATAATACCCTCCAGTTCCATCCACGTAGTTGCAAATGGCAAGATTTCATTCTTTTTGATTGCCGAGTAATACTCCATTGTGTGTGTGTGTGTATATATATATATATACCACATCTTCTTTATCCATTTATCCATCAATGGACAATGGACATTTGGGCTCTTTCCATACTTTGGCTATTGTTGATAGTGCTGCTATAAACATGGGGGTGCATGTGTCCCTTTGAAACAGCACACCTGTATCCCTTGGATAAATGCGTAGTAGTGCAATTGCTGGGTCATAGGGTAGTTCTATTTTTAGCTTTTTGAGGAACCTCCATACTGTTTTCCAGAGTGGCTGCACCAGCTTGCATTCCCACCAATAATGCAAAAGAGATCCTCTTTCTCCGCGTCCTCGCCAACATCTGTTGTTGCCTGAGTTGTTAATGTGAGCCATTCTGACAGGTGTGAGGTGGTATCTCATTGTGGTTTTGATTTGTATTTCCCTGATGATGAGTGATGTTGAGCACTTTTTCATGCGTCGGTTGGCCATCTGGATGTCTTCTCTGGAGAAGTGTCTATTCATGTCTTTTGTCCATTTCTTCACTGGATTATTTGTTTTTTGGGTGTTGAGTTTGATAAGTTCTTTATAGATTTTGGATACTAACCCTTCATCTGATATGTCATTTGCAAATATCTTCTCCAATTCTTTCAGTTGCCTTTTAGTTTTGCTGATTGTTTCCTTTGCTGTGCAGAAGCTTTTTATTATGATGAAGTCCTAATAGTTCATTTTTGCTTTTGTTTTCCTTGCCTCTGGAGACGTGTTGAGTAAGAAGTTGCTGCGGCCAAGATCAAAGAGGTTTGTGCCTGCTGTATCCTCGAGGATTTTGATGGCTTCCTGTCTTACATTGAGGTCTTTCATCCATTTTGAGTTCGTTATTGTGTATGGTGTAAGAAAGTGGTCCGGGTTCATTCTTCTGCATGTCGCTGTCCAGTTTTCCCAGCACCACTTGCTGAAGAGACTGTCTTTATTCCATTGGATGTTCTTTCCTGCTTTGTCAAAGATTATTTGGCCATATGTTTGTGGGTCCATTTCTGGGTTCTCTATTCTGTTCCATTGACCTGAGAGTCTGTTCTTGTGCCATCTTTTCTCTTATTATAAAAACACTGGTTATATTTGATTAAGGGCTAACCCTAATCCAGTATGACCTCACCCTAACCAATTACAAAGATGGACCTTCTTTCTTTCTTTCTTTCTTTCTTTCTTTCTTTCTTTCTTTCTTTTCTCGTATTCTTTTTAATTATTTAAATCCAAGTTAGCTAACCTATGGTGTAAAGACCCTATTTCTAAGTAAGCTCACATTCTGAGTTTCCAGTGGACGTGAGTTTTGGGGGACACTATTCTAGCCAGCACAGAAGCATAGATAGACAATCTTTTCCCTGCTTGGATTCCCAACTCCCTAGAGGTTGATTTTGTTTCTGGACTTTGCTGGATCTGCTTTGTTCCAAATACAGTCCGCAGCGTTTGTTATTCTTACAAAGAATCACCACACGGGTTGGGAGGTTATGTGTGCTGTCCACAGCCCCTTCCTGAGCCTGTCACTGTTCCCAGCCCTGTCCCTGGCCTCTAATATCTCTTGGCTCAGGTGGAGCCACTGTGTTCTGAGAGCACTAGCTTGTCTGCCCGCCTCATCCGTGAGCCTTTCTGCAGGGGTGTTTGCTCAGCTCTGAGCTCTGCTGAAGGATGCCTATAAATTATGTTTTCCTCTCAGCCTGCTGGCAGTTGCCTCCATTAGCTCACCTTACAGCAGCTGTTTGAATATTCTCCTGCAGTACGTTTCTACACAATCAAGCCATCAGAGCTGGTGGTGACAAGCGACGTTTCAGTGCTCAGTGCGGATCCAGGGTGGTCCTGTAGGTGATCCATCTTGCCATTCAATATCGGTGTTGAAACTCTGTCAGCAGCTCAGGAGGACATCTGTGGAGAAAGGCCAGGCAGCCAAAGGTCTGGCTTAGGAGTGGGCAAAAAATATTGGGGTGGGTGGTGAAGAACGTTTTGGTGCCACTAGCTGTGCTTAGCCTGGCACCGCTGGGAGCCTTTTGGCTGAAGGGCACCTTTTATTTCCAGCAGTTGGGAGGCTTTTAAAGAAAGGTCTTTGTGCAGCTATGAAAGTGCACCTCCAAAGCCACGAAGGTCATTCTGCTAAAGTGTCACAGTAGCACCAGGAAATCTTGATTGGGGGGTCCCTGAACCCCACAGGTGGTGAAAAATCTCTATGAACAGTTCCATGTGAATTTTTCTGGCTATAATACCCTGAGAGGTTGAGTCTTGTGCTAGACCCAAATTGCTTCAGCTTATGAGAAGCCAGCCACACAGCCTGGACAGAAGGAGGAGTAGATCCATCCATTTGCTCAACAAACACTTGTATGCCAGGCACAGTACTAGTCACTGGGCTACACCAGTGAACAGAACACAAAGATTCATGCGCCTCGGGAGCTTTAGTTTTCAACTAAGCAATGGCCACTTTATCAAGAGTGCAGGGGAGAGAGCTAACTGTTTAAGTGGTATGAATCACATTGCTGGTCATTCTACCTAGTGCCCCAGAATGAGAACCCGAGATATGAGAAGGGGGGTCTACCGTTAGTGTCAGAACACTGGTGCCTTTCTATGTGTTCGTGTTGCAGGTCTACATGTGATTCTGTGCCTTCTGGTCCTCTGACCTCAAGCCAGTTCGTTAATCTGGTGCTAAACTGACGAGCTTGCTCCATCTCTGGAAAAACTGAGCACGTGGAATTTGTTTACGGAAGTTATATTGGTCTCCAGTGTGGCACTTCTCCTAAGGACTTTCAAGGATTATTTTGACTGCCCACGATTTTCACCTTTGTGTGCCCATTTCAGAGCCTCATCCTGAAAGCAAGATGCTCCCTGAGTTTACTTCACGTATTTCTCTGTGATCATTCAGAACAATTTTGGTCCAAGTTGAACAAAAACAGGAAATCGCAAATGGGCATTCTAGTCTTCATCTGATACTAAGTTGCTCTGAGACTTTACACAAGTCACTTAATCTGATCCTGGTGTCCTCATGTGTAAAATGAGGTAGTTGGACTAGATGCTCTCCAAGCTTTCTCGGTCTAAAAGCTGAAGTGTTAATGTGGCAGAGAAAATGAGCAGCACATTGTACCATTTTTTTTTTTTCTTTCCTTCCTCTCTTTCCAACCTTTGAGAAGTGCTATCTGGGGAAGAAGCATCCTAGCAGACCTTAACGTCTGCTTCCCTCTTTGTGGCTCTTTTTGCTGATTCTTCTTACGGTGACCATCTGCCAAAGTGCAGAATTGCCTGTTCAACCCCAAGGAAGACTGATCAGGGGAAATCCGATCACCAGAGGTCCCATCTGTCTGGGATATCTTTTTTGGCCAGAAGTCAGAGCTGAGCATTTCACCAATGCATGTGGCTTGCGGGTGGTGGAAAGTGGGGCGAGACAGTCATGGGTGTTGGGGTCTTCCAACAGATGACCCGGGACCAAGTTGGGAGCCAGGTGTGCCTCTGGGTGTAGCTGAGGAGCAGTTTGACACAGGAGAAAAATCATCTTCCTTAAATGGCTAGGTAGGACATGCATCCGTCTGTATTCAGTTAAGAAATAATAATAATAATAATAATAATAATAATAAAGTGTTCAGAGTAGCAAAAAGGAATAAATTTTTTTTTGGAAAAAGGAAGAATTGTTGGATCTCTGAAAGTTAGGAAGCTTGGTTGTAAAATAACTCAGGAAGTAGAGTGAACCTGATTAAACTGTTCAACCCAAGCCTGGAAATAGGCTCAGGGCAGCCCTGGGTGCTCATGCTTGCAGACCTGGGTCAGACTCTTGCTGGTCACTTAGGAGCTGGTTGTGCCTCCAGCAAGTACGTTTTCCTTAGGCTCAGTTTCTTTCTCTGAAAAATGGGAACAAGGTCCCTCTCACAGGATTATGATGGAGGATTCAGTGAAATAATGCTTTGTGGAGGTGCTTTGTAAGAACACAAGTTGCTAGAGATATATATGTCTCTACACATACCTAAATATATAGAGATATATATATTTTTTTCAGTTACTGTTTTTTAGTTACTGTTGTGCATGGCCCTAGATGATATCCGTCTTGATTTGAAATCTCAATTCAGTGTTCAGTTGCTCTTCCTAGAGAAGGTTGAAAGAAGAAATGTTGCTCTCTACATCTGGGCTCCCTTCTAAGTATGAGTATGACAAAAATAAAGCAATTGCAATTTACCACTACCTTGCTTCCTTTGTGGTCTATAGCAGCACTGTCCCTTAGAAATACAATGTCGGCCACATGTGTAATTTAAAACCGTCTAGTAGCTACATTTGAAAAAGCAAAAAGAAACAGATTAATTTTAGTAATGTATTTTATTTAACTCACTGTATCTGGAATTTTATAATTTTAACATGGAATCAATATAAAAATTATTGATGAAATCTATTCCTTTTTTTTTTTTTTGAGTGGGGCAGGGAAAGAAAGAGAGAGAGAGAGAGAGAGAGAGAGAGAGAGAGAGAGAGAGAATCTTAAGCATGCTCCAAGTTCTGTGCAGAGCCTGATGCCAGGCTTGATCCCACACCTCTGGGATCATGACTGGAGCCAACACCGAGAGTCAGATGCTCAACCGACTGAGCCAACCAGGCACCCCTATATTACTTTTTGTTTATAACAAGCCTTCAAATTTCAATACTCTTACAGCACATCCCAATTCAGATGGGTCACATTTCAAATGCTCAATAACCACATGTGGCTAGGGGCTAGTGTTTGGATAGTGTAGAACCATATGGAGTATGATAGGTTGAATGGTGCCCCCCCCCCCCTCCACGTCTTAATCCCTGGGATCTGTGCATACCACCTTATATGGCAACAGGGACTTTGCAGATGTGATTTGTTAAGATTCTGAGATGGGGAGATTATCCTGCATTATCTGGGAGGACCTGCTGTAATCAACAAGTTCTTGGACAGGAGGGTCCATCATAAGAGGAAGCAATGAGATGGTGGATGTGGAGATTGGAGAGAGGTGCTTTAAAGATGCAGGAAGGCCTACCAGCCATGCCCTACAGACAGGGAGCCACTAAAAGCTGAAAAAGGCAAGGAAACAGATTCTCCCCCGAGAGCCTTCCATATGAAGTGGCTCTGATAACACCTTGACTTTGGCCCAGTGAAACTGATTGCAGACTTCCGACCTCCAGATTTATAGGGAAATAAGTTTGTGTTGTTGCAAGCCACTGTGGTAGTTTGTTACAGCAGCCATAGGAAACGAATTCCTTACTAGTAGCCTAACAGTAACATCATTTCTAAGACCGCTTTCAGAACGGCTACATCACCTTACACAATTAGAATTATTGGCTTTATCGCGGCCCAGTCTAGGGTACCTATGCACAGTCATTCATTCTTAGGGTTGGCATGCATCATGGCCATTCTCCCCGAGCAGTGGGGTCTGTTTCTGACTCTGACTCGGTTGCAGCCCTTGATGGCAAAACTCAGTTGATGTCTTGTCATTGTCCTTGAGAATGAACAGCGGAGAGAGGTTTTTCACATTAGGGTATACAGTACACAGGAGGAAAAAAGGTGTTCAAAAAAAGTTACTAGCTCTCTCTACCATTTGCTCAATGTTTTCCTACATCTAAAAATGTACAAAGAATTAATGTCTCTTAGTTTGCAAAAATGTACTGCCATGTGGATTTGGTATGAGTAAAGGTTTACTCTTTATTTTTTTTATTTTTATTTTTTTAACGTTTACTTATTTTTGAGACAGAGAGAGACAGAGCATGAATGGGGGAGGGTCAGAGAGAGGGAGACACAGAATCTAAAACAGGCTCCAGGCTCCGAGCTGTCAGCACAGAGCCTGATGCGGGCCTCGAACTCACGGACCGCGAGATCATGACCTGAGTGGAAGGTGGGGCTTAACCGACTGAGCCACCCAGGCGCCCCTAAAGGTTTACTCTTATGACCTTTTATCTCTGAATGTTAATGAATGTGATTGGACCACTGCTTCTCAACAGCATGGGAATCACCCAAAGGGCCTGATATAACCTGGGTCACTGGGTCCCACTGCCACAATTTCCAATGTAGTAGATCTGGGGTGGGGCCCCGGGATTTGCATTGCCAACAAGTTCCAGGTGATGCAGATACGGCAGGTGGGCGGCAGAGGTGAGTAGGTGGGCGCTGGGAGAGCCCCTGGGAATACTCTGCCTGCAGGAGGATGTCCCAGGCCTGGCTTCTGTGGGGAGGGTGCATCACTATTGCTGGGAAGGCCCCCAGGCCGGCCTGCCCAACCCCCACCAGAGTAGACACGGAATCTTCTTCCAACAATAAGCTCCGTGGCGGCTGTTGCTAAGGAACCTCAGAGTCGGAATCCCTTGTCTTGCGTGGCTCTTTTGTGTCTCCCTCCCTGAGGTCAAAAGTAGATGACAATCCTGACATCCCCAAGTCTCAGCTAAAAATATCTCCTTTGCCACACAGGCCTGAGCTGACTTCTCAGATTTCCCAGCTGGAGTGAATCGCCCAGCCCTGGGGCTGCCCCAGTGGAAAGGCTATAAGCAGAAAATACCAGGTTAAAAATAGCCCTGGGGAGGCCCCACAAAGCTCTCACACCCAGCTGCTCCCTCCAGGTGACCAGTTCCGGGCAAGGGGGCAGGTAGAAGAATTAAGCCAAGAATAACTGAAGCCCAGTGTCATTGTGTAGAAGAGTTAGGGCAAATTTTAGAGACTAGCTCCCTCTTTTCTGATGTGTGTGTGTGTGTGTGTGTGTGTGTGTTTAATGTAAATTCTGGACTTGGTAACTATGGTCCTCAACCTGGCTTGTGGTGATTTTTATGCTGCCTTCTTCTGCATAAGAATAAAGCTGAGGGGCACCTGGGTGGCTCAGTTGGTTAAGCGCCACCTTCTGCTCAGGTCATGATCTCACGGTTCATGAGTTTGAGCCCCACATCAGGCTCTGTGCTGACAGCTCAGAGCCTGGAGCCTGCTTCAAATTCTGTGTCTCCCTCTCTCTCTGCCCCTCCCCCCGCTGACACTTTGTCTCTCTCAAAATAAATAAACATTAAAAAAAAAAAAAGAATAAAGCTGAGCTTCCCACTCTAGAGGTGAGCCTTTCCGAAGGTGTCCTTGGTGAGAAAGTCAAGTGGGCCCTTGGAAGGACCTGTGAGAGCTGATTTATGTGTCAAGGTCAGCAGACTGCATCATCCTGTGACCACCTCAGCTTGCCTGCTCGGCTCCCTCCTGACCGCACTGACCCTTTTGTCTGGATTGTTTTGACTTTACCTCTATCAGCTCAATGTCAGTAAGAGAAACAAAAATTCTCCCTAGATAAGGGATAAATATTCCTAACTAATAATATTCTCCAATCATTTTGTGTCAGAAACTCCTATAAGCAGGCAACTCTCTCCCTTTCTTCCTTGAAGAGAGTTTTCCCAACAGGTGAAAAAATATCTTCGTTTCAGAAAAATTATATATTCCCCCTAATGGAAGTAAGCAAAACTCATGGGATAGCTACTGTAATTTTTATTAGAACAAATTTGTAATTAAAACAAAATTTCTTTAAATTGTTTATTGCTTTTTTTAATTTTTAAAAGCAGGCTTTCTTTTTAAAAAGTTTGTTGTTTCTCCACTCACATTTCTCAAAGACAAAGGAAAAATGTAATAAATTATCCAATTTGGCCTTTCCCTCCTTCATGGAGTGCTGGATGTTCTGCCCTGTGGCTGGGAAATTGGTCAGATCGGGTAGGAAGCAGTGAACACAGAGCTTCGGTGGTGGTCTGGCTGCTGGAGCATAAAACGGGACACACACAATGCATACACTCACAACCTCCTGACTGACAGGTAGGGGAGAAGGTTGGAGGATCTAGATCTTGTCCTTTTATTCCTCTTTTGTGTATGTTTCAGTGAGAAGCCAGTGAACAGAGGAAGAACCTGATTGCCCCCTGTAGATTTCAGACCTTTGTTTGGATCTCCCTTTTCTTGCCCCTTAGTGATCAAGTCCTGAATCTGTTTTATGGGTAGAGAAAAGCAAGCTCTCTGGTCCCAGGAGGGGCAGTGCAGTGCCCAAGACCTGGCTGTGGAGGGCTGCCCTGTGGGGTGTAGGGGAAAGGAGGGCATGTGTGGGGTTGGCGTGGGTTGAGGGTCAGAGCTCGAGTGGGATGAAGGTCCAAGCGTGGGGCAGCCGAGGCAGGGCATCAGAGCTTGGACAATGTGAGCGTGGCATCCATACGACATGGGGCCGGGACACTCCTTGTAGACTGCAGGACTGATCAAATAATTACACATATTAAGAATAAGCCACATTCTTGGTATTGGAAAAAGGAGTTAAAGACAGAGAGAGGCAGAAAGCTAAATCTAGAACCCTGTGATATGGGATTGGAATTGGAGATACTTGTGTAAATGTATGTTTCAACATATAAAGTTAGATAAATATAGAAGTAATGTGTGTGGATATGTGGATACACGAGTGCACATGCCGTATAAATACATTTTCCCCTCTAGCTCTGTCTGCTGAAAGAGACTGGGCACAGCAACAACCTAAGAGCGATGAGCACACCCTGTGAGTTCCAAGGGAGAGCCAGAGCTAGGTTTAAAATACCATTTGTTACCAAAAGGAACCAAGGTTCTTGGAGAAATGATTGATTCCAAGGGTGAAGCAAGAAAAGAGGCTAAAACATCTTGTTCCAGAAAGCAAGGAAGGGCTCAAAGAATGACGGGTGCATGTGAAAAGGACACTGAAACCAGACTGACGTGGCTCCCACTGACCAAATGGGGGGCAATTTAGCATGAAATAAATAATGGTGGTAACAGATTATAAACCATTCAATAAAATAGGAAACCAAGAGTTCACATGTCAATAAAAGAATAAACTGAAAATTTGAAGGGATGAGATAGTTTCATAATTTCAATACCTCACCACAAAATGCTTCTTGATTACACAAATGAGATGGGGAGGAAGGGGGTAATATTCTAACAGGGAGGCGTGGCACACACCATGTGATTGATGTAATTGTACCAGTAGAGAAATACATTGATAGGATTCCCATGAGAAGAATATAGTATCACTTTTGTGATATTTCTTTTTTTTTTTTAAGTTTATTTTTATTTAGAGAGAGAGAGAAAGAGAGGGAGGGAGCAGGAGAGGAGCAGAGCGAGAGGGAGAGAGAGAATCCCAAGCAGGCTCCATGCTGTCAGCACAGAGCCTGACACAGGCTCCATCCTGCAAACTGTGAGATCTTGACCTGAGCGGAAATCAAGAGTCTGATGCTTAACCGACTGAGCCACCCAGGCACCCCACTTGTGATATTTCTGCTACAGGTATCTAAATTTAATCCTAAACCACAGCTAAACATCCCACAGAATAACTGGTCTGTAATTCCCCAAAGCGTCAAAGTCATGGAAGTCAAAGGAAGACTGAAGGAGACCAAAGAAACATGAAAAAAACTGGGGCACCTGGGTGGTTCAGTCAGTTAGATTTTCTCTCTGTTTGTCCCTCTCCTGATTGTTCTCTCTCAAAACAAAACAAAACAAAACAAAAACTAAGTGTAATATCTGACTCTAAATTAGACTCTTTTGGTGTAAGGGGTATTATTGAGACTGTTGGCAAAACTTGAGCGAATTCTGAGAATTAGATGGTAGCAATGTTCTACTTTTGATGGTTGTACTGTGGTTATGTAGGAGAATGTCCTTGTTTGTAAGAAATACCCACTAACAGGTTCCAGAGTGATAGGGCATCTGGTTAGCAACCTATGAAATGGTTCAGAAAAATCGTTGTTTTGTACCTTCTACCTTTTCTATAAATAGGTGGTTGTTTTGAATTTTTAAAAAAAGGAGAAAAAGGTAAATGAGTTTCATTTGATAATTTTAAGAGATTTTAAAACTTTTTATGTTTGTCTCTACACTAAGTTTATTTATAGTCACGGCAACCTATTTATTTATTTTTTTGGAAAGCAGTAAACAAAAAGTATACTGTTAATACACAATTTAATCTTATATTTCCAAAAGGAGAATTTCTTCTAACTTCTTCATATGAAAACAGGATTATTTATAATCACTTAGTTCACAATCATATTTTTAATTTTTTATGTAGAAGATGAGTCAATGCACCAAGTTTATGCAATTATTAAACGTTGAAAGATAACTTTTTCGTATTAGTTTAGTCTCTTAATTTGGATTCAGGAGTTTGCCTTCTCATAAGCAAATTAGATACATCCAGTAGATACATACTATGCATTTTAAAACATTTATCATTTATACATTTGGTTTTGTCTCAAGGTGTAGAAAACTTTGGCACTGGCAAAAAAAAAAACCTCAGGAGAGTTAACAGATGTTATTCTTTGCAAAATACTATATTATCATTTTTAAAAATTTCCCTTTCACCTATTTGCCCATCCACCTCCATCCACCTCCCTTCTGGTAACCACCAGTTTGTCCTCTGTATTTAAGTCCGTTTGTTCATTTGTTTTGTTTTTTAGATTCCACATATAAGTGAAATCATATGGCATTGGTCTTCTCTGTCTGACTTATTTCACTTAGCATAATAGCCTCTAGATCCATCCATGTTGTTACAAATAGCAAGATCTTTATTCTTTTTTATGGCTGAGTTTTCCACTGTACATATGCACCACATCTTTTTTATCCACTCATCTATTGACAGACACTTGAGTTGCTTCCATATTTTGGCTATTATAAATAATGCTGCAATAAACATAGAGGTTCATTTTTCTTTTCAAATTAGTGTTTTCATTTTCTTTAGGAAATTGCCCCAAAGTGGAATTACTAGATAATATGGTATTTCTATTTTTAATTTTTGAGGAATCTCCATACTGCTTTCTACTGGGGTTGCATGAATTTATATTCCCACCAAGAGTGCACAAAGATTCCTTTTTCTCCACATCCTCACCAACACTTGTTATTTCTTGTCATTTTATACTAGCCATTCTCACAGGTATAAGATGATATCTTATTGCAGTTTTGATTTGCATTTCCCTAATGATTAGTGATGTCAATCATCTTTTCATGTGTCTGTTGGATATCTGTATGTCTTCTTTGGAAAAATGTGTATTCAGGTCCTCTGCCCATGCTTTAATTGGATTATTGCGGGCGGAGAGGGGGGGGTTGGCATTCAGTTGTATAACTTCTTTATATATTTTGGATATTAGTCCCTTATTGGATATATCATTTGCAAATATCTTCTCTCTTCTGTAGGCTGCCTCTTTGGTTTGTTGATAGTTTCCTTTGCTATGCAAAACATTTTTATTTTGGTGTAGTCCCAACAGTTTAATTTTGCTTTTGCTTTTGAGACATATTTTTAAAAGTGTTGTTAAAGCTGATGTCAAAGAGATTATTGCCTATGTTTTCTTTTAGGAGTTTTATGGTTTAAGGTGTCACATTTAGGTCTTTCATTCATTTTTAGTTCACTTCTGTGTATGGTATAAGAAGGTGGTTTAAGAATGTGGTTTTCATTCTTTTGCCTGTAGCTATCTGATTTTCCTAAAACCATTTATTGAGAAGACTTTTTCTTAATGTATATTCTTGCCTGTTTTGCCATAGATTAATTGATGATATCAATGTGGGCTTATTTCTGGGCTCTCCAATTTGTTCCATTGATCTATGTGTCTGTCTTTGTGCCAGAACCATACTGTTTTGATTACTATAGGTTTGTAGTATATCTTGAAATCTGGGATTGGGATACCTCCAGCCTTGTTCTTCTTTCTCAAGATTGCTGTGGCTATTCCAGGTCTTTTGTGGTCCCCTACAAATTTTAGGATTATTTTAGCTCTGTGAAAATGCACTTGGTTTTTTTATAGGGATTGCACTGAATCTGTAAATTGCTTTGGGTAGTATGGACATGTTAGCAATACTAATTCTTCCAATCCATGAGAATGGTATATCTTTACATTTGTTTGTGTCATCTTTAATTTATTTCATCAATGTGTTACTGTTTTCAGAATATACGTCTTTTACTTACTTGGCTAAATTTATTCCTAGGTATTTTATTTATTTATTTTTGGTATAATCATAAACTGATTTTTATTTATTTATTTATTAAAAAATTTTTTTAACGTTTATTTATTTTTGAGAAGAGAGAGAGAGAGCATGAGCAGAGCAGGAGAGAGAAAGAGGGAGACACAGAATCTGAACAGGCTCCAGGCTCTGAGCTGTCAACATAGAGCCCGACATGGGGCTTGAACTCACGGAACGTGAGATCATGACCTGAGCTGAAGTCAGACGCTTAACCGACTAAGCCACCCAGGTGCCCCTAAACTGATTTTTAAAATGTTCTATTCCTTGGGAATACTAACTGTAAAGACATTAAAACGGTATTTAAAAATATGATGGATGGGGGGATGCCTGGGTGGCTCAGTCGGTTAAGCATCTGACTTCAGCTCAGGTCATGATCTCGCGGTTGGTGAGTTTGAGCCCTGCATCGGGCTCTGTGCTGATAGCTCAGAGCTGGAGCCTGCTTCAGATTCTGTGTCCCCTTCTCTCTCTGCCCCTCCCCTGCTCATGCCCTGTCTCTCTCTGTCTCAAAAATGAATAAAAACATTTTTAAAAAATTAAAAAAAAATATGACGGATGGGCTGATGAGGCTTATAGTCTGAAAAGTCTTCTTTTAATCATCAGCCTCTTATAATTTTAGGAAATGTTATACAATTCTTAATACTTTGGACTCTGATCATAAATATTAAACAGCACAGTTTATGTTGTAAATATGATTAACATAGGGGCTATTCGGTGGCTCAGTCAGTTGGGCGTCGAACTTCGGCTCAGGTCATGATCTCATAGTTCATGGGTTCAAGCCCTGTGTTGGGCTCTGGACTGACAGCTTAGAGCGTTGAGCCTCTTCAGATTCTGTGTCTCCCTCTCTCTCTGCCCCTCCCTGCTTGTGCTCTGTCTCTCTCTGTCTCTCAGAGATAAATAAACATTAAAAAAAATTTAAAAAATAAATGTGATTAACATATTAAAAACATTTGAAACCCTCATTGGAAAGAAATTGGGAAGCTAAATTATTTAATTATGGATGAAATAATTCTAGTAATTCAGTTTTGAGTGCTAATAAGCAAGTATTCATTAGAAGTCCTTGTCACTGAAGTATTTTCAATATTAGACTATTCCCTGTTGTAGTTAAAACAACATGTTAAGTTTTAATGAAAAAGTGGTAATTAGTTTTGTATGTTCCTTTTTCACATTACCACATATTATTTACCCAGTAGTTACTCTGTATAGCACTTAATGCAATTATAATGAAATGAATATTTGAATAACTATATACTCTTTCTCCTCTGACAGATTGTGTGTTTCATGAATATCGTTTTCAGTAGCCACTTGACATAGATGTACAATCTTGAAAGCATGGTTTCCAAATTGTTCTTGCAGTGAACTGTCTACTGGCAGCTTTAAGAAGCCAGTTTTCAGTAATTTCTCCAATTCTTTCCTCCTTGGGGGCAATCAATTTATTTGTTCTTTGAGATTTTGCCTTGCCCCTCCTTCTCTGTTTGACTTCTTTGGGTTCCAGCCATGTATTATTGTCTAATAACTGCCAAAACTATCTTCCCTCTTCTAATAGCCTCCCTAAGAGTAGTAGACCTGGGTGAAACTTTGCCATTCTCTATCTAGACCTTCAGAGTCATGTTTTCTTCTTCCTATCTGCTCAGCCTGTTGGCTCAAGGCTCAGCCTTTCTCTTAAGGAAATCTCTTTCTTCCTCTAGCTTCATTAGTTTGTTGTTAGGGAAATAAGACTGAAGTGTGTTTTTTAAACCATTCCACATCTCCTTTGACTCTCTGAGTTAAGTTGATTTTGTCAAGACAGATTGTTCAATGCACAGGCCTTTTAAAATGTCTTTTTAGGATTGCATTTACAAAAATTTTATTGAGTTGTGTTCCTAGTTCACCTCAGGAAGATGAAATACAAAATGATAAAGCTGTCTATTCCTCTTTGTTTTGAAACAAAATCTGCCACTTTTCCCTGACAGAATCCATGAATTAGTCTCTAAAATCTAAAGCCAGGGCTAGAGGTTATTTAATTAACAAATCCAGAGTGAATTAGGACCATGTGGTGGAGGATGGCTAAAAGTTGTGAACAAGCCCATGCATTTGGGTACCTCCACTTGTTGGTTTATTTCCATGGATCTGACTATAATTTAAAACAACATCATGAGAAATGGCATCTGGGGAAGCCTTCCTTCCATATCTGTTCTAAGACTGACACAAATAGTCAAAACTAGAAGTTCACATCTACTCCTGGAAAGCCAAAGGATCTCAGTTGCTTTGTAGTTTCTCAGAAGCACATTTGGATCTGTTCACCTCTAGGACTACAAAGGCTTGGTCCTACCTCTTCCTCATTGGAAACATTGGACCAAGCTACACCTGGGTAGCCTGGGGGCAGAGCCTGCAAAGATGGTCCAAAGTCTAAAATCCTTCATGGCTCATACTTGGTATGGATCCACCAGAGCTTAAAACCTCATGCCCTGTCTACCCAAGAAATAATCACTCCATGTATATTTTCCCCCCAGTACAACTCACTCTTACTCAGTATTCCTAGTTTAATGTAGTAGATGTTAGGTTTCAAAGGACCTAATAAATTATGCCTCTCTTCTTTAATTAATTAATGTTGACATTAAGAGTCTATGTGTGTGTGTGTGTGTGTGTGTGTGTGTGTGTGTGTGTGTGTTTTATATGCCAAGTACGGTGATGGTCGCAATGAAATGATAAAATGTTTGATCTCGAAAAGTGTACCATCTGGCACAAAAACAGACACACAGACCAATGGAATAGAATAGAAACCCCAGAACTAGACCCACAAACGCATGGCCAACTCATCTTTGACAAAGCAGGAAAGAACATCCAATGGAAAAAAGACAGCCTCTTTAACAAATGGTGCTGGGAGAACTGGACAGCAACATGCAGAAGGTTGAAACTAGACCACTTTCTCACACCATTCACAAAAATAAACTCAAAATGGATAAAGGACCTGAATGTGAGACAGGAAACCATCAAAACCCTAGAGGAGAAAGCAGGAAAAGACCTCTCTGACCTCAGCCGTAGCAATCTCTTACTCGACACATCCCCAAAGGCAAGGGAATTAAAAGCAAAAGTGAATTACTGGGACCTTATGAAGATAAAAAGCTTCTGCACAGCAAAGGAAACAACCAACAAAACTAAAAGGCAACCAACGGAATGGGAAAAGATATTCGCAAATGACATATCGGACAAAGGGCTAGTATCTAAAATCTATAAAGAGCTCACCAAACTCCACACCCGAAAAACAAATAACCCAGTGAAGAAATGGGCAGAAAACAGGAATAGACACTTCTCTAAAGAAGACATCCAGATGGCCAACAGGCACATGAAAAGATGTTCAGCGTCGCTCCTTATCAGGGAAATACAAATCAAAACCACACTCAGGTATCACCTCACGCCAGTCAGAGTGGCCAAAATGAACAAATCAGGAGACTATAGATGCTGGAGAGGATGTGGAGAAACGGGAACCCTCTTGCACTGTTGGTGGGAATGCAAATTGGTGCAGCCGCTCTGGAAAGCAGTGTGGAGGTTCCTCAGAAAATTAAAAATAGACCTACCCTATGACCCAGCAATAGCACTGCTAGGAATTTATCCAAGGGATACAGGAGTACTGATGCATAGGGCCACTTGTACCCCAATGTTCATAGCAGCACTCTCAACAATAGCCAAATTATGGAAAGAGCCTAAATGTCCATCAACTGATGAATGGATAAAGAAATTGTGGTTTATATACACAATGGAATATTACGTGGCAATGAGAAAAAATGAAATATGGCCTTTTGTAGCAACGTGGATGGAACTGGAGAGTGTGATGCTAAGTGAAATAAGCCATACAGAGAAAGACAGATACCATATGGTTTCACTCTTATGTGGATCCTGAGAAACTTAACAGGAACCCATGGGGGAGGGGAAGGAAAAAAAAAAAAGAGGTTAGAGTGGGAGAGAGCCAAAGCATAAGAGACTGTTAAAAACTGAGAACAAACTGAGGGTTGATGGGGGATGGGAGGGAGGGGAGGGTGGGTGATGGGTATTGAGGAGGGCACCTTTTGGGATGAGCACTGGGTGTTGTATGGAAACCAATTTGTCAATAAATTTCATATGTATAAAAATAAATAAATAAAAATAAAAATAAAAAAAATAAAATAAAATAAAATAAAAAAAGAAAAGTGTACCATCTCTCTGTGGACAAAAAGGTATAAACACTCATCATTTACCTGAAGGCATTAACTCTCAGTGCTAGTTAATGCCTATAGAATGTGGGAGAAATTTGCTAACCTAGGACTTTGCCTTGCATCCAGAGCATAGAGCTTACCGTGCAATATGTGTTCAATAGATGCCGGCTGAACAGCCCCAAATGTTTCTTAACCAGAAAACATAGTACCCTGGGAACACTTAGAAATAATGGAGGATGTGCTGTTGGTCACAATGCCTGGGCAGGGTGAGGAGAATTGCTGCTGGCATTTATTAGGTGGTGGCCAGGGATGCCAAATGTCCTGAAATATGTGTGAGAGTCCCATCAGTGAAAAATTGCCCTGCAAAAATATCAATTATGTTGATTTCCCTTGGCTTCCCTCCTCCCTCAACCAACACACACATGCTCCTAGCCCCATCAGAATGAAGGCTGGAGAAATACTGTTGTTTAATCTTGGGGCAAAAGTGAAAACTTACATATTTTTAAAAACATAGCAGTGTGGACTGACTGTGCCCTAGTTCACTTCGCCTTTATGGTTGACTTGCTGTCCTTTCTGCATAGTTTTACTGCCGGATCATGGGCTATTGAAGTTACTCATTAAGGTGTGCATCTCCTGGGAGGTAGACTGTCCACTCCCGGAGGGCAGGGGCTATGTCTTTCTCACCTTTGTATCCTTAGAGCTCAGCTGCACAGAGAATAGGTGCTAAATAAGCATCAGTGGAACAAGCCAAATTAATGTTTTAGCATGTAGCATAGACATGTTTTGTAATGGAACACAAGACAGGACTTCTCTGAATTTTCCAACTAGAATACTCATGAAATATAGCAAAACAAATGATGACTGTGAAGTTTGGAATACAACCCTTTGCTACAGGTATTCAGAAAGAAATTGCTGCTTCATCTAACACATAAAATCCTAACTTGTACTTTTTTTTTTTTTTTTTTTTGCTGCAAGATCCCTTTCAGGTAGGTTCAGTAGGTTAACTGTTTTCGACATCTGTTTATGTTTTACTTTGCATTGAAATGCCTGAAATGGATTGTTGTAGAGCATAAAATCCATTTTGTCTTGTATGCATTCCCTGATTATTTTCAGCTGTAGGGAGTCAATATTTTAGTTCTGTACTCACTTTCCCAATCTGTTTGAATTTTTTAAAGTCACAACATTTCCATTGTTATAGGATCAGCAAGTCAATTAGGTCTCAAATTTGCACGAAGTCAACAGCTTCCTTAGTGCTCCATGAAAAATAGGTTTGGCTTCATTTGACAATACGTTAGGCTCCTCTGGATTTTGCTGTAGCATCCTTAGAAATATAGTAACTTATAGTCAGGATGTGAAATTTAAAACATTTTAATGAATGGATGTCAAATATTTAATTTCCTGAGGGACAGATAACCCAACCCTCTTCCCCCTTTCCTGCTCCCCCCCTCCCCAGCCTCCATTGTTTCCAAAGAAACATACTGAAAAGGCTTTAAGACTCTGTAATACATGCAGAAAGACTTCTGATATTGTATCTACTTTAAAAGGAATCTTTTATTACTTTACGATTTGTGGCTGTCATAAAATGGTAACATCAACATGTTTGAGATTGGGGGCAAAGTCATCTCACAACAAGGACGCAGGGCCCCATTTATCTATCTTGTCTAGATGGGGAGTTGCCTGCTGTTTCGTTCTGAGATCATCTTCTGTAACTGTAACAGAAATATGACCCTCCCACCTTGCTCTGAAGAAAATGAGATTTACCTTAAAAGATTTTCCTGTTGCCCCTGAAGACATCGCCTCACTTGAATAAAGATTATTATAACTTTCCCCCAGAGACTGAATTGAACAAACTCAACACAATGTGTTGGAGAGAAATCAAGGCTCTTAGAGCTTTTTGAACTTGAAAGAGACATTGTTATTCTCCTTTTCTTTTGCTTTACCAATTTCATTTTATTTTTGGAATATTTGTGGTTGGCACCAGACATTTATTTTTCAACCCTTACTTTACACATATGGAAGGAAATATGGTTAGGACACGGTGATGGCTTATTAAGGTCACCTAGATTGTCAGTGGTGGAGACAATATTGTACAAGTTGTCTCTGAAACATTCCAATCTTCCCTCTCATATTTCAGACTTCGGCTAAACAATGCTACCCTCAAAACAGAAACAATGAAGTGATATGCTGCCTGGGTACTGGATTATTATTATTAGTCTCCTCGGCAGGAAAAATATTTGTCGGCATTTAGTGTCTGTATTGAGCATACCTTCTGGGATGTGGGGATATGGAACTTGGGTTGGGGGTACTATCTGGTGCTGCTGTTAAGTTAATTTTCAAAGGAGAAAATGTGAGCCTGGTTGCCTTGCAGAACCATGTGTTCTGGTGTGAACTGAGTAATTTCATTTTGAGAGAGCTCATGAGTTCTTTGAACTTTTTATGCTTCAATTAAATACCAGAAAATGGGATGAAAAGACTTACTGAAAACCAGATGCTTGTTTTTCATGCCTCTTGGAATATTAAAAACAAACATCACAACAATAGACATTTGGGTTTGGCATAATTCACTGATGGATGATTTTGGAGGCATTTTGCTTAGTGGTAGAGTGGGAGCTAATATTTGAAGAATTAACAGATGTCTGGTCTGAGTGTATCTAAATCACTAATCTCTTATTCAGTAAATCTACTTTTAATTCATATAGGGAACGCTTCCACAGCTCATTGAGACCAGAGTGGAGAAAGCATCTAGCGCTGGCAGGTTTTCTTCTCAAATATGGGGTAACAGTTGGCTTGTTTTTTGTCAGTGGATAGACAGTGGAAGGGGATTGGAGAAGCTCTTTCTTGGGTACTGAAAGCACGTTTCAAATCACATTTTGGAGTGATGATCGTATAGGACCATGTTCCATGCTGAATATCGAGCAGCAAGTGGAGTCTTGGGTGTCTGCATATTTTCGGGACTGTAATTACATTAACACATGATAGCATAATATTCCCACAGAGTTTAAGGGAGCTTCTACGTCCTGTTCAGGCCACAGCAGGCAGAGTGACCTTGTCCTTCTTGCAGGCTGCTCCCTGCATCACGGAAGCAGCAGAGTACAGAATATATTGACAGTTTATCAGCTTTCTGCTCAGCAGACTAAGGTGCTAGGTTGGTCTCGAGCCAACACATAGTTTGGCGGTGGGATGAAATTGTTCTTGTGAATTGTTTCTAACATTGTAAGCAAATCTTGTTTGGTAGGACAGATGGGTATTGAATTCTGCCATAGTTTTGCATAAAATCCCATCCACCAAAATGTGTGCTGTCATTTTGGCTTAGGAATGTTTTTGATATTTGACTTGCTTGTATCATAAACCGCAAAGCGATACATAGAATTTTACTAGATCTATGAGTTAGGATAACTTGTGGGTAGTAGGTAGGAATATTTGTACATGGCTAAAATTAACAGGCTATTGACTAACCAGCCCATCTTAACTAAGTCTACATAATTTCATAATTGTATTTAAGAATATAATCATTTTGGGGCACCTGGGTGGCTCAGTTGGTTAAGCACTCGACTTCGGCTCAGGTTGTGATCTCATGGTTTGTGGGTTCGAGCCCCATGTCCAGCTCTGTGCTGACAGTTCAGAGCCTGGAGCCTGCTTCCGATTCTGTGTCTCTGTCTCTGCCCTTCCCCTGCTCATGCTCTGTCTCTCTGTCTCTCTGTCTCTCTCTCAAAAATAAAAAATACACATTAAAAAATATATAGTCATTTTGATTTTTAAGAAAATCCATAGTATAGTATCATGTTATAAAGGTAGAATTAACCTCCACGTTTCAAAATACTCTGTTAATCTGGAACAGTTTGTATACTACCTCAAGTTTGTCTAATCTTTGGTTGTAATTTAAGCAAATCCTATTTGAAATAAAAATAATCAACATATCTCTACATATGATATTGTACCTTAAGAAGTAGCAAGCTGATACTAGTCTTTTATAAACAGTGTCTTTGGGTGTGCATGCCACTTTTGGAGCTATTGTAGGCCAAGGAGAGCATATGTTTGACAAAACCTTGGAATGGTCAGGAAATAGGGTTTTTGTTGTTGTTAATTAGGTTTTTCACATATTACATATGAACCTGAACCTCCTTTCTATTCTGACTTTTTACTGTTGAAATGATGTTACTTACACTGTGCTAGGCAGAACAATATCCCTATCTTTGAAAACTGATCATTAGGGCCAATGCCCTGCATTCTCAGGGCAAAATATTCTACACTATAGAAACTGTAGAAGATTCCATATTTTCCAGAATTTCAAGTCATTCTCTGGCAATATTTTATAAATTTAATTCTTGACAGTTTACTTATTTTCTTATGATTTTTCCATCTCTCATATCTAAAAGATAGAGAATAGAAAACTTATGCACTTAAAGATTCCAGGTAATTAAGGTTTCACTAGATAATTAGATCAAGGTTATAAAGGTAATTTTGAAATGTGAGCTCTAGAAAGAAATTGAAAAATACCACAGACAGGCCACTTCTAAAATGTATCTCTTAATGGCTGGCTGTGGTAACCTCCATTATGCCATATCTGACCTGGGAGGAGGGGCAGAAACATGGAGACTCAGGAAAAGGTCTATTTCCTACCTCCAAAGGACGAGCTGTACTCAGGAATGGGTGGTTTTGAGTCTTTTAGGATGAGGGCCATGAGATCTGGTCCTTCATAGGACATCTGGATCCAGCTCTGCATGACTCAGGGTAAAAGCTTAGTCTGTCTTCGCAGGGACAGAGCTGGAGTGTGGACAGTGTGTTCTAAAAAGTTCCGAAAGCCATAGAATTCGATCAAATTAAAAAATCATGAGATCTCTGGTCTTTCTACTGAGCTTTAGAAAAAGGAACTGAATGACTGAATATTGCTTTGGATTCTGCCTTTTTGTCAGTTGCTTTGAATTATTTTTATAAGTTATTCACAAAGAGCCTCACACTCATCTATAAATGGGTATGGTAATAGCAACCACCTAGTAGAGTTTTTTGAGGATTAAGAGCATTTTTATATGCAAAACACTGAGAGCAGTGCCTGGCTCACAGGAAATGCCCAATTGATTTTTTGCTGTATTGTTATTATTTCTGTTATTATTATGACGGTAGTAATTATTCCAACATGGAACAACATTTTACTCCTTGTGTTTCCAGGACTCTTCTGACAGTGGAAGGGAAGATTTAGATGAATTTATTGATTCATCATTTTAATACTTTTATGAAGTGTCTACTACAGTCAAGGCCCTTTTCACGTATAGGGCTACACTGGCGAGCAAAAGCCAACATGGTCCCTGACTTTATGGCGCCTACAGTGTGGCAGGAATAACCAACAGAATCTAATGAGCACACACATATATGTAAATTGCAACTGGGATAAAGAGCAGAAAGATGAGAACTAATCATGGTCATGAGTGGATGTAGGAAGGGTGAGTCTTGAGGGACAGAGGCTGGTTGGGAGATGGAGGGAGGCCGTTCTAGGCAGAGAGTTCTGAGCATCTGGAAGAGCCAGGTGGCAGAAGGTAGAGAGGGAGGCCATGAGACGTGTCCAAAGAGGCTAGCATTGGCGGTGCAGACCCAGAAGGGTCCCTAGATCCTGCTACTGCAAAGTGTGGTTCTCAGACCACTAGCATCAGCGTTACCTGGGAGCTGGGGAGGAATGCACAGTCTCAGGCTCCACCCCAGACCTGCTGGCTCAGACTCCTCCTGCATGTTTCACATGTACATCGAAGTCTGACAAACACTGTCTTCTACGCCACGTGAAAGAAGTTTGCCTTTGTTTCTGGAGGGTTTTAAGCAGGGCTACAATGTGAGGTTGGAAGGGGACAGGTGAGGATAGGGGGAAACCAGGTAGGAGATTGCTGAAGTTGGGAGAGAATGTGGGGTTTCCAATGGGATTGCGAGATGACCTAGTCCACTAATTGCCTGCATTTTAACCAACCTCACGTTTTATTGCTTGCTCCCTATTTACTCCTGATGAAACATTTTGGCTACTACACTGTATTTAGAAATTAAAAAAATATGTATATTTATTTTTGGGAGAGTGTAAGTGGGGGAGAGGTGGAGAGAGGGGGACAGGGGATCTGAAGTGGGCTCTGTACTGATAGGATGACAGCAGCGAGCCTGATGTGGGGCTCAAACTCATGGACCTTGAGATCATGACCCGAGCTGAAGTTGGACGCTCAACTGTCTGAGCCACCCAGGTGCCCCTTTAGAAATTTTTTAGAAGTTTATTTATTTATTTTGAGAGAGAGAGAGAGAGAGTGCAAACAGGGGAGTGCAGAGAGAGAGGAAGAGGGAATCCTAAGCAGGCTTCGCACCGTCAGCACAAAGCCCTACTTGGGGCTTGATCTCAGGAATTATGAGATCATGACCTGAGCCCAAATCAAGAGTTGGATGCGTAACTGACTGAACTACCCAGGTGCCCCAGAAATTTTTAATTGAAAATTGATAAGCTATATTTTACTATGTTGTAAATTTTTTCTTCTGAATTTATCCTTGTTGAAGACATAAAAGGCACCTAGCTCCTGAGTAGCAGGAGATAATCTACTGTGGCCACACCGAGTTTCTGTTATTCTGGTCAAAGGCAAACACACTTGACATTTCTATTATTTATCAAAAAGTCTCTTATGATTTTTATCTCCATCCCATACACAGTAAGTAAATTAAAAACCCCAAATATTTCTTGGGACATGTTTTGAGTTTTAATTGTGAGTCATTTATTCAACTGAGAAAACGTATATTTAATTGATCCTACTATGCACTATGTACTATGTACTAGTACTCCTACCTAGTACTGAGATTGTAGATTGATAATTTTAGTTTGTACATACATGACCATGATCCAAAGTAGAAAGTGATAAGTGCATAGGTCAGTTAAAATTGCTTCAACTGCAAGTGATGGAATATTCAGACTGACAGTGATTTATCAAGAATTTATTCTTTTCTCATGTGAATGTAGTCTGGAAAATAAGCAGTTCAGGACTGATAGATTAGCTTCACAAATCTATCAGGGATTCAATTTCCTTCTTTCTTGCTACTCGGCTGCCTTCTGCATATAGTTTTTACTTCAGAGTCTAAAATGGTTGCTTGAGCTCCAGCTATTACATTCATATTCCCACCAGCAGGAAAGAGGAAAGACAATACCCCTCTCTTTGAAGACCGTTCCTGTAAGTCACATTTACTACTTCTAGTTTCATTTCATGAGCAAGAACTCAGCCACATGGCCTTACATAGCTGCAAGCGAGGCTGGGAAATGTTGTCTCTATTCTTAGTGGCCATTAAATATTGACCCAAACAAAATTTAGGATTCTGTTTCTAAGATTAAAGGAAAGAATAGATGCTAGCAGTCAATTAGTCTCTGCCACCTACCAAAAAATTCAAATAAGGCAGAGGGAGATTATTTATAGCTAGGGTATCAAGGGAAACTTTCTGAATGAGGTTAAATATGAATTACTTCTCCGAGGATTCGGACTTAGGCAGGTAGATGTTGGAGAAATAGTGTGGAACCATGATTTCCAAACTGTGGGCTGAGGTCATTAGCAAGAGTATTGTTGCATTAATGGCACAAAGATTTTAAAGAAGATATGTAGGGAAATGAAAAAAAGAGAGAGCTGATAGACTGGAACAAGATAGAGGCATCCATGGACAGCCGGTCTCCAAAGAGTCAGAGGATGGCTGTCATGAAAATGGTTGAGTCAGCAAGTTCAGGGGTGAGCATGAGAGAGTTAAAAATATGAAAGGAGAGGGATGAGAAGGTCTCCCACACGGAATCAAGTTGACTCAAGAAAATATCCTAGTTAGACAGATTGTATCCGTACATGTGGTATAAACCAACATGGCAGCTTTTAAAAGAAATGTAGCTCTTAAGATATAAGAAATGAGTTTTTACTAGCAGGATTAACAAAACACAAGAAGGACATATTTGAAGTATGTGCAGGTCAATCAGATGCAGTCTTGCCCGCCTGTGCCATGGAATGCTGTGCTTGTGCTTGTCTTACAGTTTCAAGCCCATGGAGGTAGTTTCTGGAAGAGGGTGCCCTCTGGAGAGAGGGTTGTAGTCCACTGAAACAAAGCTTAGGAATTTCCCCAGCAGGTTATCTCATCTGGTGTTATTAACTCAACAAGAGAGTCTAAGAGTTATGTTATGCCCAGGGGAAACTCCTCTGGCCTCTGAGTAATGCAGCACTTATAGCTATAGTCCTAAGTGGTCATGAGTACAGGAGGACAGTTATGAAATTGACAATAGTGCTGGCTTTCTTCTAAGTATTTCTTTCTCTTCTCCCCTTGATAAGAGCAAACAATTTCCTAGACACTGGAGAACATATTTGCACAAATCCTGAATATGGTTTCTGGAGGTCAAGTACTTGTTGACTTGTTGACTTGACTCCTATATCCATAGGAGATATCAGAATGAGCTTCTAGCACTTTCTCCGCTGACTCTTCATGGATCAATACTAAATAGGATGTGCTTGGCTACAAGATTCCAGGCAGTGCTGAGGCCATTGTGAATTTGCTACCTAAGAAGATGATCTCTGTAACCTCCCGTGACCATCTTAACAAAGAAACCTTTTCTACTGTTATAGAAGCCAAAGAAAGTTCATAACTTCCTTACCTCTCTGATTGTATCTTACCACTCTTTAAAACTATAGTAGGACTTTTCAGGGGTACTTTTCTCGGAATTATGTTTGCCTCAAGTGCTGGTTCTCTGTAATGCTTTACCTGATCCTGCAGCAAGAAACTGTATTCCTATCTTTTGAATTCTTACGGCACTTTAGCTGTAAGTGTCATGGTGCTTAACATTTGCTACCTTGACATGTAGATATATCGTTTATGGACTTATCTCTCCTATAAGACTGTGAGCTTTTGAGGGACAGTTAGTCTGAAATCATAGTTACATCCATCACCATGCTGATGATAATCTTAGGTTTTCTTTTTTTTTTTTTTTTTAATTTTTTTTTCCAACGTTTATTTATTTTTGGGACAGAGAGAGAGACAGAGCATGAACGGGGGAGGGGCAGAGAGAGAGGGAGACACAGAATCAGAAACAGGCTCCAGGCTCTGAGCCATCAGCCCAGAGCCCGACGCGGGGCTCGAACTCACGGGCCGCAAGATCGTGACCTGGCTGAAGTCGGACGCTCAACTGACTGCGCCACCCAGGCACCCCAATCTTAGGTTTTCAATAACTAATTGCTGAGTAAATGAAGTAAGTCAATAGATTCTCCTACTGTCTCTGTTGGGCTGTAGTCCCACACTTGCTTATTTCCATGCCTGAAAGGACACCACCCGTCCAATGCTGGTGTTGTAATTATTGTGCTATTGCAGATCTTATATTAAATTGTGTCAGTGTGTTGGTTTGCAAACTTAGGAGCTTCCTGGGTAAAATTCGAAACTGGCTTTTACACACAGAGTGCAAGGAGATACTGAAGAAAAAGACAGACCACTTCAGATTGGTAGATGTAGGTTTAAGAAGCAAGGTAACTTACTATGAGGCTTGTCTTAGGCAGACAAGATGAGTGAATTTCCACACCTGCCTGCCTGAATCATAAAAGTTTATATAGAGGCCTTAACTAGGTTTAGTCATGTGTATTGTCCAGATGGTCTCAACAACACATTGCTCTCTCAAGGCTGCATTCTTGAAAATGGCTCTGGCTGTGGGAACAGTGGTACATTTCAAGGACGGGGGAGGGGGTGAGGAGCCTCTGATTGCCTGGGTCCCGCTCACAGGTCGATGGGTGGTCACATTCTTTTTATGGTCTCCTCTAACACAATGCCATGTCTTCGTGCAGATCAAATTGTAAATTCACTCTGATCTCACTTTGGCTGGTGGATTAAGCCAGGTGCAGAGGGAATGGGTCAGTAAAGACATTAACCTAGCAGATCAAGCCATTCTCAAGCTAACATCATAGGTTCTTTCAAATAATATGTCTCATGGGGTATGCTTAAAATTACAGAGGGTGTCATTACATCACAGTACATGTAGTGAACACTGCCTGCAATATATGTTAGCGAATAAGAATTGATTCTGATTTAGGGGGAATAAAGCAGAAATGGAATATCACATATGCCTTGCAATCCAGAAGAGTGTATCCAAGTTGCCTTTTTATCCATGAGAAATTTTCAAGTACTTGTTATATGCTGTAAACGATCAAGTACAGGACCATTCTATTAGGAACTTCTTGATTAGGATAAAGGTCTATCTCAAAGGCCATTCATTTTTCAAAATTAGACATTCGTTATAAGGGAAGAACCAACAAAACCTGATAATGCGTGGCATGGGGGGATGATGGAGAAGTGAGGAGTCTTGGGGTACTGGAGTAGTGGAATGTCTATTAGCAAAAATATGGAAGTCAAGAGAAGAACTAGTTTGAAGGTAGAGACAGAGAAAGAGATTAATTTGGTTTTGGACTTGTTGAGAAGAGATGCTGCTGAGCACCAGGCATTGGAAATATATGATACAACTTGGAAGGAAGTTGGAGACTCGAGAAAGGTTCAGGAGTCACTCATGCAGAGGTTATCGTTCAAGCTCTGAAACTGTCACAGAAGAAAATGCTAGGAGAGTCAAAAGTCTAAGAGGAAGCCGTGAGAAACACCTTCACATGGGATTGGAAGAATTGCTCATAGTGAGGGACTCAAATAACTTTTAATTTCATCTCAGACTCCTGTTGAAAATTTCAGTGCCCTAAACTAGCCATTTGCAAGAAATGAACTTCCAGACATCATTTCTGGCAAGAGACTGAACTAAAAATTAGGGTATTTAATTTTAATTTAAATTAGCAAAATTTAAAGTACTTTAAGATAAGAATGTTGTCAGAACCATCTCATAATGCTTTCACAAATAGACTGCAGGGGCAGCCTGGACAGTGGAAGGTATCCTCAGGGGTTGTCAGTGTTTAACTGGTCAACAGGACAGGCTCTCTTTTTCATTGTTCAGCTTGTCACTAAATACATGGTCAGTAATATTTAATCTTGCTGACTTATAAATGGCTGAAAATTAATTTTATCCAGATTCATGCAGATTGGGCTTAGGACTGAGGGGACAAACAACAATGAAATCTGGATAATGTCCTGTCTACACCTACTCACCAATATTTTATCACTGTACTAGGTAGTCTTTGCTTGTAGCTCTGGGCCAAGATAAGTCCTTGCCATGGAAACTCAGAGGCCTTTGAAATAATACCAAATTGGCAAATATGTTAAAAAATTCAAGATGGGATATCGTTAAAAGTTCATGTACTCCTGAAAAACACTTCAGAAACAGATGATTTTATCTGCCTTGAATGTGGTTGTATAGTTATTTGTTCACTTAATAGTGTGATTTAATGCCTAAGTTCATTTTCATGCCCTAAAGCACACGCACTAGAATCTCTCAGGTATGCTGCTTCTCTGAATGGACAGCTGTACTCTATAATTTCATACCGTGTATTGCGTTGCCTTGTAATATTAAAACCATGTTTCATATTCCTCTTTTACGTTAGGTCTTGGGAGCTGTTGACAATAACATGGGTGATGGCTGCTCTCAGAAGCTGGCAACTGCGAATATTCTCCGCTTCCTGTTGCTGGTCTTGATTCCGTGTATCTGTGCCCTCATTGTCCTGCTCGTGATCCTGCTCTCCTTTGTTGGTGAGTGATGCCACTATTAAAGAAAAATGAAGTCAAAATGAAAATGAGCATAACCGTCATTTCTACTTAGTACTTATTTAACCTGAAGTGTCAACTTGGTGAAAAGGTTACCTGTTGACTATCTAATGCAAATCTGAAGTTTCTGCCAGTGTAATGACTCTGCTAGTGATTATTATCAATATAAATTAATGAAGTAATTAATTAAAAGCACTTAAGGTGTGATTACCAGGTACCAGGCACTTTGAAAGTTCCTGAGAACTTAGGGATGGTTAACTTTAAGTCCTTCTTTCTTAGGAACTCATGGGGGAGAGGAAGAGATGATTACTACACAAGGCAACACAAGTTGATGATGGAGGTTTACCCTAGGTACTTTGGGGGAAATCGAAGAAGGGTTCATGAGGCATTAACATTTTAACTTTTGGAGAGTTCATAGCAATTTAGGTAAGAAGGCCATAGTACAAGTACAGGGTTTGGCCGAGAAAATAGCAAGTGCAAAAGTATAACCTTGTGCTAGATGGAGGTAGACTTAGGAGATTGGGTAGAATTTTGGCAGTGGGAGTAAATGCAGTTAGATTGATAGATAAAAGTCCAAATGACACAGGCCCTTGCATGTCGCCCTAAGGGAATTGGGCTTAAGCTCCTAGGTAATTGGTTTTCAAACTCTATTCCATGAAACCAAGGTTCTGAGGAAGAATTCCAAGGATTACACAAATGTTTTCTTTTTTCTTTCTTTTTAAAAAAAATTGTTTTAAGTTTATTATTTATTTTTGTGTGTGAGAGAGAGAGAGCACACACAAGCAGGGGAGGGGCAGAGAGGAGAGACAGAATCCCATGCAGGCTCCATGCGGTTAGCGCAGAACCCAGTGTGGGCCCAGACTCACAAACCTTGAGATCATAACCTGAGCCAAGCTCAAGAGGAATATGCTTAACCAACTATGTCACCCAGGTGCCCCCCTTTTTTTTAATTTGAGAGAGAGAGGGGGGAGAGCTGGAAAGAGGGGCAAAGGGAGAAAGAGAGAATTTTTAAAAAATGTTTATTTATTTTTGAGGCGGGGGGAAGGGCCAGAGAGAGGGAGAGAGGCAGAGAGAAGGGGACAGAGGATCTGAAGCAGGCTCAAAGCCCAATTTGGGGCTCGAACTCATGAACCACGAGATCATGACCTGAGATGAAGTCGGATGCTTAACCCATGAGCCACCCAGATGCCCCAGGAGAGAGAGAGAGAGAGAGAGAGAAAGAGAATCTTAAGTTGGCTCCACACTGAGTGTGGAGCTTGACATGGGGCTCAATCCCACTAGCCTGGGATCATGCCCTGAGCTGAAATCAAGAGTCAGAGCCTCAACCAACTGAGCCACCCAGCCTCCCTGCAAATGTTTGTTTTGGCTTTCAATTTATAAAAGAAATCTTAAACACATACTCAAACTAAATATTACACACCAATTTTTAACCGAGTGGAGACCAACAACCAAGTAATTTGTGCTGACAGATTAATTCATTTGTATTTGGATCTTGCTATCTCTGTAAATGAATCAAATGCTAAACTTAAAAGGTGAACTGTTAGTGGGGAGAAACCCCAAAATACTACTTTTGGTAGTTACCTATTGCTATGAATCAGGATTTTTTTGATCATGTGCATTCAAATGAAATAGAGAAGTAAATAGCAAGATGATTTTGATCAAATTGCTTACCAACAATTTTGAATTTTTATATTTCATCAAAACTACCTATTATTTTCTAATTGTTTTTTAATAAGTTATACACTTATAACTTATACAGTAAATTAATCCTAATAAAATACAGCTTCTATTTGTAGATATTAGGAACTTATATAGTATTAATTTGAAAATAGTATTTATTTTCTAGAAAAATGCTTGGGAACCGCTGCTATGAGTTTACCATTAGAGGATCTTTCCAAACAGGGATAAATCTGATCATATTTGCATCTGCAAAAGACAGTAGGTCTAGATAAACCACAGAGGATTGGAGGCAGAAAGTCAGGAGGCCTTTTTGAGGCTCTGGCTATGGTCTAAGTAAAAAAATGATAAGGGCTTGAATTAAGGCATTTGGTGCATTAAAATCAGAAATCAGGACTGATTGGATTTTTTTTTTTAATTTTTTTTTTTCAACATTTATTTATTTTTGGGACAGAGAGAGACAGAGCATGAATGGGGGAGGGGCAGAGACAGAGGGAGACACAGAATCGGAAACAGGCTCCAGGCTCCGAGCCATCAGCCCAGAGCCCGATGCGGGGCTCGAACTCCTGGACCGCGAGATCGTGACCTGGCTGAAGTCGGACGCTTAACCGACTGCGCCACCCAGGCGCCCCAGGACTGATTGGATTTTGCTGTGAAGGAAAAGAGGTATCAATGTTGACCTCTGAATTTTTGGCTTAGGCAACCAGGGTGATTTTGGTACCATTTGTTCAAGGAGGAAATAAAAGTGGAAGAGTGTGATGTAGGTAGATGGAAGGCAGGTTGGAAGTTTAGTTTGGACATGTTAACTTAGAGATACTTGTGGGAAAACAAAATATATTGGCATCATAGTTTAAGTGCATTTATCTTGATCAAATTCAACAGTGTAGACAAGACTAAGAAATGAATGTAGGTATAGGGGCACCTGGGTGGCTCAGTCGGCTAGGCGACTGACTTCTGCTCAGGTCATGATCTCACAGTTTGTGAGTTCAAGCCCCGCGTCGGGCTCTGTGCTGACAGCTCAGAGTCTGGAGCCTGCTTCAGATTCTGTGCCTCCCTCTCTCTCTAACCCCTCCCCTGCTCATGCTGTCTCTCTCTCTCTCTCTGTTTCTGTCTCTCTCAAAAATAAATAAATATTAAAAAAAAATTAAAAAAAAAAAAAGAAATGAATGTAGGTATAGAAGAACATGTTGCTTTCCTAAGGAAATTTCAAGGGAAATTGTGACTACACATGATTTTTGGCTTTCGTGTTCACTTTAGAACTTAGGGTGCCTGAGTGTCTTGGTTGAGTGCTGACTCTTAATTTCAGTTCAACTCCTGATCCCATGGTCATGAGATCAAGCCCCAAGTTGGGCTCTGTGCTAGGCTTGGAGGCTGCTTGGGATTCTCTCTCTCCCTCCCTCTCAGCACCGTGCTCCCCCCCCCCCCAATAAATAAATAAACATTAAAAAAAAAAAGAACTTAACTCTCACCCCACTGTTACTGGTTTGAAGCTAGAAGTATCCAGAAGGGAAGCCGAGTCTGACCAGTTATGAAGGTGTGAGTGTCACTGGCAGTTGAAGCAATAGAAATAGATGAACCATAAACAGAAAGTGTACTGATCAAAAGCTGAGGGCAAAAGCCCTGGAGTATTTAAGGGGAAGATAAAGAAAAAGAAGGAATCAAGAGATACAGGAAGAATGGTCAGAGAAGAAGGAAAAGAACCCGAAGTGCTGGGCTTCATACCCAAGAGAGGAGAGACACTGCAGAGGTTACAAAGTGACAAGTTAGAAGAGGAAACGGGAAGTGGCTCAGCCCAGGAAGACTTTAGGTTATCTACTGGAGGTTTAGTCGCCCTGCCCCCACATGGTACCAACTGTGGTCTGCTCTCAGGCCAGAGACAGGACAAAACTCTGAAACTCTTCTCTGCCACTCTTTTCTTCCAAGACTCAACTCTCCTCCAGAATTGGCCAGCTTCTGTTTCCTTTCCTGGGCCTTCGGGTACTTTTTTGGTGTGTTTTGTCCAGATTTATAGTTGTTATCTTTCCGAGGGTCTGTCTGATAGGAGCTTCCTCAGTCAGACCACTGTCATTTTTAAAGGTCTAATTCTTCTAAGAGGTTCAGAGGCTCACACACACTGAAGACTATTTCCTTTCATTCTCAGGGTAGAATGCTAAATGTAAGTTTTAAACACATTTTTAAGTACCTCAGGGGTTGATGGGGGGTGGGAGGGGGGGGAGGGTGGGTGATGGGTATTGAGGAGGGCACCTTTTGGGATGAGCACTGGGTGTTGTATGGAAACCAATTTGACAATAAACTTCATATATTGAAAAAAAAAAAAAAGTACCTCAGGGCTTAGAGGCCTCTGCACGGAGGTGAGATGCTATTAAAGCAGTGCTTTAATCGGGTTAAATTTGTTTGTTTGCTTCTTTATTTATTAGATTCTAATTTTTGTACAGCTTTATTGAAATATAATTCACATACCTATTTAAAGTGGATATTGAACAATTTTTAGTATATTCACAGATAAGTGTCACCATCCCTACAATCAATTGTGGAACATTTTTATCACTTTAAGAAGACACTCTATACTTTTTACTGTTAGTCCTCTATATTTCCATCCTCCTCTTGCAGCCACTAATCTATGTTCTATCTCTATAGATGTCCCTAGTCTGGATATTTCATATGAGCATATGTGGTTTTTGTAACTGGAATTTTTTACTTGGGATAATATTTTCAAGATTCATCCATGTTGTATTATGTATCAGTACCCCACTCTTTCTTATGGCCAAATAATGTTCTATTGTATTGATTTACCACATTTTTAAAATCCATTTGCCAGTTGATGGACATTTTAGTTGTTTCCATCTTTTGGTTATTATGAATAATGTTTCTCTGAATATTCATGTACAAGTTTTTGTGTGAACCTGTTTCCATTACTCTTGGGTTATACCTACGAGTACAATTTTTTTTATCACTATATATGGGATTAGGAAATGTACCATTTATAACCACTTTTGAGTACGATTTTGGCTTATATTTAAGTAACCTTTAGAAAGTGAGAGTTTCCTGGACAGTTTCTTCAAAAACATTCTTTTCATAGATTCTGCCCCAGATGATTTGATATGGATATGTTAAGTAGTATCTGCTCAAATAAATATTTTCTATTTTATAACTGACATGTTTGTTTTTGTGATAAGCAATAAAACAGTTTTATATTTTTGTTTTTAAAAATAACCTCATTAAATTATTCTGCTTACTTTAAAAAATGTTCTGTTTGGTTTGAGTTTTTAACTGCATGCTCTTTCAAAGTTATTTATTTATTTATGGGTCCATAAGTGTTGCTGTGGGATGCTGGGATGCCAATTTTGTATAAATAACAGGAGCTGTAGCTTCAAAAGACAACAATAATAGCGAGAGGATTATGAATTAGGAAAAGATAATAAAAGCCTTATGCTAATACAGATGCACTCTGTGTAGTAGTGTTTTGTCCCTTTGGGCTTCTCTCATGCAAAAAGTCAAGTTAGTAAAGAGATTCTGGAAGATAAGGGAGTTGGACTTTCTAAATAATTATTTCAGGAGCAGGATATACAGGAGAGCAGTAGCAAATTATTTCTCTCCTCAACCCATAAACCTGAAGCTGGAGCTACAAAGGTTTAGTTTAGTATTTCTTTTTTTCTTTCTTTCTTCTTCTTCTTTTTTTTTTTTGAAAGTTTGTTTATTTTGAGAGAGACAAGAGAGAGAGTATGAGTTGAGAAGGGGAAGAAAGATGGAGAGAGGGAGAATCCCATTTGGGCTGTGTGTGATCAGTACACAGAGCCTAAAGCAGGGCTTGAACTCATGAAACTGTGAGATCATGAGCTGAAATCAAGAGTCGGATTCTTAACTGACTAAGCCACCCAGGTGCCCCAGTTTAGTATTTCTAAAATTATTGGATAGTCTGAGCTGTCCATATGGTTCCAAAAATTTGGACTCTAAAATAAAGATTTAGGTTTTTAAAAAGTGAAAGTCCAGGATCAGATGGATTTCAAGGTGGATTTTACCAAACATTTAAAGAAGAACTGGGGCACCTGGGTGGCTCAGTCAGTTAAGCTTCCGACTTTGGCTCAGGTCATGATCTCACTGTCCGTGAGTTTGAGCCCCGCGTTGGCCTCTGTGCTGACAGCTCAGAGCCTGGAGCCTGTTTCAGATTCTGTGTCTCCCTCTCTCTCTGCCCCTTCCCTGCTCTCTCTCTCTCTCTCTCTCTCTCTCTCTCTCTAATAATAAATAAACATTAAAAAATAATAATAAAAAAATAAAGAAGAGTTAATATGTATTCTCTTCAAACTATTCCAAACAACAGAAGAGGAAGAAGAGCTTACAAAGACATTCTTTGAGGCCAGCATTACTCTGATGCCAAAACCAGACAAAGACACCACACAAAAAAAGAAAATGATAAGCCAGTATCCCTGATGAACACAGATGCAAAAACTCTTAACAGAATAGCAAACTATTCAATAATACGTTAAAAGGATCATTCACCAGAATCAAGTGGAATTTATTCTGAGGTTGCAAGGATGGTTCAATATTTGCAAATCAATCAATATGATCAACCACATCAACAAAATGAAGAATAAAAATCATGTGATCATCTTAATAGATGCAAAAAACCATTTGACAAAATTCAACATCTGTTTATGATAAACACTCTCAACAAAGTGGGTTTAGAGGGAACATACCTCGGCATAATAAATGCCACATGTAAAAAAAGTCACCACTAACATCATACTCAATGGTGAAAAACTGAGAGCCTTTCCTATAAGATTAGGAACTCTCACTACCTTTATTCAGCATTGTACTGGAAGTCCTATTCATGGTAATCAGAAAAGAAAAGAAATAAAAGGAACCCATATTGGTAAGGAAAGAAGTTAAGCTGTCACTATTTGCTGATGGCATGATACTATACATAGAAAATCTTAAATCCTCCACCAGAAAGCTATTAGAGGAAATAAATAACTGGTAAATCTGCAGGATACAAAATTAACCCCCAGAAATCAATAGTATTTCTATACACTAATGAAGTAGCATCAATAGGAGAAATTAACAAAACAATCCATTTAGAATTGCACCGAAAAGAATAAAATACCTAGGAATAAACTTAACCAAGGCAGTGGAAGATCTTTACTCTGAAAACTGGAAAACATTGATGAAAGAATTGAAGATGACACAAACAAATGGAAAGATATTCCATACTCATGAATGGGAAGAATTAATATTGTTAAAATGTCCATATTATCCAAAGCAATCTACAGATTCAATGCAACTACTCTGAGAATACTAAGAGCATTTCACCTAGAACTAGCAGAAATAATACTAAAATTTGTATAGAACCCATAAGACCCCAAGTAGCCATAGCCAACTTGAGAAATCAGAACAAAGTTGGAGGTACCACAATCCCAGATTTCAAGATATACAACAAAGCTATAGTAATAAAAACAGCATAGTGCTAGCACAAAAATTGACACATAGATCAATGAAACAGAATGGAGTTCAGAAATAAACCCATACTTATAGAGTCAATTTATGACAAAGAAGTCCGGAATATATAATGGGAAAAAGTCTCTTCGACAACTGGTGCTGGGAAAATGACAGCTGCATGCAAAAGCGTGAAAGTGGACCACTTACTTACAGGATATGCAAAAATAAACTCAAAATGGATTAAAGATCTAAATGTGGCACTGATACCATAAAATTCCTAGAAGAAAACATAGGTAGTGATTTCTTTGAGATCAGCCATAGAAATATTTTCCTTGTGTGTCTCCTGAAGCAAGGGAAACACAAACAAAATTAAACTGTTGGGCTACACCAAAATAAAAAGTTTCTGCACAGTGAAGGAAACCATTAACAAAACAAAAAGATAACTTACTGAATGGGAGAAGATATACACAAATGATATACCTGATAAGGGGTTAATATCCAAAATACATAAAGAATTTATACAACTTAACACCAACCCCCCACAGAAATCCAATTAAAAAATGGGCAGAATGGGAAAGCAAGCTGGTACAGCCACTCTGGAAAACAGTATGGAGTTTCCTGAAAAAACTAAAAATAGAACTACCCTACGACCCAGCAATTGCACTACTAGGCATTTATCCAAGGGATACAGGTGTGCTGTTTCGAAGGGACACATGCACCCCCATGTTTATAGCAGCACTATCAACAATAGCCAAAGAATGAAAAGGACCCCAATGTCCATCGATGGAATGGATAAAGAAGATGTGGCATATATATTCAATGGAGTATTGCTCGGCAATCAAAAAGAATGAAATCTTGCCATTTGCAACTACGTGAATAGAACTGGAGGGTATTATGCTAAGTGAAATTAGTCAGTCAGAGAAAGACAAATATCATATGGCTTCACTCATATGAGGACTTTAAAAGACAAACAGATGAACATTGGGGAAGGGAAGCAAAAATAATATAAAAACAGGGAGGGGGACAAAACATAAAAGACTCTTAAATATGGAGAACAAACAGAGGGTTACTGGAGGGGTTGTGGGAGGGGGGATGGGCTAAACGGGTAAGGGGCATTAAGGAATCTACTCCTGAAATCATTGTTGCACTGTATACTAACTAATTTGGATGTTACTTAAAATAAATAAATAAAACAATTAAAAAAAAACTGTAAGCAAAAAAAAAAAAAAAAAAAAAAGGGCAGAGGACCTGAATTATATTTTTCCAAAGAAGACATACAGACACATGAAAAGATGCTCAACATCACCAATCATCAAGGAAATGCAAATTATAACACAATGATACATCACTTTACAGCTGTCAGAATGGCTAAAATCAAGAACACAAGAAACACTAAGTGTTGGTGAAGATGTGGAGAAAAAGGAACCTTCCTACACTGTTGGTGGGAATGCAAACTGGTGCAGCCCCTGTGGAAAGCAATGTGGGTATTCCTCAAAAAATGAAAAAAAAAATAGAATTACCATATCATCCAGCAGTTTCACTATGGGTATTTACTCAAAGAAAATGAAAACACTAATTTAAAAAGGTGTACGTACCCCTATGTTTATTGCAGCATTATTTGCAATAGTCCAGATATGGAAGCAACCCAGTCGTCCATCAATAGACAATTGGATAAGATGGTGTGATATATGTACACAACGGGATATTATGCAGCCATAAAAAAGGATGAGATCTTGCCATTTGTGATGGCATGGATAGACCTAGAGTCTGTTATGCTAAGTGAGATAGGTCAGACTAGGAAAGATAAATACCATATGATTTTACTTGTAAGTGGAATCTAAAAACACACAAAAAAGTGAATAAACAAACAAGCAAACTAAAAGTGGAATGAGACTCTAAATACAGAGGACAGACTGATGGTTGCCAGAGGGAAGTGGGTGGGAGGATGGGCAAAATGGGTGAATGGGATTGGGAGGCTTCCTGTTACTAAGTCACAGGAATAAAAGGCACAGCATAGGGAATATAGTCAATGATATTGTAGTAGCATTGTATGGTGACAGATGGTAGCTACATTTGTGGTGAGCACAGCATAACAGAGAGAAGTTGCACTACGTTGCACAGCTGAAACTAATGTGACACTGTATGTCAATTACACTAAACATTTTTTTTTTTAAGATTTAGGTTTTTGAAAGACATTGAAAGGAAAATTGAAGAGTCGGAAAGTTACAATATTCTCCCTAGATTTTTATTTCTTTAGTTATAACCTAATAATGAAGGGCCATGTGACATAGAACTGTAATTTATAATGTCACTGGGAAGCTGGGGTTTAATGTCTTCCTCTTCCATTTACTAGATGTGTGAGTTTTGGTCAGATGCTTTAACTTCTCTGTCAGCGGAGGAATATAATTTGTATTCATTTCGCAGCATTGTTACAAAAGTCAAGTGAAAAAATTTGTGAAAGTGTTTTTATAAATGACCAAATTCATTATTAAAGGAAAGAATTAGTTTTTACTATACTCAAAAATTGACTAAAAATGGGCTTATCTTTTTTAAACTCTATCCATAAGACCTAGAATCTTTGTGCAATGATCCAGTGTCATAGTAATCCCATAATCCATAACCCCATAACCCTATTACCCAGCCATTGCCACAGTGTATTTCAGTTACGAGTATAGTTGCTAGGAAGGAATAAAATTGACTCGTTGTTGGATTTGCAATGTGATGGCAGGTTTCACATGAAACCTTTATGCTTAGACCCGAGTGTTAATTTCAGAGGTTATTCATTTCTTATCAGAACTAAAATGGGGGCAGGTTATATTGCCATCACATCCTTAGAAGAGTGAGTTTATGCCCTGGAGTACTTTATTAGAGATTGAGCTGATATCTGCTTGAAATTATATGTAAATGTATAAATAATATCTAAACATATATATGCAATATTTATTTTGCTATGTTGGGAAACATTTGAAAGAGATAGAATTGTGGCTATATTTGATACTGAATTATTCAGTCCTTTAACAAACATTTATTGAGTGCAAGGCAATCTTCCTTGAATAAACTTGGCATTGAATAAACTTGGCATTGAATAAACGTACCCTCCTGGGTACTGGACCCCACAGTTCAATGAGAGAGGAAGGCATTAAAAAATGATCACTCAATTAATTAATGCCAACAGAGGTAACTGATGTGGGAAGAAACAGTTGCTAGGAGAGCTTATGACAGGGGCCCAAAGCTAGTTTGAGTTGAGAGCAGACTTTTCTGATGGAGTGGCACTTTAATCTTGAACTCCACAATGGGGACAATAAGGGTGTTGGAGTAAAGGAGTGACATGTTTGATCTGGTAGAGGCTTTTCAAAGGTGCCTTTGGCAGGTATAGGGAGAGAAGGTTGAAGTGGGTAGAGTATGTGTCAGGGAGAAAAAATGAGGGGGGGTATTGCAACATTCCTACAAGTGTGGTGCTTTGGGTTTTGGTTTGCGCTGAGTTTTGCAAACCATTGTTCATCTTAATTTAATTTCATCAAAGTTATGGTCCAAAAAAATCTCATTAGGATGCTCTCTATCTTCTTTCCCAGGCTGTTGAAGCCTTGGTTTCAAAGGCTGTTCCATACATCCACATCAAAAGTACATTTTGTTTTAGGCATAAGCTTATTATGAGTGGTATAAGGTAACATTCCTAATTTTCCTAATACTATGAAAGGACTATGTGGTTTGTTTGTTTGTTTGTTTGTTTTTTGTCATGCGATGAAGAAGAAAGAAAAATGATAGTGGTGAAGATTGTCGCAAGTATGGTAAATAGGCCATTTTTCTTGAACTCAAGAGAAATATTCCTTACAAAAATGCTAGATCAGCTAAAGATCATTGATTAAACTTAGAGTTTTTCTCTTAGCAAATATCTTTGCAGCTTGTGGCTTTTACGAGAATTTGCAATTATAAGAATTTTAACTTCCTAATTTATAATGTTGCATTTTGACTATCACTTTAACCTGGAAAAACCTCCCAGATCCTTATTTCCTTACACCAAAAAATTTAAGATCCTCTACGATCCTTTATGACTTGACTCCGCATTTTACTTAATTGAGCCCCCAAATTCCTTTAATAACCCTGGCCTTCTGGTACAGATTCAGGGACATAAAGCTTCCAAACTTGAGAATAGTTTTCTTTAACCGCTCAGGTCTGAGGTTATATGTAACGTCTAAAGCTTTTTGAAATGGGAGTCTAAAGCCTTACACTCGAGTGTGGTCCATGGGCTGGCAACATCAACATCACTTGAGAGTTTGTGTGAAATGCAGATTCCACGCCCACCTCCTGCCTTTGCCTTCCAGCAAGATCCCCAGGTGATTTCTGTGCTTGATCCAGTCCTCAACCCACTGCAATCTGGTCTTCCCCTCTTTCTCTTCTTGTCCTACTACTAAATATTCTTACTGAGGCACTGAGTGCATTGTATGGTGGCCTCACTGAGGCGGTGACTTTTTATCCAATGCACAGCATTTGAAACTGATGTGTGTTTGAACAAGACTCTGAAATGAAGAATGCATGCTTTCTCTCTGTGTTTGTTTACACCAGCTCACAAAGAGCATGTTCATTGTTAGTTGGTGCCAGCAACACTGTCTTTCATTCAAGTAGGGTCACGTGACCAGGTATAATCTTGCCCAGTTTTGACTCTCTTCCCAAAATGCTCTTCTGTTTGGCCTGCATATTATCATTTCTGATTTTTCTTCTATTTCTGACTTTTCTTTCTCCGTCTCCTGGAGCTTATCTTTCTTTACCTAGCCATTAAATGGTTGGGGTTTCTGCCCTAGGCTCTCTCTCTTCTCACCTTACACCCATGACTCTCTTGGAAGTGTCATCCATGCCCATCCATGAGTTGCTTCATCATTCACACATGCAACAAATATTCTTTAAGGCCTACACTGGTGCCAAGCATTCTGCTGGGCACTTGAGATGCAGACATGCATAGAACACCTTCCTACCTTCAAGAAGGCAGACAAGAAAACAGACAATTGCTCTTGAGTATTTGTGTGATACAAACAGTGTGTGCGCTGGGACCACAAAGATCAGATTTGTGGGGGTCTGACAAGGCATTCTGGAGGAAATGCTTAGATTGCTCTAGATTTTATACTCAGTGAATTATAACAATAACAATAACGAAAGCCAGCTCCTACTAATTCTATTTTTCATTCTCTGTATTAGTCAGGATAGGCTATGCAATACCGTGTAACAAAAATAACCCTAAAATAATAGTGGCTTAAAAACAGCAAAGGTCAATTTCTCACTCATGCTGCATGTCCTTTGTGAATGACATGGGGGCTATGCTCATTCAGGGACTAAACTGATCACCCAGCCATCATCTGGCACCTGTGTAGTTATTGTGCCAACGAGAAAGAAAAAGAGCACTGGAGATTCTTTTCTTTTCCTCAAAGGGGTATGATACGGTATTATTAACTATAATCGCCATGCTGTACATTAGATACCCAGAGCTTATTCAACTTATAACTGGAAGCTTGTGCCCTTTGAGCACAACATCAGAAATGTCCAGAGACAGAGAATGTGACCCAAGCATATGTCTTAGTGAATGCGAGGGACTTGAAAATATTTGATGAACAGCCTTAATGACTATGACCCTTATCTCAGTGGAAGAACCCTTCATACACACAGTAATTCAAACCAGAAACCTTGAAGTGACCTCTGACTCTTTCCCTGATGAGCCCATAATTTTTGCCTCTTCCAAATGTTACCTGAGTCCTCACTGCTTTTGTCTTGGATCAGACCTTCCTCTTTTCTCACTTGGACTTGACCCCTTTCCATCACCATGCTGCTGCCACAGTGATCATTCTAATGTGCCACCCTTTTTAAGATCCTTCAAAAGTTCTTCATCACAAGAACAACTCCAAGCCTTTAACAGGAACTCCTTGTCATAGTCTGGCTTCTTCTCTCTCTTTAGCCTTTCCTCTTGCCAGGCCCCCATGTGCTAGCTATGTTTAGTTACTTGCCGCTAGGTTTTCAGTATCTTTCTCCCTTTGCTCCAACTAGAAAGTTCTCCATTCCCTATTACTATACCTCCTTCTTCTTCCCCACAGATGCTTTGCTCAAACCTCGACAATCCTTAATTATCCTTTAAGATTTATATTGAGTATGATCTCCTCCTAGGAAACCTTTCCTGGCTTTCTCTTTTTTTTTTTTAAACAGAAAGCCTGTATATGAGGCCAATGTTTCTTTCTTTTTTTTTTTTTTTAAAGATTTTTTTAATGTTTATTTGTTTGTGAGACAGAGACAGAGTTTGAAGGGGGGAGGGTCAGAGAGAGGGAGACACAGAATCTGAAACAGGCTCTGGGCTCTGAGTTATGAGCACAGAGCCCGACATGGGGCTCGAACTCACAGACCGTGAGATCATGACCTGAGCTGAAGTCGGACGCTTAACCGACTGAGCCACCCAGGCGCCCCTTTCCTGGCTTTCTCAAATGGAATGACAGCTACCTCTCTGCTTTCTGTCATCAGATTGTCTTATGCTTACCATTCTCAAAGCACTTGTATCATGGTTTGTATTTTTAGACTACATGCCTATTTCCCTCAACTAATCTGTAAACGTCTTGATGATAAGGAGCTTTTACAAAATGTCGTGGTTTCAGCAGAGAGTAAATACAGCATTCCTGGCACATAGAAAATGCCCAGTGAATGTATTACCGCATGGCTAGAGATGTAAAGATGAGGAATTACTTTTAAGCTCCCATCATAGGAAGATAATTTTTTTACATGCGTATGATGGTTGATTTTTTAAAACCTGCAGACTTTGTCCAAAGTGAGAAGTGTATATGGGTGTATATGTGTGTGTGTGTGTGTGTGTGTGTGTGTGTGTGTGTGTCATGTCCTGACTCCATTCCTGGGTGCATTAAATAACTCTTGAAAGCTTCAGTTTCCTCCTCCCTGAAACTCTGTAAATGAGAGTTAATTATAGCATCTGTTTCAAAAGATTGTTGGAAGACTAACTCAGTAGATGCTTATAGTGAAGATCCTTAGCAAGGTGCTTGTGTTTGTTTCCTATTGCTGCTGTAACAAATTGATTACTCGGTACAATGCAAATACCTTACCGTGGAGTTGTAGAGGGCAGAAGTCGAAATAGGTCTCAATGAGCTAAATTAAGGTGTTGGCAGTGCTGTATTCCTTCTGGAGACTCTAGGGGATGGTCTGTTTCCTGTCTTTCCCAGCTTTTGGAGGCTTCATGTGTTCCTTGTGGCCTCTTTCCATCTTTAAAATGAGCAATGGTCCATTAAGACCTTCTCACACTGCGTGCCTCTGATACACAAAACCTCTCACCGCCCTCTTCTGCTTGTAAAAACCCTGTGACCATCTTGGGCTCACATGAATAATCCAGGGTAATTTCCCCATCTCAAATTCCTTAACTAATTCACATTGGCAACATCTCTTTTGCCATTTAAGGTATGTAGGGTAGCATATTCACAGGTTCTGGGACTTAGGAGGTGGATGTCTCTGGAGGAACGTTAATTTTGCCTACCACAGTGCTCGATACGTTCATTATAAGTGACCAGTGAAGTTCAGATATTATCATTGGAATTATAGACTTTTCCTTAAACATTTTTTTTTTATTTTTAATGTTTTATTTATTTTTGAGAGAGGCGGGGGGGGGGGGGGTGGGCAGGAAGGGGCAGAGAGAGAGAGGGTGACACAGAATCCGAAGCAGGCTCCAGGCTCCGAGCTGTCAGCACAGAGCCTGACGTGGGGCTCGAACCCACGAACCATGAGATCATGACCTGAACCGAAGTCGGACGCTTAACCAACTGAGCCACCCAGGTGCCCCTCCTTAAACATTGTTAATTAAACAGAGCTGTGTTCCAGAGCTGATACACTCTTGAGCCAAACAACCTTGATTGGTGGGGCCTTGTATTATTAACTGGGCGTGAAAGAGCCACACTTCTTTTACTCCAAAAGTAGGTTAGGTGATTCACTTTTGAAATTTTCCTTAGCCATTTTGTTATGTGGGATGCACTTAGAGTAAATGGAAATTGATAGTTATTTAAAAGTACCTAAATAGCCCTAAGGAAGACAGTTTTACTTTCATTACTATCATTATGTACTAATGACTAACAGTTATTGAGAACTTACTATGTGCCAGGAACTGTTCCAAATGTTTATATATATATTGACTAATTTGATCTTAACAGCCAGTCCCATGAGGGGAGGGACTTTTATTTTCCTTATTTAATGGCAGTTGAGACTCTGCCCAGTTTCAGGGCTAGTGAGCACCAGAGATGGGATTTAAACCCACGTGGTCAGGCTATAGAACCTGTACTTTTAACCACAGCACTGTAAAAATAAGAGTGTAGAAAATTCTGGGGCGAAATTGGAAGAGTGAACCCTCGATTGTGGGCTAATCACTCTCAGCATTTTTATAGCTCACCGTGGTGTAGCTTGAGGGTATTTAGTCTTATCGAGTTCTAATGTTTGTACGTTTTAAAAAATGACCAACTGTGAGGTGGGAGTTGGTCGGTTTCCAGAGCTGCTTGAAAAGAAATTGTCTAGTGAGTTCAGGCTTTTAAAGACAGGTCTTTAGGTTTATTCTCTCTCCTTCTTTGTCGGTTGGTCCATCTGTCTGTCTCTTAAAAATATACTTTAGGGGCGCCTGGGTGGCGCAGTCGGTTAAGCGTCCGACTTCAGCCAGGTCACGATCTTGCGGTCCGTGAGTTCGAGCCCCGCGTCAGGCTCTGGGCTGATGGCTCGGAGCCTGGAGCCTGTTTCCGATTCTGTGTCTCCCTCTCTCTCTGCCCCTCCCCCGTTCATGCTCTGTCTCTCTCTGTCCCAAAAATAAATAAAAACGTTGAAAAAAATATATACTTTAGGGACATTAACTACAGCAACTACCATGTATCATATATTACCTGTCCCTTTCTATCTATTTTGCCAGCTTGTTTTCATATGTAGAATTTAAGAGCAAGGAAGCTGAATTTTTTAGAAAGTTATTATCTCAGTGTTTCCAGTCAGTGTTTCAGAAGATGACCCCCTTCTTCTTCCTCTTCTTCTTCTTCTTCTGGTAATTCATTTAGCTAATTTTTTAAATATAATTTATCGTCAAACTGGCTAACATGCAGTATGTAAAGTATACTTTTGGTTTTGGGGGTAGATTCCTGTGGTTCATCACTTACATGCAACACCCAGTGCTCATCCCAACAAGTGTCCTCCTCAGTGCCCCTCGCCCATTTTCCCCTCTCCCTGTCCCACCATCAACCCTCAGTTTGTTCTCTATATTTAAGCGTCTCTTCCGGTTTGCCTCCCTAAGCAGATGTTATTAACACTTTCACCCCTGTGGTTTGATGAAAAAGATAAAGGAAAGATTAGTAATATGGTTAATTATTACAAGCAAAATGTTGAGAACAACTGTTGAAATATTTCATATGGAAAGCAACTCCTTTTGAATGGATTACTCAGGGATGTAACTGTGAGGAGTTTGCATTTGCTAAATGTGTGTTGACAGAGCTGGATGCTGACTCAGAGGGTTAGCCTGCTAAGTAAGTCAACTTCATGGACTTTAAAAGCTCATCGTGGCCACGTTAATGGAATTAACATGTTATTGTGAAAAGTCTATTTATGCCAAAATAAGGAACGGTGAGAGCAACTAATAAATGGATGAAAATAAAATTATATCTAATTGATTGGTAAATTTTCCTGTATGAATGAAATCTGTATTACATAGTCATCAAGTCTATCAAATACATTTATTTTGATCTCAATCATTTTCAAAATAAAAAAACAATTACATAAATTCATTTTACTTACTGCATTTAATACTTACTCATAATCATACAGACAGTTTGGAGAGTATGTTACCTGCACCACATGGTCACGATTGAGTTTTTATGCTCCGACGTTTTATTTAGAATCCTTTAGCAGATGAAACTGTTGACCTTAGTTAGCTAGAAAACAGCTGCTTTTCTATTTTGATTTGTAGTTAATGTTTTCCAAGTGTCAAGCACATGTAGGGAGATTTTTTCCATAGACTGATATTAAACATTTTATTTATATTTCTTTTATTTTTAATGGTCCGTGGACTGTTTGGAAAAGTGAGAGCCAATTAGAGCATTCGCTGTAAATTCTTCTAGAAAAAAAATCTCCCTTGGGTATTTCTATAATGAATCAATATCACATTTGTTTATTTTAGTGACATACTCAATTGCAGTGCTATATTCTGGAAACAATCTGTTGTCTATTTTTACTAAGTTAAAAATACATGATGTCTTTCAAGGTTTTCAGGAGTTTCGGCCTAAAGCCAAAGTGAGGTGATTTCCAGTAATCTTAGGTTTGACTATTTTGTCGATGAATGAATACCTTGAGAAAGTGACCAGTTGATAATCTTAGTTTTAATGCCTGTATCTTCTAGTCATATTTATGGTTCTGGTCAAAGATGAAGGTAATTTAGTTCCTTCTCTTAGTTTTTCTAGAATTAGAGTTTACTTTTGGGCGGGTTTTCCAAGCTAGGCTTGGTAAATATATGAGCCCTATTATTTTTATTTATTTGTTATGCGCAGGTCACTGAAACTTAGTGGAAAATGTGGAGAAATAAAGGCTGAACCTAAGCAGGCACTGTTGTCCTTTGGTGGCAGATATAGAGATATGAAGAGCTTGTGTCCTGGGTACTAAGTAGCATAAAATGGTGGATGAAATTGAGAAACTGAGAAAGCCAGAAGGAAACACCAAGATTCACCACATTTCATTTATTTGTTGTGAGTCTCTGGCAAAATGGAATTGCCCTGCATTCTTTGGGCACCGGGAACCCTAGATGGGAGGCTCAGTTTCTATGCCTGAAGCTTTTGAGAAAGCAGTGGTTTCTTCACAGGATTAGGTTATTTGTGGTAGAAAAGAAACTCTCTTGGTTGTTCCAATGAAGTGGGTAGTTTTGTGAGCCATCATCTTCCTCTTTGGGTTAGCCAGGATAGAATGAGACTTGGGAAAGTAGTTTGAGAATTTTCTCAATATGTTTTTAAAAATAAACACTTCTAGTTATGTATCAGAATTTTTTTTTTTTTTTTTGTCTTTCAGGAACATTAAAAAAGGCCTATTTTAAATCAAATGGGACTGAACCTTTGGTCACCGATGGTGAAGTCCCAGTGTCTGATATTGTTCTTACAAATACGATTTGTAACAAGAGCACTGTGACATCTGCCACGCATCCCAACCAGCACGTTCCAGCCTGGACCACGGACGCTTCTCTCCCAGGGAAGCAGAATCACAGGAACACAAGTAAGTCTGAAGGTACTGAACACCCATGCCCTTTAATGTTTGTAGAACCTACAGGTGGATTTTAAGTGTGGCAACCAAGTGTGACCACGAACTGGCCACAGAGGCCACGTTGCACTCACTTATCCAGCAAACCTAACTGAGGGTTCTGTTCCTAAACATGAAATGCCATCGGCTCAGCCATCCAGATAGGGAGGGATAAGGGTGGGAAAGGAAAATGTATGAATGTCATTCAACATTTCTGAGGCACACTGCTTGCCCCGATAGAATGGTAGTGATTTTTATGGTGGTTCATCTCTGAAAGTTTGTGCTTCTGTTTTGAAGTTTTGAAGTTACTTGTTTTGAGATAGATAAATGAATATGTAAGTGAAGTTACTTATTTTGTTATTGGTGCCTTGTGGGAAGGATCTCGGTCCTATAATAGAATGTCAATGATTTAATGGGAACTATCCCCCCCCCATTTACTTTTGAGGTGCTCATGCGTTCTTCTTTCCTTACTTCCCTCTTCTCCCCCCTTTATTGGCTGTGCAATTTATTTTATGTGTTGATGACTGACAATCACACCTTAAGGTAAATGGTGTGTATGAAACCCTGCTTGAGGACCAATGCCAGCTATTCCAGAACAAGAGCTGGGAGAGAGAGAGGACAGAAAGTGTGGAGATGCAACCAGGTAGATAGTGGCAGACGGTATGCTGTGGAACATGATTTTATTCCTCAATATCCCTCAAATTTTTAGTAAGGTCACTAAGCTTCCAGATTGCCGGTGGGATTAGAGTTGGGGGCAAGCGCCTGAGAGCCTCAGCTCTGATCCAGTCAGCTCTGGCAAACATAATCAGAGCGCAGTCACTGTAAGAACTTTCTCTGTAGTTGTCTTCATTCTTATTTTCTGCTTCCCCAAACAAGGTCATGTGATTGAAAATTACACAAAACTCATCCATCTGGGGTCATTTCCTTGTTTGTTCCTCCCTCTTTCATGAAAACCCACAAAGGGAATCACATCCTAGGTCTAGGACAGAGTATTGATTTTCATCCTGAACCAGGCAGGGAAGGAGGAAGCTAAATTTTAGCGATCATGGTATATATTTGACAGTGTCTGAAGAAAAGTAGGGTTATTCTATTGCTCTAGACCCAAAGAGACAGACTGTTTGGATTCCACTGTTTCACACAGCACCTACATATTAACTGTTTCTGATGCTTGGTGTTTACCGGTGATTAATACGGATTTGTGTTTATTACCTGACGGTAATAACTGCAAACCCAAAGTATGACAAGTAAAATTTGCTTTCCTCATGAGTTTTACTTTGAAGTTTTTAATGTTTTCGTCATGTTTTAAGCCCTTCATTTTTCTTGAGGACAGTGTTTTTCATCAGAAGTGCAGAGGTAATTTAAGCAAAAGCTCAGTCCCATTAATGTGTTTGCAATTATAGCGGTTGTTATTTTCTTTTGCTAAGTGGATTTTTCTCCCTTTTGAAAGTTTTGTCATTTGTTAAGATTCAAGTAGAAGTGGCAAACACATACTGTGAAGAGTAAAGAAACATATGGTATTTGTTACTCAGTTTGGAAGCTTGATGAAGGTCTGTTCGACTCGTTTTCTCTTCCTATGACTGGAACATTGCGTGAGACTAGGAATGTAATTTGACATGTAAAGGAAATCCAGGTGAAATTAGCACGGTTAAATGGAGAAAGGTCAACACCTTTGAATATATGTCATTCCGTGTTGTTCATGTACTTGACAGCATTGAGCTTTACTGCTAACCACATAGACCTTCAATACACTATCTTAACTAAAATTGTTCATTGCAAGGGATTCGATAGTTTTTCATACATTTCAGTAATATTGCTAGCCTGTGATTGTAGAGCTTTTGGTCATTTTTAGGGCATATTTAAATTCTTTTCTCCTTATATATAACTAACTGATGACGTATGCAGGACAGGCGACACATACCATTTCAAGTTATGGAACTGAGGCTTAGCTGACATATCCCAAATTGCTTGTCTAGTACGTGATAGACATGAAATTGGAATTCAGATCCTGGGACTTGTAGACCAGTGCTCTTTCAAGTTTTGCATGCTTCTTCATTTAGTTTTATTGCTTTCATTGCAGGAGCAGAGCAAATTTTAAGCTCCAGGAGAGTCGTCTGTTTTGTTTGCTGCTGTATAGCCAGTGCACAAGAAAATATTTATTGAATGAATAAGTAAACAAACTGCAGACATTTCAAAATTTTAATATCTGCTTTATCACTTCTCATTAATAATGTCTGATCACACTTCTGCACTTAGTAGTTACTTAACCAGTTTTATTTAAAGCATCATGTAGTGCCTTGTATCACTACTAACACCTAGGAGAGAATTTGCTTTTGTCCCTCTGAAAAAATTGCTCTCTAATTAAAATGTCATTTTAAATTCCTGGCATATGTAAAAGCTATTTAAGTCCACTTCAGTCCAAAAATACAGTGGCCAGACATTCTGTTCCATCCAAATATCCTGGGTAGGAAACCGAGGACTAACCTTCTGGCAAAAGGTACCAGGAAGTAGCCTCTCCTTAACACATTTGCCCCTGGGCATCCTTAATATCAAGCCAAAGCATAGAATACCTTAGTTTGTAAAGTCTTAATCAGAATCCTCCCTGTATGACACTGTGTGACAGAGCTTTGTAAATGTATAAAGTAGGTTTTATGTGACATCTGTTACTGCTGGACTTCCATGAGCTGCATTTTGAAACCCAGCTGTGATACGGAAAGGGAAAAGGTTGATAGCTCGCCTGTTATATTTTAGCAAGGCATTTTTCTAGGTTGCCTTTTGTATTTTCACCTTTTCTCCTTGTATATGTATTGAAGCATAAACTGAATTTTAAGGAAAGAAAAAAAAAAAACTCTTTGACCAACCAAAAGCATTTGGGTTAAAAATAATATGGTGGCCAATGGAATAACCTGGAAACTGATCAGGAATTGAAGTGACAAAAGAGTGGGGTAATGTGCTAAAAGCTTAAGATGTTCCTTTTTTTCATCATGTTGTTTGATAATCAGATCCGTAATCTCTGCATCAGATGAGAATGCATCGTATCTATCATTCACTTTAATCAAAAGAACACTTTTTGAGTTATTATCCACCTACTATAAAATTTACCCTCTAATACGTAAAATACAAGATTTTAAGAATGTATTCACAGAGTTGTGCAACCACCACAACTATCTAATTTCAGAACATTTTCCTCCATGCAAAAAAGTGTTGGGGGCACCTGGATGGCTCACTTGGTTTTGGCCATGTGACTTCGGCTCAGATCTCACAGTCTGTGAGTTCGAGCCCTGCCTCAGGCTCTGTGCTGACAGTTCAGAGCCTGGAGCCTGCTTCAGATTGTGTGTCTCTCTTTCTGCCCCTCCCCCACTCATGTGCATGTGCGCTCGCTCTCTCTCAAAAATGGATGAACATTAAAAAAAAAAAAGAAAAGAAAAAAGAAATGTTGTATCCATTATTCCTCATTTCCCCATTCTCCCATCCTGTGTCCAAAACTCCTACACTTTCCGTCTTTATGGATTTGCTTATTCTGAACACTTCATATAAACAGCATTATATAATAATTATGTGGCTTTGGGACTGGCTCCTCATAGCTTTCTTGAATATGTGCACAGTCTGGCCTTCTAGGTCCCGGAGAATATATCAGAGCCATTCTAAGGCCCCCTTGGCTATCTTATTCTCCAGTTTTTCCTTTTTAAGTGTTTTGGGTCAGCCTCTTATTTCCAAGGGCGTCTTTGCCTTAGGTAGCTGTGAAGTTTAGCAATCGCCACACATTGTTTTTGTCAAGTGCCCTGGGGATAGGGCTGTTTGCATATAGACAGTTCTGAGTCAGAAACAACAACAACAAAAAGTTCTGAGTCAGGTCAAGTAAGGAGAAGCTCTGAGAATGGATTCTTTCCAGGGATCTTCCAGACAGGTTGAATAATGACAGTTTTCTGGGGACGGCTTTTTGGATAGCTTCAAACCCATTCTTTCTTCTCCATTGCCTCCCCCCTCAGTTGCAAAATGCAAAGCCATTGGTTTTCAAGGTTACCGCAGAACTGAGGAGATGGTGATGGAAATAGGGCAAGATGAAATGCTACAAAGCTCAGAGTTCTCACTATGGTTCAGTCATTTTTCTTGAATAAATGTTCCTCTGATTGATGCAAGCCTTTGGTTAAATTCCACAGTTTTGAGAAATTTGATTCTGATAATTTTTTTTCCCAGTGTTTTCACTGCTTTTACATAGGAGCATATTTCTGGAGGATCTTACTGTGCTGTTCGGGAATTGCTTCCTACCCCTCAATCATTTTTATCTTCCTTATCTACTTTAGTGCTTGTTTTTCATCTCCTCCTACATTGGGAGCTTGTTTTCTTCTTTTTTATAATGCACAACTATGTTCATATTATACATATTATGCTTAAATGGAAGTATTTTTCTTTTCTTTTTTTTTTTTTTTGCATAAATCTCTTCATGCCCTCTCCTTCCTTTTGCATTATATTACCCCCAATCTGCCCATGGTTAACCCACGTTGACTACTTAGTGTATATGATTTTATAGTTTTCCCCATGCTCATATAATCATACACAAACATATATGCACATACCTGTATATAGAAGAACATACGTACAGGTTTTCTTGTCATTGTTTTTCAAAAAATGGGATCACATTTATTACATAAAATGTTTTCTTCATTCAAGAATACTTTGAATAAATGTCTCCAAGACAACAATTTAGCTTTAATTCATTATTACGATGACTGAATAGCAATCCATATTGTCATTAGGCCATACTTTATTTCAACGATTCTCCTAACAGTGGACATTCACCTTATGTTTACTTTTTTTTTTTTTTCTTCAAGGAACTATATAGAGTCTTCTGAATATAAAATGACTTGGATCAGAACAGTGAAGCTGTCTAAAAAGCAGAGATTTATTAGCACTGATAACTTTTTACCAAAAGTGCCCTAACCACATGCTCAAAATTTGCTGAGTGTAGAAAGCTTATATACCAATCAAAAACCCTAAGGTTATTCTTTCTTCCTGGTTTTCTGTTTGTTACATAGTATTTCTATTAGCTTGAAAATGAGTTCTGCAAGAATATGAGGCTAAGAGGATTAGAGAGCATCTTTTGAAGTTTTGCCAGGAGTACTATTCATCAGGCAACTATCCAAGGGAGTACTTGGGAGAGGGAGTCTAATTAGACATCAGAAATCTTTCTTTTATCCTGACGTTTTCTAATGCTATTAACAATAGAACCCTAGATGTCTTTATTATATTTTTCAAAACTCAGTTCTGCTGTCCTCAGAGTAAGATACACACCTCTGTAGATTGCTGACTGTGGATTATTGTGCCGTTTGGAGTAGGAATCTGTGCTTATCTGTTCTTACATGTGTAAATGTAGATGAGTGAATGGATTAAATGCATCTGAGAATTGTATCCTTAGCATTCCTCTGTTGTTGGATAGTACATCTCCATCTGGGGTCTGAGAGACCTCAGATGTATTCTGGGGATCCAAGAATTCTCTGTAACAATTTCTTAAGTATATGCTTTCATTTCAACGACAATATAAAATAGCTAATGTAAGCCTGATCTCGATAACCTGGATAACCATCTTATAACAAGTATTTACATGGACTTTTGATGCCTGTATTTGAGCTTCTATTTATGATTTATGTTGCTGCTAAGCTGCATTGCTTAGACATTTGCCACGCATCAAGAAAGGAACAGAGGCAGACTTGATATTCTTCTCAATTGCAGATCTAAAGTACATACCATCTTCTTGTGCAAAGGGCACCTTCAGGGCAACTCAGATGGAGAAAAATGGTGACCCACTTACTCAGCTGGAATACACTGTAGTATAAGTGTTGTAAAGACAGAAGAAATTGTGCCTCAGCATCATGCTTTTCAGAGAATAATGTTAATATTATTCATTAATGTAATTAACTTAAATTTCATTAGTTTTGTAGTTTTGTTTCAATTTAATTTATACATACTAATTTTGTAGTTGTGTTAGATCTATAGGCATAAAGTGTTTTATATCTAATTGTATATATACTTCCATAACTTTCTTCCCGTAAAAATGCCTATACAATTTTCAGCTTGCAAAATACTGCTTTAGGGTGACAGAACGCTAGCTGTTTTGTCACATCCCCAGGAAAAGCAGCGATGCTCTAGGGCAAAGTTGCTTCTTCTTCTTCTTCTTTTTTGACCCCACCCCCACCCTATCCCTATGGCAGAGTTTCTTAAATTTTTTGTGCCCAGGGCTCGTTCTGAAATCTGATGAGGCCTCTGGGTACCTTCTCAGAGTATTGTTTTGGTGCTTAAAAAAAAATTACACAGAATCACAAAGGAGGCAATTTTATTACAATTCAGTTACCAAAATATTAGAAATACAAATTCATGGTACAGTAATTCACGTGTCTATTAATGCATTAAACAATGGTATCTAGCTATAGGCCAATAACTATAATTTTATAACAGGGATGAGCATAAATAATAATTTGAAATGTCTATAATAATTCCAGGTTGATATGAAAATACCAGATATAACTTTTAATTTGTTCTCCTACATTTGTTACCTGCATTGATAATTTAAGTATGCTCAATTTCAGTAGGAGATTAATGGAAATAGAAATGCTATTTTTCTCCAAATCAGATTCTTCATAGACAGTAAAAATTCTATGTATAGGCACTTTTGGGGCCTTTGAATTATGAGTAAGGACACATATTCCAGATGAAAAAAGTACTTTTTGGTAGCTAAGAGAGTTGAAGGCCTGTTTAAGCTGCTTCATTAGGAATTTGCTACTACAAAATTTACTGTAGCTGATAGGGAAAAATCTGTTATAAAATGGCCGACAGGACTGATAGGGGAATTTCAGTCCCTGCCTAAAGACTTCCATTTCCGGGTTCTTCTTCCCACCCTGCTTGCCGTGAGCACCAAATTACTCCTAATGAGGAATGCGGAAGTAACAGACTATAAATTGTCCCCTCTGTTGATGCCTTGCACTCAGACCTCTGGAGAACGATCTCGGCCCTGGGCTCAGTCCTCTGGAGAACGATCTCCTCTGAGCCCCCTGGTGTAAAATAAACCTCCTGCCTTCCAAGATCTCTGAGTGCCACTTGGTTCTTCTGCTGGGTGATCCAGACCAGTTTCCGTAACACAGTCATGATCCTGGACACCATCGCTTATGTACTCTGCTAACCCCCAGTGTTCCACACCAATGTTCACGTCCAGTTGGTTGCCCTCCACTGTATATTAATCATATTCTTCAGGCTTAAAGAATACTTATGAGATTCAGACATGGGCTTCTGGCTAGCATCAACATCTAAGCAAGAGCCAGCAAAGCATTTGAATAATTGCTTCATGTTCTTCCAGTTCGCATGGTAGCATTCTAGTGAAGACTGGCACACTTCTTGGGAGAGAGAGAAAGGAAATTTGAATGTAACACTGGACTCTCTTTTTTTCCCCCCACTCTTCCTTTTTTCTCCTCATTTCATCTTTAGATGACTGGGAAGTATTGGGTCTCTCCCAGAGAGAGCAAACTTGCAGAGGTAGGCTTTTGAAAGGGGTAATGGATTGGTGACTGGCTCACTCTCCTTTGACTACAGTCCCAGTCTTCCCTTCTCAAAGATCTCTGGGTAAGACTTTCTGACCTTCTTTCCAAAAGGAATCCTTCCACAGGTGACATATTCCCCCACATTCCACAGGTGACATTCTCCCCCCAAAAGCATGTTCCTGTAACACATTACTAAGGCAAGTGAGTCAGAGTTTAGGTAGTTATGTCAAAGGCCTGTGGTTCAAAATTTTCCTCTCCAGATTTATTATCAATTTCCTTTTCTGAAAGAACAGCCCAATATCTTTGATCCGTATAAAGAAAAAAATAATAATAACAAGGTAATACTGCATTACAATCACAGTCCCAATAACAATTCAAGGTTACAAATCATCTTTTAAAAGACAAATTCTCAGATAAAACTAAACAAACAAACAAACAAACAAAAACAACTGTGTAAATTATTCTACTCTCTGGTTCTGAAAGAAAATTGGCATTGTGTATATTCTTTTGCCTGAATCATTCAATTTGCTGACTGTCTTAGGTTTTTGGTCTTTGTACAATTCTGTGTTGAAAGCAAAAAAAAAACCATCAGTGGGAATCTGTTTGCTGTTATTTATGCCTTTGGAGAATATGTCTTTTCACTTACTTGTAGTTGAAATGAATATGATAATAAGTTTTGTAAGCCAAAAGCTTTGTACCAATTTACATTTGATATAAACCACTCCTTGTCTTTTATTGTTAACATATTTTATGCTTATATTTTTCTCCACTGCATCATTAATCTAATATTTGTATGTGGTGTTTGAATTGATAAAACTTGTACTTGTTTATAATTATGTTAGTTGGTGTGAATTCACTCTGATGTGTACGTACTCTTCCAGGCTTTATGAGGCGTCTCAATTTCTGAGAGTTTAGGATATTCTGGGAAGCACCGTTTATTCATCAGCAACTGTTTATTGGGTGCCATGCTCTGGGGTTTGGCTGTGCAGACTATAAGGGTGAGTCAGATAGAAATCCTGTCCCCAAGTTGTAGCTGCTGTCTGGTCACTGCCTTAAGATAATGAACATATTTACAACCTGAGAAATTCTATAGGAGTTTCAATGACAGAGGAAAACATGGTCTATTTCAATTCTTCTTATTTCTTTAAAAGATAAGGTTTCTAATTCATACCACTTATATGCTGTAAGAAATACATTTTCCCAAACAATAAAGTTTTATTTATAATTATAAAGGTAAATTTTAGTTTAAAGGTTTGACCTGGAATTTTAATTTTTGGTGAGATTATACTGTTTCATTATTAAATTTAAAAACTTATTTATCATATAATTATCTTAGATAAATTGAACAATAGTTTTCAATTTTATGGGAAGGCCAACCTTGCTTTTATAGGTACTACTGAGAATTTGATCACCTCAGGAAGTGGGAGGTCTAGAATTATACAATTCCCTTCTTGAAATTTCTTTACAAATTTCATTGTTTATTAAGTAATCAACTCAGAGAGTTTGTTTCTGCTTTGGTTGTATGTTTAGAAATATGTTCTGACAATGGATATACATTAAGAAACTGATTTATGTTAACTCGATGGCTATTAAGCCACAGTATGTTACCATATTATGTATCCTTTAAAGTCAACAGAAAAGTTTAAACATAAATAACACGAGAGTGCTGCCATGAAAAAGAAATGGACACTTTTTTTTTTTTTAACGTTTATTTATTTTTGAGACAGAGAGAGACAGAGCATGAACGGGGGAGGGTCAGAGAGAGGGAGACACAGAATCTGAAACAGGCTCCAGGCTCTGAGCTGTCAGCACAGAGCCCGACGCGGGGCTCGAACTCATGAACTGTGAGATCGTGACCTGAGCCGAAGTCGGATGCTTAACCAACTGAACCACCCAGGTGCCCCAGAAATGAACACTTTAAATCAAAAAGTCTCTGCTAGTTTTATAGTTTGGGGATTGGCCAAGTGGCCATGTTATAGCCAATCATGAGATGCAGTGAAGCAAGTAATGTGTGGGGACACATCAAGTTCTGTCAGTGTTCAGGTGAGGACCGGCCACCCTTTCCTTATTTCCTGTTTCTCCCTTTGGAAATGGAGATGTCTATCTTATGCCTATCCCACCATTGCATTTTGGAAGCACATAACAAGTCCGTTTTCAGTTTCACAGCTGGAGAGGAATTTTGCCTCAGGATGAACTGTACCTTGAGTCCCACCCATATCTGATGTGGATAGTATTTAGATAAGACTTTGGACTTCAGACTTTGGAGTTGATGCTGGATTGACTTAAGACTTTTAGGGCTTTGGGGATAGAATAAATATATTTTGCGTTAAGAAGGACATGAATTCGGGAGGGGCAAAGGGTGGAATGTTATGGACTGAATGTTTGTATCCCTCTAAAATCCGTATGTTGAAGCTCTGACACCCAGTGTGATGGCACTTGGAGATGGGGACTTTGGGAGGTAATTAGGGCTAAAGCAGGTCATGAGGGGGGACCATCATGATGGGATTAGTGCCCTTATAAGAAGAGGCAGAGGAAAACTTGCTCTCCCTCTCTCTGTTTTCACCCCAAAAAGAGGTCATGTGAACACACAGCCAGAAGACATCCTCTGTAACCCAAGGGGAGAGGTTTCATTAGAAACACACCATGCTGTCACCTTGATCTTAGACTTCCAGTTCCAGAACTGTGAGAAAAATAAATTTCTGTTCTTTAAGCCACCCAGTCTATAGTATTCTGTTATAACAGCCTGGGTAGACTAATGCAAATCTCACTTGTAAAATGTGAAGCTATTAAATAGAATATCAGCAACCAAATCTATTAATACGAAAAAATATATTGCATCTTAACAAAAAAGGCTTTATAAAAATGCAAGGATGGCTTAGTATTAGACACTTTATTCGTATGTCTCCAGATTTAATTAATACAGTAGATTTCTTTTATTGATCATCTCAATTGCTGAAGCAAACACATTTGTTAAAATTTGACAGTAAAAAAGAAAGAAAATTTCTTTAATTCTAAAAAGAATATCCCTCAAAAACCTGGATGCTTTGACATTATTTGCAATTACAAAAGAATGGAAATACTCTAAATGTCCATTAAGAGGGAACTGTTAAAAACAAAACAAAATATGGTTTAGCCAAGTAATAGTGTAAGATACATCTGGGAAGATAATGAGGTAGAATGCTACACACATATATATATATTATGTATATATAATGTATAATATATTATATACATAATGATTTCTGGACTAAATAGTGAATCAGTAAGTCACGGTGCAGAACAGTGTATAAAATGTCACCTTTTGTGTGATAAATGGAAAGGGAAAATTATTTATTTACATTAAAAAATAAACAGAGGATACACCAGAAACTAATAAAAATGTTTCTTATTGGTGAAGAGAGGCAGGAAGGAAGTGACAGAGCTGCAAATAAAACATGTTCATATGTACCATTCATGTAGCTTTGATTTAGAATCAGGTAAACGACTTACTTAATGAACAATTATACCAAAGGAAGAAATTCATTAAAAATTGAAAACAAGGCAACAAGTTATCTAACTGTATACCAAGCTAGTGACTTGACCGTCTAAAATAAACGAATTATCTCCACTGAACTTAGAATATTTTGATTGTTCATCCCTAGTGGAGGTACTCTAAGCACCTAAAGAATTGCAAAGAAAGCTTAAACTTCAACAAGTAGTATTGTTTTCCTCCCAACTTTACTGAGGAAAAATTGACCAATATAATTGCATATATTTTCAGTGGAAAATGCGATGATTTGATATACATATACATTTTGACATGTTTGCCGAGATCAAGGTAATTGATGCATCCATGATTTCATGTAGTTAACTCTTTGTGTGTGAGTGCTGAGAACACTTCTGCTCTCAGCAAATTCAAGTCTATCACACAGTGTCATTAACTATAGTCACCCTGTTGTACATTAGATCCTCAGAGCTTATTGATCTTGTGACTGAAAATTTGTACCATTTGATCTACATCTGTCTATTTCCCCTCAGCCCCTAGCAATCACAAGTCTGTTCTCTGTTTCAGTGAAATCCCTTTTTTTTTTTTTTTAAGATTCCACATATAAATGATACCATGCAGTATTTGTCTTTCTCTGGGTTTATCCATGTTGTTGCAATTGACAGGATTTCTTCTTATGACCAAATGATATTCCATTACATTTTCTTTATCCATTCATCCATCAATGGGCGTTGATGTTGTTCATGTCTTGGCTGTTGTAAATCATGCTGCAGTGAACACGGGGTGCATGTATCTTTGTGAATTGGTGTTCTCATTTTTTTTTTTTTGCAGATAAAAAAGAAATTGTGCTTTCCCAGAAGTGGCATGTCTGGGTCATATGGTAGTTCTATTTTTATTTTTGTGTGGAATCTCCACACTGTTTTTCATAGTGGCTGCACCAATTTACATTCCCATCAACACTGTTCAAGGGTTCTCCTTTCTCTGCATCCTCGTCAACACTTGTTATCTCTTGTCTTTTTGATAATAGCTATCCTAACAGGTGTGAAATGATATTTCATTGTGGTTTTGATTGGCATTTCTTGATGATTAGAGATGTTGAGCATCTTTTCATATTATTTTTAGCAGTTTGTATGTCTTTTTTGGGAAGCTATCTATTCAGGTCCTTTGCCCATTTTAAAATTAGGATTATTTGTTTTTTTGCTACCGAGTTGTGTGAGTTCCTTATATATTTTGACTACTAACCACTGATTGGAGATATGATTTACAAATGATTTTTCATTTCAGAGGTTGCGTTTTCAAGTTTTTTAGTTTTATGTGGTTCCACTTATTTACTTAACTTTTGTTGCCTGTACTTTTGGTATCTTATCAAAAAAACCATTGCTAAGATCAATGTTTGGAAGCTCCCCCCTCTCCTGTTTTCTTTTAGGAATTTTATGGTTTTAGGTGTTATATTTAAATCTTTAATTCATTTCAAGTTTCCATTAGGCAGTCTTATTGTTATATTGGGGTTGTTATTTTGAAAGCGTTGTTTGCACATTACAGGAGAAAGTGAGTAAGTATTTACATTCATGTTGTCAGGAACCAACATTTTCAACATAAGAGAAAAGAGATACAGATACAAAAATAAGTAAAACACTGTAATCTTAATTTTGAATTGAAAAGGAAAATATTTTTTCCTTCTTTGAAAATACATAGTAGTTGGGGCACCTGGGTGGCTCAGTCAGTCGAGCCTATGACTTCGGCTCAGGTCATGATCTCACAATTTGTGAGTTCAAGCCCCGCGTCGGGGTCTGTGCTGACAGCTCAGAGACTGGAGCCTGCTTCAGATTCTGTGTCTCCCTCTCTCTCTATCCCTCCCCGACTAGTGCTCTGTCTCTCTCTGTCTTTCAAAAATAAGTAAATGTAAAAAAAATTTTTTTTTAAATACATAATAGTTGTCTCTGTTCAACATAAAGCGAAAGAAGTGACAACTCAAGGACAATGAACAAATTTGGCCCTTACTTCCTGACAAAGTTCTTGAAGAATTCTTCTATTAAGTTTATTAACTTAAACTGTTTGTATCTTGATGTCCATCATTCTGATGTCATAACGAAATATGGTTGCCTTTTTCATATGCAGATTCATTTATTCCTTCATTTTAGGAAAAAATTTTCTTTTATTTGTTATATTTTTTTTTTTTTTTTTTTTAATTTTTTTTTCAACGTTTATTTATTTTTGGGACAGAGAGAGACAGAGCACGAACGGGGGAGGGGCAGAGAGAGAGGGAGACACAGAATCGGAAACAGGCTCCAGGCTCTGAGCCATCAGCCCAGAGCCTGACGCGGGGCTCGAACTCACGGACCGCGAGATCGTGACCTGGCTGAAGTCCGACGCTTAACCGACTGCGCCACCCAGGCGCCCCTATTTGTTATATTTTTAAAAAAATTTTTTTTTTCAACGTTTATTTATTTTTGGGACAGAGAGAGACAGAGCATGAACGGGGGAGGGGCAGAGAGAGAGGGAGACACAGAATCAGAAACAGGCTCCAGGCTCTGAGCCATCAGCCCAGAGCCCGACCTGGGGCTCAAACTCCTGGACCGCGAGATCGTGACCTGGCTGAAGTCGGACGCTTAACCGACTGCGCCACCCAGGCGCCCCTATTTGTTATATTTTTTAAAGATGTTTATTTTTGAGAGAAAGAGATACAGAGCACAAGAAGGGGCAGGGCAGAGAGAGAAGGAGACAGAGAATCCAAAGCAGGCTCCAGACTCTGATCTGTCAGCACGGAGCCTGACACGGGCCGAGCTCACAAACTGTGAGATCATGACCTGAGCCAAGGTCAGATGCTTGACTGACTGAGCCATCCAGGGGCCTCAGGAAAAATTTTTCTTACTAACATTTTCAGGACTTTTCTCTTCCACTTCTGGGTTCTTGGATTTAGAAGGATATTTTTTGTTGACTTGCTATTTTCCTTACATGTGCATCCTCTTAAATGTGCTTATAGTGATTATCCTAAGACTTGTCAATTTTGATTTATTACTTGTAAACATTTTCAGTGTTAAATTACTATTATTAGTCTTATAGCCGCAATTTTCTTAGTTTTCTTTTATTACAATTTTTTCTTTTGTCTTTGAGCTGTATTTTTTTTGGTAAACATATATTTTATGCATATATATATATATATGTATATATATATATTTTAATTCCAGTTAGTTTACATATTGTGTTATGTCAGTTTCCAGCATACAATATAGTAATGCAACAATTCCATACATCACTCTGTGATCATCATGACAAGTGCCCTCCTTAATCCCCATCACCTAATTAACCTAGCACCCCCCCTCTGGTAACCATCAATTTGTACTTATAATTAAGAGTCTTTTTTTTGTTTGTTTTGTTTTGGTTTTGGTTTGTCTCTCTATCTCTCTCTTTTTTCCCTTTGCTCATTTGTTTTGTTTCTTAAATTCCACACATAAGTGAAATCATATGGTATTTGTCTTTCTCTCACTGATGTTTTTTGTTTAGCCTTATACTCAGTAGCTCCATCCATGTCCTTGCAAATGGCGAGACTTTATTCTTTTTAATGCATGAGTAGTATTCAAGTGTGTGTGTGTGTGTGTGTGTGTGTGTGTGTGTGTGTATCCCATCTTCTTTATCCATTCATCAGTTGATAGACACTTGGGCTAGTTCCATATGTTGGCTACTATAAATGATGCTGCTATAAAACATAACGGTGTATGTGTGCTTTTGATTAGTGTTTTTGTATTCTTTGGGTAAATACCCAGTAGCATTATTGCTGGATCATAGGGTGGTTCTATTTTTAACTTTTTGAGGAGGCTCCATACTGTTTTCCACAGTGGCCACACCAGTTTGTCTTCCTCAACAACAGTGAACAAGGGTTCCTTTTTCTCCACATCTTCACCAGCACCTGTTGTGTCTTGTGTTGTTGATTTTAGCCATTCTGCACGTGTGAGGTGATATCTCACTGTAGTTTTGATTAGCATTTCCCTGATGGTAAGTGATGATGAGCATCTTTTCATGTATCTGTTGGTCATCTGCATGTCTTTTTTTTTGGGGGGGGGGAGAAATGTCTGTTCACATCTTCTGCCTATTTTTTAATTGGATCATTTGAGCTGTTGTTTTATTAAACTCTTTTCTTAGTGTTTCCTTATAATACATAGCATTTATAAATATTTGGGTTTGTTTGTTTGTTTGTTTCTGGGTTATATTTTTTAATGGGTTTTTAATCAGTCTTTTGTTCTTCTCCCCATCCCTTCCTTTTGATTCATTGTATGAATAAATGTACAACCATTAAAAACAATGTTGTGGAAGAATACATACTGATACGTGGAAATGTTCAAGATAGGTTAGTGAGCGAATAAGTAGACTAAATAATATACTTTGCATATATACAGAGCATTGTGATGCATTGCAACATTATATATATTCATATTATGTTAAGTAATATACAATATATCTTTTGAAAGAAAAAAAGACTAGCAAAATAATGTCAAATTTATTGTGTGCTCAGTATTATGCTATATACTTGATTACATGAAAGCTCTATTACATAGGCACTATTAATATTTAGTGACTATATCAGCAAATACAATAATAATTTAAAATAGATTTCTACTTATGCTTGCCTCATTTCATTGATAGTTACATAGGTTATTTTCCACATCTTCTAATAGTAGGGATTGAATTAAAGTTTACATAGGATATGGAAATACAGGCAACAGATATATAGTGTAACGTTCCAAAATCAAAATAATTCAATAATCTGATTTAACTTAAAATACATCATTTTCTTTCTTAGTTCCTTTCTGCATCCAAGGTACAGACTTTCATTTTTTTTTCAAACTTTAAAATATGAGGAATACTCTTATTTTCCTCTATGTTTGTGAGCAAGCAAAGCAATAAGCCCCAGGTTTCTGATTTTTATGGTAATAAATAAGTACCATAGCCAGTGCTACTCAACCTCGCAAATTTTTAGGCAATTTAAAGAAGTCTTTACAAAGAAGCCTCTTGCACTCTTTTTCAATGTGATGAAGGATTTCAAGTATACATAATAATCACCATTGCTTCTTGCTTCCTGCTTCTTCCTTCTGTGTTAAATTCTCTTCTTAATTGAAAATACTCCTTGGAGGTTTGACCAGTGGGAACTATTTCAGTTTTGGTTTATCTTCAAATGTCTCTATTTCCCCCTCAAAATGGCATGACTGTTTAGCTAGGTTGGCAATTTTTTTCCTCTCATCAATCTAAGAATTTTATTTCACATTTATCTGGATTCTTCAATGCTATCAGAAACTTTAGTGCCAACTTAAATTTTGTTTCCTTGTAGGCAATTGGAATATTGTCTTTGGATGTTTGAAGTTTTGTGTGTGTGTTTTTAAAATAAACTGGTTATATTACAATGGATAGAATGTGGGTATCTTTCTTTCTATTTATCATCTATCTATCTATCTATCTATCATCTATCTATCTATCTATTTTAGAGAGAGAGAATGTGCACAGGGGAGAGGGGCAGAAGGAGAGAGAGAGAGAGAGAGAGAGAGAGAGAGAGAGAGAGAGAATCTTAAGCAGGCTCCACACTTAGCACGGAGCCTGATGCAGGGCTTGATCCCATGACCCTAGGATCATGACTTGAGCTGAAATCAAGAGCGATATGCTCAATCATCTGAGCCACCCAGGTGCCCCTGTATTTCTTTTTATATATCTTGTCTGGAAGATGCACTTCTTGAATTTGGGAAAAAATATTCAGATATTTTTTCAGTTTGGGAGAGTTCTCAGCTTTTAATGCTATGAATATAACCTCCCTCCTGATGTTTCTATTCTGTCTTTCTGGAACTCTAATTACACTTAGGTTGGACACTCTCATCCATCCTTTATTAATCTTTGTGCTAAATTCTGGTATATTTCTCAGGTTTGTCTTCTAGTTCTTTAGTTCTGTCTTCAGCAGTATCTAATCTTCTATTTTACTCTATTCACTGACTTTTAAATTTTATTGTTTATATGTATTTTTCATTTCTAGAGGTTCTGTTTGGTTTCTTTTCAGATTGTCCAGTTTTTTTAAATTTATAGTGTGTCATTCAAATGACTACATTTTTGTCTTTAGTTGTTTCATTCATACTTGTTTTTTTTAATTTTTAATGTTTATTTATTTTTGAGAGAGAGAGAGACACAGCCTGAGTGGGGGAGGGGCATAGAAAGAGGGAGACACAGAATCTGAAGTAGGCTCCAGGCTCCATGCTGTCAGCACTGAGCCTGACTTGGGGCTCGAACTCATGAACTGTGAGATCATGACCTGAGCTGCAGTCAGATGCTTAACTGACTGAGCCACCCAGGTGCCCCCATTCACACTTGTTCAGTAGCCTCCACTGATTGTTCAATTGTCTGAAGTTCTCAGACTTTTAATACTGCTGCTGGTTATGGCTAATGATTCATTATTCTTTCTCTTAATGGATTGGGTTTATGGGTTTATGGGTTTATGACTTTAGGTTATAAACTTCCTTGGATTCAGGTCATGGCACTCTAGGACAATTTTGTGTTCAGTTTGACCAGGCACCCCAAGGTAATACTGTCCTGGGGCCAATTTTTATGTTAATATTTCATTTTTTGTGGTTCTTGGATCACATGCATAGTTGTAATTTCAAACGCTTGGAAAGGCTAGAACTGTGGTAAAAAGTGCCCAAAGAAATGCTTTGTTTCCAACCAGAACCTAGGCAGAGTCAGACAGGCATCCTCATACTATGCCTGAGCTAACTGAGTCCTTGTTTTTCGTTGGGGGGATCTTTGTTCCTCTTTGTGCTTCTTATGGATACAAGACTTCATTTCTTTTTTTTTTTAATTTTTTAAATTAAGTTTATTTATTTATTTTGAGAGAGACAGAGACAGTGTGAACAGAGCAGGGGCAGAGAAAGAGGAAGAGAGAGACTTCCAAGCAGTCTCCGTACCATCAGTGCAGAGCCCGATGCGGGGCTCAAACTCACGAAACCGTGAGATCATGACCTGAGCTGAAACGAGGAGTCGGACGCTCAACCGACTGAGCCACCCAGGCACCCCTGCAAGGTTTCATTTCTTTATTGAAAATGATAGCTTCCTTCAAGACAAGGCCATTGTAATATTGGCTCATGTGATATTCATTCATGTGATGTCATCTCATGTACTCACTGCTTTTGTTGTCAGTTTCCTACTGTCTTTCTGGAATCCTGAGAGTTCCTTTTCTTGATGGAGAGTTCAACTGTTCACATGAAAGAAATTTGTTTTAGTTTACAAAATATTTCTCAATGTTTATCATGGGTGGGCTTTTAGATTATTTTCTAATATTTCAGAATTCATTCTTTAAAAAAATCAATGTACACAAAAATTTTTAGTCACACACAAAAGTAGAGAGAATAGTACAATGAATCTCAATATGCTGTCTCCCAGCTTACCAATATTGTGTCAATTTTGTCAGGATCTTTCTTTTTTTTTTTTTAATTTTTTTAATGTTTATTTATTTTTGAGACAGAGAGAGACAGAGCATGAACAGGGGAGGGTCAGAGAGAGAGGGAGACACAGAATCCGAAACAGGCTCCAGGTTCTGAGATGTCAGCACAGAGCCCGATGCGGGGCTCGAACCCACAGACCGTGAGATCACGACCTGAGCCGAAGTCGGACGCTCAACCGACTGAGCCACCCAGGCGCCCCTGTCAGGATCTTTCTTAAAGCATTTTTTTCCTAGTGACTTTTGTAGCAGAGTTAAACTTTCTCCTGTAATTACACAGAGGAATTTTGACATTAACTAGTTTTTAATTACAATACTATGTTTCATAGTTTTAAGAAATCACCTAGAGAAAGCAAAGGCTTTATATAGCAGTATGTTAAACCTAATATTAAATACTTAATTCATCGTTATTAAAATTCACATTCCAACATTTTCCAATTATAGGAAACTTACAATGTCCCTACACAGACACAAAATTGAATTGATGTTCCCCCTTGGAGTTTTTGTGTTGGGTACTCCAGGGCTTTCACTGCACCATTCAGATCTCTGCCTCTCTTTGTTTGTATTCTACCCCATTTGAATTTGGGCCAATCTCACTAATTTAAAAAAAAATTTTTTTTTCATTTATTTATTTTTGAGAGACAGAGAGAGCACAAGTGGGGAGGGGCAGAGAGAGAAGGAGATAGAATCCAAAACAGGCTCCAGGCTCTGAGCTGTCAGCATGGAGCCCGACATGGGGCTCAAACTCGCCAACTGTGAGATCATGACCTGAGCCGAAGTCAGACGCTCAACCGACTGAGCCACCCAGGTGCCCCCAATCTCACTGATTTTTGACTCCGTTTCTTTGCTATTTCAACTTCATTCATTCGTGTACATGTTTAAGCTTCCTGTGTTTCTCTTTTTTGGCTTTATTATCCCAGGGCCCTCTACTCCAGTTACTTCCATCTTCACCCTAATGTGAAAAGGCAGAGAGTAGAGAAGTTTCAGAATTTACATTTTTTCTAAGGTCACATTTTACAGAGTCCTGTTTTTTGTCATCTGACAAGTGAATTGACATTACCTACTATTGTTGGTGACAAGTAGGAGAAAAGTACTCCCAGTTTCCTGTTAATATCTTCTCGATAAAGAAGAAACACTTTTCTTAATGTTCTACAAATCTCTTCAGTTACAGTTTGGCCAAATTCATCTAATGTGTCCATAGTAAGGATACAGTATAGCCATTAATATTTTCTTGAGAAATTCCCTGTGAGTCAAGGGCTCAAAATGACTGACTCATGATGGGTGGGCTTTACTATGTGCACTGTAATTTAGAAGCAGGTATAAAGCCGCAAATATTTCAGCACAACGTTTGGAACATTGGATCAGCAGAATTAGACCACGTTTTCTCTCCCGGCTAAACGTGAGAGAAAAGAGGCCACTTAACAATGGCAGGGAATGGGCTCCTCACCGGTCCTGTGTAGGCAGCTTCCCTGGAGAGATGTATGACTCTCTCAAGCTGGAGTTGAAATGTAGTTTGCACATACATCCAGTTTCCCAAGAGGAGACACTACTTTCATGCGATGTTTGAGTGGGTGGACAAAGCCAGGGATGCTGTGTGTTTGGATATCTCTGCCTCTGACACCTTAAAATCTTAGAAAAAGATAGAAGTCCTCTGACTAAGTTGGAGGCCCCTACAGCTCTTAAACTGTCACCTTTAGTTCTTACCTAATGTCATACAGAAATCCTGGGACTGCTGCTCAAATATCCCTACGTGGAGAGTGATGGAGTTTTGTGGAGGGAGAACTCCTTTTCTAATCATTGACCAGCTTCATAAACATGCTGACCTGTATGGTTGCACAGAACTCTGAGCACAGGGCTCCACCCATTGTTTAATGTTCTGCTGTTGCTTTGTTGAAATTATTAACGATAACATAAATATTACAGACAATATGATATAAATAATATAAAATAATTTTTGAACAAGGGGCCCTATATTCGCTATTTACCCTGAGTGCCCTAAATTAGGTAGCCCATTCTGTCCCTGGGTTTTACTGTGATTGGACCAACTTCAGTCTCTTATTTGCCCTTGAATTAAGGACAGTGCCAAGCAATGTCATGAGTTAACAGTCATTGGCCTGTCAGGATCCCTGCCTGGAGCTAGGGAGAGGGAGAGGTCTCCTAAACTTCATGGCTGATATTCCAATTAGAGATGAGGAAGTTGATACTGAGGATACAACCAATAAGAACTAGTCCATTCTTCCTCCTTGTTGTTGAGTGGTTGCTTATGTTTTACTTTTACTTTCTAATCTTACATTGCCTTGTAATAAGATAAAAGGTATATTTGTTAAAAAGAAAAAGTGTATCATATGCATCCCCAAAACTAAAATTTTAAATATTCCCTTTTGAGATTCCCTTTACAATCTTACTCCCTTTACAATTGTATTCTCCGTAAAGTCTTCCTTTGTAAATTCAGAGAGTAAAAAGGTAAATATCAGCTCAGCTTGAGGCTGACTTGTTACTGATTTTAAAGATAGAGAATTCTGGGGGCGCCTGGGTGGCTCAGTCAGTTAAGCCTCCGACTTCAGCTCAGGTCGTGATCTCACGGCCCTTGAGTTTGAGCCCCGCGTCGGGCTCTGTGCTGACAGCTCAGAGCCTAGAGCCTGTTTCAGATTCTGTGTCTCCCTCTCTCTGCCTCTCCCCCGTTCATGCTCTGTCTCTCTCTGTCTCAAAAATAAATAAAGGTTAAAAAAAAATTTAAAGTTAGAGAATTCTGAGTGAGAGATGGTTATCTGAATGGGTGTTGTACAAACACATTAAGAACCACAGTACTTAGCTGGTATAATGCAGACCTTGGTATTACAGATCTGCCCTCTCACATATTCTTCCAGTATTTCAATGTTGACTGTGAAATGGAGTTCCCAATAAAACTACACATGTTGGAAAGTCCTCTTAGATCTCATTGCCTTCGTGAACAGTGAAGTTTAAAACTAACCTCAAGTGAGGCACTGATTTTATAATAAACCCTACCCTCCATGAACATGATGTGTCAGTAAGTAGTTTCTTTTTTTTTTTTTTAATTTTTTTTTTTCAACGTTTATTTATTTTTGGGACAGAGAGAGACAGAGCATGAACGGGGGAGGGGCAGAGAACTAAGTAGTTTCTTATACTCTCGTCATTTTAGAACTTATTTTTGCCATTAGTGGCATTAAAAACCAAACAATTTTCATGTGTGTTAAAGTACATTTTGGGTAAATAAATAAAATGTGGTCTAATTTCAAATTCTTATTTTTAAATTCTTTAGCACCAAGACTAATGCCTATATTTAATAGAGAATACATATTTTCTCAATGAATAACTAATGTTTTTTAAATATAACACCCAACATTTGTTTCTTTTTCAAGTAAGCAAACTAATTAATGAAACTTTGAATTTTGACCATATGTGTGTGTGTGTGTGTTTGTGTGTGTGTGTGTGTGTAATGGAATATAATCACAGAATTTAGAAGAAAACGGCTGATGAAAGCTTAATGTTTCAGTCTCGGTTTTTCTACCCATACACCATGGATACAAGTATTTCTCCTTTCTAGTCTACAGAGTTTTTGTGAGTCACAAATGAGTTAATCATAATAGTGAAAAGTTTTATAACTTACCATATGTGCTAATGAAAGGCATTATGTAACATCACTTAATCCTTATAATAACCCCAAATATAGTAATTTGCAGATGAAGAAACATAAATAGAAAAGTTCAGTAACTTGTGAAAAGCCACATAAATGTGGAATAATAAGAGCAGGATTTGAATCAGACCAATAGATATAATTATATAGAAAATGTTAAATCCCAATCCTCATGCTTCTCCTGGCAAAATTTGGTAGCTCATACATAACTCTGATAATTAGTGTTGTACCAGCCAGGCACTTACATTTTTTGCATGTGCAAAAATTGGCAAGACATTGAGTTACCAATGCCCTTGACTATGTCTGTAAAGACTTTTTACAAATGCCACAGTTGACTCATGTGTTTTACTTTGTCTCATTGATTTTCTTTTTTTTTTTAAATTCTTTTTTTCAACGTTTATTTATTTTTTTGGGACAGAGAGAGACAGAGCATGAACGGGGGAGGGGCAGAGAGAGAGGGAGACACAGAATCGGAAACAGGCTCCAGGCTCTGAGCCATCAGCCCAGAGCCTGATGCAGGGCTCGAACTCACGGACCGCGAGATCGTGACCTGGCTGAAGTCGGACACTTAACCGACTGCGCCACCCAGGCGCCCCTCATTGATTTTCTTTTATGAGAAATAAAATAGTTACCATATTTGGATTCAAAGATGTTTACAGAGTTGGTTAGGAGGCCAGGATCTTCACAGAAGGACCTGTCTTTAACTCTCTGTTCCTTCTTATCTTACTGTAACCCTTTTACGGATCTTCCTAAGTACACGAAGTCCTTTCATATTGGTTTGTGCCAGAAATTATTCTGACAAGATGTAACTGTCCCCATCAGTTATCTAGAATAGAGAATGGCTTTCATTATTCCATTCTGGTGATGTAGTCCTGACCTGTGTTGACTTTGTAGTACAGCCAGGAATAGATACTAAGCGTTCCCAATCCAAATGGACTCTTAGTAAGGACAGGTGAACTACTTTTAATAGCAAATTCACTGTTTCCTTTGAGAACGTTTAATTTTTGCCAATCGTAGAGAAGCAGCTCTGTTGCTAAATCCAAGGAGAGTCATCAAAATATTCTACAGTGAATGAAGTGAATTTACCATGTTTAAAATGGAATAGTATCTTTGGCAGAATTGCACGGAGGAAAAGAATAGGTTATGGGATCAGAAAAACCTGGTTTCGATTCTACAAGTTAACATCTGTGTAATTTTGAGCACTTTCTTTTTTGTTTTGTTTTGTTTTGTTTTGTTTTGTTTTTATGAAATTTATTGACAAATTGGTTTCCATACAACACCCAGTGCTCATCCCAACAGATGCCCTCCTCAATGCCCATCACCACCTCCCCTCCCTCCCAACCCCCATCAACCCTCAGTTTGTTCTCAGTTTTTAACAGTCTCTTATGCTTTGGCTCTCTCCCATCCTAACCTCTTTTTTTTTTTTTTTCCTTCCCCTCCCCCATGGGTTCCTGTTAAGTTTCTCAGGATCCACGTAAGAGTGAAACCATATGGTATCTGTCTTTCTCTGTATGGCTTATTTCACTTAGCATCACACTCTCCAGTTCCATCCACGTTGCTACAAAAGGCCATATTTCATTTTTTCTCATTGCCACGTAATATTCCATTGTGTATATAAACCACAATTTCTTTATCCATTCATCAGTTGATGGACATTTAGGCTCTTTCCATAATTTGGCTATTGTTGAGAGTGCTGCTATGAACATTGGGGTACAAGTGGCCCTATGCATCAGTACTCTTGTATCCCTTGGATAAATTCCTAGCAGTGCTATTGCTGGGTCATAGGGTAGGTCTATTTTTAATTTTCTGAGGAACCTCCACACTGCTTTCCAGAGCGGCTGCACCAGTTTGCATTCCCACCAACAGTGCAAGAGGGTTCCCATTTCTCCACATCCTCTCCAGCATCTATAGTCTCCTGATTTGTTCATTTTGGCCACTCTGACTGGCGTGAGGTGATACCTGAGTGTGGTTTTGATTTGTATTTCCCTGATAAGGAGTGACGCTGAACATCTTTTCATGTGCCTGTTGGCCATCCGGATGTCTTCTTTAGAGAAGTGTCTATTCATGTTTTCTGCCCATTTCTTCACTGGGTTATTTGTTTTTCGGGTGTGGAGTTTGGTGAGCTCTTTATAGATTTTAGATACTAGCCCTTTGTCCGATATGTCATTTGCGAATATCTTTTCCCATTCCGTTGGTTGCCTTTTAGTTTTGTTGGTTGTTTCCTTTGCTGTGCAGAAGCTTTTTATCTTCATAAGGTCCCAGTAATTCACTTTTGCTTTTAATTCCCTTGCCTTTGGGGATGTGTCGAGTAAGAGATTGCTACGGCTGAGGTCAGAGAGGTCTTTTCCTGCTTTCTCCTCTAAGGTTTTGATGGTTTCCTGTCTCACATTTAGGTCCTTTATCCATTTTGAGTTTATTTTTGTGAATGGTGTGAGAAAGTGGTCTAGTTTCAACCTTCTGCATGTTGCTGTCCAGTTCTCCCAGCACCATTTGTTAAAGAGGCTGTCTTTTTTCCATTGGATGTTCTTTCCTGCTTTGTCAAAGATGAGTTGGCCATACGTTTGTGGGTCTAGTTCTGGGGTTTCTATTCTATTCCATTGGTCTATGTGTCTGTTTTTGTGCCATTGAGCACTTTCTTACCCTCACTGAATCTATCTCATCATATATAAAATAGGAATAAAAAATCTTTCTCATAGGATTGTAACGTACCTAGAATATATATAACGTATATATTGTATATAACGTATATATTGTATATAACATATATAATGTATATAACGTACCTAGAATCATAAATCCAGCCTAGAAGGTACTCAAGGATCTTTTGTCTATTTTCTTACCTTTAAGTTGTTTTAGTTAATACAAAACAATAAGTGGAAGGGAAATTTTAAGTATATTTAATAACAAGAGACAACTTGAATAGATACTAATAATTTATTTAGGCTTTTACTGTAAACCTATCTCAGCCTGTCCTCTCTGAATTGTATGTTTTTCTTGCTGAAGGTACCAACACTGTTGAAATGATAGTTGAACATCAGCAGTATGATGATTTCTGTTTTCTCTGCTATGGTGAGGTCTCATGCTACAAGCAATTGAGCATGCGTAAGGGTAACAGAAGGTATACCTTTTACTGGAAAGGGAGGGCAGCCCTTTGTCTCTTACTTCCAACTGCTGCACTGTATAGTCCAGAGGGGAGTCCAAGATAAAAATTAATCTAGTGAAAGAAACAGGATGGGATGACTCCCTAGGTCATGGTAAGTTCTAGGGAACAGATAATTAAAAACAATAGTTGCAGTATTAGCCATCAACATTGGTGCCTTTGGGTCTGAGATATACTGGCTCATTCACATCTACTATCTTTTTCAGGAAGAAATCTTTTAGTGGGGACAATCTGTTCCATTGAATCTTTGCATTCATGCAGTGAATAACTATTGTCTACTCTTTGGTATCCCAGTGGTTTCTATCATTGTGGAAGAACGCTGGGAGTAAATAGATAGATAGACAGACAAGATTGTATGAGGTAGTTCTAATACTATAATGAAAATAAAATAGGATGATGTTATTGAGGGATATAGGAGCACTTTGGATGATATGCTTATGGGAACTCTTGCTGTCCTCTGAGAAGGAAATACCTTTTGTGCATGTGTGTGTGTGCAGCTCACAATGCCATAACACAGTAGCACACCAAATGTGAGTTACCTTACTATTTTGTACTTTTCAAATGATTTCTTAAAATTCATTTCTCAGTATTCTCAATATTGATTCTCAATATTCTTTGGCTAGGTGAGGATAAATTAGCCTTTTGATCATCTCCTCACTTCAAATTTAGTTTATCATCAAGTGTATAAACCCCAAAGCTGTGAGCCCTACAGAAAATAATGTAATATAAAATGAATGATACTGGTCAGTATACATGGGTGCATTATCTATGAATATAAATTCAGATCGATGACATGGCATTACATGCTTTTTAGTCTTTTCCTTTCATGGGCCATTAGGAATTATATTCTTTAAGATATGTTTTTAACATAATAACCCCTTTGGTGTTAGCCTAGGGTGGTTCCAAACAGAAGTTATTCAGAAGACCTAAGTTTGAAGATCTGGAATTTTCACAGAATGGCTCTGCATAGCCAGGCAGATGTCTTAGCCTTTCTGCAATTGAGTTTTCTCATGTATACTATAGATGTGATACCACTTTAGCAGGTTGTGAAAATGAGATCATTGTGAACGAGGGCCTCTGAGTACCTGGTTTGGTGCTTGGCACCTGCTGGTTTTCAATACATGTCTTCCTGAGACTGAATTTTCCACCAATTTTTTTTCACCTTTTTTGGTGGAGTCAAACTCTTACTCTCAGGTCTTTTAAGTAAGCATCTCTGCTTGTAGCACAATACATACAGTTGTGTCATTTTGAAGTTTACTGTCTGTATGATCACTCTGCCTGTGCTTATCTCCCACACTGAAATGTGTTTTAACCTCCCGCACCAAATGACATGACGGTCATATTCATGCAACATGCCCGGAACCCCTGACCTTAGCACTCACGTGAGGCTGAATTTATGTGTTTATGTGTCTGTTTGTGTTCTGTCTGAGTATTATTTTGACTTGGATTTTCTTCTTCTCTGACTCCTGTCTTTCCCATTTTGTATTTTGAGTTTGAGGAGGTCGAAAAAAGTGTTGTGCCCTTAAGTTTTTGGCCGTGTCTCCTCTATGTTCTAGGATGAGAGAAATTCCACATGTCATCGATTGGCTTTGAAAAAGAAAATCATGTTTTGATCCTGCCCCACTGAGCTCAGCGCATTTTGGGTTAGATAATAAAAACAGTGGTGAAGTGTGTGTTTTCATGAAGAATGAGACTCTGAGCTAATGGCTACAATCTGGTCATTTGGGGGAAAGACTTCTTACACGGTTTGGGCAGTTTTCAGAGAGGTTTGAAAGAGACGTGACATTAGGCAGTGTACTTAGGAGACTAGGAAGGGCAGTGAGATGATAAGAAGTGAAGTCTCTGAGGTGACCTATGTGAAGGAAACAAGCAGAAGAGGAGGTCTGGAATCCTTCTGTGATAGGCTGTATTTGCTCTGTATTACAGATCAAAGGGTTTGTTCGGCCATTTTGTCAGAGATGCAGAATTATTGTTAAACATTGTTTTTATTAAAATGAAATTGGCCTTAGGTTTGGAGAGGTTTTTCCCTTTATTTCTTTGACTGGGAGTTATATATCAGAAGAGATGTTTCCTTTCTTGTTGAGCTCTGTTCCCTTGCCTTTATCCTCCTCAACATAATTAGAATTAATTCTTCCACTGTGTTTCCGAAACCTGAAGACTCTGGGTTCAAGTAGCAACTTGCTTAAATAATAACCAAAATTTTAATTATCACCTTCTTAAATGAAAAGTAATAAATCTTTATATAAACCAATAAGAGAATACAGAATTCAAAGAGCAAAATAGAATAGTCTCCTAATATCCCATCACCTGGATTCATATTAATATTTTTATTTATATGACACCAACCATGCAAATTTAGGGACTGAAGGAGAAAGAGAGGCTATGGAGGTGGTAGTGAGCCAATTATGGAGGAAAATTAAATCGGAGGCTCTGAGCTGACCCTGAACTGTTAGCATGGACAATATTGGAAACCTTTGAGTAACCATATATTTTTAAAAATAGGATCATGGTATGCAAATTGTTTTGTGACTTGCTATTTTTATTTACTACAAGCACCGTTCTATGTGATTAAATAGTCTTCTAAAGCATCTTTCATATAGTTAAGTATTCTGTTGTTTGTTTCATAGTATTTTTAAGCAACTCCCATTGGTGAATGTTTAGGTGATTGCTATCTTTTTATTATAGGGGGCACCAGTAGGGCTCAGTCAATTAAGCGTCTGCCTCTGGCTCAGGTCATGATCTCACAGTTCATGGGTTTGAGCCCAATGTGCTGACGGTGGAGAGACTGCTTGGGATCCTCTCTTTCCTCTCTCTCTCTGCCTGTATCCAGCTTGTCCTCTCTCTCAAAAAATAAATAAATAAACTTTAAAAATGTTAAAAAAAATTATAAACTATGCAGAGATGAAGATCCATGTAGATAAATCCATGTTCACAACCATGATTATTTCCTTAGGATAAAAGTATTAGAAATATCACAGTGTCAAAGGGTATGCATTTAAAACTTTTTTTTTTTTTGGATACATATTGTCCTGCCTAGCTGTAATCCAAAACAGTATTTGCCAACTTATATGCCCATCAGCTGGCTGTGAGAGTGTATTTTTCTATACATTTGCCCAGGACACAGATGCTACCCCTTTGTGAATATTAGTAGCTTGATTTCATTATCATGTGCATGTAGGCACGTGCACACGCACGCACACACACACACACACACATTTATTTGTATGTATGTGGGTGTCTACAATCTAGAATCTAGAGTCATTCTTATTTGCAGAATGTATTTTATATTATTAACATTGTCAGTCTATCGTGTCAAATGAGTTTGCAAACATATGATTCTGTCGTGCCTGCTCCTAAATATAAATATCTTGACTTCCCAGGTGCCTGTATGAACATCACCCACAGCCAGTGTCAGATGCTGCCCTACCACACCACGCTAACACCTGTCTTCTCATTTGTCAAAAACATGGAAATGGAGAAGTTCCTCAAGTTCTTCATGTACCTCCATCGTCTCAGTTGCTATCAACATATCATGCTTTTTGGCTGTAGCCTCGCCTTCCCTGAGTGCGTCGGTGATGGCGATGACAGGTATTTTGGAACCAAAATCATTCAGTGATAAGAGTCAGTTGTAGCAGAAGTGACTGAGGGGGAATGAGATCATCCCAAGCCACCACCGTATATTTTTGTTAAAGGAGAAAATATCTCATGCCAGTCATAGCCAGTTGCGATTCTTTTAAACTAGAAAAACTCTAGGTTTTTTTTTTTTTAAACCTACAGTAGTTTTATTTCTGGGAAGAAATTAGTCAGGATGTTAGGTTGAGGCGATCAGCTGGGATACTGAGTAGCTGTTTCAGTGAGGGTCTGGCAGAAGACAGCACACTCAAAGGGGTGACTGAAAAGAGTTTATTGAAGAGAAGATTTATGGAGGTGTGGACAGGTTAAGAGAACAAATAAATGATGAGAGGCACTAGGGTCTCATGATAGGGGGATGCAGTTCCACCACCCAGGACTTGGAAGGGGAGAAGGGCGGACAGCACCTGGAGAGAATTAGAGCTGCGGGTAAGAGGTCTTCCAACAAGCCAAGTGCTGTGACCCGAGACAGAGGAGCACAGCCACTGCCAGCCCTTCAGCCCTGCAGGACAGAGAAGAAGAAATAAATACCCCAACCTCACTCTCCTGCCCTCTCCCCTGCCAGGACCTCCCAGCAGATCAACTCACCCACAGCTATTGGGCAAGGGTGTGTTATTGATGTGAGCACAATGGATGAGATCCCAAATCTCGTCTAAATATCATCAGGTCCTAAGTGCCAAATCTCATCCTCTAAATCAGGTAAAGGTGAGACACTAGGTGGTTCTTATGGTCAACACTGGAACCCATAGCAGGTGAGGAGGGTGTGGGGTAGATGCAGAAGGACAAACAGAGACTGTCTAGTGCTCTATCAAATAAGATTGGAAAGAATTTTCTTATTTTGGGTGTGGGGAAGCATTTGTGAGTGAGCATGCTTGTGTATGTGTCTTGTAACCTCATTTCTTTTTTTTTTTTTTGAGATATAAAATTGATACAACCATTATATTGGTTTCAGGCATACCACATAATGATTCAACATTTGCATATATTGCCAAATGACCACCTCAGTAAGTCTAGTTAACATGCAGCACCACACGGTGGCAAATTTTCTTTTTCTTAGAATGAGAAGTTTATTTTGCTTATTTTTTTAAGGTTTATTCATTTTTCGGAGACAGAGAGACAGAGAGACAAAGCGTGAATAGGGGAGGGGCAGAGAGAGAGGGAGACGTAGAATCTGAAGCAGGTTCCAGGATCTGAGCTGTCAGCACAGAGCCCGATGTGGGGCTCGAACTCACAGACCACAAGATCATGACCTGAGCTGAAGTTGGACGTTTAACTGACAGAACCACCCAGGTGCCCCTAGAATGAGAAATTTTAAAATCAACTCTCTTAGCAACTTTTAAATACAATAGAGTATTATTAACTATAGTCACTATGCTGTATATTACATCTCCATAAATTATTTAGTTTATAACTGGAAATTTGTACATTAATTTGACCACCTTCACCTTACTGAAATAGCATAACTTCAATATTACATTATTATATTGAAATAATTTTCAATAAGAGTAAATCAATTAAAAGTATGTTATGGAATATTTTAAATTTACTAGGTATACATCTTAAAAAATTTTTCAAAGCATGTACTAAATACAAAATTACATGGAACATCAGTTGTTTTCTGAATTAAAATGTTAAGGTATCTTTGGAATAGTAATGTTAGAATGAGATGCATTTTCAAGTGTAAATAGATTGCATATTATTTGCAGTATTTTTTTTAATGTTTATTTTTGAGAGAGAGAGAGAGAGAGGGAGAGAGAGAGAGGGAGGGAGATAGAGTGTGAGTGGGGGAGGGGCAGAGAGAGAGGGAGACACAGAATCTGAGGCAGGCTGCAGGCTCTGGGCTGTCAGCACAGAGCCCCATGCAGGGCTTGAGCTCACAGACCGCGAGATCATGACCTGAACTGACGTCAGATGCTTAACACTGAGCCACCCAGGCGCCCCTATTTGTACTAATTTAATTAGTGTATAAAATGTGTTTGGAACAGGACACAGGCGTTTATTGTTTTAACTGGAAAATGCCTGAATGGCCACAGAATAAAATCTGGGTAAAACAGAAACAGTAGATTATTGTAGAAATAAGTAAAGAGCTATGATCAGATACTGTGTTCAGGAAAACATTTCACTCGAAAGAACCCTATGCAGAGCAGGCTTTCATGGTGATAAGAGTGAAGCAGTGGGAGCGTGACATGATGGTTGGATTAGTTTTCTAGAGCTGCCATAATAAATTACTACAAGCTGAGTGGCTTACACATTTATTCTCTCACAGTTCTAGAAACGAGAAGTCTAAAAGCTGACAGGGCCATGCTCCCTCTGGAGATTCTGAGGGGGGCAGGGGACGTTGTCTCCCTTTGTCAGCTTCTGGTAGTTTCAGGCTTTCCTTGACCTGTGGCCACATCACTCTACTCTCTGCCTCCATTTTCACACAGCCCGCTCTGTGTGTCTCTCTTCTCTTATGAGGACACTTGTCATTGGTTTAGGTAGCCCAAGAGGGTCTCATCATCTCAAGGTTCTAATTACACCCACAAAGACCTTTTATCCAAATAAGGCAACGTTCACAGGTTCCAGAAGTTAGGACGTGGACACATCATTTTGGGACCATCCATTCAACACACTGCAGCCGGTGAGGAAGCAGGGCACAAAGCCACACGTCTCAGCCTTATCTTGTACGTAGATAAAACAATGAAAGAGAGTGCATTCAGCTTCCTGGAGACTCTGAATTCCCTTTGGTCATCCTTATTGTAACTCAACCTCCACTCTCACTTCAATCAACTGTGAAATTTTAGTGATGCTACTCATAGCCTTCCAGACACTTTTAGGTAAAATTTGTTTCTCTTCTGACCCGGTTCATCCTGAGAAATGCTCTAATGTAAGTGTTTTCCATTTTCTGTTATAATGGATAATAATTTATAGTCACTTTTCAGGTATACTTTGGAGACTTATCCTATTTTTTATTATTACATTTATTATTATACTTAACTTTATAATTACGCTTTCAGACCAGTGCTTCCTGCTGTCATTTAGTGTGTGCATAGACCCAGGTAGCTAGATTTAATAAGCAAAACAAGTTAATAAAGGTAAAATGTATTTTAGAAAATAGTTCAAACATTTTTCTTCTTTTTCACATAATATCATCCATTATACTAATTTTTTCTACTGTTCAAATAATGGAGCATTGCTTATATTCTATTATAGACAAAATAGCTATTTGGTAATATTTAAAATTTAGTTTAAAAAGATCTAGTGGGATATATAAATAGTAATTTTTAACCTGCCCCCTCAGATGCTCATTAACTACATATATAACAATGAACTTTAATAATTTCTATTTACACTAAGATTGCTATGAATAAATATGTGTATCATAAAATGATATGGGTAGTCATAAAAATATGAGTTAGAAGGACTAGCTTAAAAATATCAGCAAGTAACTAGAGAGAAATTCACAATTTCTGGGCCAGGAGAATAACAGTTGTTTCTGGATGGCTTTTTGATACACAAGATACAATTAAGGTGTCTGGAAGAGAAACCATCCACATGCTTTCTATGTGTAACTATCTCTCATTCCAACCTTGTTTAAATAATCAGCCTATAACATTATCAAAGCTGTAGGGAAGTCAGTTTGCCTTGGAAGGTCCAGCTTTGCTTGTAGAAGACACCCAGGAGACCTGCTGATGTGGGATGATGGTCACTCCACTCACATCTTCTAATACTTTGTAGAGAAACTCTGTGCTCATGGAATGAGTCCTTAACATTAAAAACTGGACATGCTTGCTATTGATTCTTTCCCCCCTCTGGAGTATTAATTTGTCACTAGGTCCTTTGTAGAAATTCTTAATATCCGTGGAGATGAAATAATCTTTATCTACCTGGATTAGTTGAGATTAAAGATTATATCTCAAACCTAGGACTACAGGACAGTTTTCTGTAGTGTACTCAGTCCCTGTAGGATTGTGGTAAGGACCAAATGAATTTCCTTGAATGAGCTTCCTCAAAAGAACTATTGTGCTTTTTCCCAAATAACTATGTTTGCTGGAAGTTAGAAAATTTAATCTGGTAACTACGGAGAAAGCACTTAAAGTTTGGGGGCAGATGAATACTGACTCAATCTGTAGCTCTGTCAATTGCCAGTTAAAGGGCCTTGGACATATTAGTTAGTCTTGTGAGCCCATGGTTTACTCATTTCTATGATGAGGGTGATTATACCCCCTTTATAGGCTGTGTTTGTGTGTATTCGACAGAATGATTTATGCAAAGTGCCCATACATGGTTTCCCCTACCTGGTGCGCAGTAACTTCTCCATATATAATAACTTAGTATTATTGATATGGTAGTCCAAGATGATATGTGATTTTCTGGGAGTATATAAACTTCATCACCTCCTTTAGAGATGCAAGATTTGCAATTTTTTTTTTCTCATTCTTCTCACCTTCTAAATCTGATTAGTGATATTGAGCATCATTTCATGTGTCTGTTGGACATCTATATGTCTTCTTTGGGAAAATATCCATCAGGTCCTCTGCCCATTTTTTAATTGGATTTTTTTTTGTTGTTGTTCAGTTGTGTAAGTTCTTTATGTACTTTGCATAATAACCCCTTATCTGATGTATTATTCGCAAATATCTTCTCCCATTCAGTAAGTTTCCATTTTGTTTGGTTGATGGTTTCTGTCACTGTGCAAAAGCTTTTTATTTTGGTGTGGTCCCAATAGTTTAATTTTGCATTCATTTCCCTTGCCTCAGGAGACATATCAAGGAAAATGTTTATATGGCTGATATTGGAGAAATTACTATGTTTGCTTCTAGGAATTTTATGGTTTCAGGTCTCACATTTAGGTCTTTAATCCATTTTGGGTTTATTTTTGTGTATAGTGTAAGAAAGTGGTCTAGTTTCATTCTTTTGCATTTATCTGCCCTGTATTCCCAACAGTATTTGTTGAAGAGACTTTTCTCCATTATATATTCTTGCCTCCTTTGTCGTAAATTAATTGACCATAAAATTGTGGGTTTATTTCTAGACTCTCTGTGTCTATTCTTTGTGCTGCTGCTGTACTGTTTTGGTTACTGAAGCTTTGTAATATATCGTGAGGTCTGGGATTGTGGTACCTCTGCTTTGTTCTCATTTCTCAAGATTTCTTTGGCTATTTGAGGTCTTCTGTGGGTCCATGTAAATTTTAGTATCATTTGTTCTGGCTCTGTGAAAAATGTCTTGGTATTTTGATAGAGACTGTATTGAATCTATAGATCGCTTTGAGGGGTATGGACATTTTAACAATATTAATTCTTCCACCTATCGGTGTGAAACATTGTTCCATTTGCTGGTGTTGTCTTCAGTTCTTTCATCAATGTTTTATAGTTTTCAGAGTACAAGTCTTTCACCTCCTTGGTTAAATTTATTCCTAGGTATTTTATTGTTTTCAGTGCAATTGTAAATGGAATTGTTTTCTTAATTTCTCTTTCTGCTATTTTGTTATTAATGTATAGCAATACGGCTGATTTATGAGGATTAATTTTGTATCCTTCAACTTTTCTGACTTGACTTATTACTTGTAATAGTTTTTTGGTGGACTCTTTAGGATTTTCTGTATATAGTACCAGGTCATCTGCAGATAGCAACAGTTTAACTTCTACCTTGGATAGAAGTTATGGATGCTTCTTATTTCTTTTTCTTTTCTGATTGTTGTGGCTAGGATTTCCAGTATTACGTTCAATAATAGTAGTGAGGGTGGATATCTTTGTCTTGTTCCTGCTCTTGTAGGAAAAACTCTCAGTTTTTTTTTTTAATCATTGAATATGTTGTTGGCTGTGGGTTTTTTATATATGCCCTTTATTATGTTGAAGTATGTTGATTACCGGAATGATTAAAAAAATATTTGCTATACTAGAATTATCAAGCCTCTCCCTCATCACCAAATTTATACTCACAATTCCTACTACTGCACATCATTATATTGCTACACCATTTCTGAGTTAAATTTTACTGATAATGTTTTAATAAGAAATTAACATTTGTCTGCTTCTAATGTAATTTTGGAGAGCTTACTGTATTCTTAAATGTGTTATTTTATAAGACAGCATGGGCCAATCTCCTATGTAAATGCAACCCTGAAGTCATCTTGAAAGCTATTAGAAAATATAATTTGTTTTAAAACCATTTTTGGGGGGCTCCTGGGTGGCTCAGTCAGTTGAGCATCTGACTCTTGGTTTTGGCTCAGGTCATAGACCTAGGGTTGTGAGATCAAGCTCCAGATCAGGTTCTGTGCTAACAGTGCGGAGCCTGCTTGGGATTATCTCTCCCCCCTCCTCTCTCTGCCACTTCCCCACTCTCTCTCTCTGTCTCTCAAAACAAATAAATAGACTTAACATTTTTTTTGAAGTATTCATAAATTATATAAAGTCAGCATAAGCTTATTGTATTAATTTTTTCTAAGTGGAAAGTAATTACATACTGCTAATTTATTTTATTAAAGATTTTTTCTATGTCCCAAGAACTCTATTATGTCACATTTGGGAATAAATGGAAATATTACAGATTGACATTTTTTAATAATTATAATTTTAAAATTTTATATAGGTCAGTAGTCAAATAAATAAACTTTGTTGCTATTACCAAGTAAATATCTTGAAAGCCATTTGCCACTTGCTTCCCTGATTGTACCAACTAACTTGGAAGCAGCAGTCTTTTCAGCCATACCAGTGTTGACTACATGGCTGTTCAGATGGTCAATTGTGTCTGTTTGCTTTTCAACTTCAGGCAACACAGTTGATGTTGTCTGCTTTTCAGCATTAGACATAAAAGATTAAATGGTAAGTAAGCTTCCATTTTATGAGCCAAAATGGCCCCAAATGTGGGTGAGATATAGTCGAATAACTCATATTATTTTTATTTTACAAAGACATAAAGCTAGACAATCCGGCCATGATAGCTCGGCTCCTTGTGATTGTGTCCTGTCACATCACTGATGGTGTCTCAAGCACACATATTTTATGAAGCTCTGTGGAATCATTTGTTTACTCTTCTCCTCAAAAGCTCATTGGTATTACGTGGCTGTGACTAGAATTTAGATTTAATCTTTTTGATTCAATTCATTTGAAGATCCATATGTAAGGCGTCATTTCATGATGTACAAAAATCAAAACAGCTGCAAAAATAATTTAACAATTGCAAGTTTCTTGTGTGATTCGTTAATCCTCTATTCCATGGGCCCTGGTAAATATGCCAAGTATTAATGAGAATCAGGATCCTGTCAGTTAGAAGTTGAGTGGAATTTTATATTCCCTTTCAGGGGTGGTTGTGTGGTTTTACATTATTCACACTTATCTTAATTCAAGCTGTGTTTATCTGTTAGTATTTCCTTGTTCTTCTATTTTAAGGGTGACCCCCTACTGCTGGCATATTAACAAGACACTTAATCTGTAGAGTTTTCATCCTTAGCAATTTTATTAACATTTTAAGAGCGTTTTCCTCTTACACGAGAATTATTTCGAGATTGAACAGCACGTGTAAAATTTGCTGACCTAATGGGGAGGAAATCATATGAGCAAGACCGGCATGAGTTCTTGTATAATCTGTAGTTGGGAGTTAGGTAGTTATGGTTTGCTCCCAACTTTGGTACTGACAGCTTTATTCCAAGCAGGACACTAAATTATCCCCTGCATGTGACTCATTTGTTTTTTCAAAAAATATTTGCTGACTGTACATACTGGGTATATAGCCGCAAACAAAATAGATCCTTGACCTCGCGGGACTTTTATTACAGTGAAGGGAAATAAGCAATAAGCAAATAAATAGATAATAAAAAAAACTAAATAAATAAATAGATAGTAGTATATCACATAGTGAAAAGTGCGATGGAAAAAAAATCCAGCAAGGAATTGGAGAGCTTTGGGAGAATGGGCTTTGGTGGCAAGATGTGTAATTTTTTTTTTTTTTAATTTTTTTTCAACGTTTTTATTTATTTTTGGGACAGAGAGAGACAGAGCATGAACGGGGGAGGGGCAGAGAGAGAGGGAGACACAGAATCGGAAACAGGCTCCAGGCTCTGAGCCATCAGCCCAGAGCCCGACGCGGGGCTTGAACTCACGGACCGCAAGATCGTGACCTGGCTGAAGTCGGACGCTTAACCGACTGCGCCACCCAGGCACCCCAAGATGTGTAATTTTAAGCAGAGCCTTGTTTAGGAGAACTTCACTGAGATCTGTGAGGATATGAGAATCTAGGAGATGAGGGAGACCTGGACATCTGTTGGTGTTTCCAATTTATTTATGCCTTTAGCAAGCATTTGTTGGCACCTACAATGTGCCAGGTGCATAGTTTGATGTTGGGGATGTGGAAATGAATAAAATACAGTTCTGCCTTCAAGGAACTCAGCATAATAGGGGACCAGACATGAAAACAATCAAATTGTACAATGCGATCAGTTCACAAAGTGTGGGGGTTACAGACAGACAAAGGAAGCCCTCTTTCCATCCTGCATTGTTAGAGAAGGCTTCTCCCAGGGAGGAAGCAACGGCTGAATTGGTTTTGCAGGATAAATAGAAGTTCGCCATGTGGACAAGGTAGAAAAAGAAGACGTTTCAGGTACAGCAACTGTCTAGATCTAGGATATATTAGGGGAACTACAACTAGTTCAATTTTGCTAGGATATAAAGTGGGGAGAGAACAAACATATTTTAGGGAATTTTAAGAAGTAGAATTAATAGCATGTAGTGATTAGTTGCATATGAACGGTGAGGTTGAGGGTGAGGCAAAGGCTTTTGGGCTTGCAGACTTAGGTGGACAGTATTACCACCAAGAAAACCATGTATATCAAGGGAGAAGTCGTGGCTGTGGTGGTGGTGGGGGGGGGGGTGTTAGTGGATAGTGAGTTAATATTGGCGTAATGTCTTTACCTGGTTCGAGAAGTGCATGATAGTACTTTTCCTTTCAGAGGAGATAAGAGCATTTTCTCTTCTGTAAGAGATGACATGATTGATATTTTCATCTAGTGGTTTGCTAGTAAACTGGCTCCCTGAACCAAAAAACGAAACAAAACAATCATTCGTGGCACTGGCTGATTTCTGTGGTATAAATACCCCCAGATTTCAAGCTAATAATAGTTTAACAATCTAATCACACCCCACATTGTGTTTTATCCCTTGCCGAGCTCCCACTAGATACAGGGCACACGGCAGCATGCTGGCTATTTCTCATTTACCACTTCTTTTTTTTGTTTTTTTAAGTTTACTTATTTATTTGCAGAGAGAGCACGTGTAGGAGAGAAAGTCCCAAGCAGGCTCCATGCTGTCAGCACAGAGCCTGAAGCAGGACTCAATCTCATGAACCTTGAGATTATGACCTGAGCCAAAATCAAGAGTTGGACACTTAACAGACTGAGCCACCCTGGCGCTCCCCTCTCATTTGCTTCTCGATGTCCACTTGCCACCATCCTCCACTTCACTCTTGTCCCCAGGGGGCTTTCAATCATGCTACTTTCTCCCTTGCTGTGGGGCTCAGCCAGCGGGAGCCACCAACAGGACATCAGCATATGGGAAGAGTCAGGGTGTGTAGTAATCCCGTACTTCTTTCTTTGCCAGATTGCGTGGTTGGCTTGCATTCCACCACGAGAATCTGTGGCTGGTACAGGAAGCCTTCTCCATATGGCTTTCTCTAGGTTCCAATGACTGCTCCTTCCCTTGTTCCTTAAGACTGGGATGCTAACAGTAACCTGTCTCAGCATACTGTACTACCCCTTGTTGATTTTTCTAAACCCTGCCAGCGCCTTTGTTAAGTGGCTCTTTCACTAAACGCTCTGCAGTGATCCTACTTGCTTTCCCTCTGGAACCGTGGCTATTTCAAAGGAAAAATAAGACAGACATGGTCTTTGTTTTTAAAGCGCTTCAGACCAATGTGACCAAAAAACATCCTGACATTTCCCATTATTTCTCCTCTGATGTGGGACAATGACATAAAACATTCTCTTGTGCACTTTTCCATCTCCATAGCTAGTGAAGCTGGGAACCAAGGAAACCTCTTTCCTACCTCTGTCATACCCCATCTAAGCCATACCTCTTATGAGGTCTCTTGAAGCCAACAGAATGTGCTGGCATAGGAAGCTGATGTGGTTGGTTCATCAAAGAGAGAACAAGCCATCTGTTGTTTTGTGTTTTCCAGCAGTGGTGATGAAATCATGCTCCTGTGTCATTTGTAGGTTTACTCCTATGTTACTTACCTGTGGCTCACGTCTGTGAGAAGAGACCAGCTAGGTGATGCATTTTGGAGCCCTGGCTGGAGTCATACTATCTGACTATGAGAACTCTTTTTTTTTTAGTTTTCATGTTCCTCACAATGTAAAAGGAGGAAATAGGAGCCAATTATCTTGTAAGACATTTCCAGCATTAACATTCTTTTCATGCTAAGGTCTGCAGCTCTGGGAGCTGCCTGTGACGAGGACTCTGTGAGCATTGTTGACGGAATAGCTCACCCTAACAGAAAATTTAGGAATATGGTTTTCAAAAATGACTGTATGAGTCTCATCAATGAGTGGCACATCTAACTCAGTAGCAGTCTCTGACCAAGCGATATATCAAAGAAAAGTATATTATTTACATACTACTGCATAACAAATTACCACAAATGTAGCAGCTTAAAACAACGCACATCGAACTCTTTTCATGCCTAGCACAGCCATGGCTCATGGTCCCAAGAAGCATTGAAAGCGTGTAGCAGCTCCAAAGCTTTGGATGCTGGATAAACTGACCGGTATGTTTGCCCCTCGCCCATCTACTAGTCCCCATAAAATGAGAGAATGTCTCCCTCTTATTATTTTCCTAAGGAACAGACTTAAGTATGCCCTAACAGGAGATGAAGTAAAGAATATCTGTACGTAGTGTTTTATGAAGATTGATGGCAAGGTCTGAACTGATATAACCTCCCCTGATGTTTTTATGGATGTCATCAGCATTGACAAAGGCTGGGGAGAATTTCTGTCTAAATTCTCCTTGGTTTTAAAGACCTTCAGACCAATGTGACCAAAAAATACCCTGACATTCCCCATTATTTCTCTTCTGATGTGAGACAAGGGTGCCACCAAGAGTCGCTTTGCTGTTCATTGGATTATACCTGAGGAAGCCACATGTAGGTTATGCAAAGTGAGAAGCGTGTTTTGTGGGGACAAAAGGAATCCCTCATCCGATGACCCATGATGCTTGCATCATCTGTTATCCTAATCCCCTCCTCAAGGTGAATGACCATTCAGAAACTGGAGACTGGAAAGATGACTGCTTTCATCAAGTTTGACACTGGTAATCTATGTATGGTGACCAGAGGGTGCTAACCTGGGAAGAGTTGGTGTGATCACCAACAGAGAGAAACATCCTGATTTGCCAATGGCAACAGCTTTGCCACACGGCTGTGTCCAACATTTTTGTTATTAGCAAAGGCAATAAACCATGGATTTCTCTTCCCTGTGGAAAGTACATCCACCTCACCATTGTTGAAGAGAGAGACAAGAGACTGGCAGCCAAACAGAGCACTGGATAAAATTGTCTCTAGGTGGTGTAATTAGAAATCTTCATACTTTATGGCACAAAAATAGACACTCTGATCAATGGAACAGAATAGAGAACCCAGAAATGGACCCACAAACCTATGGCCAACTAATGTTTGACAGCAGGAAAGAATATCCAATGGAATAAAGACAGTCTCTTCAGCAAGTGGTGCTGGGAAAACTGGACAGCGACATGCAGAAGAATGAACCTGGACCACTTTCTTACACCATACACAATAACAAACTCAAAATGTTTGAAAGACCTCAATGTAAGACAGGAAGCCATCAAAATCCTTGAGGATACAGCAGGCACAAACCTCTTTGATCTTGGCCGCAGCAACTTATTACTCAACACGTCTCCGGAGGCAAGGGAAACAAAAGCAAAAAATGAACTATTAGGACCTCATCATAATACAAAGCTTCTGCACGACAAAGGAAACAATCAGTAAAACTAAAAGGCAACCGACAGAATGGGAGAAGATATTTGCAAATGACATATCAGATGAAGGGTTAGTATCCAAAATCTATAAAGAACTTATCAAACTCAACACCCAAAAAACAAATAATCCCGTGAAGAAATGGGCAAAAGACATGAATAGACACTTCTCCAGAGAAGACTTCCAGATGGCCAACCGACACATGAAAAAATGCTCAACATCACTCATCATCAGGGAAATACAAATCAAAACCACCATGAGATACCACCTCACACCTGTCAGAATGGCTTACATTCACAACTCAGGCAACAACAGATGTTGGCAAGGACGCGGAGAAAGAGGATCTCTTTTGCACTGTTGGTGGGAATGCAAGCTGGTGCAGCCACTCTGGAAAACAGTATGGAGGTTCCTCAAAAAACTAAAAATAGAACTACCCTACAACCCAGCAATTGCACTACTAGGCAGCTATCCATGGAATACAGATGTGCTGTTTCGAAGGGACACATGCACCCCCATGTTTATAGCAGCACTATCAACAATAGCCAAAGTATGGAAAGGACCTAAATGTCCATCGATGGATGAATGGATAAAGAAGATGTGGTATGTGTGTGTATATATATATATATGTGTGTGTGTGTGTGTGTGTGTGTGTGTGTGTATACACACACACACATATATACGTGTATATATACACGTGTATATATATATGCATTTACATACACGTGTATATATATATATATACACATGTATACATACACGTGTATATATATATATACACGTATATACATACACGTGTATATATATATACACGTGTATATATATATGCATATACATACACGTGTATATATACGCATATATATACACGTGTATAGATACACATATATACGTGTATATATGTATGTGTGTATATATATATATATATATATATACACAATGGAGTATTACTCAGCAATCAAAAAGAATGAAATCTTGCCATTTGCGACTATGTGGATGGAACTGGAGGGTATTATGCTAAGTGAAATTAGTCAGAGAAAGACAAATATCATAGGACTTCAACCATATGAAGACTCTAAGACAGAACTGATGAACATAAGGGAAGGGAAGGGAAGCAAAAATAATATAAAAACAAGGAAGGGGACAAACATAAGAGACTCTTAAATATGGAGAACAAACAGAGGGTTACTGAAGGGGTTGTGGGAGGGGGGATGGGCTAAATGGGTAAGGGGCATTAAGGAATCTACTCCTGAAATCATTGTTGCACTATATGCTAACTAATTGGCATATAAATTTAAAAAATAAAATAAAATCTACTGGAAAAAAGAAATCTTTATACTTAATAATACAGCAGAAAGAAAGAAAGAAAGAAAGAAAGAAGAAAGAAAGAAAACATTACACATCTATTATCTCACAGTTTCTGGTGTCTGTAACCTGGGAATGACTTACCTGGATCCTCTGCTTTAGGGTCTGTCATATGGGTACAATCAAGGTATTGGCCAGGGCTGGGGTCTTATTTGAATCATACAATTGGAAGAATTTCAGTTCCTCAAGAGTTATTGGACTGATGACCTATTTCTAGCTGGCTGTTGACCAGAGGTCACTCTTAAATTTTTTTTTTAATGTTTATTTATTTTTGAGAGAGAGACAGAGCATGAGTGGGGGAGGAGCAGAGAGAGAGGGAGACAGAATCAGAAGCAGGCTGCAGGTCCTGAACTGTCAGCACAGGGTCCAACGTGGGGCTCGAACCCACGAACCATGAGATCACAACCTGAGCTGAAGTCGCATGCTCAACCGGCTGAGCCACCCAGGCACCCCCAGAGGTCACTGTTAAGTTCTTGTCACATGAGCCCCCCAATATGGCAACTTGCTTCACCAAATCCAATAAGGAAGAGTGTGCTAGCAATAGAGAAGTCATAATCTTATGTATCATAATGATGGAATGACATCCCATTACCTTGTATTGGTTGTAAGGAGTCTCAAGGAGAGAGAGGGACTTCAACAGGCATGAATAACAGGAGGTGAGGATCATTAGGGACCATCTTAGAGTCTGCCTGTCACAGAGAGACTCTTTTTTTTTTTTTAAATGGTAAAAGAGTTTTAAATCCTAAGCTCTTCTAATATATTGAAAGGTTGGTTTCTTTGCCAAAAATAAAAAGTGGCAACAAAATGCAGTGTGAGATCCCGAATGGAGGTCTTGGGAAGATTGGAATAGAGTTCTTCGTTAAAGGTATTGTACCAATATTAATTTTCTGGTTCTGATGGTTATACTGTAGTTATATAAGATGTTTGCCTTGGGGGAGGCTGGATGAAGGATATATGGAAACTTTTTGTAATATTCCTATAACTTGTCTGTAAGTCAAAAAGTAGGCCAAAGTAAAGAAATTGAAAAAATAAATGATTTGTCAAATTTAAAACCCATAGCTATGTAAGCTTACTTTGTGACCTTGTTCAGGAACTTTAAAATTTATCTCTTTATCAGAACTTTTTTTTTTTTTTTTTTTTTTGCAAATAACATGCACAGATTTGGGGAGACATGAGATGTTGGTTAAAGGGCACAGTAAAAAAAAAAAAAAAAAAACTGTAAATAAAGCTAACAATTCTGGTAGATAAGTTCACTAAAAATTATATTGGTAAAATCTCCCATTTTTTAGGTAAATTATTTTAGAATGTCCCTGCTCGTGAAAATAAAAGCTTCACTATCATTATATAGTGGAATTATTTATGTATTTCTTTATATGTCTTTGTTTCAACAAATAGTTACAGAGGTGATGCAACAGGTTTTCTGCTTGAACTTTAGTTGAAATGTGTTAGGGACTTGGGCACAACACCAAATGCACTTCCCACATCAATTTAAAATAATCGCCTGTGCTAAAATAGTATTCTCATAGCCAAATCTGACTCTTCGCCTGTGCGGTGCACTGTTTTCAGATGTCAGTCTGCTTACTGCTTGGGTATAGACACTCCTAATCCAAAATAGTGTGGCCTGTCTCACCACACTGTTCCATGTGATGAAAAGCCAAATACTTCAAGCCCTCGTAGGCAGTTGGATTTTGTGCAAAGCAAGAACAAATGGCTCCTCGTTTTGCTCCCTGTTTAAAAGGGCTGCTTGTTATAAATACTCATCACCATTCACATGTCCTGCTCTAACAGGTCTCTGTCGGTTACCCCTCTTAAGAGAGCTATTTGGAAACACTCTGGACATTTTTCTTAAGTCCTATTTTTAGAATGGAAGGCCTAATGGTATTTTAATGTCTCTATATATTCCCAGAACAAATCTTAAGGAAAAAAAAAAAATGTCTGTTACCTTTCGAAATTTAGCAAAGCTGGTAGGTTTAGCACTGCTCCTCTGAGAAGTATTGTGTTAAAGAATGAATTTTGATTTATAGAATGTTAGTAGGAAAAGGACCGTGAGAAACCAGCCCATCCAAACCCCTCACTTTTCGAATGAGGAAAGTGTGAGTCTTCGTGTGAGTGAATTGTTGGCCCAGGATCAGACAGTGAGGAGTGGCTGTGTGGAAGTTTTAGAATGGTAGACGTATGCTTTCCTACAGAAAACGATCTTGATCAGAGTCCGTAACGGTCTTATCTGAGGTAAGACTCAGCTTTAGAACATGAAAACAATCTGCTAGGTGCTTGCGTGAAATTTTAATGCTCTTCTACAAGATTCTGAGAATAGATGTTGAGTCATCCAAAAATACGTGGGCTCAAAAGTGAGGAAAAGTCCGTGAACCTCTCGAGAGAATTGGGCTCTGCGTGTTCGACAGCTTTGCATGGATCTCCCCCACCCCACTCTATTGGATGAATGTTTCCCTGGTAAATGGCACCTGGCATTCCATCAACTAGCGATTCCTTTGCTCCAACCATCTTCTAATGATGCAAAAACCTTGGGAAGGTTAAGTGTCCCTCGGTTATTATGAATTACTCTGTACTATTTTCATCTCTTTTCTTCTTTGGCAGCCTAATTGGGATCTGATCATTTGAGGAATGTAGTTTTGATTGTAGGAAGGGAAGGAAATGTTTAAGAGTGAGTAATGGTCTGGGGGGGGGGGGCGGTTATCTAAGTGGGACGCTGGAGTGAGGGTGGCCAGGATCATGTCAGAAACTGGGAAGGTCAGGAACTAGAAGGCAAAGAAAGAATGCTGAAGACAAGCCTGGCTTGTACCATGACTGGGGGCTGTCTCACACCTGGAAAAGAAAGAGAAATCACTTTACCCTTCCTTTGTGCTCCTTAGCCCCTTGGGCAAATACCGATTCATTGCAAGTTAACTAGGAGTTTGTGGAGTGAAGGGAGAGCCCAACCCCGTGTATACGGCTGGTCCACTGAAAGTGTATACAAGCATACCTTGTTTAATTGCACTTTCCATTATTGTGCTTCACAGATGTTTCATGTTTTGCAAATTGGAGATTTGTGGCAACTCTGTGTCGAGCAAGTCTATCAGCGCCATTTTTCCAACAGCATTTGCTCACTTCATGTCTCTATGTCACATTTGGTAATTCTTGAAGTATTTCACATTTTTTTATTGTTACTATATTTGTTATGATGATCTGTGATCAGTGATCTTTGATGTACTATTGTATTTGTTTTCGAGGGTCATGAGCCACACCCATATAAGAGAACGAACTTAGTAAGTGTTGTGTGGGTTCTGACTGCTCCACAAGCTGGCCATTCCCCTGTCTCTCTCCCTCTCCTCAGTTCTCCCTTTTCCATGAGATGCAACAATATTAAAATCAGGCCCATGAATAACCCTACAATGACCTGTAAGTGTTCAAGTGAAAGGAAGAGCCACGTGTCTCACGTGAAATCAAAAGCTAGAAATGATTGAGCTCAGTGAGGAAGGTGTATCAAAAGCGAAGAGAGGCCGAAAGCTAGGCCTCTTGTGCGAAACACCCAAATTGTGAATGCAAAGGAAAAGTGCTAAGGAAATTAAAAGTGCCACTCCAGTGAACACATGAATGATAAGAAAGCTAAACAGCCTTGTTGCTGATAGGGAGAAAGTTTGAGAGGTCTGGATAGAAGATCAAACCAGCCACAACATTCCCGTGAGCCAAAGCCTCATCCAGAGCAAGGCCCTAACTCTCTTCAATTCTGTGAAGGCTGAGAGAAGTGGAAAAGCTGCAAAAGAAAAGGGCGAGGCTAGCAGAAGTTGGTTCATGAGGTTTAAGAAAAGAAGCCATCTCTAGAACATAAAGGTGCAAGGGGAGGCAGCAAGTGCTGACGTAGAAGCTGCAGCAAGTTACCCAGAGATCTAGGTTAGGTACTTAATGAAGGTGGCTGCACTAAACAACAGATTTTCAGCATAAATGAAACAGCCTTCTATTGGAAGAAAATGCCACCTAGGGCTTTCATAGTTAGAGAGGAGAAGTCAAGGCCTGGCTTCAAAACTTCAAAGAACAGGCTGACTCTATAAGGGGCTAAGGCAGTGGTTGACTTGAAATGGAAGCCAGTGTTTCTACACTCTTCCAAAATCTCTAGAGCCCTTATGAATTATGCCAAATCTACTCTACTTGTGCTCTATAGATGGAACGCAAAGCCTGGATAATAGCACATCTGTTTACAACCATGATTTACTGAATATTTTAAGCTAGATCTACTGCTCAGAAAAAAAAAATCTTTCAAAATATTGCTGCTCATTGACAATGCACCTAGTCACCCAAGAGCTCTGATGGAGGTGAACCATGAGGTTAATGTTGTTTTCATGCCTGTTAACACAGCATCCATTCTGTAGCCCATGGGTCAAGGAGTAATTTTAATTTTGAAGTCTTTACTATTTAAGAAATGTGTTTTGTAAGGCTATAGCTGCCATAGATAGTGATTCCTTTGATGGATCCGGGAAGAGTAAATCAAAACCTTCTGGATCGGATTAACCATTCAAATGCCTTAAAGACATTTGTGATTCGTGGGAAGTGGCCAAAATATTAACATTAAGAGGAGCTTGGAAGAAGTTGATTCCGAGCCTCATGGATAACAGGGAGGGGTTCAGGACTTGAGTGGAGGAAGTCACTGCAAATGTGGTGGAAATAGTAAGAGAACTAGAACGACAAGTGGGGCCTGACGATGTGACCGAATTACCGCAATCTCAGGACAAAACATGAACAGATGATGGGCTGCTTCTTATGGATGAGCAAAGAAAGTGGTATCTGGAGTTGGAATCTACTCCTGGGAAGATGCTGCGAAAATTATTGAAATGACAACAAGAATTTAGAATACTACATAAGCTTAGTTTATAAAGCAGCAGCAAGGTTTGAGAAGATTGATTCCAATTTTGAAAGTTCTACTGTGGGTAAGATGCTATCACACAGCATCATGTGCTACAGAGGAATTGTTCATGAAAGGAAGAATCCGTGGATGAGGCAAACTTCATTGTTGTCTTATATTAAGAAATTGCTACAGCCACCCCGACCTTCAGCAACCACCACCTGCACCCCAGCAGCAGGACCCTGTACCCCAGGGTCCTGATGAGTCAGCAGCAAGACCCTGCACCCCAGCAGAAAGATTATAACTCGCTGAAAGCTCAGATGATGAGTAGCATTTTTTAGCAATAAAGTATTTTTTTAATTAAGGTATGGACACCACTTTTTTAGACATGATGCTATTGCACACTGAATAGACTATAGTGTAGTGTTAACATAACTTTTATAAATGCAATGGGAAACCAAAAAATGCAGTTGATTTGCTTTGTTGTGACTTCTCTTTATTGTGGTGGTCTGGAGCCTGTATCAAGTTTTGAACTAACCTTGAGTGGTGCTTTTGGAACATGCGTTCTTGAAGTATAGACTCACATAAATAGAGTTTGACTGAGCGTGTCCTGGGATCAATCTGCCTGGGTCTGAATCTTGGCTCTGACACTCACTACCTCAGTGATCTTGGGCAAGTGTCTTCTTATTTGTCCTGTGCTTCAACTTTTTTATTTGTATATTTGGGGCCATAATGAGAAATGAATGAGTTAATGCACATGAAGCACTTAGAACAGAACCTAGCAAAGTGTCGCAAAGGAATCGCATAAGAATTCTGTGTTTTCCAGATTTCCTCAACCATGTCCTTCGGTTTTATTTGAGAAAATACAGTCTCTAACTTCTCTGGAATATGATTTTAAAATGCTATTTAAGTGATGCTTTCTCAAGTCCTATAAACATCACGATGGCAGTCAAGTGTCTTCTTTATACCAAGAAACTTGCCTGAACCGATTCATAATTTTATGTCCCAAACCTAATCTTTCAAATGCAAAACCTCTCTTTCTGCATCTTCATTAATAAATTTAGTTACATTTTAATGTAGGTAGATAATTATATGGAGATCAGGATTCTAAAAGATACTCAGGTTTTTTTTTAATTTTTTTTAACGTTTATTTATTTTTGAGACAGAGAGAGACAGAGCATGAACGGGGGAGGGGCAGAGAGAGAGGGAGACACAGAATTGGAAGCAGGCTCCAGGCTCTGAGCCATCAGCCCAGAGCCCGACGCGGCGCTCGAACTCACGGACCGTGAGATCGCGACCTGAGCTGAAGTCGGAGGTTTAACCGACTGAGCCACCCAGGCACCCCTAAAAGATACTCAGTTTTAAGACAAATTCCTGAGACGAAGGCCAAAAGCATTTGCATTTGAGTGTAATTGTTGAGGACCCCGTTTCCATACTTTTGTTGTTCTTTTTAAAGTTTATTTATTTGGGGGGAGACAGAGAGAGTTTGAGCAAGGGAGGGTCAGAGAGAGAGGGAGAATCCCAAGTAGGCTCCGTGCTGTTAGCACAGAATCCAAAATAGGTCTTGAACTCACGAACCAACCGTGATGTCATGACCTGAGCCAAAAATCAACAGTCGGACACTCAACTGACTGAGCCACCCAGGCGCCCCCATGTTTTTATATATAATAAGATCTCTCTCCCGAGATTCTTTTATAGATTCTATCAGACTCTATCACTCTATCAGTGGCTGGTACATGTTTCTGCAATCCATAGAAGTATCAATGGGGAATTTTAATGTTCTTGTTTCATCAAAGGATTTTTAAAGCTGAATTATTCCATCCTTATGTGGGAATAGACAATATGGAAGAGTAGATAGAGCATGAACTGAAATTTCAAACACCTGGATTCTCTTCCCGCTTCTGCCATTAAGAAGATTGTGCTCTTGAGCGTGTCCCAGAATCTTCTTAGGCCCATCTCCAATAAGGGTTTGAACCAGATATTGTTTAAGGTTGTCACAGTGTGTGCTTTGCCTTGACTGACATGTATATTTTTTTCCCCAGTTTCCTTGAAACCACTTGAAATGGCTTAGCCCGATCACCAGCCAGGGTGAGAGATAGATACATTTTATTGCTGCAAAGTAGGAAACGCCACCTGTGTCTGGAAGGGAACAAGTCCCTGGCCTTCGTGTTGTAGCATTCTGATCCAGAAGTGTTCGATTGCCTGGCGGTTGAGTAGAGACAGGCTCCCAGAGCATCATTACCCTTACCAACAGCAGACAGTTGTTTGCATTTTTCTGTTTTGCCAAAGATAAAAGAGAAATCTGAGAAGATAAAAAACTTTAAAAACCGAAGATAAATAGTTTCTTACTGTAGACAAATAACTGAGTTTCCACTTGTCTCTGCTTTTTTTTCTGGGGAGGCTGTGGAGGTTAAGGCACAGCTTTCTGTCTGCCTCTCAAAGATACTTTTAATTTCTCAAAGGGAAGATGAAGAAATGAGATTAACCTATTTTGTGACCTACTTCTGCTTTTCCAATTTGGGGACCTTCATTTCTATGTTAATTTACTCCATTTGAGATTAACTAGAGCTCCTTTTTTTTTTTTTGACAGTTTTACTTCAGCACACGAAATTGAGGGAAAAAAATCATTTGGGATAAATACTTCTACAAGAGATAGTGAGCTGATATGTTATGGAACTAGCTTCCTGTCCCTAGAATCATGATAATAGGGTGGCTGAAATCCTTGTTTTAGGACTTAATGTGGAAATTTAAATTGTTGACTACACTAAATATAGATTCAGATGATGTCTCAGCACTGGCGGCCAGCTTTTCTTTAATTTCATTGTTATTTCAGGAAGTAGTCTATAAAAACATTAATTTTCATCTTTTCTTTCCTTCTAGTCATGGACTCCTGCCCTGTAGGTCCTTCTGTGAGGCTGCAAAAGAGGGCTGTGAATCAGTCCTAGGGATGGTGAATGCCTCCTGGCCGGATTTCCTCACATGCTCCCAGTTTAGAGTCCAAAACGAAAGCAGCAACGTCAGCAGGATTTGCTTCTCACCACAACAGGAGAAAGGAAAGCAATGTAGGTGTCTGTGTTTCATTTCATTAAACAAAATTTTATTGAAAAATGCTATTCATACAAGCACATATACAAATAATATATACTTCAATACATTTTATGAAAGTGATCAGATCCTTATAAGCAGCACCCAGATTAAGAAATAGATCACACCGGGGCGCCTGGGTGGCGCAGTCGGTTAAGCGTCCGACTTCAGCCAGGTCACGATCTCGTGGTCCGTGAGTTCGAGCCCGGCGTCGGGCTCTGGGCTGATGGCTCAGAGCCTGGAGCCTGTTTCCGATTCTGTGTCTCCCTCTCTCTCTGCCCCTCCCCCGTTCATGCTCTGTCTCTCTCTGTCCCAAAAATAAATAAACGTTGAAAAAAAAATTTAAAGAAATAGATCACACCAAACTTATACATAAATGTTCATAAGTGGCATTGTTTATGGTAACCAAAAAGTGGAAACAACCCAAATGTTCTTCAACTAATGTATGGATTTAAAAAAAATAGTATATTCATACAGCGGAATAGTAATTGACAGTAAAAATGCACGAAGTACTGATACATGCTACAACACGGATTAACCTTGAAAATATTAGGTAAGTGGAAGAAGCAAATCACAAAAGGTCCAGCATCCCAGAAAAATCTCTCAAGCCCCCTTTCAGTCGTCTGAAAGAAACCCAAAAGAAACCTCTCTTCTAAGAGAAGCAATCTAAGGTGACTTCTGCCATCTTAGATAGGCTTGCCTACTTTTGAGATTCATGTCACTGGAATTGAGCAGGATGGACTCCTTTTGTATCTAGCTTCATTTGCTCAACATTATGTTTGAGAGATTCGTTATGTTTTCACCTCATGGTTCCTTCATTCTCATTGTTGTATAGTATTCTAATATATGGTTATATCCCAATATATTTTTTCTATTCAGTTGTTGATAGATGTTTGAGTTGTTTCTAGCTATTATGAATAGTGGAGCCATGACTATTCTTGTACATGTCTTTGAACATGCTCATATGTTTATTCAGCAGAGTTTTTTAAAGTGGTTGTACCCATTCATCCTCCTACCAGCTATGTTTAAAAGTTGCAGTTGCCCCAAATCCTCCCCAGCACTTGTTGCTGTCTTTTTCATTTTAGCAATTCTCATGGTGCTGTGATCTTTTGTGGTTTTAAGTTGCATTTTCCTGATGAGTTAGATTGATTTTTCTGAAACTTTTAGTTGTGTGAATATTCCTTTTTGTGAAGTGTCTGTCCAAGTATTTTGTCCATTCTTTGACTGGGAAGTCTCCCTTTTTGTTCTTGATTTTCATTTCATTATGCATTCTGGATATGTCAACTCTTGGGAATATGTATTGTGACTATCTCCCACTTGGTTGGCTTGCTTTTCTTATTAGTGTCTATTGTGGAATAGAAGGTTGTAATTTTAATGGGTCCATATTATCAACCCTTTATTTTGTGATTCATTTTTGATATCTTATATAAGACATCTTTGCCTACATCAAAACATAGAAGCTTTCCCCCACCCCACCCCCCATGTTTTCTTCTTGGAGCTTTATTGTTTCAGTGTTAACGTTTATACCTAAAATATTCTGGAACTAATTTTTGTGTATGGTGTGAGCTATGGATTAACTTTTTTTTTCCTGCACATATATTTAATTGACCCCACTGCCCTTTATTTATTTGGAGTACTGTCTTTCCCCTCTGCACTGTCATGTCACCTTTGTTATCAGTCAAGTGATTGATTATATGTACATATATATCTAGACCCTCCATTTGACATAGAATTAAGCCAATACCACTCTGTCTGGACCACTGTAATTTTATAATAAGTCTTTAATAGTATAAGTCTTTCAGCCTTTTTCTTCTTAAAGATGGTTTGCCTATTCTTGGCCCTTCCATTTTATGTAAATTTTCAAATCACCTTGCAGTTGCCACAAATGCCTTTTGTTTTCTTTTGTTTTGTTTTGAATTGGGATTGTATTAAATCCATAAATCAAACTGGGGAGAATTGCTTTACAACACTGAGGCCTCCAAACCATCAAAATGATATACTATGGTAATCTTTAATTAAGTATTTTAATGATTTACTCCTTAAATTTTGTCAAAAATGTTTGGTAATTTCAACCAGAAAGATATTACACATCTTCCCTTAGATTTATTCATGGGTATTTGATATTTTTGATGTCATTGTAAATAGAAACTCAAAAAAATTTTTTTTCTGTTTGTGTAGAAATAAATCACATATGGATTTTTATAACTCTCATTTGGATTTTCTAAGTACACATTATGTCATCTACAAATGGCAGTTTATTTTCTCCTTTCTAATCGTGCTTTCTGTTTTTCCTCTGTCAGAGAAGGGTTTCAATATTTTACCTTTAATTATATTGTTTGCAGGAAGACTTTATGGATATCTGTGTCAGATTAAGGAAGTCCTTTCTATTTTTGGTTTGCTAAGGTTTTTTTTTTAATTTTAAATCACGGGGCACCTGGGTAGCTCTGTCAGTTAAGCGTCCAACTTCGGCCCAGGTCATGATCTCACAGTTCATGGGTTCAAGCCCTGCATCGGGCTCTGTGCTGACAGCTTAGAGCCTGGAGCCTGCTTCGGATTCTGTGTCTCCCTCTCTCTCTGCCCCTCCCCAGCTCATGCTCGCACTCTGTCTCTGTCAAAAATAAATAAACCTAAAAAAAAAAAAAATCATGAGTAGTTTTTGAATTTTATCAAATGCATTTTCTACACTTGTGAGATGATACGATTTTCTCTATATTATGTTAAAAACATAATATTTAGTGATATATAATGCATATGCCATAACATTCACTCTCTAACATGTATAATTAACTGTTTTTTTGTATACTTGGAGAGTTGTGCAACCATCACAGCCATCTAATTCCAAAATATTTTTATCACCCAAAAAAGAAACCCCATACCCATTATCAGTAGTGCCATTTTCTCCTCTCCTACTCCCTGGAAACCACTAATCTACTTTCTGATTCTATGGATTTGCCTATTTTGGCCATTTCGCATAAATGGAATCAGACGATATGGGACCTCTGGTGATTTGCTGCCTTCATTTGGCAGTTTTCAAGGTTTATCCATGTTGCAGTATGTATCAGTACTTCATGCATTTTTATTGTCAATTACTATTACTTTGTATGAACATACTATTTAAACATTTTTTTTAGCTTTTATTTATTTTTGAGAGACAGAGAGAGACAGAGGGCAAGTGGGGGAAAGGCAGAGAGGGGGAGACACAGAACCCGAAGCAGGTTCCAGGCTCTGAGCTGTCAGCACAGAGCCTGACACGGGGCTTGAACCCACAATCTGTGAGATCATGACCTGAACCGAAGTCCGGCGCTTAACCGTCTGAGCCACCCAGGCACCCGATTATACTATTTTTTTTTAACCCATACATTAATTGAGGAACATTTAGGTTGTTTCTACTTTTTGTTTATTATGAATGATGATGCTACAGTAGACTTTCATGTGCAAGTTTTATGTGAGTATATGTTTTCAATTCCCTTGGGTATGTATCTTGGAGTAGAATTGCTGTGACTAGTAATAACTGTTTAACATTTTGAGGAAATGCCAGTCTCACCAGCAGTGTAGAAGGGTTCCAGTTTCTCTGCATCTTCACCAACACTTTTTATCCTTTTTGATTGTAACCATCCTGGTGGGTAGGAAGTGATATCTCATTGTGGTTTTGTTTTACATGTTGCTAATGACTAATTATGGAGTTAATTCAACATTTCATGAGCTTGTTAGCCATTTGTATGTCTTTTTAGAAATATATTTTCAAATATGAGGTCCATTTTAAAACTAGGTAATTTGTCTTTAAATTGTTGAATTAGGGGTGCCTGGGTGGCTCAGTGGGTTGAGCACCTGACTTCGGCTCAGGTCATGATCTCCCGGTTTGTGAGTTCGAGCCCTGTGTCAGGCTCTGTGCTGACAGCTCGGAGCCTGGAGCCTGCTTCGGATTCTGTGTCTCCTTCTCTCTCTGCCCCTTCCCCACTCATGCTCTGTCTCTCTCTCTGTCTCTCAAAAATGAATAAACATTAAAAAAAATAATACAAAAATAAAATAAATTGTTGAATTGTAAGAATTCTTCATCCACTCTGGATACAAGCCCATTATCAGATATATTATTTGCAAATATTTTCGTATGTTCTGTGGAGTGTCTTTTCAAATGATTTTCCTGTTTCTTTTTTTTTCTCCAAGTGATTTTCAAGTGACTTTTCTTTTGTTTTTTAATGTTTATTTATTTATTTTGAGAAAGAGCTAGAGAGAGCACAAGCATGAGAGGGGCAGAGAGAGAGGGAGAGAGAGAATCCTAAGCAGGCTCCACGCTGTCAACATGAAGCCTGATGCAGGGCTGGATTTCACAACCATGAGATCATGACCTGAGTCAAAGTCAGGAGTTGGATGCTTAACTGAGCCACCCAGGCACCCCTCAAGTGACTTTTCTTGGTTGTGTCCTTTGAAGCACATAAGTTTTTTTTTTTTTTAACTTTGAAGGAAGTTCAACTTATCTATCTTTTGTCACTTCTGCTTTTAATGTCATGTCTAGAAAGTTTTAGTCTAACCCAAGGTTGCTAATATTTACTCCTGTTTCCTTCTAAGAGTTTTAAGATTTTAGCTCTCATATGTAGGTCATCAATTCATTTTGAATTAATTTTCGTATATGGTATGAGGTAGGGGTCTAACCTCATCCAGTTATCTCAGGACCAACTATTGAAGAGACAATTCTTTCCCCATTGAATGGACTTGGTATCCTTGTCAAAAATCATTTGGCCACAGATGTATGGGTTTATGTATGAAATCTCAATTCTATTCCATTTATTGATATGTCTATTCTTATGTGAGTATCCACCGTATTATTATAGCTTTGCAGTAAGATTATTACTGGAAGCACAGAAGGACATTTAAAAATGATACAAGAATCAATGCATCAAGAAGCCATAACCTAATGTCAGAGCTCAGAAATATATGAAGCAAAAACTTATAGAATTAAAGGGAAAAATAGATAACAGTTAATACTCCCCTTTCAGTAGTGGATAGAAAAACTAGGTGGAAGATCTATAAGGAAGAAGAATTGAAAAACATTATAAGCCAACTTGATTTACTAGCCATCTGTAGAACATTACATCTAACAACAGCAAAATATATGTAAGCATGTATGCATCTCAAATTTTTCTTTTTTTTAATGTTTTTATTTATTAATTTTTGAGAGAAAGACTGAGCCTGAGTGGGAGATGGTCAGAGAGAGAGAGAGAGAGAGAGAGAGAGAGAGAGAATCCCAGGCAGGCTCGCAGACTCTGCACTATCAGTGCAGAGCCCAATGCAGGACTCAAACTTATGAACCGTGAGATCATGACCTGAGCCAAATCAAGAGTCAGAGGCTTAACTGACTGAGCCATCTAGTCTCCCCTCAAATTTTTAATTTTTTAACTTTCAACCTATTTGTGTCTCTGAATATGAGTTGAATAGTGTTTTTTATGCACTAGGCAAATCCTTGCCTTTTGACTATAGTGTTCAATTCATTTACATTTAATGTAATTACTAATAAGAGAGGATCTACATCTTCTGTTGTGCTATTTGTTTTCTTTTTTTTCTTTTTTCTTTTCTTTTTTTTTTAGAGAGAGAGAGAGAGAGAGAGAGAGCGCTGGAGAGAAGGGTAGAGAGAAAGAATCTTAAGCAGGTTTCACGTCCAGTGCAAAGCCCAACATGGGGCTTGATCCCACAACCCTGCTTGTTAAGCATCTCTGGTGAAATTTTCATTTTATTGTTGTACTTTTCAACTACTGAATTTCTATTTGGTTCATTTTTTTAAAGAAAAAAACTAATTTATATCTCTTTGTTAATGCTCTATTTGTTGAAACATTGTTATTATACTTTAGTTCTTTTGAAATGGGTTTCTCTAATTCTTTGAATATATTTAACATAGCTGATATAAATTATTTGTCTGTAAGTCCAATATCTGAGCCTCCTCGGTGACAGTTTCTATTGACTGTTTTTTTTCCTTACATATCAGTCATACTTTCTTGTCTCTTTGTCATATTTTGTTGCTGTTGTTGAAAATTGGATATTTTAAATAATATAATGTACAACTCTGCAAATCAAAATTTCCCTCTCCCCAGGATTTGTTGTTGTTACTAGTTGGTGTTGTTACTAGTTACTTGTTTAGTGATTTCCCTAAACTAACTTTGTATTGTAACATTTGTATTCTTTGTCATGTCTGGCCATTGAAAGTTTTACCCAGATAGCAGCTCAGTGGTGAGCTGTTGATTGGAGAGATATTTTTTAAAATGCCTTGAACCAATAAGTCTCCCACCCTTTTCCAATGGGTTCTGTGTGTATACTGTGGTAGGACTTAAACACTCTGGCAATTTACAACTCTGCCTTAGCCTTCAATTCCTACTTATGTAGAGCCTCAATGTCAGCTAGAGGTAAGACATCAGAGGGATATTCCCAGCTGTTCTTATTCCAAGTGTCAGCATTCGTTTTTTCTTTCTTTCTTTCTTTCTTTCTTTCTTTCTTTCTTTCTAAACTCCCTAATTCAGGCTTTACATTGCCAAAAAGATCTGCTTTCATTCGCTGCTTATCCTTCAGTAGAGCTTGAACACTCTGACTATTAATTCTTGGGCTTGGTCCTCAGTTTTCTAGACTCTCCAGCTACGGTGTTGTAAGAGCCTCTTTCTAAGCTACTGCAGAGGCTTTTTGGCTTTCACACATGAGTTACAATTATCTGTAGCTTTGAGTTATTGTTTTCTAGGTCATTGATGCTTAGCAGTAAGGCATCCAGTTCACTGTCCTTATAGTTACTTTTTTTTTCACTTCTCAAACCCCATTCAGTGCATTCCTTTGCATAGGTACATTATTCCAATTCACCTCTGATGAGGGTTTTAACAATTGGACTCCCTGATTGTGTCGGGGAATGTCTGCCCTAACTACCAGGAATGACAACACTTTCACAGCAGTGAGTAATCCAGATCAATAACCCTATGTTACAACATGCTCTCTTGGATCACTCCTGAGACTGTCACAAACAAGTTGAGTTTTTCAGAAGCAGTCATTGAGATGGAGTTTGTTGTACAGGATATTCATTAGGTATCAGCACTTGTGTAAAGGAGGGAGAGTAAACAGGATTGAGCAGAAGAAGAAATTGAAATTTGATCCAGGCCCTTCAAAGTCTCTTGCTAAATCCATGCAAAGCTCTGGAGTATATGTGATCTGAGAAAGGTGTTCCATATTAGGCCCAAATAGCTGGTTCTTTACATCCCCATCTCAGTCATTGATGTGGTCCTTTCTGGGTAGGGTGTACCTTTGGGTGAGGCAGCTCTCTGCGGTTGGAGCAAAATCTGAAGGAGATAAAGACTGTTGGCTGACAGTTGGGGCAACAAGGACTTTCTTGAGGGCTAGACACATAGTGGAACAGATCACCTGGATCCAACAGAGACTGACTGACTTTGCTGTTTTAATAAGGCTCCATCTACCTACCTCTGGTTTGTCCTAAGTCTGAGGGTGCACTTCGCCTGTGGTCCCAAATGAGAAACTGGGTTTTTACTGTGTTCTGTTCTTCCTTGGGCAATCCCAAATTCTATTTTTCCCTTCTCAGAACAATAAGATTGCTGGAATTTCCATTTTATGTTGCAGAGGTCTTTAGCCTCTTCCTCTTTGTGGAAAATGAAAGGGGAAAATCCTTCCAAGTGATAGGCCTACTTGTCTCTGTCTCCTTTCTCACCACATACATGGCCCCTTAATACCTCATCCCTTTGGCAGTATCCAAACTCTAACTTGTGTCTCTCTATACCTGTGGGAATGCCAAGATGTCTACTGGTTTCTCTGCCTCTTTGCAGCTGTGCTATGTCCAGATTCTCAGTTTATAGCACCATGCCAATAACTGGAAAGTTCCATAAGGGGAAAACATATCCACAGAATGCACACTCTTTGTTCTACAGTTATTTTCTCTCCAGGATCTTGGCCACTCACGTCCTAACAGTCTCGAGAGCTATAAGATGCCTTGATACAGATGTTTCTTCTGTTTTATCTGGCTTTTCTAGCTTTACTTGATGAGGGCATAGACCTGCTGGAAGTTACTACACTGAAGCCAGGAGTAGAAGTTTGTTTTATTTTATTTTTTTTGACACAATGTTTAGTAGAAGTCTGATGTTAAGCTGGGTTTCCATCCAAAAGATGGTATATAGCAATAAACCATAAGAAGGATGAGTGTATCTGAAAGAGAAGTCCCTCACATCTTATCTTGTGTAGCTACATTTGCCCCTGTTTTGATAAGAACACTTTATTAGTTGTCTTTATTAGAAGTCATTTGGAAAATGTAGCCCATTGGTACAGGATTTAAGAATCCATAGAGAAAATTTAAGAATCAAAACATCATCAGTGTTCCTTAACGCTGATGGTTAAAGGGTTTCTTGAAAATCAAAGTAAGATTATCAATATTATTTAATAGCTCAGACTGAAATGCCAACTGAATATAGATAGGTTCTCCAGATATCAGAAAATATAAATTTTCTAATCTCAAAAAGTACCTTAGAAGTTTGATGAAGCATTTACATCCAAAAACATATGCTTAAAGAGACAGAAATTTCCTACGAGGATCTGAGATCCTCTGCTTGTCATAGTCTTTTTAGAATTCTTGTTGTAATATTTTCTCTGCGTAGAATTGATTCTCTGAAAATAAACCTGATAAAAAAGTGTTTGATGCAATATTTTCCTAGAATTTAAAATAATTGTTCTGTCTCGTGCTTAATGGATAAATAGGATGTAGCAATCCTAGATATGTTCATGATACATGTCCTAGGGAGAGAGCTACTGCTAGCTATGATCTTTGTGTGTGCCTAAGAACATAATTTCTAGCATACACACACATGGTTACTAAATATGTGTTCACGTACTAAGAATATGAATACAACTAGAAAAGTCTTTGTTATATAATATAGTCTTAATCATATAAGGGTTTATGCTATAGGGCCACTTATAAATACAACTAATGAAGTCCTTTTCTCATTTTTTCATTTATTTGACAAATACCAGTTGAGTACCTGCTCTGTTTTGAGCATCATCCAGGGAATCTGAAAAAATAAAAGTAATCACAATAATCATAATATTAGTTTATACCCATTTAGTGCAGGAGTTCTCAACCAAGAGTCACTTTGTAGCCCCACTGAGGAACATTTGGCAATTTCTGTAGACATTTTGGTTGTTACAACTCTACATACAGAAAGAAGTTGGTACCAGCATCTAGTGAGTAGCCACCAGGTATGCTACGTAACCTCCTACGACGCACAAACAGCTCATCACAACAAAAGAACTATGTGGCCCAAAGTATCAAAAGGGCTGCTTTTGAGAAGCCTTGGTTTAATGTTTTATCTTTTGCAAAGTATTTAATAATATCAATGATAATAATTTCCATGCTTCCTACTTTTAAGGAGTGTTAAGCCTAATCTGGTCCACCCTTATGTGAGAACCAATGTAAGAAGAGAATGAGTGACTACATTTATACATGCTGTCACACAGAAACTACAAAGGGACGCAGGTTAAATGTCAGTGGAGTAGAGGGGAACCAACTGCATAAAGGAATTCTGAGTATCCGAAAAAGAGAAGGATCCCACCTGCAAAGATGAAGAGAAAAGCTATTCTGTAGGCATTCAGCCCTGTGGACTTGTGTTGGGCATCAGGCTCCTATTCAACCCATGAAATGAAGGGTCATTAAAAGTTAATTACCATTTTAGTCTTCTCTTTCCCACTTGTGAATAATTTGCCCCAAGAAAATAGTAATTTCCCCCCCTTATGTTATGGACCCCGTTCTCCTTTCCAGAATGCCTTCATAGCTGTTAGCTCACTTGCTTCCAGAGTAGATCTCTGAGGTATTATCATCTTCATTTAATTAATTAGGAAACAAAGGGTCAGGGATATCGTTTCAAGGTTATTTTAAATCTAGCGCCCCCCCCCCCCCCGCCCGCCCTATCATCTTCCCAGTAGTCCACCATCATGGGACTATCCCGAGATTCAATTATTAATCCTTGAGCACTACCCTCTGTTACAGCCCCCTACTCAGAGGAGCTTTCTGAATGTCTTTTCAGACTGAATTAAACCGAAACCCATGACTTGTAACAGCTGCTTTTCCCAAGGCACAGCTCTGTGAATTTCATTCTTATTTTAGCATCCTTCAGTCACCACTGAAGATATTTTGTTGTCATATAGAAGGATACACGGTTGTCTCGTCCTTTCTGTCTTTTAGCCATGCTACATCCTGTAAAGTAAGTCATGTGCTAAATGACAACGCCGTGGGAAGTGTTCTTCAGAGGTTTCAAAATAAACACTTGTGTGCGTTTCCGTAGTTGAGTTGTGAGAACTCAGGGGCCAAAGGTCAAGGCCCATCAATCATTCTGAGCTTTCTGACTAATCCTTTACTCTACCTTCTCTGTGATCACATATGAAAAGCCTTTTTTAAATGGTATTTCTGTAGGTCTAGAGAAATCTCCCCGGCCATGAAAGAACTTCAGCTATTTATTTTTTTCCTTGTCCTTTTCCTTTTCCTCCTCTCTTATTTGCCTTTTTTAGCTTTGGTCCCTGAGAACAACCATTTCAGCCCAGTAGCAGCAAAAGGGTAGTTTTGGGATCTTGGTAAAACTCACACTCTGGATTTCTCCTGTTGACATGTGGATTCATCTGGGATAAATAATGCAATACTGTTTCTCTGAGGTACTTAGTGTCAGTGTTTTGCCAGAGACACTGGCAAAAGTTTGATTATAGGTAGCGTCATGAAGTTACTAAGAGCTAGCCAGGAACTTTTTGTTACAATGAATAGTCAAACAAAATGGGGTTTTCTTAGAACTTCAAATTTTCCTACATTTACAGTTTTAAATTATTCAAATTTAAACTAAGGAAACATTTTCTTTCTTTCATATGTAGATGTTTCTTTTAAAGGCACCAAACTTAGGTCTGAAGAATGGTGTTCAAGTCCTGACTATCTACTTACGAATTATGTGGGTTTGAGAAAGTTTCTTAAACTCTTTTATCCCCTCTTTTCTCACCATTGATTTTTAAGTTTATTTACTTATTTTGAGAGAGAAAGAGCATAGGAAGAGCAGAGAGAGAGAGAGAGAGAGACAGAGAGAGAGAGAGAGAGAATCCCAAGCAGGCTCTGCACTGTCAGCACAGAGCCCGACATGGGGCTTGAACTCACAAATGGTGAGATCATGACCTGAGCTGAAACCAGGAGCTGGATGCTCAACTGACTGAGCCACCCAGGTGCCCCTCCTCCCTTTTTAATAGGAATACTTATTATTATACATCTGGGTGGTATAACTGTTTTATGGGCAAAAGGAGAGAATGTATCTGAAAGAATTCTGCCAACCATAACACCCTATGCAAATATGAATGCTTCAATTAAACAGATATTTAGAAGTATATTCTGCATGCCAGGCAGTTTGCCAGGAACTGGAAAAGGAAAGATTACCTGCACACTTTTAAAAGAGCTTATAGACCAGTGGAGAAATAGAATCTAAACACAGGAGCAGAGCCTGAGACTAGAGTTGGAGCATAAATGGTGTATTTGAGAGAGGCATGGGACAGTGAGGGAGGGTAGATGTGATTTAGGGAAGGGAAGATGGCCAACAAAAGTAAATTATTAAACCAGCTACCATAGTGGGCAACTGGAGAGCTTAATCTCTTGGGAAAATCTGGGCAATAGTGTACAACATATGGCTCAGAATTATCCCACTAGAAGAGTGAGGTGGCTGGAGTGTGCACTTACTTGCTTTAGCTTTGGAAACTGATAGTATCTACTATAAGTATTATGTCTTGTAATGGCAGAGACAAGGGATAGTGGGGGAGGATGTATACAATTTGCCTGTGCCCTACAAAAAGCCTGGGAAGGCTTTTGTCCCATTGACTTCTCCATTTGTAGCACTCTCTTTGCCTTTGATTTCTATACCAATGCTCTGTTTGATCTGCTTCCCACCACACAGGCCACTCTCTGAACTCTTTCCTTTTCCTCTACAGACTCCTTACATTTTGGCATTTATCGGATTCTACTCTCAACCTTCTTTCCTTAACATTTTGTATGTTTCCTCTAGGAAATCTCTTGCTTGTGGCCATGTAAGTACTGATGACTCTTAAATCTATATTTCACCCCAAATTTTATTCTACGTCCCCAAGCTTCATACTCATATTCCAATGTCCTCGCTTCCATTTATCAAACAAAGCTATTTTCTCCATGTCTCCAGGGATTTTCATCCATGTTGCTAAATCCCATGGAAAGTTCTCAGTTCTCTTCTGACTTGACCTCCTGCAGCATTTGCCACATTTAATTACTCCCTCCTCCCTGATAATCTCTCTTCCCTTGGATTCCAGGGAGAAGCCACTTATTTTCAGCCTCCTCTGATGTGTCTCCTCATTTCTATCACCTCTAAACATTGGAGTGCCCTACAGCTTAGTCTTTGGATCTTTCCTGTTTTAGTGATCTGATTTGGGCTGTGGCTTCATGCACAAACTACCAATGTGAGTCTCAAGCCTGAATCTTCTCTGAACTTTGGGACTGCATGCATATTTAGGACTCTCTCTCATTCTCTCTCTCTCTCTCTCGTACACATACACACACACACACACACACACACACACACACACACACACAGCCTTCTATTTATTTCCACTTGAGTGTCTGAAAGGCATGTTAAACATAACACATACAAAACTGATCTGATGTTGCCCCCACACCTGCTCCTCTCCCAGCTTCCCCCATCTTAATAAATAACAATTTTTCTATTCCAGTTGCTCCAGCCAAAAATTTTAGGTCATCCTTGACCCTATTCTCTCTCTCTCATACCATAGCTGATCTATCAGCAAATTCCATTGGCTCTGTTGTCAAAATATATACATAATCCAACCAGTGCTCACCACCTCCATAACCACCACTTGACCCAAGCCACTTCAACTTGTTCCTGGACTCTCCTTCCAACTCCTTATTAGTTCTTTGCTTCCTTCTTTTGCTCCTGTTTGCTATTTTCCACACAGAAACAAAATGTTCTTTTTTGCTACTTAAATGTTCACCTCTCTACTCTCCAAGGTTTCTAAAGGTTTCCCATCTCATTCAGTTTAAGAGCCACCATCCTTACAACCTTCAGGGCCACCCGTCAGTATTGCATTGGACAACTCCAGGGGAGCACCGGTCATACAGAATTCAATATAACTAGTGCTTCTCAGAGCAACATACATCCGGCCCTACATTATCTGGCTGCCTTACCCCCCTGATGCCTCTCTTAATACTTTCCTTTTTGCTTCTTAGGTTCTAGCTATTCTGTTCTATCTGCCTGCCATGCTGTTCCCCCAGATATCTCCTCCCCGTTCTTTTAAACACTTGTCTGTAAGACCGTTAGGGTGAGTAGCCAAAGACAAGGTACGAAAGAGAAGCTATACCAGTAACAGCTATTATTATCCTTGTCATTGGGGTAGTGAGAGACTCAAGGACATGGAAGAATTCTTAATAAAATTCATGATCAACTTGAATTTCATTCTGCTATGAATTGAACCTTGAAGGTTTTTGTTTTTGTTTTAAATTATTTAAAGTCCCTAACAACTTCTTTCTATCTATTGAACCGTAAGAAATGCTCATCTGGTGGGTTCCCACTGTTTTTCTGTGAGAACCACAGTCTCGTTTCGATTTCTCTATGCCACATACCCAGCCAGAAGAAGCAGTGCCAAACAAAATAGACTTCTCATTGAGCCTAAATACTACCTGTTCTCTTTGGGCTCAGTAATTTTTGTTTATAGATCATTTGAGATTAGGTTTCTATTCTCTGCCAAACACTGCTTTGCTCGAGGCAGCACAGTGGTTCCTCAAACAGAAATAAGGAGGTGCCTGCCCTCACTTGCATTTCGTTCTTCTTACTCTCTCTACAAGTTGGTCTCACAGCTTAGAGGTTGATGACTCAGAAGCCCAAGAGCACAGACTGAGCCCTGTATTATTTTGTTCAGTGGCTCAAGACCAAGGGCATCCACATTTTGTTCAGTATCGTGCCTCACAATCAGAAATCCCCATCTGTGGACTTACAGATTATGATCAAATACAGAAATGTTTAGCTACAAAGGAAAGGTCTGATGTTTTCAACATATATAAGTACATACCTCTAAGCGTTTCTGGTCAGTAATCACTTTGATCACTGCAACAAGAATGCCCCTCTGTCACACCCTGAACCATTCAAAGCATCCTTTATTTTAATTCTAAATTCAGCTTTATATCCCCCAAGGGTGGTCAATTTCATCATAACAGAACCAGGTAGCTGAAAGAAATTGCTGGGATTTTTTTTTTCCCCTTCACATGATTGAAATGTTAGCTTAGTTCTAAGTTTTGTATTTGTCTTCAAAAATTCCCAAGAAGGGATACCTGTTAATGTCTTTTTGGTGGATATAGTTTCTTAAGCTCAATCAGTTCTCCCTGAAATTGAACTAGAATGATGTAGTAATTGCCTAGTAACTCAGCCATCCAAGGGTCTGAACTCTAGGCCGCCCGCTGAAACTAATGTGTGATTCGGGATCGGCACATCAAAATCTGTGAATCTCTTTTGAAATTGCAATTTCATTATGCCAAATAGCACTGCCATCTTCATAACCTCAATTCCATTGAGCTCAGCAGTTGGGAAGTAATTGCAGTCTCCCTTTTCATCTGTTCAATCTGTATGTTTATTTTGTGTCTGAAGCCCTGCACCCATTGAAACAAAATGAGCTGAATTCTTTTTTGCTTAACGTTTATTTATTTTTGAGGGAGAGACAGAGACAGAGTGTGAATGGGGGAGGGGCAGAGAGAGAGGGAGACACAGAATCCCAAGCAGGCTCCAGGCTCTGAGCTGTCAGCACAGAGCCCGACATGGGGCTCGAACCCACAAACCCTGATATCTGACCTGAGCCGAAGTTGGACGTTTAAACCGACTGAGCCAACCAGGCACCCCATGAGCTAAATTTTAATTGAGGAGGCAGTGTAAGACAGTGTTTTAAAGCTGTGGTCTTCTAAATATTTTTGCCTGTGGAACCCTGAAAGGATTTTGAAAAACGATACACCCCTTGCACAATTTGAAGTTACTGTCTAAAAATTTTAAATCATGAATGTAGTTGGCAAAGAGTATAATTTAAAATATATCACAATAATTGACATTTTACAATGAAACCATTGTATTCCTTTTTTAAATGTGTCCAAAGGAATTTAAATACCATAGTGAGGGGGTTTCACCAACCATTCAAAAATTACAAGCTCTTCTTTTCACAGTCAATGGACATTACATTGATTCTCTTTCTCCCTGAACTCTTATTTCTATTTTCCTTCTATAAAATTTCATTCTAGTGTAATCTCTTTGAATGCTGTGAATTATTTTCTATCACACTACCATACATCTCTAGAACTAAACCCTGTATTACTTCGAAACATTTTCCCTCAGTCATGAGATTCTGAGTGTCAACAACTTCTTTTTTGATTAATTTATCATAAAAATTATGATTTAAATCTATTACAAGCTTTTGTAATTACTAAATGTGACATTTGCTGGAGGTTCATCTCTTTTTAAAAAATGTTTATTTATTTACGTATTTTGAGAGAGAGAAAGCACAAGTGGGGTAGAGGCAGAGAGAGAGAGAATCTTCAGCAGTCTCCACACTTAGTGTGGAGTCTGACATGGGACTTGACCCCATGACTGTGAGATCCCATGACCGGATCCCATGACCATGACCAAAATCAAGAGTCTGATGCTTAACTGACTGAGCCACACAGGTGCCCCTGGAGATTCCTCTCTTGATGTGTTAGAGGAATGGTTGGTTTTCTTTTAAAACTGGTTTGTGTACAGTGTAACAGAGTTTGTGATATATTCCGTTCCTGTATTTTTTCTTCTAGATGATTGTGCTTTAGAACTTATTCACATAATTAAGTACAGGGAATAGAAAGAATTTTATTAGAGTAATGGCATTCACTTATTTGAACAACTTCCCAGTTTAATGTCAAAATCCACATTATAATAACCTATCATTAAAAATTATTTCTAATGATTATATGACAACTTTATTAGATTCTCCTTCCATTTTTGAAAGCACAGAGTTGGAAAGAACTGTACTTGCATCTGAATTTGTTATTCCATCAGTAGAGTCTTCATGATCTTAATTTCTTAGACCTTTACCAGGTTTTATCAATGGTCGACGTATGGCTTTTTCACTTAGAGGCACTTTATTTAATCCTGTATACTCAGAAAGAATTTGGAAAACAGATGTATTGTTAATTTCAATTAATTATTATTTTTTTAAGTTTATTTATTTGGGGGGAGGGGAGGGGCAGAGAGAGGGGGTGGGAAAGAGAGAATCCCAGGCAGGCTTCACACTGTCAGTGCAAAGCCCCATGTGGGGCTTCAACTCAGAAACCACGAGATCATGACCTGAGCTGAAGTCGGACGCTTAACCCACTAAGCCACCTAGGCATCCCAATGACACAATATTTTTGATATGATGGGAGGTGGGTGGGGGATGGGCTAAATGGTGATGGGCATTAAGGAGGGCACTTGTTGGGATGAGCACTGGGTGTTATGTGTAAGTAATGAATCAATGGGTTGTACCCCTGAAACCAATACTACACTGTATGTTAACTAAATTGAATTTAAATCAATCAATCAATCAATCAATCAATCAATAACTTATCATATTATTGTGTGCTTTAAATATATGTTTTAAAACTTTGGAGCCATTGATTTGATTCCTTCAGTTTATAGAGAATTTACCTTACTGGTAAAGTCACTTTCCAATGTTAAGTTAATTGGCCAAATTAGAGTTACTTTTTGACAGAAAGAGGCTGACTTTATTTTTCAGTTTATATTAGTGTGTCGATATGTGTTCCCATAATAAGAATCTTTCTGTTATTTATTTCTTTTACTTATTAAGTTATACAATATTCACTTTTTCCCCCTTGTGTATAGTTCTATGAGTTTTAACACAGGCATAGATTTGTATAACCACCAACACAATCAGGATAAAACAGTTCCATCCCCCCAAATATATCCTCATATTACTCTTTGTAGTCAAATCTACATTCCCACCTCAAACCTCTGGAAACCGATGATCTGCTCTCCAAACCTACAGTCATGCTTTTCCCACAATAGAATACTATGCTTCATTATCTTTTGAGACTGACTTCTTTCACTTAGCATAATACCTTTAAGATTCATCCATGTTGTTACATGGATCAATTTTTTTCATTTTACTTTTTAATAGTATTTCATTTTATGGATGTACCCCAATCTGCTTATTCATTCATTTGTTGAAAGTCATTTTTTGTTTCCAGTTTTTGGTAGTTATGAAAATTATTGCTAAACATTTGATTATAGGATTTGTAAGCAAATTTCTCTAGAATAAATACCTAGATTGGTAAATGTATGTGTTGCTTTTTCAGAAACTGCCAAACTGTTTTCCAGAATGGCTATGTTATTTGGCTTCTCCTTCAACAATGTATATGAGTTCAAGTTGCTTCACAAGCTCATCAGTATTTGGTATTGCCAGGTTGAATTGTGTTGTTGTTTTGTGTTAGTCATTCCAATAAGGGTGTAGCAGTATCTCATTGCAGTTTTAATTTGCATTTGCCTAATGACTAATGATAAGCATCTTTTAACATATTTGCTGTCAGTATATCTACTTTGGTGAAGTGTCTGTTCATATCTTTTGCCCATTTTTTCCCTTACATTGTGTGATTTCTTATTTGAGACTCCTTTATGTATTCTGGTGCAAGTCCTTTGTGAAATATGTGATTTGGAAATAGTTTCTCCCAGTCCGTAACTTGTCTTATTATTTTCTTCACATTGGCTTTCACAGAGCAAATGTTTTTAATTTTGATGACATCTAATTTATTAATTTTGCCTTGCATGGAACATACTTTGGTGTCCTATAAGAACTCTTTGCCTTATTCACACACACAGATTTTCTCTATAATGTCTCCCAAGACTTTTTTAGTTTTCATTTTATTATGATTTATAGTGAGTTAATTTTTGCATAAAGTATAGGTCAAGTAGTATTTTTTTCTTTTTGCACATGGATGTCCAATTTTCTAGGACCATTTGCTGAAAAGATTGAATTGCTTTTGCAACTTTGTTAAAAAGTAATTGACCATATTCATGTAAGTCTATTTCTGGACTCTATTTTGTTCCATTGATCTTTGTGTCTATCCCCAAACCAAAAACACTCTGTCTTGATTATGATATCTTTATGTTGTCTTAACATATGGTAGTATGAGTTTTTCAACTGTGTTCTTGCTCCAAATTTATTTTTCTGCTCTAGTACTTTGCCTTTCTATGTGAGTTTTAAAATCAGCTTGTCAAAACTCCTTCAAAGATTTTGACTGGAATTATGTTAAAGCTCTAGATCAATTTAGGGAGATACCAGTATGATATCTTAAACATAATGAATCTTTCAAACAATGAACTCTGTTTATCTCTCCATTTATTAGGTCTGCCATGGTTCTTTTATCAGCATTTTATAATTTTCATTTATATATCTTGCACATATTTTGTTAGATGTTTTTAGAGCTATTGTGCAAGGTACTGTTTTCAGAATATTGGCTTCATACTGTTCATTGCTTATTATGGTAAACAGATTTCTGAGATGGTCTGTCTCCAAGATTCTAGTCTTCTGGTATATAATCTCCCCATTTTTGAATGTGGGTATGAAATCTGAGTATAATGGGATGGTCACTCCTGTGATTAGTTATGTTATATGCCACAGTTGACTTCAAGAAAGGTAGGATATTTTTGGCAGGGCTGACATAATCAGATAATTCCTTAAACTGAATCTCTCCTCCTGGTTTCCTGAAGAGTTGTCGTGAAAGATGTAGAATTCTATCAAATGTTTTCCCACATATGTTGGCATGATTATGTGGGGGTTTTTTTAGTTTGTTAATGTGGAGTTTACATTTATTACTTTTTCAATGTAGAGCTAGTCTTGCATTCCCAGAATAAACCCTATTTGTTTGAGTATTTTGTGTACATATATGATTTTCCTTGAGTTAGTCCTGTTTGGGTTGTGCTGAGCTCAAGTCTAAATTTATAGTCTTCACTGGATTTCAGAAGTTGAGTCATTAATTTTTAAATAATTTTTTGTAAAAATCTCATTCTTCTTTCTTTTCTTGGATTTTAATGACATCAGCATTAGACCTTTTTATAGTATCTAATAGGTCCCTGAAGTTATGTTCATTTTTTTTAATCTTTTTTCTCTCTATTGTTCAAGTTGGGCAATGCCTATTAATCTATATTCAAGCTCATTGATTCTTTTCATTGTCATCGTCATTCTTCCATTCAGTAGCCTTTTAAATAAATTATCTTATTTTTTAATTCTAAAATTTCCATTTGATTCTTATAACTGCTGTTTCTCTACTGAGAACTTCTACCCTTCCATTCATTTCAAATTTGTTCACCCTTACTTCATGGAGCATGGGTGTAATAGCTGCTGCAAAGGCCTGACAAATAATTCCAGTATCTAGGTCTTCTCACGAATTGTGTCTACTGATTATCTTTTCACCTGGGGGTTGCTGAAAGTGTCCTGCTTCTTGGTATGTCAACTAATTTTGGATTACATCCTGGGTGTTTTGAATATATTATGAAATTCTGGGTCCTGTTAAAAATCTCTGGATAATGTTAATTTTTGTGTATTTGTTTTTCTTTATAGTCAACTGAGCCAGTTGGGTTTAGGTCACAAGTCCCAATATGCTTTCTGTGGTCTTTAGTTCCAATGTGTCAGCTTACTTTTCAAAGATTTTGTGGTGTTACTTGGATCCTCCACACATATTCGCCTCCCAGTGACTGTTGGGCCATGGAATACATTGTAGTTCAGTTCTCAAAGACTTGTATTCTGTTTCAAGTGATTTTCATGCATGTATCTCTGGGGGCTAAGTCCAGGACTCAATACACAATTCTATGGGATTTTCTCCTCAAGCTCTCTTCTCTCTGTGATCTCTCCAAACTCTCTGACTCCCAGGGACTCTTCTTCCTGGTCCTTTGTGTCCACAAAGCTGTAGTTTCAGCATCTTTCACTGTCATATCCTCCTCCAGGGCAAACAGGCAGCCCAGCCCATAGCTGTTCCCATTGTTGTGTGAGTACAGCTTCAGAACTTAGACCTCCCTCTAGAGGAGGGTCAAGAGAGAAAACAGCTTGGAGGATTGCCTCCCCACTCTTTGTTTTGCACGATTCCTCCCTCCCATCCCTCTGACCAGGGAGAGAGGTTCTACTGGCCATGCCTGTAGCTCAGTTCTATGATTTTGCTGCCCAGACTCTATGTTGGGAAATATGGGTGAAAAAGGAAAATGCCAGAAAACTCACTTCCTAATTAGTCTTTTTCTTTTTTTAAATGAATGAGGTACAATTGGCATAACATTGTGTTAGTTTCAGGTGTACAATATAATGATTTGATATTTGTATTACTCTTTTTTAAGTCTTGATATCCCTTCCCAAGCTGCCTGCTATTCTTAACTTTTCAGATCCCATAGATAGTTGCTTTATGTGTTTTGTTTGTGATTTTTAGTTGTAACCAAAGGAGGAGATAAGATGAAATATTCTTATGCCATCTTAACTGGAACTGGTAGCGTCTAACCTCATTTGCACTTTTAATTTTAGTGTATATATTTAGGAGGACAGTCCGTCAGACAAAACCCAATGGCTGGACTCAAGTTTGTTGTAATGAAATGAGTTCCCTGTCCTTCTGTGTTTTTTGTCGGTGCTCTTTTGACTTTGCCCTTCAAGGGGTTTCCCTGGGAACAATATATTATCTGACATTTGGGGAATGAAGATGCAAGATAGCTAAACTGAAGGTATTTTGAAATGTCTACATGTTTGGAATTTCAGATATTTTGCACCTCACGATGAGGCACTGGAGCAGGTTTGGAATGGATAAGAGACATGTCTTTATTTTGTCAATTAAAAAAAAAGAGACTTCATGAGATGGGGAAGGGAAAACTGACAACTCCAGCCTTGGACAGGTAGGGCAATTAAGTAGGGCAGTTATAAAAAAGAGGGCATTGATTCCTTTAAAACTATTTCTACCTGTGTGTAGCCTTGGAAAATCTTTGCTTATGCCCAGGGCTACTGTGGAATCCTTCAGACTTGGCTTTGATCCCAGTTCTATTTCTTTAGTGATAAAGTTGAAAACGGGCACATACGGTGTCAAAATGAATCACACATGACAGAAACTCATAGGCACGTACACAAGTGATTACATTAATACATGGGATAAATATTAAGAACAGAAAAATGCTGACTAACTGTGAGGACAGATAGCTACATGTTAGAGGCTGGTGGTGCTAGTCCGTGCGAGCGTTACTTTGGCTAGAGATTTGCAGAAGGGAAGATCAATGACTTTTAGTTTAAGTTCTTCTCTGGTGAATGTGGGTAAGGCAATTACAGAACTGGAAAAAAAAATGCAGAAGAACTTTTTAATCCAAATAATAGTTTCAACAATAGTATAATAATAATAATATATAACACTTGCTGAACATTTGTTATATACTAAATGCCATGCCAGGCGTTTAGAGATACTATCTTATTTACTGCTCACAGATGCACTGTATCATAGCAATTCTTCCCATTTGGGGCTATATATTGTGTCTCCCCAAAAATTCATATGTTGGAACCTGAACTCCCAAAGGAATGGTATTAGGATATAGAGCCTTTGGGAGGTAATTAGGTTTCCATGAGGGTAGAGTCCCATGATGGGATAAGAAAAGAGACTGGAGCTTGCTGTCTGTGGTATGTATCAAGGAAGGCCATGTGAGGACATAACCAGGAAGAGAGCCCTCACCAAGAACTAGACCATGCTAGCACCCCGACTTTAGACTTCCAGCCTCCAGAACTGTGAGAAATGAATGTTTTGTGTTACCACCCAGTCTATGGTATTGTTGCTACAGCCAAAACTGACTGAGACACTTCTCCTTTTGTAGATGAGAGGACAGATACTTAGATTCTATCATTTGCTCAAGGTTATCGAGTTAGGACGACGCAAGCTGTGATTTGAACCCATTTGAACCCGGGCCGGGTAGAGCTCACAGATTTAGTATATCACTGTTGTAAACGAAACACACACATTTTAAAAGGAGGAAAGAAGATTTCTGTGTATATTTAACTTAATGACCTTCAAAATTAGCTCCAAATGGTGATTTCTGTGTGCAAAGACTACTTATTTAAAAATCATTCATTGGAAGCACTTAATTAGAATGGATTAAAGATTAGAACTATGGCATTAGGCCCACAAAGGAAGGGAGGGGTTTATTCCATACAAAAACTTCATGTTGCATAAGGAAATTTCTATGTATATGTATACAGCACATGGTTTTATATATATACACCAAGTACTGTTCATTTGCCTTATATTTTGTGATTAGATACGCAAGCAGCGGTCACCTGCACATACTCCAGTTGGCTTCTTTTCTTCTTCATGAGAATGTTCCTATTTTTTTTTTTCATGGTTTGTAGTTCAAATAAATCTCAACATGGGACAAAAAAAGTGGCCATTTAGCTTAGAACTGTTGATGTTGACGGGTAAGAAGTGTGGAGTTTTGCTTTCAGTCTCTTCGGACAAGATGTCAGAAATGCGTGGCTTAATTTAGGCTAAGGCTTTGCACTGAAAATAAGTCTGCCTGCTGGCAGTCTTATAATTGAAGAAAACATGTAATGTTCAGATCTGCCCGGTGTAGAATAGTAGTGATAAAAATAAGAGTCTTGACATATTTTTATCTCATGAAGTCTCCTTATTTTGCAAGTCGAATGCAGATGCAGACATGAATGTACTGACCTTTTATTTATTTCTGTGATTTGTAGCACATTGTTGCTATTTTTATGAAGCAGGCAATGCAAATTGATCTGACTGGACACTTGACAAAGTAAAATGCAAGGCCACATACTTCTAGCAATAAAGCAACATGTATCGTTCAGAACCTTGTCCTACTAAAATCAGTTCAAATGGGTATGACGTTTTAGATGAAATATGAAAAGATCTTCACTCAAAAATCTTGGGGAACACTTGACAAGTTACTTCTGTCCACTAAGTAACATCTAGAGGGTTCGAAAGAGTTAATGTTTTCTGAGATTGCCCAATACACACAGCCAGTGGCCCCACAGGATCTGGCTTTTTACTCCATAGGATTTTATGAAATATTATTCTTTGGGGTTGTTAAGCTGTTTCCAATTTTCTCAGTTTGGATTTCAGAAGACTCCCTGCTAAGTATAACTTTTGAATAGAGGATTTTTACAGATTTTTATAAGACAAAATCTGAAGACTAGAAAATGTCTTGCTTATCCGGGAAACTCAACAGCCAGAGGATTAACATTTGAACATTATAACAAAACAAATAGTATCTTGTTCTGATAGAAAACAAAATTGTTTCATATGATTTAACAGCCGTGTTTAAATGAACAAATTATTAGAAAGATTTAAGTAAAAGGGAACTATTTTTATGTTCTTGTTTTTTGAGAACCCAGCTTAAAGAAACGCATTCACCCCTTCCTTCAGCAGGTATGGAAAAGCAGCTACGGACCATTCATGCATACAGCAAATGTGTATGGAGTGCCTATTGTCACTGGGGTTGTTTCGGCCACTGGGGATTCAGGAGCATACAAAACAAAGTCCCTGTTCCGAAGGACTCACACATTGGAGAATTTGATGATTCTCGTGGGAGAGGAAAAGACGGAAGGTGTTTGGTTGGGAGAAGATGGAGGGTGGTGGTTGTACCACTGGCCACAGTAGAAACCACAGGGAAGAGAACAGTTTAGGAGGAAAGAACCATTTGGGCTGTGACTTTCCAGATCGTATCAGTTGGGTGTAGGTACCTGAAGCTCAGGAGACAGGTTTGAACAGGGCAACAAGAGCTTGGGAGTTGTCTGTATAGATACCGGGCTGAAAGCAAAGTGGATGAGCTCATAGAGGGTGAAGGTGAAGTGCAAAGGAGACAAAGAGGAATGAGCTCGAAAGTTCAGGACATGTAAAGGGCAGCTTGCAAAAGCAGTTTTGATATCTGTCCCCCTCTGAGACCCACCGGAGTTGTGGGAAATGGCTCACCGACTCATCTCTTGACTGTATCACAGACTAAGGAATACTAAATCTTCTATTCCGGTATTTCTCCTTCCTCTCTCGTGTGTTTCCCCCAGTTGATTATGAAACAGGCTGGTGCCCTGCTGGACCCAGGAGGATTGGGATGGAGGCACTGGGACTCGGGAAAATTGGAAAAAGATGTGACTCATTGTATTCTGTGAGAAGATAAAAAATGTATATAAATAAACATTGTTTTGCTTAAAAATGAGTTTCTATTGGTTTTTAGCTCAAGTTAGGCGACAGCTAAAAACAAGGTCCTTAGAGCAATAATAACAATAACAGCAACAACGGTAATGATAAGTTACTTTGATTGCATGCGTGCTGGGTGCCACTTGTGTTAAGTGCTTTTTACATTCTGTTTCATTTAATTTTCTATACAGTGTACTGGGTACATAATATCATCCTTATTTTACAAGTGAGGAAACGGAAGCTTATCACTTTAGGATATTTCCTGACAGAATAACCTTGATACTCAGTGCCTTTTTGAATGAGAGAGCGAATGAAGGGGCTTTCAGCAATGAAAAAAAGAATACTAATTTAAGGGGTACTAAATTAATCCAACCGTTTGCATCGCAACTAGAGAATCTCATTGGGGTGAGTATTAGGAGCAACAAAAGAAGCAAGCTCGTAGTCATGTTTATTGCAGAAAAGGGAATGAACTTTCAAAAACTAAGGCTAAGGAGATAGTGATTCAGATCACTAATGTGTGTCCCTGTTGGCATTTGGCCCGATCAGATGCCCAAAGGCAGTTCTGCCTGGCAGGCTGGATTGCGGTCTATTTTCATTCCTACTTGGGATGCCGTGCTCTTCTGCTGCCTAGTTCCCCCTTCAGTATCCTGTCTCTGTCCCTCCTTCTCAGCTTGTCACTTTCATGGTTCGATATGAGGCTATCCATGCCTTTGTTCCTCTCTCAGCTAGTGGCTAACCTTTCCAGTTTCTTCCAGGCCTGGCAGGGTCCCCGAAGCTGTATCAGCTGAAGTTCCTATATCCAGCAGTCATGTAATAGAGTGTCTCTTTTTTCCCTATATTTAAATGTAATGCAGCTGCTTTATTTTTTATTCTGTGTCATGCCTCTAACAGATTGAACGTGAATAACTAAAACACCAGAAATTTGTTACTGGTGTCCCGGTCCCGTTTAAGAGTCTCTTGTGTATAGGGCCAATGTCGTCAGATTTTAAAAAGAAAAACAAGCAAACAAAAGCTTAGGTCATTTAACCTATCAAGTTTAGGCTTAATCACATTTTGGGGGAGAGGCAGGTTGTTGAAAGTGGTGCGAGTTGAGGGTGCAGAGCGTGGACGTGTGAGAGGTCGGGGGGGGGGGGGGGGAAGGATTGGGGTCAGTGAATGAAAGAGCTGAATGAAGGATTTCTTGGCTGGAAGAATACAGGCTGGTTAGAGAGGAAATGAAGGCTGGGAAAACTGGAGGGGGCCTTTGAAGCTAAGAATGAGGAGTCTGCATTTGATAAGGAGAACAATAGCGAGGCCACTGGCTGGGAGGGGTGACCTGGTCAAAGCTGTGGGTGAGAAAAAACATTTTTTACCAACTGGTAAAATTGAGTATATACTGGTTTTGCATGCCTGAGTCGTCTGTTAGATCCATTGTTGTTGTGAAAAACTCTGAAGGACATTACGATGGAAAATAAATGCGGAGAATCCACAGTTCTGAGATGTCCGAGTTGCTACACAAAACATTACTTTTCCGTTAAGCAAATCAAACGCAACTTTTCTTGTTCCAGGGGGCAGGCATCTTTTTGGTCTTGACAGTTTCTTAAAAATACCCTTTAGTTCCAATTTTCAGAGTATTATTTCTGTAGGAATTTTGTATACAATGTCAGCTACAACTAACGAGCATCTCCATACCTTACACCATAATGAATATATTCCTTCTGCATTTTTTCCAACACAGTATTCTTTCAGTTCGCATGTACTTTTTAACAAGTGTGAAAGGGGCTTAATTTTTATTCGCTTTTTAGTAATATTTGTAAAGCGTCAACATTTGTGTTAGTTGAAGCCGTCTTAATTTTTTTAGTTGATGCATAAAAATAAAATGCCTATCATCTATATTGAAAAACTGAGGTTTTTGGCTATAAATTATAATTGCATTGCAAGTGAACACATATGAGTAGAGAGTATTTTATGTATTTTATGTATATATATGAAAACTACTATTTGTTCTGTGTGATTTCACATTGTGATGGAGTGTGATCCTTCATCTATTAAGAACATTTTTCTTTGCTATCTAAAGAAAAAGGTATAGGAAATGACAGTGAACTACAGTACTCAAGTAACAGCTCTGATCGTGTTTCGGACAGACAGCAAAGGTGTCTCAATGCTTTTTGGCTATAACATCATCATGTTGACTCATAGCCCTTTGAGTTGCAGACGTTGTATCCATACAACTTAAATAGTTATAATCATTTATAACCCGATCTCTCGTTCATTGATAGAGCTTCATTTTGTGCCTTTCTGCTTCCAAAGCCATGCAGTGAAACCAAAGTTGAGGTGTGTGAAAGCCCAAGGGTAAATCAAATATTGGAAGATGATGGTTGTTTGCACTAAGCCCTGAATACGCTGAATGAGTCATTGTATAAACTGAACAGATGTTGGGAGCAAGTTGGCACAAAGTAATGAACCTCATTCTCATCATATATCATTGGGTTACTTTTTAGTGCCTCCAAGGGTAGATGTGCTTTTTAAACAACCAATTTACTACTAGGGAGCAACATAAACATTAGGGAAAATAGAGTACTACATTTAGTTCAATTGAGTATGTCAAATGACAATTTGTATAGTTCTCTTAAAATTCAGATGTTGAAAAGTCTTGTACTTCTTTCCTTTCTCTTCAGGGAGGGTACCTCATGCCAAACAGATGCAAAGTTTCGAATTCTCTCAAAAGCTCCCTAGAGGAAATTTGAAGTGTTCCTTGGCAAACTCATCCCAATCTGTCATATTTGTTAGGAAGAGGAAATTTGTCCCTGCCTCAGATTGCAGGAAAAAGAAGCTTTTTCCTCTTTTCCTCCTCCTTCCCCTCCCCCTTCCCCTCCCCTTTCCCCTCCCCCTTCCCCTCCTTTTCCTCCTCTTCTTCCTCCTCCTCCTCCTCCTCCTCCTCCTCTTCCTCCTTTTTTCTGCATTAATCCTTCATGGAGAAGAAAAGGCATTTGGGCACTTTCTTCCATGAAATCTCTCTTTGTGTGTCTGGAGAATATCATGAAGATTATGATCATTGCACCAGTATCATCAAGGGCTCCTGACACAGGCCAAATGCACTTTGGGCATGTTTTTGTTGCGGGGAGATTATTCATGGTTCCGTGATCAGACTCATTGATTCTGATATGAAGGATGCTCCCTTGGTGAGAGGGTGATGTGTTTTCAGTTTGTGGTAACTAGTAGATTTTGATAGCACTCTTACTTATTTCTTTAGGTTAGAATACTTTGCTTACACAAAACCCCTGATGCCTTGCATTTTAGTTATTTTAATTAAGTAAGTTGTATCACTTAATGCATACTAATATTTTAGTTCTCTTCGCCATTCTTATTTAGCCAAGATAATTTAGAATTCCAATTCTCTTAAGAATCCTCTGCTTTCTCAGAGTTGTTTTCTTGCATTTTCTCAATATTACCAAAGAATATAATGGTCTTGAGGCCAGGATTAATCCTTACCCAACATCATTTAAAAATGTCACACTGGCAACATTTAAAATATATATAATCACTCTCCTGAGTTCTGTTACTGTTATTCAGTTTTTTACTGTATTGACAATAGGTTTGTTGATTTGAAATTATATTGATCATTTTCATTTAGCTAGAGTCTGCCATCTTGTTCAAGATCAGGGTCAGCAAACGACAGCCCATGAAGCCAACTAGAGCCTGTAGCCTGTTTTGTAAATAAACTTTTACTGAAACACAGCCATGCCCATTCATTTATGCATTCCCTATGACTGCTTTTGCTGCACAATGGCATAGTTGAATATAGTTTACAACAGAGACTATATCACTGCAAAGTGTAAAAAATTTACTATCTGGGGGCGCCTGGGTAGCTCAGTTGGTTAAGCGTGTGACTTCAGCTCAGGTCATGATCTCACAGTCTGTAAGTTCGAGCCCTGCATGGGGCTCTGTGCTGATAGCTCAGAACCTGGATCCTGTTTCAGATTCTGTGTCTCCCTCTCTCTGACCCTCCCCAACTCGCACCTCCCTCCCTCCCTCTGTCTCTCAAAAGTAAATAAACATTAAAAAAATTTTTTTTTAATTTGCTATCTGCCCCTTTGTAGAAAAAGTTTGCCAACCTCTATTCTAGATTAATTCATATGTGCTTAAGAGCGTTGGAAAGGACATGAGAAAACCGGATTCCAGTCCTGTCTCTACATTCTTATTAGTCCACTGATGTTGATTCTCCGGCCTATGTTTCCTCATTCATAGATTGGGCAGGCAGAACTGTATGATCGCCAGTCTTTCTGCTTGAAATTTTCAGAAATCTGATTAACACTATTTTACTTAAAGTAACTTGAAGTTGATTTTTTTCTTACAGATTTTTGGGTTTTTTACAATCCTTCTTGAGCATATTAGACACACATCCAAATTTCCATACGTATTCAATGATTTAAAAATAATAATATAGCTTGCCTATATGAGCTCCATATGTGCCAAGTATGAAGGTGGGCATTTTACTTTATCTCTTTTAATCTTTAAAACGCCTGTCTAGGGGCGCCTGGGTAGTTGGTTGAGCATCCGACTTCGGCTCAGGTCATGATCTCATGGTTTGTGGGTTCGAGCCCCGCATCGGGCTCTGTGCTGACAGCTCGGAGCCTGGAGCCTGCTTCAGATTCTGTGTGTCTTCCTCCCTCTCTGCACCTCCCCCACTCACACTTTGTCTCTCTCTCTCTCTCAAAAATAAATAAACATTAAAAAAAAATTAAAAAAAATAAAAAATAAAAATAAAATGCCTGTCTAGAGTGGATGTGAATGTTCCCACAGCTGTAAGAGGCAGAGCCAGGACTTGAACTCAGTTCTCATGGTGAAGCTCCCTGCCCTTTCCACGGTCTCTTTTCATATGCCTCCTCTATTGTTATTGTCATTTGCATAAATGGTAGTATCTCATTTATCCAGGGGTTGCCACTTAAATTATTCAGAACACAATCAATAATTAAAAAGTAAAAAAACAAAAAGATTAGATTAACCGAAAAGACGGTCTCTTTTAACCACTAAAAGTATTTCCCAAGGTCCTCTTTTATAGCCTGTTCACTTTTACTTTAAAAAAAAATGTTTATTTTGAGGGAGAGAGAGAGAGAGAGAGAGAGAGAGACAGCATGAGTGGGGGAGGGGCAAGAGGGAGAGGGAGACAGAGAATCCAAAGCAGGCTCCAGGCTCTGAGCTGTCAGCAAAGAGCCCAATGTAGGGCTTGAAGTCGTGAACCATGAGATCATGACCTGAGCCGAAGTCAGACGCTTAACTGAGCCACCCAGGCGCCCTTATTCACTTTTACTTTTGAACAAATATAAAAACTTGCTTTTTGTTTGTTTGTTTCCCAAACCTCTATAATTAATGGCAAACCAATTGGAATCAGAGATGGGTAAAACCACAGGTGCGGGTTATCTTTAGTAGAGATGGTGATGGTGGAGACTATGGATAATGTAAGAAGGATTAATCCTAAATGGCAAGAGCCTAAAGCAGGTGGCAATCCTTGGCAGCTTAGTCTAGGGACAAATTTACCACAGGAAACTCCCAGGGGCACTGAAAAATTTTTGCTTCTCATCGCAAAGACCCTGGAGCAGCAGGGAAATGTTTAAAATTAGCACACTCGATTTAAGAAGGTGGAGAAAGAGTGCTCTATTTCATGAAACTTTAATACAATGTTGAAGGATATTAGGAATCTCAAATAGATAACGCTTCAGTTATTTGAATTTCTCACTATGTGGAATATTTCCTTCCTTCAAAGTGCTCAGCAAACAAAATACTGCCGAGTCCCGAGTATTTGAGAAATCTTTCTCCAGATTTTCACCGATTTCATCTCACTTTTCTGCTCTTTGTTATTGCCTTAGTCAGTGTTCACACTCTGAAAACAGGGCTCTAGAGAGAAGTAATTAAAAGTCTGACTTTTCAGTTTCGTGTATTACCAGATTTTCTCCACACCTCATTCAGTCTTACATGTTCCCACTACCTCTTTTTATTCCCTATGGCTCTAAAGAAGGTCTTATTGTTTTCCTTTTATTGTTTTCATTTTTTCCAAAGTAGAGACTTTGGTTTCTAAAAACCATCTTGCTTTGATCCATTGCGTATTATTGACTGTAAAGTGAATTTGCAGAAGGTAAACATTTCTTCTACTGGCAGGCTCTTGCAGAGGTGGGGGGAGTGGATGGTGGCCCTTCCTTTTATGTTTCTCTCTTGTATTCAGTTCTTGGTTTCTTCTTCCTGACGTGTAGGCATTTCCGGCCATGTTGATTTTCTAACCCATCATTTCTAATTGTCTACTTTGGGAAATGTTTTAAAACCTCAAACATTTTTTGAGGTAATATTTGATGCTATTTAGTTTGGGGAAAATGCGCTGGAATTACTTGTGGAAGTTAAGAGATCTGGAAATATTTAAATCATTCATCCCTCATACCTCTGACTGTGAGGGTCATACCAAAAGCCTGAGGCACTATACTTCCTTAGAGTAAATTCCTCCTTTCCTTGCTGCCTATATTATGATATTGATTTAATAATGTCAGTAATAGTCTGCTAAATATGTTAAAAGCTCATTTGAAGGCAGATGCTATGCATAATGGTTTGCATGTAATATGTCCATTAATCTTCACTATAAGGCAGATACAGAATTACTGGCAGTCTTCAGCTAATAAATGGGCTATATTTCAAAGATATACTTGCAGATTAGTTGTTTCAAACATGAAAGATATTTTCTCATAGAAGCTCTGTTGTGGGTACATCTCTAGTTTGAACTGGATTACGAAGTCTATTGGACTCATAGCCAACATGTGTAAATGAATGTCTGTGTGGGAAGGTACGCCCTGAGTCCTCATTGGGATGCAGTGGGCCCACCTTCTTCCTTGGATCCTATATTTATTACAAGAGACTTGGCTTTATTCTCAGATCTTCCTTATGGACAGTGGGAACGAAACCCCCCCAGATTCAAACCGTTCATATCAGTTATAGAAAAACTAACCTGCTGTAACAAAAGAGATCTTGAAATACAGTGGCTTAAAGGAAACAACACTTTGTTTCTCTGTTAAGCAGTAGAACCAAGATGAATTTTCCAGTTTGTAAGCACACACTTCCTCTGTGAACTCATCCAAAGACTTGAGGTCCATCCAGTTTTCTTTCTTTTTCTTTTTTTTTTTTTTTTTTTGCTTCTCCAGTTCCTAGATTATGGTCCTTATCTGAGTGATTGAAGCTGGCTGAGCCATGTAGCTGTGTTCCATCTTATGGGAAGGCAAAGAGAAGAAGCACATGGCAGCCAGTCACGTTTAAGCCTGCAAAATAGAAGAATCATCTGCTTATAATATATTGCTGAGAACTTAGTAACATGACCACACTGAGCCACAAATGAGCTAAGATATGTAGTCTTTAGCTGGTCAGCCATAGGGGCACCTCAAACTCCATTACTACAACAAAGGTGGAGGTGTTTTAGGATGAACAACCAGCAGTCTTTGCCATATCCTGGTGGTGGTACCCACGTCTAGACAGGAACTCTGGCGGGATTGAATTTGGTGCCTGTGGCAGAAGAGATGTGGGTAGAGGTTGGATACAGCGAGTAACACAGGGTAGGTTTTGGGGTGAGTGGGACGCTGGGCCCCTTGCCATTGTAACTTCTTGGAAGAACTCGTTGCAGATTTTCATCTCCATTTCACCTCCTGCCTTTCTTTTTCCCTTGGAAGGCTGAAGGCAGGGCTGGTTTCATGGCTGGTGATCTGTGCAGTGAGTGGCACAGGACCCTAAGGTCAGAAGGGTTCCAGGCTTGGTTTTAGGCTATGCTGTCACCGTCTTGAAATTGCTAATAACTTTATATTTATACTTGTGCTTTGTGATGAGGTTGGATGGGACAATGGAGCAGGGGTGTGAGTGGCAGAGATATGCTAGGTAGTAGTGTGTGCACATGTGGGCATATGCCAACAGGCATGGCGAGTGAACGGTGTGGGTGCTGAGCAATTGGCCTGGTGCCTCAAAGCACATGCATATGCCTGAGGATCATCTGGAGGTGGCCGGGTCAGGACCTGGGTCCCCATTGGTGGCCATGATACAGCCACAACAACAGAAACACAACAAAGCAGGTTTTGAGGGTGTAGTGGTAGCCTTGGCCCTGGGCTAGAAGAGGGGCTCCACCCAAGAACCTGTGGGAGGTCAGCCGGGCTGACTGTCCCTGGAGCCTGTCCCTGGGGCATCTGCATAAGTATTAACTCTACAGCCTGAACCTTGAGACGGAAACTTCTGGTGCTTGGGCAGCTGGCTTTGTAATAAATTATCACACAATAAAAGCGTACACATGAACATTGCAATAAAGCATTAATCAGAGTTATTAGGATTCTTCAAGGATTTAAAAATCCTTGGTTTTGAATGCTGAAACATTGCAAAATACATATCCACAGGCTTATAAATAGAAATCACATTTAACTATTGTCATTGGAAAAGAACACTATTTTCATATGAACTTTGGATGAACCATTTGTTAACAAGGAAGATAACTGAAAATGAGAATTTTACATAAAATTGGCAATACGGCTATAGAATGTATAAACAGGCATTTTGAATTGTATATACATTTTAAAGCCCTTTTTGATTTCTTTTATGATCTCCACAATTTACAGGGAATATCAGAAGAATCATCAAAATATCATTGTATAAATTTACATTTAAAATAAAATTCAGACTTCCATGAAACTGATTCATATGAAGAGTTAAATCTTTTTATTAAAATTGCTCCTGGAGAATCATCAGCTCTAGATATGCTAAAATTTGTATTTCCGAACGGTTTATCAGACATCTATCCTAATGTTGTCACAGCCTATAAATACTGCAAACAGAAAGAGTAAAATTTGCACCAAAGATTCTTGTCAAAATTAAGAACGAACAAAAATCATTTGCAATCTTGCTTTTTTGTTGAGCTACTTACTGAATCTATTTTAATTTATGTAGACTAAAAATAATGTTGCTAAACATTAAATTAATACATGAATTTGCAGAAAAGTGAGCCAGAAAAATCACATTAATAGGGTATTGCTATTTAAAAAAGATTTTTTTTAATGTTTGTTTATTTTTTTTTTTGAGAGAGAGAGAGAGAGAGAGTGCGAGGCAGGGAGGGGCAGAGAGCAAGGGAGACCCAGAATCCAAAGAAGGCTCCAGGCTCTGAGCTGTCAGTACAGAGTCCGATGCAGGGCTCGAACCCACAAACCATGAGATCATGACCTGAGCTGAAGTCGGATGCTTAACCGACTGAGCCACCCAGGCGCCCCAATAGTGTTTTGTTATTTATTGTATCATATTAAATTATGACACAAAAATATGTTTTGTGCTACTTGTAAGTTTATGTTGTTCTTCATATATCACTATTATTGATATTATGTTTTATAAGTAATAAAGTATTTTTAAAGGAAAATATGTATTTTAGTGTCCTTGAAGCACTTTTTTTTTCCCTGCAAGGGCCTCTGTGTCTTCAGTTTCCACTGGGCCCTGCACATTATGTAGTTTGTACAGGTTGGGGGACTAGTTTATCTGCTTAGCTTTCTTTTCTGCCTTTTCTATGCCTGCTACGTATAGTTCTTTTGCAGGTTTTAAAGGATTTTGGTTACTAATGATGAATGAAACAGTGAGAAGAGTCAAGGCCATGCTCCTCCTCAGGCCTTTTGCTTGGCGCTTGGCTACTCAGAAAGTAAGAAACACATGTAACTGATGGCTACAAAAGCACAGATATAGCTCTTGATTGCACCAAAGCCCGATAGAAGATTCATTTACATTTTAGAGTATCATCCCTGAGTCTTTCGAACACTCTTATTACAGGAATAGAATCAAACAGCAATTATCCACCTAGTGATTTTGTGCAGCCAAGATGCCTGCTACCCTGGGCTCCTCTTACACTAGAATTGACTGAATCAGGCTGGAGTCAAGGACTGAGACTAGAGATTCCAGACCAGGGCATCTCTGACACAGGGAATGGGAAGGAGGAAGAGGAGGGCAGTCAGCAGGTGGGACAGAAGGCACATCTGTTTGAGCCAGTCATTTGCAGGTGGCTGTTCATATGTACGGGGCACACAAATAGAGTAAGATGTTAAGGCATCTGTGGTAGGCCAAATAATGGCTCCCCAAAGAGGTCCATATCCTAATCCCTGGAACCTGTGAAGATGTTAGGTTACGTGGCGACGGGGAATTAAAGTTGAAGAATGGAAGTAAGGGTTCTACCCATCTGACCTTAAAACAGGGAGATTCTTCTGGATTATGTGGGCGGCCCCATTGTAATCACAGGAGTCCTTAACAGTTGAAGAGAGAGGCAGAAGAGAAGAGTCAGACAAAGAGATGTGAAGCACACACAAGAGCAAAGAGATGCTATGTGGCTGGCTTTCCTTATGGAAGAAGGGGCCACAAGCCAAGGAATGGGGGCAGCCACCAGAAGATGGAAAAGGAAGGCATCATTCTCCCCTAAGAACCTCCCAAAAGAAAGACAGCCTGCTGGCACTTTGATCCTAGCCCAATGAGACCTATGTCAGACTTCGACCTGCAGACCAGTGGGAGAATACATTTCCATTGTTTTAAGCCACCCAGTTTGTGATCATTGTTGATGACTGTAATAGGAAACTAACACAGCACCCTTGAGTGTTTATATTAAGGGTACAGGCTCCTGAGTCAGACTGCATGGGTTTTAGTGAGGAGCTGTGCTACTTATTAGCTGTGTTATGGGGGAAATTTCCTAACTTTTCCAAGCCTTGGTTTCATCCTCTGATAAATGAGGTTATCACCATCATGGCTGTGTTCTAAGGAAAAATGAAGGTAAATCCTTTAAGACCTTGCCTGGTAAATAGAAAGTTCTTGGTAAGTGTTAGTTTAAACAAAGTCATGGGGGTCTGATCCTGGACGGAGTTTTCAGCAAGGCAAAAGACTTTCTTCCTCATCTATTCCCATGTCATTCACTGCTACTCCCCTCCCTGACATCTTTGGTTCCTGAAGATCCCATTTGACTCTTGGTCCTCTAGGGCTCTTACCCAGGTATGTCCTTGATGGAGTCACAATCTTTAGATTCCACCGTTTCCTATATTTCATGTTAAGTTTCCAATATCTCTTAAAGAAAAATAAATACACAAGATAAATATATAAAGTACTATCTCCAGAGGTACTAGTCACTGATATTGCCTTCATCTTTTATGGTCTCTGCAAGGCCTTATGATTTCTGCCATGTCCTGCACTATGCCTTCTGCAGACAGCCTCGTGGAATTCTTGGTGGTTGAATAAATGAGGAGTCCCAAGGAACTGCCTTTTAATTGAGGACTTTTGGCTTATGTTAAATGAGTGAAATCCAAACTGAAGAATTTCAGTTGGGAAATATTTTAGGGAGAGAGACCTCCCAGGAGCCCTTCGAATCAAGCCAACTTTCATAAACATTTGGCCTCGTTTTCTGTCTACTTGTAAACAGCTCTGGAATGGCTGTCACAAAAGTTTCTTAGGAGGGTATTTGCTGAGTAAAATTGGCAGTTTTTCTTCAGAGTTCTTAGAGCAGAGGGGTTGGAGCTGATGATGCTAACATTTCAGAAGAACTTTGCTACAGCTGCGAAGTTTCATTTCGATCTGGATGCCGCGGTGAGACGTTCTAACAGGCATTTGTAATGAGATTGATTATCTTGTAATGAGATCGCCTGCTAAAAAATCCGTTTCAGTTCCATAAAAATCGTATTATGGATAGATTACAATCCTAAAAATGTATACAAAGCCATTTGAAAGAAAACCGTCGGAGTCAAAACTGGATCTCTAAAGTTCTTGGTTGTTATGAGAATGGAAAATGTCAATTCCAAAACAAATGCACAAAGTACGTGTTAGTGTTCCATACGCACAGGTCTACGAGGTTTCCGTATTTTTGGCGTCTGTAGTTAAAATGCAAAATTACACTGTGATTTGATGTTTAATAGAAATGCTGAGAACCCATAAAAGACTGTTGTTTTCAAATACTTTCACACACCTGGCCACTTCCCGCAAGTATAGGGCAGGCTCTGTAGTTTGCTTGGTGGTGGGGTCTCCCTCTGGTGGTTGGTGTTAAGGAAGGTACCGGCTTGAAAGCAGTCACCGGATTTATTCCCCTTGGTGTTTGGCTGACACTTAAATCTGGAAAGCGACTCAAGAGTTCCTTTCTCCTATTCTGTTAAATACAGACCAGGCTAAATATTTTGTATTTTGACCATTTCAACAATATGGGAAGCTTTCTTATTTGAACAGAAGTCAGTCAGCCTGTAGCCCACCCCCTATGACCGTGTCAAAATCAGTTTTGACTATTAGGAAAGCTAACCTGGATTTTCTGTCTCTGTGGCCTATTTTTGGCATATTTTGACCCCAAAACGTCTCTTGATTTGGCCGGGATGTTTTCCATTTGCTTTAGAAAAGGCTCTGAGTTGAATACCACATTTATTCAGCCCACCTGTGTGTCCATCACTTTTCCATGACCCATGGCATAGCAGGAATCAGACAAAAATTACTGCCCTCCTAGAGTTTCCGTTCTGTGATGCATATAGATATGGTTTACAAATACATACATTTTATAAAGATTTTTGGCTTCACCTGTGAAACATTTGTATAGCTCAAGGGACTATGAATTTAAAAGGCAAATAGGGGCTCCTGGGTGGTTCAGTCAGTTAAGTGTCCACTTCTTGATTTCGGCTCAGGTCATGATCTTACAGTTGGGAGTTCGAGCCCCACGTCAGGCTCTGGAGCCTACTTAGGATTCTTTTTCTCTCCCTCCCTTTTTCTGCCCTTCCCCTGCTCATGCTCTCTCTCTCAAAATAAATGAACATTTAAAAGCTTTTTAAAAACAAAGAAAAAATGGAACAAAAAGGGCTCCAATAAATCAACAAGGAAGAAAACCAATAGAAAAAATAATTGGCAGAAGTGGGATTTCATGATATCACATTTACCTGGTTAAAGACACAAGCAAGGGTGCCCATTGGAAAAGAGCCATCTCCCAGCTAGAATTCCCTGTGCATCCTTACAACCTCTTGCATAGTGGGGGTCTCGGGCAGACTTCCCTGTAGCACTGCCCAGAGCCTGTGTGCTGAGTATGCCTGCTTGGAAACTGCACATTCCCTACCCTTTTGGCAAGTGGCAGCAAATGGACCTTTTTCCAACGGTATTCACCCCCTTGCTCAGCTCGGTCCCCCAACCCATCTACCGTTAGCTGATCCCTGTGGCATAAAGTTTCCCAGGATTAATTTAAGCACATCAGATTGATCAGTGGAATATTTCTAGATGAGACTACATTACTGCTCAGACTGCGGTGTTGAGAGTTTATAGTGATAGACACGTAGTTTGTGACTTTCCATTATCTGCTCTAAGGTCTTTCCTCCTCTCAGGGATAACATAGAGCTTTTCCTATTTGACTCAGGGCCGATCTTAATGACAAATTATTTGCCATCCATTTCTAGTCCCTGTATGGCTTTCCTGAAACTGCAGCCTCATTCCAGCCTCTCACTTCTTCCTTTCCTTGGCTCATTCCAATTGGATCACTATATCTTGTTCACAGAGACATTCTTCCTGTTTACCTGTACAAAGAAACATGTGAATCCTATGAAAATGTTGGAAAAAAAAAGTTAGCAGGTTTTATTTTTCCCCCATCCCTCTGAGCCCTTGGGTGCTGTGTACCCAATCTTCTAGTCTCAGTGCACTAGCAGCTACGACTCTGGAATGCAAGTTAATTAAATGGTGCTTATATTTAGTTTTAGGCAAGGTTGATTTTTTTTTTTTTCTGTGTTAGGTTTAGTCTGTGTGGCTTTGCGATATACAATCCTGGTAACTAGGGATACTAGGAGAAATTTTATGTGGCTGTGCTGTGAAAGGCATGCAGTGGGAGAGAGAACTCAGGGACCTCTGTGTTCCACCAGTATGTAAATCATCTAGCAGAACACAAATGCTTTAACAGTCAAAGTCAACTTTCCTGGAGCAATTGACTTCCTTTTCTGTCTCTGAGCCAAAGAAAAGTTAGGAATTCTATCCCTAGATGCTGTTATATTGGTTCCTGTGTGTGTCATCTCTTCAGAAGCAGGCTCTTTTCCAGTTATCTTGGTTGTTACAAAGAATCCAGTGCCCCCACCTCCCAGCTCCAAGGAGGCAGTGCTATATCCCTTTAAAGTTGGGAAAGGGGACCCTCTAGTTACTCACAGGTTAACCCTTGAAGCGCAAGGCGTTTTTCGACACTCGGTGATGACCATCTTCCGGAAGTGAGTTACGCATTTCGCAACCTTAGTAAACAGAGCATGCTGGTCATTCCAGGTGCTTTCTATCCATTACTGATCTATATTCTTAAAGGCCATACCAAAGCAGGTAGGATTCAGATAAGGAAACTGAAGCTCAGAAAGGTTACATAAGTCACCCAAACTAGCATGAATCGCTTAATTTAAATCCAAGTTCATACTTTTTCTCCACGATTACTTTTATTTTCATATCAGGTTCATTATCGTGAATAGTTACTTTTCTGGCCTCTAGATCCAGTCACTATCAGTATGGTTATTAGAGTGAGTGTTTTGAACTAACCATTAATTTATTTTCTTCTAATCACGATACCATTTAGGATTGAAGTTTCCTGATCATTGTGGGGTGGTTTAAGCTTGAAGGGTCGGATAACTGGAAGTGTCTAGGCTTTCCCACCCCTGCCCTGACCTAAGCAATGGAATGTGTGCTGTCTCCACGGGCTACTGTCCGAGGGCAAGTGAGTGGGGTTTGTTGCCATCTGTTAAGAGGAAGGAGATTGGAGAAGGTCTGGGGCAGAGCTCTAATTGAGGGCTTGAGAATCTCAGCACTCAGTACTGGCTATCTGATGTGGAAGATAAGTGAGATCCTACAGTATCCTGAAGATTAGTGACTTTTTAAAGATGAGAGTACTTTGGGATACTGTAAATTATAATAATTAACAATAGGGAGTAGGTGGGAAAATGATACAAAGCCATCTAAATGGGATTTGAGGTGAATTTTTAGACAATAAGATAGAACTGTTATCTCTTCTTGAAAGACGTTTCCTCTAAGTTCTTAGGGTAAATTCTAAATATATATGTCTATTCTATGTCTGGGTCTCAGGCCACAATAGTATTGCATCATAAGCAATTTATTCCAGCTTTTAGATTGTCATTATATAAAACACATAAAATGAGCTGAAGTAAAAGAAACCAGGATTAAAAATAAGTTTGGGTGAGTTGAAAATTAAATCCATGAACTATTAACTTATAAAATGAAATCAGTCCAATTTGTATAGCTTAACAAGTAAGAAAAATAACATGGAATAGCTCTTCAAGCTTATTATTATTTTTTGTCTGTTTATCTTTCTCTTAAGTCTTTCCATAGGTGTTGTGACCGACTTTCACATGTAATAAAGGTCAGGAAAAATGCTAGTATGTATAATTTTTCAGATACTACCCTGTGAATGCAAGAGACTGTTACTTTCTTTCCAAATAATATGTATCTCTTTTAGTTCTCCTAGATTTATATGCAGACATATAATTATTTTCTAAAAAACACCCTACATTTGTTTGAAATTGTCAATGTAATGTACATATTGTTCCATCATTTTCATTTCATGATTCATAATCAATAATTGCAAAATGTCATATGAGACAGACTTATGTTTGGAGAAAATCTCAAAAATGTTCTAAAGCACCATGAAATGATCATTCTTGTTTGGAAAATAAACTGTTTATTTCTTAAAGCAAACTCAGAAAGTAGCACCCCTCCCCCCTCTGTAAAACCTAAATGTTTGAGTAGGAATCTCTACCTGCCTTGTCAAGAGGGTAGACTGGCTTAGGCATATAGTTTCTAAATTGTCTGCGTTCTCTAGAAAGCTGAAGTTACGTTATTGCACTTACGTGCAGGGAATAATAAATAACACAATCATTGTAGGCATCTTATTTTCCAGTGGTTTTTGATAAAATTGTTTTAGGGTTCTATTTGGGACTTTTATTTTTTTTCTTAATTTTTTTTTCTCAACGTTTTTATTTATTTTTGGGACAGAGAGAGACAGAGCATGAACGGGGGAGGGGCAGAGAGAGAGGGAGACACAGAATCGGAAACAGGCTCCAGGCTCCGAGCCATCAGCCCAGAGCCTGACGCGGGGCTCGAACTCACGGACCGCGAGATCGTGACCTGGCTGAAGTCGGATGCTTAACCGACTGCACCACCCAGGCGCCCCTATTTGGGACTTTTAGACACTAAAGCTTGGGGTAGTAGATTAGTACATCCTTTTAACTGGACAATTCCTGTTTGGAAGTTTTCCCTTCTTTCCTCCCTCCCTCCCTTCCTTCTGCAATGATGAATGAACACATTTTTTTTTTTAAGTTTTGTTTAGACTTCTGCTTGGCAGTCTATTTCTGTCAGTCTCTGATCGTAAAGCCAACGTCCTCCGTTTTCTCCTGCTCTGTCTCTACCTTCTCCTCTGTCTAATTAGATTTAAAATCTGAGCTGGATTTTGTCTAACTCTATTTTATACTGCGATTTTACTTGAGACATTGAATGCTGACCTGGAACTGCTCTCCAAACTCTATATTCTCTCTTCTATCAGAGTGCCACCAGTCACAGAACTATTTTTGTTTCCTGCTAATGATTTTTAGATAATTTCACAATGACTGGTTTTTCTATAGAATGATAGATCCTCCCTCCATCATGCTGTCAGGCGATACATATACTTAGTTCTTATTTTCAGGATTTTAAGCTGAAGGCCAGATGGCAAAGTTTCCATCGAATCAAAGCATAGCTTTATTTCAGAGAGAGAGAGAGAGAGAGAAAAATGAGTCAAGAAGTAACTTAATCTTGAGGACATTTAATTGGGAGTTGTTTTGGATTTTCTTTGGCCATTTATTTGACAATGATAGTTTCTCACTAATTGAAACATGTTATATACCAGTCGCTGAGGGACTTGCAACTAACGAGTTGCACTGTGTAAGGGAACTCGTTTGACCTGGTCTCGGCAGCAGGTGTAGGAGCACCACAGAAAATAAAAGAGAAAGTCACCATGGTACTTCTGCTGTTAGACTATCTAAGTTAAGAAGTCCCTAAGTGCATTTATTCAATGGCATTTACTGACCACTTACCATATTCTGCTTTGGAACAAAGATCTGTATGTTAAAAGCTGGTAACAGAGTGCTTTGCTCCCTTGGTCATGAACAAAATATCTGTGTAATAGAGCAATCTACTAAGAAAACAAACAGGGGGCGCCTGGGTGGCTCAGTCAGTTGAGCGTCTGTCTTCGGCTCAGGTCATGATCCCACGGTCCGTGGGTTCGAGCCCCGCGTCGGGCTCTGTGCTCAAGAGCCTGGAGCCTGTTTCAGATTCTGTGTCCTCCTCTCTCTCTGCCCCTCCCCAACTCATGCTCTGTCTCTCTCTCTCTCTCTCAAAAATAAACATTAAAAAAAAAAAAAAAGAAAAGAAAACAAACAGGATCTGTGTTACCAGCTCTGCATTTTCAGAAGAGAGAGACCAGCTCTGGGGAGGGAAGGACTGAGCAGAGATCGTGTGGCATCACCCAGAGTGGGGTGGCACAGGGCGGGGGGAATGTTTGGAGGTGTAAAAGTGGAGCAGGGGATGTAGGAGACATTACCCAAGGCTCAGAAGGGGGCTGAGTTTTGCCATGTCCCTCACGTAGCAGGGAAAGAGGCAGGATCTCAGACATCCTCAGGATCCCACAGAGTGGCTGTGTGGGGCAACCTAGAAAGCTTGACTCTGGGGACCATGACACTGCACCCTGGGATGGATCAGACATAGTGGAGTAGTCTATTCAGTACAAACCTTAAGGGCGTAGAACCACGAGTCCCTCAGCAATTCTCTGAGGAACTGAAAACCAGAGTCCCTTCCTCGGTTCTTCCAGGTACCATGTAAGCCCCTTGGATCCTCACAGCGCCCTACGAAGGCTGAAATCCCTGAAACACATGTCTGAATAAGATTTCTTTTCACCTTTTTGAGTGGGGAAGGATGCGTTCATTTCATTTAGAAAAATAAAGCGATGTGGCGTTTCTCATACTGTAGTGTGACAGAGTTAGGTCCACACCCACTTCTGAGCTCCTGGCGCTTCCTTCCGTGTCTACTTCTCATCGTCACTTCTCAAGTCATGAAACTTCCCTGAACTCTCCTACTCCCACCTCGAAAGCTACTCGTCCGATAGCTCATTCTTCCAAGTCTAGATATAAGGAGAAGCACAACAGCCTGTAATTAAATTCAGAACTAAGTATTCATAGCCCCCCCAAAAAAGTGTAATTAAAGTGTAATCTCTCTGAGACTGTAAGTAAACACTTAAAATCTTCAGGGTGAAGGGTCGTCAAACTTGTTTGGGCAGCAAAACCCCATTTTCAAAGGAAATTTTCCACGGACCGAAATTTGTAAAGCGGACAATTTGTAAAGCGAAATTTGTGGCACTCCCTGGCTAAAGTGGGGAGGGGACTGGAGACACCCCTCCAACCCATGATGTGGCCCCAGAGCCCCTTCCCTTGGTCTCCTAGAGTTCATCGGAAAACCACCATTCATTTTAACCTAAGGAATGAGTAGTGTGGGTGTAGGTTTGGGGGGAGTGGTAGACACATCTCCACAGGCCAGCGGGGAAGATTATTTTAGGGAGAAGTGTCCTTTATACCCATTGTCCTACCACACAAGCAAATGCTCCTCAGAAGGCCGGCTTGCCAGCAGGTTTGAGTGAGTATGCCACACTAACACAGAGGGATTTTTAACATTTCATCAGCACCTTATTTCCCTGCCAATTAAAAGAAGAAAGTTGTAACATATGTATTGCCTTTGAACATCTCCCCCCAAAGGAATGATCATTTAGTTCTGCTAGGCACCTTTCGCTCTGTCTTTACTTAATTATTTAACAACTATTTAATTCTATCCTAGACTCAGGAATGAGAGAAACTGATACAGTGCTTTCTCTCACGGAGCTTACATTCTAGAAGGGAGAGAGAGGGAGACAATAAACAAACAAATACCCTCTGCTAATATAAATTATGAGAATCATAAAACAGTCTTTTTTAAAGCAGGCTGTAGTTCTGATGGTTTTGAGCATCAGCACTATTAGAAGTGATTAGCATGGTGCACCATGTTTAATAGAGGCCTAGTAGATGTGCAAGAAGGTAAAGAAGAGAATGAGAGCATTTCTCACCTTGGAAGACAGATACTTTTCCTGAGGAAGCTGCATTTTAGTGATAGGATTAGAGAGAGAGACAGAATAAGACTGGCTTCATGTTTGGATGGTAAATATATTCCTGATGTTGGTGATTCTTCATCCCCAGCCCCCTCTATCTTCAAGACTGATCATTGTTTATTTGATTCATGCCAACCGGTAGGCAAAACTGAGTACCACTCTGCTCCCCACAAAGAACATACTCATACAAAATCACTTGAAAATGCCTTAAAAAAACACCCCACTTCCTTTGATATCTACCACCCATTTATTCGCTTCTGCAGCAGCAAAGTTGTCCTGCCTTTCTGAGCTACTTCCTCCTCTTTTATTCTCTCTTAAACATAGACTTTTGTCCTTCGAACTCCATTGATAAACTGCTCTTATTAGAGTCCCCACTGACCTCACATTGCCAAAATCTCATCTGGGCACAGTGGTGTCAAATCGATATGCTGACAACTCACACATTAATATTAATATTGTTCCTATTTGTATTTTACTCCTATCTTCTTTCCCAGGCGTTGACCTTACATATCCAGTTGTCTACTTAATATCTCTACTTGGGTGCCCACTGTATATGTCAGATGCAACAAGTCCAAAATGCAACTCTTGATCTTTTTTCCCCACAGTCTTGCTCCTCCAGTAGGCTTCTCCACCTCAGGAGATGGCAATTCCAGTCTTCTGGCTGGCGGGAAACTTGAAGTCCTCATTGGCTCTTGTCTTTCCCTCACAATTCTCATTGTGTGGGCCAGAAAACCCTCCTGGCTCTACTTTGAAAACACATCTAGCATCCAGTCAGGTCTCGGCACCCTCACTGCTGCCCCCATGAAGCCGCCATCACTCTTTCTGGACAGCTCCGATAGGCTCCTAACACTAGTTCCCACTGGTTTCTTTGCCCCTCTAGAGTATTTCCAACACCACAGGCAGAGATCCTTGTAAACATAGGTCAGATCATACCACATTTTACTGAAACCTTGTAATGACTTTACTTTTATTTTAAGTCTTTGCAAAGCCCTAGGTAGTTGACCCCTCCCCTCTACTGTCCTTCCTGTCTTGCTACATTCTCCACCACTTGCTCTACTGTGGCCACACGGGTTTCTTTGCTTTCCCCATACCCCACACCCCCGCCAGACATGCTCCTGCCTGAGAGTCTTTGCACTGAGACCTCCTTCTGCTGAAATCTTCCCCTGAAAGTTGGTTAATTCCTTCACCTCTTTGAAATTGTTACTTAAATGTCAACTTTTAGTGAGGCATAGCACTGGCTCCTCTCTTTCCCCATGGGGATGCTTTACTCGTTCATACACAGAGCCCTCTGATACCCATGCATACCTACCCATGTTAATGTTCAACAAAAAGAAGGGTGTGCTAGTGAGTATGGCGTGGAAAGCTGGGTAAGAACGAGTTGACTCACTTGAGCATATCGTTAGGTTTTCTTTCTCCTTTCTCATCTTTTATCTTTCACCTCAATCCTTTTATCTACCCAAAGATACAGTGCTCTCCACAAGAGGAATTCTTGTATCAGCTGCTAAAAGATTAGACATGTTCTTTTTCGTCTAATCAAATACTCTCGTAAAAGGTAAGAGCGATAGAGGTTGACAGTAACTTAATTTCAAAAACCATGTAGTATGAAGGGCTAACAGGCTCTCAGTACAGGCTCAGGTGATAAGAGTCTCTGCCAGGTCAGCTTTCTTTTCAGACGTTGAGTTGAACCTGAGCTTCAGACTTTATACAAAGGCTCAAAGACTGAGTGAATGAGGACATTATACAGTCAGTGATTGGTAGGTAGTTTCCGAAAAGGACTCCAAAAATTAACAATCAAAGTATTGAGAGCATTTGCCAATATAAATGCCTCCCATAATACACTAGCAGAGCAAACTGAGAAACCTGGAAGCGGCTCTAGAAAATCTAAAGGTCATTTCAGGATATGGATGTTATTTCAGCAGGCTGTTATCAGAGACCAAAATACTGAGGAGTTGATCATCTTCATGGGTATATACTCTTCAGTATCCAGAGAATTCTGAAATCAGGTGGTTCATAATTATCCCCATCATCTGGACATGTAAACTAGTGTCTTAGGCAATATTCCTTTGTATGCTGCTATTATTGCATTAATATTAATCAGTTGCCAGGTGTCTAAATGGAAATCAACTTTGGTGGTGAAGTACCTTTACTTGGTAAAATTATCTTTATCAGATGACCATCAGTAGAATATATGCTACCAAAGGTAGGGGATTATTTTTGTTTTCTTCACTGCTGTGTCCCTAGATGCTAGAATAATGCCTAGCACATAGTAAACATCCAGTAACTGATTAACAAACGAATCTTCTGTTGATCAATTTGCCATTGATTTAAAGTCCAACATGCACCTCTTAGAATCATAGATGATTGTATAGCATGTCAAGATTGTATAGCATGACTTCTCCTCATGGGATCTTTCTTTTTCACCTTAAGGGCTAAGTCAAAAGGTTATTTGAATGAAGATAATTGGTATAAGAAAGTGAAATTTATGGTTGAAAAATTTCGACACAGATTTGTTACGAGCTCTCTCAGGGTGTTCTCTAAAAAACCCAGAGCTGAGATGGAATGTCATCTCACCTGGTCCCAATCACCTGAAGGGCAGACATTTATCTTTTGTTTAGATAGAAAAATAAAGACATACTTGAACTTTTACTTGGAACTGATGTCTTTGAACTGACCACAAATAAGGTGACCACACAACTGCTCTGGACAAGAAACCAGGCGCGTGTGTGGTATGGAGGACTGAGCCTGAAGCTCAGACCTCATGATTCTGTGTCTACCTGGCTATATGACTTTGGGCAATTGTTGTCTTAACCACATGACACTCCAATTTCTGTATTTGTAAATCACCGTTTCCCCTAAGGAAGGTGAATAGAATGCCTGCCTGTCTACTTTATGAGGCTGCTTGGAAATTCCAAAGAAGATGTGTTTGAAGTACTTTGCTAGTTGAAGAGTTTTACACACCAGAAGTGGAAGTGCTGAATACAAGTTAAGGAGAAATCAAACAGAAAATAAACAAAAGTTATTCTGAGTTTACAAAAATAGTATTGATTAATGAAACTATGAACTTCTAAAGAAAGAATAAGAATAAACAAACAACTTACAATGTAAAACCAAGGGCAATCACACCTCCCACTGTGGAACCACACAAAAGAAGTCAGTGTCTGCTGAATCAGCCAAGACAGGGGGATATCAATAATCAAAACAATGCAAGCAATGTTATGTTTTAAATTTGATCCAGATTTGATATAACCATACACAAGAGATGGCTTTACTGGAGTAAAATATTTAGGGTCTTAACGATGAAATCTAGATGTTAGGAGCTATTTACGGGTGAACTTTCAGCTACATTTCTGGAGGAATCATCGGAGCCCTAAGGTGGGGAATGCAATAATTCTTCTGAAACATTGCAGCTGCTGAAATGCAGACAGATGGAATTTCTGCAGTCTCTAATATAACACAGAAACAATCCCAACAATAGGATAAACACTTATGCCTTGAAAATGTTCTCTTAACCCTAGAGAGAGGATATTGTATAGACCGGCCAGTAAAATCTTAGTGTTTTGGGTTCTCCTTTTATATCTGGTTTCCTGTGTACCTTTTAGAAGTCTGTGTTTGTAGGTATAGGAACGCAGTCCCGTGCTGAGTCCTCTAAGACTATTCAAAATATAAACATGTTTCATATTTTAGTAGTTGAGGTCCATAGATGTAATTTGTATTGATACTGAAATGGTAGCATGTAAAGGAAAACCAGACATTTGTTGCTGATCTTTTGACGATTATATGTAAAGTAATATCATAAGAAACTTAAATCAATCAAATGGTAATTAATGTTCAGCAAATCAAAATTCTGATTTCCTTGATACCATTGGAAAATAATTAAGTAATTGCATTTTTTTTCTTTGCTTTTTTGGTAATATACTGTGCTTCATTGAGATTGAGGTGACTTTTTCTCATCATATATTAACTAAGAACCTTCTGAGTGCCAGCCACTCTCTTAAGAGATACTTTTCTGTATTTCTAATTCTGAGTTAAAATATTCTGTTATTTCCTAGTTCTCTTTAGTTAGTCAACAAAGTTCATCTCATCAAGGAATATACCGTTCTGGGAGCAGTGACAGCAAGCAGGCAACTGACCACACGAATGATCACACTATCTTTTGTGGAGGGACAGAGACAAAGAGAGACAGAAGTTTTCAAGGGTTGCGTTTATTTACTGTTACTCTGAATTGAAAACTCGTGAAAAACTTAGCTTTTTTCTTTTCTGATTAAAAAAGTCAGACATCATGAAAGCCAGTGGTATGCCCCAGCCCAAAGCTCTTAGTCCCGTGAAAGGAAGTGGGCACGATCCAGTCCTGCACTCTCCCACTGCGTTGCTAAAGCCAGCAGGTGCACATAGTCCGCATAGGGGATGCTCCTTAATCACCTGGCTCTGGTGGCGAGGGGGGGTATTTCTGGGTACCACAGGATTGTAACTATTGGAGAGACAGTTCTTGGCAGGCTAGATATATGCACCCTTATGTTTACTGCAGCATTAGTTGTAAAAACCAAGATATGGAAGCAACCGAAGTGTCCATCAGCAGATGAATGGATACAAAAGATGAAGTATATACATACACAATTGAATATTACTCAGCCATAATAAAGAATGAAATCTTGCCGTTTGCAACAACATGGATGGATCTACAGAGTATAATGCTAAGTGAAATAAGTCAGACAAAGACAGATACCATATGCGTTCATTTATATGTGGAAATTAAGAAACAAAACAAATGAACAAAGAAAAAAAGAGACAAACAAAAAACCAGACTCTGTAATATGGGGACTAAATTGGTGGTTGCCAGAGAGGAGGCCGGTGGGAGGATGGGTGAAATAGGCAATGGGGATTAAGAGTACACTTATCATGATGAGCACTGAGTAATGTACAGAATTGTTGAATCATTATATTATATCCGAAGGTAATATAATTAATTAATATAAATAATTAATACATATAAAATAATTAACCGCATGTAAACTATACTGGAATTAAAATAATAATTAAATAATTAATTAAAATGGATAGGAGATCTGAATAGACATTTTTCCAAAGACATGCAGATGGCCAAAAGATAACTGAAATGATGCTCAACATCACTGACAATCAGGGAAATGTAAATCAAAAGCACAATGAGATACCACCCCACCTCTGTTAGAATGGCTATTATCAAAAAGACAAGAAATAAAAAAGAAAGACAACAACTGTTGGTGAGGGTGTGGCAAAAAGAGAACCTTGTACACTGTGGGTAGAAGTGGAAATGGTGCCTCAACCCCTATGGAAAACAGAATGGACTTTCCTCAAAAAATTAAAAGTAGAACTACCATGTGGTCTAGTAATTCCAGTTCTGGGAGTTTATCTGAAGAAAAGGGAAACACTAATTCAAAATTATATATGCATTCACACATTCATTGCAGCATCGTTTATAATAGTCAAGATATGGAAACAACCAAAGTGTCCATCAATGGATGAATGGTATATACATATGTGTGTGTGTGTGTGTATGTGTGTGTGTGTGTGTGTATGTGTATACACGCAATGGAATATTACTGAACCATTAAAAAAGAACCATAAAAAAAAGGAAATTTTACCATTTGTGACAACATATATGGACCTCAAAGGCATTATGCCAAGGGAAAAGTCAAAGAAAGACAAATACCACATGATCCCTCTTATAGGTGGAATCTTAAAAACAAACAAAAGCAAAACAAAACACCAAACTCATGGACACAGAGAACAGATTGGTGTTTGCAAGAGGCAGAGTCTAGGGGGAGGTGGAAGAAATGGGTAAATATTGGTTTTTGTCTGTGTTCGTTTAAATAAATTGAATAAAAGATTTTTAAAAAACAAATAAAGGGGCGCCTGGGTGGCGCAGTCGGTTAAGCGTCTGACTTCAGCCAGGTCACGATCTCGCGGTCCGTGAGTTCGAGCCCCGCGTCGGGCTCTGGGCTGATGGCTCAGAGCCTGGAGCCTGTTTCCGATTCTGTGTCTCCCTCTCTCTCTGCCCCTCCCCCATTCATGCTCTGTCTCTCTCTGTCCCAAAAATAAATAAACGTTGAAAAAAAAAAAAAACAAATAAAAGACCTTATTTCCAAAAAAAAAATCCATATCTAAAAAAAAACCCCAAAAAACAAACTCATCAAACCATAAGGGAAGAGAGCAAGAGAAGAAGGAACAAAGAACTAGAAAGCAGCCAGGAGGCAATGAACCGAATGGCAGTAAGTACCTACCTAATAATTACTTTAAATGTAAATGGACTAGGACTCATGTTGTGGTGGCTGTGGGAGGTGCTGCTGCGAAAGGAGGCAGACGAGGAGATGGGGCAGAAAACTGGTTTGTCCCACAAGAGCATAGGGCATGAGTAGGGCAGGGGTCCTGACTCAGGAGCTTCTGGCCATGCCTGGTCTCTTCACGGTCCTGGAAAAGGTCTGACGTGGGACTGAAATGAGAGGGACTCCGTGTTCCCTGATCTCTGTATGTTATCATCTCGTGTACACCTCATTCCCACAATAGTCCGGCTTGTCCGTTCCCTGATCTGCAAATCCCCATTCCTTCATGGATTTGAAGGCTCTGCTTTCCTCCTTGAATAACTTTGCATCCCTCTTACTTGCTGAAAGTTGGGACACTGTTGGATTATGGTGGAACCAATCCCACAACACACTGTGAACACACTCTTCCTTACCAATAACTTGATGCAGGAGGCGCTGCAGAAGAAGGCAGGTCTCACTCTCTCCTACCATCCGCCTATTTTCTGACCCTTGAAGCACATAACCTGGAAAACCTGGAAGGAATGCCTGGTGCTCCTGGCTCTGGGAAACCGTCCATATTTATTCTCCTCACACAGCCCAGGATGCCACGCCTCAAGAAGTCAGCAGCCAGTTGGCTTAAGGGCTTGGAATTTGCACCTCCAGGCCCATACATCCTTCCAAAGCTCCCAACTACCCCACGAGGGGAATGTACAGGGTAGAATTCAGTGTTAACTGCACCCACGGACCGGCCAAAGTCATTTCTGCAGTGAAAGGAATTGTGCGTGTTTCTGTCACTTCTTCTACTAGGACTGGTGATGAAGAACAAACGTGGATTAGTCTGAATTGTAGTCAGGGGGATTTGATGCAGGTGGTGGCTGTTCTTTGTAAGAGCAGACATTTTATCAGAAGACTGAAATTTTGTCACTGGGGAAGCCTCGGCTCCCACATGCTGGAATGGGACAGTTGTGCACGGTGGATGTGTCTGTTGCCTTGGCAGCCATGATTGTGTGAATCAAAAGTCACTTTAAACTATCTCATGGTCTTGCTCTTGAGGTAAGAAGGACCTTGGTGTCTCCAGTCAAAGCTGTGACCCTGTGCACTGGTTCTAGGAGCACTGTGCTGCAGGTTGGCAGTGGCCGACCTTTCCCTCACAAGTGAGATGTCCCGTCGTGATGCTCTGTATGCTGCACCCCAAGGAATAAATGTCATCCTGTCAACACAGCAACATCGAGTGAAGCTTTCTTTCTGATCTTCAAGATATGCTGGGTGCTCCCTTAGGAAAATAAGATTAATATTATCCTGTCAGAAACAGACAGGGACCTGCTTCATGTGGTGCACAGCATACAGGAACAACAGGATGACAAAATCGACAAACTGATTGGTTCCCAATGTGAATGCATAACGAGAATCAACGGAGTTGGTATCCTTCTGGAAGAATGTCTTAGAATGTACTTATTTCTGGTTTCTAAATCTGCTTCACCAAATGTCCTGTAGCTCATATGGTGAAAACCATGACGTAACTACCATTAAAGAACAAATATTCATCATAAAAGATGAACTAAGAATATACAATGTAAAGTATATATTCCTTATAAACTCCAGGAAAGATCAACTAAAATCTGTTTACTTAACATTCTTGGTAAGTAGCTCAAGTAATTGTCTCCTTAGCTTAATTAAAGGTGGAATGTGTCTTTCTAGATCTTTCTGCCCTTAACCAGTTTAAAAACATACTTTTAGGAGCCCCTGGGTGGCTTAGTTGGTTGAGTGTCTGACTCAACCAACTCATGTCATGATCTCCTGGTTTGTGGGATCGAGCCCTTTATGGGGCTCTGGGCTGACAGCACAGAGCCTGCTTGGGGTTCTCTCTCCCCCTCTCTCTCTGTCTCCCCCACTAGTGCTCTCTCTCAAAAATAAATATTAAAAAAATAAAAGTGAAAACATACTTTTAAAAAACTTCAGATTGGAACACTGATTTCTAGGTAGTAGCCTCTAGAGGGTGAGAAGGTCTGTCTGTATGTTCCTGTTTCTAGATTACTAATCTCTCACCTAAATTTCAAAATCAGAGGGAGTTTTTTTTTTCTTAATATACATGAGCATTATTCATAACTATTATTTTATTGCTTTTAAGTAACTCACCTGTAATTTTATTAGTAATATATAAAAATGGTTAGCTTTCAAAATAATACCAGTAATTATATAATATTGATTTTGTGCCAGGTACTCTCTTAAGTATGCTATAAATATTTTCAATTCTTTATAAACAAGAATATAGTTATTATTGTCCCCATTTTACAGATGAAGAAACTGAAACAGAGGTTAAAGAGTTTGCCCAAGGCCACAGAGTTAGGAAGTGATGGAGTTAGGACACAAACTCAGGCAGTCGGGCTCCAGAGTCTGTGTTCTTAACTACTTCTTAATCAGCATGGATGATAAGACTGACATAGGAGGTATGTAAGAAATCCTGAAGGAAATGTAATCCATTTTATTTATTTATTTATTAAAAAAATTTTTTTTTTCAACGTTTATTTATTTTTGGGACAGAGAGAGACAGAGCATGAACGGGGGAGGGGCAGAGAGAGAGGGAGACACAGAATCGGAAACAGGCTCCAGGCTCTGAGCCATCAGCCCAGAGCCTGACGCGGGGCTCAAACTCACGGACCGCGAGATCGTGACCTGGCTGAAGTCAGACGCTTAACCGACTGCGCCACCCAGGCGCCCCAAAAGTAATCCATTTTAACTGGGATTTTCTCTGGGTGGTATGATGGAAGGTTTTTCTTTTGAATGCTCCTATACATGTATATTTCTAATTTATGCTGAGCATGTTACTTTGATAATGAGAAAAGAAAATCTTTTAAAAATACTGTCTAACATGGGGCTCCTGGGTGGCTCGGTCGGTTAAGCGTTCAACTTCGGCTCAGGTCATGATCTCTCAGCTCGTGGGTTCGAGCCCCACGTCAGGCTCTGTGCTGACAGCTCAGAGCCTGGAGCCTGCTTTGGATTCTGTGTCTCCTTCTCTCTCTGTTCCTCCCCTGTTCACGCTCCCTCTCTCTCTCAAAAATAAATAAAGATTAGACGAATTTTACATTTCTTTTGTAGGACCCCTTTCCTACCAATCTTACCTCCTGGAGGATTTGGGATCCTAGCTTACAAATTATTCTTGGTGATTCACCTGTAATATTAATTCACTACAGAAATAACCAATTGGACTGAGCCTTAAGAAATGCACCCAGTTAGAGAATTGGAGGAGGAGCCAAGAGAGGAGGTGGGAGAAGATCAGCAGTGTCAGAAGCCAAGTAGAGAGCTTTGATGAGAGACCGTCAACAATGTCCAAGTGAGAGAATGAGACAGCAGACAGCTTTGAGATACTATCTCAGTGGTATTTGCTTCAGTTATTGTTTGTGTTTTATGTGGGGAGAATAGGGACAGAAATTGGATAATACTTAAGAGTTTAATACTTCAACTTAATTGGATAATACTTAAGAGTTATTGTGATTGTGCCAAAAATATGCAGAGGGCCTACAAGGAAGGTTTTCTGGGGGAAGTGGGTAGAATTCAGTCAAAAGGTACAGCTTGAACAAACACAGTAAGTGTAAACAAACAGCACAATGCATTGAAAAAACCCAAGTAACCAATTCATTATTGTCAGGGCAGAAAGCAGGAGGCAGGGAAGGTATGGTCAGAGATGATGCTTAAGAAATAGCCTGGGGCCAGTCATTATCAAACCATTTTAAATGTATGGCACACTTAAGGTATAGCATGATTTTACCTTTAACAGTTAATCAAGTTGAAGGTTGTGGATTCCTTTGGATAGAGTTCCAGAAGGGGTTAATTGATCATATAATTTCTTTATGATTGGTCAAACTTATTGCCAAATAGTTTTTTTTTTTCAATGAGATTACTACTGTAACTTTTTGTTTTTTATTTTTTAAATTTACATCCAAATTAGCCAGCATATAGTGCAACAATGATTTCAGGAGTAGATTCCTTAATGTCCCTTACCCATTTAGCCCATCCCCCCTCTCACAACCATTCCAGTACCCCTCAGTTTGTTCTCCGGTTTATGAGTCTCTTCTGTTTTGTCCCCCTCCCTGTTTTTATATTATTTTTGTTTCCCTTCCTTTATGTTCATCTGCTTTGTCTCTTAAAGTCTTCATATGAGTGAAGTCATATGATATTTGTCTTTCTCTGACTAATTTCACTTAGCATAATACCCTCCAGTTCCATTCACGTAGTTGCAAATGGCAAGATTTCATTCTTTTTGATTGCCGAGTAATACTCCATTGTGTGTGTGTGTGTGTGTGTGTGTGTGTGTGTGTATACCACATCTTCTTTATCCATTCATCCATCGATGGACATTTAGGTCCTTTCCATACTTTGGCTATTGTTGATAGTGCTGCTATAAACATGGGGGTGCATGTGTCCCTTCGAAACAGCACATCTGTATTCCATGGATAGCTGCCTAGTAATGCAATTGCTGGGTTGTAGGGTAGTTCTATTTTTAGTTTTTTGAGGAACCTCCATACTGTTTTCCAGAGTGGCTGCACCAGCTTGCATTCCCACCAACAATGCAAAAGAGATCCTCTTTCTCCGCGTCCTTGCCAACATCTGTTGTTGCCTGAGTTGTTAATGTGAGCCATTCTGACAGGTGTAAGGTGGTATCTCATGGTGGTTTTGATTTGTATTTCCCTGATGATGAGTGATGTTGAGCATTTTTTCATGTGTCAGTTGGCCATCTGGAGGTCTTCTCTGGAGAAGTGTCTATTCATGTCTTTTGCCCATTTCTTCACGGGATTATTTGTTTTTTGGGTGTTGAGTTTGATAAGTTCTTTTATCAAACAAAGTTCTTAGATTTTGGATACTAACCCTTTATCTGATATGTCATTTGCAAATATCTTCTCCCATTCTGTCGGTTGCCTTTTAGTTTTGCTACTACTCTAACTTTTCTTTACTGGCATGCTAACATTTATAAATAACTAAAAATACCCCCAAATATATCATTTATAGTTAAAAAAAAAATAAAGTATCACTGAAGATTAAAAAAAAAATAAATGTAAATTGACTAAATTCTCCCACCAAAAAACATGGAGTGGCTGGATTCAAAAAAAATTATAATAAAATCCATTTTTTTGTACCTACAAGAGACTCACTTCAGATGTAATGGCACTCAAAGACTGCAGGTGAAGATATGGAAAAAGATGTTCCATGCAAACAGAACCCGAAAGAAAGCTGGGGTAGCTATGTTTATACGCAACAAAATAGACTTTAAAACAAACACTGTAATAAAAGGCAAAGAAGGGCATTATATAATGATAAAGGGGTCGATCCAATGAGAGGATAATAATTTTTGTAAATATTATGCATGTAACATAGGAGTACCTAAATATATAAAGCAAATATTAACAGACCTAAAGGGAAAAATTGACAGGAATACAAAATAGTAGAGGCCTTTAATACCCCATTTACATCAATGGATAGATTATCTAGACAAAAAAATCAATAAAAAAACATTGGTCTTAAATGATATATTAGACCAGATGGACTTAATAGATATTTACAGAACATTTTATCCAAAAGCAAAAAAATACACATTCTTCTCAAATGCACATGGAACATTCTCCAAGATAGATTATATGTTAGGCCCCAAAACAGGTCTTCATAAATTAAAGAAGACTGAAATCATATCAAGCATCTTTTCTGACCACAACAGTATGAAACTAGGAATCAAAGAAGAAAACTGGAAAGGTCACAAATATGTGGAGGTTAAATAACTCCACATAAATATATACATAAATATATAATGAGTCAATGACAAGATCAAAGGAGAAATCAAAAAATACCTTGAGACAATAAAAATGGAAATACAAATCTTTGAGATGCAATAAAAGTAGTTTCTAAGAGGGAGGTTCATAGCAATGTGGGCCTACCACAAGCAACAAAAAAAATCCCAAATAGCAATCTAACCTTATACCTAAAGAACTAGAAAAAGACAAAGAAGCAAAGCTCAAAGTTAGTAGAAGTAAGGAAATAACAAAGATCAACGCAGAAGTAAATGAAATAGAGACTGAAAAGATAATAGTAACTAAGTAATTTGAGCTTGTAACCAAGAACTTGATCTTTGAGAAGATAAGCAACATTGAAAAATCTTTACGCTCACCAAGAAAAAAAGAGAGAGGGCTCAAATAAATAAAATAAGAAATGGAAGAAGAGAAGTTACAACTGATACCACAGAAATATAAAACATCTTGAGAAACTATGAACAATTCTGTGCCAGAAAATTGGATAACCTAGAAGGAATGGATAAATTCCTAGAAACATATAATCTTTCAAGATTGAATAATGAAGAAATAAAAAGGCTGAATAGACCAATTACTGGTAAGGAGATTAATCAGTACTCAAAAACCTACCAACAACAAACAGAAGTCCAGGATCAGATGGCTTCACTGGTGAATTCTACCCCACATTTGAAGATTTTATATATATCCTTTTCAGACTCTTCCAAAAAATTGAAGAAGAAAGGACACTTCAAAGCTCATTTTACAAGGCCAGCATTACCCTGAAACCAAAACCAGACTAGGACATCATAAGAAAGGAAGAAAAGAAAAAGAAAAAGGAAAAGAAAAGAAAAGAAAAGAAAAGAAAAGAAAAGAAAAAGAGAAGAAACCAAAGGAAAGCAATAGGCCAATATCTCTAATGAACATAGATGCAAAAATCCATGACATTTTTCACAGAAATAAAACAATCCTAAAATTCGTATAAACCACAAAAGATCCTGAATAGCAAAAGCAATCTTGAAGAAAGAGAATGAAACTGGAGGTATAATGCTCCCTGGTTTCAAACTATATTATAAAGCTATAGTAATCAAAACAGTACGGTATAGGCATAAAAACAGACACATGGATCCATGGAAAGGAATAGAGAGTCCAGAAATAAACCCGTGCGTATATGGTCAATTAATTTACAGCAAAGGAGACAAGAATATACAACGGGGAAAGGACACACTCTTTAAAAAATGGTGTTGGGAAAACTGGACAGCCATATGCTCAAGAATGAAACTGGACTACTCTCTTACACCATACACAAAAATAAACTCAAAATGGATTAAAGACTTGAATGTGAGACCTGAAACCATAAAATTTATAGGAGAAAACATAGGTGGCAAGCTCCTTGACATCAGTCTTAGTGATGAATATTTGAATCAAATTCCAAAAACAAAAGCAAAAATAAACAATTGGGACTACTTGGAACTAAAAACCTTCTGCACAGCAAAGGAAACCATCAACAAAATGAAAGGCAAGCTACTAATGGGAGAAGATATTTGCAAATGATGTAACTGATAAGGGATCAATATCCAAAATATATGAAGAACTCATACAACTCTATAGCAAAACAACAACAAAACACAACCTGATTTAAAAATTGGGCAGAGGATCTGAATAGACATTTTTTCCAAAGAAGACATACAGTTGGCCAACAAGCACATGAAAAGATGCTCAACACCACTGATCATCAAGGAAATGCAAATCAAAAGCACTATGAGATATTGCTTCCCAGGTGTTTGATGGTTATTATCAAAAAGACAAGGAATAGCAAATGCTGACAAGGATATGGAGAAAAGAGAAACTTCATGCACTGTTGGTGCAAATGTAAATCGGTGCAGCCACTATGGAAAATAATATGGAGGTTCCTCAAAAAATTAAAATAGAGCTACCACACTGATGTAGTAATTCCACTTCTGGATATTTATCTGAAGAAAAGGAAAACATTAAATTGAAAAGATATATGCATCCCTATATTCATTGAGCATTATTTACACAAACCAAGATATGTAAACAGCCTAAGTTTCTATTGATAGATGAAAGGATAAAGAAAGTGTGATATACACATACACAAAGGAATACTACTCAGCCAAAGGAAAAAAGAATGACATTTTGCCATTTGTAACAAGATGGGTGGACCTTGGAGGTATTATGCCAACTGAAATAAGTTGGACAGAGAAAGACAAATACCATATGATCTCAATTATGTGTGGAATCTAAAAAACAAAACAAAGGAACAAAGAAGACAAAACAAAACATGGAGATACAGAAACAGAATGATGGTTTCTAGAGGGGAGGGAGGTTGGGTGTGAATGAAATGGGAGCAAATGGGGGTCAAGAGGTACAAACTTAGTTACAAAATAAATAAGTCATGGGGATGAAATATACAGTAGTCAATAACATTATGGTGCATATTTGTAAGTTGCCAAGAGAGTAACTCTTAAAAGTTCCCATCACAAGAAAAAAAATCTGTAACTTTCACTGGTGATGGATGGTAACTAGAATGACTGAAGTGATCATTTGGCTGTGTATACAAACATTGAATTATTATGCCGTGCACCTGAAACTAATATAACGTTATGTGTCAATTATACTTGAATAAAAACAGACACCATCATTATAAGAACATTTGTAAAATACAGAGGAAAGTAAAATGAAGAAAATAAAAATTGCTTTTAATCCCAATACTAGGGATAATCACAGTAACCATTGATTTACTTCTTTCTAGGCCAAATTATATTATGCTTTTTTTCCGTACCAGTGTTTTTCCACTTAAATTATCTTGAACTTTGTCCTAAGACATCAAGTATTTTCTGCAGTATACGTTTCAATGGCTCTAACAGTATTTCTTATTATGAAGGTAACAAAATTTATTTAACCAGCCTCCTACTATTGCATAGTTCTTTTCTATCATTTCCTCATTATAAATCATGATTGTACAAATAGCCTTAAAAATAAAAACTTGCACTTATTTATAATGATTTCCTTTGTATGAAGTCCAAGAAATAAGGCGCTTGGTGAAAGGTCATGCACATTTGAAAGGCATTTGATGCACATTACCAAATATTTAAGCCTATTTTAACACCCATTTTATTTTGAAAAGGAACTGATTTTGCCTTTTGTTAATGATTTTCCTTAAAAAAAATCTCTCTAGCTTTTTGTCTTACACTTGTCTACTGTAATTTTGAAGCAATTGAATATTGATTAAAAAAAAGAGTACCATAATACTAAGCAAAAAATATTAAAATGTAACTATGCTGAAGAAAAGAATGAAAAAATCATTAGGTCGTGTTTCACATTCCTTATGCCAAAATAGACTCTGATATAGTCAACTGACATCCTTTTAAGGCAAGTAAATATATTTCACTACAGATCAGGGTGTCTCTAGGCCTGGTTCAAGCACACAACGATGGACTCTTTTTACTGTAACTTTACTGTGCAGCATTGTGTAGCATTTTAATTTTTTTTAATGTTTATTTATTTTTGAGAGAGGGAGAGAGAAAGGAAGGTGGAGCGTGAGTGGAAGAGGGGCATTGAGAGAGGGAGACCCAGAATCCCAAGCAGCCTCCAGGCTCTGAGCTGTCAGCACAGACCTTCAACTCACCAACGTTGAGTTCATGACCTGAGCCGAAGTCAGACAATCGGCTGAGCCACCCAGACGCTTGGTGCAGCAATTTAGAAGGAGAGGGTTGGGGGTTTTTGTTTGTTTGCGTGTTTGTTTCTTGTTTGTTTTTTTTTTTTAATGTTTGTTCAACTAACAGCACTTCATTTTTAAATAATTTGCAGTTATTAAGAAAAATATTCACATCTGGTATTTTCCCCACATAAATCGTGCAATTGATAAGGCTACCTACCCTCTTGTGCTCTGAACACGGAGACCTCTCACCCCGCAAGCCTAGTGCTGAGTTTTCTTTTGCGTTTCTCAGGCAAACACTGTTTGTATTATTCCCAGGCAATTTCACCATTCATGTTCTAGAGGGCCAAAGGAAACCCGGTGAGGGAATGTGGACACAAATCCGTTGGAGAGCAAGGGAAGGTTTTCCCTCTGTTCCTCATTTCTCCCACTTTTGCTGGGAAAACCCTTCTGACGCTGTGTTCCCACCCTTGTATTTCAGCGCTGTGCGGAGGGGGCGAGAGCTTTCTGTGCGCCAGCGGGCACTGCGTGCCCCGGAAGCTGCAGTGCAACGGCCACAACGACTGTAACGACTGGAGCGATGAGGAGCATTGCAGTAGGCGCGGGGCCCTGGGGGTTGTGCGGGCGGCCGGGTGCTAGTCAGGCGCCTACAGACCACAGCCATTGCATTGTCAGAGCCTGCCGACCACCGGCCCTTGCGTAGACCACTGCTAGTTTGCCTTTCTAAAGTGAGCCAACGGGTACGGGGTTTGCGCGCCTTTCAAAGGCCTGATGCCCTTAGCAGGGCAGGAGCGGGCGGCCGCAATGGAGCTGCTCAAGGACTGGGGCGTTGTGTTGCCTCAAGTGCTCAAAATTGCAAGAAGGCTTTTTTGTTTATTTTGTTTGGGGGAGGATTTTGTTTTTGTTTTTAAAGTTTAATGAGCTATAAAGGTCAGCTTTTTGGAAAAGGACGTTTTTAATAGGGAAAATTTTCACCCTTGTGATGCTTAACATTCCAGGTCCAGCAGAGGCAAAACCTCTTGTTTAGGTTTTCTCGAAACCTGGCGAGAGACCATGGTGTTAACTGTTTTGAATCCATGCATTGATAGATTCAGCCATAAACATCGTCAATTTGTTGGCTATTGATTTGATTGCTTGTTTTGACTCGATTGCTGGGTGGCTTGTCTAATATTGTAGTAGTCTGCTTGGGCTGCCGTTCAAAATACTGCAGACTTCATGGTTTCAATAGGAGAAATTTATTTATTCTCTCCCAGTTTTGGAGGCCGGAGAGTCTAAGATCAAGGCCAACCAAGTTCAGTGTCTGGTGACAGTTCTCTTGGCTTGCAGGCAGCTTCCAGCTTCCTATGTGCTCACGTGACCTCTTTGGAGGCAGAGAGGGAGGGGGAGAAGATGGGAGAGGGTGAGAGAGAGAGAGAGAGAGAGGGCTCTGGTGCCTCATCCTCTTATAAGGGTACTTAGATTAGGGCCCCACTTTTATAGCCACATCTAAGCTTTATCACCTTCTTACAGGTTCTGTCTCCAAATAGTTATTTGGGGGTTAAGGCTTTAACATACTCATTTTGAGAGGACATAAACATTCTGGTCCTACATATATATATATATGTATATATATATATATATATATGTATATATATATATATATATATATACACACACACACACACACACATTCCAACTTTCAAGTTGTTTTGCACTTATGCAACAGATGAAAAAGAAAAATTCATCTCAATAATACATTGCAGGATTTGCATCCAAAGCAGAACCATATGTAGTGTTCTAATTGCTTTTTAATGGTTATACGACCAGCAAAAGTTACCACGGGAAAAGCTGTGTTTTACTCCCTGTAGGAGTTGCCAAGGCTGTATGAGAGCTCATCACTGTTGACCTTAATTGAGAGGTTCTTGTGGTCTCTTTGCCAGGTGGACCACCTTTTGTTTCTCTGAAGGATTAGGATGCTTATTTATCATAAGTGTTGAAGGCAGTATATTATGATAATATTTCAGGTCAGCGTTTCCCTAACTCATGTTCCGTAGTTCCTCAGTCTTGAAAACTGCATGAGAAAAAAAAAATAAATTTGAGACATTCTGCCAAATCTACTTTTTAGAGAGTTGCAACACATACACATTGCAAGATCTGAGAAATGCAGTTAAAAAAAAGACTTACTGGGGTGCCTGGGTGGCTCAGTTAGTTGAGCGCCTGACTTTGGCTCAAGTCATGATCTCACGGTTCGTGGTTTCGAGCCCTGCGTTGGGCTCTGTGCTGACAGCTCAGATTGTGCTCCTGTCTCTCTCTTTCTCTCAAAAATAATAAACATTAAACAAATAAGTAAATAAATAAATAAATACTTATTAATTTTGCTTAGCTTCGTATTTTCTCAAAATTATTTGTTCATTTATACCCCCACTTTTATTTCTTTATTTTTCATGCATTCTTTTATTTATTTTGTGTAATATCTAGCATCCTATGGAACTTCAGATATGCCACCCATATTTTGGAAATATTTTCACTATGACATTTGTTTTTATATTTTGGAATTACCTGTTCAGAAAAACCTGTGGCACGTGATTTTACATGAAAAACATTTTCACAGGATGTATACTTACATTAGGGAGTACTGCTGTAGAATTAGAAGGCAATATTTTATAGAGCGCCCACAGTAGGGAATTTAAAATGATTCAATAGAATTATGGAAATTATGGAAATTGTGGTGGAATCTTTTCCTTATCTCCCAATACGGCCCATGTGGGCATTATTAAAATTCTGCATGTGCCTCTACTCCCGGTGTGGGCTCACACTGGCCCATCATTCTGTTCCTCCACTGCAGTGAGCATTGCACTTAATACAGTAAGAGCTTTCTGCTGCATTGGTTGCAATTGATTTTGAAGGAGCGAATTTTCTAGTCAGTGACTGAACAAGGAAGGTATTACTATTCTATAAGGTATATAGCAATGTCCTAGGAACTGAAAGTTTATGAAGGAAGATACGGGCTTTCCTCATGAGCATACTTCAAAACCCATGTGGCTTGGTCAGTTGAGGAAATAAAATACATCCCTTCAGAATATTTGTCTATGAAAATGCTTAGTTAGACATTGAAAGCTTTTGCATGTAGTTGTTTCCGGACTCACGAGGACATTTGATTCTGAGTTTTAACCTTCAGTGCTTGTGGCATTTCAGTGCGTTCACTGAGGGTGCCACCCTCCCGCTGTCCACCACCCTGTGGTGAAGGAGGAGTGCTAAGTCTGAAATAGGGCATGGATGCAAATCAGAGCGTGAATGCAGCCTGCATACTCCTGAAGGGAGAAGACGGTTTGGCTGGGCATTCCTAATGAATGAGCAGAAAGATGTGCCGGTTCCCAGGGCGCTGGCAGGTATAGGAGGAGGAGGACTCCTCCTCTATGCTAATCAACTATGCTGGTAGCATTTATTTACATGATGTGATTGCATTTTTAGCAGAGGAGGTATTATCCCTTTTTGTCCAGATGCAGTGCTGAGGTTGACAGTGATGAACAAATTTGCCACTTGTTCAAAGTGCTAGATTTGAACCTGGTTCTCTACTATTTGTTTGTTTGTTTTTATTGAAGTGTAGTTGATACACAAATGTCATATTAGTTTTAGGTGTACAACATAGTAATTCAACAATTCTGTACGGTACTCAGTGCTTATCACAAGTGTATTCACCATGTGTTACCTTACAATATTACTGACCACATTTCCTATGTTGTACTTTTCATCCCCATGACTGATTTATTTTATAACTGGAAGTTTGTATCTCTTAATCCCCTTCCCTTATTTCACCCATCCCCCCAGTCCCCTCCCCTCTGGCAATCATCAAGTTTTACTTCGTATTTATGAGTCTGTTTCTGTTTTGGTTTGTGTTCTAGATTCCATGTATATATGAAACCATAATGACATTTGTCCTTCTCTGACTTATTTCACTTAGCATAATACCCTCAAGGTCTGCCCATGTTGTCACAAATGGCAAGATCTCATTCTTTTTTATGGCCCCAAATATTCCATTATACACACACACACACACACACACACACACACACCACATCCTTTTTTATCCATTCATCTATCAATGGACGCTTAGGTTGCCTCCACATCTTGGCTATTGTAAATAATACTGCAGTAAGCATAGGGGTGCACATATCTTTTTGAATTAGTGTTTTCATTTTGGGGGGAGTAAATACCCAGTAGTAGAATTACTGGATCATATGATATTCCTATTTTTAATTTTCTTTGAGGAACCTCCATACTGTTTTCCACAGTAGTTGAACCAATTTACATTCCCATCAACAGGGCACAAGGTTTCCTTTTTCTCCACGTCTTCGCTAACACTTGTTGTTTCTTGTCTTTTAGGAACCAGCTATTCTGACAGGTGTGAGGTGATAATCTCAATGTGGTTTTGATTTGCATTTCCCTGATGATGAGTGATGTGGGGCATCTTATGTGTCTGTTGGCCATCTGTATGTCTTCTTTGGAAAAATGTCTCTTCAGGTCCTTTACCCAATTTTTATTCAGATTATTTGGGGTTTTTGGTATGGAGTTGTATGAGTTCTTTATATATTTTATATACTAGCTCTTTATTGGCTATGTCATTTGCAAATATCTTCTCCCATTCCATAGGTTGCCTTCTTGTTTTGTTGATGGTTTCCTTCACTGTGCAAAAGCTTTTTATTTGGTGACGTCCCAACAGTTTATTTTTGCTTTTGTTTCTTTTGCCTGGGGAGACCTATCCATAAATGTGTTGCTAAGGCTGATGTCCAAGGCATAACTGCGGGTATTTTCTTTTAGGAGTTTTGAGGTTTCAGGTCTCACATTTAGGTCTTTCATCCATCTTGAGTTCATTTTTGTGTATGGTGTAAGAAAGTGGTCCTGTTTCATTCTTTTGCATGTGGCTGTCCAGTGTTCTCAATACCATTTATTGAAGAGACTGTCTCTCCATTATAAATGCTTGCCTCCTTTGTTGTGGAGTAATTGACCATATAAACGTGGGTTTATTTCTGGGCTGTCTATCCTGTTCCATTGATCTATGTGTCTGAATCCAGCTTTGAATGGGTCCAAATCTAATTGTTGTTTTTCCCAAAGTGTGCTGCCTTTCACTTGCTCTTGTCCGTGTAAGTTCAGACTTGGTGAACAATTATATTCTGATCACCTATATGACAGGAAAATGTTTATTTTGGATGCTCCATTATACTTTGGGTGATGATTGTCTATTACATCGGCGTGCCAGGTATCTGGGACTGCTTACGGACTTTCTCCACTAACTAATTTTGTCATGTCCTTCAGTCTCTTCCTAAGTATTTGTAGAATCAATAGATTGCCAACCACCTGGAATAATTTTAGTGGGGTAGTGAAAATATTTTCAAAAATTAAGGAAAGTTTTCTTTTAGAAATTTCTAACTCTGGGGCGCCTGGGTGGCGCAGTCGGTTAAGCGTCCGACTTCAGCCAGGTCACGATCTCGCGGTCCGTGAGTTCGAGCCCCGCGTCAGGCTCTGGGCTGATGGCTCAGAGCCTGGAGCCTGTTTCCGATTCTGTGTCTCCCTCTCTCTCTGCCCCTCCCCCGTTCATGCTCTGTCTCTCTCTGTCCCAAAAATAAATAAACGTTGAAAAAAAAATTTTTAAAAAGAAATGTCTAACTCTGTGACTTTAGGCAGGCTACCTACCTCTCTGTTCCTGGGTTTCTTTGTCACTGAGGCTGGCTGCACTTTAGCAGTGCAAGAAGCCCCACCTGCAGGGATCCTAATCCAGTGGGTCTGGAGGCGGAGCCCAGCAGACCTTTGCAAAACTTCCAGGGTAACTCTAATATACAGCCAGATATGAAACCACTGGACTAGAGGGTGTCTGGTGTCTCTTTTGTTGCTCACATTCTATAATCTTTTGATTGTATAACCAGCTCTAGAACAGTGTCTGGTAGATAACTAGTGCTTAGCAAATGAATAAGAAAGCTTCAAGAAAAACGGTTGTCACAAGGAAAATAGCGGCCACAAAGTCCACACACTTTATGCCACCTACAATCACCGTCAAATACCTTTGGAAATCATTTGCTCGGAATTTAGAGTAAAATTGGTTGACTTATATTTTAGTATAATTATACTCTAAGCTATACTAATTATACTATACGCTAATTATGCTGTGTTAACTACTTATTCTAAGTAAAATTAATTACACTAATGATCACAACGTGTAGTGATTACTCGTGGTGGACGTTCTGGAGTCAGGCTGCCTGGGTTCCTATCTCTGCTTTGCCATTTCCTGCTTCTGTGAACTTGGGGAAGTCACTCAATCTCTCTGGTCCTCAGTGCCCTCATCAGTGAGATGGAAACATTAACAGTAACTATCTCTAGAACTATTGTGCAGAATGCCGAATCCTTGGCTAGAAAGCACATAGCCCATTGTCTGTCTGGCCTGCTATAACCCTTTCAAGAGTGATAGGACTTCTGGTTGCTATTGTGGTTATTGCGTTTTTATTCACCACATCTTTGCTCCCCACGCCAGCTCACCTCCACCTCTGCCCACCACCTCTCACCTCCAAGCTGTAAAGGATGGTTACCGGAAGCCATGAAGGCAGCTCATAAAGGTCAGGGGGGTACATTGAAGAGGAAACAGAAACATGAAAACATCCACCCCAACTTTAAAACCAGCACCACGTGAAACTATTTTAGAAAAGAAGCACAAAAGAAAAACTGGTGTTCCATATGATGTTTCTGAATCACCAACAATGACCACATTGACCATATTCTGTTTCTTAAAAGGCAGGGATGCAAGTACATACTAGAACTGTTTCCATCAAAATAATAAAAAGGAAAATATTACTCTGTACACTGAAGGAGGAAGCTTCAGATGTCTGGAAAATTCGCTTCGGTTTAGTAGCAATCTGATTATACAAATCAGTAAGAGTATTGAATAGTCTTGAATTCCTGCCATGTGCGAAGCATGTTGTAGACACCCACGAGGTATAAAGACCGTTAAGACACGGTTTCTTTCTTCAGGAGTCTTTGAGTCTAATCAGAAGAGTAACATGAATACGGAGATCATTGAATATGGTACTTTAGAGCAATACAGTAGAAGAGATGTCTGTCACAAAGGGAAAGAAGACTGGTGCAAACAAAAAGGCAGGGGCCGTAGGTTCTATGACTATATGACAAGGGCAAGATCATTAGGAGTAAGATTAGTGTGGAGAAAGCTGATGAAAAGATGGGATTGAAACCAGGCCTTGGACACAGGTGATGTTTGGAAAATCTAGTTCAGTGATTCTCAAGAGAGGGCAGTTTTGCCCCCACCTCCCCCTTCTGAGGGGACATTTTGCAATGTTTGGAGACATACTCACGAGTATGGAGTTTGGAGGAGGTGCTACTGGCATTTAGTAGGTAGAGGCCAGAGATGCTGGTCAGCATCCTACAATGCACAGGATCGTCCCCACAATCAAGGAATTACCCACTCCCGATTTGTCAATAGTACTGCTATTGAGAAGTCCTCCTTGAGAGCTAAAAACCAATAGTCAGAAACCCCAGGAGTCAAGAAACCTGGGTAACTGTAATGAGCTGGGCAACTACAGGCAAACTATTTAACCTCTCTGGTCGTCTCAAAATGAGGGCGCCTCTGGGTGGAAATTGAGCATCCATACTTGAATCTTGAATTGAGGCAACACAATTATGTTCATAGACTTGTAGAGATTGAGAAAAGTGAATGAAGCTCTTGATAAAAACTTTTCTGTTCCTTAGTTTTCTCCTTTAATTTAATGATAATTTTGAGGGATGAAAGTTACTAGAGTAAGATGCCAAACTGAAATAAATATCAACATGGAAGAACTGCAGAAGTAACATTTTGTATCAGGTACTCATTAAAGAAAAAAATCTGTATCTAGAAAAACATCTACCTTAGGTTATGTAAAGTTATGCTTGTATTGAGCAAGAAAATCATAGCAAGAAGCTTTTGAAAATTTTGATTTGTTGGCCCTAAATGGTGCTGGCATCTCTTTTCAGTCCAAATAAACATTTATTCCAATAAAAGGAGGCACTGTGATCTTTGCTGTTTGCTATGCATTTCTGGCTGCGCAGCGCCTCTGGTTAAGGTTCTGTGTGTTTACTAATCACGCAGACTTCAGGGAGGTAACAAGTTGTTTTCCAAATGCAGCTCATTTTGTATCTATCCTCTGAAAATGGCTTCTAACCAAGGAAGTGGTAACAGTGGAAAGTTCAATCTGCACCTGTGTGAATAATGAGGAATTAAAAAAAAAATGCTTGAGTCATCTCCATTTATGAAATAAATGTTTATTTTTATGAAACAATTTAATAGATGACAGCATTAATTTAAAAAAATATCTACAGCAAGGTGTTTTAATATGCAACGTTTTTAGAATGGGCCTCACAGAAGGGATGCATGAATCATTGGAAATTTTTGGCGTGTTCCAAGGTTAATCAGATTCTAAAAGAAGTATTTGATTCCCCAGTCTTACCATCAAAAAAAAAAAAAAAGTGAAATGTACTGCTTAAAAAAAAAAGAAAATTAACTCATATCCTTTAAAATATGTCACCCTGTCCACCCCACTCCCTCCTCTGGGGAATGCAAATACTTTTGCGCGATGGTCAAATTGAGGCCCCTGGTTATTGCTGATTCTAGCATACTGATTCAAAACCTGCTACAAGAGTAATTTAGATTAAAAACAAAAACAAAACCAAAACAATAATAAGAAAGATTTTTTTCAAATTTCCCAGGGAAATGTATATATTTTGATGCACAAATTCCCTAACTTTGCAGAGTGGGCAGGAGAATCAAAGTTTGTAACCTTTCTTGACTCAGCATGTAGGCAGTGGTTACATGCAGCATGGAGTGCAGGGTGGGGATTTAGTGCCCTCTGTTGAATGGGAGGAAATAGTCCTGTCAGGTGAAAACTGGGACCTCTTTTTAATTATTTTCCTTTATGATGGTCATCCTTGTTATTAAACTTATTCAGCCTGGGCAAAATAAATAAAAAGCACTTCCAGAGTTCTGTGTGTGTAGAAGTGGGAGCATGTATGTAGACACGTGTGTGTGTTGTCCACATATGCACCCTCTTAATGTAGGCACTGAACAGATAGATGGTCCCTAAGGAACATTACATTTTTTAAACGATATGACCCTACAAGTATGTAAGTAGCTTCTTCAAAGAACGCTTCGTGAAATAGAAACTTATAATTCATGTAACAAGTATAATATTTTGATGTATGTGGTCAACAGTTTAACTGATCCATGCCCAAGAGTTTTGGTAAGGAATTATTATAGAGTCTGGGATGTTTACAGTGAAGAGGTACTCATCGCCAGTCGTGTGAGATGCAGACTTATGCTTGAGGAGAAGCAATCAGGTAGAATTTAGGAGACAATTAGATTCTTGGTCTTCATCAGCCAAGTAGACTTGTCCTCAAACGTGTCCCCTTTGTTCTTGCTATTCCTTCTGCTTGAATCATGCTGAAACTTTCATCCCATCCACTCTACTGAGATCCTGTCTTCCATGATCCCTCTCCAGCTTTAAGAATCTGTATTTTGGGGGCACCGGGTGGCTCAGTGGGTTAAGCGTCCGACTTCAGCTCAGGTCATGGTGTCATGGTCTGTGAGTTTGAGCCCGGCGCAGGGCTCTGTGCTGACAGCTCAGAGCCTGGAGCCTGCTTCAAAATCTGTGTCTCCCTCTCTCTCTGCCCCTCTCCCACTCACAGTCTGTGTGTCTCTCTCTCTCTCTCTCTCTCTCAAAAATAAACATTTAAACAAATTTAAAAAAAAAGAATCTGTATTTTGAACGTAATTCACTTTAAATAAGAGAAAATACTTTTAAGAAATCTCATTTCTATTAAATGCAGGCTTCTTAACAGATATTGATTTAAAACATTTTTATAACTTTATTGAGGTACAATTTCCATACCATATGGTATCCCATTGATTTTTAGTAAATTTATGGAGTTGTGTGACCACCACCACAATCCACTTCTAGAACTTCTTCATCTCCCCTCAGATTTCCCTCCCACCTATTTGTAGTCAGTCCTCATTCCCACCCCTTCAGCCACAGGTAACCACTGCTCTGATCTCTGTCTCTGTAAGTTTTCTTTTTCTGGGAATTTCATAAATGGGTCATACAATATGTAGTCTTTGTATCTGAATTCTTTTATTTAGCATAATGGTTTTGAGATTCATCTGTACTGTCACATGTATCAATAGTATGATATTTTTAATTGCTGGATAGTATTTCATCATTTGAGTATTCTATATTTTGAGTATTCATTCACCAGCTGGTGAGCGTTTGGTTTCTAGTCTTTGGCTATTATAAATAATGCTGCCACAGACATTTGCATACAAGTCTTTGTGTAGATGTATGTTTCATTTTTCTTGGGTAGATTTCTAAGGATGGAAATCATGAATCATATGATAAGGTTTATAGTTAACTTTATGAAAAGCTGCCGTACTGCTTTCTAATGTAGCATTATTATTTTACATCCCCAGCAAGTATATATGAGAGCTTCAGTTTCTCAAAATCCTTGCCAATACTTGGTATTTTCTGTTTATTGTTATTGTTATTATTATTAATTACCATCTTAGGGGATATGTAATGGTAGCTTATTGTGGTTTTAATTTGCCTTTCCCTAATGACTAATTATATTCAGCACTTTTTTTATGTCTCCTTCGTATGTCTTTTGTGAAGATTTTCTATTCAATTCTTTCACGTATTTGAAATTGGGTTGTTTTATTATCGAATCTAGAAGTTCTATATATATTCTGGATGTAAGTCCTTTATCTGATACATGACTTGCAACTACTTATTCCAGTATGTGGTTTGTCTTTTCATTTTCTTAGTAGCATCTTTTGAAGCACAAGCCTTTAATGAAGTCCATTTGTTATTATTATTTTTGTAATGGCTTGTGCTTTTGTTGTTATACCTAAGAATTCTTCCAAGGTCAAAAAGATTGTTTCCTGTTTTTTTTTTCTAGAAACTTCATGATTTTAGCTCTTACATTGAGGTCTGTGATCCACTTTGAGACAGTTTTTGTATACGGTTTGAGGGAAAAGCTAGACTTCAATTTTGCAATTGGCCCAACACCATTTGTTGAAGAGTATTATTTTTGCATTGAATTGTACTGACATCTTACACATACTGATTTACATTACACATATTTATTAATCTCTTCCTTAAACCCTATTAAGTAATTGATATTATCCTAGTTTCATAAATCAGTTTACAGATTCATAGACTTTAACCACTCCAGTTATTCAAGTTCTCACAGCTAGTAGTAGATGGCAGAACCAGGGTGCCCAAGTATCTGGTTCACCCAAGTATAAGATCTAGTACAAGGACCAAGTCCAAGTCCTTCCATATTACTTATTTCAACATTAAACTTTAAGCTTCCAGAGGTTACGTAGCACTTAATCTTATCTTGTCACCATAATCTAGTCCAGTACTGATTATTTGAGGGTCATGTTATGAAACACTGAGTTGACTTAAATGATACTGTGTGTGTGAAAATAACAACCTTATAATCTAAATAACATTTTCTCTCCATTCTGTTCATGCTTATCACAGACAAAACTAGACTTTCATTTTATTTTATTTTTTAAAGTTTAGTTAGTTTGAGAGAGAGAGAGTGCAAGTGGGGAGAGGCAGAGAGAGAGAGAGAGAGAGAGAGAGAGAGAGAGAGAATCCCAAGCAGGCTCTGTGCTGTCAGTGCAGAGCCCGACATGGAATTTGATCTGACAAACCATGAGATCATGACCTGAGCTGAATCTAGAGTTGGACACTCTACCAACTGTGCCACCCAAGTGCCCCTAGACTTTCATTTTAAAGGAGATGTTTTAAGGAAATAACTACTCAGCCTGTATTAAAAGTCATTCATTCTGCATGAACATGAATTTCATTAGGAACTTTGTTGAGTTGAGAGTGTCTGTGCTCGTATTTGACTATAAAAGAGCTTTCAGGTAACATAAAGTGGATCGCAGATAAAGACTTTCAGAAAGTGTTAGAAGCATTGGTTTGGGAGCCAGAAGGTTCTAGTCCTCGCTCTGCAGGAACTTGGTAAGTGATCTTGAACAAGACCTTGGATGTCTCTGCATCACAGTCTCCTCACTGGTAAAACAGTAGATGTGGACCTGGTTACCATTATAATTTCCCTCCCGTGATATGCTTTTGTTAAATGAACATCCTGTTCTGCTCGGATGACATATCAGCGGCTTCTCTTATATACAGATTGCAGTGAGGATTTGTTTCACTGTCACACGGGCAAGTGCCTTAATTATAGCCTTGTGTGTGATGGATATGATGACTGTGGGGACCTGAGTGAGGAGCAGAACTGTGGTAAGTAGTATTGTTTCCCTGAAGGTTTTCATTTAAAATGACAGACGTGCATAGTCCAGAATTCGTAGCTCATTGTTTGTTCACGTGATTAGCAGGTTAACTTGCAAAATGGCTGGTTTCCTTATTTTTAGAAAGAGGAGGTTTTTCTCAATTACTCGTCTCAGTCATGTCTTATGTGTCAATGTAATATTTCTTAAAGTCACAATAACGAAGTGCTTAAGAAGTAGAGTGGAAAGATGGGTAACGGTTGTTAATATGTTAAAATTTTCTCCTTGAAAGTGTTGTATTTCTTTTTTTTTTAATTTTTTTTCCCAACGTTTATTTATTTTTGGGACAGAGAGAGACAGAGCATGAACGGGGGAGGGGCAGAGAGAGAGGGAGACACAGAATCGGAAACAGGCTCCAGGCTCCGAGCCATCAGCCCAGAGCCTGACGCGGGGCTCGAACTCACGGACCGCGAGATCGTGACCTGGCTGAAGTCGGACGCTTAACCGACTGCGCCACCCAGGCGCCCCGAAAGTGTTGTATTTCTTCTCTGGTTAGGGCCAGTGGCCCATATTTAGACTTTGAGCTCTTGAACAAAACTTCACAGACAGATGTATTGTTGTGTGTACATCATAGAATTTACAGTTGGGAAAGGTCTTATAGATGACGTAATCCAAACCCTCCTTTTACAGTGAGATAACTGGAGAAAACGGGGGGGGGGGGTAGGTGGGGGGTGGGGTGGAGGGCTTGAGTAGTTGGACAGGTCAATGGAGAGGACCAGGGAATATAGTTACTGTGTGAAAAAGAATGGTCGTAACCACTCAACATAATTCCTCTGAAGATAGTAGGATATCATGAAGTTTGTGCTCTTAGGGTGACTTTGTGCCTCTGTAACGGTAATAATTACAACTTTCCCTTAGACCAGTCTTTGCCCCACTTGCCCATCATTATTAGCAAGCTGAGCACGTGGTGCTTCTTCTGGTTTCTGCACATGTATCCCATCTATTGTGTCTTTCTTCTTTTCTCAGCACTTCATCTTCCATATACTATACCTTACTTTATTGCTGCAGTATGACCTTTCAGATCCATGGTTGCTCCATGAGTCTGGCAACGACAATGGTACTCTCTCAGTGGATACTCATAATTGTTCCTCGTTATTGAATCTGTTATCCACGAATCCACACACATCTGTTAAGTGGTTACTTATATTAAGTATTATATTTTCCACATCTCATGGTAAGGAATCCCACAGAGTCTGCTCTCTGTGAGAAGAAACTTGACTTAATTCCCTCTCTTTTTTTTCTTCAGGAATGTATAGTTTAGGGAAGAGGTTAAATCTAGGCTAAAAAGGATCATGAAAAAAATATAAATATTCTGCATTTCTTACCCAGGAGTTTTTTTTCCCAATATGAATTATATATTAAGATAGTTTAATAAAAAGCCTAAGCTTAGCATCAGGAAAGATGACAGGAGATATTTGCCTTCCCAATTTATTAGAGAGAGGTAGGTTACAATTCTTAGATACATGGTAGAGTCCTCACAAATCAAATCAGCTATCTACATTGTGAAACCCGCATCACAGGTCTGTTTATGTTAGCCAATGTAAAAATAAAAATTTTTCATAAGGAAAGAAAACAACAACAAAACAAAAACAGGAACAACCCATGGGTCCTGAGAAAGCTGCCCGGTTGTTACTCATTTGAAAAACAGACAGTGATGGTGGCCAGTGGGTCACATGCTTGGGTAGGAGGTGGCATTTTAATTGTGCCGGAGCCACCATAGAGAAAGCATTGAAGGTATCTGAACAATTGGAACAGACTCTCTTCAGCTGGAATCATGAGTCATTCAGCTCTAAGTCTTTGTCGTGCTGGTTCTCTACATCCCCCTGAGTTTTTGTTTCCTCCAGATTGTAATCCCACAAAGGAGCATCGCTGTGGAGATGGGCGCTGCATTGCAATAGAGTGGGTTTGTGACGGTGACCATGACTGTGTGGATAAGTCCGACGAGGTCAATTGCTGTAAGTGCCCTGCGGATTTCCATTTGCTGATTTTTTCCTTTCTGCCTGTTTAGACAAATATAGTGTCCAGCACTCGAAGGGAAGATCGCTGTACTTTGCTTCTAATCTATGAAGATAATAATTGAGCGGTGTGATGGCAATAACAGTGTCACGTATCTGGCTTCCACATGTGTCTCCCCAGAACTCCAAGCTTAATTTGGCTGCTCTGGCCAGGCCGGTGTCTGCTTTCTGTCTCACTGGCCACGCATCTCCTTTCTGCATCTGTAACTTTGTCAAAGAGGATGTTCTTCCCAAAGACTGGGGGACTCCTTTTCTGCAAGCTATGTTTGAGTGACTAAGCTTCCCTGAAGGAACCTCCAAACATGCTCTCAGTCACTATTTGTGGGAGAACATGGAGAGGATTGCCAGAGAGAAGAAAGCCTTCAGTGTTCCTAGGGTTACATAGAGCACATGATAATAACTACAACTTTACGGGCTGTTGTGTTTCTGGGTGAGTAGACAGTCTGGAATAGTAGAAGCTAGATGTTAAACGAGAATAGTATTGACCTGAAGGAGTTAATATGATGCATTTGGTGCATGTTCAAACCAATTAAAGTTTTTATTCCATCTTTTGCTGTCTAATAAAAATAGGCAAATGGATACATATAAGATTGAATATTTAATTTGCCTATAATTTGAGGCAAAAATAGAAATATGGGTCATATGGGTTTTATTTTGACAGAAGAAAAGCCATCTGAATTAATTAACAAATGCAATACCCAGCTTTCCCTTTCCCTGAATTGACTTGGAACTGAGTCCTTGCTGGTGGACATAGTCAAACAGAGTGGACAGTATCTCGATGGATCCTGGGAAAGCAAGGACATGGTACTCAGGTCTACCGATTCTGGTGTTCAGCCTCAGTTCAAGCATATGGAGCTTTAATATTAGACAGTAACTCAGTGAAGGCTGAGGTTACATGAATGGGTTTCTGATGCTCGAAAAGACAATAGGGATAGAATTTAGACAGCCTTCAGGAACTGGAAGGTTAGTAGCCACTAGACCATCCCTATCAAACATCAGATGTTATAAGCAGTTTTGAAATAAGGCGTTTATTATGTGCGGGGTACTATGCAAATTCTTTCACATACGTCACTTCGTTGGCCCATTAGGTGAGATTGGAATAAAATGAAATGTTTGGGCTTTGAGTCAGAGAAGCTTGCCTTCACATTCCGGCACCAGCTTTCAACAGCCTTGTGGCTCTGAGACGGACGCTAACCTCTCTAGACTTTAGTTTCCTTATTCTATACAAGGTTGATAATATCTACTTTGCAAGTCTGTTATGAGGATCTGAGATTAGATACATGATACTGCTAGCACAGTTATTGCCATCTGCTAAGCCTTTAATAAATTATAGCTTTTATATTTGTAATAAAGTTACTATCATCCTTAAGACAATTTCTCACCCTGCCCTTATCAAGAAAACGTTAGTTTTTAGTAAGTGCTATTTCACACGGCAAGAGAGAGCCTCAAAAGAAAACTTCCCATTCCCAAAACACGTGGAATGAAACAAATTAATGACACATTCGTTCATTTATGTGGAACATGCAGATAGAACGTTTCATTTCTTGGTAATGCCAGATAAGCGGGAATCCTATCTACGATCCGCAGACAGAAGTACAAATCAGTGCAGCGAATATTATTCTGGCCTCCGCAGCTTGTCACAGCCAGGGTCTGATGGAGTGCAGGAGCGGACAGTGTATCCCTAGCTCTTTCCAGTGTGACGGAGACGAGGACTGCAGGGACGGCTCTGATGAGGAGAACTGCGGCGACAGTAAGTGTGAGAGCATTCCTCACCCGCGGACTTTTCCCTGGGAACGGAGCAAAGAGTTGGGAGTTACCTAATGCTTACGTAGGATTTCCACATAAACAATTCCAGATTGCCCGGCTCAGCATGGCTCACAGCACTGGCTGGCCGTAAAACCCTTCCTTGTGGTCAGTATAATTCCCCAGCATCTTGCACTGAACAGTCCTCCCTCAGGATAGACGGTGGAGGTTGAACACTTAAACAGCATGGGAGATTCAGTGATCTGTCTTATGGGGAAAGTCAACACGATGATCAAAGAAAAGTTGAGTCTGTAGTATTCTGTTAAATTACATTAGGTTACAATTAGGAGGAGCTGGCTTCTGAAATCAAACGTGACAGCCTCCCCGGGTGCCTCGGTGGCTCAGTTGGTTAAGCGCCCAACTCTTGATTTCCGCTGAGATTTACGATCTCGTGGTTCACAAGATTGAGCCCCATGTTGGGTTCTGTGCTGACAGTTCCAAGCCTGCTTGAGATTTTCTCTCTTTCCCTATCTCAAAAATAAATAAGTAAAAACAAACAAACAAATAAAAAATGTGATTGCCTTCTAAAATAACTATGTGCAGAGAAACAGTTTCTCTCTCTTTTTTTGTGTGCCCTGCCGTGTCATTTTATTTTCATTTATTTTTTTATTTCGAGTCGTTATTTAAATTCTAGTTAATTAACATATAGTGTAATATTGTTTTCAGGAGTAGAATTCAGTGATCGATCACAGAGAAGCAGTTCCATACCTCACATTAACAAGTAACATACTCAACTACACTTGAAAAGGGTCACTGATGTCTTCTGTGAAACTCGAAAAGAAAATCAAATAAGTTGGTTTTTAAACTGTGTCTATTTCTGTCAGAAAAGAAGAGCCCTTGACTTAAAAATCACTACATTTGTTTGTAATGTCCTTGCCACTCACCGGCATAGCCTAGTCATTAACAATGTGGCTGCTGGATGGGATGCCTGGGTGGCTCAGTTGAGCATCTGACTCTTGATCTCAGCTCTGGGGGACTCAGGTCTTGTTCTGAGGGTCGTGAGTTCAAGCCCTGCATTGGGCTCCATTCTGGGTGTGAAGCCTACTTAAAAAAAAAAAAAAAAAAAAAAGAATGTGGCTGTAGGTGACTTCGGGCTGGTAACTGAACTCTGTTGTGTCTCAGCCTCTGTGCCTGTAAACTCAGAGTAATACCTACTCAGAGGGCTGGCACATCGTGAACACTCAATAAACATGAGCTATTATTATCACACGACTGTTGTGTTAAAACATGTCTTGGGCTGCGTATATCACAAATTGGCCAATGAGGTTGGTCACATGTAGCTAAATTAATTTTGTCATAATGAATATTGATCCTTAGAATAACTTCAATGAAAAAGCATTCCAGGCCTAAAAAGAGGTACTTTTAATCACAGATGTAGTACCTAAGAAATCAGGTAACGAGTACTTCATTTTACCAATTTTAGCATTCAGAAGCAGATTCTTTTCTAGCCATGAGTTATGATGTGCATATCAGCCAAGCACCTCCCTTTGGATCAAATTGTTCTTTCTTTCGACATAATTCATCTGTCTTTGAGACAATTTTGGATTCTTTACTATGCAATGGCAAGATTTATAAACTATTTCCTAGCACATGTGAGATGTAAGAAAGTCATGCAATACAGTGGATCAAAAGTAACATTTTTACCATCTTCATATTACTTAATCTAATGAATCTGACTTAATACATGTATATTGTGGTGCTAATATGTGGTCAACCACTGGGAATCTGGTGGCAGGCGAAATAGGTCATGGAGTCTGCAGGCCCCTGGGGAAGACTGGCATGACACAAACAATTGTGTAAGTCAGTGTCTACCATGGAGTGACATGGGCCAGGAGGGAAAGTTCAGGGAGCTTTGTGCTGTATATGGGATGCATGCGCTGGGACAGGGCCTTAGGGAAGTTTCCCTGAGGAAGAGACGTTGGAGCTGAGATGTGAGGAATGAGTGGAGCTGACTTAATGAAGTAAGGTGGGACTGGAGAAAGCACTTTGGACACGGGGATCCGCTTGTCCGAAGGTCCCAGGGAGGAGAGGAACAAGGCATATATGTAGATACCAGGAGAAGGCCACTATGATTAGAGCCAGGAGTGAAGGGGGAAGGTGCTACTCCAGAATGTTGTCACCAGTATCCCAGGCCGGCTCTGCTAGGAAGACTGGGGAGGGAAGTAGAAGCCGCCCAGGCCTTTGGGCCCCATTCAAGATTCAGGCCTCTACAGCCCTCAGGCTCCCTTCTCAGCCCTGTTGTCTAGTCTCCCCGAAGCTCCAGTGATGCCAACCTGTGCCCTCCCCACTCCAGCCTTTGTGTCTTCTGCTTTCTGCTTGGGAAACCATTCTACCTTCTTTCTTTTATTTATTTTTTATTTTTAAATTTTTATTTATTTTTGAGAGAGAGAGAGAGAGAGAGAGAGAGAGCATGCGCGCAAGTGGGGGAGGGGCAGAGAGAGACAGAGACACAGAATCCAAAGCAGGCTCCAGGCTCCGAGCTGTCAGCACAGAGCCCGATATAGAGCTCAAACTCACGAATTGAACTGTGAGATCATGACCTGAGCCGAAGTCGGACGCTTAACCGACTGAGCCACCCAGGCGCCCCACCCCATTCTACCTTCTTATGCCAACTTAACCCACCTGCCTTAAAAACTCCTTTGAGAAGCTCTCTCCTTATTGTCCTAGTTTGCTTCTACTGCCTTACATATACCTTACATACACAGTGATCACACGGCTTAGCTGTGTGTGTAAGGTTCTATTCATGGCCACATGCTTAGGTGGAGTATAAGCCATTTCACTTCTTTTATTTTTTAATGCCTCATGCCTAGCCTGTCACCTAAGCTTGTCACATAGCAGACGCTCAATATCAGCTGAAATAATGAATGCAGGTTGTCTTATTAAAATTCTTTAAGAGACTGGATGCATTGATATTAGCCTGGCTTACCTTGCAAAAGTGGTTTGACCCTGATGATATTAAAAAAAAAAAAAAAAGGAGTGGTATCTGTTTTCTTTGAAGGCTGTGATATATACTGTTGCACATTAATGGGAAGGAAAGAGTCCAATATAATAAACATTATCTGAGAATTATAGATAAGAATGATTTTATGTACACATATACTGTTATTTATACTTAAAAATGCCTTGCAAGATTTTCTAGATTCTAGATGACATATATGAAAGTAACTGACCATAATGAGCAAGAGGTAGAGAGAGAATGGGTAGTAATTTATTACCCTATCCATTTAACCTACAAATGACCAGGAAATCAATGGGAAAAGCAGTTTCCTTTCTGCAAACCTTAAGGAAAAGCCATTAGGCTGATGTTACTGCTTTCATTCATTTGGAAACAAGAAACCCAATGCTCAGGTCATCATAGCTAGGCCAGTGATACTTTCCAAAGACATACAGAAAATATGGATAGCAGCTGCATAAGATTTGCACCATGATAAAGTATCCTTACTGTATTGGTGTTGATGCCCTATTTATTTTTAGGGAAAGCATTTTCCTTACAGGGAAGAATAGAGTTGGGTGCAAATGAGTCCTTAAAATAATAGCATTTGATACTCAAAATTCCAAGATCATTATCTTGGACTTTCTCTCCAACCATCTAAATTTTATTCTGTAATCAAGTTTATTCACCCATGTAAACATAAAACACCTTTTCCCCCCGTTAAAAGTAACAACCACCTGTTTTGTAGGCTAGGTTGCCTCTTATTTCTTCATTCCTACAGAATCCTTTTTGGAGTAACAGTGTTGTATTTAGTTGCCAGGACAATTAATCCAGAAGTTACATATTTAACATGTGTTCAATATTTTTGGAGAAATTGGAAGGGAATTAAAGTTGTGTCATTCCTCCGCTCCACCAGACGTTCTTGATACTTTCTATCCCCGTGTCAGGACTTTACAGATGATGAAAGCAAATGTGCCTTTCCCCCCCCTCTGTAGGTCAGACTCCATGTCAAGAAGGCGACCAAAGATGCCTCTACAATTCCTGCCTTGATTCATGTGGCGGTAGCTCCCTTTGTGACCCGAACAACAGTCTAAATAACTGTAGTGAGTACAGCAGCTGACAAATGCGATCATCATGTCAGGATGTGCCTTTGGCTGTTTTCTTCTGAATTGACATTAAAATGTTGAAATCTGGAATCCCTCCAAGTGTGTGTGTGTGTGTGTGTGTGTGTGTACATTTATATACATATTTCTTTTTTAAAGGTTGCATGTGGTAGCGGAAAAGAAACAAAATGGTCTTAGTTAACTTAAATCAGAAACAAATGTGTCATTGTGAACGGCCTATAAATCCACCTTGCTTAATATCATTACCATTATTTTCGATTCAACATCAGCTCCTATGTATTACGTTCTTGGCTCCATCTATGGGCAGATGCTATCTTTCGTCCGTTTGAAAGCACAGCTTCAAAAATAGAAACTTTATCCAAGAAGGGAATGTGAAGTTCATCTAAACAGCCACCTAAAACCGTGGCGGGTCTGTTCTCCTAATAAGATGTATTCTCACCTTTCCGGGAACTTTGCTGGCCTGTAATGATCTTGAGGCTGTTATGTAAATTTGCTTTGGTGCCGAATGGTGGAAACAGGTGGCTTTCTCAAAAGAAGCTTTCAGGAGAGGGAACTCCTGGGGAAGAGAGAAGGGGCAGGGATTGCAGACGGCTGTATAGACTCTCGTGGGAAATTGAAAATGAATCAGAAAACCCCAAAAGACTCTGATTTCTAGCAATGAACTCTTATTTGTGGGCTCCGCTTTCATATTCTGCTTTTTTCACTTTTTATAATCAACTTGTGGCCTCATCTTCAGCTTGGGGCTTGAGGTTTAGAAGCAGGTCTGTCAGCTGTTCGTTTACAAGAAAGTATAAAGGTTATCTCCCAGACGAAAGGCCGAAAAGTTCAGGTTCTAGTTTTACGCAGTGACCTTTCTGCGTCACTGTAGAGCTTATAGGGGCTGCTCCTGTACCCACAGGGATGTGAGGGAGGCAGCCAGTGAAAAACCCAGACTGAGGAGTTTTTGTTTATTTTCATGAGCACTTAATACCTGTTTGGGGAAAAGCACAATCCCCAAGCCTTTTCCATTTCCATTTCCATATGAGAGAACGGTTGAGATAGATATTAATGTAACCATTAAGACATACTGCCATTTTCCTCACTCTAAACTGATGTAAATAAGTGTGTGTTCATATGCATGTATGTATCTGTATCTGTATCTGTATCTGTATCTGTATCTGTATCTGTATGTGCTGGGTCCATTTCACGTTGCTTTATCTCCCAATCTGCTCTGGAACTTTTTCAGGATTGTTTCTTTACTACACCTTTACCTTGGTGTAAGTAATTTTAAACAATGACAGTGTCATCTCAAAGATATGTGTTTATTATTGGTTTTGGGGGTTGTCCGACATGGAATGGCACTTTGTGTTAGATTCAAAAAAAGTTGAAAGGGCACTGTGAGCCTGTGTCAAATTTGGGTGGGGAGGAATTGAGCGTATGTTGTCCTATTTTCTCCATTTTTGAAATGTGTCAAAATATAAAATTTAAAAATATGTTACACCTGTCAAAAAGAGAAGTGGAAAGAAGGGCACTAGATAACTCTGGCTCATAGCCTACTGGTATTTATAGCGTGCAGACAATGTTCCAGGCTCTGGGATGGGCACCAGGCACTTTAATGGTGAAGAAGGGCGACATGATTTCTGCCTTCCTGGAGACAACTTTTCAGTATGGGAGAACATAGTGCCATCTTTCCACTCAGGTATACTGTGTGAGTTTTATCTTTATGTTCTTTTTTGGATGCTTATTTATTATTTTTTTGAGAGAGAGAGAGAGCAAGTGTGGGGGAGGAGCAGAGAGAAAAAGGGAGAGAGAGAATCCCAAGCAGGCTCTGTGCTGAAGCCTTAGTGTGAAGCCTGAGGTGGGGCTTGATCCTATGAACTGTGAGATCGTGACCAGAATTAAAATCAAGGGATGCTTAACTCACTGAGTCACCCAGGCACCCTTCTCTTCATGTTCCTTAAATACAATGTCCTTAGCACTTCACGGTCTCATCAGCTTCTTCACTCACCACAAATATTCTCGCCAGCTTCTTCCATATATATTCAGCAGACATTTGATCATCCCCTCTTCTGAGTTCCAGGCACTGGGCTGGTCATTGGTCCCTCACTCCTTCTCTGTTATTAAAAATAGTTTATATCCCTAACTTCCAATTGAAAGTAAAGATGTTTTTTTTCTCATTTTTCAAAGAGCTTCATGATGTCTGTAAAGTTGGTCGAGGAGCATCTTCTCTCAGAAAACGTCATGCATTTGAATATGTGATTAGTTATTTGAAGATCTTTACCGCTAGAGAGACTATAGTTACCTAGATTCTGAGGCACAACTACACAGCACTGTCTTTCTCTAGCTCCATACTAATGGAAGTATGAGTTTGAAGAATGTGGATATTCTGTCTGATGGAGTCAGCCTGTTACTGGAGTTGCTGGGATTCTGGTTCTTGAAGACACTTGTTCTTGCTATCCCATAATATATAACTTACTAATGGTCTCTGAAGATATACTAACTGGGACCCGGGCATCAGTATTTTTTAAATTTCCTGGTGACTCCAATAGGCAGCCAAGGTTGAGAATTATTAGCTTAGTGGTTTGTCCATGGCTAGGCTGCAAGGGTATGGGACATCCCTGAAACTGAATATAAAAAAGTCTTCATAGTTTTCAAAGTTTTCAGTGGAGAAGTCCATGGCTTATCTCAGACTCCCAGAAATACCTACAGTTAAAAAAAAAACCCTAAAACCCACATCTCTGATGATATTGTTTACGGAGAGGCTTGAAGTATCACAGTATTCCCACATCCACTCACAATCCCAAACCTTTAATACCTCCTTGAGGCAAAATACAGACACATTCTTCCTTAGGGGGTAGGAGCAGGGTGTGGGATACTAATCCTCACTTCCACGTGGTGGTGTGCAATCCAGACAGCCGGGGAACCCTGTGGAAAGAGCAGCTCCTGGGCATGTGTCCTTCCTCCCACTCTCTGTGCCCATGAGCACCATGGCTGTATGAAGCCAGGTATGACTGTCATAGCCCAGGGACTCTCAGGTTCCCCATAGTGTTCCATCAACTGTTACTTCTACATGTTTACTCATGCCTTTTTTCCCCTCCAATGCTGAAGAAGCAATGGACCGCTTTGTTCTTTACATAGCTTCCTACTGACCTCCCAATTTACTGTCCTCTCCTTGCAATCTCCAGTTGGAAGGAACAGATAGTATAGGGATGTGGTAAAGGAACCAAACACCATAAGGGTTAAGGACTTTAGTCCTTGGGAGCAAATGGTAGATGAGAGGAATGGTCTCTTTCTAAAAGTATTCTCAACTAATGAGTGAAAACTAAATGATTAAATTAGAATATTACCATATAGTGACACTGATTGGTTACTATTTGGCAACATTAATCAGTGAATTAATGGGTCAAGGCATTGAGCATCTACAGCTGCTGACGTCACAAAAGGAGAGAAATCAGTTATACTTTGCCTTCTGATGAAAGAACACCATAGCACCTATAGCGTTACCTAAGGGATGAAGCCTGATCAGCCCTCTGCATTCAGCTGCCCATGTTCTGGAAATAAGAGTAGCAGAGGAATATATTTAACTTCACCAGGACTGAGTAGTCAGCAAAGTCAAACTCTGGGACACTCTACAGTTCGAATCTCTGGGTTCTTCCATAGTTAAACTTTAATTAAAAATAAAGGATGGGCGTCCAGATGGGTCAGTCGACTAAGCATCTGACTCTTGATTTCAGCTCAGGTTGTGATCTCAGAGTTGTGATCTCATCCTGTGCTGAGCATGGAGCCTGCTTGGGATTCTCTCTCTCTCTCTCTCTCTCTCTCTCTCTTTCCTTCCTCTGTCCCTTCCCTGCTCACCAGTGCACACTCTCTCTTCTCTCAAAATAAAAAAAAAAATATTTAAAAAATTTGAACAAAATTAAAGGATGGAGGGGAAGACAAAACAAGTTTTAAAAAATGAGCAAGGCTTAACTCTAGTATTTAGGGTGAAGTGCACACTTAGGTAATAAAACTGTAAGAAGACTAAGGTGACAACTATGAACTCAGTTGCTACTCTGCGGAGAAAGGAGAAGCTTGATAGAAGATAGGGTATATGGAGGGTCATCTGGGATGTCTGGCAAAGTTCAATTTCTTGATTTGGGTGGTAGGTACACGGATGTTCACCTTATAAAACTCATCAAACCACTAAAAATAATGATAAAAATAAATATAGAGTTTGAGGCAAAGATGAATCTTAGAATATTGTATATGCCAGTAGACGTTGAAAGTGCCGTTTTTCTCATGTAAATGACCATTTAATACATGATTTCCATGGGCGCCTCGGTGGCTCAGTCAGTTACGCGGTTCACTTCACTCAAGTCACGATCTCAGTTCCTGAGTTTGAGCCCTGCATCAGGCTCTGTGCTGACAGCTCAGAGCCTGGAGGCTGCTTCAGATTGTGTGTCTGCCCCTCCCCGCCCCCACTCTGTCTCTCTCTCTCTCGAAAATAAACATTAAAAAAATACACGATTTCCAATGGCTTCATCGTGGCAAGGATGTAACATCATTTAGTTAACAATCCCCTCTTTAGGTTGAATTTAACAAACATGTTTTCAGACTTTGAAAAGTGGGATATCATTAAGACTCAGTTAGGATCAATTTTTTTTTCAACAGGTATTTATTAAATCTCATCTATGTTCAGGAAAATGTGCTAATGAGCACGGCATCAAACTCGCATTGAAAACAGTCCTGCAGGATTAAACGTCTTCACGTTTGTGACACGACTGCCCTCTAGTGGCTGTCATAAATCAAACTAGTGAGAGTGAATAATCCTTAAGATAAAAAAGCTTATTGATGCTGTAAATCATAGAACGTGAGGTTGATAGATATTTTGAGAGTTTATATTGCTTAGCACTCTATGGAGAATTCCTTAACAAGATTCGGTTGCCCTTACCACGTTCAGTAGAGATCTCCAGAATAATGTATGATCACAACTTCACCCTTTCATCTTCCTTGGCTCGGAAACACCGAAAGCTTCTATCTCATCTCAAATCATTAGCGATATAGTTTCCACATACAGAAAAGAAAAAAATATCCATGTGAAAGGTCTGCTAGTCATATAATAAAATATACCAATAAAAAGTTAAAACTTGATAGGGCGGTAGAGGAAAAGCTAGAAAGGTTTACACAAGAAAAGAAAAAGACTGCATCAAAAATTCATGTGAGTCATCCCATTTTTGTAAAATTACACTAAAGAAATTAGGAAAAATATGGTTCGAGTTGCATCTACTGACTTATATGATGGTCATGATTAATAATTAAGCAACAAAAGTGAATTGAGGAATCATAGGAATGGTATAATTCCACTCTGGCAGAAGCAAGCAAGCAACCTCTTTCTATGTGTGTAAATGCTTCTATGTAAATGCTTGTATGTAAATGCATGTATGTAAATGCTGTATGTAAATGCCTGTATGTAAATGCTTGTATGTAACTGCTTGTACGAGCCAGTGAAAGGCATGGAAGGCTCAAACCCAGTCTGTTGGCTTTGAGGGTCAGTGAGAGGAAGGAGGGCAGGGAGACCATGAACTTTTTGTTTGCACATCTTGCATTGTTTTTATTGTTATGAGGAATATTCATCTTTTGTAATATGAAATCCAAATATTTAATGTTACCCCTCTTTATAAATCAATGGACATGATAAACTGAACCAGCCCCACACCTCCTCTGTGTCTTTCTCTTCTCTCCACCCTGTATTCATTCTCATGCCAACTTTACAGCATTACACTTTGGTCCTGGGTGGCTCAGTTGGTTAAGTGTCCAACGCTTGATCTCAGCTCAAGTCTTGATCTTACAGATCCCAGTTCAGGTTTGGAATCTCAGGGTCATGAGTTCAAGCCCCACGTAGGGCTCTGCACTGGTCATGAAATCTACTTAAAGACAAAACAAAAGGGGCGCCTGGGTGGCGCAGTCGGTTAAGCGTCCGACTTCAGCCAGGTCACGATCTCGCGGTCTGTGAGTTCGAGCCCCGCGTCGGGCTCTGGGCTGATGGCTCAGAGCCTGGAACCTGTTTCCGATTCTGTGTCTCCCTCTCTCTCTGCCCCTCCCCCGTTCATGCTCTGTCTCTCTCTGTCCCAAAAATAAATAAACGTTGAAAAAAAAAAAAAAAAAAAAAAAAAAAAGACAAAACAAAAAAGGAAGTAATAAATCAGAAGACAAAATGGGTAAAAGGAAACCTAAAAGAACGTCACCTTGGGGCGCCAGGGTGTCTCAGTCGGTTAAGCGGCCGATTTCGGCTCAGGTCATGATCTCGTGGTCCATGAGTTCGAGCCCCATGTCAGGCTTTGTGCTGACAGCTCAGAGCCTGGAGCCTGTTTCGGATTCTGTGTCTCCCTCTCTCTGACCCTCCCCCGTTCATGCTCTGTCTCTCTCTGTCTCAAAAATAAATAAACGTTAAAAAAAATTTAAAAAAAAAAGAGTGTCACCTTCAGATAGATTGAGCCAAGGGAAAAATGAAAAAAGACTTTCTATGACATGCATACTGGGCACTGTGCTAGCAGCTGCCTATACAGAAATGATTCCTGGTTTGGGAGTTCTTCAACCAAATGATTTACCTTTTGATGCAAGTTATATACTGTTTGCATTCCAGTCTTGGTTTTTTTTTTTTTAAAGAAGGTAAGATATATTTCAATTTTGTAAGTTTTTAAGAAATTGTTTTACATATGAAATTTACTATAGGTATAGATGTAGACATAGATATATAGATACATACCTATATGTGTGTTTTGTTTTCTTGTTAGGTCAATGTGAACCAATTACGTTGGAACTCTGCATGAATTTGCCCTACAACCATACAAATTATCCAAATTACCTTGGCCACAGGACTCAAAAAGAAGCCTCCATCAGCTGGGAGTCCTCTCTTTTCCCTGCACTTGTTCAAACCAACTGTTACAAATACCTCATGTTCTTTGCTTGCACCATCTTGGTACCAAAGTGTGATGTGAACACAAGCCAGCGTATTCCACCTTGCAGGTAACACAGTGGGGTCTCCCCCAAGCACCCTCACTTCCCCTCAGGGAGAACCAAGGGAGCAGAGACTAAGTTTGAGTTTAGACAAAGTCTATGTTGCTAAGGAGCTCTGTATTTAACAAATTATACATTTAAATGGTAAAGAAGTAGGAATTCTAAAATGAATATTTGAGTAAGAAGTAACTGCTGAAGTACCACACAGCGGAGGCATGAACTACCTTTGATAGTAGTTCACAGACTTTAATCCAATAAGATCATCCACGTTTCATTTTGGTGGATCAAGAAGTGTTCTAAAATGTGAGTTAACGGAAGATGGAGTGTATCTGCCTCTTTCTCTGGCAACGTGGATGTATTTAAAATGCTGCCTCCTAGGGCGCCTGGGTGGCTCAGTCAGTCAAGTGTCCAACTTTGGCTCAGGTCATGATCTCGCGGTCAGTGGGTTTGAGGCCCACGTTGGGCTCTGTGCTGGCAGCTCGGAGCCTGGAGCCTGCTTCGGATTCTGTGTCTCCCTCTCTCTCTGCCCCTCCCCTGCTTGTGCTCTGTGTCTCTCTCAAAAATAAATAAACATTTAAGAAAATAAAATAAAATAAAATAAAATAAAATGCTGCCTCCTCACATGTACCCCAATGTTTACAGCAGCGTTTGCAACAATAGCCAAATCATGGAAAGAGCCCAAGTGTTCATCAACTGATGAATGGATAAAGTAGATGTGGTTTATGTATTCAAGGGAATACTATTTGGCAATGAGAAAGAATGAAATCTGGCCATTTGCAACAATGTGGGTGGAACTGGAGAGTATTATGCTAAGTGAAATAAGTCAGTTGGAGAAAGACAGATATCAAAAGTTTTCACTCATATGTGGAACTTGAGAAACTGAAAAGAAGACCATGGGGGAGGGAAAGGGGGAAAAATAGTTACAAACAGAGTGTGAGGGAGGCAGACCATTAGAGACTCTTAAATACAGAGAACAAACTTGAGGGTTGATTGGGGGGAGATGCTAAGGGAGTGGGGAGAATGGGTGATGGGCATTGAGGAGGGTACTTGTTGGGATGAGCATTGGGTGTTGTATATAAGTGATGAATCACGGGAATCTACCCCCGAAACCAAGAGCACAGTGTGTGCACTGTATGTTAGCTAACTTGACAATAAGTTACATTAAAAGTAAATAAGCAAAATGCGCCCTCCTGATAGCACTCAAAAGTTAGAGACATAGGGGCACCCGGATGGCACAGTCAGTGGAACATGATCATCTCGCGATTTGTGAGTTCAAGCCTCACGTCGGGCTCACTGCTATCATGGCAGAGCCTGCTTCGGATCCTCCGTTCCTCTCTCTGCCCCTCCCCTGCTTGCACTCTCTCTCTCTCAAAAATAAATAAAAATTGGGGCGCCTGGGTGGCGCAGTCGGTTAAGCGTCCGACTTCAGCCAGGTCACGATCTCGCGGTCCGTGAGTTCGAGCCCCGCGTCGGGCTCTGGGCTGATGGCTCAGAGCCTGGAGCCTGTTTCCGATTCTGTGTCTCCCTCTCTCTCTGCCCCTCCCCCGCTCATGCTCTGTCTCTCTCTGTCCCAAAAATAAATAAACGTTGAAAAAAAAAATTAAAAAAAAAATAAATAAATAAAAATTAAAAAAAAAAGTTAGGGACATTACATAAGGAGTGGCCTGAAGGTTGGACAAGGGACGCACGTTGCTGACGTTTTCCTGCTTGCTGGGATGAAATAAGGGGCAGAATTTCAAGCTTGCGGCTTGGATTGAGAACGAGCGATACCCCACTTCGGGGTAAGAGCACTACTCTGCAGTCCACTGTCTGGGCCACGTCCTGGCTCTCCTTCGCTGCCCCGTGGCCGGGGACAGATTTCCCCGTCTCTCTCAGCGTTGGCTCTTCTACTCCTGTCTGTGAAATCAAGAGAGTAGGTTGTTGGGTAGGGTCGTTGGGAGAGTAAATGAACGTGCATCAGGGTGGCACCTTCTGACTGGCAGATCTGATGAACACCAGCTCTGATGGCAGGAGAGGAACACTACTGTCTGGTGGCAGGCAGTTCCTGTCCTGTGCCGTAGGTTGTGACGTCGTCAGAGATGGCGCCCTTCCAAGAGGTGGTCACACAGGCGGGCCACTGCACTCCTCGCACTGTTTTCCATCAGGGGTGAATATACAGATGTGCTTGTCCAAATGTGAGTGGTAACTACGGAAGCTCTATGCTGGGATCAGAAGTCGCTTAGAACTTTAAGAAAAAGCAGTGATATCAATATAGTGGACAGATGGGAAAACAATAAGTTAAATACCCAATATCAAGCGATGACAAGGAGGGGGCATCTATAGAGGACAGGAAGCAATAAAATTTCAAAATGAGTTGGGGAACTAGATAACCAGAGTAAAAGTTAATGTTGCCTTGTGCAGACATAATTCTGGAAACTTCTGGAAAATGCCTTTTAAAGTATCGCTAATAAAACGTCTACCCATTTTATGTGAAAAATTTATTTCTCAATTTTATTCCACTTTTGCTAAGCAAGGTCAAGGATAGTGAATAATCACTTCTGATGATACGTTAAAAATGTTTGCCTTGATTTTCTTTTCATATGTGTAAAAAATGTCCCTAATGCAGTATTCTCTGGAACAAATTAACATGCACATATGATTTATAATTTCAGGGCTTATGTTTCATATTAAAACGCCCAAGATGAGACTGAAATGTTATTCAATCAACATTTTAGTGAACTTTCTTCAGACACTTTCGTTCTGTTTCTCGTATCTACAAGTACATCTGTCATTTTCAGTGGCTTTCAAAATGACTTTTGCATTTTGGTTATTTGTTCGTAAGATTTTTTTATGTTCGTTCAAGAATAATATACTGATATGTTCATGAAGCAACGTTGCTTTTGCCAATCTTGTTTATTGATCTTAAAATTTCATGAAAAAATTTTTTAACGTTTATTTATTTCTGAGAGAGAGAGCGAGTAGGGGAGGGGCAGAGAGAGGGAGACATAGAGTCGGAAGCAGGCTCCAGGCTCTGCACTGACTGACTGACAGCAGTCAGCCTGATGCGGGGCTCGAACCCATGAACTATGAGATCATGACCTGAGCCAAGGTCAGACGCCTAACTGACTGAGCCACCCAGGCGCCCCCTGACTCATAATTAAAAAATAAAATTTTAAGGGGCGCCTGGGTGGCTCAGTCAGTTCAGCGTCTGACCTCGGCTCAGATCATGATCTCACCATTCGTGGGTTCCAGTCCCTCATCAGGCTCTTTGCTGTCAGTGCAGAGCCTGTTTGGGATCCTCTGTCCCCCTCTCTCTCTACCCCTCCCCTTCTACGCATGCATGCACTCCTTCTCTCTCTCTCTTTCCAAAGTAAACATTAAAAAAAGTCTTTAAAGGGGACCTGGGTGGCTCATCGGTGAAGTGTCAGGACTTCCGCTCAGGTCATGATCTTAGGATTTGTAGATTTGAGCCCCACCCCCACCCCATCAGGCTCTGTGCTGACAGCTCGGAGCCTGGAGCCTGCTTCAGATTCCATGTCTCTCTCTCTCTCTGCCCCACCTCCACGCACCCTCTGTCTCCCTCTCTCTCTCAAAAATGAATAAATATTAAAAATACTAAATATTAAAAATTAACATTTTAATTCTTAAAAAAATCTTTCGAGCCTGAAAAACTTAACATTTTCGAGTCCTTACAACGTGTTAAATATGTTAGGGTACTTCTGCTGTCTCCTTCTCAAAATGTCCTGAGAGAGGGCCCTACCATCAAGGCTGCTGCCTGTGGCTGCATTGTCTTATTTTGATTGTATTGTCTTATTGCACTACTGTTGTTTTATTTTAATGTATTCTTGTGTTATTTCCATTTTATGGAAAAAGTAGGAAGTGGTAGAGTCAGGCACTAGACAATGTTCCATGTAATTAGGTATCCTATGGCTAATTTAAAATCGCAGCAATTAAGTCATATACATTTTTTATAAATCTACAATAACACTCTTCAGTCTAACAGAGGGTTATTGGACACTTTTGAATTTCCCATTTTTGCAAAACTAATGTGGAAATGCCATGGCTCTGTTGTTGCCCCAAATTCTGAGGCTAAACCAGCATTAAATTATGCTCTGCCTTGTGCAAGAGTAAATGTAGACAGAGTTTTCTCTGAAATTTTACCCCATTCTATTGTCAACCTTTCCCTACCAGTTTCTGGCCAGACTGGAGCTGACCCTTCTAGAAGGCCTGCCCCATTTTATTGAGGGAGAGACCAAGACCTTTGTTGAAATTAATAGTTTAAAGTTGAAAACTTCTGAAAATAAATAATACATTGGAAAGGAAATAAAAAATTTGCCTGAAACTTCTTTGGTTATGTTTCTTTTTCTTTTTTAATTATGTAACTCATTTCTTGGTAATGTAGTGAGGCAAGACCATTCTTCCCCCACCGGAAGTAAAGAAATCTCCTGTGAGACAGGCTGATACCTCACTTTGTACAGGGGCGCGTGGGTGGCTCAGTAGGTTGGGCATCGGACTCTTGATTTTGGCTCAGGTCACGATCATGGTTGTGAGACTGAGTCCTGAGAAGGGTTCAGCACTGGGCGTGGAGGCTGCTTAGGATTCTCTTCCTCTCCCTCTGCCCCTCCCCCACTGGCACACACGTGCTCTCTCTCTCTCTCTCTCTCTCTCTCTCTCTCCCCCCCCTCAAAAGAAGAAAAAAAATATATATATATATACACATATATATATGCTTTGTACAAATGTGATAACACAAATGGAAGCACCTAGCACAATGCTTAGTGTATGTTTTCTTTCAAAAAGAAATGAACACATTTTATTTTAGCCAACTTGAGCTCAGTGTAGATGGGTTTGGGGGGAGGTGCCAAACTTGTCAACACCACTGATCCAAGTTGAAGTGATGATGACAGTGCCTTGGGTAAGCCAAGCTGGCACATGGAATGGCTCCCATGGCTGTTCGCCAAAGGGAGAGAACTCTGCGGTTGAGGGTATGGTATAGATGCCATGACCCTTGGTGGCCGACTCTCCAAACCGATGCTGGGAACTTCCTGACTCGGAATAAAAGCATTGGAGAATGTGTCTTCTTGGAAGACAGAAGAGAGAACAGAAGGGTATCTGTGTTCTGGATGCTGTTCAAGCACGTAAACTTGCGACTAGTTGATATATAGATCCTGGAGATCTTATGCACAATATAGCGAATATAGACAACAGTATTGTATTATAATCATCAAGCTTCCTAAGAATCTGGATCTTAATTTTTCAACCACTAAAGAGAAATGGTAATTATGTGATGTGATAGAGGTTCTATCATCACATTGTAGTATATAAATGTTATCAAATCAACATGTTTTACACCTTAAATATACATCATGTTATATGTGAAATACATTTCAATAAAAACACACACAGCAAACATTTATTTCTATTTCTGCAACGAAGTTTCTTTTGGTGAAATTGTGTTGCTGGCATGCATTTCCCTTGTGGAGGTATTACTCTTTTTGTTTTCCCAAATATCTGTTACGTATCTGTGCATCTATACTGGTATATACACACACCAGATACACACATAGACCCACACTTGTGCAGAATTAGAACCCTACGTATATTCCTGACATACCATTTCAGACGTAGCTATTTCTGTTACTCATGTTTACTCTTTCTTTCTCTTTCAGAGCACTGTGTGAGCACTCCAAAGAACACTGTGAGTCTGTTCTTGGGATCGTGGGCCTGCAGTGGCCTGAAGACACAGATTGCAGTCAATTTCCAGAGGAAAATTCAGACAACCAAACTTGCCTAATGCCTGATGAAGATGTGGAAGGTTAATTTTTAAATCAATTACTGCCGGGTATCTAACATGGACGAATAGATCAGCTCCCTTCTTGAGTTTCCCGGTTGTTATTGTTCTTGCTGTGTTTTATTTAGTTGTCGATCAGGCGGCATGGGTGAGTGAGTCTATGAACTTGATTCGTTGAAGAATGTGGTGCTGATCTGTTAAACGCTGTCTTCATTTTAAAAACAAATTGCAGAGATGTATGTAATATTCCAGGTATTTATCTTGACCATACTCAACTCACAGAGCCCATTATAGGCGGCTTTTATACTAGGGTTCCTGTAGGTAATGGTGAACATCGAGCCTTGGTTACTTTAAAGTTTTTAGAGACCTTGGCAACATAGGATCATCAGGTAGAGAAAGGGAATCCGGGACCTGCCCACCTGGTGGAAGGATTAGAACTGGAAACAGTTGGACACATCAAGGTGTCATTAGAAGCATTGGCTCCATGGGCTATTTCAGGCTCTGACAATCCGTGGAATGGACATGGTTGTCCATTCGGGAAGGTAGTTAATTGCTGGAAAGCATAAAGACACTAAACAACTGACGGGAGAGACGATGCCAAGGGTGAAGGAAAAAGATCCCCATCAGCAAGCAGAGAAAGCCAAGCTACCTTTGGTTGGCTCAGCTTTGTGGAAGACCATCTTCTCTTCAGGAATAGCTCCTTGGCAATAGCCCACCCGTAAATGGATAGATCAGTTGATGCTTCCAGGTTTTCTGTCCAGCGACAATAAAGTGGCTTATTGTTTTTAACAGAATGCTCACCTAGTCACTTCAAGTGTGGCTCTGGACGGTGTGTTCTGGCTTCTAGAAGGTGTGATGGCCAGGCTGACTGTGACGATGACAGTGATGAAGAAAACTGCGGTATGCGTGTGAGATGACACTTTTCTGGAATATACGTTAATGCCTGGCTAGGATAAAGGCCTGTATTTAAAAATGTGAGCTGTTCTGATAGTCATGGGCAGGGATAAGGATCGAATGCTAATGCATTTACTTTTAATATTACCAAATGGCAAGGTATGACTCAGTAGGTATTTTTCCTGTTAACTCTATTGATTTTCCCTAAATTATACTTCCGTTTATGACCTTGCTGATATATGTCCCTAGTAAAAGGAGAAGCACTTCACAAATGCAAGGGATTATTTTTATGATTAGAAACGTTAAAGCAGTTGTCCTCTGTTTAAAAGTCAGAATAACAGTGTCTTTGCATATGATTTCCATGTTGCTAAAGAGGCATCTAAGGTACACAGACAGAGTTCAGGCTCCAACGTTCAAATTTAATTGGAATTCGTTTCCATGCCCTCTCTGATTTTGTTTCTGTCGGCAAAGGATAAAACTCTTTCTGACGTTTCTTCGTGGAGTTCCAAAATCACCAGTGGAAAGGCCAGAAATGCCAATGGTAATTTGAGTGAAGCTAATTCCCATTTTATTTCCCTGCAAACCTCTGTACTTGTAACCTCAGAATGTGTCAGGCAATAGAAAGCGGGCAATACTCTTTACTAAGCAATATTCTAGAATAAAGCAAAATGATTGAAAAGCTATCCAAAGAATAGTTTGGCTATGATTATTTACCTTGTTCTGCTTAAGAATGAATTGACACTTTCTGTCACTAAACCACACGAGGCAATACATCTTTTGAATTCATTTTATTCTTTTGGCCTTTGAAATACGAGCTATTGCCTGGCTTCCCAAAATGAATTTTCTGTAGTAGACGTTGTCCTTCTGGTCTAGACAAATGTCACAAGCAATAAACTGAAATCCTATCAGTTGTTATAAATATGGACAAGTGCATCTTCTAGATAATTAGGGCTGTCAGGATGATGATCCAATGACCAGGGGTAATTCTCTTAGAGAGAAGCTACTGTTGTTTGCTTGTTTGTGGTCTTTATGTGGAGAAATAAATCCAAACTCATTGAATATCCCTTATATAAGTCATTTGTCGAGAATCTATTGGATTTGTTTGCTAAACTATGACTTCAGTGTGTTATGGTATTATGAGATGCAATTTAAACTAGATTAGCTTTGATGACTTAAAGAGGTTACATGGCACTCTACTGGGGTGGCTCGACCTAAATCTAAGTAGGGGACTAAATGTATCAGTAGGGGACTAAATCTTTGAGAAATGTAAAAACTTAGTTTTAAATGGTCTGAGTCCTAGAATATGTTTTGCAAAAAGAAATTCAAAGCTCTGTAGGGTTTAAATGACCCTAAACTGCCAGGTTTCTAGTTTAGCAAGGAGTTTTTATCAAAACTTTATTCACTCAATTAAAGGCAGTCAATTCACACCAGAATGATACAATCTGTTGTCGAATCTCTCTATCAGCACTCAATATATTGATGGCACTACTGAGAGCTCTAGGTAAGGAAAGTTAAAAATGGGAGAGAAATTAATACATTCGGATTTACATTAATTGCTCCAACAGTAGTTAGTTATGAGAAAGCTCTTACTAAGTTTTTCAAAGTGACCAATGACAGAAATTTTGCATATATTTATTTCCCTTTGGGATGTATGTACACACTTGAATGGGCATGTCCGTTACTCTGAGAGAATAAGACACTTAAGATGAAATAAAGAAGTCCTGTGGAGGAGGGCCCGATGAAGCACTACCACCCAGCTTCCATTTCTCATCTTCTCAGTCTGGCCCTCTGGTTCCATGGCCATGCATGTCACCATCCAGCAATGCAAACACCAGCCCCAGTGAAGCCGGGTTTCACCTCAAGCTTCAGGCGGTTTTGATTTATTCTGTCCATTGTGAAGCTTAACGCACTTAATGGCTTGGGCTTTACTGAATAATGTGACAACCATTCACTGGCACACACTGCGGATCCTCCAGAACTTCTAAAAACACTGTAGGGTTTTCCTCTCAAAACAGGATTTATTTATTTACAAAATAATTGACGCGTTGGAAATTTATTTTGTGTTTCTTTGGCAAATCCGCAGGAGGAAAACATGGTAGCCGAAGCACACCATTTATAACTATGCTTTTAAAATACAGACTTCCCCTGCGATCCGGAAGTACAGCATTCCTATAAAAACTTTCCTAAGCCAAAATTGTGTGAAGTGAAGAAGCAATTGCCATTAATTTATGTAGAAAAAAATTTTGAGTATTCCCAGAGCCTAAAAATATCCTCCCTTAGGCTTTCTAATACCCACCACACATCTTGCTAGTGGGTATACAAAATAAATCAGGACAAAGCAGAGAGAGAAACATCAAAGCTTCCGTGGCTTGACGCTGAGAGGCTGAGTGTAGTTCCCAGGGAAGGAGCTGGGGGGCGCTACTCGCTGCTCGGCCTGCACGCTGCCTGCGTAAAGCCTGGCGGCAAAACCAATGCTGAAGCTCTTTTCCTTTTTCACTCGCTGAAGCTGTTTTCCTGTTTTCCTTTCCGCTGTTTCTCGTGAAAGGCACAATCCTCTTCAGATTGCTCGGGGTCAGTAAAAACAGTTGCTAATGTAGATCTTTTCCTAAAAGCGAAGTGGTGTGATGTGAACTTTCGAAAAAGGGGGGGGTACCTGTACATGCGTTAGAATTTAGCAACGACCAGTGTTGCTCTGAAGTGTCATCTGCTCTGGTGGTAAATTTTTGTTATAGTTTTTTTTTTTTTTCAAAAAAATTTTTTTTAATGTTTGTTTATTTTTTGACAGAGAGAGACAGGGCATGAGTGGGGGAGGGGCAGAGAGACAGGGAGACACAGAATCCGAAGCAGGCTCCGGGCTCTGAGCTGTCAGACCAGAGCCCGATGCGGGGCTCGAACTCACAGACCAGGAGATCATGGCCTGAGCCCAAGTCTCACGCTCAATCGACTGAGCCACCCAGACGCCCCGTTAAAGTTTGTTTTGGTTGTGTAATTGCTAATGTAAACAACCGTTGAAAACACTGTGAAACACTGTGAAAACACTGTCCGCCATGTGGACGGAACTGTCTGTTAAACTAGCAACTTGAAATAAGTTGATTTTCAGCATAACCTTTTCCAAGCACTGATATCTAAGCCATGAAGAAAAAGGTGACGATCTGGGCAAAGAAATGAACAGGAATGGCATAAAAGAGAGCTGAGGGAAATAACAATGGATTGCATTTCTGGGTTTTGCCTTCATGCATAGATTTGAGTTCGTGAGACTGAGGTTAGAGTTTGCTAAGCCTATGTCCATGCTTTGGCTGGGCTACCAACCAGCAGGAGCCAGGTGGTACCTGGTCTGTGATGGGGGCAGCATGTCTTCTCAATGGGGCAGTTAAATGGGAATACGGCTAAGACAGTTTCATTATGTATACTGTAGACATAAAACCCTTTATGACATAAATACAGCATCACGATTACTAATTGATCGCTGTTCTGTGTATAAGGATATACACCATATGCAGAAAGACTGACGACAATACAAATACTCAGGTGTCATTAAGTGCCTTCCTGTTTATCTTCAAGTGATTGAAAATCACTGGGCTCAATGGGGCGCCTGGGTGGCTCAGTCGGTTAGGCATGTGACTTTAGCTCAGTTCATGATCTCACGGTCTGTGGGTTCAAGCCCTGTGTCGGGCCGTGTTGACAGCTCAGAGCCTGGAGCCTGCTTCAGATTCTGTGTCTCCCTCTCTCTCTGCCCCTCCCCACCTCATGTTCTGGCTCTGAAAAATGAATAAACCTTTAAAGAAATCTTAAAAAAAAATCACTGGGCTCAAATAAAATAAAATCTTCAAATATAATCTTTTCTTGGGATCAAAACCCCTTTGTGCTGCAATCAAAGCCTCTGACTCTGATATTTGTGGGGTGTACAGCTTGATTTTTAAAGTTTTCCAAAAGACCTATTTTCCTATCCATTTGGATTCTTTAATAGTATTTCTATGACTTCTCAAAGAGAATGGCTTGCGTGGCATTTTTAGCAAATAGTAGTCTCCAGGCCTCTCTTTCTCTTTGCTTGTGGATGACCCCGACTGTGCTCTGTAACTGGCCGAAAGAGAGTTCGAGTCACTATGTCTGTATCATGTTGGATACTCACAAATGGCTTTCTCTTTTGATATTTTGCTACTTGGTTCACTGTTTAGCTATTTATTTCATTTGGCATCTTGGACAGGCAGCCTAAAATTTCGGGGGTGCTCTGTGTAGACCTAGACTTGGATTTTTTTTATTAATATGAAATTTATGTTGTTCGCATACAACACCCAGTGCTCATCCCAACAGGTGCCCTCCTCAGTACGCATCACCCACCCTCCCCTCCGTCCTACCCCCCCATCAACCCTCAGTTTATTCTCAGTTTTTAAGAGTCTCTTATGCTTTGGTTCCCTCCCTCTCTAACCCCCCCCTTTTTTTTCTTCCCCTCCCTCATGGTCTTCTGTTAAATTTCTCAGGCTCCACATAAGAGTGAAATTTAAATTCCAGCTCAGCTCCTAGAGACTATGTGACTTTTGGCCAGTCACTTAATTTCTCTGGGCCTCAGTTTCCTCACCTGCAAAACGTAGAGAATGCCCACTTTATCCTCCAGAGCTTGGAATGTTTATTCTGTGCCTTTATTCATTCCTCAGAAGGCAATAACCAAGCACCCATCTGCCATGGTGCTAGCATATCCAGGGGGCAACTCAAAGGTCACCCGGGGGATTTCCCTGGAGGGGAGGAGTCCTGTCTTGCTTGGTCTTGTTTCAGACGGACCAAGGTCTTGTTTATGGCAGAGGAGATGAGGCTGGCATGTCATGTCCGAAGTGCGAGCTGGGCAGAGCCGCTGGTTCGCATCGTAAACACCAGCAGCAGGGAGCTGTCTCATCCTGGAGGTAGACTTACCTGGAGGCAGATGTCCCCATCTCCCTCCAGGATGAGTCATGGAAGGGGGCCCCCAGCCTGCAGTTTAAAGCCTTTCCATTCCCCCATCCTGCCTCCTCAGAGGGTCCTAAGCCAGCATATGTTGAAGAAGGTGACATGGGGATGTCACCCCTAAATGGGGGAGGAGTTGGGAGGAGCTGATGAGGAACCATGAGCCCTATGGTTTGTGCTGGTGTTGCTGTTCTACAGGTGCTGCCGCTGGTCCTTGAGATTGCAGTTCCATCTCCCAGGGTTCCATCTCCCAGGGTTCCATCTCCCAGGGTTCCATCTCCCAGGGTTGCATCTCCCAGGGTGGCATCTCCCAGGGTTGCATCTCCCAGGGTTCCATCTCCCAGGGTTCCATCTCCCAGGGTGGCATCTCCCAGGGTTCCATCTCCCAGGGTGGCATCTCCCAGGGTTGCATCTCCCAGGGTTCCATCTCCCAGGGTTCCATCTCCCAGGGTGGCATCTCCCAGGGTTCCATCTCCCAGGGTTGCATCTCCCAGGGTTCCATCTCCCAGGGTTGCATCTCCCAGGGTTCCATCTCCCAGGGTTGCATCTCCCAGGGTTCCATCTCCCAGAGTTCCATCTCCCAGGGTTGCATCTCCCAGGGTTCCATCTCCCAGGGTTGCATCTCCCAGGGTTCCATCTCCCAGGGTTCCATCTCCCAGGGTGGCATCTCCCAGGGTTGCATCTCCCAGGGTTCCATCTCCCAGGGTTCCATCTCCCAGGGTGGCATCTCCCAGGGTTCCATCTCCCAGGGTTGCATCTCCCAGGGTTCCATCTCCCAGGGTTGCATCTCCCAGGGTTCCATCTCCCAGGGTTGCATCTCCCAGGGTGGCATCTCCCAGGGTTCCATCTCCCAGAGTTCCATCTCCCAGGGTTGCATCTCCCAGGGTTCCATCTCCCAGGGTTCCATCTCCCAGGGTGGCATCTCCCAGGGTTCCATCTCCCAGGGTGGCATCTCCCAGGGTTGCATCTCCCAGGGTTGCATCTCCCAGGGTTCCATCTCCCAGAGTTCCATCTCCCAGGGTTGCATCTCCCAGGGTTCCATCTCCCAGGGTTCCATCTCCCAGGGTTGCATCTCCCAGGGTTCCATCTCCCAGGGTTGCATCTCCCAGGGTTCCATCTCCCAGGGTTGCATCTCCCAGGGTTCCATCTCCCAGGGTTGCATCTCCCAGGGTTCCATCTCCCAGGGTTGCATCTCCCAGGGTTCCATCTCCCAGAGTTCCATCTCCCAGGGTTGCATCTCCCAGGGTTCCATCTCCCAGGGTTGCATCTCCCAGGGTTGCATCTCCCAGGGTTCCATCTCCCAGAGTTCCATCTCCCAGGGTTGCATCTCCCAGGGTTCCATCTCCCAGGGTTCCATCTCCCAGGGTTGCATCTCCCAGTGTTCCATCTCCCAGGTTTCCATATCCCAGTGTTGCATGCTCTGTAGGGACCTTGAGCCTCGCCGCTGCAGCTTCCGATGCCAGCCCAACATGGCTGCATCCAGACTGTCCCAGCCCCAGCAGCTCCAGGACCCAGATTCACCTGCCTCATCTTTTTAAAAAATAAAAAATTTTAATGTTCATTTATTTTTGAGAGAGAGAGAGAAAGTGCGAACGGGGAGGGAGAGACACTCAGAATCCGAAGCAAGCTCCAGTCTCTGAGCTGTCAACCCAGAGTCCGATGTGGAGCCCGGACCCACAAACTGTGAGATTATGACCTGAGCGCAATTGGGACGCTTAACCAACTGAGCCACCCAGGCGGCCCTCCCTGATGTTAGGTTTTACTTCTTACAGTTCAACTTAGCAGACCTAATGAGCCCACCTACTCACCTTATATTTGCCTGGGGCATCCTTCCAATATAAGAAGCATCCACTTTAAGGTGGTTTGCTGCCTTTATTGATGATGACAACGTTTTCGGTAGAGAGACCAAAAAACCAACGGTGCTCTAGTTCAGGTGGGACCTGCCTCTGGCAGGGAAGCCTGCTGCTTCACAGAGTCTTTGTGAAGACGAAAGCTAGAGTAAGCGAACGACACAGCGCAAACTTAGCACACGTAGGGCAAAGAAGCATCTGGTTTGCCTGGGACCAGGGGAGGTTTTTGGACTGAGGGACAGTTAGTGCTCAGAACAGGAGGTCTTGGGTAAGCTGGGATGGCTTGGTTACTTTAGCCACACACCATGGCCTCCAGGAGTGGGTGTTGTCATGATCTCTGTGGTGGTGGTGAGCATTCTGACATAAATAATTATTTGGTTTCATGACCTGAAACTCCATTAAACATCCCACTCCATCCATATCTGTCTATATATTTTTTAAATTTTTTAAATGCTCATTTGTTTTTGAGAGAGAAAGAGAGACAGAGCATGAGCAGGGGAGGGGCAGAGAGAGACGGGACACAGAATCCGAAGCAGGCTCCAGGCTCTGAGCTATCAGCACAGAGCCCAGCACTGGACTCGAACCCACAAACCATGAGATCATGACCTGAGCTGAAGTCCGATGCTTAACCGACTGAGTCACCCAAGCACCCCCATAATGTCTTTAATTTTTAGTGGAGGCACACTCTTCATTTTAAAGCATACGTTTAAAACATAATTACACCAAAAACATCACTTTAAAAAGAGTGGTTTCTTTGCAAAATAAGAATACTATCTTCCATGTGACTAATGTCTTGACCTGTTCATCCTACTTCATTTATGCTCATCATAACTCCACAAAAGAGGTATTAGGCCACACAAACTTCTATGAGAAAAGAGACGATACAGAGGATAATGCTCATACTCATTTAATCTGTATAGCAACCCTACGTAGCAGGCATTATTATTACTATTTTATAGATATTGAAACTGAGGTTCAGAGAGGTTAAGTAACCTATCCAAAGTCACACAGCTAGTGAAATTAGAGGTAGGACTCAAATTGCTTTCTACCCCTTATGTGTATGGTACATTCTCATTTTACAGAGGACTACAGCTAAAGACTTGCACCTAGATCCCAACTGGATCTTTCTCTGTAAGGCTGTGATTTGGAACAGTTGGTTTATTTTCTCTAAATGTCATTTTTCTCACTTATAAAACAATGATCATCACCTGACATACTGATATTGTGGTGTTATTATAAGAAATAAAACTGGGGAGCCTGGGTCGCTCGATTGGTTCAGCATCCGACTCTTGATTTCAGCTCAGGTCATGATCCCAGAGTCATGGGATTGAGCCCCGTGTCAGGCTCCCTGCTGAGCATGGAGCCTGCTTGAGATTTGCTGTCTCTTTCTCTCTCTTTCTCTGCCCTTCTTGAGCTCTCTCTCTCTCTAAAAAAGAATAGGAAAGAAAGAAAGAAAGAAAGAAAGAAAGAAAGAAAGAAATTTGAGCCCTGAATATTTTTTTAAAAAACGAATATTTATAATGTGTATATGTAGTGGATAATGAATTCTATCATTATTATTATTATTACTGTTAAGAATTCAGGCCTTATGGATGTCCCAGAAAATCTACTTCTGTGGTCGTTCATGGCCCATTCCAAAAGTCCACATTCTCCGGACTTTTAGGAAGGGTACCTTGTGAATAATCAGAAAGGCTCATGCTGTTTTCTCTCATCCTCTGCTGGCAAGTGGTGACGTTTGTAATGAGACTGATGAGACTGTTATTGTCAGAACACTCCAGATGATGTCTGTATCCTCTGCTAGCTGAAACTCCATAATATACCCATGAGTTCCTAGAATAGACATCTCTGGGCCTAAGACTGTTCCAGATGTACCGCTAGTGAAACACCCTCACTGTTCATTTCCTAGAGTTTTGAATGGTGAAACACTTTAAATCTAATTGTAGCTCATAATAAAAATTTCTCTTCTAGTGACTTATTTTGGTTACTGTTTTCAATGAAAATTTTGATAAGAGCAGATTTTTTTTTCTTATAACAGATTCCAAGAAAGCTGAGTCAATCACCCACAAAATTTCTCTGAATTATTTGTAGTAGGTCAAACAGGAAATAGTCTCTTTTAAGAAAGTCCTTATTTGATCGCTGCTTTGCATTTCACTCACCTTAAACTAAATGATCTTTTCCTGGGAAGTGAAGAGACTTTCTGTTCCCTACATTTGTTTGTTTGTTTGTTTATTTATTTTAATATGAAATTTATTGTCAAATTGGTTTCCATACAACACCCAGTGCTCATCCCAACAGGTGCCCTCCTCAGTGCCCATCACCCACCCTCTCCTCCCTCCCAACCCCCATCATTTAAAATGCACATGTGTTGAAGGCCTGCCAAGGGCTATTGTGATATGTGGGGCGGGGGGGGGGGGGGGGGGGGGGGCGGCGGGAAGCCAAAGATGAACAGCATGGGGACTCCTCCTTCGTGGACCTGGCAGCCTAGTAAGGACCATGGATCCCACTGGAGTGACAAGAATGCATTAGACTCTTGGCATGTTTCAGCAGATGAATGAAACGCACTGCCTTTGATGCAAATGGCATTTTTAAAGTTCATTGCAAGTTCTTGCTATTAAATAGGCAAATTACAGTTCAAGCTTATGGTCCTGATCTTGTGCAAATTACGTTCATCTCTCCTATTAATTGATGAAGTTGACATCCTTAGATCTCTTAGACTATGTTACTGAGGTAACAGCTTTTGTACCTGGCTTTTAAATGAATTTTGTTGGACTGATGAATGGATAAAGAAATTGTGGTTTACATACACAATGGAGTACTATGTGGCAATGAGAAAGAATGAAATATGGCCCTTTGTAGCAACGTGGACGGAAATGGAGAGTGTGATGCTAAGTGAAATAAGCCATACAGAGAAAGACAGATACCATATGGTTTCACTCTTATGTGGATCCTGAGAAACTTAACAGGAACCCATGGGGGAGAGGAAGGAAAAAAAAAAAGAGAGGTTAGAGTGGGAGAAAGCCAAAGCATAAGAGACTCTTAAAAACTGAGAACAAACTGAGGGCTGATGGGGGGTGGGAGGGAGGGGTGGGTGGGTGATGGATATTGAAGAGGGCACTTTTTGGGATGAGCACTGGGTGTTGTATGGAAACCAATTTGACAATAAATTTCATATATTTAAAATAAATGAATAAATAAATAAACATTAAAAATTTTAAAAAATAAAAATAAATTAATTTTGTTGCTATTTGGCATAGGAGGTGCCTCTTACTAAACACACAGATGGCCTTTCTATTTGTTGACTGAAATTACATTTTTAAGATAATATGCATCTAAATCACTAGGTGTTAGCATATTTACTTAAAGCATAAGTTATCATTTCATAGTTGAGTCTAATGCATTGGCAAATGGACTCCAAAGGCAAAAAGAATAGCTAAAGATGAGTGTCAGTGTATAGCTGTTTTTCCATTTTTTCCCCCTTTTCCCATATGTCACTTTTGATCTTCTCTTAGGAAAGCTGTCCTATTTATATTGCAGCATGGAGATTATCGAATATTTCTGCTCTAAAAATTACAGTTTTCATGGTATACAGAAGTCAAGCCAAGCCTTTTTAAAAAATGTTTATTTATTTATTTTGAGAGAGAAAGAGAGGAGAGAGAGAATGAGCATGTGAGTGGGGGAGGGGCAGAGAGAGAGGGAGAGAGAGAATCCCAAGCAGGCTCCATGCTGCCAGCGCAGAGCCTGACGTGGGGCTCCATCTCACGAACCGTGAGATCATGACCTGAGCCAAAATCAAGAGTCAGACACTTAACTGACTGAGCCACCCAGGCACCCCCAGAAGTCAAGACTTTTTAAGAAGAAAGAAATCATGACTTTGTGCTATAATTTTTCTACGTTGCTTCATCAAATCCATCAGTATTTTTATCTCCACATCTATTGCAAATAACCTTTTCTTCTGTCTTCAGGTTGTAAAGAGAGAGATCTTTGGGAATGTCCATCCAATAAACAATGTTTGAAGCACACAGTTATCTGTGATGGGTTCCCAGACTGCCCTGATGCCATGGATGAGAAAAACTGTTGTAAGTGCTTACCTTGAATTGACCAACACAACTTTTTATATGTTAAACACTGATTACCTCTAATTTTGAATATAATCTAGAAATTTGGAAATATGTATCAAAAGCTTTTAGTATGTTCAGATCTTACGAACAAATCTCCACTTATAAAAATATATGCAAGAACATAACGTGTAAATTATATGCACAGTGATATTATTCTAGTATTATTTATCATATGGAAAAATTATAATTTTATCCAACTATATAAAAAAAGGGGACAGAAAATACAACCCTAAAATGCAATAATATGCATTTGGAAAATCAAATGGAAAGAATAATTTCTCCTGGGTTCATTACATGTCATTAGGCAAATAAAACAAAATATAAAGTATTATGTGCACTATTGTCGTGAATTTTTAAAGTGCTGATACCCACATATAGGAAAAGATCAGAAAGTCACAAGAAACAGTTTACAGTTCTTATCTCTAGGTGGTGGGATTATTAAGTGTTTTTGCTTTTCTGTCTTTTCTACATTTTCTAAATGAATGGCCACTAGTTTTAGAACCAGAAAAAAATGATCTCTCAAGATATTTTATCTACTAGTAACAGAAAGCCCAGCTCAGGCTGACTTAAACAGTGAAGACTTTTATTTTATTTTATTTTATTTTATTTTATATCATATGTATCACTGTCTTGTATTATCATTTTCAAAGTCAAGTACAGGAAGGATTCTTGAGGCTAGATGTTGGAGTTCAGCACCTCTTCTTAGATTCTTTAAGTTCAGCTTGACTTCAGACTAGATCTGCGAGAGTCAAAAGATGGCTGCCAAGAGCAACTGAGATGCCATGCTTTCTTGATCATATCCAGTGAGAAGGAGTGATGATGACCTTGCCCTCATCTCTGGAATATCACTTAAGCGTTCACTCAGATTGGCCAACTTTGAACAAGGTTCCAGCTAGCATTCAGGGGTCTTTGTGTGAATTAGAAAAGATACCACCTAAATAGCTGGATTGCAAAAAGAAGCACCCCTTAGTGAAAACCAATTAGAAAAAGTGCTGTTTCCTTCAGGCTGCCCCTGTCCCAGGTTGGGATGCATGATCTGGCCAGCAGGGTTTGGGTAGGAACTATCTTGGAAAGCACAACCCAAGAAATGGTAGGCCAGAACTCTGATCTTGGGTCCCATCTTTTCCATTGGGTTAGTAACTATACTCAGAAAAAAAATAGTTGTAGCTAGAAAATGCAATGTCCCACTTACACTAGTCAGGATCTTCTGGAGCTGTGGGAAGCTGAACAGAATCAGGTTCCCTTAAAAAAGGAGGAAGAAAGGAAATGGATGTTAGGCAGGCGGGCAATCAAGGAGTGTCACTATGATTTAAAAACCCAGCAGAATTAGTATGTGATTCAGGGAGTCATTTAATAGTAGAGATTTTTAAAGAATAAACATTATCCATGTATGTGGACAGAGCTGGTTTCCATCTTGTGGTCACTTCATTCTCATCCCCAGTGCTGGCCTCATGCCACAGCAGATTTTAATGCTGTTCTCTCAATCTTTGGAAGTTCTGCTGCTCTGGGTACCACTTTTACAATCCTGGTGTCAGAACTAGACAATTTAGTGACTTGGAGATGGTAGTATCATTTAAATGCTCGCTATTTGCATGGATTGGCATCTGTGATAGGAGTTTTTACCAATTCAGTTATTCTGTCCTGAAACCTGTTTGGAGGCCTCAGGGACCCGCAGCTTTTCTTCCTTCCCTGCTCCTGCTGACAGATGATAATGTGCATGTGAATGATGATCACACTTGTTTAATGTTTCCATCGTCTCGCTTCTTGTTCCCCATGCCAGCATTTTGCCAAGACGATGAACTCGAATGCGCGAACCATGAGTGTGTGTCCCGTGAGCGCTGGTGCGATGGTGAAGCCGACTGCTTGGACAGTTCTGATGAGTGGGACTGTGGTGAGCTGTGTGTTTCTGCCATTGGCCACTCACTGGAACACCTATCAGCTATTTAAGCTTAATAAGTCCTAAGTGACTTCACAGAATTTACTGACCAATTTCATCTGTTTTGTTTTACTATGATAACAGCTGGCAGTAGTGATTCAGAGATGTTATTTCCAACACACAGAACATTTCCCCCTAAGTTATTTTGTTATTTGAAATGTCCATATTATATGTAAAAACATCTGGGTTTAAATTGTTATGACCATATAGCTGCTAGAATACAATTTTTAGACTCTTTATTATCACCCAGCTTCAACAATTATTAATATTCTGTCATTCTGATATCACGGACACCTCCTGGAATAGGGTATTAGAGTGGGTCTTCCACATGAATAGACATTTCTCCAAAGAATACATACAAATGGCTAAGGCACATGAAAAAATGCTCAACATCACTCATCATCCGGGAAATACAAATCAAAACTATGAGATACTACCTTACACCTGTCAGAATGGCTAAAATTAACAACTCAGGAAACAACAGATGTTGACAAGGATGCGGAGAAAGGGGAACCTTCTTAACACTGGTTGGTAGGAATGCAGACTGGTACAGCCACTCTGGAAAACAATATGGAGGTTCTTCAAAAAGTTAAAAATAGAACTACCCTACAATGCAGCGATTGCACTACTAGGTATTTATCCAAAGGATACAAAAGTACTGATTCAGAGGGGCACAGGCACCCCAATGTTTATAGCAGCTTTATCAATAATAGCCAAATTATAGAAAAAGCCCAAATGTCCATTGACCGATGAATGGATAAAGAAGAGCTGGTATGTATATACAATGGAGTATTACTTGGCAATCAGAAAGAATGAAATCTTGCCGTTTGCAACAAAGTGGATGGAGCTAGAATGTGTTACGCTAAGTGAAATAAGTCAGGAAAAGACAAATATCGTATGATTTCACTCATGTGGAGTTGAAGGAACAAAACAGATGAACACAGGGGAAGGGACGGAAAATTAAAATACTATAAAAACAGAGAGGGAGACAAACCATAAGAGACTTAATGATAGAGAACACACTGAGGGCTGATGGAGGGGAGGTGGTGGGGGGATGGGCTAAGTGGGTGATGGGCATTAAGGAGGGTGCTTCTTGTGATGAGCACTGAGTGTTGCATGTAAGTGATGAATCACTAGATTCTACTCCTAAAACTAATACCACACTGTATGTTAACTAAGTTGAATTTAAATAAAATCTTGGAGGAAAATAAAGAGAAAAAAATGTAAAATGCTAATGGAAAATCCAACAAACTATATTCAAAGTTTTGAAATAAATTATTATTGATTATTTTTAAAAAAGCGGGTCTTCCGTCTTCCCTGTGCTCTTGCTCTAGATCCAAAGGAAATAGATATCTACCTAGCTCCTTACATGGACAGGACCTAAAGGCATCTCCCACCAGTATCCAGTGTTGCAGTTTGTAATCTTGGGTTTGATTAATTCTGTTGTTCCATACTCATCATCCTTCCATTCACTGAGCTCTTATTTCAGTCTTTTGCATCATCTGGCCACACCATGATCATCATTTGTGCTGTGATTAATTGCACAGTGTTTCACAAGTAATCTATGGCGTAGGAAGTAGAGAGGATGCTCTATTGTAAAATAGGAATTAGAGCATATACCAAATTAGTCCTAACTTAACATCGCTTGCCTACCCTTGCCTTCTCACATACTCTCTTGAAAGGAAATGAAATGAACAAAGTGACAACTAACCCCTGATAGCTGTGCAAATCACTGGATAAACTCAAGGGATTTGAGTGCTGCCTCTGGTCGTCTTGTAAGTCGTAAAGAAAAGTTAAGAACTGCCCATGTCTTTCACTAGAGCCTGTGGTTCCTGGAGGGCAGAGAACATTTCTAATTCACTTTTTGCAGTCTTCCACAACACTGAGAGCAGTGCTAAGCACAGGGCAAGCACTCATCAAGTGGTTCTTAATTAAAACAATGAAACACAAACGCAAGCAAAGCAAAAGCATGTTAAGTTAGCCTTTGGTTTCCTGAGCAGAAATGTTTCTAATTAGGGTTTTCCCTTTCTTTTTTTTCTCTGCAGTGACCCTCTCTAAAAATGTGAGCTCCTCCTCATTCCTGACGGCTCACAGATCTGCCAAAGAACACCACGTGTGTGCGGATGGCTGGCAGGAGACGTTGAGTCAGCTAGCCTGCAAACAGATGGGTTTAGGGTAAGGTCAGTAGTTTGTAGCACTGATGAGTTTCTCAGAAGGCTTCGTGGAATTGGCAATAACATCTTCCTTATGAATGCAGAGTGAGTTAGTGTTCTCACATAGAGCCCTCCAGAGCATGGGAAATGAATCAGGTGAGAGAACCATATTTAATGACAGGCACCTGCTCTGAAGAGGCTGCGGTGAAAAGCCACTTTGATGAAGCCTCTCACTACATGTAAATGCAGTAATTGTATTTTAACAACTTCTGAAAGGAAACACTTTGAGTGTTTGCAAAAGCATTAAGACGGTTTCCTCCAAGCAACCTGGATGGGGAAATATTGAGGTTTTTCTCCCAAGAGGTACTGAAAATTTCTTTTTAAGCAACACACATTTTTTAATAAGTTGAGAAATAGAACTTAAAGTTGACGGCATTTCACTTTACCCTCAGTAGTAATTAGGAAACGTAAATCAGGAAATAATTTGCCATTTTGGCTCCTTAGTAGAATGAAAAGACACTAACTCTGGCTTTGATACAAATAGACTGAAACCTATACTTTGAAAGTTGGATACTTGCTATGTTGTGGGGTTTTCTTTTTCAGTTCTGTTGGGGATGGAAAGCAATAACTGAGGGTCTTAGATGTATATGTGAGGATATGTATTCACATATATATTTTTTTACCCCTGCTGTATGTGAGATTTGGGGGGAAATGTGGAAATGATGGAAATAAAAGACAAACAAATATTAAAATTCTAGAATAAAAAATTGAGTAAATGTCATTTCCCAGGATTCCACTGAACAAACTTGAAACAATTTTTCAATAATGAGCTATGAATTATGGGATAGAAACTAGCAGCGCATTTTTGTTATCTCAGTTTGAAGAGTGACATAAATCCCAGTATCTTCAGCCTATTTTCCCCATGTAAAGTCTTACATCTTTGGAAAGTTGAGTAACTGATGCTACTATGTAAGAAAGAACTTTCAACTTTGCCAGAGCGGAAAAATTATATCCATCAAGATCCATTAAATTATACTTCATTTTCACAACATCCTTACGGATATCTAAATGAAATGGTATGTGACTGTGATCAGAGATAAGTGAAAAGCCTTTTGAATGAGCTTTATTTTCCTCTCACCAAAACATAGGTTATTTCTTAATATGAAAACTGGATTAACATAATGATCGATAACTCTGTTGAGAGTTCTGAGGAAAAGTCGCAACCGCAAAGATTTTGCCAGCCGAAAAATTCTTCCGACAGGCCACCCTGCTCTATTATAAACAGAAGGGATCTTGTTTTAAATATTCTCTTTGATATCTCTTCTAATTTTTTTGTATATTGGATTTTCGTTTTTTGTTTTGATGAGATACATATAACATAACTCACCATCTTAACCATTTTAAAGGGTAAATTCAGTGGCATTTAGTGTATTCACAATGCTATGCAACCATCTCCATTATCTGGCTTCTTTCACTTAGCATAGTGTTTTTATACAACTATGGACCAGCATTTCATTGCTGTTTATGGCTGAAAAAATATTACATTGCATGGATACACCACATTTTTAAATCTGTTCATCCAACGAGGCACATTTTGGTGGTTGCCATCTTTGGCTATTGTATGCATATTGGATTTTTTTTTTTACATTTCTTACGCTACTTTCTTCATTTCCTTAAAATAGTGGGAAAATGTTATTTCAATATATTAGATATTTAAAATGGAAAAAGACATTTAGATTTTTTTTTAAACATACCTTTATTTCACAGAAAGGCTAGGAAAGTCTGAGAGAGCAGTGTGGCTGGAAAACCATAAGCATTATTTGAGTGAGTTAATGGGTAAGTAGTGATAAGTCTTTGAAGGAAATGAGTAGGAAGGGTAACCTTAGTATTTTTGTACTTTCTGATTGCCGTCAAGAGAACTCTTCAGTTTTCTTGGGTAGATCGTGAATTGACAGAAGTCTGGAGAGCCAGGCTGGGGCAGGAATGAAGATAATGGGCAAGAAGAGGCCATTGATTCCTACAGTAGGAATGGGCTACTTAGGAATCTGCTCTGTTCCCACTGTCTCTGGTGAGTCGCAGCTGTACTGTGAATTCACAGTTCTGCCACTGATGCCTCAAACTCTAAGTAACCCTGCATCTGAGTCATTTCCTCTAGATTCAAAGTCCCTACAGAAAGGTCTGTCTGGCCATGATTAGTCATTGACCTACACTCCAGCTGCCAAAGGAAGGGAAAACATTATAGCTGTCCTCTTTAAGCTTCTGGAGTGGAGTAGGTCTGTCTTTATACCTTCAAACATGCTTTACACCCAGAAACTTGAAGCTTAAAGCACAACCCCAATTAGTTCTATTCAGTATGTCTTTCCTATTGGGTTTTTGTTTTGTTTTGTTTTGTTGTTGTTGTTGTTGTTGTTGTTTTGAGAATCTGCTTATGGGCCTTGAACTAGAGTAGGCATTATGTGGAGGATGCAGGGGTGAAAATATCATCAAAGAGCTTACCATGTAGTGGGGAAGACACATAAGGAAACAACCTAGAACATAAAGTTGTTGGAAAAAACTTCCAGACTCTTTGTCATCTGAGAATGGTTCATGTACAGCATAGCACCTGGCATACCTATTAGAAGTATGTAAGAAAAATATTCAACTCTATCATTGTCTTGATATTATAATATACATTTATTAAGTCATTCATTTAGTCATTCAGTAAACATTTATAGAGAATAACGTTGTAGTGTAGTGTCCCAAACTAATATACTTTAACTCCAAATGCAGGGAGGGTACAGGTTGGAGTTAGTTTATCAAAATGTAAGTCTAGACCGAATTACATGTTTTGCAGGGCTTCTATTGAAATACTTTCATGATAGAGGCAGTTGATTAAAAAACCTACACTTGGAGTTTTTCAGATGCAAATTACACCTTCCATGTCTAACAGCACAAATGCTCAGCTCTCAACTAAGTGCTTGCCCAAATGAGAAGATTGAGAGTTCTTTGCTGAATCTGTACAACTTTTTACGCCCATCTGCAGATATCATGAGTTCACCCCAGCCTGGAAGTATGATGACTATTTGATTAGACAAGGATATAAATCAGCCCCTAATTCTCATGACAGTATATTGACTTTGCTACCTACATGCCCAGTATTAGAAACATATGGACATTTATTTAATCAACAATACAAATCAGAATTTAGACTGCCCTCTAATACTTGCCAAATGTTCAGCTCAGACATCTGGTATTTGAGAAAGTTGGTCTAAGAGAATGTGATTCTCGGTGTCCCTTGGCTTCATAAACTTTATATAAAACCAGATCATCTGGAAATAGGCTATTCTACTTTGACAAAAATTCCTATGTGGGATTGGTTGAAGTTTGATTTTGTGTCCTAATGTTTTAGAGTTGGTCAATAGAAGCACCAGGCTTCCAAAGAATATTTCTTTATTTTGGGCTAAACCACAAAGATAGCCTCAATTGTATTACCTGAGAGTCGCTGATAAAAGGATTTATATCGAAATTTTTCCCGGAAGTGTACTTCCAGGGAAAATCTTCTAACTTCAGATTCCATTTGTCACATAAGGATGGTTTCCTTATTGATTGACTTCCATGAAACTCGTGAAGCTCAAAGACAAGACTAAATCCTGTGTGGTAGTAGATTCAGCCCAGGCTGCTGGTCCTGTACAAGGAAACCATGGAAAAGAAGCTTGAATCCTTATGGTCTTTTTTAAAAATATACAATATAATTCATATACCATAAAATTCACTCTTTAAAAGTGTACAATTCAGTCATTTTTAATATATTCACAATATTGTGCAGTCATCACCACTGATTCCTAAACATTTCATCACTTGGAAAAGAAACCCCATGCCTCTAACAGTCATTCCCCGTTTCTCCTCCCTAAACCCCTGACAAACACGACTTTCTGCTTCTAGAGACTTGCCCATTGTGCACGTTTCATAAAAACAGAATCATCTAATATATGCCTTTTTTTGTCTGGTCTCTTTCACTTGGCATAATGTTTTCAAGGTTTATCTATGTTTTATAATATGTATCAGTGCTTCATTCCTATCTATGGCTGACTAATATTCCATTGTGTAGACATATCCACACTTTGATTATCCATTCCTCAATCGATGGATATTTGGGTTGTTTCCATTTTTTTGGCTTGAAAATGTTGCTAAGAACATTGATGTACAAGTTTTGTGTGAATGTATGTTTTTGGTTTCTCCTGGGTGTAGACTCAGGACTAAAATTGCTAGGTCAGATTTTTAATTTTTTGAAGAACTGCCAAACTGTCTTCCAAAAGGGCTGCACCACATTATACTTTTCCCAGCACTGCATGAGGGTTCCAATTTCTCCATATCCGTGTCAATACTTGTTATTATTTACTTTTTATTTTAGCCATTTTATGACTAAAAGGTATCACTCTGGTTGTTATTGAGAATATGCCGTAGGAAGGCAAGAGTAGAAGCAGCAAGACTAGTTAGGAGGCCACTGAAGTCATCCAAGTAAGACATTTGGGTGGCTCAGATCAGAATGGTAGCAGAGAACATGGTGATAAATGATTTAATCCTGGATATATTTTAAAAAGTGGAGCCAACAGGACTCCCTGACAGATTGGATATTGATTGGAGATTGAGAAGAGTCACGAATGACTGAAAAGTTTTTTTTTTTGACTCAAGCAACTGTAAAGATAGTATTGTGGTAAACTGAGATGGGGAAGACTGTAGATGGAGCAGGTCTGGGGAGAAAGATCAGTTCTGTGATCTTGTGAAATTTGGGATGTCTATTAGCCAAATGGACTCTAGTCTGGAGTTTAAAGTTGCTTTTTAAAAATTTTTTAAAAATTTGCATCCAAATTAGTTAGCATATAGTGCAACAATGATTTCAAGAGTAGATTCCTTAGTGCCCCTTACCCATTTAGCCCATCCCTCCTCCCACAACCCCTCCAATAACCCTCAGTTTGTTCTCCATATTTAAGAGTCTCTTATGTTTTGTCCCCCTCCTTGTTTTTATACTATTTTTGTTTCCCTTCCCTCATGTTCATCTGTTTTGTCTCTTAAAGTCCTCATATGAGTGAAGTCATATGATATTTGTCTTTCTCTGACTAATTTCGCTTAACATAATACCCTCCAGTTCCATCCATGTGGTTGCAAATGGCAAGATTTCATTCTTTTTGATTGCTGAGTAATACTCCATTGTGTATATATATATATATATATATATATATATATACCACATCTTCTTTACCCATTTATCCATCGATGGACATTGGGGTTCTTTCCATACTTTGGCTATTGTTGATAGTGCTGCTATAAACATTGGGGTGCATATGTCCCTTTGAAACCCCACACCTGTATCCCTTGGATAAATACCTAGTAGTGCAATTGCTGGGTTGTAGGGTAGTTCTATTTTATGTTTTTGAGGAACCATCATACTATTTTCCAGAGTGGCTGCACCAGCTTGCATTCCCACCAACAATGCAAAAGAGATCCTCTTTCTCCACATCCTTGCCAACATCTGTTGTTGCCTGAATTGTTAATGTTAGCCATTCTGACAGGTGTAAGGTGGTATCTCATTGTGGTTTTGATTTATATTTCCCTGATGATGAGTGATGTTGAGCATTTTAATGTGTTGGTTGGCCATCTGGATGCCTTCTCTAGAGAAGTGTCTATTCATGTCTTTTGCCCATTTCTTCACTGGATTATTTGTATTTTGGGGGTTGAATCTGGTAAGTTCTTTATAGATTTTGGATACTAACCCGTTATCTGATATGTCGTTTGCAAATATCTTCTCCTGTTCTGTCAGTTGCCTTTTAGTTTTGCTGATTGTTTTCTTCACTGTGCAGAAGCTTTTTATTTTGATGAGGTCCCAGTAGTTCATTTTTGCTTTTGTTTCACTTGCCCCCGGAGACATGTTGAGTAAGATGTTGCTGTGGCCAAGATCAAAGAAGTTTTGCCTGCTTTCTCCTCTAGGATTTTCATGGCTTCCTGTCTTACATTCAGGTCTTTCATCCGTTTTGAGTTTATTTTTGTGTATGGTGTAAGAAAGTAGTCCAGGTTAATTTTTCTGCATGTTGCTGTCCAGTTTTCCCAGTACCACTTGCTGAAGAGACTGTCTTTATTCCATTGGATATTCTTCCCTGCTTTGTCAAAGATTAGATTAATCTTTGTCAAAGATTAGGTTTGTGGGTTCATTTCTGGGTTCTCTATTCTGTTCCATTGATCTGAGTGTCTGTTCTTGTGCCAGTACCATACTGTCTTGATGATTACAGCTTTCTAGTATAGCTTGAAGTCCGGGATTGTGATGCCTCCTGCTTTGGTTTTCTTTTTCAAGATTGCTTTGGCTATTTAGGGTCTTTTCTGGGTCCATACAAATTTTAGGATTATTTGTTCTAACTCTGTGCAGAATGCTGGTGTTACTTTGATAGGGATTGCATTGAATATGTAGATTGTTTGGGTAGTATCGACATTTTAACAATATTTAAGTTTTACTTAAAATATTCTTCCTATTCAGGATCATGGAATCTTTTTTTCCTTTTTTTGTGTGTGTATTCTTCAATTTCTTTCATATGCTTTCTATAGTTTTCAGTGTATAGAGTTTTCACGTCTTTGGTTAGATTTATTCCTGGGTATTTTATGGTCTTTGGTGCAATTGTAAATGGGATCGATTCCTTGATTTCTCTTTCTGTTGCTTCATTGTTGGTGAATAGGAATGCAATGCATTTCTGTGCATTGATTTTATATCCTATAACTGTGATGAATTCATGAACCAGTTCTAACAGTTTTTTGGTGGAATCTTTTGGGTTTTCCATGTAGAATATCACGTCATCTGCGAAGAGTGACAATTTGACCTCCTCCCGGCCGATTTGAATGCCTTTTATTTCTTTGTGTTGTCTGATTGCAGAGGGTAAGACTTCCAATAGTATGTTGAATAACAGTGGCGAGAATGGACATCCCTGTCTTGTTCCTGACCTTACGGGGAAAGCTCTCAGTTTTTCCCCATTGAGGATGATATTAGTGTTGGGTCGTTCATATATGGCTTTTATGATCTCGAGGTATGCTCCTTCTATCCCCACTTTCTTGAGGGTTTTTATCAAGAAACGATGCTGTATTTTGTCAAATGCTTTCTCTGCATCTATTGGAGGATCATACGGTTCTTGTACTTTCTTTTATTGATGTGATAAACCATGTTAATTGTTTTGCGGATATTGAACCAGCCCTGCATCCCAGGTATAAATCCCACTTGGGGTCTCTGTCTGGTTTTGGAATCAAGGTAATGCTGGCTTCATGGAAAGAGTTTAGAAGTTTTCCTTCCATTTCTATCTTTTGGAACAGAATAGGTGTTAACTCTTCCTTAAATGTTTGGTAGAATTCCCCTGGAAAGCCATCTGAAGTTTTTGTTTGTTTGTTTGTTTCTTTGTTTTTAAGTTTTACTTACTTTTGAGAGTGAGAGAGAGAATGCAGACTGGGGAGGGGCAGAGAGAGAGAGAGGGAGACAGAGGATCCAAAGCAGGTTCTGTGCTGACAGCACAGAGTCCAATATGGAGCTCTGTAACTCACGAACCATGAGATCATGATCTCAGCTGAAGTTTAATGCTTACCTGACTGAGCCATCCAGGTGCCCCTCAAGTCTGGAGTTTATTAGAGATGTTTGAGCTAGAGCTATATATTTGAAAGTCACCTGGATACAGACAGTATAAATTTATGGGACTGGTGACATAATCAAGAGAGTGAATTTATGTATTTATTTTTTAATTTTTCTTAATGCATATTTATTTTTGATAGAGAGAGAGATAGAGCGTGAGTGGGGGAGGGGCAGAGAGAGAGAAGGAGACACAGAACCTGAAGCAGGTTCCAGGCTCTGAGCTGTCAGCACAGAGCCTGATGCAGGCCTCAAAGTCACAAATAGCGAGATCATGACCTGACCTGAAGTCTGATGCTTACCTGACTGAGCCACCCTGATGCCCTAAGAGCGAGTTTAGATAGAGAAGATAAGACCAAGAGCTGAGCCCTAACATTAAGAGGGTGGGAGAAGAGAAGTAGTAAAGCCAAAGGAGATGAGAGAGGACAACCCAGGGGTAGGAGGATGTGATATCCTGGAAACCAAGGGAAGAAAGTGTATCAAGGCAGAAGCAACGGTCAGTTGTGTTAAAAGTTGCTGAGAAGTCAAGTAAAATGAGGGCTGAAAACTGACTTTTGGTTTCAGCAATGTGCATGTCATTGGCATGAGTAGTTTTAGCGGAGTGGGTGGGGCAAAAACATAAGATAGTGAAAGGAGAGAAATAAAAGATAGTATAGAACTTTTTGGAGGGGGCCACCTGGGTGTCTCAGCCGGTTGAGCGTCCGGCTTCGGCTCAGGTCATGATCTCTCGGTTTGTGAGTTCGAGCCCCGCGTCGGGCTCTGTGCTGACAGCTCAGAGCCTGGAGCCTGCTTCAGATTCTGTGTCCCCTCTCTCTCTGCCCCTCCCCCACTCATGCTCTGTCTCTCTCTGTCTCAGAAATAAATAAACATTAAATTTTTTTTTTTTTAAAAAAGAACTTTTTGGAGGGATTTTGTTGTAAAGAGGAGCATAGAAATGTGAGTAGTGGTTGGTGGTGGAAGTAGGATTAGGAAATGTTTGGTGCCTCCATTTCCTGGGAAGCACTCAGTATCCCGTGGATAAATTATTAATAGGGACCTACCTGCCATAGTAGGAACATCATGTTCAATTGCTGTTGTATGTTTGTGTTCCTCCAAATTCATATGTTAATTCCTAATGTCAAGTAATGGTATTAGGAGGTGGGGCCTTTGGGAAGTGTTTGGGTCATGAGAGTGGAGCCCACATGAATGGAATTAGTGTCCTTGTAAAAGAAACCCCAGAGAGCTCTTTCACCCCTTCCACCATGTGATGACCCAGCAAGAAGATGGCCATCTTATTATAAACAAGGAAGTGGGTATTTACCAGACACCAAATCTGCCAAGACCTTGGTCTTGGATTTCTCAACTTCCAGAACTGTGGAAAATAAATTTCTGTTGTTTGCAAGCCACCCAGGCTATGGTAATTTGTTATAGAAGACTGAATAGATGAAGGTAGAAATAAATAATTTCTCTGGAAAAATCTTTCATTTCACATATTTTTTTTTTTAACCAAAATGTTTGGACTATTTTCCCCAATTAGTGGACTCACCATAAACTATTTCATCTGTCTTTAACTTTGGACCCCTTTATACGCTCCTTCTCTTTCAAGACTGACTTGTCTTTTATCCGTGTTCCACGGGCACATTCTTTCCTGCTTCTGTGTCTTTGTCCATAAATGTCCATACATTTCCTCTCCAAATTCTCAGGGCCTCACTCAAGCCCCATGACATCTGTGAAGACTTTCTCATCTGCATGTCTTTTTTTCCTCTCTATACTTTCTGTGGTACATAAGAATTGGTATTACACAATTTCCCTCTTAATTCTACAATGCCATACCATTTTACTTTTATTTTTTTATTCTTTATCTTATTTCCCAGAAAGGTTATACAAAATAGTAATGGCTAATTTTCATTGTGTGCCAGGCTGCTCTGAGTCCTTGATATATATCAACCCAATTTATCCACACTATAATCTCGCAGTAGACATAGCATTATTATTTCTACTTTATGTATGAGGAAACTGAGGCTTAGATCAAGGAACTTTGCTAGGTCACAGAAAAATATGGTGCCGGGATGCAATTCCAAGCAAAGGCAAAGGGCCTCGTGGGGAGTAGATCCTCTGTACATCCAGTTAATCAATAAACGTGACCCGATTGATGTGGCCAACCAGCTTCTTAAACATAAATCCCTTTTAGTATTGCTCCCTTCAGGATTTTTGGTGCAAGTCTTAGTACCATACCACCTAATGATCTTATCATTGTGGCATTTTTTTAAAAGTCGATTTATTTATTTTGAGAGAGAGAGCGAGCAAGTGTGAGCAGGGGAGGAGCAGAGAGAGAGGGAGAGAGAGAATCCCAAGCAGACTCTATGCTGTCAGCGTGGAGCCTGACACAGGGCTGGATCTCACAAACCTGAGCCAAAATCAAGAATCAGCCACTTAACTGATTGAGCCACCTAGACGCCCCCATTGTGGGATTTTTAAGTAGATAGTAGTGAGGAGGTGCAGCAGTGGAGAAAATTCATCATGCATGCAGGACAACAATGTAAGTGCTTTTCGGTTTTCAAAAAGCCACTTATAGTAATAAGTAGATGGTAGGCATATTCTGAGTAGAAGTTAGCTGAAGCACATCCATAAAAAGTTGTTTTCTTTCACACAGCAGCTTCACGGTTTTTCTGGCAGGCACGTAGCTTGGGCACAGGGAATTCAATCCTACACATTTCCAAGAAGCTGGTTAAGTGACTGCCTGGGTGAGAAGAAAATCAGATAGTCCAGAGTGTGAGTGTATCGTTCCCTGGAACGTGTTATTCTGGAGTGAGGATGAGGAATAATTTCGCGAAGAAGTGCTGTATCCTAAAGGAAGTAAAAGTGTTTTTTTAAGTTCTTCCATGAGACTACTGGGTATGAGGCTTTAATAAACAAAGCAAGGGAAGTCTATCAGTTGTCCTGAAAGCATTGCTGTATGATCGCCAACAGCAGGCTCTACCAAGAATTTAGATATTTGTTAGAAAACTGAATCTCGGGGTGCCTGGGTGGCTCAGTCGGTTGAGCGGCCCACTTCGGCTCAGGTCATGATCTCCCGGTCCGTGAGTTTGAGCCCCGCGTCGGGCTCTGTGCTGACAGCTCAGAGCCTGGAGCCTGTTTCAGATTCTGTGTCTCCCTCTCTCTCTCTGTGACCCTCCCCCATTCATGCTCTGTCTCTCTCTGTCTCAAAAATAAATAAACGTTAAAAAAAAAAATCTAGCAAACTGAATCTCAAACTGTGTTGGTAGAGTTAATGAATATTTTATGAACTTAAAAGGAAACTTCTCAGTGGTATAGAGAAATTTGCCGTTATTAATTAGAATGGAACTATGTGAAATTCTGAATTAATCAGATTGTTTTTTACTCTCTTACATTCCATTTTGTGGTGAAGAGTTTATCAGTGGAGAATGGACTCATATCCTGATTTTTAAAACCAACAGATGGTTCTCCAGAATTAAGTACTGTCAAGACTCAGCTTTTAGCCAAAAATACCAGGGCTGATGTGAGCCAGAAGATTCTAGAATGGAAAAAATGCATCTCCATAATGTCTCTGGGGGACTTGGATTCCCCAGTCATCATAATGAATATAGCATTGCCATTGGACATAAATATGAGTGAGTTCTGGGAAGTTAAGAACGTGATTTAAGATAATCCATCAATAATTGACCAAAGAGGCCTGTATTCTTTCTGTTAGAAGTCCTTATCTGGCAGCTTACTCATTTTGGAACTTTTACCAGAAGACTCCTGGTGATGACTAACTTTAGATCTGTTACCTTTTTCATAGTGTCTTTCAAACTTACTGCAGTTTGACCGGCTTTTACCTCCAAGACAAGACTGACAATCAGCAATGACATTATCTGCATGGCAAACCCACTAGTCTTTTCTTATTATTTATATAGTTTGGGCTCAAAATCCAATTCTTACTCTGGCCTGTAAGACACTGGCCCCTCCCTCCCTCTTTTCTAGCATTCTCCGCGTGTCCGTGAACTTTAGACACGATGACCTTATTACTGATGTTCAAACTGAAAACCCATTTCCACCTCAGGGGCTTTTGCCCTCATTGTTCTTCCTGCTTGGAATGCTGATCTGTAGACCTTTATGTGGTCACCTCCCTCTCATCATTCATGTCGTCTTAGCTCGTACATCAAACACTTAGGCCTTCCTTAGCAACCCTAGTTGAAGCAGCTTTCACCCACACCAAGTCACTCTCTGCTTATTTTGCTTTCTTCAAAGCACAGTATTAGAAATTATTTTTAACATGTTTGTTATTTGTTTCTCTAACTAAAATAATAGCCCCTTGAGGAAGGGACTGCGTCTAAATACAACACCCTTGTGTTGTCTCCATTCGCATTACACCTTATTAACCCCATAGTCATCAGGTTTAGCCTTTGTCCATCTGACTGCATCATTTGTTTAATTCTGCCAGGATAATGTTCCTCCTGAGATCCAATTCACCTTACAACATTATCAGCTTGAACACTTACGGAGTAACCCAGTATTTCATTTATGAACATAAGTCAAATCTAATTTCTACCCAAGTTTTTATCCTTCCTACCTCTTCTAAACAGTAACAAAGGAACATGTAGAATCTTGACTCTGAGGCATAATCATCTTTTAAGTAAAAAATTTCAATTAAAATCACTTGTAGCAGACATTTATTAAGTTGCTTCCCTGTATCCCTTCCTTTCGGGGACTTGCTTCACTCCTCATTCTATCCTTGGGATCCAAATGGGAGCTGCCATTTTGTACATGAACCACTCTTCTTGGCCTCAGTGACTGGTTGAGGGGGAGGGACCTAACCCAAGCTGAACCAATCAAAGGACTTCACTTCTAGGTCACAGTGATTGGATTTGGGATACTTAAAGTTCTTCAACGAGATTTGGTTTTGGTTGAGCTAGAAGAAGAGACTTCTTTCCTTTTTGTTCACGAAGATGAATGAATTTGGGTTTAGAAGAGCAGGCAAGCTGTCCTCTGGTTTGTGGAAAGTCACATGGAGACAATAAAGCCACCCTCACGTCACCTCCTGCTTCTTCTCACAGAAGAGGGTAGATGAGAGGTAGAGGGTCCTGAGGGCTCTTGGTTCTCTGGCACCCACTTTTCTGAAGACCATCCACATCTCCTTAGAAATTGATTACATTTCTAGGTTTTCATACTCAGATATTCCAGTGGTATTTTAGGGGCTAAAATCCTGAGGTTTTTTGTTTGTTTGTTTGTTTGTGTAAAACTAGTAACTGAATATATACATGAAAAAAAAATATGTACATATATATACTTAATATATATGTATATATATACATATACATATGTAAGCGTACACTTATACACACATGTATATATGTATATATAATATGTATATATAAAATAAATATGTATATATAATATACATATAAAAACCTCAGTGTATGTGTGTGTGTGTGTGTGTGTGTGTGTGTATATATATATATATATACTTAAATCCCTGAAGTTTGTATTATTTTATCTTCTATCCAGAGACATAGTCTGTCTTAATTGAATAAAGGGGTATTTTCTATACTTCTATAGTTTTCAAGAGGCGGAAGAAACAGGCACTTGACAAAGCAAGACTTCTGTTAGAAAAATTAATCCTACTCTGGCTCACAGTCTTTCTGAATTAACGGAACAAAAAAATGGCGTATTGTAGTTGAAATTGGTAATCTCTGCTTTTATATTGATCAACTGAAAAGTGGAGACAAAGAGGAAACACTTTCTTTGAAACTAAACTCAAGCCACTCTCAATAAAATGTTGAATCTGTTTCTTAAAAAGAGTTTAAAAAATTTTCCAAAGGTTTTCTGCAAGTTATCAAAAAAGCCATGGAAATTTCTGCATAAAATAGACCAAAGGACCGAAGGAAAGAGTTGGATAGTGTAGATTCTTTCTGTTTAAATAATTTATTTTTTTAATGTTTATTTATATTTGAGAGAGAAAGAGAGAGAGTGCATGAGCCAGAGAGGGGCAGAGAGAGATGCGCACAAAATCTGAAGGAGGCTCCAGGCTGTCGGCACAGAGCCTGACACAGGACTCAAACTCACAAGCTGTGAGATCATGACCTGAGCCAAAGTTGGATGCTTAACCAACTGAGCCATGCAAGTGCCCTGGGCTAGTGTGCATTCTGAAAGAGGCAGACACTTTTGCTCAAAAGTGTACTTACCACTTGACCCCATGTACTCCGTTTGCTTCATAAGATTGAATTTTAAAAACGATCTAATGACATTTTAATTAAAAATTTTTATGATTGGTTGATGGTTTCACTTTTAATGATGTGTTTATTTTCAACAATACTTTTTAAAATTAATTTAATTTAACTTAATTTAACTTAGAGAGTGCACACACATGCAAGAGCAAGGAAGGGGCAGAGAGAGAGAGAGAATCTGAGCCACCCAGGCATTCGATATTAATTTTATTTTCTAACTTATGTTAGAATAATGTATAGTTAATAGTTATATTTTATAAACTTATATTTTACTTCATGTTATAATTTTAGATAAATATGGATTAAATACCTAGTTTTATTGATGTTTAAATTTTATGAAATATCAATACTGTGATTTAATTTAAATTCATAACATTCTCCTCTCTGCTTGGGGATAGTTTTTGTCACTTGGACCTATAGCTCATTGCCTCATACAGTTCTTATACTCTACCTCTGAGACAGACCAATGAATAAAATGATATGTCTTCAGTTAGGATTTCAACAAAAATATTTTTAGAAATACTGAGTTTACTGGAAAAATTAACTCAGACTTTATGCTGTCCTTTAAACATTACTACCAGGGGGAAGTTTTCCTGTATAAAGCATAAGCTGAGCTAACTTACCAGACAAATGACTCTATAGTGATACTCATTCCTGCTTTGTTTTAAACCTATTATGCTTTCTTGTCAGAATTTCCAGGTCATCTTTCTATTTGACAAAATAATTTAACTAATTTTTTTTTCAACGTTTATTTATTTTTGGGAAAGAGAGAGACAGAGCATGAACGGGGGAGGGGCAGAGAGAGAAGGAGACACAGAATCGGAAACAGGCTCCAGGCTCTGAGCCGTCAGCCCAGAGCCTGACGTGGGGCTCGAACTCCCGGACCGCGAGATCGTGACCTGGCTGAAGTCGGACGCTTAACCGACTGCGCCACCCAGGCGCCCCTAATTTTTTAATAACATGTCTAGTCTATAGAAACCAAACAGAGATAATAATGTGACAGTGTTCATGAAAATATTCCTGAATTCAGAGAGCTAAATGTTTAGTGGAGACGTTCCAAGTTCTGAACAGGATATTTAGAAGAGCAAATAACATATTTTGTCTACTACACTAGACATTTATATTTCAAGACCAACTGTTAGTATTGAAGATGAAAACTCAGATTATTTTTCCCCAGCAGTAGCCACAAGAGAACAAACTTTGCCCTGCTACTGAAATGTGTAACCTTTCTAGGTAATTCCTCCCCTGTTCTCTTGCTGCCAAAAGTGAAGAAGCCCTTGGTTTCTGGGAATTTGTGCTGACCTTCATTGTTTAAGTAAGCAACCCCAACATAAGGATAACACAAGCATTGAATGCCTTATTACTGAACACTGGGTGTCTTCAGTGTGGGAGGACAGGTCCGACTATCTAGAGATCTGGTTGCTCACCTAAGCCTTGAAATGCATCCATGTGTCATTCCTTTCAAAATGTCAAGATGTTTTAGAATTCTGGAGAAGTTCTATCTTCTCATTTTTGGGGGCAGAGGAAGAATTATACATTTTTAAATATATATATGTCTTATGGCCACACAATTCAAGAAGCAAATTTGGAAATCCTTTTGCTTTTCTGTGCAGTACTGCCCCTCGACCCAAAGCAGAGGGCCCTGGCCCTGGGCTCCATGATTTAGATCAGTGGTTCTCCACCAGGCTTAACTTTGCCCCTCAAGCAGCATTTGGAAACGTCTGTAAGACCCTTTTAATTGTCAGTCCAGGGGTGGCTACTAGCATCTCGTGGGTAGAAGCCAGGGATGACACTAAACATCCTAAAGAGCACCAGACGACTCCGCACAGTGAGTAATTATCTGGTCTAAAATGTCAACAGTGTCGAGGATAAGAAACCCTGATTTAGAGTGAACACTCCGGCCTTCCTCCCCAGCCATGCCTCACCCCATGGGGCAAGGAGTCTGTCTTGCCCACCTGGAGCCTGGTCTGCTATCTGAAGCAATGTCTTCAAAGTGTGGTCCCAGACCAGCGGCGGCCGCATCACCTGGGATCTTGTTAGAAGGGTAGCCTTTGTGGCCCCATCTCAGACTTACTGAATCAGGGAATCTGGGAGTGGGGCCAGCAAGCTTTGTTGTAACGGGTCCTCCAGGTGATGATGAATGCCAAGGTTTGAAACCACTGTTCCAAAGAGGCCAAAATCCTATATTCCGAGCCTAAAAGATACGTTGGTCAAGATGGCAAGATAGAAACAGGTGAACACAGGGGAAGGGAAGGAAAAGTAAAATAAGGTAAAAAACAGAGAGGGAGGCAAACCATAAGAAACTCTTAAATATAGAGAACAAACCGAGGGTTACTGGAGGGGAGGATAGTGAGGCTAAATGGGGGATGGGCATTATGGAGGGCACTTGTCATGAGTGCTGGGTGTTATATGTGAACCACGACTCATTAAATTCTATTCCTGAAACTAATACTACACTATATGTTCAGTAACTTGAATTTAAATAAAATCTTGGGGGAAAAAAAAAGGGAAGATAGAAGACATGTTCTTTAACAACTTGTGAATTTGATTTATAACATCTAAATATGTAGACATATCTTATGTGGGCCTCCATTTGTACCCTTACTCACAAATGTTTGGCCCCCACGAATGTTTGGGATGGGTCTGTATCTGTGTCTCAGTTTTCTCAGACTGTCAGGCTGTCAAATGAGGGCACTGGATTAGATTGTCCCTTATTTTCTTTCTCTGTATATGATTTCATGGCTGCTATAGAAACATTCAGGGTTGATTATATTCCCTGCACACACTTTCTTAGGATACAGTGACTTTGATGCCTAATTACTAGTAAAATGGGTTTTGCTCTTTCGCTGTCTACCCAACAGACTTTCTTTAATTTGGTAAAATATGGAAAAAGGTAAGTCAAAATCACTACCGACTGTCAAGCCAAATTTGAGCAGCTAAGTTCCAGATACCTTTTAATAGCATGATTTACACTTTGTGCATAGTTATAAAAGTTAAAAAGTCCTTACACATATATTCTTGATGAGTATGTAAATTGCCATTAGTGTTTGAAGGGAAAATCCATACTGCGAGGCAAAGATTTCCATTTTGATTTGATACTTTTATATCTAGGAAATTATTTTTATTTTGGGAAACTGTGCATGTAGGCAAAGGTGAACAGTTAAAAGGGTTAACTGCTGTTTTTTGTTGTAAAAAAAATTGGAAACAGCCTACCTGTGGGTTAATAGTGGGCTGGGTAAGTAAATGTATGTACATCCATATAATGGTAAAACTCTGCAGCTGTAAAAAGAACACAGCATGTGTTGTTAATGAAGAGGGACCACGTGGTGTTCGAAGTGTTAGGAGTGGTCCTCTGTCATCAGACCACCAGGATTCAAATCCCAGTTCTGCCATCTAGTCACTGTGTGACCTTGGGCAAGGTACTTACTCTCTTTTTACCTGAATTTTTTCATCTCCGAAAAAGGGAATAATGATGCCTCCTTTCCAACATTGTTGAGAGGATTAAAGAAGATAAAATAGTGCAGTTGACAAACGTTAACTATTTTTACGGAAAGCCTTCCAAGATAAATCACTAAATAAAAATATCATCAGTACAACACAGAACAAGGTGTGTAGATTAAAAAAAAATACAACAGAAAACAAGGTGTATGGACTAAAAAAATCTATGTATATATACATGAATTACAGCTAAAGCTTGGCAAGGATACTCTCAGATGCTACTTATGGAGGTTGTTTCTATACATCTGGAATGGGAAGAATATTTTTTCACTGTATAATTTGTATTATTTTTTCCAGGTATAAGTATTTTTTAATTTTAAAAATTATCTAAAGAAAAAATTTTAAAAATTGAAATCACACAGATGCTCAGATTCTGTATGATGGCAGAAATACAACCATATGGATTTCCTGATATTTTTTTTAATGAGCCATAGAATGGCATTTCTGGGGCTGAAAGATTTGTTTTTTGTGTATGAAAAGCATTCTAGTATTTAAGAATTTCATGGGAAACTAATTTTTGTAATGACATTCCCCTCTCCTTGATGATGAATTTCTTATATTTTCCACTTGATGTAAGTGAGAGATTCAGACTAAATTGCCTTTCTTGTTGGAGATTAATGAATGAAATGCAGAAACATCCCATGTGCCTTGCTCTGTGGAGACCTTTTTTCAGGGTAACTGAAGTTGCCTTGCAGATTGAAAGACTGAAGTTTCCTTTGCAATGATTTTTCTATCCACCATCGGTGCAAATCCTATGCTGAATAGACCTCCCTGTGCAAATCCCTTTTGCCTTATAAATACCTGCCTAAAGAATGACTTAAACAACAAATTTAATCTGATGCTTATCTTCCTTTGTCTTTTGGCCAGTAAAATGCCTGGAGTTAGGAGGCTCCCAAGTTGTTCTACCACAGAACATAATTCTCAGGATGCAGGTATCAGGAGAAATACTGTCAGTGGTATTTGTGACCTCTGTCTGACATTGAAAGTTTCCCTCTCACTATGCCTCCACATACGCAACTTCTGAGATTAACAGAAAGCCATACTCTCATTTTGGTCAAGGACAAGGAAAACCCTCATTTTGCAGTAGGTTTTGTGAACTCTTCAACGACCTCACAGTTCATTCAAGTTTCTAACTAAATTTAAATCTGGTGGAACTCTTCTTAAAGTGTGGTCAGGGTGCATGCTCTTTGCTTTAACATCCAGTGATTAGAATCCATTCATTATTAAGGGCTCTGTTTTGTTTTTTTCTTTGGCTCTTATTCTGTCATCAGTTCTCTTTAGAGGGTTTCCCTCTTTTTAAAAGTAACAGGATTTGGGGAAGGTTTTGTTCCTTTTGTTTTCTATGATGAGATTAGTTAAATCTCATAAAGTGAAAATTTTAGAAATAATTTTTAAATAATAATCAGCTGCAATGTTCATTTCCCTTTCAATGCCACTGAACCGAACTTTGCTTCCCTTTTGTGCCCTCTACACCACCCCCTCTTTTTTTTCAAAAAGTGTCATCCATCTGTTATTGGAAAAGAAAGTCACTAAGCATGAAGACTTGATGCTGGCACAATTTCAGGATTTCCAGGTTCATTTGAACCCTCAGTGCTGTTGCCATTGTCCTCAGTTATCTTTGATGTGTTTCTTCAAACACTTCCACCAGGGAACGAATCCATATACCTGTCACTTTCCTTGTCATCATGAGCCCCTGACATCCCCAACTTTCATCTGAGGAGCTCACCTTTTACTTGGAAAGAAAGATAGAGGCTATCTGATTTGAAGTCTCTACTCCCCTCCAACTTCAGCAAAGTATCATCTTCCTTCCAGGTTTAGAAGCAGCCCTCCTTCCTCCTGTCTAAATTCATTCCTCCACCTCATCTACCCTGGGGCTTCAGGTGATGGAACTGCAAAAGGTTTTCGGCAAATACAGATGGCCTAAAAGAGCCAATTATTTCATGAAGAATAGAATATTTTACATAAAACCTGCATACTTTTGAACCCCAATTTTCAATCTTTGGATTGAAAACCCAAGGTTTTCAATCTTGGATGTGGTGTAACCATATGTACTTGAATGATTGAATAAGACATTCACAGAAAAGGATTCATAGAAGTTGATTAAGAAGACAGGTAAAGAGGAAAATAATAGTGTTTAACTCCCATTTCTATTTTCCAGAGTTTTTCCTGACTTTTGGTGCATAAAGATTTTATAGTATGTTGAGAAAAATCATTACAGTTTTGTGCTGTCTGAATAGATATTACATAGCAATCAATTTACTTATTTACTTCTTTAGTTTTTACTGTATTTACTTCATTTTAAGGTATCGCTGCATTGCAGGATTACATTGGGCAAGAAGAGAGGAGAAAAAAATCCCAGGAAGATAAATTTTATCTTGCTTTTTTTGATCCCTGCCCGAAGTTGCTCTTGTTTTTGAGATATTGGAACTTTTATGTCATATACGTTAGAATTCGAACACCTCACAAAGTTCAAGTACATGTCAGTGGAGAGCATGATTAAAACAGCTGTAACAGTTGAGATTTTTATTGCTTTAGTATATACTTTTAGTAGCTTCCTCTTCTATTGATCACATTCCGTGCCAAATTTCTAATACAACCCCCCCCCCCTCTTGAAATATTGACTTATAATGTAATGTTTCTTTTTAGGTTTTTTTGTTTGTTTTAAAAAAAATTTTTTAATGTTTATTTCTGAGACAGAGAGAGACAGAGCATGAGTGAGGGAGGGGCAGAGAGAGAAGGAGACACAGAATCAGAAGCAGGCTCCAGGCTCTGAGCTGTCAGAACAGAGCCCGACGCGGGGCTCGAACTCACAAACCATGAGATCATGACCTGAGCCGAAGTCGGTCTGTCAACCAACTGAGCCACCCAGGCGCCCCTGTAATGTTTCTTTTTGAAAGAGAATGAGTGTTAAATAATGATATGGCCTGTCAAAGATCACTGTGCTTTGAATATTTCATTGTTATTTGTCCTTCTATTAGAGAACCATCTGTGACTAAATTGGTACAGGGACAGGAGCAAGACCAGGAGTGGCTGACGTTACACTCCAACTGGGAGAGCCTCAATGGGACCACTTTGCATGAACTGCTGGTAAAAGGGTAAGACAGTCTTCACAAGAGCTGTGTAGAGTGGATTATGGAGCAGGAATCTATCATCAGGGGCTTTCTCCTGTTTCTAATTTAGCATAATCCAAATGTATCACATCAATAAAGAACTTCCATAGAATGGTGATTGGCCTTCATATTTCAACATTGTTTTGCTTTATCTCTTCTTTCTAGACACAGATTCTTTTCTCTTGCTAATTACATTTTTCTTT